>NC_133327.1:437967409-440734909 GCF_042186555.1 Aquarana catesbeiana | reverse complement strand
CACAGTAGAAATCAGAGTGTATTATTTGTTAGAAACTTACAAGAAGTATGCAGAGTATGTAAGCAGTTTTATTAAAGTTTCATTAAACCAAGACTATAAAAAACTGTCATTACATGCTATATAACAGAGTGTGCATACTCACAAAACCACTAAAGCATTCATTTTATGTAGAGCAAAATATACCTGATTGATCCTGCCTTCAACTATCCCTCCCATGTTCTCTGTGTCCTTACTACAGGCTAAGATTGTAAAGACCAGCTGGTGTCCTGTACTTAGCATGATCATATTTCAGTTCTCTACTAAGCTCTACATTTCCTCTTTTTTCCTTTTTTCTCATCTGTGCAGCCCACATGACTATAGAGTCACAAGGGTGGGCGTATACACAGTGGTAAATGGCACACCCCCCCCTCCTCCTCCATGTCCTCCTATTGCTAAACACTATGGGTGTGGGGTATATTATACTGATTGATTACATTCACTAAGAAACTTCCAAAATCTTAGTTTTAATACAAATTAGTATTAATTATATCAAATATAATTGTTAATACCTGTATAGTAAAAAATGATCCTTGAATGCAAATGCTGTCTGAACAAAATAGTTGCTAGTGTCAATCATCTTTGACTCTGCATACACCATGGTAATGCACAAAACATATACATTTAATGTTCAATAAAGATTTATAGGGAGCTGTTTTTTGATATTTATAATTTAATTTAAATTGCTTTTCTGACTGACACAGTACCAATCAGGGCTGGGCAGATGCAGACTCATACTGTAGAGATTATACATCAGCAAAGCAATACAAGCCCCTCCCAAGGATCTTTCCCTGCAGTTGCCAAAGAACAGGGAAAGATCATGTGACCACACAACAGCGCTGCGGAAATTAGGTACTTAGAGGATTTTAAAAAAATAAAATAGAGTGGCATGATATATATGATTTATGTGAATGAATTATGGCAATTAACACTTCTCTGTTTAGTATCACTTTCAATGTAAGTTTCAATGTAAGAAGGAGAGACAAGACAGGTTTTATCAAGAAATAAAAATTAGAGACTATAAAAATCACAGACTATAACTTGAAATATTGCACAGTTAATGCAGAGTATATAAGTAGCTTCATTTGGCTACATTGTAAAAGGGAGTGACAAGGCAGGTTTTATCAAGGAATAAATATTAGACTGTATTGGTTTGCAGACAATAGTCAGAAATATTGCACAGTATGTAAGCAGCTTTATTTGGCCATAATGTAAAAAGCAAAGATAGGGCAGGTTTTATCATGAAGTCAATATTAGAGTGTAATATTTCAGAGACCATAGCCACAAATATTACCAAGCCACAGGGAAGTAAGCAAGCAGCTCCATTAGCCTGCAATGTAAGAATAAAAGACAAGGCAGTTTTTATCTTAACCCCTTAGTGATGGAGAGTAAAACAAATTTTTTGCAACTTTAACATGATTTAGTAGAACTGTACATATCATCACAATGATTTTGTGTATCCAGGTAAAATATACCTTGTCTTTTTCAGAACAAATTGGGTTTTCATTTGGTGTAAATGTTAACAGACATCTCCTGATTGTTTTTTTTATTATCAATGGAAAATTGACCCAAGATAATAAAAGAAAATAATTGTTTTAATTTAGCTATATTCAATTTAGCTTGCTATTACCATACCTTACCATCCAAGAACAACCTAAAATAAATTCTCCTGCTCTTGACGATCACAGGGATACCAGATATGTGTATGTTGTTTGTTGTTTGTACCCGTAGTAGGACCCACAAACAACAGTGCGCATTTTGCTTTTTTTATCCTATGTAAAACACACTGACACTAAAACTAACTGACACTGATACTAATTAAAACAATGCTTTTACCAAAAAAAAAAATCCTACCCAAAATATACTGAATCTGACCTTTGACCCCAGCCTTTGACTCTGACCCTTACCTCCTGCAAGGAGAGAAAGATACAATGGAAGGGAAAGAAAACACAGAGGTGGGCTATTCAGTAACTGATCACTGACTGACTGTGCCAATCAGAAGCTATCACAGCGATCAGGTGACCCGCAACCGGTCCCTATCATTAGTAAGAAACCCGGGGCTCTCATTGAGAGTCTGGTATCTGTGCTGGGAGCACGCTGTGTGGTGCACTCCCACCACAAATAGAAGTACACAGATAAGCGGCCTCGTGGATAAAGACCTACTTCCGTGAGGCCGCATATCTGTGCGCGGTTGGCAGGAAGCGTGAAAAATGTAGTTGAGGCCAAACTACAAAAACATTATGTGTGTGGCACCTTTACAATTCTGGAGCACAGAAAAACAGCAGGAGAGGCTACAGAAGCTGGTGATGGTGGCAGGCCAGCATTGGTGGCAGGAGCTGATAATGGTGTAAAGCAAGGGTGTCCAATCTTTTGACCTTGCTGGGCCACATTGGAAGAAGAGAAATTGTCTTGGGCTATACATAAAATATGCTAACAATAAGGACAGATGATGAGTAGTTCCTCTTGGGGCTCTCAGCGGATGGGTGCGGCCGCCTGGCCCGTTCACTATTATGACAGGCAAAGTGCTTCCAGTAGTGATCACTGCAAGTACTCGCTGGCTGCGTAGAGAGCTGTGAATAGGTGAAGCTGCCGACGAACTGTCATTATAGTGAATGGGGCTGACAGCCGCACCTACTGTACCTGCTGAGAGCTGCAGGAGGAAGTACGATTTGCACTAGCCCTAAACACTGGTGTGAATGTAGCCAGTGACGGAACTACCGCCATAGCGACCCACGTGGGTGCTATGGGGCCCGCAGCCGAGTGGGGCCCGATCATTGTTGTCAACAGATATCACCTTTTTTCATGATTTCTCGCCGCCCCCTGCCGCCGCAAGAGGTCCACAGCCACCATTTTCCAGAACACCAGATGAGTTAGAAAGCGATAGTGCTGCGGCACCGCCCACCCCCTGCCCCGGGCCGGTCTGTCATCTATGACCTGTTGTGGAAAGGGGTGGGGGGTGGGCAGTGCCGCAGCTCAATTTCTATTGTAGCCGTCCGGCTGAGATATAAAAGGGCTCCAATGGGGGGGACACTTGAGATGTAAGGAAGCACTCCGCTGGCTGGGGACAGTGACATCTGAGATGTAAGGAAGCACTCCGCTGGCTGGGGACAGTGACACCTGAGGTGTAAGGAAGCACTCCGCTGACTGGGGACAGTGACACCTGAGATGTAAGGAAGCACTCCGCTGGGGACACCTGAGATGTAAGGAAGCACTCCTCTGGGGTCACCTGAGAGGTAAGGAGACACTCCGCTGGGGACACCTGAGATGTAAGGAAGCACTCCGCTAGGGAAACCTGAGATGTAAGGAAGCACTCCGCTGGGGACACCTGATGGCATCTGGTGGCAGGGGACGTGGCAAGTGACATTCTCAGAGCTCCCACTGATTCTGATTCTGCATTATGGTGAGTTGAACTATTTCATTTTATATTACAATGTAATAATAGAAATAATGGGGCTTCAAAGCCCAATATTACGATTAAACCATGCCCAATCTTCCCCGTGGCGTGCTTTGCACGCCGCATTTTTCTTTCCCCACTAGGCCAAACCTACAAATGAATGTCCACCCCCTAATTATAATAAGACTCCGCCCACAGACAAAAAAGTGTCCCTATAAAATCTTTTACAATGTTGGCAACTATACCCGGTAAAGAAGAGGAATGTAAGTTTACTGTTAAGCCTCCCGGACCACGCGAGTCCGGCCGTGTCCCGACACACGCAGCCGCATACAGCAGGAGGCAGGAGCAGAGAGCAGAGTGGGCGGGAGCAGAGTGGGCAGGGCAGAACGCTTGAGTGCCCTTGTGAAGGGACATTGTTTTCGGCACATGAGGAGGCTCTGGAGTCTGGACAGGAAGTGGGAGACAGACTGTCATCGGTTTTGCACAGTGCCTGGAAAAGCACCTTGTTCCCGTGCAGATGGGGACAAGGGCCTCTTCCCCACAAGCCCTGGGGCGTTAGTTGTGGGGGTGCAAAACTTGAAAAAAACTTTTTTGACTTCTCTTACACTATAGTGTACTGAATGTAACCTGTAGATTTTATTGACAAATTTTTGTTTTGTTGTTCGAAATTAATATAAGCTGTTGCCTGGGTACTGTGTCACATGAGTGTGGTAATCTGTTGTTTAATGGCATTAGTTCATTTTTTTTGTTTTTTTTTCTAACTTAGTAATAGATGGTGATGCTGCCTGTTGATGTTCTTATTGCTTTTTGTTGTGGATGGATCACTTGTAGCAGTATGCACCTACACAAAATGAAATACTGTAAAAATACTATTGTGTTTTCTTTAAGCTTAGGTTGTCACCTCTAGTTGTCACCTCTGGTATATATTGTATATAAGTATTCGTAAAAAAAAAAAATTTTGAACTCTGCTCTTTTTAACAAAAAAATATTTCTCAATAATGATTTCTATAGTGCAACTTTATTCTTTTTGTATTGTGATTTGTTCTCTTCCTATCTCAGTTCAGGAGAAAATTTCTGCCATATGCACCTCAGAACTTAAAGTGGAACTAAACTCTCTCAATCAACATTAAAGTGGTAGTAAAGGTTTAGAAAGGAAAAAAAAACACTCTGCAAAGTAAAGGCATGATGTGCTAGTATGCATTGCATGCTAGCACATTATGAAAAATGTACCTTGAATCAAAGCCCTCCAGTGGCTATCACTACTGCACAGGCTTCCATCTTCACCTAGCCTTCCTTCCAGGTTTGACTGCTTGAATGGATGAGCTGCAATGACGTCACTCCCGCACATGCATGCAGAAATCACACCCGTGGCACAGGGCTCTGCAGGAATGGCACGGGTATGCTGTTCCTTCAGTGTGCATGCACTGGTGAGGTGCTGCTGCCTAGAATATCTTCTAAATGGTGCACGTTTAGAAGAAACAGTATTCATTTAACCTAAAGATAAGCTTTATTATAAGCTTACCTGTAGGCAAAATTTAAGATACTGCCTTTACTACCACGTTAACTATTTTTAATCCTTATGTTTCTAGCATTACTAAATAGATAGGAATGTATATTACATTTATGTGTCAGTGCATATGTAAATTTTTTTTTAGGTTTGTTGCTATAATAAATGGTGTCACACTATATATTCCCTGTTGGGGTTCCTTTCGATGGTATACTAGTCACACTGGGCCCTACTAGGAGAGGAAGAAGAACAGCTGTGGGGATGATTGCTTATACATCCAAATATTTGAAGGCTTGTTGTTTCAGTTGCTCTAGTGAGTGTATATATTGCAGCACATGGTGGAGCACATTTTGTTGGTGATTTAGGTTCTTGGTCAACTACTGCACTTTCTTTGGTGAGTCCAAAGGATCTGCACTATTTGGACATTTGATCACTTTGTATATGATTGCACTTATGACCATTGGAGTAGGGTTTTTTAATTTATTCAAGTTATTTATCACGTTAGGCATGCGCCTCTCTGTATTCATTACAAAATGATGTCATAAATTTAGGAATCTTCATGGGCATTTTTTCTCTTTCACCTGGAAAAAAGGAAGGAGGGGCTTTCTCAGCTAAGCACACCCTCTTGTCTGCATGTGTGAGCTAATGGCAGACGGATTCCAGAAAATAAATATTACATGAATTATATGCACATACTAAAGATGGCCACACATAAATTGCTATGGGTTATTTCTCAAAGTGATTTCTCAACAAAATAAAGCATGGAGACATGGATGGATGGGTGAGTTTGCTTTGATTACTAAAAATTAGGTAAATAGCGTTTTCAGTTTGTGGTGCTCAGATACAGTTAAGTTCTGCTTTGATCAAGAGGATTCTTAGCTCAGGCGACATTTTAACAGTCAGCAAACAAAATTTGCTGGTGTAGAAAGGGAAATATTTCGCATGCCAAAAAGAATTAAAGCCTAACTCCAGACAATGTTTTTAGTTTTGGAGAAAGTGAGAGGAGGTACATTTTGTGTCATGCTTTTATTTCTGTTTGTGGCCCCACTGTGGAGGTTTTTGTTACTGGGGATGGGCCCCACTGGGGAGGTTGTCCCTATGACACCTATACAAGAAATGGGGGGTAGGATTGTCACCGTAACAGGGAGGCACTAGCAGTAATGAAAACACTGTCAGAAGTTACAACCTTTTCTCACTCTATTAAAAATGTGTTGTTGTCTGTGTGTCCCATAACTTCCTATCCTGACAGAAGCTGAGGGAATAGGTAAGTATGGAAACAGACAAAAATAAAAACCTAGGTTTGTGGGCTTTAACGAGGAATGGGCAAAGAAATTAGAGAAAAAAAGGGAAATTTTCCACATTTTGTCATGTTACAACCAAAAATTAAATGTCAATACTTTGTAGAACCACCTTTCACTGCAATTACAGCTGCAAGTCTTTTT
Organism: Aquarana catesbeiana; assembly: GCF_042186555.1. Lineage (NCBI taxonomy): Eukaryota > Metazoa > Chordata > Amphibia > Anura > Ranidae > Aquarana > Aquarana catesbeiana. The sequence continues at coordinate 440,728,530 of NC_133327.1, read as the reverse complement.
GGGTATGTCTCTACCAGCTTTGCACACGTAGAGAGTGACATTTTTGCCCATTCTTCTTTGCAAAATAGCTCTGTCAGATCGGATAGAGAGCGTCTGTGAACAGCAATTTTCAAGTCTTTTCAAGTCTTGCCACAGATTCTCATTTAGATTTAGGTCTGGACTTTGACTGGGCCATTCTAACACATGAATATGCTTTGATCTAAACCATTCAGTTGTAGCTCTGGCTGTATGTTTAGGGTCGTTGTCCTGCCGGAAGGTGAACCTCCGCCACAGTCTTAAGTCCTTTGCAGACTCGAACAGGTTTTCTTCTAAGATTGCCCTGTATTTGGCTCCATCCATCTTCCCATCAACTCTGACCAGCTTCCCTGTCCCTGCTGAAGAAAAGCATCCCCACAACATGATGCTGCCACCACCATGTTTCACGTTGGGGATGGTGTCTTCAGGGTACTGTGCATTGTTAGTTTTCCGCCACACATAGCGCTTTGCTTTTAGGCCAAAGAAGTTCAATTTTTGTCTTGTCTAAACAGAGCACCTACTTCCACATGTTTGCTGTGTCCCCCACATGGCTTCTCGCAAACTGAAAATGGGACTTCTTATGGCTTTCTTTCAACAATGGCTTTATTTTTTACCACTCTTCCATAAAGGCACCATTTGTGGAGTGCACGACTAATAGATGTCCGGTGGACAGATTCTTCCACCTGAGCAGTGGGTCTCTGCAGCTCTTCCAGAGTTACCATGGGCGTCTTGGCTGCTTCTCTGATTAATGCTCTCCTTGCCTGGCCTGTCAGTTTAGGTGGACAGAATAGTCTTGGCAGGTTTGCAGTTGTGCCATACTCTTTCCATTTTCGGATGATGGATTGTACAGTTCTCCGTGAGATGTTCAAAGCTTGGGATTTTTTTTATAACCTAACCCTGCTTTAAACTTCTCCACAACTTTATCCCTGACCTGTCTGGTGTGTTCCTTGGCCTTCATGATGCTGTTTGTTCACTAAGGTCTCTAACAAATCTCTGAGGGCTTCACAGAACTACAGTACTGTATTCATACTGAGATTAAATTACACACAGGTGAACTCTATTTACTAATTATATGACTTCTGAGGGCAATTGGTTTCACTAAATTTTAGTTAGGGGTATCAGAGTAAAGGGGGGTGAATACAAATGCACACCACACTTTTCAGATATTTAATTTAAAAAAAAAATGAAAACCATTTATCATTTTCCCTCTACGTCACAAATATGTGCCACTTTGTGTTGGTATATAACATAAAATCCCAATAAAATACATTTATGTTTTTGGTTGTAACATGACAAAATGTGGAAAATGTCAAGGGGTATGAATACGTTTTCAAGGCACTGTAACTTAACAGTGTGTTGTGTTCACAAAAAGCAGGAATTACTTTAGTGTGATATTTTTCATTAGTCATGTATTCACATTGCAAAACAGCCGTAAAAACAGCAAAATTTGGCTGCTAGACAGCTATGACTAATAGAAAATCCCCTAGTTATCTTTAACATGACTTCCTGACCCAAAATTAAAAAAATGTAAAACCACGTAACACGGCTTGTTTCATTGTTCATTTTCAAGTTCACTGACATTCTCTTTTCTTTCTCTGATCTGGAACAGTTACATTTACTTACATTCACTGCTGAATTAAACCACGCCAAGTGCTCACCAGTTTGGTTTTTATCTTCTCTGAAAATTTCCAAAGAACAATGTAGCTGGGAAAAAAAACACATTCAATGCTTTTCTGGAAATCCTTTGGACCTGATTTGTAAAAGCAAATGAGAAAAGCAAATAAAAACTATTCTACGGAGCCCAACTCAACAACATGGATGCACAAGACAGAAAACTAGTTTGGTTTCAAAAACTTGGCTATGCAGAAGAAGATATAAAGAAAGCATTGGAGAAGCTGGGCGAGAAGGCACTGGACAATGATGTTTTACAGGAGCTAATATTCACAGGAAACAGAGCACAAGCTGACAGAGATGCAGCATTGCCAAAAACATTCATGCCAAGGCTCGTGGCTCGTGGGTGCATCAATACAGAAGACACTGAACAAAGAAATCATACAGAGGACAGCAATCAAACTTCCAACAATTTAAGAGCTATAGTCATAGATGGTAGCAATGTAGCAATGAGGTAGGGATTAATCTGTCCTCAATTTTTTATAAGTTTTGTACATCATAATCTTAAAGTGTATCTAAAGCCAAGCGGTATTGACACATCTCTACTCTGTCTTAAATTGAAAATAAAAGTTTTGGCCTAAGATACAATGCGTTGGCTGAGCAGATTTGAAGCTATTTAAGTAGAACTATAGGCAAAACTTTTTTTTTTTTCATTTTAGATATAGTAAGGGTGGGTTATAACCCCTGTCAGATTTTTTTTCCCACCATCTGTGTCTCATTGTGGAGATTTCCCTTCAATTCCTGTCCCATAGCCAAACAGGAAGTTAGAGGAATTCCCTACAAATTAAGGCATTTCCAAAATTTTGGATTTTCTTTTACTTTCACTTTCAATGATAATAGTAAATAGGGCACATAGAGGGGGTAAACTTCCTTAACGGGGGCACAGACTGCTTTAAAAACTGAAAAGCGTTCTAATCCCCCTGCACTCTATCCTCAACTAAAAAAATGTTTTGCCTTTAGCTATACTTTAAGAGAAAAAAACATACACAATCTTCAAACAGATAACTTACATGCAAATTTAAATAAACATAATCATTTCACTTACATTGCTTTATACCAGTGGTGGATATTATATTCTTCTAATCACAGCTGGAATGTTATATTATTAAAACATGTTATTTTTTACTATCCTAATATTGTTAAATGTGCATAAACTCATAGGGTTATTGCCCAGACGAAAAAATAGCAGTTTACAAATTAACAGGGAAGGTCTATTTTGCCAGGCTTCAAAAGGTCATTTTAAGACTAATGTTATTCATATGCAAGGGTTCCTATTTATGCGTTTGCTGGATACCTATTTACTCTGGCAAGCATATTCCTTGTATATTGCAAATGAAACAAGGTCTTGGCATGCTAAGAAAAAAAAGATTGCCTGTCTAACTAATGTCTAACTAAAATTTAACAACTGTGTTCATGATATGCTGGAGAATTTCTGTAACTAAAATAGTTTGTATCCTACAACCATATAATAACCATAGCATTATTTTGTACATGGTTCAGGTATCTGGAGCATATCAGAATCCTTGGTAGTGCTTCAATATATAACATGTCATAAACTGGCTATACATGGGCACATTGGTCCATTTGGAAATGTTTCCATACCGGGAACCAAAGGCTGAATATGTGACGTACAGGCTGTAAAATTTAGTGCTGAAATCTACCAATCAATATAAATGATAGTACAAGAGTTGCCTACATGCACCTTGCCTACACGCGCTCATACAGCCCCCAAACAACTGCTTATTAAAGGGGTTGAAAACTCTTGTGTTTTTTCACCTTAAAGTGGTGTCCCGGATGAAATTATACTTTTTAAATAAAAATACCCCTATAATACACAAGCTTAATGTATTCTAGTAAAGTTAGTCTTTAAACTAAGGTCTGTTTTTGTTAGTTCATAGCAGTAGTTTGTTATTTTAGAAACTTCCAGCAGGCCGTGGCCATCTTAAGTGTGGGCATCTGAAGCCAGACTGTATTTCTTCCTGGATCTCATCCTTGCAGATCTCGCACATGCTCAGTGCAGCACAAGCAGTGTAATAGGTTTCAGGTCAGGTTTCCATAGCAACGGCGGTGTCAGAGGAAGTTGCTGCCCCTTCCCAGAAGGCATTGCAAACAGGAAATGATGCGATGGGCCACAGCCAGGGAGGAGGAAGTGAAAAATGAATACAGCAGATATACAGTAGGTTCTGAGAAAAAAAATAAAAGAATATCTAATTCGTTTACAGTGCACAGTTTAGTGAGGGATGCTGAAGAGTTGTAAAAGTGGGTGGAACTCCACTTTAATGCATCCTATGCATTAAGGTTTTTTCACCTTCTGGCAGTGACCGGCCCCCCAGCCCCCTGTTTTACTTACCTGAGTCCCTTCATTCACTCGGCGGAGACCCGCTCTCCCTCTCTGCATGGGGTCCCGTCTCCTGTATGGATAGATTGATAGCAGCGCAGCCATTGGCTATTGTCAATCAAATCCAATGATGCGGGCTCCAGGGGGCGGGGCCGAGTCTGGCATTTGTGTCTATGGACACAAATACTGGACTCGGGAGCATGCCCGCAAGGTAACCCCCCGGGAGAGCACTTCTCCTAGGGGGTTATCTGATAAGAGGAGGAGCCGCGAGAGCTGCCGAGGGACCCCAGAAGTCGAGGATCGGGGCCACTCTGTGCAAAACGAGCTGCATAGTGGAGGTAAGTATGACATGTTTGTTATTTTTTAAAAAAAAGATGAAGCCTTACAATCACTTTAAGATGAATAGCTGAAACTAGATTCTAACATTTCTACTTTGGTACGCTGTGCTACAAAAGTCATTTTTGAGCTAAGATTATGGCTTTTGTATGGTTATATTTTCTGTTAAATTGACAAGGTTAGCCTTTTGGGTTATGATGATGTGGATTAGTTGTAGGGCAGAAATAGGGATAGGGGTTACAAAATTAAAGACAATGGTGTTAATTTACTATAAGCAAATAGGCCATTCACTTTGCAAAGAAATTTTCACCACTGAATGTGGTGAAAAGTAACTTCACAAACAATGCCTAATCATGTGCAAAGGTTAAAAAAAACAAAAAAAACACAAACGTATTTTTACTTGCACATGATGGGATGATAGAAATAATCAGAGCTTCACCTCATTTACTAAGCCAAGGGAGAATGCCCTTGCAAAATGAAAATACCCATGCAAAGTGAACAGCCTATTTGCTTTTAGTAAATCAACCTTAATTAGTTTAATTCACAAAACTTTTTTTCTCTTGTTCAGCCGGTATTTTCTCGAACTCAAACCTTATTGAACTCGATCTCATTTCACAAAGGTACATATTATGCTTTACTTGCTATGTAATAGTAGTGGTATTTTATCTCTACTTGTGCTAAAATAACAGTGTATGTCAATGTTTTTTTTTTTTTTGCTCTTATAATAAAATTAATGTAAAAGTCATTTTACAAAGACAGTCACAGTAGGCTATCCTTTCTTAAAATAACACTTACTTCAGTCTGGTGATAACAAGGAGACTCTGTAGGTGTCTGTTAAGGAAAGAAGAAAATAGGGGCACTTTGAGGTGGTGGTGATAAAATAACACTTTGTGAAATGAACAGAACGAGTTATGAGAAAATAAGGCTGAACAGTTAAATATTTACTTTATGTTAAAAAAAAAAAAAAAAAAATGTTTTTTTTTAATGTAAACTTTACGATTTGAAAAGCAAGCATCTAGGGGTAAAAATATGTTGCCGTTGTGCCTACCAGGTGCCACAGCAACAGCCATAATTTATTCTGTATACCGATACGCCTTAAACACGGCCATGTGTAAGAGACCTTAGTGGATCTAGCCCAGTGTTTCTTAACCTTTTTTCAGTCAAGGCACCCTTTAAAATTATGCACAATCTCAAGGCACCCATTTTAAAATGTAAAAAACTAAACTAATAGTTTTACATAATGCAATAACATCCACACACATAGTACACCCAATGTTTTACTCTTCCAAAGCAAATACACCTTTGCACACTGGTACTGACTAGCATTCCAACATTTCCCTTCTCCCTGTTTCTTTCCTTCATTCAGATAAAGTGATCCCAGTTCTGATGGAGAGGGGCAAACTAGGATGCTGTACAGGCACCCGACATCCCTCTTACCAACCGTTGATGTCATTGGTTGTTAGGACGCAGCCGGATAGAAGGCTGTAATGGTGCACAATGAAAACCTGTGGCTTTGTGTAACTAAAAGGCAGGCTTCATCCACCCTCTGGCTTGTATTCAGTTTTTTGGGCAATTTTTAGGCATTTTGCCAAGGCACCCCCGAAGATACCTAAAGGCTGTCAAGGGTGCTTGGGTACCCTGGTTGAAAAAGTTGGATCTAGCCTAATAGGTTTCACAATGAGCATCATATAAATATTAATTTTCAAGTTGAAGTAAAACACTCCAAACTGCCAGAAAGGATTCACCACTGATCCAATAGTTTAGTTTATGCTTTGTCAAGCAAGTGGGATGTAATAGTTTTAAGGGTTAGGATGACGGGTTAAGTCAGGGGTTAAGCTGGCCATGCAATGTTAGTTATCGTTTTTGTTCAGCCAGCGCCCATCAGGACATTGTATTTTGACAGCATCCATAGCTATAAGAATACACAGATCAGTGTCTGCTGCTGATTAATGGAAGATTTTCCAGCATGTGTCTTCATTGCGCAGATAAATCCAAATTAAAAAGCCGCTGGCAAAAACAATACGGATAAGACTGTAAACAGCATATACAAAACAGAAAATTGCCACGCCAAAATAACAAAGAAATAAAGTCCCATAAATATGACAGTCCAATTGGAAGTGATATAGTCCAATCATAAAACTAGATGCACAGAAATAAAAATAAGTGTAGCGCTAAAGAATGTAGATCACTATAACGGTGAACTATAATACAATTGATATAAACTGATATAAAGAAAAATGAACCATGAAGGAACAATAGTAAATAGTATCTGTGACATATAAAGTCCAAATCCTATGAAACACAAAAAATGAAAAAAGTTCATAAACGGAAACTTCACTCAAATAACTGAGTTGATGTCCTCTGTGGCTCAATGTGGAAGTGAAGAAAATGTAGTGGTAACTCTGTGACACAACAAGTGTCAGGAAACAGATGTACATTCATCAAATAAGGAGTAATGGATGGATACTTCTTACCGGACTCGGTGGGTACATCTGTCGTACGACAGTGGGCCAACCGGGCTTGTATTAGTGACCAAAGGTCAAACGCTCATCGATATTCCCAACTGGAAGAAGGACGGAATGGATAAAGAAATCCCTCCAAGGGTGGGTGTTCTGTATCAATCAGCCAAGCTGGGTCAGGGTGTGGTAACCAGGTATCCAAACTCAAGAGGATCTTTCGAAGAGGGGTGAGCCAGACCTCAGGAGGAGGGCGAACAATTGGTTACAATTACATAGATGTGATTAAAAACAAGCATTTATGCAATGTATATCCATCCCAAGATTCAAGCCGACAGCCTTGTGGCGTGGTAACGTTGCGCGCATGGACTTTGCCCAATATATTTTTTCATACATGTTGAACACTCAATCCCTCACATTTTCCTTGGAGTCATCTACTAGTTTCATGAATGGACTATATCACTTCTAATTGGACTGTAATATTTAGGGGACTTTGGGGGTTATTTACAAAAGGCAAATCCACTTTGCACTACAAGTGCAGTCGCTGTAGATCTGAGGGGGACATGCAAGGACAATAAAAAACAGCATTTTAGCTGTTAGCTTGCACATGTGATTGGATTATAAAATCAGCAGAGCTTCCCCTTATTTCAGATCTACCCCTCAGATTTACAGCGACTGCAATTCCAAGTGCACTTTCAGTGCAATTTCAAGTGAACTTTACACTTGTAGTTTGCACTTGTAGTGCAAATTGGATTTGCCTTTCGTAAATAACCAACTTTATTTCTTTGTCATTTTAGCGCTGCAATTTTCTGTTTTGAGTAAACAATCAACTTCTGTGGAGCGGGGAAGCCCACACACTGATCAAAATTCGACCGGTCCCTGTTGAACTGGCAAAATTTTGATCAGTCTATGGCCAGCTTTGGATTGCAATTTAAGAGTCTGGTTGAGATTTAGGAAAAATTATGGGTAGCGTGCTAAGTGCTAGTGCCAAATACTAATAAAATACCTGAGGTATAGGGCCAAAACTTCATCTGCTTTAAACTACTGAACCAAAACTTAAATATCTAATTGATGAATCTTTGTATTGTTTACCTTTGTAGAAAAAAATTTATATAATTTACAAAACTATGTTCATGGGCATAGCATGAGGTCTACTAAAACCTACAGTTAAAAAAAAAGAATACTTACATAAAAACCTATATGCTATGGGGTTGACTTACTAAAGAAGTAGAACATGTTCACTTTCAAACTGAATTTTAACTTATTTTAGGGAATGATGTGAAACAACGTGAAAATTCTCTTTTTGCAAAGAATACCCAGTCATGTACAGTACAAAGAAAATGGAATAACAAGATTTGTATGGCCAGCACAGCTTTACTCCTTTTATTAAACTAAGTAACTTTTCTCTTTACAAAGTGAACGTTCTCTTCGCTTAGTGAATAAGATTACGTTGCCTTGACTGAGGCTTTGCTCCTTGAGTACATATGGGCTAGTATGTACTGTATCTATTATAAGTGGACTTTCAAACAAAGTGTATTAATCCTTTTTGCCATTTCCCCGACCTAAAGTACCCTCATCCCCCCACTCAAGATGCATACTTACCTTTATCTCCCCGACACTGCAATGTTTTCACATCTTCTATGTCTATAAATATATATGGGGCTTTCTCTAAAGGCAAGAGAATCTTAGAAGATAGCTATATAGAAGTGTGAATTAGTAGTATGAAGGATGAAAATATTGGAGTGGGTGTATATTCAATAAGATGTAAACAATAAAGCTAAATTATTAATATAATTTTAACTCAGAAAACTTTTGTTATTATATGCATTTTTTTAAAGAAAGAGCATGGTTTACAAGTTCTGCCCACAAGGATGCTATAAACTGTAATTTAATATAAATATAATATAATATAATATAATATAATATATATATATTTTTTTTTTAACCAAAGAATATGTTTATTGTCAAAAACGTCATACAAATGAAATACATGTCATACCATAAGCAGAAAAAGTAATGGACAATATTTATATTCAAGCATACATTTCCGACGCTATCTTTATAGACCTAGGAAGATGTAGATATGTACATAACTAGGACACTGTATCTAGATTAGCCATTTGCATTGTGCTATTTATACTAATCTGGACATTTCCCCAGGATACGTTCTTAAAACAAAAAATACGTTAGCCTCCCCAATCTTACAGCTATCTACTATCAATCATGTAGTACAGGTATTGGTATTGGCTAGCCAAGTGCCCCATATCTTATGGTACTTTTTTGGGCATCCCCTGTGTATATAGAGTACTTTTTTATATGGCAAGGACACATTTACATCCCTCAACCAGTCCTGGACAGTAGGAAAAGTGGTTCTCATCCAGTTTTTGGCGATTAATTTTCTAGCACTAAACAGTGTTTCACTAAGGAGTGTAGCCATAGGCCTGGACATGGTGTCTGGGAGCAAACCCAGTATGCACGGCCTGGGGTCTAGTTGTAGTGGTGAACCCATATGGTCATGGAGGAATTTTACAATCTGTGTCCAGTAGTCAGTTATCACTGGGCGTGACCAGATTAAATGGAAAAAGGAACATGGAGTGCCTAGACATCTTGGGCAATTTAGATTTTGGTTTGGGGAAAATTTGGCTATTCTGACGGGCGTAAGGTAGGATTTATGAATTATGTATAATCGAGTCAGGCATTCAGATAATTTAGGTGAGGTTTTCCGTACATTTTCCAGTATATTTTCCCAATCAGTATCATATATTTGGCCTAGGTCTGCCTCCCATCTGATTCTTGCTGTGTCTACTATTCTGGCAGTTGTTCTAGTGCGTAACGCGGTATACAGAGTAGATATAAGTTTTTCTGGAGAGGAACCTGTGATTACGTCTACCAATGGGAGCATTTGTGGGTTGGGAAAGCCATTTGCAAATTGTGTCTGAAGCGCGTGTTTCAGTTGCAAGTAGCTAAATTGCATGTTAGAGGGGAGGTCAAATTCTTCACAAAGTGTTTGGCAGTGTCTTACCCCAAATATAGTGATAACCTGGAAAAGGAACACTATCCCCTTAGCAGCCCACCTAGTGGCCCCGGGTAAGGACAACAGTTCCCCCAAAAGGGGATTGTGCCACAAGGGTGTATGTGAGTGGAAAAAGTCAGCACCAGACATTTTAATCGCTTTCTCCCATATGTGGCGATGCGGAAACAGCAGTGAGTGCTGTCCTATATTTGTCCGTTTCCTACTCCCTTTCCTAAATAGGACTTGTAATGGGGAATACATATCATTACTTGGTCTGTCACATACCAGTGTTTGGTATCTAAGTTCGTCAGTCTTATGAATATGATAGAAGTGTGAAAGCTGTGCAGCTATGTAGTAGGTGTATAAGTTTGGTATGGCCGCTCCTCCCGACGAGGTTGGGTTTTTAATCGTGTTCCAAGCCAGTTTGTGTCTATTGGACCCCCATATGAATGAGTTGATGATTTGGTCCAACTTTTTAAAGATCTTTAGTGGGATTAGTGCCTTGAAGTTCCAAAACATATGTAGAAATTTTGGCAGAAGTACCATTTTAAATAAATGAATTCTCCCCATTACTCCTAAGGGAAGCCTTGCCCAAGATTGTGTACGGGATTTTAGATAGGGGAAGAGTGGTTCAATGTTATTGACTACATATTCAAGGGGGTCTCTTGTAATTGTCACGCCCAGATATTTGATAGAGGCAACTCTTTGTAACGGGAGGGAGGCCGTACTAAAGGAAGGAGGTGAGAGGTCAAGAGGGAGAATCTGTGATTTGGACCAATTCATGCTTAATCCCGAGTGTTTCCCAAATTCCCCAATTATTTCAAGGACTTTTTGGAGAGAAGGACCAGTGTCCTCTAAATAAAGGAGCATATCGTCTGCATATAAGCTCAGTTTTTCTGTCAGGGATCCCATGTTCAGTGCTCGTACATCTGGACTTAGCCTAAGTGAAATAGCCAGGGGTTCCACCGCCAGGGCGTAAAGCAGGGGAGACAGTGGACATCCCTGTCGGGTTCCTCGGCCCAGGGGGAAGGGGTCAGATGTGTACCCATTCACTACCACTCTAGCTGAGGGGGAGTAATATAGTAATTTTACCCATTTAATAAAATTGGGCCCAAATCCGAACCCCCTAAGGCATTCCCACAGGTACCCCCACTCCACCGAATCAAAAGCTTTTGCGGCGTCTAACGCCACCACCGCCCTATCTCCCGTATTCTCATGATCAGCTTGAACGTTCAAGTATAATCGCCGTAAGTTCATGGCTGTATTCTTGCCAGGCATGAACCCCGTCTGATCCGGGTGTATTAAGGAGAGAATACTGTGGTTAAGGCGCATGGAAAAAATTTTGGCTAGTATTTTAATGTCCGCTTGGAGGAGCGACATTGGGTGATAGGATTCTAGGTGGTGGGGGTCCTTGCCTGGTTTGGGGATTACTATAATTACTGCTTGACGAAGGGATTCAGGGAGGGCCCCGGACTCGAATATATGGTTGTAAAGTACCAATAATTCAGGGATAAGTATTTCCGAATAGGCTGCGTAAAAGTCAAGTGGTAAACCATCGCCTCCAGGAGCTTTAGCTGGTGCAAGGGATGCTATGGCGAGTGCTAGTTCATCTAACGTAAGGGGGGCCTCTAGTTCTGTAAATTGAGATTCTGATAATTGGGGAAAGGGGATGTCTTTAAGAAAGGCCTGGGTCTCTTGTATAGTGGTCTGTACCTTCGAGGAGTATAGATCAGTAAAGTATGTTTGAAAAGCTTTTGCAACTGTTGGAGGGTCTGAGTATGTGACAGAGTTAGGGCCCAGGAGTGTAACCACTACTGGTGGGCTCGTGCCTTGATGAGCGAGATATGCTAGTAATTTACCCGCGCGTTCTCCTTGCTCGAAAATCCATTGCTTCACAAAGAAAAGTTTTTGCTTAGCTTTTTCAAACTGCAACTGGTCTACAAGACGGGTTTGGAGTTTGAGTGCAGACGCCTTTTCTTGTGAAGGATCATTTTGGAACTCCCTAGTAATCAAATCCAATTTGTCAGAGGCCTGACACAGAATAGCTTTGGAAGAGGTTTTGACTCTGTTTATCCGGGAAGATAAAATAGTGCGTGCGTGAAGTTTGAATGTCTCCCATACCATGCCCACAGGGGCTGTTTCCCTATTGGTATTAAAGTAGAATTGCCATTCTCTGTGAATGTCCTCTTGGTCTCTTAATGTTGTTAGTCAAAAGGGGTGTAGGCGCCAGGTGCGAGGTCCTGTGTTTGGGGCTAGTTGTAACGTAGCCCAACAAGATTGTTGAATATCGCTGTGCGTTTGATTTTGTCCCGGATTCCCCAGATGTTCCAGGAGAGAAATTTTATGTTAGCCATATTGATCCAGTAACAAGTAATGAAAAATGAATCGTGAAACGTTATGGGAGAATACACACCACCACACTCCGCATTGAGATAAAAATAGAAGACATGGTATATCATTAAACATGTTCCTTAACTTAACATTTCCCTCTACCCCCCTCCCTGTCCTCAGTCTCCCAAACTTGACTGGGGCATGCATCCCAGAACTAGTGCAGTGACAAAAATGTAACCGCATTCAGCAATCAAAAAATGGAGTAGTGCACTTTTGAACATAACCCCATCGGCGGGAGCCTATTTGGCAGCGCCGGTGGTGGTGTAACCAACAACCTTTGGGTGCGAACAAGTTCTGGAGATAAGTCCAGCAACGGAGAACGTGTGACCTCTGCGACTTGCAACCGTGGGTATGTCGCATTAACCTGAGCCTGTGCTCCACTGTGGCGTCAAGCCTTAGAGTATTGGCACCAAGAAGGTAAGAGTCCAGGGTTCTGTAGTGGCCATAGGAAACTATGTCTGACTCTGGTGGTATAGATGGGGGGAAGAGACGAACAGTTCCTTGTTCAAGATTATGTGATGTCACCGGTTGTGACATTTCCACTGCAAAATCCGTCTGCTGATATTGGCACATAGGCCATGGATGTGGGCTACCAGATGTTCTGAAGTTTGGAAAATCATAATGGCGGATGTCAAGTCATATCAAAATCAAAATTGGACACGGGCTAAGTGGTATGCAGACCTTGGGCCTTAGTCGTTGCAGATTCAAAACATGACTACTCACGTGTAGATGTTGTATGAACAGGCCTTATATAGTACAGGACAGTGAGCATAGCGGGTAAGGTAGAAAATTATCTTAGTAGATTAAAAGCAGGCACTTACAATATTAGTAGAACGAGAGGACGGTCAGGCTGGGCGATTTCTTGCAGCATTCTGTTGCTCTAACCATTCCGAAGCCAGGGTAGGGTCCTCAAAGAAATGCACCTGGTCCTCTCCAACTACACGGAGGCGAGCTGGAAACAGCATTGCATATTTGATGTGGTGTGCTCGTAAACGGCGTTTGACCCCTGTGAACCATGCACGTTGCATCTGCACCTCAGCAGAGAAATCTGGAAATGCCGAAATGAATCCGGACTGGAAAGGGATGTTACCTTTAAGCCTGGTCATTCGGAGTACAGCATCACGGTCTTTAAAATTCAGTAGTTTCGCAATAAAGGTGCAAGGTGGTGCTCCTTCAGGTGTTGGCTAAAAAAAGGTAATACATAGAGAACTCTTTTTACTTATTTTTTTCATTTATTTTTACTGTGATCAGCACTATAAATTTCACACTCTTTAGGTAAAGCTGAATGCATACAAGGATGTTTCTCAAGCTCCTATAATTATTAGCCTGTACATCCATAATTTATTTATTTGCTATAGATCAAGCAAACCTCCCTTTTCCCTGCTTCAGTTTCAATCTGTTTATTATTGCAGGTTGAAATGAGAGCAATGATAGTTATCATAGATGGACTGTTAGGAAAGTATATGAAGCTTGCTTATGGCACATTGGGGTCTATTTATAAAACATTTGCATACCATTAATCCAGTGAATCTGCATGTACATTTGTTCTTTAATCTATTTTCTCTCCACTAGATGGAGCTGTGGAGCATAGAAAACACATACGTCTTGGTTACAAGATATATAAAGTAACAATTTTACAGAACACTAAGGCCCGGTTCATACTGGTGCAACATGTGCTCTGACTTTGAAAGCACATGTCGCATGGCATTTCAAAATCAATGTTTCCCTATGAGAGCCATTTTAACTGTGTCGCTCTGACTTGAAAAAGGTTTCTGCACTACTTTGGTCCGACTTGGGTGCGATTTCAGTCCATAGAATATAATGGAAGTCGAATCCAAGTTGGATCACCATCTTAACTGATCCGACTTGTGACATGTGATCAGAGGTCAAATTTCCCCGAAGACCCCCTGCTTCTGTAGCCCCTCCTGTTGTATGATGTGGTGTGTGCAATGTTAGCAATGCTAAATTTATTGAAAAAAAAAATGGCAGGTCTGGTATGGATCTTAAGAGGGAAACCACACGCCAAAAAAAAAAACGGCTTGGGGTCCCCCTCCCCAAAATCGCTACCAGACCCTTAGGTCTGGTAGCGATTTTGAGGAGAATCCCAGAACCAAAATTGGAAAAGAAAATGGCATGGGATCCCCTCCAAAATCCATATCAGACCCTTTATCTGAGCATGCAGGCTAGCAGGCCAGGAAAGGGGAGAGAAGAGCGAAGCCCCCCCCTGAAGCACACCAGGCCACATGCCCTCAACATGGGGGGGTGCTTTGGGGCAGGGGCCACCATCATCATGATTGATGTTGGAGCTACCATGGGGGGCATTATTCATTTTTTAATAAAGGACTTGTCAAAAACTGCCTCCTGTTTCTCTTACACTACACATTTTTGTTTTGGTGAATGGGTAGGGGTACTATGTACCCCATAATTATTCACATAGGGAGGTGGGATCTGGGGAAAATTTAAGAAAGGGGGCTTCCAGATTCCGATAAGTCCCCTGTCCGCAGTCCCCCACAACCACAGCCCCGGGTTGTGTGAAAGAGGCCCTTGTCCGCATCAACATGCTGACAAGGTGCTTTGGGGTGGGGGGACAGAGCAACCCACCCCATGTTGAGGGCATGTGGCCTGGTATAGTTCAAGAGGGGGGCACTTGCTCGTCCCCCCCTGTCCTGGCCTGCTAGGCTGCATGCTCAGATAAGGGCCTGGTATGGATTTTTGGGAGGACCCTAAGCCGTTTTTTTTTTAAGTTTTGGCTTGGGGTTTCCCCTCAAAATCCATACCATACCTAAGGGTCTGGTATAAATATGGGGGGTGACCTCACGCTGTTCTTTTTTTTACATTTTGGCGTGGGGTTTCCCCTCAAAATCCATACCAGACCCAAGTTGCACTATGAAAGGGAATTCCACAATCTTGCAGCTCTTACAGTAAAGAACTCTCTACGTAGTTTAAGGTTAAACCTCTTTTCTTCTCATTTTAATCAGTGGCCACGTATCTTGATAAACTCCCTTCCCCGAAAAAGTTTTATCCCTATTGTGGGGTCACCAGTATGGTATTTGTAAATTGAAATCATATCCCCTCTCAAGCGTCTCTTCTCCAGAGAATAAGTTCAGTGCTTGCAACCTTTCTTCATAACTAATGTCCTCCAAAACCTTTATTAGCTTTGTTGGTCTTCTTTGTATTTGCTCCATTTCCAGTATATCCTTCCTGAGGACTGGTGCCCAGAACTGGACAGCACACTCCAGGTGCGGCTGGACCAGAGTCTTGTAGAGTGGGAGAATTATCACTTTATCCCTGGAGTTAATCCCTTTTTTAATGCATGCCAATATTCTGTTTGCTTTGTTAGCAGCAGCTTGGCATTGCATGCCATTGCTGAGCTAAAAGGGAAAAACAAATCAGCGCAAATATGTATATAAAAATGGCAAATAGCTGCTGAACACCAGGGTCAACAATCACAAATCCCTGAAAACAATATAAAACAGATGGTGCAGCGCTAAAGTCTATGTAATAAAGTCCATAAATCAAACAATAAAACACTGTATCCAAATAGTCATCAGTGATATGGCTTCATGCAGAAAACTCAGTGGGAATATGTGATCCCTCCACCAATGTTAAAGATGGCCTCTCACCTCAGCGCAGGGACCCTTTAATTACAGAGGGTCAAATGCACCTTCCCTTAAAGGGTCCCTGCGCTGAGGTAAGAGGACATCTTTAACATTGATCGAGTGATCACATATTCCCACTGAGTTTTCTGCATGAAGCCACATCACTGATGACTATTTGGATACAGTGATTTATTGTTTGATTTATGGACTTTATTACATGCCATTGCTGAGACTATCATCTACTAGGACCCCCAGGTCCTTTTCCATCCCAGATTCCCCCAGAGATTCTCCCCCTAGTGTATAGATTGCATTCATATTTTTGCCACCCAATGCATTATTTTACATTTTTATACATTAAATGTTGGACCGAAGTCGCAGGGCAAAGTCGGATTGACAGTCGCACGACTTTCATGTCGCACCAGTGTAAATCGGGCCTAAAGGGAATTAGCAAATAAATGTAATCAGCAGTGGATGTACATGCAAATGGATGCAAATTTTCTGGATGAATAGCTATGCAAATTTTTTTATATATAAAAATTTTAATAGACCCAATTACTTAAAAAAACACATTTATTGTTATCGTTTTGCAGTTTATTATTTAGCCTGAAGAACTACTTTAAACAAAAGCCACTGATAGGTATAAAGTACAGGTAACAAGAGGTGACTGCACATACCTATGGCAGCGTTCAGTGTCACTGTGGCTCTTCCTGGAAGTACTGAAGTTCGCAGGTCTCCACATACCTACCAAACATTCTTATAGGAGGGTAAGGCAGTCCACTATACTGATGGGCTAGAATGGAATAAAGAATAAGGGGGAGTTTAGCTGGCAGGCTTCACCAATACCAGAGAAGTGTAGGCATCGCTTATGCCGTGTACACATGATCGGAAATTCGGCCAGAAAATGACCGATGAGAGCTTTTGGTCGGAAAATGCGACCGTGGAATTCCCGCCAGCAAAAGATTGAGAGCAGGTTCTCAATTTTTCGTCCGGAAAAAGTTCCTATCCGAAAATGCGGTCATCTGTACAAATTCCAACGCGCAAAATTCCTACGCATGCTCGGAAACAACTCAACGCATGCTCGGAAGCATTGAACCTCATTTTCTCGGCTCGTTGTAGTGTTGTACGTCACCGCGTTCTTGACGGTCGAAAGTTCAGAGACTGTGTATGCAAGGCAAACTTGAGCGGAATTCCGTCATAAAAACTATCCAAGTTCAAGTTTTTTCCCATGGAAAATCTACTCATGTGGTGTACGTGGCATAAGTGTGTAGCCCTTATACCCATAAGCAACTTTTATTTTTTGTTACAGTGACAGTAATTTATATGCTGTTATATCTAGATTAATTTTAATACAAACATACAGTATATTTCTATCAGGATGCAACTGATATTGCAATTTCATTTCTACTCACAGTCATGGATTCAGGACAGTTTTCTCATGCAGAGGCATAGATATTGCAGTGGACTGGTTTAGAAAGAGAGGACATGACTACATTAAGGTGTTTGTGCCTTCCTGGAGGAAAGAACAGCCAAGAATTGATTCACCCATATCAGGTACTTGTGTGTCTGCTTAACAAAACTAAACAGAACAAATGAGCGGCTTGTTAAAGGATGTCATGAATGGAAAGAAGTCTTAAAGTTAATCTCCTTCTGTGTATAGAAACAAATGTTTGACTATGTTGACTAAAACATTCTTCTTGTAAGATGAATAGAATATTGTATAACAGGCGTGACTGACAAAACATTGTAGGTTATGAGATTTTTTTTTTAAAGTGACATGGTTTGCACCAACTCCTACTATACCAAGTCAGTGTATACTAGATTCTGGCTCAGAAACATTGTATGTAGTTGTATGTTATTGTGACAGAGACAGTGGACCCTCGCCATACAAATGTATTCTCTAAAGTGGGTTGAGTCCCAGGGTCTAGGGAACCTCTCAAGGAATGATGGGCTTTGCTGCAGACAGCTCCAAGGTTATAACCCACAGTTTACTTGAAGCATCAACAGCTGACAGCATGCAGAAATGAAGCGTGGTACAATACCATCAGACAAGACCATAGTCAAGCAGGCCAAAGTTTAGGGCAGGCAGATCATAGGGTCAGGACATGGATCACAAAAATCACAGATCACAGGTCATAAAAAAAACTATTATAACTCAATCAGAGAATCTGAGAACAGATACTCAGAAAGGTCTTTGCTCAAGTCTTTGTCTCAGAGGAAGTTTCCAGCCACAGACAGACTGGAAAAAACCTAGGGCAGGTTTTTTGAGAGTTGTAAAGTGGTTGTACAGATGAACAGGAATCAAACATGGGACTCAGGTGCGAAACAGTGGACTCATCCTACAGAGACTCAGCAGCAACCTAAAAAGCTGAGGACACAAATACAGGTAGGTTTCAGAGACAAAAATTACATGGCATCATTGGTGTGCGCAGACTATTAAATTAGGGTGTGCACCCCAAAGCTCAAACACACATGCGTGTTCGTATATATATATAATTATATATACACAGACACACACTTATAAATGTAAACAAACATTTTAAAATGTAATAAAACGTGGATGGTGTCAGTAGGGCAGTAGATTTTTGTTAAATTTTTTTTACAGTATTTCTTATTTACAATTCTTCTAGGAGCCCCACTGAGGGCTTTGGTGAAATATCAGGAGTCTAAACAGACCCCTGATATCTACGCCGCAAGGGGGTGATTAGGATGTGCCCAGGCACATCTGGCACACCCCTGCGCGCACCTATGCATGGCATCCTCTGTTTGCAGCTACAATTTTTTTTATTGGTGACATGTGTGCATCTACTGGATTTCAGATGTATATAGAGATCTGAAATACAGTATGGAGAATAAAGAAAAGTAAGTTTTTATAGTGGAGGTGGTGTTGTCTGTCTCATAGGAACAAGATTATGTGATATGGCTCATTGGTATGTTGGGAGAGATGGCAGCTTATGAAATAAAAGGGATGAGGGGTAGGAAGGTCACGTGGATGATGGGATGGGGGGTATAGGTAGGATCCTGGTGGGGAGGGGTTGCGGGATCCATTTTGCTAAAGATAATGTATGATGGGTTTGCCAGTGGTGAGGAATGACTGCACTGGCCCTGTAAGGAATTGAAAAGATCTGATGGTAGCAAGTAGGATAGATATTAAGGTAGTTTGAGGAGTACTAGAGATCCGTGACCCTGCCACGTGGTGGTATAGAGAGAGAATTAATTTCCGGAATCGTTGAATGGGAGGGTATGCCCACCAGATGTCAGTATGTCAAGGTACCTATGTCCTTTTGGCATCATCAATATGTGTCAGGAATGGAGGAGTAATGATTGTGAGGAAAAGCGGGGCATCTTTGCCACCTGGTCAAAATTTTTAGTTTTTTCTCTTGGGCTTTACTGGTAACAGATGGCTTAGGTGGGAATATGAATGCTTTTATTTCCTATTCCTCTGGATCAATGGGTGTGCCCTGTTCCTTTGACCACATTTCAATGCAATATGGGAGTGTGGAATGGGAGAGTTGTAAAAGAATATTTTATAGTTGAAAGACTGCATGAGTCGTGGAAAGTCATGTAGAAGAAAGACTTTAAAATTAGTGGGCTGACAGGAGGTAACTGCAGTAAAGGAGTCAAATATAAAATGAAATAAATTGTAGCGCTAAAACACACATAAAGTTCAAAGTGCATGTAGACGTAATGTCCCAAGTAAAAAGGGGGGGGGGGGGAATGTGTGACCAAAAAAGGGGGAATGTACAATCCAAATAGGACAACAGTCCGCAGTGAGGTTGAATAATCTGTGTATTGATCCTGTCTGCTTCCCAACCGTCCAATGGTATATCATCAACTTTAGCAAATAGATGGAATACGCTTACCAGAGAGGTTGGATTCTACTGCCATGAGCATAGAATCAATGGAGCTTGATGCCACCCTGGGCAAAGTGGTAGAGTGTTGGAGGCAAGGGTAGAGCCTCTACAGGGCCGGGACGTTCCCTCTGTGTCCACCAAAGCAGGGCCAAACTGGATTCCAAAAGGCAAAGTGGTTTCACAGTTCCATTTACTGTGTCACTCAGCAATGCTAAGAATGAAGAGCAGCTGCACGCATGCTCAGAAGAAATTCCGAGACGGAACTGCTCGGTCTGGTAAACTTAGCGTTCGGAATGGATATAGCACTTTCGTCAGGCTGCAATGTTTTAAATAGTTTAATGCAGCGCACTCTGTTTTTCTTTATAATGCGAGAAGAATGAAGTAGTTTTGCTGCTCATATTCACACAGAGTTATCACAAACTTCTTTCTTTATTATTTAGCATGATTTCATCAATATATTTTGATTTGTCACATCTGACAAAAAAGATATATATATATTTTTTTTTGGTTTGTATTTTTTTCAAGCCTGATTTTTCTTTTTTTTTTTTTTTTTCTTTTTACTCCCGAATATTTTTGGGTGTGTTTTGTGTGTCAAGTTACCACAACACCATTATTATCTTGTATTATTTAATCTCAAGGAGATTGCTTGGTGTTGGTGTCCCTTGTTAATTTCACGTTGTATTTTTGAAATGTACCTGCCTCCTCACAAACAAACTGTCCTTTTTGAAGGAAAACACACATAGGCGAGTATAATTTAAACAAAAATTTCTTTATTAAGGGCTCAGAACCAAACAAGGAGGGAGGCAACGCTGGAGAAACAGCAGAAATTGGCGAAGCCTTTGGCCCCCAGGGCACACATCAATTATTTTACTGCAAAATTTGTGGCCTGAGGAGTCCATATCTAAGGGAGTGCAGTCTGGTCCAGAAGTCCAAGAGAATCACTAACAGATGCAGATAACATACATGTCCCCAGGCTGTGGTCATACAAGTGCCTGCATCTTTGGCCAGACCAGACTGAACCCAGGCCATCACTCTCTGGTCTTCCTTAGACGCTTCCTTCCCGGCTGTGGCTCTGGTGGTGGAGTTGTGGCAGGAGGAGGAGTAGGACCTGGAGGAGGAGGAGGACCATGGGTGAGCTGACAAATGTGGCTTTCGCATGTGAGTTGGCCCCTCAACCCCTTATTTAGAGCTTCTAAAATTACAAACTCACATAAGAGGCGTT
The DNA here is from genome assembly GCF_042186555.1 of Aquarana catesbeiana. Taxonomy (NCBI): domain Eukaryota; kingdom Metazoa; phylum Chordata; class Amphibia; order Anura; family Ranidae; genus Aquarana; species Aquarana catesbeiana. The sequence continues at coordinate 440,707,638 of NC_133327.1, read as the reverse complement.
GGCCCTCCTCCATTTGCATCATTTTGCATGCAGTTAGCTCAGCAAAATCCTCTTCCACACTCTGGGGTGTTCTGAGGGCCTCAGTAGCCTTCCAAAATAGGCCAATTGCAGCCTCCTCCAGGTTACTCCTCTTCTTGCCACATTTTCTTTGAAGGCAGAGGGGAGGGACCTGGGTATCGGGCAACCTGCTTGACCCGGCCACCTCCTGGCTGAGGCTTCCCTGTGTATGAAAAAGGGACATCGTTTTATTTTTTGGTTCATCAATCACAATCAGAAATTAGTACTCCAAACTAACATCTATTTAACATCATTGATTGGACAACCAGAAATCTTTAGAAGAATGCTATACCTGGCTCAAGCTGGGCTCCTCCACATGTTGCTGCCTGGAAGGCCCAGGTTGGGCGTCAGAAGCCTCAGCTGAGGGGGAGGGAAGCGTGGAAGGAAGAGTGGAGAGTGCTGGCCTGGGTTCAGTCTGGCCTGCCAGAAAATGCAGCCCGTCATAGTACCACAACCTGGGGACATGAATGTCATCTGCAGCTCCTGATCTCAGGGAATCCTGGACCTTCTTGTGCTCCCTTAGATAAGTGCTCCTCATGCCACCAATTAAGATCTTCAAATAGGTGATGGCTTCACAAATTGCAGCAAATTATCCAGTGCTGCCTTCCTCTTTGTTTGGTTCTTATAATCAGGGTGGTTTACCTGCCACAGACAGGGCAGCTCCCTGAACATATGTATGAAGATTGGCATAAAGTCCTGATCATTGACTAGATCCATTTTCTCTGCAAGACACAACACAAGACAAACCCTAATGTCAGTCTAAAGTCTTCTAAACTTGTCCATATACAGGCCTCAATCTAGAAGCAGTATAGGCCCAATTAGAAATCTTACCTTCGTTATCACGATCGGCGTCTCCGATACTCCTTCCTCCGCTCACAGTTCGTACGTAGTACGCAGCATGTTACGCTATATATACACTGCGCATGCATGAAACTCCGCCTGCCCCTGACATTCTTTCTAGTCTATTCCCCAACCGTTCTCGTTCTGCGCAGTGGGGGAAGAGCACATGGCGTGGGACACAGCAGGTGCGTGCTAATTACAGCAACGAGGAGGAGGAGGAAAGCCCGGAGCCAGAAACGTCCCGATCCCGGAAGAGACGATTTAAGGCCTCAAATGTGTCCTTTGGGGAAATGTTGGAGATGGTCGACATCCTGAAGAGGACCGACTATGATGGGAAGTATGGACCTTACCCCAACCCCAATGTCAGAAAGGCCAAGATCATGGCGAAAGTTGTCAAGAGTCTGCACAGGAATTTCGGGGTATGACGATCGAAAGATCAACTGAGGAAGCGGTGGTCAGACCTCAAATTAAGGGAGCATGATCAGTATAGAAGGATCAGGAGAGTGCTGCAAAAAAGTAAGTAGTTGTCCTGTGTTACTATTCTTTATTTTTATTACGTTCATGCTGCTCCATGTGCTTTTCTTTACTGTTGTACAGTTTAAAATGGCAACTTTCATGTTCATGGGCACATTGTTCGTTCGTTGTAAACATTGTTCGTTCGGCATAGAAAACACCATGTTTTTGCCATATGCATTTGAATACAGTTTTGCTAGCCTACTTCTCTTAAAATAATTTGGGTGTGTAGATGGGTTGGTAACTAGAATGAAATGCAAACTAGATTCTGTGTAAGGAGAGGACACTCAGCAGCTGTTTACACATCTGGACGCTGGAGCACTAGTGTGGGACACAAGAACACCCTTTTTATTAGGGGGTCCACACAGGTGCTCCAGGGTATACTATAAGGGTGTCTCCATCTGTGAAGCTTGTATAAAACAGGTAATTGTTCAAGCTTAACAAAGGACAAAAATATTTCTTCATCTTGGAACTCTGCCAAAACGGACAATTGTACCCCACTTCCAAGCAATGTTTCATGTTCCTTTTTCTGCCATCAAATATCTGTGTGCTAAGTATACATATTTTTTTTGACATAGGGGATAATAGACTTGGAGGACACCACTCATCCGAGGAGACAAAAGAGCCCCACCTAATGAGGAAGGGGAAATCCACCAAAGCCAACAGGAGGAGGAAGGAGACGTAATCGAAATAGTCACATCAGGTGAGTGTCTGCGACCACAGGCTCAGGTAAGAGATAGATGCCGGCATATTTATAATACATGGTGTGTTTTTTTTCTATATTTTTAGGTGATCATGATATTGTGGATCCAGGTCATTTCACCAGTGAGAGTGCCCAGATCCTGATCGGGGAGATCATGGGGTGTAATAGGGACTTGGAAAACATCCAGAAAAACATCAATGATGTTCAAAACAAAATGAAGAACATCATTGATGTTTTAGGGAGAGTTTAAAACACCTCCAAATACCAGACTTTGTTCTTGTTTTTTGGATTGAAAAATTGTTTGCACCTTTTTGGACATATTCTCGAAAAGCCAAATTTTGAAGATGCACACAGTGTGTGTCAACATGTGCTATCTACCATCACGGGAGATCAATGGATGCATTTTGTGGGTGCAACCCCTTCCTCAATAATAAAGTAGCTGAGAGGAAGAGGTTGCACCCCCAAAACACATCCCTTGATCCCCCATGATGGCAGAGAGCACATGTTGACATTCTGCAATTTGTGTGCATCTTCAAAATTTGGCTTTTCCAGGGGTGACTTCACCCCATCTGAACGCAATATCAAACACAGTTTATAAATACTCATGTCTGCTATTGCCTTCAATTTCTACAAAAGTTGAACTTCGTAAGTTCCAGAGTTTTGCATTTCTTGTTGGTTTTAAACATGCCTGTTTTACCTTAAATGGACATTTTGACTTTTATTAATGTGACCCAAAAAATTGTTATACAACAAACATGTTGGTTTGTTTTAAAAACCTTTTATAAATGCACATGAGATTGTGCTTGTATTAAAAAGATTGATAATCAAGAATGTGTGGATTCTTCTTTCAATGCTCCAAAACTGTTGTTGTGGTAAAATTGGTGTTTTCTGTGACAATGGGGGTTATTTCCTAAGGGCAAATCCACTTTGCACTACAAGTGCAGTTTCAGTGCAGTCTCATTTTCAGAACTATACACATTTTAGTCAGGGTCAGCTAAAAGAAACACAAGCAGTAATAAATGTCAGCAAATATTTTAGTAGGTAACTAATTTTTTTATTTAAAAAAAGGCTCAGACATTGTCTGGCATATTGATGGCCCCCCTACCCGCAAAGTATTCAAGGTATCTTAGACGGACCTTGCGTGCACTCAGGGGGGGGCAAGCCAGGATGGCCAGCCTCAAGCTCCGTCAGGGTTGGTTCATTTACATGAATTCTGGCCTCAGGCCCCACTGAGGCAGCTTAGTTGGCTGAATTTTGCCTTAAAAAGTTGTGGAGAACACAGCACGCCAGGATTATATGATTCAGTTTATACTCTGCCATGTGTATGGGTGTAAGAAATAGGCGGAACCGGCTGGCCATGATTCCAAACATGTTCTCCACCACTCTTCTGGCTCTGGCCAGCCGGTAATTAAAAACCCTCTGGTCCGGGGTGAGGGTCCTCATAGGGAATGGCCGCATAAGATGGTCCCCCAGCACAAACGCTTCATCCGCAACGAAGACGAATGGGAGTCCTTCCACATTGTCTTCTGGAGGTGGCAAGTCCAAGCTGCCATTCTGGAGACGCCTGTAGAACACCGTCTGGGCGATGACTCCACCATCTGACATCCGGCCACTCTTCCCCACGTCCACATACAGGAACTCATAAGTAGCCGACACCACTGCCAACATCACAATAATATTGAACCCCTTGTAGTTGTAATAGTATGACCGCGAGTTGGGTGGTGGGACGATGTGGATGTGTTTCCCATCAATTGCCCCTCCACAGTTAGGAAAGTCCCACCACTGGGCAAAGTGGGAGGCCACAGTCTGCCATTCCTGTGGCGTGGAAGGAAACTGTGGAGTCAAACCAGAAAAATAAATTAATCATTTTGCACATAAACATGGAAAGCAGATTAGACACAAACATTCTTGGCCAACATCAGTATAACATTTATTTTAGGGAGTATTTAAACACAAAGGTATAAGGTCCACCTATCAGATCCCCCCCATGGGCCATTTTATAAATTTTATGGGGGGGAGGGAGATGTTTTGGACAGGTAACCCTCTCCACTTCATTGAGAGATGAATGCATAAATAATGTGTATTACTTTGGCCAGCCACTCCTTACTTTACACTTATTGGCAGCCCACTGGACAGGTAAGAAGTGTCATAATACAAAGATATAAATACACACTGTACACATTTGAGCACATTTTTACATTCTGCTATTACCTATCAAGATAATAATAGGATACAAAAACTTTAAACAGTACCATTTGAAAGTATTCAGGCAGGCCCTTGCACTACATGCTTTGGGTAATTCATCCATAAATCTGACCACTAAAGAGGTGGGTATAGTGTGTATGGGTTTGGCAAAGTCAGCAGATAGAGGATTGGGGGTTGAGTTAGCAGTTGGGGGGAGGGAGGTTCAAAAAGATTTTGGGAGACCAAAAAAAAGCCTCTCGCACTCTGTCTGAATTTAAAGCACACATCACAATTTTACACATTTTAGGGGTGTTTAGGGTAAAGCACTACTATGGATCTGACAAAATACATTGTTAAGTGACTACATGAGGTGAATATAGGCCCAGGAGAGCATGCTGGGGAGGTAAGTGAAGGCAAATATGTATGAAGGACAAAAAAAATTACATAAAAATCCAGCATGCATGAGGACAAAGGGGACATTCACAGTATATTACAATCATGGTAATTGGGGAATGAGGAAAGAAATACAATATATTAACAAACATTCTAGACAATAAAATGTGATGTTAAAGGATACAAATCTTACTCTAATATACTCCTTCTGCAGGACCTGGATGATGGCAGAACAGGTTTCCAGGATAATGATCCCCAGAGCCTGGGGGGAGATGCCTGTCGAGAACTTGAGGTCCTGCAGGCTTCTCCCCGTCCCCAAGTACTGCAGGGTGGCAACTAGCCTCTGCTCCGGAGTGATGGCTTGCCTCATGCAGGTATCCTGTCTGCTGATATAAGGGGTCAGCAAAGCCAACAAACGGTAAAATAAGGGTCCGTCATCCGGAGAAAGTTCCTGAAATCGTCAGGATTATTCTCACGGATCTCACGGAGCAAAGGCATATGACAGAACTGGTCACGCTGGAGCAACCAATTCTTTGTCCATGAACTCCTCCCCACCCTGTTCATGGACTGGACTTGTGTCAAGTTAAGGACCCCAACACCAAGCCCCCGCACAGTACGAACTCTACGAGGAGTACGTATACGCAACATGACTAGAAAATGGTCGGCTGTTCAGAACGAAGTAACAGAACGCACCGAAGAACAGCAAGGCCTGTGAAGAGCAACCTGAAAATCAGTAACGAACTAACACTAACACAATGACAAATCAATTGTACTCGCTGCACGCACTGAAGACCAGATACAAACCCACAAGCACAAACTGAACAGCAGAAAACGATCTGAAAACCACGAGTCTGAAAAAGCGCGAATCGTCTCTCACCAAACTTTTACTAACACGAGATTAGCAAAAGGAGCCCAAAGGGTGCCGCGCTTGGTTCTGAACTGCCCTTTTATAGTCTCGTCGTACGTGGTGTACATGACCACGTTCTTGGTGATCGGAAATTCCGACAACTTTGTGCGACCGTGTATATGCAAAACAAGTTTGAGCCAACATCCGTCGGAAAAAATCCATGGATTTTGTTGTCGGAATGTCCGATCAATGTCCGATCGTGTGTATGGGGCATTAAGCTGTTGATGGGCCAGCCATTTGGATAGCATGTGTGAATGTCTTAGTTGGTTTGGGAAAAGTAGGGGTAGTTTGCTCCTTGATAAAATGTGTACCATTTGGTAAGGAAAGTTGTTCCATACATCCAAAATGGAACAATGCTTGGCAAGAGGAAGGCATACTTGTAAAAGAGGGATATCTGAGGAACGGCATTATACAAGTACCTGTAATAAACAAATAAATACATATATATATATGACATATATAAAAGTGACAAAATGTGAGCATGGCTGGGAAAAGGTACAAAAGTGGCCACTGCCCCCACCTATAACTGGTCTTTGTAGTAAGGAGCACTGGAAGGGCAACGTATGTTAAGCAAATATAAACAGATTTCCAAGCTCAAACTTACCAAACAACCAGCGACCAACCGAATTGACCTGTCTAACAATATGAGTTAAGAACAGGGATTTAGTTGCACACATTTGCAAATGCATGCGTAAGCTGCAGGCCCCGCCAAGGCACCCTGTTTCCTGCAGTCCCTAACTACTGAAAGTCTCCATCTTAGAAGCACATGCATTTAAAATGGATAGGTGGGATTCAGGTGAGCCTGGAAGGAGCCACCCCTCGTCCTCCTCCAGTGGGGGAGTGGATACTTTTTGTACCTTGAATATATTGGTCAGGCAACCCACTGACACCCTTGCTGCCATAGTGCTATGTCCTGGGTTTTCAGTGTGACCCTGTACCTTTAAGGAGGGGTGTCTCCTTCTAGGCTCACCTGTGCCCTAAATATCCATTATAAATGCATGTGCTTCCAAAATGGAGACTTTCAGTAGTTAGGGACTGCAGGAAACAGGGTTCCTTAGCAGGGCCTGCAGCTTACGCATGTATTTGCAAATGTGTGCAACTAAACCCCTGTTCTTAACGCATATTGTTAGACAGGTCAATTCAGTTGGTCACTGGCTGGTTAGTAAGTTTGAGCTTGGAAACCTGGATTATAAAAGGCCTGGGGCACCCTTGGACAGAATTCAGCGACAAGTTCTGCAGCTTATGAAATGTGCAGTGGAAAACAGTGGCTATGGTAAGATTGTGCCAAACAGTGGGAGTGGCTTAAAAGGGAGATGAATAAATATATTTGCTGCATGCACTGTACATTCAGTATGCTACAGACCCCACAAATGTTTATACACACAAAATATTCCTAATTAATGTGCCACAAGTGACATTCTCACAGACATACATAAACCTCAGGGCAAAGGATCACTCTTTCTTTCTTAAACTCTTTCATTACATGGACGTAAAGAATGATCACTTTGTCTGAGCTGCCTGTAAAGATGAACTTCATTAAAACCAGCAACTGTTGAGACAATGAACACATAATAAAAAAAAATATGTAAAGCACAGCAACATTTATGTGCATCAGTCAGGGTCATAGGTGTGCGCAGCCTATTGCATTAGGGTGTGCACCCCAAAGCTCAAACACACATGCTTTCTTTGCAGCCTCAGCTCCACTGGACAGTGAATGAATGGAAAGTGTTCTGTGCTGAGCGGCTTTCTGTACAATCGCAAATTGAAGCATAGTAACCACTGTGTACTATGCTTCAGTTATGAATGAACGCTGCAAGTGTGTTCACTGCATTCATTTAGAAAAGGAAGGGGCTGGTAAATAACATATTGACTAGCCCTTCCCTTCTCTCTAACCTGAAACATCCACAGTAGCAGCTGAGGGGGAGAAGAGAGGAGTGAAGCCAGCAGCAATGCAGGTTGGGGGGGGAGCAACACGGGGGGGGGAAGCCCGGGAAGTAGGGGGAATCGGCACCGCATATAGTGATTAGGGTGTGCTCAGGCACACCTGGCACACCTCCTGCGCATGCCTATGGTCAGGATTATGTTACATAGGGAAGAGTGGGAAAGAGAGAGGGATGGAATGGAGAGAGAAAGGGTAGAGAGAGAGAGAGAGAGGGCGAGTAAGAAGGAAAGAGAGGCAAGAAGTGAAAGAGGGTGGCAAGTGCGAGGGAAAAGAGAGAGAAGGCAAATGGGAGAGGGAAAAAGAAAGGAGGAGGGGGTGAGAGAAAGAGAGAGAGAGAGAGAGAGAGAAGCATAAAAAAATTGTGTGGTTTTCCTCTGCGAGGAGGCATCCAGTAGTTTCAAATTTGCTGGGTGATAGGGACACAGCAACAAACATGCATGCAAAACAAAATGGTCCCACAAACTCTATAGGGAAATGCACACTTCCTCCTGCTGACATCCACTAATTAAAGTAAACAGTAGTGACTTGAAGAGTGGCAGAAGGAACCAGTGAAAGCTACAGGGGACACTCCCAGGAGCCTGTGCTGACATCATCACGCACGCCAGAGCTAATGGCGGTGTGGAGATTTTGTTATGCCTGTTACATGCATTGAGACGTGAGTAGATATGCAGTATACGGACCATTAAAGCTATCAGATTTGCACTATGGGATGCTGTTTATTTCTCTTGCCGGATTGAAGTGAGTGTTCTCATCATATTACACAGAGTATATTTATTATTTGAGGTGTTGGCACTTTATTGTTTTAGAATCCCATTTGACAGTTTTTTTTTCATTTTTAACACATTTGATGTATTTAAAGGTACAGAGCAACAGTATGAGGCGTATTTACCTAAAATTGTTTTGTGTGCATTCTTTGACTTCACTTTAATTACAGGACATGTGAAAAGTCAATTTAAAATACTATTTTTCATTTCTCAAAGTGTTCATCGGGAAAAAGAGTAGAAAAAAACCTATGCAATATATCTCTGCAGTAGATAGACATTTCCCATGTTTTAAAATTAACTGTCATTTGCCAGAAATCCAGTGTTCTAACAACTTCCTGTTTGGCCTGCAACACAGTGCCTTAACTGTACAGATATCTGAAGCAGCAGCCCATATCCCCTCGGCCTCCACATGCATACATTGGTTTTGTTTCACAGCAAAACAAATGGCTGCTGTATTGACTCCCGAAACCCACCTAGTGTAGAGCAAGTGCTTTTGGGAGATATATTTTTTTGGGGGGGCATGCCTACATCAATAGGTAATGAGATTCCAGCAGGTGTGGTGATGATATCATTGGAGATAATAAAAACTGTTTTTCTACAGGAACAAGGTAAAGGAAACAACAATAATTCCATGACATGCTCCAGATGGGTATTGATTGTGAGCTTGTAAAAGCTGAATACTTGTAAAACTTGTAAAAGGTTTGTAAAGGTCAAATGCATGAAAAATAACTACACACATATGTGATATTTTAAAATAATCCATACAGCCCTATGAATAAGTATACATTGGTTATAGATTTTCCAAATACAAGATTGTATTCAGTAATTTAAAACTTTTTTGTTTTTATAGACAAGCACATTCTTGATGATCTGGAAAAGAAAATGATTCTAGTTTACACTCCATCTAGAAACATTAATGGCAAAAGGATTGTATGCTATGATGACCGCTACATTGTCAAACTGGCCTTTGAGAAAGATGCCATTATTGTATCCAATGATAATTATCGTGACCTACAATGTGAAAATGTAGACTGGAAGCGCTTCATAGAAAAAAGATTGCTAATGTATTCCTTTGTAAATGATAAGTAAGTTACAATATCTTAATATATTATTGGCAGTAAAATGAAAATACAATAATAAAATAAACTTTTATAGGCTAAAAAATTACTAGCCCAACAAATCTGCTATAATACATCTAAAATATCCTAGTTTATTGTATTGTAGTAAATACATTGATAGATGGCAAGCAGAAATAATGGAGTGTTGCCCAACAATTAACATGTTTCTCTAATTTTAAATTCTATTTTAATTGATATAATGGAAAATGCAAGAGGATGACAGAAAAAAACTCTAAAGTGTGTTGAAACAAACAACAACTTAGGGCAGCCAGATCATTTGGACAGCCACAAAGAAATGTATCCCATAAAACTCGACCTACTGTATAGCTGAAATATCACTTTTGTGTGGACTGATCTTTTAATGAATTCATGTTTGTGACTTGCATTACCTGTATGTAGTATCTACTCAGTAATTGGCTTTTTTATGAATTAAGAAACCACATTTAATTATACATATTTAAGTTCACTAGAACTGGTAAAAAAGTCCTTAGATGACTTACTTTTTTTGCATCATTTCTGGACCCGCTGTATAAACAGTGGAACAAATGACTAAATTAAATGGTGACTTATGGAAATATTTTAATGCTGATACTGTATTTATGTTCATATAGATTTATGCCTCCAGATGATCCATTAGGCCGTCATGGACCTACACTCTCCAACTTCCTCAGGAAAACACATGCTCCATTTGACCCAGAAAGACAACCTTGTCCATATGGTATGTTTTATTTAACAGCATACACAAAATGCATTTATTTTTGCCAAACGTTTTGTCAGGTTTTTGCCAGCCATTCTTTTAATACACACACCTTGCTAAACAGCAAAATCTGTTTATAGAACAGCTCATTAATTAAGAGGTTCCATTGATTAAAAAAAAAAAAAAATCTTTTTATGAATGGACTTCTCTATTATTGAACCGTTATGGAAATAGAACATATTGAAAACACTTTAAAAACATAAATAAGGACACCTGTTGTATTCTTAAACCAAGAACAATGAATGAGATGTTTGGGAAGCAGTAAAATCCATTTATTGAAGCCTTTGGAAAGTAAAAAGCCTTTGTCCATTTACAAAGGCTTCATCAAGAGTGACAGGGAGACAATGTTGGTGCAAACATTGCATTGCAATTATCTTACAACAGGTAATGCCTGAACTTTTCTACACGATAAGTCCAGTACACAAAGCTATCCTATTTTTTTTTAAAGCTACCTGTCTATTATGGCCAGGTTAAATGACTCACATTTTTTTCTAATCTTCCCTGGCAGTGCCACAAGGCAAAATTAACCGCTTGCCGACCGTCTGCCGCAGTTATACTGCGGCAGAATGGCACAGGCAGGTGAATCGCCGTCATTGTACGGCAGCCACGCGGCCGGCTGTGTGCGCACCCCCTACCCCCCCACCGGCCCCGACGATCGGATTCAATCAGGAACCGATCAATCCCCAGGCCCAGGCCAATGAAATCTGGCCTGGACCTGGTGATCACTCCTGATGAATGATATCCTTCCCCTGTCTGTGTAACTGTAAACACTGACAGGGGAAGTGATGTCATCTCTCCTCATGTCAGTCTTTTCGTTCCAGACCGAGAGGAGAGAGCATCAGAAAAGTGAGTTGCACAACACTACACTGACACAAGGTCACGTAGGCACACATTCACCCCTCGATCACCCCCCCAATTAACCCCTTTACCACCTGTCACTGTGTCACCCAGTACAGCAATCAGATTTTTTTTTTACCGCTGTACTATTGTCATATTTTACCCAATAAAGGTTTAACCCCCTGATCACTTGGCGGGTGATCAAACTTAGGTTTTAACGTCAGATAGGGCCTGCATCAGGCAATAGCACTAACATCCACGCACGCACCATATGCCTCCCTTAGTAGTATAGTATCTGAACAGATCGATATCTGATCTGATCAGTTCTATACTAGCATCCCAAGCAGTTTAGGGTTCCCAAAAAGGCAGTGTTAGCGGGATCAGCCCAGATACCTGCTAGCACCTGCATTTAGCCCCTCCGCCCAGCCCGCCCAAGTGCAGTATCAATCGATCACTGTCACTTACAAAACACAACACACATAACTGCAGCGTTCGCAGGGTCAGGCCTGATCCCTGCGAACGCTAACAGTTTTTTTGGTAGCATTTGAATCAGTCGCTGAACAGTCAGGAGCTTTTTTACCTGTGAGTCTCACTACTGTACCAGTAAATTTAGAGCCCAAAATGGCAAATCAAAGGTACAGCAGCGAAGAGGCCTACACGTTTCTGAGCATGACAGATAGCGAAGAGGAAGTCACTCATCTGTCAGATTCAGGCTCAGAATAGGATCCTGTAGACGACAGCGGTACCCTGACAGATAGCTCTGACGACTGAGTTGTGGTCCCTGCCAAGGTCAGGCGTACCAGACCCCGATCTTCTTCTGTTGTTGTTGAGGTGCAAGAACCGCAGGTCCCTCGTATGGAGCAGAGAGCCAGTACTAGTACTATTCCTTCTGGTAAACTGGCAAGCACCAGCGGCCTAGTACATCCTGGTTGTACATCCAGCACTGCAGTAACACTTGGTGACATGGCGAGTCCCATAAGTGAAGTTCAAGCTGGCGAGGTGGCTAGCACGAGTAGTGCCAAGAAGACAAAGACAGGCCCGTCGAGCCCATAGTGCCCTTCCTGCTGCATTCTCCAATCCTAATTGGGAACCCACCACTTCTGCAGCACCCGTACTTCCCCCATTCACTGGCCAACCCGGAATTCAGGTGGAAACAGTTGATTTTACGTCACTTGATTTTTATTTGCTGTTTTTCACCGAAGATCTCTATAGATCTATCGTGGACCAAAGCAATTTATATGTTGGTCAATTCATCGCCGCTAATCCCCAGTTGACCCTTGCCAGAGATTGGAGACCAAAAATTTAAGACCTTCCTGGGTCTATCCCTCCTCATGGGCGTAACTAAAAAGAGTGAGTTGCGGTCATATTGGTCCACTAACCCAATTCACCATACTCCCGTGTTCTCTGCCTCCATGACCAAGACACGATACGAGCAAATCTTGCGGTTCATGCATTTCAACAACAATGAACTCTGTCATCCTCGGGGTGACCCTGAATTTGATCGGCTCTACAAAATTTGGCCCCTCGTAAACCACTTCAACCAACATTTTGCAGCCTTGTTTACTCCCCATTAAGTTGTCTGCATTGATGAGTCCCTGATTAAGTTTTCTGGCCGCTTGTCATTCAAACAGTATCTTCCCAGCAAGCGTGCCAGATACGGGGTCAAGATGTATAAGGTTTGTGACAGGGCCACAGGCTATACATATAGTTTTGTGGTTTACGAGGGAAGAGATTGTTCCGTAGAGCTGGAGAACTGCCCTGACTACATAGGGAGCGCTGGTAAGATTGTGTGGGACTTGGTGTCACCCTTATTCGGAAAGGGGTACCATTTGTATGTGGGCAATTATTACACAAGTGTGCCACTTTTTAGTCACTTGTTTGATCATCAAATTGGCGCATGTGGCACTGTGAGATCTAATCGCCGGGGCTTTCCTCAGCAGCTTGTAGATTCCCGTCTTAGGCTGGGGGAGAGGGGCCTGCTTGAGATGTAATCATTTGCTCGCTGTAAAGTGGAGCGAAAATAAGAATGTTTTCGTTCTTTCCTCCCTTCACGCAGACACAACAGTCCAAATTCCTACGATGACAGGTGTTGTGGAGAAACCCTTCTGTGTCCATGAATATAACCTCAATATGGGAGGGGTGGACCTCAACGACCAGTTGGCACCATACCTAATTGCCCGTAAGGCCAGACGCTGGTATAAAAAAGTGTCTGTATACTTATTTCAGTTGGCTTTGCTAAACACTCATGAGCTATATAGAGCTTCAGGACGAACTGGATACTTCCTTAAATTCCAGGAAGAGATCATCAGAGCCCTTCTATTTACAGAGGGTGCTCTGGCCCAACTTCCTAACGTAAATGCAGTAAGCCGGCTGCATGAGAGCCATTTTCCGCATGTCCTCTCTGGTACCCCTACCCAAAGAACACCCCAAAGAAGATGTTGTGTTTGTAGAAAGCACGGATTTAGGCGTGATACGCGCTTTTATTGTCCCTCCTGTCCTGGCCAACCTGGTCTTTGCATTGGTGACTCTTTCAAAGGCTATCACACACTAGTTGAGTATCAGCGTAGGGTACAGCACCACACAGTCATAGGCACACGTACACAGGGTCTCGGGGTCTCGAAAGATGTGATGGCCATCACATTTTGAGAGACCCTAATCTGCAATGTTCAGGTTATAGTTTTTTTTACAGTTTTTATAAAAGTGAAAAAGGTGATAAAAAAAAAAAAACACATACACACAAAAACACAAAAAAATAAAAAAGCCAAAAAAAGTTGTGGTTGTATTTTTCTTCTCTCTCTCTATTGTTCTCTCTCTTATATTCACTCTCTACTTTCCACTCTACTGTTCCCTCACTATTGTTCTATATCTATTGTTCTCTCTTGGTTTTATTTTTACTATGTTTTATTGTATTTGCTTTGCAGGTGTGGTATGTTATACTGTAATGTTTGTTTTATTGTTAACCATCATTTGCTTAGCAGGTACGCCATTCAGCTGCAGCGTGGATTTATTTATCTTGATAGCAACAGCGTTTGCTCCAACGATAGATAAAGCCATGACTCCAGCGCTGTAGAAGGTGATTTCACCACCACAGTAAAAAAAAAAGAGCATATATGCCGAAGCATGGGGGCAAATTATATGAAAATACACACATAGATGTGAATACATGTGGGTGGTGCAGATTTTTGCCCTCTGCATTACACGGTCCCTGCAGAGGGCAAAAATCTGCATGCCTGATAGACCCTGCCAAGGAGGGGGTCCAACACGGAGGGTAAGAGTCCACCTTTATCACTTTCTCACTTATTGGAGTCACCGTCAGTGGATTTGCACCATCCTGCACATCTCTCTCCTTTGTCAATCCACTCATAGGGGGATTAGTTGCTGCTGAGCTGTATAGTGGATGGAAGCTTTTTTTCACTGATGAACTTTTTATGTTTGAACCCATGGACTGAGTTTGTTTGATTTTCAGATTTTCACGCTATTAATATCATTGTACTTCACATGTACACATTTTTTGTTTCTTCTTTGAGTTTTTATGTTTTGCACTTATATATTTCTACCAGTCATGGGGTCATTTACTTGCTCTCAGTAGATTGGGGTTTTTACTACCACCCACATGTATTCACATCTATGTGTGTATTTTCATATAATTAGCGCACTTTATTTATTTTTTATTTTTCATGGTATACACAGATATTGATGTATTTTGTGTGCAGCTTTTACCTTTGACCTTTTTTGCTCTGCAGCGCAGTTTTTCTTTTTATTTTTGAAGCATGGGGGCAGCAGGGGTGGAGGAACGATTTGCTCCTAACTTTTGGGGAGGATGCCCCCATGCTTCGCCATATATATATTTTAGGCACAGATTGCGTTAAAAAATGTTTTATTTTTTACTATTTTTTTATATTTGCTTTGCAGATATGGTATGTCTTACTGTTATACTGTAATGTTACTTTGTTTTATTGTTAACCATAATTTGCTTAGCAGGTACGCCATTCAGTTGCAGCACGGATTTATTTATCTTGGCAGCAACAGAGTTTGCTTCCACGATACATAAAGCCGTGACTCCAGCGCTGTAGGAGGTGATTTCACCGCCACAGTTAAAAAAAGAGCATATATGCTGAAGCATGGGGGCAGCAGGGGTGGAGGAGCGATTTGCTCCTAACTTTTGGGGTGGATGCCCCCATGCTTCAGCATTAATTTTTTAGGACATTCAGCTGCAGCACTGATTTATTTATCTTGAGAGCAACAGCGTTTGCTCCCACGATAGAAGCAAAGATATGGGTAAAGTTCAGCTCCAAAAGAGCTTAATCATAATATGGTACCAACATCCCTGAGATATATAAGAGACAGCAAATAAGGGATAGGGGACTTTAAAGGTACGTTGTGTGTAAAGGAACAAAAAAGAATTTGTGTATACCAAAGTCTAAAAAATTATTTAGTTTATTACAAAAATTTGACAAAAAGTAGAGAATACAGTATATAACACAGTCATAGTTATATACACATCTGCCTATTATTGACAGCGAAACAAACTGTAATCACATACAAAGAGCTGATGCGTCCACAAATTTCAACATGTTTCGCCGGTATGGCTTTATCAGGAAAAGGGGGACGCTTTATTTAGTAACTATAAAAACATACACATTTTTCTCAGCTTTAGGTGTATAGAAAGAGAAAAGAAAAATAATATTAATATATGGCATTTTTGTTTTTACATATTATACACATATACATGAATGTAAGAGATAAAAAAAACCCAAACCCCACCCAACCACCCCCCCAAAATATTGAAGAATCTCCCGTACCTTGATGGTACTCCCAGGCAGGTGGGCACTCCTAGACCACACTCCTGTCCAAACGTAGCCGGATCACCCGTAGGGAGGGATGTAGCTAGTGTTTAAAAACTCATAATACTGCCTGGAACACGTAACGTGTATTAAATATCTATAGGGTTTCAGGAGAGGAGCACATGTTCAAAACAGGTCCCAAATAAACATGAACTGTACTCACCTACAACAAAAGTATTGCACAAGTATATATACTAGGAGCTCAAATGGACAAAGCAGATAATGATCCTTAAATTGATGCTGGCATATGTGAATTTCACTTATTTAGAAATTGTTTCATAATACTGGTGTCTCCCATTATGAAAACCCACCACCAACCAAAGGTCACTGAGAACCAAGAGGCGGTGGAGGTACACAGGGAAGAGAAATGGATGTTAAGCACAGCCGATGACCAGGTGATAAGGCAGCAAAACTAAGCCTATCAATGAAAAAAGGGGTAAAAGAAAAGAAACATAAATAGGCTGGTAACTGGGTATCAAAGGGACATGAAAGGGATTAATGGTCCATCAATTCAGAAAATGTACCTGTTAAAGCATCACCTTTGTCTCAAGAGCTCCCGGGGACTCCCAGCATGGCCACCGCCATGGCGGGTTTAAATATCCCCCTCGTTGGCACCAAAACACGGCGTGTGATGTCATGCCGCGATGACGCGGACGCAAAGCGAGGGTGCGCAAGGCACAGAGTGTCCCCGAATACCAGAAGTAATTGCTGGTACGCGCTACAAAACCTCACCGCAAAAATGCAGTGCAGACATCATCTGGATGATGATGATTTATCTGCGGGTGTACGTGTTGCTCCCACGATACATAAAGCTGTGACTCCAGTGCTGTAGGAGGTGCTTTCACCACCACAGTTAAAAACAAAATGGTGCATGTATGCCCATCATTAGAAGTGGGTGGATGAAGGGAGGTTATACCAGAATGATGCCTGCGGGTTTAGGTATCATCTTGGTATCATTCTTTTCAGCCAGCGGTCAGCTTTCATGTAAAAGCAATCCTAGTAGCTAATTAGCCTCTAGACTGCTTTTACAAGCCCCCACCCATTGTCTTCCATGGTTTTCTCTGGCTCTCCTGTCCCAACAGGGAACCTGAGAATGAAGCTGGTGGTTCTGCCAGCTGACCATAGAGCTAATCAGAGACCAGAATGGAATCAAACATCTCTATGGCCTAAGAAACCAGAAGCTATGTGCATTTCATGACTTCGCCGGATGTAAACAGCGCCATTGGGAAATTGGGAAAGCATTTTATCACAATGATCTTGGTGTGGTCAAATGCTTTGAGGGCAGAGAAGAGATCTAGTGTCTAATAGACCCCAATTTTTCAAAAAAGAGTACCTGTCACTACCTATTGCTATCATAGGGGATATTTACATTCCAGCGTCTGGCATCAAATGTAAACAGCAATTGCACCATGCATGTGAGGTATCACCGGGAAGGTCAGATCGAGGGCAGTAATTTTAGCAGTAGACCTTCTCTGTAAATCTAAAGTGGTAACCTGTAAAGGCTTTTAAAGGCTTTTAAAAATGTATGTAGTTTGTCGCCGTTGCACGTTTGTGTGCAATTTTAAAGCATGTCGTGTTTGGTATCCATGTACTCGGCCTAAGATCATCTTTTTTATTTCATCAAATATTTGGGCAATATAGTGTGTTTTAGTGCAATTAAAATGAAAAAAAGTGTGTTTTTCCCCCTAAAAATGTGTTTGAAAAATCGCTGCACAAATACTGTGTGAAAAAAAAAAATGAAACACTCACCATTTTAATCTGTAAGGCCTATGCTTTAAAAACATTTATAATGTTTGGGAGTTCAAAGTAATTTTCTTGCAAAAAAAAAAATCATTTTTTCATGTAAACAAAGTGTCAGAAAGGGCTTTGTCTTAGAAGAGTGGTTAGAAGAGTGGGTAATGTGTGACATAAGCTTCCAAATGTTGTGCATAAAATGCCAGGACAGTTCAAAATGCTCCCAAATGACCCCATTTTGGAAAGTAGACACCCCAAGCTATTTGCTGAGAGGCATGTCGAGTCCATGGAATATTTTATATTTTGACACAAGTTGCGAGAAAAATACTTTTTTTTTTTTTTTTTTGCACAAAGTTGTCACTAAATGATATATTGCTCAAACATGCCATGGGCATATGTGAAATTACACCCCAAAATACATTCTGTTGCTTCTATTGAGTATGGGGATACCATATGTTTGAGATTTTTTGGGAGCTTAGCCGCGTACGGGACACCGAAAACCGCGCAATTACCCTTTAAAGTAGCGCAGTGCCAAATTGTAAAAAGTCCTCTGGTCATTGAGCTGCCAAATGGTCCGGGGTTGAAGTGGTTAAGGGCACTTTTTGCTAAAATTTCAACAAATGTAAAATCAACTTTGCAGAGAAATCAAGTTCGACAATTTTTCATGTCAATCCCTACTCTAGGTTAAGTTTACTTATCTGTTAATGAACAGGTGGACAACCCACCATTTCTATTCAAAAATAAATAGTTTTACAAGAAAATATTATGTCTGTAGGGCTTTATGTATTCAACTGCTTAGCTATTAATTGCCTTTGGTTACACACCGTTTTTGAAACTGTATTCCTATAATATTCCTAAAATGATTTGTTCTTTTCCATTCAGGACAAAAATGCACTTATGGCATCAAGTGTAAATTTTCCCATCCAGAAAGACTAAATCGGCAGCAGCTATCAGTTGCAGACGAACTAAGGGCCAAAACAAAGCATGCCTTCATAGAGTCTGAACATTGTAAGGAGTTGCTGACAAAAACTCATGCAAGGCTCAACCCGATTTTCTCCCTTCCATGTTGCCACAATTGGCCAGAACAATTTGTGAGTACCAAAGAAACATCTCCAAGTTTAAAGATGAAGCAGATACCAAAGGAAAGGCAGCTGGGGTACTCTGATATGGGCAATTGGGCTGGGAACAGTTGCCATCAAGGATCAACCTTAAACAGCTTAGAACAACAAAATCCAATTCCTCATAGGGAAACGAGTATTGCTGAACATAAATTTTCAACAGTGCATATGTGCAAATGGACTCATCCACAGGGAGACGGTGAACAGAAGCAATACAGAATGACAGATCTAAATCACTGCTGTAGCTGTAATTCCATTAATACAGACTTCTTCCTCATTCCTCACATACATAGCATGGACTGCACTTGCATTAAACAACATTACCTTCCATGTAACTTTTTGTCTGAGACTCTTCCTCAACACATCCATACACAAACTGGTTACTGTGACCATCGGGGAAGAAGACAATTGCTTTGTTTACATGAACATAGTGGACATTTGAAAAATAGCAGTAAACATACACGTTGTCAGAGAATAGACACTTCTTTGTACCCTGAAAGTGTGAATGATATTTATAAGGAACCAAATGATCACATGACTCAGCGACAGCATCTAGCCATAATGAAACCATCCTGGAACCATTGCCATTATACTGGAAATGACTGCTCTTCTTCAGTGCTAAAGGATAATCATAGGCTGTTGACAGACACTCATTTGAATCAAAGAAAAGAAATATATGCTTTATTATGTGGTGTTTATACAAATGCAGAGATTGATCAAGTTATGGCTTCAAATCCAGACACCACCAATATTATAGAATTAGCCACCTTAATTCAAAAAACTAGAAGAAGTTAACATTTTTATGGGAGAACAGCCATATCTAAAATATATGGGAACATAGCCTTTAGGACAATTATTTTATTGAAGGTCTTTCAAGTGATTTACCATAATTTGGAAATAATATAATTCCACAGCGTTAGTAAAAACTGAAATGCAATGTATAGTCAAAACCCCACATGTAATAATTAAACCCTGTTTGTCTGCTCCTGAGCTGGAGAGTATGAGAACTGAGAATACTTTTTTCCTTAAGTCTCTGGTTTATGGAAGTCCTTTGTCTTGCATGTTTTCATGTGTGTGCAGAGTGGTCCTTTACTGTCAGAAGCCAGTAATCGTTCAGAAGTCGTCAGCCAGTGGACCCTGGTTAGAATCTTCCTTTTATCCGATGTGATTGATGCTCCACCTCCAAGTATAGTCTGGGCCTCAACAATGGAGGCTAATTGGATATAGGATGTCTGACCAGTAAAAGGCATTCACTGACAAGTATTACTTCTTTCTACTCACAGGTAATAATCCACCACAGATTATTCACAAATCGAAGCATGATTTAAAGTGTTACTAAACCCAGTAAAATGAAAATAGTTCACCCCCCCCCCCCACAGTGGCCACAGCTTATTAATCTTCTTTCTACATTAAAATATTGCCACTATATACCTTTTTGTCTGATCTGTATACCACAGTCAGTGATAAACTGCACAGTGTATCAAGTGCTGAGAGTTCAGGTAGGTGGAGATTTCCACTGCAGCCTGTATACACGCCCACATGTGTAATGCCAATATCAAGTGACCTGGCTAGCTCTGAGAACAAGTAAATATTACCAGCATAAAAGACACATGTGCAGGTTGGCTACTGCCTGTGTGTTAGCTGGCCTTCCCAAGATAGACAATGCAAGAAGGGAAGGATCTGTGCATACAAGAAAACAGCAATTTTACACAATGCAGAGGATTAACCCCTTGTGTTCCACAGTGAGTATAACAAGCATGCTATGCTGCATATACAGACAGATGTTACCCTTGTGGGTTTAGTAATACCATACTTTAATAAAAAAAGTTAATAATTATAAAACTGATCCAAGCTACTCTTTAGCACTGCTATCTTGCCTCAGGCATCATGCTTGCAAATGAACCACAGCACCTAATTTAGAAACTGCACAGACATGATGCTTTATGCATCTATATGGTCTATGTGAGGCCTATTGTTATGCATGCACAAGTTGGAGATCCATCATCTACCTCACTATAGTGAGTGTGCCAAAGCGCCCTGCACACTTCAAAAGTTGTCAAACTGCTGGGCTGCTGTGGTTGGTGCAAAGTTACACTAAGAAAACACCTGCTTGACTCCTTCATTCAAGTGACACAGCTTGCAGTTAAGGCACCCTGCCTCCCTGATTCTCATTATTCCCAATGTATGTTTGGTAGCTTGAATTGCATGCATGCTAATCTGTCAGCCACTCTCCAGCAACACTAATCATGAACATTCAAAAAGCTGAACCATGTGCACAGAACTTCGCTACAGACTGGCCACTCTGGGATTGGGGTTTTCAAGCTTTCATGCCATATTTGAGAGAGATGCCACTGACGTACCTGAAAGGTCTGGTCTTTTATAGGTACCAGATGCTGTTACCCGTTGCTAAGATATGGGATATGGAATGGGTCTGGGGAACCCCGGAATAAAGTTCAAATCCCAAGACAAGTCCTGCAGAAACTAGTACAGTTTACAGGTATGCCTTTAGGCAGGCTGTGTCCATCAAACAAGGGGAATGGTAAAGCAAGCTCATGGGCCATTACTAGAACTGGTGGATGCAGGTGCTTACTCTCCTAGTGGTGTAAGGCATCTTTTACATATCCTTAATGATCAAACATAAAAGTGAAATTATAATATTGTTAAATTATTAATTAAAGTGGAACTTTATGTAAACTATAAAATAGGCAAACAGGCAGGATTTTTATTGAACGCACAGGTCGCTTTATAAATTTGTCAATGTCGAAGCCAACTGAGCTCCCATGCATTTGGGAGAGTGACATCATATTGACATGGCCATGAAAGCAGTCGGTGCTTGATACCGAGAAGCCGGCCGCTCAAAGATGACATTGCATTGCTGGAGCCAAGGTGAGTATAGTTCAGCTTTAAGAAGATGGGTTAGTATGCATCCTAAATACATTCTTCAATATACTCCCTAAAATGTACAAAATCATGAGGTATTAAAGCCAAACTTCACACAAAAAATTGTACTTGGTATCCTTGCAACCCTCATAATTTTGTGTCTTTGGGGGGTATGCTTGTTCTTCTTCTTTCAAGCAATTCTCATAGTTGCCAACATTTTAAAACATTTTCCAGGGACACCTTTTTTGCAGGGCATCCAGCATGCAATTTTAAGCCCAATCCCGGTGAAACACATCAATGGGGTGTAGGGCGGGGACTGTTCCTAGAAGCTCAGTTTTTGAATAATCGTTATGGTTTGATACTACAGAGTGCAACTTCAATTTGTGCTTCACTATGCTACAGTCTGTATGCTGTGCTATAGATTGCACATTCCTGACTGCTTAACTCCCAGCATACAAAGTGCAGAGGTCAGAAGCCCCCGTATCTTCCTTTCATCACTGTTTCTGCACCCTTTTTCCACCATTGCATTACCAGCATCCCTGAACACCTCTTTCACCACTGTTTCCCCTGCAAACCTCTTTCATCATTGCACCCAAAGCACACCTTTATTAACACATTACCCCTGTTGCACACTTCTACCACCACTGTACCAATTCACACACCAATTCACACACCTTGTCTACCACTGCACTCACTGCACACCTCTTACCCCATTGCACTTCCTGCACACCTCTGCCACCACTGTACCCCTTTGCACACCTTTGTACCACCATCACGCTCCTCTTCCACCACTGCACTCCCCACACACCTCTTTCACCACTGCGCCCCCTGCACACCTCTTCCACCACTGCACTCCCCGCACACCTCTTCCACCACTGAACTCCCCGCACACCTCTTCCACCACTGAACTCTCTGCACACCCCTTCCACCTCTGCAGTCCCTGGACACCTCTGCCACCACTATACCCCTTCATACACCTCTGCCACCACTGTACCCTTTTGCATACCTGGCCACCACTGAACTCCCTGCACAACTCTACCCCTTCTTTACCCCCGAACACCTCTGACACTACTGTACACCTTTGCACACCTCTTCCACCACTGCACTCCCTGCACAGCATTGCCACCACTCTACCCCTTCACATCTCTGCCACTGCTGTACCCTTTTGTACACCTTCATTGCCACTGTACACCTTTGCACACCTCTTCCACCACTCTATGCCTTTTGAACACCTCTTTCACCACTGTACCCCTTAAAACACATCTTCCACTACTGCACTTCTTGCACACCTCTTCCATCCTTGCATTACATACATGCCTCTGCCACCACCGTACCTCTTCGCACACCTCTGCCACTATGGCACTCTCTGCACACCTTAAATGTACCCTTTGCACACCTCTGTCACAACTGTACCCCTTGACACATCTCTGCCACCACTGTATCCTTTCACACACCTCTTCCACCACTAAACTCCTTGTACACCTCTGCCACCATTTTTTCACCCTTTTTCACTCATACAACTCTGCTCCCCTCCCCCAGCACACCTCTACCACAACTGGACTCCCCCTGCATACCTCTGCCCCCACTGTACTCCTTTGCACACCTTTTCCACCACTGAGTTCTCCGCACACGTTTGCCACCATTGTACTCCTTTGTATACCTTTGCCACCACAGAACCCACCACACACACCTCTAACATAAATGTACCCTTTGCACACCTCTTCCACCACGGATGTTTGTGCACACCTCTGCCAACACTTTTTCCCTCCCCCATATGAAAAAATCTTTTCATTATTATGCCCTCGGAAACACCTCTGCACCCCCCCAGTACTCCTCTCCCACAACTGTTCTCCCCCTGCACACCTCTGCCATCACTGTAGCCATCTCACACATCTCTGTACCCCTTGAGCAAACCTCTGCTACATCTACACTCCCACACACCTCTGTCATCATTGTGTCCCTTCGCACAACTCTGTCACCACTGTACCCCCTTTGCACACCTTTGCACCCCTGACATACCTCTGGCACAGCTGTACCCCAGCTATAGACATCTATCATTCATGCACCTCACCCCCTGCATACCTCTATACTCTTTAACGCACCACTGCCACCACTGACCCCCACCCCACAAACACTTGTGCACAATGTACCCCCTCACACACTCCTGCAGCCCCCCTTTGCACACCTCTGCTACAACTGCACTCCCCAGCACTCCTATGCTACCCATTTTCCCCCTGCCACCAGTGCACATCCACTCTCTATCTCTGCCAATAATCTCTCCCCCTGCATACCCCTGTACTCCCTAACATGCCTCTGCCACCACCATACCTCAAAGCATACCCCTGTACCCCTGCATACCTCTGCCACCAATCTCCCCACACCTCAGTGACTCCTTACACATCTCAGCCATCACTGTATTCTTCCCAAGACAATAATTTTTTTTTGTCACCATCCAGGTAGTATTAGTGTGGTGCCTGTGGGTAGGTGCAAAGTGGTGCAGCAGCATTAAGTAACTGAGTCCAGTTGCAGAAGGTTCAATAATGCGAACAAGCCTGGCGTGAAGACAACCCAACCAAGACAACCCAACCCAACCAGGCACACTCACAGGATGCACAACGATGAGTAGGTATCAGGTGTGCTAACAGAGTTTATCTCAAGGAGTGGCTCGCCAGTTCCTAAATGTCTTGCAGGACAATTTCATGGTCCAACTAGAAATAAAGCGTTACTGGATCTACTGAATACCAACAATACAGACCTGATCACAGATGTGGAAATATGGGGCAATTTAGGAAACAGCGATCACAGGTCAATTGGCTTCAGTATAAATCACACAAATAGGAAACATAAGTGAAATACAAGACACTGAATTTCAAAAGAGCAAACTTCCCTAAACTACGAACCTTGCTAGAAGGCATGAATTGGGAAAAAATCTTTGGAACAAAGAACACGAAGGAGAGATGGGTTTGAGATAGGTTTGCTTTAAGAGCATATTAAATAAGGGCATTAGCCAATGCATTCCATTGTGTAATAAATTTAAAAGAGCGAACAAAAGACCTGGATGGCTTAACTCCAATGTTAAAATGCATATAAAAGCAAAGGAGAAGGCCTTCAAAAAATGTAAGGTTGAGGGATCATCATCAGCATTCAGATTTTATAAAAAATGCAACAAGAAATGTAAGGATGCAATTAGGGTGAATAAGATAGAACACAAAAGACACATAGCGGAGGAGAGCAAAAAAAATCCCAAGAAATTCTTTAAGTATGTAAACAGTAAAAAAGGGAGGACAGACCATATTGGCCCCATAAAGAATGAGGAAGGACATCTGGTTACAAAGGATGGGGAGATGGCGAAGGTATTGAGTTTATTCTTCTCCTCAGTCTTCACGAGGGAATCGGGGGGGCTTCAATAACCAAAACTGCAGTGTTTATCCTCATGACAAATCACAGGAAGCAACTCCATGGTTAACAGAGGACAAATCTAAAATTAGACTTGGGAAACTTAACAATAATAAACCACCGGGACCAGATGGCTTGCATCCGTGGGTATTTAGGGAACTCAGTCAAGTAATTGCCAGACCATTGTTCCTAATTTTTACTGACTGGAATGGTACCAGCTGATTGGAGAAAAGCCAATGTAGCATCTATATTTAAAAAGGGCCCAAAATACATTCCTGGGAATTACAGGCCAGTTAGCCTAACATCAATAGTATGCAAGCTCTTGGAGGGGATGATAAGGGACTATATACAAGATTTTAGTAATGAGAACGGTATAATTAGCAGTAAGCAGCATGGATTCATGAAGAATCGTTCTCCCCAAACCATCTATTAACCTTCTATGAGGAGGTGAGTTGCCATCTAGATAAAGGAAGGCCCGTAGACGTGGTGTATCTGGACTTTGCAAAAGCATTTGACACAGTTCCCCATAAACGTTTACTGTACCAAATAAGGTCCGTTGGCATGGACCATAGGGTGAGTACATGGATTGAAAACTGGCTACAAGGGCGAGTTCAGAGGGTGGTGATAAATGGGGAGTACTCGGAATGGTCAGGGGTGGGTAGTGGGGTTCACCAGGGTTCTGTGCTGGGACCAATTCTATTTAATTTGTTCATAAACGACCTGGAGGATGGGGAAAACAGTGCAATCTCTGTAGTTGCATCTGATACTAAGTTAGCAGGGCAATAACTTCTCCGCAGGATGTGGAAACCTTGCAAAAAGATCTGAACAAATTAATGGTGTGGGCAACTACATGGCAAATGAGGTTTAATGTAGAAAAATGTAAAATAATACATTTGGGTGGCAAAAATATGAATGCAATCTATACACTGGGGGTAGAACCTCTGGGGGAATCTAGGATGGAAAAGGACCTGGGGGTCCTAGTAGATGATAGGCTCAGCAATGGCATGCAATGCCAAGCTGCTGCTAACAAAGCAAACAGAATATTGGCATGCATTAAAAAGGGGATCAACTCCAGAGATAAAACGATAATTCCACAAGACTCTGGTCCAGCCGCACCAAGAATATGCTGTCCAGTTCTGGGCACCAGTCCTCAGGAAGGATGTACTGGAAATGGAGCGAGTACAAAGAAGGGCAACAAAGCTAATAAAGGGTCTGGAGGATATTAGTTATGAGGAAAGGTTGCGAGCACTGAACTTATTCTCTCTGGAGAAGAGACGCTTGAGAGGGGATATGTTTTTTAATTTACAAATACCATACTGGTGACCCCACAATAGGGATAAAACTTTTTTGCGGCAGGGAGTTTAACAAGACACGTGGCCACTCAATTAGAAGAAAAGAGGTTTAACCTTAAACTACGTAGAGGGTCCTTTACTGTAATGCCCCGTACACACGGTCGGACATTGATCAGACATTCCAACAACAAAATCCTAGGATTTTTTCCGACGGATGTTGGCTCAAACTTGTTTTGCGTACACACGGTCGCACAAAGTTGTCGGAATTTCCGATTGCCAAGAACGCGGTGACGTAAACCACGTACGACGAGACTAGAAAAGGCCAGTTCAGAACCAAGCACGGCACCCTTTGGGCTCCTTTTGCTAATCTCGTGTTAGTAAAAGTTTGGTGAGAGACGATTCGCGCTTTTTCAGACTTGTGTTTTTCAGATCGTTTTCTGCTGTTCAGTTTGTGCTTGTGGGTTTGTATCTGCTCTTCAGTGTGTGCAAGCAAGCTACGCGTGACTTGTCATTGTGTTCTTGTTCGTTCGTTACTGTTTTTCAGGTCGCTCTTCACAGGCCTTGCTGTTCTTCAGTGCGTTCTGTTACTGTGTTCTGAGCAGCTGACCGTTTTCTAGCCATGTTGCGTATACGTAGTCCTCGTAGAGTTAGTGCTGTGCGGGGGCTTGGTGTTGGGGTCCTGACCTTGACACAAGTCCAGTCAATGAACAGGGTGGGGAGGAGTTCATGGACCAAGAATTGGTTGCTTCAGCGTGACCAGTTCTGTCATATGCCTTTGCTCCTTGAGATCCGAGAGAATAATCCTAATGATTTCAGGAACTTTCTACGGATGACGGACTCCGTATTTCACCGTTTGTCGGCTTTGCTGACCCCCTATATCAGCAGGCAGGATACCTGCATGAGGCAAGCCATCACTCCGGAGCAGAGGCTCGTCGCTACTGCGGTACTTGGCGACAGGGAGAATCCTGCAGGACTTGAAGTTCTCGACAGGCATCTCCCCCCAGGCTCTGGGGATCAATTATCCCAGAGACCTGTTCTGCCATCATACAGGTCCTGCAGAAGGAGTATATTAAGGTAAGATTTTTATCCTTTAATATCACATTTTATTGTATTTATTGTTTGATAATATATTGTATTTCTTTCCTCATTCCCTAATTACCATGATTGGAATATGCTGTGAATGTCCCCTTTGTCCTCATGCATGCTGGATTTTTATGTAATTATTATTTTGCTCCTTCATACATATTTGCCTTCACGTACCTGCCCAGCATGCTCTCCTGGCCCTATATTCACCTCATGTAGTCACTTAACAATGTATTTTGTCAGCTCCATAGTAGTGCTTTACCCCAAACACCCCTAAAATGTTTTAAAATGTGATTGGTGCTTTAAATTCAGGCAGAGTGCCAGAGGCTTTTTTTTGGGTGGTCCCCAAATCATTTTTAACCCCCCCCCCCAACTGCTAAGTCAGCTGATACCAATTCTCTATCTATCCTCAATCATCTATCTGCTGACTTTGCCAAACCCATACACACTATACCCACCTCTTTGTTGGTCAGATTTATGGATGAATTCCCCAAAGCATGTAGTGCAAGGGCCTGCCTGTATACTTTCAAATGGTACTGTTTCGAGTTTTTGTATCCTATTATTATCTTGATAGGTAATAGCAGAATTTCCAAATGTGCTCAAATGTGTACAGTGTGTATTTATATCTTTGTATTATGACACTTCTTACCTGTCCAGTGGGCTGCCAATAGTGTAACTAAGGAGGGGCTGTTCAAAGTAATACCCATTATTTAGGCATTCATCTCTCAATGAAGTGGAGAGGGTTACCTGTCCAAGAGCTCCCCCCCTATAATGTTAGAAATGGCCCATGAGAGGGGGTGGGGGAGGGGGAATCTGATAGGTGTACCTTATACTTTGGTGTTTAAAAATTCCCATTAATAAATGTTATCTTGATGTTGGCCAAGAATGTTTGTGTCTAATCTGCTTTCCATGTTTTAATGTGCAAAAAGACTAATTTTTTTTTTCTCCACAGTTTCCTTCCACGCCACAGGAATGGCGGACCATGGCCTCCCACTTTGCCCAGCGGTGGGACTTTCCTAACTGCGGAGGGGCAATTGATGGGAAACACATCCACATCGTCCCACCACCCAACTCGGGGTCATACTATTATAATTATAAAGGGTTCAATAGTATTGTGATGTTGGCAGTGGTGTTGGCTAATTATGAGTTCCTGTATGTGGATGTGGGGAAGAATGGCCGGATGTCCGATGGTGGAGTCATCGCCCAGACTGAGTTTTACAGGCATCTCCAGAATGGCAGCTTGGACTTGCCACCTCCAGAAGACAATGTGGAAGGACTCCCATTCGTCTTCGTTGCGGATGAAGCCTTTGCGCTGGGGGACCACCTTATGCGGCCATTCCCTATGAGGACCCTCACCCCGGACCAGAGGGTTTTTAATTATCGGCTGGCCAGAGCCAGAAGAGTGGTGGAGAACACATTTGGAATCATGGCCAGCCGGTTCCGCCTATTTCTTACACCCATCCATATGGCGGAGTTTAAACTGAATCATATAATCCTGGCGTGCTGTGTTCTACATAACTTTTTACGGCAACATTCTGCCAACTATGCTGCTCAGTTGGGCCTGAGGCCGGAATTATAAATGAAACAACCCTGACGGCGCTTGAAAGTGGCCGTCCTGGCTTGCCCTCCCTGAGTGCCCGTGATGTCCGGCTAAGATACCTTGAGTTCTTTGTGGGTGGGGGGGCATCAATATGCCAGACAATTTGTGAAACCTTGATCAAATTAAAAAAAAATTAAGCAAATCTTTGGTGACATTTACTGCTTGTGTTTGTTTTAGCTGACCCTGACAGAAATGTGGTGAGTCCTGAAAATGGCGTGATTGAGTAACCTTACAAAGCACTGTTGGGTGTTATTTACTAAAGGCAAAGACACTTTGCACTACAAGTGCACTTGAAAATGCACTGAAACTGCACTTGTAGTGCAAAGTGGATTTGCCCTTATGAAATAACACCCATTGTCACAGAAAGCAGCAATTACATCACCACAAAAGTGTTGTAGCGTTGAGACAATAATCCACACATTCTTGATTAACAATCTTTTTAATACCCGCACAATAACATGTGCATTTCGAAAAGGTTTTTAAAACAAACCAACATGTTTGTTGTATAACAATTTTTGTGGTGGCATTATCAAAAATAGAAATGTCCATTTAAGATAAAACAGGCATGTTTCAAAACAACAAGAAAGACACAAATCTTGAACTTACAAAGTTCACATTAGGTAGAACTTGAAGGCAATATCAGACATGAGTATTTAGGAACTGTGTTTGATATTGCGTTCAGATGGGGTGAAGTCACCCCAGGAAAAGCCAAATTTTGAAGATGCACACCAATTTACGAATGTCAACATGTGCTAGCTGCCATCACGGGGGATCAAGGGAAGTGTTTTGGGGGAGCAACCCCTTCCTCTCAGCTACTTTATTATTGAGGAAGGGGTTGCACCCCCAAAACGCGTCCATTGATCTCCCGTGATGGCAGATAGCACATATTGACACACTGTGTGCATCCTCAAAATTTGGCTTTTCTCAAAATCGCTAAAACATTTTTAACATTGTAACACACAAAAAAACAAAGGGATTTGGAGGGGTTTTAAACTCTCCCCAAAACATCAATGATGTTATTATTTTTTTGAATAACATCATTGATTTTTTTCTTGAGGTTTTCCAATGCTAAATTACACCCCATGATCTCCCCGATCAGGATCTGTGCACTTTCCGAGGTGAAATGCCCTGGATCCACAACATCACGATCACCTAAAAAGATAGAAACCAAAAAAAAAAAAACAGGTATTATAAATATGCCGGCATCCATCTCTTACCTGAGTCTGTGGTGGCAGACACTCACCTGTTGTGGTGCCAATTTCCACCACTTCTTCCTCCTCCTGCTCTTCTTGTGTTGGGGGTATTTCCCCTTCTTCCCGAGGTGGGGGGTCTCTGGTCTCCTCGGATGAGGGGTGTCCTCCGAGTCTTTTCTCCTCTATGTAAAACAAAAATGGTATACTTAGCACACAGATATTTGATGGCAGAACTATACATATGAAACATTGCTTAGAAGTGGGGTACAATTGTCTATTTTGGAAGAGTTCCAAGATGTAGAATTTTGAGTGTCCTTTGTCAAGCTTCAATACTTTACCTGTTTGGTACAAGCTTCACAGATGGAGACACCCCTATAGTATACACTGGAGCACCTGTGTGGACCCCCTAATAAAAAGGGTGTTCTTGTGTCTCACACTAGTGCTCCAGCGTCCAGATGTGAAAACAGCTGCTGAGTGTCCTCTCCTTACACAGAATCTAGTTTGCATTTCATTCTAGTAACAAACGCATCTACACAACCAAATTTGTTGCATACAAGTAGGCCCTAAAAAATGTGGGCAAATGCATATGGCCAAAACAATGGTGTTTTATAGGCCGAAAGAAAAATGTTTGATACGAGCGAATAATGTGCCCATGAACATGAAAGTTGCCATTTTAAACTGTACAACACTTAAGAAAAGCACATGGAGCAGCACAAACGTAAGAAAGACAAAAAGAACAGGAACACAGCACAACTACTTACTTTTTTGCAGCACTCTCCGGATCTTTCTGTACTGCTCGGGCTCTCTTAATTTCAGGTCCGACCACCGCTTCCTGAGCTGATCTTTCGATCGATGTACCCCGAAATTCCGGTGCAGACTTTTGACCACTTTCGCCATGATCTTGGCCTTTCTGATATTGGGGTTGGGGTAAGGTCCATACTTTCCATCATAGTCGGCCTTCTTCATTATGTCGACCATCTCCAACATCTCACCAAAGGACATATTTGAGGCCTTAAATCGTCTCCTGCTGGATCGGGACGTTTCCGGATCCGGGCTTTCCTCCTCCTCCTCGTTGCTATAATTAGCACGCACCTGCTCTGACTCCGCCATGTGCTCTTCACCCACTGCGCTGAACGAAAAGGGGTGGGGAATAGACTTGAAAGAACGTCAGGGGCGGGCGGTGTGTATAAAGCGTAACACGTGTGCGTAGTACGTACGATCTGTGAGCGGAGGAAGGAGTATCGGAGGCGCCGATCGTGATATTGAAGGTAAGAGCCAAACTTGGGCCTATACTGCTTCTAGATTGAGGCCTATATTGTAACTAGATTAGGAGAGTTTTGCCTGACATTAGGGTTTGTCTTGTATTGTGTCTTGCAGTGAAAATGGATATCTTGAAAGATACCGACTTTATGGCAATCTTCATAGATATGTTCAGGGAGCTGCCTTGTCTTTGGGAGATAAACCACCCACATTATAAGAACCAAACAAAGAGGAAGGCAGCACTGGATCAATTGCTGGAATTTGTGAAGACGGTGATACCCACGGCAGACATGACCTATTTGAAGATCCTAATTGGTGGCCTGAGGAGCACTTATCTAAGGGAGCACAAGAAGGTCCAGGATTCCCAGAGATCAGGAGCTGCAGATGACATCTATGTCCCCAGGATGTGGTACTATGACAGGCTGCATTTTCTGGCAGGTCAGACTGAACCCAGGCCAGCACTCTCCAGTCTTCCTTCCACGCTTCCTTTCCCCCCAGCTGAGGCTTCAGACGCCCAACCTGAGTCTTCCAGGCACCAACATGTGGAGGAGCCCAGCTTTAGCCAGGTATAGCATTCCTCTAAATATTTCTGCTTGTCCAATCAATGATGTTAACTAGATGTTAGTTTGGAATACTAATTTATGATTGTGATTGATGATGCAAAAAGTAAAACCATGTCCCTTTTTCATACACAGGGAAGTCTCAGCCTGGAGGTGGCCGGGCCAAGCAGGCTGCCTGATATCCAGGTCCCTCCCAGCCACCTGCAAAGAAAAAGTGGCAGGAAGAGGAGTACCCTGGAGGAGGCTGCCATAGGCCTCTTTTGGAAGGCTACAGAGGCCCTGACAGCCCCCCACACTGTGGAGGAGGACTTTGCTGGCATAATTGCCTGCAAAATGCAGCGGATGGAGGAGGGCCAACAACTCATGTGTGAGTCCTTAATGTTGGAAGCTCTCAATAAGGGGTTGAGGGGCCAAATAACATCTGCTACCCACATTTGTGACCTCACACATAGTCCTCCTCCTCCTCCAGCTCCTACTACTACTCCTCCTCCTCCTCCAGGTCATACTAGTCCTCCTCCTCCTCCAGGTCCTACTCCTCCTCCTTCCACATCTCCAACAGCAGAGCCACAGACAGGAAGGAAGCATGGAAAGAAGACCAGAAAGTGATGACCCTGGGTTCAGTCTGGTCTGGCAAAAGATGCAGCCTGTTGTAGTACCACAGCCTGGGGACACAGATCTGTGTCATCTGCTGCATTCCGGATCTCTGGGACTTCTGGACCAGACTGCACTCCCTTACATATGGAGTCATCAGGCCACCAATTTTGCTGGTAAAGAATTGATGTCTGCCCTGGGGGTCCAAGGCTGTGCTAATTTCTGCTGTTTCTCCAGCGTTGCTTCCCTCTTTTGTTTGGTTCAGAGCCCTTAATAAAGGATTTTTTGTTTCAATTATACTCGCCTATGTTTGTTTTCCTTCAAAAAGGACAGTTTGTTTGTGAGGATTCAGGTACATTTCTAAAATACAATGTGAAATTAACATGAGACACCAACACCAACCAATCTCCTGGAGATTAAATAATACAAGATTATCAATGGTGTTGTGGAAACTTGACACACAAAACACACACAAAAATATTCTGGAGTAAAAGTAAAAATAAAATAAAACAAAGATCAGCCTTTAAAAAAATACAAACCTAAAAAACAAAAACAAATTATGCCTTAAAAAAAAAAATACAACCCAAAAATAATTTTGTCAGATGTGACAAATCAAAATATATTGAGGGAATCCTGATAAATAATAAAGAAAGAAGTTTGTGAGAAGTCTGTGTGAATCTGAGCAGCAAAACTACTTCATTCTTCTCACATTATAAAGAAGAAGAGAGTGCGCTGTATTAAACCATTTTTAACATTGCACCGTGATGAAAGTGTTGTATCCATTGCGAACGCTAATTTTACCAGACCGAGCAGTTCCGTCTCGGAATTTCTTCTGAGCATGTGTGGCACTTTGTGCGTCGGAACTGGCCACACATGGTCAGAATTGACGCGATCGGATTTTGTTGTTGGAAAATTTTATAGCCTGCTCTCAAACTTTGTGTGTCGGAAAATCCGATGGAAAATGTCCGATGGAGCCCACACACGGTCGGAATTTCCGGCAACATGCTCCGATCGGACATTTTCCATCGGAAAATCCGACCGTGTGTACGGGGCATTAGAGTGACAAGGATGTGGAATTCCCTTCCACAGGTGGTGGTCTCAGCGGGGGGGAATCGATAGTTTCAAAAAACTATTAGATAAGCACGTGAACAACTACAACATACAGGGATATACAAGGTAATACTGACATATAATCAAACACATAGGTTGGACTTGATGGACTTGTGTCTTTTTTCAACCTCACCTACTATGTAACTATGAGTGGAATTCTGCCTGGCTGGTCCTTACCCAAGTGGGGAGGCTTCCTGGAAGGATGGCATGTCCCTGCACCTTCCCTACTCATCTGGAACCTCTCCCTGATGCTAAACACTGTCCCTGACAGATGGGAGATGCGCAAAATGCACCCCAAACCTGGGATCCGGGGTCTAAAATACACTCTACCTGACCCAGGAAGGCCGCTAAAGTCACATGTGATGCCAGCATCCAATCTGATGCTGCCTCTCTATGACCAAGGAGTTCATAGAGGAACTAAGTTCCCCTCAATTTTCTCCTCGATCTGCATTGCTACTGCAGATGAGCGCCATCTGCAGTAGAGAAAACCAGGGGACACAACCAGGAAAGAGGCATACACTGGAAATCAGAACCCAGCCCAGCATACAGATATCACAGGACAATGGACCAATAAGTGGGACTGCCCCACCAAATCTGGGACATTTGATATGTATGGATTTTAAAGTGTAAGTATTGTTTTTAGCCAAAGAAGCTGCCATCTTTGCCTCTGTTTAATCTACAACTGCCATGATGCTGCACATGTGATCAGTTATGACACCAGCCATTGGATGGTTTGACAGTTTGGTTGAGAGCACAATCAGTGGGAATGTTACATTTCCGGCACGTGCCACAAATGAAACTGTTTTATGGACGGGTTCACTTCCGCTTTAAGTAGTAGCTCAAAAAAGACCCATTTTATGTCATTCTTAGTGGTGCCATGAGTATTTCTTTTAAACCCAATTAGAGGTTATTCTACCGCTTGGTTACACCCCTTACTATTCTCCCACTAGTCATACCTCTTGTTCCACTGCTCCAGCAGCATGTAGTTTCCTTGTCAAAAGAAGTTTATTGAGTATACAATGTTATAAAGATACATAAAGTAAGTTTACAAGGATCTATAAAGTAAGCTCATTGTTTTACAGTAGGGTTTATATAGGTAAATATCATGAAATTTCAAATATTAAACATTGGGTTCACGTAAACCTAAATTAAAGATATATATCATTTCCTTAGTTACTTTTGTAGGTATTTAAATGATTTATACCTACTATACATATTGTTTACAAGTAGAGTGTATATAGGTCAAATAAATTCTGATAATGAGCTTTAATCGTAAGGTGGAGAAAAGGAAAGAGAAAGAAGAAAAAGGGTTGAAAGGTAGAGGTATGGTCCACAAGGCTGTCCCGCTCGTCAGTTTATTATTCTTTTTAGTTCTCTTTGAAGCCTTAGAATGGGTGTCTCTGTAAGTCATTTAATCTGTTACCATGGCAATAGGACAGAGTCATTGAAGTTTGACAGGAACTGTTGTTTTATCCAAGGATGCCAAAGTTTTTCAAATTTTGGAATTTGATTTTGATCGATGGCTACCATCTTAGCATGGGACATTGTATTATTCATTCTGTGAATTGTTTCTGCTAGTACCAATGTAGGAGATTTCCATGCCTTGGCCACTGTTTGTTTTGCAGCCGTTATTAGTTGGATCATAAGTTTGAATTGAGAGAGTGTTAACCATTCCGGTTTTAGATTAAGTAAGGTTAAATATGGATCTGGTTGTATTATTTTTTTAAATATTTTAGATGCAATCACGAAGACTTCCTTCCAGAAGGTTTGGATTACTGGGCACGTCCACCATATGTGTAAATATGTGCCTATTTCTGGGCATCCTCGAAAACAAAGAGCTGAGGTATTAGGTGAATATTTTGCCACTCTAGCGGGTACAAGGTACCAGCGAGTTAGGACTTTATAATTTGTCTCCAGTGCTAAGATGTTGGGTGAAGATGACTTAGATGTGAGCCATATGTTAGACCAGTCCGTATCTTCTAAAGTTTGTCCCAGGTCCTCCTCCCACCTCTGAACGTAAGAGGGTCTATTAAGATTTGCTACTCCATATAATTGATTATAAAGTGATGAAATTGTACCTTTAGCAAATGGATCTTTTGTACAGATTGATTCAAAAATGGATAATTGGGATACTGGTGTATCCCCCTTTAGGAATGGTGTATAGAAATTTTTGATTTGGAGATATCTAAATATCTCAGAGTTTGGTAGATCATATTTTTCTCTAAGCGATGGGAATGAAAGGAATGATTTAGATGCTATGAAGTCATTTAGTGTCTGAATGCCTGATGTTGTCCAAGCTTTAAAAGAATTTGGGTAGATCCATGCCGGATAAAAGGCCGGATTTCTGATAAAAGAAAGGAGAGGATTGTGTGGAGATTGTAACTGATATTTGGTTTTTAGTTTATCCCAGAGAGATAAGAAGTGTTTAGTTATGGGATTATGAATTTTAAAGCGGTCTTTAGGATCAAGCCATAATAAATTTGATATTAATAGAGGGTCATTTTCTGAAGCCTCTATAAATACCCATAATGGGATTTCCTGTTTTGCATGGTATTTGGACAGACTGGCCAAATGTGCTGCTCTGTAGTAGTTAGTAAAATTAGGGTATCCCAGGCCTCCTTTATTTTTGGGAAGATGTAGCATGTGTATAGGTATACGTGGTTTAGAAGAGCCCCATATAAACGAAGTTGCTCTTTTTTGTACTATTCTCAAAAAATAGAAAGGAATTGGAATAGGGAGGACTCTGAATAGATAAATCAATTTGGGTAGAATAGTCATTTTGATTGCATTAATCTTCCCTATCCAGGATAAAGAAAGTTGCGACCATTGTTTTATTAGATTTGTGATCTGTCTTAATACAGGAGGATAATTGGTTGAGAATAAGTCAGAATGAGATGCTGTTAAATGAATTCCAAGATATGGGATTGATTTTTCTGCCCATGTGAATGGGAGTGCAGCCCTAGCCGGGATCAATTCCATGTTGGTGAGTGAAATATTAAGCACTAGGCATTTCTTAGGATTAATCATAAGGCCGGATAGGGCTGCAAATCCATCAAGAGCTGGTATTAAGTTAGGACCAGAGACCTGTGGTGATGATAGAAAAAGTAATATATCGTCTGCAAATATACATAATTTGTGTGTAATACCTCCTACTTCAATGCCAGTTATAGTTTGGTTTGTTCTGATGTATTGGGCCATGGGTTCGAGTATAAGGGCAAATAATAAGGGAGATAATGGGCAACCCTGTCGGGTACCTCTTTCGATATTAAAGGCTTCAGATTTGTATCCAGCATATTTTATATAGGCTTTGGGTTTATTATATAATGCTTTGATCCATGTTAAAAAGTGGGGTCCAAAACCCCATTTTTGTAATGAATATTGCATATATTGCCAGGATACTGTGTCAAATGACCTCTTAATATCGAGAGATAGAAAACATAAAGGGATTTTCCGTTTTTTAGCAATATGTGCCAATAACACTGCCCTGCGTATATTATCGCCTGCCTGTCTATTTGGCATGAAGCCTACTTGATCTCTATGTATTAATTTTCCTATAATGCTATTGAGGCGTTTTGCTATTATTTTTGCTAATAATTTAATATCGAGGTTTAACAGAGAGATAGGTCGATAATTCACACAGGAAGTATCATCAGAAAGGGGTTTTGGGATCATACAAACAATTGCCATTAGTGTTTCTTGTCGAAAAGAATGTCCATCTAGGAGTTTGTTAAAAGTTTCAGTGAGAATGGGAGAGAGTATTTCTGAGAATGTTTTATAGTATAAAGCCGAGTAGCCGTCTGGGCCTGGTCTTTTGTTAAGTTTTAGGTCTTTTATGGCGTTAGCAACTTCATCTATAGTTATAGGCTCATCCAAACTGCTTTTTTGATTCTGAGATAACTCAGGTAAGGTTATTTTTGAGAAGAAGGATTCAGCCTCTGTAGGATTAAATTCATTGTTTGTCTTGTATAAAGTTGCGAGATGTGAGTGAAATTTATGGACTATTTTAACTGGATTACAAGTGTAAACATTTTTTGATAATTTCAAACGTATTGGTTTGAAAGATTTGTTAGTTGAATTTAATGCCCGAGCCAAATATGTACCTGGTTTGTTTGTATTCATGTAGAAATTGTGTTTGGAGCGTTTGAGGGATTTATCAACTGACTCAGTGAGAAATAGATCGTATTCCAATCTAGATTTTTCCAGATGAGATTTTGTACTCTGAGATGGATTATCTTGAAATGATATGTAGGCTGCATTAAAATTGAGTTCTAGTTTTTTTGCTAGATTTTTGCGTTCCCGTTTAAATAGTGCCATTTGTCTTTGTATTGTACCACGCAAGACAGGCTTATGAGCTTCCCACAGTGTTATTGGGGAGATGTCTGTTGTATTATTAATTGATATGTATTCCTTTAAAGCTTGTTCAATGGCCATCTGATGTAGTGGGTGTTTGAGCATTATGTCCGGTAAGTACCTTGTTGGGTCATGCGCTTTTGGTATGGCTGAGGCTATAGTAGTGTATACTGCATTATGGTCAGACCACGGAATCGGAATTATATCTGATGCAATAATTTCTGGTATCATTCCTATTGTTAGAAAAATATGATCTATTCTGGTGAAGGTTTGATGAGGGTGCGAGAAATAAGTGAATTTCTTTTTCATTGGGTTACTTTCTCTCCACGAATCTACCAGATTGTATTTGGAAAGAAGTTGAGAAAAAGGTAATCTAGAGGTTATTTTGGATGGTGTAAAAGGTGATTTATCTAGAAATGGGAGGAGGACCTGGTTCAAATCCCCACACATTATCACTGTTCCTATTTTGTGTGTATTAATCACTTGTAATATATGTGAGAGGAATGGTGTAGGTTGTTTGTTAGGAGCGTAGTAGGAAATCACCGTGATTGCTGTATCCATTATATAACCCATGAGTATCAGGTATCTACCTTCTGGGTCTTTAATTTCTGATGATAAGGTGAATGGTGTGGATCGGTGAAATGCAATTAGAGTTCCCCTTTGCTTGGTACAGGCAGAAACCGTGTAAATTGGTTGATAAAAAGGAGAAATATATTTTGGAGTAGAATCTTTGGTGAAGTGTGTTTCTTGGAGGCATACTATGTGAGCCTTCTTGTTATGGAAAGTACGGAAGGCTTTGGTCCTTTTTTGAGGGACATTTATTCCCTGAACATTCAGGGAAAGTATATTCAGTGGTGCCATGGCAATAGATCAAATAGTTTTGACTTACTTTTTGTTATGCAGAGCTGACTGCGCAGATCAACCTGTGTGGACTGAAGAGATGAAAAGATAGAAAAGAAACCAGTGAATTCTGGAGTAAAGAGTAAACAAAAAACATATGAGATTAGATGATACATTGTATAAATTATTTTTTGCAAGTAATCACAATTTACCCTTGAAAGAGAATAAATATCTCTCTCAGGGGAATAAGTGCCTTCGTCACACTCCCACATAATATGGTTGGGAGAACGAGGAGGGCTAATGGGGGTACACGGATCTTCCGCTTACAGGAGAGAAGTGCTATGTCGAAAGACATCAAAATGATGTTTCATTAATTGGAGTGCAGAATATAGTTTTTGTTGAAATTATTTATTCCAGGGTGGTTGTATATGGTTAGTCTTGCCCTAGGCTAAATAATTCAGTTAGAAAGGTACTGTTAATAACTTTGGTATTGATGAAGATAGTTTGAATTATTTTGGGATTTTAACCCTTTTAGAGTAAACAATTACATATTTTATTCATATGTAACTGTTTAGATATGTTAACTCATAAAATTGAGGTTGTATTGCTTCAGATTAGAATAAACAAAAACATAATTCTAGGAACTAGTTAGGTAATAATATATTTGTTTTAAGAAAAGAAAGAAAAAGCTTCCATTACTTCTGGATTATTGAACATATTTGTCCTAAAAAGTAATAAATCTATTGTATTACCTGATGATATATAACTGAACAAGAATTTCCTTATTTCACTTATATATTCTAAGGCTATATGAATCAAAAGTAATAAGAAATATAACTGGAATGTAACATGATCCCACACAGTGTGTGACTATCAGAATGCAGTTACATTCAGTTATAAATATAGTTTTTTTTATAGAGAACCATCTCTTAGTATAATAAATGAAGAGATATCAGGAATTAGGATGTCAGTCCATTGAATCTTCTTGGTCCATGGATGATGTGGCATAACAGTCTCTTTTGTGAGAATGATGATTCCCATTTTGTTCTGAAATTTTCTGGGTGCTGCCTGAAGGTGAAGATGATGCCATTCTTCTGCGTGTGGGAGTGTTGCTGCTTGTGGGTTCTGTCAGATTTAATTTTAAAAGGGTTTGTTGTAGTTCATCTGCTGATCTGCTTCTGTAAATTGTACCTTGGTAGTTAAATCTGACTGAAAAGGGGAAGCCCCATTGATACATAATGTTGTGGTGTTGCAGTTCCATTAGTTGGGGTTTCATGGATCGTCTTTTAGTAATAGTAAGTTGGGATAGGTCAGCAAAAATTTGATAATTGTGTCCTTGAAAATTAAGTTCCTTTTTTTCTCTTGCAGCAATTAGTATTTGTTCTTTCGTTCTGTAATAATGAAATTTTGTGATTATATCACGTGGGGGTCCATCTTTCTTTTTGGCTGTGAGGGCTCTGTGTACTCTGTCCAGTTCTAAACGTTCAATAGGGATATCTGGCTTTAGTTCTTGTAATAGAGCAGTAATAGTAGATTGCAGGTCTGTCACAGTTTCAGGTATTCCCCTTATGCGCAAGTTTGAACGTCTGGCTCTATTTTCGTAATCTTCAATCTTAGTTTGAAGTATTAAATTCTCTTTTTTTAATTGTTCCAATTCTGTTATATTTTCTTGGGTTGTAATTTCAATTTCATCCATTTTTATTTCTAAGGCTGCGGTGCGGTTTCCCAGCTCTCTTATTTCTTTGGTTAGGCTTTTTGTTATTTGGTCTGAGGTTTGTTTTAAAGCCTTATGAAGCATCTTTTCAAATTGTAATAATATTACTGGGGATGCTGAGGAGGCTTGTGGAGAAGTTTGTGAGAGGATTTGTTCTGTATCTGACTCAATTGGAGAGTCTTGCTGTGACATTTTCTGTCTGTGAGAGCGCCCTGGTGCTGTATCTTGTGAGGTGACTGGAGCTGCTTCAGCTGCAGTGAGTGCCTGTGAGCTCTTTGTGAGGTGATTTTTATTTCTGCCACGGTTTCCTCCCAGTACCATATTTCCTGCCCAAACTTTCACAGTTTGTTCCCTGGGGCAAAAAGGTTCAAATGGATACCTTTTGAGCCTGCAGGCTCCGCTTTGTCCTTCTCTTCTCTCCTCAGCGGTGTGGAGCTCTAACAATGCATGTCTGCTCCGCTAGGCTCCGCCTCCTGCCCCCCCAAGCAGCATGTCGTTTATGCTTTATTTTATTCTTAACTTTTTTAGAAATATTTAGACCAGTCATGTGACACACAGGGTCTTCTGGAAACTCATCTTCAAAGTATAAAGTTGTTATCCAAAATCAAATCTGGGTGATATCTCAGGCTTCCCATCTATATTGGGGGGGGTATGGTCTGTATCTTTCATCCAACACCAGGAGCATGAAAAATATCAATTGTATCAGTTGTATGTTTCAATACTGTTTGCTTATCTGTGTCTTGCTTTTTGAACTTTTGTTTTTAGTAATCTTTGTAACTTTCTATGCACTGCCTGCCTAGGGATAATACATTTAATGTCAATAAGCTGGGTTTTGAATGCTCTAAGGAATTCACAACTTCTCAAGGGACAGTTTTGTTGTATTACCAAGTACTTGCACACTTGGTTTGTAAGTTTGCTGCTAATCTGTTTGAGATTGCCTTGTATGGCTGCACCCTCGTGTTTTCTGTACATTGTAATTTCAGCGGGTAGCTGACAGAGAATAAGGCAGTCAATTTGATTGCATGCAGTTTAGTACCAGTGTGTGAAAGTTATCATATCACCCATAGACAGGGACAGCAACAGTGATTTGTGTGTGTGTAGGCAATAAAAAAGGTTATAAAGCCAGGATTTTTAGTATTCATACTAAAGACTGGGAGATTTCAGAAGCCTGTTGGAATCACCTAACTGCTATACAACCTTAAAGCTGGATACACATTATACAACTTTTGTTGTTCGATTTTCTTTGGATTTACCTTCAACTATGTAATGCAAGGGCCTGCCCGATGCATACATATTGAAAGTTTTTAAGTTTGACCTCATATTATGTGGTTTTGGTAAATCTAAAGGAAAGTTGTACAAGGACATTGTATAAAAGTTATATAGTGTGTAGCCAGCTTTAAAGTGCACCAGATTGAATCTACTTGTGTGTTCCCAGCCAGCTAGATTTTGATGGGGTCTCCCTCTAGTAGTGACTTGGCAGTAAGCAACTGTAAGTGAGTGTTTGAACTACCTCAATAAGTGTGTGTGTGTGTGTGTGTGATCTGCAAAAGCCTACAGTGTGCCTACTATAAACCAATGTGTATTATCCCACTCTCCTCAACTAGTGTGCCCCAAAAATAAGGTGTTAACAGATGGCTGCAAACCAAATTATTGTGTTCCTACAACTGCTATGTACATAAAAATATATGTGTTGGCTGCATCTATCTTCATCCAATCAGCAATTCAAGCTTCATTATAGTGCACAAAACATTACAATTAAATCATTCCGTGACATAACGCCTTCATGTGTTAAAATCCACAGTTCATACGTGAATACAAATAAAATGTAAATTCATATAAAAAATTGCAGTTCATATGCAACAAAATGTTCTTTCATTCAAATCATATCCTTGCAAACATGCTCTTTATGTCAGTCTTCTTTTAAAAATCTCCCTTTGTGAGTTTTTGTAACATTTGTGTGTGGTGCCTCCCACCACTTTTTACCACTGCGCTCACCTCAGAATTAGACCTGTTTCCAGGTCTAGAAACACCTTCCCCGACTGTGGGATACAGTATATTCAGACTGCTCAGCTGGTAATTCTCCCACCATCCTCCTTTGTCTCGCTGGATTGCACTTGAATAAGTAAACCTCATATGAGCTCCTAAGTTGTACTCCTCTCTCCTCCTCCTTGTACCTGTAGGGCCATGTGGGGCTCCAGGTGTTGTGGGTCCGCTCTTCTACAAGGATCCGGTGTAAGACGGAGTACGAGGAAGAGAAGATTGGGAAAGGTGTTTCTAGACCAGGAGGTGAGCGCAGTGGTGAAAGGTGGTGGGAGGCACAAATGTTACAAAGACTCACAAAGGGTGATTGTTAAAAAAAGATTGACATAATGAGCACTTTTGGAAGGATATTATTTAAATGAAAGTACATTGCATATGAACAGTTTTTTTTTTTTCATCAATAGTTTTTTATTGTTTTATAATAGAATCAGGAGAAAACAATGTATACATTGTACGTCGTTTTACACAATATCATGGACAAGTTTAAACTTCGATACATACTTATGAGTTTGACTAACAGAAAACTCTGAACTAAAGCTCGTACGTTAGATACATACCATATATGTTTACCGTGAAATTGTGGTTCCCACTCCCCCAAAAACCCTCCATGGGACCTCTTGTGTTACCTGGGGGAGGGTTGTATCTTGTGTTTTTTGCATAATATATATTTTAGACATTGCAAGAATATTTGGACCTAACTTAGTGCCGAATCATGACCATACTAAGGGTAAATTCTATTATGTTATAGGAATTTCGCAGCTCCAGACCACTGTTCCCACAGTAACCACATTATCTTTTCTTTAGCTAGAAAGCCTCCGCTAGAGGGCATTGTCATTTCGTAACTGTAATGCAGGTTTACCAAGTCAAGTGTGTGCTCAATGGAAGTGCTCTTTCTGTTTTCCACAGTCTTGTTATGCTCAATCTGGCAGCTAACAGGAAGTGAGTTGCCACATGCAGTGGCGGCCCATGCATTGTGGGCGCACGGGCGCCGCCCCCCCTGTCCATGCACCTTTCAGGATGCCGGATGCATGGACTCCTATTACAGGGTGGGAGTGTCTTTTTTTTTTTCTAAGCATCTGATTAGAGCCAGAGGCTCTAATAGGCTTCAAAATGGGGTGGGCTCATGGCACAGAGAATGCGCCCTGATCCCACCCAATTGTGTGACCATAGCGAATTAATTTTTGCTATTTTCACACTACAGTTCCTCCCCGCCAATCAGGAGGCAGGTCAGTGAGACCTGTTTCTCAATTGGCTAAAGCACCGGGCGGTCCTATTGGATGTTCAGCGCTTAGGAAGAGGAGACATGCAGAGGAGGCATGTGCTGGAGGAATGGACACCTC
Source organism: Aquarana catesbeiana (assembly GCF_042186555.1). Lineage (NCBI taxonomy): Eukaryota > Metazoa > Chordata > Amphibia > Anura > Ranidae > Aquarana > Aquarana catesbeiana. Next base: position 440,663,678 of record NC_133327.1, on the reverse strand, counting down.
CACCGCCGCTGCTGCCTGCACTCTTGAGGAGACACAGGAGGAGAGGACACTACAGCCCAGTAAGTGAAGGGCTGGACCGGGGGTTGCCTCTAGAGTACCGTGAGTACCGAGAGCCCCGTGGGGGGGTGGTTGCTGTCAGAGTGCCGTGAGCCTGGGGGGGTGGTTGCCCTGTGAGTACCGCTAGCCATGCGGGGGAGGGGTTGGTGGTAATTGCTTTCAGAGGGGGGTTGCTGTCAGTGCCGCAAGCCCATGGCTGCCCCTGTCTAACCAAGTGCTGTGTGCTGTTACCAGGTGAGCTCTGCACAGGGACAGGGAGCATATTCATCCGGACAGTAGAGATTGATTGTAAGCTGCCGGGATAGGGTGACATGAGCATGGTGACAAGTGACAGGAGCAATCTGATCGGCACACTACTCATCTCATCCACAGTGTTCATGATCTGTGAGGCTGTGCTATATACCATGATCTGTGGGGCTGTGCTATATACCATGATCTGTGAGGCTACACTATATACCATGATCTGTGAGGCTGCGCTAAATACCATGATCTGTGAGGCTGTGCTATATACCATGATCTGCGAGGCTGAGCTATATACTCTGTCCGGTGATGCTGGGGCTATATACTCTGTCCTGTGATGCTGAGCTGTATACTCCTGACACTATGGGTGGAATACAGGGGACAGAGTGGGTGGATTCTATTAGGAGTGGGTCTTATGAGAAGTAGGAGGGGTCAAAAAGAAAGGGCGGGGTCTGGCGCCCCCCATCCTAAAACTTCCCCAGCCACCACTGGTCACATGTCTGACGGGCTGTGGCACGGAATCTATGTTGAAGTTTAAGATCGCAAAGTCAGGTGCAGGGGTGTATGTTGTTTTGCGATGTCCAATAGGACTTGGAAAATAACTTTCCAATAATTTTGGATATGGTTGTACTTGCAAAAGATGTGGAACATATCTCCTTTGGCTGATTTACATCTCCAGCACGTGTCTGGGCTATGTGAGCTAAACAAAGCCAGCTTTGAAGGGGTTAAGTACCACCTGAGGGACAGTTTTTGGGTGAGTTCCCACAGCGTTGAACATTTAGTATGTATATTTTGTATATTGATTGTAAGGCTCATTGCCATTGGTGTTCTGTGTATTTTTGTCCCATATCCTTTTCCCAGTGAGTGTGGGGGGATGATTTCGTGAATTGGAGTTTTTGGTGGAGAATATTATAGAATAGAGATATCCCTTTTGTTTTGGGGGATGAAGTTGTTAGGTATTCCCATGTTTTTGGGTGTATTGTATATAGATGAAGCTGGATTGTTTCAAGGCAATTTTTGACTCGGATATATGTAAATAGGTCTGTAGGGGGTAGCTTAAATTTGCGTTGGAGGAGGGGGAAAGGTTTCGGACGGGAGCCCTGATATAAATTTTGGATAGATATGATTCCTTGTCGGGACCACTGGGTCAATGATAAATCTGGTGATAGATGATGAAGAGATTCAATTGGGAGTGGAATCAGTGGGGTGTTAGGGTTGACGCGAGTATTGTGGGTTAACATTTTCCATGCATTACCTGAGGTTATCATGGTGGGGGATAAAGCCGACGGTATTTGTGATCCTAAGGGGGTGCTCATCACCCACCATTTTAAATTTGGGCGCAGAAGTGACATACTTTCTATTTCACTCCACAGTTTACCAGTGCATGGATAGATGGATAGATTCATGGATAGATTTGGTAAGTTGGTCCAACACTGACGCTATGTAGTAATCTTTAAAGTCAATGGTCCCTGATCCACCCGCTGATTTGTGTTTCATGAGTTTGCGCTTCTAAGTTTAGACCCTTTTCATATACATTTGTTGAACAAAGTTTGGAGAGATTTGAAAAAGTACTTAGGTATGGGGATAGGAAGGGTCCTGGACAAGTAAAGGATTTGTGGCAGATGAAGCATTTTGAATGCTGCAAGTCTGCTGGACCACGATAATTCTTGATTAATTATGGATTGGGTTTCTGTTCGCAGCTTGGTAAGGAGAGGTTTATAGTTAACCAAGAAGAGGTGTTTGACCGATCTTGTAAGATGGACCCCAAGATAGGAAATGCTTTTGTCTGGCCAGGCAAAAGGGTATTTAACCTGTAGCAAGTTTTTTGTCGTGGGGTCTAGCTTGAGATCTAGAATGAGATCTAAAATGTGTGATTTGGTCGTGTTTAGTTTGTAGTATGAAATCTTTCCGATCTAGCGGTTTTTGAACTTCTGTCAGGGAAGAGGTTGGGTCAGTTACAATCAGTATCACGTCGTCCGCAAAGAGACTTATCTTGTGGGAGGTTTTGCCTATCGCTAATCCTGTGATCAAGGGGTTCGATCACACATGTTCCGCCAGAGGTTCCATCAGCATGTTTAATATTAAAGGTGACAAAGGACATTCTTGGCGCATACCATTCGTTATGTTGAATAGTTGAGATAAATATCTCTGTACACCTGCTGAGTACGCCTGTGCTGATGGAGTGGTGTATAGGGCCATGATGGCCCTGTATATGTGGTCCTTGAACCCAAATTTAAGGAGTACCTTCTGTAGATATGACTAGTGTACCCTATCAAATGCCTTCTCTGCATCCAGGGAAAGTAGCAGAGAAGGCGTTCCACTGGACTCAGCATGGTGTATCAAGTTGATCATACGTCTTGTGGCGTCTTGTGCTTGTCTCCCTTTAGTGAACCCCGACTGGTCCTTATGTATGAGGTCTGGCTTTACCCCCATCAAGCGTCTGGCAATGGTCTTGGCTTAATTTTTACATCAAGGTTCAGTAGGGATATGGGACGAGAATTTTGAAGGGAGGTTGGGTCTTTTCCCGGCTTCAGGAGTGTGATAATAAGAGCATTTAATGATTCCTTAGCGAGTATTGAAGAGGAGGCAGTGTTATTGAAAAGTTGTGTTAAGTGTGTGATTAATTGACTGGAACATTGCTTATAGTACTCTCCAGTCAATCCATCAGGTCCTGGAGCTTTTCCTGAGGGTAGTAAAGGTATAGTTGGGAGGATTTCCTGCTCAGTGAAGGGCTCATTTAAAGAAGTCAATTGTTTGAGTTTAATCTGTTGCAAAAATGCATTAATGTCGTTGTTTGAGGGTTGAAATGTGGAGGGGTCCTGTCTAATGTTATAGAGGTCACTATAATAGCTACTAAACGCGTTTGCTATGTCCTGAGGATTAGTTAGTTTTTCTTTAGTGTGGGGGTGGAATACATGGGTTATTTTAGCTTTGATCCTTTGCCCTTTGAGGCGTTGTGTTAATTTTTCCCTGGCTTTATTAGATGTAGAGTAAGAGGTAGCTTTAATCTTACGCTGTACTTGTTCAAGAGAGTTGAAGAGTAATGACCTCAGTTCCTGTCTTAGTGTCATTAGCTGGGCCAGTTGTGTTGAGTGTGGATTGGCTTTGTGTTGGTTCTCAATGCTAGCAGGGCTGGACTGGGACCAAAATTTTGCCCTGGACTTCATCCAGACCGGCCCACTTTAATTTTGCAAACACACACAAAAACAGTATATAAACTATACACAATTGCGCAAAAAACTTACTAATCAGTTATCGTGACCAGTGGCATTAAATTATTCATCAATTACCGTGACCAGTGACATTAAATTATTCATCAATTACCATGACCAGTGACATTAAATTACTAATCAGTTATCGTGACCAGTGGCATTAAATTATCCATCAATTACCATGACCAGTGGCATTAAATTACTAATCAGTTATCGTGACCAGTGGCATTAAATTATTCATCAATTACCGTGACCAGTGACATTAAATTATTCATCAATTACCATGACCAGTGACATTAAATTACTAATCAGTTATCATGACCAGTGGCATTAAATTATCCATCAATTACCATGACCAGTGGCATTAAATTACTAATCAGTTATCGTGACCAGTGGCATTAAATTATTCATCAATTACCGTGACCAGTGACATTAAATTATTCATCAATTACCATGACCAGTGACATTAAATTACTAATCAGTTACCGTGACCAGTGGCATTAAATTATCCATCAATTACCATGACCAGTGACATTAAATTATTCATCAATTACCGTGACCAGTGACATTAAATTATTCATCAATTACCATGACCAGTGACATTAAATTACTAATCAGTTATCGTAACCAGTGGCATTAAATTATTCATCAATTACCGTGACCAGTGACATTAAATTAATAATTGACCAGTGGCATTAAATTAATAATTGACCAGTGGCAATAAATTATTCATCAGTTACCGTGGTCAGTGGCATTAAATTAATAATTGACCAGTGGCATTAAATTAATATTAATGCCACTGTAGCATTAATATTAATTTAATGCCACTGGTCAATTATTAATTTAATGCCACAGGTCAATTATTAATTTAATGCCACTGGCCATGGTAACTGATGAATGAATAATTTAACCATGACCAGTGGCAGTACATTTACAGTACAGATTTACCCCTCCCCCCTCCCCCCGCCATGCTGCATATTCAGTTACTTTATAATTTAACCATGACCAGTGGCAGTACATTTACAGTACAGATTTACCCCTACCCCCCTCCCCCCGCCATGCTGCATATTCAGTTACTTTATAATTTAACCATGACCAGTGGCAGTACATTTACAGTACAGATTTACCCCTCCCCCCCTCCCCCCGCCATGCTGCATATTCAGTTACTTTAAGTAACTGAATATGCAGCATGGCGGGAGGAGAGGGGTAGGGGTAAATCTGTACTGTAAATGTACTGCCACTGGTCATGGTTAAATTATTCATCAGTTACCATGGCCAGTGGCATTAAATTAATAATTGACCAGTGGCATTAAATTAATATTAATGCCACTGGTCAATTATTAATTTAATGCCACTGGCCATGATAACTGATGAATAATTTAACCATGACCAGTGGCAGTACATTTATACAGTACAGATTTACCCCTCCCCCCCTCCATGCTGCATATTCAGTTACTTACTATTACTAATTACTATTATTATTAGTAAAGTTATTACTATAGTGCTGCTTACTTGAATGATGACACTATAGACTTGGTCTCTGTCACTGTACTTGCTGGTTGCTGCCTGCAACTTGGTCTGGTATTATGGTTCCGATCCGATTCCGAAATTCCGAATCCTCCTCCTCGGCCTCGGCTCCTCTAGGTTGCAGTCTTGCAGGCTTGCCTTGCTACGCCCTGGCTCTGCCTCCTCCTATGTCCCCGGGCCGCCTCCACCCTACGTCCGTGAGTGACGTCACGGCGCCGGGACAAAGAGGCCGCCCAAATGGCTATATTGTTAGGGGGAGTGCCTGGGGAAGTGATAATGCCTGTCACTGTGTTTGTGTGACGCGGCCGGCGCCGCCCGCCGAGTGCAGGAGCGGAGCCGCCCGGCACCCGGCGATGCTCGGACGGAGAGAGACAGTGACACTGACAGTCAGAGTCATTGGTGTAGTGGCCCGCTGCCAATCGGCCCACCGGGAAACTCCTGGTAGTCCCGATGGCCAGCACAGGCCTGAATGCTAGCAATTTTCTGAAGTAAGGTTGTCAATGCGCTGCATCCTCTTCTTTTTACATAGGGAACTTAATTTCATTATGATACCTCTAATAACAGCTTTGTGCGCGTTCCACACCATAACGGGGTCGTCCACTGAACCACTATTAAGGTCGAAGTATTCTTTTAGGTGTTCCTTAATTTCTTGAGAGTGGTTTAGGTGTTGTAATTTGTAATTGTTGGCCCGCCAGAGAAATGTATTCCGTTAGTGCTTAGTGTCGTTTATGAAGATTGTGATTGGAGTGTGGTCTGACCACGTCATGGTGTGGATTACAGATGCGCTAATTTTTTGTAACAAACACTTATCTGTAAAGAACATGTCTATTCTCGAGTAAGATTTATGATGTGGGGAGAAGTAGGTGTAGTCCTTTTCAGAACCATGATGACATCTCCAAACATCAAATATATCTTGTGATGTGAGGAATTGTTTCAGGGGGGACTCTCTTCTCTTTGCTGCTGATGCGGTGTCCATATGAATATCTGCTACCAGATTGAAGTCACCGCAAGTGATCAAATGACCTTGTTGGACTGCTTGGGCTTTGTGGATGGCTTTCCGGAGGAAGCTCATCTGGTGGGTGTTGGGGGCATACAAATTTAGTAGTGTGTATTTGATTTTGTTGAGGGTACATGTTAGAATTAAGTAGCGACCATTGGGGTCAGATACATCTTGAAGTAGGTGGAAGTCTACATTATTTTTTATTGCTATGAGGACTCCTCTTTTTTTGGAGGTATAAATAGCATGGTAGATGTGGGAGTATTTGTTATTGGAGCAAAGGGTTGCTGATGTGGGTAGTAAGTGTGTCTCTTGGACACATATGATGTCACTGTGGAGCTTTTCAGCTATGTGCCATAAGGAGTGTCTTTTGGCTGGGTGGTTTAGTCCTTTAGCGTTGAGTGATATAATGGTAGGCGGCATTACTGGCACTCAGAGATATAAGTGGTGGGAAGAGGGTCGGTAAACAGTTACAGTTAGTTGTTTTTAGGCGTGTGATGGGGAAGGTTGACTTAACCAGAAGTTGTCCACTGGAGGGTAAAATCCGTGATGTTGTGAGCTTAGTTCTAGAGCTGCAAGAGAAAGCAACAAGTCAGAGTTATCTATGTTAACAGGTATAACTTTTGAAACTTTTCTTTTATGTGTTATTCGTTCAATAAAGATTTTGAGGCGGCGTAGATAAAAATTAAAGCTGCAGTCAGCTAGGCCGCTGTGGGGGGAAACAGTTAGTAACTGAGAAGAACCTTATTGGATAGATTGATAGCAGCAGGAGCCAGCAGGAGCAGCTCCCGCTGCTCTCCATCAAATCCAATAACGTGGGAGACGGGGGCAGGGCCGAGTCCTGCTGTCTGTGTCAATGGACGCAGCAGCAGGACACGGGAGCATGCCTGCACGAGTGCCCCCCAGGGAAAGCGCTTCTCCATGGGGGCACTTGGAGCGCAACTGGGGGACCCCAGAAGAAAAGGATCGGGGCCACTCTGTACAAAACCCTTGCACAGAGGAGGTAAGTATGACATGTTTGTTATTTAAGAAAAAAACCCAAGACTTTACAACCCCTTTAACAATCTATTGACTGTGTGCTCGGCGGGCGATGTTCAGGCCAAACTTATGCTTGGCCCAAACCATTCGCCCATCCCAAGTGGTGCCTGAACACTGTAACCCCTCACAGTTACTCTTGTTGGGTGCAGGAATGGGCCCTTCTGTTAAAAATTAGTAAAGAAATTGAAATTACATGCCCCTGTCAAACAGGTGTAAAATAATTGGACCTTGGGGTTGGTGGTGCCTGAACACTGCAACCCCTTGCAGTTACTCTTGTTGATCACAGGAACGGGCCCTGCTGTTAAAAATTTGAAAAAAAATTGAACCTACATGCCCCCATTAAACAGGTGCAGAAAAATTGGGCCTTGGGTGTTGGTGGTGCCTGAACACTGTAACCCCTCACAGTTACCCTTGTTGGGTGCAGGAACGGGCCCTGTTGTTAAAAATTAGTAAACAAATTAAAATGACATGCCCCTGTCAAACAGGTGCAGAAAAATTGGGCCTTGGGTGTTGGTAGTGCCCTAAACCAAAAATATTGTTGGAAGCTAGCATAATCAAGATTCAAGAATGGGATAGGCAGCATAGGCAATCTTCAAGGGATTCCAGATCCTTAGCAAATTCAATCAGTTACATCAGCATCAGGGGCTTGATAGCTGTGGATCCAGGACTGGTTCATTGTGATAAATGTCAGCCTATCAATGGAGTCTGTGGACAGGCGCACAATCCCTCGAGCAGCACTGAATGTCTGTTCAGAAAGCACGCTGGATGCAGGACAGGCCAGTAGCTCGATTGCATATTAAGCAAGTTCTGGCCAGTGGTCCATCCACAAGACCCAGTAACCCAGTGGATGCTCAGTTGGAAAGTTCTCCAAGTCTGCTCTTGCCCCTAGATATTCCTGCACCATATAATGAAGACGCTGCAGATGGTTGCATAACAGCCCTGGGTGCTAAGGACTAAAGAATTGTTTAAAGGTATCTGTCAGTCGGCCACCTTCTTCACCACTCTTCCTCTGACCAAATGAAGCCTCAGAAACACGTTGTCCAGGAAATGGTAACCTCCCAGGGTCTGGAAAGGCGTTACACAAATTTTTCTTTAAGGCATCCTGAAGATGTTTCATCCTCTGCTCCCTCTGTGAAGGCAGGATGAGCTCTGCAACTTTACTCTTGTAACATGGATCAAGAAGGGTTGCCAGCCAGTGATCCCTCTCCTTGACATCACAAATCCTCAGTTTTTGTATAAAAATTACTAAAGCGCTGATGTGAATGATTGTATCAAATTGTGAACCAAAAATTATATTAGGATGAACAAATGATAGTGACTGCTATTATTGTGTTATGTGCTGATATCACAAAAAAGTGAATATATAAAAAAAGTTAATAAAGCGCTACCATCAGTCTTAATATAGCACAATGATCCAATAAATAATGCGATCCAATAAAGGATGTGATCCTATAAAAAATAAATAAACTAATCATATATATGTGTCCAGTAAACCACACTAGATATAAATTAATTACTGTTCTTCCAGTTTACTGTTATTCCAATTACTGGAAGAACAGTAAATAATTTATATCAAGTGTGGTTTACTGTTTACCTATATTAAGGTTGATGGTAGCGCTTTATTAACTTTTTTTATATATTCACAAATCCTCAGTTCCTTTCACAGACTATGCAGAATCACTCTGGGTCATCAAGGATGACATTTTCAGGAACTACCTCCTCCCAGCCACGTACAACTCCTTGGGTTTCTGGGGACTGAAAACCATCCCTTAAAGACTGCTGTATTTTATCCTCCACATCCATGCTGACACAATCCTCCTTCTGCTCCTCTTCCTTCTGTGTGTTTGGCGGCCCCGCAGGAATGGTATCTGCTTAAAGGGGGCCTTGAGAGGAAAGGAAGTCCTTCTCTTCCTCACGCTGTTCTGCCTCAAGTGCCCTGTCCGTGATGCCATGAAGCGTGTGCTCCAGCAGGAAGACTAGAGGGACAGTGTCACTGATGCATGCATTGTTGCTGCTCACCATCCTTGTGGCCTTCTCAAATGGTGATAGGACAGTGCATGCATCAGTAGCCACTGGCATGGCGAATAGAAGCCAAGCTCCCCTGAGCCTGTCCTTGGGCCATACTCACACAGGTACTCATTGATGCCTCTCTGCTGTGTGTGTTCAGCTGCTGCAGCATTGCCAATGTTGAATTGGTGGGCAGGTTGAATTCCTGTTGAATGTCAGCCAGCCGAGCACTGTCATTGTATGACAATTGGAAATGGCTACAGACTTTTCTGGCCTGCCTCAGAAGATCTTGTAAGCCTGGGTATCTGTTCAAGAAATGGTGCACCACCAAATTCAGGACCTGATCACAAAAATGTGTCAAGTGTCCCTGTCAGAGGGTGGAGAGAAGGTTGGTGCCATTGTCTCAAACAACCATTCCTGACTCAAGCTGCTGTAGTGTCAACCACCTCTGGGCTTTCCCCTGCAGAGCTGTCAGAGTCAGCCCCAGTGTGGCTCCTGTGAGCTAGACAGACCAACTGAAGCACTGCATGGCATCTTTTAGCCTGACTGCTTGCGTAGCCCATTGAATGCTTAGGGAGCACTGCTGGTTCAGAGGACAATTCAGCAGAAGAGGCGATAGAGGAAGAAGAAAAGGGGGTGGAGCAGACAGATGTGGCAGAATCACCACCAGCTTTTTGGAGGTGTGGTGGTGGACCAAGCTACAGCACTGAACCCTGCCCTGCATCTTTCCCAGCTGCCAGCAGAGTTACCCAGTGCGCCTTGAAGGAAATGTAACATCCCTCACCATGCCTGCTGGACCATGAGTCAGCAGTAATGTGAACCTTTCTGCTGACCGCCCTGTCCAACGAGGCCAAAACATTGCCTTCCACATGACGGTAGAGAGCAGGAATGGCCTTACGTGAAAATAAATTTCTTTTTGGAACCTGCCACTGTGATATAGCACATTCCACAAATTCACGAAAGGGGACAGATTCTACTAGTTAAAAAGGGAGCAGTTGTAGTGCTAGCAATTTGGCCAAGTTAGCATTTAGACACTGAGCATGTGGATGGCTGGGACAGTATTTTTTTATGGTTCAGCAAATGGGTTCGCAAAATTTGCCTGCTGAAATCAACAGCTGATGTACTTCTAGCAGATAGGCTGCAAGTACTTGTGGCACCCTTTGCTATACCATCATTCCTCTCACTGGAGGTTTTTGAGAAGCTTTGAGGTATAGTAGGGGTATTGATCCCAGATGAGGAGCAAGGAGAAGTCTGCATTTTTTTAAGATGTGGGTCTTTCTGTTGCCAATGGACTGTATAGGAGGTCGTCATATGTCTTGTCAAGTATGTGGTGCCCAAGCAGGTGTTGTTCTGGCCATGCTTGATCCGCTTCAGACAGAGATTGCAAACTGCAATGGTGCAATCTACTGCACGCGTGTTGAAAAAAGCCCACACCAATGAACTTTTGGAAGTCAGCAGGGAGTTAGCAGCGCTCTGCACCTGTGGAGCTCTGTGGTGTGATGCAGTAGGGTGGCAATAGGGTGGCTGCTTTCCTCCACTGTTCTCCCAGGCACCCAAGTACAGCCAGTGACCTCATCATCCCCTCCCGCCTCGTCACTGGAGTAAACTTGGCAGTATGCTGCAGCTGGGGGAACATGACTGCTAGTTTCTTGTCTTTCTGTGGCACCCCCTCTCTCTAGGCTCACGTTACTTCCTTCCTCAACCTGGAAACCAACATCGGAGCATTCAAATTGCTGTGTATCCTCCAGCAGCATGTAACTGACACTGTGATTGTATAATTCCGGTGACTCCTCTTTGCATGATGGTGGGGCTACAGAAGGAGTAGCCGTGGACAAGGAGTCGGTGGAATAGGCCGCTTTGGCAGCTGCGGTGAATTGCAAACTAGCATGAGCCTGGGTGACAGAGGATGAGGACGGCTTAGTTATCCACTCCACCAACTCTTCTGCATGTTGTGACTCAATAACACGGTAAGCAGCAGAAAAAAAGGACATGTGTGCCCCGCCTGCAGAGGATGCACCATGTCCGTGACCAACATTTTTCACTGTAGACACAGAGGCTGCTTGTGCTCTTTTAGTGGCTTGTGAACATCTGCCTCTCCTTGTTGGCCTTGCAGACATGATGGGGATTTTTTTTTGGGGGGGGGTTCTGTTTTTTTGTTGGGGGGGGATTTTTAACTCTTTATTACAGAGTGTGGGAAAGGAATACAGTGCTTGGGTGCAATACTTTTGTGCTTGGTGCACTATAAACCGTTTTATTACATTTCTTTTAGTAAGAAAATAACGATGCAGCAACTGTGTTTTTTTTACTGCTGCCGCTGCAAAGAAACTACAGTAAATGTAAAAAAATATAAGAAAGGCCAAAAAAAACAAAAAGGGAACCACTGCTAATGCAGAAAGTGAAATGCCTGCAACGCAGAAGGGGGGACAGCAATTATACCCTAAATTTTCTTAGTGCTGCTGCGCCATGGAAACAAAAAAAATCAAAGGTATACCACTGCTGTGCTGATGCAGAAGGAATTACACCTGATTAAGATTAATGAAAAAAAAATTGGATCAGTGGTGATGACACACTAAAGCCTCGTACACACGATTGGACTTTCTGATGGTAAATGTTCAATGTCAGGCTGTTGGCGGTAAATCCAACTGCGTGTATGCTCCATCGGACAATTGTTGTCAGGTGTTCCGCGGACAAATGTTGGCTAGCATGTTTTAAAATTTTCCGCAAACAAATGTGTGTTGTCGGATTTTCCGAGCGTGTGTACACAAGTCCGTCGGACAAAACTCCAAAGTACAAACACGCATGCTCGGAAGCAAGGAAGAGCCAGAAGCAGTCGGTCTTGTAAACTAGTATTCATAATGGAGAATTAACATTCGTGACGTGGCAAATTATGAAATCTCAAAATGCAGTGCACAATTCTCTTCTTTAATGGGATAATAATGAAGCTGTTTTTCTGGTGATACTGATGGAGTTATTGCAAACAAATTTTCAAAGGCTTTTTTTTTCTAGTGATATCAAGAATAATATTATTATGCTTTTTTTGGGGGGGGGGGGGGAAGTTACCACAACACCATTATAACGTAGTTTTTAAGATCAAAGATACAACTATGTTGGTGTTCCTTGTCAATTTTACATTGTATTTTTTTAAATGTAACTGCCTACTCCCAAACTGTCATTTGAAATAAAACACATAGCCAAGTATTATTCTACACAATTTTTTTATTGTGTATTAAAAAAAGAAAACAAATACAATTAGACATGCTATCTGCAAAGAGAACTTAAAGGGGGGTTCCGGCCGTTTTGTTTTTTTTTTTAAGTTAGCAGCTACAAACACTGTAGCTGCTGACTTTTAATAAGTACATTTACCTGTCCAGCGAGCCCGCGATGTCGGTCCCCCCGAGGCCGATCCGTCCATCTGCACTGTAATATACAGTTGTGCTCATACATTTACATACCCTGGCAAGATTTCCTAGCCATTTTTCAGAGAATATGAATGATAACTCATGGTTAGTGTTTTGCTGAAGCCATTTATTATCAATCAACACTGTGTTTACTCTTTTTAACCACTTCAGCCCCGGAAGAATTTACCCCCTTCCTGACCAGAGCACCTTTTGCGATTCGGCACTGCGTCGCTTTAACTGACAATTGTGCGGTCGTGCGATGTTGTACCCAAACAAAATTGATGTCCTTTTTTTCCCTATAAATAGAGCTTTCTTTTTGTGGTATTTGCTCACCTCTGCGGTTTTTATTTTTTGCGCTATAAACAAAAAAAGAGCGATAATTTTGAAAAAAACGCATTATTTTTTACTTTTTACGATAATAAATATAAACAGAACAAAAATTATGTGTAGCGCTAGAAAATCAACATAAAGTCCAACAAATGACAGGGACGTCAAGCAAAAACATATAAAAAAAGTCCTCCGTATAAGTAAGACTCAAAATGTCAATGACTTTGTGCGAAGAACATGGCCAATATGTAACATCTGAAATGGACACAAAGGAGACACACCACCACCAACTGTAGAAAGGCTTACCAGATGACGTGGACCCAAGGGGGCATACGCCCGATTGGGTCAGGTCAGGCTTGAGTGGTGGGTGATGATGGATGTTCCAGGCTGATGATGAGAATGGAGGTCCAAGAGCCAGCCAGGCGCTGGTGGGTCCCTCAGGAAAATATTGAAAAGCAGATAGCCGTATGGTAAGATAAGAAGGAAAAAAGGCACATAGTGTAACTCCGTAAACAAATCCCAAATTTATTAAAAAGAGATACACTCACATGAAACTCTTTAAAAACAGCGCTGTAAAAAGTATGGCGGCAGTGGGGTCCTACCCGACGCGTTTCGTCCTCTTAGACATCATCTGGGGGGTCCCCCCACTGCAGTCAGCAAGATATATATAGATGATTTGATTCTAAGGAGAGGAGGTCACTTCAGGCTGTACTTAATTGCCACTTCCGGTTTTGCGGCAAAATGGCCGCTCGGCGTGCGTTCCACGCTTCTCTATGAGGTTTAATACCAGTCCTGGAAGTTAAACCAATGGGGTTATTAAGACCTGGGTATGGCTGACAGAAAATGTCAAAAGAAATAAATTATTATGCCCATAAAAACTGGTGAACAGAATTGCTTAGGTGATGGGTGTATAGCTGCAGTAATATATTAGCTGTAAAGAAATGTGAGTTGTGCATCAGTCATCCGAGATGCGCACGCACAGCATACGGCATCACGGCCTGTGTGAAGCATGGAGAAACCACCGGAGTGCGCGCGCACCATGTGCATGTGCACTAGTGGACGGACGTGGTTGGCAAGACATGCCTTGCGGACAGCAGTCCGCCCACCATTCAAGGAAAGTACCGCTATTGGAGAACACACGGCAGTCCGCCCCCCATTCAGGGAAAGTACCGCTATTGGAGAACACACAGGAAGGAAGCAGCCACACGCCATGTAAGGCGTGATCATAAGGGTTAGTGCGGTGGCCCCAAATAAACAAGGATCGTGGGGTCAGTGTAGACACTAGGTGCTGAATACAAAAATAAATAAAAAGGATATATATAAAAATAAGTAAACAAAATAAACGTGCCTGCATGGAAAATGTCTCAACCCATGGGGGAAGAAACAAAAATAGTAAATAAACAAAAATAGTAAATATGTATAGATGTGATCACTGTATGTGGATATCCAATAACTGTGCAAACACATACCAATAAGGGAAAGGCAATAAGTATGGAGATATGAAATGAACTCCCCTCTCGTTGTAAGGATACTTGCTTATACACATAAGCAGAAACAGTACATAGGACATATATAAAAAATAAAAAAGAAAACAATTATATTTCGTACAAATGATTAAAACCATAAAAAATATGTATGTACAAAAAATGGTGAAAAATAAGGAATATAAAGCCGAATCGCATGAAAACTCATGAAATTGTTAAATGATAGGTGAGAGCATATATATAAAAATAGAAAGAGGAGAAAAAGACAGTGCAGCTGGGCATCAAGCCATATTAATAAAGGCATTAACGTCAAGCTCCACGTTGATACCAAGGGGGGAGAGCGTGCAGAGCTCGTGGATCCAGAAGGTCTCTAGGCGTGATACTCCTCTGGTCCTGGCGCCACCTCTCCAAGGGGGAACATATTTGTCAATTACTACAAATTGCGTTCCATCTATTACCCGGTTATGATTAAGTTTATAATGTCTGGGGACGGTGTGTTTGGTGTCCCCATTCTTAATAAGGGCAATGTGCTCTGCCACTCTCACTGCAAACGAGCGAATGGTACGTCCCACATACTGTTTACCACAGTGGCATGTAATTAAATATACAATATGGCTGGTAGTACAGGTACAGAACTGCCTGATGGAATAGCGTTTATGGGTGACAGAGGATGTGAAAGAAACAGTCTTACGTCCAATCCCAGAATTGTGCTGACAGACAACGCACCTTCTACACGAGTAGAAACCTTCCATCTCGTGAAAGAAGGGCTGGCATTTTGTAAATATACAATATGGCTGGTAGTACAGGTACAGAACTGCCTGATGGAATAGCATTTATGGGTGACAGAGGATGTGAAAGAAACAGTCTTACGTCCAATCCCAGAATTGTGCTGACAGACAACGCACCTTCTACACGAGTAGAAACCTTCCATCTCGTGAAAGAAGGGCTGGCGTATGGGAGGATTTATAACATTTGGGGCAATTTTGCTCTGTAAGGTAGGGGCACCTCCAAAAGTTACCTTAGGTCGATCTGGTAAGGCTGAATTAAGGACTTTATCATTTTTGAGAATACCCCAATGTTTAGAGATGATGGCTTTAATCTGTCAATGCTGAACAGAAAAAGACCACTTAAAACCATCATCCGGTTGTTTCCTGGGTTTTTCCCTCAATAGTGACTCTCTGTCCATCGCAAGGGCAAACTGGAACTCACGTTCAACAAGACCAGGGTCATAGTCTTTATCTAAAAACTTGGTTCTTAAAAGTTCAGATTGTACTCTAAATGAGTCAATGTCTGAGCAATTTCTACGCAGCCTCAAGAATTGGCTGCGTGGTACAGAATCAAGACAGGATCGATGGTGGCAGCTATCAGGTGGTATGAAGCTGTTACGGTCCGTGGCTTTGAAATGTGTCTGGAATTGGAACTGGCCATTGCGTATTCCTATTTCCAAATCAAGGAAGTTAATCTTGTCTCTGATAGTGGTATAAGATAGAGAGATACCTCTATCATTATAATTCAAATGTTGGAAAAACAAATCAAGGGATTCAGCACTGCCCTTCCATAGGAGGAGGATGTCGTCTATATATCATGCCCACATGGTCAGGGACGGATCCCTGTTGGCATAGACGACATCCTCCTCCCACTTGGCCATAAATAGATTGGCTAGGCTAGGGGCATATTTGGCGCCCATAGCCATGCCACGTAACTGCAAAAAATATTGTTAATTGAACCAAAAATAGCTTCTTTTGGTGGCAAATTCCAGTACCTCCATAATAAATGAGCGTTGGAAAGAAGCAATAGATGGCTCTTTGTCCAAAAAATATTGAACCGCATCAAGACCTTGATCCTGGGGAATGCACGTGTAGAGAGATGCGACGTCAGCAGTCGCAATAATATGATTGTCATGAAGCTCCAAACTCTCTAGAAGGCGGATGGTGGCGCCTGTATCCTTTAAATAGGATGGCATCCATCTTACCAGAGGTTGGAGATAGAAATCAATATAACGGCCTATACGTGAGGTGACAGAATCGATCCCGCTCACGATAGGCCGACCGGGAGGTTGAACTGGGTTCTTATGGAGCTTGGGTAAATAATATATAGTTGGAACCCTAGGTGCCAAAGGAACCAAAAAGTCTCTCTCCTTTCTATTCAAAATGCCCTGATCATAACCTCTTTCTACAATTCTAGACAGCTCTCTTTTGAAAACAGAAGTAGGATTGTTAGGTAGAATTTTATATGTATCTGGTTCTTGGAGGATTCTATACATTTCCAATTCATAATCCTTCTTGTCAAGGATAACGATCCCACCACCCTTGTCGGCCTGGCGAATAACCAGGTCTTTTTGGGAACACAAGGACTTGAGACCTGTGTTGGACAAAGTGTGGTGGTGTATATGTTTGTCTGGGAGCTCTGCTAGGTCCTTAAGAACAAGGTCCCTAAAGATACTTATAGCAGTTGCTACCGGACCAGGAGGATTGAATAATGAGGGATTTCTTAGACCCGAGTGAACAGTACCCGATGAAGCAGCACTCCCCCCACCCCTACAGGGGTTGGAAATGAGGTAGCGCTGAACATTTATTTTACGTATGTATTTGTGAATGTCCATAAAGGTGCCAAATCTATCCAATTTTTTGGGGGGGGCGAACCTAAGGCCCTTATCAAGGATAGAGAGTTCTTCTTTAGTCAAGGACTTGGCACTTAAGTTAAAGACACCCTGGCCTCTTAAGTTCTCCTTCTTTTTCTTCCACTGGGTTCTCCTACCTCCCCTTGTACCTCTCTTGGATCTGGGCCCCTTTTTTGTGGTCTTTGGTCCTCGTAAAAAACCTGGCCACCGTATTGATTAACGTTAGGTTGGTGGTAATAAGACCGTTCATGCCAAGATCCAGTATTATGTCTGTGGTCCTCTCTATATTCATCATCCCGCATCCCTCTGAGTGGAGAGAACCTGTTGCGTGTGGTGAGGGGAGGTTGGTAATGATAGGGGGGTTAGAGTGGTATGTATCGACATAATCCTTATGACGGGATGACGAAGCATCCGTCCGTCCTGGATATGGTTCCGGATAACGTGTACCATGACTATATTGGCCCCTCCCCCCGCGTTTACCTCTATTGTGGCCCCTACCTCTCTGGTTGCCTTGAGGGGTATATGGGCTATGATGACGTGTTCCAGTACATGATGGAGATCTGTGTCTTAAAGCATCTCTCCTAGTCTCACCAACTGGGGTACCTCTAAGTTGGATCTCAGTCCCTGTTGTTCCAGGTGCAGGGACAATGGAGGGACCTACTCCAGGAGGTGAGGGGGTGGTTGGGTTGGAGGTATATAGTTTTTGCCAACCAAACACAGTACCGTTTTTATAGTCCCCCATATCCCTAGAGTACTTTTTTTGTTTTTTGTTTTTCTGGTCCTTATCTTCCTTTTCCAGATAATTCTGGAGATTGGAAGAAAGGGCATTGTACTCGGGAGAATTTTTGTGGGATGCAAGTTTATCTTTAATCTCTTTGATCTCCTTATCCAATGAAGAGAGTTTAATTCTCTTCTTGGATATAAGGACACCGAGAAGGCTGATGCCAGCCTCATTGAAATATCTGAACCAAGAATCTATCTCTGGTTCACCTTGAGGGGGGTGGACCTCCCACCTCAAGCTTCTAGGGACGATGCGATCCGAGATGTATTGTTCAAGGAACGCCACGTCCCATAGTATCTCTCTATCTTATACCACTAGCAGAGACAAGATTAACTTCCTTGATTTGGAAACAGGAATACGCAATGGCCAGTTCCAATTCCAGACACATTTCAAAGCCACGGACCGTAACAGCTTCATACCACCTGATAGCTGCCACCATCGATCCTGGCTTGATTCTGTACCACGCAGCCAATTCTTGAGGCTGCGTAGAAATTGCTCAGACATTGACTCATTTAGAGTACAATCTGAACTTTTAAGAACCAAGTTTTTAGATAAAGACTATGACCCTGGTCTTGTTGAACGTGAGTTCCAGTTTGCCCTTGCGATGGACAGAGAGCCACTATTGAGGGAAAAACCCAGGAAACAACCGGATGATGGTTTTAAGTGGTCTATGCTCACTTCTTTTTCTGTTCAGCATCGACAGATTAAGGCCATCATCTCTAAACATTGGGGTATTCTCAAAAATGATAAAGTCCTTAATTCAGCCTTACCAGATCGACCTAAGGTAATTTTTAGAGGTGCCCCTACCTTACAGGGCCAAATTGCCCCAAATGCTATCAATCCTCCCATATGCCAGCCCTTCTTTCACAAGATGGAAGGTTTCTACTCGCGTAGAAGGTGTGTTGTCTGTCAGCACAATTCTGGGATTGGACGTAAGACTGTTTCTTTCACATCCTCTGTCACCCATAAACGCTATTCCATCAGGCAGTTCTCTACCTGTATTACCAGTCATATTGTATATTTAATTACATGCCACTGTGGTAAACAGTATGTGGGACGTACCATTCGCTCATTTGCAGTGAGAGTGGCAGAGCACATTGCCCTTATTAAGAATGGGGACACCAAACACACCGTCCCCAGACATTATAAACTTAATCATAACTGGGTAATAGATGGAACGCAATTTGTAGTAATTGACAAATATGTTCCCCCTTGGAGAGGTGGCGCCAGGACCAGAGGAGTATCACGCCTAGAGACTTTCTGGATCCACGAGCTCCGCACGCTCTCCCCCCTTGGTATCAACGTGGAGCTTGACGTTAATGCCTTTATTAATATGGCTTGATGCCCAGCTGCACTGTCTTTTTCTCCTCTTTCTATTTTTATACATATGCTCTCACCTATCATTTAACAATTTCATGAGTTTTCATGCGATTCTGCTTTATATTTCTTATTTTTCACCATTTTTTGTACATACATATTTTTTATGGTTTTAATCATTTGTACGAAATATAATTGTTTTCTTTTTTCTTTTTTATATATGTCCTTTGTACTGTTTCTGCTTATGTGTATAAGCAAGTATCCTTACAACCAGAGGGGAGTTCATTTCATATCTCCATACTTATTGCCTTTCCCTTATTGGTATGTGTTTGCACAGTTATTGGATATCCACATACAGTGATCACATCTATACATATTTACTATTTTTGTTTATTTACTATTTTTGTTTCTTCCCCCATGGGTTGAGACATTTTCCATGCAGGCATGTTTATTTTGTTTACTTATTTTTATATATATCCTTTTTATATTTTTTTTTGTATTCAGCACCTAGTGTCTACACTGACCCAATGATCCTTGTTTATTTGGGGCCACCGCACTAACACTTAAGATCACGCCTTACATGGCGTGTGGCCGCTTCCTTCCTGTGTGTTCTCCAATAGCGGTACTTTCCCCAAATGGGGGGTGGACTGCTGTGTGTTCTCCAATAGCGGTACTTTCCTTGAATGGTGGGCGGACTGCTGTCCGCAAGGCATGTCTTGCCAACCACGTCCGTCCACTAGTGCACATGCGCATGGTGCGCGCGCACTCCGGTGGTTTCTCCATGCTTCACATGGGCCGTGATGCTGTATGCTGTGTGTGTGCATCTCGGATGACTGACGCACAACTCACATTTCTTTACAGCTAATATATTACTGCAGCTATACACCCATCACCTAAGCAATTCTGTTCACCAGTTTTTATGGGCATAATAATTTATTTCTTTTGACATTTTCTGTCAGCCATACCCAGGTCTTAATAACCCCATTGGTTTAACTTCCGGGACTGGTATTAAACCTCATGGAGAGGCGTGGAACGCACGCCGAGCGGCCATTTTGCCGCAAAACCGGAAGTGGCAATTAAGTACAGTCTGAAGTGACCTCCTCTCCTTAGAATCAAATCATCTATATATATCTTGCTGGCTGCAGTGGGGGGACCCCCCAGACGATGTCTAAGAGGATGAAACGCGTCGGGTAGGACCCCACTGCCGCCATACTTTTTACAGAGCTGTTTTTAAAGAGTTTCATGTGAGTGTATCTCTTTTTAATAAATTTGGGATTTGTTTACGGAGTTACACTATGTGCCTTTTTTCCTTCTTATCTTACCATACGGCCATCTGCTTTTCAACATTTTCCTGAGGGACCCACCAGCACCTGGCTGGCTCTTGGACCTCCATTCTCATCATCAGCCTGGAACATCCATCATCACCCACCACTCAAGCCTGACCTGACCCAATCGGGCGTATGCCCCCTTGGGTCCACGTCATCTGGTAAGCCTTTCTACAGTTGGTGGTGGTGTGTCTCCTTTGTGTCCATTTCAGATGTTACATATTGGCCATGTTCTTCGCACTAAGTCATTGACATTTTGAGTCTTACTTATACGGAGGACTTTTTTTATATGTTTTTGCTTGACGTCCCTGTAATTTGTTGGACTTTATGTTGATTTTCTAGCGCTACACATAATTTTTGTTCTGTTTACATTTGTATATCTAACTGGTCGTGTTAGCTGCTCATTGGTATTTTTTCATTGGCCGCGCAGAATTTCTTGTTACCCCTACGATAATAAATATCCCCCAGCAATATATAAAAAAAACTATTTTTTTCCTCAGTTTAGGACGATATGTACTCTTCTACATATTTTTGGTAAAAAAATAGCAATAAGCTTATATTGATTGGTTTGCGCAAAAGTTATAGCCTTTACAAAATAGGGAATAGATTTATAGCAATTTTTATTATTATTTTATTTTTTACTAGTAATGGCGGCGATCTGCGATTTTTATCGTGACTGCGACATTATGGCGGACGCATCAGACAATTTTGACACATTTTTGGGACCATCGGCATTAATACAGCGATCAATGCTATAAAATTGCATTGATTACTGTAAAAATGTTACTGGCAGTGAAGGGGTTAACACTAGGGGCGATCGAGGGGTTAACTGTGTTCCCTGGGAGGTGATTCTAACTGAAGGGGGAGGGGACTGACTGGAGGAAGTGACGGATCGTGGTTCCTAGCTAATAGGAACACACGATCTGTCACTCCTGTGAGAACAGAACAGGGAAGTGTGTGTTTACACACACTCTTCCTTGTTCTGTCTCTCCTGCTCACGATCACTCATGGCCAGCGGTCATCGCGACCGTCGGCCATGAGCACCGGGCCCCCCCCCGTTGTGCGCAGGGGAGCCAACCTGCCGCAGTATATCTGCGACGGTTGGTCGGGAAGCGGTTAAATCTTAATGGCAACAGAAACTACCCAAATGACCCTGATCAAAAGTTTACATACCCCAGTTCTTAATGTCGTGTATTGCCCCCTTTAAAATTAATGAAAGCTTGAAGTCTTTTGTGGTATTTGTGGATGAGGTTCTTTATCTTCTCAGATGGTAAAACTGCCCATTGCTGTTGGCAAAAAGCCTCCAGTTCCTGTAAATTCTAGGGCTGTCCTGCATGAACTGCACGTTTGAGATCTCCCCATTGAGTGGCTCAATGATATTGAGGTCAGGAGACTGAGATGACCACTCCAGAACCTTCAGTTTATTCTGTTGTAGCCAGACAGATCGACTTGGCCTTGTGTTTTGGATCATTGTCATGTTGGAATGTTCAAGTACGTCCCCTGCGTAGCTTCCTGGCTGATGAATGCAAATGTTCCTCCAGTATTTTTTGATTACATACTGTATTCATCTTGCCAACAATTTTGACCAAATTTCCTGTGCCTTTGTAGCTCACACATCCCCAAATCATTAGCGATCCACCTCCATACCTTTCATCATAGGCCTTGTTGACTCCTCTCCAAATGTTAGCGATTATGGTTGAGGCCAAAAAGCTCAGTTTTGGTCTCATCACTCCACATGACTGTGCCAGAAGGTTTGAGGCGTGTCTCTGTGCTGTTTGGCTCATTATATTTGTGGCATTTGCATAGTAATGGCTTTCTTCTGGCGACTCAACCATGCAGCCCATCTTTCTTCAAGTGCCTCCTTATTGTTCATCTTGAAACAGCCACATGTTTTAGAGAGTCCTGTATTTCACCTGAAGTTATTTGTGGGTTTTTCTTTGCATCCCAAACAATTTTCCTGGCAGTTGTGGCTGAAATTTTAGTTGGTCTACCTGACCGTGGTTTGGTTTCAACAGAACCCCTCATTTTCCACTTCTTAATAGAGTTGGGTATCTTTTTATATCCCTTTCCTATTTTATACAGTTCAACTACCTTTTCCTGCAGATGAAAGATGCAAGGGTCTGTCAGGAGTCCAGAAACGCATTGAACTTTTACACACACACACTAATTACAAGCAAACAGATCACAGGTGAGGATGGTTACCTTTAATAGCCATTCAAACCCCTTTGTGTCAACTTGTGTGCATATTATCAGGTCAAATTCACCAGGGTATGTAAATTTTTGATCAGGGTCATTTGGGTAGTTTCAGTTGCCATTATTATTTAAAAAGAGTAAACATAGTTGATTAATAATAAATGGCTTCAGTCAAACAATAACCATGAGTGAAAGAAAAGTTTTTGTGTTCACATTCATATTGTCTGAAAAATGGCTAAGAAATCATAAATTCTGCCAGGGTATGTAAACTTATGAGCACAGCTGTATATACTAAACTGACTGCACTGTAATATATATTCTACACTGACTGCAGTGTAATATATCAATATCTAATATATTTCATTTTTTTCATAATGCATCAGTAATTTAACCGCTTGCCAACCATATACTGTATATATACGGCATTGCGGCTCTCCTGTGCAGAATCACATACCTGTACGTGATTCTGCACTTCTGGGCCTGGGGCACACGTCGACGATGACCCACTCCCGCTGTAATTGGGAGCCGATCAGCCGGTCCGGTGGACCCAATGTTCGCTAGAACCCGCAATCATTCCCGAGAAAGGCAGAACAGTGGTCTGCTGATGTAAACAAGGCAGATCGCCGTTCTGTGAGAAGGGGAGGTAGAGATCCTCTGTTTCTGCTAAGCAGGAAAACGAATCTCTGCTTTCTTACAGTAAAATCACATCCCTCACAGTTAGTAATCATTCCTTGGGAACAAATTTAACCCTTTGATCGCCCCTGATGTTACCCCTTGCCTGCCAGTGTCATTAGTACAGTGAAAGTGCATATTTTTAGCACTCATCACTGTGTTAGTGTCACTGGTCCCCCAAAAAAGTTTCAGTTAGTGTCCAATTTGTCCGCCGCAATGTTGCAGTCCCGCTATAAGTCACTGATTGCCGCCATCACTAGCAAAAAAAAATTCTGTAAATCTATCCCATAGTTTGTAGACATTATAACTTTTGCGCGAACCAATCAATATACACTTATTGTTTTGTTTTTGTTTTTTAACAAAAATATGTAGCAGAATCTATATTGGCCTAAACTGATGAAGAAATTAGATTTTTTTTTTCTATTTTTATATTCCATTTTTATTGGATATGTTTTGTGGCAGGAAGTAAGAAGTATAGGGGGTTATTTACAAAAGGAAAATCCACTTTGCACTACAAGTGCATTGCAAGTGCACTTGGAAGTGCAGTCGCTGTAAATCCGAGGGGGACATGCAAGGAAAATAAAAAACAGCATTTTAGCTTGCACATGATTGGATGATAAAATCAGCAGAGCTTCCACTCATTTCAGATCTACCCCTCAGATCTACAACGACTGCTCTTCAGTGCACTTGTAGTGCAAAGTAGACATGTGCACACTGAAATATTTTGTTTCGTAATTTCGTTTTCGTCCGAAAAGTAAATTTATTTAGTTACGCCCGAAATTCGTTTTTATTTATTTAATTTTTTGTTAAAAATTGCATTAGTCCGAAAATCCAAGTTAATTAAGGTCGAATCTGTCATTGAAGGCTTATGGTGTCTGTCGAATGTTCAAAGAAGATTCGACGGAGCAGCTAAACTGTACATTTCCGGTTGAATTTTCCGCCTACAAGCTAGCTGTAGTAGAATTCTAATGTTGTATGACTAGTAATAATTATATTTATTAATTATTTTACTAGTCAGCCAACATTAGAATTCTTCTATAGCCTATGGGCGGATGCATTTGACCGGAAATGTACGATTGCAGCGTTGTACAGTTTAGCTGCTCCGACGAATCTTCTTAGAACTTTCGACAGACACCATAAGCCAAAGATTTGATGTTTGTATGTTTTTCGTTGCTTTGTCGAATCTTCATCGTTCATGTTGAATGGTCTACTCTACCCCAACAGTCAGCCAACTTTCACATTCGTTTCTCAATCTCCAAGTGCAATGGCGGGCGCGGCATCCGACATTGTGTCAGATATTGATATGGCATTATAATATAGAATCTATAATAATAAATCCCCCCCCACAACACGGGCAGCCTCTAAAGCTATCACAACACTAGCAACATTAGTATCACTATCAAGTTCACAACACTAACACAATAGCAGCAGATTATTATGAAAAAGTTAAGTTGAACTGTAGCTTGCTTCACTATTGTTCTGCTGTTGTGCTTATGCTTAATTGCTAAATAATTCAGGTTCTCTGACAAACGGACCAGCTAAGATTGACTGTCTTCTGAAATGATTCAGTGTGTGTGTGTCTCTCTGCTAGCAAATCGTAAGTGAAAGTAAGTTGGCTGTACGTGTGTACTTAGTTCTAGCTATTTTACTGCTCCTCCTCATTGGTTACAAACAGCCAATAACATTCATCATCATTATTATTTTTATTTTACTTCCCCCACCCAATTCCAGCAGCGATCTTTTCTCTCTATGTCGAATCTTTTCTCTCTATGTAGAATAATCTTGGACTATCGACCACAGGTTCGATAGACACAGATTGTTATTGTCAGCGTCATGTTGAATCTCCTATCTATATCAAACTGTTGTCGCAATGAAAATGAAAATAAAGCATTTGTTTATGTCGGATCTTTCAATTTTCGTATTCTGCACTTTCGTTAAAATGATAACGAAAATACCTGAAATTCGGACGAAAATGCATTCGGACAAAAACGAATGCACATGTTTAAAGTGGATTTGCCTTTCGTAAATAACCCCCACTGTTTTATTTAAAAATTGTTGGACTTTTTTAGTTTATAGCACAAAAAATAAAAACCACAGAAGTGATCAAATACCACCAAAAGAAAGCTCTATTTGTGGGGAAAAAAATTACATAAATTTTATTTGGGTACAGTGTCACACAACCGCACAATTGTCAGTTAAATTAATGCAGTGCCGTACCGCAAAAAATGGCCTGGTCATGAAGGGGGGTAAACCTTCCAGAGCTCAAGTGGTTAAAGTTCTTACTGATTTAAATACAACAGATATACCCTAAACCACATATTTTTTAACAGTAAATCCATAAAGATAACAATGTATATATGTGGCTTTATTATATTTTTCTTCCAAAAAATTATTAAAAATAGAAACATGGAACAGGAGATGAAGTTGTTAAATACGCTTATACAGGTTGGAATGAATGGGTTAAGTAGTAAAGTAAGAGCATGTCCTGGTTAATTAAGAGTTAACTAACTCCCTGTGCACACAATAACTCACTCACAGATTAGGAACTGAGGAGATAAGAGATACACTGAATGCTCACTGTGATTGGCTGTCAGAGTGATCATTCAATGGGGGAAGGCTTCTGACTGGCTCCCAGTCTTTGGATTGGGAGTTCATCTTTTTACAGACACCAGGTCTCAAGGGGAGGGGGTTCCAGGACAAGTTGGAGGAGAGCAGGCTGAGTTCCCAGCATAGCTAGAGAACTGATCACAGTGTGGTCTCATGCTTAGCGTGGTCAGTTATTATTAGGAAAGCAGAGGGACTGGCAGGAACACCAGGGATTTTACACAAAGGAAGCAATACAAAGAGAACAGGATACCTTTTCATACAAGTACAGGGTACGACAGGTACATATCAGGAATATGAAATGTTGGGTTTACATACTCTTTCACAATAGCATGCAACACCAAGCAACATTTTCTAGAGCAAGCAACATTCTTTCTTGTAGTAAAACACAATCCCGGGATATTTGCAACCAACATAATACACTTAAAAAAATACAAATTAAGCTGGGAGTGTTTCTTAATGCACTGGCTTTTAATATTTAAAAGCAATAGTACCATCATTTTCATCTAGGGAATATCTGATAGCCTTGCTGTATAAGGGATCTTTCACAGGGAATCTGCCCATTCAGCGGGGGATCTGTGAGTGTATCCTCTGCTGAATCAAAACTGAATGGGACAGATGTGAGTTTTTTTTTACATCCAGTCCTAGCAGACACGTACGAACCCATGATAGCTCTATGAGCTGCCCAATGTAAACAGACATGTGTCCATCTACATCAGGATACCTCCAATCCATCACGTTAAGGTCTGGAAAAACGAAAAAGGATGTAGTCCTTTTCTGTTTTTTTTTTCTGAACCTGGACGGACTCGGAGGTAGATGGGTGCAAACGGACACAAGTCTGTTTACATCCACCTGCACATAGAGCTGCATGGAGCTTCTGATCAGGTCCACCTGAAAAACTGACAACAGGTGAACCTGATTGGAAAGCCTAAGTGAAAGGACCCGCTCGATTCACACAGGGGCAACACGACTTCAACGCGACTTTGCAACACGACTTTAACCCGACTTCAACACGACTTGTGGATCCGACTTTCAATGAACGGGGATCCGACTTGGATCCCCGCCACTGTGTTTGGTATGAATCTTTAGGGGGAACTCCGCGCCAAATTTTAAATAAAAATCCGGCATGGGTTCCCCCCCCAGGGGCATACCAGGCCCTTGGGTCCGGTATGGATCTTGAGGGGAACCCCCCTACGCCGAAAGGACGGCGTGGGGGGTCCCCCCAATCCATACCAGACCCTTATCCGAGCACGCAGCCCGGCCGGACAGGAATGGGGGTGGGGACGAGCGAGCGCCCCCCCCCCTCCTGAGCCGTACCAGGCCGCATGCCCTCAACATGGGGGGGGTTGGTGCCTTGGGGGAGGGGGGCGCGCTGCGGCCCCCCCCACCCCAAAGCACCTTGTCCCCATGTTGATGAGGACAAGGGCCTCTTCCCGACAACCCTGGCCGTTGGTTGTCGGGGTCTGCGGGCGGGGGGCTTATCGGAATCTGGGAGCCCCCTTTAATAAGGGGGCCCCCAGATCCCGGCCCCCCACCCTATGTGAATGAGTATGGGGTACATGGTACCCCTACCCATTCACCTAGGGGAAAAAAGCGTCAATAAAACAAACAGTACACAGGTTTTTTAAAATAATTTATTAGGCAGCTCCGGGATCTTCTTCCGACTTCGGGGGTCCTCTTCCGACTTCGGGGGTCTCTCCGCCGTCTCCTCCCGGTGTCCGCATCTTCTGCCGGCTCCTCCGCTATCTTCTGCAGCTCAATTGCTAGCGGTGGTCCGGACTTCTGCCTTCTTCTTTTCTTCCAGAGATGTTGACACAACGCTCTCTCCAGCTGGAATGGTCTCTGAACGCTCCGCAACGGACTTATATAGGCAGTGACCCCGCCCCCTTATGAGGTCACTGTCCCAGGGCATGCTGGGGCTGTGCCGTCATAAGGGGGCGTGGTCATCACCCGGTGACCACGCCTCCTAAAACGTCACAGACCCAGCATGCCCAGGGACTGTGACGGCATAAGGGGGCGGGGTCACGGCCTATATAAGTCCCTTGCAGAGCGCACAGAAACCATTCTGGCTGGGGAGAGCGTCGTGTCAACATCTCTGGAAGAGAAGAGGGAAGAAGATGATCCAGAGGTCCGGACCACCGCTGGCAAAAGAGCGCCAGAAGATAGCGGTGGAGCCGGCAGAAGATGCGGACACCGGGAGAAGACGCCGGAGAGACCCCCGGAGTCGGAAGAAGATCCCGGAGCTGCCTAATAAATTATTTTAAATACCTGTGTACTGTGTTTTTTATTGACGCTTTTTTCCCTAGGTGAATGGGTAGGGGTACCATGTACCCCATACCTATTCACATAGGGTGGGGGGCCGGGATCTGGGGGCCCCCTTATTAAAGGGGGCTCCCAGATTCCGATAAGCCCCCCGCCCGCAGACCCCGACAACCAACGGCCAGGGTTGTCCGGAAGAGGCCCTTGTCCTCATCAACATGGGGACAAGGTGCTTTGGGGTGGGGGGGGCCGCAGCGCGCCCCCCTCCCCCAAGGCACCAAACCCCCCATGTTGAGGGCATGCGGCCTGGTACGGTTCAGGAGGGGGGGGGGCGCTCGCTCGTCCCCACCCCCATTCCTGTCCGGCTGGGCTGCGTGCTCGGATAAGGGTCTGGTATGGATTGGGGGGGACCCCCCACGCCGTTTTTTCGGCGTAGGGGGTTCTCCTCAAGGTCCATACCAGACCCAAGGGCCTGGTATGCCCCTGGAGGGGGAACCCATGCCGGATTTTTATTTAAAATTTGGCGCGGAGTTCCCCTCAAGATCATTTGAGCACAAGTCGCATGCCGAAGTCGGATCATGCGAGACGGCGATCCGACTTCAATGATAGTCAATAGGCTGAAGTCGGATCAAAGTCGGATCCAAGTAGTACAGGGAGTACGCTCTGAAGTCGGAGCGACTTCAGTAGTGTCTATTAAGACGCTCCCATGCACTGTAATGTGAATCTCTTTCTGGGGCGACTTGGGGCGACTTGAGGGCTTACAAGTCGGATCCCAAGTCGCGGTAGTGTGAACCGAGCCTTAGTTTATTTTTGCCTTCCTTCTTCCTTTTGCTTAACTTATTTCTTTTTCCATGGGTTAAACTCCATAGATGATTTTTTCAACCTGACTATTTACTATGTAACTATAGTCTCACGGGTGGTACTTATGGTAGTGTGTGTGCGTGTGTTGGAAGTAGACATGTGCAATTCTTTTTGTTCCAAATTTGTTTTTTGACTAAATTCAACAAATTCGGAAATATTTGAATTAACAAAAACCCATTTAACGAATTGTTCCTAAAAGTTGTAAGTTTGAAAATTTGAAAATTCAAAAACCCGAAAATGTGAAAATACGAAAATAGAACAAAAATCCGAAAATAAGAATGAAAATCTGAAAATTCAAAAGAACAAAAATCTGCAAATAAGAACGAAATTCCGAATATATGAAAACCCAAAAATTCAAAAATCCGAAATAATAATTAACTAACTAATAATAATAACTATTACTAACTATTAAATTATAGATATTGTAATTTCCTTTCAAATTTGTCTGTTAGTGATCTAATGAATACAAATTTATCCGAAGTTATGGATTATCCGAAATAACGAATTCCGCATCTAAACGAATAGAACATAAAGAATGAATAATACCAAATAATAATAATAAAAAATCTTTTATCATTATTATTTATTATTATTAATTTGTTACATTGCATTTGATTAGATGCGGCATTCGTTATTTCGGATAGTTCCTAACTTCGGATAAATTCTTATTCGTTACGTTCATAAACAGCCAAATTTAAAAGGAAATTCCAATACCTATAATTTAATAGTTGGTTGTTATTACAGGCATACCCCACTTTTAAGTACACAATGGGGTTTATTTACTGAAGCTAGAAAGTGCAAAATCAGACTCACTTCTGCATAGAAACCAATGAGCATCTAACCCCAGCTTGTTCAATTAAGCTTTGATAATAAAACCTGGAAGCTCATTGGTTTCAATGCAGAAGTGAGCCTGATTTTGCACTTTCCAGCTTTAGTAAATAAACCCCATTATGTACTTAAAAGTGGGGTATGCCTGTAGTTAATTATTATTTCGGATTTTCGAATTTTCTAATTTCCAAAAGTTTGAATTTTCAAATTTACGAATACCGCATCTAAACGAATGGAACCTAACGAATTGGAATTTTTCTGAAGTTACGAATTTATTTAAAATAACGAATTTGGATCACAACGAATGACCCGAAAAACAAAAAGAAAGAAAAAAACGGAAAAAAAACAAACAAACACATTTTTCGGCAGTACACATGTCTAGTTGGAGGTTGGATAACAGAACCATATGAAACAAAAATGAATTTCCTTAATTTTTTTAAAAACTTTTATTGTACAGACTTATGGCCACCATACACTAGACAAAATATTGTTCAAAAATATGTCATTTGGACCGTTTGTTTGTTTTTCATTCAGTTGATGGGCACAAATATAAAATTGGGTTTGACTTTTGAGAGCCAAAAAATCGAAGGCACATGTTGAAAAATTTCTGCTGAACAAACAATAAATTGAAAGGTTAATGCGTTTCCCGACTGTTAAAAATCAAACTGTTTTTACTGCGCATATGTGAAAAAACTTTAACCCAGAAAGTAAAAGTTTGTGTGAATGAACTTTCATATTTAAAAGACTAATCATTCATAAACTTTACCAAAGATAAAAAAAAAAAATAAAAAACGACTGCAGCAGGACACATAAGCAATATAATACCAACACAAAAACAATTTTTTATAACCCATTTTTGTTATTATTTATATGCTTGACACAAAAAAATAAAATGTAAACAAATAAATACCAAAAGGATGCAATAATATAACTTTATTGCAATTATTTTTCAAATGATATATTTTTTAATACAAATTCCTATTTTTTTTTATTTGCATTATTTCAAAGTGTTGGTTTAAATAAACAAAAAGTCAAACCATCATTGATACATGTTCAAAACAGAATATACTTATCCATCACAATTTTTTTTGTTTTGTTCAAATGCTTCTGCAAACTGACGAATGTTTGTTCCTCCTTACAGGTGTACCCAGGAGAGCCCAGGAGGAGAAGGCCTGGTTCACACCTACAGTATGCAGGTTGCGGTTGATGGGTTTTGCATTTTTTCCCCCAAGAGTTTTGAATGTGTTTTTTATGTGCTTTGCGTTTTTGGTAGCTGTCTGTTATTCTGCAGGAGAAACTCGCAAAAACACAGGAGAACGCATCAAAATCCCAAGCACTGTGTTTTTGATGCGTTTCCGCTGTGTTTCCATTGAAGTCTTTGGAACCAAAAACATAACCTGCTGCAGGAAAAAAAAAGTCCCTGACCCTTTCCAAAATAAACGCATCAGTGGAAAACACACAGATGTGAACGTGACCCATAGAAAACCATGTTAAATGGACTGTAGTGTGTTTCTGCAAGACTGAAAATGCACTGAAAAATGCATATATGTGAACCAGGCCCAAAGGTCAAATATTTATAGTCGTTTCTCATTTGAATTTTGGTCAGTACATGTTGGTGGTATCATTTGCTCTTACAACTGATTTTTTGGTACCCAAAAAAGAGTGCAAATGATTTTTCGGCTAGAGTGTGGCCTGCATAAGATTTACATTTCACTATAGTACTGTGTGGAAAACAGTTTGCAGTTTCTGCCACCAGATGGCCTCATTGCAAAACAGTTTTCAAATTTAAAGCAAAATTGCAAAATCCTTTAGGCAGAAAAATCGCTCTTTTAGCAAGGGGACAGTAGTTATGAGTACAGAGGAGTGGAATGATCTGCTGGAGCTCAGATCCAACCCAGCCAATCTGAAAAACTCTGCAGTATGTGATTTGGTATTGTAGATAACATTTTTTTTTCCTTTTTTAATTAAAATGCATAGAAACACCTCCCAACATTGTTATTGCAGGGTAGGTAGTAAATCAGGCATTGTGTGGGCTTTTATCTTTATTTAATAAAGCAGTGTTTACAGAAGTAGGTTCTGGTTAATACATGAATGGAGAATGGGAACTGGCTATAATCTTGTAGGGGTCATGCAAGGACAAAGTCCCAAAGTGGTACACATACACAAAGATGCAGCGATTGTGTCACTAATTTCAACTATGCATGCTCTATTTCTCAGCAGTTAACCCTTGCAGCTCACACGGTTAACAGGCTGATTATGAACAAATTAAGTCTAAAACTGAAACAACCTAAATATGGAAAGTAGTCATGTATAGGAACAATAAAGAGAAACTATGATTTGGATATGCATATATTATGTTATCGGGTTGTTTTTGTTTTAAAGGCATTAATGCTACATATAGTTAGGAATTATACAGTTTATAAACAAGGAGCTGCTTTAATTGCTTAATACATATGCAGATTCCACTTGCTCATAGCTATCAGGTAGTTCAGAGATGGAAAGGAAACAGTGAGTAGTTGCCCTTTTCAGCGAGTTCAGAGTAAACTGAGAGAAAAGAGGAACATACAAAAAAGATTTGCGCTAGATAACCTGTTGTAGCCAGGAGCCTCCTGGCAGTCACCAATACTGTACGTCAGGGGTGCCCAACCTTTTGAAGAGCGAGGGCCACTTAAGCAACTTGGTAAGCGGTTTCAGACCACAAAGAGCGGAGCGGGCGGATGACAGGTCCGTGTTCACTCTGCATATGCAGAGTGGACCCAGCCCACTCTACGCTAAATGCCCTCTGATCCAATCCACCCAAATGGAAGGGGATGGATCCCCTTCTGTTTTTTTTTTTTTTTTAGCAGATCAGATTGGAGGTAGGTGGGTGTAAATGGACACCATCTGTTTACATTTGCCGCTTGGGAGAGGTGAATGGAAGGTCCGATTTGAGTCAGACCGATCATGCGAAAGGGCTCTAAGGCTGATGCGCTGTGGTTTACCCACACTGAGAGTAAAGCACAGTACACCTGTGGCTTTCCTGTGGGTTAGCCATAGACTTCTTTTATATCCTACAGGTATGGTGCACTTTCTGAAAGCACACCAAACCCGCAGGTAATAACCAAATTCTATACAAAGAGAAAATGGTCTGGTGTTGCCAGTGACACGCCTCCATCCCCAAATTAAATACAACGAAGAATGGCGCCCGTGGGACTTTAAATGACGTGAGCACAAAAAGGTCAATAAGAGTATACAAAGTAAACATAGTTTATACATTTATTAAAAATGTAAACGCTCCCCATACCCATACCACTCAAACATCTGAAAAAACTTCAAACAGATTTACTTCACTATGTATGGAACTATAAAAGACATAGGATTTCAAAAACGGTGTTGATGGCGTCGTGCAGTGAGGGGGGTCTGGCCTTCCCGAATATAATCAAATACTACCAAGCGACACAGCTGAGAGCGGTGGCGTCATGGTTTACACAAAAATTATACAATAAATGGACAGAAATCGAAAAACTATGGCTAGCTCCAATACACCCGAACAACCTATTGTGGAGTGCGGATGCGGATGTAGCCCCAGAGCACTTACTGGGCCCCATGTCCATGTTAAAGAGGACTTGGCGCACATTGGCTCATTCTCATAAACTAGTCTCGGAGAAATCGACTCTGACTTCCTTTGTGTGTAATCCCAAGGTGCCAGATAGTCTCACACGCCAGATGTCTCATCCCTGGTCCTCTAGGAGTTTGTTCCATTTTGGGAGTATAGTAGATCCTATAACCCGTAGGCTCCTGCCCTTCTCAGACCTACAGACCAAACATAAGTTACCAAGACAAGCATTCTATGGATACCTACAAATAAGACATTATGCACTAACAATAGCCCCGAACCTACAATTCTCACCTCCATCCCCGTTTGAAACCATCATTCTAGCAGGTAATTCACAGAGGGGACTCATATCAGGAATATACAAGATCCTGACTACCATCTCCTTAGAGGAACATGGTAAACACTACTACATGCTTAAGTGGGAGAAGGTCTTAGGGGAAGAATTTACACTAGCACAATGGCAGACAATATGGAACCAAGCAGCGAAGAGTTCGATATGTACGCTATATAAAGAAAACTCATACAAAATCCTCTACTTCTGGTACATGACTCCAGACGTATTACACACAATCTTCCCCAATAGCTCAGATAAATGTTGGCGCTGCCAAAAAGCTAAAGGCACTCTCCTACATGTGTATTGGACCTGCCCACTGCTGGCTCAGTACTGGGAGATGGTCAGTCACCTCCTTGCCCGCCTCTTAGAAACCGAAATCCAAGCGACACCGAAATTTTTCCTACTGGGTTTGTCACCACTAAAAATTGGCAGACCATACAAAAAATTAGTACGACACATACTCACGGCAGCACGCTGCCTAATAGCCCTAAACTGGAAACGCATCACTCCACCCTCAGCTGAAGATCTCTACGCTAGAATCAAGGATGTAGAATTGATGGAAAAGATGACAGCCAGAATTCAGGACAGGCTGGAGGCACACAACAGGGTCTGGGAGCTGTGGCACCTCCGGGAGGACCCACCATGACCAGGTAATAAAACCAACTAGATGGCACTTTCTCTCTATCCCCCTCCTTCTTTCTCTCCCCCTCCTTCCCACTCCCCATCACTATATGTTTCTTTTCAATTATATACAAATATCTGTTTTATTCTTGAGTGTTATTGGTTTTGTTTTATTTTTCCCAGTCAAGAGAACTGGAATCCAAACCAGCAATGGAAGGAAAGATTACACTTACTTCCCTGTTTATTGTAGAGAATATTGCCAGCTAAGTCATACAGAACGCATGCTTAACAATACGTATGGACACACTGTACAATGCTGGTGATTTTCTATGATCCTTTATTCTGTATCACTAAAATCTACAATAAAAACTGTTATTTGAAAAAAAAAAAAAAAAAAAAAAATGTATAACATTCAACATAATGTAAAACCTTGGGTTGCAAGCATAATTAGTGCCGGAAACATGCTTGTAATCCAAAACACTTGTATATTAAAGCGAATTTCCCCATAAGAAATAATGGAAACTCAGATGATTTGTTCCACAACCATTTATTCATAAGTCCTCCAGTTTATAGTCCATATGAAAAGATTAAAGCAATGTGATAGGTTGTGTAACCATAGAATGTCCATTCACAAATGGCAGCCTCTACAAGAGGATTAAAAAGACAAGAGAGGCACTTCTAAGTGTAGCAATATGGTTACATTTAATAAAGGTACAACATTTAGCAACTCACATGGTTGATGATTAAAAGAGGCACATCTAAGTATGCAGGCATCCGGGGTAAAGCTGTCCACATAGACCGTCCTCCGCACTGCCGTCAGTCTGCAGTCGTGACCGGGAAGTCTACCCTTTTACCCATTTTTAATACATTTATAAACTATGTTTACTTTGTATACTCTTATTGGCTTTTTGTGCTCACCTCATTTAAAGTCACACGGGCACTATTCTTTGTAACCAAATTCTATGGCTCAGTGCAGATCAGTTTGAAAGCAGCCCAGTAACTATTGCAGAACATATATACCCATATATACACTTTAATTTTAATAACAAACTTACTTTTAATAAGTCTTCCATTCAGGTATCACTGGCTGTTGCTGTCCCAGGCACTATACAGGAAGCATCTGCTTATGTGGCTCTGCAACCCAGCCGATTGCTTCCTCTACCGCCAGCTTCATTTACAACACTGATGCTCTGGGATGGCGGATTTGCAACCCGAAATCTGGACTTGCGAACCCACCATCACAGAGCAGGAGGCCGTGAGCCACATCAGAAAGCTCCACAGGCTACATGTGGCCTCTGGGCCACTGGTTGGGCACCACTATATCATTATCTAGGATTTATATAGTGCCGCTAGATCATTAAAAACCATCAGCACATGCTGTATTACATGCCGTTCATACTCACTCACTCTCTATGGAATTCATTTTCTGCTTTCTGCAAAAACCTGGTTGATCCTGCTGTTCACTCTCACTCCAATTTCAATTCTTTTCTAAGCTGTTCATTTATTCATTTTTCTTATCTGTGCAGCCCACGTGACTATAGAGTCACACATGTTGGCAACTGGGCATATACACTTCGGATTAATGACAGCTCCCCCCATCGCTCCTCTTCCATGCCCACTAAACAGCTAAACACAGCGGGGGCAGAAAATGACCTCCCTGTAATTCTAAGCAAACATAAACACTGGCTGGAGGGGCGTGAAACAGGCTATGATTGGCAGAACCTCACCCTAGATGCCCCACACTATGTTTTTGCACAAAAATAATTACAAATTCTGTTCAAATACATATTGTATGAAGATTTAAAACATTTATTTGATATCAATTATGTATTTTTAGTTTTTTGAAGGCTGATTTTTGTAAAAAAAAAAAAATTGTGAATGGCAGCAGAAGAATAGAAACTCCCCCAGATGTTTCCTTGCAGGTGGGCTGGGAAAGTACTGAGTCACATAACAACTGTATATCATTTATGAAAAAGGTGTTTTTTTTTTTTAATAAAACAAATACAGTGCCATCATCTATATACATAAAGAGAAGGGATAATGTGAATTAAACAATGTGTGTTTAGTATCACTTTAATGAACAAATTAAACAGAACTGGTTCCAGGACAGAGCCCTGGTGTACCCTCCTCACAATTCCAGACCTTTCAGAAAGTATGCTATTTATCACCATTCTCTGGACATGGTCCTGCAACCAGTTTTCTGTTCAGGTACATATGATCTCATCAATGCCAAAAGTCCTTAATTTGTAAATTATTCATTTTATTGGGTACTGTATCAAATGCCTTAGCTAAAATCTAGATGTGCTATGCCCACAGGCCTTCTTTTATCCAAATTACAGCTCATCTCCTCATAGAATGTTAAATGGTTGGTCTGGCAAGAACAGTCTTTCAAAAATTCATGTTTTTTTACCACAAATGATACTATTCTCATCAGCAAATTATTATATATAGTCCCTTTTCATTCCTTATGATAGTTTACAAACTGTTGATGTTAGGTTGACTGGTCTGTAGTTTCCAAGTATATATGTTGGTCCTTTCTTGAATATTGGTTCCACGTTTGCTTTTTGCCAATCTCCTGGCACCATTCCAGTCCTTTCCAGTGAGCTGCTCCTAAAAATTAGGAATAATGATCAAAGTTCTTTGAGGACTCTCAAGTGTAAGCCATATAGACCTGGTGATTTATTCATATTAAGTTTTTCTAGTCTTTTTTTAACAAAACAAAGAAAGAAAATATGAGTACAAAGACTGAGCAGCCAAAATAGTTATAGTTGTCATATCCAGAAATAATGATCAGATAAGGAGAGTATGCTGACCCTAATACCATTGAGCTGTGACTATACAAAATACGAGCAAAATTCTATTTGCTGACACAAAAATGGATATACATTCTTTAGCACACTGTTCCTAGATAAGGTGGAAGGTGAGCTATATCAGCAGTAGGTAAATTCCTTTCAACAGTAAATGGGAAACCTTTGCCTGCAAAGATCAGTCAAAATATGCAAGAGAAGGGGAAAGAGGAATAAAGAAAAAAAAAAGGTGGGTAGGGAAGAAAAAGGTGTAGAGCGAGAGTAAAAAGTCGCTTCACCTGGCTCAACTCCCATATCTTTATCACAACCGTAAGTTCAAACAGGGGATTGTAAATATCTAATCCAGGGGTTTCAAACTTTAAAATCTAACTTGTTTATCCAATAAAACACTAGCTAATTTTTAATGGAGCATTATCCAAGAAATGTTGTTTTTTATCACACCAATGTCTACCACTGTGGGTTTTCCATGCTTGAGTGATAGACATGTTAGCAGCCAAAAGAAAAAAAAAAGATGAGGGACCGAGAATGTTTCGGGACTTTGTCCAACATATCACTGAAGAGCGCCGTCTTAGCATTTTTGACAATGGTAACGTTAGTCACTGAATGAATCAGAATAAACACTTAAGTCCAAAAACTGGACTTTCAGGCAAGACAACCAAACATGGTATATAGCGCCCTGTAGTCCACAACCTCTAAAGCACAGTAGGGAAGCATCCAGGGCCGTCTTTAAGGCAGGGCAGAAGGGGCAGCTGCCCTGAGCCCTGTCATTATTGTGGGGCCCAAAGCAGCTGCCCCATACTTGCCAACTATCCCAGTTTAAATTCCCTCTTCCCTTGAGGTTTTAGTGCAGTGCTGTGTCTGATATCTCTGTGTAAAGTTCTGTTACTAATGCTGCCCAGCTCTGCCCTATTGTTGTGTAGAGATGACTCACCTGCAGACCCTGTGTTTACATGTAAATACCAGCATTGGTATGTAAATAGTGGCTGCCTTCATATGTAAATAGCAGCGGACCGGTAGCATTCATATGTAAATAGAGGTAGTATTCATATGTATATCATGCCCCCTGAGGTCATATCCACCATTACCTATACAGAATGCTGCCACTGGGGAGATAAAGGGGCATGCTGGAAATTGATCACACCCACCCCTCCCCCCAGCTCTGCCACTGATCCCAGGAGTCCTAGGATCCCTAGGAGTTTTCTGGCTATTGATGGGTCCCCTCACCTCCTCAGTCCATGGTGTACAGGCAGTGAGGAGA
Organism: Aquarana catesbeiana; assembly: GCF_042186555.1. NCBI lineage: Eukaryota > Metazoa > Chordata > Amphibia > Anura > Ranidae > Aquarana > Aquarana catesbeiana. The sequence goes on along the minus strand of NC_133327.1, from coordinate 440,625,316 downwards.
TGATGTGCTGTAACCTCTAGCAACCAGTTATCAGTAATGATGTGCAGTAACCTCTAGCAACCAATCAGTGAGCAGTATTGATGTACAGTAATCTCTAGCAATCAATCAACAAGCATAAATCATGTTCTATAACCTCTAGCAACTAATCAGTGAGCAGTAACGATACACTGTAACCTCTGGCAACCAATAGCAATCGCTACCTGATTTGATTCAATAAACAAATTTTGAGTCTAGCTGCTATTTATCGTATGCCTCAAAGCAGGTGGAGAGCAAAACTGCATGAAGGGGGGGCCAAAAAATTTTTTTGCCCAGGGTCCAATCAATATTAAAGACGGCCCTGGAAGCATCAGGAAAAATTCTGGTGAAACTTGACTGCACCAGGTGCCAATGTAACAGTACTTTATAGTTTGCCTCTATGACCGCAATGTTGAGGATTCCCTTGTACACCATAGCGGACCAGTGGGACCAGTTTCCAATCTCCATCCCCAGATCTGCCTCCCATGCCCGTTGGTTTATTTATTATACCCTTCCTTTTCCTTTGTATAACTGTGGAGAAGAATGTATTTACATTTTCAATACAGTTGCCTTCTCCCAGTTACCCCTGATCGTCGTTTATGGGGCTAATATGTTCTGACCTAGTCCTTATTTTACTATTAATATATTTGAAAAACTTTTTGAGATTTTTTTTTTTTTTTTTTACTCCTTTTCTGTAGCTGTCTCTTGGAATCTATTTGAGCTGCCCTAATCACACTCTTGCATTTCCTATTGCATTCTTTATAGTTTTGAAATGCCAATGGTGACCCTTTAGCCTTATATTTTTTACAGGACATTTTTTCTCATTAATATGCTTTTTACATTGGTATTTAACCATCTTTTATATTTGACGCCCATTGGAATGTATTGACAAATGTCATTATTTAATATGTCTTTAAAGCACTCCCACTTTTCTTCAGTGTTCTTTATTGGAATTCCATTTAGTGTCATGTAGCATGCACCACAGCTAGGTAGAGTTGGCTCTTTTGAAATGTTAGTGTTTTTGTCCTTTCTTGGTGTCTTTTTCCTTTAATTTGGGACAATTGTAATTACTCTGTGATCACTTTATAAATATATCAGCAGATCTGCGCTTCAGACTTTTTTACACCTGCAGCCCCCCTATGTAAGTAGGGAACACCTCAGTGATACCCGAAAAAAACTAAAAATCAAAATATAGGGAGTGGCGCTGTGTTAGAACAAAGGGTGTGACTGTAAAATTAACAAGTGCTCCCACTTCATAGCTGCTTTCTCTTTGAAGACTTTACTGTTTGTCTCACCTTTCTTCTCACAGGGATTTCTCAAAGGGAAGGTCTCTACTCATCATAGGCCTATGATGAGTAGAGACCTTCCCTTTGAGAAATCCCTGTGAGAAGAAAGGTGAGACAAACAGTAAAGTCTTCAAAGAGAAAGCAGCTATGAAGTGGGATTGTTTCATAGGAACTGAAGTGGATATCTAGTGGGGACCTGCATTACATCAAAGGACAGTGAGTCCCCATCTCCCTGTATGCAAGTAGCTGCTTTGGATTGGGACGCGTGGAAGGATACTGGCACCCATACAATCGGAGAGACCAACAGGATCAACATCATACGCTCGTACCCCTGCAGGGGTGGAGCGCTCCGGTGAGTGTAACCACATTGGGGGGTGATTGCCAACAATTACAGCACGGCTCTTTACCACCAAAGAAGAACCTTCTGTATGATTTCTACAGGGATTTGGTGCATGGCACATTATATTAATGTTACGAACACTTTGCAATAAACAGTATATGGTATTTTTTTCGATACATAGTTGTGGATTTTACACATAATTAATGATTTATAATTTTTAAATGTTTTTTGCACATTATTGCACAATGGTTTGATAACCATAGTTTTTATACATAGCACCACCTGGCACTTGTCACTTTATATTTACTAATTAGTAGATTTATATACACCATTGTCAACACATGTTATATAATGGTGATAACTTAAAGTTTGAGTTACTGTTTGCACACATAGTTGAAAATTCCCTCTACCACTAAATAAGGATTTTTCACTAATTACATACATGGATACATTGATTTTTGGGAGTTTCATATTATAATATATTTCTTCATTTCTAAGAAGCGTTTATATCATGCACCAGAGCACTTGTTAATTTTACAGTCACACCCTTTGTTCTAACACAGCGCCACTCCCTATATTTTGATTTTTACTCTGTGATCACTGTTTCTTAAATTATCCCTTACTTCTATATTTGCAATCAGCTCTATTGTGTTTGTTATTAGGAAGTCCAGCAGAGCATTATTTCTAGTTGGGGCTTAAACCATTTGACTCTAACTGTGAAAGTAGACTGGTCTCTTCCTCCTCTTTAACGTTAGGGGACATACACACCCACAATTAATATATTGCTTGTTTAGTCCTTTTGAAGCTTGGCCACAAAGACTCCACCTCTTCACTAGCCCTGTTAGCAATGCCATGACTCATATTTACTAGCAAAACTACACAAAATGTGAGCTGTCAAACCAGGTTTCTGATAGTCCCACTAAGTTGAATGCTTTAAAAAAAATTAGGGTAAAATTGAGAATTTATTTAGTTGCTATTAGGAGGTATTTTCTTTTACCCATTACCGCAAATAAGAGCACATTTCAGAAAATTTTTTTCTTCTATCTGTTCACCCAGAGTTTTTGAGGGCACGGGGTATTTTCTGTAAGGCTTTATTTGATGGGCACATGTCTTTTGTAATCTCATTATTTAACTATGCATTGTATCTAACCCTTTAGAAATCCAACTCAATACCTTGCTATAAAGATGTATGGGCTATTAAATGGAATTCGTTGGGTATATTAATGAGTGTTAATTCAGTGCAGAATCAAGAGTTTCTACAACCAGTGAGCTCCAGAAAGCTGCCATGAACTTGCACTAATGCCAGTTAAGCCTATACAACAATAATATTTACTTCATCATTTGCCTGAGGCAATCAGGGGCTGGACCAAGTAACATTTGTTGTGTTTGAGATCACCTTCAGATTGAACTTTAAAGGGGTAAAATATTGGGACTGCCTATTATATGTCCAGAATCAGTATTTTAGAATAAGTGGATTCAGACATTACTAAATATTTTTTAAGCCTGTTAACTATTGGCCTGTATGCTGTATAAGAAGTTTTATTTTTATTGCTCATACCTTTCGTTAGTTTTCAAACTTAAAAAATGTTTTAGGATACATGTTGGGAAAACTGAAGAGGTAGTCCTATTTAGCCATAGCTGGGTGGATTTGGTCACAAAGGTGTGCAGAGAAGAGAATGTGATGCTCAACCTGTGAACATTCCTTCTGTAAGGTAGCCAGTGAAAAGCTTATGTGAATCAAGTTGTGAGAATCTTCCGTTGAAATAAAGCAGTTGCAGTTTTCAAATGCACATCCCTGTTATCCTTGTCCGTGTGGCAAACTTATATCTACCATGTTACAAACCATGCAGCCATGTCTGGTTCAGACATTTTGTATGAAAGCCCACTGATTGGATTTGATTGTTCTGTCAGTTCATTAATAGTGAGATAATGATGCACATGGGGTGTCTGTTCAATGCAAGCTGATGTGAATATAAGAATACATGTTTATCCACGAGTCAGGAATGCAAGAGTTTATTTGGCAGCTGAATCATGAATACATATCAACTTCAAAAAATATTTGTCATTTTAGATGACAGCAAAAGTCTTCAGGCCAACATTTCTTTTGAAAAATTCTCATTAATCACAAATGTAATTAAAAGGTGTGTAGTGTTGTGTTATAGTACACTGCACTGCAAAAAATGTAGCATGACCCAAACCCTTCAGCACTACATTACAGCCCCATTTATTTAAAACAGGCTGGTGAATGCAATGTGCCCCAAAGCAGTGTGTGGTTTGTGTAAAAAAGCCTTCATGCTGGATTTTTTTCAACGCAGAACAAAGCAACGCACATAATGTGTTAGGCATGTGCATTGTGGACAGGGCCGGCTCTACTATGGGACCCGGGGGGACCATTGGTCCCGGGCGGCAGGTTCTGAGGGGCGGCACATTGATGCCCAAGAAGACAGTGATCCCGCCCGATCGCTCTACTCCACCCGCCTGGCCCGCTCCTTATCCCACTGTGTAGATGGCCCGGCGCCACTGCTATTACCGGTAATGGCAGAGCACTCGCTGCCATACCTGCACAGCTGGCCGCCCGCCCACCCTCTCCGTGCCCCCCTCCCCATTGCTGCTGACATGTCGGGACAAGAGAAAGTCAGTTGATGGCCAACAGCGTAAAGGGGAGGAGCTTTCTGCTAAGCAGAGACCCCATGATGAAAGAGGGATTGCTGGAGGCATGGCTGACACTGAGAGAAAGTGCCAGTGCCACTAATCCCATATCCACCACCTCTGCCTGTGTCTAATCCTCTGCAACCCCTGCCTGTGTCTAACCCCCCACCACCCCTGCCTGTGTCTAACCCCCCACCACCCCTGCCTGTGTCTAACACCCCGCCACCCCTGCCTGTGTCTAACCCCCCGCCACCCCTTTCTGTGTCTAACCCCCACCACCCCTGCCTGTGTCTAACCCCCCCCGCAATCCCTTCCTCTGTCTAACCCCCCTGCAACCCCTGCTGTGTCTAACCCCTTGCCACCCCTGCTGTGTCTAACCCCTTGCCACCCCTGCCTGTATCTACCCCCCTACCACCCCTGCCTGTGTCTAACCCCCCCACCACCCCTCCCTGTATCTAACCCCCCTACCACCCCTGCCTGTGTCAAAACACCCCGCCTGTGTCTAACCCCCCGCAACCCTTTCCTGTGTCTAATCCCCCTACCACCCCTGCCTGTGTCTAAACCCCCTGCCTGTGTCTAACCCCCCCGCAACCCCTTCCTGTGTCTAACCCCCCTACCACCCCTGCCTGTGTCTAAACCCCCCACCTGTGTCTAACCCCTTCGCAACCCCTTCCTGTGTCTAACCCCCCCGCCGCCCCTGCCTGTATCTAACCTCCCTACTACCCCTGCCTGTGTCTAAACCCCCCACCTGTGTCTAAACCCCCCCGCAACCCCTTCCTGTGTCTACACCCCCCCACCCCTGTCTGTGTCTAACCCCCTGCCACCCCTGCCTATAGCTACCCCCCCTACCACCCCTGGTTGTGTCTAACCCCCCACCACCCCTGCCTGTATCTAACCCCCCACCACCCCTGCCTGTGTCTAAACCCCCCCGCCACCCCTACCTGTGTCTTACCCCCCTGCCACCCCTGCCTGTGTCTAACCTTCCTCGCCACCCCTGCCTGTGCTACCCCCCCAAAAGAATCACACCCACCAAAAGGCCCCCACATTCATTATTTGATATCATGATAACTAAAGGGGACTGGTCATGGCGGTCTACATGTATAGGAGTAAAAAGAGGACCTGTCGTGGCCCTATACATGTATGTAGGTGTATAAAGAGGACCTGTCATGGGTCTATACATGTAAGTAGGAGCATAAAGAGGACCTGTCATGGCTCTATACATGTATGTAGGAGTATAAAGAGGACCTGTCATGGGTCTATACATGTATGTAGGAGTATAAAGAGGACCTGTCATGGGTCTATACATGTATATAGTAGTATAAAAGGACCTGTGCATGGCCAGCAGCCGCGATGTCTGCCGGCCACCCGTGATCGCTCCACAGAGAGCCAGAACAGGGATCTGTCATTGTAAACAGACGAATCCCCATTCTGACAGGGGAGGAGAGACAAATCTGCTGTTCTTAGTGATTAGGAACAGAGATCTCTCTCCTCCTCCAGTCGGTCCCACCCCCCCAATTGGAAACACCTCCCAGTGAACACATTAACCACTTCAGCCCCAAAAGGATTTACCCCCTTCCTGACCAGAGCACTTTTTACAATTTGGCACTGCGACGCTTTAACTGCTAATTGCGCGGTCATGCAATGCTGTACCCAAACGAAATTTGCGTCCTTTTGTTCCCAGAAATAGAGCTTTCTTTTGAAGTTATTTGATCACCTCTGCCGTTTTTATTTTTTGCGCTATAAACGGAAAAAGACCGAAAATTTTTTAAAAAACGATATTTTCTACTTTTTGTTATAAAAAAATACAATAAACTCAATTTTAGTCATACATTTAGTCCAAAATGTATTCAGCCACATGTCTTTGGTAAAAAAAATGTCAATAAGTGTATATTTATTGGTTTGCGCAAAAGTTATAGCGTCTACAAACTACCACACCTACCACACGTACCGGATTGTCACTTGCCACGATGTCACCTGCCACACGTAGTGGATTGTCACTTGCCACACATTGCGGATTGTCACTTGCCACACATTGCGGATTGTCTCTTGCCACAACGTCACATGATACACGTTGTGGATTGTCACTTGCAACACATTGCGGCTTGTCACTTGCCACAATGTCACCTGCCACACGTTGCGGATTGTCACTTGCCATGATGTCACTTGACACAACGTCACCTGCGACACATTGCGGATTGTCACTTGCCACAACATCACCTGCCATAAGTTGGGATTGTCACTTGCCACTTCACCTGCCACACGTAGCGGATTGTCACTTGCAACAACATCACCTGCCCCACGTAGCGGATTGTCACTTGCCACAACGTAACCTGCCACATATTGTCACTTCCTGTGTCCCAGAGTGTCACTTCCTGTGTCCAGATTGTTACTTCCTGTGTCCCAGAGTGAAGCAGGCAGCAGAGAGGTGATGTAATCTCTCTGCTGCCTGCAGCTGCATAGTGATGGCAGAACTGCAGTAAAGCAGGGTGGGCGGTGAGAGATGTCATCATCTCTCTGCTCCCCTGCCCGCCAGCCCCCTGATTGGCCAGCAAGCCCGCTCACCTGCTGACAGGCCCGCCCCCTCACTCAGCCGCCTGGGCCCAGGCAGCACAATGTCTTAGGCCAGCCCTGATTGTGGAGGTGCTTTGGGTGCCATTTAAAATTAATAGAACAGCAATGCACTACACCATGTACAGTAAGTTACTGCGCACATACTGGTAAATTAGCCCTTAAATGTTTTTTTTTCTGCAGCTTGTATACATTTCCGCTTTGTTGTGGTGATTCAGTCACCAGTGTGACATCAGCTTTATTTTAATTCATTACATCAATGGTTGTCAACGTATAAGCTAAAGGGGGCCTTAAATGCGGCCCCTGACATCACCAAAGATGTCACATACAGTTTCTCACAAAAGTGAGCACACCCCTCACATTTTTGTAAAAATTGTATCTTTTCATGTGACAACACTGAAGAAATGACACTTTGCTACAATGTAAAGTAGTGAGTGTACAGCTTGTATAACAGTGTAAACTTGCTGTCCCCTCAAAATAACTCAACACACAGCCATTAATGTCTAAACCGCTGGCAACAAAAGTGAGTACACCTCTAAGTGAAAATGTCCAAATTGGGCACAAAGTGTCAATATTTTGTGTGGCCACCATTATTTTCCAGCACTGCCTTAACCCTCTTGGGCATGGAGTTCACCAGAGCTTCACAGGTTGACACTGGAGTCCTCTTCTACTCCTCCATGACGACATCACGGAGCTGGTGGATGTTGGAGACCTTGCGCTCCTCCACCTTCTGTTTGAGGATGCCCCACAGATGCTCAATAGGGTTTAGGCCTGGAGACATGCTTGGCCAGTCCATCATCTTTACCCTCAGCTTCTTTAGCAAGGCAGTGGTCGTCTTGGAGGTGTGTTTGGGGTTGTTATCAAGTTGGAATATTGACCTGCGGCCCAGTCTCCAAAGGGAGGAGATCATGCTCGGCTTCATTATGTCACAGTATATGTTGGCATTCATGGTTCCCCAAATGAACTGTAGTTCCCCAGTACCGGCAGCACTCATGCAGCCCCAGACCATGACACTCCCACCAGCATGCTTGACTGTAGGGAAGGCACACTTGTCTTTGTTCTCCTCACCTGGTTGCCACCACACACGCTTAACACCATCTAAACCAAATAAGTTTATCTTGGTCTCATCAGACTACAGGACATGGTTCCAGTAATCCATGTCCTTAGTCTGCATGTCTTCAGCAAACTGTTTCCGGGCTTTCTTGTGCATCATCTTTAAAAGAGGCTTCCTTCTGGGACGACAGCCATGCAGACCTATTTGATGCAGTGTGCGGCGTATGGTCTGAGCACTGACAGGCTGACCCCCTACCCCTTCAACCTCTGCAGCAATGCTGGCAGCACTCATATGTCTATTTCCCAAAGACAATCTCTGGATATGACGATGAGCACGATGAGCACGTGCACTCAACTTCTTTGGTCGACCATGGCAAGGCCTGTTCTGAGTGAACATCCGCTGTATGGTCTTGGCCACTGTGCTGCAGCTCAGTTTCAGGGTCTTGGCAATCTTCCTATAGCCTAGGTCATCTTTATGTAGAGCAACAATTGTTTTTTTTCAGATTGCCAGAGAGTTATTTGCCACGAGGTGCCATGTTGAACTTCCAGTGACCAGTATGAGGGAGTGAGAGCGATAACACCAAATTTAACACACCTGCTCCCCATTCACACCTGAGACCTTGTAACACTAATGAGTCACATGACACCAGGGAGGGAAAATGGCTAATTGGGCCCAATTGGATATTTTCACTTAGGGGTGTACTCACTTTTGTTGCCAGCAGTTTAGACATTAATGGCTGTGTGTTGAGTAATTTTCAGGGGACAGCAAATTTACACTGTAAGGCCCCTTTCACACTGGGGCGGTGGGGGCGTTGGCGGTAAAACGGCGCCGCTTTACCGTCGTTTTAGCGGCAGTATTCGGCCGCTAGCGGTGCAGTTTTAACCCCCGCTGGCGGCCAAAAAAGGGTTAAAACCACTCTCATAGCGCCGCTACAGCGGCGGTATAGCCGCGCTGCCCCATTGATTTCAATGGGCAGGAGCGGTTTAGGAGCGGTGAATACACTGCTCCTTCACCGCTCCAAAGATGCTGTTTGCAGGAGTTTTTTTTCTCTCCTGCCAGCGCACCACTTCAGTGTGAAAGCCCAAGGGCTGAAAGCCCTCGGGCTTTCACACTGGAGAAACAGCAGCGGCAGTTTTAGGTCGGTTTGCAGGCGCTATTTTTAGCGCAATAACGCCTGCAAACCGCCCAAGTGTGAAAGGGGCCTTATACAAGCTGTACACTCACTACATTGTAGCAAAGTGTCATTTCTTCAGTGTTGTCACATGAATAGATATAATAAAATATTTACAAAAATGTGAGGGGTGTACTCACATGCGTGGACATGCTACATTTTTGGCTGGGAATATGCTTCAGAAGACAACACCTGGGAACATGTTACATGAGGCTAGTAAAGATCAATGGTATTACCTTAATCAATGCTCCCACTACAGACTACTGAGGTCTGAGGGCTGTATATGATATACCAAAGGGCCGCATGCGGTCCTCAGGCCCCAGGTTGGACACCAGGGCATTAAATAATCAGGTCCCTGAATCAATGTTGTTGCAAAACTGATAAAGGTTAAAAAAGGTTGTCCTAAAAAAAAAGATATTATCGTTACCTGTTCCATCACTCATTGATTTTTATTCAGTTTAAGAGCTACAGTGCCCATAGAATACTTTTTATCTGACACACTTCTAGAAATTTCAGATTTCTGGTCCCTCTCAGTAAGTGATGTTGTTACTTCTGCCAGCCCTGCAGTACACAACAGGTGGGGGGCCAAGAAGCTCTTGCAGAGAGCGAAGATTTGCAGATGGCCAAGTACAGGATCTTTGCTTTGCAGGACACATTTTTTCTATACTTTTAATTTTGCAATAGGGTCGCCAAAACTAGGCTGCATTTGAGGTAAACTTGTAAATATCTAAAAAGGCTGTGGGGAGGACTTTGGTGACTAAGCAGCAGAAGGAAATCACAGCAGAGCACACAAAGATAATGAGAACAGATCATGTGCGACAGAAAGGTGTCTTTTCATATTATAACTTAGAGGTAAAATATTACACAAATTGCATTGTTATAACTCATTTATTTTGTTGCACTTTTTTTATTTATATATTTGCGGTGTTAGAAAATTCAAGTGTGTCTATAGCCAAAAATGTTTTTTTATATTTTTGGAATACGGTGTGGGAAGGGTTAGAATCCCTGTCAGCTTTGTATTACTCAGTGGAGTTGATTTACAAAAGGCAAATAGACTGTGTACTCTGCAAGTGCAGTTGCTCCAGAGCTTAGTAGATGAGGGAAAGCTCTGCTGACTTCTATCGTCCAACCACGTGAAAGCAAAAATGCTAGTTTTATTTATTTATTTTTTTCCTTGCATGTGATTGGGTATTCTTTGCAACGTAAAGCCCTAACTCATTTACTAAGCTCTAGTCTAGAGCAACTGCACTTGCAAAGTGCAGTCTATTTGTCTTTAGTAAATCAACCCCACCGTGTCCTTCCTGTAGAGATGTTGTAAGGATTATTGTCACTGAGATAAAATCTTACAGTTGTTACCAGGACAGGAGGTGAGGGGAATCTCCAAATAGGGACACTTTTTTCTGGTGACAGCTTAAAATTTTCCCTCACTTTGCAGTGAGATCCTCTAACATGCTTTTGTGCCTCTGGGACAGGAAGTAAAGGGAAGTCTCCCTAAATGGGCACAAATGGAAAAAAAACTTACAGGGTTTTTATCCATGCCCAACACTTTCAAAGGAGCTATAGATACTTTTTATTCACAGCAGTAACCTTTAGGGGTCACTAAAAACATCCCATTTAAAATGTCTCGTAGGTCACCCAATTTAGTTTTGACAATTAGGTGTCCGTTTATGAAGCAGTGAAATCTATTCACTGCTTCATTCTCCGGCATTCACAGTGAAGATTTTTCTCCTCTGTGTGCCAGTTTATGAAGCTTTGTAGATCGCTTCACCTTTGGAGGAGTGAAGAGATCTACAAATGCTTTCAACAGTGGAGAAAGGCTCCTGATACTGGAATCTCGTGAGACTTTACGAGATTACAGCACCAGAAATACAGAGATGTCAGTTTATTAAGCAGTGATAAATTATCACCGCTCAATACACGGACAGACGGCATGAATTACTGTTAATAAAATAATGAGTCCCCCTACATTATATACATATGTATACACACACACATTATATATACATGTATATACACATACATTATATATATATATATATATATATATATATATATATATATATATACACATTATATGTATATATATGTATACACATAAATATGACAGGGGGACATGCTTACAGTGTTGGGGAGTCTGAACGAGGCATAAGGAAGTTAAAAATCTTCCTCCTTCCCCCTCAGATCCCCCCAGATTTCCTCTTCACTCCCCGATTCACCACCTCTGAGCTGGTGAACCTGGGAGTGTGAATTCTGACTCAGATCACCAGTGAAGCGGTGAGATCACCGCTTCATAAACTGGCCCTTACTGTGTCATTCATGAGAATTCTCCGTGTGTAGAGATAATCGGCGGGAGAACAAGTTCAAACATGTTCTCCCCCGATTATCACTGTTTCATAAACTGTTTATGGACTGTGATCAGCGGTGATCCTCGGGATCACCGCTGATCACTGCTTCATAAACGGACACCTTAGTGAATCAGCAATGTTAAAGCAGATTAAATGCTGTACTGCCTAAAATTTCAACAGTGCTGCAGTTCAGTTCTTAGAACAGAACCTTTTGCTTGTTAATCATGCAATTTAATTTATATAGCCAGTTCTCCCAGATGTCACATAAACAGACTTACAATCAAAATTACTTCATTCATAACCAAAAGTTGTTCTTAGAAAAAGACAAAATGGTAAATATTCAGCATTCCTTTAATTTATTTGACTTTTCTCTACAGATGTTTGACCATGCCTTCTCCTGTGGGTCACTTTATTGATTTCTTTGTCATCTTGGCAGTATCAGTTGGCAACTGACAGGCCATGAAGTCATATGATATCATGAATATGCTATGTCTAATGTTATGCTGTGTCACATAAATCGTATCATGTAGGGTGTATTAGAGTTCCTAGTTGTCAATCCTCAGTTAGTACACAAACATGGTATACTGAAAAATGATGATGTCTCTTCCATTGTATTGATAAATGTTAGCTTTTTGCTTGTTGAACTTGAAGAGTGTTAAGTGTATAGTTCTACTATATATGTTAGAGTTTAGAATATGTGAGGTTAGAGGTATGATTATCATTGGTAGGCAAAGGTAATGAACAAGGATCAATCTGAAGTATACTACAGCTAGGGAAATTCACTGAGGACATCAGATCTGGTCAACAAGCTGCTAGCATTTTCAGAAGCTCAGCAATTGTAGCCAATATACTTTTTTCATGACAAGTTTACTTTAATTGCAAAACTCGTGTCTAGTTAATACTTACATTATTAACTGCATTGTTAAAGCAACCCTGTCCCTACAGTACAAAAGTCAAATATTTTCTCTTTTTAAAATCTACAAGGCTTGTTGGATACCTGGTCCCTCACAGACTGCTGTGATTCCTCCTATCGACCACTATGTCATTACTGTGTCATTTTAATTTGCACTAGCTGAACATACACATTAGACCTTGAACTAAACTAATAGTACCATTTTTGCTGAATTGTTACAAGTGTTGAACATTAGAGTGAGGTAGTATTTTGACTGGAGAACTTGTTTAGGACATATTTTACCTTATATATTAAGAAAGATGCTTTTAGAGCTGAACTTCAGGAATTCAGACACTTTTTAAAATGTGCTGGCTTACTATGGGTTAAGTCCAACAAGGTGTATGATACCTTGTGGACGTATCTCTTTTATCTGCAACTAAGTTTTACTGAGCACCACAGGTATAGCTGTTGCTATGCTCCCGGTGTTCAGACAGGAGAGACATTGGGGGTTATTTACGAAAAGGCAAATCCACTTTGCACTACAAGTGCATTGAGACTGCATTGAGAGAAATTGCACTGAAAGTCACTTGGAAGTGCAGTTGCTGTCCATCTAAGGGGGGCATGCAAGGAAAATAAAAAACAGCATTTTAGCTTGCACATGATTGGATGATAAAATCAGCAGAGCTTCCCCTCATTTCAGATCTACCCCTCATATTTACAGTGACTGCACTTCCAAGTGCACTTTCAGTGCAATTCCAAGTGCACTTTGTACTTGTAGCTTGCACTTGTAGTGCAAAGTGGATTTGCCTTTTGTAAATAACCCCCAATGTCTTCTCACACAACAGCAACTCTGCCCGCCTGCTGTCTATTCATAGAAGGCTTTGTATTTTGTGAATGGGTTTACATAATAATGAGGGAAGTGCATTTGGAAGTGCAGTCACTTTAGATCTGAGGGGAAGATCTGAAATGAGGAGAAGCTCTGCGGATTTTATCATCTAATCATGTGCAAGCAAAACTGCTGTTTTTTTATTTTCCTTGCATGTCCCCCTCAGATCTACAGCAACTGCTCTTCCAAGTGCACTTGCAGTGCATTTGTAGTGCAAAGTGGATTTGCTTTAGTAAATAAACCTCTGAGTGTTCCCTAAGACCCCATTCACACAGGGGCAACACGACTTGCAGGTCGCCTCAGCGAGGCGACCTGCAAACGAATGCCCGGGCGACTTGCAAAACGACTTCTGCATAGAAGTCTATGCAAGTCGCCCCAAGTCGCCCCCGAAGTCGTACAGGAACCTTTTTCTAAGTCGGAGCGACTTGCGTCGCTCCCCTTAGAACGGCTCCATAGTACAGAACGGGAGGCGACTTGTCAGGCGACTAGGTCGCCTGACAAGTCGTCCCTGTGTGAATGGGGTCTTATTGGGTAAGAGGAGATGGGAGGAAAGGCTAGCTGATTGGGTGCAGATGACTCTGCAGCTGCAGGAGCTAAGACCTGAAGGTCCAGCTGTACTCCCTGAACTCAATAAAAATGTAAATTTATAAATTAAAGAGATAAGCCCTTGAACATCATGAACCTCAATGGACTTAACCCATAGTAAGCTAGAACATTTTAGAAAATGGCTCAATTCTTGGAGTTTTCAATTTAAAATGTTTTGCTTAGGTCTGCAGGTCTATTTTAGCGTCTGCAGGTCTCTTTTAGCTATAAATTTAGTCACTGTGAAATGTTACATTCAACACATTAAAATAGTGTTACCTCAAGGTACATAAAGGGTAACCCAAGGTTGCATTAAATATACCCAGTCAATGATCCATTCCCCTATAATGATCCATCCCCCTATAATGAATTGTCTGTTGTTTGTCATTCGTATTGATATACGAAAACAAAATGTCAGCAAATGCTTGCTGCCCATTATCACCTCTAACACCTAATCACAGCAATACTATTAAAAATCTGCAGTAACAGGTCCCAATCACACTTCTTCAGGGGTGAAACATTTAGGGTAAAGTCTCTGTGCTGTAATATCATAGCAGCAGGAAGGCTGGGTGCCTTGTTGCTCACGTTTAGTTTTGTACTGGCATTCTGTGCAGGGTTTAGATATCATTTGGGTCTGAAATGTACTACACTAATTAAAGTATTTTTGGATTGCACCTGTCTGAAGAAGACCATGGAAGTGGTGTAAACACTTCCAGGGAAACCACAGGAGTGAATGAAACATTTCCTACAAATGTGGATTCTGATCCTCCTGGTTTTGAATTTTTAGAAGTTATTTAATTGTCAGGACCAGGATCTGTACCCACAACCTCTGCTGTATCTAGCAGTAGATCTTCTTGCTGAGCCACCTGAGATGCTGCTGAGCATCCTAGTTTAGGGTCAGTTCACACCAGATGCAGTCCAGTGCATTTTTTTTCTGTATAAAAAAAATGTAAGGACAGTAGATTATGGCATAGTTCACACCAGTGCAGTCAGTTCCAGTGCGTTCCAGTCCAGAACAAAATGTAGAACATGCAGCATTTTTTCTGCACAGAACTATACAGGCATGCTGCAAAACGTATCAAAAATGCACCAGAATGAAATGCAACACAGCAAAATGCATCAAAAACACACTAAAATGCATCACATGAAAAAAACAAAAAACAAGGAAACCTTGAAAAAAGGAAAAACAAGAGGAGAAAAATGCACTCTAATGCATTGAAAACATAAAAAACACAACAAAAATTTGCATCAGAGTGAGTTTTTGTGATGTGAATCGTAAGCAAAGATACATCAGGAGTAGGTTTTTGGGGTGTGTCTCGGCCCTTAGATAGTTCACTCTCTGAGATTACATGATGCCATTCCTTAAAGTTAAACCCCAGCCTTACCTTTAGTCTTGCACAGTTGGATTACTGTCCAGGTTGTCCCAAATGTCTGCCCCGCAGACAGGCTTATTCACTCTTTCTTCAAGGAACAGTCTAGGGGATGTTGTTTTTGTGGTTTTTATTTTTGGAGAACTTGGATAGGGTTGAGGGTAGTGGTGGGATACTCCTCCAAAAATAAGAACTCAATGTACAACTTGAGGACTTGATCTTCCTATCTGAGCAAGCTATAATGAAATTCGGGCTTGAAACAAACAACAGACTTCAGCTTAAGTAGTAGTATTAGTTAGAGCCACAGGAGCAATGTCCCTTTCAAATAGGAGATTATCTGGACAGAGCTCTTCAGGACAACAGCCGGCATCCCCTTTAACAGATGCTCAGCTGACTATAATGCACAGAAGGGTAGCTAGAGCACAAGGTCCCCAAGATCTCTGTGTCTGTACTCATAAGGCCCAAAGACAGATGGTAGCCTCCTTCCAATTGTCCGAGTGATATCTTCCAGTAATACCAGGCATACCTTTGGCAGACCTATCCCCTCAGTCAGCTTCTTCTAAGCACCTGGGTCTCAGCATTCCTCCCCTCATGTAGCCCACCCGAGGCCTCTCCAATGGAAGCTTCTGTGTGCTCCCTGAATATATGCAGTCTCCCAGCATGCCATCAGAGCCTGCTTCTCCGAGATAGGCTGTTGCTGCATTCATATTCATGCTGCCATCTGCATAACTCCACACCTATCATCCAGAAACTTTTCAAGTTACCTTGATACAGAGGGGAGTTATCCAACAGACTGGCAGCAACTGACTAAACAATTACAGGTCACTGAGCAGAAATGAGCCAAACTATGCTTTTACCTTATCCAAAATTACAGCCACATTGACTACAGTGTGGCAACTAAATTTACCTATCAAAAACACACAATGACACTTACCTAACTATGCTAGCAACCTACCTATGAGGGTGCTACACTAGCAAACAATGGTGAGCTTCAGGGCAGACATGCTGCACCTCCCAGCTCCTGCCCTGCTGTGGATGGACAGGGAGACTCTGATGGGGATACAAATAGACAAGGAAACTATGATGGGGACACAAATTGACTTTTTTTTACTTAGGTTTTTTCTCTTTTGTTCAGAATCATATCATGCTGATTACAAATAAGATCCATGTGAAACCTATTCATTTATTTAAAATGTATTCATTCTTTTATAAATAACTGATTTAAAAATATATTAGTAAAATATGCAATGTGACCCTTGTATTGAAAAGTTTGGAGACACAAAGCCAAAAAAAACAGGGTTATAAGACCCACTGGAAAAGCAGGTTTCCTAAATAATCCATGCAGTGTGACTTCCGGTATGTTTCCATACCATGATAAGTCACACTGCGTGGATTATTTAGGGAGCCTGCTTTTCCAGCGGGTGCTATACACCTGTTTTTTTTTTTTGTGTTTTGATTTTCAGGTAACTAGATCCACACCTTTAAATTAAGTGAGACAGTGGACTCTTAAATTTACCTCCCTTTTTCACCATTTTTAAAAAAAATTTATTTTAAAGGTTTGGAGACCCTTGATCTAGACCTTGAGAAACTCAGCAGTTTCGCAGCTCCCACCAATCTTAAATGAACATGCTTGTCAACATTGCCTCTAATTATTAACTGTGGACTGTGACCTTGCACCTCATCAGGTGTTCTTAACAGGCATCTGGATTACTGGACCAGCATTTATTTTATAACAGTAGCTGTTATAACAGTATATTAGTTTAACAGTATAACAGTTTATAACAGTATCTGTGTTCCTTAGAGCTGATCAGTTTTCTACATTTGTTACAATATGTTTTGCCAACTAGACCTCATCATGTAAATTTTGATAAATAGTCCATATCTCAAATATCTAAAGGTTTAAACATCTTTCAACTGTTCTCTTTCTCAAGTAAAGCTTACAATATATTTTATCAGTT
This sequence comes from Aquarana catesbeiana, assembly GCF_042186555.1. Lineage (NCBI taxonomy): Eukaryota > Metazoa > Chordata > Amphibia > Anura > Ranidae > Aquarana > Aquarana catesbeiana. Next base: position 440,608,200 of record NC_133327.1, on the reverse strand, counting down.
AAATCAAATTGGATTTAGAGCATTCAAATTTTATGTTAACAGAGCAAGGTTTAGTAAACCCCACAGAAGAAACTGGCAGCAACCAATTACATCTGAACAGGTTAAAGTGACTCTAAAAAAATTATGGAGGCTGCCTTTGTTGGTACTCTTTTGAAAATTCGAGTTGCCACGGAACTAAATGAGAGCAATGACAGTACCCAGACTTTTCTCAAAATTTCTGATTGCTCTAGAATGCTGCACTTTCAAAACTTTACTTATTTAATTAAGTCACAAACTGTAGAAGAGTGACCATTTACTCACTATGCTCAGATGCAGGAGCAGGCACCTTTAACTCCATTTCTCACTAAGGACGAGCTCCGGCGTGTTCACACGGCCCACGTGCAGAGCCCGCCAGGAAGTCGGCACTGCGCTGCGCTAATCACAGGCAGTGAGACATTTTCCCGATGCGTGGCTGCAGAGATCGGGAAATGTCTCACTGCCTGTGATTAGCGCAGCGCAGTGCCGACTTCCTGGCGGGCTCTGCACGTGTGCTGTGCGAACACGCCGGAACTCATCCTTATTTCTTACAACTCTCTGTTCCTGCACATGCTTAGGTAAGACAGGTTTCTCTGCTTCCCTCTCTTGGCAACTCAGACAGGCCAAACCTTATGAAGCAGAGGTAGCCGGGCAAGTATTCAGCAGCCTGGTGAGTGTTCAGAACCAACATGTGGGCTGCTGGGCAGGAATCTAATAGCACATAGACCCATCTACTGTGGGCAGCACCTTCCCGATTGCTATCAGAGTACTGTGCCCTCAGGCCTTGGATTTCTTCAGCTGTTTATCTGTGTTACCAGAGCCATCGTGGACTTTACTGAGAGGGATGCTCTTTATTAAGGATAGTGGTAAGTAACTGTTTGGGTTCTGAGCTGTTTTACTGAAGTGGTGATACTTATCTAGTGTCTTTGTTGTTAATGAGCCTTATAGGGACTATGTTATGCAGCCATAATTTACTGTGATTGACACACAGAGACATTGCTGTCACGAGTCCATGTTTGTGCAACTTTCCTAATCGGTTTTGCATTATACTGCAGTGTATGTATGCCCTTTGCCATTCTAAATGTGTTTTGCATATTTGCTTCTGCTTTTGCACTTGTTTAGTGAACTGTAAATTACAGAAACTCCCTGTCAGTTTATTTGGCACATTACCTTTTCTACTAAGACCTTAGATGTTGTAACATAAATAGGATCAATAAAAATAGGATACAAGGCATGTGTCATGTTTCAGTGCAAAAACAAGTGACATTTCCCTATTTCCCTTTGGATCACAAAATAATTCAGCCTGAGTGTGTCTGGCATTTAAAATGGAAGCTAACCTGTTTGCTCTTAGCATATACAATATTAGGAGTATTGTCTTGGATGTGCTAAACTTAAAAAAAAAATTGGCAGAGGCATGAGAGGATGTAAGATTAGGCTATTGATGGCCTATGTGGCGCCAGTACAGTCTGCACGGTAGACCCGATGGTGTTTATTTCAGATTAATATGCCTGCTTAGTTTGATCTTTTAGACACTGCTAGTACTGATATATGAAATTCCCTGCATGCTGAATAAGCCGCTATGCCAGGATATATGGATTTCTCAGTTAATGTCAACAATTTTTTACAGGAGCACAACAGGTGCCGATACAACTGCCTCCTATGTAAAAGTCTGTGGGTGTTATATGTACCGTTATGTGTGGTATTGTATATGTAATATAATCTCTCTTTAAAGTAGCAAGTAGCCTTCTTTTCTGGAATTTGATTCTGTACACTAGTATTAGTACATACAGGGGAAACCTACTTACAGTTAACATTTGTTTGAGCTCTATCTTTGTATATAAAATTCTATAAATGACTACTGATACCAAAACATATTTTACCCAATGTTCAGTGGTCAAAAATGTAAATAGTTAATCCATATTATTGCATAAAGTGTATAAATAACCAAAACCTTGTTGTTTTAGCTTTAGACAAAGTGGAATTAAAACTCCTGTTAGTTTATTTTTTCTCTGTGTACTGTTGGTGAGATTTCTTTTCACATTCTGTCCCAGAGACATGACAAAGTAAAGGGATTTTCCTTCTTAGATAGATCATCTAAATAGGAGTCCCCATTAAAAGATGTATACTCGTCATCTCTTCTGGAGACAAATGTAGAAGTTTTGATCTCTCATCACTTTCTGTCTCCGTGATAATGTTCACCAGGACCAAAATATCAGCTGAATCTACCAAGTGTGGGTAACACTGTTCACTTTGCAAGGGAATTATCCCCAGAGCTTAGCATATGAGATGATGCTCTGCTGATTTCCATCATCCTATCATATGCAAGCAAAACATGCTTTTTTTAAATTTTCTTTGAATATAATTGAATATAAATGAAGCTTTACCACATTGCACTCTGGGGCAATTTCCCTTTCGGAGTGCAACTTCACTTGAAAGCAAACAGTGTATTTGCCTTTAGTAAATCAGTTGCTATTTGTTTCTAAAGAAGGAGCCTAAACAGTGACAGCTGGTGGTCAATTTTTTTGGATTGGTGGCAAACAGTGCACCCACCCCCCCCCCACCCCCGATTGGTTACGAGCCTGGCACTTACCCCATCTATGGCGTGGGCAGCGCTTCCCTCCGGGCGATGGGTGGCTACCGCCGTGTGTCTCCTCCCTCCTCCTCCTAGGCCAATTGGAGCGGTTCTCCTTTCGTCCAATCGGGAAACAGGTCTTAGACCCGCTTCCTGATTGGCCGGGAGGAGAATCAGTGTGACTATAGTGAATATTGATTCGCTATTGTCACACAACTGGGTGGGCTCAGGGCACAGTGCTCTGCGCCCCAAGCTGACCATTTTTTTAAGCCTATTAGAGCCTCTAATCACCTGCTTCAAAAAAAAAAAACCTGATTGGAATCCAATGTGTCTAGCGCCCCGCATGTAGACTAGGGGGTCAGACGCTAGGATGGGGGGGCGGTGACCACGCGCCCTGCTTTACGGACCGCTACTATACTCAGATGAATGCCAAAAATATATTATAGCATGGTGGGACTAATATAGTAATATGGAAAACAGAGCTGACATGTTTGCCATATCATAAGCATACATTACATACTCTTGTTTTCATTAAACAGTTATGTCCTGGATAAAACGGGCGCTGCGCCCCCCATCCATGCACCCGGCCCCTTTCAGGACGACGGATGTATGGATTCCTATGGTGGGGGTGGTATTTTTTGAAACACCTGATTAGAGCCAGAGGCTCTAATAGGCTTCAAAATAGGGTGGGCTCGGTGCTCAGAGAGTGCGCCCTGATCCCACCCAATTGTGTGACAATAGCGAATTAATTTTTGATATTTTCACACTAACTTTCCTCCCCGCCAATCAGGAGGCAGGGCGTCAGACCTGTTTCCTGATTGGCCAATGCGCCAGGCCACCCTATTGGATGCCTGGCACTTAGGAATAGGAGCGGAGGAGAGACATGTGCTGGAGAGGAGCAGCTGCCTGGTAAGTGTCAGGGCGTTCTGCCAGAGTCGCGCGCGGCGGAGGAATGGGGGTTGAATGCACTGCCAGAGCCATGCGTGGGGGTGGAGTTGGATGCACTGCCAGAGCCACGCCGGGGAGGTTTGATGCACTGTCAGAGCCGCGAGCCCGGCGAGTGGGGGGGGGGGGGGCGGTGGTCACAGTGGCTGCATATGATGGGCACAAGTGGCTGCATATACTGGGCACAAGTGGCTGCATTTGATGGGCACAAGTGGCTGCTTATGATGGGCACAAGTGGCTGTGTATGATAGGCACAGTGGCTGCATATGATGGGCACAAGTGGCTGCATATGATGGGCACAAGTGGCTGCATATACTGGGCACAAGTGGCTGCTTATGATGGGCACAAGTTGCTGCATATGATGGGCACAAGTGGCTGCATATGAGGGGCACAAGTGGCTGCATTTGATGGGCAATAGTGGCTGCATTTGATGGGCGCAAGTGGCTGCATATGATGGGCATAAGTGGCTGCATATGATGGGCACAATGGCTGCATATGATGGGCACAAGTGGATGCATATACTGGGCACAAGTGGCTGCATATACTGGGCACAAGTGGCTGCATATACTGGGCAAAAGTGGCTGCATATGATGGGCACAGTGGCTGCATATGATGGGGCAAAAGTGGCTGCATTTGATGGGTACACGTGGCTGCATTTGATGGGCACAGTGGCTGCATATGATGGGCAAAAGTGGCTGCATTTAATGGACACAAGTGGCTGCATTTAATGGGCACAAGTGGCTGCATATGATGGGTAGAGTGGCTGCATATGATGGGCACAAGTGGCTGCATATGATGGGCACAAGTGGCAGCATATGATGGGCACAATGGTTGCATATGATGGGCACAGTGGCTGCATTTGATGGGCACAATGGCTGCAATGATGGGCACAAGTGGCTGCATATTATGGGCACGGTGACTGCATATGATAGGCACAAGTGGCTGCATATACTGGGCACAAGTGGCTGCATATGATGGGCACAAGTTTCTGCATATGTTGGGCACAAGTGGCTGCATATGATGGGCACAAGTGGCTGCATATGATGGGCACAGTGGCTGCATATACTGGGCACAAGTGGCTGCATATACTGGGTAAAGTGGCTGCATATTATGGGCATAAGTGGCTGCATTTGATGGGTACAAGTGGCTGCATTTGATGGGCACAGTGGCTACATATGATGGGCACAGTGGCTGCATATGATGGGCACAAGTGGCTGCATTTGATGGGCAAAATGGTTGCATATGATGGGCACAGTAGCTGCGTTTGATGGGCACAATAGCTGCAATCGATGGGCACAGTGGCTGCATTTGATGGGCACAATGGCTGCATTTGATGGGCACAGTGAGGCTGCAATTAATGGGGGGCATTTCAGTATATTTCAGTTTGTTTGCACCCCCCCAAAATTTTGAGCACCAGCTGCCACTGAGTGCAACAACATTAAAAATTGATTCTCTTCATGAATAGTGGAGAAATAAATGGGCTTGTGACTATGTGACTTGCCAAGTGAAAAAAAAGCAAACCTCCTCCAACATATCAGCAAAAAAGTGGATTTCTAGGAGAAAGTATTAGTACTTTCCTGCCGACTCCATGTCAGCACAGCTGGGTGAGGCCCCGCCCACCCTCTATGTAATCAGGACTTAATTATATCAATTTTTCACTCACCTTAGCCTCAGTGTTCCTTTTTCTTCCTCCTAGGTCAGGACTCCCCTCCTAGCTAATATAAAGTGCTGGCTGTCCGTCTGGATTTGTCTGTTGCTGGACGCGGTCCCTGGTTCCTAAACTGCTAATGACAACTTTGTCAGGGAGCCCCACTGCTGATCCTCGGGGCGGCTTCATGCTGCCTTAAACAGTCAGCTTGGGGGAGCTGGGCGGCGTGCTGTGTCTCTCTCTTTAGAGCGGCGCATTACTGTGCCTGTTAGGAGTGAGCCGCGCTCGTTCTCTGCCTTTTCTGTGTTCTCCAGGCTAGAGATGTGGGCTAGTGTCCAAGTCAGGAGGTTGCTGGGCTTGCCCTAAAAAGGCGATGGCAGGTAAGACGACTTGTGTGGATTGCTTCAAAGAAGCGTCAAAGAGCCAGGAACCTGATAAAACGGAGCTGGTTTCATTAATGAAACAGGCGTTTGAGGAAACACTGAAGTCGTTTGCAACGCAGACGCAAGCTTCAACTGCTCCAGTTCCTTCTACCTCTCGCTCCCTGTCACCTCAAAGACTTCCGGCCGCTCAGGGTAACCCAGAGGCACAAGCACCGTCAGCTTCAGATGCATCCTCTGCTGAAGAGGAGGATACCCAGTATGATGGATTTGACTTTGCCTTAGTCCAACCTTTTGTGAAAGAGATTAGGCAAGCCCTGCTGTGGGAAGATGCGGCAGAGGAACCGCAGAAGAAGCAAAGGAAGTATTTTGCAAACATTAAGTGGGAGGCAGTGAATTTTCCCTTCATGGAAGAGATCCAGGAAGTGATCTATGATGAGTGAAAGCATTCAGATAAGAAGATGATGTTCAAGAATCGGTTCGCAAAGCTGTATCCGTTTAAGAAGGTGAAGGTTCTGGAGGAGCCTCCGGTAGTGGACGTAGCACTCATGCGCCTCGCTAGACATGAAATCCTGCCACTGGATGATGCAGTATCCTTCAGGAACGTACTGGGTAGGAGGGTAAATGTAGATCTTAAAGAGATCTACACACTGGCTGGTGGAGCATGTAGGCCGTCAATGACATTGGCCGCCATTTCTAAGGCCATGGAGGTCTGGATGCATAAAGCCGTGGGGGTGGTGGAGAATGACTTGGGCAAAGCTGAGGTCCTAGCCTCGTTCACAAATTTGAAGCTAACAGCTTTGTTTATGGCCGAAGCATCCATTGACCTAATCAAGATTCTGGCGAAAGTTATGCTAAACGCAGTAACTGCCAGAAAAGCCCTGTGGCTGAGGCCCTGGGAGGCTGACCAGGCGTCCAAGCAGGGATGGTGCAGGATACCATTCAAGGGTCACTCCCTGTTTGGGAATAAATTAGTCACGGCCATCGCAAAGGTGACTGGTGGGAAATTGTGATTTATCCTGCAGGATCAGAGGTTGCTTCATAAAAAAAACAATGGCCAAATTCTGCAAACCGCAAATCTAAAAGAACAACCTCTTCCTTGGGGCAAGAACCTCAGAGGTCTTTTTTACTACCCACCGGCTCACACTTGCCAGGTAGGAGCCAGGTTCTGTCAAGTGTGGGCAGAAAGGATAAGGGAGCCATGGGTGATATTGACCATCAGGTATGGGCACAACTGGAAAGTCCTCAAGCAGCCCCGCAGAGCCTTTGTCTCAACAAAAATGCCTCCAGAAAAGGGAAACAGGATGTCTTTTGGAAATAAATACAGACCCTCCTGGAGCAAGAAGTGATAGTCGCAGTTCCTCACCAGGAGTTTTTTTCCAGAGTCTTCTCGCCTCTGTTCTTGGTTCGGAAAAAGTGGAGTAATAGACCTCAGGGACCTCAACAGGTCCATCAAGAAGGATTGATTCCGGATGGAGTCGCTCCAAACAATCCTGAAGGTCATTCAACCGGGAAACTGGCTACTGTCGGTGGACCACAGGGATGCATACTTCCACATGCCCATGGCCCTGTTCACTTTCAATTTGTATGCCTGCCCTTTAGGCTGACCACATCTCCCAGGGTATTCACGAAGATCCTGGTGGCCCTGGTGGCACACCTACGATTGCAGGGAATCCGTATACACCACTGTTTGGATGACATTTTACTTCTAAGCCAAGACAAAGACACACTCCTGACACACCGGAAGACAACCTTGTTGATGTTGGAGAGTTTTAGCTGGCTGGTCAATCAAGAAAAGAGTCACCTCATGCCGACTCAATCTCTGATGTACTTAGGTGCAATGATAGATACCCAGATGGCATCAGTGGCATTAGCCAGAGGCAAGATGTCCTGTATCCTAAAGACGATGTTGGAAGCTCGAAAGAAGGTGTACCTGCCAACAATAGACTGCATGCGACTTCTTGGTATACTGATCTCAACCACTCCGATGATCAAATGGGCTCAGTGGAACTCACGCCTCTTCCAAATGGGTCTTCTAGATCAATGGAGATCGGGGGATCTTGGTCAGAGAATCCAGATCACAGTCCAGATGAGGGTCAACTTGGACTGGTGGTCGAGGCAGCAGAATCTTCTTTGGTGCCACTCCTTATTCACAACGAGGTGGCAAATAGTGCAGTCAGATGCCAGCGGTAGGGGGTGGGGAGCCCTATACAAAGACCAATGGGCCCAAGGCCATTGGACTTTTCAGGCGGCCAATGTAGTTTCCAATATACTGGAGTTGAGGGCAGCCTTCCAGGCCCTCCAGGCCCTCCTGGCCTTCAAGAGTCAGATTCAAGGAGCGCCCATCCTTTTGAAGCTAGACAATGTGATGGCAGTGGCTTACATCTGCAGGCAGGGAGGCACTCTCAGCAGTACTCTCCTGAGAAAGATGACCCCGATCATGGATTGGGCTCAAGCCAATTTACAGTTGCTAACAGCAGTATATGTGCCTGGGCATCTGAACACCCAAGCAGACTACCTGTCCAGAGCGGACTTGGACAACAATGAGTGGGCCCTGTCACCACAGATCTTTAGGAGCCTGGGGGCATGAGCCTACCTTCTGGAGGTGGACCTGTTTGCCTCTCCGACCAATACCAAACTACCACGGTTTTTCGCTAAGTCCAGTCACCCACAAGCAATGGGGGTGGATGCTCTAACAGCAGAATGGAATTTCAGAACGGCATATGCCTTCCCTCCGATCCCAGTGATCCTCCTCTTTTTGCGCAGGTTGTGGCAGGAGAAGGTGTCCATTCTGGTGGTAGTACTGGACTGGCCGAAGAGACCTTGGTATCCTCTGCTCCTCTCATTGAGCATCAGGGAACCACGCCCTCTACCAGTATTGGCGGACCTGCTAAAGCAGGGGTCAACCTGCCATCCGGCCCCAGAGAGCCTGAAATTGATGGCCTGGGTTTTGAGAGGTGAAGGCTAATCAGTCTGGTTTGCTCAGCCTAATGAAAGCCAGGAAAGACAGTACCAATGATGCCTATACCAGAACTTGGAACAAATTTGCGGAATTTGCATACAGACATGACTTTTTGCCAGATTCGCCAAGGGTCTGCCACATTCTGGAGTTCCTCCAGGCGGGATTGGAACTAGGCCTCTCCACAAGTACTTTGAAGACCCACGTGTCTGCTATCTCGGCTTTCACTGGTACCCAGTGGGTCGTGGATAAGTTGGTGATCCGATTCTTCAAAGCGACCATACGCCTAAGACCGTCAAGGTCTCTAAGATTTCCAAAGTGGGACTTGCCTCTAATCTTGGATTTCCTTTCACCAGACACCTTTGTTTCTCCTGTCTCTCTATGGCATCTCTCATTGAAGACCACCTTTCTCGTGGCAATCACTTCAAACAGAAGGGTATCCGAGATAGCGGCATTGGGGTTTAAAGAACCCTTCCTCTCTTTCTTCCCGGATAGAGTGTTGCTGGGATTCATCCCGAAGGTAGTCTCTAGTTTCCATATGACACAAAAAAATCACACTCCCAATGTTTCTTGCAGAGAACTCTCAAAATCCAAATCCACTCGATGTGGGGTCTTCACTGAAAGCCTATGTGGATGCGACAGCCGAACTTAGAAAGTTGGACCATCTCTTCGTCATCCCGAATGGTGCTCGAAAGCGCCTGAGGGCTTCTGGTAGGGTGATCGCCTCGTGGATAGTCAAGACTATATTGTTGGCCTACAGAATGAAGGGTTTGCCTGTGCCTGAGGGCGTCACAGTGCATTCCACTAGGTGAGTCTCTACCTCCTGGGCAGTGGAGGGACAAGTGTCCTTGGAGACGATCTGCAAGGCAGCCACATGGATGCACATACATACCTTCATGGCACACTATTGCGTGGAGCCAGCTGCTCTGACTGCCGTAGATTTTGGCAGGAGTGTTCTGGCTTCTGTCTCCAGTGTAGATTAAAATGTTTTCTCAAGTATTACCCTCTTGTATGTGGCTAGTTAATTCTCAGGAAAACGGAAAATTGAATTCAAATACTTACCGTAATTTTCCTTTCCTGATGAGCTTCATGGCAGCACAATACCCACCCAGTTAAGTAGTACGTGTTATGGAACGCTGAGGCTGAGGTGAGTAAAAAACTTATAGTTAAGTCCTGATTACGCAGGGGGTGGGCGGGGCCTCACCCAGCTGTGCTGCCATGGAGCTCATCAGGAAAGGAAAATTACGGTAAGTATTTGAATTCAATTTTCCGTTTTTAGGCATCTTGAACTTGATACTCCTGTTTAAGTATCTACTTGAGCATCTACTTTTTCAGACTTTTTTTTTTTCGTTCCCTTGGCCTCGAAGTTTCTGCTCTATCCTGGTTCTCCTCTTACCTATCACAGCGCTCCTTCAGTTTTGCCTACAACTCTGTCTCCTCCTCTCCATTGCCCCTTTCTGTGGGGGTCCCCCAAGGCTCTGTTCTTGGACCCCTTTTCTTCTCTACCTACACCTCCTTCCTTGGTCACTTCATAAAAGCCCACCGCTTCCAATACCATCTATATGCCGATGACACCCAAATCTATCTGTCTACTCCTCACCTCACTCCTTCAGTCTCCTTTAGCATTACTAACTTACTAACTGACATATTAGCATCAATGTTGCACCAATTCCTTAAACTAAATCTCTCTAAAACCAAGCTGATAATATCCCCCCCTGCCTGTGCCCCCCTCCATGACTTTTCTATCAAAATCAATAATGCAACCATCAATCCCTCTCATCATGCCAGGGTGCTAGGTGTAATCCTAGACTCTGACCTGTCCTTTCAGACCCAAATCCAATCGTTGTCAAAAGCTTGTAGCCTTCACCTCTGTAACATCTCTAAAATACTCCCCCTTTTAACTAATGAAACCACCAAGCTACTCATTCACTCCCTTGTTATCTTTCGCCTTGACTATTGCAACTCCCTTCTCATTGGCCTACCTCTCCATAGGCTATCCCCTATTCAGTCTATCATAAAGGCTGCTGCCAAACTTATCAACCTTACTAACCATTCAGTGTCTGCCACCCCTATGCCCCAATCCCTACATTGGCTACCAATCGCCCTGTGAATTAAATTCAAAATACTAACCATAACATAAAAAGCCATTTACAACTCTGCCCCCAGCCTAAATCGCCAAACTCGTCTCCAAATATCACCCAAACTGTCCTCTCTGTTCTTCTCAAGACCTCCTACTCTCAAGCTCCCTCGTCTCCTCCTCCCATGTTCGTCTCCAGGTTTTTTCCAGAGCCTCTCCCATCCACTGGAACTCTCTACCTCAACCTGTCCAGCTATCTCCTACTCTAGCTGCCTTCAGGCAATCCCTGAAAACTCATCTCTTTAGGGAAGCCTATCACATCTCCAACTAATCTTTTACCACTTCCATCAGCTCATTCCCCACAGTTACAACCCTTTTGTATCACCTGCCCCAGCCTATTAGATTGTAAGCTCTTCTGAGCAGGGCCCTCTTAATCCTCTTGCATTTTATTGTATTATAACTGTATTGTTTCCCTTTTATATTGTAAAGTGCTGCGTAAATTGTTGGTGCTATGTAAATCCTGTATAATAATAATAATAATAAGTAATAAATGCCAGACGAGTTTAGCATTTGAGCGTTCATTAATTTCAGCAGCAAAAGAATACATTAATATTCTGGCAAATGGAATCATTTAATGCTCAAATGCTTGACACACCTAAACGCGTGTGCAAAACACGGCTTTAGGCACTTTTTAAGCAGTTTTTCTCCTGCCAGTAGAAAAGGTATTGCTGAGCAAACACTCTATGTTCATGAGGCCTTATGTTTGCTAACTTGGATCCTGAAAACCAAACTGGATAATTACTGATGCTTGGATCTGTTGCAAAAAAAATATTTAGTGTATAGCTAGACTTGTACATGATTTGAGTGCCTTTTAATATTAGCCTATGAGTTTATCATAGACCTGAGGAGGTGATCATTTATACAGATGAAGTTCATCTGTCCTCAGGACAAGCTGCCTGCAAAGTACTGCACAGTAATGCTGCTGACTCCCTTTTACTATCTAGGAAAGAATGGAACCAGGTCCAAGTTCTAATTAAAACCTACCCACAGGCATTTGCCAAATGACTGCCAGAATACAGATACTTTCTGCATTTGCTATGGGCCAATATTAATTCACCTAGCAAGCAACCAGTCATAAACCACAAATAAAATATTGATCATTATGGATTTACTATTGTACACTAGGCAATTAAGACAAGTTAGTTCCCCTACGTTGTTTTTATCTTACTGAGATCTACATGTACAGTAAGCAGAAAAAAATCTCTGCTGAAAATAATCATGAAAAAAGTGCCACAATACCACTCTAGCATTCCATGGTTCCATAACAAGGCTTTCGGAAATCCATTAGAGGGGAGTGAAACTATGCGCTGGAAGAAACTTAAAATTCTGATCCCCATTGGAGGCCATGAGAAAGATAAGACAAGAATAAGAATTGTCTTTTACTAGTAATACAAACCCATGCCTGCATTGCATAAGTACTAAGAAATCTGCTAAGACCTATTTGCCTGTGAATATTTTCAGCTATGCAAGTTAAAGTATTTCTAATGATAAAAAATATATATAAACTCTGTGTTACGCTGTAGCTAAGGAAATATATATATAGATGCCTGCATAATGATTACTTCTCTAGGATAAGGAAAAAATCCCAGTACACATCTAAAGTTAGTGCAGTGCTTACCAATCAAAAAGTAAAATTAAAAATTACAAGCTCATCGTGAAATGTAAAGTGCCATCAATAAGTGCCATGAATAAAAAGTGTGTTATGTAAACCTCATACATAAATACAATAAATATGTACCTCTGTATAAACTAAAATAAAACTATATAAATTCATTACCAGATATTAAATGCCATTATATATATATATATATATATATATATATATATATATATATATATATATATATATATATATATACCATCATACTAGGGTCTGAAGTTCCATATACATTCATCATACATAGATGCTAAATGTCAGTTCCTTAGTGCAAACAAAATGCTAAAGTCCCAATATGAAATCCATTTGTGCAAAATAAAGTCAGTGGTGCTCAGGCTTCACAATCTTCAGTGTTCATTTGTGCAACACACTCTGTGCTTACCTCCTTTTCACCACACTCACCAGATATGATGACCCTTTAGCGTCTCAAGCACTCTTTGAAATTAGGTACTGTCTCCTCTGCCGCTCCAGGTGACCCAACTCTGTTTGGAAAGATTTCCCATTGTTCTCCTCTATTATGCATGCATGTATGGGAAGATAAAAAGACCAAGGCAGCCTACAATAGCGTAATTCAGTTTTATTTACTCCATAAAAGCAAATTAAAGGGTTTGTTAACCCATATAACTCAAACTCTGTCAGACTCTCTATTAGAGCCTGGAAGAGCACACTGTACATTTCTTATAGAAAAACGAGCGTTGTAAACATTGATTTAGAGCTGGCTTCAATCCGGTCACATGACTCGCGGCCGCTGTACAGCTCTGATGAATGGATACTGCAGGAGGGGCCGTGATCTCCTTCTAACGTCAGCAGGGGAGATCACATGGTCGCTCAGCCTCTCCTTCAGTAGCCATGGAAACCGCCCGAGAGTCCCGTGACCGGCCTGAAGACAGTGTTAAAACGGTATTTACAGCGCTCGTTTTTCTAAAAGAAAGGTACAGTGTGCTCTGCCAGGATATGAAAGAGTTACTGGCAGTGAGGAAAAAAGATTTTACATTTTACTACAAGCGGCGGGGGGGCAGAGACAGAGACACAGATACAAGCTGACATGCAGGAAGGAGGGGGTGAGGGGGGAGAGAGGAGAGCAGAGGGGACAGCAGCGTATGATGGAGGCCCGCAATTAGACCATGGTGATCAGGGTGGAGCTGCCCTGATTTTTATGATCTAATTATAGAGGGGATACAGGAAGTGCCAGATTCAGTTTTTTTTTTATAGTTTAGATGGGGCAGATTACGCAGCAAAAGCACTGTGCTGTTTAATCTGCTTAAGGTACCAGAAAATCTATATTTTTTTAGGGGGTTAACAAACACTTTTAAATCCACTTACGATATTAAGATGCTCGCATGACGCAAGCCTTAGCGCATAAGTTGCTTCCTATAGTCATCTGCGTTCCACCAACTGGAATTACCGAAGCGGAAAAGATGCCAACAAGTCCCGCCCAATGTGCATTTGCAATGTAGAGTTTCCCCCTTAAGGGGGAACTCTACATTAAAATGATTAAATATCAGAAAATGTGAGGGGGTATGCTGGAACAAAACATTTAAAAATCAGAAATTAAACAGTTATGGTCTATATCTACTTTGAGGCCACCATGTGTTAATGTTTCCAATTCATTAATTCCCCTGGGATAATTTTTGGATACTTCCCTTTTTATATTATTCCCTCTCCAGTGTTTTTTTTTTTTTAATCTTGTCTATACCATAAAAGATCAATCCTCTAGGGTCTCTACCACAATGCTTCCTAAAATGTCTAGACAAGCTATGTCCTTTAAAACCCTTCTTTTATATTGTCTAAATGTTTCCCAAGGTTTCAGAAAAGCACCTAGTGGTTCTTCCTACATATTTTAGCTTACATTGACATTCAATAACATAAGTGACATAAGTGCTGTCACAAGTAATGAACACCCTAATATTATACTCCCTAATCGTAACATTAGATCTGAACCAAATTATTTTCCTTTCCTTATCCTGAGTGGTTTTATATGCCTTCCATCTCTTACATTTTTGGTCCAGAAAGGTTACATTATTGGCTGGAGGGTTCATAAGATAATGGTCCCGTTTATTCCTAAGGTTGGGCGCTTTACAGTAGTAAATTTAGGTTGGTTAGGCAATATTTTTGATAGAACCTTATCTCTTCTCAATATGGGCCAGTGTCTCTTTACTATTCTTTTAATGTCCTTACACTGTCTGTTAAACCTAGTACAAAATGCTTTGTCAAACCCCTCTTTTGATCTCTGTATGGGTTTGTCTGCCATCAGTAATTCTCTTTGCATCTTCCCTATTTTCTACTTCAGGCCATCTGGCTTTCCACCCTTTTTCCTTGAACCCAGTGGCGGCTGGTGGTCATTTTTTGGGGGGGGGTGGCAAACAGTGCACCTACAGCCACCCCCCCTCCCAGGTTGGGTCTGGAGCACTTACCCCATCTATGGCGGGCAGCACTTCACCCAGACAACAGGCATCACCGGCAGCTTCCCCTGCTCTCCGCGGGCATCACAGCAGCTTCCCCTTCCCCTGCTCTCCGCGAGCATCATAGCAGCTTACGTTTCCTCCCTTCTTGGTGGCCAATTGGGATTCTTCTCCTTTCGGCCAATTGGGAAACGGGTCTCAGACCCGCTTCCTGATTGGCTGGGAGGAGGATCACTGTTTCAATAGCAAATATTAATTCACTATTGTAACACACCTGAGTGAGCTCATAGCACAATGCCACCCTATTTTGAAGCCTATTAGAGCCTCTGGCTCTAATCGGATGCTTCAAATAACCCTCCCGTTGGAATTCATGCGTCCAGCCCCTGCAAGGGGCTGGACGCATGGATGGGGGGTCCCCTAATGGACGGGCCGCCCCTGCTTAAACCTATTCACCAAGATATCCGCCTATTCATTATAATCTTTTTGATTGATTGACAATTACAACATATACTCATAAGCTGACCTTTGGGCATGTTATTTTGGATGGTGGCAACTAGATGTGGGGAATGTACCTGTTTCTTTCTGTTTTTTCAAGAAAGTTCTGATGCACAGTTTTCCACCCCTCTTATAAATCTCCAAGTCCAGAAAGTGGATACTCTCACTATTCCATTCTCCTGAGCATGATATATTGTACCGATTAATATTAATTATATAAAAAAAAACTCTAAAGACTAATCCATGCACCTGGCTCCAATCTACATGCAGGGCGCTGGACGCATGGATTTCAAGGGTTTTTTTTTTAAGCACATGATTAGAGCCGGAGGCTCTAATTGGATTAAAAAAAGGGTGGGCTCGGGGTGCAGAGCACTGCGCTCTGAGCCCACCCAGTTGTGTGACAATAGCAGAATTAATATTTGCTATTGTCTTCCTCATTCTCCTCCCGGTGAATCAGGAAGCATGTCCTGAGACCTGATTGGCCAGGGAGTCTTAGGGCTCCAGGCCAATAGTGTCTCAGGACCCAATTCCTGTTCAGCAGGGAGGAGAAGCAACGGCCCCAGAGCGAGGAGTAGCTGGAGCGAGGAGCAGCTGGAGCAAGGAGCAGCAGCCCTACCCCGAATCCTAGCCATCTGCCTCCTAAGGTAAGGAGGTCCCTGACTGCCACCTTCCCGTTCGTCTCCCGTGGGGGGTTAGATCGCCGCCTTCTAGCGGGGGGTGGTTGCTGTTGATTTGCTGCCCCCCCAAAAAAAATATTGAGCGCCACCCACCACTGCATATATAATTTCCTCCTCCCATTTACTTATGAAAAAGTTGGCCACCCTGGAAGCATATTTGGCTCCCGTGGCCACTCCCTTCGTCTGCATAATACATAATATTTATTTTCATACCAAAAATAATTGCTTTCCATTGACATTTCCAAACCTTCTACAATGAATTGAATTTGTCCGTGCTTTAATCCAGATAGCTGATATAGCTTCTATTTCACTATACTAGAACATGCATTAAATGCAACTGGGCTTACTTTGCATTATTGAAAACATTTCCTTTGGTTCAGCTGAATGGTAAGTAATTCTCTGTTGCTTAGACACTTATGGGAATTTTTTTTCCCATAAGTATGTCACAAGATGTCTTGAACCTCACTTATGAAAGTGACTGAAGGTGCAAATTATTATGAAAGTGCCAGGGTAGAGCTGTTAAAACCATATTATATGTGGTTAGTACATGATGTTAAGCCCCTCTGAAAGTTAGAAATGGTTGATCCATTTGATCAAGTTTGATATAGCCTCCTATATTCGTTTATTTGTTCCCAAGAGTGTCCTATAGATATAAGTAAAATAAGAGTCTTCACTTGAAGCTTTCCTTTGTTGTGTAAAGGAAATTTGTAAGTTCTGTATATAATTGCATTCTATTTTGTATGTGTTGCACACTGCCCTCACTGTGTACACGGCGCTAATAATGTTTTCATTACATGTTTTCATTCTTTCGAGTCCTGATTAGAATTAGTCTGCCTATGTTACGCCCCTTATTACCATAAATGTACAATTGTAATATTATTGTGATACCTACTTAACCATGTGTATAAAAACCTTCAATTGCGTCATAATAAGGCAGAACAGTTATTTAGAAACATGCGGAGGGTATCTTTTGTGTCTATTCCCTACTGCAGTAGTTATTATTAATTTAGAGCCACTAATCAATATGAGGATAGGAGTTGCCTATCTATAAAATTCCATATAGTTGTACTATGAGTTTTTAATTTCCCTTATTATATAGGTTGTTGTTTTCCTCAATGCATTCAATTGTGTAGACCATATCCAATCACAATGTGAAGATAGGAAGGTGACAAAACTTTGAAGTTTAACTGCAGCAGAGTTGGGTTAGGTCTCCATGCTGCTTTGACAGGTAACGGTTTCTAAATATGTATTTTAGCTCTACTGTATATTTAGCTGCTTGCTTGGAGTTCAGCTTGGAAGCATTGCTAGCATGCATGACACGTCTCATGGCTCTGCAGTAATGTTTGTCTGTCAGCTTATCTCTCCATGTGTTCAGCTTAAGAGGCCAGCCACTCTCACCTGGCTGCTTAAGTAATCTCTCCTGAAAGCATGGCTCCACCCCAGCCCCTATCAAGAAACTCTATATTAACCTGTGCACTGCAAGTCAGCCCTGTTGATGAATATTGTTTGTTTGGTTCCCGTGTGCTACTTGCTGTGTGTTCTACGTCTGATTCCAGTTACCGATCTTGGTTTGTTCTTGACTATCCTTACCTGCTTGTTGCCCCGAACTTTGGCTATCTCCTGACTATCCTTTGTTGTCGCAGTCTGCTGCTTCCTCTCTACCTCCCTGTAGTCTACCGTTATCGTCAGCTGGGAGGCCCTAGGGGTCACGACCTAGAGCCAGACTGCAGCTAAATCCGTCCCCACCACTAGGGGCCTCTGGTGAACACCTGCTGGTGTCAGGGCTGGGCTCAGCCCTTCCCTCTCAAAGCTGGCCGCTCAGCTGTCGGCTAATTGCCAACTCCTATCTCTCCACAGTGACTCACCTGTTGATGATATCCTGCTCATCAGTCCTGCCTACTTATGCCGTCCAGTCCAGACGATCTCTGCCTTTGCTTTGGTCACATCTCTAGACACTCTCCTGTATTCCTGTTAAAGACTTGCTTGGCTGACATTCCTTCAGATCCTGCTTGCTGTTCTACTACTCTCATCTCTGGCTCCCTGACGTTTTGGCTTGTCTGACTATCCGTTCCGGTTCCTGAACTCTGGCTATGTTTTGACTACGTTTACTCTGTTTACCTTTTTTTATTATTATTAAACAAGTGAGATTTAACTGTACTTCTGTCTCAGTCTGATTCATGGTTTCTGACAGTAGGCGAAGGCCATGAATTCAGAAGATGCAGTCAATCCACTTGTTGGTAATATTTTTTCCAGATTGGATGAGCAGGCTCACCGCATGGATCAGTTTGCCATGGCCTTACAAATGCTCCTGAGTCATATGGCTCACCTGGAATCTCCCACTGTGGTTGCTTCAGTATGACCTGTGTTGCAGGCCATCCCTGCTGCTGCTCCAGTCTCTGTGCAGGCACCCGCCTCGAGTATTACCTCTATAAGAGGTCTGGTTCTGCTCCGCTTCCCCAGTGATTTGGGGGCGATTAAGTCCAATGCCAAGGGTTTCTAAACCAGGTTGAGATATACTTTGAGATGCTACCCCAGGTGTTTCCCACAGACAGAACCAAAGTAGATTTCATGATATCTTTGCTTTCTGAGAGAGCCTTGGACTGGGCTAACCCTCTATGGGCGACGCAAAAACTTGTTGGCTTGAATTACCCTGAGTTTGCGGCTTGCTTTAAAAGGGTATTTGACGTTCCCGCACGCTCCGCTTCTGCTGCCAAGTGCCTCATGTCCATTAAACAAAGTGCAAGAACTGTTGACGATTACGCCATTGAATTCCGTACTCTGGCAGCAGAGGTTGCTTGGAACAATGAGGCCCTCGTGGCTGCTTTTTCTCATGGTCTCTCGGATACCATCAAGAATGAGATAGCAGCCCGAGATATATCCACTTAAGGAAAAAACTGGGAGGGGGAGGCGCCTCCCTCTCCCTGTTTTTTCCTTACATGTCTTGCAGAATCCTCGTCTCCTGCTAGTGCTGGTTTCTTCTTTGTGAAGAAGAAGAGTGGGGAACTGAGACCTTGTATTGATTATAGGGGTCTCAATTGTTCCACGATTAAAAATGCCTATCTGATTCCATTGATTACGGAGTTATTTGACCACCTCAAGGGAGCAACAGTTTTTACAGAGCTTGATTTGAGAGGGGCATACAATCTTGTGAGGATTAAGGAGGACGACGAGTGGAAAACTGCATTTAATACCAGACCAGGCCATTATGAGTATCTCGTAATGCCTTTTGGCCTTTGTAACGCCCCGGCAGTTTTCCAGGAATTTATTAAGATGTCCTCCGAGATTTGTTGCAGTTATGTGTGTTGGTTTATCTCGATGATATCCTCATATTTTCCAAGTCCCTGGAGGGCCACCACACAGATGTCTGTCGTGTGCTTCAGAAACTAAGAGAGAACAATCTCTATTGTAAATTGGAGAAGTGCGAATTCCATCGTGAACAGGTTAAATTCCTGGGTTATGTCATTTCCACTGCTGGTTTTTTGATGGACCCAGAGAAACTTTCAGCAGTCCTACAGTGGCCCTGACCCGTGGGTTTACATCCTCTGCAGTGTTTCTTGGCTTTACCAACTATTATCAGAAGTTTATTTGTAACTTCTCGTCTCTGGTCAAGCCCCTGACTGATATGACCAGAAAGAATGGTAACCAACAGAGTTGGTCTCCAGAGTCCATTAAGACCTTTGAGAGTCTCAATGCTGCCTTTGTTTCTGCTCGTGTATTGGCACATCCTGATCCTACGTTACCTTTTATCCTTGAGTTTGATGCTTCTGAGACTGGAGTTGGTGCCCTTCTGTCTCAGTGCCCTACCTCTGAGAGTGCTATGCATCCTTGTGGCTACTTTTCCAAAAAATTGTCACCTGCAGAGTGCAATTACAAGATTGGTGACAGAAAGCTGTTAGCGATCATTTTAGCCCTGAAAGAATGGAGCCATCTCCTCGAAGGTACCACTGTGCCGGTTCTCATTCTTACTTACCATAAGAATCTCACATTCTTGTCTGAGGCTAAACACCTCTCTCCCAGAAGGGTGCGATGGGCTCTTTTCTTGTAAAGTTTCAGTTACATTGTCTCATTATTACCCAGTACTAAGAATTTAAGGGTTGACGCTTTGTCACAACAATTTTCCTCCACTTCCAAGATGGAGTTTATATATATATATATATATATATATATATATATATATATATATATATATATATTAATATATATATGTATATATATGTAGCGCTGGTAGATTTTAAATCTACCGCTTATAGGTAAATTTAGTGGGTTATCTGTTCATACATAGTCAGATTTGCCTCTGTTCCAGCTTGGCTGAGTTGCATGTAGTTTCACACTGTGCCTGTGGGTGTCGTTGTCACCATGGGTCAGTGTTGGAAAGGCAACACGCTGAAGTGTATGAGTGCTCCTCTGTCCCGGAGATAACTCGGTGGAGGTGGTCCTCTGAGTTGCATTCTGTGAGAGGGTATTTATGGGGCAGACGCCATGTTTAAAGGTTGGTTTCGTTCCACCTGCTGACCCTCCTGGCCGACAGGTATGTGCTGGGAGTACTACCTTGTGGTCCTCCGTTCGGGAGGCCCATGTCGCTGCAGCGTGTGGGTGGGCCCAGAAGCCTGTCTGGGGCCTACCACAGCGGCAGAGGAATGGTCCTGAGCTGTCTGTCCTATGGGAAGAAGCTGGACAACTGAGAAGATCCCAGGGGAGGACCCGTCATGGAAGGATCATGCAGAGTGCTGGTCTGGAGAGGGGCCTGGTGACTCAGTTGGAGGACGCATCCTAAAGTAATCTTACCGCATAGTACTGCCGGGTTGGCTTAAAGGTTCTGGTGCTGTGTTTGCTATTCACCGTAAACCATTACATCCTGTGGCAGAGGATCATATGGGTTTTGTTCCAATCAAGTCTGTGGCAGAGATTTTTGTTCGTGCTGCGTACTGGCTTCTAGGTTAGTGAGAGAAACCTATCCAGGCGGGCAAAGATTCAATTATAAAGAGAGAGTACATTTATCTGCAAGCTCTCAATTCCTAATACTACACCAAGAAAAGGTATTTGAACTCCCCTGCAACTCTCCTTCTACCGCTTTCCTGCTACTTCCTTCTATTTACGTTTATTAAAGCATTGGAAAAGATACTCAAGTGTCCAGTGCCTACATTGTCTGGAATTAAACTCAACGGGACCCTAGACCCGGTTCTGGTGAAATAGAGGTAGCGAAGGTGATGGTAACAGCCCGCTTTAAACCAGCAGCTCCACCGAGAGTTATTTCTACATGTGGGGGCATCGTCCGGGATTGTTAGCCGTCAACCTCCCGCAACCCTGAGAAGTATTTCACCGGGAGTTTACGTTGGAATAAGTTTCTGGACTTTGTCAAATTTTTGGAGAGAGGAAGGGGTTAAAGTGCAGGACTTTGTTTCTGACTGCGTAGGCTGTGGGTGAGAAGTAAAAGCCCGGGAGCTACGTGATCAGAAGAACAAGTGGGAGGAGCCTAACCTACTTGTTGCCGCCTGGGACGCGTGTGTGTGTGTTTGGCGCCAGAGGAGCAGAGAGGCCTCGTGATCGTACTGAGAAGATCAGAGTGCAGCCATGTCTTCTTTTCCGTTGATACCGCCAACTATGGGACCTAAGATGTTCCCTACGAGTACCACTGCGGGTGCTATGCTGACCGGAACTCTGCTGACAGATACCGGCATTCGTCTGAAACCGCAGGGGAGGTTTGTTCTCTACACAGTTGGAGATATTGAAGGCTTGGCATGCTTTGCCACAAGTGTGAAGGACTGGCCAAACATCTCCATCCATTTGTTCGTTGTTTGCAGTGCGGAGAATATTTGTTCATAGTGGAGCAACCTACTATGTCACCCCGTGCTTATCGGGTGGACTGGGCTACAGGTATCGCTACAGTAGAAGCTGCTACCATTGCTGTTGGAGAACAACAGACCGGGATTTCACCTGTTGCCACCGAGAGTGTTCCTGAGGGAGCTACCGCTGTCACTACTTCATCAGCGGACATCACTTTCATTTCCACATCTACTACGCCTATCACCGTTGCACCTGTCCAGAGGAAGGTGGGATATGTAAATTCTTCCCGTGGCCGTGGTCGAGGCCTACCCCAGAGACTACCCGAACCGGAGCCAGAGAAATGCATGGATCCGGAGAAGTCCACGTCAGGAACGGGTGAGAGATCAAAGGGGGACATATCTGGGAATCTTTGTAAATATTTGCCAGCAGAAGAGTTGAGAGATTCGGAGATAGATTCCATGTCAGATCTCTCTGGTGATGATGATTTGTTTGAGACAATGTCACAGGAACTATTGTGGGCCCAGGGCGAAGATATTGCTTCTGCTTTGACTTTCTCAGAGTGGACAGCCATGGATTCTGGGAAGACATCGCCTTGTGTGGAGCCGCACAGTACTACTAAGGAGACATTATATAAAGTTGCTAATTTGCTTCCGACACCCGTCGGGTCTATGGTGAGTAAATCACCGAACTCTTGTGTGCCTCCTGGTTTGGGGAAAAATAGATCTTTGCCTAAACTTGCACGTTTACAGAGAGTGCTTACCAAACGTGTTGCCGTAGAATATGGTCTGGAGTTTCCCTATGTTCCTCAGGAGATTATGCAGGAAATTGAGGCCAACCGGGAACTGTGGTACAGTAAAGCTGTTTGGGACTATTTGCCTGTGCCAAAGCCTTTCCGAAAACTGGATATTCTGTTGCCATGGATGAACGTTTCAGTGGATGTTTCCCTCACTGGAACTATGGTCGGCACATCTATGCTGTCAAAGTGGTCATTTGCAGACCTGGAAAAGATGACATTGTGTACTTTATCACTACAGTGGATAAACTGGGAAAGAAACTGACATTGCCAAATCCTCGGTTTTATTGGTGATTATGAACAAAAGAACTTTGGGGTGTATAGTTAGATAGTGTCATTGTTTAGAGATCTTTGTGGTCAAGAGATAATGTTCATCTCAGCGTTTCTAAATCCAAAGTCTCTTTGCTAGCTGGATTTTTTTCATTGAAAGGATGTGATTTACTTAAAAATAGGGATGGACTTCTCAAGTTACTCTAGTTTGGTTCATTAAAAGGAGAAAGAAAAAATATACGGGAAGAGAGTGTCATTCTTCTTTTGGAATGAGACTTTGCTCCTAAACTGTTTATTGAGGGTACTGTACATATTTAGTGTGTGTCTAACTTTGGTTTTTTTTCAGGAACAATTGGATCTCCTATCAAGCTGTTATGCCCCGTACACACGGTCGGACTTTGTTCGGACATTCCGACAACAAAATCCTAGGATTTTTTCCGACGGATGTTGGCTCAGACTTGTCTTGCATACACATGGTCACACAAAGTTGTCGGAAAATCCGATCGTTCTAAACGCGGTGACGTAAAACACGTACGTCGGGACTATGAACGGGGCAGTGGCCAATAGCTTTCATCTCTTTATTTATTCTGAGCATGCGTGGCACTTTGTCCGTCGGATTTTTGTACACACGATCGGAATTTCCGACAAAATTTTATATCCTGCTCTCAAACTTTGTGTGTCCGAAAATCCGATGGAAAATGTGTGATGGAGCCTACACACGGTCGGAATTTCCGACAACAAGGTCCTATCACACATTTTCCGTCGAAAAATCCGCCTGTGTGTACGGGGCATCAGGCTTTTCAGCTAGATAGACAGTGGGGTTGCGACAGTCATAATGTGATTTTGTTTGCGGATGTGAACATGTTGTTTTATAAATGTTGAAACTGTAATATCTCTATACTATCTTTTCTTTTTCCTTGCCCTTATCCAAGTTTTTTAAGTTCAAATACCTACTCTCAGGCTTTGGAGTTATTTTTGACAGACGTTGAGGACAACGTCTATTGTAGTGGTGGGAGTATGTAGCGCTGGTAGATTTTCAATCTACCGCTTATAGGTAAATTTAGTGGGTTATCTGTTCATACATAGTCAGATTTGCCTCTGTTCCAGCTTGGCTGATTGCATGTAGTTTCACACTGTGCCTGTGGGTGTCGTTGTCACCATGGGTCGGTGTTGGAAAGGCAACACGCTGAAGTGTATGAGTGCTCCTCTGTCCCGGATATAACTCAGTGGAGGTGGTCCTCCGAGTTGCATTCTGGGAGAGGGTATTTATGGGGCAGACGCCATGTTTAAGGGTTGGTTTCGTTCCACCTGCTGGCCCTCCTGGCCGACAGGTATGTGCTAGGAGTACTACCTCGTGGTCCTCCGTTCGGGAGGCCCACGTCGCTGCAGCATGTGGGTGGGCCCAGAAGCCTGTCTGGGGCCTACCACAGCGGCAGAGGAATGGTCCTGAGCTGTCTGTCCTATGGGAAGAAGCTGGACAACTTAGAAGATCCCAGGGGAGGACCCGTCATGGAAGGATCATGCAGAGTGCTGGTCTGGAGAGGGGCCTGGTGACTCTGTTGGAGGACGCATCCTAAAGTAATCTTACCGCATAGTACTGCCGGGTTGGCTTAAAGGTTCTGGTGCTGTGTTTGCTATTCACTGTAAACCATTACATCCTGCGGCAGAGGATTGTACGGGTTTTGTTCCAATCAAGTCTGTGGCAGAGACTTTTGTTCGTGCTGCGTACTGGCTGCTAGGTTAGTGAGAGAAACCTATCCAGGCGGGCAAAGATTCAATTATAAAGAGAGAGTACATTCATCTGCAAGCTCTCAGTTCCTAATACTACACCAAGAAAAGGTTTTTGAACTCCCCTGCAACTCTCCTTCTACCGCTTTCCTGCTACTTCCTTCTATTTACGTTTATTAAAGCATTGGAAAAGATACTCAAGTGTCCGGTGCCTACATTGTCTGGAATTAAACTCAACGGGACCCTAGACCCGGTTCTGGTGAAATAGAGGTAGCGAAGGTGACAGTAACAGCCCGCTTTAAGCCAGCAGCTCCACCGAGAGTTATTGCTATATATATATATATATATACATATGTGTGTGTGTGTGTGTGTGTGTGTGTGTATATATATATATATATATATATATATATAGTTTGCGAACAGAACAGTTCACAAAAAAATTTCTTCGGTATGCAAACTGCGCTTCGGTTCACGAACGCAAGCCGCGCCCATCTTCCCTACTCTGACACGTGGTCGCGACTTCCTGTAGGTGAGATCGCGGTTACAGAGAGGCACTTAAAGTGTACTGTGAAGACACATAAAGTATTGAGAAGATTTTTGGTGTGCTTTTTAGCACATATTGAACAGTGCTGCACTGTACATCCCTGTGCACATTTGCTGTAAAGCTTTTTTGTGTGCTTTTAATCACATACTATAGTGTACTGGACATCCAGTATGGCTCCAAAGAAAATTCAGAGCAAGCATGGCTGTAAGAAGAAAGTGCGGAGCAGTAATGAAGGTGACAAGACTGTTCAGAGCAAGCATGTTGTTGAAAAGAAAGTACAGAGTGGTAATGAAGGCGACAAGAATGAGCAGAGCGGTAATGAAGGTGACAAGAATGGGCAGAGCGGTAATGCAGGGTATATATATATATATATATATATATATATATATATAGTGGGGGCGGAAAGTATTCAGACCCCCTTACATTTTTCACTCTTTGTCACTATTTGTTATATTGCAGATAGGAGTGATGGGAGCCTAGTTATGCAAAAGCAAAGCATAACAAAGACAGCGAGCAGATGTTCGTGTATACAGTGGGGACGGAAAGTATGAAGTTCAATGAAGTTCAATAGCCAGTGCGGCTCTTCTGCTTGATTCCGAGCATGCGTGGCACTTTGTGCGTCAAAATTGTGTACACACGATCGGAATTTACGCAAATGGATTTTGTTGTCGGAAAATTTGAGAATCAGATCTCAAATTTTGTGAAACAGAAATTCCAATGGAAACTGTCCGATGGAGCCTACACACGGTCAGAATTTCGGATAAAAGGCTCCCATCGAACATTTTCTGTCGGAAAATCCGACCGTGTGTACGGGGCATTACAGTTGGTACCAGTAAAGCATGTTTGCAGATCAGTATCAGAGTTTCTTGTGCCATGCTGTTGTGGCAGTGAATAGCAGTACATGCCTGGAATAATTCCAACATACACAAAATATTTCCCTTTTGTAATGGCACAAATCACATAGCAAAGAATGGTAAATATATATTTAACCATCGAGAAGGGGCTCTAACAGATAGCACATATGGAAAAATCATTGAAATGCTTCAGTTTCACTGCAGGAGCTGTGAAATTTATTCATTTGCTTTGTGCAATTACTTTTAAAATGGTGTTGAAAGAGACACCTGCTGGTATTTGGTTGCTGCAGAAACTTTGAAATTCTGCCAGAAATACTGTTACATGTCTAAAGTGACACGAGAGAGTGAACTGGCTGGTAATAGTGTCA
Organism: Aquarana catesbeiana; assembly: GCF_042186555.1. Lineage (NCBI taxonomy): Eukaryota > Metazoa > Chordata > Amphibia > Anura > Ranidae > Aquarana > Aquarana catesbeiana. The sequence goes on along the minus strand of NC_133327.1, from coordinate 440,581,972 downwards.
GACTGAGTAAAGATCAGAGAGAAAAGCACATAGACACCAACTGAAGTGGAGGAAAATGTGCCAAGTCTCTTCATTATATTGGCCCTGATGGAAAATGAAATATAAAATTATGCAATGGGGAACAGGTGAAAATTAAATGAATAGTTTCACTTCTGTGTAAACCCTTTTGACTAAGACAAAAAGAAGGTTCGCACAGTGATATCCAGACATCAGACAGTTTACTGAAGATCAGGCAGGATACATCAGTTGTTATCATTGAATGCCTTGACATATTTGACACATGCTAAAAGGCTCACCTCTGACCTAGAAAAGCTGGCTTGAAATAGTGTTCCTTCCCACATGTCTCTTAAACTGGAACTCCAGACAAACCATTTTTAATAAACACATACCTCTACCAGTGAGGAAGATCACTCTGCTACCTCATAGTTCAGCATTACTGCTTCTTCGATCAGACCCCTATTCACTGGACAGAGTTGATGATGCTGATTCACTGCTCAATGAGCAGGCTGTAGGCTGAAAGGTGACATAGGAAGCCGAATTCCTGAATGAGTGTAAGAAAAGCCCAGTAGGTATCAGAACAAGACGACTGCTGTATTATCATAATTCCAAGCAAAGGCTCACTACAAGCCATTTATTAGCACACACATGCAAACGTATTAGCGTGCATGCTAACTAGGTATGCACCAATACAATTTTTTTAACGCTGAGTACGAGAATCGATACTTTTTCAAGTACTCGCCGCCGATACCAATTACTGATACCTATCGCCTAGGTAGAGTAGGTAGAAGGATGGTTTTGAAGGTAGTTGGGGGGGGGGGGGGTGTTGTTAGGGAGTTGGGTGAGGCGGGGGAGTAAAGTAGTAAGTGGGGGCAGGGTAGGTGAGGGTGGGGTGAAATAGGGATTGTGGGGTGAGAGATTTGGGATGGAAAAAGCTGTGATCGCTGGGGGAGGAGGATGAGAGGGTCATTGGGAGACATAGGGGCAGAGGTGACAGCTGGTGGAGGGAAGGAGGAGGCAGAAGTGACAGTAGTGACTGCAGGCATGGTACAAGAGACAGTCAGAGACTGCAGACGTAGTACAGGAGACAGTCAGAGACTGCAGACATGGTATACAGGTGACAGTCAGAGACTGCAGACATGGTATACAGGTGACAGTCAGAGACTGCAGACATGGTACAGGAGACAGTCAGAGACTGCAGACATGGTACAGGAGACAGCCAGAGACTGCAGACATGGTACAGGAGACAGCCAGAGACTGCAGACATGGTACAGGAGACAGTCAGAGACTGCAGACATGAGACAGTCAGAGACTGCAGGCATGGTACAGGAGACAGTTACAGACTGCAGGCCTGATATAAGTACTGTGGAAGGTGTGGTAAAATGGCAGTCAATGTACACAGCTCTGGGGAAGTCTGTCCTCCCTCCCTCTAGAATAAACCTGTTTGATCCCTGCCCCCTGCTCCCTCCTCAGTGCAGCCATCGTTGGATTTTTGCTCACTCACATTAGTAGTGTCCTGGTCCGGATTGCAAAATCTCCTCAGACTCCAGGCCCTTCCGTTGTCAGTGGGAAGTAGGTGGAGGCGGAGCAGTTTAGGAGGACTTGGACAAGCTGGGAGTTCTGCCACTGGTGCTGGCTTTTTCTCCACGTTAAAGACGGGTCACCCGGGTGCTGTACTCACAATGCCAAGATGCTTAGTGATGCCACTGGGAGGAGGCGGAGATGGCACCCGTCAGAGGAGACAGCTGGCCGGAGGAGGTGGCATTCCGCTTCCAAGCTGACGTCACTTCCAGTAATGGCTTCAGGTATCGGAGCATTTCCCTGAGTACCGATACTCACGTAAATGCCTAGTATCGGCACCGATACTGGTTTCGGTATCACTGCAACCCCAATGCTAAGCCGTGCGTACGCACACATGCACGCATGGAACTGCCATTGGTGCCAATTTAATTGTGACATGAACAGATTGCTGAGTGTTCTTTAGCTAGTTCCTACTTTACCTGTGTCCTGACCAGCTATATTTGCACACAACTGTACACAACCCGGCTTGCCTCTGATCTGTCTTTGGATTCCTGCCTACTTTTTGTGACCTCAACTCATGCCCTGACTCCACTTCTGCTTTACATACCTGTACCTCACTGCCCTGCTGTGAACAGACCCCGGCTTGTAACTTGACTATGCCTTTGCCTGATGTTCCTGTAGCTTGCTGTCCAGCTGTTAATGACCTTTTGGCGTGTGTTTTGGCTGATCAAGTGTCACCATGTACTGGTCTCTGGTTACTGTTTGGTGATCCACTGTCATGTGTGTCCTGAAGCCAACAGCTGGCACTGCCTGCTACATTGACCCTCATGCCACTCTATGTCCTCACACCTCCTATCACCACTACCAAGGGTGTTGGACAAGAGGTGCAAGAGAAGTCCTCTCTCCAACTCGAACTACACCAAGTACCTGACCATGAAAAAGATAAACTGCTGAACAAGGAAATATGCATGCCTACATGCACAGTCTTTACAGAATCTAACGAAAGTGCCAAACAATAAGTCTGAGAGCCCAAAAATTATAATATTGGTTCAAAATAACCATATAGAACATACAATGTAGTTTTAGGGCCCAAAGACCTCTCCCTAATTATCATTACAAAATTTGTAAAAGTTGATATTACCAGTGAAAACAAAAGTCTGTTTTATTTCTCCAAAATAAAAAAAAATGTGAAGATATCCAGGGTTTTCTACACACAAGCAGACACCAACAACGTTCCACAGAAAGTTTTACACAATCTTATGTTACTCAGGTAGTCTCCCACCTTTCTGTCACATGGTCCTACTTCTTAGCAGCCACGGAGAGCCTGTCTCCTCTCTGATTCCATTAGTCCCTCATAGTTACATAGTAGGTGAGGTTGAAAAAAGACACAAGTCCATCAAGTCCAACCTATGTAACCTCATCTTTCTGAACTCATACCTGTGCTTAAAAGCTAAGTTCACTTCAGTTTTTTTTTGTAAAGTACAGCTTCCCTATGTACCAATATACCAATAATGTACCAGTGTTGCAGAAAAGAAAAAGCTTTCCATATGTTCTGGAGCTGGCATCACCTCAGCCTCTGCTTTCTTATGTAGAAAACTCCTCTATTACTTCCTGGCATCTGGGACACCAGAGCTGTTAGAGTAAGAAAGTTGTTCAGCAGCTGACCTCATTGAAACACAACCTGCTCCTGCCCTCTTCCTCCAGGAGATTGCTAATGCTCACCTCTCTACTATCTTAGTTCAGCTCAATGCTGCAGTGCTTTCTAAAACCTACACACAGCTAAAGTGCATTGACCCCACAGCACTGCTTCCATTGTCACGTGGGTGCCTGATAGGAGAGAGGAGGAGGAGGCACATCTCCAATGAGGCAGGATGCCCTCCAGGGGCCAGCTTAAGGACAGCACACCAACTGAATCACACCGCAGAGCTCCGCATGTGCAGGGCGCTGCTGTCTCTGCGCATTCTTTGGTGTGGGGCTTTTTTAAAACTAGTGCATCAGATCTCACCGCTGCTATTTGCAACATATGTCTCAAGCGTATCTTGCGTGGCTAAAACATCACCCGCTTGGGCACCACATGCTTGACCAGACATATGTCGACCTGCCATGCAGTTCATTGGCAAGCGTACCTAAAAGACCCACACCAAAAAACAAAGCGGACCTCTCCTTGCTCCTCATCAGCTGGGATCTCCAACCCCACTATAACTTCAGTCCTCTCTGAAACCTGCACTGAGAGGAATGAAGGTGTAGAATTAGGTGTGTCACAGCCAAGTACTTGCGGGCAATCTGCTATCGGTACATCGACGTCAGATTGTACCAGGCAAATTTCCCTGCCCCTGCTGCTGCACCGCCGAAAGAAGTTCGCTCCCAGCCATCCACATGCCCAGCAGTTGAATGCTAGCTTGGCTAAATTGCTAGCACTTCAACTGCTGCCTTTTCAGTTGGTAGACTCTGCCCCCTTTTGTGAGTTTGTGGAATGTGCGGTTCCTCAGTGGCAGGTTCCCAAATGCCACTTTTTCTCACGGAAGGCCATTCCGGCTCTCTACCGGCATGTGGAAGGCAATGTCTTGGCCTCGCTGGACAGGGCAGTCAGCGGTAAGGTGCATATTACTGCTGACTCATGGTCCAGCAGGCATGGACAGGGACATTACCTATCTTTCACCGCGCACTGGGTGACTCTTCTGGCAGCTGGGAAGGATGCAGGACAGGGTGCAGTAGTGTTGGAGGTTGTTCTTGCCCCACGCCTCCAAAATTCTACTAGTGGTGATTCTGCCACACCTCTCTCCACCCCCTCCTCTTCTTCTTCCTCCATACTCTGGTTCTGTGCTGATTTGTCCTCGGAACCAGCAGTGCTCCGTAGGCGTTCAAGGGGCTATGCAAGCACGCAGGCAAAAAGATGCCATGCGGTGCTTGAGCTGGTGTGCTTGGGGGACAGGAGCCTCACAGGGCAGAGATTCTCTCAGCTCTGCAGGGGCAGGTTCAGAGGTTGTTGATGCCACGCCAGCTTAAACCAGGAATGGTGGTTTGCGACAATGTCACCAACCTCCTCTCCGTCCTCCGACAGGGACAACTGACCCATGTGCCCTGTTTGGCTCACGTCCTTAACTTGGTGGTGCAGCGGTTCTTGGGCAGGTACCCGGGCTTACAGGATGTCCTGAGGCAGGCCAGGAAAGTCTGTGTGCATTTCCGCAGGTCATATAATGCCAGTGCTCGGCTGGCTGACCTCCAAAAGAAATTTAACCTGCCCAAGACCCGCCTAATCTGTGCCCACCAGGTGGAACTCAACATTGGCCATGCTGCAGCGGCTGCACATGCAGCAGAGGGCCATCAATGAGTACCTATGTGACTATGGCACCAGGACAGGGTCAGGGGAGGCTGTTTTTTTTCCCCACGCCAGTGGGCTATGATCAGGGATGCATTTACTGTCCTGTCACCATTTGAGGAGGCCACGAGGATGGTGAGCAGTGACAGTGCATGCATCAGTGATACTGTCCCTCTTGTCCACCTGTTGGAGCACATGCTGCGTGGAATAATGGACAGGGCACTTGAGGCAGAACAGAGGGAGGAAGAGGAGGACTCCCTTACCTCTCAAGGCCCCCTTTATCCAGACAGTGTTACTGCGTGCCCGTCGATCACATAAGAAGAGGAGGAGGAGGATTGTGTCAGCATGGTCATATAATGCCAGTGCTCGGCTGGCTGACCTCCAAAAGAAATTTAACCTGCCCAAGACCCGCCTAATCTGTGCCCACCAGGTGGAACTCAACATTGGCCATGCTGCAGCGGCTGCACATGCAGCAGAGGGCCATCAATGAGTACCTATGTGACTATGGCACCAGGACAGGGTCAGGGGAGGCTGTTTTTTTTCCCCACGCCAGTGGGCTATGATCAGGGATGCATTTACTGTCCTGTCACCATTTGAGGAGGCCACGAGGATGGTGAGCAGTGACAGTGCATGCATCAGTGATACTGTCCCTCTTGTCCACCTGTTGGAGCACATGCTGCGTGGAATAATGGACAGGGCACTTGAGGCAGAACAGAGGGAGGAAGAGGAGGACTCCCTTACCTCTCAAGGCCCCCTTTATCCAGACAGTGTTCCTGCGTGCCCGTCGATCACATAAGAAGAGGAGGAGGAGGATTGTGTCAGCATGGAGGTGGAGCCTGGCACTCAGCATCAGCAGCAGTCTTCAAGGGATCATTTACAGTCTGAAGAAACCCATGGACTTGTACGTGGCTGGGAGGAGGTGGCTGCGGATCATGTCGTCTTTAGTGACCCAGAGGACTCCGGACCGAATGCCTCAGCAAACCTACGCTGCATGGCCTCCATGATCCTGCAAAGTCTGCGGAAGGATCCTCGTATTCGTGGTATCAAGGGGAGGGATCATTACTGGCTGGCAACCCTCCTTCACCCACGTTACAAGGGTAAGGTTGTGGACCTTATCTTGCCATCGCAGAGGGAGCAGAGGATGAAACATCTTAAGGAGGCTTTGCAGAAAGGTTTGTGCAACGCGTTTCCAGAGCCTGGGAGGTTACAATTTCCTGGTCCTCCAGGACAACGTGTTGCTGAGGCTTCGGTCAGTCACAGAAGGAGCGGTGGAGAAGATGGCCGTCTGACAAATGTGTTCAGACAATTTTTTAGTCCGCAGCCCCAAGGTATGATTGGTTCCAGCAACCATCGCCAGCGTCTGATTCACGTGGTGCAGGAATACCTAGGGGCAAGATCAGACTTGGACACCTTTCCCACCGAAAATCCTCTTTACTGGTCTTGAGGATGGATCACTGGCCAGAGCTTACACAGTATGCAATTGAGCTACTGGCCTGTCCTGCATCCAGTGTTCTTTCGGAATGCACTATAAGTGCTACTGGAGGCTTTGTAACCCATCACAGGCTGCGCCTGTCCACCTAATCGGTCGATTGGCTGACCTTCATAAAAATGAATCAGTTACCAAGCAGCTGATGCTGATGTAACCGAATATTTTTTTTTTAATGTGAGATCCCTTCAAGACTGCCTATGCTGATGCTGAGTGACTATCCTGTTATGCTGAGTGACAATCCTCTTCCTCCTCAATTTTCATGCTAATAGCTTGTAAGAACATTTTTGGTTCTGGGCACCGCCACCAGTGGCTAAGGCCCAATTTTTCTGCCCCTGTTCAACAGGGGCGTGTAATTACAATTTTAGATGCAATACTTTGCAGCAGGGCTCATTCCTGCACTCCAACTTTAGTATCTGTGAAAGGTTGCAATGTTGTGGCACCAGCACCGGGTGCCCAAGGCCCAATTTTCAGCTGTATAATTATAATTTTTGATGCAATACTTCGCAGCAGGGATCATTCTTGCGCTCCAACTATAGTATCTGTGAGGGGTTGCAGTGTTGTGACAGCACTGGCTAAGGCCCAATTTTTCTACCCCTGTTTAACAGGGGCTTGTAATTACAATTTTTGATGCAATAGTTTGCAGCAGGGCTCATTTCTGCGCTCCAACTAGAGTATCTGTGAGGGGTTGCAGTGTTGTGGCACCAGCACCAGTGCCCAAGGCCCAATTTTTCAGCCCCTTTTTAACAGGGGCGTATAATTACAATTTTTGATGCAATACTTTGCAGCAGGGCTCATTCCTGCGCTCCAACTATAGCATCTGTGAAGGGTTGCAGTGTTGTGGCACCAGTGCCTAAGGCCCAATTTTTCTGCCCCTGTTCAACAGGGACATGTAATTACAATTCTTGATCTAATATTTCACAGAAGGGCCCATTCTTGCGCCCACCAAGAGTAACTGTGAGGTCTTACAGTGTTGTGGCAACACCACCACCAAAGGCTCAATTTTTCTGCCTCTGTTCAACAGGTGCATGTAATTACAATTCTTGATATAATATTTGACAGCAGGGCCCGTTCCAGCGCCCACCAAGAGTAACTGTAAGGACTTACAGTGTTGTGGCACCAGCACCACCACCACCACCACCAAAGGCCCAATTTTTCTACCACTGTTCAACAATGGCATGTAATTACAATTCTTGATCTAATATTTCAAAGCAGGGCCCGTTCCTGCACCCACCAAGAGTAACTGTGAGGGCTTACAGTGTTGTGGCAACACCAACACCTAAGGCCCCAATTTCTGCAGAGTATGTAGGGCAGGCCAGTACTTTTCAACGTCCAACTTACAAACGACCCCTACTTGCAAACGGAAGGAAGTGCGATTAAATCTACCCCTAGGAAGGGAAATTCTCTCCTGTAAGATTTAATATGGGAAAAATGTGTCTCCTCTCCACTGATGCTTTATCACCAATCCTTGTTTCACTAAAAACCCAAAATTTTCAAAATACATTTGTCATTGGGACAGAAAGTGAGGTGAAATCTTCTGAAGATTTGCACAGACAGCAAAACAAATGTCACAGGGGTGATAACCCTTCCCTATGTTTTCCAAAAAGCTTAAAAATAGATTTTTTGGCTGGAGCTACACTTTAAAAATGCACCAGTTCAAAATTACAAACAGATTCTACTTAACAACAAACCTTCAGTCCCTGTCTTGTTTGCACCGCCTGTATACTGCTGTTCAGAGTATATAGGGCCTGGGGGCCCCACGCCTTTCCTTTTTTTGTGCGGGTTTCTCCTTAATATCCATACAAGACCCAAAGGGCCTGGTAATGGACTGGGGGGGGTACCCATGCCGTTTGTCTCACTGATTTTCATCGATATTGCCGGGACCTGACAGTACATTAAAGCCGCAAGCAGGTTTAAATGACTTTTATTCCTTTACAAATGTCATTTTGTGCAGGGACTGTTCTAAGCACGGGAAACACCCGCCACTTTACAGGCATACTATAGACACCCCCCAAGTACGGTATTTAAAGGAATATTTCACTTTTCTTTCACTTTAAGCATCATTAAAATCACTGCTCCCAAAAAAACGTCAGTTTTTAAAACTTTTTTTTGCATTGATACATGTCCCCTGGGGCAGGACCCGGGTCTCCAAACCCTTTTTAGGACAATAACTTGCATATTAGCCTTTAAAATGAGCAGTTTTGATTTTGAACGTTCGAGTCCCATAGACTTTAATGGGGTTCTAAAGTTTGCTCAAACTTTCGGTCCGTTCTCAGGTTCTGGTGCGAACCGAACCGGGGGTGTTCGGCTCATCCCTAGTGACGAGACCCATCCTCTGTGCTGAGCCTATATGCAGATGCAGCAGTTTCAAAGACGCAGTTGTATGTCACATTTTGACATTCTGAATGCACTTCTATGCCTGTGCGCAGCCCTGAGGTGGCCATATCAAATGCTGGGTGTGGCTAAACTGCATTAACAGTGGGAGGATCTTAAATACTAGGATGGCTTTACTGTGAGGCTCCATGCACATCTGTGTGTTTCAAGAACAAATGAAAAATGTGTGTCACACTTGATTGTTAATGGCACCCCAAACACGGAAACAAACGTTCAATTTGCTGTGCGCAAATATGTGTGACAAACGCGGCAACACGAGTAATAAAAATGTGCAAACAGCCAAAATGCTCCATGAGTTACCGTACTTTGCCGCGGTTAAAATCAATGGGCTGCCCAATGCATGTCAAATAAAAAAGTGCCAAAAAACATGCGCTTCCTCTACTCTAGGTGTGAATTGGGCCTTAAAGTAAATCTGGTTTGTTTACACCCCCCCCCCCCCCCCACCTCCTGGAGCTGGAGTTGGAGCTGGATTACAAGAACAATGACAGCTGGGTGTCTCTGCCCACTCCCTACCATGGACTTTTATAAAAGAGGAAGTAGAAAAGTGAACGAAAATAAAAACGAGGTGATACAGTAATGAGAAAGGTGTGGTCTAGAGAGGTAAAACACACCCTATTCTGTGCTGCAGTAAGGCAGTGTATGATGGAACATGACATTTTCTGGATGGTCACAGGTAGACAGGGGCTTAGGTGCATCTTTTAAAATTTTGAAAAGAGAGGGTTCAGATTCAAAACTGCAATGGATTAGGCAAGTGACAGATAAGCACATTGGGATGGCTTGGGCAGAAGGGACATTATGAAAAGTGAAACTCTGATTGAAAAGGTAAACTTAGCCTTTAATAGTGAGGACTAAAGGGGAAATGTCTGCCTTCCCAAGTTAACTCACTCTTAGCCCTGCCAAGCTAACTCTCCACACATCCCCCCCAACCCCCACTCTCAATTCCAGGTTAGGTATTTGGGCACTTTGGGCAAATGGCAATAGACCCAGGAAAGAGCATGTTGCTTCAGCCCGACAAGTAGTACTGGAGTGTCTCTAATGCCCACTTTATTGTGAGACACTCCCTTTCTCCAATTAACTAGTTCTATTTGGCCAGAATGAGCTTCCAGTTCAAGTGCACAACAGCTGGGACAAAACTGCACCCAGCCCTGGTTTTGAAGCATCCGTTTGCATCAGGAGCTCTTTCTGAATGTCTGACTGGTTTCTGGCACAAAGCCTGCTTCAAATGTCAGAATGCTGCTTCTGCTACATTACTCTAGTGAACAAAAGTAGAGGTTATTCCCTTTGTGAGGTCTATCACAAAAGCACGGTTAAGATGGCAAAGTTAGGGTTAAACCTCCTAAAATATTCCACAATGCCCAGAAAGAAGTGTTTCTTTTTTTTCTTCTGTGAGTAGACAGGGCCATTTTTGGATGGCTTCCGGCTTGTTTAGCTGGTGTCTGATTATGCCTCTCCCCAACATGTATCCAAAATTCCAGGCCTCTTCTAGTACAATAGTGCTTTTTTCAGGGCTCAGTTTGAGACCTGCCTTTCTTAGGGCATCCAGGACTAACTTGACCTTTTTTTACAAAACTTTCCCAGTCCCGGCTAAAGATAATAGGTCTAGGTAAGCCCCTAAGAATCTCTTATGGGGTCTCAGGTCTTTATCCATGCATCTTTGAAAAATGGTTCTGTGTCCCATGCAACTCAAATGGCATTGTGGCATAGCAAACACTGTTTTTTCTTTAGCCTCTTTGGAAAGTGGGAACTACCAGTAACCCTTTGTTAAATTGAAAGTGATGTTGTACTGGGCTGGAACTAATCTTTAAATAATTTGCTCACCCTGGGCTTTGAATATGCATCCAGCTTAGAGACTTCATTTAACCTTCAATATTTTTAACAGAAACTTCTTGTTCCATTTTGTTTGGCCACTACTATCATAGGGCATTGGGTACAGCTTAAAAGCTGAGAATATCATTCTTGATTACATTAGTTAGGCTCAGCAAGTTTGAGAAAGTTTCCTTTCTCAAACCCAGGACTCCTGATTTTGAGAGGGGAAAAAGGTCTCTGCTATCCCTACTTTTTCAATCTGGGTGTTGGAATCTTCCTGAATTTTTTGGTCACCTGTCAAAACCTCTCTTTCCTTCTAGAATTTTATCAAGATAACCTGATAGGTTACATTTGGAATTTCTCTTTGTGGGCTAGTAGACCTTATGGTTATCCTTTTCTACTTTTTCGTCTATCTTAAAGGGTCCTTACCATTTTGCTACAAATTTGCTCCCAACGGTTGACACCAGCATAAGAACCCACTCACCAGGTTGAAACTCTCTGACTTTGGTGGACCGGTTGTATATAAAAGTAAGGAATGGCTGCACCTCACGTAAGTTCCAAATGTGATTTATTGTAGTATCTAAAGTGACACCATAGGACACTAGCAGTGGTCTAGGTAGACGTGTTTCACATAACAAAGACGTGCTTATTCATTACACAGCCTAACTGATACACCCCCGAACCCCCCCCCCCCCACGCACATCCAGGTGCCAAGGGAGCACTAATCAGAGGCAGATAACAGCCCCAATCAATTATTGTATTGAAGCATACAAGTATAGAAACATAAAAACAAATATTGCCCGAATAATACATTCAATGAAAATAAAGAGATTAATGAGAAAAAAGGAAACAAGGATGAAACATAAAATTATACATTTATAAAAAAGGAAAAAACAACAAATATGCAAACAAAAATCAGAGTATAAAATCCATGGAACATGACTACAAACAGACACTAAATGTCACATGCGGAAACATACCACAACATGCAGTATCCATGAACATGTATCTAAACAAATATGCTTGTGGGTTCCACATATACAGGCGGGCGGTAAAAATTAGAGACAATCCACCAATGTTTCATAAGCCCTATCAATGGGGAAATACTAACAACCTGTATCCATCTGTCATGTGCAAATCATAAACATAAGAACAGCATCACAGGGGTAAACGAAGGCACAAGTACTTTTCAAAGGAACAGAAAGCCAGATGCAGGTATGGAGACAAGAGCGGGAGGAAAGAATCAGACAGTCAAGTTGGAGCTTTTCAGGTGATGGAGGGAAGCGTTGCCCAGACTCATCCATAAAAATGACTCACATCCCACTCAAATTGAGTCCCTGGGGAATACGGGCCAGGAGATGGAAAATTTAGAACACTTCCCTCTGACACAGCAACCGAAAGGCATCGCCCCCTCTTATGGGAGCCCTAATTCTGTCGATAACTTGGACCCGCAAGGCCACCTCCCCACCATGGCATGTGTTAAAGTGTTTTGCCATATTTGTGGATACATTCTTTTCCACACTGTATAGATGTTCCTAGAAGCGGTCACGGAGACGCCTCGTTGTCCTACCGACATATTGGGCTTGACATATACTACAAGCAATCAGATATATTATATAACTTGTATCAAACAGATATCAAATTCCTTTTGGTTTGTGGTTGAACGGAATTTATTTCCTTCATAAATGTGGTTTCAACATGAGCATTCCCTCGCGCCACACTTATAATTCCCCTTAAATTATAGCCAAGTAAATTACTTATAAAGGTTCCTTGTGAAAGAAACCGGGGACAGGTGACGGCCCAGTGTGGGGGCTGACCCCATCCTGTAGGATATTCGCACATATTTCATCTGAATGTAGGATGGGCAGATGTCTATTGAAAATTCTCTTGATTACACTAAACCCATTGCTGCATGGTGTAGAGAGGGTAAGTTTATTCTGTTGCTCATTCCTGTAATGATCTCTTTTCCTCAAGACCTCACCCCTACTTTTATGTCTAGCCCTGTCCAACAACAATCTGGGATACCCCCGATCCAAGAACCTCTTATATAGGGACATTGCTCAAAACATTGATCATTGCTGCAAATGCATCTAACCCGCAGGAACTAGCCCAAGGGGATGCCTTTAATTGTGTGCCTCGGATGACCTGAATGGGAAAGTAAAAGGGAGTTACCCGACAGGGGCTTTCTATATAATGTTGAAGACACCCTCCTATCAGCTCCAGTCGGGTGAACATCCAGATAGCACACCTGTTTGCTGTCTGCATGTCCAGTAAAGGAAAGGTGGGACCGTTCCCACCATCCCATATAAAGGTTTGCCAGGGAGGGCGAAAACTTTGCCCCCATTGCGGCCCCACATCTCTGGAGGTAGAACTCCCCATCAAACACAAAATAATTGTGGGATAATTGATATTCAAGGATATTTGCAATGTACAGTCTATGTTCAATCTGTAAATTAGTTAAGGTTTCTAAATAGAACAAGACTGACACCACTGCAAGATGGTTGTCATGGTTATGCAATAGAGTTTGTCTGTCAGTTTACCTGTCTCCATGTGTTCATCTCTAGAGACCAGCTGACCCTCACCTGACTGCTTTTATAAACTCTCCTCTAGCATGGCTCCACCCCAGCTCCTATCAGGGAACCCTATATTAACCTGTGCACTGCAAGCCAGCAGTGCTGTTCAACCATTGTGTGTTAGCTTTCGTGTTTACTTGCTGTGTTTTCTATGTCTGATTCCAGTTACCGACCTTGGCCTGTTCTCGACTATCCCTGCCTGCTTGTGACCCTGACCTTTGGCGTGTTATGTTTATCCTTGTCTGCTAGTCGCCGACATTTGGCTATCCCTTACTTTCCTTGTTGTTCCAGCCTGTTGCCTCCTACCTCTTCTCCTGTAGTCTACCGTGAGCGTGAGCTGTGAGACCCTGGGGGCCGCGACCTGGAGCCAGACTGCAGTGCAGTCCATCCTCACCACTAGGGGCTCTGGTGAACACCTGCTGGCTCTTAGACTTAGACTGGGAAATCTATGCTCTAGCTCCCAGTGGGATCTGTGTCAGTGTTCCAGTAGACCTGCTTCCTGAACCTCCCAGGGTTCAATCCGCAGCAGTCAGTTCTAGGGTCCACTACCTTAGCGGTGCACTCCTGACTTCCACGGAGTGCATCTGTCACCTGGTCTCAGGTGACCTGACAGTTTGATCAGCCATGGACCCGGCTGACGTGCAGCTTCCTGCAGATGATTCATTACAGGGCATAGTCCGCAGACTTGAGACCCAGGAATCGCATCAGACCCAGGTGATGTGATTCCTTCAGGATTTGGCCTCTTGTTTTGAACAGGTTCAGGCCTCATTAGGTCCCCCGGTTCAACAACTTCAACCGCTATCTGCTGCTACACCTATTGCACCAGTCGCAGCCACACATTCATTTCAACTGCCAGCTCCGGCCCGTTTCTTTGGGGACTCCAAGGCCTGCAGGGGGTTCCTTAGCCAGTGCACAATTAATTTTGAGCTTCAGCCCCAAAACTTCCTGTCCGATCGGGCAAAGGTAGCCTATATTATATCCCTCCTGTCCGGCGAGGCGTTAGCCTGGGCTGCCCCTCTGTGGGAACTGAATGATCCAGTGGTTTCAAGCCTGTATGATCTCTTGAAACTTTTTTGGAATATCTTCGAGGAACCGGGTCGTGTCTAATCAGTGGCCAGCACCATTTTACGTCTCTGTCAAGAGTCTGCTTCTGTGGTCTCAGGTGACCTGACAATGGTGAGGAATGGAGGAATATAAGCTAGTCATGTCACTGGTGATCCAGGAAAAGCCATCTTCCCATTTAAACTCATTCAAGATTCTGAGGAGGCGGTTTGTATCCTTAAGATAACCAGGAAGTTGTTCGACCAGTGGCCCAGGCGTTTATTGATGGAGTTGATGCTTGAAATTATGGATCTGCCTTGTAGGGGATTTAGACCTTAATGAGTTTAAGGTAGGTGATAAAAATTTGGGAGAATGGGATGGTCAGGTATTAAAGATTTGGCTTCTTTTTGATTAAAGATACCCTTTTTTGACCCCCCCTCTCTACCAGATTTGTAACCGCCATTCTATAAAGGCCCCCTTTATCCGAGTTGCGGATAACAATAGTTATATCCTCCATTAACCACTAGCCGACCAGCTGCCTTCATTATACTGTGGCAGGTCGGCTCTCTCCTGCAAATCGCCGTAGCTGTACGTTGGCCCTTTAAACAGCTAGAGCAGGCACGCGCACGCTGCATGGCGGGGGAGCCAATGTCCACGTGCAATCGTTGGCACAAGAGACAGAACGGGCATTTGTGTGTGTAAACACACACAAATGCCCGTTCTGTCAGGAGAGGAGAGACAGATCGTCTGCTCCTACTAGCTAGGAACAACGATCTGGCTTCTCCTCTAGTCAGTCACATCCCCCCACAGTAAGAAACACACTGAGGGAGCACATTTAACCCCTTGATCGCCCCCTAGTGTTAACCCCTTCCCTACCAGTGACATTTACACAATAATCAGTATATTTTTTATAGCACTGATTGCTGTATATATGTCAATGGTCCCAAAAAAGTGTCAAAAGTGTCCAATCTGTCCGCCGCAATGTCACAGTCCCAATAAAAATCGCTGATCGCTGCCATTACTAGTAAAAAAAAAATAAAAAATTAAAATGCCATAAATCTATCCCCTATTTTGTAGATGCTATAACTTTTGTGCAAACCACTCAATATACGCTTATTGCGTTTTGTTTTTTTGCCAAAAATATGTAGAAGAATACATATTGGCCTAAACTGATGAAGATTTTTTTTTTAAATTTGGGGATATTTATTATAGCAAAAAGTAAAAAATGATTGTGTTTTTTTCAAAATAGTTGCTTTTCTTTTGTTTATAGCACAAAAAATAAAAAACGCAGAGGTGATCAAATACCACCAAAAGAAAGCTCTATTTGTGTCAGTTAAAGCGGCGCAGTGCCGTAGTGCAAAAAATGGCCTGGTCAGGAAGGGGGCAAATTCTTCCGGGGCTGAAGTGGTTAAATGCTCGAGAGCTATCCTCTCATTACTATCACTCCACATATTGTCACCCCCCATGGTCTGATGTGCTAGGACCGTCAAGTCTTGTTCAATGGCTTTTTGGAATTTTACCATATCAGAAGTACGGGAATTTACTGGATAAAAATCTGATGTAGATCTAAACTGAACAGACTTCATGGTACTATCACCAGCACCATGTGTAGCACCAATTAATCACTCTCCTGTGCCAGATCCTCTAAGTCCCTGATAGCACAATATTCCCTGAATGAGAACTCATCACCCTCTGTCACAGTGTTTGCAGATGCAGACACAGATTTTACAGAAGCATCTACATTATTTGCAGAATAGTAATGTCTTTCAATAGTTAAAGTGATTGTAAAGGTACATTAAAGTGGTTGTAAACTCTTTACAATCACTTTAAACTACAGGCAAGCCTATAATTAGGCTTACCTGTAGCTGCACTGGATATCTTCTAAACCTGCACGGTTTAGGAGATATCCCTGTTTTTGCATGTGCCGACGTCATGCGGCACATGCGCACTTAAGCCAACTGAAGCAATGGCACGTACGTGCCGTTGCTTCAGTTGTACTGTGCCATTCCCGGCGGCTCTTGCGCATGCGCGGGAGTGACGTCATCGCGGCTCTGGCCAATCACAGGGCCGGAGCCGCGATACCCGGAAGTAACCTCTGGGATAGATGTCGCTGGCCGGAGGGGGAGATGAGGACGGCTACGGGGGCTTCGTTCTCGGGCAAGTAATTCATAATGAGCTAGTATGCTATGCATTCTAGCTCATTATGCCTTCATTTTGCAGGATGTTTGTTTTTTTTTCAGGAGGGTTTACAACCACTTTAAAAAAAAAAAAAAAATAACAAACATATCATACCTCCACTGTGCAGCTCGTTTTGCACAGAGTGGCCCCAAACCTGCTCTTCTGGGGTCCCCCGGCGGCCCTCGCGGCTCCACGCCACATCTGACAACCCCCTCGGAGAAGCACTTCCCTGAGAGGGTTACCCTGCGGGCGTGCTCCAGGGTCCAGCATTTGGTGTCCATAGAGGCTGAATACAGGACTCAGCCCCGTCCCCCAGCACTCGCATCATTGGATTTGATTGACAGCAGTGGGAGCCAATGGCTGCACTGCTATCAATCTATCCAATCTAGAGCCGAGAACCCCAGGCAGAGAGACAGCGCATCCCCGCCTGGTCAAGTTCGAGGGTTCAGGTAAGTAAAATGGGGGGGCTGCGGGGCCAGTCACTGACAGCTGTTTTTTCACCTTAATGCATAGGATGCTTTAAGGTGAAAAAACATGAAGGTTTACAACCCCTTTAAGTTCCTCACAAATCTGTTCACATTCAGAATCGTGTCAAACAAGTTGAAATGTGTCTGGGGACAGAAATTCAGTCCCTTGGATAACAAAGACAGTTCACTGT
The DNA here is from genome assembly GCF_042186555.1 of Aquarana catesbeiana. Lineage (NCBI taxonomy): Eukaryota > Metazoa > Chordata > Amphibia > Anura > Ranidae > Aquarana > Aquarana catesbeiana. The sequence continues at coordinate 440,564,999 of NC_133327.1, read as the reverse complement.
TGGAAAGAATTCTATCAGAGAGATTCAATACATTTGAATAGTCTTTTACAACTTGCATGCCTGGCGACGGGATGGATATTTCTTCTGTTCCTCGGTAATCCCTCCTCCTGCACCCCCGGCGTGCCCTCCTCTGTTTCTGTTCAGACCCCTTTTGTGTTGCTTGCACTTTCGCCCCCCTGTTTTTTGAGGCCAGTGGGGTAGATCTCTCCTGCTGGCCGCTTGTACATCGATGTGCAGGTGAAGCATCTCAATCGGAGGCTGCCAGAGTGTCATCCCAGTGTTCCATCTCAGTATCCGAGAAACTGACATGCTTCCTTATTGCAGTGGCAGATTGGGATGCATTACTCCAATGGTGCCTCAGTTTCCAAACATAGATGTTGTTAGTTTTGTAGTCAATTTTATCCCATAACATCTTTTCCTTTTTATTCATAATTATGTAATCCAAACGGCTAAATTTATCATTTAGACGTTGATCAAGGTATGCAAAATCACTTGCATCTTGTAATGGTTTAAGGGCTTCTTGTAGCTCTGAAATATCCTGGTGCAACACTTCAATTTCTTTCTTTTTGGGTGTGATAATGATATCCATCAGAGCTCTAGAGCATGTGAACAGATTATCTGTCCATTGTTTCTTCAGGGATTCGTCAAACAGTTCAAATGTTGGGAACTTTTTTACTCTCAATCCCCACGGTATCTGTTCAGTCAATAGATATTCGTAGACAGAGCTCGAGTCCCAGTATACTTGAATCTCCTTCGTCATGCTCTTTTCAAGCCTCCTGAAGAGAAACCTCACTGAGCCTGCAGTGTACTAGGTATACGCGTTTCACACAACAAAGATGTGCTTATTCATTACACAGACATGCCTATATAATACATCTTATATAGATCCACTCCCCGCACATCCAGGTGCTAAGGGATCGTTAAGCAGAGGTAAATGACAACCTCAATCAATTATTGCATTGAAGCATACAAGTATAGAAACCTTTTTCCTTTTTTACAAATGTATTATTTTTAATTTTTTATCCCTGTTTCCTTTTTTCTCATTAATCTCTTTATTTTCATTGAATGTATTACTTGGGGAATAATTGTTTTTTATGATTCTATACTTGTATGCTTAAATTCAATAATTGATTGAGGTTGTCATCTGCCTTTGAATAACGCTCCCTTAGCACCTGGATGTGTGAGGGATGGATCACTATGAGATGTATCATGTTTGTGTAATGAATAAGCACATCTTTGTCGTGTGAAACGCATCTACCTAGACCACTGCACGGTGTCCTATGGTGTCACTTTGGATAGTCCAATAAATCACATTTGGAACTTATGTGAGGTGCAGCCATTTCTTACTTTTATACTTTACCACGGAGGCAAGCCGGGGCTGGCACTCGTGTAGGTTTCATTGGCTCATTGATTACACCTGGAGTAGTGTAACTCCCTTTTACTTGCCCAGTCACGTCATCCAAGGCACACAATCAAAGGTATCCCGTGGGCCATTTCCTGTGGGTTAGACGCATTTGCAGCAACGATAAAATGTTTTGTTTACAATAGTTTTCATTAAAGTTTTTCACAATACAGAGAAAGACCTTGACATCAAGTTTTAACTGTTAACAGTTTGCATACTTTTTCAAATGTATAATACAGGTATGATCGCTATATCTTTTGTTCTTTTAAGACTGTTTTCCTAAGGTTCTAGTACTTATTTTGCCTTATCCACTACATCAGTTGCGGTTTAAAGAACAGATTATACTGTGGATTCTTTATCTTGAGCAGTTCGGTATAGTCTATAGGCTTATGTCGGTTTCTTGATGTAGGTCCCAGATCACGCCCTCCGAGTCAGGAGAAACCCGCCCCCCCAGTAATACTCTGGTTGGGCCCCGTTCCCCAGACCACGAAAGGACGCCCTCCACATTCCGCAATGTCAGGGTCTTATGAAAGATAAGAGGGGGGATAGATAATAGAAGGGAGGAAAGATGAACTCGGAGGGGATGAGAGACAGGATTTGGGGGGGGGGGGGGGGGAGACTCCACGCTCCTGGTCATGTTATTCAGGAAGGGTCCTGGTTAGTAATTGTCCAGGAGTCATTTGTCAAGAATCTGATCCATGGGTCCCATATTTTCTTAAACACCTTAATTTTATCCTTCATGATTGCAGTTAGTCTTTCATTTAGCATAAGCCAGGACATTTTATGGTTAAGTTGGTCGAATGGTAGGGCCGCTGACTTCCAGTTTCTGGCTATTGTAATTTTTGCTGAGATGAATATAAATGTGAGGAGCCATTTCTGATTTTTTAAGGCTTCCACTACCCTGCTACCCAAGAGTGCGTGCTTTGCAGACCTGGTCAGGTTAATCTGTGTAAGAGTGTATATGAAATTGTAGACCCTGATCCAAAATCTCCGTACCTTGGGACACGTCCACCATATATGGTATGCCGTTCCAATCTGACCGCAGCCCCGAAAGCACTCTGGAGTAGCTCCGGGTACAAATTTTGCCAGTCTAGCCGGTACCATGTACCACCTTAGTAGGACCTTATAATTTGCTTCTATAATTGAGGTATTAACAAGCGATCTAGAGGCTGCTATTGCTATTGCATTCCATTCCTCTAGGTCCAGGGTTTCTTGTAAGTCCTGTTCCCATTGAGTCATATAGGTCAGTTTTACTGAAACATATGTCAAAATTGTATATATTGCTGATATGTGACCTCTAATGTTATCATGTTGTCGACACATGTGTTCCATGGGAGACATTGTTGCTAAGTCTCCCTTACGTGCTAAGATTTGTACATAATGATGTATTTGGATGAATCTGTAGTATTCAGAGTTTGGTAGTTGATACTTATCTATTAGTAACCTTTTGGATAGAACGATAAAATGTTTTGAGCAGGAAGCAATGTCCCTATATAAGAGGTTCTTGGATCGGGGGTATAACAGATGGATGTTGGACATGCTGTAGAGCGCCCACACTGAGTCATCACCTGTCCCCCAGCTTCTTTGACAAGGAACCCTATACAGTAGGTGTAGCATCCTGATGTTTAGGAAGGGTTGCTAGTAAACTTACCTGCCAGGTATAGTTACCTTGGCCATTTGATAGGAGATCAATTGGTTCCGCCCCAAAATCTGGAATTGCTGAACTTTTCTCTTCTGTCACTAGATGGCCGAGTATCTGGTAGCACTAGATAAGACAAGAGCATTGCAAGGACAGATTAGGAATAGATGGGGTATGTCAGCCAATGGGCGGAGATCTTATTGGGTCTCTTGGCCTACTGGGAGAGCCTGTTTGTTAGGGTGAGGTCAGGTGATCAGGGTTCTGTGCCACCTAGACGGCTGTCTGGGTAGACATGTGTTGTGCTGTCCCAGGCTGCTAGGCCAGAGCCTGAGGCCCATCCCGGGGACATCTGGCTGCTAGGTTGTCTGAGGGCCTATCCAGTAGCAAGAGAAACCAGCGTAGGTTTGGGACTGCGGCTTGCAGTCCAACCAGAAGTGACGGTTCTGCCGGCCAGAGAACCGGTCGTGGTCAGAGGTAGAGGGGAAGCTGTCGCCACTAAGGGACCATCCAACTTGTTACCAGGGACCACTGTGAGTAGCTGAAGCAATTACCAGAGCAGTATTCTCACCAACCGGGGACGGTGAAGAATTGGGAAACTTCAGCAGGTGACACTTGCAGAGCAGCCTTGTGTGTCAAGCTAGGGACCAGGCAGGCCAGTGGGGTGACGCTTGAGAAGTATCTTGGATGCCAAACTAGGGACCCAGCAGGGATGCGGGTGTGATGCTTGAGGAAGATACTGAGCGAGAAGGTTGGAGGAGCTCAGGAGATCCAGTGGCGAGTGGATCAGCAAGTCTAGTGAGAGAGACTGGGAACTCAGTTGAATGAAGATCTACAATAGAAGATTGTAGAGGAAGTGAAAGAACTCATTGTGACCTTTGTTAGGAACTGTTTAAGATTGCTGCCATAGGAGACAGCGTGCTTACACATGCAGATGTGGTGTCCGGCTGGGTGCCTTTCACTGCATGGTTGTCTACCTATAGAAGTCTCAGAGTCTGCCAATTAACATTGCAACTACTAAATGGGTGTCCTTGCCCTAAACCCTCTCTCCCACAGTACTGTTTAAGAGACAATAAATCTCTGGCGTAATAATGGTAAAAGTATGTGGCGCTAATCTAAGTGTACCACTCACAGCGATGGACAAAAATTCAACGTGGCAAAAAGCTCAGTACTACCTTAATATAAAATGCACGTGTTGCCTATAAACGATAAACACTTGCAAAGGGTAAATATGAACCAGTGTGCATGTTATGTTCACATGAACACTGTACTGCAGTACACACTCCTATCTTCTCTCGTGGAGGAGCAGCAAAACATTACTAGAGTGTTGAATGCTAGTGGTCATTCCTGATAAAATTATGAATAAATAAACCAATGTGCATAATGTTCCTAAAACACACTATGTGAAAATGTGATCACAAATTTAAAATGGGTATTAATGGTGAAAAAATGTTACATTAAATAAATAGCAATGCATATAATAAATTATACAGTGTGCATAATAATCCACAACAATAAGTAATCAAGTGCAAAGCAAGGTGACAGTCGTGAAAATACATGCATATAGGAATGCGATTCTGAAAAAATGGTTCCAGAATTCAACACCCCTCCCACCTCAAAAATAAATTATTATGAAATTGAAAAATTGTAAAAAATATAAATTTAAAAAATCAATTTAAAAAATAAAAGACTGTGACATATATAGTGTTCAAGTCCAAATAAATGTTGCTTCATGCAGTGCGACTCTTGATATCCATACAAATAGTCAATGGTAACGTGCCAGTAGGGTGACTTTGTGCTAAATTTATTCACTTCAAAACTAGTGCGACACACATATGCATATGCATATAAGCATTAACCATCTGCCTGACTTGGCCCATTGGGGGCCGCCAATTGAGGTGAGAGGCTGGGGGAAACACTTGTGTGTCGCACCAGTTTTGAAGTGAATAAATTTAGCACAAAGTCACCCTACTGGCACGTTGCCATTGACTATTTGTATGGATATCAAGAGTCGCACTGCATGAAGCAACATTTATTTGGACTTGAACACTATATATGTCACAGTCTTTTATTTTTTAAATTGATTTTTTAAATTTATATTTTTTACAATTTTTCAATTTCATAATAATTTATTTTTGAGGTGGGAGGGGTGTTGAATTCTGGAACCATTTTTTCAGAATCGCATTCCTATATGCATGTATTTTCACGACTGTCACCTTGCTTTGCACTTGATTACTTATTGTTGTGGATTATTATGCACACTGTATAATTTATTATATGAATTGCTATTTATTTAATGTAACATTTTTTCACCATTAATACCCATTTTAAATTTGTGATCACATTTTCACATAGTGTGTTTTAGGAACATTAGGCACATTGGTTTATTTATTCATAATTTTATCAGGAATGACCACTAGCATTCAACACTCTAGTAATGTTTTGCTGCTCCTCCACGAGAGAAGATAGGAGTGTGTACTGCAGTACAGTGTTCATGTGAACATAACATGCACACTGGTTCATATTTACCCTTTGCAAGTGTTTATCGTTTATAGGCAACACGTGCATTTTATATTAAGGTAGTACTGAGCTTTTTGCCACGTTGAATTTTTGTCCATCGTTGTGAGTGGTACACTTAGATTAGCGCCACATACTTTTACCATTATTACGCTGTTCATCAGGGTGGGTGAGGACACCTCTTATGTTGGCAGCTGCTCTAATTTTGGTACCATTGTCCATGGTCTCTGTGAGTGTGGTTTTGCGCACTAGTTCTTTGCTATTTAATAAATCTCTGGCGCCCATGAATCTACTTTGCATCACATCCACCATGCCTCATAACCCACTCTACATAGGATGTCAGCTATCCCTAGCTCTGGAGGTTCTCATTAGACCAAAGGGGGCCTGGGACTTAACTACATATGTCATTTACTTGGCTACACTTTAAGTGGAATTATAAGTGTGGCGCGAGGAAATGCTCATGTTGTAACCTCATTTATAGAGGAAATAAGTTCCTTTCGACCACAAACCAGAAGGAATTTGATATCTGTTCTTTCTTCAATTGCAACACAAGTTATATAATATATCTGATTACTTGTAGTATATGTCAAGCCCCATATGTCGGTAGGACAACTAGGCGTCTTCGTGACCGCTTCCAGGACATCTATACAGTGTGCAAAATAATCTATCCACAAATGTGGCAAAACACTTTAACACATGCCATAGTGGGGAGGCAGCCCTGCGGGTCCAGGTTATCGACAGGATTAGGGCTCCCATAAGAGGGGGCGATGCCTTCCAGGTGAAGTGTTATGGATTTTCCATCTCCAGACCCGTATTCCCCAGGGACTCATTTTTGAGTGGGATGTGAGTCATTTTTATGAATGAGTCTGGACAACACTTCCCTCCGTCACCTGAAAAGCTCCGAATGACTGTATGATTCTTTCCTCCCGCTCTTGTCTCTATATCCATGTCTGGCTTTCTGTTCCTTTGAAAAGTATTTGTCCCTTCGTTTACCACCCTGATGCTGTTCTTATGTTTATGAGAGTTTATGATTGCACATGACAGGTGGATACGGGTTGTTAGTATTTCCACACTGATAGCGCTTATGAAACATTGGTGGATTGTCTCTAAGTTTTACCTCCCGCCTGTATATGTGGAACCCATAAGCATATTTGTTTATATACATGTTCATAAATACATGTTGTGGTATGTTTCCGCATGTGACATTTAGTGTCTGTAGTTATGCTCCATGGATTTTATACTCTGATTTTTGTTTGTATATTTGTTTTTCCTTTTTTACAAATGTATTATTTTTTTATCCTTGTTTCCTTTTTTCTCATTAATCTCTTTAATTTAATGGAATGTTTTACTTGGGGAGTATTTGTTTTTATGTTTCTATACTTGCATGCTTCAATTAAATAATTGATTGAGGTTGTCATCTGCCTCTGAATAACGCTCCCTTAGCACCTGGATGTGAGGGGGGTGGATCTATATAAGATGTATTAGTTAGGCATGACTGTGTAATGAGTAAGCACATCTTTGTTGTGTGAAACGTGTCTACTTAGACCACTGCTGGTGTCCTATGGTGTCACTTTGGATACTCCAATAAATCATATTTGGAACTTACATGAGGTGCAGCCATTCCTTACTTTGATACCTTACCACTGAGGCGAGCCGGAGCTGGCACTCATGTGTAGGTTTTATTGGGCTTATTGATTACACCTGGGGTGGTGAGTTCTCTTCATTGGTTATATAATTGGCTTTAAGCCTCTTGCTCATCACTGCAAATGTTCCCTGGCAATGGGCATCACGTGTGCTATTTGGTTTTGAATTTGCAAAATGTGTTCCACTATGCTTTGGCAGGTTATAGTCTCTTGTTTCCGCATCTCTCAAACTACTTTCAACAGCCCACAGGGGTGTTGTCCATAAACCAATTCAAAATGCAATGGGTTTTGTTGAACCATTTTACTTACCCATTAGTTTGTGAATGATACACAGAAGTCAATAGGTACTTATTTTTACAAAGTTAACAGAGCTAATTCAGAACATTAGACATATTTGGGTGCCTTGATTAGTCAGGATCTTGGACAGGGGTCCTGTTCTTGTGAACATGGTAAATACCTTCTGTGCAATAACCATGGATGAGGTATTTCTTAAAAGGACCAGCTCCAGATATTGAAGAAAACCTTTGTTTCAGTCGATATTGTACTACTATATGTCCCTTTGTATGATGCTTTTGTATGTTTCACAAGGTTTTAATCTCTTTGTACAAATAAATGATATATTTTATCTACTTTGACTTCTACTCAGTGCCGATATAGGTCTACCTTTTAGAGGGTTTCTTTGTATGTACACCTTCAGATATTGGAAGGCATAGTAAAAAACCATTAAAATGTTGGTACTCCCTAGATCAGAGGTCTCCAAGCCCCCATGCTGTTTATAGGTGCTGGTCTGTGGCCCGTTGGGGGCATGGGCGGTGGTGGTGCAAGCCAGCACAACTTGCACTTCCACCCTCCAACCACCAGAGGGCACTTATTCCACTTCTTGCATTACCACTACTCCCTTCCTTCTCTGCAGTCAGGTTGAGAAGAAGAGAAACAGAGATGAGAAGGAGGGGGAGAAGAAGGAAAAGTGGTGGGAGGAGAGCCAGGCCAGGGACAGGATTGTCATTGTCAAAGAGCACTGGCGAAGCCTGTGAGCTGACTTCAGGTGACAGGCTGCACCTCCTCCTAAGGTTCTGAGGTGACAGGCTACACACACCCCTACCCCCAAGGTGACAGGCTTCACCCCCAGCACCACCCCCCTCCCCGGTCTGTGGAGGGCTGTCTTTTGCAAGGCTGGTTCCTGGTGCCAGGGAGGTTGGGACTGTTGCCCTAAATGACTTGACTAAGGGGCCCACTAAGTCCATAGCAATGCGATCAAAGAGTACTTTTCATCATTGGATAAGTGGTACCTGCAGACTTTGAAAATGGGGTATCTGGCAGTTATTCAACAAGTCAGGAAGCACTTACAGTATTTCTTGATCTCTTGGTATAAGCCAGGACAATAAAACTTCTGCAAAACCTGTTTGTGAGATTGAGTAGCCCTGAGATAATCCCCAGCACATAAGCATAAGCTAAATTTACCGCTTAGCACTTAAAAAGCTGAGGTACCACCAGTTGCTCAACCACTTCATCATGTGTTTTGATGACTCTGTACAACAGATCAAGTTTCAAAGGGAACAGAACATCTGCCCCAGGTTGCTGTGGCTTACTGTTTAACAGTGTGACCCGCCTTCTGGAGGGAATCAGGGTGTGGACATTCAACTGAGCTTTAAGAAAAGCTTCTCAAAAGAGCTCCACATTTGGCAGGGTAGGTCAGAGGAAAGTGCATCAGCTTCTAAATCCTGCAAAAGCTACCAGAGGAACCTGATACAGTGTCTGCAGGTTCACATTTCTCCTGTTGCACATCAGTGTCATTCTGAAGCTTCAGTGTGGCATCAGGTATTTGGTCAGAGGGTTTCTTCCTAATATGGGAGGCTTCTGGGACCTCCAACTTTTATAAATGTCGGGCAGTCTTGCTCCAACAATAGGTCATTTTGCAACTCTGGCATCACCCCAATCTTTACAGAGGGAGTTCCCACTGGTTTGCACTGGACAGGGTTTCATGAGCAATGGGATAGTCTTTCACATTGCCATATGCACCGGCATACTCACTCATTCTCCAGATATCAGTATCACCACTTGTTGCATTAAAGAAAGGTAATCACATTCCCAAAGTCAGTCTTAACCTCCATGGCACACGTATACAGATTTATAATTTTAGCGGCCCAAGTCACATTCTTGTACTGCTTTGGGCACTGGGCTGCCAGATAACCCAGTTGGTAGCATGATTTCTGTCAACTCACCAGTTCTAGGTGTTGAAGTGCCTTTAGTAGTAGTATTATGCAATCAGGTGGATTTACTGCAGTCATCCACTGACACCTTGGCATCAGGGTGTGTCTCCTTGTTTCAGAAACAGCTTTCCTGTTGCTAAAGAGCCCCCCACATAGTTGTATTCTTCTAATCTGTGCCTGGGCCATCCAGTGGTACAGTTTCATGGGAAGGCCACATACAAAACTCTCCAGGGCAACCTGCTCCAAAATCGTAATATGGGTCAGCACCGCAGGATACAGCCAGTCTTGGAGTAAGTGCACCAGGATATATAGCCAGACAGAAACATGGCTTGCTCCCAATGTAAGAATCACCCCAAGCTTGGCCAACATTTTAGCCAAATCAAGGTCAAAGTATGCCTCCTGGGGTGTCCTTGAGTTGACAAGGGCACAAATTAGCACAACGGTTACTTTTTTACAGGTTTATGACATTGCTATCATTTACATGAGAATTTGATGCTTTTTCAGCAGATACAAAAGTCATCCAGATCATTTCATATCATTGTTAGGACCTGGTGATTAATCCTGTGAGAGAATATTTTTATTTCTTTAAAGGATGGATATATACTGTATATGTTTTTCTAAATTTTTAAAATTATTTTATACTTTTTTATTTTTACATTTTTTATGGGGGTCTGTACATGGTCAGTGCAGCTATGCAGCAGCAGATAACTTCCAATAGTGATCTTTAGCTGACGAACTGCAGAAAATATATTGGGTGTCACCCCTGGCTCATGTGCTGACCTCTGCTTTAACCCTTTTAAATTAATAATGGCAGTTAATATGCAAATGAAACAAATTACTGTGTCTCATGGATGCATGATATTTGCACTGAGTACTGTTGAATAACTATAAATCTCTAATACAACAGTGTATATTATAGGTTGATATACCAAAAGAAACAGCAAAATTATCTGATTCTGAATAGCCCTGCTCAGTGTTTCACCTATAATATACATTGTTACAATAGAGATTTTGCCAACTGAATGAGCTAGAAATACTGCACCCTGGAATCAGGGAATGATTTAATAAGGCTGCATTCACATCTGAACGTGAGCGTTTACAGATGATTTTGGAACTTTTTTTTTTAGACAAATTTAGGCTTGAACATTTTTATTTTAACCAAAGGAAAGAGAAGGGCTAGGGGATAAAGCTTGAAGTCTATGGGGCAAAAAGTGCCTCATTCTGCTTCAAATGTAGCTCATGTTCCTTTTTGAGCTTCAGGGGTTTTGTATAGTTGGGAAGAGTCAAAATTTATGTGAGGTTAGTTCTGCCTGTAATTTTATTATGGAGGTTTCCCCTCACTTCCTGTCCTTGTGACACCATGACAAGAAATGAGGGAAACAGTTGTCGCTAGGATGGGTGGCAAAAAAACAAAACATTGTTCTGACTCTTCCCCAAGTCACAAAAAAATGTTCTAAAAACAGTATCTCATTTAAAACAGCAATACAAGAAAACTAATGGTTTAGGGTCTGGTTTAAAAAGAAGAGTGGATAAAGCTCTCAGCTATACATGGCTATCTGCATGTTATGGCCCATTCATACAATGCAGGCCATAGCGAGGAGCCTGCAGTCCGTCATGGAGCTTTTGTCGTTTACCGCAACAGAGAGAACTCTGTGATTGGATGGAAGGCTCCCATTCATTTAAAAGCAGAGTCCTGAAGCCCATCATTACACTTTACAAATGTTCCTTTTTTGTTTTTTAAAGCAGTGTTATAGCTGCATTAAAGAATTATCATATTTTGTTACATTATCCAGTTCCTGATGGGACAAAGTACTACACATTCCTAGGTCCTTTGTAACATTGGCTGTGCTGTTGGGCAGGGTGTCCCTGCCTTGGCGCTAGGCTGCCCAAGTGTCACAGGGTACCTAGAAATTCTTCTTTAAGGCCATACTGCTACTTTTTAAATGGCGTTTTAAATTATTATGCATAAATACAAGCTTAGAATAGCAGGGTAATATCTTTCTTTATGACTATGTCTGTGTTCACATTAAGTCCAGATAAACTTTTTGTTGAAAAGGATGGAGATTTTTGCAGAACAAGTAGATTAAAGGTTGCTAATTCAGATGACTGTGTGTCTAAATATTACTTAGTTGATCCACATTCTGTATTTCCCTTTGGCTCAGTACCAAAAACCCAGAGTGCTGTCACTTAGTAAACCTGCCAAGTTATCTTTGGTTACTGCTGGCAGTGGCTTAACTGAGATTCCTCTGCTTGATTTATAATTGATTTCATGACAGATACAATTAATAAAGGTTTGTAACTGGGACGGAAACCCTATGCCTCACATGCTGTCAAAGATAATATATTGGTTCATTCAAAAGTAACTAGTACCTAATTGTAGTAAAGTAATGATAGTAAGTAACTAACTAGTTAGACCATGAAAGTCTACAAAGATTTCAGTAAGTCTTTTGAATCTTAAATTAGAATAATCTATTTGTGAATTGGTGATTGTATTTGTTTCATTACATATGCGCCAGTGTCAAAACTTTGGAGGCTCCCTACTTGTACTTGTGTACAGGGGGTGTGTATGCTCACACGCTAGTTTGGTTTTAATTTGTTTTTAATCCATTTTCTAATAAAAGACAATATATACATACAATTTTGTGTGTTTGATACGTTGCCAAAAAAGTCCCATTTTCTGTGGTCTCTATTTTGTTCTGTATTTGTGACTTACGGTAGCAACCCCTTTGTGCTATCTCAAATTAACCCAAATTGTGGGGGGTTGCCAATCTTCATTGAATATCCAAAACCAGGGTTTGTGGTCACCTAAAATGGGAACACTATTCCCAAGACTCTATTATCATTCTGACACTAGCATGCACCTAAATATTTGATTTGCAATACAATGCCCCCAGGCTCTCCATCACAACATGCAGGTGTAAAAGAGACTTTTCTTCTTTCATATCCTGGCTCCCCTTATCTCAAGGGTGGGCAATTCATTTTTCCAAGGGGCCACATGAGAAACTGGGTGTCAAGGACCAGTGTGACCAGAAATGTGTGGACTGCAAAAGAGTGAACCAAACACATGCAAAGGATAAATAATATGATTTATTAAAAGAAAAGTAAATAAACAAAAGTAAATGCACCTCCAATATGACAAATAGTAAACTAACCAGCAACCAACCACAGTGACACACAACAACTGTATACCAAAACTGAATCTATATACAGGTGTGGAATATAATCATAACCGTAACAAGCAATACACGGGAGATCAAGCAGATAGAGCTGGGAACAAGACAGGACAGGAAGAGGGTAAGAAGAGACAGAGAGAGCAGGTGGAAGGGATCAGGCTGCAGGACAGGAGTCCAAGAACGGATGCAGGGTTCACAGGAACACAGGATACAGGTTTCAGGGTTCAGGATTCTGGATACAGGGTTCAGGATACAAGAACACAGGATAAGCAAACACAGGTCAGGGCACAAGGAAACAATACCAAAACAATGAGTGCAAATGATCACCAGGTTTAAATATGCTTCCTGCAATTGGCATCAGGTGATGCCTGATTGCAGGAGATGATATCAGCTCCTGACTCCCGAGATCCACCCATTGGTGGACACCAGAATTGCAGCCTATAGGTCTGGGAACTACAGTGCCACCAGCAGGTGAAACCTTTCTTGACAGTACCCCCCTCGAAGAATCGACCTCCGGACGCTCCAACCAGTCGTAGCTGAGAAAGTCCAAGGAGCGCCAGGCCAGAAATAAAAAGCCTTGCTGCTGGAATCCAAACAGAAACTAGGTGTACCACCACCTGAGTCCAGTAACCGACTAGGTACCCCACCGCTGGGGCTAGGCCACTGGCTAGGTATCCTGTTGGCCAGATTCTTAGAAGCTTAGAAACTTTGAACCCTCAAAACGTTAGGCATCCCAACACTGGGGTACCATGGGTCATTTCCAAACTTAGCCCTGGAGTCAATTGACAATACCGCAATTCCGAAACCTGGTCTGGTCACACTTATGTAGCTTGTCTGATCTCCAGGACTCGTTCTATACTTGTTCTATACTTCAATAGCCATCTAGATTTTCCCAGGGCACTGGTTACATGACACGGGTCCCCTAATGCACCTGGAGTTGTGGAAATCGCATCTGGGTCATGGCAAGGCACAAATGTTGCTCTGCAACTCCCCAGGAGCTCACCACTACCAAGGTAGTAAGGGCGAACATAGCTACCAATTGTGAGAGGTATGTCCAGACCACCAGGAGCAACGTACTGTGCAAGGGACCCAACCAAGGCAACTAGAAAAAGAATCTTAAGCAAAACAGGTAACTCATGACAGGCACCCAAAGACTGAGGAGTATCAGATCCAATGGCAGATGTTATCCTACCCTCTGCAGGACAATCCAGGTGGGCAGTAGGCATAGAGTCACTAAGCGCTAACTGAGCAGTAGGCACAAAGTCAGTAGAACCTGGCTGGGTGGTAAGTAGAGGGACAATAACGACAAGCTGATCTTCAAAGGATCATCAGCGGCGGGCTGCAAAGCAGGCATCGGATCAACAGGCATTGGATCATCAGGCTGGGCAGCGGGCAGAGGCACATCAAGCTGGACAGCGGGCAGAGGAATATCAAGCTGGGCAGCAGGCAGAGGAACATCAAGCTGGGAAGCGGGCACAGGATCGTCATGCTGAACAACAGGCACTGGGACATCAGGAACTGGATCACTAGGAACTGAATCATCAGGCTGGGTATCAGGAACGGGATCATCAAGCTGGGCATCGGGCATCGGATCATCAAGCTAGACATCGGGCACCAGAACAGCAGGCAGGGCAGCGGGCACCAGAACAGGCTGGTCATGGAGCACCAGAACATCAGGCTGGACAGTGGGCACCAGAACATCAGGTTGGGCATCAGGAACTGGATCATTATTAACTGGATCATCAGGCTGGGTATCAGGAACTGGATCGTCAAGCTGGGCATCGGGCACCAGAGCAGCAGGCAGGGCAGCAGGCACTGGAACATTAGACTGGACAGTGGGCACTGAAACGTCAGGCTGGACAGCGGGGACTGGAACATCAGGCTGGATAGTGGGCAGAGGCACATCAAACTGGGCAGCAGGCAAAGGCACATCAAGCTGGGCAGCGGGCACAGGACCGTCAGGCTGGACAACAGTCACTGGGACATCAGGGACCAGATCATCAGGAACTGAATCATCAGGCTGGGTATTAGGAACAGGATCATCAAGTTGAGCATCGGGCATTGGATCATCAAGCTGGACATCGGGCACTGGAACAGCAGGTGGAGGGGGGGCACGGAACAGACTTGGCAGCAGGCACCAGAACATCAGGCTGGACAGTGAGCACCGAAACATCAGGCTGGACATTGGGAACCGGACCATCAGGAACTGGATCGTCAGGCTGGGTATCAGGAACTGGATCGTCAAGCTGGGCATTGGGCATCCGATCATCAAGCTAGACATTGGGCACCAGAACAGCAGGCAGGGCAGCTGGCACCAGAACAGGCTGGACAGTGGGCACTGGAACATCAGGCTGGACAGCTGACATTGGGCACCAGAACAGCAGGCAGGGCAGCTGGCACCAGAACAGGCTGGACAGTGGACACTGGAACATCAGGCTGGACAGCGGGCACTGGAACATCAGGCTGGACAGCTGACACCGGAACAGACTGGGAAGCGGGCACCAGAACATCAGGCTGGAATATCCGGTTGGAAAGTAGGCAGAGGCACTGGAAGATTAGGCTGGACTGTGGGCACTGGAACATCAGGCTGGACAGCGTGCACTGGAACATCAGGCTTGACAGTGGACACTGGAACATTAGGCTGGACAGCAGGCACCGGAACAGACTGGGAAGCCGGCACCGAAACATTAGGCTGGACAGCGGGCACTGGAACATCAGGCTGGACAGTGGGCACTGGAACATCAGGCTGGACAGCGGGCACCATAACAGACTGGGAAGCGGGCACCAGAACATCAGGCTGGACAGCGGGCACCAGAATATCCGGTTGGAAAGTAGGCAGAGGCACTAGAACATCAGGCTGGACAGTGGGCACTGGAACATCGGGCTGGACAGCAGGCACTGGAACATCAGGCTGGACAGCAGGCATTGGAACATCAGGCTGGACAGCGGACACTGGAATATTAGGCTGGACAGCAGGCACCGGAACAGACTGGGAAGTGGGCACCAGAACATCAGGCTGGACAGCTGGTACTGGAACATCAGGCTGGACAGCGGGCAGGAGCACCAGAACATCAGGCTGGACAGCGGGCACCAGAACATCAGACTGAACAGCGGGCAGAGGCACTGGAACATCAGGCTGAACAGTGAACACTGGAACATCAGGCGAGACAGTGGGCACTGGAACATCAGGATGGGTTTTAGGAACTGGATCACCAGACTGGACAGCAGGCAGAGGCACTGGAACATCAGGTTGGATAGCGGGCACAGGAACATCAGGCTGGACAGTGGGCACTGGAACATCAGGCTGGACAGCGGGAACCAGAACAGACTGGGAAGCGGGCACCGGAACATCAGGCTGGACAGCGGGCACTGGAATATCCGGCTGGAAAGTAGGCAGAGGCACTAGAACATCAGGCTGGACAGTGGGCACTGGAACATCAGGCTGGACAGCAGGCACTGGAACATCAGGCAGGACAGCAGGCACTGGAACATCAGGCTGGACAACAGACACTGGAATATTAGGCTGGACAGCGGGCACCGGAACAGACTGGGAAGTGGGCACCGGAACATCAGGCTGGACAGCAGGTACTGGAACATCAGGCTGGACAGTGGGCAGGAGCGCCAGAACATCAGGCTAGACAGCGGGCACCGGAACATCAGACTGAACAGTGGGCAGAGGCACTGGAACATCAGGCTGAACAGCGAACACTGGAACATCAGGCGAGACAGCGGGCACTGGATCATCAGGGTGGGTTTTAGGAACTGGATCACCAGACTGGACAGCAGGCAGAGGCACTGAAACATCAGGTTGAATAGCGGGCACAGGAACATCAGGCTGGACAGCGGGCACTGGAACATTAGGCTGGACAGTGGGCACTGGAACATTAGACTGGACAGCGGGCACTAGAACATCAGACTGGACAGCGGGCACTGGAACATCAGACTGAACAGCAGGCAGAGGAACTGGAACATAAGGCTGAACAGCGAACACTGGAACATCAGGCCGGAAAGCGGGCACTGGAACATCAGACTGAACAGCGGCAGAGGCACTGGAACATCAGGCTGAACAGCAAACACTGGAACATCAGGCTGGATAACGGGCACTTGAACATCAGGCTGGGTATCAGGAACTGGATCAACACACTGGACAGCAGGTATAGGGTTGGCAAGGTTAAGTGGGTCATCAGGTTCAGGACCATCAGAGGCTAACCTAACCCCATTGGCAATCATAGAGGCAGGCTGGAGCAGATTGCCCGGCGTGAAGGCAGGCTGGAGCAGATCAGCCGGCGTGGAGGCAGGCTGGAGCAGATCGACCAGAGTGGAAGCAGGCAGGAGCAGATCGGCCGGCGTGGAGGCAGGCTGGAGCAGATTGGCCGGTGTGGAGGCAGGCTGGGGCAGATCTGCCGGCGTGGAGGCAGGCTGGAGTAGATCGGCGTGGAAGCAGGATTGGATAATGGCAGGATTGTATGGGTTGGGAAAACTCCTGTTACTTTTTAGGTTTAGCCACTGAAGTTTTGTAAGTGACTGTGGGGCTATGAGTAGGGGGTGCAGCTGATGGAAGAGAAAGGCTTGAGTAAAGTAGAAAAGAGGGAGCAGTTACTAAGAGGGATCATTGTGGAATTGTTGCAGGCAGCAGAGAGGAGGCTGATGAGTTAAAAGCAGGGTAGGTGCAGCAAGTGGAAACAGGGTACTGATATTTAGTTGGTAGTAGGGTATATTGGGCTGTGACTGT
Source organism: Aquarana catesbeiana (assembly GCF_042186555.1). Taxonomy (NCBI): domain Eukaryota; kingdom Metazoa; phylum Chordata; class Amphibia; order Anura; family Ranidae; genus Aquarana; species Aquarana catesbeiana. Next base: position 440,547,686 of record NC_133327.1, on the reverse strand, counting down.
GGTTGCTGTGGGTGATGGAGAAAAAGACACTTGAGCAGGCAGGTGTCTGGCAGCAGGAATGGGTTGTTGCAAGTTGTCTGAGACTGGGTGCAATATATCTAACCATGCCTGTAGTAAAGGTTGAACAAAATTCAGTTTAGATGCTGTCTGTCTGACAAGAGACTGCACTATGTTAATACGCTCCACTACCACCTGTTGGGAACATGCTGAAAAATGCTCAAAGAAATACGCTGAATCATCCTCCAATAGCCACACTAAAGGTTCTACTTGAGCCATACTGAAGGGGGGAGAAAAGTCATCACTGCCTTTAGGAGTACTGGATAAAGCTAACTCTGCACAGACTTGAATCAACGGCTGAACATCTTCAAACAACATACTGCCCTGATCGACTAGGGAATGAGCCAGACAAATACATTCTAACTGTAAAAAGAAAAAACTGCGCTATTGATGAACAAGCCAACTAAGCTGCGACAAAAAGCGTTATACAACGCTAAACAGAAATAAAAAGCAAAAAGTCGCGCTAAAAATGATTGAGGTCGTGAAACAATGTGATATGTGCTCACAATGACATATATCAGTGTGCTACACTAAATAAACCTAAAAGTTGACAGATCTAGTCGGTGAAAAAACATAAATAAATATGTAAATGATGAAAGTATCAAATGATTACCGTATTTATCGGCGTATAACACGCACTTTTTTCCCCTTAAAATCAGGGGAAAATCGCGGGTGCGTGTTATACGCTGATCCCCTGCGATCCCCCGCTGACTGATCTTCAAAATCGCCGACCACGATTTGAAAATGGCGCCGCCGGCGCCGAAATACACAGAGGCGGTCCTCGGCTCTTCTCGGCCACTTTCGGCTTCACTCGAACGCCGCCCGAACCTAGCCGAGTGTACTCGGCTAGGTTTGGATAGCTCCGCTCACAGTCACGCCCATCCTGGGCGGGACTACGAGTGGAGCCAAAAGTGAACGAGAGCCGCCGAGAAGAGCCAAGGACCGGCTCTGTGTATTTCGGCGCTGGCGGCGCCATTTTCAAACTGCAGTGACAATGAAAAGTCACTGCAGTTTAACTGCAGCCTGAGCAAGGCTGCAAATGGACACAGAAAGCTGCAGATCATCACTGTAAAAGCTGCAAGGCATCACATGGACACTGATAAGGCTGCAAATGACACCAAGGCTGCTGACTGCAAGGCTGCAAATGACACCAAGGGTGCTGACTGCAAGGCTGCAAATGACTGCAAGGCTGCAAATGACACCAAGGCTGCTGACTGCAAGGCTGCAAATGACTGCAAGGCTGCAAATGACACTGGACAAGCATGCAGATGGACGCTTTGCAAGGCTGCATTGATGGGCATTTACATTTTTTTTAAGTTTCTTCCTTAAAACATTTTTTTCCTTATAATTCCCTCCTAAACTTGGGGTGCATGTTATAAGCCAGCGCGTGTTATACGCCGATAAATACAGTATGTATGAAGGCAAATACACAAATAATGTGATAATGAAAAAATTGGTGAATCAAATCATATAAAAATATAGAGTAACTGAAGTCCAAAGACAATTGATGTCCCAATGCAAATAAGAAAAAAGTCCATAAACAAATCCACTGGTGATATCTTCAAAGGTGATGTAAAAATAAACACCCCAAGGAAAAGTGCTCATAGTAAAGGTGCCTCCACCATGACAAATACTGCCGCTTACCAGAAGATAATGGTCCCTTAATTACAGGGGACCACTATCAGCAGATGACTGAAAAACCCAGCCCGGGATCTTTAAGAAGGTAAACGGGACCTCTAATCACAGCGATGATGGTCTCTACACAAGAACAAACCCAGCAGCGAAATCCACATATAAATAATAAAAGCTCGCAATAGTGTAAAAATCCTTGGTGTTTTATTATAAGTATATAAAAAAGACAAATGCGCACTTACATATTGGAAGAAAGTAAAAAGCATATAGGAACGAGCCGGCCGGCCTCAAACAACACCCGTAGCTTCCGGGACTACAGCATAAAGAGGTGACGTCAGCGCATTGCTCCTCCTCCCTACGCGTTTGGTCACTAGTGGACATGGTCATGGGATACCGTGGTATCCCGTGGCCACGTCCGCTAGTGACGAAATGGGTCACCTTTACTATGCACCTTTACTATGAGCACTTTTCCTTGGGGTGTTTATATTTACATCACCTTTGAAGATATCACCGGTGGATTTGTTTATGGACTTTTTTCTTATTTGCATTGGGACATCAATTGTCTTTGGACTTCAGTTACTCTATATTTTTATATAATTTTATTCACCAATTTTTTCATTATCACATTATTTGTGTATTTGCCTTCATACATAATCATTTGATACTTTCATCATTTACATATTTATTTATGTTTTTGCACGGACTAGATCTGTCAACTTTTAGGTTTATTTAATGTAGCACACTGGTATATGTCATTGTGAGCACATATCACATTGTTTCACGACCTTTTCCTTATATAAATACATTCTAAAAGCTGGTCACTGGTCCACTCCTTCAGGATCTGGCAGCAATATTCTTTTTCCTCTATCACCAGCAAAGAAAAGTATATAACCTCCTCAGGATGCATCTTGCCAACAGCAGAGCCAAAATGGCTTCCCTGTGCAGCCACTTCTGGTCAGGACTGGCCTTGGTATTATGTCAGGGACTTTTGTGACCAGAAATGTGTGGACTGCAATAGAGTGAACCAAACACGTGTAAAGTATAAATACTATGATTTATTAAAAGACAAGTAAATAAACAAAAGTAAACGCACCTCCAATATGACAAATGGTAAACTAACCAGCAACCAACCACAGTGACACACAACAACTGAATACCAAAGCCGAATCTATATACAGATGTGGAATATAATCGTAACCGTAACAAACCAAGGTCATACATGGTAGATCAAGCAGATAGAGCTGGGAGCAAGGCAGGACAGGGAGGGGGTAACAAGAGACAGAGAGAGCAGGCGGAAGAGATCAGGCTGCAGGACAGGGGTCAGGATACAAGTTTCAGGGTTCAGGATTCTGGATACAGGGTTCAGGATACAGGGACACAGGATAAGCAAACATAGGTCAGGGTACAAGGAAACAATAACAAGGCAATGAGTGCAAGTGATTCACAAATGGTGTTGCCAACTAATTGGACAGAGTTTGTTCAGGTGCACATCCCTAATACAAAATATAAAAACTAGGTTCCTCAAAAAATGGGACTTTAGAGGACCATGAACACTCAGGAATGTAGGAAATATATAAAAAAGTATACAAATTTATTACACAAAATATAGGACATCATACAAAATATGGATAAAACCATAACAATATGTTAAAAACCGTAACAAGTGATGAAAAGAAGCAGGACAGACAGCTGGAAAAAGGCCCAAGTTGATTGTCGAGAAGACAGAGGAAATCCAACGCGTTTCAACAGATGAGGTAAAGGGTCTTCTTCAGGGAAAAGTGGGCCTTTTCTTGGAATATCTATTGTTGGTATTCTGGCTGCTTTATATCAGCCTATGTTTTTTTTACTCAGTAGCTTAGTGTGTTTTATCCCTATTGGCTATTCTATGGCCATTTCAGTCTTGTGCTTTCCCCATTGCATAGCCGTGCCCCTTTCCCCTGTGTTCTGTTGGCTTGCCCTCCCAACTGGCGCACCAAGGCTGTGTGAGCTGCCCACCTGGTGGATGGTGATGGCGGCCTGTTTTGGACTCTGGTGCTTGGCAATGGCGTGTGCCTTTGAGCCCTGTGTGCGTCAGTGGGCGGGCGACTCAGCACGCAGTGCCGTCACGTGATCGGGTCCGACGTTTGCCAATGATGATGTCATATGTGGTTGCCTTCCGCGATGGCATCATTTGTGGGTGGCGTTCGGGCCCAGCATTGCCACAATCATGTACACCTGCGCCGCCGGCTCAGGGGGGCCAATCCTGGAGCGCCAGTCTAGGATATGCTACAGGATGACATCACTGACCACACCCCCTTTCCACTATGGCCACTGTATAAAAGTTCATAGGTCCATTATGCTCCCTGTATTATCATGGAGACATAGGGAACTGTTGCATACATGACACCTACAAGGTAAGCTGCATCCTTTTGACATTTTGGGGTTGCTGGTAATCAATATCCCTTGCATTGATGGGATACAGTCCCCCTGTGTAATATAAATGTCTATTATTTTCATCACAGGCTTGGATGCTGATCATTCAGCCTCTCTCCATACATCTGCCAAATAACCTTGAGGCATGGTACGCTCTCATGGCTTTATGTGCGGCATAGTCTTTTGCTTTCAACTTCAGTGGCCAACTTTAGCTGGATCTGGTCTCTGAGAAGTATCTTTATAGAATGAATTCTTATATCAAATTATGAATTCTTATATGAATTCTTATATCAAAAGATTTTTTACATAAATCTCAAAGTGATAGGTATGTTTATTTGTATATACCCGGATGACTTGAGTGTTCATCCTTTTGTGTATTAATTTATATTTTTTAATATACAATCCATTCATTATTTTGTTATTTTTCTATATAGTTAGTTCCTTGTTGGTCTGTCCCTTGACACTGCTCCAGCCCCCTTTTGGGAGGTACGTTTCAGATGCGGGGGTTTGTTTTTTGGACACGGTTTATTTATTTTCATTCTGCTCTGGCTTCATGGCGCTGTTTTGGCATTTCAGTTCCTTTTATCCTCTGGTACAAGTAAAAGGCGCAATAGATATCTAAAACAATGTATCCTATGACAGTTTGTGCATACAACAATGTTCACAGTCACTGTAGCAGTTAGAGGGGAAGGTCCAAAGGCAATTAAAATGGAATTTCGTTAGTTGGTATAGGGGGAGGGAGAGGGAAGAGGGGGGAGGAAAGAAGGGAGGTGGGGATGATCCGCTCTCAGGGCTGCCATCGCTGGGGAACAGAGACTATGTTCCCAAAAAAACTGGAGAGGAAAGAGAAGGAGAAGAGGCACCTTTAGATTCAGGTTTTTACAAATTTTAATAAACAGTAAGTATTCCATATAATAAACTCACATTTTGTAGTTAAAAAGAAGGCATTGGATAGTTTCCCAAAGATCTGGGGCTGTCCTCAGTGGGGTCCTTCCCTTTTGCCCATCAGTGTTCGTTCTAAGCGTTTGTTCGTGTGCAGCTGGGTGATGTCCTGTATGTATGATGTCCTATATTTTGTGTAATAAATTTGTATACTTTTTTATATATTACCTACATTTCCAAGTGTTCATGGTCCTCTAAAGTCCCATTTTTTGAGGAACCTGGTTTTTACCAGTGATCACCAGGTTTAAATATGCTTCCTGCAATCAGCATCAGGTGATGCCTGCTTGCAGGAGATGATGTTAGCTTCTGACTGACAAGATCCACCTGCTGGTGGACACCAGAACTGCAGCCCATAGGTCTGGGAGCTACAGTGCCACCAGCAGGTGAAACCTTTCCCGACACTGGGACTGTTGTGGAGGGCTGAAAACACCTTGGCACCAGGAACAATAGGTGCAACTGCTCGTGAAATAGGTCTTTTTCAGCTCAGTGGTCGGGCGTCTGAGCAGCAGTTTTACCTCCCCTGGTTGCTCACCCAAATTGTAAAAAAAACAGCTGTAGAGGGCTGTTCATGAGCCATGGCCACAGCATTTTTAACTTAGGCTGCAGAGTTTGACGAGTGGCCCGTCCATTGGGGGTGCATGGGTGCTGCCCCCAACAAGCTGTAAAAAAAAGTGCCCTTTAAGAGTGTCTGGCCGCCAGACACACGGCGGTCTATGGGAAGCTTCCCAGCTTGCAATCAGCTGATTACAAGCTGGGAAGATGATTTGCCCGCATTTAGGACGTATGCAGGGCGCAAACAATGCTCCAGCAAATGCTCCCACTCTACATTGTTTTGTTTCTGTCCTCCCGCCCTGCATTTTAATTGGCGGGGATCAGAGGACGGTGGGTGGTGCTTTTTTCAACTTCCGGTTTCCTGGCTCACTGAAGTCTGAAGTGGACACCGATGACAGACTGAGACTGCCAAAGCGGCTCCATAACGGCAGAGGTAAGCCCCTATGCAGGGCAGTAACTAGGAATGGACGGAGGAGAAGCGGCTCTGTATAAATGCAGGGACTGAGGGACAAACTTGGAGCAGCTCATCCTCTCAGTAACAAGCAAATGCAGGGAAGTAAATCTTTCACTCAATCACATGATAACAGCTCACTGCACACTAGGCTCAGCCTTATTTATTGCAGGAGAGACACCTATCTTCCCATGTGACAGGTTGCCCATTGGAGTGCTGCTGTCTTCAGCTATCTCACTGTTTGTTGAGCTTGCCTCTACTTACAGTTATACTGTCCCAGCAGTAAATAAGTTGTAGCCTGAGTGTGCAGTGAATGTTCTGTTATCAGGTGAGGAGGTTAACCCTTTACTTCCCTGCATTTGTTTTGTTGGTTTCTCTTATTACCTACTGGCGGTAGGGTATGAGCCCAGGTTCAGACTACTGCAATCTAAGACATGGCATGTGATTTGCACCCGCACTGTAGTGCAAATCACATGCGATGTCTGTGAGATGCAAGTTCAGCCATACAGTTGTATAGCTGAACTCGCATTAGATTCGCAGGAAAAAAGTGCAGGGACTTGTTTTCCCCCACACTGAAATCGGGTGTTATTAACATTGTAATGACACCCGCAGCAGTTCGCAGAGGGCAGTGTGAACTGCCTGCGGGAGAGATGCAATGCAGGAACCGACGCTGGAATCGCACTGGTTCCCGCATCGCATCAGTGTGAACCCAGGCTAAAGCAAAAGGATCATCTCATAAAACCAGGGCTGGTGCTCCATGCTTCTAGATCAGAAGCATCCACTATTTTAGAATTCAACTGTTTGTTGAACCCGGGTATATTACAAGGATGAGGATGGTGAGGATGGGTTTATTATACAAGGATGAGGATGGGTGTATTATAGAATGATGAGGATGGGTGTATTATACAAGGATGAGGATGATGAGGATGGGTGTATTATACAAGGATGAGGATGATGAGGATGGGTGTATTATACAAGGATGAGGATGATGAGGATGGGTGTATTATACAAGGATGAGGATGATGATGACGGGTGTATTATAGAATGATAAGGGTGGGTGTATTATACAAGGATGAGGTTGGTGAGGATGGGTGTATTATACAAGGATGAGGATGATGAGGGTGGGTGTATTATACAAGGATGAGGATGATGATGATGGGTGTATTATACAAGAATGAGGATACACTCTTGTGTTTGACAAACAAGCAGTGTAACCCAGCAGGGTAATTGATCCAACAGAGTGGTCACAGCCTCCATAATGGGAAACAGATGAACTCATGAGATGAGAAAAGAAGGAGAGCTCCACTAGTGAAGTATGTCTCAAAGAGTACAACATTTATTAAAATCCTCAATCATTCCACTTACATCAAGTAAAACAAAACCAAGCATTTGATAAAATCCTACGAACGACCAACGATGGGCCAAACATCAGTAGGTAACGTCTCACCATACTGTGGACCTCGCACATACATCACGTCCGCTTGCCGTACAGCCATGTACCAACGTGTTTCGTCATCACGACTTCGTCCTGGGATTGGCTGTACAACACGGCAACCTCACCTAAGTAGAATAGTGCATGGGGGTTCATATCCAACTTTCATCATCAATATCATGAAATAGAAGCTGTGTTTACAAAACACTGGCATATATTATCCATGGATAGAGATTTAGGTCCAGTTCTTCCTGGTGTGCCTCAACTTATTTACAGAAAGGCACCGAACTTTGGTGACCAGGTGGTAAAGAAAATCTTGGATCCACCAGGCCAACAAAAGATATGGTTAGATAGAAAGAGTTTTTATGCTTGCAGGAATTGCATCTCTTGTAGAACTGTCAGAACCAGCAATAGAGGTCCTACCTCATTCTGTGCCCAGGATAACAGTAAATCCTTCACCATCAGAGAATTGATCATGTGTAACACTGCACATGTGATTTATTTATTATGGTGCCCGTGTATGTAGGACGTACTAAGAGAACCCTCAAAAAACGCATATCTGAACATATCACAAACATAAAAATGGAATTAGGCAACACAGTGTATCCCTACATTTTAGACAGTTGCATAATAGAGATCCCACTGTGTTGCAATTTTGTGGAATTGATCGAGTTTTCCCTTTTGAGGGGGCTCTAATAAAGTGAGAGATTTATCACAAAGAGAAACAAATTGGATTTATTTGCTTAATACTCTGACTCCTAAAGGGTTAAATATTGATTTAGATCTTAACTGTTTTATCAGTAATTATTAGTTTATTATTTTATTATTTTAGTGTCTTTAATACTCTCTTTATGTGCAAGAATATGGTGTTTTATATATATTTTAGAATTTATATTATATTTACTATGCTAATTAGGTATTTTTGTGACTTTCATTTATTTAGAAATCACATTGCGTTTTGTATTTAAGTTACTTGTAGTTGACTGTAATTTACATGCACTATTGTTAAATGGCATCTTCATTATTTGATTGTTTATGGATTGGCAGATCAGTTGATTGTTTTTAATACACTCACTGATCCCCATATACATATCAATGGTTGCAAGCAATCAGATTGGTATATCGTTACATCATCATCGCCAGACTCTTTCCCAAGAGGGAAGCTTGATGTTGATGCATTACGGTACTGGCCGTCAGTTGAAATCAGTGCAGGGATGACTGATCTTTCAATGAAATAGTGGGCGTAGAGATAGTAATCATTTGCATGCACTATTCACTTAGGTGAGGTTGCTGTGCCATACAGCCAATCCCAGGACGAAGTCCTGATGATGAAATGCGCCGGGACGTGGCTGTACAGCAACCAGAAGTGACATGTGTGCGAGGTCCACAGTACAGTGAGACATTACCTACTGATGTTTGACCCATAACTGGTCGTTCATAGGATTTTATCAATGCTTGGTTTTGTTTTACTTGATGTAAGTGCAATGATTGAGAATTTTAATAAATTTTGTACTGTTTGAGACAGACTTCACTACCTTGTTTCCCCGAAAATAAGACCTAGCGTGATTGTCGGTGATGGCTGCAATATAAGCCCTACCCCCCAAATAAGCCCTAGTTAAAGTCCTTATAGGTCTTATTTTCAGGGTAGGGCTTATTTTTGGGGAAACAGGGTAGGGCTTATTTGGGGGGTAGAGCTTATATTGCAGCCATCACTGACAATCACGCTAGGTCTTATTTTCGGGGAAACAGGGTAGTAGAGCTCTCCTTCTTTTCTCCTCTCATGAGTTCATCTGTTTCCCATTATCGAGGCTGTGACCACTCTGTTGGATTCATTACCCTGCTGGGTTACACTGCTTGTTTGCCAAACACAAGAGTGTGAGAAATGATGTTCTGGTGAGTGTAGTACTTAAAGGGAGCGGTATAAGGAGCACATACGGTGTGATGTGAAGATCACTATCTCCATGGAGGACTTTTTTGTGTATCGTCATACACTTATTTAGCTATGAACTATTTCATGGACTGAGTTTTATTTTGTGCCTTTTTTTCTTTTTTCTTTTTGCACAGTTTTTTATTATCGCTACCGTGTTATTTAGAGAGTGCTACTGTTCACCTATATTTGAATTATTTAGTCTGTTTTAGGTGATTTTTATTTATGTGTTACATTTTGAAAGTGGTAGTTTCACATTTATATTTATATTGTAATTTTGATCACTGATTACATACTTTACATTACATACATGCAGAGGTGGATGAGAGTATGGAACATTGTTTTTGATATTGAACATTACTGCACAAGTACTGGCCAGTTCCATAGGCTAAAGTGGCTCCAATAGTTGACAAGTATCTATTTAAACTTATAAAAATGAATAGCACGTGTACATTATTGCACCCCTGCTTGCTAGGAGGAACCTTTATAAAAATGCCAGAGGGCTTTGAGTTAATTTAAAGTGCATCTAAAGCCAAAAAAGTTTAATACAATGTCACTTATCAGCCCTTAGATGTAATAACTGCATTCGTTTTGATTACTGATCAATTCTACAATGCCAAGACACATTCTTTCCCCACCTGACCCCCCACTATGTGTCCTGGGAATTACCTGTCCTTCCTGGGTGCCTAGGATCTTCATGGCAAGTGTCAGGATGAAAAGCAGTAAGAGATCAGGAAACATATATTCACTGATCTCCCCTGTGTAGTATGAACTCAGAAGAGTCTAGTTTTCACCACTTCCGGGTTCAAAGCACAGTCTGTTTTCGATCAGCTTTAACAGACTGCAGAGGTGACATTAGGGGTTCAGCAGACTACCGCCCCAACACTGAATAACTGTGATTGGTCATTACAGTGTTCACAAGGCACAGAGATACTCGGATTGGCCTTTTCCTGATGTGCCTTTTGCCTATGATCTCTGCTTTCTAACAGTGACAATGATTATTACAATGTTTTCAAATGTCCACTCAGAATAACCGCTTCCTCTACTGGCCATTTCACTACAATGCCCAGTAAAGAGGTGCAACAGGTGGTTAAAGAGAACCTCACCTGCACTGAGCTATCACATAGAGGTCTGTCACACTTGCCCCTAACGTAGGTGGTCAGTCACTATAGCTAACTTCTGTGTTCTTCACCTATAGCAGCCCCCTTTCCCATATGGCAAGCAGATTGCCCCTCAGGACTGGGGTGCCCCCAGTACTTATACGCAATGCTAAAGTGCCTGGCTACCACACCAGGGAAGGCACAAACCGAGCAAAGCAAACAGGTTCTTGCAGTCGGTAGACAGTAAGAGTGGTTAAACGACAGCCCAGGTACAAGGCAGGCAAGGTTCAGAGAGGTCAGGGTCAAATCTATAGTCAAATGGCAGGCAGAGTGCAGAAACTAGTCGATATCCGTTCCAAGGTAATCAACGAGGGAATCCAATCTTGCAGAACAGGATAGACAAATGGGGAGCTTGGAACACGTGTAGCAAATGCAATATCACAAGCATGAGACTGCAGGCTTGGCTGGCTTAAATCAGGTTTGGTCTCCTCCCAGAGACTGGCCACATCAATCACCTTGCAGGTAGACAGACAGACAAGGAGAATGCCACAGCCAAAATGAGGAAGCTAAAATAAGAAGCAGGAATGTTACATGCTCCTGACAAGGGCTTTCAGTCCCTTGTATAACAGCAATAAAATTGAATTAAAAAAAGAGAAAAAAATGCCATATTAAAGTTAAAGTAAATAGAATAAAAAATGCCCAAACATTTTTTAAAACCCCCTCCAACCCATGTACCTGCAAATGCAAACACATGTGTTGGGTGCATACAGGAGTGAAAAGGATAGTTGCACCACACATATTAGGTATTGCTGTACAATAATTCAAACATTTTTTTAAAACCCCCTCCAACCCATGTACCTGTAAAGGGTTTTGAAACATTGCTTATGGATAATTTTGGGTAATGTAGTCTTTCGTTGGTTCACGGGCATGGGCAATTTTGAAGCTTCATATACTTGGTATATATTTACTTGACGCAACCTTTTTTTTTATATTTTGCCAAAAAATTGGATGCTATATTGTGTGTGTGCACTAAAATTAATTAGGTGCATGTTTTTACTGAAAATATAGATTTGATAAATTATTGTGCAATTATTGTGTAACATAAAATATACAACTGTCCCATTTTATTCTAAACTTTCTCTGTTTTCAGAAAATATAGTGTATTGTGGGTTATAAAGATTCTTCAAGCCTGAAATGTACATTTTTAACATGTGTTCAAAAAATAGAAAAATAGCCATAGCAGCAAAAAAGTTAAAGCTATATTTTTCATTTGGTAAGGATGGTGAAGGGTGACTTTTGGGCAAAGTTTTTGGTAATTTTAGTTTCACTTTACCAAACGATGCCTTTTAAGGTATACAAACACTTTTAGGACAATTCTCATTTTCTTCAGTCATGTACATAATTGTTTACAATAACCACAAAATATTAAACAGCCTATTTTACACTGAGATTGTATTTTCATTTGAATGTGCTTTTGTGGGTAAGAGACCAATACTTCAACTTTGACATTTCACAGAATCAGTAGACATATATGTAGGATGCGTCATGCTGTTGTTTGAACAATGTCTGTACTCTGAGCAAGCAGATTGCTAAACTGAAGAAAAAAAAAATGAAGCTGTGACAAAAATAATGAACAAATTATGTATATTTTTATGTTTAAGTACGGTATTATTTAAGATTTATCTAAAAAATGTATACAATAAAACAATCTGGAACAGCAAACTTAATGTATTCGCTAATCCAACACTTCTAAATATCCTCCCTTTTAGGCCATAAAGTGTATGTGTACTTTAACCTGAGCTTTATTTGGGTTGTGACTGTTCTGCTCAGCTACCTTTTTTGCCTAAAGGCAAGCTGTCTTGAGAAAAATGCAGGAGCTGCCATTGCTGATCTCTTTCTGAAAATGCTGGTACCTGGTATGATGACCCAACAGCTTTAGTACTTTCTAAAGCACTCCCCCAGAACAAGTATGTAGAACAGTAAAGTCAGAGAAAAATCAGCATACCTGTTTCATGTCCTTGTCCTTATCAGAATACTTGTTCCATGCCTATGTGGTTGTTTGCACACTTGTACTAAACACCCTTTGCCTTCCTCAGCACATATCTGTAGCAGCCTTGGTCAAGCATTGCCTATGTTCTGGAGTAAAGCTGACCATACACTTTTAGTGCTTTTGTTCAGTCAGCGGGTTGAATGGAAAAAAAATAGCAGATTTTCTCCATCCATACAAAGGAGGTGGATGGAGGAATCCCCCCCCCCCCTCAATGGGACATTGAATTCTGACAGTGGTACTCGCTGCTGTCAGAATACACTGATCAGCAGCTGAGAGAAATGGGGGAGAAAAGAAGGGTGCCAAGAGGCAAAATAGTGTAGCAGATCCTTTTATTGGTAAATAAAACACATAAATAAATAAAATGCACTCACAAGCACTCTGTAAGGCTCCTTTCACATGGGCGCTCTGATCAGGTCCATTTTTCAGGTGGACCTGATCGAATGCTACATTCACTTCTATGAAGTGGTGGATGTCAGCGGTGACATGTCCACTGACATCCGCTGATGTTCGATCTGATCCTATCCGTGAAATCCAGACGGATGTAAACTCTATTCACCAGAAATGGACAGGCGATCTGTTTTCTAACGATCTCCCATAGAGGACAGTGGGGCTCTGACAGGTCCATCTCTGCACAGTGAGCGGAGACAGACCTGTCATCCGCCTGGTCAGCGGGGATCAGTGGAGCAATCCCCTGCTGAGCAAGCGGAATGCGTAATACAGACAAGCCCGTGTGAAAGGACCCCAAGTGTTAGCATGTCTCTGGGGAAAAATTAAGCAGGATCCAGGGTCTATGGAGCAAGATGGATTGCCTTCTGGAGGACCGCTGCAGCTGAAGATCATACATAGGAGCTGGCAGGAGGACCTCCATCAGACTGAGGAAGAAGGCGGATGTTTGCCTTTGAAACGCGTATCTCCATTAGGCCCCATTCACACCTCAGCGCTTTGTAGCTTGAAGTTTCAAAACACTGGAGGAGAAAAAATCAATAATTCTCTTTGGAAATGGTTCGCATCTCCACTACAAGTTGCCTAAAACCAAAGCAAGCCGTGGGGAATGTTGGTGGTCAGGCTCCGGGGGGGCAGCCCATAAGCTGTGTAAGGGGCCCAAAAATTTCTGATGGCTGCCCTGCTTCTAACCCTAACCCTAATATTAGCCCATAACCCTAAAAAATAGCAACACATGATGAAACACATGATATTTTTCATCTACTGGCTAATGAAAAAAAACCTGCGAAAACGCTTTAAAAACACTGCATAAAAACACTCAAAAATGCCCATACAAACGTCTGAAAAAACGCCTGAAAACTCAAACACTCAGGTGTGAATGCAGCCTAATCATAAGCTCCTGTGCTCCTGTGATGTCAGTGGCAGTCTTAAAGAAAGACAGCTTTGGCTCCAGCGGTCCTCCTGTCAGCTACTGTGCATGATCTTCAGTTTAGAATATGTTAGGTGAGAGCTAAAATGTATAAAGTGTTTGGCATCTACAAAATGAAAAAGACACTAAAGACACTCTGGGGGTTATTTACGAAAAGGCAAATCCACTTTGCACTACAAGTGCACTTGAAATTGCACTGAGAGTGCACTTGGAAGTGCAGTCGCTGTAAATCTGAGGGGTAGATCTGAAATGAGGCGAAGCTCTGCTGATTTTATCATCCAATCATGTGCAAGCTAAAATGCTGTTTTTTATTTTCCTTGCATGCCCCCTCGGATCTAAAGCGACTGCTCTTCCAAGTGCACTTTCAGTGCAATTTCAAGTGCACTTTGCACTTGTAGTGCAAAGTGGATTTGCCTTCAGTAAATAACCCCCTCTGTTCTTTATAGCTTCATCTGTACAGAAACATTTTGCTTTTGGTAATAATTTTGACTTATGTTTTATTTAAAACCTAAACAAAACACAGACAAAACATTTCCTGCTTCCTGAGGATGCTTCCACAAGTGTTTTTTTTTTTTTTAGAAACAAAAAAACCAAATGCATCTAGTCGTATCATTTTTCACTGCAGTTCAATTTAAAATATATCCCCTTACAAAATTTTCTTTCACTCTGCAGAAACTGTTGTTTTAGTATAAAGTCACATAATATTACACTGTTGATGATGTTTTTGCAGGAACACAGTGTACATACTGTAGCATTAGGAGCTTGGATGGATCAAAGGTTTATGATACTGGCAACTTATCAGAATGGTTATTTTTGGAGGGATTTGGTTTTGATAATATTAATGAGGGCCTTATGATGGGAGGTGCTGAAGATTGTATTTTTTTCTTTCTTTTTTATTGCCTTCTCTGTTTCAAATAATGACAGTGTAGATAGTTTTCACAGTGCCAACAAGCAGGCTGGTGAATGCAACTGCTGAATTCTTTTATGGCTGTTGCCACCCCAATCTTTACTATTAATATAGATGGCTGGTTTAAGACAACATATGCTCCTTTAGTTTTTACTAAAGTACATACAGTAGCTGTTGGCAGTAACCAGACTCATGATTAAATCCAGTGAGAAGCTAAGGAGTTCTAGAAGTAGAAATATATTTTTTATACTAGCTTCCAATCAATGAGGATTGCGCCTTGTAGCAACAAGTTTATGTAATAGTAAATCTGTAAATGCTGTAATATGTTCTCAAAGCTCTCCCCTCCTTACACCTGACTGTCCTTATTTCTGGCATGCACTGTAATATAATTAGACGGGCTAAAAAGCAGAGCAGAGTGATTTGTAGCACTTCTCTGTATAGACCAGGCCACATACTTGATGGTGTACACAGGCTAGGGAGGTGAGAGATTTGCTTATTCTTGGTTAGATCATTATCCCAACAGGATCTGCCACAATCTTCCCAATGAGTTAGAATAGTGTTTCCTAAAAAAAATGGATGGGGACCCAAATGCAGTCACGCCACTTAACTGTTTGTCCAAGCATGAAATCAGTAGATCAGTAGAAAGTTGCATAGCAAACTGTCGATGACTGACAGCACAGACACATATGGGCAACCAGAGTGTATGTAAGGTGAGGGGCAGGGAGAATTTCAAAGACAAAGCCTGAGCTCTGGAGTAAAGGGATTGATGCTACAATGCCAAGGGTAAAAGAATATTTTACCACCACATGCCTATTTCATTTGCACAATACCAATGCTCCCACAATTTCCGGTGTTGGGACTTTTTAGGTGGAAGATCTCTCAAAGAAATGTCATGATACAAACAAGTACTAAAAATTAATAATTTATTTGCACTTAACCCTCAAATAAAAAATGGCTATTATTAAAAGAAGGGGAGATTAGCCTCTTCGTCATTAAAATCAAAGCCAATATACATAATGCATGACATACAGGACACCTCACTGAACACATCCCTTTAAAATTGCTCCACAGCGTCATACTCTGTCAAATTACATCAAAAACACCACCCAGTGACCAACAATATTTGCAATGTCTCCCAGGACAAAACTATGATGATCACAGTAGTTCCCTGTAGACAGATTCCTAGTCTCAATGCATTTTGCTTAAATGTGTAGTGCTACCTCCATAGGAGTGGCTGGATAGGATGGGCCTCTGTTCTTTGCCTCAACCTTCTCAAAAACTTTGGCCCCTCTGACCCACCAGGATGAGTGTACAAACATATGATGCCACAGTATTACACTGAAAGTAATACTCAGTACTAGGGATGAGCCGAACACCCCCCGGTTCGGTTCGCACCAGAACCCGCGAACGGACCGAAAGTTCGCACGAACGTTAGAACCCCATTGACGTCTATGGGACTCGAACGTTCGAAATCAAAAGTGCTCATTTTAAAGGCTAATTTGCATGGTATTGTCCTAAAAAGGGTTTGGGGACCCGGGTCCTACCCCAGGGGACATGTATCAATGCAAAAAAAACTTTTAAAAACGGCCGTTTTTTCGGGAGCAGTGATTTTAATGATGCTTAAAGTAAAAAAAAAAAAGTGAAATATTCCTTTAAATATCGTACCTGGGGGGTGTCTATAGTATGCCTGTAAAGTGACGCGTGTTTCCCATGTTTAGAACAGTCCCTGCACCAAATGTCATTTTTAAAGGAAAAAATCTCATTTAAAACTGCTTGCGGGTTTAATGTCATGTCGGGTCATGGCAATATGGATGAAAATCAGTGAGACAAACGGCATGGGTACCCCCCAGTCCATTACCAGTCCCTTTGGGTCTTGTATGGATATTAAGGGGAACCCCGCACCCAAATTAAAATAAGGAAAGGTGTGGGGCCACCAGGCCCTATATACTCTGAACAGCAGTATACAGGCGGTGCAAACAAGACAGGGACTGTAGGTTTGTTGTTAAGTAGAATCTGTTTGTAATTTTGAACATTTTTAACGTGTTTAGCTCCAGCCAAAAAATCTTTTCTAAGCTTTTTGGAAAACATAGGGAAGGGTTATCACCCCTGTGACATTTGTTTTGCTGTCTTTCCTCCTCTTCAGAAGATTTCACCTCACTTTTTTGTCCCAATGAAAAATGTTTTTTGAAAATTTGGGTTTTTTTGTGGAACAAGGATTGGAAAGCATCAGTGGAAAGGAGAACTTGTTTTCCCATATTAACTCTTACAGGAGAGAATTTCCCTTCCTAGGGGTAGATTTCATCTCACTTCCTGTTGTCTCCTTCCGTTTGCAAGTAGGAGTCGTTTGTAAGTTAGATGTTTGAAAGTAGGGTCCTGCCCTATATACTCAGCAGAAATTTGGGCCTTAGGTGTTGCTGTGGCCACAACACTGTAAGCCCTCACAGGGCCCTGCTGTGAAATATTAGATCAAGAATTGTAATTACATGCCCCTGTTGAACAGCAGCTGAAAAATTAGGCCTTAGGCACTGGTGCTGGTGCCACAACACTGCAACCCCTCACAGACACTCTAGTTGGAACGCAGGAACGAGCCCTGCTGCAAATTATTGCTTCAAAAATTGTAATTACACGCCCCTGTTAGACAGGGGCAGAAAAATTGGGCCTTAGGCACTGGTGCTGGTGCCACAACACTGCAACCCCTCACAGACACTCTAGTTGGAACGCAGGAACGAGCCCTGCTGCAAAGTATTGCATCAAAAATTGTAATTACACGCCCCTGTTAGACAGGGGCTGAAAAATTGGGCCTTAGGCACTGGTGGTGGCGCCCAGAACCAAAAATGTTCTTACAAGCTATCAGCGTGATGATTGAGGAGGAAGAGGATAATTACTCAGGGATAGTCACTCAGCATCAGCATAGGCAGTCTTTGAAGGGATCTGAGATTTCAAAAAAAATTATTCGGTTACATCAGCATCAGGTGCTTGGTAGCTGGTGGTGATCCAAGACTCATTCATTTTTATGAAGGTCAGCCGATCGACCGAGTCGGTGGACAGACGCACCCTGTGATCGGTTACCACGCCTCCAGCAGCACTGAATGTGCGTTCCGAAAGAACGCTGGATGCAGGACAGGCCAGTAGCTCAATTGCATACTGTGCAAGCTCTGGCCAGTGATCCATCCTCAAGACCCAGTAACCCAGAGGATTTTCGGTGGGAAAGGTGTCCAAGTCTGATCTTGCCCCTAGGTATTCCTGCACCATGTAAAACAGACGCTGGCGATGGTTGCTGGAACCGATCATACCTTGGGGCTGCGGACCAAAAAATTGTCTGAACGCATCGGTCAGACGGCCACCTTCTCCACCGCTCCTTCTTTGACTGACCGAAGCCTCAGCAACACGTTGTCCAGAAACAGGAGTTTGTAACCTCCCAGTCTCTGGGAACGCGTTGCACAGACCTTTCTGCAAGGCCTCCCGAAGATGTTTCATCCTCTGCTCCCTCTGCGATGGCAAGATAAGGTCCGCAACCTTACCCTTGTAACGTGGATCAAGGAGGGTTGCCAGCCAGTATTGGTCCTTCTCCTTGATACCACGAATACGAGGATCCTTACGCAGGCTTTGCAGGATCAGGGAGGCCATGCAGCGTAGGTTTGCTGAGGCATTCGGTCCGGAGTCCTCTGGGTCACTAAGAACGACATGGTCCGCAGCCACCTCCTCCCAGCCACGTACAAGTCCATGTGTTTCTTGGGACTGATCCCTTAAAGACTGCTGCTGATGCTGAGTGCCAGGCTCCACCTCCATACTGACACAATCTTCCTCCTCCTCCTCTTCCTCCTCGTCCTCTTCCTGTGTGATCGGCGGGCACGCAGGAACACTGTCTGGATAAAGGGGGCCTTGAGAGCTAAGGAAGTCCTCCTCTTCCTGCCTCTGTTCTGCCTCAAGTGCCCTGTCCATTATTCCACGCAGCGTGTGCTCCAACAGGTGGACAAGGGGGACAGTGTCACTGATGCATGCACTGTCACTGCTCACCATCCTCGTGGCCTCCTCGAATGGTGACAGGACAGTGCATGCATCCCTGATCATGGCCCACTGGCGTGGGGAAAAAAAACCAAGCTCCCCTGACCCTGTCCTGGTGCCATAGTCGCACAGGTACTCATTGATGGCCCTCTGCTGCGTGTGCAGCCGCTGCAGCATGGCCAACGTTGAGTTCCACCTGGTGGGCATGTCACAGATTAGGCGGTTCTTGGGCAGGTTAAACTCCTTTTGGAGGTCCGTCAGCCGAGCACTGGCATTATATGACCGGCGGAAATGCACACAGACTTTCCTGGCCTGCCTCAGGACATCCTGTAAGCCCGGGTACCTGCCCAAGAACCGCTGCACCACCAAGTTAAGGACGTGAGCCAAACAGGGCACATGGGTCATTTGTCCCTGTCGGAGGGCAGAGAGGAGGTTGGTGCCATTGTCGCAAACCACCATTCCTGCCTTAAGTTGGCGTGGCGTCAACCACCTCTGAACCTGCCCCTGCAGAGCTGACAGAACCTCTGCCCCAGTGTGGCTCCTGTCCCCCAAGCACACCAGCTCAAGCACCGCATGGCATCTTTTGGCCTGCGTACTTGCGTAGCCCCTTGAACGCCTACGGAGCACCGCTGGTTCCGAGGAAGAGGCCATGGAGGAAGAAGAAGAGGAGGGGGTGGAGGAGAGAGGTGTGTCACAATCAGCATTTTGGAGGCGTGGTGGCGGAACAACCTCCAACACTACTGCACCTTGTCCTGCATCCTTCCCAGCTGCCAGCAGAGTCACCCAATGCGCCGTGAAACTTAGGTAACGTCCCTGTCCATGCC
Organism: Aquarana catesbeiana; assembly: GCF_042186555.1. Classification (NCBI taxonomy): domain Eukaryota; kingdom Metazoa; phylum Chordata; class Amphibia; order Anura; family Ranidae; genus Aquarana; species Aquarana catesbeiana. The sequence continues at coordinate 440,528,023 of NC_133327.1, read as the reverse complement.
TGCTGGACCATGAGTCAGCGGTAATATGCACCTTACCGCTGACCGCCCTGTCCAGCGAGGCATGGACATTGCCTTCCACATGCCGGTAGAGAGCCGGAATCGCCTTCCGTGAGAAAAAGTGGCGTTTGGGTACCTGCCACTGAGGAACCGCACATTCCACAAACTCACGGAAGGGGGCAGAGTCTACCAACTGAAAAGGCAGCAGTTGAAGTGCTAGCAATTTTGCCAAGCTAGCATTCAACCGCTGGGCATGTGGATGGCTGGGAGCAAACTTCTTTCGGCGGTGCAGCAGCTGGGGCAGGGAAATTTGCCTGGTACAATCTGACGTCGGTGTACCAAAAGCAGATTGCCCACAAGTACTTGGCTGTGACACACCTAATTCTACACCTTCATTCCTCTCACTGCAGGTCTCAGAGAGGACTGAAGGTCTAGTGGGGTTGGAAATCTCAGCTGATGAGGAGCAAGGAGAGATCCTCTTTGTTCTTTGGTGTGGGTCTTTTAGATACGCTTGCCAACGAACTGCATGGCAGGTCAACATATGTCTGGTCAAGCATGTGGTACCCAAGCGGGAGATATTTTGGCCACGCGAGATACGCTTGAGACATATGTTGCAAATAGCAGCGGTGCGATCTGATGCACTCGTCTCAAAAAAGGCCCACACCAAAGAACTTTTTGAATAACGCGCAGAGACTGCAGCGCCCTGCACATGTGGAGCTTTGGGGTGTGATGCAGTCAATGTGCTGCCCTTAGGCTGGCCCCTGGAGGGCATCCTGCCTCGTTGGTGATGTGCTGCCGCCTCCTCCTCCTCCTCCTCCTCCTCCTCCTCCTCCTCCTCCTCCTCTCTCCTATCAGGCACCCACGTTGAGTCAGTGACCTCATCATCCCCTCCCTCCTCATCACTGGAGCAAACCTGGCAGTATGCTGCAGCAGGGGGAGCATGACTGCCAGATTGCTGTCCTTCTTGGGCACCCCCTCTGTCCGCGCTCATGTTACTGCCTTCATCGAGCTCAGTATCGTCATCAGAGCCTTCCAAACGCTGGGCATCCTCCTGGAGCATGTACCCAACACTGTGGTCAAACAGTTCGAGGGAATCCTCATGAGGACATGGTGGAGCTAGGGAAGGAGTCACTGATGACATTGAGCTGAGGGAAGAGGCCGCTGCTTTGCCAGACAAAGCACCCTGGGCATGGGTGAGAGAGGATGAGGAGGATGAGGACGGCTTGGTCATCCACTCGACCAAGTCTTCCGCATGTTGCGGCTCAACATGGCCAGCTGCCGAAAAAAAGGCCAAGCGTGTCCCATGGCCACGTGCTGATGAGGATGCACCGTCTCCACGACCAGCACTAGACACAGAGCCTGCTTGCCCTCTCTTATTGGCTTGTGACTGTCTGCCTCTCCTTCTTGGCCTTCCAGACATACTAATGGCCTGTAGCTGCACTAAGCTGGGATAGAACACCTGTAATTTTCTTCAAGTAGCTTTATATACTGTAACCAGACAAGCCTGCCTGTCAGTAGGAAGATAACAGGAACGGATCTAGCTGAACACTGTGAGCAGGACGCACTGTACTAAATGTAAATAGTCTAGCTGCCTGACCGTGGTACTAATAGGATCAAATAGAACACCTGTAATTTTCTTCAGGTAGCTTTATATACTGTAACCAGACAAGCCTGCCTGTCAGTAGGAAGATAACAGGAACGGATCTAGCTGTACACTGTGAGCAGGACGCACTGTACTAAATGTAAATAGTCTAGCTGCCTGACCGTGGTACTAATAGGATCAAATAGAACACCTGTAATTTTCTTCAGGTAGCTTTATATACTGTAACCAGACAAGCCTGCCTGTCAGTAGGAAGATAACAGGAACGGATCTAGCTGAACACTGTGAGCAGGACACACTGTACTAAATGTAAATAGTCTAGCTGCCTGACCGTGGTACTAATAGGATCAAATAGAACACCTGTAATTTTCTTCAGGTAGCTTTATATACTGTAACCAGACAAGCCTGCCGGTCAGTAGGAATTTAACAGGAACGGATCTAGCTGAACACTGTGAGCAGGACGCACTGCACTAAATGTAAATAGCAGGAACGGATCTAGCTGAACACTGTGAGCAGGACGCACTGCACTAAATGTAAATAGTCTAGAAGATAACAGGAACGGATCTAGCTGAACACTGTGAGCAGGACGCACTGCATTAAATGTAAATAGTCTAGATAGAAGATAACAGGAACGGATCTAGCTAAACTGAATACAGTGTATATATATATATGCAACACCTGGGATGCATATATATACACAATACACTGTAAGTGCAGCTAAGTGACTGACTGTTCTGCCTAATCTATCTAACTCAAATCAAATGACACTGTCTCTCTCTCTCTCTATCTCTCAGCACACCGGAACACACACTACACAGGGCCGCCGTGCAGGCGGCCTTATATAGTGTGGGGTGTGTACTAAATGCCCTGAGCCGTAATTGGCCAAAGCCACCCTGGCTTTGGCCAATTACAGCTCTCTCTACTGACAGCGCTGTGATTGGCCAAGCATGCGGGTCATAGTGCATGCTTGGCCAATCATCAGCCAGCAATGCACTGCGATGCCGCAGTGAATTATGGGCCGTGACGCGCCACACGAATTTAGCGCGAACGGCCCATAACGTTCGCAATTCGGCGAACGATCGAACAGCCGATGTTCGAGTCGAACATGGGTTCGACTCGAACACGAAGCTCATCCCTACTCAGTACCCAATAGTAGTGCAATATCAAAGAAAACAGGCACAAAACCAGGTCGTAAAGGCACATTTAATATATTGTCACCTAATATTTTTGGTAACTAGGCAAGCATAAAATGAATTAACAATGGTAATAACACTAATTAGCATACAAAGGAATTACCAGAAAGGACTAGGCATTTAATGACATTTGGTGCCCAGATCAGCATAAACAGTAACAAGGCCACCCCAAGTGCAGCAGTGAGCAGTAGTAAAGTTTAATCTACCGAGTGCTGGAACTATACTGCCAGAGTGCATTTATGGTGGCTATGCTAGTCCTCGAATGACGGGGTATGCATTGTCCAGAATAAAAGGAGGATGGTAGCAGAGGGGGAAGGGGAACAAGGGGGGCTTGTACATTAACTATTACGGGAGGGGCAGTCCTTTGAGCTGTTTTTCTGCTGGCTATCACTGAGGCCCTTTAACAATGTCAGTGCACTTAACAACAGTCCCAATTAACCACTAGGCGACCAACCACCGCAGTTATACTGTGGCAGGTTGGCTCACCTGGGGAAAACACCGTAGGTATACGTCAGCCGCTTTAAGACCACTAGGGGGCGCAACAATGAAGCCAATGTGCATGCTTGGCAGCTGTGATGTTCGCCGGGCACCTGCGATCGCTCCTGAGAGACACAGAACAGAGATCTGTCAATGTAAACAGACAGATCTCTGTTCTGTCAGGGGTGAGGAGACACATCTGTTGTTCATACTAAGTATGAACAGCGATATGTCTCCTCCTTCAGGCAGTCCCATCCCCCACCGTTAGAATCACTCCCTAGGACACACATTTAACCCCTTGATCACCCCCTACTGTTAACCCCTTCCCTGCCAGTGACATTTATACAGTAACCAGTGGCTATTTTTAGCTCTGATCGCTGTATAAATGTCAATGGTCCCAAACCAACAGTAAGTCTAGATGAGAATCACTAATTTAGTAAAACAGTTCTGAACAGAAACAGTTATTTGCACTTATCCTCATAAACAGCATCATTTTCAGTGGTACTTAAAGCTGGCCATACATGACTTTTTTTCAGCAAACAGGCTGAATGAAAAAACGGAACCAATTCCCCCATCCACACATTTAAGATGAATGGAAAAATCCTCCCCTCTGTGATATTGTATTCTGACAGCAGGGAGATTGCTCTGTCAGAAAAAACAGATCAGCACTGCAGCCATAGGCCAAATCGGCCAAATTCTAATTCATTTATGGCCACCTTAAAGTGGTTGTTAAGCCACTATAATCTAGTCATCCCATCCCCTGTGTTATATAGCAATATGTGTCCTAATGTCTGATCTATAAAAAAAAGATGCAGATTTCTACCTTATATCAGAGCGCCTCCCGACGCTCACGTGACTCCTTAGCTCTCTCCTCTTCCTGGCTGACCGCTATAGCAGCAGGGGCCGAGAACTCCTGCTGACTTCAGCCGGGGAGGAGGGGAGGAGAGAGGAGAGAGCCGAGGAGCTACGTGAGTACCGGGAGACGCTCTGATATAAGGTTGGCATAGTTTTTATATATGTAAGGAAGATAGGGGGCGCTAGATACCATATTATTCAAGTGCTCTAAATAAATAAATCTCCTGCATTACCAAAAAAATGGAAATGTAAGAAAGCTAGGGGGCGCTAGATACCATACTATTCAAGTGCTTTAAATAAATAAATATCCTGCATTACCAAAAAAATGAAAAACATAATAATGACAAATCATAATTAGATTACACATTGGAGTGCCCACAATAGTGAAAAAAATATATAGTGATTGATTGTCCACATAAAAAAGTGTTTTGAAGTGGTTGAAATGATATCTTTCAATAATATCCCAATCTTGTTGCTGTAAACGAAAGGTTTTCCATCACCAAAGGAAAATAAGAAAAAGGAAAACACCTCGAAGTAGTAGATATCTGCTTACCAGATACCAATGACTCCTTTAGTTAAAAAGAGAGTCACTAGCGCTTGTGCAGGGTTGTGCCTGCTCACATGGATGGCCGGACTGTGGTTGGTATTATAGGCATGGATCGTTCCCGTCAAGCTCATTCAAGATAGGATAAGGATACATAGGAAACAAAAACAGTCTCCATAGCGTAAAACCATTTATTAAAAAAGTAAACAAATTAAAAAGCCAAATGGCCGCTTACATTGGTGGGTGCCTACCCGGCACTGGGGCTGCTTGCATGTCAGGGTGACTTCACAGTCAGAAAAAGCCTTTCATGTCTCCTCCACGCTGGCGTGCGTTCCAGCTTACACAGGGGGGCAGCCAAAGGATCCGGATGTTGTTGGGTGATAGGACATGTGACCACGTACCGCTCCATGTGTACGTGGTCACATGTCCTATCACCCAACAACATCCGGATCCTTTGGCTGCCCCCCTGTGTAAGCTGGAACGCACGCCAGCGTGGAGGAGACATGAAAGGCTTTTTCTGACTGTGAAGTCACCCTGACATGCAAGCAGCCCCAGTGCCGGGTAGGCACCCACCAATGTAAGCGGCCATTTGGCTTTTTAATTTGTTTACTTTTTTAATAAATGGTTTTACGCTATGGAGACTGTTTTTGTTTCCTATGTATCCTTATCCTATCTTGAATGAGCTTGACGGGAACGATCCATGCCTATAATACCAACCACAGTCCGGCCATCCATGTGAGCAGGCACAACCCTGCACAAGCGCTAGTGACTCTCTTTTTAACTAAAGGAGTCATTGGTATCTGGTAAGCAGATATCTACTACTTCGAGGTGTTTTCCTTTTTCTTATTTTCCTTTGGTGATGGAAAACCTTTCGTTTACAGCAACAAGATTGGGATATTATTGAAAGATATCATTTCAACCACTTCAAAACACTTTTTTATGTGGACAATCAATCACTATATATTTTTTTCACTATTGTGGGCACTCCAATGTGTAATCTAATTATGATTTGTCATTATTATGTTTTTCATTTTTTTGGTAATGCAGGATATTTATTTATTTAAAGCACTTGAATAGTATGGTATCTAGCGCCCCCTAGCTTTCTTACATTTCCATTTTTTTGGTAATGCAGGAGATTTATTTATTTAGAGCACTTGAATAATATGGTATCTAGCGCCCCCTATCTTCCTTACATTCCTTTTTTTGATTATTCAAAAATTGGGGAGCAGCTTACACTGATTGTTTATATATTTCCACAAATTTTCTTTATTGTTGGGAATGTTTTCTTACTAGATCTATCACCAGTATATGTAATTCATATATATTATCTGCTATCGACACCACTGGCGCGAAGGTTTTTACTATTTTCTATAGTTTTTATATAGCTCAGACACTGGGGCACATATTGTTATATTACAGAGGGGATGGGATGAATAGATTATAGTTTTTAAAGCAGCAGGAGGGGAGGGGCGGGCAGTGTCTGAAGCTAACAGGTAGGGAGGGAGGGGCAGGGACAGAGAAGGACAGAGCAGGGCTGCAGGTGGCAGAGGCATGTAAACTGACCACAGTGTCAGGGCTCAGCAGCCATGATAACCATGGTTAGTTTGCAGGGGGAGGGCAGAAGCAGGCAGGATCAGCCAGGTTTTTTTAGGTGATACAGAGGGCCAAATGACACAGCACAAGCACTGTGTTGTTATTCATGCTTTAAGGGAACAGGATATATATTTTTTTAAGGGTAACAAATAGGGATGGGTGAACGGTTCGGCCCGAGCATAAGTTCGGGCCGAACTTTGGTTGTTCAAACAATATGCGGTGTTCGGAGCAAATTCGAAAGCCACCGGAACACCGTTAAAGTCTATGGGACATTAACATGAAAAATCAAATGTGTTCATTTTAACACATATAAACAAGTTATTGTCATAAGAAGTGTTTGGATATTAAGGGGAACCCTGCGCCATTTTTTTTTAAAAAAATGGCGTAGGGGTCCCCTTCAAAATCCATACCAGACCCTTCAGGTCTGGTATGGATTTTAAGAGGAACCCCGCGCCAAAATAAAAAAAAAATTTTGGGGGTCCCCCCAAAAATCCATACCAGACCCTTTTCCGAGCACACAACCTGACAGGCCACAGGAAAAAAGGGGGGACGAGAGAGCACCCCCCCTGAACCGTACCAGGCCACATGCCCTCAACATGGGGAGGGTGCTTTGGGGTAGCCCCCCAAAGCACCTTGTCCCCATAATGATGGTGACAAGGGCCTCATCCCCACAACCCTTGCCTGGTGGTTGTGGGGGTCTGTGGGCAGGGGGCTTATCGGAATCTGGAAGCCCCCTTTAACAAGGGGACCCCCAGATCCTGCCTCCCCTGTTTGAAATGGTAACGGGTACATTGTACCTGTACCATTTCACAAAAAAAGTGTCAAAATGTTAAAAAAAAACACAAGACACATCTTGGGACAAGTCCTTTATTAAAAAATGAAAAATAAAAATGTCCCATGAAGTCCATTCATCATCTTGCTTCGCCGACGGACCGAAAAAAATAATAAAAAGGATCCGCCTCCATGGGAGGCACCCGCCGTATGACGCTTCAGTGCTGATGACAGTTCTTTTACAACTGAGGGCTGGGCCACACGTTGATGTAACCCGGTCACTGGGAAGTCCCCGTGCGTCAGAGGGGGGGCGGGGGCACCTGGGTACGTCACCGTGTGGCCCCGCCCTCAGTTATATAAGAACTGTCACCTGCGAGGACGCGTCAGACGGCGGGTGCCTCCCATGGAGGTGGATCGGTGGCGGGTTTTTTTTATTTCTCTGTCCGTCGGCGGAGCCATAGAAGAAGATGAATGGACTTCGTGGGACATTTTTATTTTTATTTTTAATTTTTTAATAAAGGACTTGGGCTGAGTGCATGATGTGACGCACACGGATGGGGGAGTGGCCTGGTGGCGGCGCCGTGGAAGCGGGCGGCGTAGCAGTGCGAGATCCGAATACCAGCCGCACTCGGGACGAGGAGCTGCCGACACCGCTGGAGCCATGAGTGGATCGACTGGCTCAGATCCCTGGCTGCATGTGACACTGCGCGTCCCGGGCAGGCTCTCCTCTCTGTTACCCATCGATCACTCCGGACGGGTGCTGGATGTGATGCGCGTCCCGCAGCTTGCCCCGGTTGTCCCCCCCCAGCCCCGCAAGCCTCTCTGTTAGCTCGGTACCATGTCCGGATTGCCGGCGGGTCAGGCAGCACACCACCCGCACTATACCCCGGAAATGTAATAAGTAGCTGCGGCTAGCAGGAGGACAATCCTATAATTTTCCGGCTACTCCTGGGTATGGTCCGAAGTGGCGGTTGGCTTAAAAAGCTTTATTTGGGACCCCAACCAGTGAGGTAGACGGGAACCGTGCCAAACAGTGTGAACCTGGAAGGAATCCCTGAGAATGCGGAACCGGTCTCTGAGGTAAGGCGTGGAGAACTGTTTACTGCAAGCTGGTTTATTTGAAGTCACATAAAGGTTCTCGAGGCCAGTATTAACATGTATGAAGAGCTGCTCAGCTGCTGTCTAGCTTGATACTTAAAGAGGAGGCCGCGCTACAATAAATGTCAAGCTATACGGTGGTGAATGGGAAATAAATATAGAAAAAAAAGAGGAAAATAATTATAATATTCACTTCAATAACACACCGTAGTAGGTTGAATGTAGGGACCACTGCTTGAGCATCACTGATAAAGAGAGGTGTATGTGCAGATAGCCGATCAGAGTTTGTCCAATTATATGCCAAAGGTCTTGGAGAGAACCACAGATTGTTGGGTAACTCAGGGCTCTGCGATAAATTCACTTAAAGGATCAGTGGGGAGGCTTGGAGCGGGGTGTGGACAAAAAAAGTGAGAAGGAGAGGAGCGAACAATTCTGCAGGCCGGGAGGGTGAGAGGAGGCCCGAGGGGGAGGAGAAAATGAGAGGGCGCTCTCAAAGAGGAGCGGAAGTGAAGCAGCCGAGAGAGACTAAATTCAAGTTCCATTCAAAAGTACCTGAAGGAACCAAACCTGGGAAGTCCAAAGAATCCAGCCCAAGAAAGTAAACAGCAGAGTGGGAAGGATAAGAAGAAAGAATCAGGGAAGAATCAAGGCGCTCACGGTGAAACATCTGAGGAGGAAAGGAAAGACACCTGCCCGGCGGAAGATAGCACCATAGAACCACTGCCAACAAAAACTGAATTTCTGGAAATGTTCGCCAAACTGGAAAACGTAATCAAAACAGAAATCCTCAACGTTAGATTCGATTTGGGCCATTTGCTGAAGCGTGTGGAAATAGTGGAGGAGGCCTCAGAGAGCCAGAATCGTGAAATAGCTGAATTAAAACTTCAAGTAAGGAATCTGCAGTTGGCTCAATGAGACATTCTTTATAAATTAGAAGAGTATTAAAACCAAAGTCGCAGACAAAATCTGAGACTCCGTGCCATACCAGAACAACATGGCGAAGACCTACCTTTCAAAATGAAAGCTATTTTCAACCCAATTCTAGATAGAGGCCCAAATGAAGAACTGATGATTGACCAGGTCCATAGGTTAAGGAAACCTCCAAGCGTTAGTGAAGATACACCAAGAGACGTTATTATCAGGTTCCACCATTATGAAGAGAAACCAAGAATATGGAGCAATCTTAGGAAAATTCAGCCTGTAAAATTCGAAGGGGCAGTGATTCAGATATTTTCCGATATTTCGGCAGGGACCCTAGCCAGGAGACGCCAGCTTAGACCTCTATTGGAAGAATTGAGGATGGCAAACATGAAATACAGCTGGGGTTTCCCTACCTCATTGAATGTAGTGAAAGTGGGCAGAACAGTCAGATTGAAACACACAGAGAACTTGCAGGACTTTTGCAGAGAGCTTGATATCCCTGTTCCAGTTATGCCCAAGTAGAAAGTAGATGTTCCTGATTGCTACTAGGATTCTTGAGACCTTGATTGTTGTAGCTGGGTCGGTGATTCTGGGGTGGCGGGGGGTGGGGGGGCTTTGGTGGGAGGGGCGGTGCCCCATGCGGGGGGGGAGAGGGTAGTCTGTCGGCTGCCCGCTCGCCCTGTTCCCCCCCCTTTTTGTTGGGTGGGGGGGGAGAAGGGCGACTGTGGTGATCCGCTGTCAGAGTCACACTCCAATGTCTCTGCTGGTCGTAGGTAGAGATCAATGTTTTCTTTCTACTGTGGACCTGTAGCCAGGTTTTTGCTGGCAGGGAGAGGGGGGGTGGTGGGAGGGGTGGTGGTTGGGGGTGGGGTTTGGTGGGGAGAGGGGGGGAGCTGGTCCTGCAGACGCACCAAATAGGGGTTCAAAGAAAAACATGTGCCATTACAATGTAGGTCGACTCAAAGAATAAATGACAGAATTCACTTGCTTGACATATAACGTAAAAGGTTTGAATTCCCCTCTCAAGAGACACAAAGTGTTGAAAGAATTAGAGCATCTCAAGGTTGATGTTGTGTTTCTCCAAGAGACCCACCTCTCACAGGATACTCACATCAGACTGTTCTCCAACTGCTTCCCCAAATGGTTCTATGGTGACTCCCCCATTAAGAGGGCCAAAGGGGTGGCAAATGGGTTCTAAAAAAGGATTAAGTTTGCGATCCTGGAGGGAAGCCCAGACCAGGAGGGCCGTTACCTCTTTTTGAAGGTGAGGGTGGGAGATAGGGTTTTTACTTTGGCAGATATTTATTGCCCTAATAAAAATCCAATTAAATATTTGTCTCAGGTTTTGACCAAGTTGATGAATTTTAGGGCAGGAGAAAGTGATACTGGCAGGAGATCTCAATTTTTGCCTAGATCCAACATTGGACAGTACATCTAATCTACAGGGAGTTAGTAGGAATGTCCTAAAAAAAATAGGTCAGAAACTGCATAGTTGCCAAATGATCGATGCATGGAGATTTCAGCATGCGAAGGACAGGGACTATACTTTCTTTTCTCCAGTTCATGGGTCTTATTCAAGGCTTGATTACTTCATGGTAAATCACAGACTATTAGATTTTGTCAAGGACACGAGGATCGGAACTACCACGTTCTCCAATCATGCCCCAGTCTTAATGAAGGTGGGGATACCGGGATTCAGGAGGCCCTCATATTCATGGCAGTTGGATGAAAAGCTTCTTGAGAATCCTATCATTAGTAGTAAAATACAAGAGGAAATTGACGGGTTTTTTTTGATAAATGATAATGGTGAGATTTCTGGATCAGTCCTGTGGGAGGCGTTTAAAGCTTACTTAAGGGGCATTTTGATCTCAATAGGGGCCAAGGAAAAAAAAGAAAGCTCAAAAAGGAAATCAGAACTCTTATGCCCCGTACACACGGTCGGACTTTGTTCGGACATTCCGACAACAAAATCCTAGGATTTTTTCTGACGGATGTTGGCTCAAACTTGTCTTGCATACACACGGTCACACAAAGTTGTCGGAAAATCCGATCGTTCTGAACGCGGTGACGTAAAACACGTACGTCGGGACTATAAACAGGGCAGTGGCCAATAGCTTTCATCTCTTTATTTATTCTGAGCATGCGTGGCACTTTGTCCGTCGGATTTGTGTACACACGATCGGAATTTCCGACAACGGATTTTGTTGTCGGAAAATTTTATCTCCTGCTCTCCAACTTTGTGTGTCGGAAAATCCGATGGAAAATGTGTTATGGAGCCCACACACGGTCGGAATTTCCGACAACACGCTCCGATCGGACATTTTCCATCGGAAAATCCGACCGTGTGTACGGGGCATTAGATGAAATCCACCATCTTGAAAATTTACATAAGGCCACTAACAGAGATCATAACCTGCTCCTACACCAACTAATAATAAAAAGAGAAGAATTAAAAGACTTAATGGAGATTGAATCTAAGCATATCTTAAACAAAAATCTAAGAGAGAGATTTAGATGGAGTAACAAGGTGGGGAAGCATCTGGCAACAACCTTGAAAAGGAAAGGAGGGACCAACTTTATAGATAAGATCCAAAATAAGAAGGGGATATTAAAATACACCTCCAGAGATATAGCTGAAGAATTTCGGAGATATTACGCATCCCTTTATAAGGTTAGGCATAGTGGGATAGGTACTCTGGAAAGAGAGGAGAAGATGGACGAGTTTATAAGAGAGGCAGGTTTACCAACCCTTTCGGACAGTGATGCAAAAGATCTCGACGGTCCGATTACCGAAGATGAGATCGAGAAAGCCGTGAAAGCATCTCCCTCCGGTAAGAGTTCAGGGCCAGACGGCTTCACAGCCTTTAAGGAGTCCTTAATCCCCAAGCTTTGTCAGATCTGGAATGGAATAGGGGGTCAGGTAGAGCTCTGTGACGGGGCACTGATTGCGTCAGTAACATTAATACCAAAGGAAGGGAAAGATAGCTCGCTGTGCTCGAGCTATAGGCCGATAGCCCTGCTGAACACAGATATTAAATTATACGCCAAGGTACTAGCCAGCAGATTAAAGGATAGAATGTCACACTGGATCCACCCAGACCAGACAGGCTTCATACGAGGGAGAGAGGGGAGGGACAATGGCGTTAGGACGCTCCTGGTTATGGATGCGATGAAAGCAAAGGGAACCCCAGGTCTACTTCTGTCGATAGACGCAAAGAAAGCCTTCGACAGAGTAGACTGGGATTTCATGTAGCATTTCATGGGCCAGCGTTAATCGAGGGAATTAAAACTTTTTGTAAAAATTAATTATGATTTCTTATAACAGATAAAATGTAAAAAGTCAAGGATATGCTACCATGATGTGACAAGAATGAGATGGGATAATAAAATGAGTCATAAATGGTGATTAAAATCCTCTCAACGAAATCGCTGAAGTAGCAAAAAAGAAAAAAAAAATTAATAAAGGACTTGTCCCAAGATGTGGATGTGTTTTTTTTAACATTTTGACACTTTTTGTGAAATGGTAAGGGTACAATGTACCCCTTACCATATCAAACAGGGGGGGCCGGGATATGGGGGTTCCCTCATTAAAGGGGGCTTCCAGATTCTGATAAGGCCCCACAACCACTGGGCAAGAGCTGAAGGCTTTGGTATGGATTTTGAGGGGAACCCCTACGCCATTTAAAAAAAAAAAATTGGTGCAGGGTTCCCCTTAATATTCATACCAGACCTGAAGGGCCTGGTATGGAATTTGAGGGGACCCCCATGCAATTTTTTTTTAAATTTGGTTCGGGGTTCCCCTTAATATTCATACCAGACCCAAAGGGCCTGGTAATGGACTGGGGGGGATCCCATGCCGTTTTTTTCAATGACTTATCTGTATTGCCGGGACCTGACAATTCATTATAGACGCTAGTAGTTTTAAATTACTTTTTTTCCTTTAGAAATATAATTTTGTGCAGGGACTGTTCTAAACACGGGAAAAATGCGCCACTTTACAGGCATACTATAGACACCCCCCAGGTACGAAACATGATTAAAATCACTTTTTTTTGCATTGATACATGTCCCCTGGGGCAGGACCCAGGTCCCCAAACACTTTTTATGACAATAACTTGCATATTAACCCTTAAAATTAACACTTTTGATTTTTCAAGTTCGTGTCCCATAGACTTTAACGGTGTTTGTGTGTTCGAACAAATTTTTTACCTGTTCGCATGTTCTGCTGCGAACCGAACCGAGGGGTGTTCGGCTCAACCCTAGTAACAAATACCTTAGGTAGATAGCTCTGGTACCATTATACTGGTGTTTCTTCTGATGCTCAGGTTGTAAGCTTTTTCTGTTACGTTCAGGGAGCTAAAACCCTACAGATCTCTGGTCTTTTTTGGAATCTTTTTTACTGAATGCCACATTCGTCATCATGTAAATTTCACAAGCAAAGGCTAAACTGTGTCTACCCAGACACTTTTCACATTTCAGATATTTCAGCTCTAAATCCAGCATATGAAACACCATCACAATATTCTCTGGAAATAATACAGTGGCTAACAATGAAAAGGAAATCCTGCTAACTGCCATTGGCCATCAGTTTGTTTACCATTCAGTCACCTGACCAAGGTACTGGTAACATAGTAGTCTCTGCTATATCAGGTAATGAATTAAAGCGACTTTTGCAGCTGTGTTGGAGGAAAGTAGTGACATGGTAGGTGAGTTTTTAGTGTGTCTTAAACCAATTAGGGGCTAAAACACACACTACAATTAAATAAAAAGAAATACTGTGGTTTGGCCATGCGCTATATTTAGTGGAAGTAAAATTGCTGATAAACTATCCAAGGTTGACGGATGTCTTGTTAAGACTAGAAAAATATGATCCTACTTTAACAGATCTTGCCACCACCAAAAATTTAGTAGTGGTTACATAGTTATATAGTAGGTGAGGTTGAAAAAAAGACACAAGTCCATCAAGTCCAACCTATGTGTATGATTATATGTATGATTATATGTCAGTATTACATTGTACATCCCTATATGTTGTGGTCATTCAGGTGCTTATCTAATAGTTTTTTGAAACTGTTGATGCTCCCTGCTGAAACCACCGCCTGTGAAAGGGAATTCCACATCCTTGCAGCTCTTACAGTAAAGAACATTCTACGCAGTTTAAGGCTCTTTTCTTCCAATTTTAATGAGTGACCACGTCTCCTATTAAACTCCCTTTCCCAAAAAAGTTTTATCCCTATTGTGGGGTTACCAGTATGCTATTTGTAAATTTAAATCATATCCCCTCTCAAGCGTCTCTTCTCCAGAGAGAATAAGTTCAGTGCTCGTAACCTTTCTTCATAACTAATGTCCTCCAGTCCCTTTATTAGTTTTGTTGCCCTTCTCTGTACTCGCTCCATTTCCAGCACATCCTTCCTGAGGACTGGTGCCCAGAACTGGACAGCATACTCCAGGTGAGACCGGACCAGAGTCTTGTAGAGTGGGAGAATTATCGCTTTATCTCTGGAGTTAATCCCCCTTTTTAATGCATGCCAATATTCTGTTTGCTTTGTTAGCAGCAGCTTGGCATTGCATGCCATTGCTGAGCCTATAATCTACTAGGGCCCCCAGGTCCTTTTCCATCCTTGATTCCCCCAGAAGTTCTCCCCCCCAGTGGAGTAAATTGCATTCATATTTTTGCCACCCAAGTGCATTATTTTACATTTTTCCACATTAAACCTCATTTGCCATATAGTTGCCCACCCCATTAATTTGTTCAGATCTACTTGCAAGGTTTCCACATCCTGCAGAGACATTATTGCCCTGCTTAGCTTAGTATCGTCCTCAAATACAAAGTTCAAACTGTTTACCCCATCCTCCAGGTCGTTTATGAACAAATTAAATAGGATTGGTTCCAAGGACAGAACCCTGGGGGACCACCCCTGACCTTTCTGAGTACTCCCCATTTATCACTACCCTCTGAACTCACCCTTGTAGCCATAGGTGTGCACAGCCTATTGCATTAGGGTGTGCACCCCAAAGCTTAAACCCATATGTGTGTGCATGTGTCTATAGTATGACAGTGTAGAGCAGTGGGCAGTGTCAGTAGGGCAGATTGGTGTCAGTAGGGCAGATTGGTGTTAGTAGGGCAGTGGGCAGTGGACTGTGTCTGTATTTTTTGTTTTTTAATATTATTATTATTTTTTTTTTTACAGTTTTATTTTTTTACAAAATTTTTAGGAGCTCCTTTAGGGGGCTTTGGTGAAATATCAGGGGTCTGAACAGGGGGAATCTGTGCCACATAGGGTGATTAGGGTGTGCCCAGGCACACCTGGCATACCCTGTGCGCACGCCTATGCTTGTAGCCAGTTTTCAATCCATGTACTCACCCTATGATCCATGCCAACGGACCTTATTTTGTACAGTAAACGTTTATGGGGAACTGTATCAAATGCTTTTGCAAAATCCAGATACACCACTTCTATGGGGCTTCCTTTATCTAGATGGAGCTCACCTACTCATAGAAGGTTAATAGGTTGGTTTGGCAAGAATGATTTTTCATGAATCCATGATGATTACTGCTAATGATACCATTTTCATTACTAAAATCTTTTATATAGTCCCTTATCATCCCCTCCAAGAGCTTGCATACTATTGATGTTAAGATAACTGGTCTGTAATTCCCATGGATGTATTTTGGCCCTTTTTAAAATATTGGTGCTACTTTGGATTTTGTCCAATCAGCTGGTACCATTCCAGTCAGTAGACTGTCAGTAAAAATTAGGAACAATGGTCTGGCAATTACTTGACTGAGTTCCCTAAGTACCCTCGGGTGGAAGCCATCTGGTCCCGGTGATTTATTAATGTTAAGTTTCCCAAGTCTAATTTTAATTCTGTCCTCTGTTAACCATTAACCACTATCTACACTATCTCATGCACAGACCAATCTACAGGTACATCGGTTTGCACAGCTGAGCTGCCTTGCCGCAGTCGGCAAGTGGTTAAAGCCTAGTACACACGGGCCAAATGGCATTCCGCCCGTGTTTATGGCAACCGGTTCAACAGAAGCTGGCCCTTCGGCCAGCTTTTGTCGAAGTATTATGACCAAAAAAGGTCTGCCGACCATCTCTCGATCAGAGCACTGCCCGGAGTGCATTAACATACAATGCACACCCCAAATCTTGAGATCTTTAACCCTTCATTAGGAAACACAGTGTTCAAATCTAGTTTACAGCTGATGATGGGATCTGTCAGATACAGTGCCACAATACAGACAAGGTTTATTATGTTAAACATTACATCATAGGCCTCTGTTATCATTACAAAGCAAGGGGAAGCTACATAAGATTTTAAAGCAAGTAAAAAGAACTTTAAAAGGTAAGCAGAAATTTTTTAGGCTATGTGAATGGAAATATGTACCAAAAATAAACTAGGTGTTATTCTTATTTTGCTGGAAATATACTTTAAAGTGGGGGTCTGCAACCTGTAGATCGCGGACAGGTGACCGGTAGATCGCAGTCTGGGCTTGCTGACCCGCCATTCAAGAGCATCAAACAGAGTGCAACACAGAGGGACTATTTGTAATGTTGGGGCTGTAGTATAGAGCAAGAGCTGCATACGCTGATGCCTCTTCTGTAGTGCTGGTTCCTGTCCCATGTGGAGTGATACCAACTGCACTCCATCTCTTATCCCGGGTAGCGGTCCTCGAAGTGGTGCCAGCAACAGGAAAGAGAGATCTTCAGGTCAGTGTGAAGCAATACACTGGGCATAATTGTATAGGGCTGCTTTCACACTGATGTGCTGCGGTTTACCCACACCTCGGGTGCAGTGCAGTGCATCTGCAGCTTTCCTGCGGGTTTGCTGTGCTTAGCCATAGACTTCTATTATATCCTGCGGGCAGGCCCATCTTTAACATTGATTGGACCCTGGGCAAGCATTTTATTGGGCCCCCCCTCCATGGGCCGACTCTGACCCCCCCACCATGCAATTTCGCTCTCCACCTACTCTGAGGCATACAATAAATAGTCTACTGAACTAAAATTGGCTTACTGCAGCAGATAAGGCAGCGATGACAATTGGTTACCAAAGGTTACAGCATATCATTACCGCTCACTGACTGGTTGCCAACGGTTACAGCACACATTAAGGCTCACTGATTAGATGCTAAAGGTTACAGTACATCATTACTAATCACCAATTGGTTGCTAGAGGTTACTTCTAATTATTAATGCTCACTGAATGGTTGTTAGGGGTTACTTCACACCTTTACTGCAAACTGGTTGCTATAAATTACTGCATATTATTACCGCTCACTGATTGGTTGCTAGAGGTTACTGCACATCATTACTGCTAACAAATTGGTTGCTATAGGTTACTGCACATCATTACTGCTAATTGATTGGATGGTTGCTAGATTATGCTACAAAAACACAACAGTCCCCTTTCCAGAGTAAAAGTGTTCTCTTGCAGCAGAATTTAACATGTGGCAGAAAAGATGGGGTTAATGAAGCCAACCAGGAGTACATTCAAAACAGTACTGTCAAAATGCATAGCAAGCAGAGAGGCAGAGATTGGGGATAATTTAATGGCTAAAGCAGTGATAGTTCAATACAGCAGGGCATTCGGATTGTTAATCACACACACGCTTACTGATAACCTGCAGCTGCTTATGTGACAGGGATGGATTGTTAGGATTTTGGGCCCCACAGCATTGACAGGGTCCTGGGCAGGTGCCCATTTTGCCCTGCCTTAAAGACCGCCCTGCCTGCGGGTTTGGGGCACTTTCTGAAAGAGCTCCTGCTTTCAGGAGTTTTGGTGCATATTCAGAAAGTGCACCACACCTGCAGGATAGAATAGAAGTCTATGGCAAAGTGCAGCTAACCCAAGAAAGTTGCAGATGCACTGTGCTGGACCTGCAGTGCAGGTAAACCACAGCACATCAATGTGAAAGCAGCCTTATAGGGGGGCTCAGAGCACTAAGGGTTAATTTACATTTGCAGTTTGGGGGGTTGTAAAACCCCATAGCTAAGACATTCTTTTATCATCCCTGCCCCAACCACACCCCTTTAGCTGCAGTGGCCAGGGGTGTACAGATGTTGCAGCCACATCAGGAGTTATACACCCTGTCATGGTTGGTGGGTGTAGCACCTGTCAAGCATAGCCCATTCAAGTGAATGAGGCCACTCTGCAAGTGCTCTGCAACATTGTGCAGTACAGCAAACAAGGAGTTAAAGCAAGCAGTGTTGTATTGCTTTCTCACCACCCACTTTAAACCCATCTAGAGTGATCCCATTTACTTGAATGGGACACAACTGGCATGCGGTAGCACTCACCAACAGTAACAGGGGGCTTAATTCCTGCTGCGGCATGTCTACAGCTTTGGCTGCTGCCTTAGCAGCTAAAGGAGGTAGGGATCGGGGGTGGTAAAACTGTGACTCAACCGCAGGGTTTAACCACCTCCCAACTTTATGTACTGTATGAACGAGCCCTAAGATCGCCATTTCCACATGCACCTAAGGACTTATTCACAAGTGCAGCAGGCACTGCTGCTTCTCTAAAAAGCAATCCCAGTGTGTTTGACAGGTAGTGAAGAGGTGATATGTTGCCTCCTCACAACCAGATTAAAACCCATGATTGCCGTGCAATGCACGCAATTGGGACATGGTAGTACATAAATTAGAGGATAAAATCAGATGTGAGGAGCTGACACTGTCCGATGATCTTTGACTTCTTCTGTGTTGTTTAGGTAGATTTCCACCTCTTTAAGATTGCCTACCCCTGCTTTAAAGGATAAGTTTACCTTTTTAACCGGTTCCCAACCGGCTCACGTACTTTTACTGTGGCACAATGGCACCGCTCCGCGAAACCCCGTACGGGTACAGGGTCCCCTTTAAGAGCCTCCGGAGGCATGCGCGCGTGCCCGCTGCACGGCGGGGCATGTGATGCACGTGGCCAGCTGGCGCGATTGCTGCCGGCCACGCGCAATTGCGTGCACGAGAGCCAGCACAGGGATTTGTGTGTGTAAACACACAAATCCCTGTTCTGTCAGGGGAGAGGAGACATATTGTTTGTTCCTACTAAGTAGGTACAACAATATGTCTCCTCCCCCAGTCAGTCCTATCCCCATACAGTTAGAACACATCTAGAAAACATACATTTAACCCCTTGAACGCCCCCTAATGTTAACCCCTTCCCTATCAGTGACATTTACACAGTAGTCAGTGCATATTTATAGCACTGATCGCTGTATAAACGTCACTGGTCCCAAAAATGTGTCAAAAGTGTCCGATCTGTCTGCTGCAATGTCGCAGTACTGCTAAAAATCACAGATCACTGCCATTACTAGTAAAAAAAATAATAACAAAAATGTTATAAAAATGCCACAAATCTTTCCCATAGTTTGTAGATGCTATAACTTTTGCACAAACCAATCAATGCGATTTTTTTTTTTACTAAAAATATGTAGAAGAATATATATTGGCCTAAAATGATGAAGAAATTTGTTTTTTGTTTTTTTTTTAATTTGAGGATATTTATTATAGCAAAATGTAAAAAATATAGTTTTTTTTTTCAAAATTGTCGCTCTTTTTTTGTTTATAGTGCAAAAAATAAAAACCGCAGAGGTGATCAAATGCCACCAAAAGAAAGCTCTATTTGTGGGAAAAAAAGGACACAAATTGTGTATGGGTACAGCATTGCGTGACCACCCAATTGTCAGTTAAAGCGACGCAGTGCCAAATTGTAAAAAGTGCTCTGGCCAGGAAGGGGGTAAAATCTTCCCGGGCTGAAGTGGTTAAAGAAAATAATAAATGCAATTTTATTGCAGGTAAAAACATGTTATCTACTATTTTTTAAGGAGCCTGGAAAGCATTGCGCCTGTGATCAGCGGATCACGGGTGCAATGTTAGGCTCTTGCAGACTGTCAGTGTAGTTGTCTGCCCATAACTCCAATATGGACAAGGCAGTTACTTCAGTCCAGGAAGCTCAATGAACTACGAGAGTACTCACCAGCACCTTTACAGCTCATTGGGAACTACAAACTGTCAGCCACAAAGGAACAGCCCGTTCTTTTCAAATTGTGACAGCGAATCCAGGAAGAAGATCCCCAGCCTGTGGTCACAGGGAGGGTGGGGATTGAAGGGAGAGCTGCAGGAGTGGGAACATGTTACATGTTCCACCCTAAAAATGGGTGTTACATGTAACATGTTCCCAAAGGTGAACTTATCCTTTAAGCTGCAAGCTGGATGAGTGACCTAGACTGACCAAACTTTCCATCAGAGCTCTCTCCAAAAACTACCTTCCAGAAAAGTATTCAGTGCAGCAGGTGGCAACGTCAATGCCAAATGGATAAAATGTGTCCATCACAATAATTCAAATTCCTACCGTAAATATAGTCCCACCAATCCACCACCAGCACAATTATGTTAGGCAGAACAGCTTTACTTGTTTTAACTTAATATGAAAAATAAATTGTAGTATCAAATTTAACAGCTAAAACAATAGTGAAATGTGTGAAGAGCTAAACAGAAAGACATTCCCTCCCCCCTAAAAAGGGCACCCAGTTATACCCTATTAAGCCAATAGTCAGAAAATCCATGATTTAGCAGATTTCTCCAGCACAAAATAGACTATGATAATAAATCATCTGCACAGAAAAAAAGCAGTTAATGCTTATTTATTCTGTAGGCAATGTATGTCACAGATCTTCATTCTCTTGAAGAGCTGTGGTGGCTGAAGAATGTTCAAATATCTGGTCTTCACTGCATCCTGTGGTTCCATCCACCAGCTTCTGTGCTCTCTAATGATATAGGATCCAGAGGATAGAACCACAGAGAACAGCAGGGAACCAGACATCCAACGTAACTGGAAAAACATCCGATGCGGAAGATTCTTCATCGATTTCCCCCCCATACATAGATAAATAGTAGTAACGCTTTTCTTGCAGGGTGGCTTTTTTATTTCTTTGTTTTGCAATCTAATTAAAGAGTTTCTTTAAAACAGTCAGAACAATGGTAGAGATTGTTTTTTTGAAATAATGTTGCCTTAATGAATAAAGCCTGCTAAGTCTGCTAGGAAGAAATTCTAATAGTGTGGACTTTTGGCACATGGTTAAAATTCGCCAGACATTCAATGTCTGCTATTCTGACTATTTATATACTTTTAACTAATTTTTAAATTATCAAGAGCAAAACAAATGTTCTTAAAGATTTGATCATAATAATCCAGATAAGACGAGTTATAAAGACACTGCATATCAGGTTGAAATTTTCCCCTGTACAATAACAATTAAAGCAGCTAATGTTTTTTTATTTAAAAAAATTATATTATTACATAACATGCCATAAATTTTCTGATCACACACATACCAAATGACCTACATCAAATCAAATTATATACCCAACATATTCTCAATCCATGGAATTTCATTTTGTTTTATACCTGCCTAACCTTTTTAAACAAAAGGCCTGGATTTCTTTTTTGTCTAAACAATTCCCAGCTTGCCATAACTTTATTTCTTAGCTTGGGCTGCCAAGTTTTTCACAGGCTTTAAAAAAAACAGCAGCAATAAAGTTGAGGCTTTAAACTTGGCATGTAATATGGTAACCTGAGAATAATAAACAGGAATGAGTGTCTCCCATAAATAATAGAAAGAATGCGCTGTCTCCTCGTAGCAATGCTGTGCAGTAGAGGCGAACAGTTTGTAGCTCATATGAGAACATTAGAGGCAGCTTCTGTTTTAGAACCAAGGTTCCCCTTCCCAGCTACTAGAGCAAACTTAAGCCTTTGGCTTTACTC
Organism: Aquarana catesbeiana; assembly: GCF_042186555.1. Lineage (NCBI taxonomy): Eukaryota > Metazoa > Chordata > Amphibia > Anura > Ranidae > Aquarana > Aquarana catesbeiana. The sequence continues at coordinate 440,506,203 of NC_133327.1, read as the reverse complement.
ATTCTGTTTATGGTACATGTTCTATTATAGTGTTATTTTCTTAGCAGTATGTGCACAGTGCCTTGAAAAAGTATTCATACCACTTGACATTTCCCACATTTTGTCATGTTATAACCAAAAACGTAAATGTATTTTATTGGGATTTTATGTGACAGACCAACACAAAGTGACATATAATTGTGAAGTGGAAGAAAAATTATAAATGGTTTTCAATTTTTTTTACAAATAAATATCTGAAAAGTGTGGCGTGAATTTGTATTCAGCCCCCTTTACTCTGATACCCCTAACTAATCTAGTGGAACCAATTGTCTTCAGAAGTCATCTGATTAGTAAATAGAGTCCACCTGTGTGTAATTTAATCTCGGTATAAATACAGCTGTTCTGACTAGCCCTCACAGGTTTGTTAGAGAACAAATAGCATCATATAGGCCAAGGAACACACCAGCTAGGTCAGGGATAAAGTTGTGGAGAAGTTTAAAGCAGGGTTAAGTTATAAATAAATATCCCAAACTTTGAACATCTCATGGAGCACTGTTCAATCCATTATGTGAAAATGGAAAGAGTATGACCCAGCTGCAAACGTTTAAGACTTGACTGTCCACCTAAACTGGCAGTCCAGGCAAGGAGAGCATTAATAAGAGAAGCAGCCAAGAGGCCCATGGTAACTCTGGAGGAGCTGCAGAGAGCCACAGTTCAGGTGGGAGAATCTGTCCACAGAAAAACTATTAGTCATGCACTCCACAAAACTGGGCCTTTATGGAAGAATGGCAAGAAGAAAGCCATTGTTAAAAGAAAGCCATAAGAAATCCTGTTTGCAGTTTGCAAGAAACCATTTGGGGGACACAGCAAACATGTGGAAGAAGGTGCTCTGGTCAGATGAGACCAAAATTTAACTTTTTGGCCTAAAAGCAAAACACTATGTTTGGTGGAAAACTAGCACTGCACATTACCCTGAACACATCATCCCCACCGTGAAACATGGTGCTGGCAGCATCATGTTGTGGGGATGCTTTTCTTTAGCAGGGACAGGGAAGCTGGTCAGAGTTGATGGCAAGATGGATGGAGAGAAATACAGGGCAATCTTAGAAGAAAACCTGTTAGGGTCTGCAAAAGAGTTGAGACTGGGGCAAAGATTTAAGTGATTGTAAGGGTTTGTTTTCTTTTTTTAAATAACAAACATATCATACTTACCGCCACTGTGCTGCTCGTTTCGATTCTTGTCTTCTGGGATCCCAATCAAGAGCCGAGAACCCTGGACAGAGAGACAGTGCGCCCCCATTGGCTCAAGTTCCAAGGCTCAGGTAAGTAAAATGGGGGGGCTGGGGGGCCGGTCACTGCCAGATGTTTTTTCACCTTAATGCATAGGGTGCATTAAGGTGAAAAAACACTAAGGTTTACAACCCCTTTCACTTTCCAGCAAGACAACGACCCTAAACATACAGCCAGAGCTACAATGAAATGGTTTAGATCAAAACATATTCATGTGTTAGAATGGCCCAGTCAAATTCCAGACCTGAATTCAATTGAGAATCTGTAGCAAGACATTAAAATTGCTGTTCATAGATGCTCTTCATCCAATTTGACAGAGCTTGAGCTATTTTGCAAAGAGGAATGGGCAAAAATCTCACTCTCTAGATGTGCAAAGCTGGTAGTGGCCTGCCCAAAAAGACTTGCAGCTCTAATTGCAGCGAAAAGTGGTTCTACAAAGTATTGACTAAGGTGGCTGAATACAAATGCACACCACACATTTATTTGTAAAAAAATTAGAAAACCATTTATAATTTTCCATCCACTTCACAATTTTTTTTCTCTTTTTTCCTTGTTTTATACCCAAGCCTTATTGAACCATTTTTTTATGATACCCTTAGTCACATATGAAAATCTGCATCACACATTCTCATTTGGCTTCATAAGCAAAACACAAAAAATAAATGTGAGCCAGTTTGTCATTAAATTTTATATTTGTGCATAGACCTCCCCACACCTTCAACCATTCAAATAAATAGCACAGAAAAAAGAAGAAAAAAGAGAAAATCAGAAAAAAAGAGGAAAAAAAGGGAAAAAAGTTAAAGAAGTAAAAACAGTGAAGGAAGCCTATGGGCCCTATGGTTCCCTATATCCTTTTTTGGTGAAAAACTAAATCACAGGTACAGTCTCAAGATATCGGAGATGCTAAAGTCTTTCCAAGCCCCCCATTTAGCTATGAATTTTGGGTATTTCCCTTGTAGGCTTGCTGTTAATTCTTCCATACGCATAAAATATAACTTAGTCAGGACACCCATTCGTTAATACTGGGAATGACACTATAATTCCAATGTTTGGGTTTAATAGCCCTGGCTGTGGCAAAGATAAGCACATTAGGCGCTTCTTAACCATCCGTGGTGATCCTGGCAAGATAGAGAGTAAGCCCAATTTTGGTAGCTCAGGTAGCCTATTGCCTGTAGTATGTGTAGTTAGTTGAAATACAGCCTTCCAGTACGGTCTCAACCACCACAGATGCAACATTGTGCCAAGTTCCTTGCCACAGCACCAGCAACTAGGTAAATAGTTAGATAGCATCTTTTGTATTCTGTCAGGGCATTGATACCACCTAGATAACATTTCATAATTCTCCTCTTATATCTAATCTGAGAGGCTTGATTTATATGTTAGGCCCCTTTCACACAATCGGCCTGTCCGTTTTGCAGGCGGATTGACTTCGGGTGTTAGCGGAGATGTGTCCGCTGACATCCTCCTGCCATCCAATCCAACAAGATCCTGCCATCCAATCCAACAAGATCTGCTCAAAACAGACGGATGGCAATATGTTCAGCATCCGTCCAGCGGATCAGATGGGATCAGATGAAAACGAACAGGCTACCCATTTTGATCCAATCTCCCCATAGAGAACAGCAGAGCTCTGACAGGTCCATCCCTGCACAGAGACAGACCTGTCATCCGCCTGCTCAGTGGGGATAAACAGAGCGATCCGAATCCCCAATATACAAGAGATTGTGAGAGAAGGCATGTTGAAGAAGTATGTCATAAATAGTAGATGTAGCTCATGGATTATCGTTCTTCTGAAGACACAGAGATTTTATAGGAGTTGCGTCCCGAGAACTTAGACCTTGTTTGGTGAGCTTACCAAAGAAATGTGTAAGTTGAAAATAGCACAGCCAATTACCTGGACTGTTCAGCTTACCTGCTATAAGCTCAGCTAGTGGAAGAAGTCCGTCAGCATTGTTGTATTGGGGAGGGCAGCCCCATCCACCAGCGTGGAAAACTAGGTGAGGAAAGCCCCGCGGGGAAGCTTGGATTGCCCAGTGTCAGGGCCTGGCACTGAAGAGATTCCATATCCCAAAGCTTCAAAAAATCTTGGGTTAGGTTTGGGAATGGCTGTCTTGGTGGGCGATGTTGGTTATACACCCATGGAAGGGAGGTCAAAGGTAGATCATTCATGTTCTGCTCTATGGAGACTAGGGATGAGCTTTCTGTTCGAGTCAAACATGAGTTCAACTCGAACATCGACTGTTCGATCGTTCGACAAAGATCGAACATTATGGGGTGTTCAAATTAGGCCTTGTGTAGTGTGTTGCTGGCGTTAGATTGAGCAGGCAGTCCGTTCCTGGTGTACTGTTTCTAATCTACTTCAGGCAGGCAGGTGATTCAGTTAGCTGCAGTGTATTTAATATATATATATATATATATATATATATACAGTCAGACTGGTGTGTATATATATATATATCCACTGTATCCAGTTTAGCTAGATCTCACTGCAGTCCATTCCTGGTGTACTGTTTCTAATCTACTTCAGGCAGGCAGGTGATTCAGTTAGCTGCAGTGTATTTAAAATATATATACAGTCAGACTGGTATGTATATATATGCACTGTATCCAGTTTAGCTATATCTCACTGCAGTCCGTTCCTGGTGTACTGTTTCTAATCTACTTCAGGCAGGCAGGTGATTCAGTTAGCTGCAGTGTATTTAGTATATATATATACTGTCATGTTATGCAATAGAGTTTGTCTGTCAGTTTACCTGTCTCCATGTGTTCATCTCTAGAGACCAGCTGACCCTCACCTGACTGCTTTTATAAACTCTCCTCTAGCATGGCTCCACCCCAGCTCCTATCAGGGAACCCTATATTAACCTTTGTACTGCAAGCCAGCAGTGCTGATCAACCATTGTGTTAGCTTTCGTGTGTACTTGCTGTGTTTCCTACGTCTGATTCCAGTTACCGACTTTGGCCTGTTCTCGACTTCCCCTGTCTGCTTGTGACCCTGACCATGGCGTGTTATGTTTATCCTTGTCTGCTAGTCGCCCTGACATTTGGCTTATTCCTTACTTTCCTTGTTGTTCCAGCCTGCTGCCTCCTTCCTCTTCTCCTGTAGTCTACCGTGAGCGTGAGCTGTGAGACCCTGGGGGCCGCGACCTGGAGCCAGACTGCAGCTCAGTCCATCCTCACCACTAGGGGCTCTAGTGAACACCTGCTGGCTCTTAGACTCCACATCCTGGGGAATCTATGCTCTAGCTCTCAGTGGGATCTGTGTTAGTGATCCAGTAGCCCTGCTTCCTGAACCTCCCAGGGTTCAATCCGCAGCAGTCAGTCCTAGGGTCCACTACCTAGCGGTGCACTTCCGACTCCTACAGAGTGCATCTGTCACCTAGCCTCAAGGTGACCTGATATATACACTGTATCCTGTGTAGCTAGATCTGACTGCAGGCCATTCCTGGTGTACACATTCAAATACACTTTCAGGCAGGCAGGCCAGGCAGGTTATTCAGTGATCTGCAGTGCATAAAATATATATACTGTCTCCTACATATATATCCACTGCATTCTAGTCTAGTCAAGCCTATATCTGACTGCAGGCCATTGCTGGTGTACGTTTTCAAATATACTTTCAGGCAGGCAGGCAAGTGATTCAGTGATCTGCAGTGCATTCAATATATATACAGTCTTCAACATATATATATCCACTGCATTCTAGTCTAGCCAAGCCTATATCTGACTGCAGGTCGTTCCTGGTGTACGTTTTCAAATACACTTTCAGGCAGTCAGGCAGGTGATTCAGTGATCTGCAGTGCATAAAATATATATACAGTCTCCTACATATATATATCCACTGCATTCTAGTCTAGCCAAGCCTATATCTGACTGCAGGCCATTGCTGGTGTACATTTTCAAATACACTTTCAGGCAGGCAAGTGATTCAGTGATCTGAAGTGCATTAAATATATATACAGTCTCCAACATATATATATATCCACTGCATTCTAATCTAGCCAAGCCTATATCTGACTGCAGGCCATTGCTGGTGTACGTTTTCAAATACACTTTCAGGCAGGCAGGCAAGTGATTCAGTGATCTGCAGTGCATTAAATATATATACAGTCTCCAACATATATATATCCACTGCATTCCAGTCTAGCCAAGTGTCAGGGCTGGCTCAGCCCTTCCTTCTCTGAGCTGGCCGCTCAGCTGTAGGCTAATTGCCAGCTCTCAACCCTCTCCACAGTTACCCAGCTGTTGTAGATCTGCTCGTCAGTCCCGCCTACTTAAAGATCTCCAGCTCACTTCATTCCTGCCTTCGCCTTGGTCACATCACAAAAAACCACCTCCTGCGTTCTTGTTTAAAGACTGGCTTTGCTGACATCCCTCTGGCCCCTTATCCTGCTTGCTGTTCCTCTACTTGGATCCCTGACTTCTGGCCTGGCTGATTACCCGATCTGGTTACTGAACTCTGGCTTGGCTGATTACCCGATCTGGTTACTGAACTCTGGCTTTGCTGACTACCCGATCTGGTTACTGGACTCTGGCTATGCTTTGACTACGCTTACTCTATTTACCTTTTTATTTTTATTAATAAACAAGTGTGATTTTACTGTACTTCTGTGTCGGTCTGGTTCATGGTTTCTGACAGTAGGCGAAGGCCATAAATTCAGAAGATACAGTCAATCTACTTGTTGGTAATATTTTTTCCAGACTGGATGAGCAAGATCACGGCATGGATCAGTTTTCCATGGCATTACAAACGCTCCTGAGTCGCACGGCTCACCTGGAATCCCCCACTGTGGCTGCTCCGGTACAACCTGAGTTGCAGGCTGTCCCTGCTGCTGTGCCAGTCTCTGTGCAGTATTAACCCTATAAGAGGTATGTCTGGTTCCACCCCGCTTCCCCAGTGATTTGGGGGCGATCCAGTTCAATGCAGAGGGTTTCTCAACCAAGTTGAGATATACTTTGAGATGCTGCCCCAGGCGTTTTCCACGAACGGAAGTAAAGTAGGGTTCGTGATATCTTTGCTTTCTGAGAGAGCCTTGGCCTGGGCTAACCCTCTATGGGAGATGCAAAAACATGTTGTCTTGAGTTACCCTGAGTTTGTGGCCTCCTTTAAAAGGGTATTTGACGTTCTCGCACACTCCGCTTCTGCTGCCAAGTGCCTCATGTCCATCAAACAGAGTGCGAGAACTGTTGCCAACTACGCCATTGAGTTCCGTACTCTGGCAGCAGAGGTTGCTTGGAACAATGAGGCCCTCGTGGCTGCTTTTTCTCATGGTCTCTCGGATTCCATCAAGGATGAGATAGCAGCCCGAGATATACCCACTGAGCTGGAGAGCTTGATCTCGTTTGCCATCCTCATTGACTCGAGACTCCGAGAAAGACTTTCTTTTAAGGAGCACTTGCAGAAGCCTCCTATACATTTGCCTCCGAGCTTTGCAGTCCCACCCGTGCCTCCCTCACCTCCCATGCCTCTTGGTACCGAGTCGGTCAGTGAAGATGAACCCATGCACTTGGGCTTCACGCATTTCTCTGCAGATGAGAGAGCCTTTACAAGGAGGGAGAAAGATTGTGCCTTTATTGTGGCCAGGCAGGTCACTTTTTGAAGTCTTGTCCTACCCATCCTGGGAACACCTGAAACTTGAGGTCCTGTCATGGACAGACTATAGGTGGCATTGTGTCGTCCCCAGTTATCCAGAAGGATAAGCCCCTGGTTTCGGTCACCCTTTCTTGAGTCGTCTATCAAGATACAAGCTCTAATTGACTCTGGAGCTGCAGGCCTGTTCATTGATGCTGCCATTGTATCGCAGCACTCGATTCCACTGCAGCTGCGTGAGACTCCACTTGCCATTGAGGCTCTTGACGGGAGACCTCTACAGCCTGCCCATGTGACTCATGAGACGGTTCCATTTCCATGGCCGTAGGGGCTCTTCACCATGAGATAATCCAATTCCAAGTGTTTTCCTCTCCTAAGTTTCTGCTGGTTATTGGTTATCCTTGGTTACAGAGGCACAACCCCTCTTTTGATTGGCTTCGTGCTGAGGTCCTGGTCACCACAATGCAGTGAAACATGCTTTCGGAAGGTAGTAAAGGTCCTTTGTACCTCTTCACACTCCTCCCTGCCAGAGGAGTACCGTGATTTTAGTGATGTCTTTGACAAAGGTCAAGCCGGTAGTTTGCCTCCACACCGGCCGTATGATTGCGCAATTGACCTTCAACCTGGTGCCACTCCCCCTCGTGGCCGGGTTTACCCTTTGTCGGTCTTGGAGGATAAAGCCATGGAGGAGTATGTTGCAGACGCACTTTCTCGGGGTTTCATCCGCAAATCCTCGTCTCCTTCTTCACAAAGAAGAAACCAGCATCAGCAGAAGAGCGGTGAACTGAGACCTTGTATTGATTATAGGGGTCTCAATCATTTCACGATTAAGAATGCCTACCCAATCTCGTTGATTACAGAGTTATTTGACCGCCTCAAGGGAGCAACAGTTTTCACTAAGCTTGATCTGAGAGGGGCTTACAATCTCATGAGGATTAAGGAGGGCGATGAGTGGAAAACTGCATTTAATACCAGAACAGGCCATTATGAGTATCTCGTCATGCCTTTTGGCCTTTGTAATGCCCCGGCAGTTTTCCAGGAATTTATTAACAATGTCCTCCAAGATTTATTGCAGTTATGCGTGGTGGTTTATCTCAATGATATCCTCATATTTTCCAAGTCCCTGGAGAGCCACCACACAGATGTCTGTCGTGTGCTTCAGAAATTAAGAGAGAACAATCTCTATTGTAAATTGAGAGAAGTGTGAGTTCCATCGGGAACAGGTCAAATTCCTGGGCTATGTCATTTCCACTGCTGGTTTTTCGATGGACCCAGTGAAACTTGATCCGTGGGGTTACGTCCTCTGCAGCGTTTCCTGGGTTTTGCCAACTATTATCGGAAGTTTATTCGTAACTTCTCGTCTCTGGTCAAGCCCCTGACCGATATGACCAGAAAGAACTGTAACCCACAGAGTTGGTCTCCCGAGTCCATTAAGGCCTTTCAAAGTCTCAAGGCTGCCTTTGTTTCTGCTCCTGTGTTGGCACATCCTGATCCTACGTTACCTTTTTTCCTTGAGGTTGATGCTTCTGAGACTGGTGTTGGCGCCCTTCAGTCTCAACGTCCTACCTCTGAGAGTGCTATGCATCCTTGTGGCTACTTTTCCAAGAAATTGTCACCTGCCGAGTGCAATTACGAGGTTGGTGACAGAGAGCTGTTGGCAATCATTTTAGCCCTGAAAGAATGGAGACATCTCCCCAAAGGTACCACTGTTCCGGTTCTCATTCTTACTGAACATAAGAATCTCACATTCTTGTCTGAGGCTAAACGCCTCTCTCCCAGAAGGGCGCAAAGGGCTCTTTTTTTGTCAAGTTTCAAATTCATTGTCTCATTCTTACCCGGTACTAAGAATGTAAGGGCTGACGCCTTTTCCCGACAATTTTCCTCCACATCCAAGTTGGAGTCGGTTCCAGACCCTATGATTCCTCCTGATCGTATTCTGGCTACGGTTCGCACCAGTCTTACTTCTCCTTTGGGTGACAAAATTCTTGCTGCAGGTCGATGCTCCTCCTGAGAAACTTTGTGACTGCTGCTTTGTCCCAGAGTGTCTCCGTAGTGCCGTGCTCCAGACTTACCATTTTCCCAAGGCAACTGGCCACCCTGGTAAGAATCAACTTGTTTGGGCCATTTCCCAACAATTCTGGTGGCCTAGTCTACGTGTTGATGTAACTGCCTTCGTAGCTGCCTGTTCCATGTGTGCTCAGAGTAAGACTCCACGACACCTTTCAGTGGGCCTCCTACAACCCATACCAAATGGAGAGATGCCCTGGACCCATCTGTCTATGGATTTCATTGTGGAGTTGCCCAACTCCCAAGGCAACACAGTTATCCCTATGGTGGTTGACCGGTTCTCTAAGATGTGTCATTATATTCCACTTAAGAAGATGCCCACTTCTAATGCCGCGTACACACGATCGGACTTTACGGCATACTTGGTCCGGCGTACCGGATTTCGTCGGACAGTTCGATCGTGTGTGGGCTCCAGCGGACTTTGTTTTCTCAAAAGTTTGACGGACTTAGATTTGAAACATGTTTCAAATCTTTCCGACGGATTCTGCTTTCTAGCGTACAAACCGTTCGTCTGTGTGCTAGTCCGACGGACCCAAACTGACGCATGCTCTGAAGCAAGTACAAGATGGAAGCGCTCGGTCTGGTAAAACTAGCCTTCGTATTGAAGCTAGCACATTCCTCTTCTGTAATCTTTTAATACAGCGCATTCTTTTTTTCTTTATAATGGAAAGGAAGGAAATTGTTTTGCTGCTTATATTCACACAGAGTTCTCACAAACTACTTTCTTCATGATTTATCCTCATACCATGACTAAAATGATCTTTTTTAAAAGCCAGATCTCCAGAACTAAAGTAGCAAATTTTTTTTGGACTCATCTTTATTTTTTACAGATTTAAACAATATCGATTTTATAATGTGTGCTAAATTATACAAAATTTTTTTTTTTTTTTTTTTGATTTTGAGTTTCAAGTTACCACAATAACCTTAATAATTTTTATTGTTTTAATGAACCTTAATGAGGTTGGTGTCCCTTGTTAATTATACATAGGGGGGTTATTTTAAAAAGGCAAAACCATTTTTCACTACAAGTGCAAATTGTACGTGGAATTGCCCTGAACAGATTTCTCTTGCACATGATTGTATGATCAAATCAGCAGAGCTTCATCTCATTTCAGATCTTCCCCTCAGATTTACAGCGACTGCACTTTCAACATGTGCACTTGCAGTGCAATTTATCAAGTGCACTTTGCAATAGCACTTTGCACTTGAATTGCAAAATGATTTAGCCTTTAGTAAATAACCCACATATAGTCTTTTTGACCTGTACCTGCCTACTCACAAACCAAATGTCCTTTTTGAATCAAAACACATAGTCAGTAATGTAAGGTAACGAAAATATCCATTTATTTTGGTCAAAATAGAAATGAGGAAGGCAACACTGGAGACACTTTTGGAATGTGTGAAGCCTTTTGTCCCCCAGGACACACATCAAGTTTTAGGACACTAAAATTGGTATCTTGCGACTAGGGAGCACAGGGAGCACAGTCAGAAGTCAGACCAGACAGAGCCAGCCAATCACTTTCGACTCTTCCGTGGAGCCTTCCCTGCACGCTGCCCTGCAGCCTTCCCTCCACGCTTCTCTACAGCCTTCCTTGGAGGCTGTGCCTCTGGTGGTGTACTTGGGGCAGGAGGAGGAGGAGGAGTAGCAGGAGTGGCTTCATCTGCTATATATGTTTTTGCAGTAAGCTCCCCTCTCAAGCCCTTCTGATACGCTTGAAAAATCAGACCCTCACAGAGGAGGCGTTGCCCCTTTTCTAGTTCCAGCAATCTGGTGGCCATATATGTTCCATACGCCTCTTCCGCATTGGGTGGTGTGCTGAGGATTTGGCTGGCTTCGCGAATGAGACATAGTGATTCCTCCTCAGTTCGGGTCATCTTTCTGGGCCTTTTGGTGGTAATGCGGAGGGGAGGCACCTGACACTCCGTGAGGCTTCTACTGGGCCCAGCCACGGCTTCCTCCTCTCTCCCACTGGGCAAGGCCTCCTCCTCTATGCCTCTGGGCACGGACTCCTCCTGGCTGAGCTCATCCTGGGTAAAAAAAAGGGACATACCGGTAATTGTAATTTTTGGTTACGCAATCACACACAATTTTCAGCTCATGACTTGCAAATATAATTCTAAACAAATAGTAAAGGCTATCTTTTTGACCCCACCATTATTCTAGCTGCTCACCAATATTTGAAGTATATTTTTGGCCACTACTGTCTAGTGATATGTCTACATATTAATAATTGTGATTAAGTCATTTTTGGTGAAGCACTTCAAAAATGTTTAGGTTTACATCATTAATATTTACACAATCCCAAATTCACCAAAAAAGTATACCTGGCTGAAGCTGGGCGCATCCACTTCATCAAGGATGAAAGGGCCCAGTTCTTCTTGGGACTCCATAGCTGGGGTGGAGGGAAGGGTGGAGGTGGAGGGAAGGCTGGAGGGAAGGGTGGAGGGAAGGCTGGAGGGAAGGCTCGAAAGTGATTGCCTTGCTTCTGTCTGGTCATCCAGAAATCACATTTTTTGGTAGTACCACAGCTTGGGGACATAAACCTGGTCTGCTGCTGCTCCGGATCTGCGCGACTCCTGGATCTTCTTGTGTTCCCGCCTGTACATATTGCGCAAGATACCAATTTTAGTGTCCAGAAACTTAAGGTCTGCCTGGGGGACTCGACTCTTCACAAATTCCAAAAGTGTGCCCAGTGTTGCCTTCCTTACATCTCTATTAAAATACAATGGGTGCTTGACCTCCCACAGGTTTCTGTTTTATTAATACAAATCAAGAAAACGTGTCAAAAATTCTTCCTCCTTAAAGGAATTCATTTTTGCTGAAAGACAAGACACAAGATAAAAACTGTAATGTCAGTCCAAACTCCCAGTATTATTTTTGGCTCAATCTAGGGTACACACACACACACACACCAAACACATTCACCAAACACACACCCACGTTTAATCTTACCTTCATTTCTGACGCTCGCTACTTCCGCTCGGACATACGTAGGCCAGCGTAATAGCTTTATATACACTGCACATGTGTCATGCTATGCCTGCGTCGCCTGCCCCTGACGTTCTTTAGTACAATTTGTCCCCGCCCCTTCACTCTTTGTTGCGCAGTGGCAGGATATAGAGAAAGATGGCGGAGAGATTATCTGCAAGTAAAGCGGAGGAAAGCCTGGAGCCACAACCATCCAGATCCAGGAGGAGATATAAGGCCACCAACATGGCCTTTGAAGAGATGGTGGAGATGGTGTCCATATTGAGAAGGGAGGCAAAAAAGGACCGTACACCCGACCCAATATGTGGAAGGACAAAATAATGTCCTCAGTTGTCACCGCTCTTGAACAAAAAATTAGCACTAAACGGGCTAAAATACAATTGAGGAAGCGGTGGTCTGACCTGAAAAGTAGGGAGCCTGAACAATATTGGCGAATAAAGAAGCTGCTTAAAAAAAGTAAGTACTTGTTGTGTGTTCCGAATGAGATACTTAACTTGCATGCTGATCCATATGCTTTTCGTTTATACAGCATCGTTCGTAAAGACTGTTCTTTTGAAAAAACATATGATACTAGGAAAATGACGGGTTTTTTTTTGCCAAATACGATGGTACAGGATTTGGACATACATTTAGGTCTTGATAATTTGTCGTATTGCAAAATTGTGGTGATGTTGTGTAGATGTGTTTGAAACTATAATGCTTCTTCAAAAATGATTCAGTGTAATGTAAGGACAGGACACAGCAGCTGTTTCCACATCTGGACTCATGAGCACTAGTGTACTATGGGCTCCAGGGGATACTTGAGGTCTCTGCATCTATGAAACTTGCATGAAAATGTGTATTGTTTGGCATTTTAGGGCAGAGTGAATTTTAATCCTGTCTTCAAAATTTTTGGTGCAAAAAAATGACAATTGTCCACAACTTCTAACCAACGTTTCATATTCCTTTTTCAAGACTGAAATATCACTGTGTTTTAACTATACATTTTAATTATCATAGGGGAGAAAAGACTCAGACAACAGTCCAAGGATCCCAGGACCTCCCCAAGTCACCAGCCTGAAGGTGAAATTACCCCAAGCCCCAGCCCAAGACCACGCCCACTCGACGAGCTGGAGGAAGGAGGGGTGGAGGAAGTGTGCTATATTTCCACTCCACCAATTGAGTGACTGACACCCCAGCTTAAGTTCATCTATTTAGGCGTGCATATTTTACAATAATTTTTTATCCACAAATTTTAGGTGATGTTCTGGTTGTGGAAGACCAAGCGGCGGAGCCATTTAGCACAGACAGTGCACAAAGACTCATTGGCCAGATAATGGTGTGGAATGGCCAAATTGATAGAATGCGTGACCAAATTGACAGCATGAGAAATCGGCTGGACAACATGCAACAGGAAATGAAGAACATGATTGATGTTTTGGGCAGAATCTAATAACTTTTTGCCTAAAAACATCAATCATGTTCTTCATTTCATTGTCAAGTTTTATTTTTCTAAAATGTTTTAACTTGCTAAATACTAATGTAAAAATTTTGCAGATGCACACGGTGTGTCATCATGTGCTATCTTCCATCAGGGGATATCAATGTACTTGTTTTGTGTTTGCAACCCCTTCATCAGAATAATGTTAGTTTGTGAGAGGAACAAAGGGATTGCACACACAAAACACGTCCATTGCTCCCCCATGATCGGAGATAGCACATGTTGACTTAAACCTTTTTTCAACAGAAATTGTGAGCATCTGCATTTTTTTTATTTTACATGGGTGACATCACCAGCACCGTTATTAACATGTTGAAGTAAGTTCCTGTTATTTTTTTGTTCTTATGGTTTTTAAAACCCTGTTGTGAAGCCAAATTTTGTAAACAATGTATATTTTCTACAAATATGCCTAAACTAAAAAAAAAAGTAAAAAAATATTGTTAAAAAAAAAAAAAAACATGTTCAAACAAAATGCACCTTTCAATGTGCACACAGTAAAATGTTTTTACTACTACAATGTGTGTGGCTTATTATTTATCAATAACAGTTTGTTATTTTTTGTGTGGTTACAGTGACAAAGGGCCTTAATAACTAAAGGGAAATGCACTTGCCACTACAAGTGCACTAGGAGACAGACAAAACTAAATGCAAACAAGAATCAAAACAAGAGATTGTTGCAAACATTTTTTTTTTTTTCAAAAAATCTTAAAGACCTTGTTGCATTGCAATGGCCCCTGACCATTAAAATAATTGACATATCTGTCACGCACTTCACGGGCGGTTTGGGGGGCCAAGCCAATACGGCCACTTTCCAGGCCTGTGAGTGGTTCATCAACACCAAGTCCGGCCTCAGGCCCAACAGAAGTTAGATATGTCAAAGAATGACGTCTCAAGAAATTATGCAGAATGCAGCAAGCAAAGATCACATAATTGATTTTGTATTCTGCTAGATTTATTGCCGAAAGGAACAAACAGAACCGGCTGGACAGAATCCCAAAGGCATTCTCCACAACTCTTCTTGCTCTGGCCAGTTGGTAATTAAATACCCTCCTCTAATTGGGGCCAAGAACACACCTGACAGTTGCAAACATTTGAGGGGGTGGGGGAGGGGTACTAATTGGGGCCAAGAACACACCTGACAGTTGCAAACATTTTAGGGGGTGGGGAGGGTAAAACAGTACAATGGAGCTGACAATATACATTGTTCAAGGGACTATAGGCTAGAGGTATAAATGGACCCAGGATTGCATGGTGGGGAGGTTATTGAAGGGAAATATGATTAAGGTAAAAAAACAGGCATGCATGAAGATAAAGGGGACATTCCCAGCATATTCAATGCATGGTAATTAGGTAATTTAGACAATACATTAGCAAACATTAAATACATATAATGTAATGTTAAAGGATAAAACTTACCTTCATATAGTCCTTCTGCAGGACCTGAATAATAGCAGAACAGGTCTCTGGGATTATGATCCCCAGAGCCTGGGGGGAGATGCCTGTCGAGAACTTCAAGTCCTGAAGACTTCTCCCAGTCACCAAGTAACGTAAAGTGGCAACTAGCCTCTGCTCCGCAGTGATGGCTTGCCTCATGCAGGTATCCTGCCTGCTGATATAGGGGGTCAGCATAGCCAGTAAACGTTCAAAAACGGGGTCTGTCATCCTGAGAAAATTCCTGATATCCTCAGGATTATTCTCACGGATCTCACGGAGCAAAGGCATGTGTGAGAATTGGTCACACTGGCGCAACCAATTCTTCATCCATGAACTCCTCCTCGTCCTGTTCATGGACTGGACTCGGGTCAAAGTATTAACCCCAACACCAAGTCCCCATGCAGCACGAACTCGAGAACGAGTACGTCCACGCAACATGGCTTCAAAAGGGTCGGCTGGTCAAACAAACTTAGAACAAACGCACTGAAGAACAGCAAGGCCTATAAAGAGCGACCTGAAAATCAGGAACGAGCGGACCAGAACGGCCTGCTAGGCAGGTTACGAACTGACCAACATGCACTGAAAAGCAGATACAAACCTCACAAGCACAAACTGAACTGCAGAAAACGATCAAAATAAGCTGAAGTGTGAAAAGCGCAAATCGTCTCTAACCAAACTTCTACTAAGACGAGATAAACACGAGATTAGCAGAAGGAGCCCAGAGGGTGGCGTAGTGGAGCTTGAACTTCCTTTTTCTAGTCCCGTCATACGTGCTGTACGTCACCGCGTTCAAAACCATCGGACTTTTGGAGAGATCGTGTGTGTCCAAGTCTGTCCGTTTTTAAGTCCGGAGCACCTAGCGTACAAAGTCCGTCGAAGAGATCGCCGGACCAAGTATGCCGTGAAGTCCGATCGTGTGTACGCGGCATAAGGAACTGGCTTCCATTTTTGCTCATGAGATCTTTCGCTTACATGGGCTACCCAAGGTGATTGTCTTGGACAGGGGTAGTCAGTTTGTGCCCCGGTTCTGACGAGCCTTTTGTGCACAGCTGGGAATTCAGCTTGCTTTCTCCTCTGCGTATCACCCGCAGTCTAATGGGGCTGCAGAACGAGCCAATCAGTCCTTGGAGCAATTCCTTTGTTGCTATATTTCTGACCATCACAACAACTGGTCAGACCTATTACCATGTGCAGAGTTTGCTCACAACAGTGCCTTGAATTCTGCTTCCTGATTGTCTCCGTTTATGGCAAATTATGGTTTCCAACCATTCATGTTGCCTGACTCGTTTGTTCCGCAGAGTATTCCTGCACTAGAGGAGCATCTCTGTGGTCTTCGTTCCACTTGGGCACAAGTCCAGGAGGCTTTGCGTCATGCTAATGATAGGTACAGACTCCATGCTGACCGCAGACGCCTGCCTGCACCTCCCTACCAGGTTGGGGACAGGGTCTGGCTGTCATCTCGCAACCTCCAACTTCGTGTTCCCTCACTAAAGTTCACACCTCGGTTTATTGGGCCTTTCCATATCCTTCGCAGAATTAACCCAGTAGCTTATGCATTGGACCTTCCTCCTAGTATGCGCATCTCAAATGTGTTTCATGTCTCCTTATTGAAACCGTTGGTCTGCAAACTCTTTACCACCTCGGTGCTGCGTCCTCACACTATAGAGGTTGAGAACCATGAGGAGTATGAGGTACAATCCATTGTTGACATCCGCAGGTTCTGTGGGCGCATACAGTACCTGGTGCATTGGAAGGGGTACGGTCCGGAGGAATGCTCCTGGGTCTCATCCTCGGATGTACATGCTCCTGCTGTCCTTCATGATTTCCATAGACGTTTTCCCCTCAAGCCCGGTGGTCCTCCGAGGGGGAGGGGTTATTGAAGGGCTGGCTCAGCCCTTCCTTCTCTGAGCTGGCCGCTCAGTTGTCGGCTAATTTGCCAGCTCTCAGCTCTCTCCACAGTTAACCACCTGTTGTGGATCTGCTCGTCGGTCCTGCCTACTTAAAGATCTCCAGCTCACTTCATTCCTGCCTTCGCCTTGGTCACATCACAAGAAACCATCTCCTGCATTCCTGTTTAAAGACTGGCTTTGCTGACATCCCTTCTGGCTCCTTATCCTGCTTGCTGTTCCTCTACTTGGATCTCTGACTTCTGGCCTGGCTGATTACCCGATCTGGTTACTGAACTCTGGCTTGGCTGATTACCCGATCTGGTTACTGAACTCTGGCTGGGCTGACTACCCTATCCGGTTACTGGATTCTGACTATGCTTTGACTACACTTACTCGATTTACCTTTTTATTTTTATTAATAAACAAGTGTGATTTTACTGTACTTCTGTCTCGGTCTGGTTCATGGTTTCTGACACCAAGCCTATATCTGACTGCAGGCCGTTGCTGGTGTACGTTTTCAAATACACTTTCAGGCAGGCAGGCAAGTGATTCAGTGATCTGCAGTGCATTAAATATATATACTGTACAGTCTCCAACATATACTGTATATATCCACTGCATTCCAGTCTAGCCAAGCCTATATCTGACTGCAGGCCATTGCTGGTGTACATTTTCAAATACACTTTCAGGCAGGCAGGCAAGTGATTCAATGATCTCCAGTGCATTAAATATATATATACAGTCTCCAACATATACATATATATATATATATATATCCACTGCATTCCAGTCTAGCCAAGCCTATATCTGACTGCAGGCCATTGCTGGTGTACGTTTTCAAATACACTTTCAGGCAGGCAGGCAGGCAAGTGATTCAGTGATCTGCAGTGCATTAAATATATATACAGTCTCCAACATATATATATCCACTGCATTCCAGTCTAGCCAAGCCTGTATCTAACTGCAGGCTGTTACTGGTGTACATTTTCAAATACACTTTCAGGCAGGCAGGCAGGTGATTCAGTGATCTGCAGTGCATAAAATATATATACTGTCTCCTACATATATATCCACTGCATTCTAGTCTAGCCAAGCCTGTACCCGACTATAGGCCATTAGATAGGAAGTAGTTCTGGACAGCTGCACTCCAAAAAAAACTACAAACAAAAATACATGCCACAGCGGAACAAGAAAGCTGACGCATTTCACACTATATATGCTTAATCATTGAATAAAAGGCATATATTTTTTTTGGAGTGCGGCTGTCCAGAACTACTTCCTATCTATTTGCTATATGCATTCCCAGCACCTGTGGCTTCTTAACTGGTGAAGAGATTTACTTTTGGTCAATCCTCCTGGAGCGGTGATATTCCCCTTCTCTATCCTAATTCCTGGACTTTGACTATAGGCCATTCCTGGTGTATGTATTCAAAGACAATTTCAGGCAGGCAGGCCGGCCAGGCAGGTGATTCAGTGATCTGCAGTGCATAAAGATATATATAAAGTCTCCTACATATATATCCACTGCATTCTAGTCTAGCCAAGCCTATACCTGACTGCAGGCCATTCCTGGTGCAATATTTCTAGTAAACTTCAGGCGGTGTTTTGCTAATCCAATTTTACAGCAGGTCTGGAAGGCCACCAAGGAAAGGCAGATGCTCACAGGCCACTAAAAGAGGGCAAGCTGGCTCTGTGTCTACAGCCATCAGCGCTGGTCGTGGACACGGTGCATCCTCAGCATGTGGCCATGGGGCACGCTTGTCCTTTTTTTCGACAGCTGGCCGTGTTGAGCCACAACATGCAGAAGGGTTGGTAGAGTGGATCACAAAGCCGTCCTCATCCTCCTCATCCTCTGTCACCCAGGCTCAGAGAAGTTTGGCTGCCAATGCAGCTGCCAAAGCGGTCTATTCCATCGGCTCAATGGCTTCAGTCACTCCTTCCCTAGCCCCACTATCATCCTGAGGAGTCCCCCGAACTGTTCGACCACAGTGTCGGGTACATGCTGCAGGAGGATGCACAGCATTTTGAAGGCTCCGATGATGGTACCCAGGTTGAGGATGAAGGCAGTAACATGAGCCCAGAGAGAGGGGGTGCCCAAGAAGGACAAGAAACTGGCAGTCATATTCCCCCAGCTGCAGCATACTCCCAGGTTTGCTCCAGTGGCGAGGAGGGAGGGGATGATGAGGTCACTGACTCTACGTGGGTGCCTGATAGAAGAGAGGAGGAGGAGGAGGCACATCTCCAATGAGGCAGGATGCCCTCCAGGGGCTAGTTTAAGGACAGCCAACCGACTACATCACACTGCAGAGCTCCACATGTGCAGGGCGTGCTTTTTCAAAAGTTCTTTGGTGTGGGCTTTTTTGAGACGTGTGCAGCAGATTGCACTGTTGCTGTTTGCAACATGTGTCTGAAGTGTATCAAGCATGGCCAAAACAGCAGCTGCTTTGGCACCACATGCTTGACCAAACATATGTCAAGCTCCCATGCTGTCCGTTGGCAACAGTACTTAAGAGACCCACACCAAAGAACAAGGCAGACCTCTCCTTGCTCCTCATCAGCTGGGATCTCCAACCCCACTATACCTTCAGTCCTCTCAGAGACCTGCACTGAGAGGAATGAAGGTGTAGAATTAGGTGTCCCAAGCAATTGCGGACAATCCAATTGTAGCAGGCAAATTTCCCTACCCCAGTTGCTAAACCATCTAAAGAAATTTGGTCCCAGCCATCCACATGCTTAGTGGCTGAACTTTAGTTTGGCTAAATTGCTAGCACTCCAACTGCTGCCTTTTCAGCTGGTAGACTCTGCCCCCTTTCGAGAAATTGTGGAATGTGCGGTACCTCAGTGGAAGTTTCCCAAACGCCATTTTTTTTCTCGGAAGGCCATTCCGGCTTTCTACTAGAATGTGGAAGGCAATGTCTTGGCCCCGTTGGACAGGGCAGTCAGCGGTAAGGTGCATATTACCGCTGACTCATGGTCCAACAGGCATGGACAGGGACATTACCTTTCTTTCACGGCACACTGGGTAACCCTGCTGGCAGCTGGGAAGGATGCAGGACAGGGTGCAGTAATGTTGGAGCTTGTTCCACCACCACGCCTCCAAAATGCTGGTAGTGGTGATTCTGCCACACCTCTCTCCTCCACCCCCTCCTCTTCTTCTTCCTCTATGGCCTCTTCCTGTGCAGATTTGTCCTCGGAACCAGCGGTGCTCCATATGCGTTCTAGGAGCTACACAAGCACTCAGGCAAAAAGATGCCATGCGGTGCTTGAGTTGGTCTGCTTAGGGGACAGGAGCCACACTGGGGCAGAGATTCTGGCAGCTCTGCAGGGGCAGGTTCAGAGGTGGTTGATGCCATGCCAGCTTCAGCCAGGAATGGTGGT
The DNA here is from genome assembly GCF_042186555.1 of Aquarana catesbeiana. Lineage (NCBI taxonomy): Eukaryota > Metazoa > Chordata > Amphibia > Anura > Ranidae > Aquarana > Aquarana catesbeiana. The sequence continues at coordinate 440,486,107 of NC_133327.1, read as the reverse complement.
TTGCGACAATGGCACCAACCTCCTCTCCGCCCTCAGACAGGCACACTTAACCCATGTTCCCTGTTTGGCTCACATCCTTAACTTGGTGGTGCAGCGGTTCTTGTGCAGGTACCCGGGCTTATAGGATCTCCTGAGGCAGGCCAGGAAAGTCTGTGGGCATTTCCACCAGTCATAATGCCAGTGCTCGGCTGGCTGACCTTCAAAAGGAATGCAACCTGCCCAAGAACCGCCTCATCTGTGACATGCCCACCAGGTGGAACTCAACTTTGGCAATGCTGCAGCGGCTGCACATGCAGCAGAGGGCCATCAATGAGTACCTATGTGAATATGACACCAGGACAGGGTCAGGGGAGCTTGGCTTTTTTTTGCCACGCCAGTGGCTAATGATCAAGGATGCCTGCACTGTCCTGTCACCATTTGAGGAGGCCATGAGGATGGTGAGCAGTGACAGTGCATGCATCAGTGATACTGTCCCTCTTGTCTTCCTGTTGGAGCACATGCTGCGTGGAATAATGGACAGGGCACTTAAGGCAGAACAGAGGGAGGAAGAGGAGGACTTCCTTACCTCTCAAGGCCACCTTTATCCAGACAATATTCCTGCAGGCCCGCCTATCACACAGGAAGAAGAGGAGGAGGAGGAAGAGGAGGAGGAGTATTGTGTCAGCATGGAGGTGGAGCCTAGCACTCAGCATCAGCAGCAGTCTTCAAGGGATCGTTTTCAGTCCCCAGAAACCCATGGACTTGTACGTGGCCGTGAGGAGGTGGCTGCGGATCATGTCGTCCTTAGTGACCCAGAGGACTCCAGACCGAATGCCTCAGCAAACCTACACTGCATGGCCTCCCTGATCCTGCAAAGCCTGCAAGGGCTCAGTACTGGCTGGCAACCCTTCTTGATCCACATTACAAGGGTAAGGTTGTGGAACCTATCCAGCCTTCGCAGAGGGAGCAGAGCATGAAAAATCTTTGGGAGGCCTTGCAGAAAGGTTTGTGCAATGCGTTTCCAGAGCCTGGGAGGTTACAATTTCCTGGTCCTCCTGGACAACGCGTTGCTGAGGCTTCGGTCAGTCACAGAATGAGCGGTGGAGAAGGTGGCCGTCTGACTGATGCGTTCAGACAATTTTTTAGTCCGCAGCCCCAAGGTTTGATCGGTTCCAGCAACCATCGCCAGCGTCTGATTTACATGTGCAGGAATACCTTGGGGCAAGATCAGACTTGGAGACTTTTCCAACTGAAAATCCACTGGGTTACTGGGTCTTGAGGATGGATCACTGGCCAGAGCTTGCACAGTATGCAATTGAGCTACTGGCCTGTCCTGCATCCAGCGTTCTATCTGAACGCACATTCAGTGCTGCTTGAGGCTTTGTAACCGATCACAGAGTGGGCCTGTCCACAGACTCGGTTGATCGGCTCACCTTCATAAAAATGAATCAGTCTTGGATCACCAGCTACCAAGCACCTGATGCTGATGTAACCGATTAATTTTTTTATGAATGTGAGATCCCTTGAAGACTGCCTATGCTGATGCTGAATGACTATCCTGTTATGCTGAGTGACTATCCTATTCCTCCTCAATGTTCATGTTGATAGCTTCTAAGAACATTTTTGGTTCCGGGCACCAGCACCAGTGCCTAAATCCCAATTTTTCTGCCCCTGCCCCTGTTTAACAGGGGCGTGCAATTACAATTTTTGCTGTAATATTTTGCAGCAGGGCTCGTTCCTGCGCTCAACTAGAGTATCTGTGAGTAGGGATGAGCCGAACACCCTCCCCCGTTCGGTTCGCACCAGAACATGCGAACAGGCAAAAAATTTGTTACGTAACTGGGTGATCCCGCCCCCTCTGACAACACGGGTAAAGCCTCAGGGAAGTCCCCGTGTGCCAGAGGAGGGCGGGGTCACCGGGTGGCCCCTCCCTCCGTTATATAAGAAGTGTCAGAAGAACCGAAGCGTCACACGGCAGAAGACTCCTACTGAGGCGGATCGTGTGGACGGAGCGGAAAGGAAGCCTGGAGGAAGTTGCGGGACGAGAAGAGCGGAGGAAGAAGAAGATGGAGAAGAAGAAGAAGATGGAGGAAGAAGAAGAACACCGAAGGAAGATGAGAAGAAAGAAGGTGGAAGAAGAAGCGGAAAGAAGAAGAAATTAATAAAAGACTTGTCAAAAACTGTCTCTTGTGTTTTTTAACCTTTTTGACACTTTTTTTGTGAAATGGTAGGGGTACATTTGTACCCCATTACCAATTCACACAGGGGGGGCCAGGATCTGGGGGTCCCCTTGTTAAAGGGGGCTTCCAGATTCCGATAAGCCCCCCCGCCTGCAGACCTCCACAACCACCGGGCAAGGGTTGTGGGGATGAGGCCCTTCTCCCCATCAACTTGGGGACAAGGTGCTTTGGGGAGCTACACCAAAGCACCCTCCCAATGTTGAGGGCATGTTGCCTGGTACGGTTCAGGGGGGGCGCTCTCTTGTCCCCCCTCTTTTCCTGCGGCCTGCCAGGTTGTGTGCTCGGATAAGGGTCTGGTATGGATTTTGAGAGGGACCCCAAGCCACTTCTTTTTACATTTTGGCTCGGGGTTCCCCTTAATATCCATACCACACCTGAAGGGTCCAGAAGGGTTCGGTGTGCCCCTGTGGGGAAATTCCATGCTGTTTTTATCAATGAACTTGCCGGACCGACAATTCATTATAGTCGACACTAGCTCTAGCACTTTTAAATAACTTTTTTTCCCGAAAATTCATTATAGTCGGCACTAGCTCTAGCACTTTTAAATGACTTTTTTTTCCCTTTAGAAATGCCATTTTGCTGTCAGACTCTTCTAAACATGGGAAACATGCGCCCATTTACAGGCATACCATAAACACCCCCCAGGTACGAAATTTAAAGGAATATTACACTTTTATTGTTTCACTTTAAGCATTATTAAAACCACTGCTCCCGAAAAAACTGCCATTTTTAAAACTTTTTTTTTGCATTGATACATGTCCCCTGGTGCAGGACCCAGGTCCTCAAACACTTTTTATGACAATATCATGCATATTAGCCTTTAAAATGAGCACTTTTGATTTCTCCCATAGACTTTTAAAGGATGTTCCGCGGCTTTCGAATTTGCCGCGAACACCCCAAATTGTTCGCTGTTTGGTGAACGGGCGAACAGCCAATGTTCGAGTCAAACTCATGTTTGACCCGAACATAAAGCCCATCCCTATCTGTGAGGGGTTTCAGTGTTGTGGCACCAGCATCAGCCTAAAGCCCAATTTTTCTGCCCCTGTTTAACAGGGGCATGTAATTACAATTTTTGCTGTAATATTTTGCAGCAGGGCTCATTCCTGCACTCAACTAGAGTATCTGTGAGGGGTTGCAGTGTTGTGGAACCAGCACCAGTGCCTAAGGCCCAATTTTTCTGCTCCTGTTTAACAGGGACGTGTAAGTACAATTGTTGCTGTAATATTTTGCAGCAGGGCATGTTCCTGCACTCAACTAGAGTATCTGTGAGGGGTTGCAGTGTTGTGGCACCAGCACCAGTACCTAAAGGCCAATTTTTCTGCCCCTGCTTAACAGGGGCGTGTAATTACAATTTTTGCTGTAATATTTTGCAGCAGGGCTTGTTCCTGCGCTCAACTAGAGTATCTGTGAGGGGTTGTAGTGTTGTGGAACCAGCACCAGTGCCTAAAGCCCAATTTTTCTGCCCCTGTTTAACAGGGGCGTGTAATTACAATTTATGCTGTAATATTTTGCAGCAGGGCTCATTCCTGCGCTCAACTAGAGTATCTGTGAGGGGTTGCAGTGTTGTGGCATCAGCACCAGTGCCTAAAGCCCAATTTTTCTGCCCCTGTTTAACAGGGGCATGTAATTACAATTTTTGATCAAATATTTCACAGTAGAGCCCGTTCCAGCGCCCACCAAGAGTAACTGTGTGGGCTTACAGTGTTGTGGCACCACCACCAGCAAAGGTCTATTTTTTCTGCCCCTGTTCAACAGGGGCATGTAATTACAATTCTTAATATAATATTTCACAGCAGGGCCCGTTCCAGCACCCACAAAGAGTAACTGTGAGGGCTTACAGTGTTCTGGTACCACCAACACCTAAGCTCCAAATTCTGCAGAGTATATAGGGCAGGCCCTATAGTATATACAGGAGGTCCCCTACTTTCAAACATCCGACTTACAAGCGACTCCTACTTACAAACGGAGGGAGACAACAGGAAGTGAGAGGAAATCTACCCCTAGGAAGGGAAATTCTTTCCTGTAAGAGTTAATATGGAAAAAAGATGTCTCCACTGATGCTTTATCACCAATCCTTGTTTCCCTAAAAACCCCAAATTTTCAAAATCCAATTGTCATTGGGCAGAAAGTGAGGTGAAATCTTCTGAACAGGGGAACAGACAGCAAAACAAATGTTACAGGGGTGATGATAACCCTTCCCTATGTTATCCAAAAAGCTTAAAAATAGATTTTTTGGCTGGAGCTACACTTAAAAAATTTACCTGTTCCAAATTACAAACAGATTCAACTTAAGAACAAACCTACAGTCCCTGTCTTGTTTGGACTGCCTGTATACTGCTGTTCAGAGTATATAGGGCCTGGAGGCCCCACGCCTTTTCTTTTTTTAATTTGGGTGCGGGGTTCCCCTTAATATCCATACAAGACCCAAGGGGCCTGGTAATGGGCTGGGGGCTTACCCATGCCGTTTTTCTCAATCATTTTCATCCATATTGCCGGGACCCGACATTACATTACAGCCGCAAGCAGTTTTAAATGACTTTTATTCCTTTAGAAATGTCATTTTGTGCAGGGACTGTTCTAAATACGGGAAACATGCGCCACTTTACAGGCATACTATAGACACCCCCCAAGTACAATATTTAAAGGAATATTTTCACTTTTTTAAAATCACTGCTCCCGAAAAAACTACCATTTTTAAAACTTTCTTTTGCATTGATGCATGTCTCCTGGGGCAGGACCCGGGTCCCCAAACCCTTTTTAGGACAATAACTTGCATATTAGCCTTTAAAATTTGCACTTTTGATTTCTCACGTTCGAGTCCCATAGACTTTAATGGTGTTCGAATGTTTGTGCGAACTTTCAGTCCGTTCGCATGTTCTGGATGCGAACCGAACGGGGGGGGGGGTGGTTTGGCTCATTCCTAATGGAGACCCAGTCTAATAACTTGGTTAGTATTGTATCCAATTCCATATATGTGGCAACCCTGTCTCTCCTTTCAATTTATGTTTTACAAGTACTTCGTAGCGTATACAAGATGACGAATTCGGCCAAAGATATTGCAATAATGCTATGCGTAATGACCAAAAAAAGATCTCGGTAAGGGTTTGGTAAAGATAAAGAAAATGAAGCAGTACATCCATTTTATAAATTTCTATTCTACCCATCCAAGAGTGTTTCTTAGCTGCCCAGGCTCAGTAATTCAATTCATATAATTTATAAGGAAAAGTAGACATATAGACCCATAAGTATTTAAGGGAGTTAGCTTCCCATCTGAAAGGATAGTTGATGTTTAAGCAACTAGAAGTGGTGGCATTAATCTTGAAATTGCTAAACCAAATTGTTCCAGCTCCTGTAAAATACACGAAAACGCCGTCCTAGGGTTTGTGACATAGATCAACAAGTCATTTGCAAAAAGACTTAACTTGTAGGAGATGTGCCTCACCATTATGTCCTGAATAGAATCATTTGCTCTGAGAGCAACTGCAAGGTGCTCCATAGCCAATATATACAAGTAGGGCGATAGGGGACACCCCTTTATAGTGCCATTTGAGATATTTATTACATCAGATAGAAGACAGTTAATCCTAATTCTGGCTGTGGGAGCAAAGTACATGGCCATTATTTTGTGTATAAAGCACCATGGATGACCGACCTGTTCCATCGTTGCCTCCAGAAACCGCCAATCCAGGCGGTCAAAAGCCTTTTCTGCATCCAACGATAAGAGGCAGAGTGGATGTTTAGCCTTCTGGGCATAATTCATCAATAATATTGTCCTAATTGTTTTATTCCGGGCTGCTCGCTTAGGCACAAACCCAACCTGACCCGATCCTATCAGGGCTGGTATCACAGACTGAAGACAGATAGCCAATGCCTTTGCATATATTTTCAAGTCTGTATTAAAGAAATTGGTCAATAACTCATACATTGGGTATAGTCCTTGTTTTCTTTTGGAATAAGAATAATATGCACCTCATGGGTCTGGCGAGCAAAAGGGCAAGACAGAGAAATAGTATTAAACATTTTACACATGGTGGGAATCAAAGAATCTTGGAATTATTTATAGAAAGCACTTGTAAACCCATCCAGTCCAGGGCTTTTACCAGAGGGGAGGTCTTTAATAACTTGTGTTAGTTTCTCAGGTGAAAAGGGACTTAATAAACTCTTTATCTTTTGGGTCGAAAAGGCAAGGTAGGGCCATGCATTTCAGATAATCTGAAATTTGAGACAAGTTTGAAGCATTTGAGAGCGTCAAACCTGGCTCCTGAATATTATAATTAATAATAATTATGGAAATTTGATGCTACCTGTTCTGAGGCATGAACCAATCCTCTCTTTGGGCAACATATTTTACTAATGTATGCTCTGGCTTGTATAGTTTGAATTGACCAAGCCAATCCTCTACTACATTTATTGTTAAATTCATATATGGCCCTTTGGGTCATGGTCTTTATATTGCAAAAAGGCTTGGTCTGAAAGGGAATGTAGCTCCATTCACTTTTGTGGCAGTATCTGAAAAGTCAGCGCATCTGTAAGTTGTTCATGGCGAGATTCTAGAATTTGAATCTCTTCAAGGAAAAAGGACACTGCAGCAGCCTTCTCTTTTTTCAATTGGCACCATGGGATATAAGAATTCCCCTTAGCACACATTTCATAGCTTCTCATTGTACAGGACGAGAGGTCTTATCTAGTTCATAATTTCCCAAAAAAGAAGAAATTGCCTCCTGAATGGCAGTGCTAGAAGCGCTGTCCTTCAAGAGGGTTTAATTTAGTTTCCAAGTTGAATATAGTTTATGAGTAGCAGGAAGGGTTAAAGATAAATTGCTGAATGACCCGACCATAGCTGACTATGGATTGATGTTTGGGGATGCCTGTCCAAAGCGCAGTGGGAAACAAGAAAGTAGTCCAACCTATTGTAAGTAGCATGTGTGGTAGAGTAGCATGTATAATTTTTTACAGTAGGATGCATTATGCGCCACACATCAACAAGTTGAAGGGAGTTGAGTTTTCTTTTAAGGCTAACAAACTGTGTTATTAATACATGAGGGGTGGCTATCGTAGTATCTAAGGCCGGTTCCAGAGTTAAAGGGGATCTAAAGGCAGAATTTTTTTTTTTTGTCTTAATGCATTCTATGCATTAAGATAAAAAACCTTCTGTGTGCAGCAGCCCCCCTCATCCCCCGATACCTACCTGAGCCCCATCGTCCTGCGATGTGCACGAGTGCCTTGGTCATCCATGACTTTCCCTCCTGATTGGCTGAGGCACAGCAGCAGAGCCATTGGCCCCTGCTTCTGTCAGTCAAAGTCAATTAGCCAATCAGGAGAGAGGGGGCGGGGCCAAACCACAGCTCTATTTCTGAATAAACACACAGAGCTGCAGCTCGGCTCGGGTGTCCCCATAGGTAGCTGCTAGCTGTGAGAGCACACTTGACAGGAGGGAGGGACCAAGAGAGCCAGTGAGGGACCCAAGAAGAGGAGGATCTGGGCTGCTCTGTGCAAAACCACTGCACAGAGCAGGTAAGTATAACATGTTTGTTATTTTTAAAGAAAAAATATCAAGACTTTAGTATCACTTTAAATTAAGATATCCCCCAAAACAGTAATTCCTTCCTGAAAATTTTATTTAATCATCAGCATAACAGTCTGGCCATGATTGGGGACATATACATTAGCTAGAGTAAATTTTTGATTGTAGATTTTACATTCTAATAAGATAAATCTGCCTTTATCATCAATCGCTCTTTGTACATGAGACAGGAAGAGAGCAATGAAGACTTATCGCTACTCCGTTGGAATTTTTAAGAGGGTTATGGCTCAAATACCAGGTTAAGAAATGTTTAGAAGGCATAGACGGAGCTGAGGAGGTTTTAAACAACTATACTTCATCCTTAGAGTACACTATACCCCCCATAGACTACATGCTATGGGTCTTCGGCCCACTCCACTCTGTACCAGATGCAAAAGGGAACATGGGGACCTGATTCACCTACTGTGGAGGTGCCCAAAGCTCCACCTCTATTGGAAGGGGGTGGTGGACACCGTTAACAGGGTATTTCAGGTTACGATGCCCACTGATCCAAAACACTGCCTGCTTAATGTAATAGATGAGCTGGGATGGGAGGAAAGTACTAGAGTGGCAATTACTAGAGCTATGTTTATGGCACGGAAACTAATAATGACACATTGGATATCAGAAGAGCCTCCTGCTCTTACAGAATGGATTAATGCTATAGGGGAACTGTTGCGGAAGGAAAAAATAATTTATCAACACAGAGGCTGCCCGCAGAAGTTTGAGAAACTATGGGGGCCTTGGCTGAATGTTCCTGGGCTTGCCCCGGTGGATTTGGTCGTGGGCAGATTGTTGGGTATGGGTATGTGAGGTACTACATGTCATACAGATGGAACCTCTCCTTTCTGCTATATATACCCTTATTTAACTTGCTTTTTTCTTATATTCATTGTGGGACGCTAGGGGTTATTAATTAATGAATTAATTCATTAATTAATAATAAAATAAAAAAAAGATAAAAAAGGGGGTTATACTGTGTTCCCAAGCCAAGTAGTTAGGTAAATCAATTACTCAAGAAATGCTAGATTATTTATACAATCTGCGTTGCATGCAATTGTGATGTTACTCAAGGTAAAATGTTTTATTGAATATAATTGTAATGTCGGTATGTTTTTATATGTTTTTTCTCAATAAAAACCTGTTTTTGGATAAAAAAAAAAACATGCACAGGTCTTAGAGGCTATAGCATCCTTCTTGTGAGGTTGCCCCCAGGCAGAATGATAGACAAGAGAGATTGTTTTACAAATGCCAGGATGACCAGCAGATTTGGCATCCTGTGACTGTTGAAGCACCTTGAGTCAGAGCTGAGGAGGAATGAACAGGGGTTTGCAGGGGCATTGCTAGTAGTAAATTAATGAGCTGCCCAGAGCTGAAAGGAAAGTTTAAGAGAAAGGGTACCAATAATCTGGGCAGAAGGTAGAATGGGGTGCTCATAACAGTGGAGTAAAGAGTTCAAGGGGATCAAAACTTTCAGAAAGAGCATCTGCCTTAATAGTCCTAAAAGCCAAGGGGATAGGTCAGAGCGGTGGGTAGTCACTTGAGCGGCACTATGAAATAAGGTATACAGATACGTATTTTTTATATAGAACTTACGCTGGGACACATATCATGCAACAGAGGGGAATCTTTAACCACTATTTGATCACCTCTGGGCTTTTTATTTTTTGCGATATAAATGAAAAATAGGCCGAAAATTTTAATTTTCGTCATACATTTAGGCCAAAATGTATTCAGCCACATGTCTTGGGTAAAAAATATTCAATAACCGTTTATTTATTGCGCAAAAGTTATAGCGTCTACTAACTATGGTACATTTTCTGGAATTTACGCAGCTTTTAGTTTATGACTGCCTATCTCATTTCTTGAGGGGCTAAAAGGCAGGGCAGTACAAAACCCCCCTAAATGACCCCATTTTGGAAAGTAGACACCCCAAGCAAATTTCTGAGAGGTATGTTGAGCCCATTGAATATTTTATTTTTTTGTCATAAGTGATTGAAAGATGTTAAAAAAAAAAATATATTTTTTTTTAACACAAAGTTGTCACTGAAATGATATATTGCTCACACATGCCATGGGTATATGTGGAATTGCACTCCCACAATACATTCTGTTGCTTCTCCTGAGTATGGGGATACCACAAATGTGAGACTTTTTGGCAGCCTAGCTGCATACAGGACCCGAAAACCAATCACCGCCTTCATGCTTTCTAAGAGCGTACATTTTTTATTTCACTCCTCACTACCTATCACAGTTTCGGAGGCCATGAAATGCCAAGATAGCAACAAACAAAACCCCAAATTACCTCATTTTCAAAAGTAGCACTTCAAGCTATTCGCTGAGAGGCATGTTGAGTCCATGGAATATTTTATATTTTGCCACAAGTTTTGGGAAAATTACAATATTTATTTTATTTTTTGTGCACAAAGTTGTCACTAAATGATATATTGCTCAAACATGCCATGGGTATATGTGGAATTACACCCCAAAATACATTCTGATGCTTCTCCTGAGTACAGGGATACCAAATGTGTGAGACTTTTTGGCAGACTAGCTGCGTACAGGACCCTGGAAATCAATCACCACCTTCTGGCTTTCTAAGGGCGTAAATGTTTGATTTCACTGCTCACTACCTATTACAGTTTCGGAGGCCATGAAATGCCAAGATAGCAAAAAAACCCCCAAATGATGCCATTTTGGAAAGTAGACACCCCAAGCTATTTGCTAAGAGGCTTGTTGAGTATTTTGCAGATGTCACTTTTTGCCACAAAGTTTTGAAAATTGAAAAGAAAAAATGTTTTCCTTTTCTTTCTTCATTTTTAAAAACAAATGAGAGCTGCAAAATACTCCTCATGCCTTGTAGCAAATAACTTGGGGTCTCTACTTTCCAAAATGGGGTCATTTGTGGGGGGGGGGGGGGGGTTGTGCTATCTTGACATTTCAGGGCCTCCGAAACTGTGATAGGCAGTGAGGAGCAAAATCACCATTTTATGCCCTTAGAAATCCTGAAGGTAGTGATTGGTTTTCAGGGTCCTGTACGCGGCTAGGCTCCCAAAAAGTCTTACACCTGTGGTATCCCTGTACTCAGGAGAAGCTGCAGAATGTATTCTGGGGGGTAATTCCACATATACCCATGGAATGTTTGAGCAATATATCATTTAGTGACACCTTTGTGTAAAAAAATAAAATAAATCATTTTACCGAAACTTGTGACAAAATATAAAATATTCCATGGATTCAACATGCCTATCAGCGACAAACTACATACATTTTTAAAACCCTTTAAAAGCCTTTACAGGTTACCACTTTAAATTTACAGAGGAGGTCTACTGCTAGAATTATTGCCCTCGATCTGACGTTCGCGGTGAAAAACTCACATACAAGGTGCAATTGCTGTTTACATACGACACGAGACCGACGCATGCATTCACCTTTGCGTATGAGCGCATAGGGACAGGGGTGCTTTAATTTTTTTTATCATTTATTTTGCTTTTTAATTTTTTTACACTGTTCCTTTTATTTTTTATTGTTTTTATCATTTTTATTGTTATCACAGGGAATATAAATATCCCTTATGATAAAAAATGGGGTCTATTAGACTCTAGATCTCTCCTCAGCCCTCAAAGCATCTGACCAAGCCAAGATCAGTGTGATAAGATGCTTTCCAAATTTCCCAATGGCGCTGTTTATATCCGGCGAAACTGAAGTTATGAAATGCTCATAGCACCCGATTTCTTAGGCTATAGAGATGATTGGAGCCATTCGGGTCTCTGATCAGCTCTACAGTCAGCTGGTGGAACCACTGTCTGCATTCTTGGATTTCCCGGTGGGACAGGAGAGCCCGAGAAAACCATGGAAGGCAGTTGGGGGGGATGTTCCCTCCCACTGCTTATAAAAACAGTCTAGCGGCTAATTAGCCACTAGGATTGCTTTTACATGAAAGCCGACTACAGGCTGAAAAAAACAACACCAAGATGATACATAAACCTGCAGGCATCATTGTGGTATAACCACTCAAAATCCAGCAACATACCAGTACATCGCTGGTCCTTGTTGGGCATATATTGTAATGTTCTTTTTTTTCATGCAGCCTCTGAGCTAACCGGAAAAAGAGAACCTAACAGATTTCTCCATTCAAACCAATTGATCGATGGTATGCCCACCATTAGCATACTGCCCTGCATCCACCCACTTCTAATGATGGGCAAAAAATAAATATAAAAATATATGCTGAAGCATAGGGGCGTTCTGCCTCTATGTCCACCCCTGCCCCTATGCTTCAGCATATATGCTCTTTTTGAACTGTGGTGGTGTATTCACCTCCTTCAGTGCTGGAGTTGCAGCTTTATGTATCGTGAGGGCAAACCGTGTTGCTGTCAAAATAAAAAATCAGTGCTGCAGCTGAATGGCGTATGGTATATAAGCTCTTTTTTTAACTGTGGTGGTGAAATCACCTCCTACAGCGCCGGAGTCACGGATTTACGTATCCTGAGAGCAAACCCTGTTGCTGTCAAATAAATCCGTGCTGCAGCTGAATGGCATACCTGAAAAGCGAACAATGGTAACAATAAAACATTAACTCAATAAAACAACTTTTTTTATTGCAATCTGTGCCAAAAAAGTGTCAAAAATATATGCCGAAGCATGTGGCAATCCAACCCTAATGTTAGGGGCAAATCGCCCCTCCACCCCTGCCCCCATGCTTTGGCATATATGCTCTTTTTTTAACTGTGGTGGTGAAATCACCTCCTACAGCGCTGGAGTCACAGCTTTACATATCGTGAAAGCAAACCCTTCTGTTATCAAAATAAATAAACCCGTGTTGCAGCTGAATGGCGTACCTGCAAAGCAAATAATGGTTAACAATAAAACAAAGTAACACTACAGTATAACAGTAGGACATACCATACCTGCAAAGCAAATACAATGAAACACAGTAACAATAAAACATTACAGTTGGGTTTTTTTGTGTGTTTTTTTCCTTTTTTTGCACTTTTATTTTAACTGCAAACGTTCCAGATTAGGGTCTCTCAAAATGTGATGGCCATCTCAATTTTCGAGACCCTGTGTGATAGTGTGCCCTAAGACTGTGTAGTGCTGTACCCTACGCTAATACTCCACTAGTGTGGTAGCGACGGAAACATTCACCGATGCAGAGACCAGGTTGGTCAGGACAGGAGGGAGAATAATAGCGGGTGTCACGCCTATATCCACGTTTTCTGCAGACATGACATCTTCTTTGTGGTGCTCTTTGGGCAGGGGTACCATGGAGGACTTCTGGAAAGTGCCTCTCATGCAGCCGGCTCACTGTATTTGCATTGGGAAGTTGGGCCACAGCACCGTTTGGAAATAGAAGGGCTGTGATGATCTCTTCCTGGAATTTTAGGAAGGATCCAGTTCGTCCTGACGCTTTGAAATAGGTATACAGACACTTTTTTATACCAGCGTCTGGCTCTATGGACAATTAAGTATGGCGCCATCATCTGATCGTTGAAGTCCACCCCTCCCATGTTAAGGCTGTATTCGTGGACACAGAGGGGCTTCACAACAACACCAGTCACCATTGGAATTTCGACTGTCGTATCTGCATGAATAGAGGACAAAATGAAAACATTCTGTGTGTCTCTCCACTTCACAAGCAATTTATTACAGCTCAAGAAGGTTCTCTCCTCCCATCTACTCTAAGTCAGGACTCTACAATGTCATTTAAAAAATGTTCTGTTTCCATAGCATACTGTCCCTTTTACTTGCGTCAGTGTTAAACAATTTAGGAAGTCTACAATTTCTGTACAAAAGGATGCTTGCTGAGTTTATCTGTGCTATGACATTTCCAATTCAGAATAATAGCTATTATTTTTATGTTATGGATCTATTGTTTTGTATGTTTTCATTTTTTTTTTCAACCTTCTAACCATTGTTGCAATTTTGTTTCTCAAATTTAACCTTAAAGTAGAATTCCAGCTTACACCTAACTAACCTTAACCCCCCCCTCCTAACACCTATGCTGTCTAACCTGTGTACAAAAAATGCATATACCTGAGATATTTGGGGGTCAGAATGCTAAGCCACCGCATAGTTGTAAAAACAGTCTTTATTTCACCAAAAGGCAAACAAAGCAGCTTATTTTATACATAAAACGAAGACAGCTCATATCCTCTGGTACAAAAACAAAGTTTCAGCTCACCTCCAACATAAGCTTGGCCCACAACAGGGTTTTAAAGTCCCCCCTTGTTCCATAGGTCAAGAAAAGGGTCACAGAATTCCAGCAGTGTCCTCACACTCTCCCTGGAATTCATAAAGACTGGTGCAGACAGATTTTGTGAAAGTGTTTCTCTAAAAGCACAATATCGTCAAAACTATCAGATCTATTTGAGACACTGATGATCCATATTCTGACTCACCTTAAAAAGATACAAAATTATCTGCTGAGCTCTAACTTGAGTTACAAGCACCAGAGTCTCCAAATATTTTCTAATCCCCACCTATATATAAGGAGGTCTAGCATTCACAAACATTACCAAACACTTCCTAGCTTCACACTTCCTAGCGTCCTTCAAACTTCCTAGCTTCAAATGTTGGCCTCCTGATCCATCCTATACTGCTGGCGTGAGGTGTAGAAACTGTGGACAACATATATCCAACCTAAAGTTTTTTAAACATAATTTTACCTTTTGTATGACCTAGGCATGCTGTTTATGTCTATAAATCAGTCCTCAAAATTTCTACTCGCCTGCTCTCATTAGGCGAGTGGAAAGAAGCCAAGGGTGAGTGTGGAGCTCCCAGCCTCTGCCCCAGGGACGTAACTTCCACAAGGCAAACATAGCTTTTGCCTCGCTACCCCCCAGGCAAGGAACAATAGCGCGCATTCCGCCAAGGAATGCAGGGAACAGAGGCACACTGGGCCACTGATTTAGGAACCCATAGCGCTGGCTCCACCTCCACTGCTGGCTGAGGCTCTACTGGCCACGGGTTGATAGGGCTGCCTGGTGTCTAGCAACCAGTGATGTCAAGTCCCCGACTCCCCACCCTAATGCAGAGGGAGGCCGAGGCGGCCCCAGCATTCAAAACGGAGGATTTAACTTCCTCCTCCTTCACGCCTAGTGCTCTCCACGGTCCACCTACCTCCTCTATGATCTTCTCTGGGCCCCTGGCATGCTCTGAGGGAAGGGAACTAAAGTCTGAGGTGAGGCCGGGTGTATACCAGATTGGAACCATGTGTGCAGTCACAGTGTCATGAGGGAGGCGGGCACAATAACTGCGGAGCCAGAGACCCATTCAAAGAGGAGGGGTTCATGATTGGACTTGAAGTCCTTCTCTTTTGGGGGGGTGTGACCCCCCAAAAGTGTAGGACTACAGGTCCCAGAATAAGCCCCTCAGAGCTGAGGATTTGACAACCCCCCGCTTCCCCCAAATAGTGAAGAACTACAGGTCCCAGCATGAACCTCTGAGATCTAACAAGTTACATCCTTAGATCTTAGGGGTTCATACTTGGACTTATAGTAATTCAATTTTGGAGGGAGTCACATACCTGGATCTAAGGGGTTAATGCTGGAACATGTAGTCCTTCAGTTTTGGGGGATGTGACCCCCCCAAAAGTAAAGGATTACAGGTCCCAGCATGAGCCCCTCAGAGCTGAGGATGTGACACCCTGCCCCCCAACTAGTGAAGGACTACAGGTCCCAACATGAACCCGTGAGATCTAGGGAAGTGACCCCCCAAAAGTAAAAGACTACAGTGCCCAGCATGTGATACCCCCCCAGGATGTATTTAGGGATGGAATTAGGGGCAGGGCCTAAAAACCTCCAGAGTAGCACCACTGTGTCCACATACACAGTGCCTGGCTGGACGTGACTATCAGCTCCTCCCTTCTAGACGCGTATCGGCCAATCACAGGCCTTCCTCAGTAGACTCATTCTACTGGTGCTATTCTGGAGGTTTTTATGTGATTTTAAAGTTTTTATTTTGTAAGTGCAACTTGTCTATTTGGGGGCTTTGAATAAATTTGTATACGGAGAACACTATGGTCTCTATACTTATTATTTACATGTCCTGAACTCATGGAATCTTGAGCCAAACTGGGAGATGATCCGCTTCTTTGGATATTAAGGAGCTGAGTTACCATTAAGAAAAGAGCCATCTGGATTACCCACCATTGATTGGGAAGAGGAAGTGAGAGCAAAGAGCTCGTGGGGAGATCCGCATATGAGTTTTGACTCATCTGGGAGGTGAGAACGCATTTTTACTGGTGGTGGTGTGCACTCCTTTTGAGGACGAATAATCACTGTGGTGGAATTGTGTGGATACACTGATCACAAGAAGAGTTTTTCATGTTTTATTTCTTCATTTTTTCTTTTTATGGACTATTTATTTATATGTAGGATTTATTTATTTTAGAGATTTGCACTTTATATTTATAATTTTACACATAGTGCTACATTTATTATTTACAATCCATTTTGAAATTAGTGTGGTGTACCACTTGGAATGTTTAGCAGCTGTGCACGTTTATTATTAGGTTATCTTATTTAAACATCACAATATTTTTTACTTGTGGCGCTGATTGTTTCATCTTATAATTTGCATATATTGACATTGCCTACGCAATCATATTAGAAAACTGTTCACACTAGGAAAATGCCACCTGTTTGACATGTGGCATGTTTGACATGTTTGACATTTCCTTTTCCCCTAAAACTTACTTCTTGGGGCTACCCCGAAACACTTTTCCAAACAAGCCAAAAAACTACCGACATACTCACAGCAGTGAGAGTGAGACCAGAGGCATAACTAGAGCCTTCAGGGCCCGGTGCAATAAACCATGATGGGCCCCCCTTCCATCCGAGCCCTGGGCTTCCAATTTTGGGAGGGTGTCCATGGACATCCTCCCAAAACCGTGCTTCCCGCATGTCCCCTGGGAGATGAATCCAGCGCAATCACAGCGGTCCTTTACCATGTGATCAGCTTGTAAATAGACTTGCCGGTTATCTGCAGCCCTTTCCTATCAAGAATGTCAGTAAATTGTTTACACTGATAATCGGTGCCCCAATCATCAGTGCCATCTAACAGTGCTCATCAATGCTGCCTATCAGTGCTCATCAATGCTGCCTATCAGTGCCCATCAATTCCGCCTACAAGTGTTACCTATCAGTGCTCATTAATGTCGCCTATTAGTGCCCATCAATTCTGCCTATCAGCACCACCTATCAGTGCTCATTAATGCCGCCTAACAGCGTCCATTAGTGTCACCTATCAGTACTCTTCAATGCTGCCCATCAATACTGCCTGATTTCTACCTATCAGTGTTCCTTAGTGCCCATCAGTGCTACCTATCAGTGCAGCCTATCAGTGCACATAAGGAGCCGAACACTCCCCTGTTCGGTTCGCACCAGAACATGCGAATAGGAAAAAAAGTTCGTTCGAACGCGCGAACACCGTTAAAGTCTATGGGACACGAACATGAATAATCAAAAGTGCTAATTTTAAAGGCTTATATGCAAGTTATTGTCATAAAAAGTGTTTGGGGACCTGGGTCCTGCCCCATGGGACATGGATTAATGCAAAAAAAAGTTTTAAAAACGGCCGTTTTTTCAGGAGCAGTGATTTTAATAATGCTTAAAGTCAAACAATAAAAGTGTAATATCCCTTTAAATTTCGTAGTTGGGGGGTGTCTATAGTATGCCTGTAAAGGGGCGCATGTTTCCCGTGTTTAGAACAGTCTGACAGCAAAATGACATTTCGAAGGAAAAAACCCATTTAAAACTACTCGCGGCTATTGCATTGCCGACAATACACATAGAAGTTCATTGATAAAAACGGCATGGGAATTCCCCAAAGGGGAACCCCGAACCAAAATTAAAAAAAAAAAAAATGACGTGGGGGGGTCCCCCTAAATTCCATACCAGGCCCTTCAGGTCTGGTATGGATATTAAGGGGAACCCCGGACAAAATTAAAAAAAAAAATGACGTGGGGTTCCCCCTAAATTCCATACCAGACACCATAGACTTTTAAAGGGTGTTCCGCGGCATTCGAATTTGCCGCGAACACCCCAAATTGTACGCTGTTCGGCGAACTTGCGAACAGCCAATGTTCGAGTCGAACATGAGTTCGACTCGAACTCAAAGCTCATCCCTAGTGCACATTAGTGCCTCCTATCAGTGCTGCCTATCAGTGATCATCAATGAGGCCTATCTGTACCCATTAGTGCCTCCTATTAGTGCCCATCAGTGCTGTCTGCCTTCTCAGGACAGCACAGCTCTGAGCGGAGAGCGTGTCTCTCATGTAACAGCAGCACAGAGACATCGGCATTGACAATTCTATTTTCCTCTCTGTCCATCCCCTCTCACAGAGGACACACAGCTGATCTGCTCCCTCTTCTCCCCGCTCCCCTGTGTGTGCTCCGCGGGAAATGTGAGCTTGTTAGCTTCACACTTAACTGCCCGGGTAACACACACAGGGGAGGGGGGAGAAGTGGGAGCAGATCAGCTGTGTGTCCTCTCTCATCCTGTGCTCAGAGCCGTGTGCATAGCAACCCCGCTGGGCCCCCCCACAGTGAGGGAATGCCAGGGCCCCGTCACAAGTGCAACTGCTGCGACCCTGGTAATTCTGCCACTGAGTGAGATGTTTAGTAGCCCTCACATAGAAATGCACTTACCTCCAACCTAATCCCTCATGGAAGTACACATGAGGATCTAGGATATTAAACTGATGTCACAGCCCACCTCTATAATAAACAAGATAAAAACTGTACAACAAATTTGGTAACTGTGGCATTTTTTTAACAAAAAACAAAAAAAAACCACTTCATGTCTTGGTCAAACAACCTTCTCCAACCTGATTTCTATCCACAATCCTATAAAGCTATGGGACTAGTCACTCGGAGTAGTTACACGTCTTTTGTTTTAACTTTCTCCTTACCTTCTTTTCCCTCTATACAGTAATCCTTTATCTCATTACTGCTTTTCTCTCTCTACTTCCTCAAGCTAACTTACCCCTACACTAACACCTAGCAGCAGTTACCCTTGTCTTTGCCCCCTACCCACCTCCGAGCACCATCCCCTGGTTCCACCACCTACCCACCTCCCAGTTCTGCCCCTTTTAGAGAATGCAGAACCAAGTATCACTTTGTGGTGTATAGATTTGTATGGACTTTGTTAATGATAACAAGAAAAGCAATAAAATAGAACCCCTCCATATAAAAAATACCCCCTCAGTAACAATAGACCCCCCCCGGCAACAATAAAACCCCTGCAACAAAATACCCCTATCAACAACAGATCCCCACCAGCAATAATATAGTAAATCTCCTAGCAGCCAGCATTAATATACCCTCCAGTATCCAGCAGCAATAGACCCCTCCCTCAACAGTAGATCCCTACCAGCAACAATTGACCCCCTGGCCACATAAGACTCCTCCAGCAATAACAGATCCCAACAGCAACAACAGACTTCTCCAGCAACAATAGACCTTCGCAAAAATGGATCCCCCAGCGACAATAGATCCCCCAGCAGCCAGCATCAGTAGACCCTCCAGCACAAACCAGCATCCCATTCAGGGCTGGAGGTGCCGGATCTGCATTCCTCCACTTTCTTGCTGAAAAAAAGCCCTGCCTTGCAGTATTCCTTAACTATACATGTAAGGAACAAGAGTGAACACTAATAATAAGGTAATAATAATAACTGCGCCAAACTAAAAACGCTTCAGATGATAACTCTTTATTTAAAAAGAAAAAATATAGTATTATTTTCTGTCTTTTTTCCAATTTTTAAAATAAGAATCACAATCACTAACAATAGTCAAATTGCATTGCTTTGTACATATGTTTTTCCTTACTGTTACTATAGTCTTCAGTTCCTTGGATTCTTCCTGATAGCTGACACTTTTCAATGCACAGAATACCATTGTTCATTGTTTGTTGATCACCAGAGATGTATCGTATTCCATTTGTCCCATGTTTTTTCAAATAAATGTATTTTATCAAAGTATATAATTTTTCATTTACCATTGTCCATGATAATTTCACACTCAATGAAAATGAGGTTAATGATTTCCATGACCTTGCTGTTGCTATCGCTTCCCTGACTGCTAAAAATATGAATATTATTCACTCTTAATCATTCTTTCTTCCTATTTTAATACATCACATCATATCCACTTATTCCTCAATGGTTACCCTTTGGGTGTTGGTACCACTGGCTATTTCAGCCCCTCCCCTCCCCTTGTCCTTCCACTTTTACACTGATGATTAGTTTCACATTTTCCTCTTTCACATTGTTCTAAGGGGGGGTATCCTTTTGCGACCCACCAGGGTTTCCAAATCTTTTCATATTTCTTCATATTTCGTTGTCTGACATACACTGTTTTTTCCTTCCATATTGTCTCATTCATATTTCGCTCCCACTCTGTACAGGTTGGGGGTAGCACCGATTGACATCTTTGTGCTATCAATTTCCTTGCCTGAAATAGGCATCTAAGCACTGCAACCTGAGTACATCCGGGATCTCACTCTCCTCTACAGTACATAACCCAGCACACATAACCTTGTGTCTAGGTTCAGAGACATTCCAAATAGCAAGTCTATAGTTCCAAATACCTTGATCCAATACAGGTATAGCTTTGGGCACTTCCAGAACATATGAATAAGATCCCCTTCTGATTCCCAACATCTGGGGCAGCTGGCATCGGATCTCTGACCAAACAGGAAGAACTTTTGAGGGGTATAATATGCTCTATATAGCAGAAATAAATGTGACATCCTTTGTGAGGGAGTGAAACCTAGTGGGCCTAGTTCCAATGTCCAACTCCACTGCTCTTCAGTTATATTCCCTACATCTTGCTCCCACTTCCTCCTTCACGGTGGGGGTTCAGTCCCTTCCATACTCCCCATTTATATATATATGTGGGTATAAACTAGAGATTAGAAGTTTTTGCATTGATTACTTTCTGGAGCAACTGTATTTTGCTCCATTCTAGTGTCCTCTCTCTGAATTGTTTTCCAAGGGCATGCCTAATCTGTAGGTACCTAAATACCTATTTGGAATAGCATATTGTTCCCTCAGTTCCTGGAAGGACTTCAAGATGCCATCTTTGTATAACTGATTAAGGTGATTTACTCCACATCTCTCCCACTCCCTAATTATCCCCATCTTCTGGAGTTCTCCCAAATGTCTCTTATCCCAAAGGGGGGCATACTCTGTGAATCCCCTGTACACAAGTAGTGTCTTCACTGTATTCCACACTCTTACCATCAAATTTAACGTGGGGAATCTAGAGGGAAAAGAACCTGCCTCCATGGCTTCTACCACTAATCTATAAAGGAGTATTTTGTAACAACAACATATCCCTTCCTACATATCCCCTTTCTATCATATTGTACCCCCCCATATACTGTAGTTGTGCCGCCGAAAAGTAGCTCCAGGGGTGTGGTAATGCCACCCCTCCTTCATCTTCTGGTAATTGTAGGCTACGTAAATGTATTCTTGCCGGCCCTCCTTTCCATATTAATTCTCTAAAGATAATCTATCTTTTTAAACCAATTTTTATATACTCACACTGGGGAATTGTGCAATACATACAGGAGCTACGGCATCCAAAGCATTTTGATTAAATTACATTGTCCTGCTACAGATAAGGGGAACCGGCTCCAAATCTTTTTTTTCCCTTTAACCTTTTCGCTGCCAGGCCCTGTGCTCCATTTTGTACATTAAGGTGGTCAGACCATTTTTACAATTTTTCCTTTGTTTTTTTTTTTTCACTTATGGCTTTCAGAATTTGTGAAAGACCCCCCAAACCATATATTTTCTGAAAGCACATGATAAGTAGAATAAAAAGAAGGTGCTACTGATTTTTTAGACGACGCAATATTTGCGCAAATGTTTATCAAACCAATATATTTGCAAAAAAATACACTAAAACCATTATTAGCAGATAAAAACATAGCAAATTTTACAAATTCCTTCTAAATATAAAAGCTTAACCTGTATCGAGTGGATAAATAACAAATAACATTTGTAACTTTTAAATTACGCCTTTTTGCGAAATGTTGAAAATTGAATAGACGCAAAAGTGTAAATATCCAAATTTCTCAAAAAGGTTTTCATTTCTTTAATCGTACATCACAGGACAAAGAGCCATAGTAATCACTATGTGGGTTATAGGTGGGTTATAGGCCACCTTCAGGTGCTGGACACTGGCACACCCTTAACAGGAAGTTGCCTCCCTATATAACCCCTCCCATTTCAGGAGTACCTCAGTTTTTTCGCCAGTGTCTAAGGTGTTGGTCACGAGTAAAGATGTGCTATGCTGAGCTCCACTGGAGCAATCCTTGTTGGGAATAGCTATGCATCCGGATCCATTCAAAGTGTCTTTTCGGCCGAATTGAATGGTACCCGGGCCTCGTGTCCAAAGAAATGAGGTTTTGCTTGTAATGCTTCTCTTTTTAGAGAGCTGGACCCTGGGATCCAGTACTTTGGTATTTTCAGCCAGAAGGTTTTACTGGCGGGGTGCTATTACGGGTCCAGAAGTGTGGGTTCCCCGAGGGTCCCTGGTTCCTGAAGGAACCCACCGTGAAGGGTGAAGATTGGGTCTGTTGGTTTTACCACAGAAAACCCTGCGGCGGGAAAGGTAAGTGGAGTTTTTCTAAGGAATTTTAAATTTTCTTATGAAATGTCTCCTTTAAAAAAAAAAAGTAAATGTTGTCATGCCTAAGAGTCACACTGGGGGCTGTATAGAGCACGTACCTTCTCATGCTTTCCTCAGAGATCACGCTGTGTCAGGAAGCAGCAGGCTTTTTCCTCCGGCTAGCAGGCAGACCTCCGGTAGGTTTTGGGGGTTTTCTTCCACCAGACACCCCCCACCTGGACAAAGCTCTCCCCCTCTGCCTGGAAAGGGGAAAGCTAAAAAGGAT
Organism: Aquarana catesbeiana; assembly: GCF_042186555.1. Lineage (NCBI taxonomy): Eukaryota > Metazoa > Chordata > Amphibia > Anura > Ranidae > Aquarana > Aquarana catesbeiana. The sequence continues at coordinate 440,463,421 of NC_133327.1, read as the reverse complement.
CGGCATGCTGCTCAGTTTTCCTACCGCCCCTGCATGGCAGCTTGTCTAGGTCTCCTCCTCGCCATCCCTCCCTCAAACACAAGCCCATCCCGTCGGATCGGAGGCCCTCGCTCACGCTGGAAAACTCTTTTGAAAGAGAGAGGGGGCAATGCGATGGAGGGGGCAGGGCTTAGCGCAGAATTAGCGTCCTCCAATGCCCGGCGCGGGAGTGTGTTTAAAAAGCTCCATTTTTGCTGCTGCAAGTTGTCGGAGGAACACAAGAGCGAATAGGGACATGTAAGAGGTTTGGTGACACAGGAATTCCTATTGACACATTTACTATTCGCATCAGGCTGAGCGTTACTAGCAGTGGCTGGACTATTACTCAAAGCAGTGGATGCGATTCTTCTGGTAGTTCCTCTGCATTTATGCATTGGGCTATGGTTCCTTAACCCTGATATCTTTTTGACAATAGGTCACAGATGGGGGATCCCAGACGTAGATCTGTTTGCGTCCAGGTTCAACAGAGAGATCGACATCTTTATGTTAAGAACAAAGCTAGCATGCGGAACAGGTGCCTTGGTGTTCTCATAGAATCAGTTTTACTGATTTATGCATTCCCTCCTTGCCTGCGTGCGTCCACGACTTCTTCACAGGATCAAGCAGGAATGGAAGTTGGTGATTCTTGTGGCCTTGGCGTGGTACAGAAGATCTTGGTATGCAGAAATCATAAGGATGGCGGTAGGGGTCCCATGGACCCTGCCACCACGTCCAGACCTTCTCGAGCAAAGGTCCGGTATTCCATCTTACCTTACAAGCACTAAATTTAACGGTTTGGCTATTGAGGCCCACACTATGAAGATGCATGGGCTGTCAGGTTCAGTGGTATCTACCTTGGTTAATGCAAGGAAGCCGGCCTCCATAACTATATATTATTGAGTCTGGGAAGCATATGTCTCCTGGTGTGAAACCAGGGGTTGGCACCCCAGGAAATAGGTCATAGGTAGAATCATTGACTTTCTGCAGATGGGGTGAGATATAAAGCTGGCCTTGAGTACTTTCTAAGGACAGGTCTTGGCCTTATCGGTATTATTTCAAAGACCACTTGCTTTGCATTCTTTGGTTCGTAACTTTATTCAGGGCCCAGTGGTAACACGGCTTAATCTCCGGTTAGGTCACCCCTGAACCCTTGGGACTTGAATTTAGTTTTGTCGGCATTACAAAAACAACCTTTTTTTTGAGCCGATACGACATATTCCCTTGGTCCTTTTTGACAAGGAAACTATTTTTTCTGGTAACCATATCTGCTGCATGAAGGGTATCAGAATTGGCTGCTCTTTTTTGTAAAGAGCCATATTATTATTGTTCATAAGGATAAGGTAGTACTGCATCCTCATCCTAACTTTTTACCTTCAATTTTTCCAGAACCCTGTTCTGTGGAAGAAAAATCACCACATTCTCTTGATGTGGTGAAAACAGTCAAAGTCTACTTAAAGGCGACTGATCAGATTCAGAAGGTGTTGCCTGAAGGTCCTAAAAGAGGACAGGCAGTATCGAAATTCAAGCTTATGGTTTAAAGAGGTAGATTCCACCCTCTCAAATCAAAACACACTCCTCTAGGGCTGTTTGTGCTCCATGGGCAGTGCATCACTAAGCCTCCATGGCTCAAATCTGCAAGGCCGCAATTTGGTCTTCAATCCATACATTTACAAGATTCTGTCAGGTAGATGTAAAAAGGCATGAGGATATCGTCTTTGGGCGTAGTGTGCTGCAGGCAGCAGTATAGCTCCTCTAGTCTCATGTTGCCCCAATTCTGTTGTGTCTCCCTCCCCTCAGTTGGCATTGCTATGGGACATCCCACATAGTGATTACTATGGCTCTGTGTCCCGTGATGTACGATGAAAGAAAATAGGATTTTTATAACAGCTTACCTGTAAAAATCCTTTTCTTTTGAAGTACATCACGGGACATAGAGGTCCCGCCCCTCTTTCTAGTATACACGTGTTATGCTTTGCTACAAATCTGAGGTACTGCCGGTATGGGAGGGGTTATATAGGGAGGCAACTTCCTGTTTAGGGTGTGCCAGTGTCCAGCACCTGAAGGTGGCCTATAACCCACATAGTGATAACTATGGCTCTGTATCCCATGATGTACTTCAAGAGTAAAGGATTTTACAGGTAAGCTGTTATAAAAATCCTATTTTTCCCTTACAGCTTTCAGAATTTGTGAAAGACCCACAAAACTATATATTTTCTGAAAGCATATGACTTCTAGAAAAAAAAAAGAAGGTGCTACAGATTTTTTAGACCCTGTGGTATTTACGCAAATGTTTATCGAACAAATATATTCGCAAAAAAAACACTAAAAGCAGATAAACACAGCTACTTTTACAAAATTCCTGTTAAATCCCTACTAAATATAAAAGCTTAACCTGTATGGAGTTAATAAATAACAAATATTTATATATTTTAAATTGCGCCTTTTTTGCAAAATGGTGAAAATTGAACGTACCCAAAAATTTCTCAAAAATCTGGAGGTTTTCATTTTTCACTTACAGCTTTCAGAATTTGAAAAGACCCCTCAAACTAGACATTTTCTAAAAGCACATGGCCAGTAGAATAAAAAAAAGTGCTACTGATTTTGTGGGTCTCGCAATAATTGCGCAAATGTTCATCATATCGATATTTTCACTAAAAATACACTAAAATCATTAATATTGCACACAACGTAACTTACAAAACGCCTGCCAAATTAGTACTAAAGCCTCGTTCACATGTAGCATACTAAAGTGTATGCCCATGGGGGGCCATGTTTACCCGCACAAGGAGGCACAGGTTTCCTGTGCATCCCCGTACAGGCAGTCCCATTTATGGGATGCAACAGCTGCACAGGCATAGCTGCTGTTCCCAATCTGACATCCATGTGGGTGTGGGTACATGACCCCGAACGCAGACAGTGTGAATTCAGGGACATGCATGCGGACCTACATGGATGCAACATTGGGAGCAACGGCTCTGTTCGTGCAGGTGCTACATCCCAAATGACATTAATGGGACTGACTGCACAAAAATGCACGGAACACACGTGCATCCCTGTAAAGGTGCACTGTGTATGCCCTGTGTGAACAAGGCCTTAGGTCCCTTCACACAAGCACACCGATCTGGTCTGCATGTTTTTCAGGCAGGCCCAATTGTACCACCAATTGTTCTCTATGGAGAGACTGATGTAAATGGACATGTGTGTGTTTAGACACGCCTGCATATGATCCAGTCTCCTAAAAACAGACGGATGGGGATTCCTTTCCCCATCCATCTAACCGCTAGCAGATCCGATCGGATGGCATACGATTTAAATGGAGAGGCGGTCTGTTTCCATCCGACCATTCTATAGAGAATAGCGAGCTATGTCCGTGTTCGCTCTGCATCAGCGGAGCGGACACGGACCTGTCATTCGCCTGCTCAGCGGGGATCAGCAGACAGATCCCCCACTGAGCAGGCGGATCTGCTTTTTCAGAGTCGGCTTCATGTGAAAGGAGTCTTACCAGGAGCAGCCAGTCCATTTGGGGTGCTGGGGCACCACTCCCCTGCAGGGCGCCGGACTCATACGTTTGATTTCGTTTTTTTTTTTCAAGCCACATGATTAGAGTCTGAGGCTTTAATTGGCTTGAAAAAGGTTGGGCTCGGGCGCATAGCATTGCACCCCAAACCCACCCACTTGTAAATTGTGACAATATTAGCTATCGGCTTCTCCTCCTGGCCAATCAGGACAGATTTGGTTGACCAGGAGGAGAAGCTGAGGTATCCATGGAGGGGTGAGTATGGGGGGGCCATCACCGTGGAGAGGTGAGTGCAGGCGGACCTGGGGGGGTCTTACTATATTTGTGTTCTTTTTTTTTTTTCATTTTTACAATTTTTTCTTAGTCATTTCATTTTTTTTTTTTGAAGGGGAGGGGGGGGGGTCTTTGGTGTGATTTCAGAGGTCTAAACAGACCTCCATATCTTTTTTGAGTCAGAGAAAGGGACTGAATATAGTCCCTTTTCTCTGCAGCACTTTACTTGAATGAATGAGAATCTGTATAGAGATTCCATTCATTCAGAAAATGACAGACTGATACATTGTAACACTCGCAGTTACAATATATCAGCTGTCAGTGTCAGTGGGCACATAGCAGCGATCAGTAGTGATCGGTGCATGTGCCCTTTCTTCTACAGGGTGAGTTTAGTAAACACATGTTTACTAAAGCCCCCCAAGCTCCAACTTCACCCCCACCCATGCCACTCCCCCTTGCCGTGATCTTCAGCCTGAGAGATGGTGCCATAGATCGGGGGTGTGGGGGCAGTTGGGGGGCGATCTGACTGGCTGGGGGACACATCTGGACCCCCCCAAGCCCCATGCAGCACCTGAAGTCAGCGGGAGTGGAAGAGGAGGGATGCCGGCTAATGATGGTGCCTGCGGGGAGCTGGTTTGCGGGGGGGGTTGGATCGGGTGGAGGGGGGGTAATCAATGCTGGGGGTGAAGAAGGGGGCTGAAGGGGATAGGAGAGGAGAGTGGGGGCAGTTTTAGATGGAAGAGTGAAGAGGCAGGGGACAGGGAGGCAGCGACGTGGGTGGGTGGGGCGTTCACATTAGGGGTTAATAACGCTGATTAGCTGGTTGTAATCCGCTCAGAGTTATAGAATTGTTCAGCAGAGTCTGCTGAACAATTCTGATATAAGCTTATAGTCATTGAAGTGACCATAAGCTTATAGGAGAGGGAGAAATTAGGTCCGTATGCCGTACTGACCTGGCCACCTGCAGGCACTTCTGTAGGTCTGTACGGTGTACGAACCTGGCAGTGAAAGGGTTACATTTAGCTAAGAGCGGGACTATATTATATATAATATATTGTTTGAGGTCTCTTGTAATAATTATACCCAGATATTTCATTTTGTCCACTATTTTAATCTGGTCAACCTCATCAGACAAATAATTTTCAAGAGAATCTACAGGTAACAATACAGATTTTTCCCAATTTATTGTGAGTCCTGATAATTGGCCAAAGTTTTTAAATATTTCCATTACCTTCAACAGGGAGATTTGGGTATCTCCTAAAAATAATAATAAATCGTCTGAAAATAATGGAACCTTTTCTTCTCCCTCTCCCCTCCTAAAATCTCTCACCTCTGGGGAGGTCCTAATAGCTATTGCCAGGGGTTCAATTGCGAGGGTGAAGAGCAGGGGCGACAAGGGGCACCCCTGTCTCGTTCCGCTCGACAATCGAAATTTATCAGAATATTCATTATTCACTTTCACTCTTGCTTCCAGCATTTTATATAATATTTTAATCCAACTGACGAAGGCAGGGCCAAGCTGAAACCCCTCCAAGGCCCGTCACAGATATTGTCACTCCAAACTATCAAAGCCTTGGCGGCATTAAGAGTCAAGATGGCCCTTGAACCCTCCCCATCCGTCAGGACCTGTAAATTCAATTATACCCGTATTATATTTGTGCTAGTGGATCTTCCTAGTATGAACCCCAACTGGTCAGAGTGAATGAGTTTTTGGATAATTTTATTTAACCTGGCGGCTAGTACTTTCGCCAAGCTTTTTATATCTGTGCTTAATAAGCAAATGGGTCTATATGAAGATGTATTAAGTGGATCTCTCCCTTCCTTACGTAACACAACTCTTGTAAATTCCATCATAGATGATGGAAGCCCCCCCTCCATCACTGTACACAGGGAAATGTGTTCCTCTTATGGGACTGTAAAGGGAAAAAGCTACTCTGTGGTGATCATGAGTATAAGGTTTTATTAGAAAAGGGTGTAGATATGCACAGATCTACAATGCAAAATAGAAGATACAAAAGAGAATACAGGATGCGTGACACAATGAGCATGCAATACAGTATATGAGGTTAAAATTATATACTGTAGTTTTACTCTTCTTCAGGGATGTATGATTGAGACCAGCACGACAAAACATGTCTATAATTGAAAAAACAGTCATGAGCCAAAGGTATAGCGGCAAAGAAAAAACGATTAACATAAACATATATATAATAGCATTCTAATTAGAAAATATTCAGGTAGGTACTGACCATATAGTATTGCTTAGGGACATCATATATTGCTGCATCCACTTTAAAAACACTTTAAGAAACCTATAGGGAGCAGATAGCCACTGTTCCTCTACCAGCACCTGATCTGAAGTGGGCGGGCCGTCCGTGTCAGGCCCAGCAAAAACCACAGGGAGGGCTCCCCAACAGAGGGCGCAGGGACACCTATCAGTGTGGTACTAATCCAGAAGGTGGGACGCCAATCCCTGTGGGAAGAGAGGGTACACAAAATTGTACTGGGCTATGTAGAGGCCAGAGGTGCCTGTGGCCCCAAGGAAAGCATGTACCACATGCACATGCACACATAAGTGGGTAGTAAAGGAAGAAATACCTATTGGTGTGTCTGAGTGCAGGAATATAAAATCCTGCCTAGTGGAGAGGCGATGCCACCGGCAAGGCGCTGTAGATGCCGCAATCCCAGAGCCCCCACCAGGGTACAGTGGGGCCCGGTGTAAACAGCCTGGATAAAAGGATGTAATGAGAAATAAGAAAAAAGGGGATGGGGGGGAGAGAGAAAAGAACAAGAAAAAAAGAGAGAAAGACAGAAAGGAGGGGGGGGGGGCAAAAGTGGGGAAAAGAAAGAGAGGAGGGAAAAAGAAAAGAGGGGGGGTGATGTGGCACATGGAGTGACGGGAAAGCAGAGGGGTAAATGCAATATGAAATGCTTTGATACCTGCTGGGAAGTCCTGGTAGGGGGATGTGTGCTGAACCACCTTGCAACCAGGGAGTACAAAAGGAAGGTGCTAGGGTGCTAAAGGCGCCACGATTTTGGAGCCTACAACGGGGTCCAATATAGCCTGGGGTGTCCAACCTGGAATAGAGATGGATATGTTTAATGTCCAGAGGGGATATCCGAGATAAATGCTGAAATAGGTGTGGGGCTGCAAAACAGCACACACAGGAGGCCGGCGCATATCAAGTGAAAGTTTACCTGTAGTGGACTTGGGAGAAATGTAATGCTGGTGGTCGGGAGGCTGTTGCATGGAGGACAGGAAGCAGGAAGTGGGTGAGTATGGGGTCCATTTAAATATGGTGCGGAAGTGGATAGCTTGACCAATCCCGTGAGTGGTCACGGGAGTGGCCAACGGTGTCCGTATACACCCCCCGAGCCTCTGGCACGCGACCCGGCCCCCATGGTAACCGCGGCCAGCATGTGCCTGACACTTCCGGGTGCGGTGGCGCGCAACGCCTAACGTGATGATGCCAGACGCACGGAGGCGGGGACCCCGGACCTGCGCTAGAGGTCCGCGCCGCAAAACCCGGAAGAACAGGTTGGATAACTGACCCCGATCTTCTGCTTAGTGGGACGCCACCTGTGACAACGATGTTGCATAGGGCAGCCCCCCTACGCCAAGTGGGGAGATCCTGGGGCCGCAGCCTGGCCAGACCGACTGCCCAGATCCGTATCACAGCGCGACAGGAGAGAGTGTTATGTGGCACTGTTGGCAAGAGGTCAGGAGACTGACATAATAAAAAAACAACAAAGAACAAACAGCAAATAGATATAAACATGAACTAGAGATTTATGTACACATAAAAAAAAAAAGATGGTGCATTTATCAGGGCATGATGGTGAATCTATACATGCACTATATTAAGGATTTATATACTATAAATATATATACAGTATGTACATGGAAATGTTAGTACCACAACATTTCACCCAATATAAAAATGTACAGGGTGGTACTGAGATAAGAGCGAGTGTGTGAAGGCATGCTCATCAGAGGGAGAGAGAGAGAAAGAGATGGAGCTTGTTAGGGGGCAGATCGTTGGGCTCCCATTCGGAGCCCCCTGAGGAGAAACCTTCCAGGAAAGGTCTGTGGGATATACAGCCATTCAGTCCTGGGGATTGGGTGTCTTTTAATCTAAAAATCCACCTCTGTTTGAGCTGTAAAAGTATTTTGTTCATATCTCCTCCATGCATGCCAGTGTGCACACGATCAAGAATTAGAAAGTAGAATTTTGGGCATATGCCCTCGTGCACTCTGGTGACATGTCGGCCAAGTGGTAAATTCGGGTTGCAGGTTCTCATTGATGTAATGTGTCTGTAGGCTCTGCGCCAGAACTCCTGGATTGTCTTTCCTACATAGAAACTTGTGCATTCGCATACAAGCAGGTAGACTACACCGCATGTCTGACAGTTTGCCTAATGCCTTGGTTCAAAGAGTTCTCCATTGGACAGAGTAATGTTTTTTGAAGTGTTAAAAAACCTGCAATAGTTGCAGCCACCATATGTAAAGGTGCCTTTGTTCCTGCAAGGATCACGCTTGCCTCCCCCTGTGAATTCACTGCAGACCAGCTGGGCTCAAAGAGAATCAGCACGCCTGTAGGTGAATGCCGGGGTGGCGGGTACAAATGGACCAATAGAGGGGTCCATTGTCAGCATATGCCAGTATTTAGTTATGACCCTTTTGATCGCTGCATGTTGGTCAGAGAATTTCATTATAATAGAGATGGTTTTAGACTTTTGCTTTTTTGTTGAAGGGTTGTAAAGTATGTAATTGCGAGTTCTGGCACATACCCTCTTATAGGCTTTTTTGAGGCAGGTGTTAGAATACCCCCGTGCCAGCAGATGTGTTCTCAAAATCTTGGCCTCTTTTTTGAAAGCTATATCATCAGTACAGTTCCTCCTGGTACATAAGTACTGGCTGTAGGGGATTGAAGCGATGAGAGGTTGAGGGTGGAAACTGCTGGCATGGAGTATTGAGTTACCTGCAGAAGATTTCCTAAATAGGCTTGTGGTTAGGGATCCGTTACTATCTTTGAAGATAGTCACATCAAGGAATGTGATGGATTCCTTGTCCCAGGTCATGGTAAATGACAAGTTGAAGTCATTGACGTTCAATAGTTCCAGGAAGACTGGCAATTGCTCAGTGGGTCCATTCCACACTAGGGATGAGCCGAACACCCCCCTGTTCGGTTCGCACCAGAACATGCGAACAGGAAAAAAGTTCGTTCGAACACGCGAACACCGTTAAAGTCTATGGGACACGAACATGAATAATCAAAAGTGCTAATTTTAAAGGCTAATATGCAAGTTATTGTCATAAAAAGTGTATGGGGACCTGGGTCCTGCCCCAGGGGACATGGATCAATGCAAAAAAAAGTTTTAAAAACGGCCGTTTTTTCAGGAGCAGTGATTTTAATAATGCTTAAAGTCAAACAATAAAAGTGTAATATCCCTTTAAATTTCGTACCTGGGGGGTGTCTATAGTATGCCTGTAAAGGGGCGCATGTTTCCTGTGTTTAGAACAGTCTGACAGCAAAATGACATTTTGAAGGAAAAAACTCATTTAAAACTACCCGCGGCTATTGCATTGCCGACAATACACATAGAAGTTCATTGATAAAAATGGCATGGGAATTCCCCAAAGGGGAACCCCGAACCAAAATTTAAAAAAAAAAATGACGTGGGAGTCCCCCTAAATTCCATACCAGGCCCTTCAGGTCTGGTATGGATATTAAGGGGAACCCCGGCCAAAATTAAAAAAAAAAAATGACGTGGGGTTCCCCCTAAATTCCATACCAGACCCTTCAGGTCTGGTATGGATTTTAAGGGGAACCCCGCGCCAAAAAAAAAAAAAAAAACAGCGTGGGGTCCCCCCAAAAATCCATACCAGACCCTTATCCGAGCACGCAACCTGGCAGGCCGCAGGAAAAGAGGGGGGGACGAGAGTGCGGCCCCCCCCCTCCTGAACCGTACCAGGCCACATGCCCTCAACATTGGGAGGGTGCTTTGGGGTAGCCCCCCAAAACACCTTGTCCCCATGTTGATGAGGACAAGGGCCTCATCCCCACAACCCTGGCCGGTGGTTGTGGGGGTCTGCGGGCGGGGGGCTTATCGGAATCTGGAAGCCCCCTTTAACAAGGGGACCCCCAGATCCCGGCCCCCCCCCTGTGTGAAATGGTAAGGGGGTACAAAAGTACCCCTACCATTTCACTAAAAAACTGTCAAAAATGTTAAAAATGACAAGAGACAGTTTTTGACAATTCCTTTATTTAAATACTTCTTCTTTCTTCTATCTTCCTTCATCTTCTGGTTCTTCTGGTTCTTCTGGCTCTTCTGGTTCTTCATCCGGCGTTCTCGTCCAGCATCTCCTCCGCGGCGTCTTCTATCTTCTTCTCCTCGGGCCGCTCCGCACCCATGGCATGGGGGGAGGCTTCCGCTCTTCTCTTCTTCTTCTTCTTCTTCTCTTCTTCTCTTCTTCTCTTCTTCATCTTCTTCTCCGGGCCGCTCCGCATCCATGCTGGCATGAAGGGAGGCTCCCGCTGTGTGACGGCGCTCCTCGTCTGACAGTTCTTAAATAATGGGGGGCGGGGCCACCCGGTGACCCCGCCCCCCTCTGACGCACGGGACATGACGGGACTTCCCTGTGGCATTCCCCGTGACGTCAGAGGGAAGTCCCGTCAAGTCACCGTGCGTCAGAGGGGGGCGGGGTCACCGGGTGGCCCCGCCCCCCGTTATTTAAGAACTGTCAGACGAGGAGCGCCGTCACACAGCGGGAGCCTCCCGCCATGCTAGCATGGGTGCGGAGCGGCCCGGAGAAGAAAATGAAGAAGAGAAGAAAAGAAGAAGAGAAGAAGAAGAAGAGAAGAGCGGGAGCCTCCCCCCATGCCATGGGTGCGGAGCGGCCCGAGGAGAAGAAGATAGAAGACGCCGCGGAGGAGATGCTGGACGAGAACGCCGGAGGAAGAACCAGAAGAGCCAGAAGAACCAGAAGAACCAGAAGATGAAGGAAGATAGAAGAAAGAAGAAGTATTTAAATAAAGGAATTGTCAAAAACTGTCTCTTGTCATTTTTAACATTTTTGACAGTTTTTTAGTGAAATGGTAGGGGTACTTTTGTACCCCCTTACCATTTCACACAGGGGGGGGGCCGGGATCTGGGGGTCCCCTGGTTAAAGGGGGCTTCCAGATTCCGATAAGCCCCCCGCCCGCAGACCCCCACAACCACCGGCCAGGGTTGTGGGGATGAGGCCCTTGTCCTCATCAACATGGGGACAAGGTGTTTTGGGGGGCTACCCCAAAGCACCCTCCAATGTTGAGGGCATGTGGCCTGGTACGGTTCAGGAGGGGGGGGCGCACTCTCGTCCCCCCCTCTTTTCCTGCGGCCTGCCAGGTTGCGTGCTCGGATAAGGGTCTGGTATGGATTTTTGGGGGGACCCCACGCCGTTTTTTTTTTTTTTTTGGCGCGGGGTTCCCCTTAAAATCCATACCAGACCTGAAGGGTCTGGTATGGAATTTAGGAGGAACCCCACGTCATTTTTTTTTTTTAATTTTGGCCGGGGTTCCCCTTAATATCCATACCAGACCTGAAGGGCCTGGTATGGAATTTAGGGGGACTCCCACGTCATTTTTTTTTTAAATTTTGGTTCGGGGTTCCCCTTTGGGGAATTCCCATGCCGTTTTTATCAATGAACTTCTATGTGTATTGTCGGCAATGCAATAGCCGCGGGTAGTTTTAAATGAGTTTTTTCCTTCAAAATGTCATTTTGCTGTCAGACTGTTCTAAACACAGGAAACATGCGCCCCTTTACAGGCATACTATAGACACCCCCCAGGTACGAAATTTAAAGGGATATTACACTTTTATTGTTTGACTTTAAGCATTATTAAAATCACTGCTCCTGAAAAAACGGCCGTTTTTAAAACTTTTTTTGCATTGATCCATGTCTCCTGGGGCAGGACCCAGGTCCCCAAACACTTTTTATGACAATAACTTGCATATTAGCCTTTAAAATTAGCACTTTTGATTTCTCCCATAGACTTTTAAAGGGTGTTCCGTGGCATTCGAATTTGCCGCGAACACCCCAAATTGTTCGCTGTTCGGCGAACTTGCGAACAGCCAATGTTCGAGTCGAACATGAGTTCGACTCGAACTCGAAGCTCATCCCTATTCCACACTAGGAGAACATCATCAATGTAGCGATACCACATGACAACGTTCTCCATGTATGGGGCAAGAAGTGCAGATTGATGTATCATCTGTTCCCACTCCCCCAGGTACAAATTGGCGTACGACGGGGCACATGGAGTCCCCATCACAACACCCTGTACCTGGAGGTAGTGGGATCTGTTGAACGTGAAGAAGTTATGCGATAGAATAAATTCTAGTGCAGCCAACAGGAATTCGTTGGTCTTTTGGTCATATTTGCTATTCGGAGAGATTACGTGTTGCATACAGGAGAGACCTTTGTCATGTGGTATTGAGCTGTATAGGACTTCCACATCCACTGCCACAAGTACAGATGTAGGGGAAATGCACAGGCCATCTATATTTAGTAATAGGTGCGGGGTGTCCCGTATGTAGCTTGGGAGTCTGAGGGCATAGGTAATCATCCACAAATTTGCTAAGTTTCTCGGTTAGGGAGCCATTACCTGAAATAATGGGACTCCCAGGTGGACATGTCATACTTTTTTTTTTTTTTTTTTAACAAACAGTGGTGCTTTATTGAGAAAAAAGTAAGAAAGCAAAATACAGATTACAGATGTACATAGATTGACATGTTAGAGTATCTTCTTGCCATATGCAGTAAGTATTACACTGAATTTTAACTGTAAGAGTGTATATAGTCCACCAATGTTCACAACCTAACAGGATTAGCGATTTCTAAGTGTATGGCACAGCACATAGTATAACAAGAATATTTGAGACATCAATTCTATCGAGGTCAGATGACCCTCTACCCTTAATCATATATAATATATAATATGTGCTCAGGTCAAAGTCCAAGGAGCCCAGACCTTCTCAAACTTCCAATGGCAACCCCTATTAGAGTAAGAAATTTTGTATAGAGGCAGGGCTGTGTTGACCATCGCCTCCCATGCCGCCACCTCTGGTCTAAGAGGAGGTAGCCATTTCAGCAGTATTTCCTTTTTGGCATAGTACAGGAGGTGTGATATAAGCAGCTTCAAATGGTGAGGACGCTGGTTGTCCTCATGGATTCCTAGTAGAGCAAGGGAGGGGGCGGGTATTAAGGCAAGTTGTGTTCTAGTATTAATTTCAGCGTACACCGCCTCCCAATATGGTAATATTGAGGGGCACTCCCAGAACATATGTAGTAAGTACCCTGCTGCACTCTACAGCGGGGGCATACTGAGTCTCGCTCCGGAAAGATTCTGTTTAGTCTCTCAGGGGTATAATATACGTGATGTAGAAATTTGACCTGTATCAGCTTATTCCAAGACGAAATTACAAGCTTTGGGCCCAACTCCAAGCAATCCTCCCAGTCCTCCCTATCTAATGATGGGACATCCCTCTTCCAAAACTCCCACAGCTTCTCCATCTTGGGAAGATCAGTGCACAATAGAGCGCCGTACAAGGACGATAGTGGTTTGCGTAGATCTCCTGATGTCAAAAGCTCCTCAATGGAGTTGCTCTTGAGGATCAGAGATCTGGGGAATTGAGCATTAGCGGCATGCCGCAACTGGAAGTACCGAAATTGCATCCAGCCAGGCAGTCCGAACTTCTGGGATAATAATGAAAAGCTCGGGAGGGTGCCTGTTGGCATTACATCCATCGCCAAGTGTTTTAACCCCATATCTTGCCCATAGCTGTGGGTCTGGAATGGTATGAAAGTGGGGCAGCCCCGGGTTGCCCCAAAGGGGTTGAGCAGGTGACAGCTGGCCAGGAGCTGAGAAGCGTTGTGTAGCTGCCCTCCAGACCCGCCGTAGGTCCTGGTAAGAACTGATATGCCCGCGGCCCCCGATAGATTAAGTTCCGGAGATCCAGTAAAGATCCCAAAAAAGCCGCTTCTAGGCATATGGCCGCATTAGCTCTAGAACCCTGGAACCACCAATATACAGACACCAGCATCGCCGCCCAAAAGTAGACCCTGAAGTTTGGTAATGCCAGCCCACCCAGCCTGGGAGGAAGATATAGAGTGTTTTTTGCCACACGAGGGGAAGTTCCATTCCAAATGAAGGAAATGAGTATAGTTTCTATTTCTTTAAAAAAGGACAAGGGGATCCAGATCGGGCAGTTGCGAAAAATGTAGTTAAAACGTGGAAGAAGCATCATTTTGACTAGGTTAATTCGACCTATCAAATTTAGCGGGAGCCCGGACCAGGACACACAGCATGCCTTAAGCGAAGTCAGTAGTGGTTGGAGGTTGTGGTCAAAAAAATCTGACGTCCGTCTGGTGACTAGCACCCCCAGGTATCTAAATTCCTCAACCCACTGCAGTGGAGAAGACAGGGACACCCGTGCCGCACCGTCATCTATAGGAAAAAGGATAGACTTGGACCAGTTGATCCGAATTCCTGAAAAAGTACCGAATGTGTCAAAAAGTTTTAAGGCCGCTGCCAGCGATGGACCAGCGTCGTTCACGTATAATAAGGCATCGTCTGCATATAAGGATATTTTTTCCTCCAGTTGTCCCACTCTTAGGCCCCTAACTGCAGGTGACTCTCTAATTAAAATTGCCAGTGGTTCCAGGGCCAGGGCGAAGAGGGAGCGAGACAAAGGACATCCCTGCCTCGTACCCCTACAAAGAGCGAACACGTCAGACAGCCAATCATTTGTGCGAACCCGTGCCCTGGGTGCTCAGTAGAGCATCCTGAGCCAGCGGATGTACTTGGGGCCGAACCCATATCTCTCCAGTACTTCCCACAAATACACCCACTCTACCGAGTCGAACGCCTTTTCAGCGTCCAGCGATGCAACGACTCTTGTGCCCTGATGATCGTGTGGTATAGAAAGGTTTAGAAAAAGGCGTCTCAAGTTGATGTTCGTTCCCTTGCCCGGCATGAATCCCGTTTGATCGACATGTATTAGATCCTCAATGACAGTGGATAGACGAAGAGCCAGCACTTTTGCCAGGATCTTTGCATCCACATTCAACAATGAAATAGGCCTGTACGAGGCACAGTCACGGGCATCCTTGCCAGGTTTGGGAATTAACACTATGACCGCCTCTTCCATAGATTCTGGGAGAGCATCTAAAGACGACAAGTCCACGAATAGGCTCTTTAGCTTAGGGGCTAAAATTTCAGTGAAGTTAGAGTAAAACTCAGCTGGTAGGCCATCTGAGCCTGGGGTTTTTCCCACCTGTAGATTCCCAATGGCCAACTGTATTTCCTCTAAGGAAATATCCGCCTCTAGGCGTTCCCTGTCCTCCTCATCCAGCATCGGAAACTTGACGAGGTCCAAAAAAGCAGTCAATTCATTGGTTGAATATTCTACTCTGGACTCGTACAGTCCCCTGAAGAATTGCAGAAACCGCTGATTGATAAGGTCTGGGGCAACCAATAGATGTCCATCTGCATCCCTGACGCTAGCAATATGTGTTGTGGGATTTTGGCTTTTTGCCAACCATGCCAGTAACCTGCCATTCTTTCCACCATGCTCAAATACTTTTTGTTGGGAGTAAAATAGGGCCTTTTTCGTATTCTCTACACGAAGTAGTGATAGTTGTCTCAGGGACCTCTGCCACACCCGATACCTGTCCGGAGTCGGAGAGGAGACATAGTCTGCCTCCAACCCTGCCGCCTCCACCTCTAGAGCTTCCAACGAGCGAGCGCCCTCTCTTTGAAGTGCCGCAATGCGGGATATATACGCACCTCTGACCCATGCCTTAAAAGAGTCCCACTGTACAGTAGGAGATTCAGTATCCCCATTCATTGACCAATAGTTACACACAGATTCCATGATAGGTTCTTGTAGCCGATCGTCCGTTGCCCAAAACCTGGACAGACGCCACAGCCTCGTTGCAGGTGAGGCCGACAGGGCGAGGGTTAAGCTAAGGGGGGCATGATCTGACACCCCTCGCGGGAGCATGCTCGCTTCGGTAACCCAACGAAGCCTGTCAGAGGATGCAAAGGCCAGGTCTATGCATGATAGAGATTTAAAGGAGGCAGAATGGCATGTGTACTCTCTCGTCTCTGGGTGCAAATGTCTCCACACGTCTGTCAAGACAAAAGGTAGAGGCCCACTGCTTCAATGCCGAGGTACCCCGTGATTTCCCCTGTAGTCTATCCAGGTCTGGGCAAGGAACCATGTTAAAGTCCCCCAACAGAAGTATAGCTGGAGTGTCATACCGTAGAACCATGTTCATAATATCATTTAGTATACTGACTGAAGCTGGAGGGGGTAAGTACAATCCCACCAAGACCATTTTTTTGTTATATATGCTAACGTGCAGGATAATATACCTATCATCCGGGTCAGTGCGCACCTCCAATACTTGAAAAGGCAGGGCCTTTCGTATTAGAATACTTACACCACGGGAGTAATTGGAATAGGTCGCATGGAAATGTTCACTGACCCAGGGTTTCCGAAGCCCATTAATTTTGGAGCCCTGGAGGTGCGTTTCTTGCAGTATGCAGACATGTGGCTTATGTTTTTGAAGAAATTTAAACACCAGGGACCTCTTCACTGCCACATTCAGGCCACGAACATTCCATGAGATTATTTTGACTTGCTACATTTGTAGACATGTAGAAAAAACAGCACTCGGGTCCGGGTTACACAGGTCGCCCGCGGTATAATAGAGACGCTAGGCAGCGTATGTACCCCATGGGACAAACCAAACATCAGCGATTGTAGTAAACAATTCTGTATTTCAAGGCTTACAACAACAAATAAGGCAGCAAGCACCACACTAACTGCATAATAACGAACAATGAAAGAACAATGAAACTTCCCCAACCCTCCCCATCCTTTGGGGAGCAACCAATCCCACCCCCCTTCCCGCACCCCCATCCCAATCATGGAGAGCATGAACCCCAAACAACCAGTCAATTAGGACAACACTAGGGGGACGTGAACCAGATGTGTCGGTCCACTGAAGAAAACAGCTTCAGAGTCTGAGAGATGCTGGCACTCAACAGCATACGATGATGCCTATGTAGGGTCAGTTCCTGGGCAAAACCCCGTGGAAGTCTCAATCAGGTGTTAACAGCAATAGGGGGTCATGGAGTCACCATGACTTAGAGATACATTCTTCCAAACAAACGGGTATAGAACATATTATGCTGCCGAGAAAAAAAAAAAAAAATTTAAAAATGAAAACTCCTGCAAGCAGGGGCACAAACCTTAAACGTGTAAAACTTTGTGTGTTCCTGGTACAGCAGTGGCAGCCAAGGCGTGCCTCCCCCCCAACCGTCATCATCCTGAGGTGGTAAAAAAAAAAAAAAAAGGGGGGAGGGGGGATTAGAGGAAAAAAGAAGGGGGGGGAGAGAGACACACACTACAAGGCAGTCCACGATCAAGTAACCGGAGGTATTACACCTCACCTTCATATCAGGCAGTGGTGGGGTGGCAGGGTGTCTATCCAGGCTGAAGCCTTCCGTGGAGAGGTAAAGAAACGAACCGACTCTCCGTCTTGAACCCTCAGGCGAGCGGGAAACAAAATGCTATACTTAATATTGGCCCGCAGTGTTGCTTTCACCTGGTCAAAGGACTTCCTGAGCTTTTGTGTTTTTCGATGGAGTAATCAGGAAATATAAGCAGCTTGCCATTTTGGTACCGAACTTCTCCCTGTATTCTAGCGGCACGAAGTACCTCATCTCTGTCTCGGAAGTTCAAAAGCCGCAGGATGAAGGTTTGTGGTGGGGCCCCCGGGATACTCGGTTTGGAGGGGACGCGGTGTGCTCTCTCTACCGTAAAGTAGGGGGAGAAGTGTGCATTAGGCAGCAGACTGCGCAGTAACTCCTCTGCAAACACAGCTGGGCTGGCACCCTCCGCTCCTTCAGCCAAGCCCACTATACGGAGATTGTTTCTCCTGTTGCGGTTCCCCGAGTCGCCTGCCTTGTACTCCAGCGCCTTCATCTTTGTTTGTAGGTTAAGGAGCGCAGATGAGTGCTCAGCGACCGTATCTTCTGTGCGACTGATTCGCTGCTCCGTCTCCGAAACACGGGATCTGAGCTTGTCCACATCCTGTCTCATTACCCCCATATCAAGCTGTACAGCTTCTATTTTAGTTGTGAGTGTGGCCTGACACACAGCTATCGCTGACATTATGTCAGCAACAAAGCTGGGATGATGGGAGGAGCTGGGATGAGGGGGGACATCTAGCTCCTGTGGCTCAGGAGGCTCTGTCTGTGTCGCCATACTGTATTTCCTCTCAGCACGGCGCTCCACACGTGCGGGGGGGACAAGGTTTCCACCTCCTCTGACTGTGGGAATCGGAGCTTCTTCCCCTTACCCACGGCTGCCCTGGATGAGCGACGTCTTATCCGAGTGATGTCACCGCCGCTGCTCCACACCGTTCCTGGACAGGACAGTGTGATATTTTGCCTCGTGGCGCTGCTCTCCACACTAGTGGGCAGGGGGGAAGGGGATCTCACTTCCTCCCTCTGTGAGAGACGGATCCTCACCCACGGCTGCCTCGGATGAGCGGGTTCTCACCCGAGTATATTCTCCTCCTCTTCACCACTCACAGTGCCCAGGGGAGACAGGATTTTTTAACCTGTGCCAGCAGAGCTCCGGTATATGCGACCTCTCAGATGGCCATCTTGAACACGCCCCCCTGTCATACTTTTGTTTACCTTTGCCAGAGAATAGAAGGTTGGTGTATGTGGGTATTGTGTACATACGAAGTCCCATTCTGCCTTATTGAGAATTCTCTCACTATAGGCACGGTCAACCAGATTGTAGAACTCCTTGTGGAATCTTTCAATTCTGGTTGCCGGTATTTTGCAATACCAATCTTGGTTGCTAAGTATTCGGGTACACATATCCACATAGAGCTCATTGTCCATCACCACAATATTACCTCCTTTGTCGGAGGGCTTGATAGTTATTGTGGGGTGGTCTTTGAGTGAGCTGAGAACTTCACGCTCAGCCCTGGTCAGGTTGTCATTTTTGGGATCTGGTGACTTGATTTTGCATATATCTCGGCTGGAAAGTTTAACAAATGCCGATACATTTGGGTTGGTATTGAGGTTGGGAAACTTGTCAGACTTCTTTTTTAGAATGCACGGTGGAGGGGTGGGAAGGTCTGATTGATCGAACCGACCGAGCAGTTGCTCAAGGTCTTTGCGATCAATCAGATCAGGTGTATAATTTTCCTCTAAGAGCTCCACAGGGTATCCAGTGCCTCAAGCTCATATTGTTCAAAGTCTGGTTTAGTGGGTATCTCTTTCGTGTACATATGTTTCAGTATGAGTTTTCTGGAAAAAAGTTGGAGGTCTTTAATGACCTCAAATTGATCTAAATCTTGATTAGGACAAAAACTTAACCCCTTAGCCAGAACTTGTACTTGTAAACTTGATAGAGGGTAGGAAGATAGATAATAACATTTAGGTTCTCCATTGCAGGATCGGTAAGTAAAGAATGTTTGGTCCTTACCTGATCTGTATATCATAGAGGTTCGGTATTTGGGGTGGACCCACCACTGCGATTATCCAAGGGGACATTGAGTGGTAATGCCTTTGTACCTGATAATGAAATTCTGGGAAGCAATGTGTTAGTGTCAGAACATTACAGGAGGGGTGGGAGCACTAGCAGGGGCAGGAGTATCATTCGGGGATGTTGGTAGTGTCAATGGTTCTGTGATACGTTTTTTATGCGATTTTTCCTGGGAGCCACTACCTTGTGAATTCCTTTTGGATTTTCTAGATCTATTGTAATTGGGTGGTTTCCTAGAGGGGGTTGACAATATTGATGATGCATCCCTCCATCACTGACCAGTTTAAGACCCTCAACAGCTCCGAGAGCAATACACTCCCTTAGCGTTTGTAGGTTTCTGCTGGTAGGCCGTCCGGCCCTGGGGATTTCTGGCCCACCATATCCGCTGTAGTCTGTTGTAACTCTTCCAATGTTATAGGAGTATCCAGTTCCTCCCTGTCGATTTCAGAGAGGACCGGAATCTCCAGTCCCCCAAAAAAAGAGCAGATTTTCACATCTATTTCCTCCTGATGAGACCTATACAAATCCTCATAATATTCTTTAAATTTATCTACTATTTCTGGTGTATATGAAGAGATCCTGCTTTTCCTTGTCCTAATAGTGGGGACAACCGATGGAGACGAATTTGTCTTGACCAAGAGGGCCAACATTTGTCTCCACTTTCCCCCTCCCCAAAAAAAGTGGTCCGAGAGGCCTCTTGGCATGAAACTTGCATTCTTTATTGTATGTAATGCTTCCTCATTTTTCAATACCAGATCGATTCTGGAGAGTGTGGAGTGTGTTCTGGAAAAACATGAGTATTGCCGGCCTTCCGGATTCTGTAATCTCCATATATCCAGTAGTCCAGCCTCCCCCAGAAACAGAGACAGCGGACTATTGGGTATGGTACCCATCTGTGCCCCTGGTGGGAACCTATCAACTCCTCGGTCCATGACCGTGTTGAAGTCTCCCATTACAATAACCGGCAAAATATAGCGGCCAAGTTCATCAATCTCAATCTGCCTGCAGGTGAACATCACCCCAGATCTAATCAAAATGCTCACACCCCTAGAATAGGAGGTGTGAACTGAATGATACTGAGTTTGAAAACCTCCCCATCCCAATAGGGACGTAGACATTTTAGTGAAATCTTTGCTGTTGAGAAGACTGCAGTTCTTTTAGCTGGATCTCCTATTCCTGAACATTTCAAGAGCATATGATTAACTTTTTAACCTGCATGAAAATAACAATTTAAATGTGACCAAATTGAATGTGATTCAATCTACCCAAAAATATTTGTGTCCCTTCTATTTCCATTCTTTTGAATTTGTTTACTATACAAATAGCACCCTACAAAAATATATATAATATTTCTTTCTTATCCAACACCTATTTTTCATATCTTTCTTCTGTGATGTTTTTATAGCAAGATATTCCAGACATAAAGTGCACTTCTCCTTCATATACACCTTCAAAAACCATTCATACCATTCACATCTCTCCCCAATCCTGCCCTTATCCTCTTGGGATTTGTGCAAGTGTACAAAAATTCTTTCAAAATAGGGGAACACTCCATTACATAATATATGTGACAGCTAAACTTTAATTGATCAGCTGTGCAGTCTATATGTCTTTTTCATACTAATTTTGAACTCTTAGTTGCCTACAGTCTTGTCTTGTTATCTTCTAGCCATGCCGCCGCCCCAGCCAGGGTGTCAAATAACTGAGTCTCACCCAAAGCTATTACCCGCAATCTTGCGGGATATGACAGGGCATATGTGACTTTAAGTTGATGCAGTTTACGCTTTACTTCTGTGAACTTGGCCCTCTGTTTCTGCAGCTCTGGCGAAAAAATCTGGGTACATTAAAATCCTTACTCCATTATAAAGAATGTTTCCCATTTCTCTAGCCTTTTGGAGTATGGTGAAGAGTGAAGGTGAGAGATGTTGGGGAAGAGTGGACAATGAGTGGAATAAGAGGATTAAGATAATTAAATAGTTGGAGTGACGAAAGTAAAAAGGTGGTTAACGAGGAGGAGAATAGAAGGAGAATGAGAAGATGAGATAATTACATAGTAATAACTTGAGAAGTTTAATGAGAATATGTCTTCTGTTTCCTTCTTCGCACATGTATATTTAAAATGGAAAGGGGAGGGGGATGTGGGAAATTGTTGTTTGTATGTTAATGATAAATGAAAAATGTCTTAAAGATTATAAAGTTTTAAAAAAAAAATATGAGCATTATTAAAATTTTTGTAACTTTTTTTCATGGTATGGAAATGAACATATCCTAATAAGAGTCAGTTAAAAAAATGTAATACAAATATTGAAATAAAAAGTTCTATGTTTACCATGTATTAAAGCTTAAAGCCATTCCAGACAGTTTCCTCCAAGCCACAAAAAGAAATGTAAACAGAATCAACTCACCACCACACTCTACCCAGGTGTATGTTGGAGTAGTGAGGAGGATTGGTGCAGCAGGTAAGGATCCTGTAAGCCATATACATGAAATAAAAGATAAAAGGCAGTACTCTACCATGGGACTGTACGGAACACTTTATTGAAAACGGTAAAGCATCCATCAGTGCAGTCTGCTTATGCATTTCAGCCCATAAGAGACTTCTTCACAGCTAATTAGAAAGCACAATGCTACCTCTATTTAAAAGTATTTGAAAGTATTGCCTCTCCTCTATGGAGTCAAGCACAGGTGTATGTTAAAAAGCAATCAAGAAAATGAAATAAGTGGCAATCCAAGTACAAAAGAAAAGAAAATAGAGATAATAAAACAAAATACAGATAAAGGGGAGATGGCAGTAATCATAAATTATATAAAAATAGTATTAATAATCTAGTCACAAAAAGCATCATATTTCAAAAATAGACTAATATCCCACCTCTGGTTCAACCCATTTGCTATCCTGGCATCCAACCTATGGATACACCAAACCTCCCACTCCAGGAGACATCTGTGGGAGTTACCATCTCTAATAGGCTTAAAGTGGATATAAACCCTCTCCTATACCCAGTGAAGTGAACAGCTTCAGGTGATACACAGGGATGAAACAAATCCTCCTACATAAGTTTTACATGCATATCTGCTGTCTTCAGCTTGCAATGAATTCCTACATTGTGTTAGAATTTTTACTTCCTCATTCAGCAGTAGGAGTGTAGTCTTGGCATACATTGTGTGACAGCTGATTGGAGGAAAGGCACCCCCCCCCCCCCCACATAGACAGAAGAAGGAAAAAATTCATTCAGAGCTGTGCTGTGACAAGACAATCTCTCTGCTAATCTATTTATAGCAACCTCCCCCCACACAGATTTCAGGCTGGTTTTATCTCCCGTCTCTGAAAACTTGTCAGAAGTTATCATGCTGATAACAGAGGAACAAACAGCAGAAAGACACGGGCAGTTTACAAGTTTACATCCACTTTATCGATTTTCTCAATACCATAAAACTGGAAACCTGCCAAATCCCCTTTATGTACATTCAAAAATGAATCTACATTTGGGAAAGAGACAGTTAACTGATCTGGCAGAATGTTCTTTTTAAGTTTTTCGTTGCGTCTCCTTTAGTGTTTTGTTATAAGACAGTAAGTAAAATATACATACTGTTTCACCAACTGCATCGCTATTCATTTCTTTTCTGTGCATATTTGCTGGTTACATATGGTATCAGTCAAAACTCCTATATAATTTATACTTAAATAAGTTATTTTATGCATCGGTTGAGGTTACAAAAGGTATCTTGGCTCCCAGCTGTTCATCTGCAGCCAGATATTCAAGCATTTTATAGTCAGCATCTAGTCCTTTCCTTAGAGCTAGAAAAACAAGACAATGTACATTTTTAGCAGTCTTATGGCACAGGGACACTTTACAACTATGTTTAGACTGAGATAAAGTAGGATTCTAACCAGTCTACAGTATAAATTATTCACGGGGTGCTGTATTTGTTTACATTTATAGAAAATAAAAAATTGCAATGACACGATATAAAAAGATCTAGATCATTTAATAAAAGGCAGTTGATACATTTACAGTGTCTCACAAAAGTGAGTACACATTTTTGTAAATATTTTATTAAACCTTTTCATGTGGCAACACTGAAGAAATGACACTTTGCTACAATGTAAAGTAGTGAGTGTACAGCTTGTATAACAGTGTAAATTTGCTGTCCACTCAAAATAACTCAACACACACCCATTAATGTCTAAACCGCTGGCAACAAAAGTGAGTACACCCCTAAGTGAAAATGTCCAAATTGGGCCCAATTAGTAATTTTCAATCCCCAGTGTCATGTGACTCATTAGTGTTACAAGGTCTCAAGTGTGAATGGGGACCAGGTGTAGTAAATTTGGTGTTATCGCTCTCACTCTCTCATACTGGTCACTGGAAGCGCAACATGGCACTTAATGGCAAAGAACTCTCTGAGGATCTGAAAAAAACAATTGTTGCTCTACAAAAAGATGGCCTAGGCTATAAGAAGACTGCCAAGACCCTGAAACTCAGCTGAAGAATGGTGGCCAAGACCATACAAAGGTTTAACAGGACAGGTTCCACTCAGAACAGGCCTCGCCATGGTCCACCAAAGAAGTTGAGAGCACATGCTCAGCATAATATCCAGAGGTTGTGTTCAGGAAATAGAATTATGAGTGCTGCCAGCATTGCTGCAGAGGTTGAAGGGATGGGGGGTCAGCTTGTCAGTGCTCAGACCATACACCGCATACTTCATCACATTGGTCTGCATGGCTGTCGTCCCAGAAGGAAGCCTCTTCTAAAGATGATGCACAAGAAAGCCTGAAAACAGTTTGCTGAAGACAAGCAGACTAAGGACATGGATTACTGGAACCATGTCCTGTGGTCTGATGAGACCAAGATAAACTTATCTGGTTCAGATGGTGTCAAGCGTGTGTGGCGGCAACCAGGTGAGAAGTACAAAGACAAGTGTGTCTTGCCTACAGTCAAGCATGGTGGTGGGAGTGTCATGGTCTGGGGCTGCATAAGCACTGGGGAGCTACAGTTCATTGAGGGAACCATGAATGCCAACATGTACTGTGACATACTGAAGCAGAGCATGATCCCCTCCCTTTGGAGACTGGGCCTCAGGGCAGTATTCCAACATGATAACGACCCAAAACACACCTCCAAGACGACCACTGGCTTGCTAAAGAAGCTGAGGGTAAAGGTGATGGACTGTCCAAGCATGTCTACAGACCTAAACCCTATTGAGCATCTGTAGGGCATCCTCAAATGGAAGGTGGAGGAGCGTAAGGACTCTAACATCCACCAGCTCCGTGATGTCGTCATGGAGGATTAGAAGAGGACTCCAGTGGCAACCTGTGAAGCTCTGATGAACTACATGTCCAAGAGGGTTAAGGCAGTACTGGAAAATAATGGGGGCCACACAAAATACTGTCACTTGGGCCCAATTTGGACATTTTCACTGAGGGGTGTACTCACTTTTGTTGCCAGCGATTTAGATATTAATGGCTGTGTTTTGAGTTATTTTGAGGGGACAGCAAATTTACACTGTTATGCAAGCTGTACACTCACTACTTTACATTGTAGCAAAGTGTCATTTCTTCAGTGTTGTCACATGAAAAGATATAATAAAATATTTACAAAAATGTGAGGAGTGTACTCACTTTTGTGAGATACTGTATATAGCTTTTTCAATCAAACAAGCAAACAAAAACATTACAAGAACACAAAGGTGAGTTAGGACTATAATACATTAGAAGCAAAGAACAAATCATATATCTGTTTTATTCCTTGCCAAAATATAATGTTGCTGAGAACATACTGAACATTGATGTGGTTTTAAAAGGAATTGTGGTATAGCTGCCTTATGTTAAATACATTATATCAATGAAATTGGTATAACTATATGGGTCAAATCAGTAGAAATATATCAACATTAAGTGATATACCACATGTCAACCTATACATAACAAGCAGTTCTAATGGTTGTTGCCCAGACTGCAGTGTAGCATATCCATTGTGAATTGTGAGCCAGGTCCAAATTATCTTCTTTACATATGAGAAGGTTAAGTCAAGGGCTACACTTTTTGCTACTAGATATTTCACTGCTTGTTGGCAGTAACCTCATCTGCAGCAAACTGAAATCAATGTGCTGTTAATATGACTATGGGTAAAAAGTTAACTTTCTCGGTACCAAAAACATTTAATTGCCAGAGTAGACCTTGCCAAAAAGTGCCCTCATAAAATTGACTGCACTACTGCTCTTAACAATGCACAAGAACAAATTCTACAGCTCTGGAGAGCATCAAAGTATGTACTTATTATTTGCAATGAATAAACAGAATAATCTGGTTGCTAGTCCTTCCTAGGACTGGTTTAACAAGAAGGGCAAGACCTACTTTCTCTTGGGTGAGAAGAAATGTTTATTTTTTTAACTTGCACCATGATGTACAATCTTATATATTCTGTAGCAGTGTATGGGTACAAATCGCTATTTAAGTTGGGATTTTTCCACCTCTACAATGTATTGCTTACTGTTTATTTGATACTTGCTATTAGACTGTTTGCATTTACCTGTCTTCATTCATTTAAAACAATACTCTTCTTGTAAAAATACTGGGGTTTGTCACAATTACCAGAACTGAGTGAGAAAGCCTACGTATCTAAACTTTATACAGTAGAAAACAGTGTAGTCATAGCTAAAGTAAGCCCTGCCATGAAGAGCTCAAACAAACTAAAATAAAGCCTAAACAAATGATGTAATAATGTAGGAGGGAGAGGAATGAATCACATGTACGGTTACCTTTCTGATACTGGACACTTGAAAGCAGAGTTTTAAGTTTTAAGTTTTTAAATTTTAAGGTAAGCATACATCCTCATTTACAGAATGCCCTTAGATTATTTTGGAGCTCCCCTTGATAGGGTCACATTAAAGGCTAAGTTCACTTTTTTTTCTATATTCCAACCTCCCTATGTACAACGTACTACACATGGGGCAGCCCATTGAATTAAATGAGCTTCCCTATGCGTGCTGTGGGAAAAACGCACCACAAAATGTATGCTCCCACTACACTAGATGTTATTTGGACCTGAAAATGAACATTGGTGAGTTTACACAAGAACAATGACAGCCGAATATCTCTGCCCACTCCTACTCATGTACTTGTATAAAGCTGGCCATACACTATGCAATCTGATTGTACAACCTCTGTACAGGTTCCTTTAGATTTACCAAAGCTATGGTAAAGGAGGACCCACCCACACACTCCATTCGATTTATATCAAATCGGACAGGCCCTACACTACATAAGTGATGGCAGATCTAAAAGGCGATTGTACAGTGTATAGCCACTATGACAGTGCAAGGGACTGCCACAGGAGGAGTTTAGCAAATTGGTATAAAAAGGACACAGGATTCTCAAAAGGTGCAGTTTGAGAGGCTCTGGCATTTTAATTGTGAACAGAGAAAAGTTTTCTCCGGGTTTTGTAACCCTGGATTGGGGCCTGGAGTTTGAAGGTTCCGAAGTGCCTTAGGTAGGAAAGAACCTTCAATCCTGTTTCTGGGCTTTGCTTGACTCCAATTGTGTGAGTGCACAGGTGGGCAGGGTCGATATAAGCCCAATGAGCGTCACTGCAGTTGCTGCCACTTGAAGACAGAGCCCTGTCAGGAGACCTGGCTTTTCCTATAAGAGAATGCATCCCTTGTGTGGGGGACTTCTGCCCAGAGAGGGTCTGGAAGGCTGGAAAGCTGAGGGGGCTAGCAGGTCCAAGGGGGCTGGAGGAAGTCTGGAAGTCTCTGAAAGAGTGAGCAAACTCAAGGGGGCTGGAGAACCCTCTTCAGAGGCCAGGAGTAGGCCCCTGCAAGGAGGTACTCCAACTGAGGCTGAGTAAGCCTTAAGAGCTAGGTTGCTTGGTATTTTTCTGTTAATTTTTGTGTTTGCTGCAGAAGCACTCCTGTGTTGGCAATCTGGTTGTGTAAAGACTTTCTTTTTTCCTGTTTAATAAAAATGGATTTGTGTAAGTGTACACCAGTTTTTACAATAAAATTAGTTTTTTACAGTTTTACACTATGTGCAGCCATTTATTTCCTACATATATGTTCAGGAGCGGCCTTGCTTGCTGACATTTGCTGTATATTGGGAGCCTATTCATTCAAGGTGGAACTTCTCCATACAACCGGTGATGGGGTGTCCTTATATAGTTACATAGTTAGTCAGGTTGAAAAAAGACGCAAGTCCATCTAGTTCAACCATAAAAAAAAAAATGGATAGACCCATAGACTATCCATCCAATATAGCTGGATAAGGTTGAGGCGTTACCTCACGCTTGCCTGTTTGACTCATTATAAACCAGTATATGAGTCCACAGTTTCTGGTAAGCATGCCCATTTTTACTCTATGGTGGTGGATCGCACAAACCAGTGACAAGCATTTTTCCTATTGTGCTTTCACATGGGTAGCTTCATCTTCACTTCAAGGTTTTCAATTTCTTGGTGGACTATTTTCTATTGAACTTTATTTTGAAGTTATTGAATGTTCTTGCATTCATCATTTTTTGTTATATTGATCACAGCACTGATTTTACCATTCGATTTGATTTGATTTGATTTGGGCCTTGATTTCATATTTGTTCATTTCACGTTAATATTTTTTACACCGTGAGCGCTGCACTATTGTTTATATTTTATCTGTTTACGCTATCTGTCTAGTGAGCGCTAGTTGCTTTCTGTAACCTCAGAGCACAGTTTTTCTGTTTTTTTTTTATTTTGCATCTACCACAAGAGCTGACAACCCCTAGATCACACTATCCTAAAGGAAGAAGGAAAGTGGGTGGAAATAAAAATCAGGTGGTATAGTGATAAGGGAGGTGTGGTTCGGGGAGGTAAAACAGGCCCCATTCTGTGATGAGGTAAGGCAGATGGGATATCTAGTTTCTTGAATGGTTACAGGATGTTACAGGAAGTCAGGGCTCAGAATTTAACATTTTGAACAGAGAGGTGCAGATTCAAAGCTGCCATGGACTAGGTGTGTGAGAGATAAGCACCTTAAAGCGGAGTTCCACCCAAAAGTGGAACTTCCGCTCATCTGATTCCTCCCCCCCTCTGGTGCCACAATTGGCACCTTTCAGGGGGGAGGGGGGGCAGATACCTGTCTAATACAGGTATTTGCACCCACTTCTGGGAATAGATTCCGGCGGGAGTCACGCCCCTTCCCGCCCCCCCCCCCGCTGTCTCCTGGGAAACACACAGGTCCCAGGAGATAGTGGGGACCAGTTAGGACGGGCAGCGTGACTCGCGCATGCGCAGTAGGGAACTGAGAAGTGAAGCCGCAATGCTTCACTTCCTGATTCCCTCACCGAGGATGGTGGCGGCAGCTGCCGAGACCCTTGCGATTGATCGGCTTCGACTGCCGACATCTCTGGACCCTGGGACAGGTAAGTGTCCATTTATTGAAAGTCAGCAGCTGTAGTATTTGTAGCTGCTGACTTTTAATATTTTTTTTTTAGGTGGACTCCTGTTTTAAGATGGCTTGGGCAAAAAAGACATTTTAAAAGGCTTTTATTTATTATGAAAAGTTCTGCCTAAAAAGGTGAATTTAGCCTTTAGGCATTTCCCTAATTTGATTTTGTTCTTTAAAGCCTCTTCCTCATTTTCCAGTGGGTAGGGTTGAGAATACACTGGGCTCAGAAAATATGAATCAGTAAACATAATATTCTGTATTTTTCACAGGCACAGATTATATGCCATAGGTAAATCTGCCGGTAATTGCTTTCCATGGTTCTGAAACTGTTATTATACAGTTTCAGCACTAGAAGGGTTAACAGTTACTTGTTTATGTAAAACAGATTTTATTTTTAAAAGGTATTTTCCACCCACCTTTCCCAAAACTAACCAGTCTGGCACACTAGGTATACGGGCTGGTGAGTAGTGAGCATTTTTGTTGGATAACAAAAGTGATGTATGTGATCTTTGTACAGTATATTTTTATTTCAATTGAAGAAACTGCAAGGCTGTGTAAGTGATTTACTATGGCCTAAAAATATATATCTGTAAATACTCTATTGAATAAAGACCAATGCAATCTATATTTGTTAGTCAACAGCAACAACAGTAAACCATAAGACTTACGTATTTCTGTTGTTGTTAGTTATTCATGAACCTCTCACTCTTTCACATTTTGTGTCTATAAGATTATTAATAATGACAACATGAGTCTACGATTGTGTTCACTGATGAGTGGGAAGTGATAAGAATGCTGATAGATAGTAATAAGCACTATAATAGCCATTAGCAATTGTAATGTTTGTGAAAGTAACCACAAGCAGCGTTTGTACCAATGGGCAACACTGAGAGTGAGAACACCATTGCAATGTGATTCTGATGACAATTAGTTTGTATAATATACCATGAGTACATTTTTAAATTTCTGGTAGTAATGCCCTAGATTTATCCAGTTATGAAATGCTGTCAGACACGGATATCCCACTTATTTGATTCCCACCTCAAAGATGACCTGCCAGTTTATCTGCTCATAACATCTCAATCCATAAAACCTGCAAAGCAACCTCCAAAACAGCTAAAGCCTAATTCTCGCCTTCCAGTACTGACTGGACTAATAGAGCCAACCCAATAATGGAGGCTGTACAATGGTATTTTTCCAAGAATGATAATTACTATGCATTTTATAAGATATGGGCATCCTGAATACACCTTCCATAGCTTTTCAGCCACCTGCATCAAGTGGCCAAATATCAGAAGCGTATAAATCCTCTTTACAGTGTTGATACATCTCTTTACTACTCCCATGTTTGGTTCTTTGTGTAGGGTGGCCTTAGTGACAACAATTATGTATGCTCTGTGTTAGGGTTGCACTGATACTAGTATCGGTATCGATACCGAGTATTTGCACAAGTATCGGTACTCGTGCTCCAGTAATTGGAGCTGTCAAAAAAAAGCTATATTTATTACCAACATTGCTCAGCCCTGAAACACCAAAATAAAAAGAAACATTGTTTCTTTTTCTATATTACTGTTTCTTCATCTGCAGATCAAAGGGATGAACAAATGTTCCTCTGTTTAACCCCTTAATAACCCTTAATTTACTATAATCAGCCTTAATTAACTCCCTATTCTCCTCCATTTAATTATTATTTTCCTGTTTTTTTTCTTTTGTTCAAGTCTATTTTATAAACCATAAACAACTTTTTTTGTTGTTTGCTTTGTTAGTGAATATTTTTACACATATATATTAACATATATTTACACATTTCAAAAAGCGGTAAATTAACTTCAGCCCTGGAAGATTTTTCCCCCTTCCTGACCAGAGCGTTTTTTGTAATTCAGCACTGCGTCGCTTTAACTGACAATTGCGCGGTTGTGCGACGTGTCTTTCAAACAAAATTGACGTCCTTTTTTCCCCACAAATAGAGCTTTTTTTGGTGGTATTTGATCGCCTCTGCGATTTTTATTTTTTGTGCTATAAACAAAATAAGAGCGACAATTTTGAAAAAAAAACGCATTATTTTTTACATTTTACTATAATAAATATCCCCCAAAAATATATAAAAAAACATTTTTTTTCCACCGTTTAGGCCGATCGTATTCTTCTTCAAATTTTTGGTAAAAAAAAAATTGCAATAAGCGTTTACTGATTGGTTTGCGCAAAAGTTATAGCGATTACAAAATAGGGGATAGTTTTATGGCATTTTTATTAATAATTTTTTTTTTACTAGTAATGGCGGCGGTCATCGGTCATTTATTGTGACTGCGACGTTATGGCGGACATGTTGGACATTTTTGACACATTTTTGGGACCATTGTCATTTATACAGCGATCAGTGCAATTAAAAATGCACTGATTACTGTGTAAATGACACTGGCAGTGAAGGGGTTAACCACTAGGGGGCGGGGAGGGGTTAAGTATGTCCTAGGGGAGTGATTACTAACTGTAGGGGGATAGGCTCACAGTGTCTTTACTCTGATCACTGCTCCCAATGACAGGGAGCTGTGATCAGTGACACTTGTCACTAGGCAGAACGGGGAGATGCTGTTTCTCCATGAGGCGATCGTGGGTATCCCCGCGGCGATCGAGTCCGCGGGACCCGCGACCCGACTCACGGAGCTCCCGGATGGCGCACGCAATGGCACGGCTGGGAATTCAAATGGACGTACCTGCAAGTCCATTTGCCCAGCCGTGCCATTCTACCGACGTACATCGGCGTGCGCTGGTTGGGAAGAGGTTAAAAAAAAAAATCAATTTATTTAATTTACAAATAACTTTTCAATGCTTTGTACCATTGCTGACAGCTGAAGTTAAAACAAAACAGTTGCGGTAGGTATCAGTAATTGGTATCAGTGAGTACTAAAAAAGAAAAAAAAAAGTATCGGTACTTGCACTCATTGTAAAAAAAAAGGTATCGGCGCATCCCTACTCTGTGTATATACACATATTACTGTAACTGTACTAATATGAACCTTTCTGTTGTGATGCATATTTGCCAACCCCAACCTTTTCCCTTACACAGTGCCTAAGCCACACCCTTTCCTTCCTCCCCTTTCCCTGTCCACCAGTGTTGAATGATTTTGATAATGATAAGTATATATGATACTGAACAGCAATGAGTGTGAAGTATTATTATTGTAGTAGTAGTAGGCACTTTGAAAATTGGGACTTCTGTGGTACTGCAATGCTGTACTGAAATTGTGTCACAATGCCAGTTGACCTGGGTAGGTGTGGTTAGGTAGGCAGGCACAGAGAAAGCTAGAAAGGCAAAAAAGCAAGGTGTTTTCACCTGTGATCTGTGATGTAGAGTCTCTTTTATTCTTAGATACTCAATATGTGCGTTTTTCTACAAATGGAATCAATGCCATTTCAGAATTGCACAATTTTACACATTTCTCTTAACATTTCTACAGTTTATATGTGCTCATAACTACTTCCAATTTGATCATAAGTACTAATAAATAATAATAAGTAATAAAAAAAAAGAGCAGCATTATACAAAATAACATACTGGTGTGGTTTAGATTCATTATTGACATTTTCATGAATGTGTAGCTAAAATATGTAATAACATGCCTAAGGCTAAATTTACTAAGAAAGAGAAGGCAATTTTAACTCAAACTTCTGCTTTAAAACGAATATAATTTCTAAATCATGGAACACAGATTTGTAATAAATCTGCTATGCAGATAGAAAAAATATTATTGGGCAAATGTGAATATGCAAATATTTTTCCTATTTGGCTGATTGCCTCTTTTTAAACATAGAAGTAAACTGTTTTTGAATTGCATCCAAAGTTTTTTAGTTTTGTGTCATTTCATAGTTATTTATGGGATAAGCCTGGACTGGAATATTGAAGAGATATAGTAATAAGAACAGGACACTGATCCCTGAACAGTTAAAAACATTCCTTTAGACCGCTGTCTTGTCCATGGCTTATTTCATAAAGTCATAAGAGAATGTCAATGGTACATACCGTATGTTTCTTGGGACACCTTAACGTATCAAGAGGTAATCGCAAGACAAAACATTCTGCCAGTGAAATATTCTCAAGTGCTGGCAAGGATTACCAAAGCTGGAAATAATCAAAGTTTTTGGAAAGCAATGTATTCTTTAAATCCCAAAAACAGACTACACCTTTATAAACTCCTTAAATCTATATCAAGGACTACTACAGGTTGAACATTTATTAAATAATTTAATGTTTATGAGATACCTTAACACTTATTTAGTATTTAATGCTTTGTGCATTCCTAGCAGAAAGCATTCATAAGCCCGGGTTCACACCATAATTCGCTGCGGACCGCACAGGAGCGCTGTGCGTCCCTGTTCACCGTTTCAGGGATGAATCAGGGCTGATTCTATGCCTGAATTCGGCCCTGAAACGCAGCCAAAGACGCACAGCGTTTTTGTGCAGTGCGCACCGCAGCCGCCCCGGAGATATGTGAACCGGCTCCATAGGGAGCCAGTCACATTCTCCTGCTATGCGAATTAGATGTGCGGAAACGTACATCTAATTCGCATAGGTGTGAACCCGGGCTAAAGGATTTTTTCCCCATATTTCAAATGTAACATTAACCACTTCAGCCCCAGAAGGATTTGCCCCCTTCCTGACCAGAGCACTTTTTGCGATTCAGCACTGCGTCGCTTTAACTGACAACTGCCCAGTCGTGCGACGTAGTACCCAAACAAAACTGATGTCCTTTTTTTCCCCACAAAAAGAGCTTTCTTTTGGTGGTATTTGATCACCCCTGCGTTTTTTTTTTTTTTTTTTGCGCTATAAACAAAAAATAGCGACAATTTTGAAAAAAAGCAATATTTTTTACTTTTTGCTATAATAAGTATCCCCCAAAAATATATTAAAAAAAAAAACTCTTTTTTTCCCGCAGTTTAGGCCGATATGTATTCTTCTACATATTTTTGGTAAAAAAAAAAAATCGCAATAAGCGTATATTGATTGGTTTACACAAAATTTATAGCGTCTACAAAATAGGGGATAGTTTTATGGCATTTTTATTAGTAATGGCGGCGATCTGCGATTTTTATTGTGACTGCGACATTATGGGACCATTGTCATTTATACAGCGATCAGTGCTATAAAGATGCACTGATTACTGTGTAAATGACAATGGCAATGAAGGCGTTAACCATTAGGGGGCAATGAAGGGGTTAAGTGTGTCCTAGGGAGTGATTCTAACTGTGGTGGGATGGGCTTCAACACACATGACAGCGATCACTGCTCCCGATGACAGGGAGCAGTGATCGCTGTCATGTCACAAGGCAGAACGGCGAAAAACCTTGTTTACAAAGGCATCTCCCCGTTCTACCTCTCTGTGATACGATCGTGGGCACCAGAAGGACATCGCGTTCGCGAGACCGGCGGTCACAGAGAACGCGGCGGGCATGTGCCTGCAGCACCGCTTCTTAAACGGGATGTACCTGTATGCCTTTTTGCCCACCCATGCCATTCTGCTGATGTATATCGTTGTGCAGCGGTCACGAAGCGGTTAAAGTTGACCATACACTATACAATCTAATTATTGTGCAATCTCCTTTAGATCTACCAACACCTATGTAGTGCAAGGGCCTGCCTGATTTATTATAAAAATGGATGGATTTTTCTAGGTTTGTCCTCTTTTCATAGTATTTTTTAAAAATATGTTGTTATTATTTAACCCGTTTTTAGCTGTAATTAGTCCTCATTAACTAATTTCTTCTAAATGTATAAAAAAGAGCTGGAAGTTGAGGGGATTTTTGCGGTGCCAATTAAGATGCAAGAAAATTACATGGGTTAAAAAGAACAATACATTTTATTATTGCAAAGTTTTAAAAATATATACAAAATATATATTCACAATAATGACAAATATTGGTGGTCATATTGAATGATCAATTCAAAATCGGTAGAAAATACATTGCACACTAGCCCAACATGTTTCACTATTTGTTTCTTCAGGGGATGTGCAAAATCAATTGAGAACACTAAACAAAATGAAAACAAAAAATTATTATAACAAGCATATAGATTATATGAATAAATTAAATGAATAGGATAGGTGAGCTTGGTTTCCAGAGAACACCACAGGTAAAGCCACTCACCCAAACAACAGTTATCACCAGCAAACAAACCAGGCCGGACTCAACAATAACCCCAAATACCCCAAATTGAGGAAATCGGTCAGAGATGTGGCCGTAGAGGACAGAAGGACGAAACTATGGAACAGGAAATCATTGTAGAATTAATAACTGAATTGGTGAATGTCTGATTCACAAAGGTATACAACAACAGAGGACAATTGTCTCATGTATTAAATGCTTACTGAAAGATATATATGCTTATTTATCCATATAATGGAAAGGCTTAAAAGCAGCTTTAAAATACCTGCTTGGAATTAAGTGCAGGTGACAAACTGAAAAAGACATAAAAAGGGAGAATCTGAATTATAGTATGGGAAACGTAGATGTAAAACTCAACTGTTGTCAAAAAGTAAAAATTCTGATATGTAATTATGAAAGATCTAAAATAGCAGGGATAGCTAGGTTTATTGAAGAGTTAATAGAGAGAAAATGTCTCCAATGAGTCCAGATTGATTGGATAGAAGGGGCGCTAATAATAAAGCGATCCTGGGTTGTATAAATAGGTAACAACCATAAGGCAATCCTGAGGTAAAGTAAATAGAGATAGTTGTACTGTGGGAGTAAATAGATCATGGAAACAGCAAAGACATAGCAGGCTGGGGCCCGGCTTACCAGTTTCACAAGCACCGCATGTTAGAGTGTCACCCTCCGGCTCTGGCTAAACGAACAGCCAGATAAGCCAGTTTTATCTGTCCTCCGACGAGCCCCCATTTGTGACCTCACCGGCTCGAGGTGGATGAGAAAACGCCAATGCGCATGTGCAAGATGCTGGGAAGTCCCTCAAACTACATCACCCATAGGGCTATGCGAGAGAGGGAGGAGTCAAGTCCATCCATGAATATCATGGGACGTATGTGAATAGACCCAGCTTCCCCGCAGCAGCCCAGAGGATGCAGGGATGGAAAAACAAACGCCAATGATGGTGTAATCCAGGGCGGCAAGAAATGCCATCCATAGGATTAGGGAGTCCCCGAGGCGCAGCCAGGCGTAGAGTGGGCATGCACTAGGATGACAAAGCATGCCCTGGGCATCCGTATGACCACTTAAGACCTAATCCTGAAAAGGGAGAAATGGGGAACCGGGGACCGGCATGGGTGGGCTGGATAGGGAACACCAGGAGAAGGCAAAGGGGCACAAGAAGAAAACTCTAACCTATCTAGGTGCCTATGTGGGGGACCAAGCTCACTCATAGAAAGTATGTAATATATTATGAATAATATTTGAGTAACAAATCAAACACATATATATACTTTTTGATAAACAAAATACTATTCATAAACAATAATGCCCCGTACACACGGTCGGATTTTCCGATGGAAAATGTCCGATCGGAGCGTGTTGTCGGAAATTCCGATCGTGTGTGGGCTCCATCGGACATTTTCCATCGGATTTTCCGACACACAAAGTTGGAGAGCAGGAGATAAAATTTTCCGACAACAAAATCCGTTGTCGGAAATTCCTATCGTGTGTACACAAATCCGACGGACAAAGTGCCACGCATGCTCAGAATAAATAAAGAGATGAAAGCTATTGGCCACTGCCCCGTTTATAGTCCCGACGTACGTGTTTTACGTCACCGCGTATAGAACGATCGGATTTTCCGACAACTTTGTGTGACCGTGTGTATGCAAGACAAGTTTGAGCCAACATCCGTCGGAAAAAATCCTAGGATTTTGTTGTCGGAATGTCCGAACAAAGTCCGACCGTGTGTACGGGGCATAAGAATAACTATATAACAATACATTTAATAAATAAAGGCAATAGCACATGAGAACAGGGGGAAGGGGGAAAAAGAAAGAAGGGGAAGGGAGGGGGGAAAAAGAACAGAGGGAAGGTGAAGGGAGCTACACAGTTTGGATAAAATAAAAGAATAGACAATCAAACATGGAAAACAGCCAATGAAGAGAAATACCCTAGGGGGCAGATATTCATTGAAGTTAAAGAAAGGACTTGAAACTTAGGCTTTTGTTAAATCCAGGGAATAATGTAGCTTTGAGGTCACAGATCAAACAAGCCTCTAGCTGTAATAAAGTACGGTCAACACTACCCCCTCGGGAATCCAGAGGGACATGTTCAAGTGCCAAAAATTTGATATATTGGGGATTGAAGTTATGATGTATGCCAACATGTCGGCTGATGGCAGTGACCATCCTGTTTTTTTTAATTGGTTTAATGTGATCTCGTATTCGTTTGAAAAACTGTTGTTTTGTCTTCCCAATGTAGAAGCCACCGCACAGACACTGAGCCAGATAAATAACCCCAGATGTCTGGCAGGTGACCCTACACTGGGTAAAGTGCCATTTGCCATTAGGGAGTCTAAATTAGTTTTTTTGATCGACATATTGGCAGACATCACAAGCTCCACAGGGAAAAGTGCCCCAATTGGTTTGAGTTATAGAAGCTGGAAAATTTTCAAAATGGCTATGAACCAGACGATCCCTGAAGGACGGAGCTCGTCTGCAGGTAATCTTAGGAAG
The DNA here is from genome assembly GCF_042186555.1 of Aquarana catesbeiana. Taxonomy (NCBI): domain Eukaryota; kingdom Metazoa; phylum Chordata; class Amphibia; order Anura; family Ranidae; genus Aquarana; species Aquarana catesbeiana. The sequence goes on along the minus strand of NC_133327.1, from coordinate 440,425,917 downwards.
GTTCTTGATATATTTGCTTGCAATAGGTTCTGCTGACAAAAGTGGGCAAAATTTAGTCAGTATTTGTCTAATTTCTTTGTGTTGACTTGAATAGCGAGTGATAACTCTAATGCCCCGTACACACGGTCGGATTTTCCGATGGAAAATGTCCGATCGGAGCGTGTTGTCAGAAATTCCGACCGTGTGTGGGCTCCATCGGATTTTCCGACACACAAAGTTGGAGAGCAGGAGATAAAATTTTCCAATCGCGTCAATTCCGACCGTGTGTGGCCTGTTCCGACGCACAAAGTGCCACGCATGCTCAGAAGAAATTCCGACACGGAACAGCTCGGTCTGGTAAACTTAGCGTTCGCAATGGATACAGCACTTTCGTCACGCTGCAATGTTAAAAATGGTTTAATACAGCTCACTCTCTTCTTCTTTATAATGTGACAAGAATTAAGTAGTTTTGCTGCTCATATTCACACACACTTCTCACAAACTTATTTCTTTACTATTTATCGGGATCCCCTCAATATATTTTGATTTGTCACATCTGACAACATTATTTTTTTTTATTTTTTTTTTTGGTTTTTAAGTCCGATTATTTTTTTTTTGGTTTGTATTTTTTTCAAGGCTTATTTTTTGTTTTTGGGATTTTTATTTGTACTCCTGAAAATTTTTGTGTGTGTTTTTTGTGTCAAGTTACCACAACACCATTGATATGTTGTATATATCCTTTTTGGATGAAAACACACAGGAGAGTATAATTTTTTCCGAAAAATAACTTTTATTAAGGGCTCACAACTAAACAAAGAGGGAGGCAACGCTGGAGAAACTGCAGAAATTGGCGAAGCCTTGGACCCCCAGGGCAGACATCAACTATTTTCTAGCAAAATTGGGGGCCTGAGGAGTCCTTATCTAAGGGAGGGCAGTCTGGTCCAGAAGTCCCAGAGATCCGGAAAGCAGCAGATGACATCTGTGTCCCCAGGCTGTGGTCATACGAGAGACTGCAGCTTTTGTCAGACCAGACTGGACCCAGGGCCATCACTCTCTTGTCTTCCTTCCACGCTTCCTTCCACGCTGTGGCTCTGGTGGGGGAGTTGTGGCAGCAGGAGGAGGAGGATGGTCCAACTCAATCACGTCGGTCTTGGGTGTTAGTTCCCCACTCACCCCCTTACTTAGGACTTTATAAAGAAGGTCCTCACACAGCTTGCATTGACTCTCCTGCATGCCCTGCAGTTTTGTGGTAGCCATGCAGGCAAAAGCCTCTTCAGGAGTGGGTAAGGCTCTGAGGGATGCAGAAGCCTCCTGAATGAGCCTGAGCGCTGAATCCTGCATGGGAGTCGTCTTCCTCACTCTTTTATATGGAAGGTGGAGGGGAGGAACCTGTGATTCAGTCAGGCTGTGACTGGTCCCAGGCTTCTCTTGGCTGACACTTAGCTCCGCCTCCTCCTGGCTGCCACTAATCCTCGCCTCCTCCTGACTGCCACATTCCACAACCTCCTCCTGGCTGAGGTCTTCCTGTGTATGAAAAAGGGACATAATTTTAGTTTTTTATTCATCAATCACACACAATTTTCACCTCCTGACTGTTGTACATTGAATGTTAACAAATATAACAGACTATCCTTCTGAGCCCAGCAGTTTTCATTCTTGTCCCAATTTTGGGTGCCCACTACTGTCTATTGATATGTAAAACACTTTTTTCAATCAGCAATTAGTAATCAATAATAACATCTAGTAAACATCATTTAGTTATTGACCAGAAATCTGTAGAAGAATGCTATACCTGACTCCAGCTGGGCTCCTCCACTTCTTCCTGGCTGGAAGGCCGAGGTTGGACATCGGAAGCCTCAGCTGGGGTGGAAGGAAGAGTGGAAGGAAGGATTGAGAGGGATTCCCTGACTTCAGTGTGGTCTGACAGAAATCGCAGTCTCTCATAGTACCACAGCCTGGGGACATAAACATCATCTGCTGCAGCTCCGGACCTCTGGGAATCCGTGACCTTCTTGCGCTCCCTAGGATAAGTGCTCCTCAGGACACCAATTTTGTTTTTTAAATAGGGGATGGTTGCTGTGGGGACCACCGGCTTCACCAACTCCAGCAGTTTCTCCAGCGCTGCCTGCCTCTTTTGTTTATTGTTGTAATGGGGATTTCTCACCTGCCACAGACAGGGCAGCTCCCTGTACTTGTCTATGAACAGGGGGAGGAAGTTGTGGTCGTTGAAGCCATCCATTTTCTCTGCAAGACACAACACAAGACAAACCCTAAGGTCAGGCCAAACTCTCCTAATCTTGTTACAATATAGGCTTCAATTTCGAAGCAGTATAGGCCCAAGTTTAGATCTTACCTTCGTTATCACGATCGGCGCTTTCGATGCTCCTTCCTTCGCTCACAGATCGTACGTAATACGCACGCGTGTTACGCTTTATACACACTGTGCATGCGTGTAACTCCGCCCGCCCCTGACGTTCTTTCTAGTCTATTCCCCGCCCCTTTTCGTTCGGCGCAGTGGGGGAAGAGCACATGGTGGAGACACAGCAGGTGCGTGCTAATTATAGCAAAGAGGAGGAGGAAAGCCCGGAGCCTGAAATGTCTGGATCCAGAAGGAGATTTAAGGCCTCAAATATGTCCTTTGGGGAGATGTTGGAGATGGTGGACATCCTGAAGAGGGCCGACTATGAGGGGAAGTATGGGCCTTACCCCAACCCCAATGGTCGAAAGGCCAAGATCATGGCGAAAGTGGTCAGGAGTCTGCACCGGCATTTCGGGGTACGACGATCGAAAGATCAGCTCAGGAAACCGTGGTCGGACCTGAAATTAAGAGAATATGAGAAGTATAGAAAGATCCGGAGAGTGCTGCAAAAAAGTAAGTAGTTGTCCTGTGTTCCTATTCTTTATGTTTATTACGTTCGTGCTGCTCCATGTGCTTTTCTTACAAGTCTACATTTTTACATGGCAAATTTCATGTTCATGGGTACATTATTCGTTTGTATCAAACATTATTCTTTCGGCCTATAAAACACCATTGTTTAGGCCATATGCATTTGGCCACAATTTTTACGCCCTACTTGTCATAAACTATTTTGGTTGTGTAGATGGCTTTGTTACTAGAATGAAATGCAAAATAGATTCTGTGTAAGGAGAGGACACTCAGCAGCTGTTTTCACATCTGAACACTGGAGCACTAGTGTGGGACACAAGAACACCATTTTTATTAGGGGGCCACACAGGTGCTCCAGTGTATACTATAGGGGGGGCTACATCTGTGAAGCTTGTACCAAACAGGTAAAGTATTGAAGCTTGACAAAGGACACTGAAAATGCCACATTTTGGAACTCTGCCAAAATAGACAATTGTACCCCACTTCCAAGCAATGTTTCCTATTTATAGTCACTGTGTGCTAAGTATAGCATTTTTTTTTTTACATAGGGGAGAAAAGACTCGGAGGACACCCCTCATCCGTGGAGAACACAGACCCCCCACCTCTGGAAGAAGGGGAAATCCCCCCAACCCAAGAAGAGCAGGAGGAAGAAGACGTGGTGGAAATTGTCACCACAACAGGTGAGTGTCTGCGACCACAGACTCAGGTAAGAGATGGATGACGGCATTTTTTTTATACCTTTTTTTTTGGGTTTCTCTCTTTTTAGGTGATCGTGATGTTGTGGATCCAGATCCTTTCACATCAGAAAGTGCCCAGATCCTGATCAAGGAGATCATTGGGGTGTAATTTAGAATTGGAAAAACTCAATAAAAACATCAATGATGTTATTCAAAAAAATAAAAACATCATTGATGTTTTGGGGCGAATTTAAAACCCCTCCAAATCACTTTGTTTTTTTTGTGTGCTTCAAAAGCGGCTGAGCGGCTTCATCGCGCCACCTCCCATTGTCGCTGTATACCCAGCAGGACGGGCTACCTGTGGTCATCCGGCCGGTGCCACAGGTTGTTCTTTTATTGATGACGATTTCTTTTTTACATGTGAGTGTTTATGTTTTTTTACTTTAATAAACCACCTTTGATTTTACACTATGGGAGCCCTCCCTTTTTCTTTTCCCATGATGACTACATAATGCTGAGAACTGAATCTCCTTGGGGATCCATCCATTTCCACCACAGTCTTTGACGCCCTTCCAGTCTCCATCCTTATCCGTGGGAGTTCCAGACTAGCAGGATCTCAATGCCCATTTAGACCCTCTGTAACGGGGGGTCATGGGGTTCCGGTAAGCGGCCAGGCTCCCCCTTTTTTGGTGGTGGACCCACACATTTATGATCCTACATATTCTGAATTACCTGGGACTGTCTATCACCTTTTGGGTTTCTCCCATATGGACCTTATGATCCACTTCCTGGTTTATATCCATTACCCATGGACTTAATTTGAAGTTTGATTGCACTGTTTTATTGCACTGCTTATTAGAGGGATTTATGTATTCCCTTTATAATTTTTCACAGAGTGCGTGGTACAGTTTGGTATAATATTTAATTTATGTATATACTGTACTTCTCTTGGTGTGGCACTCCTCAGCCACACATCCACTAGTTTGTTAAGCGCGAGTCCATATATTTTTTTTCTTTTGCATTTTTTGTTGTGTTTGTGTCAACATTTAGGACATCGCAGCTTTATGTCATTTATTCTGTAGAAATTTGAAGCGCAATTATTTATTGTTTTTTGTTAATGCAGGTATCCTGCCTGCTGATATAGGGGGTCAGTGAAGCCAACAAACGGTGAAATACGGGGTCTGTCATCCTGAGAAAGTTCCTGAAATCATCAGGATTATTCTCACGGATCTCACGGAGCAAAGGCATATGAGAGAACTGGTCACGCTGAAGCAACCAATTCTTGGTCCATGAACTCCTCCCCACCCTGTTCATGGACTGGACTTGTGTCAGGGTCAGGACCCCAACACCAAGCCCCCGCACAGCACGAACTCTACGAGGAGTACGCATACGCAACATGGCTAGAAAACGGTCGGCTGCTCAGAACGAAGTAACAGAATGCACTGAAGAACAGCAAGGCCTGTGAAGAGCGACCTGAAAAACAGTAACGAACGCACAAGAACACAATGACTACTTAAAGTCACGTGGAACTTGCTGCACACACTGAAGAGCAGATACAAACCCACAAGCACAAACTGAACGGCAGAAAACGATCTGAAAACCACGAGTCTGAAAAAGCGCGAATCGTCTCTCACCAAACTTTTACTAACACGAGATTAGCAAAAGGAGCCCAAAGGGTGCTGTGCTTGGTTCTGAACTGGCCTTTTCTAGTCTCGTCGTACGTGGTGTACGTGACCGCGTGGTTGGCGATCAGAAATTCCGACAACTTTGTGCGACCGTGTGTACGCAAAACAAGTTTGAGCCAACATCCGTCAGAAAAAATGCTAGGATTTTGTTGTCGGAATGTCCGAACAAAGTCCGACCGTGTGTACGGGGCATTACTGTGTCAGGTTTGGCAGTCTGTTTATTAGAGAAAATCAGTGAGCTTCTATTTTTGGCATTGGCCCGATTGAACGATTTTTTAAGGCAAGAGTGGCTATAACCTCTAATTCTGAGTCTATTATATAGATCCCTAGCGGCAATTTGGAAGTCAGAGTCCTTGCTACAATTTCGTTTGAGCCGTAAGTACTGGCTGTAGGGGATACTTTTGATTAGAGAAGTAGGATGCAAACTTTGGACGTGAAGGATAGTATTTCCCGCTGAGGGCTTTCTATAAGAGATGAATCGAGTTTACCTTTTGTGTCAATGGAAATGACCAAATCCAGGAAGCTGATAGTATTCTGACTACAGTGCATGGTGAATTTCAAATTAAAGTTATTAATTGAAATTATTCGTATAAATTCATTTAATTCAGATTGAGTCCCAGACCAAAAAAATAAGGACATCATCTATAAAACGATACCATGCAATAATTTTGTAGTGAAGATGATTCAAATCCTCCGTAGAAAGAACCTCTTTCTCCAACCCCCCCAGGTACAGGTTTGCATATGAGGGGGCACATTTGGTCCCCATTGTCAGGTCACCTAGAGGCTGGGTGACAGATGCACACCGTTGGGATCAGGAGTGCACCGCAAGGTAGTGGACCCTACGGCTGACTGCTGCGGATTGAACCCTGGGAGGTTCAGGAAGCAGGTCTACTGGATCACTGACACAGATCCCACTGCGAGCTAGAGCATAGATTCCCCAGGGCGCGGAGTCTAAGAGCCAGCAGGTGTTCACCAGAGCCTTTAATGGTAAGGATGGACTGCGCTGCAGTCTGGCTCCAGGTCGCGGCCCCCAGGGTCTCACAGCTAACGCTCACGGTAGACTACAGGAGAAGAGGAAGGAGGCAGCAGGCTGGAACAACAAGGAAAGTAAGGGACAAGCCAAGGTCGGGGCCACAAGCAGACAAGGACAACAGAGTACACGCCAAGGTTCAGGGTCACAGGCAAACAGGGATGGTCGGGAACACGCCAAAGGTCAGGGTCACGAGCAGACAGGAATAGTTAAGAACAGGCCAAAGTCGGTAACAGGAATCAGATGTAGGAAACACAGCAAGTATACACAGAGGCTAACACACAATGGTTGATCAGCACTGCTGGCTTGCAGTGCACAGGTTAATATAGGGTTCCCTGATAGGGCCTGGGGTGGGGCCATGCTTAGAGGAGAGGTTACAAAAGCAGTCAGGTGAGGGTCAGCTGGTCTCTAGAGATGAACACATGGAGACAGGTATGCTGATCGACAAACTCTATTGCATAACCATGACACCCATTGCAACTCCCTGTACCTGGAGGTAGTGGGAGGAGTCGAATTGGAAAACATTATGTTTCAGAATGTAATCAAGCAAATCCAATACAAATGTATTGTATTTGGCGAACAAAGGACCCCTTTCATCTAAATGATGTTGTATCACTTTAATTCCTTTGTCATGTGGAATAGAATTGTAGAGGCTTTCAACATCAAGGGCTACTAGCCAGGTGTTAGGGGGGAGGGAGATACCTTGAATAGTTTTCAAGAGGTCAATAGTATCTTTAATATATGAAGAAAGTGAAATGACATGAGGTTGAAGGTGACTATCTACTAAAGAACTGGCATTTTCTGTGAGGCTGGAACAGCCTGAGATTATGGGATGCCCTGGGGGTTCAGTCAAAGATTTGTGCACCTTGGGTAATGCGTAAAAGGTGGGGATCCTTGGATCCCTAACATTCAAAAAATTCAAGGTATTGAGGTCGATAACACCTTGATTAGGCCTTAAAAATGATGGCACGATATTGTTCATTATAATTATCAATGACTGTTTTTAAGATTGGACGATACCAATTACGATTCATAAGAATTTTCTTGCACATAGTTACATATTGGGAAATACCCATAACAACCTGGTTTCCGCCCTTGTCGGAGGGATTGATTATTATTTAAGAATTTGTTTCCAAGGATTTAATGGCATCTTTTTGTTCTAAAGTCAAGTTAGAGGTCCTGATGGAGGAAATTTTTAATTCCTCTATCGCTTTAGATGTTTGTTGGATAAATGCCCATATATTGGGATTAGTATTCAAAAGTGGAAAAAGTCTAGACTTAGGTTTAAAGGATTGGGGAGGGGGGAAGGACACGCCCACGATTGACAGTGCCGGTGGGGGGATAACAGCGGCGTCGTCGTCGGTGGCGTGTTCCTCCTCCAAAAAGTTCCATCAGATCCTCAAGGGCTTGATGTTCCTCAATGTTCTCTGAATGTTTGAGTTGGAATCTGCTGAGTGCATCTCCAGCAGGAGTTTGTAAAAAATAATCCTATATAAAAGCCTACGTGCAAATAGATGCAAATCTTTGATAAGTGAAAATTTGTCGAATTGGGAATCGGGACAAAACGTTAGGCCTAGTTGTAAGACTTGTGTTTCTACATCCGTTAAATCATAAGAGGACAGATTAACAATAGATAATTACTGATCATTGTGGATAGCATTTGTCTGAGTAGATAAAGAATCTGGCAAGGACCCAGGTCCTAATCCTTCCCTAAAAAAGGGGTGCTAATTTAATGTCGGTTGGTAAGGGACTTCCAGAAGGAGAGATGATTACCTCAGTAGTGCTTACCTTATTAGTGATATTAGAATGCATAGGAGAAGCAGTGATCGAAGTGGTAGGTGCCATAGAAACCATGGTATGTGAAGCCGATACTTGAGGGCCACGAGTGACCGGAAGTGAAGGGTGAGATGTGGGTACCGAACGTGCAGGTGCCTGTTTAGGGTGGACCGATTGTGAGCGACGTGATATAGAGTTACCGAGATGATGTGTTAGTGACTCGGTGGAAGCTGCATCCGAATTGCCTTTGCGCATTTTGGGCAATCTGTCACTCGAGAGATCACGATAAATGGTAGATTGATTGGAGGTAAGGGATGAAGAAGAAGAGGACAAATTAGTAACGTTATCATCCTTGTTAACATTATGTTCATTAGTGTAGTTAGGGAGTTTTTTCTTTATGTTTGTATTTTGAGCCCATTTATAGGCAAAACCATTGGTATGTGCACTCATATCCCCTATGAATTTATTTTCTTTTGTGCAAATAATATCCAAAGTATATCTTTCTATATGTGTTTTAAGCTCTTGTTCCTTTTTCTTAAATCGGGTGCTTGTGACTGTGAGTTCATAGTCCTCATACCACCTGGAAATGGAGTCATCAAGTGATTTTAGCTCAACATCATACTGTGTACAGAGTAGAGACATCATACCAAATGAACAAGATTGTAAATTTGTCTCCCAACTAGATCCTCGGCACCTCATCCCAATAATCATAAAAAAGAGCTGGAAGTTAAGGGGATTTTTGCGGTGCCAATTAAGATGCAAGAAAATTACATGGGTTAAAAAGAACAATACATTTTATTATTACAAAGTTTTAAAAAAATATACAAAATATGTATTCACAATAATGACAAATATTGGTGGTCATATTGAATGATCAATTCAAAATCGGTAAAAAATACATTGCACACTAGCCCAACATGTTTCACTATTTGCTTCTTCAGGGGATGTGCAAAATCAATTGAGAACACTAAACAAAATGAAAACACAAAATTATTATAACAAGCATATAGATCAGGGATATGCAATTAGCGGACCTCCAGCTGTTGCAGAACTACAATTCCCATGAGGCATAGTAAGACTCTGACAGCCACAAGCATGGCACCCAGAGACAGAGGCACGATGGGACTTGTAGTTTTGCAACAGCTGGAGGTCCGCTAATTGCATATCCCTGATATAGATTATAGAAATAAATTAAATGAATAGGATAGGTGAGCTTGGTTTCCAGAGAACACCACAGGTAAATCCACTTACCCAAACAACAGTTACCACCAGCAAACAAACCAGGCCGGACTGAACAATAACCCCAAATACCCCAAATTGAGGAAATCGGTCACAGATGTGGCCATAGAGGACAGAAGGACGAAACTATGGAACAGGAAATTATTGTAGAATTAATAACTGAATTGGTGAATATCTGATTCACAAAGGTATAGAACAACAGAGGACAATTGTCTCATGTATTAAATACTTACTGAAAGATATATATGCTTATTTATCCATATAATGGAAAGGCTTAAAAGCAGCTTTAAAATATCTGCTTGGAATTAAGTGCAGGAGACAAGCTGAAAAAGACATAAAAAGGGAGAATCTGAATTATAGTATGGGAAACGTAAATGTAAAACTCAACTGTTGTCAAAAAGTAAAAATTCTGATATGTAATTATGAAAGATCTAAAATAGCAGGGATAGCTACGTTTATTGAAGAGTTAATAGAGAGAAAATGTCTACAATGAGTCCAGATTGATTGGATAGAAGGGGCACTAATAATAAAGCGATCCTGGGTTGTATTAATAGGTAACAACCATAAGGTAATCCTGAGGTAAAGTAAATAGAAATAGTTGTACAGTGGGAGTAAATAGATCATGGAAACAGCAAACACATAGCAGGCTGGGGCCAAGCTTACCAGTTTCACAAGCGCCGCATGTTAGAGTGTCACCCTACGGCTCTGTCCTCTGACGAGGCCGGCGTGTGACGTCACCGGCTCGAGGCGGACGAGAAAACGCCAATTCGCATGCGCAAGATGCCAGGAAGTCCCTCAAACTACATCACCCATAGGGCTATGCGAGGGAGGGAGGAGTCAAGTCCATCCATTAATATAATGGGACGGACGTGAATAGACCCAGCTTCCCCGCAACAGCCCAGAGGATGCAGGGATGGAAAAACAAACACCCCCCCTTCCCCTTCTTTCATTTTCCCCCGTCCCCCTGTTCTCATGTGCTATTGCCTTTATTTATTAAATGTATTGTTATATAGGTATTCTTATTGTTTATGAATAGTATTTTGTTTATCAAAAAGTATATATATGTGTTTGATTTGTTACTCAAATATTATTCGTAATATATTACATAATTTCTATGAGTGAGCTTGGTCCCCCACATAGACATCTAGATAGGTTAGAGTTTTTGTGGTCTTGCTCTTGTGCCCCTTTGCCTTCTCCTGGTGTTCCCTATCCAGCCCACCCATGCCGGTCCCTGGTTCCCCATTTCTCCCTTTTGAGGATTAGATCTTAAGTGGTCATACGGACGCCCAGGGCATGCTTTGTCATCCTAGTGCATGCCCACTCTACGCCTGGCTGCGCCTAGGGGACTCCCTAATCCTATGGATGGCATTTCTTGCCGCCCTGGATTACACCATCATTGGCGTTTGTTTTTCCATCCCTGCATCCTCTGGGCTGCTGCGGGGAAGCTGAGTCTATTCACGTCCGTCCCATGATATTCATGGATGGACTTGACTCCTCCCTCCCTCGCATAGCCATATGGGTGATGTAGTTTGAGGGACTTCCCAGCATCTTGCGCATGCGCATTGGCGTTTTCTCATCCACCTCGAGCCGGTGACGTCACACACGGGCTCGTCGGAGGACAGATAAAACTGCCTTATCTGGCTGTTCATTTAGCCAGAGCCGGAGGGTGACACTCTAACATGCAGCGCTTTTGAAACTGGTAAGCCAGGCCCCAGCCTGCTATGTCTTTGCTGTTTCCATGATCTATTTACTCCCACTGTACAACTATCTCTATTTACTTTACCTCAGGATTGCCTTACGGTTGTTACCTATTTATTCAACCCAGGATCACTTTATTATTAGCGCCCCTTCTATCCAATCAATCTGGACTCAATGGAGACATTTTCTCTCTATTAACTCTTCAATAAACCTAGCTATCCCTGCTATTTTAGATCTTTCATAATTACATATCAGAATTTTTACTTTTTGACAACAGTTGAGTTTTACATCTACGTTTCCCATACTATAATTCAGATTCTCCCTTTTTATGTCTTTTTCAGCTTGTCACCTGCACTTAATTCCAAGCAGGTATTTTAAAGCTGCTTTTAAGCCTTTCCATTATATGGATAAATAAGCATATATATCTTTCAGTAAGTATTTAATACATGAGACAATTGTCCTCTGTTGTTGTATACCTTTGTGAATCAGACATTCACCAATTCAGTTATTAATTCTACAATGATTTCCTGTTCCATAGTTTCGTCCTTCTGTCCTCTATGGCCACATCTCTGACCGATTTCCTCAATTTGGGGTATTTGGGGTTATTGTTGAGTCCGGCCTGGTTTGTTTGCTGGTGATAACTGTTGTTTGGGTGAGTGGCTTTACCTGTGGTGTTCTCTGGAAACCAAGCTCACCTATCCTATTCATTTAATTTATTCATATAATCTATATGCTTGTTATAATATTTTTTTGTTTTCATTTTGTTTAGTGTTCTCAATTGATTTTGCACATCCCCTGAAGAAGCAAATAGTGAAACATGTTGGGCTAGTGTACAATGTATTTTCTACCGATTTTGAATTGATCATTCAATATGACCACCAATATTTGTCATTATTGTGAATACATATTTTGTATATTTTTTTAAAACTTTGTAATAATAAAATGTATTGTTCTTTTTAACCCATGTAATTTTCTTGCATCTTAATTGGCACTGCAAAAATCCCCTCAACTTCCAGCTCTTTTTTATGATTATTGGGATGAGGTGCCTGATTGATGGGTGTTGTACCATGAACCAGACCAACTCTTTGCTTTGTTTTTTTTCTTCTAAATGTATCTTTTTTTTAATACTGTTTGATACAGTGGATTGAATGAATAAAAAACTGACTCTGACTGTGTATGGGTTGGATTAATGAAAACCTGTTTGTATTTTACCATGTCCATTATAACTAAATTTCGCTGATTAAAACTACTCTCCCATCCACTGTGGTCTTATAATGACCAAAAGGTAGCATCCCTAGCAGGGCTTTTTTTTCCTCAGAAAATAGGTGCAGGAACTCAACAACAACTTCTCAAAAAAAACTTCCCCACACAAACCCTCCAAACCGCATCAAATAGTGAGTGTGGTCAGATTTCACTAACAGAAATACCAGGGGGCTCTTACACAGAGTGCAGAGTTCAGCCTTCTTCCACAGCTGGTTACCTCTGCATCCTCTATCCGCCTCACTTTCACCCCTCTTCAACTTTGACCTCCCTTCCACTGTCTCCATCTTCTCCTTTCTTCCTTAAAAGCTGAGCCATCTTCCACTTGTCTTACTTGTGTTGGTGTATTAAGCTGAACCACCCAGCCGGCTCTAGTACCTCCCCGCACACTGTAAGTGGCTCTGCCTCTCTCACTTGCAGGGGGATCATTCAGTTGGGAACTGCACCTGCATCTCCCTGGTCCCCATCCTGCATTCAGTGGCAGTCACTCAGGAGATCAGATCTATGGGAGGCGTTGGGAGACAAGCTTTCACTTGTAAACACAGAAGCCGAAATTCTGTGTTTGCAAGCAATAGTGGTGATCAGGAAGCAGAGGGCTGAGCCAGAGGTGGTGTAACTGAGTTCCACCAAGTTCCAGCTGAAAAAAAGCCCTGATCCCTAGGACCAGGGGGGACAACATAGTTGTTTATGTACCTTGGCCTGCCCACTGTACATGCAGATGAGCAAGCACAATCTATTTCAACTCAGGGGGATGGAAGGACACACTTTGACATCTTCACCATGGTGCCAGGAGACTGTCTCAGCACTGCTTTTCAACTTTTTTTTTTACTTATACAAAGGTGTTAGGTATATTTAAACACACCGCAAGATTTTAAAACTATTTGATTACAGCATGCATTGCAAAACATGTATACCAAATTTAGTGCCAGCTTAACAGTTAATTTATTATGTAGTTTTAAAAAAATGGGTGCATTATATGAATTCTGCTGTATCATTTCTCCAACATATACAGTATATAGAAAAAAGAGGTCACGTGGATAATTTATCAAAAAATACCCTCCACACCCGAACTTAGTGGCTATATATATTCCTATATATATAGGAAGGCCAGTATGGTGGCCTGAAATTATGGGAGGAACCCGGGGGTATTTAAGCAGACCACCCATGATGGTCTGTGTTGGTTCCAGTGCGCGGTATTAGGCTGACTCTTCCAGCTCACCTCATGGTCGTGAGTCTCTGCATTCAATTGCAAGTGCATCGCGGCTTCTCCGTTCCTGGTCTTCGATGGCGGTTCCCGGTGACTGTTGCAGGTAGGATTCAAACCTTTTTGGAACATGTGCAATCTTGCAATTCGTTATGCTTCCTATCCTGCATCCCTTTTGTTGAAAAACCTGCCGTCGAGTTGTTGTCGCTCATGTCTTGACATCATTTGGCACAGGCGTAGTACGTTCATAGGTTCTTCTGCCTTGTTTGTAATCCCATCTGCAAACAAACGATTCATTTGTAGATCCAAGCCTCCGAGCCGCTGTCGGTTGTTGTCCGATATCACTTGACATAGGATTCACTGTCCATGGGGTTGCGGTCTCATCCATTTGGAGATGAGCATGTATTGCTTGTACGGGTTTTGTGGCTGATTAAGGTGGTATTTAGACCCACCTGGTGCCTGAACCTTGATTAGCCTGGGGGGTTGGGTGGTTGGTTGTGTTTGGTTTCAGAGCTAGGGGTGGCATACACTCTACAACCACGCGTTCGTTGGGATTCTTACGTCATTCGAGCCCAGTCGCAACTCAAGGCAGCCCACTGCTCGGGACCATTTGTTTCTAGCTGCCTAGCAGGCACGAACGTTACGAATCACGTAAACCACTCACACTACAGCCGCTTCCGAATCAAATCGCATCAGTGGCATATGTCCCAAACCCTTTTGCCCAAAGTACCACACCTCCTACGACACCTCCTACAAACATACTCACACCATACAACCGATCCGAGTCTAGTCGCATCATCAGCGCAACGATTCGGATCCTCGGCTATACAAACTCCACCAACCGATCCGAGTCCAGTCGCATCACCATCGATCAGCGCAACGATTTGGATCCTTCACAAAACAAACACCACCGGTGCTCACACCCCAGCCCAGTTTAAACTAGTCGCATCACTGATACGAATACAGTGGTGCTTACGATTCAGATCCCTGGCAATAGGAACTTCTCCAACCGATCCGAGTCCAGTCGCATCACTGACTCAACGATTCGGATCCTTCACAAAACAAACCCCACTGGTGCTCACACCCCAGCCCGGTTCGAACTGGTCGCATCGCTGATTCAAACACAGGGGCACTTAGGATTCAGACCCCCGGCCTTATGTTCTTTATCAAGCATAAACATACACGTCTCACTCCAACTATTTGTTCAATCTTGCGCACGGTCATTCCTACATACTCAAAATTCCGTCTTTCTAATAAGGTCGCTGCAAGCATTTCTGCAAGTGGCTCAAATCGGCTACTCATCATCTCCAGTAGCAACTCGGCTGCTCACCTATTCTGTAGCTTTCCCCTTTTAGGTCAGTAGAGCTCCAGTTGGTCCATCCTGCACTAGGTTTGGACAGTATTTCCCTTAGAAAAAAAAAAAACATTTTTGAGGGCTTGCGTCTTCACCAGGGAGCAAGCTACTTCCCCAAACAGCTCTTTGCAACTCCCCTTCTCAAAACAAACTTCCTAAGTCACCTTACTACAGGTTCCCAGTCAACCAAGACTTCACAACAAGGGCATGTATAGTTCAAAGGGATCCCCCCCCTTTCTCCTAAACACTCTTTTCACGACATATTTTTACTTCACATACACAATTCGACTTGCTCCTGAGGCATTAGTAACTGTCACATACTTTTGTGCACTTCACTCTGTTTTTGAAGCGAGATCCTTCACCACGCAGACAAGGTTGCCTAACACCCAGCTTGCTGGCAGTGCAAGTGTTAGCAGACCAAACATACGTCAATTAACTACAGATCGCAATATTCCTACATAGAATACCAGACTTCAGCTACCCGCCCCAGTCCGCCCTGGGGGACTCTGGTTCATTAGTCTGTGCCGAGCACAGACGGACACCCGAGCTATCGGTTACCTAGCCAGTCACCTCCTGGCTCACCTCGGTTGTCACGCATTCTTTTGAGTTTTCTAAAGTCACACTTAACAGTGTTCGCACGCAAACTAGCTGTCACTACGGCTGTCGTTTCTTGTCCTGTTGTTCTTGTTTTCCTTCTGCCTTTCCATCTTATCTACCCAAACGCATCTATCCCCTCCTACCTTTGCAACTTACCTTAAACATATGCATTTCCCCTCCTTACTTTTAGCCGACGTGATGTCGCAGGCCGACAGCGATGACTTCGCCTTCGCCCTGCCTTCACCCTTTGCGGGCTCAGCAAGCGGTGGCTCACAGTCTCACAGAGCTTGGACCATTTATATAATAAAAAAAAACAAAAAACAAGCTCACAGCAGAACTGCGTCGCAGGAGTATTTCCTACCCTGCCACAGCTAGGAAAGCCAAGCTTTTTAGGCTGCTGTTTCCACCGCCAGTGGCAGCCCTACCAGGCACCCAGGCATCACTGCAGCCATCACTGCAGCCTATTTTCTTAGCGACTACTCAGCTGCACTCCTTGGTGACTACACTGTCAACAGTATCCCTCCTCATAGCAGTACATGACTTGGCCGAAAACAAGTCATATTTGTGGCGAGACGTCTCCATCGTCCTGAAGGCCAAAGACCCTAGACTTAATCGCAAGCTCACTGTCACAGAGTTTGTGCTAGCCTTGGGGATGGTCAGAGACGTGCTATGCAGGGCAACCCCAACAGGAGGGAAGAACCGGACCCATATCTGCATGCAGTAGTGGATCTAGGTCACAAGTTCATTTTCAGCTAAGGCAGCTGCCAGACGGGGTGATCCTTTATCTCAAGCCTCTTAGTGTTTCTCTCCCAGGTACAAGACCATGGCTAAATCCTTAAATTAGACGTGCCAGCAATAGAGGATCTGCCCATGTGGGACAAATTTCTCACGAACTGGAATGGCATGTCAATGTTCATTCTGTCAGCATCTCCTCCTTCACCTCAGGGACGTCGCAGCCTCCACATGTCCTCGCGGCAATTTTTGGCCATCTTTAGTTTGCAGGGCCAAGGCCGTCAGAAATCCACTTGATTCCCGGGTTCAGTTAGTCCTCCTCTTTGTTCGAACTCTACCCCATTGTTGCATCAGCTCAAGTCTGCGGCAGCAACTGGGTTGGACAAACAGTGACGTTTGCCACACACAACCAAGCCACAGCCAGTATTATAAATAAAAGCAGGTCCAAGGCGCTGACCATCATGGCCTTCCCGCGCAGGCTGGTGCAACTATCCCCACAGCACCAATTTAATGTCCTCTGTGTCTATATCCCAGGCAAATACAATACTCTGGCCGACTCACTACCCGTTTTAACTTTGCGTCATTCTTTTCGCAGGAACCTGGAACCGACCTGATCATGTCTCTTATTCCACATTGGTCGTAGCTAACCTCGGATTGAAACAACACCTTCACGATGCTACCTGTCTTATTAATCTATCATTATCTCACAACACCCTGAAGGTCTACCTATGGCCTGGAAGATCTATGACAGGTTCCTAGCCTCAAACCCCGGGGCAGTATCAGGAGATCTCCATCACATCCTGGCCTTTATATCATGCTTCCACACACAGTTGGCATTGTAACACAACACCATTAGACTCTACATTAGGCATCCAGCATTTCATCTTCTTACAAGATCTTACCAAACCATCTTTGTTCGCCGCCCATGCGGTCAAGACCATCCTGTGCGGTATTTACAGGCAACAACCCCAAATCAGTAGTAAACGCCTACCTGTGACCAGCACCATATTCCGAGACATAGCTACCATCCTGTCACGTTCCCCTTTGGGTTAATTTCCAGCCTGGTCATTCCAGCAGCCATCTACCTGGCTTCTACGGCTTCTTACGCCCCAGTGAATTCACAGTCACCGGCCCCAGTTGTAAGATGTTACGTAGATGCCAAGAGACACACCACCAGAGTTATTTCATCCCGCACCTCATGGTGTCCAAAACACAACAGTCCGGTCCCGGGGTAGATATCAAACTTTCCAGGCTCGCAATGCCTGGTGCCCCATGGCCATTCTAGACCAGTTATTAGCTCATCTGTCCGACCTCTCGGAGGACAGCCATTACTACCATTCCCTTCTAGCCCTCTAAGTAGCAACCAGTTCACTAGACACGTCAGGATACTTTTGAGCAACTTAGGCCTTGACCCTGGCCGATTTTCTGGAAATTCTTTCACATTGGAGTAGCATCAGCAGCCTCACGAAATGGGATCCCAGACTAAGTCATCAAGAAAATGGGCAGGTGGAAATCCACTTGCTTCGCTCGATACATCCCCAATCCGCAAGCAGAATGGTCACGAGCCTTCAGCAAGCTTGCCCTGTAGTATGTTAGTAAACTTAAATAAATAATTACCTCCCTAACTGAGTCTTTTGCGCCCTTCTCTGGGCATACCTTCCAGCAGACCAGGGATTACTGTCCAGCAGACCAGGGCACACTTCAGGTCTATTTTATGTTGTTAGTCTCGTGACATGTTTATGTGGTTCATATCTCTCCGGACAGAGGGCTCCGACCATAAATAGGAAGGCCAGTATGGTGGCCTGAAATTATGGGAGGAGCCCGGGGGGTATTTAAGCAGACCACCCATGATGGTCTGTGTTGTTTCCAGTGCGTGGTGCCCACCCACCCATTCCCTTTCTCAGGGTACTTCCCTTAAAACAATTTCTCTACGGAAACATCCATTTACTTTCTTAGGGTATGCGCCCTTCTCTGGGTATACCGTCCAGCAGACTAGGGCTTACAGTCCAGCAGACCAGGGCACACTTCAGGCCTACTTTATATTGTTAGGCTCATGACGTGTTTATGCAGTTCATATCTCTCTGGACAGAGGGCTTTGACTATATATATATATATATATATATATATATATATATATATACATATATATACACACACACACAGTATCTCACAAAAGTGAATACACCTCACATTTTTGTATATATTTTATTATCTTTTCATGTGACAACACTGAAAAAATTACACTTTGCTACAATGTAAAGTAGTGAGTGTACAGCTTGTATAACAGTGTAAATTTGCTGTCCCCTCAAAATAACGCAACACACAGCCATTAATGTCTAAACCGCTGGCAACAAATGTGAGTACACCCCTAAGTGAAAATGTCCAAATTGGGCCCAATTAGCTATCTTACCTCCATGGTGTCAAGTGACTCGTTAGTGTTACAAAGTCTCAGGTGTGAATGGGGAGCAGGTGTGTTAAATTTGGTGTTATCGCTCTCACTCTCTCATACTGGTCACTGGAAGTTCAACATGGCACCTCATGGCAAATAACTCTCTGGGGATCTGAAAAAAAGAATTGTTGCTCTACATAAAGATGGCCTAGGCTATAAGAAGATTGCCAACACCCTGAAACTGAGCTGCAGCACGGTGCCCAAGACCATGCAGTAGTTTAACAGGACAGGTTCAACTCAGAACAGGCCACCATCACCATGGTCGACCAAAGAAGTTGAGTGCACTTGCTCAGCATCATATCCAGAAGTTGTCTTTGGGAAATAGAGGTATGACTGTAGGGGTGTACTCACTTTTGTTGCCAGCGGTTTAGATTCATAAATTGCCGATGTAGTAATGCAATCATAAAAGTTATGCTTATGTAAATGTTGACCTATAGCTAGATCCATGGTAGAAAATATGAGTCTCTTGAATTTGTAACCATTTATTCAGGGCTCCACAAGTTATATATATCTCTGCTTTGCAACCTCTTTATTTAAGGTGAGTGTCCAGTAGATGTAATAGAATATTGAGACAGTATACAGTACTGTATATTGTGTGCTCAACAAGTTCATAGTAGCCTTTTCATTTAGTGCATATAAGTGGAATCACCAGGAGGTATATAAAGTTACATTAATTCCATGGCACAAAATGACAGTATTATTCATAGAGTGTCATCTGTTAGAAAATAAATATCATCATTGTTCCCGGCAGAGCTCTGATAATCTTATGAATGCAAATTTTTTTTAAGAAACGTGGCAAAGAAGAGACCTGACAATTGTCCAGATGCTGTATACGTTGACTGTCACATCCAGTGATTACATAGTTCATTATTTGTTACATACAACATATCCACAATAAGGTTTTATAGAAAACAGTTTTGCCACATGCCAGTCATCACATTTTATTTTTTTATATTTATTACAGGCACTTATTTAGCGCTGTCAATTTACACAGCACTATACATATACAGTATATATTGTACATTCACATCAGTCCCTACACTCAAGGAGCTTACAATCTAACATCCCTAACTCACATACAAATACTAGGGCCAATTTAGACAGGAGCCATTTAACCACTTTATAACCGCCCACCGCACATATACTGTGGCAGGGCGGCTCTATTGCGCGAAATGACGAGCCAATGTCCACCGGCCAGCCGCGATCGCTCCTCACAGAGGCAGAACGGGGATCTGCCTATGTAAACAAGGCAGATCCCGTTCTTACAGGAGAGGAGAGATAGATCAGCTGTTCCCAGTGATCAGGAAAAGCAATCTCTC
The DNA here is from genome assembly GCF_042186555.1 of Aquarana catesbeiana. NCBI lineage: Eukaryota > Metazoa > Chordata > Amphibia > Anura > Ranidae > Aquarana > Aquarana catesbeiana. Next base: position 440,406,031 of record NC_133327.1, on the reverse strand, counting down.
TCTCTCTCTCTACTCCCAGTCAGTCCGTCCCCCTGACAGTTAGAAAGCACCTCCCTAGGGAATAGTCCCGCTAAAAATCGCTGATCCCCGCCATGACTAGTAAAAACAATGAAAAAAATAAAAAGTCCCTAAGACCCCTTTCACACTGAAGCACCGCTGAAACAGCGCTAAAGCACTGCCCTTTTTGCTGTACTTTAGTGGCGTTTTAGCTGCATTTTTGCTGTGCTTTTCAGGTGATAACGGGTCGTTTTTTAAAGGTCACGTGACAATGTAACCTTAAAAAAAAAAAAGGAAAAATTACCCATTTTGCAGCATTTTTCATTTCAATGAGCAGGGGCGTTCCAAACCCGCCCCAAAGATGCTGCTTGCAGGACTTTTTCTAACGTCCCACAAGCCCACCGCCCGAGTGTGAAAGCACACATTGGGACTAGGAATGTCCAGCTGAAAATGATAAAACAGAAATTACATCAGTGTCAAATGTTGGATGTATGGAGAGTGCATCACCCTAGAACACAAGACTATATATTCTACCCCCCTCTACACAGGTCATACTCTAGAATTGACATAATGGTAGAACACGGGCTATTAGATCTAGTAATTGAAACTTAAGCCCCATACGCACTATTAGAATTTCTGCAGATTTTTGTCTTCAGATTTAGCAAAACCATGTAGCGCAAGGGCCTGCCTAATTTGCTACAAATTGAAACTCTTAAGCCGCGTACACACGGGCGGACTTTTCGACCGGACTGGTCTGATGGACTTTCCGACGGACTTACAACGGACTTTTGACAGACTTCCGATTGACTTTTTAACGAACGGACTTGCCTACACACGATCACACCAAAGTCCGACGGATTTGTACGTGATGACATACACCTGACTAAAATAAAGAAGTTGATAGCCAGTAGCCAATACCTGCCCTAGCGTCGGTTTTTGTCAGTCAGACTAGCATACAGACGAGTGGATTTCTGGGTCCGCCGGATTTACGACGTAAAGATTTGAAGCATGTTCCAAATCTAAAGTCCGTCAGATTTTCGACTGGAAAAGTCTGCTGAAGGTCCGATGAAGCCCACACACAATCGGATTGTCTGCCGGACACGGTCCGTCGGACCAGTCCGGTCGATAATTCCAACTGTGTGTACGCTGCATTAAGGTTTGCCCTCATATTATATGGTTTTGGTAAATCTGAAGATAAAAATCTGCAGAAAATCTAATAGTGTGTATGGGGCTAAACATTGAAATAACAACATTGTCAGACCATTCCCCAGTGATGATGAAAATGAAAGTACCAGGAACTCAAATAAGGCCAAATTCATGGAGATTAAATGAAGAATTAATACAGGAAAAGAAAGATGAAGAAATAATAAAAAAAGAAATAGAACAATATTTTATAATAAATTACACGAAGGAGATATCAAATGCCATTTTATGGGAGGCTCATAAAGCCTACATTAGGGACATCCTGATTGCTATAGGAGCAAGGAAAAAAAAGGAAAGAATAAAACATATGGAAATATTAATAAAAGAAATACATGAATTAGAACACGGACATAAAAAGAACAAAGGGTGAGATGTGAAGCTGTACCAGGCATTAGTAATAAAAAGAGATAAATTAAAAGAACTAATGGAACAGGAGACAAGAAGGGTATTTAATAGAATTACAAACGAAAGATATCAGCGCGGAAATAAAGTGGGGAAATATTTAGCAAGAATGCTGAAGAAAGAAAAATCAGTAAACTATATAGAAAAATTACTAAATAACAAAGGGGAGATGGTATACTCAACAAAAGAAATAGCAAAAGTGTTTCATTTCATTACTATTATGGGTAAATCAAAAGGGGCAACAGGAAATAGAAAGAACAGAAAAGATAAAAGAATTCCTAAAAAAAGCTAGGCTACCCCAAGTGATAGAGAGCAAACTACTTACTTTAGAAAAACCCATAACAGAAGAGGAGATTAACATAGCGTTAAAAGACTCGGCATCTGGAAACAGCCCAGGACCAGATGGGTTTATGATTTATTATTTAAAAGAGTTTTTAAGAAATTTTATTACCAAAATTATGTTCATATATGAACAGATTGGGAACAAACTACAAGATGAGTAGAGAAGCCTTACTTGCCTTGATAACAATCATTCCGAAGGAGGGGAAAGATAGTACTTTATATTCAAGTTATAGACCAATATCTCTGCTGAATGCAGATATAAAATTGTTTGCGAAAGTCTTAGCTACTAGGATGAAAGATTTAATGACCGACCAGGTGGGTTTTACCCCAGGAAGAGAAGGGAGAGACAACGGAGTGAGAACGTTGCTCTTGTTTCAGAAAATCAGAAAGGGAGGTACCCCAGGCCTATGCCTGTCGATAGATGCTGAAAAAGCATTCGACAGGGTGGACTGGGAATTTATGATGAACACACTGGAAACTATGGGAATAGGCCCAAGAATGATTCAATGGATCAAAGTACTATATGAACACCCAACAGCAACTGTAAAGATCAATGGGGTCTCATCCCCCTCCTTCGCAATGTATAACAGAACGATACAAGGGTGCCCCCTCTCATCACTCCTATTTGTGCTGTCACTGGAACCCCTCCTAGCAATGATCTGAAACAACCCAGATATAGGAGGCATTAAGATAGGGGAGGAGGAACATAAGACGGCAGCGTATGCAGACGATGTGTTGTTTTATATCTCCAATCCTAGGATTACAATGCCTAACCCAGGGATATGCAATTAGCGGACCTCCAGCTGTTGCAGAACTACAAGTTCCATGAGGCATAGCAAAACTCTGACAGCCACAAGCGTGACACCCAGAGGCAGAGGCATGATGGGACTTGTAGTTTTGCAACAGCTGGAGGTACGCTAATTGCATATCCCTGGCCTAACCTATTGAAGATATTAAAATACTATGGAGAACTATCAAATTTTAAAATAAACCCTGTTAAATTAGAGAACCTAAATATAAATATAAGCAAACAGGAAGAACAGAGCTTACAGCATGAATTTTACTTTTCATGGAGGAAGACAGAATTAAAATATTTAGGAATAAGGATATCATCATCCTTAGGGAAAATATATCAAGCAAATTATATTCCACTACTAAATGAAATAAAAACTGAAATAAAAAAAAATAGCAACAAGGCCCCTCTCATGGAAGAATCGAATAAATATTCTAAAGATGGTAATATTACCCAAAATCATGTATAAATTTTCAAATGCTACCTATTGCTTTGCCTCAGACATATTTTAAAGTGCTAAGAACTAAGAATAAGAAACCAAGAATTTCATTCTCGGTACTAAGGAAAGATAAAACGCAAGAAGGATTAATGGTACTAAACTTCAAAAAATATTACAACGCAGTGTTATTATCACGAGTAGTGTTATGGGCAAAAAAAAAGTGAAAAAAGGTGGTTAAAACTGGAGAATACAATGAGCAATGCACGGTTAGGGAGGATAACATGGATTCCACCACCAATTTAGGGCACTAGGAGAGAACACACATGTAATGACACAAAATGCACTTAGAATTTGGGACTTAACACACAAACAATGTAAATGGAAAAATAATTCACCATTAATTGAACTGAAGGATACCAACTATTTATCACTGGGGAAAGGGAAAGTAGGTGGGAACTGGATAAAAAATGAAAATGCACAATTAAGAGATATAATTAAAAAGGGGAAAATATGCACATTTCAAGAACTAAAGCACAAAACAGATTTGATGGTGGTTAATGAGTGGTGGTATCTCCAGCTGAAGCACTTTGTTACAACCTTTCCCCAACCAATAAGATCAGGGGAAAATTTAATGCCTCTGGAGCGGCTATGCACAGCGGCAAATACAAGAAACTGTATATCCCGAAGCTACACAATTTTATTGGCAGCGGAGGGGCTGTAGGTCTTGCCATATATAAAAAATTGGGAGAAAGAATTGGGGACACAAGAGAACAAGCAAAATGTAGGAGAGATACTGAGACTGGTACATAACTCCTTGGTAGATACCAATACAGCTTAAATGAATTACAAATGTCTGACAATATGGTACATAACACCAGATAAAGCATGCAAATACCAATCAGGGAAATCTCCGGAGTGTTGGCGAGGTTGTAAGGTAGTAGGAACTATGGCTGATATTTGGTGGGATTGTCCAAAAATAAAAAAATTCTGGAAACAGATCCTACAACTAATAAAAGAGATTACCAATAGAGTAATACCTGAAGAACCATGGAAGTGTTTGTTTCATGGGGTGGAAAGTTCAACAAAGCAATATAGAGAATCAGTGATACCTCATATGATGAATGTAGCTAAAAACCTGATACCAAAAAAGTGGCAAGAAATAGAAAGCCCCAAAATAAGGGACTGGATTAGTAGAGTAGAAGAGACATATAACATGGAATATCTGAAATTTAGTGGGGAGGAAGAAATGGAGGGATTGGCAAATAAATGGAAAGAGTGGAAGATGTTTAAGAAGACGAGGAGATATGTAGAGGCGATGAGTCGATAGGCGAGTGGGAACTGGGATAAACAGAAGAAACTGAATAAAATAGATAAAGGTTATGTTCTTTATTAAAAATGTAATGTCATACAGTGTTTCCGTGGATGATAAAAAATGAGCTCTAAAGGGGGCATGCCCCAAAGTGCAGAGAATGCAAACACAAATTTGTGCATATATTATATGACAACATGTCTAATGTAAGACAAAGCCTGACACGTTTCGACCCATTTCGTTGGGGTCTTCTTCAGAGGTAGGTTTGCTGCAAAGAGACTACATTTAGCACATCAGGTTGAAAGATGCATGAAAGGCTACATGTGCACAAAGTTAACATAGTTACCAATATATGCAGTGGGGACCTCCCAACCAAGATTTTCTTAACCAGTTGCCGACCGTCTCACGACGATATACGTCGGCAGAATGGCACGGGTGGGCAGAATCATGTACCTGTACGTGACCTGCCTCCCGCAGGCGGGGAGTCCGATCGGACCCCCGGTGCCCTAGGCGGTCGGCATTTCTCCCCCGGGGATCGGAGGTGAGGGGGAGGCCATCCATTCGTGGCCACCCCCTCCCGATCGCTCCCGGCCAATGGAATCATTCCTCTGCTGCTGTATAGTAAACAGCAGCAGAGGAAATGATGTCATCTCTCCTCGGCTCGGTATTTTCCGTTCTGGCACCAAAGAGAGAAGACATCCAAGTGAGTGCACAACACACACACACACACAGTAGAACATGCCAGGCACACATTACACCCCCCATCACCCCCGATCACCCCCGATCACCCCCTAATCACCCCTCCCCCCTGTCACACTGACACCAAGCAGTTTTTTTTCTGATTACTGCATTGGTGTCAGTTTGTGACGGTTAGTGTGGTAGGGCAGTTAGTGTTAGCCCCCTTTAGGTCTAGGATACCCCCCTAACCCCCCCTAATAAAGTTTTAACCCCTTGATCACCCCCCCGTCGCCATTGTCACTAAGCGATCATTTTTCTGATCGCTGTATTAGTGTCACTGGTGACGCTAGTTAGGGAGGTAAGTATATAGGTTCGCCGTCAGTGTTTTATAGCGTCAGGGACCCCCATATACTACCTAATAAAGGTTTTAACCCCTTGATTGCCCCCTAGTTAACCCTTTCACCAGTGATCACCGTATAACTGTTACGGGTGACGCTGGTTAGTTAGTTTATTTTTTATAGTGTCAGGGCACCCGCCGTTTATTACCGAATAAAGATTTAGCCCCCTCATCGCCCGGCGGTGATATGCATTGCCCCAGGCAGCGTCAGGTTAGCGCCAGTACCGCTAACACCCACGCACGCAGCATACGCCTCTCTTAGTGGTACAGAGAGGCCTGGAGCAGGTGGAATGAAATGAAGCTAGCAGAAGGCCGGCATGACAGGGGGATAAGGGTACAGCAAGGGTTAAACTGGAAGTTGTTTTAGATTTATGGTGAGGGGATTGGGTACAGGTAATGTTGAAGGGGGAGGGGTTTAGGTTATTTAGGGGGCAGGAGGGGTCCCGGGCAGCATTGCGGGGAGAGTTACAGAGAGGAAGAAGTTTTGTTTGTCTGTATCCCCAGGCTAGAGAGCAATGGCTGACTTAGACAGCTTATTGGCCCAGCTGCGGGCTGCTGCGAATACCCACGGCCCTGGATGGCTGCACAGCCAAGTAGTTAGACTCCTCGGACCTCAGGCTGGAGAAGAGGTGAGGGGACAGGACCTTCCACGCGCCCGGAGGTCGCGGCCTCCGGAGCGTTTTTCGCCAGAAGCCTCCCCCAGAGCTGCACGCCACGTTAGGAGTCCCCCGGAGCGGGACCCGTCAGGACCACCGGCGAAACGACACCCGGTTTCTGCCATGGTGGTTCCTGGACGGAATCCTCGTCATCGGCGGAGCTCAGTGGGCGGGGCGTCGGCAGGACCCAGCGTTTCCCCCCCGCCCGCTCGACGAGGGCAACGTGAGGCGACGGACGCTCCCTGCGTTGTACATGCAGCCAGGGGGAGGTCTCAGCTTGGGAGGATGACGTCAACGGCCGCCGGGCTTTCCCCATCCCCGGCCGGCGGCTCGGAAGTCCGGAGCGATACCCCTTCCAGGAGGAGTGGGAGGCGCAGCAGCCAGGTATCCAGAGTGCCTATGAAGAAGACGGTGACTGCGATGGGAGGAGCCAGCGTCGGGAGGCAGGGCCAGCGCGGTCAGGAGACGGCAGCATCCAGGCCCTCTTCCCCGGGGATGGATGACACGGAGCCCCTGCAAGCGCCCGGTGTCCGGTCCGAGGGTGAGCTGAGCGGGTCTGAGGAGGAAGAGAGGCAGGAGCATCCGGCGCCATCGGATTCGGGAGCAGCGGCGGCGGGGACACCCCCTGGTCGGCCCGGTAAGTCACTTCCTGTGTCCTCTCACACACTGACCAATGCTTTGCAGGGGTTGTTGGGGGCGGCTGATGTGGGGGGGTCTGGGACCACATTGGGTGTGCTGCAATCGGGGGCCGTAACGACGGCCGGTCCCCAGCCAGCGGGTTCAGGACCTGTTTCTGGGGGCACGGATGGACAGTTGCAGGCTTTGTTGGGGGGTTTACGGGAATTGGTCCAGAGGTTTGCGCCGAGTACGGATGGGCAGGCGCCACATACTGCAGTGTGGGTCCCTCCGTGTGCAGAATCACCGGTAGTTGGGGCAGTGCCCCCTCCGGCTGCGGTGGGTGTGCCGCCCCCCACAGGGACGGTGCCCCCAGTGGTGTCCGCCCCGGTCACTAGTGTGGTTGCTTCAGGTGACGGGGAAAAAAGGTCGGACGTGGTTCGCATTGCTGATGCCGCAAAATGCGAGGTTTACGTCTGCTTCGAAGGGCCGCTTGGGGCACATTTGAAGTCGGAAGTCCAGGAAAAAATCGTGAAAGGGGAGTATGTGGAGATTTTTTCACTTCTGCCCTTGGAGAAGTTTAATCTGGATAGGGTTAAGCCAGATGACAGCAAGAAGGAGGATGAAGAAAAATGGCGGTATAGGTTGATACCGCGCACGTTTTCTAATTGGCTGCAGGCGTTCGCGATTCTGGCAAGTGTAATTGGCGAAAAGAACCCTGAACATTGTTCGGCGCTCTTTTGCTACTTGGACGCCATTGGGGAGGCCTACAGGGTGTATGGGGGTACAGCGTGGTTCAGGTATGACGAGCAGTTCCGGCAACGGAGGGCGGTGCGCCCTTCCCTTCACTGGGACCACAAGGACATTAGCCTCTGGATGAAGCTTATGTCCTCGGCTCGGGCCCCGAACCAGTTTTTTCCAGGGGGGGCCGGCGGTTCTGCGTCACCCGGACAGCCGGCCGCAAAAAAGTGGGGCGTCTGTTGGCAATACAATGACGGGACGTGTAAGTTCGGGGGTGCCTGTCGTTTTAAACACGAATGCTCAGGTTGCGGTGGATCTCACCCCGGATCCCGTTGTTTTAAAAAAGGGAAAAGTCGCCCCGGAGAAATGGGTAGCAAAAGGGAAGACACCAGTGAAGGTGGAAAAGATGCAGCCTTTCCTAAGTAGGTACCCGGACCGGGCGGCAGCTCGGCTTCTGCGGGAAGGGTTCCTAGAAGGTTTTAGAATCCCTAGTTCATTGACTGTTATTCCGCCGGTGGCAAAAAATTTATGCTCTGCACTAAGTCATCCCAGTGTGGTTGGGGAAAAATTGGGGAAGGAAGTGGCATTGGGCCGGATGGCCGGGCCATTTCAGGAACTACCGCTGCCGAATTTGGTGGTCTCTCCGCTTGGGGTGGTCCCCAAGAAGGAGCAGAATAAGTTTCGACTTATACACCATTTATCATTCCCCAAAGGCGGATCGGTCAATGATGCGATCGACCCTGATGCTTGCACGGTTTCGTACACGTCGTTCGATGCAGCGGTGGGTTGGGTACGCCGTTGTGGGAAGGGAGCGCTTATGGCAAAAGCAGACATCGAATCGGCTTTTCGCCTCCTCCCGGTGCACCCGGACAGCTGTTGGTTGTTGGGGTGTTACTGGCAGGGTAGGTTTTATGTCGATCGTTGCTTGCCTATGGGCTGCTCGATTTCATGCGCATTGTTTGAAACTTTTAGCTCATTCATTGAGTGGGTGGTTCGGGACGTGTCAGGTTTGAATTCTGTAATTCATTACCTGGACGATTTCCTATGTGTTGGCCCCCCAGCATCCAAGACGTGTGCTATGCTGTTGGCCACGTTACAACACATGGCTGGTACGTTTGGTATACCGTTGGCACGGGATAAAACGGAAGGCCCGACTACCGTGCTTAGTTTCTTGGGCATAGTCATTGACTCCGAGGCAATGGAATGTCGATTGCCTGAGGATAAGTTGGTGGCTTTGAGAAGGGAGATCCGGACGACAGTGGCGTTGCGTAAGATTCAGCTTAGAGGCCTGCAGTCATTGCTGGGCAAGCTTAATTTTGCGTGTCGCATAATTCCCATGGGCAGGGTGTTCTGCCGACGGCTGTCGGCAGCTACAGCAGGGATTAGGTCCCCTCATCATTTTATTAGGATGACCAGTGAACATCGGGCTGATCTGAAGGTGTGGGACAATTTTTTGTCCACGTACAATGGTAAATCACTGTGGTTGGCAGGACCGTTGAGCAATTTCGATTTGCAGCTGTTCACGGACGCAGCTGGGTCGTCGGGTTATGGGGCATTTTACCAGGGGCATTGGAGTGCTGAACCATGGCCTAAGGAATGGCAGGAAGCGGGATTCTGCAAAAACTTGGTGCTGCTGGAGCTGTTTCCGGTGGTGCTGACAGTGGAAGTTTGGGGTGAGTCGTTCAGGGATTTGAAGATCCGATTGAACTGCGACAATTTGGGGGTGGTGCAGGTGATTAACCGCATTTCAGCCTCATCGCTACCGGTCGTTCGGCTGTTGCGGCACCTGGTGCTGCGGTGCCTACAGTTGAATATCTTTTTGTATGCGGTACATCTTCCGGGGGTGGATAACACATTGGCTGACGCCTTGTCTCGTTTCCAGTGGGACAAATTCCGGGACTTGGCTCCGTCGGCAGATCAGCAAGGGGTTCAGTGTCCCCGAGGGCTGTGGTCGATCGTTTGGGACCCCTCGCGCGATGGATAAAGGGCTCGGTGAGTGTATCCACTTGGGGGGCTTATGAAAAAGTGTGGTCCGAGTGGTGGGCGCTTGTCAGGCAAATTGGTGTGGACCCTGGAGTTGGGGACGTGAGGTTGCTGGTGGTGTATTTCGTCTCCAGGAATCTGGAGCAAGGGGTTTCGGTTTCGATGATGGACCGCAAGCTCGCCGGTCTGGCATTTTTGTTCAAGTTGCAAGGGGGGACGGATTTTACCAAGGATTTTTTGGTAAGACAAGCGATGAAAGGTTATCGGCGGTCGCGTAAAAGTCAGGACACGAGGAGGCCATTGACTTTTAACAACCTGCGGGTGGTATCTGATCAGTTGGGCACGGTATGTGCGTCGGATTACGAGGTGCTGTTGTTCCGGGCAGCCTTTTCGCTGGCCTTTTTTGGTGCCTTTAGGATAGGCGAACTGGTTAGCCCTTCTAGGAAGGTTTCGGGGGGCATGGGGGTACAGGATGTGAAGGTCACAGGGTTTAGCTTGGAGGTATGGTTGAGACGGTCAAAAACAGATCAGGTTGGAAAAGGGGTTAAGGTGCAACTATATCGGATGCCAGATTCTCCAGTATGCCCAGTGAGTGCGATGAGGGAATTCTTGGGGCAACGCCCGTTGAGGGAAGGGTCTTTGTTGATCCACAACGACGGTTCACCATTAACAAAATTTCAGTTTGTGGCAGTTTTCAAGAAATGCTTGAAAGCAGGGGGTCTGGATGGTACGCAGTATGCTTCGCACTCCTTCCGCATTGGAGCGGCCACAGAGGCGGCCCGATGTGGGTTGGACGAAGCGTCTGTTAAGCGCATTGGCCGCTGGGAATCTAGGAGATTTCATACATATGTGCGGCCACACTTAGTTGTCAAGTGAAGTGTGGCTCAGTAATGAATTTTTGGGGAAGGATGGGGTTTGTTTTGGTTAAGGGGATTGATCATGGTGTATGTTATTTGACTTTGGTTATCTGTGGTCTTTTCTTTTCTTTTAGGTGGAATCAAGAGGGGTCTCGTATGGATATTGGGCCACTCCTATGTGTTTTGGGGGGCAAAACGGGCAGATATGAGACCTAATGGGAGGCAGTTAGGGATTCCCAGGGAGGATGCTTGTATACGTTGGATAGGCAGGCCAGGAATGCAATGGGCTAGGGTGTTGCCGGAAGTACAGCATTTCGCGCGCCTGGATAGACCACCAGATGTGTTGGTGCTCCATGTTGGAGGCAACGACCTGGGTGGACGTCCCAGCCGGGAGCTCATAAAGGATGTTAAGATTGATTTCTTGCGTTTGAGAACTTCCTTCCCTGAGATGTTGATTGTTCGGTCCGATATTGTGGCCAGGACAAGTTGGAGGTTGGCACGTTCGGTAGACCGCATAAACAAAACCAGGATTAAGGTGAATAAAAGGGTGGGCCAATTTGTTATACGGAATGGAGGTTTGGTAGTTCGTCACTGGGAGTTGGAGAAGGATGTTGGGCTGTACCTACGAAGGGATGGGGTTCACCTGTCCGAAGTCGGCATTGATCTTTGGTCCCTGGGTTTGGAGGAGGGGATTCGGAGGGCACTGCGTGTGTGGAGGGGCTCCCAAGGGTAAGGGGGTCACCCTTGTTAGCGTTGGCGGTGGTGGTGGTCTTTGATGATGGTAACTAACCCAGGAGATGGAAGTGTGGGGGGACTCAACGGTTATGGGCCCCTATTGGTGTGTACAGTTAACACTGATTAGCTGAAGATGGTAATGGTGACACTGCGGGTAACGAGTTGTCTCTGGGCTGATGTTATCACGGCCGTAGGCCTATTATGATAGAAGGCCCGCAGTGTAGATGTGGAACAGAAGTTACGTTGGGAAGTGCCGTCATTGACCACCAGGAGGAGAAACTGACAGTTGATTTTGTTACATTAAAATGTTACAGATATATATATATATTTTATATGGATTTATATTGGTTAATAAAAGGCTGCTATGGCCAGTTTTACTCCAACAGTGGTGTGGTGTCGTCACTATAGTTAAGGATAAAGGGGGACTTAAAGTTGGGGTATGACAGATGGCGGCAGCCATTAAAGAGAAAAGGTGTGCATCTTATTTACACTGGTCAAGTATCTGAACGGAACAATATCTGATCCGATCAGATCTATACTAGCGTCCCCAGCAGTTTAGGGTTCCCAAAAACGCAGTGTTAGGGGGATCAGCCCAGATACCTGCTAGCACCTGCATTTTGCCCCTCCGCCCGGCCCAGCCCACCCAAGTGCAGTATCGATCGATCACTGTCACTTACAAAACACTAAACACATAACTGCAGCATTCGCAGAGTCAGGCCTGGTCCCTGCGATCGCTAACAGTTTTTTTGGTAGCGTTTTGGGGAACTGGCAAGCACCAGCGGCCTAGTACACCCCGGTTGTAGTCAAACCAGCACTGCAGTAACACTTGGTGACATGGCGAGTCCCATAAGTGCAGTTCGAGCTGGTGAGGTGGCAAGTACAAGTAGTGTCTTGCTGCCACCAAGAAGAAGACAAACACAGGCCCGTCGTGCCCATAATGCCCTTCCTGCTGCATTCCCCAATCCTAATAATTGGGAACCCACCACTTCTGCAGCGCCTGTACTTCCCCCCATTCACATCCCCAACCAAATGCAGTCGGCTGCATGAGAGGCATTTTCTTTATGTTCTCCCAAGTACCCCTACCCAACAAACCCCCCCAAAAAAGATGTCGTGTCTGCAGCAAGCGCGGATATAACCGTGACACCCGCTATTATTTTCCCTCCTGTCCTGACAATCCTGGTCTTTGCATGGGTGAATGTTTTGAACGCTACCATTCACTAGTTGAGTATTAGCGTAGCGTACAGCATTGCACAGACTAGGCACCCCAAGATGCCGTCGCATTTTGAGAGACCCGAACCTGGAACTGGTTACAGTTATAAAAGTTACAGTTACAAAAAAAAGTATAACAAAAAAAAAAAAACACAAAAAAAATATATAAAAAAAAAAATAGTTGTCGTTTTATTGCTCTCTCTCTCTCTATTCTCTCTCTATTGTTCTGCTCTTTTTTACTGTATTCTATTCTGTAATGTTTTATTGTTATTATGTTTTATCATGTTTGCTTTTCAGGTATGCAATTTTTTATACTTTACCGTTTACTGTGTTAACCATTTTTTTGTCTTCAGGTACGCCATTCACGACTTTGAGTGGTTATACCAGAATGATGCCTGCAGGTATAGGTATCATCTTGGTATCATTCTTTTCAGCCAGCGGTCTGCTTTCATGTAAAAGCAATCCTAGTGGCTAATTAGCCTCTAGACTGCTTTTACAAGCAGTGGGAGGGAATGCCCCCCCACCGTCTTCCGTGTTTTTCTCTGGCTCTCCTGTCTCAACAGGGAACCTGAGAATGCAGCCGGTGATTCAGCCAGCTGACCATAGAGCTGATCAGAGACCTTAGTGGCTCCAAACATCTCTATGGCCTAAGAAACCGGAAGCTACGAGCATTTCATGACTTAGATTTCGCCGGATGTAAACAGCGCCATTGTAAAATTGGGAAAGCATTTTATCACACCGATCTTGGTGTGGTCATATGCTTTGAGGGCAGAGGAGAGATCTAGAGTCTAATAGACCCCAGTACCTGTCACTACCTATTGCTATCATAGGGGATATTTACATTCCCTGAGATAACAATAAAAATGATTAAAAAAAAAAAATGAAAGGAACAGTTTAAAAATAAGATAAAAAAGCAAAAAAAATAATAAGGAAAAAAAAAAAAAAAAAGCACCCCTGTCCCCCCCTGCTCTTGTGCTAAGGTGAACGCAAGCGTCGGTCTGGCGTCAAATGTAAACAGCAATTGCACCATGCATGTGAGGTATCACCGCGAAGGTCAGATCGAGGGCAGTAATTTTAGCAGTAGACCTCCTCTGTAAATCTAAAGTGGTAAACTGTAAAGGCTTTTAAAGGCTTTTAAAAATGTATTTAGTTTGTCGCCACTGCACGTTTGTGCGCAATTTTAAAGCATGTCATGTTTGGTATTTATGTACTCAGCCTAAGATCATCTTTTTTATTTCATCAAACATTTGGCAATATAGTGTGTTTTAGTGCATTAAAATTTAAAAAAGTGTGTTTTTTCCCAAAAAATGCGTTTGAAAAATCGCTGCGCAAATACTGTGTGAAAAAAAAATGAAACACCCACCATTTTAATCTGTAGGGCATTTGCTTTAAAAAAATATATAATGTTTGGGGGTTTAAAGTAATTTTCTTTCAAAAAAAAAATAATTTTTTCATGTAAACAAAAACTGTCAGAAAGGGCTTTGTCTTCAAGTGGTTAGAAGAGTGGGTAATGTGTGACATAAGCTTCTAAATGTTGTGCATAAAATGCCAGGACAGTTCAAACCCCCCCAAATGACCACATTTTGGAAAGTAGACACCCCAAGCTATTTGCTGAGAGGCATGTCGAGTCCATGGAATATTTTATATTGTGACACAAGTTGCGGGAAAAAGACAAATTTGTTTTTCTTTTTTTTTTGCACAAAGTTGTCACTAAATGATATATTGCTCAAACATCCCATGGGAATATGTGAAATTACACCCCAAAATACATTCTGTTGCTTCTCCTGAGTACGGGGATACCACATGTGTGAGACTTTTTGGGAGCCTAGCCGCGTATGGGACCCCGAAAACCAAGCACCGCCTTCAGTCTTTCTAAGGGCGTAAATTTTTGATTTCACTCTTAACTGCCTATCACAGTTTCAGAGGCCATGGAATGCCCAGGTGGCACAAACCCCCCCCCCCCAAATGACCCTATTTTGGAAAGTAGACACCCCAAGATATTTGCTGAGAGGTATAGTGAGTATTTTGCAGACCTCACTTTTTGTCACAAAGTTTTGAAAATTGAAAAAAGAAAAAAAAAATTTTTTTTTGTCTTTCTTCATTTTCAAAAACAAATGAGAGCTGCAAAATACTCATCATGCCTCTCAGCAAATAGCTTGGGGTGTCTACTTTCCAAAATGGGGTCATTTGGGGGGGTTTTGTGCCATCTGGGCATTTTATGGCCTTCAAAACTGTGATAGGTAGTGAGGAGTGAAATCAAAAATTTACGCCCTTAGAAATCCTGAAGGCAGTGATTGGTTTTCAGGGCCCCATACGCGGCTAGGCACCCAAAAAGTCCCACACATGTGGTATCTCCATACTCAGGAAAAGCAGCTGAATGTATTTTGGGGTGCAATTCCACATATGCACATGGCCTGTGTGAGCAATATATCATTTAGTGACAACTTTTTGTAATTTTTTTTTTGTCATTATTCAATCACTTGGGATGAAAAAAATGAATATTCAATGGGCTTAACATGCCTCTCAGCAATTTCCTTGGGGTGTCTACTTTCCAAAATGGGGTAATTTGGGGGGGTTGTACTGCCCTGCCATTTTAGCATCTCAAGAAATGACATAGGCAGTCATAAACTAAAAGCTGTGTAAATTCCACAAAATGTGCCCTAGTTTGTAGATGCTATAACTTTTGCGCAAACCAATAAATATACGCTTATTGACATTTTTTTTACCAAAGACATGTGGCCAAATACATTTTGGCCTAAATGTATGACTAAAATTGAGTTTATCGGATTTTTTTTATAACAAAAAGTAGAAAACATAGGCAGTCATAAACTAAAAGCTGTGTAAATTCCAGAAAATGTTCCCTAGTTTGTAGATGCTATAACTTTTGCGCAAACCAATAAATATACGCTTATTGACATTTTTTTTAGCAAAGACATGTGGCCGAATACATTTTGGCCTAAATGTATGACTGAAATTGAGTTTATCGGATTTTTTTTATAACAAAAAGTAGAAAATATCATTTTTTTAAAAAATTTTCGGCCTTTTTCCATTTATAGCGCACAAAATAAAAACCGCAGAGGTGATCAAATACCATCAAAAGAAAGCTCTATTTGTGGGAAGAAAAGGACACAAATTTCGTTTGGGTACAGCATTGCATGACCGCGCAATTAGCAGTTAAAGCGACGCAGTGCCAAATTGTAAAAAGTGCTCTGGTCAGGAAGGGGGTAAATCCTTCCGGGGCTGAAGTGGTTAAGAGCTATCAGATGATCCTGTGTGATTCAAGGTCAGATAAAACCTCAGGAGGAGACGACAATTCACTGAGTGCAGCTTACAAGGAATCACACGTTTATATAACCCCAAGGGCACACCAGGCTGGGTGGGGTCGACACCTGCGGCCAGGGGTGCACTAACCATTTGGGCACTGGGGCACTGACCGAGGGCCCTATGCCACTAGGGGGGCCCCATCAGGGTGGCCAGCCTCAGTAAAACTAGGGACAGTATGTAAAAATCTGTGTATTTTTACATCTGTCCCTGAAATGTCTGACACCAACATAATTTTGATGTGAAAATCCCGAGATTATATCTGCTCTGCCTCTGCACTAGGGGGGCTCAAACAAACTGAAAAAAACATCAATTGCAGCCACTGTGCCCATCAAACGCAGCTACTGTGCCCATCAATTGCCGCCACTGTGCCCATCAAACGCAGCTCCTGTGCCCATCAATTGCCGCCACTGTGCCCATCAAACGCAGCCACTGTGCCAATCAATTGCCGCCACTGTGCCATCAAATGCAGCCACTGTGCCCATCAAACGCAGCCACTGTGCCCATAAATTGCCGCCACTGTGCCCATCAAACGCAGCCCTTGCCATCAAACGCAGCCACTGTGCCCATCAAACGCAGCCACTGTGCCCATCAAATGCAGCCACTGTGCCATCAATTGCCACCACTGTGTCATCAAATGCAGCCACTGTGCCCAAACGCAGCCACCGTACCCATAATTTGCCGCTACTGTGCTCATCAATTGCCGCTACTGTGCCCATCAATTGCTGCTAGTGTGACCATCAATTGCCGCTACTGTGCCCATCAATTGCTGCCAGTGTGCCTATCAATTGCCGCTACTGTGCCCATCAAATGCTGCCAGCATGCATCCCCTGCCAGCCCGGCACTTACCTTGTCTTGGTGGGGCAGTGGGTCAGGGCGACAGGTGGTGAGCTGTGTCCGGTGTCCTCCACGCTCCTCGATGTCTTCTCCTGTCGTCCCTTCCCGTCCTCTGCAATAGGCGTCCAATCACAGCGCCTGTCGTTTCAGCCAGTCAGGTGACAGGTAACAGACCCGGGCACCTGATTGGTTGAGAGGCGGTTCAGTGTTAGCAAAGCGAATATTCATTCGCTTTGCTAACACAATGCTTAGTGAACAACAATTGCCCAGCATGGCGCCCGCTGTTCACCTTTTTGGTCGCCTATTAGAGCCTATGGCTCTAATCAGGTGCTTACAAAAAATACCCTGCCTCTGCAATTCAGGTGCCCGAAAAGAGGCCGGACACCTGAATAGGGGGTGGCAGTGGCGACCATAGATTCATGCAATGCATGAATCTATAGTGATAGAGCGGTGCCAGGAGAGAGGGGTGGCGCTCCTGCGCCCTTTATGGACACACTGCCACCGATACTGTATGTGTGTGTATACTGTATGTATACTGTGTATGTGTACTGTATGTATACTGTTTGTGTGTATATACTGTATGTATACTGTATGTGCGTATGTATACTGTATGTGTTTATACAGTATGTATACTGTATTTGTGTATGTATACTGCATGTGTATGTATACTGTATGTGTGTATGTATACTGTATTTGTGTATGTATACTGTATGTGTGTGTATACTGTATGTATACTGTATGTGTGTATGTATACTGCATGTGCATGTATACTGTGTATTTATACTGTGTATGTATACTGCATGTGTGTATACTGTATGTATACTGTATGTATACTGTATGTGTGTATGTATACTGTGCATGTGTGTCTATTTCTATGTATACTGTGGATGCGTGTGTGTATACTGTATGAACCAGATCTGCCCACTGCTGCTCAACAGAAGTCGATCTAACAATCCCATGCCAGTGAAAAATGCACTTGTTGCCATTTGGAGCCATCTGATTGGTGCACTGTAGAGCTCGGCCTCTGATCAGGCAGCAGGTCTGGGTACACAACTGTGCAGTGATATCATGGCACACATCAAGCATGGCCTTTATTCAAATGCCACACTGCCCGATCTGAGGCCAGCCAAAGCAGTTCACTATTCAGCTGGCTCTACAACTCACTTGGGTAGTTCAGAGGCTGCAACAAGTGGATTTTTCCTAATCAAAAGCCTTTTCCCGACAGCTGCCTGCCACACCAAGCACTAACGTGCAAAGGTGTCCGTAAGGGGACACTGATGGAAGGTGACACTCTGGGGGCTCCGTCATAGGGTGGCACACTGGGGGGCTCTGCCGTAAGGTGGAACTCTGTGGACTGTGATTTATAGGGAGAATGTTGGGACTCTGATGTGAGTGTGGCGCTCATCCTTACTGCTGTACTCGATATGTTGTTTTGTTTGTTTACTTACTCCTGACGTGACGGCCATCTGTAAGCCTGGAGGCCCCATGATCATCTGTTGCCTGGGGCCCCATGAGTTGTCAGTCTGCCCCTGCCTGCTTGTATAGATTTAAAGGATTTTTCTCCTACACATCCTCATCCTCACACACGTCATTATATTGGCGTGCATCCACATTTTTCCTTTTTCCTTTCTCCTTCCTTTTTTCACTATATTCTCACTTTCATTCACTTCCTTTTTCATCCTTTGCACTTTGGTAATTTTTTACCTTTTGATTTTTTTTCTCATTCCTTCACTTTTTCTCTTCTTTTTTTTCACTCTTTAATTTTTACCCTTCATTCCCTCCATTTATTCACTCACATCATGCTCTTGTGTTCCTCATGTCTTATAATATCATAATTTATGCACTAATTATCTTAGTGATACACATATAATATATACAACACTCCCCTGGGGGGTTTCTGTCTTTCTGACCATGCAACGCATCAGGTTTAAAATTCTTTAAACCTATACAAGCACTATATATATTATATATTCTATGAATTTATGCTCTGGAACTTTGCCGCAGGTGTCAACCCCACCCGGCCTGGTGTGCCCTGGGGGTATGTAAACGTGTGACTCTTTGTAAGCTGCACTCAGTGAATTTTCGTCTCCTCCTGAGGTTTTATCTGACCTTGAATCACACAGGATCATCTGACAGCTCTTAAGGAAATCTTGGTTGGGAGGTCCCCACCGCATATATTGGTAACTATGTGAAATGGCCACTTTGTGCACATGTAGTCTTTCATGCATCTTTCAACCTGATGTGCTAAATATAGTCTCTTTGCAGCAAACCTATCCTCTGCATTTGCTTCCTTTTTTAAGCTGTTCGGACAAAGTAGCAGTTAGAGGATTTAGGAAACCATTTAACACTGAAAGGGGTGCTTACAACAGTCAGCTTTTATTCATTTATGAAAAACCTGGTGTTTTGCTTCAACTTTTTAGTGTATTTAAATCAGCTAGTATATTTAATAATATCCCCCCCCCCCCCCCAGATTAACAATGCTGCCGTCCAAAGGTGTCTCTGTTGCTCTTTCATCCAGAGTGTAGGCACTCTCTTACAGGAAGAGTGTTACTGGCCAGATCAAGTAAACATGGGGGAAAAAAAGCTTACAAAATAGAAAAGCAATGCAGCCATCACATCTAAGGATTAAAAAAAACTGCGTGTACTGTTTCTGGCGCATAAAGGGCTAGTTCACTTCCGGATCCATTTTTGCATGTGCATTTTTGATGCATTCCAGTGCATTTTTGATGTGTTTCAGGATGCATTCCAGATCCTTTTTGTTTTCCATTTTTTTCTTCTTTTTTTCACACTGTACTGGGGTCCTGTGCATTGTTGATGCATGTAGGTGTGTTCCCGTTTGTTTTTGATGCGTTTTAATGCGTTCCAGTACAGTTCTGTGCGGGAAAAATGCAGCATGTTCTACTGTTTTTTATGAAACCGGAACGCACTGGAAGTGAAAGCACTGGTGTGAACTATGCCATTAGAAACAATGTAACCTACTTTCTATGCGTTTTGGATGCAGAAAAAAAAGCACTGGGAGGCATTAAGGCTCGATTCACACCTATGCATGTTGCTTTTGAGCGTTTTTGGAGGTTTTTTTTTCATGCTTGCCACGTTTTTGAGCAGCGTTTTTGCGGCGTTTTTGCGGCGTTTTTGCCGCGATTTGCGTTTTGCGTTTTTTTTTTTTTTTACAGTTTTTTTTTACAGTCTAAAAAAAATTAAAAAAAAAAAAAAACGGCAAAAACGCATCAAAAACGCATCAAAAACGCTGCAAAAACGGTGCACTTGTGTTTTTGATGCTTGTCCATTGAAATCCATTACATGCAAAACGCTGCTTTTTGCATGAAAAAAAGTCCCCGACCCTTTCCAAAAATGGAGAGAAACAAAAAGGCATTGATGTGAACATGTTCCATAGGAACCCATGTTAAAAAATTCCCGTGCATTGCTGCAAAATGCAAAATGCATCAAAAAACGCGCTAGTGTGAATGGAGCCTTAGTGTGAAATAGCCCTTATAAGGCTCGATTCACACCTATGCATGTTGCTTTTGAGCGTTTTTGGAGGTTTTTTTTTCATGCTTGGCACGTTTTTGAGCCGCGTTTTTGCCGCGTTTTTGCCGCGATTTGCGTTTTGCGCTTTTTTTTTTTTTTTTTTTTTCTTTTTTTTTTTACAGTCTTAAATAAAAATTACAAAAAAAAAAATATAAAAAAAAAAAAAAAAAAAAACGGCAAAAACGCACCAAAAACGCATCAAAAACGCTGCAAAAACGGTGCACTTGCGTTTTTGATGCTTGTCCATTGAAAACCATTACATGCAAAACGCTGCTTTTTGCATGAAAAAAAGTCCCCGACCCTTTCCAAAAACGCAGAGATACAAAAAAGCATTGATGTGAACATGTTCCATAGGAACCCATGTTAAAAAATTCCCGTGCATTTCTGCAAAATGCAAAATGCATCAAAAAACGCGCTAGTGTGAATGGGGCCTTATAGAAAATTGGATACACTATTTGCAAGTTAAACTCTGTGCCTTACTGTGTATTAAAACTGTGAAAAAAAATATATTGCATGAAAAAGAGCTTATCATTACATTTTATACCAATATATTATCTTTATCTTAGTTCTTCCTACTAACCAAACCACCTTGTATTGTTTTACTCATGACTTGTTTTGGGCTTCTAGTAGCCATTTATACCAGAGCTCCCAGTTCCTTATAACTAGATAAAAAAAAAAAAAAATCAAGGGTTAGACAGCAAAAAAAAGGAAGAAAAGAATGAGAAAGCAAAAAAGAAAGAAAAGAGTGGGAATGAGGGAGATATCAGTCTAATGCTTCTGGGCAGTATTAGACAAATCTGCCCAGGTTTGATTCCCTGAGGGTTTGGTGAATCTGATTTTAAATTCTGCTTGGGGTGAGGCAGGTTTTACCTTGAAATAAAAATGACAGTGTCTCACCCTTGATTTTTTTAAAGATAGGACACAAACTTTGAGGTAGGGATGAGCTTTAGGTTTAAGTCAACCATGAGTTCAACCCAAACCTAAGCTGTATGCAGTTCATGAGTATGTATGAGGCTGCACATAAAGGGACTGATAAATCTGCCCTCTGTTCCTTTCTCTGTCTCAAAAGTGAGACATCAGGGGGTCTGTTTAGACCTGATATTTCACTAAAGCCCCCCAACAGGGGTCCTAAAAAAATATGTAAAAAATTACATTGTAAAAAAAATTAAATAAAATAAATTGGTAAAAAAATAATAAAAAATAAAACAAAAATAAAAAAACTACTGACACCAGTGGCAGAACTACCAGGGTCGCAAAGGTCGCACTTGCGACTAGGCTCTGGCGTTCCGCCACCGCGGGGGGACCCCAAGATAGCCCGCTGTGGGACCGTAATAAAGGGTCCCACAATGGGAGAAAAGGGCCCCATGATCAGTGGGAAGGGCCCCTTCATGGTTTCTTGCACCGGGGCCCTGAAGGTTCCAGTTACGCCTCTGGTATCCACCTGAGGTTTCAGCTCCATCCATCTACTATTTCAAGCATACATTTGTAGTGCTATAGGAGCTGTTGGAAATATGCCCGGGTTCTTTTTCCAAGTAATTGCACTACAGTCTAGAACACGATCACAGTCACTCTTTGGCTCAATAACAATTCTAGTGTTCTTTTTGGTGTTTTTATTTTTGGGGTAACTTGAATAAGGTTGAGAAATTGAGTGAGATACTCCAAGGTGTACAAGATGATGACAGTAAACTTCCTTCTGTAAAACAGAAGCAAAAGTCCTTGCAAAAGCAAACTGTGGACTCTGCTTTGTAGTAGAAGCAGATACAAGCACAAAAGCTTCTTCTTTAAAGCAATTACAGCAGAGTCCCCTCACAGAGAATCACATAGATTGAGCTCTTCAGGACAGCAGCCGATGTCCCATTTACACATGCACAGTTGACTCTCTAGCACCAGGGGGTGTTTGCTTTTGTTTCTGGCTAACCCCTAGAAGGTATATAAGGAGACTTTTGCTTGTTCAAGCTATAAATGGAGTGGCTTGGTGGGGCACATTGCCTCACCCTCAGTGGAGGCCGCCTTGCTCCCCCACATATCCTTTGACTGCGGTCAAGGACCCCTGAGACGCTATTGCCTTGCAGGCCAGCAACTGTTGTTCATATTCTACCTTTTTAGGCCATTACGGCCTGTTTCTCACCACACTACTGATTTCTTCCCAGTTTTTTTCACGGACCCGTTTTGTTTTTCAACTGTTTTCTTTTTCATTTTAATTGTTATTATGTACAGTATCTCACAAAAGTGAGTACACCCCTCACATATTTGTAAATATTTTATTTTATCTTTTCATCTGACAACACTGAATAAATGACACTTTGCTACAATGTAAAGTAGTGAGTGTACAGTTTGTATAACTGTAAATTTTCTGTGCCCTCAAAATAACTCAACACACAGCCATTAATGTCTGAACCACTGGCAACAAAAGTGAGTACACCCCTAAGTAAAAATGTCCAAATTGGGCCCAAAGTGTCAATATTTTGTGTGGCCACCATTATTTTCCAGCACTGCCCTAACCCTCTTAGGCATGGAGTTCACCAGAGCTTCATAGGTTGCCGCTGGAGTCCTCATACACTCCTTCATGATGACATCATGGAGCTGGTGGATGTTAGAGACCGTCGGGTCCTCCACCTTGCGTTTGTGGGTGCCCCACAGATGCTCAATATCGTTTAAGTCTGGAGACATGCTTAGCCAGTCCATCATCTTTACCCTCAGCTTCTTTAGCAAGGCAGTGGTCATCTTGGGGGTGTGTTTGGGGTCGTTATCATGTTGGAATACTGCCCTGCGGCCCAGTCTCGAAAGGGAGGGGAATCATGCTCTGGTTCAGTATGTCACAGTACATGTTGGCATTCATGGTTCCCTCAATGAAACGGTAGCTCCCCAGTGCCGGCAGCACTCATGCATCCCCAGACCAAGACACTCCTACCACCATGCTTGACTGTAGGAAAGACACACTTGTCTTTGTACTCCTCACCTGGTTGCCACCACACACGCTTGACACCATCTGATCCAAATAAGTTTATCTTAGTCTCATCAGATCACAGGACATGGTTCCAGTAATCCATGTCCTTAGTCTGCTTGTCTTCGGCAAACTGTTTGTGGGCTTTCTTGTGCATCATCTTTAGAAGAGGCTTCCTTCTGGGAAGACAGCCATGCAGACCAATTTGATGCAGCGTGTGGTGTATGGTCTGAGCACTGACAGGCTGACCCCTTCAACCTCTGCAGCAATGCTGGCAGCACTCATACATCTATTTCCCAAAGACAACCTCTGGATATGATGCTGAGCATGTGCACTCAACTTCTTTGGTCGACCATGGTGAGGCCTGTTCTAAGTGGAACCTGTTCTGGTAAACTGCAGTATGGTCTCGGCCACCATGCTGCAGCTCAGTTTCAGGGTCTTGGCAATCTTCTTATAGTCTAGGCCTTCTTTATGTAGAGCAACAATTCTTTTTTTCAGATCCTCAGAGAGTTCTTTGCCATTAAGTGCCATGTTGAGCTTCCAGTGACCAGTATGAGAGAGCGAGAGCAATAACACCAAATTTAACACACCTGCTCCCCATTCACACCTGAGACCTTTTAACCCTAATGAGTCACATGACACCGAGAAGGAAAAATGGCTAATTGGACCCAATTTGGACATTTTCACTTAGGGGTGTACTCACTTTTGTTGCCAGCGGTTTAGACATTAATGGCTGGGCGTTGAGTTATTTTGAGGGGACAGCACATTTACACTGTTATACAAGCTGTACACTCACTACTTTACATTGTAGCAAAGTGTAATTTCCCATGAAAAAAATTGTTGTCTCATGAAAAAATATAATAAAATATTTAGAAAAATGTGAGGGGTGTACTCACTTTTGTGATATACTGTATCTTTTTCCTATCAGGTTACAGTTTACTGTATTATAAGGTTATTGATCTGTCCCCATACCATAGGTGTATCACCCACTGCACTAAGGGTACTCTGGCTTACTAGCTTAGCCCAATTATGGCTCTGAAGATATTGTCCTACAATGTGAAGGGTTTGAACTCCATCAAGAAATGATGGCTAGCTTTGAAGGAATTCAGGACCTCCAGCGCGAATGTGATCTTGATTCAGGAGACTCATTTCCTTGCCGGGGGTTGCTTAAAATTTGCTTCCAAACACTTCCCGGTTTCATATATGGCTTCGGACTCATCTGGCAAGGCCAGAGTTGCAGTGCTAGTCAGACGCTCCTGTCCTCTCCAGATTCAGTCTTCTCATTTGGACCCACATGGTCGATACACAATATTGCAATGTATTTTCATGTCTAGTCCTCTTACCCTTATGAATGTTTATGCACCCAATTCAGGTCAGCCTAAATTTCTCATGGAAACATTCAATCTGTTGCAACATTTCTTCAGGCCCTTTATGGTTGTAGGTGGTGATTTCAATGCTATCCTTTCTCCTACCAGAGATAGAAGATCTCTATTCCAAACTAAGCTACCTCTCCCAATGCAATCACTAGCCTCCTCCTTCCATCAGTTGACGTGGGCTCACTATCTATTTGACGCTTGGAGGATAAAACACCCCACCAGCAGACAGTTCTCGTCCCCCCCCCACAAAATATTCTCCAGATTAGATTTTTTGTGACAGCCCCCCTTTTGCTTAACACGGTGTCTTCTGATCTGGGCCCAATCACCTGGTCAGATCACGCTCCCCTAACTCTAGTCCGTTCCCTCTCCAGTGTATTCTCCAAGACATGCCATTGGAGAACCCACGAGTCCTTATTGAACCACCCAGAAATCAAAGGAAAACTTCTTTCTGCGCTAACCGAATACTTTCAACTCAAGGCAGGTTATGTGTCCAGTAAATCCACTCTATGGAAGCCCATAAGGCCTTTTTCGGAGGGCAATGTATTTCTGTGAGCTCCCGCAAGAAGAAAGACAAAGCCTTTTTAAAGTCCTCTTTACTAGCTAAATTGCAAAATGCTGAGCGCTCTCTGGTTCTTTCTCCCACAATGGCCTGACTGAAGACTGTAACCTCGTTGAGAAATCAGATAAAATCTTTGGACATGTCAGGTATAGCCAAGTCCCTTCTCTGGGTGAAACAAAAATTTTATGAGCTCTCCAATAAACCTCATAGAATGTTGGTCCCCAGACTCAACCCTATACCTTTTCATTCCTTTCCTGACCACTTGAAACAGTTGGATGGTACGCCTACCCATTGCCCACAGACTATGACCCGGGTCTTTGGTGACTTTTATGACAAACTATACAATTATTTAACCCCTGCTCTCCATCCCCCATTTGACCAAGGGACGTTTGAGACCTTTTCGGAAGATATACAGCTACCTAAGCTGGCCAAGACAGAGTTATAACATTAAACGCCCCCATTATCAAAGACGACCTAACACTATCAAACACTTACCTTCACGTAAATCCCCTGGACCAGACGACCTTCCTTATTCTTATTCCAAGACATTTTCACTAACCTTAACGCCCTATTTACTGTCACTATTCAACTCCCTTCTACAAGGCGATCTCCCCCACCTCACATTTCTACATTTCTACATTTCAGTCATACCTAAACCGGGTAAAGACCCATCCCTTCCAGATAATTATAGACCGATTGCTCTTTTAAACTTGGACTACAAACTCTTTATGAAAATCCTGGCCAACTGTCCCAATTCCTGACAAAATTGATTGGCAAGGATCAAGTAGGCTTCATTCCCACTAGATACGCAGGAGACAATACTAGACGTACCATAGACCTTATAGACATGCTGAATAGAGTATGTAGACCTGCCATGATCCTTAGCTTAGATGCCCAGAAAGCATTTGACAGACTAAGCTGGCCCTACATGGTTGCCACCCTAACCAAATTCGGATTCCGAGGCCCCTTTACATCTGCCCTAAAATCCTTTATTCTAACCCCTCATCCCAGGTCTGAATGGCCTTCTTTTTTTTGCTTTTCAGAGGCATTTGACAGGCAGTGAAGAGGCAATATGTTGCACCTTGACTAAAATGTTGAAGAAATGTTGAGAAACACTGATACAGAGAAACTGATCTCTCCATTCTCCTCCTGCAGCTACTGAAAGGAGATGAGAAGTGGGGGAAATGGAAAGATCAGTTCCTCTATATGCAGCCGCACCCACCATGTCTCCTATGCAGCTTCTTTCTGCTGCCCCCCTTGTGCTCTTCAGCCCCCCTGTACTTTTTCCTGCCCCCCCCGCTCTCTCCTGGCCCCTCCCCTTGTCCCCACAGCTCAGCAGAGTTCCCCCTCCCCTCTCCTGCCAGCTGCTGTAGGGTATCTGCATGGAGAGTCAGTGATCCATACCGATCACGGACTCAATCCATTCATAACTGAAACATAGTAAACTGTATTTACTATGCTTCAGTTTGCGAATAAAGGGGCAGCTCTATACAGAGCTATTCCTGTCCATTCATTCTGTGCAGCTGAGGCTGTGCTCTCAATCTCCTTTCTCGTTCTCAAAGGTGAAACATCAGAGGTCTGCTTAGACCCCTGATATCTCACCAAAGCCCCCCAACTCTTAAAAAAAAAAATTAAAATATTATTTTATAAAATAATATTGTAAAACAATAAATAAATGGTAGAAAAATACAATAAAAATAAAAAAAACAGACGCCAGTGGCAGAACTACCAGGGTCACAAACATCACACTTGCGACCGGGCCTTGGCATTTACGCCATCGGCTCGGAGGGAAGGGCCCCAGCTGGGGGTCAGGGGGGCCCTTCATGATTTCTTGCACCGGGGCCCTGAAGGTTCTAGTTATGCCACTGCTTTAGATGGCTTGCTCTATACAGTTCTTTATCTAGATACATATCTGTATTTGACCTAGATGCTTGTATCTTTTTGTTCTTTTTTTTTCTTCCTTCTTTGTTTTCTTTTTCTTGTTTGATTCTTTTTAGCTCTCACCAAGCTTAATGTGCTTTATTTGTAATGTAAAAATATTTAATAAAAAATAGAATTAAAAAAAAAAAAATTCTAACACAATGTGCACTTTCTAAACAGTATACAGTATAAAGCTGAAGACAGCAGATATACATGTAAAACTTATGTAGGGAGGTTTGTTTCATCTCTGTTTATCATCTGAGGCTGTTCACTTCACTGGGTATATGTGAGAGTTTACATCCACTTTGAGGAAAGACCTGACTGCTCCGTGCCTCAGAGTATTTATACAGAGTCAGCAGCCAGCAGCCTTTAGGGCCACCCTCTCTGGGATTGGCCAGGGCTGTATAAATCTTCAAGCTGCTCATTTGCCTTGCTACACACACCTATGTTCTAGAAAGAGCCACAGTTCTCCATAAAGCAAAGAGAGAAATCAAACCGGCAGCATGTGACACACTGAACAGACTATAATAATTAACACAGCTCCACTGATTATAGTGAGCAACACTTAGTTTGCCTAATAACAAAACAGCAGCTCCACTGGATACAGTGAGCCAGAACAATATTGATCTAATCCTAGCACCTATCTAGGAGGGTGCTAAACCTTTATTTAATGTCAGCTATAGCAGTAGGAAGGATAAATATGTGGTACTTTGGTGCACACCACTTTATGGCACATGTACCGTGTGTGATGACACATTTGTACAAACGGATTTGGAATCAGTGCTACAGCCATCTATGTATGACTGTTTGTTTTTTTAAAGCCATACTTATCTTTAAACTTCAACCCTCAACCCCATTTTTTAACCTAGCAGAAAAAAAATATGAATTAATGTGGAATGGAAGAAAGCAAGACGACAAAAAACCTGCAAGAAGGAACCCAGCAGCTAAACAGCAACTACAGTTATTGTTGATACACATAAAAGGATAGTCCTTGAGAGCCCATTCACACAGGGATGACCTAGTCGCCTGACAAGTCGCCTCCCGTTCTGTGCTATGGAACCGTTCTAAGGGGAGCGACGCAAGTCGCTCCGACTTAGAAAAAGGTTCCTGTACGACTTCGGGGGGCGACTTGGGGCGACTTGCATAGACTTCTATACAGAAGTCGTTTTGCAAGTCGCCCGGGCAGTCGTTTGCAGGTTGCCTCGCTGAGGCGACCTGCAAGTCGTGTTGCCCCTGTGTGAATGGGGTCTTACTCTGAATATGGTTATATAAAACATTATGTAGCTAAAATGGCTGCTGGAAACCGGTCTTTTTTAGGAGGGGTTGGAACCTGCCAAAGCAAATTCTCCTATTTGCCATTCTAACCCTGCTGACTACAGTGAAAAAGTCAGGCAGGGCATTATAGCTTCTTTAACCACTTCAGCCCCAGAAAATTTTACCCCCTTCCTGAACAGAGAACTTTTTGCAATTTGGCACTGCATCGCTTTAACTGACAATTGCGCGGCCGTGCGATGTTGCACCCAAACAAAATTGATGTCCTTTTTTTCCCATAAATATAGCCTTCTTTTGGTGGTATTTGCTCACCTCTGTGTTTTTTATGTTTTGTGCTATAAACAAAAAAAATAGCGACAATTTTGAAAAAAAAACACATTTTTCCCTCAGTTTAGGCCGATATGTATTCTTCTACATATTTTTTCTAAAAAAAAAAAATTCGCAATGAAGCATATATTGATTAGTTTGCGCAAAAGTTATAGCTTCTACAAAATAGTTTTATAGCATTTTTATTATTCATTTTTTTTTTATTAGTAATGGTGGCGATCTGTGATTTTTATCATGACATGCGACATTATGGCAGATGCATCGGACACTTTTGACACTATTTTGGGACCATTGTCATTTATACAGTGAGCAGTGCTATAAAAATACACTGATTAATGTGTAAATGACACTGGCAGGGAAGGGGTTAAACACTAGGGGGCGATCAAGGGGTTAAGTGTGTCCGAGGGAGTGATTCTAACTGTGGGCGGGATGGGCTTCCACTCACATGACAGCGATCACTGCTCCCGATGACAGGGAGCAGTGATCTCTGTCATGTCACTAGGCATGCCTTGTTTGCATCTCCCCGTTCTGCGGCTCTGTGACACGATCGCCGGGACACCAACAGACATCGAGTCCGCGGGTCTGGTGGGTATGGTCACGCCAATGTACAGGTACACCCATTTGCCCACCGCTGCCATTGTGCCAACGTATATCGGCGTACAGCGGTCGGAAAGTGAATAAAATTCAGTCCGACAAATTCATCCAGAAAGAGCCATGAACCTCGAAGCCCCCAGATTTGTCGTGAACCCACCATATGGCAAACCCGAACCTCATCCATACTACTCGGATAAAAATTGAGGAGCAATTATAAGGTCCAGTTTGGTTCGAATCAGAGGTGGAGAAGATCGTAGCTAATTTCTGCTCCAGCTAAAGGGACACAATTTTAGGTTTTAAGAAACTGTAGGTGCAGCTTTCAAAAATAGAGGGATTGGTTCTTCAATGCTACAGCTTGGGGTTTTTTTGACTGCCTAGAGACCAAAATGTGCTAATTTTAGCTGATGAATGGAGAGGGTTTCAAATATAAAGTACAGCAAAGTTGGTGTGGAAAAGAGAGGAGGGAATTTAAAACACTTTAGCCTAAAATCTAACTGCAGTGGGACAAAAACACCAGGGGACGCTTCATATTGGATGGCAAACGAAAAGAGAGAGCAGGGGTGTCCAACCTTTTGACCTTCCTGGGCCACATTAGGAGAAGAGGAATTGTCTTGGGCTGCACATAAAATTCACCAACAATAAGGATAGCTGATCAGCAGAAAAAGTTGGGCAGATCACAAGAAACTTATAAAGGAGAAAGAACTCAAAGTTCTGAAGATAAAAGACTTGACCTATGAAGATTTTATCTCTTTCAGTCATGGTTAACTTTACCTACCCGTGTTGCATATTTAACCATAAAGATGAAATAATCACCTACTCATCACAAGTGAAGCTAAACTAACTTCATATCTCTACACAAAACTAAACAAAGTGCAGCAAGTGTCTGTGTTGTGGCAAAGACTAAAGGAGAGACCAGCGCTATCTGTGAATTTCCAGCAATTAGATGTACAGTTTCTTTGGTTTTCTACTAGATTGACACTGGCATGTTTCCCGTAGCTGAAGCGGTTTCTGAGGTATGGTCCTACTGTGTTCCTCTTGATGCTGAACTGATGCCTGAGTGATTTTGATAAATGATGCTGGCTTACCCTCTTATATCGTAAAGGTTAGCCCTTTGGTAAGCAGTCCCCCTTTTTATGGTGGGGATCTCTCACTCCTAGGTGGTGTCTTGTCATCACCACATCTGTGGTGGAGCAGTGGATGGACTTTAATACATGAACTGAATGGACATTTTTCATGAGTTTTGATTTTTATAGAATATGAATACTGGACTCTATTGAGTGGATTGCTTGATGCATACGACACTTTGGTGGATTATTGTGATTTTGTTTTATGGCATAACAGCACTTTACAAATTAAAAGAGATAGCACATTATTATTCATTATTTATTATTTATGATGTATTGAGATTATTGCACAGTGATATTTTTTGTTGTATTTAAAGAGACAGTGCACTATTTTTGTTTATAAGTTTTGTGTTTATCCAGTATTCAGATATAGTGGTAGTGGCAGTCCAGATCTGTGTCAGACACCAAGCACAGGTTGTTTTTTTGTTTCTATTTTAATTCTTCATGTCACCATCAGAATCACAGCCACAGAAGCAGTTTTTGGATGATGAGGGTTGGAAAGGGGCTATTCTGGTAGGAACTAGATACCAACTGATCATAAGCTTATTTGCTGATTTAGTAATGATTATTCAAACTTGTGTATTTCACCACACAGCAACTAAATTATTATTACCATAGGAGCTATGCTCACAGCAATCTTGTTTTTCAGATCCTTCACATGCACAAAAAGAATATAAAAACGACAAACAATGTGCAACTCTCCCCTTAGCTACCTCACTTTCATTCCTAATTGTGGTAAAAAAATAAAAATAAACAATAAATGATATGTATCATATAGTGTTAGACATCCAATAAATAGTAACAGCAATACATACAGTGTTCATACAGTATTCATACCCCTTGACATTTTTCACATTTTGTCATGTTACAGCAAAAAAACGTAAATGTATTTCATTAATATTTTATGTGATAGACAAATACAAAGTGGCACATAATTGTGAAGTGGACGGAAAATGATAAATGATTTTCAAATATTTTTTTGCAAATAAGTATGTGAAAAGTGTGGCATGCGTTTATATTCAATACTTTGTAGAACCACCTTTGCTGCAATTACAGCTGCAAGTCTTTTTCGGTATGTCTCTACCAGCTTTGCACATCTAGACAGTGACATTTTTGCCCATTCTTCTTTGCAAAAGAGCTCAAGCTCTGTCAGATTGGAGGGAGAGCATCTGTGAACAGCAATTTTCCAGTCCTTGCCACAGATTCTCAATTGGATTTCGGTCTGGACTTTGACTGGGCCATTCTAACACATGAATATGTTTTGATCCAAACCATTCCATTGTAGATCTGGCTGTATGTTTAGGGTCATTGTCCTGCTGGAAGGTGAACCTCCACCCCAGTCTAAAGTCTTTTGCAGACTCTAACAAGTTTTCTTCTAAGTTCGCCCTGTATTTGGCTCCATCCATCTTCCCATCAACTCTTACCAGCATTCCTGTCCCTGCTAAAGAAATGCATTCCCACAACATGATGCTGCCACCACCATGTTTCACGGTGGGGATGGTGTGTTCAGGGTGATGTGCAGTGTGGTGCCCTGTACACACGGTCGGACATTGATCGGACATTCCGACAACAAAATCCATGGATTTTTTCCGATGGATGTTGGCTCAAAATTTTCTTGCATACACACGGTCACACAAAGTTGTCGGAAAATCCGATCGTTCTGAACGCGGTGACGTAAAACACATACGTCGGGACTATAAACGGGGCAGTAGCCAATACCTTTTGTCTGTTAATTCATTCTGAGCATGCGTGGCACTTTGTGCGTCGGATTTGTGTACACACGATTGGAATTTCCGACAACGGATTTTGTTGTCGGAAAATTTTATAGCAAGCTCTCAAACTTTGTGTGTTAAAAAATGTGTGATGGAGCCCACACACGGTCGGAATTTCCGACAATACAGTCTTATCACACATTTTCCGTCGGAAAATCCAACCGTGTGTACAGGGCATTAGTTTTCTGCCACACATAGTGTTTTGCTTTTAGGCCAAAAAGTTCAATTTTGGTCTCATCTGACCAGATCACCTTCTTCCACATTTGTTGTGTCCCCCACATGGCTTCTCGCAAACTGCAAGCGGGACTTCTTACGAATTTCTTTCAACACTGGCTTTCTTCTTGCCACTTTTCCATAAAGACCAGATTTGTGGAGTGCATGACTAATAGTTGTCCTGTGGACAGATTCTCCCACCTGAGCTGTGGATCTCTGCAGCTCCTCCAGAGTTACCATGGGTCTCTTGGCTGCTTCCCTGATTAATGCTCTCCTTGCCCGGGCTGTCAGTTTTGTTGGATGGCCATGTCTTGTTAGGTTTGCAGTTGTTCCATACTCTTTCCATTTTCCGATGATGGATGAACAGTGCTTTGTGAAATGTTTAAAGCTTTGGATATTGTTTTATAACCTAACCCTGCTTTAAACTTCTCCACAACTTTATCCCTGACCTGTCTAGTGTGTTACTTGGCCTTCATGATGCTCTTTGTTTACTAAGGTTCTCTAACAAAACCTCTGAGGGCTTCACAGAACAGCTGTTTTTATACTGAGATTAAATTACACACAGGCGGACTCATCAATACTAATTAGGTGACTTCAAGGAACACACCAGACAGGTCAGGGATAAAGTTGTGGATAAGTTTAAAGCAGGGTTAGGTTATAAAAAAATATCCCAAGCTTTGGGGCACTGGGGTATTGTTCAATCCATCATCTGAACATGGAAAGAGTATGGCACAGCTGCAAACCTACAGTGAATATAAAGAATTATATATGATCTTGCGCAAGACCTGGATGAATAAAAATAATAATAGCTGCAAACCTACCAACACATGGCTGTCCACCTAAGCTGACAGGCCGGGCAAGGAAAGCATTAGAGAAACAGCCAAGAGGCCCATGGTAACTCTGGAGGAGCTGCAGAGATCCACAGTTCCAGTGGGAGAATCTGTCCACAGGACAACTATTAGTCGTGCACTCCACAAATCTGGCCTTTATTGAAGAGTGGCAAGAAGAAAGCCATTGTTGAAAAAAGTCATAAGAAGTCCCGTTTGCAGTTTGCGAAAAGCCATGTGGGGGACACAGCAAACATGTGTAAGAAGGTGCTCTGGTCAGATGAGACCAAAGTTGAACTTTTTGGCCTAAAAGTAAAATGCTATGTGTGGTGGAACACTAACACTGCACATCACCCTGAACACCCCATCCCCACCACCATGGTGGCAGCATCATGTTGTGGGGATGCTTTTTTTTAACAGGGACAGGGAAGCTGATCAGAGTTGATGGGAAGATGGATGGAGCTAAATACAGGGTAATCTTAGAAGAAAACCTGTTATGCCCTGTACACACGATCGGACTTTCCGCCAACAAAACCATATATTTTTGTTCGGAGGATGTTGGCTCAAACTTGTCTTGCATACACATGGTCACGCAAATGTTGGCCAACAATTACGAACGTGGGAACGTGATGACGTACAAGATGTACGACGAGCCGAGAAATAGGAAGTTCAATAGCCAGTGCGATTCCTCCTGCTTGATTCCGAGCATGCGTGAACCTTTGTGCATCGGACTTGTGTACACACAATCGGAAATTCCGAAAACAAAGTTTTGTTGGCGGAAAATTTGAGAACCTGCTAGCCAACATTTGTTGGTGGAAAGTCCGACAACAAATGTTTGATGGAGCATACACACGGTCGGACTTTCAGCCAACAAGCTCACATCCAACATTTGTTGTCGGAAAATCTGATCGTGTGTACGGGCATTAGAGTCTGCAAAAGACCTGAGACTGGGGTGGAGGTTCACCTTCCAGAAGGACAACAACCCTAAACATACAGCTAGAGCTACAATGGAATGGTTTACATCAAAGCATATTCATGTGTTAGAATGGCCCAGTCAAAGTCCAGACCTAAATCCAATTGAGAATCTGTGGCAAGACTTGAAAATTGCTGTTCACAGATGTTCTCCATCCAATCTGAGTTTGAGCAATTTTGCAAAGAAGAATGGATAAAAATGTCACTCTAGATGTGCAAAGCTGGTAGAGACATACCCAAAAAGACTTTCAGCTGTAATTGCAATGAAAGGTGGTTCTACAAAGTATTGACTCGGGGGGCTGAATACAAATGCTCGCCACACTTTTCACATATTTGTTTGTAAAAAATGTTGAAAACTATTTAT
Source organism: Aquarana catesbeiana (assembly GCF_042186555.1). NCBI lineage: Eukaryota > Metazoa > Chordata > Amphibia > Anura > Ranidae > Aquarana > Aquarana catesbeiana. The sequence goes on along the minus strand of NC_133327.1, from coordinate 440,371,725 downwards.
CATTTTCCTTCCACTTCACAGTTATGTGCCACTTTGTGTTGGTCTATCACATAAAATCCCAATAAAATACATTTAACGTTTTGGTTGTAACATGACAAAATGTGGAAAATGCCAAGGGGTATGAATACTTTTTCAAGGCACTGTAGTGAAACAAAAATGTGTAATTTAAATTAAAAAAATAAAATTGTATTCATATACATAAATCATAAAAAGTTATGAATCAGAACATTATTAATTTACTTGTGTCCATATCCATAAATCAAAAAAGTGGTGACTCAATTCCTCCTCTTCTCAGCAAACCACACCTTTTTCTTCCAACACCTGCACTCGTTTGTTTACAAATTGGAAGCTTACCCTCATTTAAGAATTGGACCTCTTAAATTACAGGAGGTCTAAGTCAGCTTATTGAGCACAGCATCTATTTCCAGCCTGTAAAGACCAATGTTAATTTTCCACAACACTTTACCAGCCTGTTTTTCATTTTGTACCCTTGCAGTGACCACTTTATCCTTTATTAAATCCTCCCTGTTCATATTCTGGACTGTTACAATACCTCTTTGAATAGATTCCGCAGTATTTCCTTTCTTCGTAAATCTTTCTCTAAGTACTTGAGCTTGTGCAAGGAACATATCTTCTGTATAATTTCTCCTAAAGTACATCAGCTGTCCTTTAGGGATATTCACCAACCAAGAATGATGATGACAACTATCCCTAGGCTTATAAGAATTTCTTTCTGATGTTTTATAATATTTTTTTGTATTAAAAACTCCCTTTCAGCTTATTAAAGTGGAGTTCCGACTAAAAAATAAAAAATTAAAAGTCAGCAGCTACAAATACTGCAGCTGCTGACTATTAATAATCAGACACTTACCTGTCCGAGGGTCCAGTGATGCGGGGGAATGAAGCCCTGCTCGTCTGCCCCTCTTCTCTGCGGCACTGGCATTGTCACTGTGAACGCCCGGCTGTGGCTTCACAGCCGGGTACGCACTGCGCATGCGCGAGCCGCTTTGACTGGCCGGGCAATCATCTGGGACCTGTGACGTGTCACAGATGATTGCTGAGAGGGGGGGAGCAGTGAAGTTACTTCCGGCACCACGGTGCCTCGGGAGGAAGTGGGAGCTGGAAAAAAAGAGGGTTTCCGCTCCCCCCCCCCAAAAAAATTACATGTCAAATGTGGCATGTCAGGGGGTCACCTTCCCTTAAAGCGGAAGTTCCATTTTTGGATGGAACTCTGCTTTAAGGATAGCATTGATTCCCAGCCTGCAAAGATCAACATGATAGAGAATTTTCAACAGCGCTGTACCAGCATGTTCTTCATTTTGTACCCTTTCAATGACCACTTTATCCTTTTATAGGAGTGTGGAGAATAGGGTGCTCTGGATAACAAGGAGACTTTGACAAACAGTACATGACTGGCTCTTGAAATGTGATTAATGCACCACAGCAGAACTTCAGAAGAGTGAAGCACACTCTAGGAAAAACAAAGCAAAGAAGAAGGTGCTTCTAAGTGCAGTAATAATACACTTTAATGACAAGGAAGGGTTAAAAATGCTTACAAGATGGAAGTGAAAAACAGTCATATCAATGAATCCATAATTTCCAGTGGGATGCCTCCTGAGAGTAAAGACAGTTGCAGGTGGAAGTTCCAGTTGACCAGTGGTGGGAAACACTGTGTCTCTGATCCAAGATGGCGAGCCATGTTGTCAGAACCAGCATGGAATCCAGGAAACCATAAGTGACGTCAGAGTGGACAGGGCATGTTTCGATGTTTCGGAGCATGCCCAATCGCTCCTTCTTCAAAGCAATCCTGACAGCACGGCTCCCATCTTGGATCAGAGACACAATGTTTCCCACCGCTGGTCAGCTGGAACTTCCACCTGCAGCTGTCTTTACTCCCAGGAGGCATCCCACTGGATGTTATGAATTTATCAATATGCCTGCTTTTCACTTCCATCTAGTAGGTGTTTTTAACCCTTCCTTGTCATTCCCTGCTTTTTCTCTGCTTTTACCCTCTAGTGTGCTACTAGTGTGAGTACAGGAAAATGTATGTTTTAGACTCATGCTTAAACCTGTGGGTCTTTAATTGGATCATGGGTTTATTTTAGGTCAGGGCTGGATGACTCATACAGACAACTCTCTGGTGCCTCCCCCAGGTTCTGGAAAGTTTGAGAACATTCTGCAAATTGGAGCGTAGAGGTTAGGAGGGTTGTTCTGCATACTTGTAGGAGTTTAGCCAATCCTCAGGCAGTGGGCCTGGCATAGGGCTAAGCCAACCCTTAAATATGAATGAGTCATGCTGGCAGGGGAGTTGGGTGGAAGATGATGATGGAGTCCTGAGGGGACTGTCAGTGGCCCTTGAGGCAAACCCATTAGTCTGGGGGCGGGGGTGCTCTGCCTTGGGCTGGAGCTCAAGGCTGGCCAGAGAGGATCCTGACAACAGAAGCAGTTTGGAAGGAGTCTTCTCCGAGAGGTAGTGTGAGCAAGGACAGTAAGGGACTTACAAGGGGAGAGATTGCCACACGTAGCAGGTCTCTCTGGAAGTTAGTGGTGTGCTTGAATCTTCTTTAACCTCGCCCTGGGAGCTTTCAAGAGTCAGTTGGGTAGACTGGTAAAGAGTCATTCGGGTAGACTGGTGAATTAATAGCCAGGTGGGCTGGCATTTCCTGCAGTTATTAGAGCTGGGACAGGTGTCTACAAGGGATTAGGAGGTACTCCATGATGCAGTTCACACTTTGTGCTACTTTCTAAAAGAACTGAGAGTTCCTAGTCCTTAAAGTGGATGTAAACCCACTCTCATCCTTTCTAAACTACTGCCATAATTGTTATTTATAAGGATATACATGCCTCCTGCATGTATCCTTACCTGTCAAATGTCTCCCCTCTGTTTGTTATGAGACCCGAAAAACTGCAGATTCTGTGGGTGGGTCTGTTGTCCGGAGCTCGTGGGTGGAGTTGTGATGTCAGTAGACTCCCCGCCAACCTCTACACTCCCCTTGCATTTTCTCCTGTGTATTTCTTACACTGAACTTCTGCTATGATCAATAACATCCAGTCAAAACAGAGAAAAGTCACCACATGACTTCAGCATGTCCAATCATGCTGAGGTGTGGAGCAGCCAATCCTGGGAGAGCTGGAGAAGAAAGGTGGAGGCGATCTGAAGTACACAGAATGCCTCTCTCAGGCTAGAGTATGAGATATGTAAATCACCTGTCACTCACAGCAAGGGGGAAGAACTGACTCCTATTTCTCTGTGTGTCAGTTTTTATCTCACTGAAAAAAGATAAGAGGACTGCTCAGAGTTGGATTAACTCTTTGTGGCAAGACTGGCACAGATGACATGAAATCCTATTGTCACGTACCTGAGCGGAGACTGAAATGATGAGGCTGGCCTCTCTTGTATCTCCAGCCCAGGCCCCACTGGAAGTGAAACAGAGGGTGCCAAGGGACAGGAGGAACATGAGTGCTTGCAGATGTACGTCAGGGAACTTGCAGCAGGAGATGTGATTTCAAGGCAGCAGGAGAATCATTAGATCTGGAACTGTAGCTGTGCACAGCAGTTTAGCTGAGGTTAAGGAAGCATTCCACTTGCACTGCGGGTGCCAGGGTGTGTGGCTGGTCAGAGCTCTCAGCAGACTTGCAGCAGGAACATTCAGTGTGGTGCAGAACTGCAGCAGCAGACAGCCAGGCAGAAACTTGTGCAAGGCGGTAAGTCAGGATCAGAGGCAGGAACGTGGTCATTGGATAGCCAGGGTCATCAACAGGTGGGCATTGAGGTACCCAATCAGGAGTAGAGCCAAAGTCAGGAATGAGCCGGGTCAGAAACTAACAACAAAACAGAAGCGGAATCCGATATCAGGTCAGGAGAAAGCCGGGTCAGCAACCAAGGGAACATATTGGAGGTACACAGGACACAGGGAAAGCTGAAGACCAGTCAGCAGAGCACAGGCAGAAGCATCCTTAAATAGCCCGTCTGGCGCCAAGAAACATTGAGCGCGCCCGTTCCCGAGCGCGTCTTCATGCGTGGATGCGCATTCTTGTTGGCTGTTCTGTGAACATTCATTCTGACATGCACATTTTTATTATCCAAATGTCTTCTGACATGCACATTTCTATTAGCCAAATAGCTGGTTGGTATTCTCTGACACCTGTACTGTACAAGGTGCAAGCCTTAATTAAAAAAACTATTTTCGGGTTTACATCCAAATTAAGGGGCTTTTGCTTTTCTAACAGAGACTGTTAGCTGCCAAGAGAGGATTCAATTAAAGTTGTACAGACTAAAGGAAAAGAATAAATTAGAGTTGTGCATAGAGAGGAAGTTGTCACTGATTTTGTTGCTGTCAAGTTTCGCATCCCGTAATTCCTATTCCCCATCCAAGTTATTACCCCTAATAAAACATGAAAACAAAGCTCAAAGACTGTTCCTTGTCTCTGTATGAAAGCTGAAAATGCTGTTTGCCTGGCTGTGTAGGAGTGGGGAACCCAGTCATCTGCAACCCCTATGGGGGTTGTGCTACACTTTATTAAGTCCTCCCTGTTCATATTCTCGACGGTTACAATATCTATTTGATTAGATTCCTTGGTATATTCTTTCTTCATACATATTTCTCTAAGTACTTGAGCTTGTGCAAGAAACATATCTTCTGTACAATTTCTCCTCAAGCGCATCAGCTGTCTTTTGGGAATATTCACCAATTAAGAACGGGGATGACAACTATCTCTAGGTATATAAGAATTTCTGTCTGATGGTTTATAATATGTTTTTGTACTAAAAAGATTTTAAAATGTTATACTCTTCTTATTTTCCTTCCGAGTTAAACCAATGTTTTTGTTATAATTATGTATATTTTACGTCAATAAATTTAATAATACCCTCGAACCTTGCCAAATAATCAAAATATCATCAATGAACCATTTCTTGTTCAATATGTTTATTGAATTTACAATAAAAGGAAGAATATAACATTATATTGACATGTACATAAGATTTGGAAATTAAGGAACATTGTCATACAATTGATGATACCATCTCATTTAGATAATACAAGGAAGAGCTTAAATATATGTAAAAGAAGATGAATAAGAATCAAGAACAAACGTGATTCTAGTATTAGACAGTATAAGACTCTAAGAAGTATAAAAATAAAAATGAAGAAAAAAAAATGAATAAAATTCCCTCAGTTATCTGCACATCAGTTGAGTCATGCCTCCAGACCATCCGACCACCCCAAATGGGATCAAACTGTGGACGAATGGGGGCATGATCTTAAGACAATAAATTATCAATTTACAGAATAGAGGGAATATTTGATGAATCTTAGAGTGATCAAGGTAAATAAACAATAACTTGTGTTTTCTTCACATATATAGTAAATATAGTCTATATACAAAAAAAGATGATGTTATAAGAAAAATGAACAATGTATGACTGAAGTATCAATACTGGTAAATGATCTCATGTATAAGGATTATAGGATGGAAAGAAAAAGGAAGAAAAAAAAAAGAAAGGAGAAACAAGGGAAAGATACTATTAATGGAACCAAAATTAAGCAACACAAGCTTTAATCTACATATGGGAAAAACATGTAAATGAGGTATCATTCACCTCTAATTTAATGTCAGTAAGTCAATATAAGGAGAAATCAAAAAGTAAGAAAGAAAGAGAAAGAAAGAGAGAGAGAAAGAAAGAAAGTCTCTCGTGGTGGTTGGTGCGGCCCCCACCCGGGCAGTGCATATGTCTAATGATATGGAATGGAAGGAAGAAGAGTAAACTTAGCAAGGTAAAAGTAAGGATTGGTCAAAGTCAGTTGGTAAGTAATATTTGACCCAAGGTTGCCAAATCTTTCAAAATTTGTTTATATTATTATTTTCTAAAACCGTCATTTCGGCAAAGATAAGGGCTCTGTTCATCCTATGTTTAGTCTCAGCCACTACCAAAGTTTGAGATTTCTATGCTTTGGCTATAGTTTGTTTAGCTGCAGTGGCAAGGTGAATGAATAATTTGAATTGAGTTTGCGTTAGGTCCGATTGTTTGAGATTCAAAAGAGCCTTTGCCGGGTCTGGAAGAATAGAGATGCCCAGAGCTTTTCTTCCAAAATTCTTGGGCTATCGGGCATAGCCACCAGATATGAAAGTGTGTACCAGGCGTTGGACATCCCCGGAAACATGAGTCTGAATAGGATGGAACAAATTTTGCTATTCTGGCCGGTACTAAATACCATCGTGCCAAAACTTTAAAGTTGGTTTCTAACGCAAAGCAATTTGGGGAACAGGTTTTAGTAGCTAACCAGATATTAGACCACTCTTCTATGTCAAAATTGCGATCCATATCTTGTGACCATTTGACAGTATATGAGGGTAGTGTTTCATTAGAGGTAATATTAATGTGTCGATATAGGAGTGAAATCAGGCCTCTAATGTGTGGGTCGCTCTTACAAATATGTTCAAACTGCGACATCTGGTTGAGTGGAGTGCCTGTCCTAATGAAGGGTGTATAAAAAATTTTAATTTGTAGGTATCTAAATAGTTCAGTTCTGGGAAGTCCAAAGGTTTCACATAATTCGGAAAATGTGTATAATGAGTTGCTAGAAACTAAATTATGCAATCTGGTTAAGTTAGTAGAAGACCAAGCTGTGAATGACATCGGGAATTTCCAAGCTGGGTAGAAAGCTGGGTTTTTAATGAAGGAAAGGAGGGGGTTATGTGAGGACTGAAGATTGTGCGAACTTTTAAATTTGTCCCAGATAGCCAAACAATGTTTGGTAATAGGATTAGATATATGTACTCTATCCTTAGGCTGGAGCCATAACATGTTAGCCACAGAGATGGGGTCAAGATCAACAGATTCGACAGCAACCCATAGAGGAGTTTCCATATTTGAATGGTATTTAGGCAGTTGGGATAGTTGTGCTGCATAATAGTAGGAAGAAAAGTTTGGTAACCCTAATCCGCCCTTCAATTTAGTAAGGAACAATGTAGATTTAGGGATACGGGGTTTATTATAGTGCCCCAAATAAATTACATAATTCTGCGCTGTGTAAGACGTAAGAAGTATGAAGGTATTGGAATGGGGAGTACCCTAAATAGGTAAAGGAATTTCGGTAGAATTGACATCTTAATTGCATTAATCCACCCAAACCAAGACAAGGAAAGAGAAGACCATTGCTTCAATAAACCGGTAATTGATTTTAGAAGTGGTAAGTAGTTGGTTGAAAAAAGGTCTGTTAATGAGTTTGTGATTTGTATTCCCAAATATGGAAGATGATGAGATACCCAGTTGAATGGTAATGAGGACTTAGCTTGGAGAAATTCCGCTTGTGTTAAAGAAACGTTTAGCACGTTAGATTTATTATGATTAACAAAAAGTCCAGAGACTAATGCAAATTTATCTAATAGGTCTATTAAGTTAGGGGCCGACACATGTGGATGAGTTAAGAAAATAAGGATGTCATCGGCGAAGAGACATAATTTGTGTTTGTAACCACCCAACTCTATGCCTTTGACATTTGGATTAGAACGGATTAATTGTGCTAAGGGCTCTATAAGTAAGGCAAAGAGCAATGGGGATAAAGGACAACCTTGCCTAGTTCCTCTACTAATGTCGAATCTTGCTGACTTATAACCAGCGTATTTAACGTAGGCCTGTGGATTAGCATAAAGAGAGGACACCCATGTTAGAAAGTGATTTTTAAACCCCCATTTTTGTAGAATATATTGCATGTATGGCCAGGAAACAGAATCAAAAGCTTTCCTAATATCTAAAGATATAAGGCATGTCGGAATTTTTCTTTTTTTAGCAGTATGGATAAGTAAGAGAGCTCGTCTTATATTGTCGCCCGCCTGTCACATGGGCATGAAACCTGTTTGATCACGATGTATTAATTGACCTATAATCGCATTCAATCGTGTCGCTATGATCTTGGCTAATAATTTAATGTCTAAATTTAGGAGGGAAATGGGGCGATAATTAGTCCAGAAGGTGAGATCAGAACGAGGTTTGGGAAGCATGGTTATTATAGAGGTCAGAGTTTCGGTTCTAAACGAATTTCCGGATAACAAAGAATTGAAAGCTCTAGTTAAGATTGGAGATAGAATAGATGAAAATTGTTTAAAATAATTTGCTGAAAATCCCTCTGGACCTGGTCTCTTATGGGGTTTCAAGGATTTGATGGCGTTTTTGAACTTCTAAAGTTGTAATAGGTTTTTCAAGAAGATCATATTGCGTTCATTCTAAAGTAGGGAGATTAATACCAGAGAACAGGTCGTCAAGTTTTGTCAAAGTCAATGTTAGAGGAATACAGTTTAGCCAGGTTAGAACGGAAAATCTCCAATATTTTAACTGGATTACTCATGTAAGCATCGCGAGAAGTTTTCAATCTTATAGGTGTCTGTGTATGTTGTATTTTTCGAAGAATAAGTGCCATTAAGGTGTCAGGTTTGTTAGCCTTAAGATATTGAACGTGATGTTTTTTGCGCAAGACTTTATCTGCTGAGTCAGTTAAAAATAGGTCCAAATCAAGACGTGCTTTATCTAAATTTGCATTTGTAGTAGCATTAGGATTAGACTGAAAAGCCATATGACTAGCATTAAAATTAGCTTCTAACTTTGCAAATAAAATCTTACGTTCCCTTTTAAGAGATGTGGCCTGTTGTATAAGTTTGCCATGAATGACAGTTTTATGGGCTTCCCATAGAGTAAGGGCTGATATATCTTCATTATCATTAAATGAAAGGCAGTCTGTAAGTGCTACCTCTATCTCTAAGCAATGGGATGGGTGGGTTAGTGTTGAATCATTGATACACCAAGTTGTATCTTGTGACCTGGGTATCGGAGAAGCTATGGTGGTGACAATCGCACAATGATCAGTCCACGAAAAGGGAATCATTTTAGAGGAAATAATCTCTGGGAGCATACTAGCTAGGATCAAAATGTGGTCTATACGTGAAAAAGAATTGTGTGGATATGAGTAGTGAGTAAAGCGCCTACTAGAGGGGTTAAGTTCTCTCCAAGAATCTACCAAACCATGGCTACTTAGCAAGCGTTGGAGGGATAATTTGTTAGAATTTGTAATAACTGATGGCGGAGATTTATCAGTAGTATTCGAGTCCCCACATAAAATGGTCGCCCAAACTTGTGTGTATCAATAATTTGGAAAAGATGTGATAGAAAAGCCTCCGGGCGTTTATTGGGGGCATAGTACGATACAATTGTTACTGGTGTATCTGAAATATATATCGTAAGTAGAAGATATCTACCCTCAGGGTCATTTAGTTGGGATACAAGAGTAAATGGCATAGTTCTATGAAACACGATAAGTGTACCACGTTGCTTAACAGTAGCTGAGGCTGTATAGAATTGTGGGTATGTGGCAGATAAAAATTTAGGAGAGGCCTTATCGATGAAATTAGTTTCCTGTAAACAAATAATATGCGCTTTTTTGGTGGCAAGGGAGCGCAAAGCCTTAGTGCGCTTATGTGGAATATTGAATCCTTGTACATTCAAGGACAATATATTTATGGGGGCCATAACACGTCAAAGACAATCGTTATGTCAGGGAATACACAACCCGAACCGGGAGCCGCAACCACCACCCCGAGAGAAGGAAAAGAGAGGAAAGAGTAGGAGGGAGAAAAAACAAAATCCAAAAGAACAACCCTATTAGATGCAAAAAATGTTAACATATAAAACGCTATCAATAGGGTACAGGAGCATCTCTGAGGAAATTCAAAAAATCCCAGAGAGTCTCCAATGCCACCATCAGAGTCCCACATAATTAAAGTGGGGGTCTGGGGGTGACGTAAGGGGCTGCAAGATGTTCCAAAAGGAAGGCAGCACCAGAGAACCACTATATCTAATCAAAGAGTATTAGTGCATTGAGGACCAGAAAAAGAAAAAGCATCAAATCACAACAAAACCGCTATGAATTAATCAGGGCCACTTGTGGCCAAAAATAACATAAAAAATACCTGCAGAAAAAAAAAACAAGTTATAAAAAAAAAAAAGGGAAAAAAAAAAACTATTTAAAAAAAAAAAGGAGTTGTCTAGAATCGACTTCAGTTCATCAGGACCGCATAGACTATCCAATATATAATATATGAACCATATTAAGTTTGATGAGTCCCATTTCCTATTACTTTCCTGGGAGCTTCCGTGAAAAGTCTCTTAAAACATAAAGAGAACACTGAACCAGGCTGAGACTTATAAATTAAAAGAAGAAACAGGAACTTTGATGTAAGAGCAGATTTCTAGTGACTCTAAAGTCCTGTCAAAGATTAAAGTCAAGTAAAGATTATGGAAAGGAAAAAAAAAAAAAGATAATATATATGAGAAAAAAATATATATATATTTTCCTGGAAGAAAGCAATGAAAGTGGAGTCATAACAATAAGCCAGAGTCCAGGTGAGTAAATGTTAACTGATGTTACCTCTAGCCAAAATTTCAGAAGGCTATTGAGGAAAATGACAAGAAATAGGATGGAGTGGTCAAATACACTCAGTCCATAGAATCAGTAGTAATCGATATTAGATTGTCATATCTACCACGTTTGTGAAGATTTTGATGTGATGAAGCAGGCATTTCAGATCCAGCTGATGACTGTTGCTGCTGTGGGGATCTAGAAGCAGAGCGTCTGCGAGGGAGGTCCCTCGATGAAATTTGATCCACAAGTCCCATTTTAAGCAATGCTGTTTGCAATTCCTCAGAAGAGCGACACACATATTTGTGTTGAAGGTGGGTGAAGCGTACCGAAAATGGGAATCCCCAACTGTATGTAATTTGATTGCTAATAAGTACTTGCAATTGGGGTTTTAGTGCGCGTCTCTTGGCAACAGTGAGTGGAGAAAGGTCTGCGAGTAGCTGATATTGGTGTCCTTGAAAATTGAGATTGTTATTACCTCTGGCTGCTGAAAGTAATTGCTCTTTAGTGCGGAAGAAGTGAAATTTAGCAATTATGTCCCTGGGAGGACCGTTTGTCTTGCGAGGGGCTAGAGCTCTATGTACTCTGTCCATCTCTAGCCTTTCAACAGGGATGCCAGGCTGCAGTTCTTGGAAGAGAGCTATCATAGTAGCCTGTAAGTCTACAATAGACTCAGGAATCCCCCTGATTCTCAAATTAGAACGACGGTCTCTGTTCTCCTGGTCCTCTAAACGGGACTGTAATAACATATTCTCATCTTTAAGGTTATCTAGTTCAGAAGTATATTGTTGAGTATGAGTTTCAAGTTCATCTACCCGCACTTCTAATTCTGCTGTTCTCTGTCCCAGCTCTCTAATTTCCTTAGTCAGCTTGTCAGTTATATGGTCAGATGTTTGTTTAAGAGCTTTTTGCAGCATACGTTCAAATTGTTTGAACATAGTCGATTGAACTACTGATTTTGAGCTTGCTGTGTCAGAATCAGACTCACCAGCAGATTCCTGTGATTTTAAGCTGTGTGACAGAGGCTTGAGGCTGCGCTGTGTAGTGTGCTGTGAGGGGGCAGCCGACGCCATCTTGGATAACGGCCTGGACGAGGTTTCCTTTTTAGAAATGGCTTTATAATTGATTTTCTGGCCTTTAAGGACCATGATTTCAGTACCGAAGGGTCCTTTGATGTGAGGAACACAATTGTGTGTCGTTCGTTTGGCCGCTGAAGCCCGTGGCTCTCCGGTGTGTCCGTCCCTGGAGCAGAGCTCGAAGGAGACATGTCTGTTCCCTCAGACTCCACGCATGCCGCCATCAATGAACCAGAGAAGGAATTGTAATTCAGATACAAGAAGATTACATAGCTGAATTGGATAGATTGGTAGGGGACAAAAATACATATATTGTCCTGAAAAGAATCCTACAGTTAAATATAAAAAATGAATCAAAATAGTTTGAGACATCGATCCTGAATCTCGTCAAGGAGCTAGACACATATTCCCTACTCTCTCTAATTATAAAATTATTTTTCGAAATCTGATGCCCTAAACATCATGGTCCCCTCACACTAATTATGTTATTTGCAGTCCCACTTTCTGTTTAAATGGGCTATTAGGAAACTAAACTTTTTGGGAATATTTCTTACCCAAACCTTATCCACTATATTCAGAGAAAATTTCCCACCCTTGCTCTCTTGCATTTATAAGGACCTGCGGAAGTGGCAATGGTGTTGTACACTTGGTTTAGAAGAAACTGTATTTTAACTACTTAAGGACCGGAAGGATTTGCCCCCTTAATGACCAGGCCATTTTTTGCGATGCGGCACTGCAACTCTTTAACTGACAATTGCACAGTCATGCGACATTGTACCAAAACAAAATTTATGTCCTTTTTGCGCTATAAACAAAGAGCGACAATTTTGAAAAAAATGTACTTTCTGCTATAATACATATCCCAAAAAATATATTAAAAAAAACACATTTATTCATCAGTTTAGACTGATATATATTCTTCTACATATTTTTAGTAAAAAAAAAAAAAAATCGCAAAAGGCGTATATTGATTGGTTTGTACAAAATGTATTGCGTCTACAAACTATGGGATAGATTTAGGGACTTTTATTTATTTTTATTGTTTTCACTCGTAATGGTGGTGATCTGCGATTTTTAGCGGGGCTGCAACATTGCGGCAGACAAATCTGCCCCCAAATGACACTTTTTGGGGACCAGTGACATTATTACATTGATCAGTGCTATAAAAATGCACTGATCAATGTAAAAATGACACTGGCAGGGAAGAGGTTAACACTAGGGGGTGATCAAGGGGTTAAGTGTGTTCTCTCAGCATGTTCTAACTGTAGGGGGGATGCCAGGGACTAGGGATGAGCTTCATGTTCGAGTCGAACCCATGTTCAACTCGAACATCGTGTGTTCGGTCGCTCGCTGAATTATGAACGACATGGGCCATTCGCGACAAATTCGAGTGGCGCGTCACGGCCCATAATTCACTGCGGCATCGCAGTGCATTGCTGGCTGATGATTGGCCAAGCATGCACTATGACCCGCATGCTTGGCCAATCACAGCGCCTTCTGAACAGAGAGCCGTAATTGGCCAAAGCCAAAGAGGCTTTGGCCAATTATGGCTCAGGGGGTTTAGTACATGCCTCACACTATATAAGGCCGCTTGCACGGTGGCCCTGTGTAGTGTGTTCCGGCGTTCAGATAGAGAGAGAGAGAGAGAGAGAGAGAGAGAGAGAGAGAGAGAGAGAAAGAGACAGACAGTGTCATTTGATTTAGGTTAGATAGAGTAGGCAGGTTGAGTCAGTTAGCTGCAGTTACAGTGTATTGTGTGTATATATATATATATATATATATATATATATATATATATATACATCCCAGGTGTTGTATGTGTGTATATATATATATATATATATATATATATATATATATATATATACTGTATTCAGTTTAGTTAGATTCTGTTCTTCTCTTCATAATATACTGACAGGCAGGCAGGTGTTTTTACAGTATTTCCAGCTACTGTACTGTGTACCCTACACAGTCTCACCTACAGTATAGCAACCTGCAGCCGGGTGCTTGTGTAGGCTCTTTGAAGTATTTCCAGCTACTGTACTGTGTACCCTGCACAGTCTCACCTACAGTATAGCAACCTGCAGCCAGGTGCTTGTGTAGGCTCATTGAAGTATTTCCAGCTACTGTACTGTGTACCCTGCACAGTCTCACCTACAGTAAAGCTACTTGCAGCCAGGTGCTTGTGTAGGCTCATTGAAGTATTTCCAGTTACTGTACTGTGTACCCCGCACAGTCTCACCTACAGTATAGCTACCTACAGCCAGGTGCTTGTGTAGGCTCTTGACATATTTCCAGTTACTGTACTGTGTACCCTGCACAGTTGCACCTACAGTATAGCTACCTGAAGACAAGTGCAGGTGTTATCATACTAATAATACTACAGGCAGGCAGTTGATTCTGCTAGCTGCAGTTTAATAATAATATATATCCCAATTTTGTGCAGCTCACTGCAGGCCAATAGTATGTCTGGAAGGCCAACAAGGAGAGGCAGACAGTCACAAGCCAATAAAAGAGGGCAAGCAGGCTCTGTGTCTAGAGGCAACAGTGCTGGTCGTGGACACGGTGCATCCTCATCAGCACGTGGCCATGGGACACGCTTGGCCTTTTTTTCAGCAGCTGGCCGTGTTGAGCCGCAACATGCGGAAGACTTGGTCGAGTGGATGACCAAGCCGCCCTCATCCTGCTCATCCTCTCTCACCCAGGCTCAGGGTACTTTGTCTGGCAAAGCAGCTGCCAACGCGGCCTCTTCCCTCGGCTCAATGGCATCAGTGACTCCTTCCCTAGCCCTGCCATGTCCTCCTGAGGAGTCCCTCGAACTGTTTGACCACAGTGTTGGGTACATGCTCCAGAAGGATGCCCAGCGTTTTGAAGGCTCTGATGATGATACTGAGCTAGATGAAGGCAGTAACGAGAGCATGGACAGAGGGGTGCCCAAAAAGGACAGCAATCTGGCAGTCATGTTCCCCCCGCTGCAGCATACTGCCAGGTTTGCTCCAGTGATGAGGAGGGAGGGGATGATGAAGTCACTGACTCAACGTGGGTGCCTGATAGGAGGGAGGAGGAGGAGGAGGCACATCACCAACGAGGCAGGATGCCCTCCAGGGGCCAGCCTAAGGGCAGCACACTGACTGCATCACACCGCAGAGCTCCGCATGTGCAGGGTGCTGCTGTCTCTGCACGTTATTCCAAAAGTTCTTTGGTGTGGGCCTTTTTTGAGACGAGTGCATCAGATCGCACCGCTGCTATTTGCAACATATGTCTCAAGAGTATCTCGCGTGGCCAAAACATCTCCTGCTTGGGCACCACATGCTTGACCAGACATATGTTGACCTGCCATGCAGTTCGTTGGCAAGCGTACATAAAAGACCCACACCAAAGAACAAAGAGGATGTCTCCTTGCTCCTCATCAGCTGGGATCTCCAACCCCACTATACCTTCAGTCCTCTCTGAGACCTGCACTGAGAGGAATAAAGGTGTAGAATTAGGTGTGTCACAGCCAAGTACTTGGGGGCAATCTGCTATCGGTACACCGACATCAGATTGTACCAGGCAAATTTCCCTGCCCCAGCTGCTGCACCGCAGAAAGAAGTTCGCTTCCAGACATCCACATGCCCATCGGTTGAATGCTAGCTTGGCAAAATTGCTAGCACTTCAACTGCTGCTACCTTTTCAGTTGGTAGACTCTGCCCCCTTCCGTGAGTTTGTGGAATGTGCGGTTCCTCAGTGGCAGGTTCCCAAATGCCACTTTTTCTCACGGAAGGCAATTCCGGCTCTCTACCAGCATGTGGAAGGCAATGTCTTGGCCTCGCTGGACAGGGCGGTCAGTGGTAAGGTGCATATTACCGCTGACTCGTGGTCCAGCAGGCATGGACAGGGACGTTACCTAAGTTTCATGGCGCATTGGGTGACTCTGCTGGCAGCTGGGAAGGATGCAGGACAAGGTGCAGTGGTGTTGGAGGTTGTTCCACCACCACGCCTCCAAAATGCCAGTACTGGTGATTCTGACACACCTCTCTCCTCCACCCCCTCCTCTTCTTCTTCCTCCATGGCCTCTTCCTGTGCTTTGTTCTCTGAACCAGCGGTGCTCCGTAGGCATTCAAGGGGCTATGCAAGTACGCAGGCCAAAAGATGCCATGCGGTGCTTGAACTGGTGTGCTTGGGGGACAGGAGCCACACTGGGGCAGAGGTTCTGTCAGCTTTGCAGGGGCAGGTTCAGAGGTGGTTGACGCCATGCCAACTTAAGGCAGGAATGGTGGTTTGCGACAATGGCACCAACCTCCTCTCCGCCCTCCGACAGGGACAAATGACCCATGTGCCCTGTTTGGCTCACGTCCTTAACTTGGTGGTGCAGCGGTTCTTGGGCAGGTACCCGGGCTTACAGGATGTCCTGAGGCAGGCCAGGAAAGTCTGTGTGTCATATAATGCCAGTGCTCGGCTGGCAGACCTCCCAAAGGAATTTAACCTGCCCAAGAACCGCCTAATCTGTCACATGCCCACCAGGTGGAACTCAACGTTGGCCATGCTGCAGCAGCTGCACACGCAGCAGAGGGCCACCATTGAGTACCTGTGCGACTATGGCACCAGGACAGGGTCAGGGGAGCTTGTTTTTTTTCCCTACGCCAGTGGGCCATGATCAGGGATGCATGCACTGTCCTGTCACCATTTGAGGAGGCCACGAGGATGGTGAGCAGTGACAGTGCATGCATCAGTGACACTGTCCCCCTTGTCCACCTGTTGGAGCACACGCTGAGTGGAATAATGGACAGGGCAATTGAGGCAGAACAGAGGCGGAAGAGGAGGACTTCCTTAGCTCTCAAGGCCCCCTTTATCCAGACAGTGTTCCTGCGTGCCCGCCGATCACACAGGAAGAGGATGATGAGGAGGAGGATTGTGTCAGCATGGAGGTGGAGCCTGGCACTCAACATCAGCAGCAGTCTTTAAGGGATCATTTACAGTCCCAAGAAACCCATGGACTTGTACGTGGCTGGGAGGAGGTGGCTGCGGATCATGTCATCCTTAGTGACCCAGAGGACTCCGGACTGAATGCCTCAGCCCTCAGCAAACCTACGCTGCATGGCCTCCCTGATCCTGCAAAGCCTGCGGAAGGATCCTCGTATTCGTGGTATCAAGGAGAGGGATCAATACTGGCTGGCAACCCTCCTTGATCCACGTTACAAGGGTAAGGTTGCGGACCTTATCTTGCCATCGCAGAGGGAGCAGAGGATGAAACATCTTCGGGAGGCCTTGCAGAAAGGTCTGTGCAACGCGTTCCCAGAGACTGGGAGGTTACAAACTCCTGTTCCTGGACAACGTGTTGCTGAGGCTTCAGTCAGTCAAAGAAGGAGCAGTGGAGAAGGTGGCTGTCTGACCGATGCGTTCAGAAAATTTTTTAATCCGCAGCCCCAAGGTATGATCGGTTCCAGCAACCATTGCCAAGGTCTCTTTTACATGGTGCAGGAATATCTAGGGGCAAGATCTGACCTGGACACCTTTCCCACTGAAAATCTTCTGGGTTACTGGGGGGTCTTGAGGATGGATCACTGGCCAGAGCTTGCACAGTATGCAATTGAGCTACTGGCCTGCCCTGCATCCAGCGTTCTTTCGGAACGCACATTCAGTGCTGCTGGAGGCTTTGTAACCGATCACAGGGTGCGTCTGTCCACCGACTCGGTCGATCGACTGACCTTCATAAAAATGAATTAGTCTTGGATCACCACCAGCTACCAAGCACCTGATGCTGATGTAACCGAATAATTTTTTTGGAAATGTCAGCTCCCTTCAAGTCTATGCTGATGCTGAGTGACTATCCTGTTATGCTGAGTAATTATCCTCTTCCTCCTCAATGATCATGCTGATAGCTTGTAAGAACATTTTTGGTTCTGGGCACCACCACCAGTGCCTAAGGCCCAATTTTTCAGCCCCTGTTTAACAGGGGCACGTAATTACAATTTTTGATGCAATTCTTTGCAGCAGGGCTTGTTTCTGCACTCCAACTAGAGTATCTGTGAGGGGTTGCAGTGTTGTGGCACCAGCACCACCACCACCAAAGGCCCAATGTTTCAGCCCCTGTTCAACAGGGGCATGTAATTACAATTCTTGATATAATATTTCACAGCAGGGCCCGTTCCAGCGCCCACCAAGAGTAACTGTGAGGACTAATGCCCCGTACACATGATCGGATTTTCCGACGGAAAATGTGTGAAAGGACCTTGTTGACAGAAATTCCGACCGTGTGTAGGCTCCATCACACATTTTCCATCGGATTTTCCGACACACAAAGTTTGAGAGCAGGCTATCAAATTTTCCGACAACAAAATCCGTTGTCGGAATTTCCGATCGTGTGTACATAAATCCAACGCACAAAGTGCCAGGCATGCTCAGAATAAATAAAGAGATGAAAGCTATTGGCTACTGCCCCGTTTAGAGTCCCGACGTACGTGTTTTAAGTCACCGCGTTCAGAACGATCGGATTTTCCGACAACTTTGTGTGACCATGTGTATGCAAGACAAGTTTGAGCCAACATCCGTCGGAAAAAATTCTTGGATTTTGTTGTCGGAATGTCCGATCAGTGTCCGACCGTGTGTACGGGGCATTACAGTGTTGTGGCACCAGCACCACCATCACCAAAGGCCTAATTTTTCTGCCCCTGTTCAACAGGGGCATGTAATTACAATTCTTGATCTAATACTTCACAGCAGGGCCCTGTGAGGGCTTACAGTGTTGTGGCAACACCAACACCTAAGGCCCAAATTTCTGCTGAGTATATAGGGCAGGCCCCTACTTTCAAACATCCAACTTACAAACGACTCCTACTTGCAAACGGAAGGAGACAACAGGAAGTGAGATGAAATCTACCCCTAGGAAGGGAAATTCTCTCCTGTAAGAGTTAATATGGAAAAAAAACATTTCTCCTTTCCACTGATGCTTTATAACCAATCCTTGTTTCACTAAAAACCCCAAATTTTCAAAAAACATTTGTCATTGGGACAGAAAGTGAGGTGAAATCTTCTGAAGAGGTGCACAGACAGCAAAACAAATGTCACATGGGTGATAACCCTTCCCTATGTTTTCCAAAAAGCTTAAAATAGATTTTTTTGCTGGAGCTAAACACGTTAAAAATGTACCAGTTCAAAATTACAAACAGATTATACTTAACAACAAACCTACAGTCCCTGTCTTGTTTGCACCGCCTGTATACTGCTGTTCAGACTATATAGGGCCTGGTGGCCCCACACCTTTCCTTTTTTTTAATTTGGGTGCAGGGTTCCCCTTAATATCCATACAAGACCCAAAGGGCCTGATAATGGACTGGGGGGTACCCATGCCGTTTGTCTCACTGATTTTCATTCATATTGCCAGGACCCGACATTACATTAAAGCCGCAAGCAGTTTTAAATTACTTTTATTCCTTTAAAAATGTCATTTTGTGCAGGGACTGTTCTAAGCACGGGAAATATGCGCCACTTTACAAGCATACCATAGACACCCCCCAGGTATGATATTTAAAGGAATATTTCACTTTTTTTTTTTACTTTAAGCATCCTTAAAATCACTGCTCCCGAATAAACGGCCGTTTTAAAAACTTTTTTTTGCATTGATATATGTCCCCTGGGGCAGGACCCGGGTCTCCAAACCCTTTTTAGGATAATACAATGCAAATTAGCCTTTAAAATTAACACTTTTGATTTCGAACGTTCGAGTCCCATAGACATCAATGGGGTTCTAACGTTCGTGCGAATTTTCAGTCCATTCGCAGGTTCTGGTGCGAACCGAACCGGGGGGTGTTCGGCTCATCCCTACCAGGGACATGGCAGAGTTCACTGTTCCCGATCACTGGGAACAGTAGATCTCTGTCATGTCTCCTGTCAGAACGAGGATCCGCTTATTTACACTGGCAGATCCCTGTTCTGCCTCTGCACTAGGCGATCACGGGTCGCCGGCGGACATCGAGTCATTGTCATCCCACCCAACTTTGTTCGGCAAGTCAAAAGGGAATTCATACAGTTTTTATGGGCAGACGGCTCGTTTTAGGATGGATACTCTCTATATGCCTAAACAATTCGAGGGACTGGGCTTTCCCAACCCAATGTGTTACAATCATTCGTCACACCTGGTCAGAGTGTTAACTGGTCTAGTGTAAGCATATGCACTTAAAGAACTGGGCTTCTCTGGAACATGCCCTATCTCCCGTTGCCCTGAAAGTACCTCCATAGCTGTGGGACTCCTGCCCTACTGCAGTTCAATACCATCTGATTATTGATGCTACTCTCAAGGTTGTGTCCAAAGTCAGGCCTAAGATGATGAACACAAATATACTCTCTAGCCCATATTTCCAATTATAGGAAACCCAGATTTCCCACCTGGACTCTATATTTAATCTATTCTGAATGCCAAACCAATTATGCCTGAAGGACTTCTGTGACAATGACGCCTGGAAATCTGTCCCAGCTTTACAATCGATGCTGGACACCCTCCCCTCCCCTACCCTTGCGGCAGGTATTTAAAATCCGACACTACCTCTCATTCCCCCACCAGTGGCAGGTGACCCTCTCTGAATCCACATCCTTTGAGGGGTACAAACACTTAATCCCTCTGACATGGTTTTTCACTCACATTCTCCATTTTTCACTCACAGTCTCTATGCTCTGCTCCCCACAGAATTGCTACACCCCTATCTTCAATTTAGAATGGGATAAATTGTGGGTGGAATACTTTACAGGCTCCTAAACAAAAAATAATAAATGCATTTTTTTACCTGCAAAAAAAAGTGCATTATTATTTTTTGTAACGGTTAACTTATCCTTTAAACACATTTTTTTTCTGGTATAAGGAACCATTTCCCCTGTTGATTAGGGGGATAGCAATTGGAGTTAGATTTGCCCCTCACCCCATTTTTGCAATTATTGTTATATCCAAATGGGAACAAGAAAGTGTATTGAGAAATAAGCCCAATTAATTATTTTGTTTCAAATGGTTTATTGATGATATTTTGATTATTTGGCTAGTCTCAAATTAATCATTACAGTTATTTATGGATGAGATGAATAGTAATAAAATAAACATTAGTTTACCTTGGAAGGAAGAAAGGAAGAGTACTGTATTTTTAGATTTTGTAATAGTGGCTGAAAGGGGTGTTTTTAGTACAAAAACATATTATAAGCCATCAGACAGAAATTCTTATATACCTAGGGTTAGTTGCCATCACCATTCTTGGTTGGTGAATGTACCTAAAGGACAGCTAATGTGCTTTAGGAGAAATTGTACAGAAGAAGATATGTTCCTTGCACAAGCTCAAGTACTTAGAGAAAGATTTATGAATAAAAGATATACCGAGGGTAATATTCAAAGAGATATTGTAAAAGTCCAGAATATGAATAGGGAGGATTTATAAAGAATAAAGTGGTCGCTGAAAGGGTACAACATGGAGAACAGGCTGAAACAGCGCTGTGGAAAATTCTCCATCACGTTGGTCTTGCCAGGCTGGGAATTGATGCTATCCTCAATAAGCTGACTAGGACCTCCTGTAATTTAAAAGGTCCACCTTTTGAATAAGGATAAGCATCCAATTTGTAAACACACAAGTGCAGGTGATGGTTTGCCGAGAAGAGGAGGAATTGAGTATCACATGTGGGGTCAAAATTTTTGATTTATGCACATGGATACAAGTTCATTTATAAGTTTCTGATTCATTACTTTTTATGATTTATGCCTATGGATACAATTGTATTATTTTTAGTTTAATGACACATTTTAGTTTCACCATAGAGAAGATTCACTGTTATATAAAACAACTACTGCAATATATTGCTATTGTTTTTTATTGGATGTCTAACACTATAAGATACATATACATAATTGATTTATTTTTCTTTAACACATTTAGGAGGGAAAGTGAGGTAGCTAGGGGGAGCGATGCACATTGTAATTTTTATATTTGGTAGTGATGTTGGAAGAACATTTGGAAACTAAATGCCAGGTAGTTATCCAGTCCTCTGTGTCTTTTTCCGTACCCATGTATTTATACAATTTTAGGGTATAAGAATGGATTAGTATGGATGATAGAAAATTTAGTTGTGAATAAAGTAGGGATATTGCACAAGGTGCATGACACTCAAAATTGAGCTCAGGTGCATCCTGTTTCCACTGATCATCCTTGAGATGTTTCTACAACTTTATTGGAGTCCACCTGTGGTAAATTCAGTTGATTGGACAAGATTTGGAAAGGCACACACCTGTCTATATAAGGTCCCACAGTTAATAGTGCATGTCAGAGCACAAATCAAGCCATGAAGTCCAAGGAATTGTCTGTAGACCTCTGGGACAGGATTGTATCAAGGCACAGATCTGGGGAAGGATACAGGAAGATTTCTGCAGAATTGAAGGTCCCAATGGGGCCTCCATCATCCTGTAAATGAAAGAAGTTTGGAACCACCAGGAATCTTCCTAGAGCGGACCGCCCAGCCAAACTGAGCGATCAGGGAAGAAGGGCAGTAGTCAGGGAGGTGACCAAGAACCCGGTGGTCACTCTGACAGAGCTCCAGTGTTTCTCTGTGGATAGAGGAGAAACTTCCAGCAGAATAACAATCTCTGCAGCACTCCACCAATCAGGCCTGTATGGTAGAGTGGCCAGATGGAAGTAACTTCTCAGTAAAAGGCACTTGACAGCTCACCTGGAGTTTGCGAAAAGGCACCCGAAGGACTCTCAGATCATAAGAAACAAATTTTTTTGGTCGTATGAAACAAAGATTGAACTCTTTGGCCTGAATGGCAAGCGCCATGTCTGGAGGAAGTCAGGCACCACTCATCATCTGGCCAATACCATCCCTACAGTGAAGCATGGTGGTGGCAGCATCATTTTGTGGGGATGTTTTTCAGTGGCAGGAACTGGGAGACTAGTTAGGATTGAGGGAAAGATGAATGCAGCAATGTACAGAGACATCCTTGATGAAAACCTTCTCCGAAGCACCCTGGTCCTCAGAGTAGGGCGAAGGTTCATCTTCCAACAGGACAACGAGTCAGCGACCCTAGGCACACGGCCAGGATAACAAAGGAGTGGCTAAGGGACAACTCTGTGAATGTCCCTGACTGGCTAAGCCAGAGCCCAAGCTTGAACCCGATTGAACATCTCTGGAGCAATCTGAAAATGTCTGTGCACCGACTCTCCCCATCCAACCTGATGGAGCTTGAGATATTCTGCAAAGAAGAATGGAATAAACTGCCCAAAAATAGGTGTGCCAAACTTGTAGCATCATAGTTACATAGTTGGTGAGGTTGAAAAAAGACACAAGTCTATCAAGTCCAACCTGTGCGTGTGCTTTTATGTCAGTATTACATTGTATACCCCTGTATGTTAAGGTTGTTTAGGTGCCTATCTAATACTTTTTTGAAATTATCTATGCTCCCTGCTGAAACCACTGCTTGTGGAATAGAATTCCACATTCTTACTGATCTTACAGTAAAGAACCCTCTACGCAGTTTAAGGTTAAACCGCTTCTCTTCTAATTTTAGTGAATGGCCACGCCTCTTTTTAATTTCCCTTTCGCTGAATGTTTTATCCTTATTGTGGGGTCACCAGTACGGTATTTGTACATTGAAATCATATCCCTTCTCAAGCGTCTTCTCTCCAGAGAGAATAAGTTCAATGCTCGTAATCTTTCCTCATAACTAAGGCCCTCCAGTCCCTTTATTAGCTTTGTTGCTCTTCTCTGGACTCTCTCCAGTTCAAGCACATCCTTCCTGAGGACAGGTGCTCAGATTTCGATGGCATACTCCAGGGACCCTAGGACCACCAGGTCCTTTTCCATCCTAGATTCCCATAGAGGTTCTCCCCTTAATGAGTAAATTGCATTCATATTTTTGCCACTCATATGCATAATTTTACATTTTTCTACATTAAACCTCATTTGCCATGTAGTACCCACCCCATTAATTTGTTCAGATCTTCATGCAAGGTTTCCACATCCTGCAGAGAAATGATTGTCCTCAAGAAGACCTGAGGCTGTAATTGGTGCCAAAGGTGCTTCAACAAAGTATTGAGCAAAGGCTACCTTTCCTTTTCCTCCCTGTACATGAGCTGACTGCATTTGAATTTTATTTCTTCATATCAATAAAGATGCCTTCTATGGTGTGCGGCCGTCCAGGATCTTTTTCTTTCCTCAAGCTTGTGCAGAGACAGCACCTGTGAGTTCCATTAGGAATTTGAGAGATTGGAGCGGCAATCTTTTGCTTATTGAGCAAAGGCTGTGAATAATTATGTACATGTGATTTTTTCGTTTTTTTTATTTTCAATAAATTTGCAAAGATTTCAAACAAACTGCTTTCACATTGTCATTATGGGGTATTGTTTGTAGAATTCTGTGGAAAATAATGAATTTGATCCATTTTGAAAGAGGCTCTATAACATAACAAAATGTGGAAAAAGTGAATACTTCCGGATGCACTGTATATTCAAAAAGTAGGGAGGATGAAAAAGTCCCTGCCCTCTAGTAGGGAAGAGAGTCGGTGTTGAAATTGCATGTGAAAAATAAATAAATAAAAGGACGGCGCTAATTCAACATCTCTTAAATAAATCAGAAAAGAGAAGAAAAGTCCACATAACCTCTTTAAAAGTGTTCAATATTGTGAAATATGGTAAGTGACAAGTAGAAAGTCTGTGCTTCACCAACACTCGTGTGAGAGAGAAAGCTCACCAAATAGCAAATTGTTAAAACAACAATAGCATAGATATCATATATGTGGACAGGCAAGCAATATCAGAGAGAAATAGTCCATGACTTGTCTGATATCAGCTGCTAGAGCTTGCAATTCTTATGCAGGCAGACACTCAAAGGAAGCAGAGTAGAATGACATATATAGCCTGTACATATGCCAATAATAATTCCTGAAGTTTGCACTTACATTCGTTGTTGCTATAGGTTAGCACTGTCAAGTACAGCTCACTAGTAGGAAAAAACCACACTGTTTCCCTGACTCTCGGGGTGCGTTCCACCACTCGAGAGATTGGAACCAGGAAACCAGAAGTGACGTCAGTGCGAAAAAGCGCGCAGCCTCAATGCATTTCGTGGGTTCACGTCTTCAGCTTCCTGATTTCAATTATTTCAGTGTACAAATACGGTACTGGTGACCCCACAAAAGTAATAAAGGTTTTCCACGAAAGTGAATTTAATTAGACACACGGCCATTCACTAAAATTAAAAGAAAAGCGGTTAAACTTTAAACTGCGTAGAGAGTTAAGAGCAGTTAAGATGTGGAATGCTCTTCCACAAGCAGTAGTTTCAGTGGGGAGCATCGATAATTTCAAAAAACTGTTAGATATACAATGTAATACTGACATAAAATCACACACATAGGTTGGACTTAATGGACTTGTGTCTTTTTTCAACCTCACCTACTATGTAAGCAGCAAACAGCTAACATAAAGTAAGCAAAATTTTCCTAGAGTTCCCAGGCTCCTGTACCTGTGTACAACCTCTACATGGTTCTCAATATTAACTGACAATCCCTGAAGGTAATTTTTCATGTAAAAGGAAGTATATGTCCTTTTTTCTCAATAAACATATTGAAAAAAAAAAAAGTATATCTCACTCAGAAGGAGGAAGCCTCAGATGTTCCTTTGATCTTGAATGCATGGATCAAAACACAAACAGGCTGCATTCTGATCTGTGCATTGGACCTGCACAACTGTACTGTACATTTCGCAAAGCGCTTGTAGATTCATATAGGTTTGTGCAGCCGGCTGCCTGTCATTGACTTGAACAGGCTGCCTGTACGTAGATGCATCCCGCACATGTGAAAACGAGCCTTTACGGTGCCTTGAAAAAGTATTCACACCTCACATGTTGTCATGTTACAACCAAAAATGTAAATGTATTTTTAAGTTCAATATTTTTTTTATTATAAGTAGATAATAACAAACATTGCATGAGAGACAATGACTACGTAGTAGGGATGAGCCGAACACCCCCAGTTCGGTTTGTGGTAGAACATGCGAACAGACCAAAAATTTATGAAAACACGCAAACCCCGTTAAAGTACATGGGACTCGAACGTGAAAAATCAAAAATGCTAATTTTAAAGGCTAATATGCAAGTTATTGTCATAAAAATTGTTTTGGGTCCTGCCCCAGCGGACATGTATCAATGCAAAAAAAAAGTTTTAAAAACAGCCGTTTTTTTCGGGAGCAGTGATTTTAATAATGCTTAAAGTGAAACAATAAAAGTGTAATATTCCTTTAAATATCGTGCCTGGGGGGTGTCTATAGTATGCCTGTAAAGTGGCGCATTTTTCCCGTGTTTAGAACAGTCCCTGCACTAAATGACATTTCTAAAGGAAAAAAAGTCATTTAAAACTGCTTGTGGCTGTAATGTAATGTTGCCCCCCCCCCCCCCAGCCCATTACCAGGCCCTTTGGGTCTGGTATGGATATTAAGGTGAACCCCGCACCCAAATTAAAAAGAAAAAAAAAAAAGGCGCAGTATACAGGCGGTCCCCGGGTTACAAACAAGATAGGGACTGTAGGTTTGTTCCTTAAGTTGAATCTGTTTGTAATTTGGAACAGGTACATTTTGTAAGTGTAGCTCCAGCCAAAAAAATCTATTTTTAAGCTTTTTGGATAACATAGGGAAGGGTTATCATCACCCCTGTAACATTTGTTTTGCTGTCTGTGCCCCTGTTCAGAAGATTTCTCCTCATTTTCTGTCCCAATGACAATTTGATTTAGAAAATTTTTAGTTATTAGGGAAACAAGGATTGACTGAAGCATCAGTGGGGAGACACCTTTTTCCCATATTAACTCTTACAGGAGAGAATTTCCCTTCCTGGGGTAGATTTCCTCTCACTTCCTGATGTCTCCCTCCGTTTGTAAGTAGGAGTCGTTTGTAAGTCGGATGTTTGAAAATAGGGGACCACCTGTATATATTACACGGCCTGTCCTAAAAATTGGGCCTTAGGTGGTGGTGGTACCAGAACACTGTAAGCCCTCACAGTTACCCTTGGTGGGCGCTGGAATGGGCCCTGCTGTAAAATATTATATCAAGAATTGTAATGACATGCCCCTGTTTAACAGGGGCAGAAAAATTGGGCCTTAGGAGGTGGTGGTGGCACAACACTGTAAAGCCTCACAGATACTTTTGTTGAGCGCAGGAACAAGCCCTGCAGTGAAATATTAGATCAAAAATTGTAATTACACGCCCCTGTTAAACAGGGGCAGAAAAATTGGGCCTTAGGCAGTGGTGGTGGTGCCGCAACACTGCAACCCCTCACAGATACTCTTGTTGAGCGCAGGAACGAGCCCTGCTGTTAAATATTTGATCAAAAATTGTAATTACGTGCCCCTGTTAAACAGGGGCAGAAAAATTGGGCCTTAGGTAGTGGTGGTGGTGCCCTGAACCGAAAATATTCTTAGAAGCTATCATGATGAAAATTGAGGAGGAATAGGATAGTCACTCAGCATAATAGGATAGTCACTCAGCATATGCAGTCTTCAAGGGATCCCACATCCATAGAAAAATCATTTGGTTACATCAGCATCAGGTGCTTGGTAGCTGGTGATCCAAGACTGATTCATTTTTATGAATGTGAACCGATCAACAGAGTCTGTGGACAGGCGCACTCTGTGATCGGTTACAAAGCCTCCAGCAGCACTGAATGTGAGTTCAGAAAGAACGCTGGATGCAGGACAGGCAAGTAGCTCAATTGCTTATTGAGCAAGCTCTGGTCAGTGGTCCATCCTCAAGATCCAGTAACCCAGTGGATGTTCTGGTGGAAATGTCTCCAAGTCTGATTTTTTCCCTAGATATTCCTGCACCATGTAATTCAGACATTGGCGATGGTTGCTGGAACCGATCAGACCTGGGCGCTGAGGACTGAAGAATTGCCTGAAGGCATCGGTCAGCCGGCCACCTTCTCCACCGCTTTTTCTGTGACTGAACGAAGCCTCAGCAACACGTTGTCCAGCTCCAGGAAACTGTAACCTCCCAGGCTCTGGAAATGCAGTGCACAAACCTTTCTGCATGGCCTCCCGAAAATGTTTCATCCTCTGCTCCCTCTGCGAAGGCTGGATAAGTTCTGCAACCTTACCCTTGTAACATGGATCAAGAAGGGTTGCAAGCCAGTAATGATCCCTCTCCTTGATACCACGAATCCTAGGATCCTTTTGCAAGCTTTGCAGGGTCAAGGAGGCCATGCAGCGTAGGTTTGCAGAGGCATTCGATCCTGAGTCCTCTGGGTCACTAAGGATCACATGATCCTTAACCACCTCCTCCCAGCCACGTACAGCTCCATGGGTTTCTGGGGACTGCAAACGATCCCCTGAAGACTGCTGCTGATGCTGAGTGTTATCCTCCACCTCCATGCTGACACAATCCTCCTCCTCTTCTTCTTTCTGTGTGATCGCCGGGCCTGCAGCAATACTAGTATCTGGATAAAGGAGGCCTTGAGAGGTAAGGAAGTCCTCCTCTTCCTCCCGCTGTTCTGCCTCAAGTGCCCTTTACATTATTCCACAAAGCATGTACTCCAACAGGAAGACAAGAGGGACAGTATCACTGATGCATGCACTGTCACTGCTCACCATCCTCGTGGCCTCCTCAAATGGTGACAGGACAGTGCATGCATCCTTGATCAGCAGCCACTGGCGTGTTGAAAAACGGCCAAGCTCCCCTGACCCTGTCCTGGTGCCATACTCACACAGGTACTCATTGATGGCCCTCTGCTGTGTGT
The DNA here is from genome assembly GCF_042186555.1 of Aquarana catesbeiana. Lineage (NCBI taxonomy): Eukaryota > Metazoa > Chordata > Amphibia > Anura > Ranidae > Aquarana > Aquarana catesbeiana. Next base: position 440,343,518 of record NC_133327.1, on the reverse strand, counting down.
GCAGTCGCTGCAGCATTGCCAACGTTGAGTTCCACCTGGTGGGCATGTCACAAATGAGGCGGTTCTTGGGCAGGTTGCATTCTCTTTGAATGTCAGCCAGCCGAGCACTGGCATTATATGACCAGCGGAAATGACCACAGACTTTCCTGGCCTGCCTCAGGAGATCCTGTAAGCCCGGGTACCTGCTCAAGAACCACTGCACCACCAAATTCAGGACGTGCGCCAAACAGGGAACATGGGTCAAGTGTCCCTGTCGGAGGGTGGAGAGGAGGTTGGTGCCATTGTCGCATACAACCATTCCTGGCTGAAGCTGGCATGGTGTCAGCAACCTCTGAGCCTGCCCCTGCAGAGCTGACAGAATCTATGCCCCAGTGTGGCTACTGTCCCCTAGGCAGACCAACGCAAGCACAGCATGGCATCTTTTTGCCTGAGTGCTTGCTTAGCCCCTTGAACGCCTATGGAGCGCCACTGGTTCAGAGGAGAAATCTGCAGAGGAAGAGGAAGAGGCCATAGTGGAAGAAGAAGAGGAGGGGGTGGAGGAGAGAACTGTGGCAGAATCACCACTAGCATTTACCATGAGTAAGCAGTAATATGCACCTTACTGCTGACCGCCCTGTCCAACGAGGCCAAGACATTGCCATCCACATGCTGGTAGAGAGCCGGAATGGCCTTCCGTGAAAAGAAATGGCGTTTGGGAACCTGCCACTGAGGTACCGCACATTCCACAAATTCATGAAAGGGGGCAGAGTCTACCAGCTGAAAAGCCAGCAGTTGCAGTGCTAGCAATTTGGCCAAGCTAGCATTCAGACGCTGAGCATGTGGATGGCTGGGACTGAATTTATTTCAATGTTTAGCAACTGGGGTAGGGAAATTTGCCTGCTAAAATCCGATGTTGGTGTACTGCTAGCAGACTGGCCGCAGGTACTTGGGACATCTATTTCTATACCTTCATTCCTCTCAGTGCAGGTTTCTGAGAGGACTGGAGGTATAGTGGGGTTGGAGATCCCAGCTCATGAGGAGCAAGGAGAGGTCCGCCTTGTTCTTTGATGTGGGTCTTTTAAGGGCTGTTGCCAACGGACTGCATGGGAGGTCATCATATGTCTGGTCAATCATGCGGTGCCCAAGCGGCTGCTGTTTTGGCCATGCTTGATACGCTTCAGACCTATGTTGCAAACAACAATGGTGCGATCTGCTGTACACGTGTCAAAAAAGGCCCACACCAAAAAACTTTTATGCGGGGAGTCAGCAGTGCCCTGCACCTGCTTAGCTCTACGGTGTGATGCAATAGGGTGGCTGCCCTTAAGCTGCCCCCTAGAGGGCATCCTACCTCCTTGGAGATGTGCCTCCTCCTCTCTTCTATCAGGCACCCAGGTTGAGTCAGTGACCTCATCATCCCCTGCCTCCTCGTCACTGGAGCAAACTTAGCAGTATGCTGCAGCTAGGGGAACATGACTGCCAGTTTCTTGACCTTCTTGGGCACCCCCTCTCTCTAGGCTGATGTTACTCCCTTCCTCAACCAGGGTACCATCATCCGAGCCTTCAAATCGATGCGCATCCTCCTGCAGCATGTACCCGACACTGTGGTCGAATAGTTACGGGACTCCTCCGTGCATGATGGGGGGCTAGGGAAGGAGTGACTGTTGACATAGAGCCAATGGAATAGGCCACTTTGACAGCTGCATTGGCAGGCAAACTACTCTGAGCCTGGGTGACAGAGGATGAGGAGGATGAGGAGGGCTTTGTTTGTCCATTCCACCAACTCTTTTGCATGTTGTGGCTCAATAACACGGCCAGCTGCAGGAAAAAAGGACAAGCGTGCCCCACGGCCACGTGCTAAGGATGCAGCGTGTCCACGACCAGCACTGTTGACTGTAGACACAGAGCCAGCTTGCCCTCTTTTAGAGTCTATCTCTCCTTGCTGGCCTTCCGGACATGCTGTAAATTTTGTTTAGCAAAAAAACAATAAGTAGTAGCAACTGCACTAGGGGTGCATGGTACTGTGTACACCAACAGAAGTGTAATAACAACTATGGGTGCACTGTATTGTGTACTGTGTACACCACCAGATAAGTAGTAGCAACTGTACTAGGGGTGCACAGTACTGTGTACACCAACAGAAGCTTAATAACAACTATGGGTGCACTGTATGTATTGTGTACACCACCAGGAAAGTAGTAGCAACTGCACTAGGGGTGCACGGTACTGTGTACACCAACAGAAGTTTAATAACAACTTTGGGTCTACTGTATTGACCACCAGAAAAGTATGAGCAACTGCACTATGGGTGCACATAACTGTATACTGTGTACACCGCCTGAAGTATATTAGAAAGAGTACACCAGGAACGGCCTGCAGTGAGTTATAGCTAAACTGTATGCAGTGTATATATATATATATATATATATATATATATATATGAGACTAACTGTATATATGTATTAAATACACTACAGCTAACTGAATCACCTGCCTGCCTGAATTATATTAGAAACAGTACACCAGGAACAGCCTGCAGTCAGATCTAGATAAACTGGATACAGTGGATATATATATATATATATATATATATATATACACATATACATATACGAGACTGACTGTATATCTATATTAAATACACTGCAGCTAGTTAATTCACCCGCCTTCCTGAAGTATATTAGAAACAGTACACCAGGAACAGACTGCAGTCAGATCTAGCTAAACTGGATACAGTGGATATTTATTTTATTTTATTTATTTCAGGTACTTATATAGCGCCATCAATTGACGCAATGCTTTACATATACATTGTACACTCACATCAGTATATGAGACTAACTGTATATATGTATTAAATACACTACAGCTAACTGAATCACCTGCCTGCCTGAAGTATATTAGAAACAGTACACCAGGAACAGCCTGCAGTCAGATCTAGATAAACTGGATACAGTGGATATATATATATATATATATATATATATATATATATATATATATATATATATATATATACACATATACATATACGAGACTGACTGTATATCTATATTAAATACACTGCAGCTAGTTAATTCACCCGCCTTCCTGAAGTATATTAGAAACAGTACACCAGGAACGGACTGCAGTCAGATCTAGCTAAACTGGATACAGTGGATATTTATTTTATTTTATTTATTTCAGGTACTTATATAGCGCCATCAACTGACGCAACGCTTTACATATACATTGTACACTCACATCAGTCCCTACCCTCAAGGAGCTTACAATCTAAGGTCCCTAACTCACATTCATACATACTAGGGACAATTTAGACAGGATCCAATTAACCTATCAGCATGTCTGGATATATAGATTATAGGATATATATATATATATATATATATATATATATATATATATATATATATATACACACATACAGTGGGGACGGAAAGTATTCAGACCCCCTTAAATTTTTCACTCTTTGTTATATTGCAGCCATTTGCTAAAATCATTTAAGTTCATTTTCCTCATTAATGTACACACAGCACCCCATATTGACAGAAAAACACAGAATTGTTGACATTTTTGCAGATTTATTAAAAAAGAAAAACTGAAATATCACATGGTCCTAAGTATTCAGACCCTTTGCTCAGTATTTAGTAGAAGCACTCTTACAGCCATGAGTCTTTTCGGGAAAGATGCAACAAGTTTTTTACACCTGGATTTGGGGATCCTCTGCCATTCCTCCTTGCAGATCCTCTCCAGTTCTTTCAGGTTAGATGGTAAACGTTGGCGGACAGCCATTTTTAGGTCTCTCCAGAGATCCTCAATTGGGTTTAAGTCAGGGCTCTGGCTGGACCATTCAAGAACAGTCACTGAGTTGTTTTAGCTGTGTGCTTAGGGTCATTGTCTTGTTGGAAGGTAAACCTTCGGCCCAGTCTGAGGTCCTGAGCACTCTGGAGAAGGTTTTCTTCCAGGATATCCCTGTACTTGGCCGCATTCATCTTTCCCTCGATTGCAACCAGTCATTCTGTCCCTGCAGCTGAAAAACACCCCCACAGCATGATGTTGCCACCACCAGGCCAAAAAGTTCTATCTTGGTCTCATCAGACCAAAGAATCTTATTTCTCACCATCTTGGAGTCCTTCAGGTGTTTTTTAGCAAACTCCATTCAGGCTTACATGTGTCTTGCACTGAGGAGAGGCTTCCATCAGGCCACTCTGCCATAAAGCCCTGACTGGTGGAGGGCTGCAGTGATGCTTGACTTTCTACAACTTTCTCCCATCTCCCGACTGCATCTCTGGAGCTCAGCCACAGTGATCTTTGGGTTCTTCGTTACCTTTCTCACCAAGGCTCTTCTCCCCCGATAGCTCAGTTTGGCCAGACGGCCAGCTCTAGGAAGGGTTCTGGTCGTCCCAAACGTCTTCTATTTAAGGATTATGGAGGCCCCTGTGCTCTTAGGAACCTTAAGTGCAGCAGATTTTTTTTGTAACCTTGGCCAGATCTGTGCCTTGCCATAATTCTGCCTGAGCTCTTCAGGCAGTTCCTTTGACCTCATGATTCTCATTTGCTCTGACATGCACTGAGGTCTTATATAGAAAGGTGTGTGGCTTTCCTAATCAAGTCCAGTCAGTATAATCAAACACAGCTAGACTCAAATGAAGGTGTAGAACCATCTCAAGGATGATCAGAAGAAATGGACAGCACCTGAGTTAAATATATGAGTGTCACAGCAAAGGGTCTGAATACTTAGGACCATATGATATTTCAGTTTTTCTTTTTTAATAAATTTGCAAAAATGTCAACAATTCTGTGTTTTTCTGTCAATATGGGGTGTTGTGTGTACATTAATGAGGAAAAAAAATGAACTTAAATGATTTTAGCAAATGGCTGCAATATAACAAAGAGTGAAAAATTTAAGGGGGTCTGAATACTTTCTGTCCCCACTGTATATACACATATATATATATATATATATATATATATATATATTAAATACACTGCAGCTAACGGAATAACCTGCCTGCCTGCTCAATCTAAATGACACTCTCTTTCCGTCCACGCCGGCAACGGCACACTACATGCGGCCGACATGCAGGCAGCCTTATATAGTGTGGGGCGTCCCCCTGAGCCATGATTGGCAAAAGGCACCCTGCCTTTGGTCAATTATGGCTCTCGTAGCTGAGGGCGCTGTGATTGGCCAAAGCATGCAGGTCATGGTGCATGCTCTGGCCAATCATCATACAGCAATGCACTGCTCTCCCGCAGTGCATTATGGGCCATTACCTGCTGCTCGAATTTGGCACTAGCGGCCCACAATGTTTGGTTTTCAAAGAAAAGGCGAACAGTCAATGTTCGAGTCTAACTCATGTTCGATCCGAACAGAAAGCTCTTACCTACTATGTAGTACAATGAACCGGTGTCTTTGTACATGTTAATCAGATGATAACATTACATGATGAGTAGAGGAAGTGTAGGGGAGAATAAACTCCCATCTGACGCACGTAGCACAGGTAGTTATAGTACAATCATTTACAAAGGAGACTAATGATCGTGGAAAGGGCCTCAGAGGAGTACCAAAAGAGGCCCGGACCACATGTCTTCAGGTAACGTCTGAAGAGGGAGATGAAAGATATCCAAAGGAAAAGATAAGAAGAAAGAAAAAGAGAAAGAGAAGGAAGAGTGTAAGAAAAACAGCAAAGAGGGGTAAGATGACAAGGGAGGAGGGAGAGGCCGTCATTTCCGTATCAGGGCAAGGGATTAACTAAAGTAGGAGATTGGTCTTGCAACCTTAAGGTTCCAGGAGCCTGGGATCAAAGCGTGGAGGGAGGAAATGATCCACCCATGGTTGCCAACATAAATATATTTTAATGGGATTTTATGTGATAGACCAACACAAATTGACACATAATTGTGACGTGGAAGGAAAATGATAAATGGTTTTCAACATTTTTTACAAATACATATCTGAAAAGTGTGGCGTGCATTTGTATTCAGCCCCCTTTACTCTGATACCCCTAACTAAAATCAAGTGGGACCAATTGCCTTCAGAAGGCACCTAATTAGTAAATAGGATCTACCTGTGTGTAATTTAACCTCAGTATAAATACAGCTGTTCTGTGAAGCCCTCAGTGGTTTGTTAGAAACCCTTAGTGAACAAACAGCATTACACCAGACAGGTCAGGGATAACGTTGTGGAGAAGTTTAAGGCTGCTTTCTAGGGATGAGCTGAACACCCCCCTGTTCGGTTCGCACCAGAACATGCGACAGGAAAAAAAGTTCATTCGAACACAAGAACACCGTTAAAGTCTATGGGACACGAACATGAATAATCAAAAGTGCTAATTTTAAAGGCTTATATGCAAGTTATTGTCATAAAAAGTGTTTGGGAACCTGGGTCCTGCCCCAGGGGACATGGATCAATGCAAAAAAAAGTTTTAAAAATGGCCATTTTTTCAGGAGCAATGATTTTAATAATGTTTAAAGTGAAACAATAAAAGTGTAATATCCCTTTAAATTTCATACCTGGGGGGTGTCTATAGTATGCCTGTAAAGGGGCACATGTTTCCCGTGTTTAGAACAGTCTGACAGCAAAATTACATTTCAAAGGAAAAAAAGTCATTTAAAACTACTCGCGGCTATTAATGCATTGCCGGTCCAACAATACACATAGAAGTTCATTGATAAAAACGGCATGGGAATTCCCCACAGAGGAACCCCGAACCAAAATAAAAAAAAAAAATGACGTGGGGGGTCCCCCTAAACTCCATACTAGACCTGAAGGGTCTGGTATAGATTTTAAGGGGAACCCTGCGCCAAAATTTAAAAAAAAAACGGCGTGGGGTCCCCCCAAAAATCCATACCAGACCCTTATCTGAGCATGCAACCTGGCAGGCTGCAGGAAAAGAGGGGGGTCGAGAGAGCGCCCCCCCTCCTGAACTGTACCAGGCCACATGCCCTCAACATTGGGAGGGTGCTTTGGGGTAGCCCCCCAAAACACCTTGTCCCCATGTTGATGAGGACAAGGGCCTCATCCCCCCAACCCTGGCCGGTGGTTGTGGGGGTCTGCGGGCGGGGGGCTTATCGGAATCTGGAAGCCCCCTTTAACAAGGGGAGCCCCAGATCCCGGCCCTCCCCCCTGTGCGAAATGGTAAGGGGGTACAAAAGTACCCCTACCATTTCACTAAAAAAGTGTCAAAAATGTTAAAAATGACAAGACAGTTTTTGACAATGCCTTTATTTAAATGCTTCTTCTTTCTTCTTTCTTCTTTATTCTATCTTCTATCTTCCTTCGGTTTCTTCCTCCATCTTTTTCTTCTTCTGGTTCTTCAGGCTCTTCTGGTTCTTCCTCCGGTGTTCTCGTCCAGCATCTCCTCCGCGGCGTCTTCTTCCCTTCTCCTTGGGCCGCTCCGCATCCATGGCATGGAGGGAGGCTCCCGCTCTTCTCTTCATCTTCTTCTCTTCTTCATCTTCTTCTCTTCTTTTGGTTCGGGGTTCCTCTGTGGGGAATTCCCATGCCATTTTTATCAATGAACTTCTATGTGTATTGTCGGACCGGCAATTCATTAATAGCTGCGAGTAGTTTTAAATTACTTTTTTTCCTTTGAAATGTCATTTTGCTGTCAGACTGTTCTAAACATGGGAAACATGCACCCGTTTACAGGCATACTATAGACACCCCCAAGTATGAAATTTAAAGGGATATTACACTTTTATTGTTTCACTTTAAGCATTATTAAAATCACTGCTCCCGAAAAAACGGCCATTTTTAAAACTTTTTTTTTGCATTGATACATGTCCCCTGGGGCAGGACCCAGGTCCCCAAACACTTTTTATGACAATACCATGCATATAAGCCTTTAAATTAGCACTTTTGATTTCTCCCATAGACTTTTAAAGGGTGTTCCGCGGCATTCGAATTTGCCGCGAACACCCCAAATTGTTCGCTGTTCGGCGAACTTGCGAACAGCCTATGTTTGAGTCGAACATGAGTTCGACTCGAAGCTCATCCCTACTGCTTTCACACTGAGGCGCTTTACAGGCACTATAGGGCTAAAAATAGCACCTGCAAAGCGCTTGTAAAGCACCTCTCCTCTCACTCCAGTGTGAAAGCCCGAATGCTTTCACACTGGAGCGGTGCGCTGGCAGGACGCTAAAAAAAAGTCCTGCAAGCAGCATCTTTGAGGCGCTGTAGTATACACTGCTCCTAAAGCGCCCCTGCCCATTGACATCAATGCGGGCGTTAAAAGTGTGATAGCGGCTGAAAAGCACCGCAAAAACAATGGTAAAGCGCCACTAAAAATAGTGGCGCTTTACCGCCAACGCCCAGTCGCTGCCAGTGCCCTAAAGCAGGGTTGGGTTTTAAAAAAATATCCCAAGCTTTGAACATCTCACAGAGCACTGTTCGATCCATCATCCGAAAATAGAAAATGCACAACTGCAAACCTACTAAGACATGGCCGTCCACCTAAACTAACTGGCTTGGGAAAGGAGAGCATTAACCAGAGAAGCAGCCAAAAGGCCCATGATAACTCTGGAGAAGCTGCAGAGATCCACAGCTCAGGTGGTAGAATCTGTCCACAGAACAACTATTAGTCGTGCACTCCACAAATCTGGCCTTTATGGAAGAGTGGCAAGAAGAAAGCCATTATTGAAAGAAAGCCATAAGAAGTCCCGTTTGCAGTTTGTGACCACGTGGGGGGCACAGCAAACATGTGGAAGAAAGGGCTCTGGTAGGTAGGTAATTTACCTGAATACAACAGTTTAAAGTAGACCTTTCTAAAGAAAAGGCAAAGATCCTTATAGATTTCAAAGTGATCCATTCTTGAGATAGGATAGTCCCCTACCGAGGAGTTTAAAATGTCTACTCTCAAGCTTGAATTCGGAAAGGTTGGTAACATTCAAATCTCCAGAGGGGGTGGTGGTTGACATAACAGTATTTAGTGGGAGTCCTTCTGACTCCTGGTAGTCATCCGGTATGTTTTCCCTTCCTTCCATTTCCATTTCCCTTTTTCCTTTCCTCCTTCTGTTGTATCTGCTTTGCCTCCTTTTAATATAGCCCTGGGCTGTGCTAGTTCCTCCTGACCCATGTGTTCCTTCTCTAAAAAAATGACAGCATGGTGAAATTCGTCCTCACCCCCTGATGACTGATTACTGCCTCTCGGGTCTGTTTTAGAGGGAACTCTGCATCTCCGGGATTGACTCCTACTGCCCTTAGGGGCGAGATCAAATATCTTTCCCCTGGCCCAGTCGTCAAGATCCCTTTAAAAATTTAGATTGTTTTGTTAGTTTGAGGGTTTTTTTGGGGTTTTTTCTATTGCTTTTTTAAGGAGGTCATTTAGTCTGTCAAATTCAGGATTTTCTATAAATGGTTCAAGTTTACTACTACTTACCGTGATCTGAATTTGTAGTATTAGTAATTGTTCCTTCTCCTCCTCAACAATGAGTCTCATGATCTGCAGGCCATGATCAATGCATTGTTGCTGCCATTTTTCAAGAAATCTCTCTGTGTGTAAATGGATGGCCGGGACTACTCGTTCCCTGAGGCCATAAGGAATTATTTTATTACTGATGTAAGATTCAAGTGACAGAATATCCCACTTTCAATGTAAAGATCTAATAATGTGTTTTTTTCACTACGGACTCGGCTTAATCAATAACCTTTGTCCTTACCAAGAACCTTTTCAATCAATGAACATTTGCAGCAATATCAATTCTGTTTTAGAAAAGCCATATGTTTACAGATCAGTTATGATCAGCTTCCTGGTTATATCTTTCCATTTATAGCAGCTCTGTTTAGGCCCATTGGTCTGGGTATGCATGGGTATGTATGCATGAAGCTTTCAGTACCAGTGTGTTACATGTGACAACATTGTCAATATCGCATGTGTGTGTGTTTTTTATATTAGGAGTTATTCGGGGAAATACTCTACAACTGATGTTATTGTCCACCATGCTGGACAATTTTTACCAACTACTTTGAGATTAAAATAAAGTTATTTTCTATTTTTTCAAAAGGTATACCGTTGTTGAGCCTCCTTATTACTTTCCATGGGCATCTCTTTGCTCCATCCTCCCCCACTTTTTTGTGTACTGTGATTATCAAGCTTTGGAAGTATCCCGTCCACCAGGACGAATCGGTCACCATTTTCTATAAGTGATTGAGTACACTCATCACTTGGCCAATTGGATTCATGTTTTGTTATTATTTTTTACTGGCTAAATTTCCATGTACTATATTAATGATCTATGATAATCCTGTCCTTTTGCCTGTTTGATCACAACCTTGTTGGCCATTTTAGCACCATGCTTAAATTTTGCCTGCTGTCATTGATTTGAATAGGCTGCCTGCCCATGGCTGCATAGAACACCTGTACATCCTGGGTGGGTGAAGGCAGCACTCTCGCATGGGTGTACCAATCAGTACACCCATGTAAATGAGACCTAACCCTAGGTTCACATCTCTGCATGTGTGTGGGGACGGGTGTGTGAATCGCACCCGCAAACACCCGCAGTAAAAACGCACGGCTCTGTGGAAACGCATGGGAATGCCATTCATTCTGAATGCCCCCCATGCATATAAATCGCAGTGCGTGTACGGGAACCACAGCAAAATCGCATGGTCACCTTTTTTTTCAGAAACGCAGTCATGCCAGCGCATTCATTTGAAGGAAGAGATGTGAACCTAGGGTAAATGTCCATGTACTATATTAATGATCTCCAAAAGGAACCATTGGCCGTATTTTATCTCACTAGAAATGGTATTCAGCAGGTCATGAAAATGCACAGACGTCTAAACAGACTAGGGGTCATATTTATAAAGCAGTGAATGTGACTTTCTCCATATATTCACTGGTGGTGAATCAATCACTATAATTTAATACACATAACCTAGGAAAATTAACCAGCAGTGAGTGTTTGGTGAATGTCAGATTCTCTGTGTTATAAATATACCCCTAAACTACAAGTGGTGAAGCACTTGCCAGCACTATGAAAGATTGTTACTAATACAGGTGATGTGCATTATTGTGTGCTTCAAAAAAAACCTAAGAGAAAAATATTCAGAACACCCTTACTGTTAATCAAAGTATTTTATATTCTTACACAAAAGGTCAGTAGATTTGAACTGACACAATACGGTTTGCATGAGTGAGTGTAATGTGTAGATTTTAGCTCCCTTTCATCAAAGTATCAAACATTTAAAACAACTTATGGCATTAATGTTTAAATATACCTGTATGTACTACATATTGATAACCTGTATAACAATGTTGTAAGGTACTAAAAAAACAATAAAAATATAATGTGATAAAACAGGAACTCCACTGTGACTTATATAGAGAGCTTGTATGATTTTAACATTATCCACAAATGTTCCCAGAATGGAGTAATAGGAATGTTACATACCAAATAATATAAATCCCACTTTTACATGGAAGGCATAAAATGTTTCCATCTTGCTTTTCATCATATATTTTCCATTCCTTCTAAGTTTTCTGCTATTTCCACTAGGCAGGAAAATCCTAAATTACATGTCTACTGACCACAGTCATGGAAATAATAAAGTTAAAGATATGTTAGTGAAGAGGATGATAAACTGTAGAAGAATATGAAGGGGGTGATAAAATATAAAAGAATGTGTATGATAATCTCAAACTAATTTTTCAAACTTGAAGTTTCAAAACGTTGGATCAATGGTGTTTGTGTGACAGCAGCCTATGCAAAAAATGATCACAGTATTGTGAAGAAAACTTATAAAATGTAACTTTGCCACTTAGATGGGCTCCCTGGGCATAAGGCAATAGAAAGGTTTTAAAGTTCAGTCCACTCAGTTTTGGTAGATGCTAGAGAGTTAAAGGGTTGATTCACCTTTTCAGAAAAAATGAAAAGGTGAGCTATAACACCATAATCCCCCCCCCCCCCCATCACCCAGTACCCACTGTACTTACCTTAGTTCAGTGATGAGCTGTCAGTGCCCATGCAGCCGGTGTAGGTGATTTGAAATTTATTTTATTTTATTTATTTCAGGTACTTATATAGCACCGTCAATTTACGCAGCGCTTTACATATACATTGTACATTCACATCAGTCCCTACCCTCAAGGAGCTTACAATCTAAGGTCCCTAACTCACATTCATACATACTAGGGACAATTTAGACAGGATCTAATTAACCTACCAGCATGTCTTTAGAGTGTGGGAGGAAACCGGAGTACCCGGAGGAAACCCACGCAGGCACAGGGAGAACATGCAAACTCCAAGCAGGTAGTGTCGTGGTTGGGATTCAAACCAGTGACCCTTCTTACTGCTAGGCGAGAGTGCTACCACTACACCACTGTGCCGCCCAGAAATCAATACTCTTCTCTCCAGGGTCGGATCTAGCTCATCTGATGTGGAGGTGCAGTAAAAAATGTCAGGGGGGTAGAGGATGGGAGGTCACTGGGGCAGTGTACAGGGGGTAAGCAGGGCAGAGGATAGGGTCAGCAGTTTGTAGGACAGTGTACAGAGGCCATTGGTTTGTAGGGCAGGGTGGAGAACAGGGTCAGTAGTAGATGAGGCAAAGTTCAGAGGTCGGTAGTAAGTGATGCAGAGGACAGATTTTGACTAACAGTGGGAGGGACTTAAAGGTGGGCGATTAAACAGAATCTGTGCCTATACATCATATGCTAAAAAACACTATTGATCATTTCAGCATTAGCAGTGCTCTCCCAGTGCTATACACACTGCATGCTTAAAACGGTTCAATATGTGTCACTCCTTGTAAGAGTTTGGAAAAGACCATGCAGCTGTTCCATACTGTCGGCAGCTTGTGACTCGACCCGGGCATCACCGCGATAAGGATTACCAGGGAGCGATGAGAGTACACATGCGGGCTAAACAGTACTACTTTGTGATACTTAATATGAGTTGTCTTTTTATGCTTGTAAGCACATTTTAACCATGGGGGGAGATTGGTAATAAAATTTTAAAAACAGGATTACGCTTTGTAGTTTGTCCCCACTCTTTTCATGGTGTTTGGATAACTGTGATTGGAGGAAGATCCCACTACATGGAAATCAAAGGGATTGGAGATACAAGGCGTATTGCTTTTTCAGTTGTGGTGAGTTCATAACCTTAGGGGAGTGGATCTCACGTGGTGTGGTGGTGATAGAATTCAAGGATCCTATCTTTCCTAAACACTCTTAAGTGGATGCATGTGTTATGACCCATCTCTGGGATACGAACTCTTATAAGGATTGACACATATTGAACTGCTTTAAGCGCGCAGTGTGTATAGTACTGGGAGAGTGCTGCTAATGCTGAAATGATCAATAGTGTCTTTTGGCATAAGATGTACATGGACTTATTTTATTAATAGCAACAGCTCATGGTGCAAAGTGATTTATATAAATATTAAAAAAGGATGCAAAAAAAAAAAAAACTGTTTATCTTTTCTACATGAGCGCTGGGATCGGCGATATCCTTTCACTGATATTTTACAATCTGTGCCTAGTCGCTTTATACACTGCATATCCAGTCCTCGTACTCAGAAAATACTTCTAATTACTATGTCATAAGTGACAGTCCCACAGAGACATAAAACTTTATACTGAAGGATCGTTTTTAAATATTTAAATATGTCCATCCCATATGCTTTTCTGCACAAAAAAGTGATCACTTTGTCTGTCTGAACCTACCTTAAAGAAGAACTTCATTAAAATCAGCAACCATTGAGACAATGAACACCTTGGTCAGGACTATGTAATCTGCAATATAATGTATAGAGTGCAGGAGTCATGAGTAAGTAACATACAAAACAACATATAGAGTGCAGCATCAGGACAAACCCACCTGTTCACATCAGATCTAACCTTACATTAAGAATCCGCATCAGAGTTCCCCCTCAAACAGAGTCCACAGAGCCCCCCCTTTACATCAGAGTCCCCCCTTTAATCAGGGTCCCAAGCGTACTCTCTTTTAAGTCAGGGTTCCCAAAGCATTCCTTAAATCAGGGACCCCATAGCCCCCTTCTTTACATCAGGGTGCCAAAAGTCACCCACTTACATCAGGGTCCCAAGAGTCACTCCCTCTTACCTCAGGGTCCACAGAGTACCCCTTACATCAGGGTCCCCAGGGTTCCTCCCCCTTACCTCAGGGTCCCCAAAGTCACCCCCTTACATTAGGGTCCCCAGAGACCCCTACCTTACATCAGGGTCCCCAGAGTCACCCACCTTGTATCAGGGTCCCCAGAGTCTCCCCTTCAACATCAGGATCCCTAGAGTCACCCTCTCTTACATCAGGGTCCCCAAAGTCACTCCCTTAAAGGAGGCTCCCCAGAGTTTCCTTAGTTACATCAGGTGCCCAGAGTCCCCCCTTTACATCAGGGCCCCCCTCCTCCTTACAACAAGGTCCTAAGAGCCCTCCTCCTTACATCACGCTCCCCAGAGTCACCCCCCAACATCAGGGTCCCTAGAGTCACCTCAATTATGTCAGGGTCCATAGAGTTCTCCTCATTACATAAGGGTCCCCAAATTTCCAGTGGTTACATCAGGTCCCCAGAGATACTCTTTTACATCAGGGTCACCAGAGTCCCCAACTTACCTGAGGGTCCTCAAAGTCCCCCAGAAAGCAGTGTTCAGAAGTGCAAAATTAAATTATAGACAACAAGAATGAAAGATAAAAGGACGGAGGCTCTTCCAAGAGTAGCCAAGCAAACAAATGCACAGAAGTAACGTGTTTTTTTTTTTTTTTATCAAAATTTTTCTTTATTTTCTATTATAAATTTCACAGTTTACAATTATACATCCTTCATTTCATACTTTACAATAGCTACACAGGGTTAACATATTAGACATTGATGAGAGACAAACTGGTAACCCCGTTCTCTTACAGATAAACATTTATACTGACCCTATCCCCTCCCCCCCCAAAAAAAAAAAAAAGGCCCCATCCAACCCATTTCCCTTTCCTTAGAAGCGCTGTCTGTCTCGACCCCCTCCCCAACCCGACATGTATTTGACAACTAAATATATCCTATGACAAATGTAATTCCCAATGATTGTGCGTATCAATCTGTATATCCAATTCCTCAGTGACACTCCCAATTCCTACAGGCCAACACATTAAACAAACCCAAACAACACGTAAAACACACAAACCACAAAAAAAAAACCCACAGCCCCGTCCTTACACACCCTGTGATTATTATTAATTATTCCATAATTGTGTATATTGACCATTCATGGTCTAATTCCTCACTTCTAGGTGAAAAGAGAAGAAAAAAAAAAAATTAAAAATTTGAAATCCTTCTCCTACCTCCATGTGTTACTAACCCTCCTATGATGTACGAGGCCACTAACGGCCATATTAAGATATAACATCTATCAAAAAAAAAAAAACCCAAAAAAGAAATTAATTAGAGTAGTCCAAAAAAAAAACCCCTCAACCCCGCCCCTACGCACACTGTGTTTATTATTATTATTCCATAATTGTGTATATTGGCCATTCATGGCCTAGTTCCTCACTTCTAAATTAATTAGAGTAGTCCAATTAAACCCAAAATGAAATCCTTCTCCTACCTCCATGTGTTACCAAACCCCTATAATGTACGAGGCCACTAACGACCATATTAGAATATATCATCTAAAAAAAAAAAAAATTAAAATTAATAAGAGAAACAGATATGTGACTATAGTTCCCAATGATTGTGTGTTTCAATCTTCATATCCCATTCCTTAGTGACACTCCCAACGCCAAACGCCTACAAGCCAACACATTAAACAAACCCTAACAACATGTGAGAAAAAAAAAAGTGCTGTACCCTACTTATACATAAACAA
Source organism: Aquarana catesbeiana (assembly GCF_042186555.1). NCBI lineage: Eukaryota > Metazoa > Chordata > Amphibia > Anura > Ranidae > Aquarana > Aquarana catesbeiana. Next base: position 440,327,736 of record NC_133327.1, on the reverse strand, counting down.
ACTTCACAACCCATTATTCCCCGCTTTCAAGTGCCGAACTCTCTATAAATCAGCTTACCGCCTCCCTCCCCCCTTTCACCAGGGCAGGTATCTCATTATAGGGGTAAAGGGGAAGGGGAGGAGGGAGGAGACAGCAGACAGAAAAAACAAAAACAAAAAAAAAAAAACTAAATTTTTCCCCGGCTAAACCTATATGTAATTATTCTAAGGTCTTTATATGGCCATAGATCCCTTCACCTTCTCGTTTCATGTTTCCCTCTTAATCTATCCCCTGTACACACTGTATCCAGCCTGCCCATATATCGTCAAATTCCCCTTTTTTATCTTTTGCTACATGAATCCATCTCTCCGCTTCCATTGTCCGGTTGACCTCCCTTTTCCAATCTTCTAATGTTGGGCAAGCGGTCTGCTTCCAAAATCTTGGAATTAATATCTTGGCTGCATTTAATAAGTGTGGTGTAATGCTCCTCCTATAGGCTTTAATTGGGCCAGTTGTTCCATGAAATAGGAAGTCCAGAGGTGCACACTCTATAGGTCTAGGGGCTAGCCTCTCGATCCATGGTGCAACTGCTTCCCAAAATTCTTTAATCCTGGGGCATTCCCACCACAAGTGAAGGAATGTACCCCTTTGCTCACACCCTCTCCAGCACCGGGCATCTGCTGTTGGATATATCCTATTTAGTCTTGCTGGTGTCCTATACCACCTTGTCAGGAATTTATAGGCCATTTCCTGAGCATACGAGCTTATGGACGTTAAACAATTTGATTCGATCATTTTTTTAATTTGTTCATCTGACAATACTTTATTTAGTTCTCTTTCCCATTCCCTGATAAAGTATGCGATTGTTTTCTTTTGGGTACTAAGTATCAGGCTGTACATCTGGGACAACATATGTCTACCTTCCCCCAGGTGTACACACCGGCTCTCAAACCTAGTTATTGAATTTAATGGTCTTAGAAGGGGTTTCATCTTTTTTAAAAAACTTGTCATTTGGTTAAATCTCCATCCTGATATGGATATATTCCCTAGTGCTGTGACCAGCTCTGAGTAAGTTGCTAAGGTCCCCCGCGGGGCAAATTTGCCACATGTGACATCTCCATCCCTCCCCCATGCCCCCAGGAATTCTCCTCCCTCCCCCGGTGGGAACAATGGGAAGCCCTCCAGTGGAGCTAAGGGGGACACCCGGGGGGAGTACTCTCCTGTTCTATTCAGGTTATCCCATGTTGTTAAAGCGTTCCAAGTCAGGGGGGACGTCCATTTCGAAAGTCCTCTTCCCGCGCTCGGGATTTAAGGGGGGTCCTGCCAGGTTCCTCCCCACTATAGCTTTCTCTAGTGGAACCCACATTTTACTAGGGGAGTCATAAAACCAGTTCAGGATACGGACCAGCGCCATTGCCTTATAGTATACTGATATATCAGGCAGACCCAATCCTCCTTCTGCCTTACTTCTACGCAGGATGTCATATGTCAACCTTGGTCTTTTATTATTCCACACAGATGCTATAAAAGCCTTCCGTATCTGTTTGAAAAAAATTCCTGGTAGTTTAATCGGAACTGTATATAACATATAAATAATTCTAGGTAATATACACATCTTAATGGCACTCACTCTTCCAAACCATGTTAAGTATTGTCCTGTCCATTTCTTTAAGTCCTCCTTTAACCCAGCTATTAGGGGAGTATAGTTAAGAGCATATAACATTTTTTGATCCAAGGTGACATGCACCCCTAAATAAAACAGTGAATCTTTCTTCCACACAAAGGGGTATTCCCTCTTCAACACTTTTACCATCTCTTGAGGGACATGGCTGGGAAGAAGTATTGATTTTTCATAATTGATTTTAAAATTAGATAGGATACCATATCTACTTACTTCCTGCATGAGAGACACTAAGGAAGTCTGAGGTGCTGAGAAGTAGAACAACAGATCATCAGCATAAGCTGATACCTTATGCTCCACGTCCCCCACACCTATTCCCCATATCTCCCCATTGCCTCTAATCTTACAAAGAAATGGTTCTAATATTATAGCGAATATTAATGGGGAGAGTGGGCACCCTTGCCTTGTTCCGTTTCATATGTTGAGATAGTCCGAGATTGTACCATTCACTTTAACTCTTGCTCTTGGATCTGCGTACAGGGCCATTAACCATCCCATCATACGGTCACCTAGACCCACTCCCTTCAGAACTACCTTCATAAATCCCCAGTTCACCCTATCGAAAGCTTTTTCTGTGTCCATCGATAGTACAATCTTTGGGGCTTTCTCTGGGCCATGTTGTATCCAGTGGAGCAGGTGAAGTGCCCGGATGGTATTATCACTTGCCTCTCGTCTAGGGATGAGCTTCGTGTTCGAGTCGAACCCATGTTCGACTCGAACATCGGCTGTTCGATCGTTCGCCGAATTGCGAACGTTATGGGCCGTTCGCGCTAAATTCGTGTGGCGCGTCACGGCCCATAATTCACTGCGGCATCGCAGTGCATTGCTGGCTGATGATTGGCCAAGCATGCACTATGACCCGCATGCTTGGCCAATCACAGCGCTGTCAGTAGAGAGAGCTGTAATTGGCCAAAGCCAGGGTGGCTTTGGCCAATTACGGCTCAGGGCATTTAGTACACACCCCACACTATATAAGGCCGCCTGCACGGCGGCCCTGTGTAGTGTGTGTTCCGGTGTGCTGAGAGATAGAGAGAGAGAGAGACAGTGTCATTTGATTTGAGTTAGATAGATTAGGCAGAACAGTCAGTCAGTTAGCTGCACTTACAGTGTATTGTGTATATATATGCATCCCAGGTGTTGCATATATATATATACACTGTATTCAGTTTAGCTAGATCCGTTCCTGTTATCTTCTATCTAGACTATTTACATTTAATGCAGTGCGTCCTGCTCACAGTGTTCAGCTAGATCCGTTCCTGTTATCTTCTAGACTATTTACATTTAGTGCAGTGCGTCCTGCTCACAGTGTTCAGCTAGATCCGTTCCTGCTATTTACATTTAGTGCAGTGCGTCCTGCTCACAGTGTTCAGCTAGATCCGTTCCTGTTAAATTCCTACTGACCGGCAGGCTTGTCTGGTTACAGTATATAAAGCTACCTGAAGAAAATTACAGGTGTTCTATTTGATCCTATTAGTACCACGGTCAGGCAGCTAGACTATTTACATTTAGTACAGTGTGTCCTGCTCACAGTGTTCAGCTAGATCCGTTCCTGTTATCTTCCTACTGACAGGCAGGCTTGTCTGGTTACAGTATATAAAGCTACCTGAAGAAAATTACAGGTGTTCTATTTGATCCTATTAGTACCACGGTCAGGCAGCTAGACTATTTACATTTAGTACAGTGCGTCCTGCTCACAGTGTACAGCTAGATCCGTTCCTGTTATCTTCCTACTGACAGGCAGGCTTGTCTGGTTACAGTATATAAAGCTACCTGAAGAAAATTACAGGTGTTCTATTTGATCCTATTAGTACCACGGTCAGGCAGCTAGACTATTTACATTTAGTACAGTGCGTCCTGCTCACAGTGTTCAGCTAGATCCGTTCCTGTTATCTTCCTACTGACAGGCAGGCTTGTCTGGTTACAGTATATAAAGCTACTTGAAGAAAATTACAGGTGTTCTATCCCAGCTTAGTGCAGCTACAGGCCATTAGTATGTCTGGAAGGCCAAGAAGGAGAGGCAGACAGTCACAAGCCAATAAGAGAGGGCAAGCAGGCTCTGTGTCTAGTGCTGGTCGTGGAGACGGTGCATCCTCATCAGCACGTGGCCATGGGACACGCTTGGCCTTTTTTTCGGCAGCTGGCCATGTTGAGCCGCAACATGCGGAAGACTTGGTCGAGTGGATGACCAAGCCGTCCTCATCCTCCTCATCCTCTCTCACCCATGCCCAGGGTGCTTTGTCTGGCAAAGCAGCGGCCTCTTCCCTCAGCTCAATGTCATCAGTGACTCCTTCCCTAGCTCCACCATGTCCTCATGAGGATTCCCTCGAACTGTTTGACCACAGTGTTGGGTACATGCTCCAGGAGGATGCCCAGCGTTTGGAAGGCTCTGATGACGATACTGAGCTCGATGAAGGCAGTAACATGAGCGCGGACAGAGGGGGTGCCCAAGAAGGACAGCAATCTGGCAGTCATGCTCCCCCTGCTGCAGCATACTGCCAGGTTTGCTCCAGTGATGAGGAGGGAGGGGATGATGAGGTCACTGACTCAACGTGGGTGCCTGATAGGAGAGAGGAGGAGGGGGAGGAGGAGGAGGAGGAGGAGGAGGAGGAGGAGGCGGCAGCACATCACCAACGAGGCAGGATGCCCTCCAGGGGCCAGCCTAAGGGCAGCACATTGACTGCATCACACCCCAAAGCTCCACATGTGCAGGGCGCTGCAGTCTCTGCGCGTTATTCAAAAAGTTCTTTGGTGTGGGCCTTTTTTGAGACGAGTGCATCAGATCGCACCGCTGCTATTTGCAACATATGTCTCAAGCGTATCTCGCGTGGCCAAAATATCTCCCGCTTGGGTACCACATGCTTGACCAGACATATGTTGACCTGCCATGCAGTTCGTTGGCAAGCGTATCTAAAAGACCCACACCAAAGAACAAAGAGGATCTCTCCTTGCTCCTCATCAGCTGAGATTTCCAACCCCACTAGACCTTCAGTCCTCTCTGAGACCTGCAGTGAGAGGAATGAAGGTGTAGAATTAGGTGTGTCACAGCCAAGTACTTGTGGGCAATCTGCTTTTGGTACACCGACGTCAGATTGTACCAGGCAAATTTCCCTGCCCCAGCTGCTGCACCGCCGAAAGAAGTTTGCTCCCAGCCATCCACATGCCCAGCGGTTGAATGCTAGCTTGGCAAAATTGCTAGCACTTCAACTGCTGCCTTTTCAGTTGGTAGACTCTGCCCCCTTCCGTGAGTTTGTGGAATGTGCGGTTCCTCAGTGGCAGGTACCCAAACGCCACTTTTTCTCACGGAAGGCGATTCCGGCTCTCTACCGGCATGTGGAAGGCAATGTCCATGCCTCGCTGGACAGGGCGGTCAGCGGTAAGGTGCATATTACCGCTGACTCATGGTCCAGCAGGCATGGACAGGGACGTTACCTAAGTTTCACGGCGCATTGGGTGACTCTGCTGGCAGCTGGGAAGGATGCAGGACAAGGTGCAGTAGTGTTGGAGGTTGTTCCGCCACCACGCCTCCAAAATGCTGATTGTGACACACCTCTCTCCTCCACCCCCTCCTCTTCTTCTTCCTCCATGGCCTCTTCCTCGGAACCAGCGGTGCTCCGTAGGCGTTCAAGGGGCTACGCAAGTACGCAGGCCAAAAGATGCCATGCGGTGCTTGAGCTGGTGTGCTTGGGGGACAGGAGCCACACTGGGGCAGAGGTTCTGTCAGCTCTGCAGGGGCAGGTTCAGAGGTGGTTGACGCCACGCCAACTTAAGGCAGGAATGGTGGTTTGCGACAATGGCACCAACCTCCTCTCTGCCCTCCGACAGGGACAAATGACCCATGTGCCCTGTTTGGCTCACGTCCTTAACTTGGTGGTGCAGCGGTTCTTGGGCAGGTACCCGGGCTTACAGGATGTCCTGAGGCAGGCCAGGAAAGTCTGTGTGCATTTCCGCCGGTCATATAATGCCAGTGCTCGGCTGACGGACCTCCAAAAGGAGTTTAACCTGCCCAAGAACCGCCTAATCTGTGACATGCCCACCAGGTGGAACTCAACGTTGGCCATGCTGCAGCGGCTGCACACGCAGCAGAGGGCCATCAATGAGTACCTGTGCGACTATGGCACCAGGACAGGGTCAGGGGAGCTTGGTTTTTTTTCCCCACGCCAGTGGGCCATGATCAGGGATGCATGCACTGTCCTGTCACCATTCGAGGAGGCCACGAGGATGGTGAGCAGTGACAGTGCATGCATCAGTGACACTGTCCCCCTTGTCCACCTGTTGGAGCACACGCTGCGTGGAATAATGGACAGGGCACTTGAGGCAGAACAGAGGCAGGAAGAGGAGGACTTCCTTAGCTCTCAAGGCCCCCTTTATCCAGACAGTGTTCCTGCGTGCCCGCCGATCACACAGGAAGAGGACGAGGAGGAAGAGGAGGAGGAGGAAGATTGTGTCAGTATGGAGGTGGAGCCTGGCACTCAGCATCAGCAGCAGTCTTTAAGGGATCAGTCCCAAGAAACACATGGACTTGTACGTGGCTGGGAGGAGGTGGCTGCGGACCATGTCGTTCTTAGTGACCCAGAGGACTCCGGACCGAATGCCTCAGCAAACCTACGCTGCATGGCCTCCCTGATCCTGCAAAGCCTGCGTAAGGATCCTCGTATTCGTGGTATCAAGGAGAAGGACCAATACTGGCTGGCAACCCTCCTTGATCCACGTTACAAGGGTAAGGTTGCGGACCTTATCTTGCCATCGCAGAGGGAGCAGAGGATGAAACATCTTCGGGAGGCCTTGCAGAAAGGTCTGTGCAACGCGTTCCTAGAGACTGGGAGGTTACAAACTCCTGTTTCTGGACAACGTGTTGCTGAGGCTTCGGTCAGTCAAAGAAGGAGCGGTGGAGAAGGTGGCCGTCTGACCGATGCGTTCAGACAATTTTTTGGTCCGCAGCCCCAAGGTATGATCGGTTCCAGCAACCATCGCCAGCGTCTGTTTTACATGGTGCAGGAATACCTAGGGGCAAGATCAGACTTGGACACCTTTCCCACCGAAAATCCTCTGGGTTACTGGGTCTTGAGGATGGATCACTGGCCAGAGCTTGCACAGTATGCAATTGAGCTACTGGCCTGTCCTGCATCCAGCGTTCTTTCGGAACGCACATTCAGTGCTGCTGGAGGCGTGGTAACCGATCACAGGGTGCGTCTGTCCACCGACTCGGTCGATCGGCTGACCTTCATAAAAATGAATGAGTCTTGGATCACCACCAGCTACCAAGCACCTGATGCTGATGTAACCGAATAATTTTTTTTGAAATCTCAGATCCCTTCAAAGACTGCCTATGCTGATGCTGAGTGACTATCCCTGAGTAATTATCCTCTTCCTCCTCAATCATCACGCTGATAGCTTGTAAGAACATTTTTGGTTCTGGGCGCCACCACCAGTGCCTAAGGCCCAATTTTTCAGCCCCTGTCTAACAGGGGCGTGTAATTACAATTTTTGATGCAATACTTTGCAGCAGGGCTCGTTCCTGCGTTCCAACTAGAGTGTCTGTGAGGGGTTGCAGTGTTGTGGCACCAGCACCAGTGCCTAAGGCCCAATTTTTCTGCCCCTGTCTAACAGGGGCGTGTAATTACAATTTTTGAAGCAATAATTTGCAGCAGGGCTCGTTCCTGCGTTCCAACTAGAGTGTCTGTGAGGGGTTGCAGTGTTGTGGCACCAGCACCAGTGCCTAAGGCCTAATTTTTCAGCTGCTGTTCAACAGGGGCATGTAATTACAATTCTTGATCTAATATTTCACAGCAGGGCCCTGTGAGGGCTTACAGTGTTGTGGCCACAGCAACACCTAAGGCCCAAATTTCTGCTGAGTATATAGGGCAGGACCCTACTTTCAAACATCTAACTTACAAACGACTCCTACTTGCAAACGGAAGGAGACAACAGGAAGTGAGATGAAATCTACCCCTAGGAAGGGAAATTCTCTCCTGTAAGAGTTAATATGGGAAAACAAGTTCTCCTTTCCACTGATGCTTTCCAATCCTTGTTCCACAAAAAAACCCAAATTTTCAAAAAACATTTTTCATTGGGACAAAAAAGTGAGGTGAAATCTTCTGAAGAGGAGGAAAGACAGCAAAACAAATGTCACAGGGGTGATAACCCTTCCCTATGTTTTCCAAAAAGCTTAGAAAAGATTTTTTGGCTGGAGCTAAACACGTTAAAAATGTTCAAAATTACAAACAGATTCTACTTAACAACAAACCTACAGTCCCTGTCTTGTTTGCACCGCCTGTATACTGCTGTTCAGAGTATATAGGGCCTGGTGGCCCCACACCTTTCCTTATTTTAATTTGGGTGCGGGGTTCCCCTTAATATCCATACAAGACCCAAAGGGACTGGTAATGGACTGGGGGGTACCCATGCCGTTTGTCTCACTGATTTTCATCCATATTGCCATGACCCGACATGACATTAAACCCGCAAGCAGTTTTAAATGAGATTTTTTCCTTTAAAAATGACATTTGGTGCAGGGACTGTTCTAAACATGGGAAACACGCGTCACTTTACAGGCATACTATAGACACCCCCCAGGTACGATATTTAAAGGAATATTTCACTTTTTTTTTTTTACTTTAAGCATCATTAAAATCACTGCTCCCGAAAAAACGGCCGTTTTTAAAAGTTTTTTTTGCATTGATACATGTCCCCTGGGGTAGGACCCGGGTCCCCAAACCCTTTTTAGGACAATACCATGCAAATTAGCCTTTAAAATGAGCACTTTTGATTTCGAACGTTCGAGTCCCATAGACGTCAATGGGGTTCTAACGTTCGTGCGAACTTTCGGTCCGTTCGCGGGTTCTGGTGCGAACCGAACCGGGGGGTGTTCGGCTCATCCCTACTCTCGTCCTTTTACAAAGCCTGTCTGATCCGGATGCACTAAATCCCCTATATGTTCTTGCAATCTCATAGCTAAGATTTTAGCAAGCAGTTTAGTGTCTGAGTTGAGCAGAGAAACAGGCCTATAGTTGGCGCAGTACTGAGGGTCTTTCCCATCCTTGGGGATTATGGTTATGTACGCCACCAGGGCTTCTGGGGGTAATGGATTAACTGCATTAATTGAGTTAAAATAGTTACATAGCGGTTTTATCAGCTCCAAAGAGAATTTTTTGTAGTAGACATTTGTAAGGCCATCCGGGCCAGGACTTTTCCCCGCCGGTAGGGCCGCTATTGCTCTGCTCAACTCATCCACTGTAATTGGATGGTCCATTTCTGCTTTAATCATCTCAGACAGGGTCGGCATAGATGATTCCCTAATATATTCTCATATTTCCTCCCTTCTTTGATCTTCTTTATTTCCTAATTGTCTCCGGTATCTGAATATTATATAGGGTCTCGTAGAATTTATGAAATTCCTTCGCTATGGCCTGTGTTTCTACTACTTTCCTGTTGTGAATTAGTAGGTTATGGACATGTCTAGAGTCTTGTTGTTTTTTAAGTTGTTTAGCCAATAGTCTCCCACATTTGTTCCCTTGCTCATAGAACCAGGTTCGTTCTATATGCCCTGTCTGAATAGGGGAGAATGTTAACGTTATTGGGGCGTGTTCTGAGATAGTTATAGCCTCAATAGTGAAATCTCGGACATTCTCCAGATAAAATTGATCTACCATGAATACATCAATACGCGAATACATTTTATGTACTGTAGAATAATAACTATAATCTTTTACTTCATTATGCAATGCCCGCCAGCTATCAACAAGGTGTTGGGTGCGTAGGCTTTGTTTTAAATATTTTAGGGCTCTAAAAGATATAGAGGTTTTCCCTGATGTATCCAGACCTGGGTCCAATACCATCTTAATGTCTCCCCCCAGGATCAGGCACCCTTCCCTGAATTTCTCCAGCGTCCTCAGCATTTCGACAAGAAATTTAACTGTCCCCATATTTGGAGCGTAGATAACAGCAAATGTATATTGCTGGCCGTATATTGCCCCCTTGACAAATAAAAAACGACCTTCTCTGTCTGCTTGAACAGACGTTAATACCCATGGGCAAGTTTTTTTAAATGCTATTGTGACCCCCCTTGCCCTTGCAATCGGTGATGTTGCATGATACCAATGGCTGAACATATGTCCCGGTAGATTAGGTGTTGATCTCTTCCTAAAATGCATTTCTTGTAGAAAGGCTATGTCCGCTGCATAATATTGTAATTCATGCTAAAGTTGGCCCCTTTTGTGTTGTGAGCCCAGTCCCTTCACATTATAAGATACAATCTTTAATGGTGTAGCCATCTTAAAAGAGAAACAAAAAAGGGAACCAATACCATATTTGCCATTTGCCTGGAGAAAAAAAAAAAAAATTCCCACCCAACTTTAAACCACCCCCCCCCAAGACACTCCAAAAATATCTCCCCATTCGGAGTATCCTATCTAACTGGTAGGGGGGTCCACGCACACCCCCTGTGCTTGATCCCCTCCACCCCCTCACTGGTACCAGTTCAACCAATCCCGTTGTATCGGGACCTACCTAAGGGAACAGAATAACCCTAAGTGTCACCCTCTGATTCCCTCCTTCCCAAGCTCTTTCTCTTATATTCTCCCTGTGTCTAAGTCTTAACTATATCATTTAAAAAATTCCTTTTTCCTTTTCTTTCACTTTTCCCCTTCTCTTCCCTTCCTCTCCCTTCTCCTCTTTTTATTGCTAACTAATTCTTTGTAGCAGCTACAGAAGTAACGTTTTAAAACAAAGAAAGTCTTCTCAACTGATAACAGAACTTTCACTACAGACAGCCTTGGTTACTGCCAGTCTGTGTATCTCAATCTCCAGTCCATGCTGACAAGTCCGCCAAACAGAGATGAAACTTCACTACAGATTCTAGCTCAGTCTTTTTTACTGCTGGGCTGACTGTCAGTGTGTAGTGAACATTCCTAGACTGGAGATGGAGATACCAAAGACAGCAAATAAGGCTGTGTGCAGTCAAAGTTCTGTTAACATGTGAGAAGATTTACTTTATTTAACATTATAATTTTGTGCATATGTTTGCTTAGCTACTCTTACAAGAATAGGCAGAAAAGAGCTGCGGGAGATTCAAGTATGCCTTTGTCTCTACATGGAGACACTGTACTTAAAGCATATGCACTTTCTGCCCCCTCCTTGTCCTGGTCCTGTGAGAAGGAGTTCAGGGTTGGCAACAGCATCAGGGTTGGAGGTGGGAAGGACCACCATTAGAGATCATGGGGCCCCGTACAGCCTACCTGGCTGGGGCCCTGTCCTGGGCACCCTCCAATCAATGGGTGGTGTGTGACAGACTCTCAGACACCCTGACTGGGTATCTCCGCCAAGACGTTGCTTCCCAAGGTCTGGAACACAAGATCAGTGAATCTGGCTATAATTACCCCAAGAACTAGGCAACACCAGTTTTCGAGTAAACCAGAATAGGAACTGTTGATTTGAACAAGAATACAGGCTTTTATACACTCCAGGAGGACATCCCCCCTCCTGATCATATTACCCTAACAATACAACCTGCACACAGGAATATACAGTGGGGAGGGAAAGTATTCAGACCCCCTTAAATTTTTCACTCTTTGTTATATTGTAGCCATTTGCTAAAATCATTTAAGTTAATTTTTTTTCCTCATTAATGTACACTCAGCACCCTATATTGACAGAAAAACACAGAATTGTTGACATTTTTGCAGATTTATTAAAAAAGAAAAACTGAAATATCACATGGTCCTAAGTATTCAGACCCTTTGCTGTGACACTCATATATTTAACTCAGGTGCTGTCCATTTCTTCTGATCATCCTTGAGATGGTTCTACACCTTCATTTGAGTCCAGCTGTGTTTGATTATACTGATTAGGAAAGCCACAAACCTGTCTATATAAGACCTTACAGCTCACAGTGCATGTCAGAGCAGATGAGAATCATGAGGTCAAAAGGAACTGCCTGAAGAGCTCAGAGACAGAATTGTGGCAAAGCACAGATCTGGCCAAGGATACAAAAAATGTTCTGCTGCACTTAAGGTTCCTAAGAGCACAGTGGCCTCCATAATCCTTAAATGGAAGATGTTTGGGATGACCAGAACCCTTCCTAGAGCTGGCCGTCTGGACAAACTGAGCTATCGGGGTTGAAGAGCCTTGGTGAGAGAGGTAAAGAAGAACCCAATATGGGGTGCTGTGTGTACATTAATGAGGAAAAAAATGAACTTAAATGATTTTAGCAAATGGCTGCAATATAACAAAGAGTTAAAAATTTAAGGGGGTCTGAATACTTTCCGTCCCCACTGTAATTACAACAACAGACATATAATACAAACATGACCTTAATTAGCCGTGAGCTCACACATTACAATGCACATTATCATAAGTATAAACACAGCACACCTTCAGACAATAGGAGGAGACCCCAGTAGCAGACTGTTCGTCTCCTACCTACAATAGTCTGAGGCAAAGCTCATACAATGTTCCATCATTCTGATACAGTGGAATTAATGTATCATAGATTTCTTGAGGGATATTGTTGATACATATTACTGTCCCATCTGCAGTAACTCAAACCGCATTCTCATTGTCCATTAAGCAGTTGTCCAGTATTTTCTTGGTCACCCTGTGCCCTTAATAGACACAGGATGACTTACACATAAGAGGGACATGGGGGGACCGAAACAAGGGTTTCCCAGTTCTCTCCAAAAGGCTCTGTCCCGGCTAGGTCTGTCACATGGTGTTTAACACCTAAGGACATTTTGACCGTACTATCCAGGGCGTGTAGTGTGGTGGTGTCACACTAGAGAGTTCTTCCAAATGGACCCAGTCTTTTTTGGCGCTACTATGCGAGCCAGGTGCGTAGCAAAATAATAATTCCAGAAGTTCGAAAAACCTATACCTCCCTTTTCTTTGGGTACTGTCAGGTAGCGCAAACTAAAGCAGGGTTTCTTTCCCATCCAAAGAAATTTCCGTATTATAGCATCTAATTGTTTGAAGAAACTTAAGGGCACCACAACTGGTAGCATGTGAAAATAATACAACACCCTGGGGGGATGGTAATTTTAATTATGGCAGTGCGGCCTAAAAATTAGAATAATTTAAGGGTCCATTTGGATTCGTCACCTTCTATTTGACTTAGCAGGGGTTTAAATTTCATCAAAAAGGAGGATAAGACTTTTTTATGTGCATTGCATAAGACATTTTTCTATCTGTATTCCTTGCATATGTGTAAGAGGACTAGCCGGAAAAATTAATTGAGAAGCAGACAACATGTGTTTAGTTGTCTTACTTCAATTTTGACCACGACATTCATTCCAAACAAGCTAGTGGTTTCCAAATGTGTTTCCTTTTGGAAATTCTTTATAAAGTCAGAGACTCACAAAGTGTGTTTTTTAAATCTGTCTATTTTTGAAGGTCTAATCCATCAAAGATTGCTACAACTTGCTGGAATCTAATTATTAAAAATGATGCAAAAAAAAAACCCCTCCGTTTCTTGTATCCATAGTTGCTGTCTGCGTTTTGCTTTATTAAAGCCCAGCTCCAGCAAAAAGTTTTAGTTAAGTCTTGAATAGAATAAGAAGACTTATACCAAGTTTATGATTGCTTTCACTTACTCATTTGGAGGCATTTCCCCTTGCTTTATATCTCTTAACTCTAGAGCAAGAAAAGTCCAACATAAGCAAAGACAGTAGTGGTGTTTACATTGTTTTTCAGACATAGAGCCTACTTGTAAAGTAGTTTGCAGTGAGAGATGCCACTGTATCTACTAAGAACAATGTACACAGTCAGTATGCAATTTCGGACATTTCTCAGCTTGATGAAATACAAAGGAATTGACAGCAGATTGAGGTGATGGAACATGACAAAGGTATGCACATGCTACTTTTTATTCCTTCTGTTAAGTGAACCTCTTACTTTATTTTGTATAAGCAAGTGCAGGTTTACATTAAGCAATGGTTGATTTCTAAAAGACCTTCTGGTATATGATATTACAACTTAAAATGGAACATCACCCAAAAGGGGAAGTTCTGCTTAAGTCCTCCTCCCCCCCATTCTGGCACATTTTTTTTGGGGGGGGGGGGTTCTCCTCTTAACCTCCCTCCCCACAGTCTTGTGGGACACTTCACAGGTCCCAAGAAAACTCCAGTATCATTCTCAAAGCGGAGCGTGGCTCATGCATGCGCAGTGAGCAGCCAGCTGTAAAGATGCAAGCAGCACAGTCAGCTGCCCACAGTTAAGATGCCAGTCCCAGGAACCCAAAGGTTCTAATGAAGGACTAGTCCAGTCGAGGCCAGCACTGGTTTTAGATTGTTCTAGAGTGAAGAACCTCTTTAAGTGTGAAGAATATATCTAAAAGTTTCCACATACTACTGGGCCCCAAAATTGTTTGGCAAAGATTACAATTCAAATGTTTATAAATTCCATGAGGTATATTTTACAATCAACAGCAAAGCTATATCTAGTGATAAATGAATGAGCCTGGGTTGGATTTACATTCACTGAACACATCTTCAATTCCAGAAATTGTATTCCATTGAAGTCAATGGGGGGGGGGGGGGTTAAAAATAAATTCTGTCAATTTTAAAGGCTAATAGGCAGGGATTGTCATCAAAGGTTGTGGAGAGCTGTGCAGTGTCATTGAGGACATGTGCCAATGGAAAAACAATAGTGTTTAGTAGCACAAGAGGGCCCTCTGTTTTATACTTTGAGAGCAACATGGGAGAAGCGGCCTTTAAATTACATGATTGGGAGATGCCGTTAAGCTGCATGTGTTGTTACAGAACAGTGTCAATGACACCTTATTCTTACATCACTTTTAGCATGCTACTTTTACAGTATTGCTTGTTTTAAAGGGGTTCTAAACTCAAAATGCTCTTTATGTTAAGGCATTCTCTGCATTAAGGTAAAAAAATCTTCCAATATCTATTCCCTCCCCATCCCTAGACACTTACCTGAGTCCTTTCATGCTCCAGTGCTGTCCCGGCTGCAGGGCCACTACTCTCTCTTCCTGGCATCACAGTAGACACAAATCCTGGGCAAATCCTGTAGGGCAAATCCTGTGTGGAGGGAGTGGGGGTGTGGCTGAGCTGCACTATGTGTGTCTATGGACGCACACAACCCCTTCCTAGCGCTCCCCTGCATGGGTGCCCCCATAGCACGTCTTTCTATGGGGTACCAGGAGGAAGAAGGAGCACACAGTGTTTGTGGGGGACTCCAGAAGAGGAGGTAAGGAGCCACTCTGTACAATATCAAGCAGGTAAATATAACACCTTTTTTAATTTTAGCAAAAAAAAACAAAAAAAGCCTTTACAATTGCTTTAAATACAATTGTAGCATGTGGATATGATTTATTTAAACTTAGAATAAGAAGAATTTAGCAGAAATATGCCAGAATTGAGTGGTAGAAGTAGCAGTCACAACATATTTCTAAAGCTTAAACTCTCAACTTAGTATCACTTGCCAAACAGTGGCAAAACAATGTCATAGCATCACTTGTGATCTTCTTTTAGTGCAGTCCTATACTGTATTGTCCAAAAAAGTTTAATAAAATGTTAACACAGAGTGCCCAAAAACACTTCCAAACCACAACCCCAGATTCCAGAGATGGTGCAGTTGTTATGCCAAAATAAAAATTAAAGTGCCCTATTGCAGAGATTTTAGCCAGACTATATAGTACAGTGGCTGGACAGTACATAAACTTGATTGGGCTGCAATGTAAGAGGGAGAGACAAGGTAGTATTTATCATGAAATAAAAGAGGCAACAGCCAGTAATTTTCAAATGATTCTCTGCATATTATATAAGGAGTTTTACATTTTGAAGATACAATTGAAGATCGAGAGATGATGCAGGGTTTTTTTTTGGGGTCCCCAAATCATTTGGAACCCTCCCTTCCCCCAACTGCTAAGTCAGCTGATACCGGCCTCAGGCCCAACTGAGGCAGCATAGTTGGCAGAATTTTGCCTTATAAAGTTGTGTAGAACACAGCACGCCAGGATGATATGATTCAGTTTGTACTCCGCCATGTGTATGGGTGTAAGAAATAGGCGGAACCGACTGGCCATGATTCCAAATGTGTTCTCCACCACTCTTCTGGCTCTGGCCAGCCGGTAATTAAAAACCCTGGTCCGGGGTGTGGGTCCTCATAGGGAATGGCCACATAAGATGGTCCCCCAGCGCAAACGCTTCATCCGCAACGAAGACGAATGGGAGTCCTTCCGCATTGTCTTCTGGAGGTGGCAAGTCCAAGCTGCCATTCTGGAGATGCCTGTAGAACTCCGTCTGGGCAATGACTCCACCATCGGACATCCAGCCATTCTTCCCCACATCCACATACAGGAACTCATAAGTAGCCGACACCACCGCCAACATCATAATACTATTGAACCCCTTGTAGTTGTAATAGTATGACACCGAGTTGGGTGGTGGGACAATGTGGACGTGTTTCCCATCAATTGCCCCTCCGCAGTTAGGAAAGTCCCACCGCTGGGCAAAGTGGGAGGCCACAGTCTGCCATTCCTGTTGGTTGGAAGGAAACTGTGGGGTCAAACAAGAAAAAAAAAATACTCATTTTGCACCTAAACAGGGAAAGCAGATTAGACACAAACATTCTTGGCCAACATTTATTTTAGGGAGTTTTGAAAGACCAAGGTATAAGGTCCACCTATCAGATTCCCCCTCCCCCCCTCTCATGGGCCATTTCTAACATTTTAGGGGGGGGGGAGATCATTTGGACAGGTAACCCTCTCCACTTCATTGAGAGATGAATGCCTAAATAATGTGTATTACTTTGGCCAGCCCCTCATTACTTACACTATTGACAGCCCACTGGACAGGTAAGAAGTGTCATAATACAAAGATATAAATACACATTGTACACATTTTAGCACATATGGACATTCTGCTATTACCTATCAAGATAATAATAGTATACAAAATCTTTAAACAGTACCATTTGAAAGTATACAGGCAGGCCCTTGCACTACATGCTTGGGGGAATTCATCCATAACTATGACCACAAAAGAGATGGGTATAGTGTGTATGGGTTTGGCAAAGTCAGCAGATAGATGATTGAGGATAGATATAGAATTGGTATCAGCTGACTTAGCAGTTGGGGGAAGGGAGGGTTCCAAATGAAAAAAGCCCCTGGCACTCTGCCTGAATTTAAAGCACAAATCACATTTTTAAACATTTTAGGGGGTTTTTAGGGTAAAGCACTACTATAGAGCTGACAAAATACATAGCTGAGTGACTACATGAGGTGAATATAGGGCCAGGAGACCATGCTGAGGAGGTAAGTGAAGGCAAATATGCATGAAGGACAAAAAAATAAGTACATAAAAATCCAGCATGCATTAGGACAAAGGGGACATTCACAGCATATTACAATCATGGTAATTAGGGAATGAGGAAAGAAATACAATATATTATCAAACATTAAATACAATAAAATGTGATATAAAAGGATAAAAATCTTACCTTAATATAATCTTTCTGCAGGACCTGAATGATGGCAGAACAGGTCTCTGGGATAATGATCCCCAGAGCCTGGGGGGAGATGCCTGTAGAGAACTTCAAGTCCTGCAGGCTTCTCCCCGTCGCCAAGTACCGCAGGGTGGAGACTAGCCTCTGCTCCGGAGTGATGGCTTGCCTCATGCAGGTATCCTGTCTGCTAATATAAGGGGTCGGCAAAGCCAACAAACGGTGAAATATGGGGTCCGTCATCCAGAGAAATTTCCTGAAATCGTCAGGATTATTCTCATAGATCTCACGGAGCAAAGGCATGTGACAGAACTGGTTACGCTGAAGCAACCAATTCTTGGTCCATGAACTCCTCCCCCCCCTGTTCATGGACTGGACTTGTGTCAAGGTAAGGACCCCAACACCAAGCCCCCGCACAGCACGAACTCTACGAGGAGTACGTATACGCAACATGGCTAGAAAACGGTCGGCTGCTCAGAACGAAGTAACAGAACGCACTCAAGAACAGCAAGGCCTGTGAAGAGTGACCTGAAAAACAGCAAAGAGCAGACAGGAATGCACTGAATAATACAATATGAACTGACTGCACGCACTTAAGACCAGATACAAACCCACAAGCACAAACTGAACAGCAGAAAACGATCTGAAAACCACGAGTCTGAAAAAGCGCGAATCGTCTCTCACCAAACTTTTACTAACACGAGATTAGCAAAAGGAGCCCAAAGGGTGCCACGCTTGGTTCAGAACTGCCCTTTTCTAGTCTTGTCGTACGTGGTGTACGTCACCGCGTTCTTGGCGATCGGAAATTCTGACAATTTTGTGCGACCGTGTGTATGCAAAACAAGTTTGAGCCAACATCCGTCGGAAAAAATCCATGTATTTTGTTGTCGGAATGTCCAATTAATGTCCGATCGTGTGTACAGGGCAGTAGGCCCCAGTTTAACAGAGAGATATTAGGCAGGTTTTGATAAATAATCTTCATTAGATTATACTATTTCAGGGGTGCAATACCCAAGAATATTCCTGATTGCCTGAACAGTGGAAATAGGTCAAATACTATAAGCCTTGGAGCATGATTCACCCTGGAGTAAACACCATACATTTTGCAGCTATGAACCAACTGCGGTAACATTTTGTATGGCACCTTGACAGTGCCTAATCACCAGGATATACTAGAAACTTTGAGGTGCAATGCAGAATTAACTCTGCAGAAAAAACATTTTGCGGCTGAGGCCCAGCTACAGAAAAAAATGTGTGCATCTTTTCAGTACCAGAGCACTAAAATAGGACAGTTTAGGCAACACAGCATGGTAGTTGTGGAATGCCAGCAGCATTGGCAGGAGATGGTTATGGTGGCAGGCCAGCAGTGGTAGGTGGTCCAACCTAGACACCAAAAAGTCCAAGGGATCATCATTTCATAGATTATCCACATGTACCCTGGCCCCCAGGTAATCCAATATCATATGGTTTAGACACTGTCTGCATCTGCTGCCAGCACCCAGGCCTTGCTGATGCATTCTAAAGAATGATTTAAAGCCTCAGTGAGGCAGCCACCACCACTGCTACCTCCACTGCTGCTCCTCCTTTCACCAACTTGAGGATCTGGGTTTAAAGGGAATCCCGTCGCTCTTTATGGAAAGGTGGCCAAAAGCAGCACCTTTTAACGTAGTACAATCTGTGCTCCCTCTGGGATGGAACAATGATGTCTGCCATTTTCCCCTTATATCGAGGATCCAAAAAAGGTCTAGAACCAGTAATGGTTCCTTTTTTTCATGACCCAAATCCTTATACAGGCACTACAGCATGAATGAGCCCATTCACACATTTTGGCATCAGATGAACCCAGGTCCTCAGTGTTACTGAGGACCACAATCTCCTCAACAATATCACCCCACCCAATACAGCTCCCAGGGCTTGGTAGGTGTGAAACATACTCTTTGAAACCTGCCCTATGTCTTCCTCCTTCTCCTTGCTGGAACCACAACACTCCACATGTTCCTCCTCTGCCTCCTGCTGACTCCCAGGAATGTAGTCATTTATAAAAGGATCCTGCAGGCCCTGAAACAGCAGGAAGTGCTCTCCTTTCTCCTTCTGCTGTGCCACCAGTGCCTGGTCTATTACACCATGCCATGCAAGATCTAGCAGGAGCACCAGAAGGATCATGTTGATGATCCCCCCTCCCTATTCTGGTCACCTCTATGAATGGTGACAAAGATGGTACACACATCCCTAATCAGGAGCCACTGATGTGGTGAAAAGAACCCCAGATCCCCAAAGCCTGTTTTCTTCCTATACTATACTATCACTTATGGCCTGCTGCTGCAGGTGGAGCCACTAAGGCATGGCAAACAATTGTGTTTCAGTGCATGGGTGTATAACATATCAGGCGATTGACAGGCAGTTTTTGTTACCAATGATTTTTGTTAAGGCAATCACTCACTGGGTATGACCAACTGAAGTGATGGTACACTTTTCTGACCTACCATTAGACATTATTTAAGTCAGGGTACCTAATTAGGCACTGCTGCAAAAAACAAGTTCAAAACCCCTGCATGCAAGGATTGCTCTATAGGACACCACAAGAAAAAGGGGCCACCCTGAAACAGAAAACCTGGCTCAGTGGTCATGGCATAAGCTTAAACTGGGTCATGGCACAAGCTTAAACTGGACCTAAGACAATGATTAAAGTGGAAGTTTAGGCAAAAACGAACTAACTTTAATCCTACTCTATGCCACATTCTAAAGCCCCATACACACGATAGGACTTTGTACAAACTTTCCTGTGGATTTTTGTACAAAGGGTGTTTGCCATAAGTTTGTATTGCATACAGACGACAGGACTTTTCCAGCCTACTTTCACCAAATCACGTGGTTTTTCAGCTTTTTACCACTACCCTTTGGTCAACTTCTGTATTGTTGTCTGATATTGTGTCAATCTCGCCACTTTTATCGGCGAGATTGACACCTTGCGAGCCGGGTTCACACTGGCGCAGGGATCCAACTTGGATCCCCGCCAATGCCAGGCACTATATTTGGTATGAATCTTGAGGGGGAACTCCACGCCAAATTTTAAATAAAAAACCGGCATGGGTTCCCCTCCGGGGGCATACCAGGCCCTTAGATCTGGTGTGGTTTTTAAGGGGAACCCCTACACCGAAAAAACGGCGTGGGGGTCCCCCCAATATCCATACCAGACCCTTAATCGAGCACACAGCCCGGCCGGTCAGGAAAGGGGGTGGGGATGAGTGCCCCCCCTCCTGAACCGTACCAGGCCGCATGCCCTCAACATGGGGGGGTGGTTGCTTTGGGGGAGGGGGGCCCCCCTGGATCTGGAGGCCCCCTTATTAAAGGGGGCTCCCAGATTCTGATAAGCCCCCCGCCCGCAGACCCCAACAACCAACGGCCAGGGTTGTCGGGAAGAGGCCCTTGTCCTCATCAACATGGGGACAAGGTGCTTTGGGGTTTGGGGGGGGACGCAGGGTGCCCCCCTCCCCCAAAGCACCCACCCCCCATGTTGAGGGCATGTGGCCGGGCACAGTTCAGGAGGGGGGGCGCTCGCTCATCCCCACCCCCTTTCCTGACCGGCCGGGCTGTGTGCTCGGATAAGGGTCTGGTATGGATTTTGGGGGGACCCCACACCATTTTTGGCATAGGGGATTCCCCTTAAAATCCGTACCAGACCGAAGGGCTGGTATTCCCCCAGAGGGGAATTCCCTCTCGCGCCTGCTGCAGTAGGAAAATGTGTTTTTCCTATTGCAGCCTGCGCGAGATGTACAGTACCCTGTCGCCGAGATCGCACTGGAAACATTCTTGCGGCTGCGTACTGTAGTTTGTACAAAAGTCTGATACTTTTGTGTACACACGATCGGACTTTGCTCCATCGGACTTTTGTTGCCGGAAAGTTTGTGCGTTCGCACAGCCAACAAAAGTCCGATGGAAACAGAAAAAGTTTGTCCGATGGATCGTACACACGGTCAGATGTTGCTCCAAAACAGCTAATTTGCATGTTTGTTGTCAAAAAGTCAGATTGTGTGTACGGGCCTTAAGACTAATCTATCTAGCCCTGTAAAGCAAAGATTGCTGTACTTACCTGTTCTTCAGCCGATCCGATCCAGTCTCCAGCAGTAGATGCTGTGTGCAGGAGAGAACCGACAATGGCTGGGAAATGCCTGGTAAGTGATGTCACCCATAGAATTACTATGGGGCTTCCATTGTTGGCTGCCTCTCCTGCACATGCCTACACTGTGAAGCCGCCGCTGACAGCTCAGCGCCTCTCTTGCACGCAGCATCTGCTGCTGGAGACCGGACCACAGCGGCTGCAGAACAGGTAAGTACAGCGATTTTTGCTTTACAGGGCTAGATAGATTAGTCTTATGCCCCGTACACACGGTCGGATTTTCCGACGGAAAATGTGTGATAGGACTTTGTTGTCGGAAATTCCGACCGTGTGTAGGCTCCATCACACATTTTCCATCGGATTTTCCGACACACAAAGTTTGAGAGCAGGATATAAAATTTTCCGACAACAAAATCCGTTGTCGGAAATTCCGATCGTGTGTACACAAATCCGATGCACAAAGTGCCACGCATGCTCAGAATAAATAAAGAGATGAAAGCTATTGGCCACTGCCCCGTTTACAGTCCCGACGTACGTGTTTTACGTCACCGCGTTTAGAATGATCGGATTTTCCGACAACTTTGTGTGACCGCGTGTATGCAAGACAAGTTTGAGCCAACATCCGTCGGAAAAAATCCATGGATTTTGTTGTCGGAATGTCCGAACAAAGTCCGACCGTGTGTACGGGGCATTAGAATGTGGCATAGAGTAGAATTAGAGTAAGTTAGTTTTTGCCTAACCTTCCACTTTATTAAAGAAAAAAGCTGCATACTCAGTAAGTAATTAAATCAGCAGATTAAATCGCTTAAAAAACTTAGGGTTTAATATCACTTCAGGCTGGAGGGAAAGTTTCCTATTTGAACTAGTTTTCTGAACAACTCCTTTTCTCTGTAAATAGGATCATTCTTTTTCTTACTTTTCTTTGATTTTTTTTTTAGAATTTTTCTGAAGATGAAAGCAATGTTCATAGCATTCATTATTAAAATAGAATTCCACAGCAAATGCACACATTTTCTTGTTAAAGTGGAACTGAGCTGATCAGTCAACAAAATCACAACAATACATGAAGTATCATTTAACAATGAATGCTTTTTACAATTTGAAGGCAGGATGTGGAACGTAGCCAGCCAGACTGTTGGATATTCTTGTTAAAGTTTATCTATTGTGAAATTTTACATTATTAAAGGTTATCCTAGCCCAAGAACAAAAATGTTGTATATTGCAGCCTACCATTCCTTAGATGATAGATTCAACCCCCATAGAATAGAAATAAATAGAGGAAGACATGTTTGAAGCCTAACCTGGGTGACATCCATGACTCCATCCATTGATACAGTCGAATGAGTGAGTGTAGCTAAGCAGCGACAGGAAATGTGTTTTTTTCAAATTTACAGAGTAAAAATAAAGATAAAATACATGAAAAATAAACCTAATGCAGCTACCATAGAAACTGGTAAGCTGCAATATATAACATTTTTGGGAAGATAGAGTGCAACAAACATATAGTTGCGAGTCCAATTCAATTTTTATTCATCCTTCAATATTTTAAATAATTACTGTATATAAAAACAATAATTATTCAGCCAAGGCGTCATGTACACATCTGCAGGAAAATGCAAACGCTGCAAAATCGAGGCACGATTTTGCCGCGTTTTACATTTTCCTGTGGTCAAAAATTTCCTATCCTGAAAGCAATTCTTCCACATTAAGGCTCGATTCACACCTATGCATGTTGCTTTTGAGCGTTTTTGGAGGGTTTTTTTTCATGCTTGCCACGTTTTTGAGCAGCGTTTTTGTAGCGTTTTTGCGGCGTTTTTGCCGCGTTTTTGCCGCGATTTGCGTTTTGCGTTTTTTTTTTTTTTTTTTCATTTTTTTTTACAGTCTTAAAAAAAAATTACAAAAAAAAAAAAAAAAACGGCAAAAACGCACCAAAAACGCATCAAAAACGCTGCAAAAACGCTGCAAAAACGCTGCACTTGCGTTTTTGATGCTTGTCCATTGAAAACCATTACATGCAAAACGCTGCTTTTTGCATGAAAAAAAGTCCCCGACCCTTTCCAAAAACGCAGAGATACAAAAAAGCATTGATGTGAACATGTTCCATAGGAACCCATGTTAAAAAATTCCCATGCATTTCTGCAAAATGCAAAATGCATCAAAAAACGCGCTAGTGTGAATGGAGCCTTAGGCCCCATTCACACTAGCGCGTTTTTTGATGCATTTTGCATTTTGCAGAAATGCACGGGAATTTTTTAACATGGGTTCCTATGGAACATGTTCACATCAATGCTTTTTTGTATCTCTGCGTTTTTGGAAAGGGTCGGGGACTTTTTTTCATGCAAAAAGCAGCGTTTTGCATGTAATGGTTTTCAATGGACAAGCATCAAAAACGCAAGTGCACCGTTTTTGCAGCGTTTTTGATGCGTTTTTGGTGCGTTTTTGGTGCGTTTTTGCCGTTTTTTTTTTTGTAATTTTTTTTTAAGACTGTAAAAAAAATGAAAAAAAAAAAAAAAAAAAACGCAAAACGCAAATCGCAGCAAAAACGCGGCAAAAACGCCGCTAAAACGCGGCAAAAACGCGGCTCAAAAACGTGGCAAGCATGAAAAAAAAACCTCCAAAAACGCTCAAAAGCAACATGCATAGGTGTGAATCGAACCTAAGGAGAGAGAGAGGTTCAAGCTCACCTAAATGCTGCAGCTCCTAAACTCTGCTTAAAGCCTATCTGTACACTGACAAATAAAACCAAAAGCTCCTAAACTCAAGTTTAGGAGCTGCCAGTGTAGGCTAGTGTGCATGGAGCCTAATGCTGCATACATACGAGCGGACTTTACGGCAGACTTGGTCCGGCGGACCGGACTCCGTCGGATAATTCGATGGTGTGTGGGCTCCAGCGGACTTTTTTTCCCCATAAGTTCAATGGACCTAGAAATGAAACATGTTTCAAATCTTTCTTTCCGGTCGAAAAGTCTGCTCGTCTGTATGCTAGTGCAACAGACAAAAAACGACGCTAGGGCTGCTATTGGCTACTGGCTGTGAACTTCCTTATTTTAGTCCGGTCGTACATCATCACGTACGAATCCATCGGACTTTGGTTGACCGTGTGTAGGCAAGTCCGTTCATTCAAAAGTCCGTTGTAAAGTCCGTCGTAAAGTCCACCAATGAAATTAATGAATTCACTAGAATTACACATTTTTTAATAAAATGTACATTTGTGTTTATCAAGACAATTTATATTAATGTGCATACTGATAAAGTAAATAGTTTTCATTTTAAGCTAGGAATGCTCCTAAAAGGTGCTGATGGGGTTAAATCAGCTAATTAATTTATTTTTAGAAAACAGGCAAAAAAACTGTTTAAAAGAACCTACAATCTGCATGACACTAAAGGCAAGCAGCGTTGAAAGACCTATAATTAAAATCTAAAAAATGTATAGCATTATATTATCTATCAAGTCCTTCATAATACCATAAGAATTTAATTTTAAGCTCAGCTTAGGGAGTGGTTTTGAAATAAAATTGTTTTCTCCTTCAAATAGTAGAAAAACGTCCATGAGAATAAATAGTTTTGCTGATTCTTTGAAAGAAATGAAATACTGGCAAAATTCTAGGTTTGCTTTCTGTTACTAATTAGAAATCCTGGCTTCTTATATTATTCGTGGAAATAAAGCCTGCTTTCTATATCCAGTGTCAAATTACTTCCCAAAGACACTGACACAAATACTTCACATCTTTAATATTAATCATTATGAATGCTGTTACTCTCTTTCACAGTTTGTTCAAACTTTTTTTTTTTTTTTTGGTTAAAAGGAATATTCCTCAAACAAAATGCTGATTCATGGTGTCCGTGATTTAAATAAAGCTCCACTGGC
Source organism: Aquarana catesbeiana (assembly GCF_042186555.1). Lineage (NCBI taxonomy): Eukaryota > Metazoa > Chordata > Amphibia > Anura > Ranidae > Aquarana > Aquarana catesbeiana. The sequence continues at coordinate 440,302,640 of NC_133327.1, read as the reverse complement.
ATCTTGTGTTTGAAGGAGATAAGCTGTGTCATTTGATCTGATGTAACCCACAGTTTAAAATAGATACAGTCCACTCGGGTACATTAATCAGGTCAGCAGCCCTTCCCCATTACATCCATGTACAGTCTGCAGTGGATAAATATAGCATATTTGCAATTGTAGAAGCTATAGTTATGTGCATAATGATTCTGTACAGGGTTCCACTTTGCTTTTCAGGACATGAGATACATTACAAACATCACCCGAAATAACTTTATAAAAAAAAACAAAACATTTTTTTCCTTATTAAAAACACATGGTAATATTCTACTTATTTCTCAAGTTTATGAGGGGTGATTACTACCAAACAGGTGCCCAGGGTTAGGGCTCTGAACACCTACCAGTACTCAACGGCAGCACACCTTTAGCAAAACAATTAAGCGCTATTAACAACATTCACAAATGTGGATATAAGTCTACCCATACTTGCATATGGTGTGAGATAGTTATGAGCTAAACATATCATACACAATTTGTTTGAAGGACAATGTTCTATGTTGGCAAGCATTTTCTCCATTTTCCTTATCATAATATTTCATTTAGAGATTATTCTTTCAGCCACAAGGTTCAAGAGACTTTTCTACCGGCCGTGGATGTGTCATGCATTGGGGATGTTGTTGCAGTGCCTTGCAAAAGTATTCACACCCCTTGGCTTTTTACGTATTTTGTTACATTACAGCCTTTAGTTCAATGTTTTTTGAATCTGAATTATATGTGATGGATAAGAACACAATAGTCTAATTCCCCGTACACACGGTCGGACTTTGTTCGGACATTCCAACAACAAAATCCTAGGATTTTTTCCGACGGATGTTGGCTCAAACTTGTTTTGCATACACACGGTCGCACAAAGTTGTCGGAATTTCCAATCGCCAACCACGCGGTGACGTCAAGCACGTACGACGAGACTAGAAAAGGCCATTTCAGAACCAAGCGCGGCACCCTTTGGGCTCCTTTTGCTAATCTCGTGTTAGTAAAAGTTTGGTGAGAGACGATTCGCGCTTTTTCAGACTCGTGGCTTTCAGATCGTTTTCTGCAGTTCAGTTTGTGCTTGTGGGTTTGTATCTGCTCTTCAGTGCGTGCAAGCAAGTTCATCGTGACTTTAAGTAGTCATTGTGTTCTTGTACGTTCGTTACTGTTTTTCAGGTCGCTCTTCACAGGCCTTGCTGTTCTTCAGTGCGTTCTGTTACTTCGTTCTGAGCAGCCGACCGTTTTCTAGTCATGTTGCGTATGCGTACTCCTCGTAGAGTTCGTGCTGTGCGGGGGCTTGGTGTTGGGGTCCTGACCTTGACACAAGTCCAGTCCATGAACAGGGTGGGGAGGAGTTCATGGACCAAGAATTGGTTGCTTCAGCGTGACCAGTTCTCTCATATGCCTTTGCTCCGTGAGATCCGTGAGAATAATCCTGATGATTTCAGGAACTTTCTCAGGATGACGGACCCCGTATTTCACTGACCTCCTATATCAGCAGGCAGGATACCTGCATGAGGCAAGCCATCACTCCGGAGCAGAAGCTCGTCGCTACCCTGCGGTACTTGGCGACAGGGAGAAGCCTGCAGGACCTCAAGTTCTCGACAGGCATCTTCCCCCAGGCTCTGGGGATCATTATCCCAGAGACCTGTTCTGCCATCATACAGGTCCTGCAGAAGGAGTATATGAAGGTAAGATTTTTATCCTTTAATATCACATTTTATTGTATTTAATGATTGATAATATATTATATTTCTTTCCTCATTCCCTAATTACCATGATTGGAATTTGCTGTGAATGTCCCCTTTGTCCTCATGCATGCTGGATTTTTATGTAATTAATTTTTTAGTCCTTCATACAGATTGTCCTTCAATAACCTCCCCAGCATGTTCTCCTGCCCTATATTCACATCATGTAGTCACTTAACAATGTATTTTATCAGCTCCATAGTAGTGCTTTACCCCAAACACCCCCTAAACTGTTTTAAAAATGTGATTTGTGCTTTAAATTCAGGCAGAGTGCCAGAGGGTTTTTTTGTGGCGTCCCCAAATCATTTTTTGTAACCCTCCCTCCCCCCAACTGCTAAGTCAGCTGATCCCAATTCTCTATCTATCCTCAATCATCTATCTTTGCCAAACCCATACACACTATACCCACCTCTTTTGTGCTCAGATGTATGGATGAATTCCCCAAAGCATGTAGTGCAAGGGCCTGCCTGAATACTTTCAAATGGTACTGTTTAAAGTTTTTATATCCTATTATTATCTTGACAGGTAATAGCAGAATGTCCAAATGTGCTCAAATGTGTACAGTGTGTATTTATATCTTTGTATTATGACACTTCTTACCTGTCCAGTGGGCTGCCAATAGTGTAACTAAGGAGGGGCTGTTCCAAGTAATACCCTGTATTTAGGCATTCATCTCTCAATGAAGTGGAGAGGGTTACCTGTCCAAGATTTCCACACCCCCCCATAATGTTAGAAATGGCCCATGAGAGGGGGGGAGGGGGAATATGATAGGTGTACCTTATACTTTGGTGTTGTTAAATTTCCCTTAATAAATGCTATCTGGAGGTTGCCCCAGAATGTTTGTGCCTAATCTGCTTGCCATGTTTTTGAGCAAAAATATTAATTTTTTTTTTTTTTCCTCAACAGTTTCCTTCCACGCCACAGGAATGGCAGACTGTGGCCTCCCACTTTGCCCAGCGGTGGGACTTTCCTAACTGCGGAGGGGCAATTGATGGGAAACACGTCCACATCATCCCACCACCCAACTCGGGGTCGTACTATTTCAACTATAAGGGGTTCAATAGTATTGTGATGTTGGCGGTGGTGTCGGCTAATTACGACTTCTTGTATGTGGACGTGGGGAAGAATGGCCGGATGTCCAATGGTGGAGTAATCGCCCAGACGGAGTTCTACAGGCGTCTCCAGAATGGCAGCTTGGACTTGCCAGCTCCAGAGGACAATGTGGAAGGACTCCCATTTGTGTTCGTTGATGATGAAGCGTTTGCACTGGGGGACCATCTTATGCGGCCATTCCCTATGAGGACCCTCACCCCGGAACAGAGGGTTTTTAATTACCGGCTGGCCAGAGCCCGAAGAGTGGTGGAGAACACATTTGCAATCCTGGCCAGCCGGTTCCGCCTATTTCTGACACCTATCCATATGGCGGAGTATAAACTTAATCATATAATCATGGCGTACTGTATTCTCCATAACTTTTTACGGAAACATTTAGCCAACTATGCTGGCTCAGTTGGGCCTGAGGCGGGAGTGATACCTGAAACAACACTGACGGCGCTTGAAAGTGGCCGTCCTGGCTTGCTCTCCCTGAGTGCCCGTGATGTACAGTTACGATACCTGGAGTTCTTTGCGGGTAGGGGGGCCATCAATATGCCTGCAAATTTGTGAAGCCTTTTTAAAATAAAAAAGCAAAAAAAAGAAATTCTTTGTGGACGTTTACTGCTTGTGTTTGTTTTAGCTGACCCTGACAGAAATGTGTTGAGTCCAGAAAATGGCGTGATTGTGTAACCTTTATACAAAGCACTGTTGGCTGTTATTTACTAAAGGCATATACACTTTTTATACTACAAGTGCTCTTGAAACTGCAATGAAAATGCTCTTGTAGTGCAAAGAGGATTTACCCTTAGGAAATAACCACCATTTTCTCAGAAAACAGCAATTACATCACCACAAAAGTGTTGTAGCGTTGAGACAATAATCCACACATTCTTGATTAACAAACTTTTTAATACATGCACAATCACATGTGCATTTAGAAACGGTTTTTAAAACAAACCAACATGTTTGTTGTATAACAATTTTTGGGGTGGCATTATCAAAAATAGAAATGTCCATTTACGATAAAACAGGCCTGTGTAAAACCAACAAGAAAGACAAAAAACTTGAACTTACAAAGATCACATATGGTAAAACTTGAAGGCAATATCAGACATGAGTATTTAGGAACTGTGTTTGATATTGCGTTCAGATGGGGTGAAGTCACCCCTTGAAAAGCCAAATTTGGAAGATGCACACCAATTTACGAATGTCAACATGTGCTAGCTGCCATCACGGGGATCAAGGGACGTGTTTTGTGGGAGCAACCCCTTCCTCACTGCTACTTTATTATTGAGGAAGGGGTTGCACCCCCAAAACGCGTCCATTGATCTCCCGTGATGGCAGATAGCACATGTTGGCACACTGTGTGCATCCTCCAAATTTGGCTTTTCGAAACGTTGCTAAAAAATTTAAAACATTGTACAACACAAAAAAAAGTGATTTTGTGGGGCCCCAAAACATCAATGATGTTATTATTTTTTTGAATAACATCATTGATTTTTTTCTTGATGTTTTCAAGTTCTAAATTACACCCCATGATCTCCCCGATCAGGATCTGGGCACTTTCTGATGTGAAAGGATCTCGATCCACAACATCACGATCACCTAAAACGAGAGAAACCAAACAAAAACAGGTATCAAAAATCTGCCAGCATCCATCTCTTACCTGAGTCTGTGGTCGCAGACACTCACCTGTTGTGGTGCCAATTTCCACCACATCTTCTTCCTCCTCCTGCTCAGCTTGGGTTGGGGGTATTTCACCTTCTTCCTGAGGTGGGGGGTCTCTGGTCTCCTCGGATGAGGGGTGTCCTCCGAGTCTTTTCTCCCCTATGTAAAACAAAAATGGTATAATTAGCACACAGATATTTGATGGCAGAACTATAAATAGGAAACATTGCTTGGGAAGTGTGGTACAATTGTCAATTTTAGCAGAATTCCAAGATGTCGCTTTTTTATTGTCCTTTGTCAACCTGCAATACTTTACCTGTTTTGTACAAGCTTCACAGATGGAGACCCCCCTATAGTACACACTGGAGCACCTGTGTGGGCCCCCTAATAAAAAGGGTGTTCTGGTGTCCCACACTAGTGTTCCAGTGTCCAGATGTGAAAACAGCTGCTGAGTGTCCTCTCCTTACACAGAATCTAGTTTGCATTTCATTCTAGTAACAAACCCATCTACACAACCAAATATTTTGCATCCAAGTAGGCCCTAAAAAATTTATGAAAATGCATATGGCCTAAACAATGGTGTTTTAGAGGCCGAAAAAAAAATGTTTGATATGAACGAATAATGGGCCCATGAACATTAAAATTGACATTTTAAACTGTACAATTAAAAAAAGCATATGGAGCAGCACGAACGTAATAAAGACAAAAAGAATAGGAACACAGCACAACTACTTACTTTTTTGCAGCACTCTCCGGATCTTTCGGTACTGCTCGGGCTCTCTTAATTTCAGGTCCGACCACCACTTCCTGAGCTGATCTTTCGATCATCGTACCCCGAAATTCCGGTGCAGACTCTTGACCACTTTCGCCATTATCTTGGCCTTTCTGATATTGGGGTTGGGGTAAGCTCCATACTTCCCGTCATAGTCGGCCTTCTTCAGGATATCGACCATCTCCAACATCTCCCCAAAGGACATATTTGTGGCCTTAAATCTTCTCCTTCTGGATCGGGATGTGTCCGGATCCGAGCTTTCCTCCTCCTCGTTGCTATAATTAGCACGCACCTGCTGTGACTCTGCCATGTGCTCTTCACCCACTGTGCCGAACGAAAAGGGGAGGGGAATAGACTAGAAAGAACGTCAGGGGCGGGCGGAGTTACACGCATGCGCAGTGTGTATAAAGCTTAACACACGTGCGTATTACGTACGATCTGTGAGCGGAGGAAGGAGCATTGGACGCGCCGATCGTAAGAACGAAGGTAAGAGACATACTTGTGCCTATACTGCTTCTAGATTGAGGCCTATATTGTAACAAGATTAGGAGAGTTTTGTCTGACATTAGGCTTTGTCTTGTGTTGTGTCTTGCAGTGAACATGGATATCTTATTACAAGATAATGACTTCATGTCAATATTCATTGACATGCTCAGGGAGCTGCCCTGTTTGTGGGAGATCAACCACCCACATTACAGGAACCAAACAAAGAGGAAGGCAGCGCTGGATCAATTGTTGGAAATTGTGAAGCCGGTGATCCCCACGGCAGACATCACATATTTGAAGATCCTAATTGGTGGCCTGAGGAGCACATATGTAAGGGAGCGCCAGAAAGTCCAGGATTCGCAGAGATCCGGAGCAGCAGATGACATCTATGTCCCCAGGATGTGGTACTATGACAGGCTGCATTTTCTGGCAGGCCAGACTGAACCCAGGTCATCCCTCTCCAGTCTTCCTTCCACGCTTCCTTCCACTCCAGCTGAGGCTTCTGACGCCCAACCTGGGTCTTCCAGGCAGCAAAATGTGGAGGAGCCCAGCTTGAGCCAGGTATAGCATTCCTCTAAATATTTCTGCTTGTCCAATCAATGATGTTAACTAGATGTTAGTTTGGAGTACTAATTTATGATTGTGATTGATGAAGCAAAAACTAAAACCATGTCCCTTTTTCATACACAGGGAAGTCCCAGCCAGGAGGTGGCCGGGCCGTGCCGGCTGCCTGATATGCCGGTCCCTCCCCTACACCTGGAAAGAGAAAGTAGCAGGAGGAGGAGTGCCCTAGAGGAGGCTGCCATAGGTCTCTTTTGGAGGGCTACAGAGGCCCTGGGAGCACCACACACCATGGAGGAGGACATTGCTGCCATCATTGCCTCTAAAATGCAGAGGATGGAGGAGGGACAACAACTCATGTGTGAGTCGCTCATATTGGAGGCTCTTAATAAAGGTATGAGGGGCCAAATTACATCTCAGACACACCTTTGCGAACTCACAGATGGTCCTCCTCCTCCTCCTGCAGGTCCTCCTCCTCCTCCTTCTCCTCCAGGTCCTCCCAGTCCTCCTCCTCCTCCAGGTCCTACTCCTCCTCCTGCCACATCTCCAACAGCACAGCCACAGCCCGGAATGAAGCGTGGAAGGAAGACCAGAAAGTGAGGACCCTGGATCCAGTCTGGTCGGCCAAAAGATGCAGCCTCTTGTGGTACCACAGCCTGGGGACACAGATGTCATCTGCTGCTTTCTGGATCTCTGGGACTTCTGGACCAGACTGCCCTCCTTTACATATGGACTCCTCAGGCCACCAATTTTGATGTTCAAGAATTGATGTCTGCCCTGGGGGTCACAGGCTTCGCTAATTTCTCCTGTTTATCCAGCATTGCCTCCCTCTTTGTTTGGTTCTGAGCCCTTAATAAAGGAATTTTGGTTTGAATTATACTTGCCTATGTGTGTTTTACTTCAAAAAGGACAGTTGGTTTGTGAGGATTCAGGTACATTTAAAAAATACAATGTGAAATTAACAAGGGACACCAACAACAAACAATCTCCTTGAGATTAAATAATAAAAGATATCAATGGTGTTGTGGTAACTTGACACACAAAACACACACAAAAATAGTCTGGAGTAAAACTTAAAATAACATTAAACAAAGATCAGCCTTGGAAAAAATACAAACATAAAATCTAAACCAAAAATGGCTTTAAATAAAAAAAAAAGAAAACCAAAAAAAAAAAAAAAATTCTGTCAGATGTGACAAATAATAATATATTCAGGGAATCCCAAGAAAAAAACAAAAAAATAAGTTTGTGAGAAGTGTGTGTGAATATGAGCAGCAAAACTACTTAATTCTTGTCACATTATAAAGAAGAAGAGAGTGCGCTGTATTAAACCATTTTTAACATTGCAGCGTGATGAAAGTGTTGTATCCATTGCGAACGCTAATTTTACCAGACCGAGCTGTTCCGTGTCGGAATTTCTTCTGAGCATGCGTGGCACTTTATGCGTTGGAACAGGCCACACACGGTCGGAATTGACGCGATCGGATTTTGTTGTCTGAAAATGTTATCTCCTGCTCTCCAACTTTGTGTGTCAGAAAATCCGATGGAAAATGTCCGATGGAGCCCACACACGCTCGGAATTTCCGACAACACGCTCCGATCGGACATTTTCCATTGGAAAATCTGACCGTGTGTACGGGGCATAAGTTGGTGAAGTAAAATTAGAAAAATATATACATAAAACTATTTTTCAGAAATAAAAAACTGATAATTGGCATGTGCGTATGTATTCACCCCCTTTGTTATGAAGCCCATAAAAAGCTCTGGTGCAACCAATTACCATCAGAAGTCACATAATTAGTGAAATGATATCCACCTGTGTGCAATCGAAGTGTCACATGATCTGTCATTACATATACACACCTTTTTGAAAGGCCCCAAAGGCTGCAACACCTAAGCAAGAGGCACCACTAATCAAACACTGCCATGAAGACCAAGGAACTCTCCAAACAAGTAAGGGACAATGTTGTTGAGAAGTACAAGTCAGGGTTAGGTTATAAAAAAAATATCCAAATCTTTGATGATCCCTAGGAGCACCATCAAATCTATCATAACCAAATGGAAAGAACATGGCACAACAGCAAACGTGCCAAGAGACGTCCACACACCAAAACTCACAGACCAGGCAAGGAAGGCATTAATCAGAGAGGCAGCACAGAGACCTAAGGTAACCCTGGAGGAGCTGCAGAGTTCCACAGCAGAGACTGGAGTATCTGTACATCGGACGACAATAAGCCAATACGCTCCATAGAGTTGGGCTTTATGGCAGAGTGGCCAGAAGAAAGCCATTACTTTCAGCAAAAAATAAATTTAAGTTTGCGAAAAGGCATGTGGGAGACTCCCAAAATGTATGGAGGAAGGTGCTCTCGTCTGATGAGACTAAAATGTAACTTTTTGGCCATCAAAGAAAATGCTATGTCTGGCGCAAACCCAACACATCACATCACCCAAAGAACACCATCCCAACAGTGAAATATGTTGGTGGCAGCATCATGCTGTGGGGATGTTTTTCAGCAGTCAGGACTGGGAAACTGGTCAGAGTTGAGGAAAAGATGGATAGTGCTAAATACAGGAATATTCTTGAGCAAAACCTGTACCACTCTGTGTGTGATTTGAGGCTAGGACGGAGGTTCACCTTCCAGCAGGACAATGACCCCAAACACACTGCTAAAGCAACACTTGTGTGGTTTAAGGGGAAACATGTAAATGTGTTGGAATGGCCTAGTCAAAGACCTCAATCCAATAGAAAATCTGTGGTCAGACTTAAAGATTGCTGTTCACAAGCGCAAACCATCCAACTTGAAAGAGCTGGAGCAGTTTTTCAAGGAGGAATGGGCAAAAATCTCAGTGGTAAGATGTGGCAAGCTCATAGAGACTCCAAAGCGACTTGGAGCTGTGATAGCCGCAAAAGGTGGCTCTACAAAGTATTGACTTTAGGGGGGTGAATAGTTATGCACATTGACTTTTTCAGTTATTTTTGCCCTATTTGTTGTTTGCCTCACAATAAAAAAAAAAATCTTCAAAGTTGTGAGGATTTTTTGTAAATTAAATGATGCAAACCCTCAAACAATTTATGTTAATTCCAGGTTGTGAGGCAACAAAACACGAAAAATGCCAAGGGGGTGAATAATTTTGCAAGGCACTGTATGTGGCTGAGTCTATGGAGGGATGTCCTTGTTTCCCCATGGACTTTCCCTGTGAATGTGTGTGTGTGGATGACTATATGTGATTGCATCTCTTAAGATATGACTCTTGGCGGGGTGGGGCCGTTTTGCCCCTCACAATCCCTCCCCACCCACTACAAGTGCGGGGGAGGTGTGTTTGCACGCTGATCACGTGCATCTCTGTTGCCAGCACCTGTCCCCTGGCTACGCAGTAAGGAGCCCATTTGGACCCTCCCCACCATTTCTGGACATGGGTAGTTCTGTTTCTTTGCCGCGCGGGATCGGGAAACGTACCCACCCGCAAAAGAAGGAGAGGGGGAAAGGAGAGAAGGGGTAAGGGAAAGGGAAAAAAAAGGGGAGGGGGGTTTCCCCCCTTTCCCTTACCCTTTCTCTCCTTTCCCCCTCTCCTTCTTTTGCTTTCCACCTTCTTTCTATCCCCACTGTTTTTTCCTCCCCCTTCCTTTTCCTTCCCCCCTTTGTCCCCCTTACCCCCCCTTGCTCACTATTGTCCCCTCACTTCTAGAATGCCCTCGGTTGCCATGCCTGCCAAGAGTACCACCCCTCCCAGACCCGCGGGGCTGCCCACCTCAGCTCCCGGTGTGGAGTTGCTTTCTGGACTGCTTGCAGGGCCTTGCCACTGCACCTTCAACATGCCCAATCTTAGTAAGTAAGCCCTAGTTATGGTTGATAAGAAATATGTAAAGAATTACAAGTGATATCAACATTTGCCTTGTTCCTTATATGCTTTTTTCTAGCTAAAATGGTGCTGACTTGTTGTTTATGCAACCTGCTTATTTCCGACTAACACCTGAAACAATAATTAAAAGGAACTAGCAAAAGTTTACCATATTAGGAAATATTGTGAAAGGACACTGGTTTTTGACAATAAAGCTGATGATGCACCATGAGTCACTAGTGTGCCTTAGCCAATGGCAGCTTGCCAAATACTGCTATAAAATGACATGTGTAAAAGGATTCCTGTGTGACTCTGCATGAAACTCCTTGCTGTGAACAGAGTTCACCCCTATTTATCGATACATTTGTAATAAATCTGTCTTCTAATCAACATGACCGGAGTTGACTGATCAGTGAGAGAATGGAATTTTACTGACATCATGGTCCTTTTGAGCTGGAAGTAAGGATTAGGTGGTGGATCGAACAGTTCCGTCCAAAATATCGGTGAGTATCAGACTCCCTCTCGCCGGGACCTAGGTCCTCCCACTCAAGTTAAGTGGTAAAAAGAGGCTGGTCGGTTCCGGGATCCACACCTGACTTCTACTCCTGGACTTCTGATCCAGTCCTCCGGGTCTGTGAACGGTAAGACAGATCTTTTCTTTTCTCTTCTTTTCTCTTCTACTCAAGGTGATTTGGGTTTTTATTGAGTATGCCGGCACTGTAGTTGATCTTATAAGATCTAGGTGACACAGGGGCCGAAGACAGAGGCACTTGGGGACGTTGCCTATGGTAGACGTAGCCCGCTGTCCGAGACAGATTACAAAAAATTTAAGGTACCGAAAGATGATAGATGATTGATAATTGTTGTGAATAGTGACTACAAGTAATCTGGATAGATTACAGAGAGTCACAGTGGCCATTTCAGGTTTTTTTTCTAACTGAGTGGTGGTTGGGACAAAAGAGGAAGTGAATATACGAGCAGGAATCAATCTAACTTGATCAGAAACACTTCCCCCATAGATCGATTGTTTTTCTCTTTTTCTCTCGAGAGCAATATTTCCTGCACTGTTCCTTTTGCTGCATTTGTTAAATCATGAGACTAACTCTCGCTCTTTCCTCCTCATGTTTAACATTACTGCTAACTTTATGTGTGGGGAGTCTTGATATTTTTGCTTTTCTTATTCTTATTGTTACTGTGATCCAAGGGTTGCTAGTCTGGTGGTTTACAGGTTGATAAAAGGTCTGCTTTATGATCTGTCTGGCTGCAAACTTGTGGTTAAAAAAAAAAAAACTGGACTCACTCACTCCCGAGCCCCCCCTCACGGACACCTAAGTGCACTTCCTCTTTTGTGTGTGTGTGTAAAAAAAAAAAAAAAAAAAAATTCTGATCAGAATGCTAAGAATACTGTTTGTTTTGACCAACTGTACTTTGTAGTAAATAAGGTAGAGGTATAAGTTGTTTTATATGTATATGTATATATATATATGTATGTGTGTGTGTGTATGTGTATGTGTGTGTGTATGTATATATGTGTATATATATATATATATATATATATATATATATATATATATATATATATATATATATATATGTGTGTATATATATATATATATATATATATATATATATATATATATATATATATATATGTTTATTTCCTGTTTGGAGAGTTTGGACTTTGTTTGCTGTTTTATATAGATTTTGGCAAAGTTCGAGAGTAGAATTACCAGTCTTGTATTCTAAACTCAAAGAAAAAAAAAGTATGGATTAGAAATGGTGGAATACTGGTTTGAGCACGCTAGAATTAGAGTAGAAGGAAGGAGAACAAAACAGAAATGCCAAGCCCAACTGCCCCTAGTGGACAGACAAAACGGTCAGCCCCTAACTATGACTGTTTTTAGACCATGGACTGAGAGTGACGTGCAGAAGGCTACCGAGCATATTAAATATCCTAAGTTTGAGGCCCCAAACCAAATCATTGAAAATATGGAAGGTCTGAGGAACAGTTATAGGCTAAACGGGGTTGAAGTGGAAAGGGCTTTAAGGAGGGTTCTAGGATCAGATTGGGCATCAGTAAAGGGAAATTGGGACCCCTGTGTAGCCACAGTGCCCCCTCAACAAAGAGGGGAACCACTGGCCCTTGATAGCCAAGATTTGACAGACAGATTGACTGCCTTCTATCAGAGATGCAATCTCCGATGGGTATAACGAACTGACTGGCAAAACATTAATATGACTGTAAAGGAAGACAAGGAAAGTGTCAGTGATAATCTAAATAAACTACGAGAAGTTTTTAAAGTGTTCTCTGGGCTCCCCGAAGCTGAGGATGTGAATAGTGCATATCAACAACAGCTAAGGATAGCTTTTGTTAATGGTTTAAAACAGGATGATAAGTATTACATTGTTAAAAACATGGTTACTTACCGACCTGCATCAGTTTTAGATGTTTTGCAATATGTTAAGCATTCTGAGAAGTATTTGAAAGTGATGGAAAAAAAAATGTGAAAGTAAAGGTTTTTGTGCAAGATGATGAAGGAGATACCCCCTTAAGAAGGAAGCAGAGGAGGGTATAGCCCCTGCAATACCCCTCTTTTTCCTGTTAAGAAGGCTCCGCCTTCCACAGGCTGGAGAATGGTACAGGATTTACAAGCTGTTAAACAGGCAGTTACACCAAGGCATAAGGTAAATAAAAATAAACTCCAGTTGTGGCAACAGCAGGTCAAATACTTAGGGTATAATATCTCAAAAGAAGGTCAATACCTGGATGAGGAGAGAATTTGAGCCCTCCACCAGGTGCCGAAGCCAGAAACAAAGAAACAAATGATGTCTTTTTTGGGCATGACAAATTTTTGTAGAGCTTGGATTTCCAGGTATTCAATACTGACCGCGCCCCGTTGGTCCATACATTTGAGCCCAGCACGACACCTTTACTATATGACAATACTTTTGACACAACCTCACTTAACAATACAGAGATCTACTACATTAAACCCATCCACACTAATACCACTTCCTACTGATGGTCATAAACATGACTGTACTGCTGCCATCGCTGAAAAGGTACTGTCATAAAGTGATTGGAAAGATGTACCGTTATCTAACCCTGACATGACACTTTTTGTTGATGGCTCCAGTACGAAAAATCCAGATGGCATAAGTGTAACTGGATATGCAGAAGTGACACATGACAGAACAGGAAATCATAGAGATAGATCATACAGTCCTTACTGATATTCAGCAGAATGTATCCCCTGGGGAGAAACAATATTGGAAAACAAAAGGTTGCACAATAATAGATAACATCTACACATCACCTGAAGGAAAGCTGGTAAAAATCCTTATTTAGGTATGCAGCAGTATTGACACATGGAGTAAATCATGTGTCAAACAGGGGGATGACTGAGATGTTAAATAAGGTATGTACAGCCTATGGCTTCACAAACTACTAAAAAACTTTTTGTTCTCAATGCATTATATGTGCAAGACACAATGCTCAAGGAGGCATAAGACCATGGAAAGGGAAGTTCCCCACACCGCAATATCCATTCCAACACATTTGCATGGATTTTATTGAATTAGACAAATGTGAAAAGGAAGAAATATTGTTTGGAAATCATTGATGCATTGACCAAATGAGTAGAGATATTCCCCAAAGTAAGTGCTGACGCCTTAACAGTATCCAAAGCCTTACTAAAAGATATCATTTCACAATTTGGGATACCAGAGAAGATTTATAGCAATAACGGTCCACATTTTGTAAATCAGACCATAAAACACCTAACAGAAGTGATGGGTATAGAAGTAAAGAATCACTGTGCATATCACCCTCAGTCAGCAGGGCTCGTAGAAAGACATAATGGGATATTAAAGAGCAAGCTAAAAAAGGCTATGGAGGAGACAGGGAAAAATTGGATGTACTGTCTCCCACTAGCTATTTTAAGCATGCACATCACTCCCACTAAGGAGGGGCTGAATCCATTTAAAATGATGTATGGTAGACCTTATAAAATACCTTTATTAACAAATGAAACCCACACAGAGGAAGGGGAGAGAACCTTAGCAGAATACATGTCAAGGTTATTAAAACAGAAACAAATTAACCAAGAGTGTTCCATTCCAGAAGGAGAGCCCATAGGAGAATACAAAGTACAAATCGGGTGCTCATCAAGGTGATCAGAAAGAAGCATTGGCACTCCCCTAAGTGGGACGGGCCATATCAAGTACTCCTTACTACTCCCACTGCAGTAAGAATTGCTGAAAGGACTATCTGGATTCCCCAATCCCACTGTAAAAAGCTAAACATAGGCAGAGTAGGGACAGAAAGACTGAAGGAGGGGGAAAGTCCAACTACAAAGGGAGGCAGATAAAAGGTCTGCTTGTCTCAACCTTGGTGAAGAAAAGGCCCTATTTAGGCCCCCCTCACTTCAGATAGGATGGTAGGGATTTTGTTCCTCGTGGGATCATTGGTGACTCTAGGGGAGGCCTCTATACGGGGAGGTAGGAGACACGGGAGGATAGTGGAACCAATCAATTGGGAAGAGACAGGAAGAGCATTGAACCTCACCTTTGTTGAAGGAACCACCAGTACTAAACAGGTGGATTTCTGCCAGATGACAGATTGTGGAGATAAGGTAGAAGCAAGCAAGTTGACCTGGGCAGACAAATACGTGTGCTACCTGGCTGGAACTATCGGGTGTACTACTTGGGATTCAGTCACGTGGACAACTGCAGCCCAGGATTGGGGATATGAGATATCAGCAGCAGGAGATTTAAAGAATAGATTAACCATAACTAAAAGCCGCCCACTCTCCCTGTACAGAACCAAAGAATTGCAATATATTATTGATTTCCCTAAAGGACCCCAAACTAGAAGATCAGAGGTTATACCGTTTAGGAGCTTGGATATCAGGAACTGACCTTTTGGGAAAATTCTTCCTTGAAGTTAAACCAAAGAATGAGACAAACAAGAAGTAAGAATTAGATAATGAGGACCGACTTACAGTAGAGGTATTAGGACCCACAGAGAGATTCACCAATCTCACAGTGGAAGAAGCTATAACATTAGAAACAGGATACCAGGATAAGAATGAATGGCTTGAATGGTTAATCTATACTGCTAACATCCTTAAAAAAAGAGAACTGCTTGGTCTGTGCATGGGCCAGACCCCAGCTGGCTACAGTCCTTTTTCCCTTAAATAACAATATAGATCCAGATGGTTTAGGGTGTATGCTAAAGCTATATCAAAAAACATCCAAACCTGACACCAACACTCCCTGTCACACATTAAGTTTATTGTTTCCCCAGGTTCAGAGACCTCAGATACCTCCTGCTGTCACGGCATACCCTGGCAACTTTACTTGTTTTTCACTTCCGGGGAATGAGAGTGGCACAGATTTGGGGTCTTTACCGGATGACTACTGCATGGAGAGGATTAAGAAAATTGTAAAGGGAGAGGGTGACAACTGGGTTGAGCACGACACCCAGAGGGCGGAGGTCTGGTGGTTATGCAGAGACAAGAGGCTCAGAGCGAGCATCCCAGCCAATTCCCGAGGGGGTTGTGCACTGGTACAGCTGGCAATGCCTCTGCGCTTACTGTCAGAGTCCCCTTGGAAGAAGGGTCACCAGAGGAGCAGAATGGACACCTCTCCTGCGGGGCCTTTTGACCCCCAGATCTATATAGATGAGATTGGGGTTCCGCGTGGAGTGCTGAGCGAGTTCAAAGCTAGGAATCAAGTGGCAGCTGGATTTGAGTCTCTTCTCTGGTGGGTGACAGTAAACAAAAATGTTGACTGGATTAACTATATATACTATAACCAACAAAGGTTTGTAAACTACACCAGGGATGCAGTTAAGGGATTGGCAGAGCAATTAGCCCCTACCTTTCTGACGGCATGGCAGAATAGGATGGCATTAGATATGGTCCTAACAGAAAGAGGAGGGGTCTGTAAAATGTTTGGCGGTATGTGTTGCACTTTTATTCCTAACAATACAGCTCCTGGAGGAACCGTGACTAGAGCCCTTGAAGGATTAACAGATTTATCTAATTACCAGAAAACTCGGGTATTAATGATCCATTCACAAATTGGCTTGAAGGTTGGTTTGGGAAATGGACTGGACTTGCCACCTCATGTTTGATCTCTATTGCCGTGGTTTTAGCCATCTTAGTCATTTGTGGTTGTTGTTGTATTCCCTGTATCCGAGGACTCTCTCAAAGATTAATTGAGACCGCCATGACCAGGATAATGTACCACACAGTTCCCCAAGGAGAAGATATCTACGATGATGCAAGTACTCCTCTCAATGAAGTAAGGTCTGAAAACCCAGTTGTGGAACGGACCTGCACTGAAGTAATAAATTGAGGAAGCAAACATAGATATCAGAGGAGGGAATGATAAGAAATATGTAAAGAATTACAAGTGATATCAACATTTGCCTTGTTCCTTATATGCTTTTTTTCTAGCTAAAATGGAGCTGACTTGTTGTTTATGCAACCTGCTTATTTCTGACTAACACCTTAAACAATACTTAAAAGAACTAGCAAAAGTTTACCATATTAGGAAATATTGTGAAAGGACACTGGTTTTTGACAATAAAGCTGACGATGCACCATGAGTCACTAGTGTGCCTTAGCCAATGGCAGCTTGCCAAATACTGCTATAAAATGACATGTGTAAAAGGGTTCCTGTGTGACTCTGCATGAAACTCCTTGCTGTGAACAGAGTTCACCCCTATGTATCGATACATTTGTAATAAATCTGTCTTCTAATCAACATGACCAGAGTTGACTGATCAGTGAGAGAATGGAATTTTACTGACAATGGTGGTTCTGTATTCTATCCCTAACCTTGTCTTTACCATTCACAATTTCTTTTGCTTTTTTTATCTTAATATTTTTTATAGAAACCACACGTGCCTGCTCCTAACGAGTGGTTGTAGACATGAAACGCGTAGAGCTACTGATTGCCGTGTATCTACCTGTTTTATCAAGAATTTCAAGTTATTAGTGAGGCCATAGGTCCTGCAGGTCATATGCTTTCAAACATTGAAACTACCATTTTAGTATCTATTTATGGTTATTACCTTGTTTTTTGCATACTTTTGTTGTCACCAGTTTATGTACCATGAACTGTGCTCATTGGTTCTATTACCTTATGTATGTTATTTATCTATGCTACCTGGTAATATGTATGTACAATATATGCTTAATAAAATTCCTTTTATTCACCCAATTACCCTTTTGCTGCCATATGCTTCACACAAAGTCCCACATCTGCTGTATATGTATATATACTTTTTTCTTTTAATATAAATGGGATGGATAGCCATGACCTCACCAGGCCATGATATCATCTAAAGTCCCTAGGGATGGAAATACATGATCTTACCAGATCATGGCTTCCTGAAAGTCCCTAATATTCCCCCTTTTATGCTTACATATCGGGGTGCCTTCGCCCTGCACTGAGGCTGTACCGCTCATAAGGGGCTAGCAGCTCCGCTCTGTGCATGGTGACTGGCGTGCGTTCCACCATCAGCCGCCGACAACCACAGGAACCGGAATTGGATATCGAGAAATTGCGTAACCAGGCACGCCTCTGCGTACATTTAGTTTCCCGTCTTCAGGAGGCGTGCCTTGTTACTAAAAGCTCATACTGAAATAGTCAAGCGATTGGCCAATGGAAATTTGAGTTGTATAGTTGCTAGGCAGATTAGATGTTCTGGAAGTTTAGCCAATAGAAATTGAACCTGGATAGTAGCTAGGCAGTATAAGAGCCTCAGTGTCGGTGATAAACATGATTGGACAACACTGTTATCATGCTTATCTATGAACACCAAAGCACTACATATACAGGCAAAAGACCATAAGTAAATTACCTCCTCTCATAACCAATCCATACATAATGTCAGGAGGACAGTAGATTATGATATATACATTGTACTATAAAAATTACATATGAATGCAGATAAAAATAAATGACAATAATATAAAAATAATATAAAAATGTAAAAATATGAAAAATTGCTATTAGCACAATGCCAATAAAAATAGATCAATAAGAAACATCAGTAGATACTCTTTTTTTTTTACGAAAGTGACGAAAGAGAAGTTCTAAATAGTTGGTACAATATACATTTTGTAAACCTCCTCTATTTAATATTAACCCTCACTTTACTCATTGGTCGGGAAGCAATTTAGCTCTAATTCTATATTGAGTCCCATCGACTGCATCTGACTAAGACGGTACATCCACTGGGTCTCATTTTGAGAAATTGCTTTCTTGAGATCTCTACCTCTCCAAATGGGGGTGACTCTATCTATACCATAAAAAGTAAGGAGACTAGGATCCCTATTGTGAAAAAGTCGGAAATGTCTGGAGACACTATGGTTCAAAAAACCTTTGGTGATATTGGTCACATGTTCGTTGATTCATACCCTTAATTCTCGTGTAGTCCTCCCCACATATTGTAGGGAGCATGGACACTCTAACACATATGTTACGTGTTTAGAATGGCACGTTATTGAGGGTTTAATATTGAACTCCTCATGGGTAACATTAGATTGAAATTTGGTGACTTTTTTAGTCTGTCGTTTGGTAGTACGACAGGCTTTGCATCGGGTACAGTAGTAAAATCCCGACCCATCAAGAAACGTTAAAGGCTTTCTTGGGGGATCTGGTACATTGGGCGCTATGATGTTTCTGAGGCCTGGGGCTCTCCTATAGCTAAATTTAGGGCCAACTGGTAATATATTTTGCAAATCATTGTCTTTTAATAATATAGGCCAATATTTCTTGAAGACCCTCTCAATATCTTTGTATTGTCTGTGAAAATTAGCAACAAAAGCTAAACCTCCTTCAATGGAGGAGGACTCAAAGAAAAAATGGAACCATTCATGGGCACTAAAGAATATGAGGACAGCGCTCAGAATTTACAAACCCATCTATCCAAGTATGATGGAGAAATCAAAACAAAGAAATGAAAAAAATATCAGAGGGATGTCAAGGATTATGAAGATAATAAAGTGTACAAATGGCAGAAAGGACCCAATCCAGGTAACTCCAAAGAATCATCAGTAGAAAGGAAAGTAGAGGTACATAATGTAGTGGCCCAATTGGCTAAGGGATTTACAAATAACTCACAGACCCCTAATAAAAAACATATAGGTAAACCCATCAATACCAACCCCTATTCTCATCCAGCACCTTATACAATACCCACTTATAATAGGTATGCACCATTGGATAATAGATCACCGGACCCTAACTACCAATATCATAGGCAAGGCCCCAACTCCTATCCAACCAGACCCCCACGGGGACATTACAGGGGCAACTATAGAGGTAGGTCATCATCTTACCAGAATCACTACCAACAGGGGGGGAATCGAGGGGGTGGAAGGAACCTTACAGGATCCCACCAACTGTACCACAATACCCCAGAAAATATTTAGAAAAAGAGGCAGAAGAGGGAAGGGCAGAAAGAAAAAGAAAGCGAGACAATTAAATACAGGCATTTTTAATTTGACCGATATAGTTTTCTCAGAGGAGGAACTGGAAGTATTGAGCCAAGGTTTAAAATTTGCACCTGATAAAAATATAAACAAATTTGAGTTATTTATAGATATTGAAAAATACATTTGCAAATTGAATATTAAAAAACATTTTGCGTCGCAGTTACCAAGTTCACGACCACCAAAACCAGCCACCATTCATTTTCATAGTGGCTTGAAGAACAATTCAGTCTTCAATCCAAATAAGGGTACCCACCACCATATTGAGATTTTTAAGAACATGGTACAGGATGAAATCAAAACACTATATGTAAACAAAAGTAAGAGTAACCATACAATATGGGAGGGAATTAAGAATTTTCAATCCAACAAAGAAATAGTAGTTCGACCAGCGGACAAGGGGGGAGGGGTAGTGATACTTACTAAAGACAATTATAATAAAGAGATCCATAGATTATTAGAGGATACAACTACCTATAAGCCCCTGAGGACAGATCCCACAGCTCAACTCAAATCAGAATTAATAGCTTGGGTGAAAAAGGGTAGTACTAATAACATCCTAGATAGTAAGGAGGCCAAATATCTTGTTCCACAGGTTCCCCATATCTCAGTACTATATATAGTGCCCAAGATTCATAAAAACAAGGAAAACCCACCGGGTCGGCCCATCATTAGTGGGATAGGGTCTCTCTATTCTTGCTTGGGTGAGTATCTTGACATACATCTTCAGCCCCTGGTCATTAAGGGCAGATCATACCTGAAAGACAGCCGTGAACTTATTAAATCGCTTCAAAACATTGAGGTAGACGAGCATACTATATTGGTTACAGTGGACATTGAATCACTTTAATGGTAAAAAAGCAGGAGTAGTATGGCGCTGCCCTTATGGAGACAAAAAGATATTTTTCTTCTTGGTAGTAAATGTGTTACCTAGTGACCTTATTCCTAAAGAATTGCTTCTAAAACCTGTATGTGTCAAAAGGTTGAATAAAAACTGACTGGTGACGGATTTTTTCTATTAAAAGTGAAAAATGCAACATATGGTGCTCCAATTATTCAGCAAAGGTGCATTGTGCGCTTCAAATTAGGTAATAAATTAGGTAGATAGTTGTGGATATGGATACAAAACCACCTAAGTGGAAAGTATAAAAAGGAAAAAAAAGAAAAAGAAAAAAAAAAAAGGTAAAAAAGCAGGAGTAGTATGGCTCTGCCCTTATGGAGACAAAAAGATATTTTTCTTCTTGGTAGTAAATGTGTTACCTAGTAGGGATGAGCCGAACACCCCCCGGTTCGGTTCGCACCAGAACCTGCGAACGGACCGAAAATTCGCACGAACATTAGAACCCCATTGACGTCTATTGGACTCGAACGTTCAAAATCAAAAGTGCTCATTTTAAAGGCTAATTTGCATGGTATTGTCCTAAAAAGGATTTGGGGACCCGGGTCCTACCCCAAGGGACATGTATCAATGCAAAAAAAACTTTTAAAAACGGCCGTTTTTTCGGGAGCAGTGATTTTAATGATGGTTAAAGTAAAAAAAAAAGTGAAATATTCCTTTAAATATCGTACCTGGGGGGTGTCTATAGTATGCCTGTAAAGTGGTGCGTGTTTCCCGTGTTTAGATCAGTCCCTGCACCAAATGTCATTTTTAAAGGAAAAAATCTCATTTAAAACTGCTTGCGGGTTTAATGTAATGTCGGGTCCTGGCAATATGGATGAAAATCAGTGAGACAAACGGCATGGGTACCCCCCAGTCCATTACCAGGCCCTTTGGGTCTTGTATGGATATTAAGGGGAACCCCGCACCCAAATTAAAATAAGGAAAGGTGTGGGGCCACAAGGCTCTATATACTCTGAACAGCAGTATACAGGCGGTGCAAACAAGACAGGGACTGTAGGTTTGTTGTTAAGTAGAATCTGTTTGTCATTTTGAACGGGTACATTTTTAACGTGTTTAGCTCCAGCCAAAAAATCTTTTTTAAGCTTTTTGGAAAACATAGGGAAGAGTTGTCACCCCTGTGACATTTGTTTTGCTGTCTTTCCTCCTCTTTAGAAGATTTCACCTCACATTTTGTCCCAATGACAAATGTTTTTTGAAAATTTGGGTTTTTTTGTGGAACAAGGATTGGAAAGCATCAGTGGAAAGGA
Organism: Aquarana catesbeiana; assembly: GCF_042186555.1. Lineage (NCBI taxonomy): Eukaryota > Metazoa > Chordata > Amphibia > Anura > Ranidae > Aquarana > Aquarana catesbeiana. The sequence continues at coordinate 440,280,801 of NC_133327.1, read as the reverse complement.
GAAATGTTTTTCCCATATTAACTCTTACAGGAGAGAATTTCCCTTCCTAGGGGTAGATTTCATCTCACTTCCTGTTGTCTCCTTCCGTTTGCAAGTAGGAGTCGTTTGTAAGTTAGATGTTTGAAAGTAGGGGCCTGCCCTTTATACTCAGCATAAATTTGGCCCTTAGGTGTTGTTGTGGCCACAACAACGTAAGCCCTCACAGGGCCCTGCTGTGAAATATTAGTTCAAGAATTGTAATTACATGCCCCTGTTGAACAGGGGCAGAAAAACTGGGCCTTTGGTGGTGGTGGTGGTGGTGCTGGTGCCACAACACTGTAAGTCCTCACTCGCTCTTGGTGGGTGCAGAAATGGGCCCTGCTGTGAAATATTAGATCAAGAATTGTAATTACATGCCCCTGTTGAACAGGGGCAGAAAAATTGGGCCTTTGGTGGTGGTGGTGGTGGTGGTGCTGGTGCCACAACACTGCAACCCCTCACAGACACTCTAGTTGGAACGCAGGAACGAGCCCTGCTGCAAAGTATTGCATCAAAAATTGTAATTACACGCCCCTGTTAAACAGGGGCAGAAAAATTGGGCCTTAGGCACTGGTGCTGGTGCTACAACACTGCAACCCCTCACAGACACTCTAGTTGGAACGCAGGAACGAGCCCTGCTGCAAAGTATTGCATCAAAAATTGTAATTACACGCCCCTGTTAAACAGGGGCAGAAAAATTGGGCCTTAGGCACTGGTGCTGGTGCCACAACACTGCAACCCCTTACAGACACTCTAGTTGGAACGCAGGAACGAGCCCTGCTGCAAAGTATTGCATCAAAAATTGTAATCACACGCCCCTGTTAAACAGGGGCTGAAAAATTGTGCCTTAGGCATTGGTGGTGGCGCCCAGAACAAAAAATGTTCTTTCAAGCTATCAGCGTGATGATTGAGGAGGAAGAGGATAATTACTCAGGGATAGTCACTCAGCATCAGCATAGGCAGTCTTTGAAGGGATCTGAGATTTAAAAAAAAATTATTCGGTTACATCAGCATCAGGTGCTTGGTAGCTGGTGGTGATCCAAGACTGATTAATTTTTATGAAGGTCAGTCGATCGACCGAGTCGGTGGACAGACGCACCCTGTGATCGGTTACAAAGCCTCCAGCAGCACTGAATGTGCGTTCCGAAAGAATGCTGGATGCAGGACAGGCCAATAGCTCAATTGCATACTGTGCAAGCTCTGGCCAGTGATCCATCCTCAAGACCCAGTAACCCAGAGGATTTTCGGTGGGAAAGGTGTCCAAGTCTGATCTTGCCCCTAGGTATTCCTGCACCATGTAAAACAGACGCTGGCGATGGTTGCTGGAACCGATCATACCTTGGGGCTGCGGACCAAAAAATTGTCTGAACGCATCGGTCAGACGGCCACCTTCTCCACCGCTCCTTCTTTGACTGACCGAAGCCTCAGCAACACGTTGTCCAGAAACAGGAGTTTGTAACCTCCCAGTCTCTGGGAACGCGTTGCAAAGACCTTTCTGCAAGGCCTCCCGAAGATGTTTCATCCTCTGCTCCCTCTCCGATGGCAAGATAAGGTCCGCAACCTTACCCTTGTAATGTGGATCAAGGAGGGTTGCCAGCCAGTATTGGTCCTTCTCCTTGATACCACGAATACGAGGATCCTTACGCAGGCTTTGCAGGATCAGGGAGGCCATGCAGCGTAGGTTTGCTGAGGCATTCGGTCCGGAGTCCTCTGGGTCACTAAGGACGACATGATCCGCAGCCACCTCCTCCCAGCCACGTACAAGTCCATGTGTTTCTTGGGACTGATCCCTTAAAGACTGCTGCTGATGCTGAGTGCCAGGCTCCACCTCCATACTGACACAATCTTCCTCCTCCTCCTCCTCCTCGTCCTCTTCCTGTGTGATCAGCGGGCATGCAGAAACACTGTCTGGATAAAGGGGGCCTTGAGAGCTAAGGAAGTCCTCCTCTTCCTGCCTCTGTTCTGCCTCAAGTGCCCTGTCCATTATTCCACGCAGCGTGTGCTCCAACAGGTGGACAAGGGGGACAGTGTCACTAATGCATGCACTGTCACTGCTCACCATCCTCGTGGCCTCCTCAAATGGTGACAGGACAGTGCATGCATCCCTGATCATGGCCCACTGGCGTGGGGAAAAAAAACCAAGCTCCCCTGACCCTGTCCTGGTGCCATAGTCGCACAGGTACTCATTGATGGCCCTCTGCTGCATGTGCAGCCGCTGCAGCATGGCCAACGTTGAGTTCCACCTGGTGGGCATGTCACAGATTAGGCGGTTCTTGGGCAGGTTAAACTCCTTTTGGAGGTCCGGCAGCCGAGCACTGGCATTATATGACCGGCGGAAATGCACACAGACTTTCCTGGCCTGCCTCAGGACATCCTGTAAGCCCGGGTACCTGCCCAAGAACCGCTGCACCACCAAGTTAAGGACGTGAGCCAAACAGGGCACATGGGTCATTTGTCCCTGTCGGAGGGCAGAGAGGAGGTTGGTGCCATTGTCGCAAACCACCATTCCTGCCTTAAGTTGGCGTGGCGTCAACCACCTCTGAACCTGCCCCTGCAGAGCTGACAGAACCTCTGCCCCAGTGTGGCTCCTGTCCCCCAAGCACACCAGCTCAAGCACCGCATGGCATCTTTTGGCCTGCGTACTTGCGTAGCCCCTTTAATGGCTACGGAGCACCGCTGGTTCCGAGGACAAAGCACAGGAAGAGGCCATGGAGGAAGAAGAAGAGGAGGGGGTGGAGGAGAGAGGTGTGTCACAATCATTAGCATTTTGGAGGCGTGGTGGCGGAACAACCTCCAACACTACTGCACCTTGTCCTGCATCCTTCCCAGCTGCCAGCAGAGTCACCCAATGCGCCGTGAAACTTAAGTAACGTCCCTGTCCATGCCTGCTGGACCATGAGTCAGCGGTAATATGCACCTTACCTCTGACCGCCCTGTCCAGCGAGGCATGGACATTGCCTTCCACATGCCGGTAGAGAGCCGGAATCGCCTTCCGTGAGGAAAAGTGGCGTTTAGGTACCTGCCACTGAGGAACCGCACATTCCACAAACTCACGGAAGGGGGCAGAGTCTACCAACTGAAAAGGTAGCAGTTGAAGTGCTAGCAATTTTGCCAAGCTAGCATTCAACCGCTGCGCATGTGGATGGCTGGGAGCAAACTTCTTTCGGCGGTGCAGCAGCTGGGGCAGGGAAATTTGCCTGGTACAATCTGACGTCGGTGTACCAAAAGCAGATTGCCCACAAGTACTTGGCTGTGACACACCTAATTCTACACCTTCATTCCTCTCAGTGCAGGTCTCAGAGAGGACTGAAGGTATAGTGGGGTTGGAGATCTCAGCTGATGAGGAGCAAGGAGAGGTCCTCTTTGTTCTTTGGTGTGGGTCTTTTAGATACGCTTGCCAACGAACTGCATGGCAGGTCAACATATGTCTGGTCAAGCATGTGGTACCCAAGCGGGAGATGTTTTGGCCACGCGAGATACGCTTGAGACATGTGTTGCAAATAGCAGCGGTGCGATCTGATGCACTCGTCTCAAAAAAGGCCCACACCAAAGAACTTTTTGAATAACGCGCAGAGACTGCAGCGCCCTGCACATGTGGAGCTTTGGGGTGTGATGCAGTCAATGTGCTGCCCTTAGGCTGGCCCCTGGAGGGCATCCTGCCTCGTTGGTGATGTGCCGCCTCCTCCTCCTCCTCTCTCCTATCAGGCACCCACGTTGAGTCAGTGACCTCATCATCCCCTCCCTCCTCATCACTGGAGCAAACCTGGCAGTATGCTGCAGCAGGGGGAGCATGACTGCCAGATTGCTGTCCTTCTTGGGCACCCCCTCTGTCTGCGCTCATGTTACTGCCTTCATCAAGCTCAGTATCATCATCAGAGCCTTCAAAACGCTGGGCATCCTCCTGGAGCATGTGCCCAACACTGTGGTCAAACAGTTCGAGGGACTGCTCAGGAGGACATGGTGGGGCTAGGGAAGGAGTCACTGATGACATTGAGCCGAGGGAAGAGGCCGCTGCTTTGCCAGACAAAGTACCCTGGGCATGGGTGAGAGAGGATGAGGAGGATGAGGACGGCTTGGTCATCCACTCGACCAAGTTTTCCGCATGTTGTGGCTCAACACGGCCAGCTGCCGAAAAAAAGCCCAAGCGTGTCCCACGGCCACATGCTGATGAGGATGCACCGTCTCCATGACCAGCACTAGACACAGAGCCTGCTTGCCCTCTCTTATTGGCTTGTGACTGTCTGCCTCTCCTTCTTGGCTTTCCAGACATACTAATGGCCTGTAGCTGCACTAAGCTGGGATATATATATATATATATATATATATATATATATATATATATATATATATGTACTGATACTGCAGCTAGCAAAATCAACTGCCTGCCTGTAGTATGAGAACACCACCAACCTTCTACAGGTAGCTTTAGCTGAACACTGTGAGCAGGACGCACCCCACTAACTTGTAGGTTTAGCTGAACACTGAGGTGGATGCACCACACTAACTTGTAGGTTTAGCTGAACACTGTGAGGTGGACGCACCACACTAACTTGTAGGTTTAGCTGAACACTGTGAGCAGGACGCACCCCACTAACTTGTAGGTTTAGCTGAACACTGTGAGCAGGACGCACCCCACTAACTTGTAGGTTTAGCTGAATACTGTGAGCAGGACGCACTGCACTAACTGTAAATAGTCTAGCTGCCTGACTGTGGTACTAATAGGATCAAAAGAACACCATTAATTTTCTTCAGGTAGCTGTATATACTGTAACAAGACAAGCCTGCCTGTCAGTAAGAAGATAACAGAAACGGATCTAGCTGAACACTGTGAGCAGGACGCACTGCACTAACTTGTAGGTTTAGCTGAACACTGTGAGGTGGACGCACCACACTAACTTGTAGGTTTAGCTGAACACTGTGAGCAGGACGCACCCCACTAACTTGTAGGTTTAGCTGAACACTGTGAGCAGGACGCACTGCACTAACTGTAAATAGTCTAGCTGCCTGACTGTGGTACTAATAGGATCAAAAGAACACCAGTAATTTTCTTCAGGTAGCTGTATATACTGTAACAAGACAAGCCTGCCTGTCAGTAAGAAGATAACAGGAACGGATCTAGCTGAACACTGTGAGCAGGACGCACTGCACTAACTTGTAGGTTTAGCTGAACACTATGAGGTGGACGCACCACACTAACTTGTAGGTTTAGCTGAACACTGTGAGCAGGATGCACCCCACTAACTTGTAGGTTTAGCTGAACACTGTGAGCAGGACGCACTGCACTAACTGTAAATAGTCTAGCTGCCTGACTGTGGTACTAATAGGATCAAAAGAACACCAGTAATTTTCTTCAGGTAGCTGTATATACTGTAACAAGACAAGCCTGCCTGTCAGTAAGAAGATAACAGGAACGGATCTAGCTGAACACTGTGAGGTGGATGCACCACACTAACTTGTAGGTTTAGCTGAACACTGTGAGCAGGACGCAGGCCACTAACTTGTAGGTTTAGCTGAACACTGTGAGCAGGATGCACTGCACTAACTGTAAAAAGTCTAGCTGCCTGACTGTGGTACTAATAGGATCAAAAGAACACCAGTAATTTTCTTCAGGTAGCTGTATATACTGTAACAAGACAAGCCTGTCCGTCAGTAAGAAGATAACAGGAACGGATCTAGCTGAACACTGTGAGCAGGACGCACTGCACTAACTTGAAGGTTTAGCTGAACACTGTGAGGTGGACGCACCACACTAACTTGTAGGTTTAGCTGAACACTGTGAGCAGGACGCACCCCACTAACTTGTAGGTTTAGCTGAACACTGTGAGCAGGACGCACCGCACTAACTTGAAGGTTTAGCTGAACACTGAGCAGGACGCACCCCACTAACTTTTGTAGGTTTAGCTGAACACTGTGAGCAGGACGCACTGCACTAACTGTAAATAGTCTAGCTGCCTGACTGTGGTACTAATAGGATCAAAAGAACACCAGTAATTTTCTTCAGGTAGCTGTATATACTGTAACAAGACAAGCCTGCCTGTCAGTAAGAAGATAACAGGAACGGATCTAGCTGAACACTGTGAGCAGGACGCACCGCACTAACTTGAAGGTTTAGCTGAACACTGAGCAGGACGCACCCCACTAACTTTTGTAGGTTTAGCTGAACACTGTGAGCAGGACGCACTGCGCTAACTGTAAATAGTCTAGCTGCCTGACTGTGGTACTATTTGGATCAAAAGAACACCAGTAATTTTCTTCAGGTAGCTGTATATACTGTAACAAGACAAGCCTGCCTGTCAGTAGGAAGATAACAGGAACGGATCTAGCTGAACACTGTGAGCAGGACGCACTGCACTAACTTGTAGGTTTAGCTGAACACTGTGAGGTGGACGCACCACACTAACTTGTAGGTTTAGCTGAACACTGTGAGCAGGACGCACCCCACTAACTTGTAGGTTTAGCTGAACACTGTGAGCAGGACGCACCGCACTAACTGTAAATAGTCTAGCTGCCTGACTGTGGTACTAATAGGATCGAAAGAACACCAGTAATTTTCTTCAGGTAGCTGTATATACTGTAACAAGACAAGCCTGCCTGTCAGTAAGAAGATAACAGGAACGGATCTAGCTGAACACTGTGAGGTGGACGCACCACGCTAACTTGTAGGTTTAGCTGAACACTGTGAGCAGGATGCACTGCACTAACTGTAAATAGTCTAGCTGCCTGACTGTGGTACTAATAGGATCAAAGGAACACCAGTAATTTTCTTCAGGTAGCTGTAAATACTGTAACAAGACAAGCCTGCCTGTCAGTAGGAAGATAACAAGAACGGATCTAGCTAAACTGAATACAGTGTATATATATATGCAACACCTGGGATGCATATATATACACAATACACTGTAAGTGCAGCTAACTGTCTGACTGTTCTGCCTAATCTATCTAACTCAAATCAAATGTCACTGTCTGTCTGTCTCTCTCTCTCAATGAACGCCGGAACACACACTACACAGGGCCGCCGTGCAGGCGGCCTTATATAGTGTGGGGCGTGTACTAAATCCCCTGAGCCATAATTGGCCAAAGCCTCCTTGGCTTTGGCCAATTACGGCTCTCTGTTCAGGCGGCGCTGTGATTGGCCAAGCATGCGGGTCATAGTGCATGCTTGGCCAATCATCAGCCAGCAATGCACTGCGATGCCGCAGTGAATTATGGGCAGTGACGCGCCACACGTCACTGCCCATAATTCACGCAATTCGACGAACGATCGAACAGCCGATGTTCGAGTCGAACATGGGTTCGACTCAAACACGAAGCTCATCCCTATTACCTAGTGACCTTATTCCTAAAGAATTGCTTCTAAAACCTGTATGTGTCAAAAGGTTGAATAAAAACTGTGACTGGTGACGGATTTTTTCTATTAAAAGTGAAAAATGCAACATATGGTGCTCCAATTATTCAGCAAAGGTGCATTGTGCGCTTTAAATTAGGTAATAAATTAGGTAGATAGTTGTGGATATGGATACAAAACCACCTAAGTGGAAAGTATAAAAAGGAAAAAAGAAAAAAAAAAGAAAAGAAAAGAAAACAGGAGTAGTATGGCGCTGCCCTTATGGAGACAAAAGGACTTTTCCTTTAAAATAAACAATAGCTCTATAATTCCTAAAGTATAGCTTCTAAGCCTGTGTGCGCCAAATAATTAAATAAAATCTGTGACTGGTGCTGAGTACTTACTGTTAAAGGTACAATTGCAACATAGGGTGCTTCAATTATTCAACAAAAGTGCATGGTGCAACATCACTAAAGTGACCAGTGTTAAACCATAAAAATTCATACAAAATTGTGCAAATTATCCATCATATATAGTGACTGATGTGCTGTGACCAGTATTAGTTGGATAGTTCTGAGGGTCAAATATCTGTAGGAAAGCTTCTTATCCAGGTGCTGGTTTCTTTAATTAGTGCCTTGTCTGCATGCTCTGACAATGCTTGCACTCACCGGATTTTTCTTTCCCCTGCAGGGGTATGCGCGTTCACAGTGTCTGCCACTGTGCAGCAATCAAGGATATCCCCCAAACTTTACTTGCATATTGTGGTGTAGTAATTACATGTAAAGGAAAGAAGGTATGCCCATCGCATAAAACCATAAGAAAACTTTTATTAAAGCTTAATAAAATATATGTACTCACATTTCAAATGAAAAAATCAAGCATAGAAAAAGTTAACGAATTCCCTTTGTTAGAGGTGCTGCAAGGGCTGGTTGCTGATTGGCCAAGCATGCACTATGACCCGCATGCTTGGCCAATCACAGCGCCGTCAGTAGAGAGAGCTGTAATTGGCCAAAGCCAGGGTGGCTTTGGCCAATTATGGCTCAGGGGGTTTACGGCGGCCCTGTGTAGTGTGTTCCGGCGTGCTGAGAGATAGAGAGAGAGAGAGAGAGAGACAGTGTCATTTCATTTGAGTTAGCTAGATTAGGCAGGACAGTCAGTCAGTTAGCTGCACTTACAGTGTATTGTGTATATATATATATGCATCCCAGGTGTTGTATATATATATATATATATATATATATATATATATATCTATATATATACACTGTATTCAGTTTAGCTAGATCCGTTCCTGTTATCTTCCTACTGACAGGCAGGCTTGTCTTGTTACAGTATTTACAGCTACTTGAAGAAAATTGCTGGTGTTCTTTTGATCCTATTAGTACCACAGTCAGGCAGCTAGACTATTTACAGTTAGTGTAGTGCGTCCTCCTCACAGTGTTCAGCTAAAGCTACAAGTTAGTTTAGTGTGAACTCTGCACAGTGTTCAGCTAAAGATACAAGTTAGTGTAGTGCGTCCTCTGAACAGTGTTCATCTAAAGCTTTAAGTTAGTGTAGTGTGTCCTTCTCACAGTGTTCAGCTAAAACTACAAGTTAGTGTAGTGCGACCTCTGCACAGTGTTCAGCTAAAGCTACAAGTTAGCTTAGTGCAACCTCTGCACAGTGTTCAGCTAAAGCTACAAGTTAGTGTAGTGCGTCCTCTGAACAGTGTTCATATAAAGCTACAAGTTAGTGTAGTGTGTCCTCCTCACAGTGTTCAGCTAAAACCACAAGTTAGTGTAGTGCGACCTCTGCACAGTGTTCAGCTAAAGCTACAAGTTAGTTTAGTGAGACCTCTGCTCATTGTTCAGCTAAAGCAACAAGTTAGTGTAGTGCGTCCTCTGAACAGTGTTCATCTAAAGCTACAAGTTAGTGTAGTGCGTCCTCCTCACAGTGTTCAGCTAAAACTACAAGTTAGTGTAGAGCGTCCTCTGAACAGTGTTCATCTAAAGCTACATGTTAGTGTAGTGCATCCTCCTCACAGTGTTCAGCTAAAACTACAAGTTAGTGTAGTGCGACCTCTGCACAGTGATCAGCTAAAGCTACAAGTTAGTTTAGTGCAACCTCTGCACAGTGTTCAGCTAAAATTACAAGTTAGTGTAGTGCGTCCTCTGAACAGTGTATAGCTAAAGCTACCTGTAGAAGGTTGGTGGTGTTTTCCTGATCTTATCACTACCGCAGGCAGCTAAAGTGTTTACACGTTAGTGTAGTGCGACCTCTGCACAGTGTTCAGCTTAAAGCTACCTGTAGAAGGTTGGTGGGGTTTTCCTGATCCTATCACTACCGCAGGCAGCTAAAGTATTTAAACGTTAGTGTAGTGCGACCTCTGCACAGTGTTCAACTAAAGATACAAGTTAGTGTAGTGCGTCCTCTGAACAGTGTTCATCTAAAGCTACAAGTTAGTGTAGTGCGTCCTCCTCACAGTGTTCAGCTAAAACTACAAGTTAGTGTAGTGCGTCCTCTGAACAGTGTTCATCTAAAGCTACAAGTTAGTGTAGTGCGTCCTCCTCACAGTGTTCAGCTAAAACTACAAGTTAGTGTAGTGCGACCTCTGCACAGTGTTCAGCTAAAGCTACAAGTTAGTTTAGTGCGACCTCTGCACAGTGTTCAGCTAAAACTACAAGTTAGTGTAGTGTGTCCTCTGAACAGTGTATAGCTAAAGCTACCTGTAGAAGGTTGGTGGTGTTTTCCTGATCCTATCACTACCGCAGGCAGCTAAAGTATTTACACGTTAGTGTAGTGCGACCTCTGAACAGTGTATAGCTAAAGCTACCTGTAGAAGGTTGGTGGTGTTTTCCTGATCTTATCACTACCGCAGGCAGCTAAAGTGTTTACACGTTAGTGTAGTGCGACCTCTGCACAGTGTTCAGCTTAAAGCTACCTGTAGAAGGTTGGTGGTGTTTTCCTGATCCTATCACTACTGCAGGCAACTAAAGTATTTAAACGTTAGTGTAGTGCGACCTCTGCACAGTGTTCAGCTAAAGATACAAGTTAGTGTAGTGCGTCCTCTGAACAGTGTTCATCTAAAGCTACACGTTAGTGTAGTGCGTCCTCCTCACAGTGTTCAGCTAAAACTACAAGTTAGTGTAGTGCGTCCTCTGAACAGTGTTCATCTAAAGCTACAAGTTAGTGTAGTGCGTCCTCCTCACAGTGTTCAGCTAAAACTACAAGTTAGTGTAGTGCGACCTCTGCACAGTGCTCAGCTAAAGCTACAAGTTAGTTTAGTTCGACCTCTGCACAGTGTTCAGCTAAAACTACAAGTTAGTGTAGTGCGTCCTCTGAACAGTGTATAGCTAAAGCTACCTGTAGAAGGTTGGTGGTGTTTTCCTGATCCTATCACTACCGCAGGCAGCTAAAGTATTTACACGTTAGTGTAGTGCGACCTCTGCACAGTGTTCAGCTAAAGCTACCTGTAGAAGGTTGGTGGTGTTTTCCTGATCCTATCACTACCGCAGGCAGCTAAAGTATTTACACGTTAGTGTAGTGCGACCTCTGCACAGTGTTCAGCTAAAGATACAAGTTAGTGTAGTGCGTCATCTGAACAGTGTTCATCTAAAGCTTTAAGTCAGTGTAGTGTGTCCTTCTCACAGTGTTCAGCTAAAACTACAAGTTAGTGTAGTGCGTCCTCTGAACAGTGTTCATCTAAAGCTACAAGTTAGTTTAGTGCGACCTCTGCACAGTGTTCAGCTAAAGCTACAAGTTAGTGTAGTGCGTCCTCTGAACAGTGTTCATCTAAAGCTACAAGTTAGTGTAGTGCGTCCTCCTCACAGTGTTCAGCTAAAACTACAAGTTAGTGTAGTGCAACCTCTGCACAGTGTTCTACTAAAGCTACAAGTTAGTTTAGTGCGACCTCTGCACAGTGTTCAGCTAAAGCTACAAGTTAGTGTAGTGCGTCCTCTGAACAGTGTTCATCTAAAGCTACAAGTTAGTGTAGTGCGTCCTCCTCACAGTGTTCAGCTAAAGCTACAAGTTAGTGTAGTGTGTCCTCTGAACAGTGTTCATCTAAAGCTACAAGTTAGTGTAGTGTGTCCTCCTCACAGTGTTCAGCTAAAACTACAAGTTAGTGTAGTGCGACCTCTGCACAGTGTTCAGCTAAAGCTAAAAGTTAGTTTAGTGCGACCTCTGCACAGTGTTCAGCTAAAGCTACAGGTTAGTGTAGTGCGTCCTCTGAACAGTGTTCATCTAAAGCTACAAGTTAGTGTAGTGCGTCCTCCTCACAGTGTTGAGCTAAAACTACAAGTTAGTGTAGTGCGTCCTCTGAACAGTGTTCATCTAAAGCTACAAGTTAGTGTAGTGCGTCCTCCTCACAGTGTTCAGCTAAAACTACAAGTTAGTGTAGTGCGACCTCTGCACAGTGTTCAGCTAAAGCTACAAGTTAGTTTAGTGTGACCTCTGCACAGTGTTCAGCTAAAGCTACAAGTTAGTGTAGTGCGTCCTCCTCACAGTGTTCAGCTAAAACTACAAGTTAGTGTAGTGCGACCTCTGCACAGTGTTCAGCTAAAGCTACAAGTTAGTTTAGTGTGACCTCTGCACAGTGTTCAGCTAAAACTACAAGTTAGTGTAGTTCGTCCTCTGAACAGTGTTCAGCTAAAGCTACCTGTAGAAGGTTGGTGGTGTTTTCCTGATCCTATCACTACCGCAGGCAGCTAAAGTATTTACACGTTAGTGTAGTGTGACCTCTGCACAGTGTTCAGCTAAAGCTACCTGTAGAAGGTTGGTGGTGTTTTCCTGATCCTATCACTACCGCAGGCAGCTAAAGTATTTACACGTTAGTGTAGTGCGACCTCTGCACAGTGTTCAGCTAAAGATACAAGTTAGTGTAGTGCGTCCTCTGAACAGTGTTCATCTAAAGCTTTAAGTTAGTGTAGTGTGTCCTTCTCACAGTGTTCAGCTAAAACTACAAGTTAGTGTAGTGCGACCTCTGCACAGTGTTCAGCTAAAGCTACAATTTAGTTTAGTGCGACCTCTGCACAGTGTTCAGCTAAAGCTACAAGTTAGTGTAGTGCGTCCTCTGAACAGTGTTCATCTAAAGCTACAAGTTAGTGTAGTGCGTCCTCCTCACAGTGTTCAGCTAAAACTACAAGTTAGTGTAGTGCAACCTCTGCACAGTGTTCAGCTAAAGCTACAAGTTAGTTTAGTGCGACCTCTGCACAGTGTTCAGCTAAAGCTACAAGTTAGTGTAGTGCGTCCTCTGAACAGTGTTCATCTAAAGCTACAAGTTAGTATAGTGCGTCCTCCTCACAGTGTTCAGCTAAAGCTACAAGTTAGTGTAGTGCGTCCTCTGAACAGTGTTCATCTAAAGCTACAAGTTAGTGTAGTGTTTCCTCCTCACAGTGTTCAGCTAAAACCACAAGTTAGTGTAGTGCGACCTCTGCACAGTGTTCAGCTAAAGCTACAAGTTAGTTTAGTGCGACCTCTGCACAGTGTTCAGCCTAAGCTACAAGTTAGTGTAGTGCGTCCTCCTCACAGTGTTGAGCTAAAACTACAAGTTAGTGTAGTGCGTCCTCTGAACAGTGTTCATCTAAAGCTACAAGTTAGTGTAGTGCGTCCTCCTCACAGTGTTCAGCTAAAACTACAAGTTAGTGTAGTGCGACCTCTGCACAGTGTTCAGCTAAAGCTACAAGTTAGTTTAGTGCGACCTCTGCACAGTGTTCAGCTAAAACTACAAGTTAGTGTAGTGCGTCCTCTGAACAGTGTTCAGCTAAAGCTACCTGCAGAAGGTTGGTGGTGTTTTCCTGATCCTATCACTACCGCAGGCAGCTAAAGTATTTACACGTTAGTGTAGTGCGACCTCTGCACAGTGTTCAGCTAAAGATACAAGTTAGTGTAGTGCGTCCTCTGAACAGTGTTCATCTAAAGCTTTAAGTTAGTGTAGTGTGTCCTTCTCACAGTGTTCAGCTAAAACTACAAGTTAGTGTAGTGCGACCTATGCACAGAGTTCAGCTAAAGCTACAAGTTAGTTTAGTGCGACCTCTGCACAGTGTTCAGCTAAAGCTACAAGTTAGTGTAGTGCGTCCTCTGAACAGTGTTCATCTAAAGCTACAAGTTAGTGTAGTGCGTCCTCCTCACAGTGTTCAGCTAAAACTACAAGTTAGTGTAGTGCAACCTCTGCACAGTGTTCAGCTAAAGCTACAAGTTAGTTTAGTGCGACCTCTGAACAGTGTTCAGCTAAAGCTACAAGTTAGTGTAGTGCGTCCTCTGAACAGTGTTCATCTAAAGCTACAAGTTAGTATAGTGTGTCCTCCTCACAGTGTTCAGCTAAAGCTACAAGTTAGTGTAGTGCGTCCTCTGAACAGTGTTCATCTAAAGCTACAAGTTAGTGTAGTGTGTCCTCCTCACAGTGTTCAGCTAAAACCACAAGTTAGTGTAGTGCGACCTCTGCACAGTGTTCAGCTAAAGCTACAAGTTAGTTTAGTGCGACCTCTGCACAGTGTTCAACTAAAGCTACAAGTTAGTGTAGTGCGTCCTCTGAACAGTGTTCATCTAAAGCTACAAGTTAGTGTAGTGCGTCCTTCTCACAGTGTTGAGCTAAAACTACAAGTTAGTGTAGTGCGTCCTCTGAACAGTGTTCATCTAAAGCTACAAGTTAGTGTAGTGCGTCCTCCTCACAGTGTTCAGATAAAACTACAAGTTAGTGTAGTGCGACCTCTGCACAGTGTTCAGCTAAAGCTACAAGTTAGTTTAGTGCGACCTCTGCACAGTGTTCAGCTAAAGCTACAAGTTATTGTAGCGCATCCTCTGAACAGTGTTCAGCTAAAGCTACCTTTAGAAGGTTGGTCGTGTTTTCCTGATCCTATCACTACCGCAGGCAGCTAAAGTATTTACACATTAGTGTAGTGCAAACTCTGCACAGTGTTCAGCTAAAGCTACCTGTAGAAGGTTGGTGGTGTTTTCTTGATCCCATCACTACCGCAGGCACCTAAAATATTCACACGTTAGTGTAGTGCGACCTCTGCACAGTGTTCAGCTAAAGCTACCTGTAGAAGGTTGGTGGTGTTCTCATACTGTAGGCAGGCAGTTGATTTTGCTAGCTGCAGTATCAGTATATATATATATATATATATATATATATATATATATATATATATATATCCCAGCTTAGTGCAGCTACAGGCCATTAGTATGTCTGGAAGGTCAACAAGGAGAGGCAGACAGTCACAAGCCAATAAAAGAGGGCAAGCAGGCTCTTTGTCTAGAGGCAACAGTGCTGGTCGTGGAGACGGTGCATCCTTATCAGCACGTGGCCGTGGGACACGCTTGGCCTTTTTTTCAGTAGTTGGCCGTGTTGAGCCAAAACATGCGGAAGACTTGGTAGATTGGATGACCAAGCCGTCCTCATCCTCCTCATCCTCCCTCACCCATGCTCAGGGTACTTTGTCTGGCAAAGCAGCTGCCAACGCGGCCTCTTCCCTTGGCTCAATGGCATCAGTGACTCCTTCCCTAGCCCCACCATGTCCTCCTGAGGAGTCCCTCGAACTGTTTGACCACAGTGTTGGGTACATGCTCCAGGAGGATGCCCAGCGTTTAGAAGGCTCTGATGATGATACTGAGCTAGATGAAGGCAGTAACATGAGCACGGACAGAGGGGGTGTCCAAGAAGGACAGCAATCTGGCAGTCATGCTCCCCCTGCTGCAGCATACTGCCAGGTTTGCTCCAGTGATGAGGAGGGAGGGGATGATGAGGTCACTGACTCAACGTGGGTGTCTGATAGATGAGAGGAGGAGGAGGAGGCACATCACCAACGAGGCAGGATGTCCTCCAGGGGCCAGCCTAAGGGCAGCACACTGACTGCATCACACCGCAAAGCTCCACATGTGCAGGGCGCTGCTGTCTCTGTGCGTTATTCCAAAAGTTCTTTGGTGTGGGCCTTTTTTGAGACGAGTGCATCAGATCGCACCGCTGCTATTTGCAACATATGTCTCAAGCGTATCTCGCGTGGCCAAAACATCTCCCGCTAGGGCACCACATGCTTGACCAGACATATGTTGACCTGCCATGCAGTTCGTTGGCAGGCGTATCTAAAAGATCCACACCAAAGAACAAAGAGGACCTCTCCTTGCTCCTCATCAGCTGAGATCTCCAACCCCACTATACCTTCAGTCCTCTCTGAGACCTACACTGAGAGGAATGAAGGTATAGAATTAGGTGTGTCACAGCCAAGTACTTGTGGGCAATCTGCTTTCGGTACACCGACGTCAGATTGTACCAGGCAAATTTCCCTGCCCCAGCTGCTGCACCGCCGAAAGAAGTTCGCTCCCAGCCATCCACATGCCCAGCGGTTGAATGCTAGCTTGGCAAAATTGCTAGCACTTCAACTGCTGCTACCTTTTCAGTTGGTAGACTCTGCCCCCTTCCGTGAGTTTGTGGAATGTGCGGTTCCTCAGTGGCAGGTACCCAAACGCCACTTTTTCTCATGGAAGGCGATTCCGGCTCTCTACCGGCATGTGGAAGGCAATGTCTTGGCCTCGCTGGACAGGGCGGTCAGCGGTAAGGTGCATATTACCGCTGACTCATAGTCCAGCAGGCATGGACAGGGATGTTACCTAAGTTTCACGGAGCATTGGGTCACTGCTGGCAGCTGGGAAGGATGCAGGACAAGGTGCAGTAGTGTTGGAGGTTGTTCCGCCACCACGCCTCCAAAATGCCACTACTAATGATTGTGACACACCTCTCTCCTCCACCCCCTCCTCTTCTTCTTCCTCCATGGCCTCTTCCTGTGCTTTGTCCTCGGAACCAGCGGTGCTCCAAAGCCATTCAAGGGGCTACGCAAGTACGCAGGCCAAAAGATGCCATGCGGTGCTTGAGCTGGTGTGCTTGGGGGACAGGAGCCACACTGGGGCAGAAGTTCTGTCAGCTCTGCAGGGGCAGGTTCAGAGGTGATTGACGCCACGCCAACTTAAGGCAGGAATGGTGGTTTGCGACAATGGCACCAACCTCCTCTATGCCCTCTGACAGGGACAACTGACCCATGTGCCCTGTTTGGCTCACGTCCTTAACTTGGTGGTGCAGCGGTTCTTGGGCAGGTACCCGGGCTTACAGGATGTCCTGAGGCAGGCCAGGAAAGTGTGTGCATTTCCTCTGGTCATATAAAGCCAGTGCTCGGCTGGCAGACCTCCAAAAGGAATTTAACCTGCCCAAGAACCGCCTAATCTGTGACATGCCCACCAGGTGGAACTCGATGTTGGCCATGCTGCAGCGGCTGTACACGCAGCAGAGGGCCATCAATGAGTACCTGTGTGACTATGGCACCAGGACAGGGTCAGGTGAGCTTGTTTTTTTTTTCCCCACACCAGTGGACCATGATCAGGGATGCATGCACTGTCCTGTCACCATTTGAGGAGGCCACGAGGATGGTGAGCAGTGACAGTGCATGCATCAGTGACACTGTCCCCCTTGTCCACCTGTTGGAGCACACGCTGCTTGGAATAATGGACAGGGCACTTGAGGCAGAACAGAGGCAGGAAGAGGAGGACTTCCTTAGCTCTCAAGGCCCCCTTTATCCAGACAGTGTTCCTGCGTGCCCGCCGATCACACAGGAAGAGGACAAGGAGGAGGAGGAGGATTGTGTCAGTATGGAGGTGGAGCCTGGCACTCAGCATCAGCAGCAGTCTTTAAGAGATCATTTACAGTCCCAAGAAACACATGGACTTGTACGTGGCTGGGAGGAGGTGGCTGCGGATCATGTCGTCCTTAGTGACCCAGAGGACTCTGGACCGAATGCCTCAGCAAACCTACGCTGCATGGCCTCCCTGATCCTGCAAAGCCTGCGGAAGGATCCTCGTATTCATGGTATCAAGGAGAAGGACCAATACTGGCTGGCAACCCTCCTTGATCCATGTTACAAGGGTAAGGTTGCGGACTTTATCTTGCCATCGCAGAGGGAGCAGAGGATGAAACATCTTCAGGAGGCCTTGCAACGCGTTCCCAGAGACTGGGAGGTTACAAACTCCTGTTTCAGGACAACGTGTTGCTGAGGCTTCGGTCAGTCAAAGAAGGAGCGGTGGAGAAGGTGGCCGTCTGACCGATGCGTTCAGACAATTTTTTAGTCCACAGCCCCAAGGTATGATCGGTTCCAGCAACCATCGGCAGCATCTGTTTTACATGGTGCAGGAATACCTAGGGGCAAGATCTGACTTGGACACCTTTCCCACCGAAAATCCTCTGGGTTACTGGGTCTTGAGGATGGATCACTGGCCAGAGCTTGCACAGTATGCAATTGAGCTACTGGCCTGTCCTGCATCCAGCGTTTTTTCAGAACGCACATTCAGTGCTGCTGGATGCTTTGTAACCAATCAAAGGGTGCGTCTGTCCACCGACTCGGTCGATCGACTGACCTTCATAAAAATGAATCAGTCTTGGATCACCACCAGATACCAAGCACCTGATGCTGATGTAACCGAATAATTTTTTTTGGAAATGTCAGATCCCTGCAAAGACTGCCTATGCTGATGCTGAGTGACTATCCTGTTATACTGAGTAATTATCCTCTTTCTCCTCAATGATCATGCTGATAGCTTGTAAGGACAATTTTGGTTCTGGGCGCTGCCACCAGTGCCTAAGGCACAATTTTTAAGCCCCTGTTTAACAGGGGCATGTAATTACAATTTTTGATGCAATTCTTTGCAGCAGGGCTAGTTCCTGCGCTCCAACTAGATTATCTGTGAGGGGTTGCAGTGTTGTGGCACCAGCACCAGTGCCTAATGCCCAATTTTTCAGCCCCTGTTTAACAGGGGCGTGTAATTACAATTTTTGGTGCAATACTTTGCAGCAGGGCTCATTCCTGCGTTCCAACTAGAGTATCTGTGAGGGGTTGCAGTGTTGTGGCAACAGCACCAGTGCCTAAGGCCCAATTTTTCAGCCCCTGTTCAACAGGGGCATGTAATTATAATTCTTGATCTAATATTTCGCAGCAGGGCCCGTTTCTGCGCCCACCAAGAGTAACTGTGAGGACTTACAGTGTGGTGCCACCACCACCAAAGGCCCAATTTTTTTGGCCCTGTTCAACAGGGGCATGTAATTACAATTCTTGATCTAATATTTCACAGCAGGGCCCGTTTCTGCACCCACCAAGAGTAACTGTGAGGACTTACAGTGTTGTGCCACCAGCACCACCACCACCACCAAAGGCCCAATTTTTCTGCCCCTGTTCAACAGGGGCATGTAATTACAATTCTTGATCTAATATTTCACAGCAGGGCCCGTTTCTGCACCCACCAAGTGTAACTGTGAGGATTTACAGTGTTGTGGCACCAGCACCACCACCACCGTCACCAAAGGCCCAATTTTTCTGACCCTGTTCAAAAGGGGCATGTAATTACAATTTTTGATCTAATATTTTCACAGCAGGGCCCTGTGAGGGCTTACAGTGTTGTGGCCACAACAACACCTAAGGCCCAAATTTCTGCTGAGTATAAAGGGCAAGGCCCCTACTTTCAAACATCCAACTTACAAACGACTCCTACTTGCAAACGTAAGGAGACAACAGGAAGTGAGATGAAATCTACCCCATTGGAAGGGAAATTCTCTCCTGTAAGAGTTAATATGGGAAAAACTTTTCTCCTTTACACTGATGATTTATCAGCAATCCTTGTTTCACTAAAAAACCCAAATTTTCAAAAAACATTTGTCATTGGGACAAAAAGTGAGGTGAAATCTTCTGAAGAGGAGCACAGACAGCAAACCAAATGTCACAGGGGTGACAACCCTTCCCTATGTTTTCCAAAAAGCTTAAAAACAGATTTTTTGGCTGGAGCTACACTTTGAAAATGTACCAGTTCAAAATTACAAACAGATTCTACTTAACAACAAACCTACAGTCCCTGTCTTGTTTGCACTGCCTGTATACTGCTGTTCAGAGTATATTGGGCCTGGGGGCCCCACACCTTTCCTTTTTTAATTTGGGTGCGGGGTTCCCCCTAATATCCATACAAGACCCAAAGGGCCTGGTAATGGAGTTGGGGGTACCCATGCCATTTGTCTCACTGATTTTCATCCATATTGCCAGGACATGACATTACATTAAAGCCTCAAGCAGTTTTAAATGACTTTTTTTCCTTTAAAAATGTCATTTTGTGCAGGGACTGTTCTAAGCACGGGAAACAAGCGCTACTTTACAGGCATACTATAGACACCCCCCAGGTACGATATTTAAAGGAATATTTCACTTTTTTTTTTTTACTTTAAGCATCATTAAAATCACTGTTCCCGAAAAAGCGCCCGTTTTTAAAAGTTTTTTTGCATTGATACATGTCCCCTGGGGCAGGACCCGGGTCCCCAAACCCTTTTTAGGACAATAACATGAAAATTAGCCTTTAAAATTAGCACTTTTGATTTTGAACGTTCGAGTCCTATAGACGTCAATGGGGTTCTAACGTTCGTGCGAATTTTCGGTTCGTTCGCAGGTTCTGGTGCGAACCGAACCGGGGGGTGTTCCCTACTCCATCCCTACTCCTGACATTATGTATGGATTGGTTATGAGAGGAGGTAATTTACTTATGGTCTTTTGCCTGTATATGTAGTGCTTTGGTGTTCATAGAGAAGCATGCTAACTGTGTTGTCCAATCATGTTTATCACCGACACTGAGGCTGTCATACTGCCTAGCTACTATCCAGGTTCAATTTCTATTGGCTAAACCTCCAGAACATCTAATTTGCCTAGCAACTATACAACTCAAATTTTCATTGGCCAATCGCTTGACTATTTCAGTATGAGCTTTTAGTAACCAGGCACGCCTCCTGAAGACCGAAACGTACGTCGAAGCGTGCCTGGTTGCCCAATTTCACGATTTCCAATTCCGGTTCCTGTGGTTGTCGGCGGCTGATGGTGGAACGCACGCCAGTCACCACGCGCAGAGCGGAGCTCCTAGCCCCTTACGAGCGGTACAGCCTCAGTGCCGGCCGAAGGCACCCCGATTTCAAGGTGACAGACAGAAATGGGTTTGTACCAACTCATAGCTGTCATCACCCTCAGTGGTTGGGGGGATACCAAAAAGCCAATTAATGCGAGTTTGGCGCAATTGCAATAATCTTACAAATTTTCATACACAAGCTGAGATACTTATCCATAGATTTCAGGAAAAAGGATATTCCCAACAATCACTTATTACAACCAAAAATCAGGTGCTCCAAATGAATAGAAATGAATTATTGACCAGTAAAAAGAAGTCCTCCGCAATTGAAGGAGGTTTAGCTTTTGTTTCTAATTTTCACAGACAATACAAAGATATTGAGAGGGTCTTCAACCAGGCACGCCTCCTGAAAACGGGAAACTAAACGTACGTCGAAGCATGCCTGGTTACGCAATTTCACGATTTCCAATTCCGGTTTGTGTGGTTGTTGGCGGCTGATGGTGGAACGCACGCCAGTCACCTCAGCTCCTAGCCCCTTACGAGCGGTACAGCCTCAGTGCCGGGCCAAGGCACCCCAATATGTAAGCAGCCATTTGGCTTTTTGTTTTTAATTGTTTTTATGAATAAATGGGATTACACTATTGTAGCCCTTCTTGTATCCTTATGCATATTTCCTGATACTCTACCGGGGGAGAGGAAAAGGCTACCCAGCACGGCTTATCCATATCATTACAGCAAGTCATTTCTTGCTAAAAGCCCATTTGATCTTTTTTTAATTAAAAAGGTCAACAACTTCTGGTAAGCGGACATCCATACACAGAGCACTTTGGGTGTATAACACTGTTGGTGAAGGTTGTTCATCTAATCAGCGGAAGAGTCACCTATTTGGTTTATTTCTCTAACCTTTTGAAATCGCATGTGGACTTTTTCTATTTTGTTTTTTTTCACAAAGGACATTATTTTCCAATACATGCTCAAACGGCATGGATGTTATCCCTTTCTAATATGTTTTATTTGCACGTAATATTATATACATATAGCTTTTTTGTATAGCACATTGATGTATATTTAAAAAATTGCTGTTGGGTTTCACATTTTTATACATTATAGCTAACAGTAAATATAGACTTAGTGCCCCCCACCATACACGTTCTCTCATTTGCACTGGATTTCTCACCCAGTTTGGGGGTTAGCAGCTTTTATTTAATTTTTCACATGAATTTTTGGCGCAAGGTATATACACTTTTATCACTTTTCCTTCCCTACTGGGTTTATAGTGGCAGCCTTAACCACTTCAATACAGGGCACTTATACACCTTCCTGCCCAGACCAATTTTCAGCTTTCAGCACTGTTGTACTTTGAATGACAATTGCACGGTCATGCTACACTGTACCCAAACTCAATTTTTATCATTTTGTTCCCACAAATAGAGCTTTCTTTTGGTGGTATTTGATCACCTCTGGGATTTTTATTTTCTGCTAACCAAATAAAAAAAAGACCGAAAATTTCTTTTACAAAACTTTGTAAATAAGTAAGTTTTCTCCTTCACTGATGGGGCTGCACTGACGTACACTGATAAGGCGGCACTGATGGGCACCGATGAGGTGGCACCGATGAGCACTGATGATGGGCACTAATATACGGCACTGATAGATGGCACTGATAGGCGGCACGGATGGGCACTGATAGGCGGCACGGATGGGCATGGATGGGCACTGATAGGCGGCACAGATGGACACTGATAGGTGGCACAGATGGACATGGATAGGCACTGATAGGTGGCACTGATGTACACGAATTGATGGTACGGATGGATGCCAATCAGTGCCAAACAATAATGCCTGCCAATCAGTGATGCCCATTGTGGGCACTGATTGGCATCCATTGTGGGCACTGATTTTCATCCCTGGTGGTCTAGGGTGGCATACCTAGTGGTGACATCCCTGGTGGTCTTGGTGGCATCCCTGGTGGTCCAGTGTGAGCATCCACAGGGGGGCTGCACTGATAAACAATCAGAGGAAGAGGAACAGCTGATCAGCTCTCCTCTACTCACGTCTGACAGACTCGAGTGAGGAAAAGCCGATCAACAGATCTTCCTGTTTACACTGCGATTGGACACGGCTGATCACATGGTAAAGAGTCTCCATCAGAGACTCTATCTAGATCGGTGTTGTGGTGTGTCAGACTGACACGCCGCAACATCGAACACCCCGATGCGCACTCCTGGAACGCACAGCAGCTTGATATCCAGGTGACGTCATATGATGTCAGGTCAGGATATCGAAACCACTTTGCCGCCGTCATTTTGCTATATGGCAGGTGGCAAAAGTCTGCTTTTCAATTTCTTCTTTATATTGTTCAAAATTCGCTTGTGTATCCATATGACCCACGTCTGGGATAATGTGCACCTCGTTTGGATCCAATTACACCCTCATGGAAGCCTCATCTTTCAACTTGCTCGGCCATAAAGCAAGGAGTAAGCCAAAGGAGCCACATAATGTAAAACCGCAATCAAAGGTTTATTAAAAATGTACTAATTCCTGCTAGACCCAGGCTCATACAGGCCTATCACCCTTCTACAAAGAGATATAAAAAATCTTGCTAGGGTATTGGCTATGGGATTAAATAATTCACTTGGACCAGTCTGGGTTTATTCCCCAAAAATCCACTGCAATTAACTTCCACAGGCTATTCCTCAATCTGCAGTCCCAGGTGGACAACATGGGTGATATGGCATTGCTGTCGTTAGATGCCCATAAGGCTTTCGACAGCATTAAATGCCAGTATCTAAGGGTAACAATGGAAAAATTTGGCTTTGGAACATCATTTCTCTCATGGGTCCAGCTACTGTACAGTTCCCCTCAAGCGGCCATCAGAGAAGCAGGATGAATCTCACCCACTTTCTCATTACGTAGAGGTACCCGTCTGCCATTAGCTGCTCTGATCCACTATAACCCATCCATATGCAGATTTAACCACTTGCTTACTGGGCACATAAACCCCCCTCCTGCCCAGACCAATTTTCAGCTTTCAGCGTTCTCACTCTTTGAATGACAATTGCGCGGTCATGTAACACTGTACCCAAATGAAATTTTCCCACATTCCCCACAAATAGAGCTTTCTTTTGGTGGTATTTGATCACCTCTGGGTTTTTTATTTTTTGTTAAAAAAAAAGAAAAAAGACCGAAAATTCTGAAAACAAAACTGTTTTAGATTTTGTTATAAAATTTTGCAAACAGGTAATTTTTCTCCTTCATTGATGTACGCTGATGAGGCTAGACTGATGGCCACTAATATGCGGCACTGATGGGTACTAATAAGGTGGCACTGATGGGCACTGATAAGGCAGCACTGATAGGTGGCACTGGTGGGCACTGATGAGGAGGCACTGGTGGGCACTGAGAGGTGGCACAGATGGGTGGTACAGATGGGCGGCACAGATGGGCAAAACTGAGGGGCATTGATAGGTGGCAATGAAGGGCACTGATAGCTGGCACTTATGGGCACTGGTAGGTGACACTGATAGGCAGCACTGCTAGATGGCATTGATGAGGCACTGATTGGCATCACTGGTGGGCATTGATAGGTGGCACTCTTGGGCATTGATAGGTGGCACTGATTGGTGGCACTGATATTAACTGGTGGGCACCGATTGATGGCACTGTGGACACTGGCAGGTGGCACTGGCAGGTGGTACTGGTTGGCACAGATGAGTCGGCTATGCCTCCTTCTCTTCGGGACCAATGTCCCTTCAACAGAAGCCGGTGATCGGCTTTTTTTTGTCCTCACACTGTCAGCGTGAGGAGAAAAAAAACGATTACCGAGCTTCTGTTTACATCACGTGATCAGCTGTCATTGGCTGACAGCTGATCACGTGGTAAGGGACCAGGATCGGCCCCTTACTCCGATCTGTGATCACCTGAGTCTCATTGACTCTGTGATCACAGAGCGCGCTGTGCGTGACCGGGAGCGAGGAAAGGGGAGGACATCTATTGACGGCCTGCCGGCAATGTAGGTCCACGCTGTAGCCGTCATTCGGCTATAGCGCGGACGGGAAGAGGTTAAATATGGGGAAATGCAGAATAAAAACTTATGCTTTATGCAGATGATACTATGCTCCTTTTGGGTGACACTAATATGTCTCTATGTGAAGCCATGACAGTTATTACCAATTTTGGGGTATATTCAGGCCTCATCATTAATTGGTCCAAATCCTCAATTATGCTCCTGGACAATACTCCTAGTAGCCCGGTGCCTGCCCTACATAATATCCCTGTCTCTCCTTCCTTTAAATACTTAGGTATATATGTCACACCAAGGCCACTTGATTATGCCCACCTCAATCCGTCGTCCCTACTTGCACGTATCCGAGATAGGGTTAAGGTATGGACTAGACTTAAACTTTCTGTGGTGATGAAAATCAACCTTGTAAAAATGATTTTTTGCCACAGTGTCTCTATATACTACACAACTCCCTGATGGTTGCATTATTAAAAATGTTTTGCATTATTAACTCAATTTTTTCGATCATTTAATAGGCACACTAAGTCCCCCAGAGTTAAATTGGAACAACTCCAAAGACCTAAAGATAAGGACGGCCTGAATCTACCCAATCCATGGCTCTATTACCTTGCAGCCCAGCCAGAGCATTTTGCTCGAGCCACGCCCCCGGAAGGTGATAATATAGACCCCACCACTAATTTACTGCATTTTGTAACAGGAGTGAGCAATGTTTCTATGGGGCTGGAGGCGTTAGCCTTTAGTAATGTCTAATAAGCTTTTCCCACGTATGTTTTTATGCAAGAAAGTATGGAATAAGGTGAGGCAGATGCAGGATGTTGCTCACTTCCCTTTTTTGGGGAAATGGACACTATCCGGAGCTGGGGTCTTTACAATATGGGGTTAAATGGAAACAGTATGGCATTACACATTTGTTCCACATTTTTGATAATGGTAAACTGTGTTTCTTCCCTGTTTTTCAAGCTAAGTTTCACCTCTCACAATCCGTGTACTTCTATTACCTGCAACTGCAACATGCTATTAGGGCACAGTCTGGAATTGACCCTTGGGTGCAGTCGCCCACTCGTATATTCAATTACATGCCAGAGGTGGATTTTTATATGGATTTTATAACCAGATGTTAATCTATGTTGTTGATTATTTTTTTGAAGGACTTCCCCATCGAGGGCAGGTGGGAGAGGGATGTGGGAGCATTTGAGGAGGAGCAGTGGGAGGAGGCGTTACAGACAGCGCAAGTCTGTTCTCTCAAAGTTACACAGCTTTCACAGCTTATATTCTCCTCAGGGTCCACCTTACACCAGCAAGGTTATTTAAAATGGGGGTGAGAGAGGACCTTATGTGTACCAGATGTTCTAGGGACCATGGTGATTTAATTCGCCCTAAATTTCACCTTTACTGGAGGAAAATCTTTGTCCTCCTAATAGGGTATTTCAGGTTAACATATGTGATGACCTTAAACCTTGCCTCTTGGGTGTCCTGGACAATCTTCAGGTGGAAGATGTCTCTAAACAAGCAAGAGCCAGGGCCGTCTTTCAAGCCTGTAAACTGATTCTCAGACATTGGAAATCAGGTGATCCACCCTCGTTGAAGAAGTGGATCAACCAAATGGGTCATACATTACGTCTTGAAAAATACATTTTTCAACATAGAGGGTGCCCTGGCAAATTACATAAATGATGATCCCCCTGGCTGGATACGCCAGGGCTATCCCCAGTTGATTTAATCTTGGATAGATTTAATCTGTGAAATAACTCTTAGCCTGTGTATTTCAGTGCTGCTATACTGCCCCCGGTTTCCATTATAGATTCAGGCTGCACTGTCAGAACTGTGGATTTTGTATTATGTGTTGATATGACATTGTTGGAATATGGAACTACTTTATGGTTATGATGTAATTTCTCTGGAACATGTAAATGTTTTCTTTTTCAATAAAAACCTCTTGGGGATAAAAAAAAGTACTAATTACTAACAGTATTAAAATGTATAAGTGCTTAACAAACATAAGCCGGTTCCGGGAATCAGATGCTCGATTCCTAGGATCGAGGTGAGTGATGACGTCACAAGGGTTAGCTCTCTCTGGCACCTCAATCCTAGGAAGCAGCCCTTCATATGTTTTAAGTGCTTATACATTTTAAATACTGTGAATAATTTGTATATTTTTAATAAACTTTTGATTGTGGTTTTACACTTTGTGGCTCCTTTGTCTCTCTCTTTGCTTAATGGCCAAGCATTACAAGTTGAAAGATAAGGCTTCCATGAGGGTGTAATTGGACCCAGAGGAGGTGCACATTATCCCAGGCAGGGACTATATGGATATGCAAGGAAAATTTGACTCTTTATTGAATATAAGGTGGTGGATCACTGCGGTGTCGCTATTTATGAATTGTTATCTGATGAAGTGTTAATTAAGATTTTATTTATCAATCTGGAATTGTCACGGGTTTCTGCATATATTTATCTGGACTCATTTACATTATGATTTATGTCAACTGTTGATCATTGTTTCATTAGCGCTGCACTCTTGACTTATATTTATTGTACAATTTATATTGATTGATGTGCCAGCTGCTTTAATTATTTCTCTGAGCGAGATTTCTTTGGATTTCACACTGAGGCAGCCTCCCCTTTCATTTCAGTGTGACTTTTCACACATAGGAGGTGCACTTGCGGGACGTTCAGAAAGGTCCTGCAAGCAGCATCTTTGGGGCGGTTTGGGAGCGGTGTATACACTGCTCCCAAAATGCCCTGCCCATTGAAATGAATGGGCAGCACTGCTGAAGCAGGCACTTTTAACCCTTTCTTCGGCCGCTAACGGGGGGTTAAAAGCGCCTCACTAGCGGCCAAAAAGCGCAGCTAAAACAACGGTAAAGCACCACTAAAACTATTAAGCTACTTTCAGTGTGAAAGTAGCCTATTAGATCATCAGTGAACTAGACTTACAAACTCCCAGTATGGTAGAGATCATCCCCAAAGAGAGGCCCCTATCCTTTAACACCAGGCTTTTAACTGCCAAATCATTAACCACATTCTAGTCTGATGGGATAGATGGATATCCAATAACTCCAGAAGCTTGTCCGATTTGGAAATATTCTTTTTTTGCATGGTCCTCATATGCTGTGCATAGGGAACTGATATGAAGGAGACGACAATGAGTCCCACCACCTGCATAGAGGTGTGCTAGGAAGTAAACTCCCAAAGCAAATGGCTATGCTTAACCTCCAAGCTATATGATGAGAGACACTGGTGCTCAGGCTGGAGTTTCTGTAAACCCATGTAACATCAACTCTCTGATAGTAGAAAAGCTGGTAACCAGTGGCAGCTGGTGTTAAACAGTGCACCTACAGCCACCCCCCCTGATCCGGCCGGTCTAGTCATCTGAACCCCCCCCCAGGGTCGGTTACGAGCCCGGCACTTACCACATTTATGGTGGGGGCAGCACTTCCCTCCAGAGCGAGAGGCGGCAGCTTCCGCCGTGTGTCTTCTCCTAGGCCAATTGAAACGGTTCTCCTTTTGGCCAATTGGGAAAGGTCTCAGAGGGAGGAGAATCAGTGTGACAATAGCGAATATTCATTCACTATTGTCACACAACTGGGTGGGCTCAGGGGGCAGTGCTCTGTGCCCCCAGCCCACCCTTTTTTGAAGCCTATTAGAGTCTCTGGCTTAAAAAAAAACCCCGAATGAAATCCATGCGTCTGGCACCCCGCATGTCAGTTAGGGGGCCGGAGATATGGATGGGGGGGCGGTGCTTGTGCGCCCTGCATTATGGGCCACCACTGCTGGCAACCCAGTAAAATCTTCCATATTAAAGTGATACTAATGCACACTGTTTAATTTACAGTATCCCTTCTCTTTCTGTATGTGGGCGATGGCATTGTAATTATTTTCATTTAAAAAAAAAACATGTAAGTATCTTTTTTCCTAATCGACATACAGCTGTTACATGACCCAGCTCTCTCCCAGCCTGTCTGTAGGAAAACGTTGGCAGGAGGAGCTTCTAGTCCTCTACTGCTGGTCATATGTACAAATTAAAAATAAAAAAACAGGCTTTGGGATACAGAGTAAAAAGAAATAATTAATATCAATAAACTGTTTTAAATTGTCATATAAATGTGACTTTACAGTCACATGGGCTGCTCAGATGTGATCAAGGAGGAAACGCTCAGCATAGAAACTCACTGAAAACTGAATATGTGCACTAGCTTCCAACACTCTTCTGCAAAATCAAAAAGCAAACTGCAGTGGGGAAATGAACAGAAGGGGGAGATAGAAAACAGCAGGATCAACCAGGTTTTTTGCAGAACACAGAAAACCCTTAGTGACTGAGTAAGTATGCACAGCATATAATACAGCATTTATTGATAGTTTTTAATGATGCTGGTTTAACGACACTTTAACCACTTGCCGACTGCCCGCCCTCGATTGACCGTCGGGTACCCGCAATCACTCCTGACAGAGCGAGAACGGGGATTTGTGTGTGTAAACACACAAATCCACGTCCTGTCAGGGAAGAGGAGACAGATCGTGTTTTCCTAGTATATAGGAACAACGATCGGTCTCCTCCCCAAGTCAGTTCCAAACCCCCACAGTTAGAAAACACAGTGAGGGAACAAAAAGTGTCAAAAGTGACCAATCTGTCCGCCGCAATGTTGCAGTCTCAATAAAATTCACAGCTTGCCTCCATTACTAGTAAAAAAAAAAAAATGCCATAAATCTATCCCCTATTTTGTAGACGCTATAACTTTTGTGCAAACCAATCAATATATGCTTATTGCGATTTTTTTTTACCAAAACTATGAAGAAGAATATATATCAGCCTAAACTGATGAGGAAATGTATTTTTTTTAAATTGGGATATTTATTATAGCAAAAAGTAAAAAATATTGTGTTTTTTTCAAAATTATCGTTCTTCTTGTTTATAGCGCAAAATATAAAAACCGCAGAGGTGATCAAATACCACTAAAAGAAACCTCTATTTGTGGGAAAAAAAGGACATACATTTTGTTTGGGTACAACGTTGCACGGCCCTGCAATTGTCAATTTAAGCGACGCAGTGCCGTATTGCAAAAAATGTCTTGGTCATGAAGGGGGTAAATCCTTCCGGGGCTGAAGTGGTTAAGCACCTTATTTTGTTTCACATAGTAAAATCAAGACAATACAATGAACTTATGCATTTCAGCTGTCAAGCCTTAATCATAAAACACTAAACTACTAGAACCCTGTTAAATTGCCCTGCCACCCCCCAAACATGGGAATTGGTGGGGCTGTACATGACAGATGTATTAAAATGTATGAATTTTTCAAAAAAAAATAAGGTCAGAAGGATTCAGTCACTAGGAGCAGTAGC
Source organism: Aquarana catesbeiana (assembly GCF_042186555.1). NCBI lineage: Eukaryota > Metazoa > Chordata > Amphibia > Anura > Ranidae > Aquarana > Aquarana catesbeiana. The sequence goes on along the minus strand of NC_133327.1, from coordinate 440,251,206 downwards.
GACCCAAAGTAATTATAAATGGATAGTCCCAAATGCATACAAAAAAACAATTCCTGGTCTTAAGACGTATATTTATAAGCACCTCCACCCACTATAGCCCTTTCAAACTAACCAGGGAAATGTACAGGGAAACTGATACCCACATATCATTATACAGATTGACCTACATCCCAGGGATAATATACTGGGGAACTGATACTAATACTTCACTTCATATACAAATTAACATCTCATCACTGGGTAGGATTATTGGCCATTCTTGTGAATACCTACCCGCTTTATTATTTTATGGTACTGGTCACTTTTCATACTATTACACCGAAGGAAAGAGAGCTCATATTCCCCTTGGGCACATCCTTGAAACGCCTTGAAACTTTAGATGTTTGTTTCACGTTAACATTTATAGAGTTGCAATAGTGCCTCCCAATATGAATTCCCAAGGGTCACATTGTACACCCTATGTAAACGAGGGAGCACACACTGCACTCGATCACATATATCACATATTTAGAATTACAGTTTATATTCCTTCAAATAGGAGGTGTTTGACTTGTGATTAAAGACTTGAAGTTTACACTCCTCCTGTATACCCTACAATATCTACACATGTTTGTGCCACAATGATAAGACCCCACAATGGATAACCAGGTATGATTTTGGCTACTCAAACTGAAAAGATTAGGAAAAAGTAGAGCACCCAAAGTTGGAGCCTTTCTACTCAAAAAATGACAACAACCCCTCAATATCGAATTTAGTCATTTATTCCAAAAATAAAACACATGTGAAAGTGACATAAATTCTGACTGGCGGTTCAGCCAGTCAGACAGCCGGAGTCCGTAAACCTGGACGGAAGACTTCACCACCGCTTTAGGAGCAAGATAGGCTAAATGTTGAGTTATGCAACACTAAAATGTTTTGACATCCAGTGTGGCCACAAATATCCTAACTGCCATTTGATATCCTGGATGTATGCCAGTACCATCTCAGTATCCTGGGAGCCTGATGACCAAGTTGGGGACCTAGGTCTACCCATTGCCCTAAGGCTACTTTCACACTGAAGCGTTGCGGGCGCTGGCGGTAAAGCGCCGCTATATTAAGCGGCGCTTTACTGTCATTTTAGCGGCGCTATTCGGCCACTAGCGGGGCAGTTTTAACCCCCGCTAATGGACGAAAATGGGTTAAAACAGCCCACAAAGGATTTGGAGCGCTGTCCCATTGTTTTCAATGGGAAGGGGCGCTTTAGGAGCAGTAAATACACCACTCCTACAGCACTCCAAAGATGCGGCTTGCAGGACTTTTTAGACCGCCCTGCAAGCGCACCACTCCAGTGTGAAAGCCCTCAGGGCTTTCACATTGGAGTGCATTGAGCGGCTCTTTCAGGGCGCATTGCAGGCGCTATTTCTAGCACTTTAGCTCCTGCAAAGCACCTCAGTGTGAAAGGGGGCATGGTGTTCCAAAAGTGACCCAATTCCAGCCACTATTGGACAGCCCTATACTGGACTCTCCTTTTTATAGATTTTTAAAAGGTGCTGGGAGTTATAATATCATTCATCATCAAATATTACACTGTCTTCTTACTTAAAGTGGAGTTCCACCCAAAAAAAAAAAAAAATGTCATTAATGTGTATGAAATAAATAAAAAAAAAATATTTGGAGAAATTTTTTTTTTACTTACCTTTTTATGCCTGTTGCTATGTGGTCCCTTAAAATCTGCCCCCTTCATCACCTCGGGCTCCTGGCATCACTTCCCTCGGCTCCTCCACTCGCTACTGCTCCTGGGAGATGTGTGTCATCATTTCCCAGGAGTCAGTGGGCTGCGCCAAGGGCTAGGTTGCCATAACAACAGGGCGGGCACTTCCGATGACAACGCCTGTTGTTATGGCAACCTGTATACTTTACAGCGCCGCTATGGCGCATTAGTGAGCATGCGTGAGAACGGGGCAGTGCATGCTGGTCCAGCAGCAGCACCGTATCCCGGAACAGGATGCTTGTGGGCTTCACACGCCCACAAGCAACATGAGAACGAACAGAACACCAAGATCAAAGTTATTTAAACAGATGAAAGCGGACATCGGGGGAGAAATAAAACATGAGCGTTAAGACGTGAATGTTAAAACACCTTTTTAAATGCTTGTAAAAGGTTTAAAAAAAAAAAAAATATATATATATATATATATATATATATATATATATATATATGTATATATATATATATATATATATATGTATATATACCGTATTTATTGGCGTATAACACGCACAGGCGTATAACACGCACATTCATTTTAAGAGGGAAGTTTCAGGAAAAAAACTAAAATTTTTAATAAGGAACTTTGAAGCAAAATAAGGGTCAGTGCCCATCTGCAGCCTCACCATTGCCATCAATGCAGCCTGATCAATGCCCATCTGCAGCCTCACAAGTGCCATCAATGCAGCCTCATTAGTCTACATCAATGCAGCCTCACCATTGCCATCAATGTAGCAGCCTTGCCATTGCCATCAATGCAGCAGCCTCACCACTGCCATCAATGCAGCAGCCTCACCACTGCCATCAGTGCAGTCTGATCGATGCCCATCTGCAGCCTAGAGGGGACAGGGAGGGGGGCGGGACAAGCGCCGACAGATTACATACAGTGAGAATCTCCTATGATAGACAGAACAGTGGTCCAATGGCGGCCCAGGAGACGGGACTTTCTATTACAGAGGCCGCCAAGTAAACAGGAGATTCTCACTGTATTTAATCTGACGGCGCTCATCCCGCCACCCTCCCTGTCCCCTCAGAGGCAGCTAAAATTGAAGTATTGGCGTATAACACGCACACGCTATTTGCACCTGATTTTCATGGTGAAAAAGTGAGTGTTATACACCAATAAATACAGTATATATATATATATATATATATATATATATATATATATATATATATATATATATATAGTTTGTAGTTGGGACTCCGCTTTAATACCTCCATCTCCTTTCCTTTGTTAGGTAAATCAAGGAGCTTACATTTAAACTCATTTGTTGGATTTATTTTGAGTAGCTGATAAGTGAGATGATCATTTAGCTGACTAAATGTTACCTCATCTTCATATTTTTCTTGTCTCAAGATCACCACAGCACCCCCCTCCCCCCATCTTGTCAGCCCTCTGATGACAATGTATGTGCTTTGTCCTAAATCCTGAAAGGCTGTCTGTTCTGATTTGCCTAAGTTAGACCTAGAGAATTTACTGATTTTATCTTTGAGGTTAAGCAGTTCCCTTTCTAATAAGACAGATCATAGTTAATGCCATTTTCTTTCCTGCAACCACAGGTTGCAGGAAAGATAATTGCTCAATTCCCTCCGGCTGAGCTATTGTTTTCTCCAGGGGGAGGGAGCCGCCCCTGCCAGGTGAACACAGTGATTATTGCTAGCAGCTATAGCCACTGGCAATAATCACATGTAAAATTCGACATGCTGGTTGTACCCAAGTCGATCGATGGATAAACGTGGGTACAATCAGCCTTCCCATAGAAGATTCCAACCATCTATGGCTGGCTTTAGTCTTGGAATACTTTAAAAGCTGGACTCCTTACCTGAACTGCATAAAAATACTTGTCGCCCCTTGACAATACACTGTTGTGGGTGCCATATGCTCCTCAGGAATCATGAGTAGCGCCACCAGGGAAAAATTCTCCCCTCCATCTAGGAAAGGTACTGGTCGGAGTATGAAGTGTAAATGCTGTTATTGGGGAAACGATCGCACAAGGAGTGGACAGCTGAGTTAAGCAGGCTGGTCCAGGCAGAGATGCAGTTGTACGAGAGCTACAGAGCCCTCCACTGGTATGTAGCCCAAGTGTGCCCGTGGACAGAGGACGACAGCCAATGGAAAGCTTTGGCTTTGGAGGCCTGAGGCTGTTGTATGGGAGGCTGTCCAAGGATCCTGATTTTGGCAGCGTTCTGAAGTGGCATTTAGAGGAAATCATGGAGTACAGAGAGCGGAGGCTGAATGTCTCGAAAGTGTTCTGGGCACAGGAAGATATGGAGTTTCGAGCTGTTCAGGACTGGGAGCTGGAGATCGCCTACAGATGGCTGCTAGACTCTGCTTAGCAGCAGGGCTGAGCTCCCTTTGCCTGGGACTATCAGGAAGTACCAGTCGACAGCTCTGAAATCCTGGCAGAAATGTCGGCAATGGGGCAGAGTAACAGTGTGCTTTGCTCACCTCCACTCACAGCTTTGGAAACAGAGCTCTTATGGCAAATGCAGAATTTGCTGACTCTTCTTGACTAACCTGTTTCTGCACAGGATGAGCTTAGATGGAGGAATGCATCTGTCCAGCTGCCGGATAAGGGTACAGGAGGTGGAGCAGCTGACTCCTCTCCCCAGCGGCAGTTCAAGGATGAGGGAGGAGAGAAACCATCCTCACACCTCAGCCACAGATCACAGAAAACATGGATTTAATTGACTTTTCATCTGAGGGTGTAACATTTACTGAGCTTTCAACTGAAGTGCTGGCATCGGGGCAGAGCTTTGCCAACCTCTGCCCAGCACCTTCAGTGGCTCCAGGGAGAAGAGATGGTGAACCTCTATCCCCCGCCACCAGTTCTAGAGACTAAGGAATTAATAGACTTTTCTGCTGAGGAGGAACAACCCAGTGAGCCTCCAGCAGAAGAGCTGGCATCAAGGCAGAGTGCTGCTGATCTCTGCCTACTACAATCGGTGGTCCTATAGGATTTGTGCAAGGTCACTGACTTTTCATTTTGCTCCACAGTAGAAGAGCTGGCTTTAAGGGCAGAGTGCTACAGATCTCTGCCCCACACCCATGGCAGCTCTGGAGGCCAAGGGTGACAAGGTGGCGGTTCTTCTTCCCCAGCAGAAGATCCACAGTTCAGGAGAGGAGATGGTCATCCTCCTTCCCCAACAGTCAGCCAGAATGGAGGAAACGGTTTTCCTCCCTAGCAAGGATCCATGCACCTGGGAGACAGTACCAGAGAAATGTCTTCCCAGCAGCTGGATGAGTGTACGGGAGATGGAGCAGCCGGCTACTCTCCCCAGCAGCAGTTTAAGGACCAGGGAGGAGGAGATGAAGCCATCCTCACTCCCCAGCCGCAGATCCATAGGCCAGGAAAGGAGGTGGTCGTACTCCCTCGCCAGTGGCAGATCCACAGTCCAGGAGTGGAGGAAGCTGTCCTCCCTCCCCAACAGTTAGCCAGAGAGGATAATGTAGGGTCCCCAGCAGAAGTGCTGGCATCAGGTCAGCCGAGCACTGGCAACAACTCTGGAGATCCAGGGACCTTGGGTAGATGGCCCCTCTCCCAAGTGATAATCTGATGTAGTGAAGCTCCTACTCCCAGCTGAAGCACTGGCAACAGGTCGGAGCGCCGCTGGCTTCTGTCTAGCATCTACAATGTCTCCAGAGCTGGGGCAGTCGGCCCCTGTCCCCAGCAGCGAACCAAGCCCCACAATGGTAAAGACCACCCAGCTGAAGCACTGGCAACAGGGCAGAGTGCTACTGGCCTCTGCCTAACACCTCATAGCTCTAGGGAGCCGGGGCAGTTGGCCCCTCTCCCCAGCAGCAGACCGAGCCCCGGAAGACCACCCAGCTGAAGCTCTGGCAGCCAGACAGAGGGTTCATGACCTCTATCCCACAACTACTGACGACAACCCTTCCCTGCGGCCAAGAATGGAAATCATTCTGACCACCTACAGAAGGGAGAACAAGTATTTGATACACTGCCGATCTTGCAGGTTTTCCTACTTACAAGCATGTAGGAGGTCTGTAATTTTTATCATAGGTACTCTTCAACTGTGAGAGATGGAATCTTAAACAAAAATCCAGAAAACCACATTGTATGATTTTTAAATTAATTAGCATTTTATTGCATGACATAAGTATTTGATCACCTACCAACCAGTAAGAATTCCGGCTCTCACAGACCTGTTATTTTTTCTTTAACCACTTCAATACAGGGCACTTAAACACCTTCCCGCCCAGACCAATTTTCAGCTTTTATTACTCTCACACTGTGAATGACAATTACTCTGTCATGCTACACTGTATCCAAACAAAATTTTTATCATTTTTTTCTCACAATTAGAGCTTTCTTTTGGTGGTATTTATTCACCGCTGGGTTTTTTCTTTTTTGCGATATAAGCGAAAAAAAGAGCGAAAATTTTGAAAAAAAACACTTTTTTTTAGTTTCTATTGTAAAATTTTGCAAATAAGTCATTTTTCTTCATAAATTTGGGCCCAAATTTATACTGCTACATATCTTTGGTAAAAATAACCCAAATTAGTGGATATTATTTAGTCTGTGTGAAAGTTATAGAGTCTACAAGTTAGGGTGCAAATCACTGAAAATTGATCACATCTGATCACACCTGATGTACTAAAGGCCTATCTCATTTCCTGAGACACTAACAATCAAGGAAAGTACAAATACCCCCCAAATGACCCCTTTTTGGAAAGTAGACAGTCCAAGGTATTTAGTAAGAGGCATGGTGAGTTTTTTGAAGTTGTAATTTTTTCCCACAATTCTTGGGAAAATGAAGACTTTTTATTTTTTTTTTTTACACAAACTTATTGTATTGACAGGTTATTTCTTGAACAAAGCATGCGCATACTTGCAACCACACCCAAAAATACATTCTACTACTCCTTCTGAGTATGGCGATACCACATGTGTGAGACTTTTACACAGCCTGGCCACATACAGAGGCCTAACAACCAAGTAGCACCTCCAGGCGTTCTAAGAGCAAAATTACACATATAATTTCATGACGACCTATCTCATTTTGAAGGCTCTGGAGCACCAGGACAATGGAAACGTCCACAAAATGACCCCATTTTGGAAAGCAAACACCCCAAAGTATAATCTATGAGGCATAATGAGTCTTTTGAACGGTTCATTTTTTTCCAGAAGTTTTTGGAAAACGTGGGAAAAAAATGAAAACGCATTTTTTTAACACAAAGTTGTCCATTTATAAGATATTTCCAACACATAGCATGTACATAGCAAAAATGGCATCCCAAAATACATTCTACTACTCCTTCTGAGTATGGCGATACCACATGTGTGAGACTTTTACACAGCCTGGCCACATACAGAGGCCTAACATCCAAGTAGCACCTCCAGGCATTCTAAGAGCAAAATTACACATATAATTTCATGACGACCTATCTCCCTTTTGAAGGCCCTGGAGCACCAGGACAATGGAAACGCCCACAAAATGACCCCATTTTGGAAAGCAAACACCCCAAGGTATAATCTATGAGGCATAATGAGTCTTTTGAACGGTTCATTTTTTTCCAGAAGTTTTCGGAAAACGTGGGAAAAAAATGAAAACGCATTTTTTTTTACACAAAGTTGTCCATCTATAAGATGTTTCCAACACATAGCATGTACATAGCAAAAATGGCATCCCAAAATACATTCTACTACTCCTTCTGAGTATGGCAATACCACATGTGTGAGACTTTTACACAGCCTGGCCACATACAGAGGCCTAACATCCAAGTAGCACCTCCAGGCATTCTAAGAGCAAAATTACACATATAATTTCATGACGACCTATCTCACTTTTGAAGGCTCTGGAGCACCAGGACAATGGAAACGCCACAAAATGACCCCATTTTGGAAAGCAAACACCCCAACGTATAATCTATGAGGCATAATGAGTCTTTTGAACGGTTCATTTTTTTCCAGAAGTTTTTGGAAAACATGGGAAAAAAATGAAAACGCATTTTTTTTACACAAAGTTGTCCATTTATAAGATATTTTTAACACATAGCATGTACATAGAAAAAATGACACCCCAAAATACATTCTACTACTCCTCCTGAGTTTAACGACACCACATGTGTGAGACTTTTACACAGCCTGGCCACATACAGAAGCCCAACATCCAAATAGCACCTCCAGTCGTTCTAGGAGCATAAATTACACATATAATTTCATGACTACCGATTGTATTTTTGAAGGCCCTTCATATTTCTAACACATAACATGTAAATACCAAATAACAAAAGATTACCTGTGGTTTTAGTAGTGTAGTGGTCCACAGAGGAGAGCAACAGTCCAGGCAGCAGGCAGGGATGTGGTCAGCAACAGCAAAAGCAATCGTCCAGGCAGCAATACTGTCCATAATTAGTTCAGGCAAAGATACTGTCAGCACAGCCAAAGCATTGGTCCAGGTAGCAGGCAGAGATGTCCAGGCAGAAATACTGTCTATAGTCAGTAGAGGCAGCAGGCCGAGATATGGTCAACACAGCCAAAATATTGGTCCAGGCAGCAGAAATAAACATAGTCCATAAAGTCCTGGGTCATTACAGGCAGCGATATGGTCAGCACAGCCAAAGTATTGGTCCAGGCAGCAGGAAGGACCATCAAGCTTAGGGCCAGGGGGACAGGGGTAGAGGCTTCTCCCACCCAAATCTCTTTGAAGCCTCCGGGCAACCAGACCCTGTTCTGGGAACACAGAAAACCAAAAACTGATTTTCTCTACAAAGAACGCTATTCTGAAGCCCCTCACATATGTAAGACCCCTGTGTACTGAAGTAGAAGGGCAAAAGATCAGTCCAAGTGGCAGGCAAAAACATGGTCGATTTAACAGGCCGAGGTCGGTGCACGTGGAAGTCAGAAACGTGGTTAAAACGGCAGGCAAAGGCATCGTCGGTAAACAGGCTGAGGTTGGTGCACGCTGAAGTCAGAAACATGGTTAAAACGGCAGGGAAAGGCATCGTCGGTAAACAGGCTGAGGTCGGTGCACGTGGTAGTCAGAAACGTGGTTAAAACGGCAGGCAAAGACATTGTCGGTAAACAGGCCAGGGTCAGTTAACATGGAAGGCAAATGATGCACACAGGTAATTGAAATGGGGAAATGGCAGTCTGTTACTAATAAGGGGAACTAATATCTGATGAATGTGTGATAATTTTTGACGCAATCACCGATACACAGGCCAGGTTGGGAGGGACAATCGGGACAATAATAAATTGTATCTCTTCTGGCTCCTCTACTTGAGCATACACGACATTTTTTTTGGCGTCTTCTTCCGGATTCTGCAGGGGGAATGGTATAGGGAAAATGTTGCTCATGAAGTCGACTCACACTATCAGAGCGAATGCTTCCTGGGGCGGGTCCTTGCTGGTAAATAAGGGCAGTGATAATATTTTCAAGATATTTGAGGTAGGTGATGGGTTGGTTTTCGGGTGATTTTTGATAGCAGACAAATGAATTGAACATGGCCATATGAAACAGATGAAATGCAACTTTTTTATACCAATATTTGGACTTGCGGGTTGACAAATATGGTTGCAGCATCTGATCATTTAAATCCACCCCCCCATATACAGATTGTAGTCATGGACACATTCAGGCTTTACTATGGGGCCACGTCTTCTCTGAACCTCCACCAAGGTGTCATTGTGAATGGTAGTCATCATGTGAACATCCTTCTTGTCCCGCCACTTCATGGCCAACACCTCCTCATTCCTCATGAATGCGGCTTCCCCCTTTTGTAGCCGTTTTGAAAGTAAGTTCTGTGGGAAGCCCTTCCTATTTTTTCGGAAGGTTCCACAGGCCAGGGTTTTTTCACGATACAGGTGACGGAAAAGGGGCAGGCTGCTGTAGTAATTATCTACATATAAGTGGTAACCTTTTTTGAACAGAGGGTATGCAAGGTCCCACACAATTTTACCACTGGTTCCTATGTATGTGGGGCACTCACGGGGCTGGAGCTGGGAGTCTTTTCCCTCATAAATGCGAAATGAGTACACGTATCCAGTGGCTCGGTCACATAATTTGTTCATTTTCACCCCGTACCTGGCTCTCTTACTTGGGATATACTGCTTGATATTGAGCCGGCCAGTAAAGTGGATAAGGGATTCATCTACACAAATATTTTGGTCAGGGATAAAGACTTTCGAAAATCGCTTGGTAAAAGAATTTATTAGGGGGCGAAGCTTATATAATTTGTTGTGGTTGGGATGATCTTGGGGAGGGCACTGCCAATTATCAGTAAAATGTAGGAAACGCATTATCATATCGTACCGTGTCCTGAACATAACAGAAGAATATAGGGGTATGTGGTGGATGGGGTGGGTGGACCAGTAGGCATGCAGTTCGTTTTTCTTTGTAAGCCCCATATTAAAAGTAAGGCCCAGGAACAATTTGAATTCGTCTAGTGTGAGACGTCGCCAATGGAACATACGGGCGTAGGACGAACTGGGGTCGGCAGCAATAAATTGCTCTGCATAGAGATTTGTTTGGTCCACCATGTACTGCAACAAATCTTCCGGGAAAAATAAATAGAAATAGTCCAAATATGAAAAATTCGAAGTGTTGGGCTGCACACCTGGCTGTGCAGTAAAAGGGGGGATGATAGCGGATCCTGAATTGGCAGGCAACCATAAGGGGTTTGCCAGGGCATCAGGAAGGTAGGACTGGGCCCGGATTCTTTGGGTTGGGTGTGCAATTCCAGTACTGGTACTGGGCTCCTCTTCCTGGGGTCTGGCGCTGCTTGTGGTAGGCAGGTGTTCTGATCTTGGTCCTGATCTCCTTACTCTTTTAGGAGGGGCGGTTTCCACCGCTGACTCGGACTCCGATCCACTACCCTCCACTGGCTCGTATTCCGAACCAGAATCGGATAATGAGAGCTCCCCGCTGCTCTCATCATCCGACATGGCAAGGATGTTATATGCCTCCTCAACTGTGTAATCTCTTTGGGACATGATGGTGGTACTTTTGGCGGGCCTGTGTGACGGAACTGGTGGTGCTATTGACAGCTCACTGATGGTGGGCCTGTGTGACTGACTGACAGGTTACTGATGACCTGTGTGACGATACTTATGGCGGGACTGTGCGACGGTAGTGATGGCGGGCCTGTGTGACAGATGGGCAATGACAGATGGGCTGTCAGATCTAGATGGTACCGATGGCGGTACTGATGGCGGTACTAATAGCGGTACCGTTAGTGGTACTGATGGCGGTCTGTGTGACAGATGGGCTGTCAGATCCAGATGGTGGCGGTGGCTGTGCTGATGGCGGTGGCTGTGCTGATGGCGGTACCGATGGCGGTGCTAATGGCGGGCTGTGACAGGTTCTGATGGGCTGTGACAGGTTCTGATGGGCTGTGACAGGTTCTGATGGGCTGTGACAGATCTTGATGGGTTGTGACAGGTTCTGATGGGCTGTGACAGATCTTGATGGGCTGTGACAGATCCTGATGGGCTGTGACAGGTTCTCTTTATTGGTGGGGGGGTGCATGTTTTGTAGACAGTAGACAGTAGACAAGTGTTATAAAAGGTGTTTCACTCACTGATGGGATCTCTCCTTCTCTCTCCTCACACGTGTAAGGAGAGAGAAGGAGAGATCCCTGGAAACCGCTACTTTGTTTATACTTGTGACCGGCTGTGATTGGACACAGGCGATCACATGGGTAAACAGCCATTTCAATGGCTGTTTACCCTGATCGGGATGGGACTGTGTCCAAGGGTCACTCGGCATCTCCGATCGGCGTGCTGCGCGCCCCCGGCGGCGCGCATTGCGCGCTCACCCGATTTGTTATGTCATGTGACCGGCTGTTATTGGACAAAGCCGATCACATGGTAAACAGCCAATTTCATTGGCTGTTTACCCTGATCGGGGATGCGCTGTGTCCGAGGGACAAGCGTCATCTCCGATCGCCATGGTGCGCGCCCCTGGGGGCGCGCAATAGCGGTGAATCCTGTGGACGTCTATTGACGTCCAGTCAGGATTCTCAAACCACTTTGCCGACGTCAATTTGCAATAGGGCGGGCGGCAAGTGGTTAAGAAGCCCTCCTGTTCTCCACTCATTACCTGTATTAACTGCACCTGTTTGAACTTGTTACTTGTATAAAGACACCTGTCCACACACTCAATCAAATAGACTCCAGCCTCTCCACAATGGCCAAGGACATCAGGGGCAAAATTGTAGACCTGCACAAGGCTGGGACAATAGGCAAGCAGCTTGGAGAGAAGGCAACAACTGTTGGCACAATTATTAGAAAATGGAAGAAGTTCAAGATGACGGTCAATCTCTCGGTCTGGGGCTCTATGTAAGATCTCACCTCGTGGGGCATCAATGATCATGAGAAAGGTGAGGGATCAGCCCAGAACTACATGGCAAGACCTGGTCAATGACCTGAAAAGAGCTGGGGCCACAGTCTCAAAGAAAACCATTAGTAACACTAAGCGCACGCAAGGTCCCCCTGCTCAAGCCAGCGCATGTCCAGGCCTGTCTGAAGTTTGCCAATGACCATCTGGATGATGCAGAGGAGGAATGGGAGAAGGTCATGTGATCTGATAAGACAAAAATTGAGCTTTTTGGTATAACTCCACTCGCCGTGTTTGGAGGAAGAAGAAGGATGAGTACAACCCCAAGAACACTATCCCAACCGTGAAGCATGGAAGTGGAAACATCATTCTTTGGGGCTGCTTTTCTGCAAAGGAGACAGGACGACTGCAGCATATTGAGGGGAGGATGGATGGGGCCATGTATCGCAAGATCTTGGCCAACAACCTCCTTCCCTCAGTAAAAGCATTGAAGATGGGTCGTGGCTGGGTCTTCCAGCATGACAATGACCCAAAACACACAGCCAGGGCAACTAAGGAGTGGCTCTGTAAGAAGCATCTCAAGGTCCTGGAGTGGCCCTCCAGACCTGAACCCAATAGAAAATCTTTGGAGGGAGCTGAAAGTCCGTATTGCCCAGCGACAGCCCCGAAACCTGAAGGATCTGGAGAAGGTCTGTATGGAGGAGTGGGCCAAAATCCCTGTAGTGTGTGCATATCTGGTCAAGAACTACAGGAAACATATGATCTCTGTAATTGCAAACAAAGGTCTCTGTATCAAATATTAAGTTTTGCTTTTCTGATGTATCAAATACTTATGTCATGCAATAAAATGCAAATTAATTACTTAAAAATCATACAATGTGATTTTCTGGATTTTTGTTTTAGATTCCATCCCTCACAGTTGAAGAGAACCTATGATAAAAATTACAGACCTCTACATGCTTTGTAAGTAGGAAAACCTGCAAAATCGACAGTGTATCAAATACTTGTTCTCCCCACTGTATGTGGGTTCACTCTGCCCGGCTAGGTGGAGGTCTGGGACCTTGCTAGTCTACTTATGATGGGCAAGAAATGTGACAGACCCAACCAGGACAGGGCTTTTGGAGAGGACTAGGGGCACGCCTCCTACCCACTGATTATAGCCCATGGAGAGAGCAGATCATTCTATAATGATGGACAACAATGTAATGGGCACTGAGAGCGAGGCTTGGATTAATTCTCTGAAGACAATAAAGCTTCCCTTCTGGAGTGGATGGAAAGGTGTAATAATAATTTTGTACAGGGTAATCGCCAGAGGGAATATAGTGGCCGGCCCTCCTGCAGACTGGGTTGGAGAGGCTCCTTCACTTGGGGCAGAAATATTTATCAAAAAGATCCCTCAAGAGATCTATAAAGATAAATGAATTCCACTTTATCAGACTGCTGGAACATTGTTTGTCTTCTGATGACTTGTCTAGTGGACAGAATACACAAGTTTGTGTCTCTCTCATTATGTGCCTTTTAGGGGTACATTCCTATTGTTAATTGTGTTACTTGAGTCACTTATTGTTTCTGTCTGTTGGCTAATTTGGCTAACTCTTGGAGGATCCAAGGATACTTTTGAAGTGTATACAAATCTGTATTTCTGTTCCATAAAGATACATTCCTTTGGTTCTATCCCAACATCTTGTCTTGTGTACGATGCTTGGGGTAAAAAGGGCTGGTATTAGCTCTTGGTCTGCTTGGAATGGTTTGGAGGGCAGGAAGGAACCACCTAAGCGGGGTGCCAAAGTGGTTCCATCACAGTCCTTATCACAAGAGACATGAGGCTTCACCTAAGTTAGTCCTTGCTGCCACCTACAGTGACCTGGTCACCTCTGTCTTTTTGGACCTCTAATACTTCCAGCAGTAGGTTCATATGTGCTTGAGGTTTCTACCTTGTATTAGAGGTAAGTTGTTCCCATCTGAGGTGCAACGTGTTGGATAACAGAAACAAAATGAGCAGTCAAGCTGAATTGGGTCAGCTCACGATGCACTAATAGTTCTTGGGTGAACTACAATGTTCCCTCTTAAGGAACTGATGCCAACAGCTTGGAATGCTGTCCCATGCTGAAGTCCTTACATTCCTGAGCCCCCCTTGGCTCATTGGTGTGGCCTCCTCCTCAGATTTTACCCTGGAGGATTTCACAGCAATTTTGCAGGATTTTATGGGCCAAATTTGCAGGGGACATATGTTTACCTCTGTGTTTTCCCCTGTAGAGATATTTGATCTGCTTGCAGCCTCTGAGCCTTCAGTTGTGGAGTTTCTATCTAATGAGGAGTTTCCAAAATCCTTGCAGGAAAAAGATGTTCCAAGATGTTTGGCACCGGCCAAAACTCCCAAGCTTTGAGAGGCCATTTTGCATTGTGTGTCAATTTCAATAATTGAAGTACAGTCTGTAGCTTCTGCTAGTGCTATTAAATATTTTTACAATGCACACATTATTTCAAGACATTCTGAATGGTGACTGGAAAACTGATACATTTGTAGCACTAACTCACGGTGGAGCTGCTGGTTTTGCTTTCCTCTGTTTCACCGGCACCGGGTCTAGGGTTCCGTTGAGTTTACCCCTGGACAACACACGCACCAACACTGGAGTACGTTTTCAATGCTTTATTAGAACAAAACGACTTAGGAAGTAGCAGGAAAGAGGTAGAAAGGAAACTTGCAGAAGAAGCTCAAATATTCTCTGGTAGGGTTCTCTTGACAAAATGTCCTGGTAGAATTCAAATACTATTGAAATGCGCTCCCCTCGTGGGACACACTCCCTGCTCGTCTGGATAGGCCTCTCTCACCGGTCTAGCAGCCAGTACGCAGCACGAATCAAAGTCTCTGCCACAGACTTAATTGTGAACAAAATCCGTATAATCCTCTGCCACAGGATGTATAGATTTCTCTATAGTGAAAGTCAGTCACAGTGCTTGAACCTTTAAGCCGAGTCGGCAACACTATGCTGTATAGTTACTTTTGGATACGTCCACCAACCGAGTCACCAGGCCCCTCTATAGACCAGCACGCTGCGTGATCTCTCCAAGACGGGTCCTCCCCTGGGATCTCCTCGGCTGTCCAGCTTCATCACACAGGACCGACAGCTCAGGACCATTCCTCGGCCACGGTGGCAGGCTCCAGACAAGCCTCTGGACCCACCCCTGCGCCGCTGTATCGTGGGCCTCCCGATCGGAGGACCACGAGGTAGCTCCTTAACGCATACCTGTCAGCCAGGAGGGCCAGCAGGTGGCTGTAAAACGAACCCCAAAATATGGCATCTGTCCCATAAATACCCTCGCCCAGAATGCAACTCGGAGGACCACCTCCACCGAGCGTGCCTCCGGGAGAGAGGAGCATCCATTCGCTTCAACACGTTGCCTTTCCAACCCTGACCAGCGGCAACAGCGACACCCACCGGTCAGCACAGAAACACTCACAACGTCAGCCAAGCTGGAACAGAGGCAAACTTTAACCTTCCCAACGCTCAATTTACTAAATTTACCTAACATGCGGTAGATTGCAACTCTACCAGCGCTACACATTGTTTTTACCTCCCAAATTATTTGTGGTCCAATACCTGTTAAAAGGATGTCTTTTTGAAGAAATGGACAGTTGACCTCGCAGTCTCCCATCTCACCTGCATTGCAACCCTTCATGGCTGTGATGTTAACCTGTCAAACATTGGAGGAATGGAATAAACTCATAGCAAGGGATCCCGCTTTACTTCATAATAATTTCTGATGCCTTTAAATTTCATACCTACAGCCCTGCACTATTAAGTATATTGGTTAGTGGATGTCTCCTGTCCTATTTACTGTATCAGTCCGTATCAGTGAACATGCATAAAATTATTTGCAAACAACTGTTTGCCATGTATGCTATCCAAGAGTAAACATCTCTTCAGAGCTGCTTTGGACATCCTCATCAAGTATGTTACTCTGGGCAAAGTCTAGACATGAAGTGAAGAAGAATCAACCTTCTTCTGAGGCAAAGAAGGGGTCCTTTCATTATTTTCAGGCTTCAGCCTCCAAGGCCAAACCTAAAAAAGGAACCCATTTTTACCACAAACCCAGGGCCTAAATTGCCCAAACTTGCAGACAAGTAAGTCATCTTCGGTATGATGGGGCACCCTCACTTTCCAAGTGGGTGGACATCTGTTAAACTTTACAGGTAATTGGACACACATCATTTCAGATGCCTGGTTATAGGAGGTGGTTTCCCAATGCCCTTATTGCTTTATATCTTCCAAACTTCCTGTGTCACTGCACAGATAAGCAGACCTTCATGCAACCCTTGTGAGTCTTCTTGTCTTTAGTTCCGATTTGGGTAAGTTTTCAGAGATTTTTGTTTCCAACCTTTTCACAGTTACAGAATCAAAAGTGGCACACACCCCATCTTGGATCTCCCTGATGGCATTCATTCAGTTCTAAAATTTCTGTATTGAATCCACCATGTCTGTCATGACCATCCTTCACCAGAGACAATAAATCAAACAAAAGAAAAAAGCCCATCCACTAAATGGAATATGCAAATTCCTGCTTCCATCAGCAGTGTGAAAAATTATGTATAAAAATCATTCCAAGACACTGGTGCCCCCCACTTCATATGAGCCTCTTAACATATCAAATTGATCTCCAATTACAGGGATCAGAAAAGCATGATAAAGTGTCTAAAATTTGAAAGATGAGTAGTGTTGCGCTGCCTGTCAACTAAAACAATAATATCAGCTTTAAATATGCAAAAAGTGACAAAAATTCCTGTACAATAGTGCAAACAATATTCCCGTGTGTCTCAAGGATGGACACAAATAAACACACAAGCTAGAAAACAATATCAATATCCATGAAATAAATATACAATTCCTTCAATAGTATGCATCCTTATTATAGTTTATAATGAATATTTGTGATGTATCCCTTCACCTTTACTTGTGAATGTCCATAATAATGGGTGATTTCTTCCCTTCCTGTGTCACCTCTGTGCTCTCTAGCCTCTCACCTGAGATATGCTTGATATACAGCATGTATTGGTATCTCTCAGAAGTGATGTAATGTGGTTAGGTCACCTCTGGGGTCCTCTGTATATTTTCCCAACACTCTGCTCTTTGAAATGGCAGTGTAGATTCTGCAGTGTTCCTATGGTGTCCTTTCCTAAATCCTCCAGGTATGCATGTATAAAGGAGAATACTCTCGTGGTGTATTAATATTCAAACAAGTTTATTATCAAACAGCTAAAACTCACATGTAAAAGTGGAAAACAAGCAAAAATTCACAAGTGCCGAACTCGTATCCTTACTAGTGTCACTTCCAGTATACCTCCGCTCACACCCTACGTGTTACGTCATGCCCACGTGCCTTGTTCAGGGGGCTATAGCGGGTATGAGAAGTGTCCTTAAATAGTGTGCATTAATTAATGACGACTGCCATTTTCCCCAAGTCTTGTGTAAAAGACAATATATCGTGGCGGCCATTTTCTAGTGGATCAGGAGAAGTCTGACTAGTCGCCATTTTTCTGGTGACCTGTAAGCCCTAGTCGGCCATTTTCATATAGACTATATTAAATATTGTGTCTGGGATTCCAAATGGGGATATATATATATTGTGACGATCCGGGGTGATTAGGTTCAAGTGGTACATGCGGGTTTCCAGAAACATGCCACTCCAGACTGCGTTTTTAGGGCATGGCGGACCACTTTTATTTAATGGTAACAAAAAAGTCCAAACAAACAGTAATCTTCCCTCACAGGGGGGTTCCACCATCACTGTATAAACACAAACTCCAGTCTCCTGACTTACTCACTGTCAGCTTCGTGCTGTTTTGGTTGCAGGCCATATTTGCCTGCTACAGACATGCACACACAGGCTGCTGCCTGCAGCCTTAGACTCCGAAACCCCCTGTCTCTTTCTCCTGGAGCCGTCTCCTACTGGGACCCTCCCGACCTCCCAGGCCAGACTTCCTGTCTGCCAGGCGGAGCTGTCTCCAAGTCTGAGCACTGACCTCTATTCCTGGGATGATTATGAAGCCAGCACACAGGTGTACAATTAGCAAGCCTACCAAAATCAGGCATACACTGCTCATATGCACCTGTGACACGGGGTCGCATCTCCACAATGTAAAAATATAAATAATAGATGTTAGCAGTGAGACTGATGTTTAAATATGGAACTGGAGCCCAGAAATACTGGGATCAACGTCAAAACAACAGATCATGAATTTTCAATATGAATGAATGAACGAATTTATGAATGAATGAATGAATTTCCAACATGAATTAAAAGATATATTAAATAAAATAAAATAAAAAAATTAAAGGGGGGCGTGGCCTGACGCAGCATAGAGTAGGACATGCATACCCTGAGCTCTATCCATTACTCCTGCTGTAATTAATCCTGGACTCTTCATACTTCATCAACCACTGGGTTAACTCCCCTGGGACTTCTACCATCCCCTGTGCTGACCCTCAGGGCGTCCGGATCAGCGGCGGCCCGAATGGATCGATCCTCCACATGGCGGCCAGATTCAGGCAAGTCCGCGGCTTCGGCCTATTCCCGGAGGTCCGCGGCCATCTTGGTCCTCCTGTGCACCCAGCCTATATCAGGGTAGCTGCACCTTGCTGCTGTCTGGCTCTTGGGAAACCTTCTTGGGGACCTGGAACGCATCCCTCCCCACACATACAGACTCCCTTGACCCCCACTACCCCAGGCGGAGCGGTGGCCGCATCTAGGCAAGCCCGTGGCTTCGGCCTACACACAGAGGTCTGCGGCCATCTTTACACACCCATACATCCGGCCTGTGCTGCATCTTCACCCTGCTGTCTTTTTGCTTTATTTTGAAAATTTCTTTTGGGGACCTTTCACACTCCCCACCGCACCTTCAGACTACCAGCACCCCAAACGGAGCAGCAATCTGTCAAGCACTTGCTGCATCTGGGCAGATTTTACCCCCGGACATCTTGGTGGCTTTGAGGCCCCAGCCAGCATTGTCTCCTGTCCCACAGGCTACTAGTTTTGCCAATACAAGATTGGGGACTCGCTGAGAGACACCCCAGACCCTCGCAGTATGTCACCAACCAAATCACAGAAGGCAGCGGTGGCAAGACTCGATCAGTACCACCGACAAAACAAGGAGGACATGGAGGAAGATGGAGCCTCTGAGAAAGTGTTAGAGAAATTATACTTTAAATGTCAGTTATGAAAGACGCCATTTTTTTTATCATGGCCTAGAAATAAACTATAGATCAGTGGTTCTCAACTCCGGTCCTCAGGACCCACTAACAGGCCAGGTTTGCAAGATAACTGAAATACATCACAGATGATATCATTTGCTGCTCAGTGATTGCAGTATTCTAGTCTGCATCTCCCCAAGGTAATACTTAAAATCTGGCCTGTTGGTGGGTCCTGAGGACTGGAGTTGAGAACCACTGCTATAGATAATAAGGAGTCAGCAATATATAGACTCGGTAATATAAAATGCTTAGATCTGCAGTTTTGCATATATCCTGTATTTTTGTGTTGACTTGGGGAGTTTTCAAGTCAGTATCCTGTAACCATTGTTAGATGAAGATAAAGTCTGTAACAGACACTTCCACCTTTCCTGTTGCGTCCAGAATAAAGTTGAAAATACATGAGACTGGGCATGTTTTAAGACAGGAAAGGGGGGTGTCCAGGGCTTATAAAAAAGACATGTACCACAGTATTCTCTTCAGAAATGACGATGACAGCATGAACATGTAATGCTATTCATTTCTCTTGCATATGCAATAAATATTACCTTGATGCCCGAGGACGGTCTGAGACGGTGAATTATTTCCCTAACAGAAAGCAGGGGGGGGGAACGAACAGCGAGTGATACTGACAAATTACTTGAAGCAATCACTTTCTGCAGAACTTCCCTCACAGCACAAATTGAGGAAGTCAGATGGATATCTCCCTTATTAGGCAAGACTTTCAAAAGCTCAGGGACAGAGTGAGGGAAGCTGAGACCAGGCTGAGCACGGTGGAGGATGCCATTCCACCCTTACAAACATCTTCAGACCGCGTGCAACGACAAATACACCAACTCCTTACCAAACAAGATGATATGGAGAATAGGCTGAGAAGATGTAATATACGCCTGATAGGTCTGCCAGAGGGGACTGAGGGCAAGGACACTACCACGTTCTTGGAACAACTCCTAATCAATACCTATGGGAGAGAAGCCTTTTCCCCTATGTTCACGGTGGAGCGGGCACACCGCATGCCAGCCAGACACCCCCCCGCAGGGAGCCCCCCCTCACACTTTCATAGCTAAACTCCTCAATTACAAAGATCGAGATGCAGCCCTGAGGATGGCGAGGGAGAAAGGCAACATCCCAGTAGGGAATGTTAAAGTAGCTATTTTCCCAGATTTTTCAGCGGAGGTACAACGCCGTCAGCAGAGCTTTGCAGAGGCCAAGCGCAGGCTGAGGAACTTACAAATACAAATATTCAATGCTCTTTCCTGCCCGCCTCAGAATAGAACATGATGGTCGTGCAGTCTTCTTTGAAGATCCGGAGGAAGTGATTTTCTGGTTGGAACGTCGCGCTATCCCTGAAAGAGCTGATTGATCAAGTCCCAGATATATATATAAAGGTCTAACTATTATGTCCAAACTCATTTACAGCGTAATTTTTTTTCAGAGTCGCATAGATGCATTGTCCCCTGCAGTTGCATGGAACCCTTTTTTGACACCGCCCACTTTTTGATGTGAACCGTTTCTTACTACACACAAAAACTGGTTGAATGCTACATGAAAGCGTTTACGAACCAGCGCAAGTACAAAGTACAAATCCTGGACATCTACAGTATAAAAGTCCACTTACTCTCCGGGGCTCCGGAGGGACAGAAGTCCTACCAACAACATGCATCGTGCAGCGAGACTTTACCCCACACACCACTGGAAAGCAGTACCATGATTACTGGAATCTTTTCTGGAACATGTTAGATGCATTTAATTGGAAGCAAGGGGATCGGGAAACCGTGCCATACCTTGTACAACTGGTATGGATGATATCCCTTGTTCTACTCAGACCCCAGGGACTTAGCCAGATGTTCTGCATTTTTCATATAACCTGGAAGATGGAATGTTTCCCAGTTGGACACAAGTTAAGGGAATATGCCCGCACCAGTTTGGGACAGTGCAGGGCAGGGAGGGGGGTGGGAGTTCATTTGTTTATAGTTTTGTTAAACTTGATTTTGCATACTAACCACAGAAAACAGGTAACATTTCAAATGCTATGCTCATGTGAGTGTACATGTATGTTGTGTGATACAAGATTGATGCATCCATGTCTGCATACTAGGAACCTATGTGCCTCATACATAAAGAGCAAATTGCTTGACATAACTGTTTCACTAGATTTCAAAAGGTTTTGTTCATGGCATCCCTAAAATGTCTTACGTGGAATGTGAGGGGCATGCGCGAGAAATTTAAGCGTGCAGCAGTCTTCACATTCCTTAAGAAGCAGCATGCTGATGTAATAGCCTTGGTGGAGACGCATGTTGAGGGGAGCATCCAGATGGCACTTTGCCGGCCATGGGTTGGGTGGGCGTATCATTCTACCCACACATCCCATTCCAGGGGAGTCTCAGTCTTGATAGCTAAATCGGTACATTTTGAGTTGTGTGAATTGTCCACTGACCCACAGGGACAATATGTATTTATCCTAGCTAAATTATATGGAGGACCCCTACTCATATTGGCTTTTTATGTACCACCCCCATTTAACATTTCCATAATTAAAGAGGGATTATCATTTATGGCCCGCCACTCTGCTATATCTGCAGTTTGGCTAGGTGACTTTAATACCACACTAAATCCGACTTTGGACAGGCTGCAACTTACTCCGCCTACCCTCAATACTCCCAACAAAACTAGGTTCTCTAAGCTCATTTCCACCATCCACTTAACAGATACGTGGCGCCACAAGTTCCCACAGGCTAAATCGTACTCGTGCTTCTCATCTTCTCATAACTCCATGTCCCCCATAGACTTCATACTCATTTCCCACAGATTGACACCAAGACTATCAGAGGCTGCATTCTGCCCCAGAATACTCTCGGATCATCGTCCCTACTGGATTACATTAAGCATCCCTATAGCAAAACCACCACGGTCATGGCGATTGAACCCATTTTGGCTCTCTCTTCTACCGGAGGATGATGAGCTTATAGATAAGTGGAGACTGTACTAAGCTATTCGCTCGCTCCGTGTTAATTATTGCTATCAATAAAATCAAGACAAATTCCTCCAGTGCCCTCGGTAACGCGCTGGAGGACCTATTCTCTGCTGAAAGAGACTTTGCCACCACCCCGACCCCCGCAAATGTGGACCTGCTTAAACTACAAACTAGAGTAGTTACCCAGCTACAATACCAGAAAGCAAGACAAAAACTTTTTTTCTCCAGACAAAGAATGTTTGAATATGGGGAAAAAGCAGTGTGACAGACCTAGCCGGGACAGAGGCTGTTGGAGAGGACTGAATGCAAGCCTGTTGGCTTTTGATTATGGGCCCTAGCATTTGGGGGAATGGTGCTCTCTGTGAGCTGTATGCCTGGGGACCCTGGGGTTGGTGTTACTTTGGATTCAGCTCCATGTCCCCCCAAAACACACAGACTCTGGGAACCCTTTATATGCCATATTAGAATGATAAGACTGAATTATACTGTTGGGACACATCCTGTGAGGAGATGCTAGTGTCATCAATTCCAACTACCTGTGTTAATGTTAATTGAATGAGCTGATCACATTGTCCTCTATACAATGTAGGAGACGGGACGACGACTCCTATTGGAGCTGCTGCTATTGTGAGAAGGTGTCCTGTGATAATTAACTCAGTCTGGGCAAAAGGTCATGTCTCAGTCACCTAGGCTGTATAAAGGATTAGTTAATTAGCTCATGTTAATTAGGTTAATTAGGTTGCGTTTGTATTGTTAGAGTAATATTTTCTCCTGTATATAAGACTGTATTCTGGTTCTGAATAAAGTCAGTTCATGGTAGCAACAAGCAAGTGTCGCCTTGTTTTGTGCTCAGAGAGGTTGGAATATCTGATATCTGTATACAGACTGGGAGGAAGTGGTATATGACGGAAGCACTCAAGCGGAGTGTGGGACGTTCCGTGACATTGGTGGCAAGCAGCGGGAAAGCTTCCTGCAGTCTGGGACATCCAAACTTCCATCTGGATCCAAGGTCCAGATAGCAGGAGAGGAGAGGTACAGATACCAGCCGCCATGGATGAGGAATTCAGAAGGAGGTTGCGAGAGATGCAGATACAGCACAGAGGACCAGTATCAGAGCAGGTCCTGCTGGGATGGTGTGATTCTATTCGCTGCAAACTCTGGAAGGAAGCGCTAGCCTGTGAGCAGCGACACCAAGGAAAAGTTCTCCCCTCCATCGAGGAAAGGTACTGGTCGCAGTACGGACTGCGGGTGCGGTTTTTGGGAGAAAAACCACACAAGAAGCAGACAGCTGAATTAAGCAGGCTGGTCTGGGCAGAGATAAAGCTGGATGAAAGCTACAGAGCCCTCCGGTGGCATGTATCCCAAGCATGTCCCTGGATAGCGGATGACAGCCCAACGGAAGGCTTAAGCTACGGCGGCTTGGGACTGTTGTATGTGAAGCTGACAGGGGACTCTAACTTTGGGAGTGATTTGGAGTGGCGGGTGGACGAAATCATGGATTTCAGAGAAGGGCTACTGAACATTACGGAAGTGCACTGGGCACAGGAAGATTTGGAGTTTCTGGCCGTTCAGGAATGGGAGATAGAGATCGCCTACAGACGGCTGCTAGACATTGCTCAGTGCCAGGGCTGGGCTTCCTTTGCCTGGGACTATCAGGAAATACCAGCTGACAACCCTGAAATCCTGGCTGAAGAGTCGGCAATGTGGCAGAGTAATAGTGTGCTTTGCCAACCTGCCCCCGCAGCTATGGAGGCGGAGGTCTTATGGCGGATGCAGCAAGTGCTGACTGACCTTGATGATCCTGTTTCTGCATGGGATGATCTTGGATGGAGGAATGTGCCTGTCCAGCAGCATGCCAGAGAATCTGCAGTGGAAAATCTGGAGATTGCCATCCCCAAACCTGAAGTGCTGACAACAGGGCAGAGCTCTGTTAACCTCTGCCCAGCACTGATAGCATCTTCTGGATTCCATGGACAGGAGATGGTGAACCTCCATCCCCAGGCACCAGTTGCAGAGACAGGGGATTTGATTGACTTTTCTGCTGAGGAAGAACCATTGGGTGAGCCCCAGCAGAAGAGTTGGGATTAGGGCCAAACTTCATTGCGCTCTGCTCAGCACTGATGGCATCTTCTGAGTTCCACGGACAGGAGATGGTGAACCTCTATCCCCAGACATCAGTTGCAGAGACAGGTGATTTGATAGACTTTTCTGCTGAGGAAGAACAACCTGATGAGCCTCCAGCAGAAGAGCTGCTATCAGGGCCAAAGTTCACTGTGCTCTGCCCAGCACCAACAGTGGCTTCGGCCTTCTTGAGAGAAGAGGTAGTCGGCCTTTCTCCCACAACACTGACAGGGACATGTGATTTTCTGCCAGCAGCATCTATGGAGTTACAACAAACTTCTCCAGCTGAAGATCTGGTAACTGAACAGAGGGTCCAAGACCTTTGTCCCACACTTTTAGCAATTCCAGAGACTGAGGATTTGATAGACGTTTCTGTAGAGGAGGAACCACCTAGCAAATCCCCAGCAGTGGTGCTGGCAACCGGACAGAGGGTCCAAGACCTCTGCCCCACACCTGCAGCAATTGTGGAGGCCCAAGTTGAGGAGGTGGCAGTCTATCGCGATCTGCAGATCAGGATCCAAGGAGAGAATGCAGTCATCACCTCACAACTGCAGCTTGATCTGGTGTCGGTGGATGGGGCTTCAGTTCCCACCTGTATAACCCAGGGATGCTGGGCAGTCGGACCAGATCCCCAACAGCAGGATGGGGTGAGCTCAGTCCCCCTGTCTTCTCTCCAGCGGCAGAAAGGACTCCAGGGAGAAGGGCCAGTCCAGGCCTCTCCCCAGCGGCAGATATGTTCTCTGAGAGAGGCAGAGGTTGGCTGGGTGAGTAATACTCTGTTTGGAATAATTTATTTGGGGTACTGTGTGGGTACAGGCAGTAGAGGACTGGAACTACTGACTAACTTCGGAGTCAACCCATCTGGGGTCTCCTCCTGTGTTAGTCTCCTGCCGAAAGGGGAGAAATGTGACAGACCTAGCCGGGACAGAGGCTATTGGAGAGGACTGAATGCAAGCCTGTTGGCTTTTGATTATGGGCCCTAGCATTTGGGGGAATGGTGCTCTCTGTGAGCTGTATGCCTGGGGACCCTGGGGTTGGTGTTACTTTGGATTCAGCTCCATGTCCCCCCAAAACACACAGACTCTGGGAACCCTTTATATGCCATATTAGAATGATAAGACTGAATTATACTGTTGGGACACATCCTGTGAGGAGATGCTGGTGTCATCAATTCCAACTACCTGTGTTTATGTTAATTGAATGAACTGATCACATTGTCCTCTACACAATGTAGGAGACGGGACGACGACTATTGGAGCTGCTGCTATTGTGAGAAGGTGTCCTGTGATAATTAACTCAGTCTGGGCAAAAGGTCATGTCTCAGTCACCTAGGCTGTATAAAGGATTAGTTAATTAGCTCATGTTAATTAGGTTAATTAGGTTACGTTTGTATTGTTAGAGTAATATTTTCTCCTGTATATAAGACTGTATTCTGGTTCTGAATAAAGTCAGTTCATGGTAGCAACAAGCAAGTGTCGCCTTGTTTTGTGCTCAGAGAGGTTGGAATATCTGATATCTGTATACAGACTGGGAGGAAGTGGTATATGACGGAAGCACTCAAGCGGAGTGTGGGACGTTCCGTGACAAGCAGGCAAGCTATTGGCATACTTGGTGCACAGCGAAGATAGGCCCTCAGTGGTTATCACACTACATGGCCCTGGAGGACAAAAAATAACAGACCCACCCAGGGTAACCTCTATGTTCAGAGATTTTTTTACTGACTTGTACAAAACGACAGCTCCCACTGAGACACAATCTATGTCTCTCTTTCTTGAGAAGGTGATTTTCCCACAGCTGACAGAAGAACAGAAAGACCTACTAGAGGCACCCCTCACCACAAACGAAATTACAATTGCTATTGCCAGTTTCGCTAGATCTAAATCCCCAGGATCAGACGGACTCCCAATTGAGTTTTATTCCCAATTCAGCTAAATACTAACCCCTAAACTGCTAACTTTATACAATCATCTCTTCGAGACTGGGACTTTACCCCCATCCATGACAGAGGCAACAATAGTCCTCATCCCCAAACCAGGAAAGGACCCGGGATACCCAGAATCCTATCGTCCAATATCCCTTCTACAGGTTGACGTCAAAATATTGGCCAAAGTACTATCCATTAGGCTTAATCAGGTCATCTTATCACTAATACCAGGTTTTATGCCTGGTCGCAACACCTCGTTTAATCTCGTTTAAACTATATATGAATATACAGGCTACACACGAGGAGGTTGGCTCACGAGTTGTGGTGACTTTAGACACAGCAAAAGCCTTCGACTCGGTGGAGTGGAGGTATCTCTGGAGATGCTTGGAGGGTTATGGCTTCGGTCCTGTCAGAGAGGTTACCTGATTGGGCGCCGGTGTGCGCCGGGGCGCGTTGGCGTTCGTGCCTCTGTGCGTGCCGGGGCGCGTGTTCCTGAGAGCACCGGAGTGTCTGGGCTGACCGGCCGTGGTGTGCAGGGTGGCGTCCAGGCGTGCGTGCATACGCGCATTCGCGCTGGCGCGCGTCCGCCTATGGGCGTTACCGCAGGCGTGCCCGGTTGTGTGGGCGTGCACGCCGGTGTCGGGGGCGCGCTCGGGCGCGGGGCGCCTTGGCGAATCGGCGCGTGCACGAGCGCGACGTTTGGCGCCAATTAGCCTATTTAAGCCTGCCTCTACTCTGATTCGGTGCTGCCTGATCAAACAGTTCTGTACCTTGTTCCGTGATCTTCCGTGTTCCTGTATCTTCATAGTTTAACCCGTTGTGACCCGGCTTGCCTTTGGACCTCCCTTGATTGCTGCCTGAACCCGACCCCGGCTTGTTTAACCTTGTTTCTGCCTACTCCCTTGTACCGTTGCCGCCAGCCCGTTGCCGACCTCTGCCTGTGTGTGACCAGCCTGATTAGCTCCTGCTCAGCATCTGCTCCATCAAGTCTTGAAGCTCTACCGGTTGCTTGCCAGACCACCTTGCTCCAGGACCCTGACATCAGGCCCTCATACCATTCCGTATTCGCGGGCCTCCTGTCTACTCTACCAGGGGCCCCGAATCGGATGCGTAAGGGAGCCTACCCTCTGCCCAAGCGGACTCACCTGTCTGGTAAGTGTGGGACCTGACAGTATCAGGCAGCCATGACTGAGTCCGGGCAGGGGGCCTCCCCTATGGATGAACTTTGCAGGCCCCTAGCGGGCCTTACTCAAGCCGTCAAAAGCCTACAGGAGGGCTATACCAGACTGGAAGGACAGGTCCAGGCTCTCTCAGTCTCCCCTCCGGGAGCAGCATCTGCTAATCCTGCCTCAGCACCCTCTGTAGTTATGCTCCCACCGGAGCCCAGGGTGCCTACACCCGAAAAATTCTCCGGAGAACGTAGCAAGTTCCGGGCGTTCCGCAACGCATGCGAACTTTACTTTGCCTTACAACCCCGTACATTTTCCTTGGAGGCTACCAAAGTGGGGTTCGTCATTTCCTTGTTGACCGGCGAGCCTCAGACCTGGGCCCACCATCTGCTGGAGCAAAAGGCCAGATCTCTAGATTCCTTGAGTGACTTTTTCTCAGCCATGTCCCAGCTGTACGAGGACCCTCAATTAACAGCCTCGGCAGAAGCCGCCTTACACTCCCTTCAACAAGGCCGCAGAGCGGCCGAAGATTACGCTGTGGAATTCAGGCGTTGGAGCTCAGATATTGAGTGGAACGACGCGGCCTTGCGTCACCAATATCGGCTGGGGTTGTTGGACCCCTTGAAGGACGAATTGGCACGGGTGGGGGTACCTCAGACACTAGAGGAGCTGATCAACTTATCTATCCAGATTGATCGCCGCCTCAGAGAAAGACGCTCTGAGAGATCTGTCGGCCACCCACGCCTCACCTGGATGTTACCCAGGGCCCCTAGTGCCCCAAACCAAGCTCCACTTGTCTCATCTACTCCAACCCAGGAAGCTCCTGAACCTATGCAGTTGGGACTGATCCATCCCTCTCTGACCCCAGAGGAGAAGACACGCAGACGCACACTTAACCTGTGCCTGTACTGTGGTGAACCTGGACACTTTGCAAAAGCATGCCCGAATAAAAGACGTAAGTGCCTGCCGTCGTCCTCGTTGTGTGCACCTGTCTTACCTAGTTCCGGTAACCATCTAACATTTTCCATTGTATTACAGTTACCTGGAAGGAACATCCCAGTACCGGTCATCATTGACTCGGGAGCATGTAGCGGATTCATTGACCGGACCTTTGTCGAAGACCATCACATCCCTACTCAAACTAAGGCTCAGGGACTGGCAGTGTTCTTAGCGGACGGCTCCACCCTCCGCTCTGGTCCTGTTACCCAGGAAACAGTTCCTCTACTGGCCACCATTGGCCCGGAACATCAGGAGCTTTTACGCCTGGATGTCATCTCCTCTCCCCTCTTCCCAATTATCCTAGGAATACCTTGGCTACAGGCTCACAATCCTAGCATCGACTGGTCTGCGGGCAAGATCCAGTTTTCTTCAGAATATTGTAAACAACACTGTTTACGGGGAACCTCTTTAACATCCTCCCAATGCCTGTGCCTAGATTCAGAAATTAAGTCTTACCAAAATCTTCCCGAACCCTACCGGGATTTCCTGGACGTATTCAGTAAAAAGGGAGCAGAAACTCTTCCAGTACACAGACCCTACGATTGCCCAATAGAACTCCTACCTGGTACTGAAGTTCCTTTCGGGAGGATTTTCCCTTTAACTGAGCAGGAGCTGGGCACCTTGAAGGTCTATATAGACGAGAACCTGAAAAAAGGGTTCATCCGTCCCTCCACATCTCCAGCGGAAGCAGGTATCTTCTTTGTAGAAAAAAAAGATCGCTCCTTACGTCCCTGCATTGATTACCGGGAGCTTAATAAAATCACCATAAAGAACAGATACCCACTACCTTTGGTTCCCGAATTATTCCAGAGACTAGGATCTGCCACCGTCTTCACCAAGCTGGATCTCCGTGGAGCTTACAATCTGATCCGCATAAGGGAGGGGGACGAATGGAAGACGGCCTTTCGTACTCGATTCGGGCACTACGAGTACCTCGTCATGCCCTTTGGTCTGTGCAATGCACCGGCTACATTCCAGCACTTTATCAACGATGTCTTTCGTGACTTCTTGGACTTATATGTCATCGTTTACCTGGATGATATCCTGGTTTTCTCTGCTTCCCTGGCTGAGCACCGCAAACACGTACGAAACATACTTACCCGGCTTAGACAACATGGGCTTTACGCCAAACTTGAAAAATGTGAGTTTAAGCTCCAATCCATCCAGTTCCTAGGCTTGATCATTTCCCCTGACGGCATCAAAATGGATCCGCAAAAAGTATCCGCTATCCTGGATTGGCCTGCACCTTTAGACAAAAAAGGAGTACAGCGTTTTATTGGCTTTGCCAATTTCTATAGGAAATTTATTAAGGGATTCTCTTCGATTATAACTCCCATTACGGAACTCATTAAACAAGGAAGCCGGTTCTGCTGGACTCCTAAGGCTCAAGAGGCCTTTGAAAGACTCAAAGCGCTGTTCACGTCAGCCACTATTCTCAAGCATCCCAATCCTGCCTTGCCCTTCGTCTTGGAAGTGGATGCTTCCGAAGTCGCGGTTGGAGCCGTGCTCTCACAAAGGCAAGGTGCCAAAGCACTCTTGTACCCTGTGGGATTCTTCTCACGCAAACTCTCCCCTTCCGAGAAGAATTACGACGTGGGAGATCGGGAACTGCTTGCCATCAAAGCAGCCCTGGAAGAATGGCGTTATCTCTTGGAAGGTGCAGCCCACCCCATTTTGGTCTACACGGACCACAAGAACTTGGAATATCTAAGAACGGCCAAGAGATTAAAACCCCGGCAGGACAGATGGGCACTTTTTTTTTCTCGATTTATTTTTCACATTACCTACCGACCCGGATCCAAGAATGTCAAACCCGACGCCCTTTCCCGAATGTTTCTAGATTCTGAGAAGGCCCTGTCTCCAGACACCATCCTCCCTTCCGGAAATTTCCTGATCCTACAGGAGGACCTAATCTCCCAAATCAGACGGTCCTCTATGGGAATGTGTCCACCCGCTGAAGCTGGCACCAAGGATGGGCTGTTCTGGTTTAAGAATAGAATTGTGGTTCCTGAGGAGCTAAAAGTGCGGGTGTTAAGCTTGTGCCACGATCACAAACTTGCCGGTCATTTCGGTACACGGAAGACAACTGACCTTGTCCAACGCACCTTTTGGTGGCCTCACCTTTCTAAAGACTGCAAGGAATATGTGGAGTCTTGTAACACATGTGCCAGAAACAAGAGTAGCCGGACAAGAGCATGGGGTCTGTTGCGACCATTACCAGTCCCAGAGAGACCATGGGCCATGATTTCAATGGACTTTATCGTTGAACTCCCCCCATCAGAAGGTTTTTCGTCCATTTTTGTCGTGGTAGACAGGCTGTCTAAAATGGCCCATTTTCTCCCCATGAAGGGCACCCCTTCGGCCATGGAGACCGCTTCCATCTTTATTAAGGAGATCGTCAGACTGCATGGAGTACCAACCAATATAGTTTCGGACAGAGGGGTCCAGTTCACCTCCAGATTCTGGAAGGCCCTTTGTGGCGCCCTTGAAATCGAATTGTCATTTTCTTCGGCCTAGCACCCTCAGTCAAATGGTCAAACCGAGAGGACGAACCAAACCTTGGAACAATACCTCCGCTGTTTCTCTGCATTTTCCCAGGATGACTGGGCCTCCCTGCTTCCCATCGCGGAGTTCTCCTACAATAACTCACTACACTCAGCCACCAATCAGTCACCGTTTTATGCCAACTATGGTTTCCACCCATCCTTCCTGCCTGGACCTATGCCCGAGTGCCCTGTTCCTGCTGTATCTGAAACTTTGGATTTTTTTTCAAACAACAACAAATTGCTGCAGGAAACCATGACCAAGGCTCAGGAAGATTACAAGAAAATCTTTGACAGGAAAAGACGGGGAGAACTTGTTCTGGAACCTGGCAATTCTGTCTGGTTATCCACCGCTAACCTCAAGTTGGCCTGTCCATCCAGGAAACTGGGCCCCAAATACTTGGGTCCTTTCTTGATTAAAAGAAAAATCAATAACGTGGCTTACGAACTTGACCTTCCCAACTCCCTGAGAATACATCCAGTCTTCCACGTGTCCCTCCTGAAACCGGTCACCCCCAATTTCAATTCGGGTCGTAGCATTGCGTGCCCGGTTGTGTGGGCGTGCACGCCGGTGTCGGGGGCGCGCTCGGGCACGTGCGGGGGCGCGGGGCGCCTTGGCGAATCGGCGCGTGCACGAGCGCGGCGTTTCACGCCAATTAGCCTATTTAAGCCTGTATTTACTCTGATTCAGTGCTGCCTGATCAAACAGCTCTGTACCTTGTTCCGTGATCTTCCGTGTTCCTGTATCTTCATAGTTTGACCCGTTGTGACCCGGCTTGCCTTTGGACCTCCCTTGATTGCTGCCTGAACCCGACCCCGGCTTGTTTGACCTTGTTTCTGCCTACTCCCTTGTACCGTTGCCGCCAGCCCGTTGCCGACCTCTGCCTGTGTGTGACCAGCCTGATTAGCTCCTGCTCAGCATCTGCTCCATCAAGTCTTGAAGCTCTACCGGTTGCTTGCCAGACCACCTTGCTCCAGGACCCTGACATCAGGCCCTCATACCATTCCGTATTCGCGGGCCTGCTGTCTACTCTACCAGGGGCCCCGAATCGGATACGTAAGGGAGCCTACCCTCTGCCCAAGCGGACTCACCTGTCTGGTAAGTGTGGGACCTGACAGGTCCGAAATTTATTAAGTGGGTTCAATTATTATACCAGGCACCCAGGGCCAGGGTGGTGGCTAATGGGTGGTCGTCTCAGATGTTTGACCTCAGCAGAGGCACGAGACAGGGCTGCCCCTTGTCCCAATTATTGTATGCCCTTGCGGCAGAACCCCTGGCGATATCCATCCGAGCAAACCCGGAGATTAAAGGACTAAGACTGGGCTCTTTAATTGAAAAAATCAGTATGTATGCAGATGACACGCTGTTATATTTAGCAGACTCGGGCCCATCATTATGTACCGCACTCCACGCGATTGAACAATTCGGAATATTTTCAGAACTGAAAATCAATTGGGATAAGTCCCAAATTCTACCAATTGATAGCTTCCCACCCCCAGAATCCCAAGCCAGACTACCGCTTCAGAGAGTTGATGTTATTAAATATCTAGGGATCCATATATCTAGATCCCCTGCAGATTATGTATCCCTCAATATAAACCCTCTCATTTCCATGGTTAAAAATAAAGTACGGGTTTGGTCCAGACTCCCACTTGGGACCTGGGGTCGCATAAATTTAATTAAAATGATCTTACTCCCTAAAATACTGTATGTTCTCTGGCATGCTCCAGTTTACTTACCCCTGAAACAATTCAAATCTTTAGAGTCCCTTCTCAAGCCATTTGTGTGGGGTACCAACAGACACAAACTAGCATGGCAAACTCTCAAGAACCCGACTGACCTTGGTGGCACAGCTCTTCCTGACTTTAACCTATATTACATTGCATCACAACTGTCACAGCTTTTCCACTTAGATAAAACGGACAGCGAGAGGTTTCTCACGCTCCTATGTCCAAAGTGGGCACAACACACCAAGGACTCGATATATGCAATAGCATCGGGCTCAGGGGGATGGAACTAGGGGAAAACAGACATACCATGGTATATCACTACAGGAAAATATGGGACTTAGCCGCCTCTAAACTTGAAATTCCACAGTTCAATGATTATACGCCGGTATGGCACAACAAGAATCTTCCTGAATTCAACAAAATTCATGACACATTTTTATGGTCCATGCAGGGAATATTCTATCTGCATCACTTACTAAAAGATGGACATCTTAAAACTTTTGATTCACTTAAAGAAGAATTTACAATTCAGAATCAAATGTTCTTTAGATTTCTACAAATCCGTCATGCGACACAATCGCAATTTCCTGATTCCCTCCCAAACCCTACACCTAATGTCCTTATGGCAGTAATTAAGAGCACAGACCCTCATAAACTGATTTCAGCTTTCTATAACATGCTCTCAACCCCCGTCTCTACTAAAATAGCATATGATCTCAAACCAAGATGGGAAAGAGAAGTGGGACCAATAGAGGATGAGGAGTGGGGGGAGGCACTGGAGTCTTGTAAGGCTGTGTCCCCCAAATTATCAGACCGTCTGTCGCAGCTTTACATTCTTCACAGAGCATATCTCACACCCCTTATGCCGCGTACACACGGTCGGACTTTCCGGCATACTTGGTCCGGCGGACCAGAGTGTGCCGGACAATCCGCCCGTGTGTGGGCGGCGGCGGACTTTTCCGGCGGACTTCTTCCCAAAAGCCCGCCGGACCTAGATTTGAAACAAGTTTTAAATCTTTCCGTCGGACTCAGTTTCGGGCGGAAAGTCCGCTCGTGTGTGTGCTGGTCCGACGGAAAGCCCGCTCGTGTGTAGGCTGGTCCGACGGACCAGATACGACGCGAGGGCAGGGTATTGCATCTCGCGCTCTCTGCAATAGGAAAAACAAATCTTCCTATTGCGGTGAGCACGGTGCATGCCAGGCCCTTAGGTCTGGTATGGATTATAAAGGGAACCCCGCTACGCCGAAAAAACGGCGTGGGGTCCCCCCTAAAATCCATACCAGACCCCCGATCCGAGCACGCAGCCTGGCCGGTCAGGAAAGGGGGTGGGGACGAGCGAGCGCCCCCCCCCTCCTGAACCGTACCAGGCCGCATGCCCTCAACATGGGGGGTGGGTGCTTTGGGGGAGGGGGGCGCCCTGCGGGGCCCCCCCCCCAAAGCACCTTGTCCCCATGTTGATGAGGACAAGGGCCTCTTCCCGACAACCCTGGCCGTTGGTTGTCGGGGTCTGCGGGCGGGGGGCTTATCGGAATCCGGGAGCCCCTTTTAATAAGGGGGCCCCCAGATCCCGGCCCCCCACCCTATGTGAATGAGTATGGGGTACATGGTACCCCTACCCATTCACCTAGGGAAAAAGTGTAAGTAATAAAACACACTACACAGGTTTTTAAAATATTTTATTAAACAGCTCCGGGGGGGGATCTTCCTCCGGCTTCGGGGGTCTTCTTCCGGCTTCGGGGGTCCCTCCGCTTCATCTTCTCCCGGCGTCCGGTTGGTTCTTCTCCGCTCTCTTCTCCCGGTGTTCCTGTTCTTCGGCCGGCTCCTCTGCTGTCTTCAAGTAGCTCTCTTGCCAGCAGAGGTCCGGACTTCTGGGCTTCTGGGCTTCTTGTCTTCTCTTCCCCAGATGTTGACATGACGC
This sequence comes from Aquarana catesbeiana, assembly GCF_042186555.1. Classification (NCBI taxonomy): domain Eukaryota; kingdom Metazoa; phylum Chordata; class Amphibia; order Anura; family Ranidae; genus Aquarana; species Aquarana catesbeiana. The sequence continues at coordinate 440,216,528 of NC_133327.1, read as the reverse complement.
TCTCTCCTGCTGGACTGCTCTCCGAGGGCTGCGTTGTGACTTATATAGGCGGAGACCCCGCCCCCTTTTGATGTCACAGTCCCTGGGCATGCTGGGACTGTGACGTTTTAGGGGGCGTGGTCACTGGGTGATGTTGACCACGCCCCCTAAAACGTCACAGTCCCAGCATGCCCAGGGACTGTGACATCAAAAGGGGGCGGGGTCTCCGCCTATATAAGTCACAACGCAGCCCTCGGAGAGCAGTCCAGCAGGAGAGAGCGTCGTGTCAACATCTGGGGAAGAGAAGACAAGAAGCCCAGAAGCCCAGAAGCCCAGAAGTCCGGACCTCTGCTGGCAAGAGAGCTACTTGAAGACAGCAGAGGAGCCGGCCGAAGAACAGGAACACCGGGAGAAGAGAGCGGAGAAGAACCAACCGGACGCCGGGAGAAGATGAAGTGGAGGGACCCCCGAAGCCGGAAGAAGACCCCCGAAGCCGGAGGAAGATCCCCCCCCGGAGCTGTTTAATAAAATATTTTAAAAACCTGTGTAGTGTGTTTTATTACTTACACTTTTTCCCTAGGTGAATGGATAGGGGTACCATGTACCCCATACTCATTCACATAGGGTGGGGGGCCGGGATCTGGGGGCCTCCTTATTAAAAGGGGCTCCCGGATTCCGATAAGCCCCCCGCCCGCAGACCCCGACAACCAACGGCCAGGGTTGTCGGGAAGAGGCCCTTGTCCTCATCAACATGGGGACAAGGTGCTTTGGGGTGGGGGGGCCCCGCAGGGCGCCCCCCTACCCCAAAGCACCCACCCCCCATGTTGAGGGCATGCGGCCTGGTACGGTTCAGGAGGGGGGGGGGGGGCGCTCGCTCGTCCCCACCCCCTTTCCTGACCGGCCAGGCTGCGTGCTCGGATCGGGGGTCTGGTATGGATTTTAGGGGGGACCCCACGCCGTTTTTTCGACGTAGCGGGGTTCCCTTTATAATCCATACCAGACCTAAGGGCCTGGTATGACCCGCGACGGGGCTCGCAAGGTGTCAATCTCGCCGATAAAAGCGGCAAGATTGACATCCTTTGCTAGTCCCGTCGCACCTGAGTCACGTTCAAAATGAACGGACTTGTCCATGTGTGGGCAAGTCCGTTCATTCTGAAAGTCCGCCGGAACTCCGGCGAAAGTCCGTCGGAAAGACGGGCGGACTTAGCCCGCCGGAAAGTCCGGTCGTGTGTGGGCAAGTCCGTCCATTTTAAAGTCCGGCGCACCTGGCGGACAAAGTCCGTCGGAAAGTGTGCCGGACCAAGTAGGATAGAAAGTCCGACCGTGTGTACGCGGCATTAGAGTGGCAAGATACAAACGCACACAATCTACCACATGCCTGATGTGTGGGAAAGAGACAGGTACTTTTTTCCACTTGATCTGGACATGTCCTAAGATTCAAGGCTTGTGGGAACAAATTGTGACATTTCTGCACGATACAATGGGCTCACCCCTCGATCTAGAACCAAAACAATGCCTTCTGGGTATAATTCCAGACACAATTGACAAATACACAAAAACATTTCTCCACGAAACACTCTTTGCAGCAAGAAAGGTTATAGCCAAATTGGATGAGACAAGCGCCTCCTAAAATAGTGGAATGGAAGGTGGAAGTGAATAATACCTTGCCGTATAAGAAATGCATATATATTAATAGAGGTTGACCTGCCAAGTACAATAAGACATGGGATCGTTGGCTCCAAGAGTCTGATACCTGTGTATAATGAAACCAAATTAGTATGGAATGATTTCTTGGGTGCGCGCCTCGATGTGTAGTTTCTACGTGTTAAATGTATACATGTAGAATATTCTCACATGACAAGCACAATGTATTCATTATCATATGTACTGACTTTATAACAATCAATGTACTAGTTACCAAGTTTATATGTTAAAGCAAACATAACATGTATGCACCAGTTGATTAATAAAACCTTTGTTTGATGTAAAAAAAAAAATTATAAAATATAATGAAATTGGGAATAACATGATAGATTCTATCCTGAATGCAGACTTATTGTACTGCATGCACCAAATTACCGTATTTATCAGCGTATAACACGCACATTCATTTTAAGAGGGAAGTTCAGGAAAAATACTTACATTTTAAATAAGGAACTTTGAAGCAAAATAAGGGTCAGTGCCCATCTGCAGCCTCACCATTGCCATCAATGCATTGCCATTGCCATCAATGCAGCCTGATCAATGCCCATCTGCAGCCTCACAAATGCCATCAATGCAGCCTCATCATTGCCATCAAAACAACAGCCTCACCATTGCCTCAATTCAGCAGCCTCGCCATTGCCATCAATGCAGCAGCCTCACCATTGCCATCAATGCAGCAGCCTCACCTTTGCCATCAGTGCAGCCTGATCGATGCCCATCTGCAGCCTAGAGGGGACAGGGAGGGGGGCGGGACGAGCGCCGACAGATTACATACAGTAAGAATCTCCTATGATAGACAGAATAGTGGTCCAATGGCAGCCCAGGAGACGGGACTTCCTATTACAGAGGCCGCCAAGTAAACAGGAGATTCTCACTGTATGTAATCTGACGGCACTTGTCCCGTCCCCCTCCCTGTCCCCTCCGAGGCAGCTAAAATTGAAGTATTGGCCTATAACACGCACACGCTATTTGCACGCGATTTTTGTGGTGAAAAAGTGAGTGTTATACACCAATAAATACAGTAGATTTAATAAAATTATTTAAAATTATTAAAGGAGGTAAATTATCAGGGGAAGGTATAAATCTGAAGTGTATAGCTAGATAAATGGAAGTGCCTCTATATAGCAATGAAGTACATGATGGAATTACGTAATCCTATCCATGTCTAATATGATTAAACGATCATAGTAATCAATGTTCCTGATGTAAATTAAAATTAAAAATCACTAAAAAACAGTTAAGACCAAATTCTATGTTTAGTCCACGTGGCGTGAAGGTATTCATAAGGAATATCCATTTGGATTCAAGCTGACTGAGGGTCCTAATTTTGTGGTTCCCCCTCACCCTTTTGTTTGTCATAGCGTATCGAAACATTTTGCTAATGTACACCAAAGAGATTCCACCCACTTGAAATTCTGGGGTATAGAACCATATAAAAGACATTGGAGGGGTAAACCGCAAAAATAAAAACTGTTTTTTAGTGATTTTTAATTTTAATTTACATTGATTACTATGGCCATGGACAATGGAACAGTCTCATGAGTCACATGGGCAGGTTGTAGAGGTCTCCTGCCAAGAGCCTCAATGGTAAGTAGAGTGTCACGCAGCTGCAGCAGAATCAAGTGCTTCGATACAAAGGCAGCATTAATGAACAGGCCTGCAGCCCCAGAGTCCATTAGAGCCTGTATCTTGACGGAAGACTCTGCCCAAACAGATGTAACCAAGGCCAGGGGCTTATCCTTCTGGATAACTGGGGATGAAAGAACACCACCTAAGGTCTGTCTGTGACAGGACCTCAAGGTTCGGGCATTCCCTGGACGCGTAGGACAAGACTTCAAAAAGTGACCTGCCTGGCCACAATAAAGGCACAATCTCTCCCTCCTACTAAGGGTTCTCTCATCCACAGAGAGACGCATGAAGCCCAAGTGCATGGGTTCACCTTCACTGACCGACTCGGTAGGATGAGGCATTGGATGTGAGGGAGGCAAGCTCTTAGACAAATGTACAGAAGGCTTCCGCAAGCGCTCCTTAAAAGAGAGTATTTCTCTCTCAATAAGGATGGCAAACGTGATCAACTTCTCCAGCTCAGTGAGTATATCTCAGGCTGCTATCTCATCCTTGATGGTATCCAAGAGACCATGAAAAAGAGCAGCCACAAGGGCCTCATTGCTCCAAGCAACCTCTGCTGCCAGAGTACGGAATTCAATGGCGTAATCAGCAACAGTTCTTGTACTCAGTTTGATAGACATGAGGCACTTGGCAGCAGAAGTGGAGCTTGGGGGAACGTCAAATACCCTTTTAAAAAAAGCCACAAACTCAGGGTAACTCAAACCAACAGGTTTTTGCATCTCCCATAGAGGGTTTGCCCAGGCCAAGGCTCTCTCAGAAAGCAAAGATATCACAAAATCAACTTTGCTTCTGTCCATGGGAAACGCCTGGGACAGCATCTCAAAGTATATCTCAACCTGGTTGAGAAACCCTCTGCATTGGACTGGATCACCCCCAAATCGCTGGGGAAGTGGAGCAGAACCAGACATACCTTTTATAGAGGTAATACTCGAGGCGGGTGCCTGCACAGAGACTGGCTGGAACAGCAAAGAAGAGACGGCCTGTTGTACCGGAGCAGCCACAGTGGGAGATTCCAGGTGAACCGTGCAACTCAGAAGTGTTTGTAATGCCATGGCAAACTGATCCATGCAGTGATTCTGCTCATCCAATCTGAAAAAAATATTACCAACAAGTGGATTGACTGCATCTTCTAAAAGTGGAACAGCAAGCAGGATCTGTAGCCAGAAGGAATGTCAGCCAAGCAAGTCTTTAACAGGAATGCAGGAGATAGTCTCTGTGATGTTGACCAAGGCGAAGGCAGAGATCATCTGGGCTGGACGGCTTAAGTAGGCAGGACTGACAAGCAGGATATCATCAACAGGTGAGTCACTGTGGATAGATAGGAGCTGGCAATTAGCTGACAGCTGAGCAGCCAGCTCAGAGGAAGGAAGGGCTGAGTCCAGCCCTGAGATCCCTTTTATATAGATTCTGAACATATCCTCATTTTTGGTATTTTAAAGGCAATTCAACCATAATTTAATAAAAAAATATAGTTTATTGGAAACAAATTATTAAAAAAGTTAATATAAGAACAGTGTACAATAGACAACCACATACAAATTACATCATAACATGTATCAGGATATTGGGAAGATGAAATAAGATACATGGGGTGCATTACAAGCGATATCCCCCAGCTCCTTGCTTGTAAATTCCACCATGATGATAATTTGATGGAAAAAATCAGGCAGATAGGGGTATCCAACGCGTTTCAAAGTATGAATGAAAACAACACCTTCCTCAGGGATAGTACGACTTCTGTAATGTAGAAAATGTTACTCACAACTTGGGGCCATCTTTCCCTCACTCGACTCGATCTCCCTCTGAGGAAAGGACCTGATTGTCTCTGCCGCTACTGACAGCTCCGAAAAGAGGCGGAGACCACCAGGGAGCTGTCATGGTTATGCAGTAATGTGTGTCTGTCAGCTCACCTTTCCTTCTGTGTTCACCTTTAGAGGCTAGCCACCCTCACCTGACTGTTTAAATAATCTTCCCTCAGCATAGCTCCACCCTGGTCTCTAATTAGGAACACTATATTAACCTGGGCATTGCAAGCCAACCTTGCTGATCAACCATTGTGTGTTAGCGTTCGTGTGTACTTGCTGTGTTTCCTACGTCTGATTCCAGTTACCGACCTTGGCCTGTTCTCGTCTATCCCTGTCTGCTTGTGTCCCTGACCTTTGGTGTGTTATGTTTATCCTTGTCTGCTAGTCGCCCTGACATTTGGCTATCCCTTACTTTCCTTGTTGTTCCAGCCTGCTGCCTCCTACCTCTTCTCCTGTAGTCTACCGTGAGCGTGAGCTGTGAGACCCTGGGGGCCGCGACCTGGAGCCAGACTGCAGCGCAGTCCATCCTCACCACTAGAGGCTCTGGTGAACACCTGCTGGCTCTTAGACTCAACGCCCTGGGGAACCTATGCTCTAGCTCCCAGTGGGATCTGTGTCAGTGTTCCAGTAGACCTGCTTCCTGAACCTCCCAGGGTTCAATCCGCAGCAGTCAGTCCTAGGGTCCACTACCTTAGCGGTGCACTCCTGACTTCCGCGGAGTGCATCTGTCACCTAGTCTCAGGTGACCTGACAGTTTGATCAGCCATGGACCCGGCTACCTGCAGATGATTCATTACAGGGCATAGTCCGCAGACTTGAGACCCAGGAATCGCATCAGACCCAGGTGATGCAATTCCTTCAGGATTTGGCCTCTCGTTTTGAACAGGTTCAGGTCTCATTAGGACCCCCGGTTCAACAACCTCAACCGCTATCTGCTGCTGCACCTATCGCACCAGTCGCAGCCACACATTCATTACAACTGCCAGCTCCGGCCCGTTTCTCTGGGGACTTCAAGGCCTGCAGGGGGTTCCTTAGCTAGTGCACAATTCATTTTGAGCTTCAGCCCCAAAACTTCCTGTCCGATCGGGCTAAGGTAGCCTATATTATATCCCTCCTGTCCGGCGAGGCGTTAGCCTGGGCTGCCCATCTGTGGGAACGGAATGATCCAGTGGTTTCTAGCCTGTCTGATTTCTTGAAACTTTTTCGGAATATCTTCGAGGAACCGGGTCGTGTCTCCTCAGCGGCCAGCGCCCTTTTACGTATCCGTCAAGAGTCTGCTTCTGTGGGACAGTACGCTCTTCATTTTCGTACTTTGACTGCTGAGCTAAGCTGGAATAATGAGGCCCTAGTTGCAACCTTTTTACATAGCCTCTCTGATAGAGTGAAAGGATGAATTTTCAGGAAGATCCCTCCCTGCTGATCTGGATGGTGTCATCACCTTGTGTGACCAGATCGATATTCGCTTTCAGGAAAGGGCCCTGGAAAAAAGACGCCAGCACTCCCCGTTCTTTAGGCAGCCTGAGCTCCATGTCCCTTCTCTTCATTCTGAGGAGCACCTCCTGCCTGCTGAGGAACCTATGCAGCTGGGCAGGACCAAGTTATCACCCGAAGAACGCACTAGGCGCAGAACTCTGGGCCTGTGCCTCTACTGTGGCGTCAAAGGTCATTTTCGTGATACTTGTTTTCTTCGTCCGGAAAAACGATCAGGGCTAATACATCTGGAAGGTGGAGTATTGGACCCTGAACTATCACCTTCACCTTCTCGTCTTCTTCTTTCTGTGTTCCTTCATGTCGGTGCTTCCCCTCGTTCGGTCTCGGCATACCTGGATTCTGGAGCCGCTGGCAATTTCATGGACTGGGGAACTGCATCTTCCATGAGACCTACCATTTTGCCTCTCACAACGCCATTGGCGGTCTTGGCGATTGATGGCACTGTTCTTCCAGGGGGTCCTATCCGCTTCCAGACCCTCCCTTTTAAGATGTCGGTAGGGACACTCCACCAGGAGTGGATATCCTTCCTTGTCTTACCTAAGGCTTCATCTCCTATCATATTAGGTCTTCCTTGGTTATGGCTCCATTCTCCACATGTTGACTGGACTGCTGGACAGATCTTGACTTGGGGTTCCTCCTGTTCCTCCTCCTGCCTACTCAAGGTTACCCCAAAAGAGAAACTTCCTGTTGCCACCATCCCAGTATCTTCTGCTCTTCCCGCTGCATATAGCGATTTCTGGAATGTCTCCTGCAATAGTCGGGCTGAGGCACTCTCTGGGTCGTGTGGCACTCTGGATGAGGAGCCCACCTGTGAACCTGAGCCGATCATTCACTCCAGTTTGCATGTCCATTTCCCTTTGCCTGTCCCTGGACCCCCTTGGACACACACCCAGGCTGACTCATCCACCAGTTCCACAGTCGCTACTCCCTGCGATGCAATTCTGGTGGTCGCTGCACCTGGCGATGCTGTTTAGTCGGCCTCTGCACCAGTCCAGCCTATGCCCAGTGAGCTTCCTGCTTCTTGTTCAGGACCTTCTCTAACCTGGCCTCACCCTACTGCTACTACGTCCGTTCAAACCTGTTTAAGAGGCTCAATACATCCTTTGGATAGACTGCCTCATTCAGCCAGGTGGGGTTTTCAATCTTTTTTTTCAGGGCTCTCTGCATTCTGTTTGTGTTTCAGCTATCCAGCTTAACTCTTGTGACACATCACCTTCTAACCAACCTGACCTCAGGGATCCACTGACCTCTACCCAGTATGATAGTCCTGTGTTGGATGTGCAGCTCATCTTTAAGGGTCTAGGGGGCCCTGCTCAGACTCCTGATGGTCTTCTCGTGCCCTTACCCATTCCTAAAAAGCCTTTAGTCCTCAATAAGTCCTGTCATCCTCTCCCTACCTCGGTTCCGGTCTCTGAGGATAATCTAAAGTACAAGGTTAGTCAAGTTTTGGATTCCCGGCTCCGTAAAGGCATTCTTCAGTACCTCGTACATTGGAAAAGGTTTGGTCCTGAGGAGAGGTCTTGGATCACTGCATCTGAGGTCTTTGCTCCTCGTCTGTTAAGGAGGTTCCATCTGGAGTTTCCCTTTAAGCCTGGGCACATGCGGGGGAGGGGGAGGCCTCATAAGAGGGGGGGTACTGTCATGGTTATGCAGTAATGTGTGCCTGTCAGCTCACCTTTCCTTCTGTGTTCACCTTTAGAGGCCAGCCACCCTCACCTGACTGTTTAAATATTCTTCCCTCAGCATAGCTCCACCCTGGTCTCTAATTAGGAACACTATATTAACCTGAGCATTGCAAGCCAACCTTGCTGATCAACTATTGTGTGTTAGCGTTCGTGTGTACTTGCTGTGTTTCCTACGTCTGATTCCAGTTACCCACCTTGGCCTCTTCTCGACTACCCCTGTCTGCTTGTGACCCTGACCTTTGGCGTATTATGTTTATCATTGTCTGCTAGTCGCCCTGACATTTGGCTTATCCCTTACTTTCCTTGTTGTTCCAGCCTGCTGCCTCCTACCTCTTCTCCTGTAGTCTACCGTGAGCGTGAGCTGTGAGACCCTGGGGGCTGCGACCTGGAGCCAGACTACAGCGCAGTCCATCCTCACCACTAGAGGCTCTGGTGAACACCTGCTGGCTCTTAGACTCCGCGCCCTGGGGAATCTATGCTCTAGCTCCCAGTGGGATCTGTGTCAGTGTTCCAGTAGACCTGCTTCCTGAACCTCCCAGGGTTCAATCCGCAGCAGTCATTCATAGGGTCCACTACCTTAGCGGTGCACTCCTGACTTACACAGAGTGCATCTGTCACCTGGTCTCAGGTGACCTGACAGGAGCAATGGGAGGGGGGCCTCTCCTACCCCCCGATAAAAGTGATTTTGCGGAGAATCGGTCACAGAGACCACTTTTATCTGAAAGTGTCCCGCCCGCTGTTTAAAAAGGTACCAGGGTTATGGTAGCTATCTGCTGCCATAACCCCAGTATTTAACATCAAACAGCCGACGTACAATGATGGCAGTAATTAAAGCACCTGCGCCTAATTGTTGGACAATTCTCTGCAGTCTTTGTACAGTATGAGCGGTGTTACAGTGGATCTATGGGAGTGCTTAAGCCAAGGCATTCAATATGCTGTGAGTATGTCCAAGTAGACTCTACGTATAGATATATAAGCATTTGTATACAGTACCAACTTGTGAGTAACATTTTCACATTACAGAAGTGGTACTATCACTGAGGAAGGAGTTATTTTCATTCATACTTTGAAATGTGTTGGTACCCCTATCTGCTGGAGAGAGAGAGAAGAGAGAGAGAAGAGAAAGAGAGAGAGAGAAGAGAAAGAGAGAGAGATAGAAGAGAAAGAGAGAGAGAGAGAGAGAGAGAGAGAGAGAGAGAGAGAGAGAGAGAGAGAGAGAGAGAAGAGAAAGAGAGAGAGAGAGAGAGAGAGAGAGAGAGAGAGAGAGAGAGAAAAGAGAAAAGAGAAAGAGACAGAGAAAGAAAAGAGCAAGAGACAGAGAGAGAGAAGAGAAAGAGAGAGAGAAAGAGAAGAGAAAGAGAGAGAGAAGAGAAAGAGAGAGAGAGAGAGAGAGAGAGAGAGAGGGGAGAGAGAGAGAGAGAGAGAGAGAGGGGAGAGAAAGAGAGAAAGAGAGGAAGAGAAAAAGAAAAGGAAAAAGAGAAAGAGAAAGACCTTTATTATGGATAGTCACAAGCAATGGTGTAGGGATACATCACGGATATTCATTATAGACTAAAAATAGTCACAAGCAATGGTGTAGGGATACATCACGGATATTCATTATAGACTAAATTATAGATAGGCTTGAGACACACGGTAATATTGTTTGCACCATTGCACAGGAATTAATGTCACTTTTTGCATATTTAAAGCTGATATTATTGTTTTGGTTGACAGCGCAATACTACTCATCTTTCAAATCTCTCACCAATTAGCCACGGATAAGCTATAAAGTGTGTTCAGCTCTCTTATATAATTTGCACAACCCATACATAGAGGTAGTAACACAATACACAACATGTCTAATATAACATCATCTTTTGGGATTTTTTTATTTTGTTTAATTTATTGTTAGATTTTTTTATATAATTTGCACTGGCACTTTGGACGTTTCACACTATTCAGCTTGTATAGCACATTTTCATGTTTGATGTATCTGGAAGCACACTTGTTTTTGTGTATATACAGTGGGGACGGAAAATATTCAGACCCCCTTAAATTTTTCACTCTTTTTTATATTGCAGCCATTTGCTAAAATCATTTAAGTTCATTTTTTTCCTCATTAATGTACACACAGCACCCCATATTAACAGAAAAGCACAGAATTGTTGACACTTTTGCAGATTTATTAAAAAAGAAAAACAGAAATATCACAAGGTCTTAAGTATTCAAACCCAGTGGCCTCCATAATCCTTAAATGGAAGACGTTTGGCATGACCAGAACCCTTCCTAGAGCTGGCCATCCAGCCAAACTGAGCTATCGGGGGAGAAGAGCCTTGGTGATAGAGGTAAAGAAGAACCCAAAGATCACTGTGGCTGAGGTCCAGAGATGCAGTCGGGAGATGGGAGAAAGTTGTAGAAAGTCAACCATCACTGCAGCCCTCCATCAGTCGGGGGTTTATGGCAGAGTTGCCTGACGGAAGCCTCTCCTCAGTGCAAGACACATAAAAGCCCGCATGGAGTTTGCTAAAAAAAACACCTGAAGGACTCCAAGATGGCGAGTAATAAGATTCTCTGGTCTGATGAGACCAAGATAGGATGACTGGTTGCAATTGAGGGAAAGATGAATGTGGCCAAGTACAGGAATATCTTGGATGAAAACCTTCTCCAGAGTGCTCAGGACCTCAGACTGGCCGAAGGTTTACCTTCCAACAAGACAATGACCCTAAGCACACAACTAAAATAAGGAGTGGCTTCACAACAGCTCCGTGACTGTTCTTGAATGGCCCAGCCAGAGCCCTGACTTAAACCCAATTGAGCATCTCTGGAGAGACCTAAAAATGGCTGTCCACCAATGTTTACCATCCAACCTGACAGAACTGGAGAGGATCTGCAAGGAGGAATGGCAGAGGATCCCCAAATCCAGGTGTGAAAAACTTGTTGCATCTTTCCCAAGAAGACTCATGGTTGTATTAGATCAAAAGGGTGCTTCTACTAAATACTGAGCAAAGGGTCTGAATACTTAGGACCATGTGATATTTTAGTTTTTCTTTTTTAATAAATCTGCAAAAATGTCAACAATTCTGTGTTTTTCTGTCAATATGGGGTGCTGTGTGTACAATAATGAGGAAAAAAAATTAACTTAAATGATTGTAGCAAATGGCTGCAATATAACAAAGAGTGAAAAATTTAAGGGGGTCTGAATACTTTGCGTCCCCACTGTATATTGTATATTTATTCATCTTTGTATTTGGATGCTTAACAGGTGCAGTACTGGATATACGTATTTACACTGAGCGCAAAAGTTATTTCCTTTATTTTCTTTATAGTTGGGCCTGTGGTAATAACTGTATGGCATGTCCCAAAACATTGCCATCTGAGGGGAGGGAGACACAAAAAACAATGCAGACCGCCGTCAGATGTGAGGACCATATGCTGCTGCCTGCAGAACAGTGCACCTGAAGGTGGCACCCTCTTGTTGACTTACATCCACCTGATAGAATTTTATGAATGTATGTACTGATGACCATGTTGCGGCCTTGCAAACCTGAGCCATGGAGGCTTGGTGATGGACTGCCCTGGTAGAGTGTGCCCTAGTATGTGAAGGCAGAATTTTCCCTTTTAAATCATAGGCCTGAATAATGACCTGACGGATCCGCCTAGAAATAGTTGATTTTGACGCTGCTTGGGACCTTCTGGTAGCACAAACAAAGCGCCAGTTTTCCGTATCTAAGCTGTTGCTTCCAGATAGAATGTAACCGCCCTTACTACGTCATGGGCAGTGTAGTAAATTTTCCTCTGCAGAATGTGGTTCTGGAAAAAATGAAGGTAGAGAAATATCCTGGTTCACATGAAAACTGGAAACTACCTTAAGTAAAAAGGATGGGCGAGAAAGTAAGACCACCTTATCTTTATGAATGATCAAGTATGGCTGTTTACAAGATAAAGCTGCTAACTCAGAAACTCTCCTTGCGGAAGTTATCGCCAAAAATACCAATTTCTTTGTCACAAAGACCAATGGAGTATCACATATTGGTTCAAAAGGAGGTTCCTGAAGAACCGACAAGACCAGGTTCAAATCCCATGGATACAGAGGTGATCTGACCGGAGGATTTATACGCAATACTCCTTGAATAAAGGCCTGAACTAAAGAATGAGAAGCAAGAGGTTTTTGGAAAAAAACGCTGAGACTTGACCCTTGATAGTACTTGTGGCTAATTTCATCTCTACTCCTGATTGCAGGAAGGATAGAATTCTACTTATGACATACTTGCGAGGATGCCAACCCCTACTCTCGCACCAGGAGATGTAGGCCTTCCAGACCCTATAGTAGATAGCTCTAGAGGCTGGTTTTCTTGCATTAATCAAGGTAATTATTACTGGACTAGAAAGCCCACGACGCTCTAGAACGAGGGTCTCATCAGCCAAACCTTCAAATTTAGCGTTTGTGGGGGCGTGTCCGGATGTGAGCGGCGGCGGACGTGTCTGAGAGGAGCTCCGGGTATCCTGAATTCAATCCTTTGCCATCCTCGCATCCAACTGCCAAAAACAGACCAGCCAACCTGCCAATCTGTTCCTCTCCTTCCCCTGCTGAGCCCTGAGTGGATCTTGAGTGGGGATTCTGCCGTGGTCGTCCGGGAGGCCGTGCATTGCTCAGGCCTGCAGCCGCCATCTTACTGACCTGTACCAGGCCGGAGCGAGTTGATCCCAGCCTGGGGTAACAGACTGCCATCCGTCCTTGAGACAGTGTTCTATCCTTCCTCCTGCCTGCCCTCCACCTGCCTGGTGTGGTCTGATTGCCTGCTGTGCCACTGGGAATGCTCGCGGCGGCCGCGGCCTAGTGCGGCCTAGTGCGGCCTAGTGAAGCCTGCCTGACACCGCTGTTTCCTGAGCGGCTACCCCACGGGACTGTGCCTCGGCCGGCCCGGCCTTAAATCAAGTGTGCGGATCTTGCTGCCCTCACCTGCCTCATCATCCATCCATCTCCCAGCTTGGGCCTGGTGTGCTGACCAGAGGAGACTGTCTGAGAGGAGCTGCGGGTATCCTGAACTCAATCCTTCGCCATCCACCCACCCAACTGCCCAAAAAGACCACCCAACCTGCCAATCTGTTCCTCTCTGTCCCCTGTTGAATCCTGAGTGGATCTTGAGTGGGGATTCAGCCGTGGTCATCCGGGGGGCCGTGCATTGCTCAGGCCTGCAGCCGCCATCTTGCTGACCTGTACCCGGCAGCGAGCTGATCCCAGCCTGGGGTAAGAGACTGCCATCCGTCCTTGAGACTGTGTTCCATCCCCCTCCTGCCTGCCCCCCACCTGCCTGGCTTGGTCTGATTGTCTGCTGGGGGCGCTCGCTGCGGCCGCGGCCTAGTGAAGCCTGCCTGAAAGCACTGTTTCCTGAGCGGCTACCCCGCAGGAGTGCACTGAGGCAGGCCTGGCCTCAAATCAAGAGCGCGGCTCTTGCTGCCCCCACCTGCCTCACCATCCATCCATCTCCCTGCGGTGGCCTGGTGTGCTGACCGGTGGGGACTGCCTGTGTGGGCCAGTGTAGGTGCCCAGGGGCCTCGTGTCTTTGCCATCCTTCTGCCTGGGTCCTCCCTGCTTTGGGCCTTTCCTGATCTCACTCCCAGCTTTCCACCCTTACTGGACTGCCTCTGCTCAGGGGATTGCTGTGAAGAGGGGGGCTGCAGGGAATTGCTGTCTGCCTGCCTGGACTGTGCTCTCCCTGGCTCATTACCCACTGCTCCATTGGGCTGACCCCGGCTGCCTCCTGGTCACTGATCTGGGCACAAGTTGCTCCTCTGTCGGGGCCCCCTTTAGTGACTCATCAGATGTCCCCCCCCTCCAGAAAGGGGAAGAAGAACTCCAGGGCCGCTGGGATCGGCTCATCGCCCCGGCAGCCACAACTCTCTTCGCCGCAGTCAGACCCCATACTGATTGGATGACTCCGGGCCTTATTAGCTGAAATGGAGATGGGCCCCGGGGAGGTTCCAGCGACAGAGGAGTCAGCCCCGCTGTCGCAAGATAGTACAGCCACGATCCTCGCTGCGATCGAGCGGAGTAGGACCTCACTGCTTGTGCGCATCGACCATCTTGCTGAGGAGTGCAATTTTATCAGGAATGACCTTGACAAAATAAGAGAGAGAATGACTGAAACTGAGACCAGAGTATCCGCCACCGAAGATCTTACCGCCACGCATGCCTCCTCCATTGCTGAGTTGCAGCGCACGGTACAGTTCCTTGTCGCAAAATCAGATGACGCCGAAAACCGACTCAGACGCAATAATGTCAGGGTCCTGGGGCTACCTGAGAAAGAGGAAGGGGACCACCCGGCTGAATTTGCGGAAGAGTTCTTTAAAAATCTCCTGAGCCTCACAGATGTCCCTCCTACCTACGTGGTTGAAAGGGCCCATCGGGTGCCCACCGGCCGCGCCATCCCGGGGAACCTCCCCCGACCTTTTCTGGTCCGCTTCCTCAATTATCGGGACAGGGACAAGATCCTTTCTGAAGCCCGCAAACATTCCACTCTCAGTTATGGTAACACCTCCGTTCATCTTTTCCCCGACTTTTCAGCCGATTTGCAGCGGAAGAGGAAAACCTTCAACGATGTTCGTAGACGACTCAGGGATAAGAACATAAAATATAGCATGCTTTACCCCAGCCGCCTGCGAGTCCAACATGCTGGAGCAATCCGGTTCTTTGATAACCCAGCAGATGCTGACGACTGGCTGACCACCTTGCATTGACGACCTGATCCCATGTGGATATCAGATGCACGGATTTCCCACATCCTTGCCCGTTACATCCTACTAAAACTTCCTGTAAGTACCGGAGCCACCTCAAAAGTACCTCGACGAGTGATCCACATTGAACCCCCATGATTGGGTAGGTTCACAAGAAGCCAGAGACCTGGTGCTCTCCATCTAACTAGAGAAATTGTCACCAGGCCCCTCTTGCCGTGACAGGATACACATCCCCCCAATCTCACCTCCGAGGCTTCTGTTCGGTGCTGCGGAGGACTGTAGTGTGGCCTAGTTCACAGGTTACCACTTTACAATGTTGAGTTCAGTTTTGGGTAGACCGGCTTCCGGCCCATCCCCAGTGTTTTTTGGGGGGTCCGGGTACCGGTAGGAAAAGCACACAGTGCTTGGGAAGTTGTATTGTTTTCTATGGTTTCTATGTGTTATGTGCGGTTGGCTCTTGCTCTAAAAACACTCATCAAGTGGGACTCAGATTGGACTCGTTCACCCTGAAGTTAGCAATTCTCCCCTGGGATCATGACATCACGTGATCAGGGAACAATGTCGGTGATATCCTGGAATGTCAGAGGCCTCAACTCCAAATTTAAAAGGGCACTGATGTTCCAGTATGTCAAGGCGCACATCCCGCAGGTACTGATCCTACAGGAGACCCACTTGATGGGTGGCAAACTGATGGCCTTGAAAAAGCCCTGGGTTCAGAAAACTTTCCATGCCACGTATTCCTCATATGCCAGGGGGGTCTCAATACTGTTAAATAAATCCTACCCATGTAAAGTTGAGGCTGTCCATACAGACCCCCATGGCAAATTTGTAATTGTGGTATTGACGGCCTGGCAACAAAGGTATATTATAGTAGGTGTTTATATTCCACCACCTTTCAAACCGGAAGTGCTGTACACTATTTTGGAGAGGATTACCCCGTATTGTCCAGCTAAATTGTTAATCCTAGGAGACTTCAACAACACCCTCTCCCCTGATCTTGACAGGCCCACACCATCACAGTCCTCTACGGGGGACCTGCTGGGGTGGACACACTCGGCAGGGGTTACTGAGGTGTGAAGGTGGTTACATCCCCAGACTAAAGCTTACTTATGTTTTTCTACCTCATATAAAACCTCCTCCAGAATTGATTATGCGTTCGCAAATCAACTTATGTTAACTGACATAGTGGAGGCAACCTACCTATCTAGTGGACTTTCTGATCACTCCCCCCTCAAGATCACTATGCTGACCCGAGAAAAACGCAGTGGCTCCATGTGGCGCCTTGGGGCCCACTGGATCTCCCATGACGAGATATCAGGGCAGACCCCACAAACATTACGTGAATTTTGGGAAAAATACATAACGCGGGGTCATCCTCTCCTCCCACAGTCTGGGATGCCTTCAAGGCGTTTACTAGAGGACACTATATGTCAGCAATTAAGGCAGTGAAGGTAAATCAACAAGCCAGCACAACACGGTTGGAGGGGGAGATTATAGAGGCATCAGCCACTTACGGGTCTGACCCCTCGATCTCCAATTTCGATAGACTGCAGTCCACAAAAAGAGATCTCCAACTCCATCTCACTGAGATCACACGTTTAGAGTTATTCCACACCAAACAAAGATTCTTTGAGCAGGGTGATAGAAATGGTAGACTGCTAGCAATGATGTCTCATCATGACACCCCTATGACTCTGATCCCCGAATTGGTCTCTCCTACAGGTGAATCTATTACATCCCAAAAGGGTATCCTGAAGGAGATTCAGACCTTCTATCAGACACTATACAGTACCACGCTCCCTCAGGATATGACTCCTGGTGAGATGGCACCTCTCCTGGACCCCCTGGCCCTGGGGTGGCTTTCAGATGAGGAGAGGTCACATCTGGTCAGGCCTATCACTGCAGAGGAAGTACATGCTATTATTAACTCATTGACAACTGGGAAGGCCCCGGGCCCTGATGGTCTACCCGTCGAAATCTACCGGTCTCATGCGGACCTCCTAGCCCCCCTGTTGGCAGACCTGTATACCCAATGTCTGGAGGAGGGAGCGCTCCCACCCTCCATGGCAGATGCGCACGTTATTCTAATCCTTAAGCCCAATAAAGATCCCAAACAGTGCGCCTCATACAGGCCCATAGCACTTCTCAACATTGACTTCAAAATCTTATCTAAATTAATTACTGTTAGACTCAACCCACTTCTGCCCTCCATTATAGACACAGAACAGACTGGATTCATGGCCCATAAATCAATGGATATTAACCTCCGCAGACTATTCACCAACTTGCATGCCATACACGATAATGTGGGCACTAGAACGGTTGCCTCCTTCGATATCGAAAAGGCATTCGATTCGATCAAATGGCCATTTCTCTGGGAAACTCTGCGGAGGATGGGATTTCCGTTGGTTTTTATTGGGTGGCTGCAAACTATATACAAATCCCCGAGGGCGGCCATCAGACTGAGAGGTGACGTCTCTCCCCCCTTCCCACTGTCCAGGGGTACCAGGCAGGGCTGCCCTCTCTCTCCAGCACTGTTCGCAATAGCTATGGAACCGGTGGCGGAGGCACTGCGGGTCTCGCCCCACATAAAAGGACTAAAAATAGCGTGGCTGGAGGAGAGGGTAGCTCTGTACGCGGATGACCTCCTACTCTTTCTGAAGGATGAAGACTCCTCCCTTAGAGGGGCGCTGCAAGTATTGACGGAATTCTCCAAAATAACAGGATTACAGGTGAACTGGACAAAATCCCAGTTACTAGCTATTGACCCTGAGGCAAAAAGACTAGCCCCGCCAGATCTCCAACTGCAATGGGTAGACGAAATGGTGTACTTGGGGGTGCGTGTCTCGAGAGACGCATCCAGCTTTATCCCCCTTAACCTAGACCCGGTGGTCCAAGGAGTCAAAGCCAAACTAAAAGCCTGGGAGAACCTTCCTCTATCCTTATTAGGCTGCATTAACTTAATTAAAATGAAAATCATACCTAAATTTACATACCTATTCCGTAATTCCCCACAATGGATACCTTGCTCATTTTTTACGAAATTGAACCGAATGTTCTCCTCCTTCCTCTGGGGCTCAAACCCCCCTAGATTTAAACTGTCCACACTGATGCGTCCAGTGTTGCAGGGGGGTTGGCGTTTCCAGACTGCCAGAAATATTTTCTAGCAGCTCAGCTGGTCACGGCAGTTTGGTGGCTAGTGCCGGACGCGTCCAACCCCGCGGCAGTTCTGGAGGCTGCGGTGGTCCGTTCTGTGGAGGCCCTAACACATTTACCCCTTCGAGGTCCCAAGGCTCTATATGACTTGACCACCTCCATGCACACGACTCTAAGGGCCTGGAAGGCAGGACTGGGACTTGAGAAGTTCCCACGGAATGCAGTATCCCCACACGCCCCCTTATGGAACAACCCGACCTTACCCCATCTTTACTCACTACCAGACCCCAAAATATGGGCCAAATGTGGCATTAAACTGATATCTGACCTCACCACTGGCACGGCAATACACCCCTTCAATCATCTAGTATGCCACAATAATGTTCCCCTATATTTCGCTATATGCAACTGTCTCATGTGTTTAAAGCCCAAATATTACCCAATGACACGCAAATAGTGCAATCCGACCTGGAGAGGGTCACAAGATATGAATGCACCAGGAAACCGACTTCGGTCCTCTATGCACATCTCCTTAGAGTTTCCTATCCAGATCTGTCAAAGCTCCCTGTCCTCAGAGTGTTGGAGGTGTACTGGGGATCCGGGCGACTTTATACACATCTTCTGGTCCTGCCCAGCAATTCAAAACTACTGGTCACAAGTAATATCTGTAATAAAAGAAGTGGTGGGAATAGATATAGCCCCAACCCCGCAGATATGCCTTCTAGGCTTAATAGAAGCATTAGCCCCCAGGATAGCGGAGAGGACTCTGATAGGACTCCTGATTTTCTATGCCAGAAAAATGATCACTCTCTGCTGGAAAAAATGTGCCCCGCTGTCAATATTGCTATGGAAAACACATGTCAATAAAGTACTACCACTCTATAAGGAAAGCTACCAAAATAGAGGATGCCCCAAAAAATACCGTAGAGTGTGGGCCAAATGGCTGGCGGAGGCCTCCACAGCAACCGCAGACTGATTGAGCATGTACATAATACCACTCTACGGGTGGATGTGATTTTGATACTTTGGGTGACACTTTTGTATTGTAATCTCTGATATGGGTTTATTTGATATCTATTATTGTCCCTTGGGTCTCGAATGAATGATCTGATCCTTAGATATTTCAACTGAGCAGGAGCCAATACAGCACTAGGTTGTTTGTTGTTCTTTTCTTATAGACGTGCTACAGCTGTATGTCACTAATGATGGAAACAGCCCAGTTGCCGGCTGGCACTGGCCCCTGCGTGGGTCTAGTCCCAATGCTGTAGCGGGTTTACTGTTGTTTTCTGTTTATATGTCTTATACTCAATAAAAAGATTTTCAAAAAAAAAACAAATTTAGCGTTTGTAAGGCAGTATGGAACACTGGCCCTTGCAAAAGCAAATCTGGGCGGGAGGGGAGAATCCAAGGATCCCCTACTGCCATCCTCATAATTTCCGCATACCAGGATCTCCTGGGCCAAGCTGGAGCCACTAGGATTACAAGTTTCCGTTCTCCTTTTAATCTGCGTAAAAGACGTGGGAGCAAGGGAACTGGAGGAAACGCATAGATCAGAGAAAACTGATCCCAAGGAGTTACCAAGGCATCTGTTCCACAAGCCAGCAGTTCCCTTGCCCTTGACACAAAATTGTCCAACTTTTTGTTGAACCTGGACGCCAACAGGTCTACGTCCGGGGTGCCCCACCTTTGGCATATGGCCCGAAAGACGTCTGTGTGCAGAGACCATTCTCCTGGAGCAACTGTTGGCGACTTAAGAAGTCTGCCTGTCAATTTTCTACTCCTGGGATAAATACCGCAGATAGGCAGGACACATGCTCTTCTGCCCAAGAAAGAATATGGTTTACCTCTCTTTGGGCAGCACGGTTCCTGGTGCCGCCTTTATGATTGATATAGGCTACTGATATAGGCTACTGGCTACTGCTACTGACTGAACCCGGACAGGACAGTTTCGTAGCCTTTTTGTCCAGGCCTTCAGGGCCAGGCGTGCCGCCCGAATATCTAGAATGTTGATGGGAAGGAACCTTTCGGAATCTGCCCATTTCCCTTGGACAGTGTCTTTTTCCAAGACTGCTCCCCAGCCCAAATGGCTGGCATCGGTCGCCACTATCTTCCAAGTGACGGGTATGAAAGTCTTCCCTTTCTGCAAATTTTTGGCTGACACCACCAATTGAGACTTTAACGAACACTTGGAGTCCAACCCATTGGACAATCCAAATCCTGGCTTTTCCTGCTTCAGGCAGCCAGTATACTGTTTTTCAGAAACTTTGAATGAAATTGGGCATAGGGAACTGCCACGAATGAGGCTACCATCTTCCCTAACAACCTCATGTAAAGGCGAACGGAAGGCCTCTCCTTTGTCCTGGCCGAGAGTACCAGATCTCTTATGGTGCAAACCTTTGCCTGGGGTAAAAACACTTTCTTGTGGGTAGTATCTATGACTAAACCCAAGTACTCCAATCTATTTACTAGTCGTAAGGACGATTTTTTTCTAGGTTGAGAACCCAACCTAAATTTTCCAGGTATCTGACCGTGCTTTTCACATGCTGATCTAGCCCTGCCATGGACTGATCTATCAGCAGCAGGTTGTGTATAAATACTGCGCTGTCAAAAAGAAAGAAAAAGCAGCTAGCATTAACAAGTGATCTGACCTGTGATAAATAGTGAAAAAGAAAAAATGCAGCGCTAAAAGAAAAATATCAAACGTCGATACGTGATGTACAATGTATAAATATCTCAAATTACATATAATTACGTGTGTAAAATACATATAGATCTGGAAAACAAAATAGGTTAGGAGTTAGACCTCCGAAACATCCGTTTAGGATGTATACCTTTAACAGAAACTTATGTGTATAGATAGGTCCATATATCCAAACAAGGTATGTATATGTTAATAATCCAAGGAATTAACGCAAATGTTTATGCATAAGCAAGTCCACAAAATATCAGGTGAGTACAAAAAGTGTTATACACCTTGAAGTGTAAATAATATGATATTTAAGTGTTGATAGTAGATCCACCACCGTAATTGAAAATGGGGGGGGGCTTACCGGAACGAGTGGACACAGATGGGTATACACTCACTGTGTCAATTAAGCTTATTTAGCTGTGAGATGGAATGGGAGTAGCCAAGGTGCTTGTAGAGGATATACACGGTGGAGGCAAGTCCAGTCAAGTATCACCAGCGTATAAGGAAAAAACATGAAAGTACATAGCGTGATACTGCATAAACAGCCTGACCACAAAAAAGGTTCCCAATGGCTGTGGATACTTGATTGTTGTGCATACCTTGTTTGGATATATGGACCTATCTATACACATAGGTTTCTGTTAAAGGTATACATCCAAAACGGATGTTTCGGAGGTCTAACTCCTAACCTATTTTGTTTTCCAGATCTATATGTATTTTACACACACGTAATTATATGTAATTTGAGATATTTATACATTGTATATCACGTATCGACGTTTGATATTTTTCTTTTAGCGCTGCATTTTTTCTTTTTCACTATCAGCAGCAGGTTGTCCAGGTACGCCACCACTGTTATACCCTGGAATCTCAATCTTGCCAAAAGCGGAGCCAGGACCTTTGTAAACACCCGAGGTGCGGTTGCCAAGGCAACAAACTGAAAATGCCGCTGTTCTACTGCGAATCGCAGGAATCTTTGATGAGCGGGAAATATTGGAACATGGAGATATGCATCCTTGATGTCTATTGATGCTAGAAGTTCTCCTCCCCTAAGGGTGAATACCACTAAGCGAATTGTTTTCATGCGAAACGAACAAATGTTTAGGAATTGGTTCAGACCCTTGTACTGTGCCTGTGTCCCTCCTTCAAACAGCACTCTGTACATGGCAATGGCTTATACAAGCCGCCGGTCCGCGCCTGCGCCATGAGAAAGCGATCCACTTGCACGCCGGCAGCGCCGAGCCCCGCCCCCTTGTGACAACCTCTTAATCTACACTCTGTGAAGGAGGAGCACTTCGCGCATACACACGCAGCGGCACACAACGGCAATCCTGGGGGGGGAAGGGGGCGAATACACTGATGCCTGGATTCTCCCCTCTTCTTCCCCCTACGAGTAGTTGCTGACAGGAGCCTAGGAAACAGACCCTCCACAGGTACTGCTGGACACAGCTATCCATAGGGACTGGCATGAGATGTTTAACACTACATATGTTAAAAACGCCCTCTAGTGGTTGAAATTATAAATACAGGCAAGCAACATCTGCTTAAAGAAGTCCATAGGAATGTCCCAGGATCTTCTTAACTTACCATTCCCGCCGCAGGGTACAAACTGGATAACTCACAATGACCCAGTCTTCACCCATCACAGCAGGTTGGAGTCCTTCAAGGACGGGGTCCCCTTTTAATGTAGGGTCCACTGCCTTGGACCCGTATAGCGCCCTGCCAGAACAAAACCTGTGGTATGAGAATGTGACCAAGGCGCTGGATCCCAGGGCCCAGCTCTCTTAAAGAGAAGCGTTACGGGCAAAACCTTGTTCTTTCGTACCGAGGCTTGGGTACTATTCACTTTAGCCTTTGATTGTGGCCTTTGAATGGATCCAATTGTGCAACTCCTTGACCCTGCAGGCCTTTCCAGGGAGCTTCTTTAGCACACATCTTAACTGAGACCAACACCTTAGACACTGGCGAAAAAACTGAGGTACTCCCTGTGTGGGAGGGGTTATATAGGGAGGGGGACTTCCTGTCTGAATTATGCCAGTGTCCATCACCTGAAGGTGGCGTATAACCCATACAGTTATTACTGGTGCTCTATGTTCCGTGATGTACGAAAAAGAAAACAGGATTTTCGTACTCAAACAACTTTTCTTGGAATTCATTTAGGGACATAGATTCCAACCCCCTGTGTTCATGGTCTTTTTCTCTGCACTGCTTTTTGCAAAACCAAGGCAGGTTTTGTTTGCCAGTGTCCAAATCCTCATTTAGGCAGCAGTATAACCAAATGTCTTTGAATCCTGTGTCCTTCAATGAACTCTAAGAAAGGGATTTTCCTGACAGCTCCGTGTCCGCCCACCACTGGTATTCCCTGCCCATACCACAAACTGCAGGACCTAACTCATAAATTTGACTCCCTCCCTCAGACCAGGGTTCCTTTCTTTTCCTCCTCACCTCGTAGGACCAAGCAGCACCCATTACCTGGCTGCAATAAACTTGTGGCCTTCCACCTGTTGCTCCCCAGGTGTAGACCCCGCTGTATGAACCCCACTGTTGCATGGGAGTTATGGCTGGCATTTGGGATTGATGCCCCACTAAATGCAAGGCTGTTCCCAAAGATGACACCATGGCCATGCAGCTGTCTGGTATGTAATTATGCCTGCTTTTATTGCCTTTTTATTTGTCTCTGTGATGCATGCTGCATCTTTCTTCAATCCGTGATGATTCTCTAGATTGCATAGATCCCCGTATGGCAGCTGGGATGCTTTTTGAGCTCCACAGCAGCTTGGGGTTGAATAAAGGCACCTGCTTGTGGGCCATTGAAATGTACTCCTGTTTTGATAAAATGTGCAATGATAATATTTACAATTCCCTTGGGTAATCTGTGTACATTGCAGAATATTATTATAATCTGTTACAGAGTCCTACCTTTTTGTTTCTGTCCTGAACAAAACTTTTTCAGTGTCCTGGTTCTGGCATGACTGGGTTTGATGAATGAATCACCTGGTGAAATGCCTGAGCTGGTCTGGGAAGCTGCAATATTAGTCTTCCTTTAGCAGTAGTTAACCCCTTCGAGGTTATTAACAAACAAACTATTCCCTATTGCATTGAATTTGTTTTTGTACTGCTGTATTAGTCAGCAGGCTGTAATTTGAAGTAAATGGGTAACTTTTAACATCTTAAGTTACCAGATGACTTGAGTAGCATTGTACATGTTATAATATTATTCTTAATGTGGAGGTTTTCTTTGTTAAATATATTTATTGAGTTTTCACAGAAGAAGAAATAAAATGATACAATACATGGATACATATCAATCATCAGAAGATCTTTGCAGTATGATAAAAAAGATAAATAAATAAGTTAATAAAATAAAGTAATTTTAGAGATATCTTACAACCATATTTACTATACACTAGTTGGGATTCTAGATGTAAGATTAGAGAAATAAATCAAGTTATTAGACTAAGTATCCATAGGAATATTTTAGGAAATAATAAAAGAAAAGGAGAGGGAGGAGAGATAAAGATGGAAAGAAGGAAAGAAGAGAAAAAAAAAAGAGAGTTTCCTGGGATGATGATCCAGCTCTCATTAGGTATACAAATATAATATATATTTCAGTAATAATATGACATATATCTTAGTGTGGTAACAACAGAGATTGGTCAAAATCTGTAGGGAGGTAGTTTTTAACCCATGGTTGCCAAATTTTGCAAAATTTATTTATTTTATTTTCTTCAATAGCTGTCATCTTGGCGTATAAAAGTGCTCTGTTCATTCTGTGTTTAGCTTCAGCAAGAATTAGATTTTGGGACTTCCACGCCTTGGCAATCGTTTGTTTAGCTGCAGTGCTAAGTTGGATAAACAATTGGAATTGAGTATGGGTGAGTATTGTGGGTTTAAGGTTTAGGAGTGCCGTTGCAGGATCTGGAGGAATCGTGATTTCCAGGGCTTTAGAAGCCATAAGAAATATATTCTTCCGGAATTCTTCAACTACGGCGCATTGCCACCATATGTGAAAATGTGTTCCTGCTGTGTCACATCCTCTAAAGCAATTAGGTGAATATGTGGGGACAAATTTAGCTATTCTAGTTGGTACAAGGTACCAGCGTGCTAGAACCTTGTAATTAGTTTCTACAGCAAAACAATTTGGAGAGGAAGTTTTGGTGGCTGACCATATATTCGACCAATCTTGTTTATTAAACACTCGATTCATATCTTGTGCCCATTTAGTTGTGTATGAGGGTAGAAACTCACTAGATATCATATTAAGTTGGAAATATAATATTGAGATAAGTCCTCTAATGTGTGGATCACTTATACAAATCCACTCAAATTGAGTCATTTGATTAAGAGTTGAGCCTGTACTAAGAAGTGGTTCATAAAAATTTTTAATTTGTAAATATCAAAATATTTCAGTTTTAGGTAACCCAAAGGTTTCACATAGTACAGGAAATGTATAAATAGCTTTAGTTGAGGAAAGATTGTATAAACGAGTCAGGTTCATAGAGGTCCATGCAGAGAATGATTTTGGGAATTTCCAGGCAGGATAAAAGGCTGGATTATTAAGAAATGAAAGCAAGGGATTATGTGTTGATTGAAGAGTATGTGAAAAAATTTACATTTATCCCATACTGCTAGGGTGTGTTTCGTGATAGGATTAGAAAGATGTATTCTATCAGCAGGACAGAGCCAAAACATATTTGCCACTGAGATAGGGTCACTTTCCACTGATTCAATAGCTACCCATAGGGGAGCTTCTACAGAAGTATGATACTTGGGTATAAGTGCTAGCTGTGCAGCGTAGAAATAGGAGGAAAAGTTGGGCAATCCCAAACCACCACTTAGTTTATTAAGGTAAAGCGTAGATTTAGGTATACGAGGTTTGGTGGTACCCCAAATGAAGGACATAACTCTACGTTGAGTAAGTCTAAGAAAGTAAGATGGTAAAGAAATAGGGAGTACCCTAAATAAATATAAGAATTTCGGCAGGATTGACATCTTTACCGCATTAATCCTTCCCAATCATGACAATGATAGAAGAGCCCATTGTTTCAGGAAGCCGGAAGTTTGTTTAAGGAGGGGTAAGTAATTTGCCGCAAAAAGGTCTTTAAGAGAGATTGTGAGTTTTATTCCTAGGTATGGAAGCAGCTTTGGAACCCAAGTAAAGGGTAAGGAAGTTTGTGCCTGCTGAAGTTCTAATTGAGATAAGGAAATATTTAATGCATTTGATTTTGTTGGATTAACATGTAGTCCTGATATTTGGGCAAAATTATCTAGTGTTTTTAGTAGATTAGGGGTGGATATATGGGGATGAGACAAAAATATGAGAATGTCATCCGCAAAGAGACATAGTTTATGGTGATAACCACCTAGTTCGATACCTTTAATGTCAGGATTGGTTCTAATAAGGTGTGCCAGGGGTTCTATTATTAGGGCAAAAAGTAGAGGGGAAAGAGGGCATCCTTGTCTAGTGCCTCTTTTGATATCAATCATTGTTGACTTATAGCCTGCATATTTGATATATGCTCTAAGATTATTGTATAAGGATGAGACCCAGGTTAAAAAATTGTTTCCAAATCCCCATTTACCAAGGACATATTCCATATAAGGCCACGTAACCGAATTGAATGCTTTCCTTATGTCTAAGGATACAAGGCAAGCTGGGATTCGTCTAGTTTTAGCCGCATTAATAAGTAAGAGTGCTCTCCTGATATTATCTCCAGCTTGGCGTTTAGGCATAAAGCCTGTTTGGTCTTTATGGATTAGTAGGCCAATAATATTAATCAGTCTAGTGGCCAAAATTTTAGCAATTAATTTTATATCGAGATTTAGGAGGGATATAGGACGATAATTAGTCCAGGAGGTGGAGTCAGAATGTGGTTTGGGGATCATTGCTATTATAGAGGTGAGAGTCTCTGTTCTAAATGAGTTACCTTTAAGGATCGAATTGAAGGCTTTAGTTAAGACAGGTGTTAAGATTGATGCAAATTGTCTATAATATGTTGCTGAAAATCCATCTGGGCCTGGTCTTTTACGTAATTTTAAAGATTTTATTGCGTTAAGGACTTCAGTATCTGTAATTGGACATTCAAGAAGATCTTTCTGTTGTTGATCAAGGTTAGGAAGCGTGATATTGGAGAACAGTGTGTCTACTTTAGTTTTATCAAAATTTGAGGCAGAAGAATATAGTTTAGATAACTTAGAGCGAAAAATTTCAAGTATTTTCACTGGGTTACTAGGGTAAGGTTCCCGGGATACTTTCAATCTGATAGGCGTATGTATATGTTGTGAATTTTTTAAAATTCTGGCCATAGGTGTATCAGGTTTATTTGCCCTGCGATATTGAACATGCTGGCGTTTACTTATAAGTTTATCTGCGGTATCAGTAAGAAAAAGATCTAGATCCAGGAGGGCTTTTTCTAGTTTGGTACTGTTGGTAGCATTCGGGGAGGTTTGAAAAGTTTGATGACAGTCATTAAAGGTAGATTCAAGTTTTGCAAACAACAGTTTGCGTTCTCTTTTAAGGTTAGTTGCTTGTTGTATCAGTCTACCCCTAATGACTACCTTGTGCGCCTCCGATAATGTAATAGCAGAGACATCGTCTGTATCATTGGATTTTAGGTAATCAGAAAGTGCTTTTTCAATCTCAACACGATGAGAAGGGTGGGTCAGAATTGAATCGTTTATACACCAAGTGGTATCGTGTGATCTAGGAATTGTGGAAGCAATGGTAATGAATAGGGATGAGCTTCGTGTTCGAGTCGAACCCATGTTCGACTCGAACATCGGCTGTTCGATCGTTCGCCGAATTGCGAACGTTATGGGCCGTTCGCGCTAAATTCGTGTGGCGCGTCACGGCCCATAATTCACTGCGGCATCGCAGTGCATTGCTGGCTGATGATTGGCCAAGCATGCACTATGACCCGCATGCTTGGCCAATCACAGCGCCGTCAGTAGAGAGAGCTGTAATTGGCCAAAGCCAGGGTGGCTTTGGCCAATTATGGCTCAGGGGATTTAGTACACACCCCACACTATATAAGGCCGCCTGCACGGCGGCCCTGTGTAGTGTGTGTTCCGGTGTGCTGAGAGATAGAGAGAGAGAGAGACAGTGTCATTTGATTTGAGTTAGATAGATTAGGCAGAACAGTCAGTCAGTTAGCTGCACTTACAGTGTATTGTGTATATATATGCATCCCAGGTGTTGCATATATATATATACACTGTATTCAGTTTAGCTAGATCCGTTCCTGTTATCTTCTATCTAGACTATTTACATTTAATGCAGTGCGTCCTGCTCACAGTGTTCAGCTAGATCCGTTCCTGCTATTTACATTTAGTGCAGTGCGTCCTGCTCACAGTGTTCAGCTAGATCCGTTCCTGTTATCTTCTAGACTATTTACATTTAGTGCAGTGCGTCCTGCTCACAGTGTTCAGCTAGATCCGTTCCTGCAATTTACATTTAGTGCAGTGCGTCCTGCTCACAGTGTTCAGCTAGATCCGTTCCTGCTATTTACATTTAGTGCAGTGCGTCCTGCTCACAGTGTTCAGCTAGATCCGTTCCTGCTATTTACATTTAGTGCAGTGCGTCCTGCTCACAGTGTTCAGCTAGATCCGTTCCTGCTATTTACATTTAGTGCAGTGCGTCCTGCTCACAGTGTTCAGCTAGATCCGTTCCTGTTATCTTCTAGACTATTTACATTTAGTGCAGTGCGTCCTGCTCACAGTGTTCAGCTAGATCCGTTCCTGCAATTTACATTTAGTGCAGTGCGTCCTGCTCACAGTGTTCAGCTAGATCCGTTCCTGCTATTTACATTTAGTGCAGTGCGTCCTGCTCACAGTGTTCAGCTAGATCCGTTCCTGCTATTTACATTTAGTGCAGTGCGTCCTGCTCACAGTGTTCAGCTAGATCCGTTCCTGCTATTTACATTTAGTGCAGTGCGTCCTGCTCACAGTGTTCAGCTAGATCCGTTCCTGCTATTTACATTTAGTGCAGTGCGTCCTGCTCACAGTGTTCAGCTAGATCCGTTCCTGTTAAATTCCTACTGACCGGCAGGCTTGTCTGGTTACAGTATATAAAGCTACCTGAAGAAAATTACAGGTGTTCTATTTGATCCTATTAGTACCACGGTCAGGCAGCTAGACTATTTACATTTAGTACAGTGCGTCCTGCTCACAGTGTTCAGCTAGATCCGTTCCTGTTATCTTCCTACTGACAGGCAGGCTTGTCTGGTTACAGTATATAAAGCTACCTGAAGAAAATTACAGGTGTTCTATTTGATCCTATTAGTACCACGGTCAGGCAGCTAGACTATTTACATTTAGTACAGTGCGTCCTGCTCACAGTGTACAGCTAGATCCGTTCCTGTTATCTTCCTACTGACAGGCAGGCTTGTCTGGTTACAGTATATAAAGCTACCTGAAGAAAATTACAGGTGTTCTATTTGATCCTATTAGTACCACGGTCAGGCAGCTAGACTATTTACATTTAGTACAGTGCGTCCTGCTCACAGTGTTCAGCTAGATCCGTTCCTGTTATCTTCCTACTGACAGGCAGGCTTGTCTGGTTACAGTATATAAAGCTACTTGAAGAAAATTACAGGTGTTCTATCCCAGCTTAGTGCAGCTACAGGCCATTAGTATGTCTGGAAGGCCAAGAAGGAGAGGCAGACAGTCACAAGCCAATAAGAGAGGGCAAGCAGGCTCTGTGTCTAGTGCTGGTCGTGGAGACGGTGCATCCTCATCAGCACGTGGCCATGGGACACGCTTGGCCTTTTTTTCGGCAGCTGGCCATGTTGAGCCGCAACATGCGGAAGACTTGGTTGAGTGGATGACCAAGCCGTCCTCATCCTCCTCATCCTCTCTCACCCATGCCCAGGGTGCTTTGTCTGGCAAAGCAGCGGCCTCTTCCCTCAGCTCAATGTCATCAGTGACTCCTTCCCTAGCTCCACCATGTCCTCATGAGGATTCCCTCGAACTGTTTGACCACAGTGTTGGGTACATGCTCCAGGAGGATGCCCAGCGTTTGGAAGGCTCTGATGACGATACTGAGCTCGATGAAGGCAGTAACATGAGCGCGGACAGAGGGGGTGCCCAAGAAGGACAGCAATCTGGCAGTCATGCTCCCCCTGCTGCAGCATACTGCCAGGTTTGCTCCAGTGATGAGGAGGGAGGGGATGATGAGGTCACTGACTCAACGTG
This sequence comes from Aquarana catesbeiana, assembly GCF_042186555.1. Taxonomy (NCBI): domain Eukaryota; kingdom Metazoa; phylum Chordata; class Amphibia; order Anura; family Ranidae; genus Aquarana; species Aquarana catesbeiana. The sequence continues at coordinate 440,186,481 of NC_133327.1, read as the reverse complement.
GGTGCCTGATAGGAGAGAGGAGGAGGAGGAGGAGGAGGAGGAGGAGGAGGAGGCGGCAGCACATCACCAACGAGGCAGGATGCCCTCCAGGGGCCAGCCTAAGGGCAGCACATTGACTGCATCACACCCCAAAGCTCCACATGTGCAGGGCGCTGCAGTCTCTGCGCGTTATTCAAAAAGTTCTTTGGTGTGGGCCTTTTTTGAGACGAGTGCATCAGATCGCACCGCTGCTATTTGCAACATGTCTCAAGCGTATCTCGCGTGGCCAAAATATCTCCCGCTTGGGTACCACATGCTTGACCAGACATATGTTGACCTGCCATGCAGTTCGTTGGCAAGCGTATCTAAAAGACCCACACCAAAGAACAAAGAGGATCTCTCCTTGCTCCTCATCAGCTGAGATTTCCAACCCCACTAGACCTTCAGTCCTCTCTGAGACCTGCAGTGAGAGGAATGAAGGTGTAGAATTAGGTGTGTCACAGCCAAGTACTTGAGGGCAATCTGCTTTTGGTACACCGACGTCAGATTGTACCAGGCAAATTTCCCTGCCCCAGCTGCTGCACCGCCGAAAGAAGTTTGCTCCCAGCCATCCACATGCCCAGCGGTTGAATGCTAGCTTGGCAAAATTGCTAGCACTTCAACTGCTGCCTTTTCAGTTGGTAGACTCTGCCCCCTTCCGTGAGTTTGTGGAATGTGCGGTTCCTCAGTGGCAGGTACCCAAACGCCACTTTTTCTCACGGAAGGCGATTCCGGCTCTCTACCGGCATGTGGAAGGCAATGTCCATGCCTCGCTGGACAGGGCGGTCAGCGGTAAGGTGCATATTACCGCTGACTCATGGTCCAGCAGGCATGGACAGGGACGTTACCTAAGTTTCACGGCGCATTGGGTGACTCTGCTGGCAGCTGGGAAGGATGCAGGACAAGGTGCAGTAGTGTTGGAGGTTGTTCCGCCACCACGCCTCCAAAATGCTGATTGTGACACACCTCTCTCCTCCACCCCCTCCTCTTCTTCTTCCTCCATGGCCTCTTCCTCGGAACCAGCGGTGCTCCGTAGGCGTTCAAGGGGCTACGCAAGTACGCAGGCCAAAAGATGCCATGCGGTGCTTGAGCTGGTGTGCTTGGGGGACAGGAGCCACACTGGGGCAGAGGTTCTGTCAGCTCTGCAGGGGCAGGTTCAGAGGTGGTTGACGCCACGCCAACTTAAGGCAGGAATGGTGGTTTGCGACAATGGCACCAACCTCCTCTCTGCCCTCCGACAGGGACAAATGACCCATGTGCCCTGTTTGGCTCACGTCCTTAACTTGGTGGTGCAGCGGTTCTTGGGCAGGTACCCGGGCTTACAGGATGTCCTGAGGCAGGCCAGGAAAGTCTGTGTGCATTTCCGCCGGTCATATAATGCCAGTGCTCGGCTGACGGACCTCCAAAAGGAGTTTAACCTGCCCAAGAACCGCCTAATCTGTGACATGCCCACCAGGTGGAACTCAACGTTGGCCATGCTGCAGCGGCTGCACACGCAGCAGAGGGCCATCAATGAGTACCTGTGCGACTATGGCACCAGGACAGGGTCAGGGGAGCTTGGTTTTTTTTCCCCACGCCAGTGGGCCATGATCAGGGATGCATGCACTGTCCTGTCACCATTCGAGGAGGCCACGAGGATGGTGAGCAGTGACAGTGCATGCATCAGTGACACTGTCCCCCTTGTCCACCTGTTGGAGCACACGCTGCGTGGAATAATGGACAGGGCACTTGAGGCAGAACAGAGGCAGGAAGAGGAGGACTTCCTTAGCTCTCAAGGCCCCCTTTATTCAGACAGTGTTCCTGCGTGCCCGCCGATCACACAGGAAGAGGACGAGGAGGAAGAGGAGGAGGAGGAAGATTGTGTCAGTATGGAGGTGGAGCCTGGCACTCAGCATCAGCAGCAGTCTTTAAGGGATCAGTCCCAAGAAACACATGGACTTGTACATGGCTGGGAGGAGGTGGCTGCGGACCATGTCGTTCTTAGTGACCCAGAGGACTCCGGACCGAATGCCTCAGCAAACCTACGCTGCATGGCCTCCCTGATCCTGCAAAGCCTGCGTAAGGATCCTCGTATTCGTGGTATCAAGGAGAAGGACCAATACTGGCTGGCAACCCTCCTTGATCCACGTTACAAGGGTAAGGTTGCGGACCTTATCTTGCCATCGCAGAGGGAGCAGAGGATGAAACATCTTCGGGAGGCCTTGCAGAAAGGTCTGTGCAACGCGTTCCCAGAGACTGGGAGGTTACAAACTCCTGTTTCTGGACAACGTGTTACTGAGGCTTCGGTCAGTCAAAGAAGGAGCGGTGGAGAAGGTGGCCGTCTGACCGATGCGTTCAGACAATTTTTTGGTCCGCAGCCCCAAGGTATGATCGGTTCCAGCAACCATCGCCAGCGTCTGTTTTACATGGTGCAGGAATACCTAGGGGCAAGATCAGACTTGGACACCTTTCCCACCGAAAATCCTCTGGGTTACTGGGTCTTGAGGATGGATCACTGGCCAGAGCTTGCACAGTATGCAATTGAGCTACTGGCCTGTCCTGCATCCAGCGTTCTTTCGGAACGCACATTCAGTGCTGCTGGAGGCGTGGTAACCGATCACAGGGTGCGTCTGTCCACCGACTTGGTCGATCGGCTGACCTTCATAAAAATGAATGAGTCTTGGATCACCACCAGCTACCAAGCACCTGATGCTGATGTAACCGAATAATTTTTTTTGAAATCTCAGATCCCTTCAAAGACTGCCTATGCTGATGCTGAGTGACTATCCCTGAGTAATTATCCTCTTCCTCCTCAATCATCACGCTGATAGCTTGTAAGAACATTTTTGGTTCTGGGCGCCACCACCAGTGCCTAAGGCACAATTTTTCAGCCCCTGTTTAACAGGGGCGTGTAATTACAATTTTTGATGTAATACTTTGCAGCAGGGCTCGTTCCTGCATTCCAACTAGAGTGTCTGTGAGGGGTTGCAGTGTTGTGGCACCAGCACCAGTGCCTAGGGCCCAATTTTTCTGCCCCTGTCTAACAGGGGCGTGTAATTACAATTTTTGATGCAATACTTTGCAGCAGGGCTCGTTCCTGCGTTCCAACTAGAGTGTCTGTGAGGGGTTGCAGTGTTGTGGCACCAGCACCAGTGCCTAAGGCCCAATTTTTCTGCCCCTGTCTAACAGGGGCGTGTAATTACAATTTTTGAAGCAATAATTTGCAGCAGGGCTCGTTCCTGCGTTCCAACTAGAGTGTCTGTGAGGGGTTGCAGTGTTGTGGCACCAGCACCAGTGCCTAAGGCCTAATTTTTCAGCTCCTGTTCAACAGGGGCATGTAATTACAATTCTTGATCTAATATTTCACAGCAGGGCCCTGTGAGGGCTTACAGTGTTGTGGCCACAGCAACACCTAAGGCCCAAATTTCTGCTGAGTATATAGGGCAGGACCCTACTTTCAAACATCTAACTTACAAACGACTCCTACTTGCAAACGGAAGGAGACAACAGGAAGTGAGATGAAATCTACCCCTAGGAAGGGAAATTCTCTCCTGTAAGAGTTAATATGGGAAAACAATTTCTCCTTTCCACTGATGCTTTCCAATCCTTGTTCCACAAAAAAACCCAAATTTTCAAAAAACATTTTTCATTGGGACAAAAAAGTGAGGTGAAATCTTCTGAAGAGGAGGAAAGACAGCAAAACAAATGTCACAGGGGTGATAACCCTTCCCTATGTTTTCCAAAAAGCTTAGAAAAGATTTTTTGGCTGGAGCTAAACACGTTAAAAATGTTCAAAATTACAAACAGATTCTACTTAACAACAAACCTACAGTCCCTGTCTTGTTTGCACCGCCTGTATACTGCTGTTCAGAGTATATAGGGCCTGGTGGCCCCACACCTTTCCTTATTTTAATTTGGGTGCGGGGTTCCCCTTAATATCCATACAAGACCCAAAGGGCCTGGTAATGGACTGGGGGGTACCCATGCCGTTTGTCTCACTGATTTTCATCCATATTGCCATGACCCGACATGACATTAAACCCGCAAGCAGTTTTAAATGAGATTTTTTCCTTTAAAAATGACATTTGGTGCAGGGACTGTTCTAAACATGGGAAACACGCGTCACTTTACAGGCATACTATAGACACCCCTCAGGTACGATATTTAAAGGAATATTTCACTTTTTTTTTTTTTTACTTTAAGCATCATTAAAATCACTGCTCCCGAAAAAACGGCCGTTTTTAAAAGTTTTTTTTGCATTGATACATGTCCCCTGGGGTAGGACCCGGGTCCCCAAACCCTTTTTAGGACAATACCATGCAAATTAGCCTTTAAAATGAGCACTTTTGATTTCGAACGTTCGAGTCCCATAGACGTCAATGGGGTTCTAACGTTCGTGCGAACTTTCGGTCCGTTCGCGGGTTCTGGTGCGAACCGAACCGGGGGGTGTTCGGCTCATCCCTAGTAATGAATACTGCGCAGTGGTCTGTCCATGGAAAAGGAATGATTTTGGATGATATGATTTCTGGTAGCATACTTGACGGGATTAGAATATGATCTATTCGTGAAAAAGAGTTATGAGGATAAGAATAATGAGTGAAGCGCCTACTAATAGGGTTCATCTCTCGCCAAGTATCTACCAGGCTATGAGTGGTGTGTAGATGTTGAAAAGTTAGGTTTATTGAGTTTGTGGTAGGTCCAGGGGGAGATTTATCTAAGAACGGGAAAATAGTAGCATTAGAATCCCCACAAATAACAACAGTACCAAACTTATGTACTTCTATAAGTTGAAAAAGGTGGGATAAGAAAGCAGTTGGGCGTTTGTTAGGGGCATAATAAGACACAATAGTAATAGGATTATCAGAAATAAATCCTGTTAGGAGAACATATCGTCCTTCAGGGTCTGTTATTTTGGATACAATGTTAAACGGAGTGGAACGGTGAAAACCAATGAGAGTTCCGCGCTGTTTAACCGTAGCTGAAGCAGTATAGAATTGTGGATATGATGATGAAAGAAATTTGGGATAAACTTTGTCAGTAAAATGCGTTTCCTGCAAACATATAATATTAGCTTTTTTCATAGCAAAAGAGCGTAAAGCCTTGGTTCGCTTATGTGGAGTATTAAACCCTTGTACATTTAATGACAAGATATTTATAGGAGCCATAAAACAACGAATGCGAATACTATAGCATAACAATCAGAGTACTCACCGAGAGCCAGGATCACCAACCCGAGAGTCAGGAGGGAATAGCAAAGATTAAAGAAAGAAGCAATAGAATAGAAAAAGAAAAAAGGAGAGGAGAATCGAACAAACCCAATATGAAGACAATTTAGCAGTATATAAAGGCTAAATAATAGGGTGTAGGAGCATCTCAGGAGAGTTTTTGGAACTCTCTGAGAGGGTCCGGGACCACCAATAGAGACCCCCATAACAATGGTAGGAGTCCTTAGGTGGAATAAAGGGCAACAAGAAATTCCTAAGGGATGTATAACATCGGAGGACCACAGGAACTATTCCATTACTATCATGGAAAAATTTCGCTTAAATTGTTACAAAAAAGAAAAAATAAAGTCAAAAACTTGAGAGGAAAAAAAACAGAAAAAAGTTAATATAAAAAAATATATATTTTTGTAACCTAACAGTAGTACGGTATGTAGCCATAATTCATTTTAGTCATGAATATGGCCAGTTTATTAACTCTGTCAGCATACTGTGCTGGAAAAAAGTAGCAAGGACAAATAACTAGTCTGGCTTAGATTGTCAGTCCATTGAATCCTCATTGTTTGGTGGTGAATGTTCATATCGACCTCGCTTGTTAAGATTTTGATGGGAAGATGTGGAATAGCTGGGTTTTGGGTCTTTGTTTTGCTGTGTAGAATGAAAATCTGAGCGCCTATGAGACTGGTCATTTGGTAAGATTGCTTCGGCTAGGCCCATATCAAATAGGGCTGACTTCAAGTCCTCTGAAGAGCGACAAACATATTTTGTTTCCAAATGAGTAAATCTGAGACAAAAAGGAAATCCCCATTTATAGGAAATTTGATTTCTCTGGAGTACCTGGAGTTGAGGTTTAAGTGCACGTCTTTTTGAAACCGTTAGTGGGGACAAATCTGTGAAGAGTTGATAGGTATTGCCCTGGAAGCTAAGAGATTCTCTCCCTCTAGCAGCTGTTAGTATCTGTTCTTTGGTTCTGTAAAAGTGCAATTTAGCTATAATATCCCTCGGGGGACCATTTATTTTGCGTGGGGCTAACGCTCTATGCACTCTATCCATTTCGAACCTGTCAATAGGGTTCCAGGTAATAATTCTTGAAAGAGCGCCGTGATATTAGCCTGCAGGTCTAGAACAGATTCAGGGATTCCCCTAATTCGCAGATTCGATCGACGATCTCTGTTCTCTTGGTCCTCTAAACGATTTTGTAATGTAAGGTTTTCCTCTTTTAGTACCTTCATCTCAGACATGTAGTTCTGTGTAAAATTATCAATTTCATCAACCCTCAGTTCTAAGTCAGCTGTTCTCTGACCTAGTTCTCTAATTTCTTTAGTCAGTTTGTCAGTTATATGATCAGAAGTCTGTTTGAGGGCTTTCTGAAGCATACATTCAAATTTTTTGAAGATGTCAGACTGTGTAGCAGCTTGTAATTCACAGTATTCATATTCAGACTCAGACTCACCGTTAGCAGCCTGTGTCTTCTGACTGTGAGGTAAAGATTTTTCAGTGTATTCACCGCTGTGCTGACTGTGAGGTAAAGATTTTCCAGTTTATTCACCGCTGTGCTGACTGTGAGGTAAAGATTTTCCAGTGTATTCACCGCTGTGCTGACTGTGAGGTAAAGATTTTTCAGTGTATTCACCACTGTGCTGACTGTGAGGTAAAGAATTTCCAGTGTATTCACCGCTGTGCTGACTGTGAGGTAAAGATTTTTAGTGTATTCACCGCTGTGCTGTGGGGGAGAGGATGCCGCCGCCATTCCAGCCGACAGCCTGTGTGCAGTTTCCTTCGTTTTTCCTGCTTTAATTTTCATTTTAGGAGCTCTCAAGACCATTGTCAGTGAAGCTGACAGTATTAGGTAGGATTTTCTGCAGTTTTGGGATACTTGCTGGTTCACTGGGACCTGTAGTCCTCCGATGAAAACTCCAGAGGAGCGGAGCTCTAAGGTAACATTACCTTCACCTCAGGCTGCCGCACATGCGCCCGTGGAGGTTTTCTTTACACTTGCTCTGTATCCCTGCTTGTCAGGGATTAAATTTTTACTGAGACAAATCCTTGTGCAGCCAGCAGTAAAACTGTGTGCTGTTACCTCCTTGTATTACTGCCGGTTTGCCACAGAGCTATGAGTGTCACCTCATCCTGGTTGCCAGTTGTTGCAAAGAAGGTAAGGGGCACCGTTCAGGTAAGAGTTTTCTTTCAGGTATATAGGAAGAGAACTATGAGCTCTTGCCATTTAGTCCCTCCAGATTGGAAGGCATCATGCACAGCCTAAATTGGGCCTGTGCCACTTATGCCTTAGCAAGGAAAGCCCTGTATGTTGGCAAAACACTCTAAAAGTGTTGTTTCCATTCACCCTGTGGGCAAATCAAATGAATATGACTGTATGAATCCTGCTGGTTCAAGCAGCCAAGGATAAAGGTGACGACACTTAACATTCATTAAACATGTGGTCAATACACCCTAAAGGAGTGTTTCCACTTACCCTGTGAAGGAGTTACTTATCCTGGTAATGAGGAGTCTCCAAACCTTCCCAGGCAAACAATCCTCTTCAGACTCTTCCAAAGAGAAGATACGGATGAACATGAATGCAAGAATGCTGCCTTGTTCAAGCAACCAAGGATAAAGATAACCACACCTAACCGGTTGTCACATTAATTAAGCATGTGGTCCATACACTCTAAAGGAGTTGTTTCCACTCACCCTGTGAAGGGGCTACCTATTCTGGCAAAGAGCAGTCTCCAAGCATTCCCAGGCAAACAATCCTCTTCAGACTCTTCCAAAGAGAAGATACAGATGAAAATAACTGTATGAATCTTGGTGGATTCAAGCAGCCAAGGATGAAGATGACACCGCCTAACAGGCTGTCACATTCATTAAACACATGGTTAATACACTCTAAAAGAGATGTTTCCACTCACCCTGTGAAGGGACAGGATCCAGGAAATTGGCACGTCTCCTACCTAGCTGGAATAAAGTTTGGGCTGTCCATCCTGCTCCGCTGGGATGTGGTCCCTGTGTTCACATGCTAAATGCATCTTCAGGAAACCCCTCTGCTGGTCTCTGGGGCGGCATATGAGGTGTAAAGTGCCATATCATGGCTGAAGTGGACACTTGCATGGGCATCCGCAGCATAGGGCAAGGGGGGGGTTGTGACGGATCCTATCCCACACTCCACTGAGTGCTTCCGTCAGTAACACTGCTTTCTCCAGTCTGACCATCAGAGAGATATATTATTATAGCTGCATTGAATACAAGTCTAGCCAAAAATAGCTTGTAGAATCTTGAATGCTTTATTGGACTATGTAACTATGTAACTATGTGACAGAATACAGCCTTTTTATACACATTTAACACAAGGGGTTAGATAACGAGGTAGGGCTGACTCATGGATACTCCCCCCCTCCCCTCTAGCAAAAACTTAAAAGACAATAATATAATTAACATGTTAATTAAGACAACACTTAAGGCAGCCCTGGTGACCAGACAGTTCGTCTCCGCAGGTCATTGTGATCAGCTCTTTCAAGAATCATGTATTGTTCAGAATTAACAACCAAGAATAGTTTTTGGGCAAGTCCAAAAAAATAGTCTCTCAGAAATGTAACAAAAAAAAGATTAATATAGCAATACCAAATAACAGGGTGAATGTGGACAGAAAAAGGTCCTTGCAGCCAGTGTCCGCGACAGGGGTCAATTGCCCCCCCAGAAATCGTAAGAAGGTAGAGGTCGACTGATATATCGGAGAAGGGAGGAGGAACGTGGGGTTCCTCCTTCCTTCTCCACACACTGTTGGCAGAGCAGCGCCGCGGTGTGTAAAACTGTATGAAGAGAGAGAGGAGCTGTCAAAATTGAGGTTGGATGTCGGGGGTGGGCGGGACCCGGGGTGGGCGGGACCTGGGGTGGGCGGGACCCAGCTATCCAACACTAGCCAATGGGATGGGATCTGGGTGAGCCGCTACGTGTATGTGACCCCGCCCCTTTCTTAAATAGCCCAATCATTGGCTGGATAGCTGCTGGGTCCCGCCCACCCCAGGTTCCGCCCACCCCAGGTTCCGCCCACCCCAGGTTCCGCCCACCCCGGGTCCCACCCACCTCTGACATCACACTGAATTTGTCAGCTCCCCTCTCTCTCTCTCCATACAGTTTCACACAGTTACACTATCGACTGTGAAACCTGCCATTGCCATCCAGTGCCACCTGCCAGTGCCATCTGCCAATGCCAACCAGTGCCTGCCAATGCCACCTGCCAGTGCCAACCAGTGCCACCTGCCAGTGCCACCTGCCAGTGCCATCCAGTGCCAATCAGTGCCTGCCAGTGCCACCTGCCAGTGCCAATCAGTGCCATCTGCCAGTGCCAACCAGTGCCACCTGCCAGTGCCATCCAGTGCCACCTGCCAGTGCCAATCAGTGCCACCTGCCAGTGCCAACCAGTGCCATCTGCCAGTGCCACCTGCCAAAAAAAAATCGGCCTAAAATATCGGCCACAAAAATCTGCATCATATATCGCCCATCAGCCACCCTGATTTCCAAATATTGGCATCGACCGGAGAAAAACCCACATCGGTTGACCTCTATAAGAAGGTGCTGAAGAGTGAAGACAGTTGCCCTGTGTAACACAATGGCCCCCATGGCCGCCTCCGCAGCAGCCGTGGACTTTTTTTTCTACGTCTGCTGGCCTGGGGCTGCTCTCAGTCTGTTCCAGCTTATCACAGATTGATACAGACATCCGTCCCTCCCTCCCTCACCCCCAGCCCGATCATCGGATTGGCTCTGACTGCCGCTCGGGCCTCTGCTTGACATCTCGGCTGTTCCGGAAAATGACTGGTTGCCTCAGCCTGCCTGTGTAACGTCGCTATGCCGATCTGGCTGGCGCTGTGTCGGCTCCTCCCACTGGTGCGTGCAGTGGCCGAGAGAGAATATGCTGCCAGTGCTATTGTATCACTGAAGAACCACAGGTAACAGCACTGCAGTGCAACTGTGCCAGTTAGGAAAAAAAAAAAAAATATATATATATATATATATATATATATATATATATATATATTGCTTGGAAAGTTGGACAGCTGAGCTATTGTTTGTGTTGTGTGTTATAATATCGACTTCACTTTGTATGGAAGTTACTCAGTCTCTTAGGCATACCAGTCCATGATGCCCATATAAATATAGCCTAGAGAATGTACATCTTTCTATATTGCAATGTATAGCAATACATCTGTTGTGGCCATATTTTGATCTTGATGAAAACAACCTACACTATGTACAGTCTGTTTACATAAAGATCAAAATATGGCCACAACAGATGTATTGCAATACATTGCAAATAGAAAGATGTACATTCTCTAGGCTATATTTATATGGGCATGGAGTGAAGCTGAATTATCTCTAGAGCTATTTCACACTGTCATCTGGCCGCATTATCGGTAAAGCGCCATTAGTTTTAGTGGCGCTTTACCATTGTTTTAGCTGCGCTATTCGGCCGCTAGCGGAGCGCCTTTAACCCCTGCTAGTGGTCGAAGAAAGGGTTAAATGCGACTGTGTATCGCCACTGCCGAATCGCAGCGAAAAAAGTTCTGCGGACGCCCATGGACACTTGCCTTATTTTTACTGAGATACTGAGCTTCATTATGGATGAGGCACTGCACTGTTGCTTAATAGTCATTGAACAAGCTCAATGATTTTTGCCTGCCTTCTGTTTCTGCAAAAAAACACATGCCAACCCTAAATAAAGACCAGCACCACCAGAGAAGGTAAGGGGGCAGTGCCCATCTGCTTCTTAGGCAAACAGCCCTCTTGAGACTCTTACAAATAGGGAGATGTGGATGAACATGACTGTATGAATCTTGCTTTGTTCAAGCAATCAGTGATGAAGATGACTAGGGCCAAAAGGTTGTCACAATTTATTAAGCATGTGGTCAAAATGCTCTAAATGAGTTGTCTGAATGCCCCTTGTGCAAGAGTAGTTGCACTAGTAATCTATTCTTGCAAGGTCCAGTTTTCCATCCAAAACCAGTAACTGGTCTCAAGGACTTTCTCAGGCCAATCAAACTTCTTCAGACTCTTCCAAAGAAAAAGATGCAGATCAGGATGACCTTTATCCAGTTCGAGCCCTCCTTTGTAAGTATTTCAAGTGCCTCCAAAGACTACTTTGCAATTTCCCTATGGTGACTGAATTAAAGCTCATGCTAGAAAAATGGAGCAAAAGCATGTTTTCACAGCAGATGTCAAAGTTATGCCCTCGTGAAGAGGAAGGTGTCCAGCATTTGGAGTCACCCGTTTTGGTCGGTGTGTCCCTAATAGGACTGGCCAGATACATTACTTTACTATTAGAAGATGTGTCCTTCAGGGAAGTAATCATTTACTGCATTATTTATAATAGAAGACGAAGCGTAAATTGACAGCAAGGTTCTCTGATTGTGGATAGTCTGACTTCCTGCCTCAGGGTAAATGTCTGAGTTGGTGGTTGGCGAATAGAGAACAGGATCATCTGACCCGTACACAGTCCTTCTATAATTAGAAGCCCAACTAATCATGGTTCAAAGTATGCCTGTCAAATCTTCTCAGTTGCCACACAGTGGCACAAGGTCAAGTTCAAGTTAGCGTCCTGGATTTTAAGAGGCGAAGGTTTGCGAATTTAGGTTGCTCTTCGAGAATGGTAGATACCCTCACGAGAGCACAGAAGAGCAGCATAAATAAAGTCTTTAACAAAGTCTGGCAAAAATTCCAAGAATATGCTACGTAAGAAGGGAAGCAAGAATTTGTCACGTCCTCGGTTTTGTTCAAAGAGATCTCAACATGGGCCTGAGCGCAGGCACACTCAAAGGGCACATCCCTGCCGTGTCAGCCCTTAGCGGGACTCAGTGGACCTATGATTCTTCAATTCTTAAGGCTGTAGTAAAGCTAAGGCCTCCCAGAGCCCCCACGTTTTTACATGGGACCACACCAGTGGTGGCCTGCCCATAGGGGGCACAGGGGCGCGAAGCTACTCATCATAGAAATATAAAAAATAAAAAATACTGGCCCTTTAAGTGTGTGCGGGATGCTAGAAATATTTCCAATGCAACACATCACTTTAGGGAATGTCACCAGGGCAATCTCTCCTCTTTCCCCTTTAGAGGAATAGAGCGGTTGTCTCATTTGCCCAGAGGAGGTGACAGGGAGAGAAGGCTACTGGGGAGAGAAGCATTGTGGATTTTTAGATTAAAAACTAGATCGCCTCAGGGGTTAAACCTGAGGTGGAATTTGGATTCGCACTTACATTAAGCATGCCTCTCCCCAGAGTCTCCTCTCTCTTTCTCTCTTTTCCTCTTCTGGTGTCTTTTTCACATACCTGAATTATTATTTTTATTTTATTTTTCACTTTTTGTATCTAATGTTTTTTGTATTTCATGGTGTGTTTTAATCATGTATATGTGCATGAGTGTATGCATGAGTGTGTGCACACATGTACTTATTATCACTCTAAGGTGTGTGACAAATAGTAGCATACATATGGATCACCCAATATGCAGTATAGCTGATTCCCCTTTTTTGGATAATTGCCTGTAGTCAATTAAGACAATTAATGGGTGGAGACAGTGATCCTTGGAGCTACTATTTATTTTCAAAGTTTCATGTCTGTAATGTGGTTATGATTAAGGCCTTATAGGCTGAAACGCGTGAACTGTTCTTATTTGCGTTTGGTCACTGTGGCCTGTCAATAAATATTATACTTCTTAAGAGCAATCACCGGAGTGCGGATCATCTTTTCCTCATTTCCCTACTCAGCCAGCGACTGTGGATCGAGCACCTGAGAGCTCTGCTTTCTATGTGATGTATGGGTAGTAGCACTGACTTTTTTGTTTATATGCCGGACACACAGGTGTATGGGAAGCATGACGAGCTGCAATCACTGAAAAAAATAAATAAAATAATGGCCCTTTAGGTTTGTGCAGGGTGACGGACACACAGCTGTTATGGGAAGCATGACTTGTTTGCAATCATGTGATTGCAAGCAAGAAGCTATATTGGCTTCCTTTTGAAAGTCCTCGGGGCACTGAGCTCTGAACACTCCCTCTATAGCATTGTTCCCTGCTGTGGTGTGTGATTGGAGGGTCCTGTGCCCTCACTTCCGGTTTCTCTAACTCATCCCCGAAGGTCTGAAGGTGGATGACAGGCGACTTGTGTGAGAGCTGTGAGTACGAGGGGGGACATCTGATGTAAAGGGAGGCTCTGATGGGGAAATTAAATGTAAAGGGAGGCTCTGATGGGGACATCTGCTGTAAAGGGGGCTCTGATGGTGACATCTAATATAAAGGGGGGGCTCTGATGGTGAAATTTTATGTAAAGGAGGACTCTGATGGTGGCATCTGATGTAAAGGAGGACTCTGATGGTGACATCTAATGTAAAGGGGGCTCTGATGGTGACATCTAGTGTAAAGGGGGGCTCTGATGGTGACATCTAATGTAAAGGGGAGCTCTGATGGTGACATTTAATGTAAAGGAGGGCTCTGATGATCACATCTGATGTAAAAGAGGACTCTGATGGTGACATCTAATGTAAAGGGGGGCTCTGATGTTGACATCTAATGTAAAGGAGGACTCTGATGGTGACATGTGATGTAAAGGAGGACTCTGATGATGACATATAATGTAAAGGGGGCTCTGATGGGGACATCTAACATAAAGAGGGGGCTCTGATGGTGAAATTTTATGTAAAGGAGGACTCTGATGGTGGCATCTGATGTAAAGGAGGACTCTGATGGTGACATCTAGTGTAAAGGGGGGCTCTGATGGTGACATCTAACGTAAAGAGGGACTCTGATGGGGATATCTAATGTAAAGGAGTGGAGGACTCTGATGGTGACATCTAATGTAAAGGGGGACTCTGATGGGGACATTTAATGTAAAGGGGGGCTCTGATGGTGACATCTAATGTAAAGGAGGACTCCGATGGTGACATCTAATGTAAAGGGGGGCTCTGATGGTGACATCTAATGTAAAGGAGGACTCTGATGGTGATATCTAATGTAAAGGAGGGCTCTGATGGTGAAATCTAATGTAAATGGGAACTCTGATGGGGACATCTAATGTAAGGGAGCGGAGGACTCTGATGGTGACATCTAATGTAAAGGAGGACTCTGATGGGGACATCTAATGTAAAGGAGGACTCTGATGGAGACATCTAATGTAAAGGAGGACTCTGATGGAGACATCTAATGTAAAGGGGGCTCAGGTGGTGACATCCAATGTAAAGGTGCGGAGGACTCTGATGTTTACATCGAATGTAAAGGAAGACTCTGATGGGGACATTTAATGTAAAGGGGGGGCGCTGGTTACATCTAATGTAAAGGAGGGCTTGATGGTGATATCTAATGTAAATGGGAACTCTGATGGGGACATCTAATGTAAAGGAGCGGAGGACTCTGATGGTGAAATCTAATATAAAGGGGGACTCTGATTGGGACATCTAATGTAAAGGTGCGGAGGACTCTGATGGGGACATCTAATGTAAAGGGGGGCTCAGGTGGTGACATCTAATGTAAAGGCGGACTGTGATGGTGACATCTGATGTAAAGGGGGCTCTGATGGTGACATCTTATGTAAAGGAAGACTCTGATGGGAACACCCGATGTAAAGAGGGATTTTGGTGAGGACACCTGATTTATAGGGGGGCACCTGCGTTAAACGGGGACTCTGATTGGGACATCTGATGTAAAAGAGGGCTCTGATGAGGACACCTTATGTTAAGTGGTTTTATTTTCTTTTACTTGAAATGTAGATGTGATTGGCCTATTGTGACAGGCACAGTGAGGCTGCATATGATGGCACAGTGAGTCTGAAATTGATGGGCACAGTGAGGCTGCAATTGATGGGCACAGTGAGTGTCAGGAAGATCCTGCCAGTAACAGGCATCCTGAGCGTGCAGTTGCACGATCGCGCGCAAGGGAGCGCGCGCGCCCATTAGCACCAGGCGGGCTATTTAAACCAGACTGTCACACTGGGATCTTGCTGTCTGCTCTACAGCGTTATGTGTGATCCTTGAGAACCCGTTCCTGTGCTAAACCCAGCTTGCTCCTGACTATCCATGTTGTCTGCATCTAATCCCAGCTTGTCTCTGACCATCCCTGTCATCCGCCTGTATCCTACCCTGGCT
Source organism: Aquarana catesbeiana (assembly GCF_042186555.1). Classification (NCBI taxonomy): domain Eukaryota; kingdom Metazoa; phylum Chordata; class Amphibia; order Anura; family Ranidae; genus Aquarana; species Aquarana catesbeiana. The sequence continues at coordinate 440,171,142 of NC_133327.1, read as the reverse complement.
TGTCTGACTACTCTTCTGCCTGACCCTCTGGCACATCCACTGTCTGCCTGACTACCGACTCGGCTTGTCTGACTCTCCAGTCTCACTATCCTGGTTCCAGTCTGCTGTCTGGTTCCAGTCTGCTGTCCGGTTCCAGTCTGCTGCACCAGCCTGCTGATCCAGCTCCCTCCAGGTTCCAGTCTACCTTCCGGCTCAGTCTGAGGTTCTTCTGCACAGTGCTTCCTGAGTTCCAGACCCACCTCCTGCCGTTGATCCTGCCAGGCACTCGTGCCACTCTTGACTCCTGTGCTTCCTGTTCACCCTACCAGGGCCCTCGAGTTGGAGCCGCAAGAGAGGCCATCCCCTGCAAGTCAGGCTCATCCACAAGGTACGTGACAGTAGCAGACAGCCATGACCGAGCCCGAGCAGGGAGCCTCTCCTATGGAAGAACTTTGTATGCACCTGGCAGGCCTTACCCAGGCTGTTAAAAGTCTCCAGGAAGGATATATACGTTTGGAAGAACGGGTCCAAGTACTTTCTGGTGCCACTACAACTCAGGGGCCTTCTCACCCATCTACTTCTGCTACCAGTACTACTTCTCCTACAGTAGTTATGCTGCCTCCTGAACCAAGAGTTCCCACTCCTGAAAAGTTTTCCGGGGAACAAAGTAAATTCAGGGCATTCCGGAATTCATGCGAACTGTACTTTGCCCTCCAACCTCGCACCTTTTCGCTTGAAGCCAGTAAAGTGGGCTTTGAGATTTCGTTACTTCTGGGTGACCCTCAAACATGGGCCCACCGCCTTCTGGAACAGCATTCCTAGTTCCAGTCTGCTGTCCGGTTCCAGTCTGCTGTCTGGTTCCAGTCTGCTGCACCAGCCTGCTGATCCAGCTCCCTCCAGGTTCCGGTCTACCTTCCGGCTCAGTCTGAGGTTCTTCTGCACAGTGCTTCCTGAATTCCAGACCCACTGCCGTTGATCCTGGCAGGCACTCATGCCACTCTTGACTCCTGTGCTTCCTGTTCACCCTACCAGGGCCCTCGAGTCGGAGCCACAAGAGAGGCCATCCCCTGCAAGTCGGGCTCCTCCACAAGGTACGTGACAGTGAGGCTGCATATGATCATATGATGGGCACAGTTTTATCTAGCAGTAATGATACAGAATTACCTGATAAATGGCTACTTACAGTCCTGCATTAATAACAGTTTAATTTTTCAGTTTGTTTGCGCCTCCCCCCAATAATTCTGAGCACCAGCTGCCACTGGACTTCACAATACAGGGGGTCCCCGGGTTACAAACAAGATAGGGACTTTAGGTTTGTTCTTAAGTTGAATCTGTTTGTAAGTCGGAACAGGTACATTTTTTAAGTGTAGCTCCAGACAAAAAATCTATTTTTAAGTTTTGTAGATAGCATAGGGAAGGGTTATCACCCCTGCAACATTTGTTTTGCTGTCTGTGTCCCTGTTCAGAAGATTTCACCTCACTTTCTGTCCCAATGACAATTGGATTTTGAAAATTTGGGGTTATTAGGGAAATAAGGATTGGTGATAAAGCATCAGTGGAGACACCTTTTTCCCATATTAACTCTTACAGGAGTGAATTTCCCTTCCTAGGGGTAGATTTCCTCTCACTTCCTGTTGTCTCCCTCCGTTTGTAAGTAGGAGTCGTTTATAAGTCGGATGTTTGTAAGTAGGGGACCCCCTGTAGTACTCCACTACCTGTCTGCTCCAAAAATCTATGATGGTTATTGTAGTTACTTGTCTGAGTTGGTGGCTCTAGGGTATAAAGAACCCTATAAGTCCTTCGAGGCAGACAGAGTTATTCTGCTCCCTATGCTGGATTCTTTTCCAAAGTGGCCTCAAAATTCCATTTAAGTCAAGAACTTGTGTTGCTTACTTTCTTCTGGAAGATGGATACAATTTTAGTCCTTTGGATGTCAGGGGGACACTGCAGACTTTTTTTTTTCACAATAAAGTTTATTGTAAATATAGAAACAGAAAGAAAATGGGATAATAGAATACAAGGTATGGTGGGTATTACAAATACCCAAAATGTATACGTATAACAAGAAATACATTGTTGTAACATAGATGTATAGCTATAAACAGGTATATGGAATATGGCAATGCATATTTTAAAATTTTTCTCTTTTTTTTTTTTCCTTCCTCCCTCCCTCTTCCTTTCTCTTCTTTCCCTTCCATACAAAATCATTGTGATTGTAAGTCATTAAAGGCAAGGAGGGGTGAATGGGAATGCATATCAGGTAGTTAATGGCAAATACATTCAAAACAAATCGGAATTAGATATGAACACACATACAGTGGGGACGGAAAGTATTCAGACCCCCTTAAATTTTTCATTCTTTGTTATATTGCAGCCATTTGCTAAAATCATTTAAGTTAATTTTTTTTCCTCATTAATGTACACACAGCACCCCAAATTGACAGAAAAACACAGAATTGTTGACATTTTTGCAGATTTATTAAAAAAGAAAAACTGAAATATCACATGGTCCTAAGTATTCAGACCCTTTGCTGTGACACTCATATATTTAACTCAGGTGCTGTCCATTTCTTCTGATCATCCTTGAGATGGTTCTACACCTTCATTTGAGTCTAGCTGTGTTTGATTATACTGATTGGACTTGATTAGGAAAGCCACACACCTGTCTATATAAGACCTTACAGCTCACAGTGCATGTCAGAGCAAATGAGAATCATGAGGTCAAAGGAACTGCCTGAAGAGCTCAGAGACAGAATTATGGCAAGGCACAGATCTGGCCAAGGTTACAAAAAAATTTCTGCTGCACTTAAGGTTCCTAAGAGCACAGTGGCTTCCATAATCCTTAAATGGATGATGTTTGGGATGACCAGAACCCTTCCTGTGGCTGGCCGTCCATCCAAGAAGAGCCTTGGTGAGAGAGGTAAAGAAGAACCCAAAGATCACTGTGGCTGAACTCCAGAGATGCAGTCGGGAGATGGGAGAAAGTTGTAGAAAGTCAACCATCACTGCAGCCCTCCACCAGTCGGGGCTTTATGGCAGAGTGGCCCGACGGAAGCCTCTCCTCAGTGCAAGACACATGAAAGCCTACATGTAGTTTGCTAAAAAACACCTGAAGGACTCCAAGATGGTGAGAAATAAGATTCTCTGGTCTGATGAGGCCAAGATAGAACTTTTTGGCCTTAATTCTAAGCGGTATATGTGGAGAAAACCAGGCACTGCTCATCACCTGTCCAATACAGCCCCAACAGGGAAGCATGGTGGTGGCAGCATGCTGTGGGGGTGTTTTTCAGCTGCAGGGACAGGACGACTGGTTGCAATCGAGGGAAAGATGAATGCGGCCAAGTACAGGGATATCCTGGATGAAAACGTTCTCCAGAGTGCTTAGGACCTCAGACTGGGCAGAAGGTTTACCTTCCAACAAGACAATGACCCTAAGCACACAGCTAAAATAATGAAGGAGTGGCTTCAAACAACTCCGTGACTGTTCTTGAATGGCCCAGCCAGAGCCCTGACTTAAACCCAATTGAGCATTTCTGGAGAGACCTAAAAATGTCTGTCCACCAACGTTTACCATCCAACCTGAGGCCCGGTTCACACTGATGCGAGTTCATAACGAATGCGATGCGTCAAAAGCACTTTAAATTCGCATGTCATCCCTAAAGTCATTGTTTTCAATGACGGTTGTTCACATACATGCGTTGCGATTCCTCTATGAATGCGATGCAATAAAAAAAAGGGTCTTGTGCAAGTTTACTGCGTTGCATTGTGAATTTAGTCTCCATAGACATCAATGTAAATCGTTCTTGAATCGCATTTGATGGTTCACATATGTGCGAATTTGTAACCTCCAGCTCCTCCTCCCAGTACTTCCCCCTCACCTCCTCCCAGTACTGCCCCCTCACTTCCTGTTTCCTGTCTCATGTCCATATGCAAACAGATAAGATGGCCCCCAGGCGTCGGAACAGCATCGACAATGAGGAGCTCATCAGGCTTGTCTGTGACAGGCCATATATATGGGACAGCCGTATACCTGAATATAAAAATAATGCCCAGAAGGGCAGAGGCTGGGAAGAAATTTGTAAAACTTTGTATTCAGACTGGGAAGACTTCACACCACAAGTTCACAAACATAAACCTAAGTACAAATGTATTCATCCCACTCACCACCAATCCCTCTGACCACCAATGTAAGGTCATGCATCCCGCTGATCACCCATGTAAGGGCATGCATCCCACTGACCACAAATCCCTCTGACCACCAATGTAAGGGCATGCATCCCACTGACCACCAATGTAAGGGCATGCATCCCACTGACCACCAATGTAAGGGCATGCATCCCGCTGACCACCAATGTAAGGGCATGTATCCCACTGGTGACCAATGTAAGGGCATTCATCCCACTCACCACCAATGTAAGGGCATGCACCCCACTGACCACAAATCCCTCTGACCACCAATGTAAGGTCATGCATCCCACTGACCACCAATGTAAGGGCATGCATCCCACTGACCACCAATGTAAGGGCATGCATCCCACTGACCACAAATGCCACTGACCAGCTGTGTAATGAGCATTGTTCTCACTCAGCACCAATTAATTGTTTATGTTTTATTTGATTACAGAAGAACTCATACATACTAGGTGGCGAAGCCTCAAGGATATACTTCAAAGACACCAGAGACTGGAGCGTGAAGCAAGAAGTGGGTCTGGTGCCGCCCCAAAGCGCCCCTATGCTTTTGCGAGATACCTGGATTTTCTCAAGCCAGTTCTAGAATTAAGGAAGTAAGTTTACATACAAGAATACCTCTCTCTACCATCCCTCTCTAATTTACCTGTCCTCCCCCTAACCTTCACTTCTACCGCTATCATCTTTAGTTAGAATTTCAAGTATCAACTTTTGTATTTCAGCACAGAAGCAAGTTGGCTAGAGGAGGAGGAAGAGGTAGAGGAGCATGCTGCTATTGTTGACGTAGATGAGGGAGTATCATTTGCTTGCACAAACATAGAGGATTCATCATCTATGGAGGTAGAGGGTGACGCAATCGATGTACATGAATCATCTACTCAGGAGCAAGATAATGAGGATACTGACATTTCTACACCTTCCAACAGGAAGGCAAAGGCAAACATCTACCTCACGCAGGAAGCGAAGCAGCAGGGCAGCAGAACAGGTGGAAGACCAAGATGATACAAATAAATTACTCAATATAGTGTCAGGGATCACTGAACAAATCGATGTTCAGAGATGCCCTCATACTATGTTTGCCCTAAGTTTGGTGCCTCTTCTCAAAGAGGTCTTGCCAGACCATTACTTCAACATGAGGATTGCAGTGCAACATTGAATACATTCCTTCACTATGCCAAGCCATGTTTCAGAGCCAACGCACGAGAGTACTAGTACTCAAATAATTACACCCATTTCTTCTGCTTCAAAGCCTGCACCAAACCCTTATCCTTCTAGTTTTTCTGACCACTCAAGCATATATGAGGCCCCCCAGATCAAGAATCCCATATCCGATTCCTCCACCAATTGCTTCCTTAATGACCCCTCCAACTAGAACCCCTGGTATAACAAGAGCAATGGAATTGAGACCATGCGACTCAATTCCTCACCATTTACCACAACAAAGCAGAGTACCACAGCTCTACAATCAAATGCCATCCATGCCAAGCCACTATACACCTGTGTCAAGACCTATGGAATAGCTCAAACAAATCATTCCTAGTCCTTATCCATATAGAAATCAATCACTTGAAGTTAATTCAATCGAGCCTCCCACAAATGCACAATATGGGCCCCCGAGTGAACCACCGGATAGAGTGATATCCCCACCTGTGCCTTTGAGGTAAGCAACGCCTGAGCAACAGAGTGTTACAACATATTTGAATTTATAGATTCAAATATGTTGTAACACTCTACCTGCAGCCTACCTGTTGAATGGCACTGCCACTTTCATGTTGTTAATCCATATTGGATTTGTTTATGTTATGTTTTGTATTGTTTAGTGGATTTGCATCCCACCTGAACACCAATGTCAGGACTTGTATCACAACTCTGACCAAAATGTAAGGGGATGCATCCTACTGACCAGCAATCCCACTGACCACCAATGTAAGGGCATTTATCCCACTGACAAGCAATCCCACTGACCACCAATGTCAGGGCTTGTATCCCACCTCTGACCAAAATGTAAAGGGCTGTGGTACGATTATGCTATATGGGCCCGCCCAGAGTGAACCACCGGATAGAGTGATATCCCCGCCTATACCTTTGAGGCTAGCAACACCTGAGAAACAGAGTGTTACTACTTTTTGGAATTGATAGATGCCTACCTGTTGAATGGCACTGGCACTTTCATGTTGTTAATCCATATTGGATTTGTTCACATTATGTTTTGTATTTTGTTGTGGATTTGCATCCCACCTCTGACCACCAATGTCAGGGCTTGTATCCCACCTCTGACCAAAATGTAAAGGCATGCAATCCTAAACACCACCAATGTAAGTACATTTATCCCACTGACAAGCAATCCCACTGACCATCAATCTAAGGTCATGTATCCCACCTCAGACCAAAATGTAAAGGGCTGTGGTGCGATTATGCAATATGGGCCCACCCCGAGTGAACCACCGGATAGAGTGATATCCCTGTTTGTACCTTTGAAGCTAGTAACGCCTGTGAGAAACAGAGTGTTACTATTATTTTGAATTGATAGATGCCTACCTGTTAAACAACACAGCCTCTTTCATGTTGTTAACCATATTGCATTTGTTTACGTTGTAAAACTTTTTTGGTCCTACCAACTTTTCAGGTCCACGTGGATTATGCAGTGGGATACATGTACAAAAGTAGGATGAAGAGAGAGAGTACAAGAGTGAGGTAGAGGTTTAGGTGCTTCTTTTTGGACAAGAAAAGTGAAAATGTCCAGTATGTCCATAAAGACTATAGAAACAGATAGGAAGTAGGAGGGTCATAGGAAGTAGGATGGTCTGATAAAGTTCGAGGGTCTGAGAAACTTGGAGGGTCTGAGGAAGTGAGAGGCTCTGAGGAAGTGAGAGGGTCAGAGGAAGTGAGAGGGTCAGATTAAGTTAGAGGGTCTGAGGAAGTGAGAGGGTCTGAGGAAGTGAGAGGGTCAGAGGAAGTGAGAGGGTCAGAGAAAGTGAGAGGGTCAGATTAAGTGAGAGGGTCTGAGGAAGTGAGAGGGTCTGAGGAAGTGAGAGGGTCAGAGGAAGTGAGAGGGTCAGACTAAGTTAGAGGGTCTGAGGAAGTGAGAGGGTCAGAGGAAGTGAGAGGGTGAGAGGAAATGAGAGGGTCTGAGAAAGTTAGAGGGTCATACTAAGTTTGACTTGAAAGAAGAGATCGAGTGAGGGGGAAGAAAGCATGAAGGGTGAGAGAAAGGGAAGAAGGAGACAGAGTATTATCTCCTCGTTATGTGTTTCTTTACAATGTTTGAAGTATGATTATTTCCCGAAAATGTTTCAAAAAGTATGTAATTACATGAAGATTACAGATTAAAAAAATAATTTATTTTTTTTGGGAAGACAACTATGGTGTGATATCTGTCTGCATTGCTTCTATTGGTTACTATGGCGCAAATCATCCATCTCATGAACCATGACCGGTACAGCTTACCTCCTGGAACCTATAAACCCAATTGTAAGTATATTGCTTATCGATGTGTATTTGTCTATTGATGCACTGATTGGAGATGTCAGGGTTAGGCTACATTTTATGGTTAGGGTTACGGAAAGGGTTAAGGTTATCTGTAGTGAGGATATGGTATGGGAAGATCGATATGTACACAACACACTCTGTAAAATAATGACACGTGAACAGTATCAAATTAAATTTTTTATTTTTAACGTTGAAAATTGACACCATGCAAATATGTGAAGCAGAGTACAGCATTTTAACCTATTGCATCAAGCTGCCACGATAGCTGCCCATTTGCTGACATAAAATAATCTGTGAAGTCCTGGCGCACATTTCCCCCACTGTAGTTGCCACGGGTTCTGATCCATGTTGGATCTTTGAGGTCATGCATCAAAGAGTCCTCAAATTACCCATCTCGAGCACAAACAAAATTGTTCAATGCACATGCTGCTTGCACTGCACCGATGGCATGCTCCATACTGAGGCTGATCGGTGAATGCAGGAAACGCCACTCTTTGGCAAGTATGCCAAAAGCACACTCCACTACACGTTTTGCCCTTGACAGTCAGTAATTGAATACCCTCTTTGCAGTGGACAGTCCCCTGTTTGCATATGGCCGTATAAGGTGCTCAGAAATAGGGAATGCCTCATCCCCAACAAACACATAAGGCTCCAGAGGTTGATTTGTTCCAAGAAGTGGGAGATTATCAGGAAGGTTCAGTGAGTTTTCTCAAAGCATCTTGCCAAAAGAAGAATGCGAGAAGATGCTGGAGTCAGAGCTACTTCCATATGATCCTATATCCACATAGGTAAAGGAATAATTGGCATCAGCCACTGCCATTAGGACAAATTAAAAATATTTTTTATAGTTAAAATACTTTGAGCCACTACGAATTGGGCTGATTATTCTGATCTATTGCACCCACACAATTTGGGAAATTGCACCGCTCCCAAAAAACGTTGGCAATTTTAGCCTAGTCTTCCCTAGTCGGCTTCTTCATTACCAAGTCCTTTAAAAGTAGCCAGATAGCTGCACAAGTTGTATGCACAATAGAACTCATGGCTGATTTGCCCAACTTGAATTTGTATTGTAAACTGGCGATAAAATTGAGGGTAGCCAGGTACCTGTAAGGAAGGAGAAGGATAATTAATTGTGTGCTTACTTTTTCCGGTTTTTGATCTAAGTAAAGACGAGGTGGCGTAGTGTACGCAACACCTACATCAAATACGTGAGGCCAAGAGTGGATCAGCTGCCACGACAAATAAAAAAAGCATACGCATTTGCTGGCTATCTGGCTTTTTATTAAATGTTACCTTAAGGTGACAAGTAATTGCTCAGCTGGCTCCACACTATTTCTGAAAGTGGTGTTCTGATGCTCCACACTGCTGTAGATCAGTTGAAGCAATTCGTCGAAACTGAAAATTAAATATATATACAGAGAAGAGGTAAGATTACATAGATAAGGGAAGGGAGGAGGTATCAGATAAGGAAGTGAGGTGAAAGAGGGGAAAATTAGGATAAAGGGGAGAAGTTGCGAGAGGGAGGGAGGTTGGATACAGTGCAGTGGGATGTATTGGATTATGGAGGGTGAGGGATGGAGGGGGTAAGGGAAAGTGGGGGCGAGGGATAGATGGGTGACGTATAGTGGGGGGGGGTAGTGGGATGAGGGATATAGGGGTGGGAGGGATGTTCAGATACCGGTTACGGTGAAGGTTAGGGATGGAGGGGGGAGTGATGTAGGGTGAGGGATGGAGGGGGAGATGTAGCATAAAGGCAGGTCTGGAGGAATGGGGAGAAAAATTATAATTGCTCACCTGTCAACTGACATACAAGTGTAGTTGAAAAAATTGTCATTATGTTCACGTAGATCATTGTAGATCATCTTGAACTGTCCTCTCTCCTCCCTATTTGCAATTACAGGGTGTACCCAGTATCTTCTGGTTGACAGCATCATCATCCTCCTCCTCCTCAGCCTGGCTTTCTTCTTTTTTATTATGACTGCAGCAGTAGCAGTAACTACTGCTGCCATAACCAAAGACAATGAATGGTACATTATCCTACACTCCTCTCTACACACTCTCCACACACTCCACAAAAACCAGGAAGAGAACAGGAAGTAAATAAAGCTTTTTTTTTTTTTTACGTCAGCATAACACTGGGTTCCATTGGCCAAACATGAAATCGCAGTCACCTCCCAAAATTAGAACTATTCCTGTAGAATTGTTATAAATTCTCAACAAACACGTAATGAATTCGCAAAGAAGATTTGCAACGCAATCGGGTAAAAATCGCGTTAAATTCGCAACGCATCAGTGTGAACCGGGCCTGACAGAACTGGAGAGGATCTGCAAGGAGGAATGGCAGAGGATCCCCAAATCCAGGTGTAAAAAACTTGTTGCATCTTTCCCAAAAAGACTCATGGCTGTATTAGATCAAAAGGGTGCTTCTACTAAATACTGAGCAAAGGGTCTGAATACTTAGGACCATGTGATATTTCAGGTTTTCTTTTTTAATAAATCTGCAAAAATATCAACAATTCTATGTTTTTCTGTCAATATGGGGTGCTGTGTGTACATTAATGAGGAAAAAAAATGAACTTAAATGATTTTAGAAAATGGCTGCAATATAACAAAGAGTGAAAAATTTAAGGGGGTCTGAATACTTTCCGTCCCCACTGTATATACATTATTATATATATATATATATATATATATATATATATATATATATATATATATATATACATACATACATACATACACATACACATACACACACACATGTACATGAGCATACACGCACACACACACATCTATATATAGCAGACGTACATGTATCCAAACAAATGTATAAAAGAAGTATATTGTGTTAAGTTAAATTAACATGGGAAGGATATAGTAAGGGGGATCCAATAGGGGAGTTAGTTGGAGGATATTTTTTTATACAAACTGAAGGTGAACCAAGGTTTCCATCTTTGTTGAAATTGAGTAGTGTTTTCCCTTTTTATGGCTATTGTTTCTTCTATTTCATAAATAGATTTAACTTTTGTGAGCCAGTCTTTAAATGTTGGAGTAATTTTGGATTACCAATTGGTTGGGATTAATGCTTTGGCAGCATTAAGCAGATGTCTTGTAAGAGAATTTTTGTATGTTCTGTAAGAGAGATCATTAATATGTAGTAGGAACCAAGCTGCATTTAATTCTCTCTAAATACCCATGATGTGGACTATCCATTTCTTGACCCGAGACCAGTAAGTTTGAATATGAGTGCAATTCCACCATAAATGAAGGAAAGAGCCTTTGTCGTTTTTGCAACTCCTGCATACGTCCGATTCTCCAGGGGACCATATTTTAAGTTTTGTTGGTGTGATATACCACTGAGTGTGGATTTTATACGATATTTCTTGCATACGCGTGCTTAGGGAGCATTTATGGGTAAACACACTGACTTTTTCCCATTGTAGATCTGAGAATTGCATGTTTAGATCTTCCTCCCAAATGTTTTTGTATTTATCCGGGAGATCGGACGTTGGCTGTGATCGCCAGTTATACATTAGCGAAGTTAACTTTTTATTGGGGTTTGATTGAGGCAGATAAGTTCAAAGTTGGTAGGGGGTCTGACTATATAATCTTTTTTTTATTGTTTAGAATAAAGCTGTGGATTTGTAAGTAGATCCAAAAGTTGAGAGGTTTTGAGCCTAATCCTTGTTGTATGTCTGAGTAAGATTTTAATTTATTGTTTTGTAGACAGTGATAGGCTAATAAGGGTTTAGTGGTGTCGTCGTTGAAAAGATTTTTGTTGTCCAGTCCAAGTGGGAAGTCGGGATTGTTTGCTAAAGAGGATAAGGGGCTGGGTGTCGAAGACTGCAATTTTATGGAATATCTTCAAAGTAGTGTATATTAAGGGATGTCCTTTAATATTAAGGGGGTATTGTCCAGGATCTGTCCAAGGTAAGTGTTGTATGGCAAGTTTTGACCAAGATTTTTCAAGGTTAACCCAGTCCTTATAGTGATCGTGGCAGTGCCAGTCTATTATTCCAGATAAATGGGTCGCAAAATACTACTTCTTCAAGTCAGGAAGGCCTATTCCTCCCTTTGATTTGGGTAGTTGAAGGAGGCTGAGTCATACCCGTGGTCATTTTTTTGCCCATAAGAAATGTCTTTGAATGAAGGCTAAGTGTTTAAAGAAAGATTCTGGTAGGTCTATGGGTAGTGTATGAAACAAATAAAATAGTCTTGGCAATACCGTAATCTTCAGTATGGCGGCCCTGCCAAACCATGAAAACTGCTTGGAGTTCCAGTTTTTAAGATCTATTTCAATCTTTTTAAATAAAGGTTGATAATTGTGTTCAAACAGGGATTCTATTTTAGGGGTGAGGTGAATGCCTAAATATTTCAAGGAGGTATTTTCCCATTTGAAGGGACAGTTGTTTTTTGTGAGTAGTTCTGTCTTTTTAGAAAGTGTGAGCCCCAATACTTCACATTTTGTATGATTAATTTTAAAATTTGAGAGGTATTTAAAGTCTAGAAAGGTTTTATTTAGGTTTGGGATAGCTATATGAGGCTGGGTGATGTAAAAAAGTAGGTCATGGGGGGCGTGGCCAAGATGGCGCTGTAAGCGGTAGCTTTTTCTGAGAGCTCCGCACTTCCACAATAACAATCCAGATCCATCGGCACTAAAGAACCCTGGAAACACTCCACTGCTGCTTGGGAGGTTACCAGGATCCCCCATCTGTCGTAGGGAGAGGAGGATTTCGTCCATGGGCCGCGATCGGACATTCCGCGGCCTACCGCGGGCGACTAGGCCGCAGCCGCGGCCTTTCCTGATGGGCCCAGCCGCGCGGCGGAGGATCCTCGGCGCGATCGGCCCTCCACATCTCACACAGGCCGCAGGCAGAGGTAGGGAGAGTGGGCCTTGTTGAGATAAGTGCAGAATCTCGGGCCGTTCCCCTTCCTCCCCCACGAGATACCAGGCCGCAGCTGCAGCCTTTCCTGACGGCCCGCGGACCCTGGACCGGCCTGGAGGCGAATTTGTGCCCTAGGCTGGGAACAGAACAACCTGAGGGGACGGGAGAGTGATAAAGGGGCAGCGGAGAAGGCCTAAAGCACCCTCCATCCCTGACACCCTGAGTGAGGCAGGCTGGGGCTGGACTGAAAACCACTGCAGGCCCCTGGAAGTCTGGAGAGGACAGCTCGTGCAGTCAACAGGCCACAGAAAAAGACCCGGGGGAGGGGGTCATGTGACCGCTGGGAAACACTGTCAGGCAACCAGATCAGAACCTGCAGTGCCCGCATCCCTCCTACCCCGGTTGTGAAGTGGGGTGGCTGGGCTGAACATCCCTGTGGGCCTGTGTAGGCCTGAAGCGAGCAGCTCCTGAGCCATTTGTTTGCGGGTGAGGGGGGAGGCCTGTCAAGGGGACACAGACTTTACCCTACCCGCTGCCTGAACACCCCTGACTTCGTAGACGGGCTCCCACAACCAGTTGCTGAATTCTGCCCAGATCTGGGCCACCAACACCTGAATGCGGCGCCGGAACTCCAGCGCAAAATATAGTAAAGAGGGCAAGAGGTTGACCTTCCCACCAGAGCCGGACTCCCCCCAGACGCCCACCTGTCCTCCTCTGGAGGCCCTTAACATACGCAGCACCCACAGAGCTCCGCAGACAGATACTATGGAGTCGGACGACTCTCGGCCCCCTGGTTGGCGGATGTCATGGCGGCCATTGCTACTTGCCAATCAACGCTAACAACAAAGATTGAAGCAGTTAAGTTGGATATGGGTCTAATCCGCCAAGATATAGACAAAATCAGATCGCGAGTCACTGAGACGGAGCAAAGACTGAGTACCACCGAAGACACCATTGCGGAACATGAGGCATCAATCCGTACGCTCCAAACTAAAGTAAAGGCCCTTGAATATAGAGCCGAGGACGCGGAGAACAGGAACCGGCGTAATAACCTTCGTATTGTTGGTTTACCAGAGGGGGCGGAGGGGAATAACCCTACCTCCTTCATAGTGGGTTTGCTCCATGACCTTTTACCCGAGACCCGCTGGTCACCTTACTACACGGTGGAGAGGGCGCACCGCATCCCGCCTAAGCTGGGACCTCCTGGATCCCCCCCTCGCACCTTCATTCTCCATCTACTCAATTTTAGAGATAGAGACGAAGTTCTCCGTGCCTCTAGAAATGTTGGGGACCTCAGATTCCAGAACACGAAGTTGATGGTCTTCCCCGACTATTCGGTAGAGACACAGAAACTTAGGAAATCCTTTGACCAAGTTAAGGCGGCTCTGCGATCACGCAGCATCCGCTACAGTGTACTCTTCCCTGCCTGCCTGAGAGTTCAGGATGGCGAGACAACTCGGTTTTTTTACCTCTCCAAGGGAGGCCTCAGCCTGGCTGGATTCACTACCACAGATCCGTTGATGGTTTACTTGGTATGTACTGTGAGATCCCTCACTGTTTGCTCACCATAGCCTTGGCCCAGGTCTGAGATAATACACGTATTCCCACATGGATGACTTTCTTCGTTGCACAGGTTATGCCCAGTTCAATCCATGGTGTGGGCAGACTTGGGAGGAGACGCTTACTACCCCTTCCAGGGAAATTCTAAGATAATGCCCCTGCCAAAGAACTTGGTCAGGAGACCGTTGAAATATGAAGTTCCTTTATACTTGCTTGCTTTCTTGAAGGGTGTTGGGAAATTTTTGTTCAGTATCTTCACCCAAAAATGGATCGACTTTACTGTGGGGTCGCACTATGGGATATTTCCCTTCATCTGACTTTTTAAGTCCCCACAGCCTGCTGTATCACAAGCGGAGCTCCCAAGTGTGTAAGCCGCTTGAACTGCTGCTTTCCCCCCCCGTGTGAAGTCTCGGGGGGGTGAGTTCGCCTCTTCCATGGACCCCCCTGTTGCAGCCGCTGAGCTGAATAAGTTTGGGATTGAAACCCGCCTCAGTTTTGGGGGTCGGGTGGGGTGGGGGGTTTGTTAAGTTCCCCTATTGGGGCTATTTTCATCTACTCTAGTTATTGGTATCCTTTATCTGTTTTTAGTTTGGTTTTGTTTTTGTTTGTTATTTGTACCAAAATAATTGACTCATCAGCATTGCACTGTCTACAGTTGTGTCCAGTTCAGGTCACGGGGTCTGGTCCGAGAGCTGTGAATTCCATTGATCCTAACATTCTTAACACTCCCGGTGGTCATGTCCTCACTTAACATCATCTCCTGGAACACCAGGGGACTGAATTCCCCGGTTAAGCGCTCCCTGGTGTTCCAATTCATTAAATCTTACAACCCACATATATGTGTGCTCCAGGAAACCCACCTAACAGGACATAGGGTTCTGGCCCTTAAAAAAACATGGGTGGGACACCACTACCACTCCACGCACTCCACATTTTCTAGGGGTGTAACTATACTGGTATTGAAGTCACTTCCTTTTCGGCTCTTGGATTTGGCCCTGGACCCCGATGGATGGTATGTTATTATTCACGCTAAAATATATTCTCTAACATGTACTATTGTGGGCCTATATTTGCCTCCCCCGGCTTCCTTGCTGGTGGTCAATCAGATCACCGGTAAGATGGCCGACTTTGCCTCTGATAACAATGTCATATTGGGGGATTTTAATCTGGTCCCTGACCCGGATTTAGACAGACTAACTCCTGCGGGACATCATTGCCCTGGGTTGGCTGAGTGGGCGGATACCTATGGCCTTAATGATGTCTGGAGGTGGCGTCACCCCCAATCTAGGGCATACACATGCCACTCGGCCTCCCACAGAACATTTTCCCGCATAGACTTGGTCTTCCTAGGGAGCCAGGTCCTCCCACGGGTCACAGACATACAAATATTGCCTAGGGGAATTTCCGATCATGCACCCTTGTTGTTGTCTTTGGATCTCTCCCTAGGCTCAGTAGAAAGGATATGGAGGCATCAGGAAGGGACCAGGAGAAGCCGTCAATCCCCTCAATCCCCTCTCGCTTCACTCTCCTTTCTCCTTCCACTTTCGATTTTGGCCGCCCGTCGTCCCTCCAGAGAGCTCCGGAGTGCACCCGCCCAGCACACAGCACACAGCAGGTCCGAAGCCAGATAAACAGGCAAACAGGCAGATAGACAAGCCCTCTCTCTCCATGTCACAGCATCTCTCAGCGTTTCTGTATCTCAGCTGACAGCCAGACAATTTCTCTGTGCTTAGCCTGGGAACATGAGGGGGGGGGAGCACTCACTCACTCACACACACACACACGCCCATCCTCCCTTCTCTTTTTCTATACCACTTCACCGCTGTGTTACTGGCTGGCTGGTTCACCGCTTCCATATACCACAGTCCCTACTGTATCATTGTATGAGGATGACAACCCGCAGACAAGCAGCTTCACAGCCAACAGCAGGGAGAGGAAGGAAATCAATGGGTGGCATTAAGGCTTTCATGTCCCCCCGCACACCTGAGTCAACAGGAAGGCTGGATATTAAAAAACAGAGTGGAGCCACCACAACTGAAGGTGAGGAAAAAACAGAGTGGGAGTCTGGGACAAAACGGGTGAATGCACTGACGAACGGAGACAGTGTCGTCATGAACAGTAAGAGACCTCCTACAGCGGGAAGAGGGAGGAGGACCCCGGAGCAAAACCCTTTCGGTAGTGGTGGTGGGAGCCCCCAGGAAATAGGGGCTAAAAGTATAGGCCAGCTGACTCCTGGCAACGGACACTTAGTAATGGCTATACAAAGTACACCAACAGGAAGCCGGGGTACAGTGACACAGGGGGAGGATAATAGACAGACACAAGAGGAGTCTCAGACCATAGACATGGAGAGGAGGAAAGCAGGAGAAAGAGAGGACCCAACCCCCAATATGAACCGAAGTAACAGTCAGGAACATTTAAGTACAACAGGAGGGGGTATGGGAAGACGTGGGTCACCACAGAGACATGTCATGGACTGTGATCGGGAGAGCCTCCAAGACGGTGAAGGGAACCCACAAGGATGGACTGGACAGAGTGTAGACCCAGAAAGGGATATCTGGGGTCTGTTGAAGGCCCTCCCCACTAAAAATGATATCCAGCAATTAATAAATGCAGTTGAACAATCTTGCATGCAAGCAATAGCAAGCTTAAAAGAGGACATCAGGGACTTGGGATACAGAGTAGAGGGGATGGAAAAAGAACAAGAAGTTACTATACAGGCTGTGACGGAGACTCAAGAGTCCATGAAAAAATATGAGGAAACATTAAATGCATATAGGGACCAGCTGGATGAATACGAGAATAGGGATAAACGTCAAAATATACGCATAAAGGGATTGAAAGAGTCAATCACAGCGACAGAACTAGCCCCAGTGGTACAAAAAGTGTTTGGAGAGATTTTAGGGGATCAAGCCCCTAATGTTATAGAAATAGACCGGATACACCGGGCCCACCCCAAGATTACAAAAACTGATGTCCCCAGAGATGTTATATGCAAGGTTCACAAATATGCAGTTAAAGAGAGTATAATGAATATGGCACGTGATAACCCTAGGATTACATTTGAAGGCTCAAACATAGCTTTGTATCCAGATATATCGAAAAGGACTGTCTTTAAACGTGGGGCGGTTCGCCCACTGCTGGAGACTTTACGGAAGGTGGAGATCAAATATAGGTGGGGGTTCCCTTTCAGTTTAACAGCCTCCAGGAATGGAAGAACCGCAACATTGCGAACGAAGGATGATCTAAAAGTATTTGTGGAAAAATTAGACCTCCTGATGGTGGACTTTGTGGATTGGAGAATAAGTTGTCTAGGGCCCCCCTACAACGAGCAGAGAAATGGCAAGAAGTACCGGCAAGGGTTAACAGGGGAATAGCCCAAAGAAGGACTTAAAGGACTTTTTTGACCCACTCAGGAGGGGGTCAAAAAAAGTAATGCCGGGGAGAGTTGGGGGGGTTTGGAAGGAAGAGTGTAATGGGAAATGTGGGCCTTAGGTAGGTCAATAGGTCAGCCCCAATCAAAGGGGAGAATAATCCTGCGGAAAGCAGGGAAGGGAGGTAGTGGGCGCGCAGGAGGTGTGGGTGCGCGCAAACTACATACCCGATTTTTAGATATACCCCTAGTGAGAGGTTTGTGGTATGATATGTGGTATATCTTTTGTTTCTGTTATGTTTTTTTTTTGTTTTTTAGGTATAAATATATGTTTAATGAAGTAATGAATGTTGGGGGGGGGGGAGAAGGGGGGGTGGGAATGGCAGAGGAGAAGATAGAGAACAAGGGCAAGGGGCCGGAGGCCATAAAAGTGAAATAAAATGACAGCCATTTTGAAAATTTTGTCATACAATGTGAGGGGTTTGAATTCACCAATTAAAAGAGGGCGCCTATGGGTTGAGCTGCAACATTGGGGAGCTGATGTTGTTTTCTTGCAGGAGACCCATTTTAAGAGCAACTCAATCCCAAGCCTACCCCAGAATATGCTGAATCAGTGGTATCATGCGGTATCCCCAATAGCGAGGGCAAGAGGGGTCACAAATGCGTTCAAGAAATCATGCCCTTGGATTACGGAGACCTTGCAAAGTGACCCAGAAGGTCGGTATTTGTTTGTAAAGGGTACGCTACAGGGGAGACGCTATACCTTTGCTTCAATATATGCGCCAAATGTTGAGACAGCTAACTTTCTGGTTAAAGTATTTAGACAACTGGAAGAATTTAAGGAAGGGTGTGTAGTGGTAGGAGGAGATTTCAATATGGTGCTAGAGCCGAGCGTAGATACCTCTACGGGTAGAACTGCTATGTCTTTTAAAGCTATAAAGCGGGTTAAACAAACCTTATGCTCACAACACCTTGTGGATACCTGGAGAGCTTTACACCCAGGCACCAAGGATTATAGCTATTATTCTAAAATACACGATATGTATTCGCGGTTAGACCTCTTCCTGGTGGATCAATTCTACTTGGGGAATGTCAGCACAAGTACAATTGAGCCAATAACGATGTCTGACCACGCCCCAATAATTCTGACCCTTCAACCAACTCAAATGACTCGGGCGGAACGAATATGGCGTCTGAACGAGTCTTTGTTAGACAAGGAAGACATAGTACAGAAACTAAGGGGTAAGATAAAGGAGTATTTTGAAATAAATAAAATAGAAGGTGTGTCAGATCAAGTGGTGTGGGAAGCACACAAGGCGGTTGTGAGGGGGGATTTAATTGCCTTTGGTACCTATATAAAGAAGGAAAGCAAAAGAGAAATAGACAAACTACTAGAGAAGATCAGAACCCTAGAAATAAAACATAAGGAAAATCTTGACCCAATGGTTGGCAGATGTCTGGAGAGTGCACGGGCAGAGCTTTCGCAATATTTAGAGTATAAAGCGAAGAACAAAATTAGGTTCTTCGCAAATAGAGCATATGAACAAGGAAATAAATGCGGTAGGCTACTGGCAAAACAACTTAAAAAACAACAGGACTCAAGCCACGTGCATAGTTTACTAGTTCAGGGCAGGAAAATAATAGACACAAAGGCCATAGCAAAAGAATTTGGTAAATTCTATGAGGCACATTATAATATCTCCAAAACAGAACCATCTGAAAGGGAAAGCGAGGGACAAGGGAGGGATAAGATAGAGGAGTACATCGAGAACGCTGATATGCCCATACTACCTAGAGAAATAACCGAGATTATGGAACGTCCAATCACTGTGGAAGAATTGAGCGGAGTGATAGCGGCCCTGCCCCCGGGGAAAAGCCCAGGTCCGGATGGGCTGACAAAAATATATTACAAGAAATTTCTCCCAATTTTGGTAAAGCCACTTTGTGATTATTTCAACTCCATAGGTGCTGGAAGTCCACTTTCCTCAGAAGCATCACTGGCTTACATAACGGTTTTGCCGAAAGAGGGAAAAGATCCCCAGGTATGTGCTAATTACAGGCCGATCTCTCTGCTGAACTCAGACACCAAGATATTGGCAAAAATTCTGGCCCTGAGACTGCAGGAAGATGTAGGAGATCTAGTGCACCCAGATCAAGCAGGGTTTGTAAAGGGACGAGAAGCAAGAGACAACACTACCCGTGCACTCCATATACTGCATTGGATGCGATACGGCCCAGGTGAAGCCCCAGGAATCACTCTGTCGATGGATGCCGAAAAGGCCTTTGACAGAGTGAACTGGGGCTTTATGAGAGAGGTACTGGGGAGGATAGGAATGGGGGAGAGGATGCTGGGTTGGAATATGTCATTATATGCGAAACCAAGAGCAAGAATTAAGGTAAATAGGACAGTATCTGAATGTTTTAACATACAAAACGGTACCAGGCAGGGGTGTCCGCTGTCCCCCTTGATATTCGCAATAGTAATGGAACCATTTATGCGTAGAATTAGAAAGAATAAGGAGATAGTAGGGATGCATATAGGCCATACGGAACACAAAGTAGCAGCGTATGCGGATGATCTATTATTTTTTCTCTCCGCTCCCCAGACATCTATAGCCGCATTGATGGTGGAGGTACAGAAATTTGGAAGGGTATCTGGCTTTAAGATTAATTTCGAGAAATCAGTCATCCTTCCTAGTCATGTCCCAGTGGAGATAGAGAGATCACTGAAGGAGAAATACCCATTTATATGGAACAAGGAGTAGCTGACATATCTGGGGGTACAGATAAACGCAGACTATGAACTGCTGGTGGAGTATAATTATGGCTCATTAGTGAAAGAAATAACAGAAGAATTAAAGAAGTGGAAGGGGAAATACTTGACCTGGTTCGGAAGAATCAGTGCCATAAAAATGAGCATATTGCCCAGAATAGTTTATGTGCTGCATACAGTGCCAATCAGGTTGCCAGCGAGTCTCCTTAAACAAATACGTCGGCTATTCGTGGCCTTTGTGTGGAAAGATAAAAGGCCTAGACTGGCTTACGATATTTTAAGAAGGAGTAGAGCGGAGGGTGGCCTAGGACTCCCGGATATAACATTCTATTATAGGGCCATGGCGCTAGTTAGAATAATGGACTGGTGTCATGACCTAAATAGAAAACCATGGGTACAGGCAGAAATGGCGATGGCGGGGAGAAACCTGGCAGGCACCATGGATCCAAGGGCCATTGAGAGGGCTGTCACAATGGACATCACCAATGACCCTGAATACATTAGAAGTATGGGATAGAATGAATAAAGAGGGCAGGTATGCTCCTCAGACCTCCCCTCTGGCTCCTCTGGAGGGATTTCCGTGGTTCCCCCCGGGGGAGAAGACAGGAAGTCTGGGGGCTCGGGGACAAGATGGGAATATTAGATGCGGTAAGTTTGCCCCAAGTGGAGTCTTACTATCACTGACGAAGATGATATTGAAATTCGGGGAGACAAGAATGGCGGAATGGAAACACCGTCAAATGACAAGTTTCCTTAAGAAAATAAAACCGTTAAGACCCATAAATACACTTACCGCATTTGAGAGGCAGTGTGCACAGACATCAGAAGCTGGGCATACATTATCTCGGATGTACAGAATGATCCAAGGAGAGCAAGAAAAGAAACCTCCATACTTTATAATAGAATGGGAGAGGGAGCTAGGCCAAGTGTGGACAGTTAAACAAATAAATAAAATGATATCGTTAACATTTACTACTTCCATAAGTACAAAGGTGCAAGAAATGGCATATAAATTCCTAGCGAGATGGTATAAGACACCAGTTAAGATAGCACAAATCTCTTCAGAAGCTAATGACAAATGCTGGAGGGGCTGTGGACAGAGGGGAACTTTTCTTCATCTATGGTGGTCATGCCCGATAATTAAGCGATTTTGGGAATTAGTGGCCCCTTGGATTAAGAAAATGACGACGGACCACATGGAGTTTGGGCCGACACAATATTTATTTCATGGAACATCCGGTTCTGTCAAAAAGTATAGAGAATAGGGATGAGCCGAACACCCCCCGGTTCGGTTCGCACCAGAACCCGCGAACGGACCGAAAGTTCGCACGAACGTTAGAACCCCATTGACGTCTATGGGACTCGAACGTTCGAAATCAAAAGTGCTCATTTTAAAGGCTAATTTGCATGGTATTGTCCTAAAAAGGGTTTGGGGACCCGGGTCCTACCCCAGGGGACATGTATCAATGCAAAAAAAACTTTTAAAAACGGCCGTTTTTTCGGGAGCAGTGATTTTAATGATGCTTAAAGTAAAAAAAAAAAAGTGAAATATTCCTTTAAATATCGTACCTGGGGGGTGTCTATAGTATGCCTGTAAAGTGACGCGTGTTTCCCATGTTTAGAACAGTCCCTGCACCAAATGTCATTTTTAAAGGAAAAAATCTCATTTAAAACTGCTTGCGGGTTTAATGTCATGTCGGGTCATGGCAATATGGATGAAAATCAGTGAGACAAACGGCATGGGTACCCCCCAGTCCATTACCAGTCCCTTTGGGTCTTGTATGGATATTAAGGGGAACCCCGCACCCAAATTAAAATAAGGAAAGGTGTGGGGCCACCAGGCCCTATATACTCTGAACAGCAGTATACAGGCGGTGCAAACAAGACAGGGACTGTAGGTTTGTTGTTAAGTAGAATCTGTTTGTAATTTTGAACATTTTTAACGTGTTTAGCTCCAGCCAAAAAATCTTTTCTAAGCTTTTTGGAAAACATAGGGAAGGGTTATCACCCCTGTGACATTTGTTTTGCTGTCTTTCCTCCTCTTCAGAAGATTTCACCTCACTTTTTTGTCCCAATGAAAAATGTTTTTTGAAAATTTGGGTTTTTTTGTGGAACAAGGATTGGAAAGCATCAGTGGAAAGGAGAACTTGTTTTCCCATATTAACTCTTACAGGAGAGAATTTCCCTTCCTAGGGGTAGATTTCATCTCACTTCCTGTTGTCTCCTTCCGTTTGCAAGTAGGAGTCGTTTGTAAGTTAGATGTTTGAAAGTAGGGTCCTGCCCTATATACTCAGCAGAAATTTGGGCCTTAGGTGTTGCTGTGGCCACAACACTGTAAGCCCTCACAGGGCCCTGCTGTGAAATATTAGATCAAGAATTGTAATTACATGCCCCTGTTGAACAGGAGCTGAAAAATTAGGCCTTAGGCACTGGTGCTGGTGCCACAACACTGCAACCCCTCACAGACACTCTAGTTGGAACGCAGGAACGAGCCCTGCTGCAAATTATTGCTTCAAAAATTGTAATTACACGCCCCTGTTAGACAGGGGCAGAAAAATTGGGCCTTAGGCACTGGTGCTGGTGCCACAACACTGCAACCCCTCACAGACACTCTAGTTGGAACGCAGGAACGAGCCCTGCTGCAAAGTATTGCATCAAAAATTGTAATTACACGCCCCTGTTAGACAGGGGCAGAAAAATTGGGCCTTAGGCACTGGTGCTGGTGCCACAACACTGCAACCCCTCACAGACACTCTAGTTGGAACGCAGGAACGAGCCCTGCTGCAAAGTATTGCATCAAAAATTGTAATTACACGCCCCTGTTAGACAGGGGCAGAAAAATTGGGCCCTAGGCACTGGTGCTGGTGCCACAACACTGCAACCCCTCACAGACACTCTAGTTGGAATGCAGGAACGAGCCCTGCTGCAAAGTATTACATCAAAAATTGTAATTACACGCCCCTGTTAAACAGGGGCTGAAAAATTGTGCCTTAGGCACTGGTGGTGGCGCCCAGAACCAAAAATGTTCTTACAAGCTATCAGCGTGATGATTGAGGAGGAAGAGGATAATTACTCAGGGATAGTCACTCAGCATCAGCATAGGCAGTCTTTGAAGGGATCTGAGATTTCAAAAAAAATTATTCGGTTACATCAGCATCAGGTGCTTGGTAGCTGGTGGTGATCCAAGACTCATTCATTTTTATGAAGGTCAGCCGATCGACCGAGTCGGTGGACAGACGCACCCTGTGATCGGTTACCACGCCTCCAGCAGCACTGAATGTGCGTTCCGAAAGAACGCTGGATGCAGGACAGGCCAGTAGCTCAATTGCATACTGTGCAAGCTCTGGCCAGTGATCCATCCTCAAGACCCAGTAACCCAGAGGATTTTCGGTGGGAAAGGTGTCCAAGTCTGATCTTGCCCCTAGGTATTCCTGCACCATGTAAAACAGACGCTGGCGATGGTTGCTGGAACCGATCATACCTTGGGGCTGCGGACCAAAAAATTGTCTGAACGCATCGGTCAGACGGCCACCTTCTCCACCGCTCCTTCTTTGACTGACCGAAGCCTCAGCAACACGTTGTCCAGAAACAGGAGTTTGTAACCTCCCAGTCTCTGGGAACGCGTTGCACAGACCTTTCTGCAAGGCCTCCCGAAGATGTTTCATCCTCTGCTCCCTCTGCGATGGCAAGATAAGGTCCGCAACCTTACCCTTGTAACGTGGATCAAGGAGGGTTGCCAGCCAGTATTGGTCCTTCTCCTTGATACCACGAATACGAGGATCCTTACGCAGGCTTTGCAGGATCAGGGAGGCCATGCAGCGTAGGTTTGCTGAGGCATTCGGTCCGGAGTCCTCTGGGTCACTAAGAACGACATGGTCCGCAGCCACCTCCTCCCAGCCACGTACAAGTCCATGTGTTTCTTGGGACTGATCCCTTAAAGACTGCTGCTGATGCTGAGTGCCAGGCTCCACCTCCATACTGACACAATCTTCCTCCTCCTCCTCTTCCTCCTCGTCCTCTTCCTGTGTGATCGGCGGGCACGCAGGAACACTGTCTGGATAAAGGGGGCCTAGAGAGCTAAGGAAGTCCTCCTCTTCCTGCCTCTGTTCTGCCTCAAGTGCCCTGTCCATTATTCCACGCAGCGTGTGCTCCAACAGGTGGACAAGGGGGACAGTGTCACTGATGCATGCACTGTCACTGCTCACCATCCTCGTGGCCTCCTCGAATGGTGACAGGACAGTGCATGCATCCCTGATCATGGCCCACTGGCGTGGGGAAAAAAAACCAAGCTCCCCTGACCCTGTCCTGGTGCCATAGTCGCACAGGTACTCATTGATGGCCCTCTGCTGCGTGTGCAGCCGCTGCAGCATGGCCAACGTTGAGTTCCACCTGGTGGGCATGTCACAGATTAGGCGGTTCTTGGGCAGGTTAAACTCCTTTTGGAGGTCCGTCAGCCGAGCACTGGCATTATATGACCGGCGGAAATGCACACAGACTTTCCTGGCCTGCCTCAGGACATCCTGTAAGCCCGGGTACCTGCCCAAGAACCGCTGCACCACCAAGTTAAGGACGTGAGCCAAACAGGGCACATGGGTCATTTGTCCCTGTCGGAGGGCAGAGAGGAGGTTGGTGCCATTGTCGCAAACCACCATTCCTGCCTTAAGTTGGCGTGGCATCAACCACCTCTGAACCTGCCCCTGCAGAGCTGACAGAACCTCTGCCCCAGTGTGGCTCCTGTCCCCCAAGCACACCAGCTCAAGCACCGCATGGCATCTTTTGGCCTGCGTACTTGCGTAGCCCCTTGAACGCCTACGGAGCACCGCTGGTTCCGAGGAAGAGGCCATGGAGGAAGAAGAAGAGGAGGGGGTGGAGGAGAGAGGTGTGTCACAATCAGCATTTTGGAGGCGTGGTGGCGGAACAACCTCCAACACTACTGCACCTTGTCCTGCATCCTTCCCAGCTGCCAGCAGAGTCACCCAATGCGCCGTGAAACTTAGGTAACGTCCCTGTCCATGCCTGCTGGACCATGAGTCAGCGGTAATATGCACCTTACCGCTGACCGCCCTGTCCAGCGAGGCATGGACATTGCCTTCCACATGCCGGTAGAGAGCCGGAATCGCCTTCCGTGAGAAAAAGTGGCGTTTGGGTACCTGCCACTGAGGAACCGCACATTCCACAAACTCACGGAAGGGGGCAGAGTCTACCAACTGAAAAGGCAGCAGTTGAAGTGCTAGCAATTTTGCCAAGCTAGCATTCAACCGCTGGGCATGTGGATGGCTGGGAGCAAACTTCTTTCGGCGGTGCAGCAGCTGGGGCAGGGAAATTTGCCTGGTACAATCTGACGTCGGTGTACCAAAAGCAGATTGCCCACAAGTACTTGGCTGTGACACACCTAATTCTACACCTTCATTCCTCTCACTGCAGGTCTCAGAGAGGACTGAAGGTCTAGTGGGGTTGGAAATCTCAGCTGATGAGGAGCAAGGAGAGATCCTCTTTGTTCTTTGGTGTGGGTCTTTTAGATACGCTTGCCAACGAACTGCATGGCAGGTCAACATATGTCTGGTCAAGCATGTGGTACCCAAGCGGGAGATATTTTGGCCACGCGAGATACGCTTGAGACATATGTTGCAAATAGCAGCGGTGCGATCTGATGCACTCGTCTCAAAAAAGGCCCACACCAAAGAACTTTTTGAATAACGCGCAGAGACTGCAGCGCCCTGCACATGTGGAGCTTTGGGGTGTGATGCAGTCAATGTGCTGCCCTTAGGCTGGCCCCTGGAGGGCATCCTGCCTCGTTGGTGATGTGCTGCCGCCTCCTCCTCCTCCTCCTCCTCCTCCTCCTCCTCCTCCTCCTCTCTCCTATCAGGCACCCACGTTGAGTCAGTGACCTCATCATCCCCTCCCTCCTCATCACTGGAGCAAACCTGGCAGTATGCTGCAGCAGGGGGAGCATGACTGCCAGATTGCTGTCCTTCTTGGGCACCCCCTCTGTCCGCGCTCATGTTACTGCCTTCATCGAGCTCAGTATCGTCATCAGAGCCTTCCAAACGCTGGGCATCCTCCTGGAGCATGTACCCAACACTGTGGTCAAACAGTTCGAGGGAATCCTCATGAGGACATGGTGGAGCTAGGGAAGGAGTCACTGATGACATTGAGCTGAGGGAAGAGGCCGCTGCTTTGCCAGACAAAGCACCCTGGGCATGGGTGAGAGAGGATGAGGAGGATGAGGACGGCTTGGTCATCCACTCGACCAAGTCTTCCGCATGTTGCGGCTCAACATGGCCAGCTGCCGAAAAAAAGGCCAAGCGTGTCCCATGGCCACGTGCTGATGAGGATGCACCGTCTCCACGACCAGCACTAGACACAGAGCCTGCTTGCCCTCTCTTATTGGCTTGTGACTGTCTGCCTCTCCTTCTTGGCCTTCCAGACATACTAATGGCCTGTAGCTGCACTAAGCTGGGATAGAACACCTGTAATTTTCTTCAAGTAGCTTTATATACTGTAACCAGACAAGCCTGCCTGTCAGTAGGAAGATAACAGGAACGGATCTAGCTGAACACTGTGAGCAGGACGCACTGTACTAAATGTAAATAGTCTAGCTGCCTGACCGTGGTACTAATAGGATCAAATAGAACACCTGTAATTTTCTTCAGGTAGCTTTATATACTGTAACCAGACAAGCCTGCCTGTCAGTAGGAAGATAACAGGAAAGGATCTAGCTGTACACTGTGAGCAGGACGCACTGTACTAAATGTAAATAGTCTAGCTGCCTGACCGTGGTACTAATAGGATCAAATAGAACACCTGTAATTTTCTTCAGGTAGCTTTATATACTGTAACCAGACAAGCCTGCCTGTCAGTAGGAAGATAACAGGAACGGATCTAGCTGAACACTGTGAGCAGGACACACTGTACTAAATGTAAATAGTCTAGCTGCCTGACCGTGGTACTAATAGGATCAAATAGAACACCTGTAATTTTCTTCAGGTAGCTTTATATACTGTAACCAGACAAGCCTGCCGGTCAGTAGGAATTTAACAGGAACGGATCTAGCTGAACACTGTGAGCAGGACGCACTGCACTAAATGTAAATAGCAGGAACGGATCTAGCTGAACACTGTGAGCAGGACGCACTGCACTAAATGTAAATAGTCTAGAAGATAACAGGAACGGATCTAGCTGAACACTGTGAGCAGGACGCACTGCATTAAATGTAAATAGTCTAGATAGAAGATAACAGGAACGGATCTAGCTAAACTGAATACAGTGTATATATATATATGCAACACCTGGGATGCATATATATACACAATACACTGTAAGTGCAGCTAACTGACTGACTGTTCTGCCTAATCTATCTAACTCAAATCAAATGACACTGTCTCTCTCTCTCTCTATCTCTCAGCACACCGGAACACACACTACACAGGGCCGCCGTGCAGGCGGCCTTATATAGTGTGGGGTGTGTACTAAATGCCCTGAGCCGTAATTGGCCAAAGCCACCCTGGCTTTGGCCAATTACAGCTCTCTCTACTGACAGCGCTGTGATTGGCCAAGCATGCGGGTCATAGTGCATGCTTGGCCAATCATCAGCCAGCAATGCACTGCGATGCCGCAGTGAATTATGGGCCGTGACGCGCCACACGAATTTAGCGCGAACGGCCCATAACGTTCGCAATTCGGCGAACGATCGAACAGCCGATGTTCGAGTCGAACATGTGTTCGACTCGAACACGAAGCTCATCCCTAATAGAGAAAGTGTAATTCCACACTTATTAAATGCAGCGAAAAAATTAATTCCGAAGTACTGGAGACAGGACCGGATTCCGTCAGTCACAGAGTGGAGAAACAAGGTTAATATAATAAAGGAAGCAGAGAGATGGGTTCATGTGATTAAAAACCAAAGAAAGAAATTTGAAACGACATGGGCAAACTGGGATCAATGCGCCAAGGAGATATTAGAAGAGGGAAATATAGATGGGTAAGGGAGGAAGAAATGGTATAGTCATTTAGAATAGAGATATAAGAAGAATGGCCCTGAAGGGAAGACGTAAATAGTGAAATAACTTCTCTAATGCTAATCAAAGAGGGAAGGGGGTAAGATAATGTATGGTTGTATGTACATGTGGTTTTTGGATTTTGGATTTTTTATTACTTCCCTCTTGCCCCAGTCTTGACAGATACTGGAGATAGGGGTTTGTGTGGGTTTTTTTTTTTTTTTTTTTTTTTTTTACGAGGGGAGAGAGGGGGGAGGAAAGGGAAGGAAAAGGGAATTACACATATAAATAAATTTATGGACACTAAAAGATTAGAAGGGAGGGGGATTCCCCCCTCACTCATTATTTTATAAAGGGGGAAGGGAGGAGAGGGGGGAAAGGAATGGAAACACAGATACACGATTTATTATTTATTAATTATGAACTATAGGGATATTATTCCCTTCCTTAAGCACGATTGTACTCTGGGGGGGGGTTCTTTTTTTTTTTTTTTTTTTTCTTTTTTTTTTTCTCACAAATCACATTATTATGAATTGAATGAATAGTCATTTGACACGAATTAGAATAAAGGGGGATTTATTTCATAATGAATTGAAGTGATTAATGACACAAATTAGAATAAGGGGGGAATTTATTTATGATTTTACATTTAAAACACTTTATAAGCACGATTGTACACGGAGGGGGATGGGAAATTTTTTTTTTTTTCTCAAATACATAATTATGAATGGAAGGGATAATGACACAATTCAAATAAGGGGAAACTTATTTATAATTTTATTTTAAACACTTTATAATTATAAGCACGATTGCACACGGAGGGGGGTGTTGGGGGGGAAATTTTTATTTATTTTTTTTTTTCTCTCATCGCATATGCAAATGTCTGCTGCTGGGACAAGGGGGAAATTGCGGTAGGAGAGGAAGGATGTAATGTGCAGTATGTTTTTTTCTGTGGATTGAACATAGAGGTATAGAATGTTGTATAAATGATGTATATATAAATTAAATAATAAAATTTTGATTATTAAAAAAAAAGAAAGGATATGGAGGCTCTCCAGATTTTGGATTTCAGACACCGCAGTAGACTCCCAATTTAGAACGGAAATGCTTGACTTTTGGGCTGTAAATGTGGGCTCGGCTGATTCCGCAGTGGTGTGGGATGCCTTTAAAGGGACGACGAGGGGACATTACCAGACCATCATTGCCAGAGTCCGACGGGAGCGTAGGGCAGATTTGGTGAAGGCTGAGTGGGAGGCGAGTAGTGCGGAGGCTCTTTTTGTTCGTACCCGAGATCCTGTGCACTATTCGCACCTTATTCGCAACTTATGACGAAGGAGGTGGTTCATCTCCGTACTTCTCTTACTCAGAAGAAAATGTTGGCTCAATCCCAACGGATTTTTGAGCAGGGAGAGCGGTCAGGCCGTTTGTTGGCCTGGCTCTCTAGGGAACAGGCGGGCGGGATGAGCTTCTCACATATTAGGGACTCCTTGGGCCAGCTGATCCACACACCGGAAGGGATCAATTGCTGCTTCGCGGAGTTTTACGAATCCCTCTATAGGTCCAGGGTAGACTATGGAGGGGAGGATCTGGGGGCATACCTAGATGACATTGACATCCCAACCCTTACAGTAACGTATCGCGACAAGCTTGACGCTCCAATTACGTCCTTGGAGATACTACAGGCACTTAAATCAATGCAGACAGGGAAAACTCCGGGACCCGATGGCATCCCTGTGGAGTTTTATAAACAATATGCTACAGAACTAGTTGACAAACTACAGGTCCTCTTCTCTGAGTCATCGTGCCTTGGGAAGCTCCCGGACACGATGAGCGAGGAGATCATTGTAGTAATCCCCAAACCAGGGAAAGACCCCACGTTGTGCTTCTCGTACCGCCCTATATCCCTTCTGAACGTGGATGCAAAAGTACTGGCAAAAGTATTGGCCAAAAGACTTAACCTGGTAATTACCGCTCTCATCCATAGGGATCAAACAGGCTTCATGCCCGGCAGAGGAACTGACATTAATATCAGACGCCTCCATACTCACATAGACAGGGCGGACGAGGTGACTAACGGGACGGTGGCCTCACTCGATGCGGAGAAGCCTTTTGACTCCGTCGAGTGGGGCTACCTATGGGAAGTGCTCTCGCGATTCAGGTTTGGCCCGGGTTTCACGAACTGGCTCCGCATGCTTTACCATGGCCCCTCAGCTAGAATACGTACCAATGGATGCCTCTCGGGGAAGTTCCAATTGTCTCGTGGCACGTGACAGCGGTGTCCCCTTTCCCCGGGTCTATTTGCTCTGGCGATGGAGACCCTGGCTATATTGTTGAGGGCCGACCCTGGGGTAAGGGGACTTCAGGTAGGACCCATTGAGGAGAAGTTATCGCTGTATGCGGACGATGCTCTCCTTTATTTAGCGGATGCATCGTCCTCTTTGTGGACTGCACTCAATCTGATTAATCGATTCGGTGGGTATTCGGGGATTCGCATTAATTGGGACAAGTCGGTCCTATTTCTGCTCCATCCCTCGACCCCTAGGGTACCACACCGCAGCTTAAATGGGTAGATGATTTCAAATACCTGGGGATAAAAATTAACATTCAAGACTACATGGACAATAATCTGCGTCCACTTATGACACAGCTTACAGCTAGATGCACTGCTTGGCATTCCCTTCCATTGACTCCTGTTGGCAGAGTCAACTTGCTAAAAATGATTTACCTTCCCAAATATCTATATTTCTTTCGCAATACGCCCATACCCATCCCTAGAACTTTTTTCCGGAGGCTGGAGAGCCTGCTGATACATTTTGTCTGGGCTGGGAGGCCACCCAGGGTGGCCAAGCAGATCTTATATCTCCCACTTTCGGGGGGAGGAATTGGCGCTACTGAATTTTCAAATCTACTACTGGGCTGCAGTTCTGGTCACGATTCGGTGGTGGTTCTCCCAGCCCACACAGAATCCGGCGGTCACTCTGGAGGCAGCCATTCTGGGTTCCTTTGCCGCCTTGAGCAATCTCCCGTTTCGGGGTCTCAGGGCCAGTTTGTCCATGACAACTCCGATGCGAACCACTGTAAGGGTTTGGCAGGAGGCTAGGAAAATATATGGGAAACCCAATTACATTTCACCTCACATGCCCCTGTGGGGTAACCCTATGCTCCCTCATTTTTACACCTTTCTGGACCCCTCTCTCTGGGCACAAAAGGGAATTCTTACATTAAAGCATATAGTTAAGGATGGCAGGCTCATGACTTCCTAAGCCCTTAGACAATCCTTTGCTATTCCAGCCTCCTTCCAATTCAGATACTGGCAGCTGAAGCACGCCTTTGAGGCTCAGTTTCCTGCCCCCCCCATTCTGGAACCAGACTCTATTGAAAGGCTCTTGACTTCCAGCGTGATGGGGAAGCCCCTCTCTACACTATACCTATACCTGACAGTAGAGTACGATGCCAAACTAACTAAAACCTGGGAAAAGTGGAGGGTTGATATTCCCTCTTTGGAAGAGGAGGAATGGAAGGAGTGTTTAATATCCTACATTCCTTCCATGATAGCTGCAAAGGATAGGTTCATACAATTCAAGTTCCTACACAGGGCGTATTTTACCCCACAGAGGTTGGCACGCATCTACCCTCAGAGAGATCCCAATTGTCAGAGATGCAGACAGGAATTGGGTACTTTCTGGCATATGGTCTGGTCTTGTCCCAGTCTCCGACTCTTTTGGTCTGCAGTGGCATCCACACTGAGCAATGTCATAGGATCAAACTTACAGGTGGACCCCCAAATACTATTGCTCAGTCATCTGGAGGATGTTGAGGGTGATAGGTATAGCAAATTGTGTCTAACCTTCGCATTGTACTATGCTAGGCGGGAAATTCTACTGCGATGGAAAATGGTAGAGCCTCCTACCCTGGCCTCGTGGATAAGGTCGGTGAATAAGGTACTCCCTCTGTATAGATTGACGTATGAAAGTAGGCAATGCCCGGGGAAGTTTGACAAAATCTGGTCATCCTGGGTCGACGCCTCCGGAGACCCTGAACCCCCTACCCCATAAGCAGGACGTGAAACATAATGGAGGACATCCTACAACTCACGTCTAGTTCTCTTATGCCCGTTTCCCTTCATCCCATTCCTTCTCCTCCTTCCCTCCCCCCCTCCCCTTCCTCCTTTCTTCCCCTCCCCTTCTCCCTCCTTCCCTCTTCCTCTCTTCCCTCTTCCTCTCCTCTCTCCCCCCCCCCACTCCCCCCCCGCTGTCCTTACCAGGTTTGGTCGAATATTGGGCTATTCACTTTATACTATCTAAAAATGTATGATGATTTGAGCCTTGAGAGGTATGGTTAAGTGAAACTTCTGACGTTTGCACATCTGGAATATCTGATAAATAATGGCTATTGTTTAAAGGTAAATCTAACTGTCTTTATTCTCAGCGCAATGACTGTACTAAATTCTTGTATTGTAATGCTGATTTGTTAAATAAAATTTTCTGTTAAAAAAAAAAAAGTAGGTCATCAGCATATGCTGCTATTTTGTATTCTCTTTTGTCTATTTTAAAACCGTGAATTGATTGTTGTAAGTTAATTGTTCTGATCAGGGGTTCAATAGACAAAATGAACAATAAGGGTGATAGGGGGCAACCTTGTCTTGTTCTGTTGTGAATTTCTATTGAGTCAGAATAGGTTTCATTGATTTTTATTTTTGCACTTGGATTGCTGTAAAGGAATTTTATCCACATCATCATATTGTTACCAAACCCAATATGTTTCCAAGTGTCAAACATGTAATCCCAGGAAACCCTATCGAAGGCCTTCTCTGTGTCAGTTGACAGCAGGAGGCCTTCTTTGTCACTCTGTCGGATTCTATGAATCAAGTTGAGTGTTTTACTCGTATTATCTTTAGCTTCACGATTTGGCATAAAACCTACCTGTTTGGGTCCAATGAGTCTGTCAAGTAGGGCTCTAATTCTGTTGGCTAAAATTTTTGCTAGAAGTTTTAAGTTTAAGTTTAATACTGAAGACTTATATCCATGCTACCCCGACTTTCAGGTCATCAGATTGCCTGTTTGTGGCTCCCAGAAGTTCACACAAGGGGGCCAGAGCTTTGTGCAGAGTGACTGTGTCTTGGATTGTGAAAGTGAACTCCCTCTCATATAAGGATAAAGGGGTTGGTCCTGTCAGAAAGAATAATGGTGTACTCCACAAGAAGTGTCTCAACCTCCTACGCAGCAGCCTGTAGAGTCTCAATGGAGTCAATATGCAAGGCGGCAACATGGTTATCCATACACACCTTTATTTCTCATTATTGCATAGATCCGTCATTTTTGACAACTGTTAATTTTGTCAAAACAGTTATCTTGTTAGCTGGAGGCCATAATTAACCCTATTTTGTTTGCACATTATCCCACCCTGGTTAGCTAGTTAATTCCCAGTGGTGGGCTGACATGAAGCTGTAAGGAAAATGGAAAATTGAATATCAACTACTTACCGCAATTTTCCTTTCCTGACAAACTCCATGTCAGCCCAGACTCCCACCCTGGTGTGGAAATCTATTTATAGAATGCCGGCCTTATGTGGGAAAGCCAAATTTATGAGTTAGGTCCTGCAGGTGGGGTTATGGGCAGGACAACCCAGTGGTAGGCTGACATGGAGCTCATCAGGAAAGGAAAATTGCGGTATTTGATATTCAATTTTCCGTACAAAAGTCCTGTTCAAATTCTCTTGATTTTTGCCATCTACAAAAAACTTCAACTGAGGTTGCAGCCATAACAGGTGTTGGAGCACTTAGCAGAAAGTTCAGTGTCAGATGATGTTTTCTAAATATTTTATGTCAAATGTGTTAGCGGTAAAAGGTTTATCACAAGATTCTCTGCAATAACTGTTTAAATAGACCGTATAAATTACAATTTGTAGCAAGCTAAACAAATGCATAAATAATTTTTCCAATAAACAAAACCTTTTTGGCCAAGATTATGTTCTTTTTTAAGCTTCTTGTATATACAAAATCTTATAATAAAGTGTTACTAAACCCAGGTTCCTGCATTCACTATATCTGGTCTCCCACAGTACACAGAACATGGAAATGCAATAGTTTTAGTAATTATAAACTGCTAAATACCCTTTTTCATCAGCAATTAGACCAGTCTTGTGACTTCTCTCAGTGTCTGGTTAAAGCTTGTAGGAGGAGTTTTCATTCTCCCATGATTGTTCTATGAGGCTGACCCTTTGTCTAAACAGTGCTGATTGGCCCTGTGCTGAACGCATGCACTGTCCCAAGAACAAACAAAAAAAAAGCAGCTCTTCACTATGGCTAATAAATCAAAAGTCCTGTTGTATGCAATAAATAATTTAAAAAATATGTGACGTGACGTATATTCAAACGTTGCTCCAATAGTGATACATGTGATGTGCCAAACCACTTACCAGAAAACAGCAAAAATACAGCATCAAATAAATGCACTTCACCCAATGTGCTACGGAAAGATGTTCCACAAGTGTGCACCTCCACCAATCCAAACACTCACCAGATAGCCAGTAAAGATGTGCCTTGTACTGTTGCTATGAAGCGGATTAGCGTTTTACTCAGGTATGTTGATTGTATGGTGGACTCTAGTGGGATCAAGCACTTAGGAATGAAGACATGGATACAGGTCCTGGTGGCTAATGTTACTCATTCCATTGACCCTAATAAAAAATAAAGGTCAACTCAAAATGTGCTTGTTGCCTCACAATAGGCTATCACTTCTCCACTGGCCTCTAGTCTTCTTCTGGCAGCACTTCACTCTTATGTTAGATAGCTGGAGCAGGCAAGTGATCGATGTTGATGGCGTCCATTAACAAACATCAGCAATATGTCCTTGCACACAGAATGCGGTGTACTTGCTGTGGGCACACAACATGTTGCATGACTGATTTTACTGTTGTGGGTTTAGTAACACTTTAAATTGCAAAATAGGTTAACAGTTTACCCTTTGTATAACCACACCTAGTTTAAATTAATGCCCTGATTTAATCAAAGTACATCCTATGCCTACAATGGCTTGCTGGATGTGCAACAAAAAAGTTGTCAATGGAAATGTTTTTTGAACTGGCACAGAGCACAAAAGTACATGCATGCACCATTTCCTGTGTGCCCACATTTTTTAGTCTGGTAACACAGTGGCCTAATTTGCACATCAGTAGTAATTTATGAAGTTTATCATTTATGAATTCTTGATTGTAGTGTTTTTTTTTAATTGCATACTGCTGTGCATAGAGCATAATAGCAGCATATTTGAATCCAATCTGTTATATAAAACACTAAACACGCTTCTAACAAGGTGTATCATGAGCTTTAGGGCATTTTTTCACCTCCCTGCCAGCCCACTGCCCCAGTGTGAAAGCATTTATTGATTTTAATGGAAATAGATTTTCGTGAGCTTTTCAGGCGCTTTTTTTTTTTTTAGCATGTGA
Source organism: Aquarana catesbeiana (assembly GCF_042186555.1). Classification (NCBI taxonomy): domain Eukaryota; kingdom Metazoa; phylum Chordata; class Amphibia; order Anura; family Ranidae; genus Aquarana; species Aquarana catesbeiana. The sequence continues at coordinate 440,135,451 of NC_133327.1, read as the reverse complement.
AAGGGGTCTGAATCTCACTTGGAAAGGAAAACAATTCCTTGAGCTATCATCAGACACCTCCCTCCAGGCAAATTTCAAATCAACACCTTAAGCCTCGTACACACAGTACAAAAATCAGAAGTGGATTGTCGTTTGACAGGCTGTTGTTCGAAATTCTTACCGTTAGTACGCTCCTTTCGACAATTGTTTTCCAATTTTCGGACAACAAATGTTGGATGACAGGCTAGTAAATTTTTGGCGAACGACGGCTCCACGTCTAATTTTTGAATGGCAGTACACAAATCCATCACACAAAAGTCGAAAGTACAAACACGCATGCTCGGAATCAAGGAACGACTGGGAAGACTTCGGTCTTGTAAAATACCGTTCGTAATTTAGAATTAACATTTGTGACGCGGCAATTGATGAAATGTCAAAATTCTCATCTTCTTTAATGGGATAATAATGAAGCTGCTTTGCATGTAGTTATGCCAAACGTATTTTAAAAGGCATTTGTTTTGTACGATCACCAACGCTCACCACACTTCTACTAACATGAAATTAGCAGAAGGGACCAAAGGGTGGCGCTTAAGAAATTAACTTAATCTTTATACTCTCAAAGTACGTCACTATGTTTGTGTTTGCCAAACGACAATTTGCGGATAGTTAGTATGCTAGACAAAATCCTGCACAGGCCCTTTTGACAAAAATCAGACGCTCGGTCGTCCAACAATCAGACCGTGAGTACGAGGCTTTACTCTAAATTATAGATTTTAATTTACACAGAATACCCAGAGCTGACAAGGAAAGATTTGTTAATTTTACTCTCCTTTCCCTCCACATAACTGTGAAACTGCATTTTTAGACTTAGCTGCCATAAACACAAAATAGGGATCCAGACTTCAGCTTGAGCCAGACCTTCATGTGGCTGTTTCCTCTGTCAAGCCAATATTTGAAACATTATCTCCCATTGCAAAGTCCAAATTTACTGTAAACAGGACTCTAGACACTACTATACTGTATTTTAAAGGTAATAAGCTGGGTAAGTGTCCATTTAAAGCAACAATATAAATTCATGCATACAATGGTAAATGACTGCACAAATTCATAACTGAAGAGATATATTTGTTTAAATATGTAGAGGTTGTTTAGATTGTGTAGACACTTGTATGCAAAGACTCAAGAGGAGGTATCTGGGAGAAATAGTCCTCCAACCATAAGAGATGAACAAGCACATTAGAAGCATCAAAGCTGAACTTTAGGCAGATACAATAGACACAAACGTTTGCAGTCCTGTAATTATTAATACATCCTTGAATGTATTTTTGTAATGCAAACAGTGTAAGTGCCTGAATTTTACATGGTATCATCGTCTTGCAGCCCCTGCAGCAGGGCTCTAGTATTAGCAGGAAAAAATAAGCAGAAGGAGCCAGTCACTTTATATGATGCCAAGCTGAAATCTTTTAAACAGATTACAATAAGATCAATGTAAGTATAGACTTATGCCACGTACACACGATCGAACATTCCGACAATGAAATCCTGGATTTATTTCTGACGGATGTGGGCTCAAACTTGTCTTGCATACACACGGTCACACAAATGTTGTTGGAAATTCCGAACGTCAAGAATGCAGTGACGTAAAACACATATGACGAGCCAAGAAAAATGAAGTTCAATAGCCAGTGCGCTCTTCTGCTTGATTCCGAGCATGCATGGAATTTTGTGCGTCGGAATTGTGTACACACGATCAGAATTTCTGACAACGGATTTTGTTGTCGGAAAATTTGAGAACCAGCACTGAAATTTTTGTTGTCGGAAATACCTATGAGACAATAATGATTTTCACTTTCTGTAGATATCCTAACTGATTGGATAAAACTTGGCAGATAGTAATCTGCATTTGACTAACCTGACCCCTGAACCTGCTGCAGTCGAATTACTAGGTGAAGTTTGTCTAAAGTTATGCCAATTAAGGAGAAATAAAATTACCAAATTCTAGGGTGTTATATCTAATGGGGTAGAAAATCAACTAGCATAAAATACTTGCACACAGAAAAATCAATAATAAATGTGGTAAATATACGTTCCCTGTAAAATGAATATTTGGCCAGACGCTCCTAAAATCGCTGCCGATTAATTGGTGGAGTTGATCTTCCCCAAAATGGCAGTGAGGTGTCAGATCTATATGAGGCGGTCTGATCTGGATAGTCTGGTGATATGTGATGCGACTCTTCCTGATGGTCTGTTCAAATGATGTATTAATGATCCCTAGATGATGGAGGTGTGTCCAGATGGTGTTCAGGTGATGTCCTGGTGTCTTCCTGACTTGCTCTCTTATTGAGTTGCAAACAATACATTCATAAAATGTTTGTGTTTTTCTGTCAATATGGGGTGCTGTGTGTACATTAATGAGGAAAAAAATGAACTTAAATGATTTTAGCAAATGGCTGCAATATAACAAAGAGTGAAAAATTTAAGGGGGTCTGAATACTTTCCGTCCCCACTGTATGTGTTTTTGTATATCAGTGTAGTGATTGCACGATTGGGTGGGAGCTGCTTTCAATTGTGACATAATTATACCTTATTTGTGGTATATTTTTTGCACTTATAATAGCGTGGGGTTTCTTCTATATATATTTCTTTGAAAAAAAAAACAAGTTTTTCTTAGTTTCTGTTATAAAATTTTGCAAATAAATAATCAGACATAATCAGACATATCAAGTCTCCCGCGACTCGTGGGATACTCCCGCATTTGACGGCGGGCTCACGGACACCCAAGAGTGCAGCAGGATCTGCCACTCAGCCTGGAGTAGGGCACCACAGGATACGGACTATCATCATACAGGACTTTGGCTTCCATCCGCCAGAAACCTCCTAGCGACGGCAACCAACTCATTACATAATTGTTTTATTATTAGATTAGTGAGATGTGTGCCCAGCCTTTGGATGAATTTCTTCAATTGTCCTGGTGGTGTGAATGTGTACACAGTGTACAGAGGTCAGCAGTGTGGGGGATGTGGGATGTGAGGTGAGTAGTGGTGTGCATGGTGCAACACTGTGTGCTACAATACATTGTGCACAATGAGATTGGTGGTGGGGGCAGTGAGGCTGCATTGATGGCTCAGTGAGGTTGCATTGATGGGCACTGACAAGGCTGCATTGTTGGCACAGTGAGGCTTCAGATGGGCACAGTGAGGCTGCATTGTTGGCACTGATGAGGATGCGAATGGGCTCAGTGAGGCTGCATTGTTGTCACTGATGAGGCTGCAGATGAGCACAATGAGGCTGCATTGATGGCTCAGTGAGGCTGCATTGATGGGCACAGTGAGGCTGCATTGATGGGCACCGACAAGGCTGCAGATGGGCACAGTGTGACACAACATTATCTTTTAAAGTATTATTTTATTATGGCATTACTGAGCTTGAAATAAGCTTGCCACCTCCCTGAAATGAGTTTGGAATGTCTGAATAATCTTTCTTCATAAATGTAGGTCAAAATGTATTCTGCGACATTTCTTTGGTAAAAATAACCCAAAATCCATGTATAGTATTTAGACTGTGTGAAAGTTATAGAGTCTAAAAACTATAGCATACGCTGTATATTTGATACTACAAGTACATGTAAATTACGCATCTAATTTCCTGATTACCTATCTCATTTTTGGAGGCTCTGGAGCATCAGGAAAACACCCAGAAAATGACCCCATTTTGGTAAGCAAACACTCCAAAATATGTTTCAAGGGGCATAATGAGTCTTTTAAAAATGTCATTATTTGCAACAAGTTTTTGGAAAATGCAGGAAAGAAAATTACAATGTTTTTTTTTACAAAGAGTTATCAATTAATAATATATTTCTAACATGCATCACAGGAATAATTATAGTTGTAGCACTGCCCCCTTGGGGGCTGCTTAGAATTGCATGTTCCTCTGCGCCACCTTGACCCTCTGAACTTTCCAGCCCTCCTAACACTCTAGATTCAAACATGTTGTGTATACCTTTAAATAACACACTGACAACAGGTACATGTATTAGCTCTCTTTTGGTTTTACTTACTCAAGAGGAGAGTCTTGTAAAAGGGTATAAGTCAGCCGAGTCCTGGATAAACAGCCAAGACTCAGTTGAGAAAGTCCGCAAAGCAATTAAATGACAATTGGCAATCACAGAAGAAATACAATATTAATGCATACAGAAAAACAGACAGTAAATGAATGGGTTTCAAAAGGGTTACTGATTGCTGAATATAATACCTCTGCTAAAGGGGAACCCCAGGCTGGCCTATTATACCTTCAATTATAATGATAGATGAAGTAATATAGTGGCTAGTAGTGTGCCCTTTAAGTAAGGATGGAATTAGCAGAGTTCAAAGATGCAAGGCTATCTTCACCGGCAAGTTGGAGCTCAAAGAAGCAAGACTTCTAAATATGGCACAGTGATTTGCAGTCAAGGCAAAGCAGCTGAAACTGACCAGTATCAATCCTTAAAGTGGATGTAAGCCCACTCTCATCCTTTCTAAACTACAGTACTGCCATAGTGGTTATCTATAAGGATATACATGCCTCTTGCATGTATCCTTACCTGTCAAATGTTTCCCCTCTGTCTGTTATGAGACCTGAAAAACTACAGATTCTGTGGGGTGGGTCTGTTGTCCGGAGCTCTGTGGGTGGAGTCGTGATGTCAGTAGACTCCCCACCCATCTCTACACTCCCCATCCCAACATGCATTTTCTCCTGTGTATTTCTTACACTGAACGTCTGCTATGATCACTAACATCCAGCAGCAGCCAATCCTGGGAGAGCTGGAGAAGAAAGGAGGAGGGGATCTGAAGTACAGAGAATGTCTTTCTCAGGCTTGTGCATGAGATATGTAAATCACCTGTCACTCACAGCAAGGGGGAAGAACTGACTACTTTTTCTCTGTGTGTCAGTTTTTATCTTACTGAAAAAAGATAAGAGGATTAACTCTTCGTGGCAAGACTGGGCGCAGATGACATAAAATCCTATACTGTAAAAAGGTGCAAGCCTTAATTAAAAAAATTTTTTTGGGTTTACATCCACTTTAAGGTAATTCAGAGCTAATATGTCTGTATACAGTGTCCTGTGGAGTATGATAGTGACTGGTACTGCATTTATGGGCAGGTGCTGCTCACCAATCTGGATATAGTGCAGGAACTTCCTGAAGAGCGATCCAAGTCGATTCTTACTTCTGCAGAACGAGCGGAGATGACAGACTGGCTTCTGGAACAGTGATTGTCTGGTCCTGCTGGTTTCAGCAATGCTGTGATGGTGCCCCTTGTGTAGCTTGCAGCATCGGACCTTCCCGAGTCACAGCAGTGAAGGGGATGCTTACTTGATGAGATCCGGGAAGCAAGAGGGCTTGGGCCTGGCCTGCCAACCCTTTTATAGCCTCCCCAGAATTCTTTCCTTGGAGCAGATGGCCTGCTGGGAGATGTAGTCCAGGGATAGTTCTGCTGATCAAGGATGTCTGTTCAGGAGACTATAGTTCCCACAATGCTCTCTGCTTGGCTCAGGAAGATGATGCATGTGATCCAAGCCCAGCACTAGAGGAATTCAAAACTAGAACTAGATTCAAAAAATACGGGGGTTTGGTCACATATGTGACCATATAGTGTGACCAAACCCCCGTATTTTTTGAATATGTTCAGGTGTTTTTAACTAGCCCTGCAGGAAATGTCATTCTTGTATGTGTGCGCTGTAAAATATTTTGTACTGTTTGTAGGTCTTATAGCAGCACCATCTTGAATTTAAATGCATTGTATGGTGTGCCCCCCAAATATGTTCTTGTATATTGTAATAGGCCCTGACCAGGTTTTTTGGGCTGGAGCACCCCTCCCCCTCCTCATTACCTCTTATTAGTGGCCACCAGTGTTTAGGATGTATCCCCTTCAGTTCTCCCACATAGAGGAGTTCAGCTCCCATGGTTGAGACAAAGGATCTTCCATTCTATTACTAGTGTAGGACCCACTAATTCGGGGTACTTTGTCGCAGTAAGTGGGCTTAGCACTATATGACCATATAGTGTGACCAAACCCCCGTATTTTTTGAATATGTTCAGGTGTTTTTAACTAGCCCTGCAGGAAATGTCATTCTTGTATGTGTGTGCTGTAAAATATTTTGTACTGTTTGTGGCTGCTGGAACAGTGATCGTTTGGTCATGTTGCTTTTAGCGATGCTGCGGTGGTGTTCCTTGTGTAGCTTGCGGAGTTGGACCCACCTGGGTTGGAGCTGGTAGCACCTTGTTGCCGCATGGTAGGTTGCAGTGCTCTCGCACAGCAGCAAAGGGGATGCTTACTTGATGAGATTTGGGGAGCAACAGGGCTTGGGCCTGGTCTGTTGACCCTTTTATAGCCTCTCCCAGAGTTCTTTCCTTGGAGCAGATGGCCTGTTGGGAGATGCAGTCCAGGGATAGTTCTGCTAATCAGGGATGTCTGTTCAGGAGACATTTTTGTTTTCCTTCTTCATTTTCCAGAAATGTGTGGCATCAAATTTAATATGCAAAATACTCGCTATGCCACTTAGCAAATACCTTGGAGTGTCTCCTTTCCAAAAAGGGGTAATTTGGGGGGTGTTTGTACTAGCCTGGCATTTTAGGGCCTCCAAAACTGTGATAGGTAGTCAGGAAATTATATGCTATGCCCTTTGAAAGCCTGAAGGTGATCATTGGACTTTGGACCCCTGTATGTGGCTAGGCTAAGTGTCACATGTGGTATCCCCATACTCAGGAGAAGTGTTTTGGCGTATAATGCCATGTATACCCATTATGTGTGTAAGAGAAATATCTCATTAAAGTGACCACTTTGTGTAAACAAAAATATTTATTTTTGTAATTTTTCAAAAACTTGTTGCCAAAAAATAAAATCTTCCAAAGACTCAACATGATTCCCATCAAATACCTTGGGGTGTGTACATAGTTAGTAGCAGTGTAGGTAGTCAGGAAAATCCAAAGCATAATTAACATCCCCGTAATTAACACCCCTTAAAAGCTTTAAGGTGTTTATTGGACTTTGGGTCTACCACACTCCTAATGTTGGGCATACATGTAATGTCCTTTTTTTTGTAAAGCCTGTGGGCTGAACAATAATATGAACCTAATAGATTCCTTCATTCACATCGATCGATGTGGATGCAGAAATCCTTGCCAGTAAAAGTGTATGGTATGCCCACTTTTAGAAGCTTCTGCCACACATCTATCCACTCTTTTATTGTTGTGCATAAATGTAATGTTCTTTTTTACATTCAGCCCATGGGCTGAATAAAAAAGAGAACTTAACAGATTTCTTCATTTACATTGATTGATGTGGACAAAGAAATCTCTGCCACACAAAAGTGAAAAAGATATATGGTGAAGCATAGGAGCTGCTGCCCACTGAACACCCCATGCTCCTAATGCTGGGCATACACATTCTTTTTTTTAACTGCAGGTGGAGACATCTCCCCCTGCAATGCTGCAGGCACTGATATACTGTACGTACTCTGAGAGCAGAACACTTAGTGTGACCTATAGCAGTCCCTGTTCCTATAAGCCAAGCAAGCCTAGCCTACTGGTATGTGGTTTCCCCCAGGAATGCCATGTTCATTGGCCAGGAAGTGTAGGAGGCTAAAGAAAGAAAGAACCAAAGAGTTCCTGTGGTTTCAGGACTGAAACCGTTCACAGGGGATGGCTGGAACCAGTGTCTTGTAGTAATATAGTCAGTCAGACGTGCAGATGGGTCCGTTCAGACTGCAGGCAGAGATAGGGTCAAAAAACAGGCAAATGATCGGACCAGGGAACAGGCAGAAATGTGGTCAATAAACAAGCAAATCAAGAACACTGATTCTAGCTACACCGGAGAACTTTGACTAACTGCGCTATTAGGGTTTGGGGGGAGGGATTATACCAGAGGGTCCTAAGTTACCAGAAACTTACCAGCGGGGTTGCCATGGCAATTTGCAATACAAAGTTTCTTTTGCTTTTGGATGATTTTTTTTTCTTTATCCAGAAGCTTTTGGACAATTTAATCCTAACTCAACATCAAGGGGACTTGCGTATAAACAAGACTTGCAGAATTTCATGCTGGATACGCTCCAGTCGTTTGTGGATGCAACTATATTTATGAATCCAATGGGTTATTGGTTAGGGAAAAATTCCAGACTATCCAGTCCTTCAGAAACAAAGGATGTAGGATATGGGGTTTTAAGTGAGGAATTAAAAGAAGGGAAGTATGTTTTTGTGTGTGGCATGACCAAATTGATATGATGCAGGTACCCAGGAGGCTGACACTTATGCCTCATACACATGATCAGACATTCCGACAACAAAATCCATGTTTTTTTTCTGACAGATGTTGGCTCAAACTTGTCTTGCATACACACGGTCACACAAAGTTGGTCAGAAGTTCCGAACTTCAAGAATGCGGTGATGTACAACACGTACGATGGGACTTCTGCTAATCTCGTGTTAGTAGAAGTTTGGTGAGAGACGATTCACGCTTTTCATACTCATGCTTTTCCGATCGTTACTGCTCCTCAGTTTGTGCTTGTGGGTTTGTATCTGTTCTTCAGTGCGTGTAGTCAGTTCGCATTTGTTTGTCAGTGCGTATTATTATTATAGTATGTATTTGATTTCCAGTGCGTTCTTGTTGGCTCGTTTCTGATTTTCAGCTCGCTCTTCTCAGGCCTTGCTGTTTTTCAGTGCTTTCTGATCGTTCTGACCAGCCGACCGTTTTGAAACCATGTTGCGGGTACGTACTCGTCGTAGAGTTCATGCTGTGCAGGGCTTGGTGTTGAGGTTCTTACTTTGACCCAAGTCCAGTCCATGAACAGGGCGAGGAGGAGTTCGTGGATGAAGAATTGGTGGCTCAAGCATAAGCAATTCTCTCATATGCCTTTGTTGCGGGAGATCCAGGAGAATAATCCTGATGATTTCAGGAATTATCTCCAGATGATGGAACCCGTTTTTCACCGTTTGTTGGCTTTGTTGTCCCCTTATATTACGAAGCAAGACACATGCATGTGGCAAGCAAGCCATCACTCCCAAGCAGAGGCTAGTCACCACGTTGTGGTACTTGGCGATGGGGAGAAGTCTGCAGGACATGGAGTTCTCGACAGGCATCTCCCCCCAGGCTCTGGGGGTCATTATTCCAGAGACCTGTTCTGCCATCATACAAGTCCTGCAGAAGGACTATATTAAGGTAAGTTTTCTCCTTTAACATCACATTATATGTATTTAATGTTTGCTAATGTATTGCATTTCTTTCATCATTCCCTAATTACCATGATTGTAATATTCTGTGAATGTCCTCTTTGTCCTCATGCATGCTGGAAGTTTTTAATGTTCTTTTTTGTCCTTCATGCATATTTGCCTTCACTAACCTTCCCAGCATGCTATCCTGGGCCCATACACACCTAGCCTAGTCACTTAATAATGTATTTTGTCGGCTCCATATTAGTGCTTTACCCTAAACACCCCCTAAAATGTGTACAAATGTTATTTGTGTGCTTAAATTCATGCAGAGTGCCAGAGGCTTTTTTTTTGGGTCCCAAAATCATTTGGAACCCTTTCTCCCCCCAACCGCTAAGTCAACCGATATCTGCTGACTTTGCCAAACCCATACCCACTATACCTACCTCTTTTGTGGTCATATTTATGGATTAATTCCCCAAAGCATGTAGTGAAAGGGCCTGCTTGAATACTTTCAAATGGTACTGTTTAAAGTTTTTTTCTCCTATTATCTTGATAGGTAATTGCAGAATGTAAAAATGTGCTTCAATTAGGACAGTGTGTATTTATATTTTTGTATTATGACACTTCTTACCTGTCCAGTGGGCTGCCAATAGTGTAAGTAAGGAGGGCTGGCCAAAGTAAAACACAAGTATAGTAAACTATAGTATAAGTGGACCTTATACTTTTGTCTTTAAATACTCCTTCAAATAAATGTTATACTGATGTTGGTCAAGAAGGTTTGTGTCTAATCTGCTTGCAATGTTTATGTGCAAAATGACTAATTTTTTTTTCTTGTTTGACTCCACAGTTTCCTTCAACGCCACAGGAATGGCAGACTGTGGCATCCCACTTTTCTGATTGTTGGGACTTTCCCAACTGTAGAGGGGCAATTGATGGGAAACATGTCCACATAGTCCCACCCCCCAACTCGGGGTCATACTATTACAACTATAAGGGGTTTAATAGTATTGTGATGTTGGCGGTGGTATCGGCGACATATGAGTTCCTCTATGTGTACGTGGGGAAGAATGGCCAGATGTCGGATGGTGGAGTCATCGCCCAGACCGAGTTCTACAGGCGCCTCCAGAGTGGTCGCTTGGGATTGCTACCTCCGGAAGAGAATGTGGAAGGACTGCAGTTTGTGTTTGTTGCCGATGAAGCATTTGGGCTGGGTGAACACCTGATGTGGCCATTCCCGATGAGGACCCTCACCCCGGAGCAGAGGATTTTTAATTACCGGCTGGCCAGAGCCAGGAGAGTAGTGGAGAATGCTTTCGGGATAATGGCCAGCCGGTTCCGCCTATTCCTCACTGCAATTAATATGTCGGAATATAAACTTAGCCACATAATTCTTGCTTGCTGCATTTTACATAAATTTTTGTGCAAAAATGCAGCAAACTATGTGGCCTCAGTTGGGCCTGAGGCCGGATTATTACCGGATACAACACTGACGGCTCTTGAAGCTGGCCGTCCTGGCTTGCCCCCCCAAAGCGCCCATGAAGTTCGCCAAAAGTATCTAGAGTACTTTGCGGGTAGGGGGGCCATTGATATGCCACCAAATGTCTGAGACATTTTTTAAATAAATATCTTTTTGAAACAGAACTAATAAAATTCATTTGATTTACTTCTTGGGTTTCTTTTAGCTGTCTCCAAGGTTCTCCAATGGGCTTTTTTTTTACCATTTTCTTCAATAGTGCAAACGTAATTTATTTGATACATGAGGTGAAAATCTCTTCTTCAGTGAAATATTATGTTGTGGGTCTGCTACACACAGCTTGTTTTTGTTGTTAATGTCTGTAATGCATTAATGATAAAAATATTCATCATTTTCAGCACCATGAATGAGATTTCTGGATTCACGAAAATGGGCTGATTGCGGCAAATTATAAACCACTGTGGGTGATATTTACTGAATGCAAATCCACTTTGCACTACAAACACTTGTAGTGCAAAGTGGATTTGCCTTTTGTAAATAACCCCCATTTTCAGTGTAAACACCAACTTACTCCAAAAACTGCTATTGAGCATTGAAAGAAGAAGCCACACATTGTTGAGCAGAAAACATTTTACCCAAAGCACATTCACATGTACGTTTTGAAAAGGGTTTTTGAACAGACCAACATCTTTGGTGTTTAACTTTTTTTTGTCACATTAGAAATAGCCTTTTTTTGGTTAAACAGGCATGTTTCAAAACATAACATACACAACTCAGGAACTTACAAAGTTCAACTTTGATAAATTGAAGGTAATATGAGACATTAGTATGTCCAAACTGTGTTGATGTTGCCTTCATCAGACGGGGTGATGTCACCCCTGTAAAAGCCAAATTTTTAAGATGCACACAACTTGGGATTCAAAATGGGGATTTCCCTCCTGATCCCATGCCTAATGTCAACATGTGCTATCTCGCATCATGGGGGATCAATGGACGTGTTTTAGGGGTACAACCCCTTCCTCTCAGCTACTTGAGTTGCGAGGAAGGGGTTGCACCCACAAAACGATATCCCGTGATAGCAGATAGCACATGTTGACACACTGTGTGCATCTTCAAAATTTGGCTTTTAAAATACTTTCAAACTTGTTTATAAAAGCAAAAATATACGATAAGATGGTAAAATTTTTGTGTGTTTTAGATTCTCCCTAAAACATCAATGATGTTCTTCATTCTTTTTGAACATCATTGATGTTTTCCTTTATATTTTATAAATCACGATTGCACCCCATTATCTCCCTGATGAAGATATGGGCACTTTCACTTGTGAAATGAGATTCTTCTTCCACAACATCCACATCACCTAAAAGAAAAAACACACCATGTATTATAAATATGCAGGCATCCATCTATTACCTGAAGCTGTGGTCTCAGACACTCACCTGTTGTGACAATTTCACCCACTTCATAATTGTCTCCCTCCTCATCCTCTGCTTGTGTTTTGGTGACTTCCCCTTCTTTAGGGGGTGCGGGGTCCCTGGTGTCCTCAGATGTCCCGAGTCTTTTCTCCCCTATGTGAATAAAAAAAAGTATACTTAGCACACAGATATTTGAGGGCAGAAATAGTAATATGAAACATTCCTTGGAAGTGTCGTACAATTGTCTGTTTTGGCAGAGTTCCAAGCTGAAGACATTTTTAGCTCCTTTCTAAAGCTGGAATACTTACCTTTTTTGTACACGTTTCACACATGGAGACACCCCTAGTATCCACTGGAGCACCTGTGTGAGACACCCTAAAAAGCTTGTTCTGGTGTCCCACACTAGTGCTCCTGCATCCAGATGTGTAAACAGCTGCTGAGTGTCCTCTCCTTACATTACACTGAATCAAGTTTGCATTTCATTCTAGTTACAAACCCATCTAGACAACAATGTCATAAACCTGCATCTGCCAAAAACATCATATTAGTGGGCGAACTAACGATGTTTCCTATGAACGATTACTGTGCCCACGAACATGAAAGTTGCCATTTTAAACTGTACAACAGTAAAGAAAAGCACATGGAGCAGCATGCAAGTAATACTAATAATAGAAACATACGACAAATACTTACTTTTTAAAAGCAGTTTCCGGATCTTTCTGTACTGATCGTGCTCCCTCCGTTTGAGGTCTAACCATCATTTCCTCAGTTGATCGTTGGATCGCCGTACCCCAAAATTCTTCTGCAGACTTTTCACAACTTTAGTCATGATCTTGGCCTTTCTCACATTTGGGTTGGGGGTAAGGTCCATGATTCCCATCATAGTTGGCCCTCTTCAAGATGTCCACCATCTCCACCATCTCTATAAAGGACATATTTGAGGCCTTAAATCTCCTCCGGGATCGGGACGTTTGTGGCTCCGGGCTTTCCTCGTTGCTGCTCTCCTCTGCATGCACCTGCTGTGTCTCCGCCATGTTCTCTACCCACTGCTCTAAAAGGGAAGGGGCGGGGAATACACTAGAATGAACATCAAGGGCGGGCGGAGTTTCACGCATGCGCGGTGTATATAAAGCGTAACACGCGTGCGTCGTACGTACGATCTGTGAGCGGAGGACAGAGTATCGGAAGCAACGATCATTATAACAAAGGTACAATTTTAACTTGGTGCATCAGTGGCCTATACTGCTTCTAGATTGAGGCCTATATTGGGTCAAGATTAGGAGAGTTTTGCCTGACATTAAGGTTTGTCTTGTGTTGTGTCTTGCAAAGAAAATGGATGGGTTCAAAGACCACAGCTTCCTACCAATATTCATATATAAGGGAGCTGCCCTGTCTGTGGCAGGTCAAACACCCACATTACAATAACAAAATAAAGAGGCAGGCAGCGCTGGAGAAACTGCTGGAGTTGGTGAAGCCACAGGTCCCCACGACAGACATCAACTATTTAAAAGAAAAAAATTGGTGGCCTGAGGAGCACCTATAATCATGAGCGTACTAAGGTCCAGAAATCCATGAGTTCAGGAGCAGCAGCAGATGACATTTATGTCCCCAGGCTGTGGTATTATGACAGACTTTATTTTCTGGCAGACCAGACTGAAGTCAGGGAATCCCTCTCAACCCTTCCTTCTACTCTTCCTTACACGCTTACTTCCACCCCAGCTGAGGCTTCCAACGCCCACCCTGGGCCTTCCAGCCAAGAAGAAGTGGAGGAGCCCAGCTTGAGCCAGGTATAGCATTGTTCAACATATTTCTTGTTGTAAAATAAATCATGTGAAATAGATGTTATTATTGATCACTAATTGCTGATTTAATAAAGTGTTTTACAAATCAATAGACAGTAGTAGCCAAAAAGGTTTGGGAAAGGAATGAAAAATGCTGGGGTCAGAATGATAGTCTTTTCTATTTGTTAACATTCAATTTGCAACAGTCATGAGCTGAAAATTGTGTGTGATTGATGACCAAAAAAATAAAACTATGTCCCTTTTTCTTACACAGGAAAGCCTCAGCCAGGAGGAGGCCGTGTAATGTGGCAGCCAAGAGGAGGCTGTGGAATGTAGCAGCCAGGAGGAGGCAGGGGTTAGTGGCAGCCAGGAGGAGACAGGGGTTAGTGGCAGCCAGGAGGTGGCAGGGGTTAGTGGCAGCCAGGAGGTGACAGGGCCCAGAAGCCTGACACAATCTCAGGTCCCTCCCCTCCGCCTTCCACAAAAAAGGGCCTGGAAGGGGAGTAATGTGGAGGAGGCAGTGCTCAGGTTGATTAGGGAGGCTAATGAACCCCCCTCAATCCTCAACAGGCCTTTGCCTTTATGGCAGCCAATGCAGGACATGGAGGAGGGCCAACGCCTCATGTGTGAGGAAATCATTTATCTCACATTAAATAAGGGGTTGAGGGGCCAACTCACACCCAAAACACACCTGTGTAATTTGGACCATCCTCCTCCTCCTGCCACACCTCCAACACCACAGCCACAGCCTAGAAGCAAGCGTGTAAGGAAGACAAGAAAGTGATGGCCTGGGTTCAGTCTGGTCTGGCAAAAGATGCAGGCTGTTGTATGACCACAGCCTGGGGACATAGATGTCATCTGCTGCTGTTCCTGATCTCTTGGAGTCCTGGACCGGATTGTGCTCACTATTATATGGACTCCTCAGGCCACCAATTTTGGTTGGCAAATAATTGATGTGTGCCCTGGGGTACAAAGTCTTTGCCAATTTCAGCAGTTTTTCCAGCGTTGCCTTCCTCTTTATTTTGTTATGACCCATAATAAATGGATATTTTTTTTCACAAATACTTGCCTATGTGTTGTTGGTGAGTAGGCAGGTACATTTCCAAAACACAATGTCAAATTAACAAGGGACACCAACACCAAACAACCTTCTTGAGATTAAAAAATACAAGATAATAATGATGTTGTGGTAATTTGTCACACAAAACAAGAAAAAAATATTAGGGAGAGCACTAAAAAAGAAAAAAAAAAACAGGAGATCGTGATTAAACCCCCCCCCCCCCCCTCAGAAAAAAATATCACTATAAAAACAAAAACAAAAAATTATTCTGGAGATCTGGCGAAAAAAAAAAATTATATTCAGGAGATCACGAGAAATAATAAAGAAATCAGTTTGTGAGAACTCTGTGTGAATATGAGCAGCAAAACAACTTCATTCTTCTAGCATTCTAAAGAAGAAGACAATGCGCTGCATTAAACTATTTAAAAAATTGCAACATGATGAATATGCTATCTCCATTACGAACGGTAGTTTTACCAGACATTTTTTGTCGGAAAGTCCAACCGTGTGTATGAGGCATTAGGCATAGTAAGGTGTCTGTAGGCCAAACTAGGGAGCTCCTGAGCAGTTGGAATCCTACACAGGTTATGCCAGTGACTACTCACAAAAACGTTCTGTTAGAGAAAGGGGAACCATTACAAGTAGATCTTTTTTTTTTTTCCAATATCTTTTATTATTATTAAATTTAAGTACAAAAAAGTTCCAATACAGTTTAATAACATACATTTCATCCCCCGAAAAACTTTCTTCTCTAGAACTATATACAAATTACCTCAAAGCTTTTAAAACCCCTCCCCCCATCCCCGTACTATCCTCTCCCGGGTCTCCCCTCCCCTCTCCTGCTCTGGAGCCAACATTTAATGTCGCTTACATCTATCTCAGTACCAGCTCCTAAACCAATCAGGCTCCTACCATCTCTGCAAACTTCAAAGTAAATGTAAAGTAAATTATTTATTTATTTATTTATTATATATTTATTTATTTATTATATATTTTTTATTGCACGGTTACTACACTGGTTTACCTTTTTTTGTTTAAACTTCAAAGTAAGCTTAAATAAGTGCCAATCCTTCCATGTTCTCTCAAATCCCGCCCAATCCTCCTCTCCACTAAATCTCAGGTATTCCAAATTATAAATATCATCTACTCTATTACTCCAGTTCCTCAGAGTGGGACTGCCATGGATCTGGATCTAGCCAATGTCTGGGAATTAAACTTTTGGCTGCGTTCAGGAGTGAGGGGACCAGGGTTTTCAGATATTGGTTAACTGGTGTTTTCGTCCGGTGGAATAAAAACTCCCACGGATGTTTTTGGATTTCCTCTTTTGTTATCTCTTTTATTTTCTGAATTATCTCTCTCCAAAATTGTCTAATTTTAGGAAATGTCCACCAAATATGAGACATAGTTCCCCGTTCTCCGCACCCCCTCCAACAGCACTACGAACTCTCCATTTGAAACTGGTGGGCTTTATCTGGAGTTATATACCACCGTGCTAAACATTTAAAACTAATTTCTATCATATTGCTATCCTGTGACGTTACAAAAACCAAACTCATAATTTTTCTCATCTCTGACTCATTCACTTGTGACCCTCCTCCCACTTGCTGATGTATGGCGGCTTTCCCATCCCAGTTCCCTCTTTTAGGATTTTATATAATACCTATATCCCCCTCCTTTTTTCTACCTCCGTACATAGTTTCTCCATTGGTAGAAGATTATCTGCTGACCTCACTGGTTGAGGGAGGGAATCAAAAAAATGCTTTAGATGGGAAAAACGCCATTCATCTATCACCATTATATTATTTTTTTGTTTTAACTCTTGAAATGTGCATAACCTTCCCCTTACCATCACAACTTTTAATTTGCGTTCAGTTTTTTAATCCAATTTCCAAACAAATTACTTTTCCCCAGTGGAAAATACTCTGTGTCCTTCAGTGCAATACATGGGGAGTTATAGCTCCATTTTTGTTTTTTGTGTATCATATCCCACGTCTCTAAGGTTTTGAGTGTCATCTTATGTGATTTCTTTCCTAAATTCCTCAAATGTGCAGGTACCCATATCATTTTCCCCAACTCTGACTTACTAATTGTATTTTCCAGTTCCACCCACCTTTTATTTTTATTGTTTTTTACCCAGTCGATAATCCGCGTGAGGAGAACTGCTTTATAATAGTTCTTTAAATCAGGGACTCTGAGCCCCCCCTGCTTTCTGTCTCTAGTTAGTTCTTGTAAGCTTATTCTTGGCTTTTTCCCTTTCCAAATAAACCTAAGGCAAATTGTTTTCCAAGTTTTAAAATACGCTTGTGGGAGAGGTATCGGCAGCATCTGAAATTGATACATGATCTTTGGCAATAAACTCATTTTAAATATATTGATTCTCCCCAGCCAAGACACATGTCTAGACGCTATCTTACTTAAGTCCTTTTTAATTTCCTTCAGTAAGGGCAGGAAGTTTGATTGGTAAAGCATGTCCGTGGACTTTGTAATCTTGACCCCTAAATGTTTTAGCTCTTTCTCTCTCCAGATAAATGGGAACTTCTCCTGATATACAAGTGCCTCCTGAAAAGGGACACCTATATTCAGGATCTCCGACTTAACTGGGTTTATTTTAAAATTTGAACAATCACCATACTGTTTCAGTTCTTTCATCAAGTTTGGCAGAGTTATCCTGGGACATGAAACGAAAAACAATATATAATCGGCATATGCGGCCATCTTATGTTCCACTTCTCCCACTCTGATCCCCCTAATGTCCGCATTCTGTTGTATTTTCGCCAATAATGGTTCAAGTGACAGGACAAACAGTAGGGGGGACAGGGGGCACCCTTGTCTAGTGCCGATATGCATTTCAAAGGGTTCTGAAGTGGAACTCTTCACTTTCACCCTTGCTGTGGGACAGTTGTAAAGCGCCCCTATCAACTGCATATATCTAGTACCTATGCCCATCCCTGCTAGGGCGTCCTGCATGAACCCCCAGTCTACCCTGTTGAAAGCTTTTTCAGCATCGATCGACAGGAGTAGACCGGGGGTCCCAGATTCCTTTATCTCATGCACCACCAACAATTTCCTGATTCCATTGTCACGACATTCTCTACCGGGTACAGGGCCGGACTTTCCATTGGGCTTGACGGGGCTTAAGCCTATGGGCCCTGACCAATAGGGGGCCCCATTCCGAAAGCAGCCGAGAGCGGCCGAAAGCCGCCGAGAGTGGCGAAAGCCGCCGAGAGCGGCTGAAAGCTAGCTCTGTATCTCAGCGGTGCCATTTTTAAACTGAAAGGCTGCAATAACAAGGCAGCAATGACACTGGAGCAAGGCTACACTGACAAGTCTGCAAATGACACTGGGGCAAGGCTACACTGACAAGTCTGCAAATGACACTGGGGCAAGGCTACACTGACACGAAGAAGGCTGCAATGACACTGACAAAGCTGCAGATGGACACTGATAAGGCTGCATTGATGGGCATTTAAAAGTTTTTTTCCTTAAACTTCCTTCCTAAAAGTTTTCTTCCTTAAAATTCCCTCCTAAACTTGGGGTGCGTGTTATACGCCGGCGCGTGTTTTTTTTTTTTTATCCATTTTTATTGCTTTTCTTAATCGTGGACCCTGGGCGAATACCAGTACAGTACCCCCTACTTATACACTTATATATTATCTACTTTTGTGAGTAGTCATTTGGCTGTTTTATTTATTTTTATTTATTTATTTCAGGTACTTATATAGCGCCGTCAATTTACGCAGCGCGAATGTACATTGTACATTCACATCAGTCCCTACCCTCAAGGAGCTTACACTCTAAGGTCCCTAACTCACATTAGTACATACTAGTAGGGACAATTTAGACAGGATCCAATTAACTTACCAGCATGTCTTTGGAGTGTGGGAGGAAACCGGAGTACCCGGAGGAAACCCACGCAGGCACAGGGAGAACATGCAAACTCCAGGCAGGTAGTGTCGTGGTTGGGATTCAAACCAGCAACCCTTCTTACTGCTAGGTGAAAGTGCTATCCACTACACCACTGTGCCGCCCCACACAGTTTTGTCTTGCCAATTAAACAGAAGTTCTTTAATACTGCACTGAGGCTGGCGCACCTTGTCCTTTTCTATTTCTGTTTTATAGAGCTGTGCATATGTATAGAAGGTAGGGCCCGAAAGTTACTCAAGCTCAGGGGCTCCCACCACCCTAAGTCCTGCCCTGACCGGGTACGAACCCTGCCTGGTCGGTATGTACTAGTTCGCTCATTAAAGGTTTCAACCTTCCCACCATTACCTTAGCAAACAGCTTAATATCGTCATTCAGCAAGGAAATTGACCTATAACTTGAGCATAAAGAAGTGTCTTTCCGCTCTTTTGGTATAACGGTTATGGCCGCCTCTAAAGCCTCCTTCCTTATTGCCCACTTCGTTCCAATCCCGTTTATGTATGAACATAATTTAGGGATAAGGATATCTCCAAACTTTCTATATTATAACGTTGTCAGCCCATCCAAACCTGGGCTCTTACCCAGAGGAGTCTCTCTTAGTATTCTCCTTATCTCTTCCTCTGTTACAGGTTCTTCCAACCCAATCCTTTGTTCCTCTGAGATTTTATTTAGATCTATCTCTTCTAAGAAAACCCTGATTTTATCCTTTCTGTTATTTTTCTGCTCGGGTGATACATTTTTATTAATCGTGTACAGTTTCGCATAATGTTCTTGAAAGATTTTAGCTATCCCTGCTGTGTTGTAAATCATAGTTCCTGTACTATCTTGTATTTTTTCTATGTAATTTACAGCTATTTTCTTTTTTAACATCCTTGCCAGGGGTTTTTATATTTTATTGCCCCACAGATACCTTTCCTTTTTGATCTTAATATAGGCCAACCGTGTATCTTGCTCGACTAGTTCTTTCAATTCTTTCCTTTTACGAATAAGAGTCGCCAGAATCTCTGCTTTTCCTATTTTTTTGTGTTGCTGTTCTATCCTCGCAATATCTTTTATCAGAGCATTCTTTCTCCTTATTCCCGCTTTTTTCCTTTCTGTGCCCATCTGGATCAGTATACCTCTAACATAAGCCTTGTGGGCTTCCCATAGTGTGGCTTCTGATATTTCTTCCGTATCATTAGTTTTAAAGTACCACTCTAATTCCTGCCTGATCTTCACTTCTGTCTCTACATCCTGTAATAGCTCTTCATTTAGTCTCCAGGGGGTTTTTCTGTTTGGCTTCTTCTCGTGCTTAATTCCCATCGTTACCGGCACATGATCCGAGAATGTGGCAATTTTAATGTCTACCTTAACAACTATATCGAGCAATCTATGATCTACCAAGAAAAAATCTATTCTTGAGTACGTCCTGTGCACTGAGGAGTGGAATGTATAATCTCGGCAGTTAGCTCTTTGCATTTGCCACACTTCTATCAGCTGGTTCTGTTTTAAGATCTTTTTTAAAACCTTCCACAGAACATTCCCAGTCTTCTGTGCACTTGATGTACTGTCCATCCCTTGAGTCATACAAAAATGTAAATCTCCACCCAGGATGGTATATCCTTTCTTAAAATCCATAAACTTTTTTATGATGTTAATTGTATATTTTATTGGATTATTATTGGGGCAATAGATATTTGCCAGAGAGTATTCTTCCTCATTAATTTTACCCTTCAGAAACAGATATCTCCCTTCCGGGTCTGTGACTCTGTCCTCTAGGGCAAACCTTACTCCTCTGGCAAATTCTATAGCAATCCTTTTAGCTCTTTTTCTTGGAGAGTCCCCGTAATACCAAACTGGATAGTCTCTTGATAATATTTTTAAATTTGAGTCATATAATATATGTGTCTCTTGTAATAGGACTACGTCCGCTTTATAATGTTTAAGTTCTCTTATTACATTATTTCTCTTTATAGGAGCGTTTAAACTACGGACATTGTAAGTCATGAAGTTAAGGGTGGTCATCTCTGCACACTGAGCTCCGGGACATCTCTTCCCCTCTCCCACTTCCGGGAGCACAGTGGGCAGAAACCCCCCCTCCCCTCATCTAAATCTTGATCCTTTCCAGAGCAGATCCCTGAGAGTGAACCCCTCCTTTTTTCTCCTCTCCCTTCTACCCCCCACCCCCCTTCCTTTGGGGTTATTCGGCCTTCCTGTGACCCATGGATCCAAGGCCCTCCTCCTCCTAGGCCCTTTGGTCCCCCCCGGAGGTTAGACTCTACCTGTGGGTCCCGTCGGACCAGCTGCCCCCCAAAAATAGGGATGACCCTTCCCCCGCCCCCTCTCCCCGCAGTATTTCACTCATTCTCCTACTCTTATTCTACAATCCCCCCGGTATGGTATGTTCAATTTACCACAAAAAATGGTTGTGTCTTCTGGGTATCTCAGGGTAGCTGACCGTCCCTCTTTTCTCCCTGTTAGGCATGCTGGAAAACCCCATGAATATTGTATATTATTAAGTTTCAGGTGCTCCAGTAAGGGTTTCAGTGTTCTTCTGCTGGCCAGGGTCTCGGCTGATAAGTCCGGAAATATCTGCAGGATGGACTCTTTGTATTTAATCAGTTGTTTGGTTTTCAGACTTTGCCAGATCTGTTCCTTTTCTTGGAAATAATGAAATCTTGCTATTATATCTCTTGGTATTTCTGCTGCCAGTAAAGCTGGCTTTCTTACCCGTAGCACCCTTTTAAACTTTATTTTTTCAGTCTCTTTTAGTCCCAGCAGGTTATCCATTTTTACCTGTAGATCTTCTCCCTGCATATCTGGTACTCCCCTTATTCGAAGATTTTTCCTCCTATTCTGATTTTCCTGGTCTTCTGGCCGATACATTGTATCTCTCTGGTCTCTTTGTAGTCTTACCATCTGCTCTTTCAAATCCTTTATTGTTACTGTTTGTACATCCAGTTGCTCTTCTGTGAGATATGGTTCAAATCCTCATGTAGGGTGGCCATTTCCCCCTTGATAGATGTTTCTAATTTTGCAAACATCTCCGCCATCTCTCCTTTGGTTGGCATCTGGTGTCTCTGGGTCCTTTGGTTGTTTTCTCTGTCCATTTTTTTGTACTACCTCTGGGGGTTTTTACTTTTAGCCCCTGTTGGTTTCCCCGGGCTCTCTGTCCCCCCATCCTGTGTCATATATTTTTTAATAGAGCCAGGGCTCGCACTCATTCTGAGTGGATTCGCACTTGCCCCTTTTATGGATTTCCCCCTCATCTTGTTCTTTATTTATATTTCGGGTATAAGTTCGATATAGTAATTTTATTAAAAAAATAAAATCTGCTGCTGGCCACAAACGGGTCCAGTAAGGTTGAGTAGCTGCTTAGTTAGTGTGTAACCTTATCCACCTACCTGTCACACAGGTTGATATTGATTAGTACAGGGTGTTCTTGACAGTAATTCAATGATTCACTACTATCCGATGAACAGCGCAATGCTTATTACAGTGCTAATATAGTGATTTCAAGCACTTTTCCTTTGTTAGAGATGAATATAGGAATGGGCTGAGAAGCTCGTATATGTTAGTGAGGGGAGGATCCCACCATCGGTGCCCGCCTGACCGTTTCCCGATAATTTTTGAAGAGATCAGCTACTGTCCACAAATGGATCCGGTGAGGTAGAGGGGGAAGTTAGGTGGCTGCTTAGTTAATTTCTAGCCTTATCCACCTTCCCGCTGTCACACTGGTTGTTTCTGATTGATACAGGTGTTTTTAACGGTAATTCAATGATTCACTGCTATGAGGTGAACAGCACAGTGCTTATTATCTTACAGTTCTAATTTATTGAATTCAGACACTTTTCCTTTGTTAGAGAGAGATTTAGGAGTGGGCTATGACACTCATATGTGTTGGTGAGGGGAGGCTCCCACCATCCCTGCTCTCCCGACAATTTCCCAGTAATTTTGGAAAAAAAAATCAGCTGCTGGCCACAATCGGGTCTGGCAAGGTGGGGAGAGGAGGGCGAATGACTGCTTAATTAGTGTGTGACCCAGTCCATCTTCCTGCTTTAACACTGGTTGGTACTGGTTGATACAGGGTGTTCTTAACAGTAATCCAACAATTCATTGCTATTAAATGAACAACGCAGTGCTTATTATCTTACAGTTCTAATATATTATATTCAGACATTTTTCCTTTGTTAGAGACAGGTGTAAGAGTGGGCTGTAAAACTCGTGTATGCTGGTGAGGGGAGGGTCCCACCATCCCTGCTCTCCCGGAACTCTCTTATCACCAGACCTTTCCAGTTAGTCTCTGCTTCCACTAATTATCCAAGATCCTCCTTTATTCAACGGGATTGCCTTGCTTATTTGCTTCCCATACTTTTACTGTTGTACATAACACCCCTGTGAACACAGTCCAGTCTAACATAAGACCCAGGAACTGGTTTTAAGGAACTTAATCCCTTTCACAGTTTTATTTCTTGTACCAGCGGGAGAGTCTCTCTATATCCTTATTTTTAATCCATCCAGTAATACTGCAGCGCAGATATAGTATGAGCAAATACAAAGCAGATCACTCACCCCTCTGTTGGCTCACTCCTGGAGGTTTCTGAAGGGAGTACCAGGTTAGCACAATATGAGATCCTGAGGGGGAGGGGGGGCGCCACGGACCTCTCCTGTCCCTCAGTCCAACCCGCCGTCCACTTTAGCAGCAGCACGTCTCCTCTCAGCCTCCTGTCCTCTCAGCCAGGACGGCTCCACCACGCGGCGGACCCGAGTGTCTGGTGAGCTCCTAGTACACTGTCTCTCTGTGTACGAGCCCCAGAGAACTGCTGTGTGCTCTCACCATCACCATTTGTTCTTGCTGGCGTTCCTGCAGATACTCTGTGAGCGCTCCGTTGCGTCCTGCATTCAGTCACTCATCCAATCACCAGGCAGCTAAGGGGGGGGGAGAAGACAGGAACAGAGAATGGAGAGGATGTTCATTCCTCACTCTCTCATGTTGGGGGAGGTTCACAGGATTCTCAGGTCATCAGCAGCAGCTGCATCCGTCAGGTTCCCTCATCATGCCCGCCCTCCACCACCTGCCATGCTCTCCCATTACAAGTAGATCTAAGCTCTTTCCAAATGCTGGCTACCGGGGGGGGCGGACTGGCCTACTGGGATACTGGGAAATTTCCCGGTAGGCCGCTGGCCCTGAGGCCGCTTTGAGCTGTGGCTGCAGCGCTTCCTCCCTCCCTCTCTCCTCCTCTTATGTGTCACACACAGCAGGCACCTCCTGCTGTGTGTCACGGAGCTGGGTCTGTGCTTGGCGGCGCTGTAACAAGGTCCCACCCCCTAGACCAGTTTATGTGATAGTAGATGGAACACTGATTGAATCAGTGTTTCGCCTATCACACAATGCAGATATATGATCCATGCAATGGTGAGTCTGTATTGATGGGCACAGTGAGGCTGCATTCATGAGCAGTGAGGATGCATTCTTGGGGAGTGAGGCTGCATTCATCGGCAGTGAGGCTGCATTGATGGGTACAGTGAGGCTGCATTTGATGGGTACAGTGAGGCTGCATTTAATGGGCACAGTGAGGATGCATTTGATGGGCACAGTGAGGCTGCATTTGATGGGCACAGTGAGGCATTGATGGGCTGGGGCTGTATTGGTGGGCAGTGAGGCTGCAATGATGGGCACAGTGAAGCTGCATTCATGGGCAATATGAGGCTGCATTTATGGGCACAGTAAGGCTGCAATGATGGGCAAAGTAAGGCTGCAATGATGGGCACAGTAAGGCTGCAATGATGGGTACAGTAAGGCTGCGATGATGGGCACAGTAAGGCTGCATTCATGGGCAGTGAGGCTGCATTCATGGGCAGTGAGGCTACAATGATGGGCACAGTCAGGCTGTATTCACGAGCATAGTGAGGCTGCATTGATGGGTACAGTGAGGCTGCATTCACAGGCACAGTGAGGCTCCATTCATGGGCATAGTAAAGCTGTATTTGATGGACACAGTAAGGCTGCATTGATGGGCTGAGGCTGTATTGATGGGCAGTGAGGCTGCATTCATGGGCACAGTGAGGCTGCATTCATGGGCAGTGAAGTTGCATTTATGTGCACAGTGAGGCTGCATTCATGGGCAAAGTGAGGCTGCATTAATGGGCACAGTGAGGCTGCACTGATGGGCAGTGAGGCTGCATTGATGGGCACAGTGAGGCTGCAATGATGGACACAGTGAGGCTGCATTCATGGGCACAGTGAGGCTGCTTTTGATGGGCACAGTGAGGCTGCTTTTGATTGGCACAGTGAGGTTGTATTGATGGGCACAGTTAGGCTGCATTGATGGAAACAGTGAGGTTGCATTGATGGAAACAGTGGGGCTGCATTCATGGGCACAGTGAGGCTGCATTCATGGGCACAGTGAGGCTGCATTCATGGCCACAGTGAGGCTGCATTCATGGCCACAGTGAGGCTGCATTGATGAGCATAGTGAGGCTGCATTCATGGGTACAGTGAGGCTTCATTCACAGGCACAGTGAGGCTCCATTCATGGGCATAGTAAAGCTGCATTTGATGGACACAGTGAGGCTGCATTGATGGGCTGAGGCTGTATTGATGGAAACAGTGAGGCTGCATTCATGGGCACAGTGAGGCTGCATTTATGGGCACAGTGAGGCTGCATTCATGGCCACAGTGAGGCTGCATTCATGGCCACAGTGAGGCTGCATTCATGGGCACAGTGAGGCTGCATTCATGGGCACAGTGAGGCTACATTGATAAACATAGTGAGGCTGCATTCATGGGTACAGTGAGGCTGCATTCCTGGGCACAGTGAGGCTCCATTCATGGGCATAGTAAAGCTGCATTTGATGGACACAGTGACATTGCATTGATGGGCTGAGGCTGTATTGGTGGGCAGTGAGGCTGCATTCATGGGCACAGTGAGGCTGCATTCATGGGCAGTGAGGTTGCATTTATGTGCAAAGTAAGGCTGCATTCATGGGCAAAGTGAGGCTGCATTGATGGGCACAGTGAGGCTGCATTTGATGGGCACAGTGAGGCTGCACTAATGGGCACAGCGAGGCTGCATTGATGGGCACAGTGAGGCTGCATTCATGGTCATAGTGAAGCTGCATTCATTGTGAGGCTCCATTGATGGGCACAGTGAGGCTTCAATGATGGGCACAGTGAGGCTGCATTCATGGGCCCAGTGAGGCTGCATTCATGGGCACAGTGAGGCTGCATTCAGAGGAAGAGTAAAGATGCATTTGATGGGCACAGTGGGCTGAGGCTGTATTGGTGGGCAGTGAGGCTGCATTCATTGGCACAGTGAGGCTGCACTCATGGGCACAGTGAGGCTGCATTCATGGGCACAGTGAGGCTGCATTGATGGGCATAGTGAGGCTACAATGATGGGCAAAGTGAGGCTGCATTCACGAGCATAGTAAGGCTGCATTGATGGGTACAGTGAGGCTGCATTCACAGGCACAGTGAGGCTCTATTCATGGGCATAGTAAAGCTGCATTTGATGGACACAGTGAGGCTGCATTGATGGGCTGAGGCTGTGTTGGTGGGCAGTGAGGCTGCATTCATGGGCACAGTGAGGCTGCATTGATGGGCAGTGAGGCTGCATTTATGTGCACAGTGAGGCTGCATTCATGGGCAAAGTGAGGCTGCATTTGATGGGCACAGTGAGGCTACATTTGATGGGCACAGTGAGGCTGCATTTGATGGGCACAGTGAGGCTGCATTGATGGGCACAGTGAGGCTACAAGGATGGGTACAGTGAGGCTGCATTCATGGGAACAGTGAGGTTGCATTCATTGGCACAGTGAGGCTGCAATGATGAGCAAAGTGAGGCTGCAATGATGGGCACAGTGAGGCTGCATTGATGGGCACAGTGAGGGTGCATTCATGGGCACAGTAAGGCTGCATTGATGGTGTAAGGGCTTACCTAGGTTGGAGTCCATGGCACAGAGATGTAAGCTCACCCTTGCAAATACACACAGCCCATGGTAACAAAGATAAGCTACCTGGGCTGTGAATCTGTGCACGGGGGCTTGACAGGAATTTACCAAAGGATAGTCAAAGTAAAGCCAAGGCAGGGATTCCAGAAGTCAGAATAAACGATAAGCAGAGCCAGAGTCAGAAGCCGGAGTCAGTCTTGGAATGCTGTAACTGGAACACAGGAATACTGGAACACAGGATCACAAGAATTCTGGAACACAGGAATACTGGCACACAGGAATACTGGCACACAGGAATACTGGCACACAGGAATACTGGAACCTTAGGCATAACAGGAGACAATGTACTGACAAAGGCCTCAGAGTGAGGCAGTATTTTTTAACCAGCAGATTGGATAAACTGCCTCAGCTGAACCAGGAGTGACTGGTACTAATTGCATCAAGATCCAGAGTATGGCCCTAGTATTTCATGCAGAACTAGGCAAAGCTGGAAAGCAGGCTAAAAGGAACTGAGGTGTGGCTTAGAGGCAAAGTAACAGGAGCACTAAACAGGTAGTCATAGGTTCAATAACTCTTTGAGCCACTTGGGGCATGACCACGCCTGGCTGTCTGCATGGCACGGTAGGGACCGTGACAGTTCCCTCCCCTTAGGAATGCCCTCAGAGCATGGAACAGCCTATTTCATTTGGGCTTTCTTTGTTTTAGAAGTTCCAGCTGGGGAGACTTTCATCGCTCGCAAAGCTCTTTCAAAAATCTATGGTGCCATTCGAGGCATACGTACAGTCAGGAGGTAGCGGCGACACAAGCACAGGAACTTCAAGCGGGGACACCGGCACAGGAACTTCAAGCGGAGACGCAGGCAAAGGAACTTCAAGAGGGGACGCAGGCACAGGAACTTCAAGCGGGGACGCAGGCACAGGAACTTCAAGCGGGGACACAGGAACAGGAACTTCAAGTGGGGACGCAGGCACAGGAATTTCAAGTGGGGACACCTGCACAGGAACTTCTAGCTGGAACATGGGCACAGGGACATCAGACTGGGTAGCAGGATCTGGGACGTCAGACTGGGGCACAGGAACTTCAAGCTGGATAGCAAGCAAAGATTCAAGGGTGGCAGGAAGGATCCTAGTAGTACCCACTTGCTGAAACTTTGGCTGAGGTGGATGAGTTGGGCAGAGAGAGATAAGGCGACCTCTTACTCCACAATAGAAACAGAGTACACAGCCTCTCCTCCGCTCTCTATCTCCCTTTAGATAGCTTGGACCGGATGGCCCTGATCTCCATGGGTTCCACATCTTACAGGGTAGGTGTGTGTGTATCCTCAGGAGCATCTTGGCTTTGCAGGGTTAGAGCTTCTTAGCTTGGCACATACTGGGATGGCTTGGAGTCGTAACTGTACAGGGTGTTCCTGTCCCTGGAAACCCGTAGGCCACGTGAACAGAGAGCAGACTTGGGCACCCTGGTTTTCAGTGAGGCTGCATTT
This sequence comes from Aquarana catesbeiana, assembly GCF_042186555.1. NCBI lineage: Eukaryota > Metazoa > Chordata > Amphibia > Anura > Ranidae > Aquarana > Aquarana catesbeiana. The sequence continues at coordinate 440,107,222 of NC_133327.1, read as the reverse complement.
GATGGGCACAGTGAGACTGCATTTGATGGGCACTGGTGAGGCTACATTGATCTCTTGTATCATGTCCGCAGTCTATGACCATCTATTGTACCATGTCTGCAGTCTTTGACCATCTCTTGTAGCATGGCTGCAGTTTCTTACCATTTTTTGTATCATGTCTGCATTCTCTTACCATCTTTAGTATGATGCAATGATGGGCACAGTGACGCTGCATTGATGGGCACAGTGACGCTGCATTGATGGGCACAGTGAGGCTGCATTTGATGGGCAAAGTGAGGCTGCATTCATGGGCACAGTGAGACTGCATTCATGGGCACAGTGAGGCTGCATTCATGGTCACCGTAAAGCTGCATTTGATGGGCACAGTGAGGCTACAATGATGGGCACAGTGAGGCTGCATTCATGGGCACAGTGCGGCTGCATTCATGGGCACAGCGCGGCTGCATTCATGAGCACAGTGAGGCTGCATTGATGGGCAGTGAGGCAGCATTGATGGGCACAGTGAGGCTACAAGGATGTTTACAGTGAGGCTGCATTCATGGGCACAGGGAGGTTTCATTCATTGGCACAGTGAGGCTGCAATGATGAGCACAATGAGGCTGCATTGACGGGCACAGTGAGGCTGCAATGATGAGCACAATGAGGCTGCATTGATGGGCACAGTGAGGCTGCAATGATGGGCAAAGTGAGGCTGCAATGATGGGTACAGTGAGGCTGCAATGATGGGCACAGTAAGGCTGCATTTATGGGCAGTGAGGCTGCATTGATGAGCACAGTGAGGCTACAATGATGGGCACAGTGAGGCTGCCTTCATGGGCACTGTGAGGCTGCATTCATGGGCACAGTGAGGCTGCATTGATAGGTACAGTGAGGCTGCATTCACGGGCACAGTGAGGCTCCATTCATGGGCACAGTGGGGCTGCATTGATGGGCTGAGGCTGAATTGGTGGGCAGTGAGGCTGCAATCATTGGCACAGTGAGGCTGCATTCATGGGTAATGCATTCACGGGCACAGTGAGGCTCCATTCATGGACAAAGTCGGGCTGCATTGATGGGCTGAGGCTGAACTGGTGGGCAGTGAGGCTGCAATCATTGGCACAGTGAGTCTGCATTCATGGGTAATGTGAGGCTGCATTCATGGGCAGTAAGGCTGCATTCACGGGCACAGTGAGGCTACAATGATGGGCACAGTGAGGCTGCATTCGTGGGCAAAGTAAGGCTGCATTCATGGGCAAAGTGAGGCTGCATTGATGGGCACAGTGAGGCTGTATTCACGGGCACAGTGAGGCTCCATTCATGGGCATAATAAAGCTGCATTTGATGGACACAGTGAGGCTGCATTGATGGACTGAGGCTGTATTGGTGGGCAGCGAGGCTGCATTCATGGGCACAGTGAGACTGCATTCATGGGCACAGTGAGGCTGTATTCACGGGCACAGTGAGGCTGCATTCATGGGCACAGTGAGGCTGCATTGATGGGCACAGTGAGGCTACAAGTATGGGTACAGTGAGACTGCATTCATGGGCACAGTGAGGCTGCATTCATTGGCACAGGGAGGTTGCAAAGATGAGCACAATGAGGCTGCACTGATGGGCACAGTGAGGCTGCAATGATGGGCACAGTGAGGCTGCATTGATGGGCACAGTAAGGCTGCAATGATGGGCACAGTGAATCTGAGTTCATGGGCAGTGAAGCTCCATTGATGAGCACAGTGAGGCTACAATGATGGGCACAGTGAGGCTGCATTCATGGGCACAGTGAGGTTTTATTCATGGGCATAGTAAAGCTGCCTTTGATGGACACAGTGAGGCTGCATTGATGGGCCGAGACTGTATTGGTGAGCAGTGAGGCTGCATTCATGGGCACAGTGAGGCTGCATTGATGGGCAGTGAGGCTGCATTCATGGGCACAATGAGGCTGCATTCATGGGCAGTGAGGCTGCATTTATGTGCACAGTGAGGCTGCATTGATGGGCACAGTGAGGCCGCATTTAATGGGCAGTGAGGCTGCATTGATGGGCACAGTGAGGCTGCATTTTTGGGCACAGTGAGGCTGCATTGATGGGCACAGTGATGCTGCATTGATGGGCACAGTGAGACTGCATTGATGGGCACAGTAAGCCTTCAATGATGGGCACAGTGAAGCTGCATTGTTGGGCACAGTGAGGTTGCATTCACGGGCCCAGAGAGGCTGCATTCACGGGCCCAGTGAGGCTGCATTCATGGGCCCGGTGAGGCTGCATTCAGACGAAGAGTAATGCTGTATTTGATGGACACAGTGAGGCTGCATTAATGTGCTGAGGGTGAAATGATGGGCATTAAGGCTGCATTGATGGGCACAGTGATGCTGCATTGATGGGCACAGTGTGGCTGCATTGGTGGGCAGTGAGGCTGCATTGATGAGCACAGTTAGGCTGCATTCATGGGCACAGTGAGGCTGCATTCATGGGCACAGTGAGGCTGCATTCATGGGCACAGTGAGGTTGCATTTGATGGGCACAGTGAGGCTGCATTTGGTGGGCACAGTGAGGCTGCATTGATGGGCACAGTGAGTCTGTGTTTGATGGGCACAGTGAGGCTATATTTATAGGCACAGTGAGGCTGCATTGATGGGCACAATGAGGCTGCATTGATGGGCACAGTGAGGCTGCATTGATGGGCACAGTGAGGTTGCATTGATGGGTACAGTGAGGTTGCATTGATGGACACAGTGAGGCTACAATCGTGAGCACAATGAGGCTACAATGGTGAGCACAGTGAGGCTGAATTAATGGGCACAATGAGGCTGCATTCATGGGCACAGTGAGGCTGCATTCATGGGCACAGTGAGGCTGCTGTCATGGGCACAGTGAGGCTGGATTCACAGGCAACAGTGAGGCTGCATCCACAGGAACAGTAAACCTGCATTTGATGGACACAGTGAGGCTGCATTGATGGGCAGTGAGGCTGCATTGATGAGCACAGTGAGACTGCATTCATGGGCACAGTGAGGCTGCATTCATGGGCACAGTGAGGCTGCATTCATGGGCACAGTGAGGTTGCATTTGATGGGCACAGTGAGGCTCCATTTGGTGAGCACAGTGAGGCTGCAATGATGAGCACAGTGAGTCTATGTTTGATGGGCACAGTGAGGCTGCATTGATGGGCACAGTGAGGCTGCATTGATGGGCACAGTAAGGCTGCATTGATGGGCACAGTGAGGCTACAACAATGATCAGTGAGACTGCATTGATGGGCACAGTGAGGCTACAATGGTGAGCACAGTGAGGCTACAATGGTGAGCACAGTGAGGCTGTATTCATGGGCACAATGAGACTGCATTCATGGGCACAGTGAGGCTGCATTCATGGGCACAGTGAGGCTGCTGTCATGGGCACAGTGAGGCTGCACTCACAGGCATGGTGAGGCTCCATCCACAGGAACAGTAAACCTGCATTTGATGGACACAGTGAGGCTGCATTGATGGACTGAGGCTGCATTGATGGGCAGCGAGGCTGCATTCATGGGCACAGTGATGCTGCATTCATGGGCACAGTAATGGCTGCATTGATGGGCAGTAAGGCTGCATTCATGGGCACAGTGAGGCTACATTCATGGGCACAGTGAGGCTCCATTCATGGGCACAGTGGGGCTGCATGGATGGGCACAGTGTGGCTGCATTGATGGGCACAGTGAGGCTGCATTGATGGGCAAAGTGAGGCTGCATTTGATGGGCACAGTGAGGCTGCATTTGATGGGCACAGTGATGCTGCATTTGATGGGCACAGTGAGGCTGTATTTGATGGGCACAGTGAGGCTGCATTTGATAGGCACAGTGAGGCTGCATTGATGGGCACAGTGAGGCTGCATTTGATGGGCACTGATGAGGCTGCATTTGATGGGCACTGATGAGGCTACCTTGATTTCTTTTATCATGTCCACAGTCTCTGGCCATCTCTTGAACCATATCTGCAGTCTTTGACCATCTCTTGTACCATGTCTGCATTCTCCAACCTTCTCTTGTATCATGTCTGCATTATCTTACCATCTTTAGTATGATGCAATGATCGGAACAGTGAGGCTGCATTGATGGGCACAGTGAGGCTGTATTGGTGGGCACAGTGAGGCTGCATTCATGGGCACAGTGAGGCTGCATTCGTGGGCACAGTGAGGCTGCATTCATGGGCACAGTGATTTATGGTCACCGTAAAGTTGCATTTGATGGGCACAGTGAGGCTGCATTGATGAGTACAGTGTGGCTACATTGATGGGCACAGTGAGGCCGCATTTGATGGGCACAGTGAGGCTGCATTTGATGGGCACAGTGAGGTTGCATTGATGGGTACAGTGAGGCTGCATTTATGGCCACAGTGAGGCTGCATTTATGGCCACAGTGAGGCTGCATTCATGGCCACAGTGAGGCTGCATTCATGGGCACCGTGAGGCTGTGTTGATGGGCACAGTGAGGCTGCGTTTGATGGGCATAGTGAGGCTGCATTCATGGGCAGTGAGTCTGCATTCATGGGCACAGTGAGATTGCATTGATGGGTACATTAAGGCTGCATTGATCGGCACAGTAAGGCTACATTGATGGGCACAGTGAGGCTCCATTTGATGAGTACAGTGAGGCTGCATTTATGGGCACAATGAGGCTGCATTGATGGGTACAGCGAGGCTGCAATGATGGGCACAGTGAGGCTGCATTCATGGGCAGTGAGGATGCATTCAAGGCCAGTGAGGCTGCATTCATGGGCACAGTGAGGCTGCATTTATGGGCACAGTGAGACTGCAATGATGGGCAGAGTGAGGCTGCATTCATGGACACAGTGAGGCTGCATTGATGGGCAAAGGAAGGCTGCATTGATGATCACAGTCAGGGTGCATTTATGGCCACAGTGAGGCTGCATTCATGGCCACAGTGAGGCTGCATTCATGGGCACCGTGAGGCTGTGTTGATGGGCACAGTGAGGCTGCGTTTGATGGGCATAGTGAGGCTGCATTCATGGGCAGTGAGTCTGCATTCATGGGCACAGTGAGATTGCATTGATGGGTACATTAAGGCTGCATTGATCGGCACAGTAAGGCTACATTGATGGGCACAGTGAGGCTCCATTTGATGAGTACAGTGAGGCTGCATTTATGGGCACAATGAGGCTGCATTGATGGGTACAGCGAGGCTGCAATGATGGGCACAGTGAGGCTGCATTCATGGGCAGTGAGGATGCATTCAAGGCCAGTGAGGCTGCATTCATGGGCACAGTGAGGCTGCATTTATGGGCACAGTGAGACTGCAATGATGGGCAGAGTGAGGCTGCATTCATGGACACAGTGAGGCTGCATTGATGGGCAAAGGAAGGCTGCATTGATGATCACAGTCAGGGTGCATTGATGGGCACAGTGAGGCTGCATTGACGGGCACAGTGAGGCTGCATTGATGGGCACAGTGAGACTGCATTGATGGGCACAGTGAGGCTGCATTTGATGGGCACAGTGAGGTTGCATTGATTGGTACAGGGAGGCAGCATTGATGGGCAGTGAGGCTGTATTGATGGGCACAGTGAGGCTGCAATAATGAGAACAGTGAGGCTGCATTGATGGGCACCGTGAGGCTGCATTTGATGGGCACAGTGAGGCTTCATTTGATGGGCACAGTGATGCTGCATTTGATGGGCACAGTGAAGCTGCATTTGATGGGCACAGTGAGGTTGCACTGATGGGTACAGTGAGGCTGCATTTATGGCCACAGTGAGGCTGCATTCATGGCCACAGTGAGGCTGCATTCATGGCCACAGTGAGGCTGCATTCATGGCCACAGTGAGGCTGCAATCATGGGCACCATGAGGCTGTGTTGATGGTCACAGTGAGGATGCGTTTGATGGGCACAGTGAGGCTGCATTAATGGGCAGTGAGTCTGCATTCATGGGCACAGTGAGATTGCATTGATGGGTACAGTAAGGCTGCATTCATGGGCAGTGAGGCTGCATTCATGGGCAGTAAGGCTGCATTCATGGGGACAGTGAGGCTACAATGATGGGCACAGTGAGGCTGCATTCATGGGCAAAGTAAGGCTGCATTCACGGGCAAAGTGAGGCTGCATTGATGGGTACAGAGAAGCTGTATTCACGGGCACAGTGAGGCTCCATTCATGGGCATAATAAAGCTGCATTTGATGGACACAGTGAGGCTGCATTGATGGACTGAGGCTGCATTGATGGGCAGCGAGGCTGCATTCATGGGCACAGTGATGCTGCATTCATGGGCACAGTAATGGCTGCATTGATGGGCAGTAAGGCTGCATTCATGGGCACAGTGAGGCTACATTCATGGGCACAGTGAGGCTCCATTCATGGGCACAGTGGGGCTGCATGGATGGGCACAGTGTGGCTGCATTGATGGGCACAGTGAGGCTGCATTGATGGGCAAAGTGAGGCTGCATTTGATGGGCACAGTGAGGCTGCATTTGATGGGCACAGTGATGCTGCATTTGATGGGCACAGTGAGGCTGTATTTGATGGGCACAGTGAGGCTGCATTTGATAGGCACAGTGAGGCTGCATTGATGGGCACAGTGAGGCTGCATTTGATGGGCACTGATGAGGCTGCATTTGATGGGCACTGGTGAGGCTACCTTGATTTCTTTTATCATGTCTAGGGATGAGCTTCGTGTTCGAGTCGAACCCATGTTCGACTCGAACATCGGCTGTTCGATCGTTCGCCGAATTGCGAACGTTATGGGCCGTTCGCGCTAAATTCGTGTGGCGCGTCACGGCCCATAATTCACTGCGGCATCGCAGTGCATTGCTGGCTGATGATTGGCCAAGCATGCACTATGACCCGCATGCTTGGCCAATCACAGCGCTGTCAGTAGAGAGAGCTGTAATTGGCCAAAGCCAGGGTGGCTTTGGCCAATTATGGCTCAGGGGATTTAGTACACACCCCACACTATATAAGGCCGCCTGCACGGCGGCCCTGTGTAGTGTGTGTTCCGGTGTGCTGAGAGATAGAGAGAGAGAGAGACAGTGTCATTTGATTTGAGTTAGATAGATTAGGCAGAACAGTCAGTCAGTTAGCTGCACTTACAGTGTATTGTGTATATATATGCATCCCAGGTGTTGCATATATATATATACACTGTATTCAGTTTAGCTAGATCTGTTCCTGTTATCTTCTATCTAGACTATTTACATTTAATGCAGTGCGTCCTGCTCACAGTGTTCAGCTAGATCCGTTCCTGTTAAATTCCTACTGACCGGCAGGCTTGTCTGGTTACAGTATATAAAGCTACCTGAAGAAAATTACAGGTGTTCTATTTGATCCTATTAGTACCACGGTCAGGCAGCTAGACTATTTACATTTAGTACAGTGCGTCCTGCTCACAGTGTTCAGCTAGATCCGTTCCTGTTATCTTCCTACTGACAGGCAGGCTTGTCTGGTTACAGTATATAAAGCTACCTGAAGAAAATTACAGGTGTTCTATTTGATCCTATTAGTACCACGGTCAGGCAGCTAGACTATTTACATTTAGTACAGTGCGTCCTGCTCACAGTGTACAGCTAGATCCGTTCCTGTTATCTTCCTACTGACAGGCAGGCTTGTCTGGTTACAGTATATAAAGCTACCTGAAGAAAATTACAGGTGTTCTATTTGATCCTATTAGTACCACGGTCAGGCAGCTAGACTATTTACATTTAGTACAGTGCGTCCTGCTCACAGTGTACAGCTAGATCCGTTCCTGTTATCTTCCTACTGACAGGCAGGCTTGTCTGGTTACAGTATATAAAGCTACCTGAAGAAAATTACAGGTGTTCTATTTGATCCTATTAGTACCACGGTCAGGCAGCTAGACTATTTACATTTAGTACAGTGCGTCCTGCTCACAGTGTACAGCTAGATCCGTTCCTGTTATCTTCCTAATGACAGGCAGGCTTGTCTGGTTACAGTATATAAAGCTACCTGAAGAAAATTACAGGTGTTCTATTTGATCCTATTAGTACCACGGTCAGGCAGCTAGACTATTTACATTTAGTACAGTGCGTCCTGCTCACAGTGTTCAGCTAGATCCGTTCCTCTTATCTTCCTACTGACAGGCAGGCTTGTCTGGTTACAGTATATAAAGCTACTTGAAGAAAATTACAGGTGTTCTATCCCAGCTTAGTGCAGCTACAGGCCATTAGTATGTCTGGAAGGCCAAGAAGGAGAGGCAGACAGTCACAAGCCAATAAGAGAGGGCAAGCAGGCTCTGTGTCTAGTGCTGGTCGTGGAGACGGTGCATCCTCATCAGCACGTGGCCATGGGACACGCTTGGCCTTTTTTTCGGCAGCTGGCCATGTTGAGCCGCAACATGCGGAAGACTTGGTCGAGTGGATGACCAAGCCGTCCTCATCCTCCTCATCCTCTCTCACCCATGCCCAGGGTGCTTTGTCTGGCAAAGCAGCGGCCTCTTCCCTCAGCTCAATGTCATCAGTGACTCCTTCCCTAGCTCCACCATGTCCTCATGAGGATTCCCTCGAACTGTTTGACCACAGTGTTGGGTACATGCTCCAGGAGGATGCCCAGCGTTTGGAAGGCTCTGATGACGATACTGAGCTCGATGAAGGCAGTAACATGAGCGCGGACAGAGGGGGTGCCCAAGAAGGACAGCAATCTGGCAGTCATGCTCCCCCTGCTGCAGCATACTGCCAGGTTTGCTCCAGTGATGAGGAGGGAGGGGATGATGAGGTCACTGACTCAACGTGGGTGCCTGATAGGAGAGAGGAGGAGGAGGAGGAGGAGGAGGAGGAGGAGGAGGAGGAGGAGGAGGCGGCAGCACATCACCAACGAGGCAGGATGCCCTCCAGGGGCCAGCCTAAGGGCAGCACATTGACTGCATCACACCCCAAAGCTCCACATGTGCAGGGCGCTGCAGTCTCTGCGCGTTATTCAAAAAGTTCTTTGGTGTGGGCCTTTTTTGAGACGAGTGCATCAGATCGCACCGCTGCTATTTGCAACATATGTCTCAAGCGTATCTCGCGTGGCCAAAATATCTCCCGCTTGGGTACCACATGCTTGACCAGACATATGTTGACCTGCCATGCAGTTCGTTGGCAAGCGTATCTAAAAGACCCACACCAAAGAACAAAGAGGATCTCTCCTTGCTCCTCATCAGCTGAGATTTCCAACCCCACTAGACCTTCAGTCCTCTCTGAGACCTGCAGTGAGAGGAATGAAGGTGTAGAATTAGGTGTGTCACAGCCAAGTACTTGTGGGCAATCTGCTTTTGGTACACCGACGTCAGATTGTACCAGGCAAATTTCCCTGCCCCAGCTGCTGCACCGCCGAAAGAAGTTTGCTCCCAGCCATCCACATGCCCAGCGGTTGAATGCTAGCTTGGCAAAATTGCTAGCACTTCAACTGCTGCCTTTTCAGTTGGTAGACTCTGCCCCCTTCCGTGAGTTTGTGGAATGTGCGGTTCCTCAGTGGCAGGTACCCAAACGCCACTTTTTCTCACGGAAGGCGATTCCGGCTCTCTACCGGCATGTGGAAGGCAATGTCCATGCCTCGCTGGACAGGGCGGTCAGCGGTAAGGTGCATATTACCGCTGACTCATGGTCCAGCAGGCATGGACAGGGACGTTACCTAAGTTTCACGGCGCATTGGGTGACTCTGCTGGCAGCTGGGAAGGATGCAGGACAAGGTGCAGTAGTGTTGGAGGTTGTTCCGCCACCACGCCTCCAAAATGCTGATTGTGACACACCTCTCTCCTCCACCCCCTCCTCTTCTTCTTCCTCCATGGCCTCTTCCTCGGAACCAGCGGTGCTCCGTAGGCGTTCAAGGGGCTACGCAAGTACGCAGGCCAAAAGATGCCATGCGGTGCTTGAGCTGGTGTGCTTGGGGGACAGGAGCCACACTGGGGCAGAGGTTCTGTCAGCTCTGCAGGGGCAGGTTCAGAGGTGGTTGACGCCACGCCAACTTAAGGCAGGAATGGTGGTTTGCGACAATGGCACCAACCTCCTCTCTGCCCTCCGACAGGGACAAATGACCCATGTGCCCTGTTTGGCTCACGTCCTTAACTTGGTGGTGCAGCGGTTCTTGGGCAGGTACCCGGGCTTACAGGATGTCCTGAGGCAGGCCAGGAAAGTCTGTGTGCATTTCCGCCGGTCATATAATGCCAGTGCTCGGCTGACGGACCTCCAAAAGGAGTTTAACCTGCCCAAGAACCGCCTAATCTGTGACATGCCCACCAGGTGGAACTCAACGTTGGCCATGCTGCAGCGGCTGCACACGCAGCAGAGGGCCATAAATGAGTACCTGTGCGACTATGGCACCAGGACAGGGTCAGGGGAGCTTGGTTTTTTTTTCCCCACGCCAGTGGGCCATGATCAGGGATGCATGCACTGTCCTGTCACCATTCGAGGAGGCCACGAGGATGGTGAGCAGTGACAGTGCATGCATCAGTGACACTGTCCCCCTTGTCCACCTGTTGGAGCACACGCTGCGTGGAATAATGGACAGGGCACTTGAGGCAGAACAGAGGCAGGAAGAGGAGGACTTCCTTAGCTCTCAAGGCCCCCTTTATCCAGACAGTGTTCCTGCGTGCCCGCCGATCACACAGGAAGAGGACGAGGAGGAAGAGGAGGAGGAGGAAGATTGTGTCAGTATGGAGGTGGAGCCTGGCACTCAGCATCAGCAGCAGTCTTTAAGGGATCAGTCCCAAGAAACACATGGACTTGTACGTGGCTGGGAGGAGGTGGCTGCGGACCATGTCGTTCTTAGTGACCCAGAGGACTCCGGACCGAATGCCTCAGCAAACCTACGCTGCATGGCCTCCCTGATCCTGCAAAGCCTGCGTAAGGATCCTCGTATTCGTGGTATCAAGGAGAAGGACCAATACTGGCTGGCAACCCTCCTTGATCCACGTTACAAGGGTAAGGTTGCGGACCTTATCTTGCCATCGCAGAGGGAGCAGAGGATGAAACATCTTCGGGAGGCCTTGCAGAAAGGTCTGTGCAACGCGTTCCCAGAGACTGGGAGGTTACAAACTCCTGTTTCTGGACAACGTGTTGCTGAGGCTTCGGTCAGTCAAAGAAGGAGCGGTGGAGAAGGTGGCCGTCTGACCGATGCGTTCAGACAATTTTTTGGTCCGCAGCCCCAAGGTATGATCGGTTCCAGCAACCATCGCCAGCGTCTGTTTTACATGGTGCAGGAATACCTAGGGGCAAGATCAGACTTGGACACCTTTCCCACCGAAAATCCTCTGGGTTACTGGGTCTTGAGGATGGATCACTGGCCAGAGCTTGCACAGTATGCAATTGAGCTACTGGCCTGTCCTGCATCCAGCGTTCTTTCGGAACGCACATTCAGTGCTGCTGGAGGCGTGGTAACCGATCACAGGGTGCGTCTGTCCACCGACTCGGTCGATCGGCTGACCTTCATAAAAATGAATGAGTCTTGGATCACCACCAGCTACCAAGCACCTGATGCTGATGTAACCGAATAATTTTTTTTGAAATCTCAGATCCCTTCAAAGACTGCCTATGCTGATGCTGAGTGACTATCCCTGAGTAATTATCCTCTTCCTCCTCAATCATCACGCTGATAGCTTGTTGCAGTGTTGTGGCACCAGCACCAGTGCCTAAGGCCCAATTTTTCTGCCCCTGTCTAACAGGGGCGTGTAATTACAATTTTTGATGCAATACTTTGCAGCAGGGCTCGTTCCTGCGTTCCAACTAGAGTGTCTGTGAGGGGTTGCAGTGTTGTGGCACCAGCACCAGTGCCTAAGGCCCAATTTTTCTGCCCCTGTCTAACAGGGGCGTGTAATTACAATTTTTGAAGCAATAATTTGCAGCAGGGCTCGTTCCTGCGTTCCAACTAGAGTGTCTGTGAGGGGTTGCAGTGTTGTGGCACCAGCACCAGTGCCTAAGGCCCAATTTTTCTGCCCCTGTCTAACAGGGGCGTGTAATTACAATTTTTGAAGCAATAATTTGCAGCAGGGCTCGTTCCTGCGTTCCAACTAGAGTGTCTGTGAGGGGTTGCAGTGTTGTGGCACCAGCACCAGTGCCTAAGGCCTAATTTTTCAGCTCCTGTTCAACAGGGGCATGTAATTACAATTCTTGATCTAATATTTCACAGCAGGGCCCTGTGAGGGCTTACAGTGTTGTGGCCACAGCAACACCTAAGGCCCAAATTTCTGCTGAGTATATAGGGCAGGACCCTACTTTCAAACATCTAACTTACAAACGACTCCTACTTGCAAACGGAAGGAGACAACAGGAAGTGAGATGAAATCTACCCCTAGGAAGGGAAATTCTCTCCTGTAAGAGTTAATATGGGAAAACAAGTTCTCCTTTCCACTGATGCTTTCCAATCCTTGTTCCACAAAAAAACCCAAATTTTCAAAAAACATTTTTCATTGGGACAAAAAAGTGAGGTGAAATCTTCTGAAGAGGAGGAAAGACAGCAAAACAAATGTCACAGGGGTGATAACCCTTCCCTATGTTTTCCAAAAAGCTTAGAAAAGATTTTTTGGCTGGAGCTAAACACGTTAAAAATGTTCAAAATTACAAACAGATTCTACTTAACAACAAACCTACAGTCCCTGTCTTGTTTGCACCGCCTGTATACTGCTGTTCAGAGTATATAGGGCCTGGTGGCCCCACACCTTTCCTTATTTTAATTTGGGTGCGGGGTTCCCCTTAATATCCATACAAGACCCAAAGGGACTGGTAATGGACTGGGGGGTACCCATGCCGTTTGTCTCACTGATTTTCATCCATATTGCCATGACCCGACATGACATTAAACCCGCAAGCAGTTTTAAATGAGATTTTTTCCTTTAAAAATGACATTTGGTGCAGGGACTGTTCTAAACATGGGAAACACGCGTCACTTTACAGGCATACTATAGACACCCCCCAGGTACGATATTTAAAGGAATATTTCACTTTTTTTTTTTTACTTTAAGCATCATTAAAATCACTGCTCCCGAAAAAACGGCCGTTTTTAAAAGTTTTTTTTGCATTGATACATGTCCCCTGGGGTAGGACCCGGGTCCCCAAACCCTTTTTAGGACAATACCATGCAAATTAGCCTTTAAAATGAGCACTTTTGATTTCGAACGTTCGAGTCCCATAGACGTCAATGGGGTTCTAACGTTCGTGCGAACTTTCGGTCCGTTCGCGGGTTCTGGTGCGAACCGAACCGGGGGGTGTTCGGCTCATCCCTAATCATGTCCACAGTCTCTGGCCATCTCTTGAACCATATCTGCAGTCTTTGACCATCTCTTGTACCATGTCTGCATTCTCCAACCTTCTCTTGTATCATGTCTGCATTATCTTACCATCTTTAGTATGATGCAATGATCGGAACAGTGAGGCTGCATTGATGGGCACAGTGAGGCTGTATTGGTGGGCACAGTGAGGCTGCATTCATGGGCACAGTGAGGCTGCATTCGTGGGCACAGTGAGGCTGCATTCATGGGCACAGTGATTTATGGTCACCGTAAAGTTGCATTTGATGGGCACAGTGAGGCTGCATTGATGAGTACAGTGTGGCTACATTGATGGGCACAGTGAGGCCGCATTTGATGGGCACAGTGAGGCTGCATTTGATGGGCACAGTGAGGTTGCATTGATGGGTACAGTGAGGCTGCATTTATGGCCACAGTGAGGCTGCATTTATGGCCACAGTGAGGCTGCATTCATGGCCACAGTGAGGCTGCATTCATGGGCACCGTGAGGCTGTGTTGATGGGCACAGTGAGGCTGCGTTTGATGGGCATAGTGAGGCTGCATTCATGGGCAGTGAGTCTGCATTCATGGGCACAGTGAGATTGCATTGATGGGTACATTAAGGCTGCATTGATCGGCACAGTAAGGCTACATTGATGGGCACAGTGAGGCTCCATTTGATGAGTACAGTGAGGCTGCATTTATGGGCACAATGAGGCTGCATTGATGGGTACAGCGAGGCTGCAATGATGGGCACAGTGAGGCTGCATTCATGGGCAGTGAGGATGCATTCAAGGCCAGTGAGGCTGCATTCATGGGCACAGTGAGGCTGCATTTATGGGCACAGTGAGACTGCAATGATGGGCAGAGTGAGGCTGCATTCATGGACACAGTGAGGCTGCATTGATGGGCAAAGGAAGGCTGCATTGATGATCACAGTCAGGGGGCATTGATGGGCACAGTGAGGCTGCATTGACGGGCACAGTGAGGCTGCATTGATGGGCACAGTGAGACTGCATTGATGGGCACAGTGAGGCTGCATTTGATGGGCACAGTGAGGTTGCATTGATTGGTACAGGGAGGCAGCATTGATGGGCAGTGAGGCTGTATTGATGGGCACAGTGAGGCTGCAATAATGAGAACAGTGAGGCTGCATTGATGGGCACCGTGAGGCTGCATTTGATGGGCACAGTGAGGCTTCATTTGATGGGCACAGTGATGCTGCATTTGATGGGCACAGTGAAGCTGCATTTGATGGGCACAGTGAGGTTGCACTGATGGGTACAGTGAGGCTGCATTTATGGCCACAGTGAGGCTGCATTCATGGCCACAGTGAGGCTGCATTCATGGCCACAGTGAGGCTGCATTCATGGCCACAGTGAGGCTGCAATCATGGGCACCATGAGGCTGTGTTGATGGTCACAGTGAGGATGCGTTTGATGGGCACAGTGAGGCTGCATTAATGGGCAGTGAGTCTGCATTCATGGGCACAGTGAGATTGCATTGATGGGTACAGTAAGGCTGCATTCATGGGCAGTGAGGCTGCATTCATGGGCAGTAAGGCTGCATTCATGGGGACAGTGAGGCTACAATGATGGGCACAGTGAGGCTGCATTCATGGGTAAAGTAAGGCTGCATTCACGGGCAAAGTGAGGCTGCATTGATGGGTACAGAGAAGCTGTATTCACGGGCACAGTGAGGCTCCATTCATGGGCATAATAAAGCTGCATTTGATGGACACAGTGAGGCTGCATTGATGGGCTGAGGCTGTATTGGTGGGCAGCGAGGCTGCATTCATGGGCACAGTGAGACTGCATTCATGGGCAGTGAGGCTGTATTCATGAGCAGTGAGGCTGTATTTGTGTGTACAGTGAGGCTGCATTGATTGGCACAGTGAGGCTGCATTGATAGGCACAGTGAGGCTACAAGGATGGGTACAGTAAAGCTGCATTTATGGGCACAGTGAGGCTGCATTCATTGGCACAGGGAGGCTGCAAAGATGAGCACAATGAGGCTGCAATGATGGGAACAGTGAGGCTGCAATGATGGGCACAGTGAGGCTGCATTGATGGGCACAGTAAGGCTGCAATGATGGGCACAGTGAATCTGAGTTCATGGGCAGTGAAGCTCCATTGATGAGCACAGTGAGGCTACAATGATGGGCACAGTGAGGCTGCATTCATGGGCACAGTGAGGCTGCATTCATGAGCATAGTGAGGCTGCGTTGATGGGTACAGTGAGGCTGCATTCATTGGCACAGTGAGGCTTCATTCATGGGCATAGTAAAGCTGCCTTTGATGGACACAGTGAGACTGCATTGATGGGCACAGTGAGGCTGCATTTGATGGGCACAGTGAGGTTGCATTGATTGGTACAGGGAGGCAGCATTGATGGGCAGTGAGGCTGTATTGATGGGCACAGTGAGGCTGCAATAATGAGAACAGTGAGGCTGCATTGATGGGCACAGTGAGGCTGCATTTGATGGGCACAGTGAGGCTTCATTTGATGGGCACAGTGAGGCTGCATTGATGGGCACAGTGAAGCTGCATTTGATGGGCACAGTGAGGTTGCACTGATGGGTACAGTGAGGCTGCATTTATGGCCACAGTGAGGCTGCATTCATGGCCACAGTGAGGCTGCATTCATGGCCGCAGTGAGGCTGCATTCATGGCCACAGTGAGGCTGCATTGATGGGCACAAGGAGGCTGCATTGATGATCACAGTCAGGGTGCATTGATGGGCACAGTGAGGCTGCACTGACGGGCACAGTGAGGCTGCATTGATGGGCACAGTGAGGCTGCATTGATGGGCACAGTGAGGCTGCATTTGATGGGCACAGTGAGGTTGCATTGATTGGTACAGGGAGGCAGCATTAATGTGCAGTGAGGCTGCAAAATTGAGAACAGTGAGGCTGCATTGATGGGCACAGTGAGGATGCATTTGATGGGCACAGTGAGGCTTCATTTGATGGGCACAGTGAGGCTGCATTTGATGGGCACAGTGAAGCTGCATTTGATGGGCACAGTAAGGTTGCACTGATGGGTACAGTGAGGCTGCATTTATGGCCACAGTGAGGCTGCATTCATGGCCACAGTGAGGCTGCATTTATGGCCACAGTGAGGCTGCATTCATGGGCACCATGAGGCTGTGTTGATGGTCACAGTGAGGATGCGTTTGATGGGCACAGAGAGGCTGCATTAATGGGCAGTGAGTCTGCATTCATGGGCACAGTGAGATTGCATTGATGGGTACAGTAAGGCTGCATTGATGGGCACAGTGAGGCTGCATTCATGGGCAGGGAGGCTGCATTCAAGGGCAGTGAGGCAGCATTCAAGGGAAGTGAGGCTGCATTCATGGGCACAGTGAGGCTGCAATTATGGGCACAGTGAGACTGCAATGATTGGCACAGTGAGGCTGCATTCATGGGCACAGTGAGGCTGCATTGATGGGCACAGGGAGGCTGCATTGATGATCACAGTCAGGGTGCATTCATGGGCACAGTGAGGCTGCATTGATGGGCACAGTGAGTCTGCATTGGTGGGTACAGTGAGGCTGCATTGATGGGCACAGTGAGGCTGCATTGATGGGCACAGGGAGGCTGCATTGATGATCTCAGTCAGGGTGCATTCATGGGCACAGTGAGGCTGCATTAATGGGCACAGTGAGGCTGCATTCATGGGCACAGTGAGCCTGCAATAATGGGCATAATGAGGCTGCATTTACGTACACAGTGAGGCTGCATTCATGGGCAGAGAGGCTGCACTGATGGGCACAGTGAGGATGCAATTGATTGGCAGAATGTGGCTGCATTTGATGGGCATAGTGAGGCTGCGTTTGATGGGCACAGTGAGGCTGCATTGATGGACAGTGAGGCTGTATTGATGGACACAGTGAGGTTGCATTGATGGGCACAGTGAGGCTGCATTGATGGGCACAGTGAGGCTGCATTTGATGGGCAGTGAGGCTGCATTTATGTGCACAGTGAGGCTGCATTCATGGGCAAAGTGAGGCTGCATTTGATGGGCACAGTGAGGCTGCATTTGATGGGCACAGTGAGGCTGCATTGATGGGCACAGTGAGGCTACAAGCATGGGTACAGTGAGGCTGAATTCATGGGCACCGTGAGGTTGCATTCATTGGCACAGTGAGGCTGCAATGATGAGCAAACTGAGGCTGCAATGATGGGCACAGTGAGGCTGCATTGATGGGCACAGTGAGGCTGCATTGATGGGCACAGTGAGGGTGCAATGATGGGCACAGTGAGGCTGCATTCATGGGCACAGTAAGGCTGCATTGATGGTGTAAGGGCTTACCTAGGTTGGAGTCCATGGCACAGAGATGTAAGCTCACCCTTGCAAATACACACAGCCCATGGTAACAAAGATAAGCTGCCTGGGCTGTGAATCTGTGCACGGGGGCTTGACAGGAATTTGCCAAAGGATAGTCAAAGTAAAGCCAAGGCAGGGATTCCAGAAGTCAGAATAAATGATAAGCAGAGCCAGAGTCAGAAGCCGGAGTCAGTCTTGGAACGCTGTAACTGGAACACAGGAATACTGGAACACAGGGATACTGGAACACAGGATCACAAGAATACTGGAACACAGGAATACTGGAACACAGGAATACTGGAAAACAAGAATACTGGCACACAGGAATACTGGCACACAGGAATACTGGAACCTTAGGCAAAACAGGAGACAATGAACTGACAAAGGCCTCAGAGTGAGGCAGTATTTTTTAACCAGCAGATTGGATAAACTGCCTCAGCTGAACCAGGAGTGACAGGTGCTAATTGCATCAAGATCCAGAGTATGGCCCTAGTATTTCATGCAAAACTAGGCAAAACTAGGCAAAGCTGGAAAGCGGCGTCTCCTTGGCCTAACCCCCAGACGACGTCCTATCATGATGAAACGCGTAGGGTGTGGCCTACGACGCTGACGTCACTACGCTGTTCTTCTCTGCTGAGCTGGATGGGAAGTGTATGCACAGCGGGAAGCCTGTGGAGACGCCGCATCGTGATTACCTGTATACTCGTTTATTGGATTTGCTTGTAAGTGCAGCTTTTTATTCATTAAAATTTATTGGTTGGAATGATTACACTATAGGAGCCTTTCTTGCTTTTATTTCCGGAGCCATACAGCTTCAGCCACAGACCCAGATGCTGGTATAGGTTGTTGGGAAACTTGTAATCTCCCATATGCCTGGTCAGACCGTTGTTGGTCTTCTGAGTCAGTAAGGAGCCTCATATTTACTTGGGTGCACTCATCTCTTTTAGAGATTGGATTTTCCTTATAACGGATTCTGGATCAGCTCTTCTTTTTTTATGCTTATGAACTTTATTTTTTGGAATTGCACTATTTGTGATGGGACTCTTTGTGTGATTTTTTCGGTTTATTTGACACTATCTTTTTGAGTTTTTTTATTATACACAATCCTTTAGTGGTCATAATAATTTTATGGTATGTTTTTCACGTTATCAGTCATGAAATTATGGTTCACAAATTTTTCATAATTGTTTTCTTTTTTCACTTATTGGTTATCATTACCCCGCATAACTTTATTACTATTATCTGGAGTATATGTCTGACTTTTTTATGCTGGCTGCTTTGGTAATTTAGGGTAAAACCTCTGATTTTCATTTACCTTTGTATTAATTTGCTTTAGTCTGTAAGGGTTAATCCTTCATAGTTACCAATCAATTACTGGGTTTCTAGCGCAGCGTTAACCTTTTGGTTTTTTATACAAAGCTGGAAAGCAGGCTAAAAGGAACTGAGGTGTGGCTTAGAGGCAAAGTAACAGGAGCACTAAACAGGTAGTCATAGGTTCAATAACTCTTTGAGCCACTTGAGGCATGACCACGCCTGGCTGTCTGCATGGCACGGTAGGGACCGTGACAGTTCCCTCCCCTTAGGAATGCCCTCAGAGCATGGAACAGCCTATTTCATTTGGGCTTTCTTTGTTTTAGAAGTTCCAGCTGGGGAGACTTTCATCGCTCGCAAAGCTCTTTCAAAAATCTATGGTGCCATTCGAGGCATACGTACAGTCAGAAGGTAGCGGCGACACAAGCACAGGAACTTCAAGCGGGGACACCGGCACAGGAACTTCAAGCGGGGATGCAGGCAAAGGAACTTCAAGTGGGGATGCAGGCAAAGGAACTTCAAGTGGGGACGCAGGCACAGGAACTTCAAGTGGGGACACAGGCACAGGAACTTCAAGCGGGGACACAGGAACAGGAACTTCAAGTGGGGATGCAGGCACAGGAACTTCAAGTGGGGACACCAGCACAGGAACTTCTAGCTGGAACATGGGCACAGGGACATCAGACTGGGTAGCAGGATCTGGGACGTCAGACTGGGGCACAGGAACTTCAAGCTGGATAACAAGCAAAGATTCAAGGGTGGCAGGAAGGATCCTAGTAGTACCCACTTGCTGAAACTTTGGCTGAGGTGGATGAGTTGGGCAGAGAGAGATAAGGCGACCTCTTACTCCACAATAGAAATAGAGTCCACAGCCTCTCCTCCGCTCTCTATCTCCCTTTAGATAGCTTGGACTGGATGGCCCTGATCTCCATGGGTTCCACATCTTACAGGGTAGTTGTGTGTGTATCCTCAGGAGTGTCTTGGCTTTGCGGGGTTAGAGCTTCTTAGCTTGGCACATACTGGGATGGCTTGGAGTCGTAACTGTACAGGGTGTTCCTGTCCCTGGAAACCCGTAGGCCACGTGAATAGAGAGCAGACTTGGGCACCCTGGTTTTCAGTGAGGCTGCATTTAATGGGCACAGTGAGGCTGCATTGATGAGCACAGTGAGGTTGCATTGATGGGCACAGTAAGGTTGCATTGATGGGCACAGTGAGGCTGCATTGATGGACACAGTGAGACTGCATTTGATGGGCAAAGTGAGACTGCATTTGATGGGCACTGATGAGGCTGCATTTGATGGGCACTGGTGAGGCTACATTGATCTCTTGTATCATGTCCGCAGTCTCTGACCATCTCTTGTACCATGTCTGCAGTCTTTGACCATCTCTTGTAGCATGGCTGCAGTTTCTTACCATCTCTTGTATCATGTCTGCATTCTCTTACCATCTTTAGTATGATGCAATGATAGGCACAGTGATGCTGCATTGATGGGCACAGTGACGCTGCATTGATGGGCACAGTGAGGCTGCATTTGATGGGCAAAGTGAGGCTGCATTCATGAGCACAGTGAGACTGCATTCATGGGTACAGTGAGGCTGCATTCATGGTCACCGTAAAGCTGCATTTGATGGGCACAGTGAGGCTACAGTGAAAGGCACAGTGAGGCTGCATTCATGGGCACAGTGCGGCTGCATTTATGGGCACAGTGCGGCTGCATTCATTAACACAGTGAGGCTGAATTGATGGGCAGTGAGGCTGCATTGATGGGCACAGTGAGGTTACAAGGATGTTTACAGTGAGGCTGCATTCATGGGCAGAGTGAGGTTTCATTCATTGGCACAGTGAGGCTGCAATGATGAGCACAATGAGGCTGCATTGATGGGCACAGTGAGGCTGCAATGATGGGCACAATGAGGCTGCAATGATGGGCACAGTAAGGCTGCATTCATGGGCAGTGAGGCTGCATTGATGAGCACAGTGAGGCTACAATGATGGGCACAGTGAGGCTGCATTCATGGGCACTATGAGACTGCATTCATGGGCACAGTGAGGCTGCATTGATAGGTACAGTGAGGCTGCATTCACGGGCACAGTGAGGCTCCATTCATGTGCATAGTAAAGCTGCATTTGATGGACACAGTGGGGCTGCATTGATGGGCTGAGGCTGAATTGGTGGGCAGTGAGGCTGCAATCATTGGCACAGTGTGGCTGCATTCATGGGTAATGTGAGGCTGCATTCATGGGCAGTAAGGCTGCATTCATGGGCACAGAGGGGCTACAATAATGGGCACAGTGAGGCTGCATTCGTGGGCAAAGTAAGGCTGCATTCACGGGCAAAGTGAGGCTGCATTGATGGGTACAGAGAAGCTGTATTTACGAGCACAGTGAGGCTGCATTCATGGGCATAATAAAGCTGCATTTGATGGACACAGTGAGGCTGCATTGATGGGCTGAGGCTGTATTGGTGGGCAGCAAGGCTGCATTCATGGGCACAGTGAGACTGCATTCATGGGCAGTGAGGCTGTATTCATGAGCAGTGAGGCTGTATTTGTGTGTACAGTGAGGCTGTATTCATGGGCACAGTGAGGCTGCATTGATGAGCACAGTGAGGCTGCATTGATAGGCACAGTGAAGCTACAAGGATGGGTACAGTAAAGCTGCATTCATGCGCACAGTGAGGCTGCATTCATTGGCACAGGGAGGCTGCAAAGATGAGCACAATGAGGCTGCAATGATGGGCACAGTGAGGCTGAAATGATGGGCACAGTGAGGCTGAATGGATGGGCACAGTAAGGCTGCAATGATGGGCACAGTGAATCTGAGTTCATGGGCAGTGAAGCTCCATTGATGAGCACAGTGAGGCTACAATGATGGGCACAGTGGGGCTGCATTCATGGGCACAGTGAGGCTGCATTCATGAGCATAGTGAGGCTGCGTTGATGGGTACAGTGAGGTTGCATTCATGGGCACAGTGAGGCTTCATTCATGGGCATAGTAAAGCTGCCTTTGATGGACACAGTGAGGCTGCATTGATGGGCCGAGACTGTATTGGTGAGCAGTGAGGCTGCATTCATGGGCACAGTGAGGCTGCATTGATGGGCAATGAGGCTGCATTCATGCGCAGTGAGGCTGCATTTATGTGCACATTGAGGCTGCATTGATGGGCACAGTGAGGCTGCATTTGATGGGCACGGAGGCTGCATTGATGGGCACAGTGAGGCTGCATTTTTGGGCACAGTGAGGCTGCATTGATGGGCACAGTGATGCTACATTGATGGGCACAGCGAAGCTGCATTGTTGGGCATAGTGAGGTTGCATTCGCGGGCCCAGTGACGCTGCATTCATGGGCCCAGTGAGGCTGCATTCACGGACCCAGTGAGGCTGCATTTAGAGAAAGAGTACTGCTGTATTTGATGGACACAGTGAGGCTGCATTAATGTGCTGAGGGTGAAATGATGGGCATTGAGGCTGCATTGATGGGCACAGTGATGCTGCATTGATGGGCACAGTGTGGCTGCATTGGTGGGCAGTGAGGCTGCATTGATAAGCACAGTGAGGCTGCATTCATGGGCACAGTGAGGCTGCATTCATGGGCACAGTGAGGCTGCATTCATGGGCACATTGAGGTTGCATTTGATGGGCACAGTGAGGCTGCATTTGGTGGGCACAGTGAGATTACATTGATGGGCACAGTGAGTCTGTGTTTGATGGGCACAGTGAGGCTATATTGATAGACACAGTGAGGCTGCATTGATGGGCACAGTGAGGCTGCATTCATGGGCACAGTGAGGCTGCATTGATGGGCACAGTGAGGTTGCATTGATGGGTACAATGAGGTTGCATTGATGGACACGGTGAGGCTACAATGGTGAGCACAATGAGGCTACAATGGTGAGCACAGTGAGGCTGAATTCATGGGCACAATGAGGTTGCATTCATGGGCACAGTGAGGCTGCTGTCATGGGAACAGTGAGGCTGCATTCACGGGCACAGTGAGGCTGCATCAACAGGAACAGTAAACCTGCATTTGATGGACACAGTGAGGCTGCATTGATGGACTGAGGCTGCATTGATGGGCAGTGAGGCTGCGTTCATGGGCACAGTGATGCTGCATTCATGGGCACAGTGTGGCTGCATTGGTGGGCAGTGAGGAAGCATTGATGAGCACAGTGAGGCTGCATTCATGAGCACAGTGAGGCTGCATTCATGGGCACAGTGAGGCTGCATTCATGGGCACAGTGAGGTTGCATTTGATGGGCACAGTGAGGCTGCATTTGGTGAGCACAGTTAGGCTGCAATAATGAGCACAGTGAGTCTATGTTTGATGGGCACAGTGAGGCTGCATTGATGGGCACAGTGAGGCTGCATTGATGGGCACAGTGAGGCTGCATTGATGGGCACAGTGAGGCTACAATATTGGGCAGTGAGACTGCATTGATGGGCACAGTGAGGTTGCATTGATGGGTACAGTGAGGCTGCATTGATGGGCACAATGAGGCTACAATGGTGAGCACAGTGAGGCTGTATTCATGGGAACAATGAGGCTGCTGTCATGGGCACAGTGAGGCTGCATTCAGAGGCATGGTGAGGCTGCATTGATTGACCGAGGCTGCATTGATGGGCAGCGAGGCTGCATTCATGGGCACAGTGATGCTGCATTCATGGGCACAGTAATGGCTGCATTGTTGGGCAGTGAGGCTGCATTCATGGGCACAGTGAGGCTGCATTCATGGGCACAGTGAGGCTACATTCATGGGCACAGTGAGGCTACATTCATGGGCACAGTGAGGCTGCATTGATGGGCACAGTGGGGCTGCATTGATGGGCACAGTGGGGCTGCATTGATGGGCAAAGTGAGGCTGCATTTGATGGGCACAGTGAGGCTGCATTTGATGGGCACAGTGATGCTGCATTTGATGGGCACAGCGAGGCTGCATTTGATAGGCATGGTGAGGCTGCATTGATGGGCGCAGTGAGGCTGCATTGATGGACACAGTGAGGCTGCATTTGATGGGCACTGATGAGGCTGCATTTGATGGGCACTGGTGAGGCTACCTTGATTTCTTTTATCATGTCCACTGTCTCTAGCCATCTCTTGTACCATATCTGCAGTCTTTGACCATCTCTTGTACCATGTCTGCATTCTCCAACCTTCTCTTGTATCATGTCTGCATTATCTTACCATCTTTAGTATGATGCAATGATGGGCACAGTGAGGCTGCATTGATGGGCACAGTGAGGCTGCATTGATGGGCACAGTGAGGCTGCACTAATGGGCACAGTGAGGCTGCATTCGTGGGCACAGTGAGGCTGCATTCATGGGCACAGTGATTTATGGTCACCGTAGAGTTGCATTGGATGGGCACAGTGAGGCTGCATTGATGAGTACAGTGTGGCTACATTGATGGACACAGTGAGGCTGCATTTGATGGGCACGGTGAGGCTTCATTTGATGGGCACAGTGAGGCTGCATTTGATGGGCACAGTGAGGCTGCATTTGATGGGCACAGTGAGGTTGCATTGATGGGTACAGTGAGGCTGCATTTATGGCCACAGTGAGGCTGCATTTATGGCCACAGTGAGGCTGCATTCATGGCCACAGTGAGGCTGAATTCATGGGCACCGTGACTCTGTTTTGATGGGCACAGTGAGGCTGCGTTTGATGGGCACAGTGAGGCTGCATTCATGGGCAGTGAGTCTGCATTCATAGGCACAGTGAGATTGCATTGATGGGTACAGTAAGGCTGCATTGATCGGCACAGTAAGGCTACATTGATGGGCACAGTGAGGCTGCATTTGATGAGTACAGTGAGGCTGCATTAATGGGCACAGTGAGGCTGCACTCATGGGCAGTGCGGCTGCATTCAAGGGCAGTGAGGCTGCATTCATGGCACAGTGAGGCTGCATTGATGATCACAGTGAGACTGCAATGATGGGCACAGTGAGGCTGCATTCACGGACACAGTGAGGCTGCATTCATGGGCACAGGGAGGCTGCATTGATGATCACAGTCAGGGTGCATTGATGGACACAGTGAGGCTGCATTGACAGGCACAGTGAGGCTGCATTGATGGGCACAGTGAGGCTGCATTGATGGGCACAGTGAGGCTGCATTTGATGGGCACAGTGAGGCTGCATTGATTGGTGCAGGGAGGCTGCATTCATGGGCAGTGAGGCTGTATTGATGGGCACAGTTAGGTTGCAATAATGAGAACAGTGAGGCTGCATTGATGGGCACAGTGAGGCTGCATTTGATGGGCGCAGTGAGGCTTCATTTGATGGGCACAGTGAGGCTGCATTTCATGAGTACAGTGAGGCTGCATTAATGGGCACAGTGAGGCTGCATTCATGGGCAGTGAGTCTGCATTCAAGGGCAGTGAGGCTGCATTCATGGGCACAGTGAGGCTGCATTGATGATCACAGTGAGACTGCAATGATGGGCACAGTGAGGCTGCATTCATGGACACAGTGAGGCTGTGTTGATGGTCACAGTGAGGATGCGTTTGATGGGCACAGTGAGGCTGCATTCATGGGCAGTGAGTCTGCATTCATGGGCACAGTGAGATTGCATTGATGGGTACAGTAAGGCTGCATTGATGGGCACAGTAAGGCTACATTGATGGGCACAGTAATGCTGAATTTAATGAGTACAGTGAGGCTGCATTAATGGGCACAGTGAGGCTGCATTCATGGGCAGTGAGGCAGCATTCAAGGGCAGTGAGGCTGCATTCATGGGCACAGTGAGGCTGCATTTATGGGCACAGTGAGACTGCAATGATGGGCACAGTGAGGCTGCATTCATGGGCACAGTGAGGCTGCATTGATGGGCACAGGGAGGCTGCATTGATGATCACAATGAGGCTGCAATGATGGACACAGTGAGGCTGCAATGATGGGCACAGTGATGCTGAATTGATGGGCACAGTAAGGCTGCAATGATGGGCACAGTGAATCTGAGTTCATGGGCAGTGAAGCTCCATTGATGAGCACAGTGAGGCTAAAATGATGGGCACAGTGAGGCTGCATTCATGGGCACAGTGAGGCTGCATTCATGAGCATAGTGAGGCTGCGTTGATGGGTACAGTGAGGCTGCATTCATGGGCACAGTGAGGCTTCATTCATGGGCATAGTAAAGATGCCTTTGATGGACACAGTGAGGTTGCATTGATGGGCCGAGACTGTATTGGTGAGCAGTGAGGCTGCATTCATGGGCACAGTGAGGTTGCATTGATGGGCAATAAAGCTGCATTCATGCACAGTGAGGCTGCATTTATGTGCACAGTGAGGCTGCATTGATGGGCACAGTGAGGCTGCATTTGATGGGCAGTGAGGCTGCATTTGATGGGCAGTGAGGCTGCATTGATGGGCACAGTGAGGCTGCATTTTTGGGCACAGTGAGGCTGCATTGATGGGCACAGTGATGCTACATTGATGGGCACAGCGAAGCTGCATTGTTGGGCACAGTGAGGTTGCATTCGCGGGCCCAGTGACGCTGCATTCACGGGCCCAGTGAGGCTGCATTCACGGACCCAGTGAGGCTCCATTCAGAGGAAGAGTAATGCTGTATTTCATGGACACAGTGAGGCTGCATTAATGTGCTGAGGGTGAAATGATGGGCATTGATGGGCACAGTGATGCTGCATTGATGGGCACAGTGTGGCTGCATTGGTGGGCAGTGAGGCTGCATTGATGAGCACAGTGAGGCTGCATTCATGGGCACAGTGAGGCTGCATTCATGGGCACAGTGAGGCTGCATTCATGGGCACAGTGAGGTTGCATTTGATGGGCACAGTGAGGCTGCATTTGGTGGGCACAGTGAGGTTACATTGATGGGCACAGTGAGTCTGTGTTTGATGGGCACAGTGAGGCTATATTGATAGGCACAGTGAGACTGCATTGATGGGCACAGTGAGGCTGCATTCATGGGCACAGTGAGGCTGCATTGATGGGCACAGTGAGGTTGCATTGATGGGTACAATGAGGTTGCATTGATGGACACGGTGAGGCTACAATGGTGAGCACAATGAGGCTACAATGGTGAGCACAGTGAGGCTGAATTCATGGGCACAATGAGGTTGCATTCATGGGCACAGTGAGGCTGCTGTCAATGGAACAGTGAGGCTGCATTCACGGGCACAGTGAGGCTGCATCCACAGGAACAGTAAACCTGCATTTGATGGACAAAGTGAGGCTGCATTGATGGACTGAGGCTGCATTGATGGGCAGTGAGGCTGCATTCATGGGCACTGTGATGCTGCATTCATGGGCACAGTGTGGCTGCATTGGTGGGCAGTGAGGAAGCATTGATGAGCACAGTGAGGCTGCATTCATGAGCAGAGTGAGGCTGCATTCATGGGCACAGTGAGGCTACATTCATGGGCACAGTGAGGCTGCATTGATGGGCACAGTGAGGCTGCATTGATGGGCACAGTGAGGCTGCATTGATGGGCACAGTGAGGCTACAATATTGGGCAGTGAGACTGCATTGATGGGCACAGTGAGGTTGCATTGATGGGTACAGTGAGGCTGCATTGATGGGCACAGTGAGGCTACAATGGTGAGCACAGTGAGGCTACAATGGTGAGCACAGTGAAGCTGTATTCATGGGAACAATGAGGCTGCATTCATGGGCACAGTGAGGCTGCATTCATGGGCACAGTGAGGCTACATTCATGGGCACAGTGGGGCTGCATTGATGGGCACAGTGGGGCTGCATTGATGGGCACAGTGAGGCTGCATTGATGGGCAAAGTGAGGCTGCATTTGATGGGCACAGTGAGGCTGCATTTGATGGGCACAGTGATGTTGCATTTGATGGGCACAGCGAGGCTGCATTTGATGGGCACAGCGAGGCTGCATTTGATAGGCATGGTGAGGCTGCATTGATGGGCGCAGTGAGGCTGCATTGATGGGCACAGTGAGGCTGCATTTGATGGGCACTGATGAGGCCGCATTTGATGGGCACTGGTGAGGCTACCTTGATTTCTTTTATCATGTCCACTGTCTCTAGCCATCTTTTGTACCATATCTGCAGTCTTTGACCATCTCTTGTACCATGTCTGCATTCTCCAACCTTCTATTGTATCATGTCTGCATTATCTTACCATCTTTAGTATGATGCAATGATGGGCACAGTGAGGCTGCATTGATGGGCACAGTGAGGCTGCATTGATGGGCACAGTGAGGCTGCACTGATGGACACAGTGAGGCTGCATTCGTAGGCACAGTGAGGCTGCGTTCATGAGCACAGTGATTTATGGTCACCGTAAAGTTGCATTTGATGGGCACAGTTAGGCTGCATTGATGAGTACAGTGTGGCTGCATTTGATGGGCACAGTGAGGCTTCATTTGATGGGCACAGTGAGGCTGCATTTGATGGGCACAGTGAGGCTGCATTTGATGGGCACAGTGAGGCTGCATTTGATGGGCACAGTGAGGTTGCATTGATGGGTACAGTGAGGCTGCATTTATGGCCACAGTGAGGCTGCATTGATGGGTACAGTGAGGTTGCATTGATGGACACGGTGAGGCTACAATGGTGAGCACAGTGAGGCTGAATTCATGGGCACAATGAAGCTGCATTCATGGGCACAGTGAGGCTGCTGTCAATGGAACAGTGAGGCTGCATTCACGGGCACAGTGAGGCTGCATCCACAGGAACAGTAAACCTGCATTTGATGGACAAAGTGAGGCTGCATTGATGGACTGAGGCTGCATTGATGGGCAGTGAGGCTGCGTTCATGGGCACAGTGATGCTGCATTCATGGGCACAGTGTGGCTGCATTGGTGGGCAGTGAGGAAGCATTGATGAGCAGAGTGAGGCTGCATTCATGAGCAGAGTGAGGCTGCATTCATGGGCACAGTGAGGCTACATTCATGGGCACAGTGAGGTTGCATTTGATGGGCACAGTGAGGCTACATTTGGTGAGCACAGTGAGGCTGCAATGATGAGCACAGTGAGTCTATGTTTGATGGGCACAGTGAGGCTGCATTGATGGGCACAGTGAGGCTGCATTGATGGGCACAGTGAGGCTGCATTGATGGGCACAGTGAGGCTACAATATTGGGCAGTGAGACTGCATTGATGGGCACAGTGAGGTTGCATTGATGGGTACAGTGAGGCTGCATTGATGGGCACAGTGAGGCTACAATGGTGAGCACAGTGAGGCTACAATGGTGAGCACAGTGAGGCTGTATTCATGGGAACAATGAGGCTGCATTCATGGGCACAGTGAGGCTGCATTCATGGGCACAGTGAGGCTGCTGTCACGGGCACAGTGAGGCTGCATTCACAGGCATGGTGAGGCTGCATTGATGGACTGAGGCTGCATTGATGGGCAGCAAGGCTGCATTCATGGGCACAGTGATGCTGCATTCATGGGCACAGTAATGGCTGCATTGATGGGCAGTGAGGCTGCATTCATGGGCACAGTGAGGCTACATTCATGGGCACAGTGAGGCTACATTCATGGGCACAGTGGGGCTGCATTGATGGGCACAGTGGGGCTGCATTGATGGGCACAGTGAGGCTGCATTGATGGGCAAAGTGAGGCTGCATTTGATGGGCACAGTGAGGCTGCATTTGATGGGCACAGTGATGTTGCATTTGATGGGCACAGTGATGTTGCATTTGATGGGCACAGCGAGGCTGCATTTGATAGGCATGGTGAGGCTGCATTGATGGGCGCAGTGAGGCTGCATTGATGGGCACAGTGAGGCTGCATTTGATGGGCACTGATGAGGCCGCATTTGATGGGCACTGGTGAGGCTACCTTGATTTCTTTTATCATGTCCACTGTCTCTAGCCATCTTTTGTACCATATCTGCAGTCTTTGACCATCTCTTGTACCATGTCTGCATTCTCCAACCTTCTATTGTATCATGTCTGCATTATCTTACCATCTTTAGTATGATGCAATGATGGGCACAGTGAGGCTGCATTGATGGGCACAGTGAGGCTGCATTGATGGGCACAGTGAGGCTGCACTGATGGACACAGTGAGGCTGCATTCGTAGGCACAGTGAGGCTGCGTTCATGGGCACAGTGATTTATGGTCACCGTAAAGTTGCATTTGATGGGCACAGTTAGGCTGCATTGATGAGTACAGTGTGGCTGCATTTGATGGGCACAGTGAGGCTTCATTTGATGGGCACAGTGAGGCTGCATTTGATGGGCACAGTGAGGCTGCATTTGATGGGCACAGTGAGGCTGCATTTGATGGGCACAGTGAGGTTGCATTGATGGGTACAGTGAGGCTGCATTTATGGCCACAGTGAGGCTGCATTGATGGGTACAGTGAGGTTGCATTGATGGACACGGTGAGGCTACAATGGTGAGCACAGTGAGGCTGAATTCATGGGCACAATGAAGCTGCATTCATGGGCACAGTGAGGCTGCTGTCAATGGAACAGTGAGGCTGCATTCACGGGCACAGTGAGGCTGCATCCACAGGAACAGTAAACCTGCATTTGATGGACAAAGTGAGGCTGCATTGATGGACTGAGGCTGCATTGATGGGCAGTGAGGCTGCGTTCATGGGCACAGTGATGCTGCATTCATGGGCACAGTGTGGCTGCATTGGTGGGCAGTGAGGAAGCATTGATGAGCACAGTGAGGCTGCATTCATGAGCAGAGTGAGGCTGCATTCATGGGCACAGTGAGGCTACATTCATGGGCACAGTGAGGTTGCATTTGATGGGCACAGTGAGGCTACATTTGGTGAGCACAGTGAGGCTGCAATGATGAGCACAGTGAGTCTATGTTTGATGGGCACAGTGAGGCTGCATTGATGGGCACAGTGAGGCTGCATTGATGGGCACAGTGAGGCTGCATTGATGGGCACAGTGAGGCTACAATATTGGGCAGTGAGACTGCATTGATGGGCACAGTGAGGTTGCATTGATGGGTACAGTGAGTCTGCATTGATGGGCACAGTGAGGCTACAATGGTGAGCACAGTGAGGCTACAATGGTGAGCACAGTGAGGCTGTATTCATGGGAACAATGAGGCTGCATTCATGGGCACAGTGAGGCTGCATTCATGGGCACAGTGAGGCTGCTGTCACGGGCACAGTGAGGCTGCATTCACAGGCATGGTGAGGCTGCATTGATGGACTGAGGCTGCATTGATGGGCAGCAAGGCTGCATTCATGGGCACAGTGATGCTGCATTCATGGGCACAGTAATGGCTGCATTGATGGGCAGTGAGGCTGCATTCATGGGCACAGTGAGGCTACATTCATGGGCACAGTGAGGCTACATTCATGGGCACAGTGGGGCTGCATTGATGGGCACAGTGGGGCTGCATTGATGGGCACAGTGAGGCTGCATTGATGGGCAAAGTGAGGCTGCATTTGATGGGCACAGTGAGGCTGCATTTGATGGGCACAGTGAGGCTGCATTTGATGGGCACAGCGAGGCTGCATTTGATAGGCATGGTGAGGCTGCATTGATGGGCGCAGTGAGGCTGCATTGATGGGCACAGTGAGGCTGCATTTGATGGGCACTTATGAGGCCACATTTGATGGGCACTGGTGAGGCTACCTTGATTTCTTTTATCATGTCCACTGTCTCTAGCCATCTTTTGTACCATATCTGCAGTCTTTGACCATCTCTTGTACCATGTCTGCATTCTCCAACCTTCTATTGTATCATGTCTGCATTATCTTACCATCTTTAGTATGATGCAATGATGGGCACAGTGAGGCTGCATTGATGGGCACAGTGAGGCTGCATTGATGGGCACAGTGAGGCTGCATTGATGGGCACAGTGAGGCTGCACTGATGGACACAGTGAGGCTGCATTCGTGGGCACAGTGAGACTGCATTCATGGGCACAGTGATTTATGGTCACCGTAAAGTTGCATTTGATGGGCACAGTTAGGCTGCATTGATGAGTACAGTGTGGCTGCATTTGATGGGCACAGTGAGGCTTCATTTGATGGGCACAGTGAGGCTGCATTTGATGGGCACAGTGAGGCTGCATTTGATGGGCACAGTGAGGTTGCATTGATGGGTACAGTGAGGCTGCATTTATGGCCACAGTGAGGCTGCATTTATGGCCACAGTGAGGCTGCATTCATGGCCACAGTGAGGCTGCATTCATGGGCACCGTGACTCTGTGTTGATGGGCACAGTGAGGCTGCGTTTGATGGGCACAGTGAGGCTGCATTCATGGGCAGTGAGTCTGCATTCATGGGCACAGTGAGATTGCATTGATGGGTACAGTAAGGCTGCATTGATCGGCACAGTAAGGCTACATTGATGGGCACAGTGAGGCTGCATTTGATGAGTACAGTGAGGCTGCATTAATGGGCACAGTGAAGCTGCACTCATGGGCAGTGCAGCTGCATTCAAGGGCAGTGAGGCTGCATTCATGGGCACAGTGAGGCTGCATTGATGATCACAGTGAGACTGCAATGATGGGCACAGTGAGGCTGCATTCACGGACACAGTGAGACTGCATTCTTGGGCACAGGGAGGCTGCATTGATGATCACAGTAAGGGTGCATTGATGGGCACAGTGAGGCTGCATTGACGGGCACAGTGAGGCTGCATTGATGGGCACAGTGAGGCTGCTTTGATGGGCACAGTGAGGCTGGATTTGATGTTCACAGTGAGGTTGCATTGATTGGTGCAGGGAGGCTGCATTCATTGGCAGTGAGGCTGTATTGATGGGCACAGTGAGGCTGCAATAATGAGAACAGTGAGGATGCATTGATGGGCACAGTGAGGCTGCATTTGATGGGCACAGTGAGGCTTCATTTGATGGGCACAGTGAGGCTTCATTTGATGGGCACAGTGAGGCTGCATTTGATGGGCCCAGTGAGGCTGCATTAATGGGCACAGTGAGGCTGCATTCATGGGCAGTGAGGCTGCATTCAAGGGCAGTGAGGCTGCATTCATGGGCACAGTGAGGCTGCATTGATGATCACAGTGAGACTGCAATGATGGGCACAGTGAGGCTGCATTCATGGACACAGTGAGGCTGTGTTTATGGTCACAGTGAGGATGCGTTTGATGGGCATAGTGAGGCTGCATTCATGGGCAGTGAGTCTGCATTCATGGGCACAGTGAGATTGCATTGATGGGTACAGTAAGGCTGCATTGATGGGCACAGTAAGGCTACATTGATGGGCACAGTGAGGCTGCATTTAATGAGTACAGTGAGGCTGCATTAATGGGCACAGTAAGGCTGCATTGATGGGTACAGTGAGGCTGCAATGATGGGCACAGTGAGGCTGCATTCATGGGCAGTGAGGCTGCATTCAAGGGCAGTGAGGCTGCATTCATGGGCACAGTGAGGCTGCATTCATGGGCACAGTGAGACTGCAATGATGGGCACAATGAGGCTGCATTCATGGGCACAGTGAGGCTGCATTGATGGGCACAGGGAGGCTGCATTGATGTTCACAGTCAGGATGCATTCATGGGCACAATGAGGCTGCATTGACGGGCACAGTGAGGCTGCATTGACGGGCATAGTGAGGCTGCATTGATGGGCACAGTGAGGCTGCATTCATGGGCAGTGCGGCTGCATTCAAGGGCAGTGAGGCTGCATTCATGGGCACAGTGAGGCTGCATTGATGATCACAGTGAGACTGCAATGATGGGCGCAGTGAGGCTGCATTCACGGACACAGTGAGGCTGCATTCATGGGCACAGGGAGGCTGCATTGATGATCACAGTCAGGGTGCATTAATGGGCACAGTGAGGCTGCATTTGATGAGTACAGTGAGGCTGCATTAATGGGCACAGTGAGGCTGCACTCATGGGCAGTGCGGCTGCATTCAAGGGCAGTGAGGCTGCATTCATGGGCACAGTGAGGCTGCATTGATGATCACAGTGAGACTGCAATGATGGGCGCAGTGAGGCTGCATTCACGGACACAGTGAGGCTGCATTCATGGGCACAGGGAGGCTGCATTGATGATCACAGTCAGGGTGCATTGATGGGCACAGTGAGGCTGCATTGACGGGCACAGTGAGGCTGCATTGATGGGCACAGTGAGGCTGCATTGATGGGCACAGTGAGGCTGCATTTGATGGGCACAGTGAGGTTGCATTGATTGGTGCAGGGAGGCTGCATTCATGGGCAGTGAGGCTGTATTGATGGGCACAGTGAGGCTGCAATAATGAGAACAGTGAGGCTGCATTGATGGGCACAGTGAGCCTGCATTTGATGGGCACAGTGAGGCTTCATTTGATGGGCACAGTGAGGCTGCATTTGATGAGTACAGTGAGGCTGCATTAATGGGCACAGTGAGGCTGCATTCATGGGCAGTGAGGCTGCATTCAAGGGCAGTGAGGCTGCATTCATGGGCACAGTGAGGCTGCATTGATGATCACAGTGAGACTGCAATGATGGGCAAAGTGAGGCTGAATTCATGGACACAGTGAGGCTGTGTTGATGGTCACAGTGAGGATGCGTTTGATGGGCATAGTGAGGCTGCATTCATGGGCAGTGAGTCTGCATTCATGGGCACAGTGAGATTGCATTGATGGGTACAGTAAGGCTGCATTGATGGGCACAGTAAGGCTACATTGATGGGCACAGTGAGGCTGCATTTAATGAGTACAGTGAGGCTGCATTAATGGGCACAGTAAGGCTGCATTGATGGGTACAGTGAGGCTGCAATGATGGGCACAGTGAGGCTGCATTCATGGGCAGTGAGGCTGCATTCAAGGGCAGTGAGGCTGCATTCATGGGCACAGTGAGGCTGCATTGATGGGCACAGGGAGGCTGCATTGATGATCACAGTCAGGGTGCATTCATGGGCACAGTGAGGCTGCATTGATGGGCACAGGGAGGCTGCATTGATGATCACAATGAGGCTGCAATGATGGGCACAGTGAGGCTGCAATGATGGGCACAGTGAGGCTGAATTGATGGGTACAGTAAGGCTGCAATGATGGGCACAGTGAATCTGAGTTCAGTGGGGCTGTATTAACGGAATTAGGTGGCATATCCACGCAACGGAAAATAAATTGGAATAAAGTACTGGACTTCTGCCTCCACAGGCGTAATTTCCACCGAAGTGGAAACAACGAAATGGTGAATAAAGGATTAATATTGGGTGTGGCGCTGTCCTAAATAAAACTAATGGATACCATATGAATCGCATATAAACCAAATAACCATATGAAAGGTGATCCACTTGAGTGGGGGTGGAAGAGGGGGGGAGGGAGGGGATGTGGAAGGGATAGGGAAAATCTCAATTGGCATAGTCCAAAGTGACTGTGCTATATATATTCAATAAAGTTTCAAAAACCACATATAATACGTGACTTGTGCTCAGTGCGGTTGAAATAGTATATATATAATACTTTTAAATTGTTTGACATAAAAAATTAATTGACATAAAAAATTATTTATCAGACACTTGCAACTGGATGAAATAAACCGTGACTGGTGCTCAGTGCAACATAAGTGATTTTAAACAGTCCTTGTAAAATTCTTGGTGTTTCTTTAGACCTAGGCAGGTGTAACCATACATGCATCTGCTGCCTGTATTAATTTTGGTGACCGGGTGCTCGTGTCTTGTCTTGTGATCATGCAGACACTCACCAGCTTCTTTAACCCCTGCGGGGGTAATACGCAGTCACAGTGTATGCCACTGTGTGGCAGTCCTTAGCAATTTCTCCTCAGGAGATTTACAGCCTATATGGGGGGGTCTTCTGGATTGGGAGAGGCTGAACCCGACAGGATGGATGGAGAAGAGAAAATAAATAAAAATAAACTTTAAAAGGTGTCTTGAGTGAGGAGGAAAAAAGAACGAAAAAAGAACCTCGCTCAAGACACCTTTTAAAGTTTATTTT
The DNA here is from genome assembly GCF_042186555.1 of Aquarana catesbeiana. NCBI lineage: Eukaryota > Metazoa > Chordata > Amphibia > Anura > Ranidae > Aquarana > Aquarana catesbeiana. Next base: position 440,071,584 of record NC_133327.1, on the reverse strand, counting down.
TATTTATTTTCTCTTCTCCATCCATCCTGCCGGGTTCAGCCTCTCCCAATTCAGAAAACTCCCCCATATAGGCTGTAAATCTCCTGAGGGGAAATTGCTAAAGACTGCTGCACAGTGGCATACACTGTGACTGCGTGTTACCCCCTCAGGGGTTAAAGAAGCTGGTGAGTGTCTGCATGATCACAAGACACGAGCACCCGGTCACCAAAATTAATACAGGCAGCAGATGCATGTATGGTTACACCTGCCTAGGTCTAAAGAAACACCAAGAATTCTACAAGGACTGTTTAAAATCACTTATGTTGCACTGAGCACCAGTCACGGTTTATTTCATCCAGTTTATTACAAGTGTCTGATAAATAATTTTTTATGTCAATTAATTTTTTATGTCAAACAATTTATAAGTACTATATATATACTATTTCAACCGCACTGAGCACAAGTCACGTATTATATGTGGTTTTGAAACTTTATTGAATATATGTAGCACAGTCACTTTGGCCAATTGAGATTTTCCCTATCCCTTCCACTTCCCCTCCCCCCCCTCTTCCACCCCCACTCAAGTGGATCACCTTTCATATGGTTATTTGGTTTATATGCGATTCATATGGTATCCATTAGTTTTATTTAGGACAGCGCCACACCCACTATTAACCCTTTATTCAGTGGGGCTGTATTGATGGGCACAGTGAGGCTGCAATGGTGAGAACAGTGAGGCTGCATTGATGGGCACAGTGAGGCTGCATTGATGGGCACAGTGAGGGTGCATTCATGGGCACAGTGAGGCTGCATTCATGGGCACAGTGAGGCTGCAATAATGGGCATAATGAGGCAGCATTTACGTACACAGTGAGGCTGCGTTGATGAGCACAGTGAGGCTGCATTGATGGGCAGAGAGGCTGCACTGATGGGCACAGAGAGGATGCAATTGATTGGCACAATGTGGCTGCATTTGATGGGCATAGTGAGGCTGCATTTGATGGGCACAGTGAGGCTGCATTGATGGACAGTGAGGCTGAATTGATGGACACAGTGAGGTTGCTTTGATGGGCACAGTGAAGCTGCATTGATGGGCACAGTGAGGCTGCATTTGATGGGCACAGTGAGGCTACATTGATGGGCAGAGGGAGGCTGCATTGATGGGCACAGTGAGGCTGCATTTGATGGGGACAGTGAGGCTGCATTGATGGGCACAGTAAAGTTGAATTTATGGGCACAGTGAGACTGCATTGATGGGTACAGTGAGGCTGCATTGATGGGCAAAGTGAGGCTGCGATGGTGAGCACATTGAGGCTGCATTGATGGGTACAGTGAAGCTGCATTGATGGGGACAGTAAAACTGCATTTGATGGACAGAGTGAGGCTACATTGGTGGGCTGAGGCTGTATTGGTGGGCAGTGAGGCTGCATTCATGGGCACAGTGAGGCTGCATTGATGGGCACAGTGAGGCTACATTGATGGGCACAGTGAAGCTGCATAAATGGGCACAGTGAGGTTGCATTGATGAGCACAGTGAGGCTGCATTTGATGGGCACTGATGAGGCTGCATTTGATGGGCACTGGTGAGGCTGCATTGATCTCTTATATCATGTCCGCAGTCTTTGACCATCTCCTGTACCATGTCTGCAGTCTCTGACCATCTCTTGTATCATGTCTGCATTCTCTTACCATCTTTAATATGATGCAATGATGGGCACAGTGAGGCTGCATTGATGGGCACAGTGAGGCTGCATTTGATGGGCACAGTGAGGCTGCATTGATGGGCAGTGAGGCTGCATTCATGGGCAAAGTGAGGCTGCATTCATGGGCACAGTGAGGATGTGTTGATGGGCACAGTGGGGCTGCGTTTGATGGGCACAGTGAGGCTGCATTCATGGACAGTGAGGCTGCATTCATGGGCACAGTGAGACTCCATTTATGGGCACAGTAAGGCTGCATTCATGGGCAGCGAGGCTGCATTCATGGGCAGTGAAGCTGCATTCATGGGCACAGTGAGGCTGCATTTATGAGCACAGTGAAGCTACAATGATGGGCACAGTGAGGCTGCATTCATGGACACCTTGAGGCTGCATTCATGGGCACAATGAGGCTGCATTCATGGGCACAGTGAGGCTGCATCGATGGGCACAGTGAGGCTGAATTGATGGGCACAGTGAGGCTGCATTGTAGGGGCACAGTGAGGCTGCATTGATGGGTACAGTGAGGCTGCATTAATGGGCACAGTGAGGCTGCTTTGATGGGTACAGTGAGGCTGCAATGATGGGCACAGTGTGGCTGCATTCATGGGCAGCGAGGCTACATTCAAAGGCAGTGAGGCTGCATTTAGGAGCACAGTGAGGCTGCATTTATGGTCACAGTGAGACTGCAATGATGGGCACAGTGATGATCCATTCATTGGGCACAATGAGGCTGCATTCATGGGCACAGTGAGGCTGAATTGATGGGCACAGGGAGGCTGCATCGATGTCCACAGTCAGGCTGCATTGATGGGCACAGTCAGGCTGCATTGACGGGCACAGTGAGGCTGCATTGATGGGCACAGTGAGGCTGCATTGATTTGCACAGTGAGGCTGCTATTGATGGGCACAGTGAGGTTGCATTGATGGGTACAGTGAGGCTGCATTGATGGGCAGTGAGGCTGTATTGATGTGCACAGTGAGGCTGCAATGGTAAGAACAGTGAGGCTGCATTGATGGGCACAGTGAGGTTGCATTGATGGGCACAGTGAGGGTGCATTCATGGTCACAGTCAGGCTGCATTGACGGGCACAGTGAGGCTGCATTGATGGGCACAGTGAGGCTGCATTGATGGGCACAGCGAGGCTGCATTGATTTGCACAGTGAGGCTGCTATTGATGGGCACAGTGAGGTTGCATTGATGGGTACAGTTAGGCTGCATTGATGGGCAGTGAGGCTGTATTGATGTGCACAGTGAGGCTGCAATGGTCAGAAAAGTGAGGCTGCATTGATGGGCACAGTGAGGTTGAATTGATGGGCACTGTGAGGGTGCATTCATGGGGACAGTGAGGCTTCAATAATGGACACAGTGAGGCTGCATTGATGGGCACAGGGAGGCTGCATTGACATGCACAGTGAGGCTGCATTGATGGGCACAGTGAGGCTGCATTTGATGGGCAGAATGTGGCTGCATTGATGGGCACAGAGAGGCTGCATTTGATGGGCACAGTTAGGCTGCATTTGATGGGCACAGTGAAGCTGCATTGATGGGCAGTGAGGCTGCATTGATGGGCACTGTGAGGCTGCATTGATGGGCACAGTGAGGCTATATTGATGGGCACAGTGAGGCTGCATTTGATGGGCACAGTGAGGCTGCATTGATGGAGAGAGGGAGGCTGCATTGATGGGCACAGTGAGGCTGCGTTTGATACACACAGTGAGGCTGCATTGATGGGCACAGAAAAGTTGAATTCATGGGCACAATGAGGCTGCATTGATGGGCACAGTGAGGTTGCATTGATGTGCACAGTGAGGATGCATTGATGGGCAAAGTGAGGCTGCATTCATGGGCTGAGGCTGTATTGGTGAGCAGCGAGGCTGCATTGATGGGCAGTGAGGCTGTATTCATGGGCAGTGAGGCTGCATTTGATGGGCACAGTGAGGCTGCATTGAGGGTTACAGTGAGGCTGCATTGATGGACACAGTGAGGTTGCATTGATGGGTACAGTGAGGCTGGATTAATGGCACAGTGAGGCTGCATTCATGGCCACAGTGAGGCTGCATTCATGGGCACAGTGAGGCTACAATGATGGGCACAGTGAGGCTGCATTCATGGGCACAGTGCGGCTGCATTCATGGGCACAGTGAAGCTGCATTTGATGGGCACAGTGAGGCTGCATTGATGCGCAGTCAGGCTGCAATTGTAGGGGAACAGTGAGGTTGCATTGATGGGTACAGTGAGGCTTCATTGATGGGCACATTGAGGCTGCATTTGATGGGCACTGAGGAGGCTGCATTTATTGGGCACTGGTGAGGCTTCATTGATCTCTTGTATCATTTCCACAGTCTCTGACCATCTCCTGTACCATGTCTGCAGTTGCTTACCATCTCTTGTATCATGTCTGCATTCTCTTACCATCTGTAGTATGATGCAATGATGAGCACAGTGAGGCTGTATTGATGGGCACAGTGAGGCTGCATTTAAAGGACACAGTGAGGCTGCACTGATGGGCAGAGAGGCTGCATTCATGGGCACATTGAGACTGCATTCATGGGCACAGTGAGGCTGCATTCATGGGCACTGTAAAGCTGCATTTAATGGGCAGTGAGGCTGCAATGATGTGCACAGTGAGGCTGCATTCATGGGCACACTGCAGCTGCATTCATGGGCAAAGTGAGGCTGCATTTGATGGGCACAGGGAGGCTGCATTGATGGGTACAGTGAGGCTGCATTGATGGGCACAGTGAGGCTGCATTTGATGGGCACTGAGGAGGCTGCATTTGTTGGGCACTGGTGAGGCTGCATTGATCTCTTGTATCATGTCCACAGTCTGTGACCATCTCCTGTACCATGTCTGCAGTTGCTTACCATCTCTTGTATCATGTCTACATTCTCTTACCATCTGTAGTATGATGCAATGATGGACACAGTAAGGTTGCATTGATTGTATTCAGTGAGGCTGCATTAATGGCACAGTGAGGCTGCATTCATGGGCACAGTGAGGCTGCATTTGATGGGCACTGATGAGGCTGCATTTGATGGGCACTGGTGAGGCTGCATTGATCTCTTGTATCATGTCCGCTGTCTTTGACATCTCCTGTACCATGTCTGCAGTCCCTGACCATCTCTTTTATCATGTCTGCAATCTCTTACCATCTTTAGTATGATGCAATGATGGGCACAGTGAGGCTGCATTTGATGGGCACAGTGAGGCTGCATTGATGGGCAGTGAGGCTGCATTCACTGGCAAAGTGAGGCTGCATTCATGGGCACCGTGAGGCTGTGTTGATGGGAACAGTAAAGCTGAGTTTGATGGGCACAGGGAGGCTGCATTGATGACCACAGTCAGGCTGCATTGATGGGCACAGTCAGACTGCATTGATGGCACAGTGAGGCTGCATTGATGAGCACAGTGAGGCTGCACTGATGGGCACAGTGAGGCTGCATTGATTTGCACAGTGAGGCTGCATTTGATGGGCACAGTGAGGGTGCATTGATGGGTACAGTGAGGCTGCATTCATGGGCAGTGAGGCTGTATTGATGTGCACAGCGAGGCTGCAATGGTGAGAACAGTGAGGCTGCATTGATGGGCACAGTGAGGTTGCATTGATGGGCACAGTGAGGGTGCATTCATGGGCACAGTGAGGCTGCATTCATGGGCACAGTGAGGCGTCAATAATGGGCACAGTGAGGCTGCATTGATGGGCACAGGGAGGCTGCATTGACGTGCACAGTGAGGCTGCATTGATGGGCACAGTGAGGCTGCATTGACGTGCACAGTGAGGCTGCACTGATGTGCACAGTGAGGCTGCATTGATGGGCACAGTGAGGTTGCATTGATGGGCACAGCGAGGGTGCATTCATGGGCACAGTGAGGCTGCATTCATGGGCACAGTGAGGCTTCAATAATGGGCACAGTGAGGCTGCATTGATGTGCACAGTGAGGCTGCATTGATAGGCACAGTGAAGCTGCATTCATGGGCAACGAGGCTGCACTGATGGGCACAGTGGGGCTGCATTTGATGGGCACAATGTGGCTGCATTGATGGGCACAGTGAGGCTGGTTTTGATGGGCACAGAGAGGCTGCATTTGATAGGCACAGTGAGGCTGCATTGATTGGCAGTGAGGCTGCATTGATGGGCACAGTGAGGCTGCAATGATGGGCACAGTGAGGCTATATTGATGGGCACAGTGAGGCTGCATTTGATGGGCACAGTGAGGCTGAATTGATGGGGAGAGGGAGGCTGCTTTGATGGGCACAGTGAGGCTGCATTGATGGACACAGTGAGGCTGCATTGATGGGCACAGTAAAGTTGAATTCATGGGCACAGTGAGGCTGCATTGATGTGCACAGTGATGCTGCATTGATGGGCTGAGACTGTATTGGTGGGCAGTGAGGCTGCATTGATGGGCAGTGAGGCTGCATTCGTGGGCAGTGAGGATGCATTTGATGGGCACAGTGAGGCTGCATTAATGGTTACATTGAGGCTGCATTGATGGACACAGTGAGGGTGCATTCATGGGCACAGTGAGGCTGCATTCATGGGCACAGTGAGGCGTCAATAATGGGCACAGTGAGGCTGCATTGATGGGCACAGGGAGGCTGCATTGATGTGCACAGTGAGGCTGCTTTGATGGGCACAGTGAGGCTGCATTCATGGGCAACGAGGCTGCACTGATGTGCACAGTGAGGCTGCATTGATGGGCACAGTGAGGTTGCATTGATGGGCACAGCGAGGGTGCATTCATGGGCACAGTGAGGCTGCATTCATGGGCACAGTGAGGCTTCAATAATGGGCACAGTGAGGCTGCAATGATGTGCACAGTGAGGCTGCATTGATAGGCACAGTGAAGCTGCATTCATGGGCAACGAGGCTGCACTGATGGGCACAGTGGGGCTGCATTTGATGGGCACAGTGAGGCTGGTTTTGATGGGCACAGAGAGGCTGCATTTGATAGGCACAGTGAGGCTGCATTGATTGGCAGTGAGGCTGCATTGATGGGCACAGTGAGGCTGCAATGATGGGCACAGTGAGGCTATATTGATGGGCACAGTGAGGCTGCATTTGATGGGCACAGTGAGGCTGAATTGATGGGGAGAGGGAGGCTGCTTTGATGGGCACAGTGAGGCTGCATTGATGGGCACAGTGAGACTGCATTGATGGGCACAGTAAAGTTGAATTCATGGGCACAGTGAGGCTGCATTGATGTGCACAGTGATGCTGCATTGATGGGCTGAGACTGTATTGGTGGGCAGTGAGGCTGCATTGATGGGCAGTGAGGCTGCATTCGTGGGCAGTGAGGATGCATTTGATGGGCACAGTGAGGCTGCATTAATGGTTACATTGAGGCTGCATTGATGGACACAGTGAGGTTGCATTGATGGGTACAGTGAGGCTGCATTAATGGCACAGTGAGGCTGCATTCATGGCCACAGTGAGGCTGCATTCATGGGCACAGTAAGGCTACAATGATGGGTACAGTGAGGCTGCATTCATGGGCACAGTGTGGCTGCATTCATGGGCACACAGAGGCTGCATTTGATGGCCACGTTGAGGCTACATTGATGGGTACAGTGAGGTTGCATTTGATGGGCACAGTGAGGCTGCATTGATGCACAGTCAGGCTGCAAATGTAGGGGCACAGTGAGGCTGCATTGATGGGTACAGTGAGGCTGAATTGATGGGCACAGTGAGGCTGCATTTGATGGGCACTGAGGAGGCTGCATTTGTTGGGCACTGGTGAGGCTGCATTGATCTCTTGTATCATGTCCACAGTCTGTGACCATCTCTTGTACCATGTCTGCAGTTTCTTACCATCTCTTGTATCATGTCCGCATTCTCTTACCATCTTTAGTATGATGCAATGATGGGCAAAGGGAGGCTGTATTGATGGCCACAGTGAGGCTGCATTTAAAGGACACAGTGAGGCTGCACTGATGGGCAGTGAGGCTGCATTCATGGGCACAGTGAGACTGCATTCATGGGCACAGTGAGGCTGCATTCATGGTCACTGTAAAGCTGCATTTAATGGCCACAGTGAGGCTGCAATGATAGGCACAGTGAGGCTGTATTGATGGGTACAGTGAGGCTGCATTGATGGACACAGTAAGGTTGCATTGATGGGTACAGTGAGGCTGCATTAATGGCACAGTGAGGCTGCATTCATGGGCACAGTGAGACTGCAATGATGGGCACAGTGAGGCTGCATTCATTGGGCACAGTGAGGCTGCATTCATGGGCACAGTCAGGCTGCATTGATGGGCACAGTGAGGCTGCATTCATTGGGCACAGTGAGGCTGCATTGATGGGCACAGTGAGGCTGCATTGATGGGCACAGTGAGGTTGCATTGATGGGTACAGTGAGGCTGCATTCATGGGCTCAGTGAGGCTGCAATAATGGGCACAGTGAGGCTGCATTGATGGGCACAGTGAGGCTGCATTGATGGACACAGTGAGGCTGCATTCATGGGCAGCAAGGCTGCATTCAAGGGCAGTGAGGCTGCATTCAAGGGCAGTGAGGCTGCATTCATGGGCAAAGTGAGGCTGCATTGATGGGCACAGTGAGTCTGTAATGATGGGCACAGTGAGGCTGCATTCATTGGGCACAGTGAGGCTGCATTCATGGGCACAGTGAGGCTGCATTAATGGGCACAGGGAGGCTGCATTGATGACCACAGTCAGGCTGCATTGATGGGCACAGTGAGGCTGCATTGATGGGCACAGTGAGGCTGCATTTGATGGGCACAGTGAGGTTGCATTGATGGGTACAGTGAGGTTGCATTGATGGGCAGTGAGACTGTATTGATGGGCACAGTGAGGCTGCAATGGTGATAACAGTGAGGCTGCATTGATGGGCACAGTGAGGCAGCATTGATGGGCACAGTGAGGGTGCATTCATGGGCACAGTGAGGCTGCATTCATGGGCACAGTGAGGCTGCAATAATGGGCACAGTGAAGCTGCATTGATGGGCACAGTGAGGCTGCATTGATGGGCACAGTGAGTCTCCATTTAAAGGGTACAGTGAGGCTGCATTGATGGACACTGTGAGGTTGCATTGATGGGTACAGTGAGGCTGCATTAATGGCACTGTGAGGCTCTCTTACCATTCTCTTACCATCTTTAGTATGATGCAATGATGGGCACAGTGAAGCTGCATTAATGGCACTGTGAGGCTCTCTTACCATTCTTTTACCAACTTTAGTATGATGCAATGATGGCACAGTGAAGCTGCATTGATGGACACAGTAAGGCTGCACAGATGGGCACACTGAGGCCGCATTTGATGGGTAGAGTGAAGCTGCATTGATGGGCAGTGAGGCTGCATTCATGGGCAAAGTGAGGCTGCTTTCATGGGCACCGTGAAGCTGCATTGATGGTTACAGTGAGGCTGCATTGATGGACACAGTGAGGTTGCATTGATGGATACAGTGAGGCTGCATTAATGGCACAGTGAGGCTGAATTCATGGCCACAGTGAGGCTGAATTCATGGGCACAGTGAGGCTACAATGATGGGCACAGTGAGGCTGCATTCATGGGCAAAGTGAGGCTGCATTCATGGGCACTGTGAGGCTGCATTCATGGGCGCCTTGAGGCTGCGTTTGATGGGCACAGTGAGGCTGCATTCATGGGCACAGTGAGGCTGCATTCATGGGCACAGTGAGGCTGCAATAATGGGCACAGTGAAGCTGCATTGATGGGCACAGTGAGGCTGCATTGATGGGCACAGTGAGGCTGCATTTAAAGGGTAAAGTGAGGCTGCATTGATGGACACTGTGAGGTTGCATTGATGGGTACAGTGAGGCTGCATTAATGGCACTGTGAGGCTCTCTTACCATTCTCTTACCATCTTTAGTATGATGCAATGATGGGCACAGTGAAGCTGCATTAATGGCACTGTGAGGCTCTCTTACCATTCTTTTACTATCTTTAGTATGATGCAATGATGGGCACAGTGAAGCTGCATTGATGGGCACAGTAAGGCTGCATTGATGGGCACAGTGAGGCCGCATTTGATGGGTAGAGTGAAGCTGCATTGATGGGCAGTGAGGCTGCATTCATGGGCAAAGAGAGGCTGCTTTCATGGGCACCGTGAGGCTGCATTGATGGTTACAGTGAGGCTGCATTGATGGACACAGTGAGGTTGCATTGATGGATACAGTGAGGCTGCATTAATGGCACAGTGAGGCTGAATTCATGGCCACAGTGAGGCTACAATGATGGGCACAGTGAGGCTGCATTCATGGGCAAAGTGAGGCTGCATTCATGGGCACTGTGAGGCTGCATTCATGGGCACCGTGAGGCTGCGTTTGATGGGCACAGTGAGGCTGCATTCATGGGCAGTGAGGCTGCATTCATGAGCACAGTGAGGCTTCATTGATGTGCACAGTAAGGATGCAATCATGGGCACAGTGAGATTGCATTGAGGGGTACAGTAAGGCTGCATTGATGGGCACAGCAAGGCTGCATTGATGGGCACAGTGAGGCTGCATTTGATGGGTACAGTAAGGCTGCATTGATGGGCAAAGTAAGGCTGCATTGATGGGCACAGTGATGCTGCATTGATGGGCACAGTGTGGCTGCATTGGTGGGCAGTGAGGCTGCATTGATGAGCACAGTGAGGCTGCATTCATGGGCACAGTGAGGCTGCATTCATGGGCACAGTGAGGCTGCATTCATGGGCACAGTGAGGTTGCATTTGATGGGCACAGTGAGGCTGCATTTGGTGGGCACAGTGAGGTTACATTGATGGGCACAGTGAGGCTATATTGATAGGCACAGTGAGGCTGCATTGATGGGCACAGTGAGGCTGCATTGATGGGTACAGTGAGGTTGCATTATGGACACGGTGAGGCTACAATGGTGAGCACAATGAGGCTACAATGGTGAGCACAGTGAGGCTGAATTCATGGGCACAATGAAGCTGCATTCATGGGCACAGTGAGGCTGCTGTCAATGGAACAGTGAGTCTGCATTCACGGGCACAGTGAGGCTGCATCCACAGGAACAGTAAACCTGCATTTGATGGACAAAGTGAGGCTGCATTGATGGACTGAGGCTGCATTGATGGGCAGTGAGGCTGCGTTCATGGGCACAGTGATGCTGCATTCATGGGCACAGTGTGGCTGCATTGGTGGGCAGTGAGGAAGCATTGATGAGCACAGTGAGGCTGCATTCATGAGCAGAGTGAGGCTGCATTCATGGGCACAGTGAGGCTACATTCATGGGCACAGTGAGGCTGCATTGATGGGCACAGTGAGGCTGCATTGATGGGCACAGTGAGGCTGCATTGATGGGCACAGTGAGGCTACAATATTGGGCAGTGAGACTGCATTGATGGGCACAGTGAGGTTGCATTGATGGGTACAGTGAGGCTGCATTGATGGGCACAGTGAGGCTACAATGGTGAGCACAGTGAGGCTACAATGGTGAGCACAGTGAAGCTGTATTCATGGGAACAATGAGGCTGCATTCATGGGCACAGTGAGGCTGCATTCATAAGCACAGTGAGGCTACATTCATGGGCACAGTGGGGCTGCATTGATGGGCACAGTGGGGCTGCATTGATGGGCACAGTGAGGCTGCATTGATGGGCAAAGTGAGGCTGCATTTGATGGGCACAGTGAGGCTGCATTTGATGGGCACAGTGATGTTGCATTTGATGGGCACAGCGAGGCTGCATTTGATGGGCACAGCGAGGCTGCATTTGATAGGCATGGTGAGGCTGCATTGATGGGCGCAGTGAGGCTGCATTGATGGGCACAGTGAGGCTGCATTTGATGGGCACTGATGAGGCCGCATTTGATGGGCACTGGTGAGGCTACCTTGATTTCTTTTATCATGTCCACTGTCTCTAGCCATCTTTTGTACCATATCTGCAGTCTTTGACCATCTCTTGTACCATGTCTGCATTCTCCAACCTTCTATTGTATCATGTCTGCATTATCTTACCATCTTTAGTATGATGCAATGATGGGCACAGTGAGGCTGCATTGATGGGCACAGTGAGGCTGCATTGATGGGCACAGTGAGGCTGCACTGATGGACACAGTGAAGCTGCATTCGTAGGCACAGTGAGGCTGCGTTCATGGGCACAGTGATTTATGGTCACCGTAAAGTTGCATTTGATGGGCACAGTTAGGCTGCATTGATGAGTACAGTGTGGCTGCATTTGATGGGCACAGTGAGGCTTCATTTGATGGGCACAGTGAGGCTGCATTTGATGGGCACAGTGAGGCTGCATTTGATGGGCACAGTGAGGCTGCATTTGATGGGCACAGTGAGGTTGCATTGATGGGTACAGTGAGGCTGCATTTATGGCCACAGTGAGGCTGCATTGATGGGTACAGTGAGGTTGCATTGATGGACACGGTGAGGCTACAATGGTGAGCACAGTGAGGCTGAATTCATGGGCACAATGAAGCTGCATTCATGGGCACAGTGAGGCTGCTGTCAATGGAACAGTGAGGCTGCATTCACGGGCACAGTGAGGCTGCATCCACAGGAACAGTAAACCTGCATTTGATGGACAAAGTGAGGCTGCATTGATGGACTGAGGCTGCATTGATGGGCAGTGAGGCTGCGTTCATGGGCACAGTGATGCTGCATTCATGGGCACAGTGTGGCTGCATTGGTGGGCAGTGAGGAAGCATTGATGAGCACAGTGAGGCTGCATTCATGAGCAGAGTGAGGCTGCATTCATGGGCACAGTGAGGCTACATTCATGGGCACAGTGAGGTTGCATTTGATGGGCACAGTGAGGCTGCATTTGGTGAGCACAGTGAGGCTGCAATGATGAGCACAGTGAGTCTATGTTTGATGGGAACAGTGAGGCTGCATTGATGGGCACAGTGAGGCTGCATTGATGGGCACAGTGTGGCTGCATTGATGGGCACAGTGAGGCTACAATATTGGGCAGTGAGACTGCATTGATGGGCACAGTGAGGTTGCATTGATAGGTACAGTGAGGCTGCATTGATGGGCACAGTGAGGCTACAATGGTGAGCACAGTGAGGCTACAATGGTGAGCACAGTGAGGCTGTATTCATGGGAACAATGAGGCTGCATTCATGGGCACAGTGAGGCTGCATTCATGGGCACAGTGAGGCTGCTGTCACGGGCACAGTGAGGCTGCATTCACAGGCATGGTGAGGCTGCATTGATGGACTGAGGCTGCATTGATGGGCAGCAAGGCTGCATTCATGGGCACAGTGATGCTGCATTCATGGGCACAGTAATGGCTGCATTGATGGGCAGTGAGGCTGCATTCATGGGCACAGTGAGGCTACATTCATGGGCACAGTGAGGCTACATTCATGGGCACAGTGGGGCTGCATTGATGGGCACAGTGGGGCTGCATTGATGGGCACAGTGAGGCTGCATTGATGGGCAAAGTGAGGCTGCATTTGATGGGCACAGTGAGGCTGCATTTGATGGGCACAGTGATGTTGCATTTGATGGGCACAGCGAGGCTGCATTTGATAGGCATGGTGAGGCTGCATTGATGGGCGCAGTGAGGCTGCATTGATGGGCACAGTGAGGCTGCATTTGATGGGCACTGATGAGGCTGCATTTGATGGGCACTGGTGAGGCTACCTTGATTTCTTTTATCATGTCCACTGTCTCTAGCCATCTTTTGTACCATATCTGCAGTCTTTGACCATCTCTTGTACCATGTCTGCATTCTCCAACCTTCTATTGTATCATGTCTGCATTATCTTACCATCTTTAGTATGATGCAATGATGGGCACAGTGAGGCTGCATTGATGGGCACAGTGAGGCTGCATTGATGGGCACAGTGAGGCTGCATTGATGGGCACAGTGAGGCTGCACTGATGGACACAGTGAGGCTGCATTCGTGGGCACAGTGAGACTGCATTCATGGGCACAGTGATTTATGGTCACCGTAAAGTTGCATTTGATGGGCACAGTTAGGCTGCATTGATGAGTACAGTGTGGCTGCATTTGATGGGCACAGTGAGGCTTCATTTGATGGGCACAGTGAGGCTGCATTTGATGGGCACAGTGAGGCTGCATTTGATGGGCACAGTGAGGTTGCATTGATGGGTACAGTGAGGCTGCATTTATGGCCACAGTGAGGCTGCATTTATGGCCACAGTGAGGCTGCATTCATGGCCACAGTGAGGCTGCATTCATGGGCACCGTGACTCTGTGTTGATGGGCACAGTGAGGCTGCGTTTGATGGGCACAGTGAGGCTGCATTCATGGGCAGTGAGTCTGCATTCATGGGCACAGTGAGATTGCATTGATGGGTACAGTAAGGCTGCATTGATCGGCACAGTAAGGCTACATTGATGGGCACAGTGAGGCTGCATTTGATGAGTACAGTGAGGCTGCATTAATGGGCACAGTGAAGCTGCACTCATGGGCAGTGCAGCTGCATTCAAGGGCAGTGAGGCTGCATTCATGGGCACAGTGAGGCTGCATTGATGATCACAGTGAGACTGCAATGATGGGCACAGTGAGGCTGCATTCACGGACACAGTGAGACTGCATTCTTGGGCACAGGGAGGCTGAATTGATGATCACAGTAAGGGTGCATTGATGGGCACAGTGAGGCTGCATTGACGGGCACAGTGAGGCTGTATTGATGGGCACAGTGAGGCTGCTTTGATGGGCACAGTGAGGCTGGATTTGATGTTCACAGTGAGGTTGCATTGATTGGTGCAGGGAGGCTGCATTCATTAGCAGTGAGGCTGTATTGATGGGCACAGTGAGGCTGCAATAATGAGAACAGTGAGGATGCATTGATGGGCACAGTGAGGCTGCATTTGATGGGCACAGTGAGGCTTCATTTGATGGGCACAGTGAGGCTTCATTTGATGGGCACAGTGAGGCTGCATTTGATGGGCACAGTGAGGCTGCATTAATGGGCACAGTGAGGCTGCATTCATGGGCAGTGAGGCTGCATTCAAGGGCAGTAAGGCTGCATTCATGGGCACAGTGAGGCTGCATTGATGATCACAGTGAGACTGCAATGATGGGCACAGTGAGGCTGCATTCATGGACACAGTGAGGCTGTGTTTATGGTCACAGTGAGGATGCGTTTGATGGGCATAGTGAGGCTGCATTCATGGGCAGTGAGTCTGCATTCATGGGCACAGTGAGATTGCATTGATGGGTACAGTAAGGCTGCATTGATGGGCACAGTAAGGCTACATTGATGGGCACAGTGAGGCTGCATTTAATGAGTACAGTGAGGCTGCATTAATGGGCACAGTAAGGCTGCATTGATGGGTACAGTGAGGCTGCAATGATGGGCACAGTGAGGCTGCATTCATGGGCAGTGAGGCTGCATTCAAGGGCAGTGAGGCTGCATTCATGGGCACAGTGAGGCTGCATTCATGGGCACAGTGAGACTGCAATGATGGGCACAATGAGGCTGCATTCATGGGCACAGTGAGGCTGCATTGATGGGCACAGGGAGGCTGCATTGATGTTCACAGTCAGGGTGCATTCATGGGCACAGTGAGGCTGCATTGACGGGCACAGTGAGGCTGCATTGACGGGCATAGTGAGGCTGCATTGATGGGCACAGTGAGGCTGCATTCATGGGCAGTGAGTCTGCATTCATGGGCACATTCATGGGCACAGTGAGATTGCATTGATGGGTACAGTAAGGCTGCTAATTAACGGAATTAGGTGGCATATCCACGCAACGGAAAATAAATTGGAATAAAGTACTGGACTTCTGCCTCCACAGACGTAATTTCCACCGAAGTGGAAACAACGAAATGGTGAATAAAGGATTAATATTGGGTGTGGCGCTGTCCTAAATAAAACTAATGGATACCATATGAATCGCATATAAACCAAATAACCATATGAAAGGTGATCCACTTGAGTGGGGGTGGAAGAGGGGGGGAGGGAGGGGATGTGGAAGGGATAGGGAAAATCTCAATTGGCATAGTCCAAAGTGACTGTGCTATATATATTCAATAAAGTTTCAAAAACCACATATAATACGTGACTTGTGCTCAGTGCGGTTGAAATAGTATATATATAATACTTTTAAATTGTTTGACATAAAAAATTAATTGACATAAAAAATTATTTATCAGACACTTGCAACTGGATGAAATAAACCGTGACTGGTGCTCAGTGCAACATAAGTGATTTTAAACAGTCCTTGTAAAATTCTTGGTGTTTCTTTAGACCTAGGCAGGTGTAACCATACATGCATCTGCTGCCTGTATTAATTTTGGTGACCGGGTGCTCGTGTCTTGTCTTGTGATCATGCAGACACTCACCAGCTTCTTTAACCCCTGCGGGGGTAATACGCAGTCACAGTGTATGCCACTGTGTGGCAGTCCTTAGCAATTTCTCCTCAGGAGATTTACAGCCTATATGGGGGGGTCTTCTGGATTGGGAGAGGCTGAACCCGACAGGATGGATGGAGAAGAGAAAATAAATAAAAATAAACTTTAAAAGGTGTCTTGAGTGAGGAGGAAAAAAGAACGAAAAAAGAACCTCGCTCAAGACACCTTTTAAAGTTTATTTTTATTTATTTTCTCTTCTCCATCCATCCTGCCGGGTTCAGCCTCTCCCAATTCAGAAAACTCCCCCATATAGGCTGTAAATCTCCTGAGGGGAAATTGCTAAAGACTGCTGCACAGTGGCATACACTGTGACTGCGTGTTACCCCCTCAGGGGTTAAAGAAGCTGGTGAGTGTCTGCATGATCACAAGACACGAGCACCCGGTCACCAAAATTAATACAGGCAGCAGATGCATGTATGGTTACACCTGCCTAGGTCTAAAGAAACACCAAGAATTCTACAAGGACTGTTTAAAATCACTTATGTTGCACTGAGCACCAGTCACGGTTTATTTCATCCAGTTTATTACAAGTGTCTGATAAATAATTTTTTATGTCAATTAATTTTTTATGTCAAACAATTTATAAGTACTATATATATACTATTTCAACCGCACTGAGCACAAGTCACGTATTATATGTGGTTTTGAAACTTTATTGAATATATGTAGCACAGTCACTTTGGCCAATTGAGATTTTCCCTATCCCTTCCACTTCCCCTCCCCCCCCTCTTCCACCCCCACTCAAGTGGATCACCTTTCATATGGTTATTTGGTTTATATGCGATTCATATGGTATCCATTAGTTTTATTTAGGACAGCGCCACACCCACTATTAACCCTTTATTCAGTGGGGCTGTATTGATGGGCACAGTGAGGCTGCAATGGTGAGAACAGTGAGGCTGCATTGATGGGCACAGTGAGGCTGCATTGATGGGCACAGTGAGGGTGCATTCATGGGCACAGTGAGGCTGCATTCATGGGCACAGTGAGGCTGCAATAATGGGCATAATGAGGCTGCATTTACGTACACAGTGAGGCTGCGTTGATGAGCACAGTGAGGCTGCATTGATGGGCAGAGAGGCTGCACTGATGGGCACAGAGAGGATGCAATTGATTGGCACAATGTGGCTGCATTTGATGGGCATAGTGAGGCTGCATTTGATGGGCACAGTGAGGCTGCATTGATGGACAGTGAGGCTGAATTGATGGACACAGTGAGGTTGCTTTGATGGGCACAGTGAAGCTGCATTGATGGGCACAGTGAGGCTGCATTTGATGGGCACAGTGAGGCTACATTGATGGGCAGAGGGAGGCTGCATTGATGGGCACAGTGAGGCTGCATTTGATGGGGACAGTGAGGCTGCATTGATGGGCACAGTAAAGTTGAATTTATGGGCACAGTGAGACTGCATTGATGGGTACAGTGAGGCTGCATTGATGGGCAAAGTGAGGCTGCGATGGTGAGCACATTGAGGCTGCATTGATGGGTACAGTGAAGCTGCATTGATGGGGACAGTAAAACTGCATTTGATGGA
Organism: Aquarana catesbeiana; assembly: GCF_042186555.1. Lineage (NCBI taxonomy): Eukaryota > Metazoa > Chordata > Amphibia > Anura > Ranidae > Aquarana > Aquarana catesbeiana. Next base: position 440,054,030 of record NC_133327.1, on the reverse strand, counting down.
CAGAGTGAGGCTACATTGGTGGGCTGAGGCTGTATTGGTGGGCAGTGAGGCTGCATTCATGGGCACAGTGAGGCTGCATTCATGGGCACAGTGAGGCTACATTGATGGGCACAGTGAAGCTGCATAAATGGGCACAGTGAGGTTGCATTGATGAGCACAGTGAGGCTGCATTTGATGGGCACTGATGAGGCTGCATTTGATGGGCACTGGTGAGGCTGCATTGATCTCTTATATCATGTCCGCAGTCTTTGACCATCTCCTGTACCATGTCTGCAGTCTCTGACCATCTCTTGTATCATGTCTGCATTCTCTTACCATCTTTAATATGATGCAATGATGGGCACAGTGAGGCTGCATTGATGGGCACAGTGAGGCTGCATTTGATGGGCACAGTGAGGCTGCATTGATGGGCAGTGAGGCTGCATTCATGGGCAAAGTGAGGCTGCATTCATGGGCACAGTGAGGATGCGTTGATGGGCACAGTGGGGCTGCGTTTGATGGGCACAGTGAGGCTGCATTCATGGACAGTGAGGCTGCATTCATGGGCACAGTGAGACTCCATTTATGGGCACAGTAAGGCTGCATTCATGGGCAGCGAGGCTGCATTCATGGGCAGTGAAGCTGCATTCATGGGCACAGTGAGGCTGCATTTATGAGCACAGTGAAGCTACAATGATGGGCACAGTGAGGCTGCATTCATGGACACCTTGAGGCTGCATTCATGGGCACAATGAGGCTGCATTCATGGGCACAGTGAGGCTGCATCGATGGGCACAGTGAGGCTGAATTGATGGGCACAGTGAGGCTGCATTGTAGGGGCACAGTGAGGCTGCATTGATGGGTACAGTGAGGCTGCATTAATGGGCACAGTGAGGCTGCTTTGATGGGTACAGTGAGGCTGCAATGATGGGCACAGTGTGGCTGCATTCAGGGGCAGCGGGGCTACATTCAAAGGCAGTGAGGCTGCACTTAAGAGGACCATTAAGGCTGCATTTATGGTCACAGTGAGACTGCAATGATGGGCACAGTGATGATCCATTCATTGGGCACAATGAGGCTGCATTCATGGGCACAGTGAGGCTGAATTGAAGGCCACAGGGAGGCTGCATCGATGTCCACAGTCAGGCTGCATTGATGGGCACAGTCAGGCTGCATTGACGGGCACAGTGAGGCTGCATTGATGGGCACAGTGAGGCTGCATTGATTTGCACAGTGAGGCTGCTATTGATGGGCACAGTGAGGTTGCATTGATGGGTACAGTGAGGCTGCATTGATGGGCAGTGAGGCTGTATTGATGTGCACAGTGAGGCTGCAATGGTAAGAACAGTGAGGCTGCATTGATGGGCACAGTGAGGTTGCATTGATGGGCACAGTGAGGGTGCATTCATGGTCACAGTCAGGCTGCATTGACGGGCACAGTGAGGCTGCATTGATGGGCACAGTGAGGCTGCATTGATGGGCACAGCGAGGCTGCATTGATTTGCACAGTGAGGCTGCTATTGATGGGCACAGTGAGGTTGCATTGATGGGTACAGTTAGGCTGCATTGATGGGCAGTGAGGCTGTATTGATGTGCACAGTGAGGCTGCAATGGTCAGAACAGTGAGGCTGCATTGATGGGCACAGTGAGGTTGAATTGATGGGCACTGTGAGGGTGCATTCATGGGGACAGTGAGGCTTCAATAATGGACACAGTGAGGCTGCATTGATGGGCACAGGGAGGCTGCATTGACGTGCACAGTGAGGCTGCATTGATGGGCACAGTGAGGCTGCATTTGATGGGCAGAATGTGGCTGCATTGATGGGCACAGAGAGGCTGCATTTGATGGGCACAGTTAGGCTGCATTTGATGGGCACAGTGAAGCTGCATTGATGGGCAGTGAGGCTGCATTGATGGGCACTGTGAGGCTGCATTGATGGGCACAGTGAGGCTATATTGATGGGCACAGTGAGGCTGCATTTGATGGGCACAGTGAGGCTGCATTTATGGAGAGAGGGAGGCTGCATTGATGGGCACAGTGAGGCTGCGTTTGATGCACACAGTGAGGCTGCATTGATGGGCACAGAAAAGTTGAATTCATGGGCACAATGAGGCTGCATTGATGGGCACAGTGAGGTTGCATTGATGTGCACAGTGAGGATGCATTGATGGGCAAAGTGAGGCTGCATTCATGGGCTGAGGCTGTATTGGTGAGCAGCGAGGCTGCATTGATGGGCAGTGAGGCTGTATTCATGGGCAGTGAGGCTGCATTTGATGGGCACAGTGAGGCTGCATTGAGGGTTACAGTGAGGCTGCATTGATGGACACAGTGAGGTTGCATTGATGGGTACAGTGAGGCTGGATTAATGGCACAGTGAGGCTGCATTCATGGCCACAGTGAGGCTGCATTCATGGGCACAGTGAGGCTACAATGATGGGCACAGTGAGGCTGCATTCATGGGCACAGTGCGGCTGCATTCATGGGCACAGTGAAGCTGCATTTGATGGGCACATTGAGGCAGCATTGATGGGTACAGTAAGGTTGCATTTGATGGGCACAGTGAGGCTGCATTGATGCGCAGTCAGGCTGCAATTGTAGGGGAACAGTGAGGTTGCATTGATGGGTACAGTGAGGCTTCATTGATGGGCACATTGAGGCTGCATTTGATGGGCACTGAGGAGGCTGCATTTATTGGGCACTGGTGAGGCTTCATTGATCTCTTGTATCATTTCCACAGTCTCTGACCATCTCCTGTACCATGTCTGCAGTTGCTTACCATCTCTTGTATCATGTCTGCATTCTCTTACCATCTGTAGTATGATGCAATGATGAGCACAGTGAGGCTGTATTGATGGGCACAGTGAGGCTGCATTTAAAGGACACAGTGAGGCTGCACTGATGGGCAGAGAGGCTGCATTCATGGGCACATTGAGACTGCATTCATGGGCACAGTGAGGCTGCATTCATGGGCACTGTAAAGCTGCATTTAATGGGCAGTGAGGCTGCAATGATGTGCACAGTGAGGCTGCATTCATGGGCACACTGCAGCTGCATTCATGGGCAAAGTGAGGCTGCATTTGATGGGCACAGGGAGGCTGCATTGATGGGTACAGTGAGGCTGCATTGATGGGCACAGTGAGGCTGCATTTGATGGGCACTGAGGAGGCTGCATTTGTTGGGCACTGGTGAGGCTGCATTGATCTCTTGTATCATGTCCACAGTCTGTGACCATCTCCTGTACCATGTCTGCAGTTGCTTACCATCTCTTGTATCATGTCTACATTCTCTTACCATCTGTAGTATGATGCAATGATGGACACAGTAAGGTTGCATTGATTGTATTCAGTGAGGCTGAGACTGTATTGGTGGGCAGTGAGGCTGCATTGATGGGCAGTGAGGCTGCATTCGTGGGCAGTGAGGATGCATTTGATGGGCACAGTGAGGCTGCATTAATGGTTACATTGAGGCTGCATTGATGGACACAGTGAGGTTGCATTGATGGGTACAGTGAGGCTGCATTAATGGCACAGTGAGGCTGCATTCATGGCCACAGTGAGGCTGCATTCATGGGCACAGTAAGGCTACAATGATGGGTACAGTGAGGCTGCATTCATGGGCACAGTGTGGCTGCATTCATGGGCACACAGAGGCTGCATTTGATGGCCACGTTGTGGCTGCATTGATGGGTACAGTGAGGTTGCATTTGATGGGCACAGTGAGGCTGCATTGATGCACAGTCAGGCTGCAAATGTAGGGGCACAGTGAGGCTGCATTGATGGGTACAGTGAGGCTGAATTGATGGGCACAGTGAGGCTGCATTTGATGGGCACTGAGGAGGCTGCATTTGTTGGGCACTGGTGAGGCTGCATTGATCTCTTGTATCATGTCCACAGTCTGTGACCATCTCTTGTACCATGTCTGCAGTTTCTTACCATCTCTTGTATCATGTCCGCATTCTCTTACCATCTTTAGTATGATGCAATGATGGGCAAAGGGAGGCTGTATTGATGGCCACAGTGAGGCTGCATTTAAAGGACACAGTGAGGCTGCACTGATGGGCAGTGAGGCTGCATTCATGGGCACAGTGAGACTGCATTCATGGGCACAGTGAGGCTGCATTCATGGTCACTGTAAAGCTGCATTTAATGGCCACAGTGAGGCTGCAATGATAGGCACAGTGAGGCTGTATTGATGGGTACAGTGAGGCTGCATTGATGGACACAGTAAGGTTGCATTGATGGGTACAGTGAGGCTGCATTAATGGCACAGTGAGGCTGCATTCATGGGCACAGTGAGGCTGCATTCCTGGGCACAGTGAGGCTACAATGATGGGCACAGTGAGGCTGCATTCATTTGCACAGTGAGGCTTCATTCATGCGCACATTGAGGCTGAAATCATGGGCACAGTGAGGCTGCATTCACGGGCACAGTAAAACTGCATTTGATGGACAGAGTGAGGCTGCATTGATGGGCTTAGGCTGTATTGGTGGACAGTGAGGCTGCATTGATGGGCAGTGAGGCTGCATTCGTGGGCAGTGAGGCTGCTTTCATAGCTACAGTGATGCTGCATTTATGGGCACAGTGAGGGTGCATTCATGGGCACAGTGTGACTGCATTGATGGGCAGTGAGGCTGCATTGATGGGAACAGTGAAGCTGCATTAATGGGCACAGCGATGTTGCATTGATGGGCACAGTGAGGCTGCATTGATGAGCACAGTGAGGCTGCACTGATGGGCACAGTGAGGCTGCATTGATTTGCACAGTGAGGCTGCATTTGATGGGCACAGTGAGGGTGCATTGATGGGTACAGTGAGGCTGCATTCATGGGCAGTGAGGCTGTATTGATGTGCACAGTGAGGCTGCATTTGATGGGCACAGTGAGGGTGCATTGATGGGTACAGTGAGGCTGCATTCATGGGCAGTGAGGCTGTATTGATGTGCACAGCGAGGCTGCAATGGTGAGAACAGTGAGGCTGCATTGATGGGCACAGTGAGGTTGCATTGATGGGCACAGCGAGGGTGCATTCATGGGCACAGTGAGGCTGCATTCATGGGCACAGTGAGGCTTCAATAATGGGCACAGTGAGGCTGCATTCATGGGCACAGGGAGGCTGCATTGACGTGCACAGTGAGGCTGCATTGATGGGCACAGTGAGGCTGCATTCATGGGCAATGAGGCTGCACTGATGGGCACAGTGGGGCTGCATTGATGGGCACAGTGAGGCTGCTTTTGATGGGCACAGTGAGGCTGCATTTGATAGGCACAGTGAGGCTGCATTGATGGGCAGTGAGGCTGCATTGATGGGCACAGTGAGGCTGCAATGATGGGCACAGTGAGGCTATATTGATGGGCACAGTGAGGCTGCATTTGATGGGCACAGTGAGGCTGCATTGATGGGGAGAGGGAGGCTGCTTTGATGGGCACAGTGAGGCTGCGTTTGATGGGCACAGTGAGGCTGCATTGATGGGCACGGTAAAGTTGAATTCATGGGCACAGTGATGCTGCATTGATGTGCACAGTGATGCTGCATTGATGCGCAAAGTGAGGCTGCATTGACGGGCTGAGACTGTATTGGTGGGCAGTGAGGCTGCATTGATGGGCAGTGAGGCTGCATTCGTGGGCTGTGAGGATGCATTTGATGGGCACAGTGAGGCTGCATTGATGGTTACATTGAGGCTGCATTGATGGACACAGTGAGGTTACATTGATGGGTACAGTGAGGCTGCATTAATGGCACAGTGAGGCTGCATTCATGGCCACAGTGAGGCTGTATTCATGGCCACAGTGAGGCTGCATTCATGGGCACAGTGAGGCTACAATGATGGTTACAGTGAGGCTGCATTCATGGGCACAGTGTGGCTGCATTCATGGGCACACAGAGGCTGCATTTGATGGCCACATTGAGGCTGCATTGATGGGTACAGTGAGGTTGCATTTGATGGGCACAGTGAGGCTACAATGATGGTTACAGTGAGGCTGCATTCATGGGCACAGTGTGGCTGCATTCATGGGCACAGTGAGGCTGCATTGATGGGTACAGTGAGGCTCCATTGATGGGCACAGTGAGGCTGCATTTGATGAGCACTGAGGAGGCTGCATTTGTTGGGCACTGGTGAGGGTGCATTGATCTCTTGTATCATGTCCACAGTCTGTGACCATCTCTTGTACCATGTCTGCGGTTTCTTACCATCTCTTGTATCATGTCTGCATTCTCTTACCATCTTTAGTATGATGCAATGATGGGCAAAGGGAGGCTGTATTGATGGCCACAGTGAGGCTGCATTTAAAGGACACAGTGAGGCTGCACTGATGGGCAGTGAGGCTGCATTAATGGGCACAGTGAGACTGCATTCATGGGCACAGTGAGGCTGCATTTATGGTCACTGTAAAGCTGCATTTAATGGCCACAGTCAGTGAGGCTGCAATGATAGGCACAGTGAGTCTGCATTGATGGGCACACTGTGGCTGCATTCATGGGCACAGTGAGGCTGCATTTGATAGGCACAGTGAGGCTGCATTGATGGGTACAGTGAGGCTGCATTGATGGACACAGTAAGGTTGCATTGATGTGTACAGTGAGGCTGCATTAATGGCACAGTGAGGCTGCATTCATGAGCACAGTGAGGCTGCATTCATGGGCACAGTGAGGCTACAATGATGGGCACAGTGAGGCTGAATTCATGGGCACAGTGAGGCTGCATTCATGCGCACATTGAGGCTGAAATCGTGGGCACAGTGAGGCTGCATTCACGGGCACAGTAAAACTGCATTTGATGGACAGAGTGAGGCTGCATTGATGGGCTTAGGCTGTATTGGTGGACAGTGAGGCTGCATTGATGGGCAGTGAGGCTGCATTCGTGGGCAGTGAGGCTGCTTTCATAGCTACAGTGAGGCTGCATTTATGATCACAGTGAGGGTGCATTCATGGGCACAGTGTGACTGCATTGTTGGGCAGTGAGGCTGCATTGATGGGAACAGTGAAGCTGCATTAATGGGCACAGTGATGTTGCATTGATGGGCACAGTGAGGCTGCATTTGATGGGCAATGTTGAGGCTGCATTGATCTCTTGTATCATGTCCACAGTCTTTGACCATCTCCTGTATCATGTCTGCTGTCTCTGACCATCTCTTGTATCATGTCTGCATTCTCTTACCATCTTTAGTATGATGCAATGATGGGCACAGTGAGGCTGCATTGATGGGCACAGTGAGGCTGCATTGATTGGCACAGTGAGGCTGCATTTGATGGGCACAGTGAGGCTGCATTGATGGGCAGTGAGGCTGTATTCATTGGCAAAGTGAGGCTGCATTCATGGGCACCGTGAGGCTGTGTTGATTTGCACAGTGAGGCTGAGTTTGATGGGCACAGTGAGGCTGCATTCATGAGCAGTGAGGCTGCATTCATGGGCACAGTGAGGCTCCATTTATGGGCACAGTAAGGCTGCATTCATGGGCACAGTGAGATTGTATTGATAGGTACAGTAAGGCTGCATTGATGGGCACAGTAAGGCTACATTGATGGGCACAGTGAGGCTGCATTTGATGGGTACAGTGAGGCTGCGTTAATGGGCACAGTGAGGCTGAATTGATGGGTACAGTGAGGCTGCAATGATGAGCACAGTGAGGCTGCATTCATGGACAGAAAGGCTGCATTCAAGGGCAGTGAGGCTGCATTCATGGGCACAGTGAGGCTGCATTTATGGGCACAGTGAGACTGCAATGATGGGCACAGTGAGGCTGCATTCATTGGGCACAGTGAGGCTGCATTCATGGGCACAGTCAGGCTGCATTGATGGGCACAGTGAGGCTGCATTCATTGGGCACAGTGAGGCTGCATTGATGGGCACAGTGAGGCTGCATTGATGGGCACAGTGAGGTTGCATTGATGGGTACAGTGAGGCTGCATTCATGGGCACAGTGAGGCTGCAATAATGGGCACAGTGAGGCTGCATTGATGGGCACAGTGAGGCTGCATTGATGGACACAGTGAGGCTGCATTCATGGGCAGCAAGGCTGCATTCAAGGGCAGTGAGGCTGCATTCAAGGGCAGTGAGGCTGCATTCATGGGCAAAGTGAGGCTGCATTGATGGGCACAGTGAGTCTGCAATGATGGGCACAGTGAAGCTGCATTCATTGGGCACAGTGAGGCTGCATTCATGGGCACAGTGAGGCTGCATTAATGGGCACAGGGAGGCTGCATTGATGACCACAGTCAGGCTGCATTGATTGGCACAGTGAGGCTGCATTGATGGGCACAGTGAGGCTGCATTTGATGGGCACAGTGAGGTTGCATTGATGGGTACAGTGAGGTTGCATTGATGGGCAGTGAGACTGTATTGATGGGCACAGTGAGGCTGCAATGGTGATAACAGTGAGGCTGCATTGATGGGCACAGTGAGGCAGCATTGATGGGCACAGTGAGGGTGCATTCATGGGCACAGTGAGGCTGCATTCATGGGCACAGTGAGGCTGCAATAATGGGCACAGTGAAGCTGCATTGATGGGCACAGTGTGGCTGCATTGATGGGCACAGTGAGTCTCCATTTAAAGGGTACAGTGAGGCTGCATTGATGGACACAGTGAGGTTGCATTGATGGGTACAGTGAGGCTGCATTAATGGCACTGTGAGGCTCTCTTACCATTCTCTTACCATCTTTAGTATGATGCAATGATGGGCACAGTGAAGCTGCATTAATGGCACTGTGAGGCTCTCTTACCATTCTTTTACCAACTTTAGTATGATGCAATGATGGCACAGTGAAGCTGCATTGATGGACACAGTAAGGCTGCACAGATGGGCACACTGAGGCCGCATTTGATGGGTAGAGTGAAGCTGCATTGATGGGCAGTGAGGCTGCATTCATGGGCAAAGTGAGGCTGCTTTCATGGGCACCGTGAAGCTGCATTGATGGTTACAGTGAGGCTGCATTGATGGACACAGTGAGGTTGCATTGATGGATACAGTGAGGCTGCATTAATGGCACAGTGAGGCTCAATTCATGGCCACAGTGAGGCTGAATTCATGGGCACAGTGAGGCTACAATGATGGGCACAGTGAGGCTGCATTCATGGGCAAAGTGAGGCTGCATTCATGGGCGCCGTGAGGCTGCGTTTGATGGGCACAGTGAGGCTGCATTCATGGGCACAGTGAGGCTGCATTCATGGGCACAGTGAGGCTGCAATAATGGGCACAGTGAAGCTGCATTGATGGGCACAGTGAGGCTGCATTGATGGGCACAGTGAGGCTGCATTTAAAGGGTAAAGTGAGGCTGCATTGATGGACACTGTGAGGTTGCATTGATGGGTACAGTGAGGCTGCATTAATGGCACTGTGAGGCTCTCTTACCATTCTCTTACCATCTTTAGTATGATGCAATGATGGGCACAGTGAAGCTGCATTAATGGCACTGTGAGGCTCTCTTACCATTCTTTTACTATCTTTAGTATGATGCAATGATGGGCACAGTGAAGCTGCATTGATGGGCACAGTAAGGCTGCATTGATGGGCACAGTGAGGCCGCATTTGATGGGTAGAGTGAAGCTGCATTGATGGGCAGTGAGGCTGCATTCATGGGCAAAGAGAGGCTGCTTTCATGGGCACCGTGAGGCTGCATTGATGGTTACAGTGAGGCTGCATTGATGGACACAGTGAGGTTGCATTGATGGATACAGTGAGGCTGCATTAATGGCACAGTGAGGCTGAATTCATGGCCACAGTGAGGCTACAATGATGGGCACAGTGAGGCTGCATTCATGGGCAAAGTGAGGCTGCATTCATGGGCACTGTGAGGCTGCATTCATGGGCACCGTGAGGCTGCGTTTGATGGGCACAGTGAGGCTGCATTCATGGGCAGTGAGGCTGCATTCATGAGCACAGTGAGGCTTCATTGATGTGCACAGTAAGGATGCAATCATGGGCACAGTGAGATTGCATTGAGGGGTACAGTAAGGCTGCATTGATGGGCACAGCAAGGCTGCATTGATGGGCACAGTGAGGCTGCATTTGATGGGTACAGTAAGGCTGCATTGATGGGCACAGTAAGGCTGCATTGATGGGCACAGTGAGGCTGCATTTGATGGGTACAGTGAGGCTGCATTAATGGGCACAGTGAGGCTGCATTGATGGGCACAGTGAGGCTGCATTGATGGGCACAGTGAGGCTGCATTTGATGGGCACATTGAGGCTGCATTGGTGGGCAGTGAGGCTCTATTCATTGGCAAAGTGAGACTGCATTCATGGGCACCGTGAGGCTGTGTTGATGGGCACAGTGAGGTTGAGTTTTATGGGAACAGTGAGGCTGCATTCATGGGCACAGTGAGGCTGCATTCATGGGTGCAATGAGACTGCATTCATGGGCACAGTAAGGCTGCATTGATGGGCACAATAAGGCTTAATTGATGGGCACAGTGAGGCTGCATTTGATGGGCACAGTGAGGCTGCATTGATGCGCAGTCAGGCTGCATTGTAGGGGCACAGTAAGGCTGCATTGATGGGTACAGTGAGGCTGCATTGATTGGCAGTGAGGCTGTATTGATGGGCACAGTGAGGCTGCAATGGTGAGAACAGTAATGCCCCGTACACACGGTCGGATTTTCCGATGGAAAATGTGTGATAGGACCTAGTTGTCGGAAATTCTGACCGTGTGTAGGCTCCATCACACATTTTCCATCGGATTTTCCGACACACAAAGTTTGAGAGCAGGCTATAAAATTTTCCGACAACAAAATCCGTTGTCGGAAATTCCGATCGTGTGTACACAAATCCGACGGACAAAGTGCCACGCATGCTCAGAATAAATAAAGAGATGAAAGCTATTGGCCACTGCCCCGTTTATAGTCCCAATGTACGTGTTTTACGTCACCGCGTTTAGAACGATCGGATTTTCCGACAACTTTGTGTGACCGTGTGTATGCAAGACAAGTTTGAGCCAACATCCGTTGGAAAAAATCCTAAGATTTTGTTGTCGGAATGTCCGAACAAAGTCCGACCGTGTGTACGGGGCATTAGGCTGCATTGATAGGCACAGTGAGGCTGCATTCATGGGCAGTGAGGGTGCATTTATGGGCACAGTGAGGCTGCATTCATGGGCACATTGAGGCTGCAATGATGGGCACAGTGAGGCTGCATTTATGGGCACAGGGAGGATGAATTGACGTGCACAGTGAGGCTGCATTGATGGGTCACAGTGAGGCTGCATTCATGAGCAGTGAGGCTGCACTGATGGGCACAGTGAGGCTGCATTTGATGGGCAAAATGTGGCTGCATTGATGGGCACAGTGAGGCTGAATCTGATGGGTACAGTGAGGCTGCATTTGATGGGCACAGTGAGGCTGCATTGATGGGCACAGTGAGGCTGCATTGATGGGCACAGTGAGGTTGCATTTTATGGGCACAGTGAGGTTGCATTTTATGGGCACAGTGAAGCTGCATTGATGGGCACAGTGAGGCTGCATTGATGGGCACAGTGAGACTGCATTTGATGGGAACAGTGAGGCTGCATTGATGGGCACAGTGAGGTTGCATTTTATGGGCACAGTGAGGCTGCATTGATGGGCACAGTGAGGCTGCATTGATGGGCACAGTGAGGCTGCATTTGATGGGCACAGTGAGGCTGCATTGATGGGCACAGTGAGGTTGCATTGATGGGCACAGTGAGGCTGTATTGATGGGCACAGCTAAGGCTGCATTTGACGGGCACAGAGAGGCTGCATTGATGGGCAGAGGAAGGCTGCATTGATAGGCACAGTGAATCTGCATTTGATAGGCACAGTGAGGCTGCATTGATGGGCACACTAAAGTTGAATTGATGGGCACATTGAGGCTGCATTGATGGGCACAGTGAGGCTGCATTGATGGGCACAGTGAGGCTGCAGTGATGGGCAAAGGCTGTATTGATGGGCAGTGAGGGTGTATTGATGGGCAGTGAGGCTGCATTCGTGGGCAGTGAGGCTGCATTGATGCTCACAGTGCAGCTGCATTTGATGGGCACAGTGAGGCTGCATTTGATGGGCACAGTGAGGCTGCATTGATGATTACAGCGAGGCTGCATTGATGGATACAGTGAGGTTGCATTGATGGGTACAGTGAGGCTGCATTAATGGCACAGTGAGGCTGCATTCATGGCCACAGTGAGGCTGCATTGATGGGGACAGTGAGGCTACAATGATGGGCACAGTGAGGCTGCATTCATGGGCGCAGTGCGGCTGCATTCATGGAAAGGGAGGCTGCATTTGATGGGCACATTGAGGCTGCACTGATGGATACAGTGAGGCTGCATTGATGGACACAGTGAGGTTGCATTGATGGGTACAGTGAGGCTGCATTTGATGGGTACAGCGAGGCTGCATTAATAGGCACAGTGAGGCTGCATTGATGGGCACAGTGAGGCTGCATTGATGGGCACAGTGAGGCTGCATTTGATGGGCACATTGAGGCTGCATTGATGGGCAGTGAGGCTGTATTCATTGGCAAAGTGAGACTGCATTCATGGGCACCGTGAGGCTGTGTTGATGGGCACAGTGAGGTTGAGTTTTATGGGAACAGTGAGGCTGCATTCATGGGCACAGTGAGGCTGCATTCATGGGTGAAATGAGACTGCATTCATGGGCACAGTGAGGCTGCATTGATGGGCACAATAAGGCTTAATTGATGGGCACAGTGAGGCTGCATTTGATGGGCACAGTGAGGCTGCATTGATGCGCAGTCAGGCTGCATTGTAGGGGCACAGTAAGGCTGCATTGATGGGTACAGTGAGGCTGCATTGATTGGCAGTGAGGCTGTATTGATGGGCACAGTGAGGCTGCAATGGTGAGAATAGTGAGGCTGCATTGGTGAGCACAGTGAAGCTGCATTCATGGCCAGTGAGGGTGCATTCATGGGCACAGTGAGGCTGCATTCATAGGCCCAGTGAGGCTGCAATGATGGGCACAGTGAGGCTGTATTGATGGGCAGTGAGGCTGCACTGATGGGCACAGTGAGGCTGCATTTGATGGGCAAAATGTGGCTGCATTGATGGGCACAGTGAGGCTGCATTTGATGGGCACAGTGAGGCTGTGTTTGATGGGCACAGTGAGGCTGCATTGATGGGCAGTGAGGTTGCATTGATGGGTGCAGTGAGGCTGCAACAATGAGCACAGTGAGCCTGCATTGATGGGCACAGTGAGGTTGTATTCATGTGCACAGTGAGGCTGCATTTATGAGCACAGTGAGGCTGCAATGATGGGCACAGTGAGGCTGCATTCATGGGCACAGTGAGGCTACATTCATGGGCACAATGGACTGCATTGGTGGGCACAGTGAGGCTGCATTGATGGGCACAATGAGGCTGAATTGATCGGCACAGTGAGGCTGCATTTGATGGGCACAGTGAGGCTACATTTGATGGGCACAGTGAGGCTGCATTGATGCACAGTCAGGCTGCATTGTAGGGGCACAGTGAGGCTGCATTGATGGGCACAGTAAAGCTGCAATTGATGGGCACAGTGAGGCTGCATTCATTGGCAGTGAGGCTGCACTGATGAGCACAGTGAGGCTGCATTTGATGGGCAAAATGTGGCTGCATTGATGGGTACAGTGAGGCTGCATTTGATGGGCACAGTGAGGCTGCGTTTGATGGGCACAGTGAGGCTGCATTGATGGGCAGTGAGGCTGCATTGATGGGCACAGTGAGGTTGCATTGATGGGCACAGTGAGGCTGCATTTTTTGGGCACAGTGAGGCTGCATTGATGGGCAGAGGGAGGCTGCATTGATGGACACAGTGAGGCTGCATTGATGGGCACAGTAAAGTTGAATTCATGGGCACAGTGAGGTTGCATTGATGGGCACAGTGAGGCTACATTTGATGGGCACTGATGAGGCTGCATTTGATGGGCACTAGTGAGGCTGCATTGATCTCTTTTATCATGTCCGCTATCTTTGACCATCTCCTGTACCATGTCTGCAGTCTCTGACCATCTCTTGTATCATGTCTGCATTCTCTTACCATCTTTAGTATGATGCAATGATGGGCACAGTGAGGCTGCATCGATGGGCACAGGGAGGCTGCATTGATGATCACAGTCAGGCTGCATTGATGGGCACAGTGAGGCTACATTGACTGGCACAGTGAGGCTGAATTGATGGGCACAGTGAGGCTGCATTGATGGGCACAGTGAGGCTGCATTTGATGGGCACAGTGAGGTTGCATTTGATGGGCACAGTGAGGCTGCATTGATGCGCAGTCAGGCTGCATTGTAGGGGCACAGTAAGGCTGCATTGATGGGTACAGTGAGGCTGCATTGATTGGCAGTGAGGCTGTATTGATGGGCACAGTGAGGCTGCAATGGTGAGAATAGTGAGGCTGCATTGGTGAGCACAGTGAAGCTGCATTCATGGCCAGTGAGGGTGCATTCATGGGCACAGTGAGGCTGCATTCATAGGCCCAGTGAGGCTGCAATGATGGGCACAGTGAGGCTGTATTGATGGGCAGTGAGGCTGCACTGATGGGCACAGTGAGGCTGCATTTGATGGGCAAAATGTGGCTGCATTGATGGGCACAGTGAGGCTGCATTTGATGGGCACAGTGAGGCTGTGTTTGATGGGCACAGTGAGGCTGCATTGATGGGCAGTGAGGTTGCATTGATGGGTGCAGTGAGGCTGCAACAATGAGCACAGTGAGCCTGCATTGATGGGCACAGTGAGGTTGTATTCATGTGCACAGTGAGGCTGCATTTATGAGCACAGTGAGGCTGCAATGATGGGCACAGTGAGGCTGCATTCATGGGCACAGTGAGGCTACATTCATGGGCACAATGGACTGCATTGGTGGGCACAGTGAGGCTGCATTGATGGGCACAATGAGGCTGAATTGATCGGCACAGTGAGGCTGCATTTGATGGGCACAGTGAGGCTACATTTGATGGGCACAGTGAGGCTGCATTGATGCACAGTCAGGCTGCATTGTAGGGGCACAGTGAGGCTGCATTGATGGGCACAGTAAAGCTGCAATTGATGGGCACAGTGAGGCTGCATTCATTGGCAGTGAGGCTGCACTGATGAGCACAGTGAGGCTGCATTTGATGGGCAAAATGTGGCTGCATTGATGGGTACAGTGAGGCTGCATTTGATGGGCACAGTGAGGCTGCGTTTGATGGGCACAGTGAGGCTGCATTGATGGGCAGTGAGGCTGCATTGATGGGCACAGTGAGGTTGCATTGACGGGCACAGTGAGGCTGCATTTTTTGGGCACAGTGAGGCTGCATTGATGGGCAGAGGGAGGCTGCATTGATGGACACAGTGAGGCTGCATTGATGGGCACAGTAAAGTTGAATTCATGGGCACAGTGAGGTAGCATTGATGGGCACAGTGAGGCTACATTTGATGGGCACTGATGAGGCTGCATTTGATGGGCACTAGTGAGGCTGCATTGATCTCTTTTATCATGTCCGCTATCTTTGACCATCTCCTGTACCATGTCTGCAGTCTCTGACCATCTCTTGTATCATGTCTGCATTCTCTTACCATCTTTAGTATGATGCAATGATGGGCACAGTGAGGCTGCATCGATGGGCACAGGGAGGCTGCATTGATGATCACAGTCAGGCTGCATTGATGGGCACAGTGAGGCTACATTGACTGGCACAGTGAGGCTGAATTGATGGGCACAGTGAGGCTGCATTGATGGGCACAGTGAGGCTGCATTTGATGGGCACAGTGAGGTTGCATTGATGGGTACAATGAGGCTGCATTGATGGGCAGTGAGGCTGTATTGATGGGCACAGTGATGCTGCAATGGTGAGAACAGTGAGGCTGCATTGATGGGCACAGTGAGGCTGCATTCATGGGCAGTGAGGGTGCATTCATGGGCACAGTGAGGCTGCATTCATGTGCCCAGTGAGGCTGCATTGATGGGCACAGTGAGGCTGCATTCATGGGCAATGAGGCTGCACTGATGGGCACAGTGAGGCTGCATTTAATGGGCAAAATGTGGCTGCATTGATGGGCACAGTGAGGCTGCATTTGATGGGCAAAATGTGGCTTCGTTGATGGGCACAGTGAGGCTGCATTGATGGGCAGAGTGAGGCTGCATTTGATGGGCACAGTGAGGCTGCATTGATGGGCAGTGAGACTGCATTCATGGGCACAGTAAGGCTGCATTCATGGGCACCGTGAGGCTGCATTTGATGGGCACAGTGAGGCTGCAATGATGGGTACAGTGAGGCTGCATTGATGGGCACAGTGCAGATGCATTGATGGGCACAGTGAGGCTGCATTTGATGGGCACAGTGAGGCTGCATTCATGGGCAGTGATGCTGCATTTATGGGCAGAGTAAGGCTGCATTCATGGGCACAGTGAGATTGCATTGATGGGCACAGTAAGGCTGCATTGATGGGCACAGTGAGGCTGCATTTGATGGGTGCAGTGAGGCTGCATTAATGGGCACAGTGAGGATACATTGATGGGTACAGTGAGGCTGCAATAATGAGCACAGTGAGCCTGCATTGATGGGCACAGTGAGGCTGCATTCATGGGCATTTATGCTGCATTCATGGGCAGTGAGGCTGCATTCATGTGCACAGTGAGGCTGCATTTATGAGCACAATGGGCTGCATTGATGGGCCCAGTGAGGCTGCATTGATGGGCACAGTGAGGCTGAATTGATTGGCACAGTGAGGCTGCATTTGATGGGCACAGTGAGGCTACATTTGATGGGCACAGTGAGGCTGCATTGATGCACAGTCAGGCTGCATTGTAGGGGCACAGTGAGGCTGCATTGATGAGTACAGTGAGGCTGCATTGATGGGTACAGTAAAGCTGCAATTGATGGGCACAGTGAGGCTGCATCGATGGGCACAGTGAGGCTGCATTCATGGGCACAGTGAGGCTGCATTTATGAGCACAGTGAGGCTGCAATGATGGGCACAGTGAGGCTGCATTCATGGGCACAGTGAGGCTACATTCAATGCCGCAATGAGGCTGCATTCATGGGCACAGTGAGGCTGCATTCATGGGCACAGCGAGGCTGAATTGATGGGCACAGTGAGGCTGCATTTGATGGGCACAGTGAGGCTGCATTTGATGGGCACAGTGAGGCTGCATTGATGCACAGTCTGGCTGCATTGTAGGGGCACAGTTAGGCTGCACTGATGGATACAGTGAGGTTGCATTGATGGGCACAGTAAAGCTGCATTTGATGGGCACAGTGAGGCTGCATTGATGGGCACAGTGAGGCTGCATTGATGGGCACAGTAAATTTACATTGATGGGTACAGGGAGGCTGCATTTGATGGGCTCTGATGAGGCTGCATTTGATAGGCACTGGTGGGGCTGCATTGATCTCTTGTATCATGTTTGCAGTCTCTGACCATCTCTTATATCAAGTCCGAAGTCTCTGACCATCTCTTGTACCATGTCTGCAGTCTCTGACCATTTCTTGTACCATGTCTGCAGTCTCTGACCATCTCTTTTACCATGTCTGCAGTCTCTGACCATCTCTTGTATCATGTCTGCATTCTCTTACCATTTTTAGTATGATGTCGTCAGTATATAACCATCTCCTGTATCATGCCCGCAGCCTCTAACACCTCCTGTACCATGTCCGCAGCCTCTAACCATCTCTTTTATCATATCCGCAACCTCTGACCATCTCTTGTCTTATATCATGTCTGCAGTTTCTGAGGGAGTCTGGAGAGGAGTCAAGAGTGGAAGTGCCACCAGGATGGGTCATGGGAGAAGTCAGACATGTGTGGACTGTGGAGAGGAGACTATAGGATAAAACCAGAGCAACCAAGCAACCCCTTGATGATTGACCACTTTTACCACTTTTAACTGGAATTTGCTTTATATATATATATATATATATATATATATATATATATATATATATATAGCCCTATGTGCTTTCATATCTGTCGTCTCTATACTCTATATAATACAGTCTTCAAATGTGCTTTAACCACTTGCCACCCAGGCCAATTCTGGCATTTCTCTCCTACATGTTAAAATCATAATTTTTTTGCTGGAAAATGACATAGAACCCCTAAATATTATATATGTTTTTTTAGCAGAGACCCTAGAGAATACAATGGCGGTCCTTGCAACCTTTTATCTCGCACAGTATTTGCACAGCAATTTTTCAAACGTGTTTTTGTTTTGGAAAAAAAAACAGTTTCATGCTTTAAAAAAACCAAAGCAGTAAAGTTAGCCCAATTTTTTTTACATAATGTGAAAGATGAAGTTACGCCGAGTAAACAGATACCTAACATGTCACACTTCAAAATTGCACACGCTCGTGGAATGGCACCAAACTTGGGTACTTAAAAACCCCATAGGCGACGCTTTAAAATTTTTTACTGGTTACATGTTTTGAGTTATGGAGGAGGTCTAGGGTTACAATTACTGCTCTCGCTCTAACCTTCATGGCAATACCTCACATATGTGGTTTGAACACCGTTTTCATATGTGGGCGGGACTTACGTATACATTCGCTTCTGCGTGCAAGCACACGGGGAGAGGGGCACTTTAAACTTTTTTTTTTATTGTTAATTTTACTTAAATTTTTTTAGTTTGACACTTTTTAAGAAAAAAAAATTTGATCACTTTTATTCCTATTATAAGGAATGTAAACATTCCTTGTAATAGGAATATGGCATGACAGGTCCTCTTTACAGTGAGATATCGGGTCAATAAGACCCCACATCTCACTTCTAGGCTGGGAAGCCTGAAATAAAGAAAAAAAACAATCTCGGCTTCCCAGCCGAGGCGGCGCCGTTTGTTTGAATGCAGGGGCTGGGCGTGACGTCATAACATCGGACCTGGCCTCCGAGCAATCATAGAGACTCCGACGACTATCTGGTCTGCCGGAAATGTCTATGGTAAACATCAAGGGCCAGCGAATCCTGTCTCTGACTCAGCGATGGCAGCGGTGAGTCGGTAGAAGTACCAGAGGGCGGCGGGGAGGGGGGACATCCCCTCTAGCCGTCCGTAAGAACGATCAAGCGAACAGTCACTATGATCATTCTTACGGTGTAGGGAATCGCCGGCTGAAAAAAGACGATAGCTGAATGATGCCGGTAGCTGCAGGCATCATTCAGATATCCCCGCTCAAAGTCAAGGATGTCATATGACGGCCGGTGGGCGGGTGGGAAATGGTTGAAATGCATGGTCTTCTCTTTCATGAACAATGATATAATGACGTTTGATGTTGGGCTGGTATGCTATGGGGCCGGTATGAAATTTTTTCCAGGGCTGGTTTTTATTTCAAGTCCGGCCCTGCTACCAGGGTACAATATGCCTTCACCACGTGTCACATCAACATTCCACAGTGGTTGATAAAAACCTATCACCCTTTTTGTGCTGAATATACACTGAATCAAGTGTGGTCATTGTACCAAAGGCTTACTCCCAGAGGTGGGCAGACACATAATGATGTTCATTCAGGATGCATATTTCTGAGGAATAACCAAGAGAGCACTATATGCAGCACTATACAGGGGGGGAATAGGAGCGGGGATGGGTGTTATTAATGAGGCGGACATCAGTATCTTGAGGAAAAAACTCTCGGCCATAGCTTCAGACAGTGAGCGGGGATTTGTGACTCAGAGAGAGATAAATGACATCCTTAATAACATCCAACAAAGTCACATAAATACCCAGGTTAAAGTGGCTCAATATTTTACCCACCATTTTAAGAGGTTGGTAGAGAGTGTGGTAGTACAGAGTAAAAATGTATCATGGGCTTTGGCGTGCACGCAGGGACAGGCAGAATTATCAACCAACCTCAAGCTGATTGTGCAGTCTCTGTATGAGGGGCAGTGGCCTTATGAGCTGGGATCCCAGCTCAGTAAGCTTTTGCCTAAATACATCGCTTTTACTAATCCAGAGTGGTGGTCGAATGCCTGGATGGGCTGTGCAAGTTTGGATTATGAGAGTTGTTATGCTTCCTCGTTGATCCCATATACAGAAGTGCAGACTCGGTCTGTATATTCGGTGGTTTCGATGGGCCTACTGACTGGGGATTCTACCTTATTGCATCCAAGGCTAAATTACCCACATGTAATCAGAGAGGAGGGAAGCTGGAGGCAGGTTGATATTTCTCTTTGTCATGACCATGATGTCCTTTGCATGCCAGGTCAATACGCAGTGGTGAACGAGAAATGTTGGGAAGATTTTCTGTGTTCTGGTTGGGGAGATCATTGCCAGGAAGGAAGTACCTGTGTATTATTTGGGACATAGAAGAGTTTGTTCCTTTGTCCTAAAGGATACCAATGTAACGTTAGTCATGAAACTAGGATGTTCCATGAATCTAACAATAGCTAGAGGTGCATGGTGTACCCTGGGCAATGTCTCTGAAATCCAGGCACAGGGATGGAATTACGTGGTACTGCATATTGCCAATCTGTCTGTAGACATAAAACTATAACCCCCCTGTTAATCTGAGAGCCCTGAATCTGGATATGGGAAGGAAGGCACAGGAATGGTTGACAGATTGGAATAGGGATGAGTACCTTATGAGGATACTTCAGCAAAAGAGAGCTAATGCTACTATAGTCATCTACCATGATCTACCATGATCAGAATAAAATAAAAGAGGTAGTGCATTACCTAGAGAATGATGCTAGAGGGTATTGGTGGGAGGTAATATTTGGACATTCCAGTAAGGCCAACAGTATTTTGAGTTGTGATGCATCCCATTGTAGCATTGCTCATTCTTGCTGTGGTTTTGGCATTGGTTCAGGTTTGCATGTGTTCTTGGACCCGACATTTATATAGGAAGGTATCACATTTGTCTATGCGAGTTGAGGGATGAATTGACGGTAAGGTCTCTTCGTGCAAGTTAGAGGGTTCGCTGCCAATTAGCTGCCCAGAAGTACCTTTAAAGTGGTTGTAAACCCACTTTAAAAAAAAATCTAACACCTGCAAGACAAAGGCATAATGAGCTAGTATGCATAGCATACTAGCTCATTATGTAATACTCACCTGAGATTAAAGCCCTCACTGCAGCGCCCATACACAGCACTGGCCAGCGACATCACTCCCAGGAGTTACTTCCGGGTATCGCGGCTCCGGCGCTATGAATGGCCGGAGCCACAATGACGTCACTCCCGCGCATGCGTGCGGTAACAGCACACTTACTGAAGCAACGGCACTTATGTGCCATTGCTTCAGTTTGTGTCAGTGCGCATGTGCAGATGACGTCGGCACATGTAAATACAGGGGATATCTCCTAACCCATGCAGGTTTAGGCGATATCCTGGGTAGCTACAGGTAAGCCTTATTATAGGCTTACCTGTACCAAAAAGTGGTCTGTAAGGGTTTACAACCACTTTAACATGCCAAAATTGCAGTATAAAAGGCCATACTGAGCAAGCCTGCCTAATTCCGATCCGTATATACAATGAAGAGTTATAGGAGGTTGGGAGTGGAATGCTTAGTTTGGTGTGTTGCATATATACGTATTTATTAGCGTAACATATTTGTTGGTTTTTATAGTTTGACCTACACGTATTAGGTAAGGCCCTCCTAAAAGTTCTGTATCTGAAAGCTGGCTGATATATGGTTCGGAGTGTGTGTTAGTACTGGCACACCCTAAACAGGAAGTTGCCTCCCTATATAACCCCTCCCATACTGGGAGTGCCTCAGTTTTGTAGCAAAGCAATACACGTGTATACTAGAAAGACTGTGTCCCGTGAAGTACTTCAATAGAAAAGGATTTTACAGGTAAGCTATTATAAAAATCCTATTTTCTTTACTTGTACATCACGGGACACAGAGCCATAGTAGTTACTATGTGGGATGTCCCATAGCAATGCCAACTGAGGGGAGGGAGACACAACAGAATTAGGGCAACATGAGACTATAGGAGTTATACTGCTGCCTGCAGCACACTACGCCCAAAGGCAATATCCTCATGCCTTTTTACATCCACCTGATAGAATCTGGTAACTGTATGGATTGAAGATCAGGTTGGGGCTTTGCAGATTTGAGCCATGGAGGCTTGGTGATGCACTGCCCACGGAGCACTAGCAGCCCTAGAGGAGTGCGTTTTGATTTGAGAGGGTGGAATCTACCTCTTTAAACCATAAGCTTGAACGATTACTTGTCAAATCCATTTAGAAATAGTAGATTTCGATGCTGCCTGTCCTCTTCTAGGACCTTCAGGCAATACGAACAAAACATCCATTTTCCGAATCTGATCAGTCGCCTTTAAGTAGACTTTGACTGCTCTCACCACATCAAGAGAATGTGGTGATATTTCTTCTATAGAACAGGGTTCTGGAAAAAATGAAGGCAAAAAGTTAGGATGAGGACGCAATACTACCTTATCCTTGTGAACAATAACAATATGGTTGTTTACAAGAAAGAGCAGCCAATTCTGATACCCCTCTTGCAGCAGATATGGTTACCAGAAAAAATAGGTTCCTTGTCAAAAAAGGACCAAGGGAATATGTTGTATCGGCTCAAAAAAAAGGCTGTTTTTGTAATGCCAACAAAACTAAATTCAAGTCCCAAGGGTTCAGGGTGACCTAACCGGAGATTAAGCCCCTGAATAAAGTTACGAACCAAAGAATGCGAAGCAAGTGGTCATTGAAATAATACCGATAAGGCCGAGACCTGTCCTTAGAAAGTATTCAAGGCCAGCTTTATTTATCACCCCATCTGCAGAAAGTCAAGGATTCTACCTATGACCTATTTCCTGGGTTGCCAACCCCTGGTTTCACACCAGGAGACATATGCTTTCCAGACTCCATAATATATAATGATGGAGGCCGGCTTTCTTGCATTAACCAAGGTAGATACCACTGAATAGCCCACGCTTCTTCAGAGTGTCGGCTTCAAAAGCCAAACTGTTAAATTTAGCGTTTGTAAGGTAAGATGGAATACCGGACCTTGCGAGAAAAGTTCTCTGCATACCAAGAATGCCACAAGAATCACCAACTTCCCTTCCTGCTTGATCCTGCGAAGAAGTTGTGGATGCACGCAGAAAAGGAGGGTATGCATAAAACAGTAAAACTGATTCCACAGGAACACCAAGGCACCTGTTCCGCATGCTAGCGGATCCTCCGTTCTTAAAATAAAGATGTCGATCTCTCTGTTGAACCTGGGCGCAAACAGATCTATGTCTGGGATCCCCCATATTTGACCTATTGTCAGAAAGATATTGGTTTAAAGGAACCATTCTCCCGGGAACAACTGCTGGCGACTCAAATCCCTAGAATGAAAATTGCCGATAGGCAAGGTACATTGTTTTCTGCCCAAGATATGATTCACCTTTCTCTGGGCCACACAACTTCTTGTGCCCCCTTGGTGGATGATATAGATCACTGCTGTAGCATTGTCGGATTGGATACTGACAGGACAGCTCCGTAAATTAAACGTCCAGGCCCTCAGGGCCAAGCGCTCTGCCCGAATCTCTAGAATGTTAACGGGCAAGGTCATTTCTGATCTGGACCACTTCTCTTGGACAGTTGCCTCTTCCAGGACTGCTCTTTTTCTCTGGATCTTTAGGAATGTTTAATCTGAGAAAACGAGGAGACGGGAACTCTTGAAACCCCAGATTGTACTCTAGAGCTATTGAAGAAGCCACCCATCTGACTCAACATTCTTTCTGCCAGACCCTTGAGAACTGCAGAAGTCTTTTCCCCCCTTGAGCGAGCGGGGGCGCCCCCTCATAAGAAGGCTTTAATATCTTGTTTGTAGGTTTCTTTGTCCCTGGGCTTGACGCTGAGGTTTACCTCTTGAACTTTACAGCGGAAGCAGTCGTGGAGGCTGATGCCCCTGGCACTGGAGAAGGAGCTTGTTTAAATAAAATACATTTACTCCTTTTCTTAAATGGCAAAGGGGTACCTTTCCACTAGAAATTCTTTGGATGAATTATCCAAGATATCCCAAACAGCTGTTCACTGCAAAAAGGAAAACCAGCCAGGAGTTTGTTTTTTGTTTTTTTTGTATTTTTTCATGATGTTCCGGCTGACCAATTTTTCAACTATAGTATTCTATACATATGTACCAGCCCAGCGAAGGGAGTGAGGCCTGAAGATAGAATCTCTCATAGCGTCTATTGCCAACATAAAGCTACTAGGAGCTTGCCAGATCCTGGGCCTGCTGAACAGGGATAACCTTGGGCACCTGTTTAAACTGGTACCTCAAGGATTGACATATACCAATTACTGACAGCACAGGCTGAGACACTCAACCTGTCAGGAAAACAATATGTTTTTTTTTCTAATAGGAATTCCAACTCTTTATCCGTTGGATCCCTAAGCATTTGAGCATTGTGTGCCGGACAAGTCAAACTTTTAATCAGAAGAAAAAAAAAAAATGCTTATCTGGGTGATCCCACTCAGAATACATAAGCTTTCCCAACAATGAATGGACAGGAAAAGCATGCACAGCTTTGAGGAGGCTTTAGCAAACCCAAAACAAGAAGGGTAGCATAAAATGTGGAGCGGACCAATTTGGTAAGAAATTGCACCCACAATCTCAGATTGTGAAGCTGATCCCGCATTTGACCCCTCAGAAGAGGAGTCATCAGCCTGTTCACGGTTCCTTGAGAGAAAACATCTTCTCCTGCCCCCAGATCCTCAGTTTGAGGGTCCTTGGGTAATGGAATGGAACCTGCCGCATTTAATCCCAATCTGGGATGCGATTAAAGCCTCTAAACTTTTTCCATTCCTATCATGGCTGAGGAAAAAAATCTTTTTAGAAATATAGACAGGGGCTGTAGTCTTGTAAACAGTTGCGAACATTCCATGGCCCCTGATGGCTTACTCTGACCAGCCACCCCCTCTCAGGGGAGGATGCCACTGTAGAGATGAGTTTTAGGCTTTCAGAGCTTGAGAGAGACCCTTTTAGCCCTCTTTTGGGGTGTTACTACCTCCCCTTCTGACCATAGCCCGATGCATAAATGCAGAGGTACTACAAGAAGAAATCACATCCACTGGTTTGAGCAATAGTCCAGCCACTGTTGCTGCTATTAACGCTCAAATATGCCAAGGAAATGCCTGTGTCACCAACCTCTTGCATGCTCCTTTTTGCTCTTGTGTCCCTCCGACAGCTAAGGAGCTTTTTTTAAAACATACTCCCGCACTAAGCGTTGCTGCACGCCAACGCCATGCTAAGCCCCGCCCCTTCCGCACATCGCCTCACCTCTTTTCAAATGAAACTTTTCCCGCGCGGGCCTCTGATCCGACGGGATCAGCTGTGTGTGGGGGGGATGGCTAGGAGGAGACCTGGTGACCAGCCGCCGTGCAGGGGCGGTGAAAAAAATGGAGCGGCAGAGCCGATCATTTCACTTCCCCCTTTCCAGGGAGGGGGGAGAGCTTTGTCCAGATGGGGGGTGTTTAGTGAAAGAAAATCCCCCCAATCTTACCGGAGGTCTGAGCTGCTCGCCGGAGGAAAAGCCTGCTGCTTCTGACACTGCGTGATCTCTAAGGAAGCATGACAAGGTACATGCTCTATACAGCCCCAGTGGTGACTCTTAGGTATGACAACATTTACTTTTTAAAGGAGACATTTCAGAAAAAAATTTTTTTTAATTCCTTAGAAACTTCCACTTACCTTTCCCGCCGCAGGGTTTTCTGTGGTAAAACCAACAGACCCAATCTTCACCTCTCATGGTGGGCTCCATTACAAAAACCTTCAGGAACCGGGGACCCTGAGGGGAACCCACACTCCTGGACCCGTAATAGCACCCCGCCAGTAAAAACTTTATGGCTGAAAACACCAAAGCACTGGAACCTGGGGTCCAGCTCTCTAAAAAGAGAAGCTTTACGGGCTAAACCTAATTTCTTGCACCACGAGGTCCGGGTACCATTCAATTTGGCCTGAAAAGACACCTTGAATGGATCCGGCTGCAAAGCTAGCCCCAGCAAGGATTGCTCCAGTGGAGTTCAGCACAGCACATCTTCACTCGTGACCAACACTTTAGACACTGGGGGAAAAAAGGAGGCACTCCCAGTATGGGAAGGGTTATATAGGGAGGCCACTTCCTGTTTAGGGTGTGCCAGTGTCCAGCACCTGAAGGTGGCCTATAACCCACATAGTAACTACTATGGCTCTGTGTCCCGTGATGTACGATTAAAGAAATGTAGGGGGTGGGTGTGGATAGGTATATACTCATGGGACTGTTTGAGGGGTTAGGTAGGAGGGAGGATTAGCATGCTGTAGGAGCCTTTCTCTTTTATCCTCTTTTTGTATACTGTTTACATCTTTAAAAAGGAGTCACACATACCCCCTGGCAGTGGGGTATGGGAATAGGAGAGCTCTGCTTCAGACCACCGGGTGATGGGAAGATTAAGGAGCCTAATTGCCTTGTCTGCAATCAAAATATCAAAAGTGCAGCTGTTGTTGGAATGCTGACCTTGGTCAAGATGTTTGATGGTGATATGGCAGTGCCACCTGGTGGAGACAACAGCATGCTTCCTGGAAGATGTTCGGGGGAATAATATACTTCCTGGTGATTAGGAAGAACGACCTCTTATAGCTTCTCATTGGACAGAGGACTACACGGTGGGCAAAGGGTGTTTGTGTGGGTTGTGTCTGAGTGAGCTTTAAAAAGTGAGGGCAAATGATGAGGCTCTCTATTTTCCCATTGAGCCCAGCCAAGAGATACCGAATACTGAGGACAACCTTATATAAAGTATCATCTATGTTCTTTTTGTTTTATATGCTCTGTAGTATTCTTTTAGTGTTTTATGTTAGCATTTCTACTTTCTTTGTAAAAAAAAGAGGCCTTTGCTTATTTGAGCATTGTGTTTATTTTATGGCTAACATTGTTATTATATCACCACAATTAACCTTATCAGAGCTTTGACAGACTAGCTACTATAGGTATAGACAAGATAATACATATTTATAATAAATAGGGGAAATCTAATGGTGCGTAGACTTTCCGGCAGACTTGGTCCGGCGGACTGGACACCATCGGACAATTCGATCGTGTGTGGACTCCAGCAGATTTTTTTTCCCCAAAAGTCCGACGGACCTAGAAATAAAACATGTTTCAAATCTTTCCGACGGATTCGAGTCCGGTCGAAAAATCCGCTCGTCTGTATGCTAGTCCGACGGGCTAAAACCGACGCTAGGGCAGCTATTGGCTACTGGCTATCAACTTCCTTATTTTAGTCTGGTCATACGTCATCATGTACGAATCCCTTGGACTTTGGTGTGATCGTGTGTAGGCAAGTCCGTTTGTTAGGAAAGTCCGTTGGAAGTCCACCAAAAGTCCGTCGGATAGACCGTTGGACCAGTCCGGTCGAAAAGTCCGCTCGTGTGTACATGGCATTAAACCGCCCCATATTTATTTCAGGCGGTAAAGCCTTGTGGTTGAGCCACGATTTTACCACACCTTAACCGCTACCCCCTTTAGCTTCAAAGGCAGCGACCAGGGTATACACCTGCCATAGTTACATAGTTAATTTGGTTTAAAAAAAGACACAAGTCCATCTAGCTCAATCAATAAGCCATGGCTGTGATGCTTTGTTTCATAGCTGTGGAAGGAATTATACCCTCTGTACACCCATTAACTGTGACCTATTCAAGTGAATGGGGTTGCTTGTGGTGGTGGTGAGGAGGTGATATAATGTCTGTCTTTTTTATGATTTTCATTTTTTATTTTATTTTTTTATGTACTGTCAACAAGTGTACAATAGTGTCACCATAATGAGACTGTACTACTCTGGGCAGGTGAGCAGGATTTTTATATATATATTTTTTTTACACTGTGATTACTTGTTATAGTGACGATCAGTGTAAAAGCAAAAGTTTTAACTGTCATGAATGGCTTTCATTCATGACTCATTGTTTACCATTGTGATTGCTGTGATTGGCTACACCTTCCACATGGTATAGAGCTGCTGTATTTGTACCATGTGATCACTGTGCTTAATCACGGAGATTACAATAGTAAGCAATATAGTCATGAATGAAAGCCATTTATGACAGTTGTTTACTTGATAGCTTGCGATCATTGTGATTGCTGTGACATATTACAGCTCTCACTGCTGCACGCCCCAGAGCGTGTGAGGTATTCCTGGAACTGCAGAGCACCTACCCAGCTGTATATATACATTGACCGGGTAGGAAGTGGAACACTTTTATACACTTTAAGCTGCTAAAATTGAGTCTACAAACTTACACGGAGTTTCCCTTCAAAATCATCAGAGCACAAGTCCTCTTAACTGATCTGACTTCAGTGATATTCAATGGGCTGAAGTAGGATAAAAGTCGGACCAAAGTAGTGCAGGGACTACTTTGAAGTTGGCACGACTTGAAGTCATACTAATATGAATGGGGAACGACTTTGCAGTCCCAAGTCGTAGGACAAGTCGTACAAGTGTAAAAGGGGCCTTACTATTGCTGTACATTACATGTACATTTTATAATATTACTGCTTTTTTATGTATATGTATCTACCTATACACAATACATGAAATATTGCTGTTATCTATGTATATTATTTTTAGACACTGTGAAATAATATTGGTTACAGTTATCATAAACAACCAGCAATTGGTTCTCCCTTCAGCTTTTCTTTAACTATTATAATCATAAAGCCTGAAACTTTCTTGAAAATACACCAACTCTGAATTGCCAATGCCACAAAACAGGAAATGCTTAAAACTGAGGACAGCAAGTACTGTTTTTTTGGACCACAAATTCCTTAAAAATTGGGTACCATGCTGCTCTTCTGATGCATCTTATTCTGCTGTTTCCATGGAATGTTAAAATTGCTATAAATTATGTTCTACACAAGAACTAACTGATATAAATGTATTATGAAAATGTAAATCTGCCATGTGTGCATACTAACATTAAAGTTGTAATAAACCAAAAAACAAAAATGTAATATATTTCAGTTTACCAATCCCTAAATGTGGTGGCTGCATTATTATTCTTTTTTCAGCTTGTTTTCTATATTTTCATCTGTTGATTCAGCCAGTAGCACATTTCCTGTTTTACAATGCCACCTTTGGACAGCAGCATTGTCAACCTGGGGAGAGGATAGTGTTATGCCGCGTACACACGGTCGGAATATGAGCTTCTTGTCGGAAATTCCAACCGTGTGTAGGCTCCATCTGACATTTGTTGTCGGAAATTCCGAAACACACAAATTTGAGAGCTGGTTCTCAAATTTTCCAATAACAAAATCCGTTGTCAAAAATTCCGATCATGTGTACACAATACCAACACACAAAATTCCACGCATGCTGGGAATCAAGCAGAAGAGCCGCACTGGCTATTGAACTTCATTTTTCTCGGCTCATCGTATGTGTTGTACGTCACCGCGTTCTTGATGTTCGGAATTTCCGACAACATTTGTGCGACCGTGTGTATGCAAGACAAGTTTGAGCCAACATCCATCGGAAATAAATCCAGGATTTTGTTGTCGGAATGTCCGATTGTGTGTACGTGGCGTTAGATGGACTAGCAGATTTTAATGGATTTGACTTTCAAATTAAAGCCAAACTTCAGCTAACACTTTTAAGCACATATAAAGCAATTTTTTTTTCCTTTTGGATAAAGTTTTTACATTAATGAAAAACTGTTTGACGCTGCCAAACAAAAATTACCACCGGCCGCCACTGACCGATCCCTGGGAATGGTATTTCTTACTAAGCGCTTATAATCTTGAATCTTGTGAGTAGTGTAGCACTTTTAATTCAATGAAAGATTTATAGTTTTACACTGTGACTTTTCCTGCTTTGCTTTTATTCAACGGTGAATCATTTTGGGACCACTGGATGGCATAATAATCTGATCTACTCTGGAGATTGGGGGATGTTACTGGGTCCCCTGGAGATGGTTCTCCAATCAGATCCCCTACCGATGAAATCTTAATCCACATGCCTATTTGACTCTTTATATAAAAGGGGTCTAAATGTTCCGGTAAGAGTCCTCTTAATCTGAGGTGACAGTGCACTTGGGTGTTGGAAGCCTTGGATCACAAATGATTTTTCATTATCACAGCGGTGTTAAACTTTGAACAGTCATGAGCGTAACATCAATGGGTAAGTTAAAGCCTATCTCTCCGATAGATGTGTCATAGCAAATCTATAGGAGAGATAGGCTTTAACTTACCCATTGATGTTAAGTTCGTGCCTGCCCGTTTGAGTGCTGATATCCACTAAACCTGCAGGAACATTCTACTTGTCTGGCCACTGGAGATGTCGGGAGGACCCAAAGACCCTGGCCAGGTATTGGCCACAAGCTTCTACAGCTTGTCTAGCTGGTAAGCCTTCAGTCTATGTGGTGGTGGATTCACAGTGTCCTTGAATATAGGCGATCCCTCACAGGGTGTTCCTAACCTTCGTTCACCACTGGGAATTTTTATGGAAGAGACTTTATATGCATTGAATGATTATTTTTTATTTTTATTTAAATTTTACATGCTATATATTTTTCACTGATTACCTTTATATCACTTATTCATTTATTATATTGGTTGTTTTGCTCATCCATTAAGTCACATATGTGTATTTCTTCAGTGGACTACATCCACCT
Source organism: Aquarana catesbeiana (assembly GCF_042186555.1). Taxonomy (NCBI): domain Eukaryota; kingdom Metazoa; phylum Chordata; class Amphibia; order Anura; family Ranidae; genus Aquarana; species Aquarana catesbeiana. Next base: position 440,023,565 of record NC_133327.1, on the reverse strand, counting down.
GTATTGTTTTTTTTTTTTGCAGGTTATGCTCCAATTATAATGTATATATTGGATTGACTATTACCTGCTCATCAGATTGTGCTGGTTTTTTATCACTTATTCATTATTAGCGCAGCTTCTTTTTTCTTATTTCTGTTTTGGTGTGTATTTCACTTTTGAGGTGCAGCTTTTGTTATTTGTTGTTGTACCAGTGCAGTTTTTTTTTTTTTTTTAAATAACGAAGAATTAAGGCAGTTCTGAAGGCAAAAGGGGGTCCAACCTGGTACTAGCAAGGTGTACCGAATAAAGTGGCCAGTGAATGTGTGTGTGTATATATATATATATATATATATATATATATATATATATATATATATATGCTCCTTGAAATTTTCCACATTTTGTCATGTTACAACCGAAAACGTAAATGTATTTTATTGGCATTTTTTGTGATAGACCAACACAAAGTGGCACATAATTGTGAAGTGGGAGAAAAATGAAAAATGGTTTTCAAATCTTTTTACAAATAAATATGTGAAAAGTGTGGCATGCATTTGTATTCAGCCCCCCTGAGTCAATACTTTGTAGAACCACCTTTGGCTGCAATTATAGCTGCAAGTCTTTTTGGGGATATTTCTACCAGCTTTGCACATCTACAGAGTGACATTTTTGCCCATTCTTCTTTACAAAATAGCTCAAGCTCTGTCAGATCGGATGGAGAGCGTCTGTGAACAGCAATTTTCAAGTCTTGCCACAGATTCTCAATTGGATTTAGGTCTGGACTTTGACTGGGCCATTCTAACATATGAATATGCTTTGATCTAAATCATTCCATTGTAGCTCTGGCTGTATGTTTAGGGTCGTTGTCCTGCTGGAAGGTGAACCTCCGCCCCAGTCTCAAGCCTTTTGCAGACTCTAACAAGTTTTCTTCTAAGATTGCTCTGTATTTGGCTCCATCCATCTTCCCATCAACTCTGACACCACCATGTTACATTGTGGGGATGGTGTGTTCAGGGTTATATGCAGTGTTAGTTTTCCACCACACATAGCCAGTGGCATATCCAGGGTATGGCACATATGGCAAGTGCCATGGGCGCCATATGAAGAGGGTGCTTGTGAGGGGGGTGCCATGATCCCCCCAACATTATCCTGTTCCCCTCCCATGTGCCCCCCAATTAAATGAAACTGGCACTGGGAGCATTGGTGTACGCAACTCAGAGCCGATAATGGGCAGAAATAGTGATTATTTCACCACTTTCGGGCGCAGGCAGAGTAATCCACTGCACTGTGGCTCCCGACAATTAAATTAAAGTCCCGGCCCCTTCTATATCAATATGCTGAGGCAGGTTAGGGCTTTAATTTAATTGTCGGGAGCCGCGGTGCGGTAGATCACTACGCCTGCACTTGAAAGTGAAAGTGATAGTGTCCCACACTGCATGGTCCGTTGCCAAGCTCGGCTCTCAAGAGGAAGGGACACCACCAGTCCCTGGCTCTCGGTTAAATCAGGAGAATGCTGCAGAAGGAGCACTGCACCCAGTTCCCGGGCCCCAGGTAGGAGAAGTCAGCTGGACCAGGTGCGGAGGGAGACAGAGTTGCCACCGGTCTTGTTTCACTCTGCGATGTCTCCCTGCAGCACTGATAGCTTCCCTCTATCCTCTCCCTCAGCTGCTGCGGGGGAAAGGGGGGGGCGCTATGATTCAGTTTGTGAATGAATGGTAAGCTGCTCAGCACAGACCACTTCCCATTCATTCACTGTCCAGTGCAGCTGAGGCTGCAGAGAAAGGGACTAGGGAATCTCTGTCATCAGTCCCTTTCTCTGTCTCAAAGGTGAGATATTAGGGGTCTGTTTAGAACCCTGATATGTCACCAAAGCCCACCCAAACAGGGCTAGACAGTGCCACCTATCAGTGCCAGTGCCATCTATCAGTGCCACCTATATCAGTGCAGCTCATTAGTGCCACCTATCAGTGCCAGTGTCACCTATCAGTGCCACCTATATCAGTGCAGCTCCTCAGTGCCACCTATCAGTGCCACCTATCAGTGCCAGTCTCACCTATCAGTACCACCTATATCAGTGAAGCTCATGAGTGCCACCTATCAGTGCAGCTCATCAGTGCCATCTGTCAGTGCCAGTGTCACCAATCAGTGCCAGTGTCGCCTATTAGTGCCACCTATCTCTGTCAGTGTCACCTGTCAGTGCCACCTGTCAGTGCCAGTGTCACCTATTAGTGCCCATCAGTGCAGCTCATCAGTGCCGCCAATCAGTGTTAGTGCTGCCTTATCAGTGCCCATAAATGCCGCAAATCAATGCCCATCAGTGCAGCTCATCAGTGCTGCCTATCACTGCCCATCAGTGCAGCTCCTCAGTGCTGCCTATCAGTGCCCATTAGTGCAGCTCATCAGTGCCAATCCATAATTTGTTAATTGAAAGTTTAAAGAGCTTGACTTGTAGTTTTGTTAGCTGTTTTTTTTTGTTAAGGTTATCTGAAAGATGTGTTTCAAATGTTTTGACAGGCACAGTTTCAGTGCTTGCCATAGGCATCATTTTCACTAGACACGCCTCTGCACATAGAGTTTTTCTTTTAGGCCAAAAAATTCAATTTTGGTCTCATCTGACCAGAGCATCTTCTTCCACATGTTTTCTGTTTCACCCCATGGCTCCTCACAAACTGGAAATGGGACTTCTTATGGCTTCCTTTCAACAATGGCTTTCTTCTTGCCACTCTTCCATAAAGGCCAGATTTGTGGAGTACACGACTAATAGTGGTCCTGTGGACAGATTCTCCCACCTGAGCTGTGGATCTCTGCAGCTCCTCCAGAGTTACCATGGGCCTTTTGGCTGCTTCCCTGATTAATGCTCTCCTTGCCTGTCAGTTTAGGTTGACGGCCATGTCTTGGTAGGTTTGCAGTTGTGCCATACTCTTTTCATTTTTGGATGATGGATTGAACAGTGCTCTGTGAGATGTTCAAAGCTCGGGATATTTTTTTATAACCTAACCCTGCTTTAAACTTCTCTACAACTTTATCCCTGACCTGTCTGGTGTGTTCCTTGGCCTTCATGATGCTGTTTGTTCACTAAAGTTCTCTAACAAACCTCTGAGGGCTTCACAGAATAGCTGTATTTATACTGAGAATAAATTACACACAGGTGGACTTTACTAATTAGGTGACTTCTGAAGGCAATTGGTTCCACTAGATTTTAGTTAGGGGTATCAGAGTAAAGGAGGCTAAATACAAATACACGCTACACTTTTCAGATATTTATTTGTACAAAATTTGGAAAACCATTTATCATTTTCCTTCTACTTCACAATTATGCGCCATTGCGCCATAGCACATTAAAGCAGACCTTCACCCTCCCGAGGCATTCTCCTGCTCTCCATCCCACCCACCCCCTTTTACAGTGCCAATATCAAATTTGTTTTTTTTGTTTACATACCCTTTTTTTTTTTTCGCCTAGGCGAACAATGTGGTGCCCCCGGTGCCTCCTGGGATGCATGACTTGCAATCCCATTCAGTAAGGAGGAGGGGGGGCGAGCCTAGCAGCACCTGCACCTGCAAGAGCTGGCAGTTGTCACAGGCAACATGGCAGCACTGGACCTATGCAGCACTTGCAGAGAGGAGGATCCCAGCAGCTTTGTGCAGAAGACAGTAAAAGGTAAGCAGGGGGAAAAAAATCATGAAAGGGGAAAGGCTGAAGTTCCCTTTTAAGGGCTTCTTTTTTAGGGTTTTTTTTACTTACTTTTATTAAAAGAAATTTCAAGAAATCATCCCCTCACAGGGGTTTTTCAGCATTTCACAAAAACAAAACAAAACAAAATAGCATCTTGGTTTACATATGCAGCACTACTGCTCTGGCCTCACACTTCAGGCCCTTTTGTCTGTATCCTCCAGACAGTTTTCACCCAAACTTAGTGCATGTACAGTACCTTGCTTCCACCTGTCTCCTGTTGTGGAAATTTTTATTATATGGACTCATGTGGACATTTTATTCTAGGATGTGTGTTTTATAGATTGTCATCTGTCTCCCTGTGTCTGATTTAACCAAGGAGCGCTCTAGCAGAGCGCGCTTGGGTTGAATCGGGACCAGTGGTAAGACCATCAGTATGAAAACCTTCTCATGGGCTTGGTGTGTTCTCTGTGTGTGGAGGTTTGTTGGTTTGTAAGTATCAAGCGCAATATGCTGGGCTTCTTGCCTTCAAATGTCTATGCACATTAGAGAAGCGAACTCCGCATAACGAGAGAAACATATTATTTTATCTCTGTGTGGCTGCACTATCCCTTTTGGATACATATCTGCTTTAATAAGAGGACATTGATATCTGCCTTGTTAATATACTCGTACCGTATATTGACAACACCAGTAGCAACATCCCCCTCACATTGCCTCAAGCCTGTAAGAACAAGTAGAATGATCTTACTAGATAGTGTTTACTTTGACCAGTATTGAGTGGGCTCCATGCTGATTAAGATGGGACGTATGCGCTTCCCTCCCCCCTTTCCCTTCCTGTGAGTGCCCTCCCCTTTACTGTTTGTCATTTCCTGTGATGTCATTTTGTATTGAGGAAGCGATTGGCTGTTGGGGCCATGAGTTTCTGTGTTGTCATATCCTTATTTGGTCATATCCTGTGGTGAGGTCACATGCTGTTTGTGGCTTCCTGTTTATGTGTGAATAAAAAGCCGAGAGGCTCTCTGCCCAGGAGAGCAGATGAAGGAACGATGGAGCTGAGATGGTGGTGATGTATGTTTACTCGGGAACAGGGGAGACTTGAGTTATTTAGGGATGCATTATACCATTATAGTGAAGGGGCGCGTGTTAGCGCAGGTGAGATTGGTTATGTAAAGCCAATCTCTCCACCACATTTCTAAGTGGAGCCTACCTGACTCCTTGGCAGAGACCTCCCCTGTCTGCTGGGTTAGAGACCCGTGATTTCTTTCTTTTATAATTCTTTATTTTTTTTTTTTTTAAATGTTTTCCATATACAAAAAAGAGGAAGCAAACATCTTTTTCCCCAAAACAACAAAGTAGGGGTAACAGTATGCAAATGTATTACATTACTAAGCTCCCTCTTCGCCCCCCTTATCCTCCCCCCCTAAACCCCTCCTTACCTCCCCTCCCACCCATACTCACTCATCCCCCCATCACTACAACCTTTTCACCTCACTATACTCCTTCGTTAGTTTAAATATTTTCCACTTTTCCCACCTCGTGTTAAATCCCTCTCTTCCTCCTTCACATTGTCCAAGTTCTTCCATACTATACATTTCATCTGTTTTCTCGAACCATTCTCTTATTTCTGGACTGTCGACTTCTTTCCATTTTTTCGGGATAAGGCTCTTTGCAGCATTAACCAGATCGATCGTCATTGACTTTCTGTATTCTTTTATTGGGATGTCTGCCCCATTGAATAAACATATCCAGGGGTCCTCGGGCAACTCTATACTAGTAATCTCCTTTATGTACCTTAATATTGCCTTCCAATATGTTTTGATCTTCAGGCAACTCCACCAAATATGGGCCATAGTCCCTGTTTGTTTACATCCCCTCCAGCATTCCATTGTTTGCCCCGTTTGATATTTCCTTACTATGTCAGGGGTTCTATACCACCTAGTTAAACACTTATGCCCCGTACATACGGTCAGATTTTCCAACGGAAAATGTGTGAAAGGACCTTGTTGTCGGAAATTCCGACCGTGTGTAGGCTCCATCACACATTTTCCATCTGATTTTTCGACACACAATGTTTGAGAGCAGGCTATAAAATTTTCCGACAACAAAATCCGTTGTCTGAATTTCCGATCGTGTGTACACAAATCCGACACACAAAGTGCCACACATGCTCAGAATAAATAAAGAGATGAAAGCTATTGGCTACTGCCCCGTTTATAGTCCCGATGTACGTGTTTTACGTCACCGCGTTCAGAATGATCGGATTTTCCGACAACTTTGTGTGACCGTGTGTATGCAAGACAAGTTTGAGCCAACATCCCTCGGAAAATATCCTAGAATTTTGTTGTCGGAATGTCCGATCAATGTCCGACCGTGTGTACGGGGCATAATAGTTCATTTCCGCCACTCTGGTGTTTACTGATGATCCGTGTACCAGTCTCAAAATTTTCCCTACCTCCTTGTTCTTTCCTCATTGTCCTATTTCCCTCTCCCAATTTTTATATATGTCGGGACATCCAGCTCTTTTCCCTCCGCAAGAATTTTATAGATCCGTGAGATACTCCCCAGCACACGCGCTGTTTCCGTGTCACATAAACGCTCCATAGCAGTCAGATCTTCCCCATCTCTCACTGGATGTTGTAACGCTGCTACAAAGTGTTTGAGCTAGAGGTACCGTCATTTATTTATTTCAAACAAATCTTTTTTCATTTTTAATTCTTGAAGTGAGCAAATTTTCCCCTTATGTGTTATGTGTCTCTATTGTGCATTATCTTTTTTTATCCAATTTCCCACTATCGAGGTTTTACCTGGTGCAAAATAAATATTCTCTTTTAGTGTCTTTAGTGGGGAGTTATATTCCCATTTATTTTATTAGTGCAACAGATCCCAAACCCTCATTACATTCTTTGTCAGTGTATGAGTTTTTACCCCTAGTGCTCAATATTGTGGTGGAGTCTAAATATTCCTCCCTAGATTTGTGTCCACCATTGTATGCTCTATTTTTACCCATCTTTTCTCGCTCTTCAACTTAGCCCATTCAACCATGCATGTCAAAACAACCGCTTCATAGTACTTTTTAAAATCTGGTACACTTAGTCCACCCTGGACTTTTCCTTTCTGTAGAGTTGCTAGGGCTATTCTGGGTTTCTTATTTTGCCAAATTAATTTTGTTATTAAGGTTTTTATAACCCTGAAATACGTTGGGGGTATATAAATGGGGAGCATCTGAAACTTATACAATATTTTGGGTAAGACAATCATCTTTAGGGCATTAATCCGACCGATCCAAGACAAGGGTCGTGCTGCTATTCTACTTATTTCTGTTTTTAGATCTTCCAACAATGGTGTATAATTTGCCTGGTAAATTTTCCCCAAGGATGATGTTAACTTTATCCCAAAGTACTTTATTTCCTTCTTTCTCCAAGGAAATTGAAATTCCTGCTGGAGACTACGTTCTTCTTTTAAGTTTATATTTATATTTAAAACCTCCGATTTGCCTGGGTTAATCTTAAAATTGGATAGATCCCCATATTCCTTTAGTACTTTCAATAGGTTGGGCATAGAGATACAAGGGCTAGAGATATTAGATAAAATATCGTCTGCAAACGCAGCCAATTTGTGTGTCTCCTCTAATACCCTTACGCCCCCTATGTCCACGTTTCCCCTCACCATAGCCAATAGTGGTTCCAACGCCAACATGAATAATAACGGTGACAGAGGACAACTTTGTCTCGTCCCATTATACATCCTAAAGGGGGTTGACAATGTTCCATTGACCTTTATGGCCTCAGTGGGACTCTTAGGCCCCTTTCACACTGGGGCGGGGGCGGCGTCGGCGGTAAAGCGTCGCTATTTTTAGCGGCGCTTTACCGTCGGTATTCGGCCGCTAGCGGGGTGGTTTTACCCCCGCTAGCGACGGAGAAAGGGTTAAAAATCACCGCAAAGTGCCTCTGCAGACTCTCTTTAGGGGTCTTAGGTTCCGTCACTCTTTGAGTCCGGCCTCTCATATTCACTTTTATTATTTTCTTTCTCCCTAGGTTGACCTCTTCTTATATGAGCACACAAGGGGATATATGGCTTTACCAAACACTTATTAAGGGGATACACTCTTTAAACACAGTCCTTATCCCCCCCTCCTCCCAGCTTTTATACTTTCAAAAGTTCGCCTCTACTTATATGACCACCTGCACCTCGATGCAAACTCAAAGTCCACTATTTCATATAGGGTCCAAGGAAAAACAGTAGTAGAAGTATATTTAATCCGCAGGGATACGCAAAACTCAGTCTTTCAAAATCTTTGCCATGACCTCTAGTCCTTGCCTATTCCTGCTTCAATTTTTACTTTTCCCCTACAGGGATAATGCAGTTATTTCAAAGGGCCCAGGAAAAAAGGGAGAAAGAAAATTCTAATACTTTATTCTCTCTTTTGGAGTCTTCAATATCAGTTCATAATATGCCGCTCAGCCTAACAGCCAATTCCTTCTTTGTGTGGTAAAAAAGCATATGAATTATATCCCTCTGGCTGAGCGTTAATTAGTTACTAACAGTTCAGAAATCATTTATCTGGGGAGAGATGACCTTTACCGATTCACCGTCCAGTCGCTTATCTCCAGTCCTCCGGAGAAGCTCACACTCCTACTCCTTCTCCAGGTGCTTCTGGTTTACATGTGTGGGTCCCGGGACGTCCTGGAGTCCTGGACCTGCTCATTTCTCAATCCCCAAACTCCTCAGATGGCTACCGCTGTCCTAATTCCAGCCCAGACTTGTATCATGCAGGGGGTTAGCAGGGTATTTGGAGGGGGAGGAGGGGTAACAGGTTCGGGCCCATCCGGGCGGACTCCCAGTGCACTCCTCCGCTCTCCTCACGTACACCGCCCGCCTTCCCAGCCTGCTCCGGTCTGTCCCTCACGGTCTGTGGGTTTCAGAGGCTTTCATCGGCCGGGGCTTAGCGGTCTCTCACCCTGCTCCGCTTTCGCTGGTTCACCGAGCCTCCTTCATACACACACAGGCGCGGCCGCCAGGCCCCTCCCCTCTCAAGTGCGGGTCACGTCAGCATCACCCTCGATCACCCCTTTTGAGCCCCGTAATTTCTAACAGCAGCCTGGTATATATGCAGTCATGGCCAAAAATATGGGCACCCCTACAGTTCTGTCAGATAATGCACCACTTTGCCCAGAAAATTGATGCAATTACAAATGTTTAGGCATTCTCATGTTTATTTCTATTGTTAGTATTGCTATGGCACAAAAAGCGGAGAAACAAAAAGGCAAATCTGACACATTCCACTCAAAACTCAAAAAATTGGCTGGACAAAATTATTGGCACTCTCAATATAATATTTGGAAGCACACCAAAAATAAATAAATAAGGGAAATCAATGGCTTCTTGTAACCATCAATTACTTTCTTACACCTCTCTACTGGAATTTTGGACCACTCTACTTTTGTCAACTGCTCCAGGTCTCTAAGATTGGAAAGATTCTTTTTCCCAACTGCTGTTTTGAGATCTCTCCACAGTTGGTCTATGCGATTTAGATCTGGACCCATTGCTGGCCAGTTCAGTACTCTCCAGAGCTTTGTCTTAAACCATTTCTGGGTACTTTTTGACGTGTGCTTTGGGTCATTGTCCTGCTGTAAGACCCATGACCTCTGAAAGAGACCCAAGTTTCTGACACTGGGCCTTAAATTGCTTCCCAGAATTCTTTGGTAGTCTTCAGATTTCATAAACAAATAAAAGAAAAAAAAGGCGCCTCTAAGTGCAGAATTAAAACTTTTAATATCCCCAAACAAGATTAAAAACACTTACAGAATCAAGGGTAAGAAGAGGCATAACATGGATGTATGAAGCAGGTAATCCGGCATCAGGAGGTCCCAGTGTATCACAGCTTTCCAGGGATAATGATATGCAACAGCAGAAGGTCCCAGGATAACCAGCAGGTGAACACCCCATGCTCTGGGAACACTGGTGAAGCAATCGCGTCGTCTGAGTGAGCATGGAGCATGAATCCCGGAAATGACATCAGAGGGAGGGGACAACAACCAGCATGGACCGCAAACAGGAAATATGTCATCAAAATGGGATGCGTTTCGGAACTACTGATTGGGACCTTCTGCTGCTGCATATCATTAATCCTGGAAAGGTGTGATACACTGGGACCTCCTGATGCTGGATCACCTGCTTCATGCATCCATGTTATGCCTCTTCTTATCCTTGATTCTGTAAGTGTTTTTAATCTTGTTTGGGGATATTAAAAGTTTTAATTCTGCACTTAGAGGCACCTTTTTTTCTTTTATTTGTTTTCTATTAGAGATTGCTTCCCTCTTTGCGTGCAGCCCTAAGTGTTTGAAGACCACTTTATCCATCCAACAAAGACACTAACTGCCGGGTTCTGACATTCTGAGCGTCCTTGACATACGTTTTATCTGGATTCAGATTTCATAATGCCATGCACACAGTCAAGACATCCAGTGCCTAAAGCAGCAAAGCAACCCTACAACATCAGTGAACCTCCACCATGTTTGACTGCAGGAACTATAGTCTTTTCTTTAAAGGCCTCATTTCTTTTGCTGAAAACAGTAGAATAATGGGCTTTACCAAAAAGTTGTAATTTTATTTCCTCTGTCCACAGCACATTCTCCCAAAATGATTTTGGCTTCCTCAGGTAAGTTTTGGCAAACTCCAATCTGGCTTTTTTATGTTTCTGTGTTAGCAGTGGGTTCCTCCTGGGTCTCCTACCATGGTGTCCCTTTTCATTCAGATGGCAACATATAGTGTGAGCTGATACAGTTGTACCCTGTGCCTGAAGGTCAGCTTGAATTTGTCTGGAGGTTGATCGAGGTTCTTTACATGCCATTCTAACAATCCTTCGTTGCAATCTTTGATCAATTTTTCTCTTTCGTCCACGTCCAGGTAGATTAGCTACAGTTCCATGAGCTGTAAACTTCTTGACAATGTTGCACACAGTAGACACAAGAACATTAAGATCTCTGGAGGTGGACTTGTAATCTTGAGATTGTCCATGCTTTTCCACAATTTTTGTTCCTCAGACAATTCTTTGTACATAAAAAGGGGAGTGTGAGACTTTAAATGAGGCAATTGACTTGTGGAGGTAGAGTATATAGTAATCATTTTTATTTGTAACAATAATATAAAAGTATTTTCATATATATGCATGCACAATGGCATAAACATAATGGATACATATACATTAGCTTGGCAACACAAAAACATAAAAGATAGCAAATGTTAATAAATGTACTACAAGAGATTTCATATTGGCAGGCATTGGTAAATCATATGCAAAAGAGCTGCTATAAGATAGGTACACATACACATTGATAATTACATGGTACTCAATGAATTTTGGATGTATAAAAAAAGTATATATGGGCCAGTAAGTAGGTAATAAGCCAGACTTGTCTAAGCACCCCATGGAAACTCGACGCGTTTCATGGCTACATGCCATTCATCAGGAGTTGGGTACAGAAGTAAACTGTAAATATAAATAAATATATAATGTTAGCAAATATATTCTACCCCTTTAGAGGGAGAAAAGACCTCATGGGGAAAGATCTATACTCACAGGTCGGCTGGAGCACTGTGCTTGGCTGGCATCGAGGAGCATGGGACCCCAAATGTTTGTCTGTTCCGGAACAGAGGCCAGGAACCCCACCCCAGCCAAGAAAACCTCCACATAGCATTCCCGATTGCTGCAACACATTCCACATGTGTGAGGATGATTGTAAGTGTGGTGTTCTGAAAAAAAATGTGTAAAAATGAGAAAAATATGTGTAAAACAACATACCTGTGCCGGTGTTGGATTTCACTGCCAACTCTTACACTCATTCGATGGTGTGCATGACGTTGGTCAGGGACCCGCCCCATACCTGGATTACATAAGCAGGTGAGCCTGATTGCCTACCATTTCACTGTGTGTTTGACACCAGGGAAGTAACACACACAGCCCATTCACTGGATACAGACACACGTAAGTTATGCACATTTCCGCTTTCCTTTTTTCAGCCTTTCCCCTTTTTCTTTTGACTCATGCAACACACCTACCCACTGGTGTATGTGTGTATTTTCATACATGCACAACACTCATGAAGCTATACACATGCCAAATATTTTTTATAATTTTTTTTTTTCTCTTCTCACACACATGTTTTTTCACTTTTCATTTTTTCACTTTTTCACTTTTTTTCACTGTTTTTACACATATTTTTCTCATTTTCACACATTTTTTTTCAGAACACCACACTTACAATCATTCCCACACATGTGGAATGTGTTGCAGCAATCGGGCATGCTATGTGGAGGTTTTCTTGGCTGGGGCGGGGTTCCTGGCCTCAGCTCCGGAACAGACAAACATTTGGGGTCCCATGCTCCTCGATGCCAGCCAAGCACAGTGCTCCAGCTGACCTGTGAGTATAGCTCTTTCCCCATGAGGTCTTTTCTCCCTCTAAAGGGGTAGAATATATTTGCTAACATTATATATTTATTTATATTTACATTTTACTTTTGTACCCAACTCCTGATGAATGGCATGTAGCCATGAAACGCATCGAGTTTCCATGGGGTGCTTAGACAAGTCTGGCTTATTACCTACTTACTGGCCCATATATACTTTTTTTATACATCCAAAATTCATTGAGTACCATGTAATTATCAATGTGTATGTGTACCTATCTTATAGCAGCTCTTTTGCAAATGATTTACCAATACCTGCCAATATGAAACCTCTTGTAGTACATTTATTAACATTTGCTATCTTTTATGTTTTTGTGTTGCCAAGCTAAAGTATATGTATCTATTATGTTTATGCCATTGTGCATGCATATATATGAAAATACTTTTATACTATTGTTACAAATAAAAATGATTACTATATACTCTATCTCCACAAGTCAATTGCCTCATTTAAAGTCCCACACTCCCCTTTTTATGTACTTGAACCCGGGATGGAGGCACATATTGTGCCTCATTTAAAGTCGTCCCCCCCCCTTTTTGGCTATAGACAATTATTTGTTGCTCTTTTTCTTCTTCATGCTCTGTGTGGCAAGCAGAGACACACAGCAGAAAGATTGAGTCCATTTTTCACCATTTTAACTGGATGCTGGTGTGATTTCTATATTGTCAGCACGTGCTAATTGATACAGGTTAGTTTAATTACAAATGACAGGAGCACCACAAACTTGGAATGCAATTATTTCTTACAATTTTGAGAAGGTGGCAATCATTTTGTCCAGTCCATTTTTGGAGTTTTGCGTGGAATGTGTCAGATTTGGCTTTTTGTTTCTCCACTTTTTTGTGTCATACCAATACAAACAAAATAAATAAATATGAGAATGCTTAAACATTTGTAATTGCACCAATTTCCTAGGCGAAGTAGTGCATTATCTGCCAAAAATGCAGTGGTGCCAATATTTTTAGCAATTACTGTGTATATATATACATGTGTATATATATATATATATATATATATATATATATATATATATATATATATATATATATATATATATACACACACACACACACAGTATCTCACAAAAGTAAGTACGCCCCTCACTTTTTTGTAAATATTTTATTATATCTTTTCATCTGACAACACTGAAGAAATTACACTTTGCTACAATGTAAAACACAGTACAACGGTGTCAATTTGCTGTCCCCTCAAAGTAACTCAGCACACAGCCATTAATGTCTAAACCGCTGGCAACAAAAGTGACTACACCCCTAAGTGAAAATGTCCAAATTGGGCCCAATTAGCCATTTTCCCTCCCCGTTGTCATGTGACTCATTAGTGTTACAAGGTCTCAGGTGTAAATGGGGAGCAGGTGTGTTAAATTTCGTGTTATCGCTCTCACTCTCTCATACTGGTCACTGGAAGTTCAGCATTGCACCTCATGGCAAAGAACTCTCTGAGGATCTGAACAAAAGAATTGTTGCTCTACATAAAGATGGCCTAGGCCAGGGGTCAGGAACCTATGGCTCGCGAGCCAGATGTGGCTCTTTTGATGGCCGCATCTGGCTCTCACCTCTCAATCCGCAGATCGCATGGTGTGCCGATCTGCGGATTGAGCCCATAGGGCCAGAAGAGCCAGATGTGGCTCTTTTGATGGCCGCATCTGGCTCTCGCCTCTCAATCCACGGATCGCGTAGTGTGCCCATAGGAAAGGCCATAGCTTCGGCCTAGCTCCAGAGCGGTGGCCATCTTGGTACACCCGGCGGCGGCCTAGGTGAGCGGTGTGCTGACATCATCATCACCTGCCTCAACTGCTCGTGGATCTGCCTGCTTGTGTAGTGGTAAGCAAGCAGACAATCGTAGGGGAGATGTGGATATTACAGTGGGGAGATGTGGATATTACAGTGGGGGGAGATGTGGATATTACAGTGGGGGAGATGTGGATATTACAGTGGGGAGATGTGGATATTACAGTGGGAGAGATGTGGATATTACAGTGGGGGAGATGTGGGGGAGATGTGGATATTACAGTGGGGAGATATGGATATTACAGTGGGGGAGATGTGAATATTACAGTGGGGAGATGTGGATATTACAGTGGGAGAGATGTGGGTATTACAGTGGGGGAGATGTGGGGGAGATGTGGATATTACAGTGGAGAGATATGGATATTACAGTGGGGGAGATGTGGATATTACAGTGGGGAGATGTGGATATTACAGTGGGGGAGATGTGGATATTATAGTGGGGGGAGATGTGGATATTACAGTGGGGGGAGATGTGGATATTACAGTGGGGGAGATGTAGATATTACAGTGGGGAGATGTGGATATTACAGTGGGGGAGATGTGCGGGAAATGTGGATATTACAGTGGGGAGATGTGGATATTACAGGGGGGGAGATGTGGATATTACATTGGGGGGAGATGTGGATATTACAGTGAGGCGAGATGTGGATATTACAGTGGGGGAGATGTGGATATTACAGTTCGTAGATGTGGATATTACAGTGGGGGAGATGTGGATATTACAGTGGGGGAGATGTGGATATTACAGTTGGGGGAAATGTGGATATTACAGTGGGGGAGATGTGGATATTACAGTGGGGCGAGATGTGGATATTACAGTGGGGGAGATGTGGATATTACAGTTCGTAGATGTGGATATTACAGTGGGGGAGATGTGGGGGAGATGTGGATATTACAGTGGGGGGAGATGTGGATATTACAGTGGGGGAGATGTGGATATTACAGTGGGGGGAGATGTGGATATTACAGTGGGGGAGATGTGGATATTACAGTGGGGAGATGTCCTCACCACATATCAACCAGACTACAAAGCCATCAGCAAAACCATGCAGCACCAGAAGTCGCATTAATGGTAAGAAGTAATTTATTCATCATTGGTTATCAACAGCATAACAACGTTATTAAAAAGAATTCAGAGACTTATTGTACTTTAAAAGTGTTGATCTTACATAAAATGCACACATTTACTTGTATTTACTTTTAAACATATTGTATGGCTCTCATGGAATTACATTTTAAAATATGTGGCGTTCATGGCTCTCTCAGACAAAAAGGTTCCTGACCCCTGGCCTAGGCTATAAAAAGATTGTCAAGACC
The DNA here is from genome assembly GCF_042186555.1 of Aquarana catesbeiana. Taxonomy (NCBI): domain Eukaryota; kingdom Metazoa; phylum Chordata; class Amphibia; order Anura; family Ranidae; genus Aquarana; species Aquarana catesbeiana. Next base: position 440,008,324 of record NC_133327.1, on the reverse strand, counting down.
CTGAAACCGAGATGCAGCATGGTGGCCAAGACCATACAACAGTTTAACAGGGCAGGTTACACTCAGAACAGGTCTCGCCATGGTCGACCAAGTTGAGTGCACATGCTCAGCGGCATATCCAGAGGTTGACTTTGGGAAATAGACGTATGAGTGCTGCCAGAATTGCTGCAGAGGTTGAAGGGGTGGGGGGGTCAGCCTGTCAGTGCTCAGACCATACACTGCACACTGCATGAAATTGGTCTGCATCACTGTCTTCCCAGAAGGAAGCCTCTTCTAAGGATGATGCAGAAAGAAGAAGAAAGTCCGCAAACAATTTGCTGAAGACAAGCAGACTGAGGACATGGATTACTGGAACCATGTTCTGTGGTCTTATGAGACTAAGATAAACTTATTTGGTTCAGATGGTGTCAAGCGTGTATGTTGGCAACCAGGTGAGGAGTACAAAGACAAGTGTGTCTTGCCTACAGTTGAGCATGGTGGTTGGAGTGTCATTGTCTGGGGCTGCATGAGTGCTGCCGGCACTGGGGAGCTACAGTTCATTGAGGGAATCATGAATGCCAACATGTACTGTGACATACTGAAGCAGAGCATGATCCTTTCCCTTCAAAGACTGGACCACAGGGCAGTATTCCAACATGATAATGACCTCAAATCCACCTCCAAGATGACCACTGCCTTGCTACAGAAGCTGAGGGTAAAGATAGTGGACTGGCCAAGCATCTCTCCAGACCTAAACCATATTGAGCATCTGTGGGGCATCCTCAAATGGAAGGTGGAGGAGCACATGGTCTCTAACATCCACCAGCTCCGTGATGTCATCATGGAGAAGTGGAAGAGGACTCCAGTGGCAACCTGTGAAGCTCTGGTGAACTCCATGCCCAAGAGGGTTAAGGCAGTGCTGGAAAATATTGGTGGCCACACAAAATATTGACACTTTGGGCCCAATTTGGACATTTTCACTTAGGGTGTGTACTCACTTTTGTTGCCAGCAGTTTAGACATTAATGGCTGTGTTTTTAGTTATTTTGAGGGGACAACAAATTTACACTGTTATACAAGCTGTACACTCACTACTTTATATTGTAACAAAGTGTTGATTATTCAGTGTTGTCACAAGAAAAGATATAATAAAATATTTACAAAAATATGAGGGGTGTACTCACTTTTGTGAGATACTGTATATACACTGTTCTCAGACATACGTACATTCTTCCTGTTATTGCTTTGGTTGTATGTATTGCCATCATATATAAACTTACACTAATCACCTGCTGGTATGTCTGCATAGCTTTATTTTTAGAAATCTGTGCTGAGTGTATTAGCATTACTGCTGTCAGTTATTTTGGGTAAGTTAATAGTTATTGTCCTAGAAAGGGATTATCTCTACATACGCTTGGGCCCTGTTCTAGGTGGAGGCACTGGCAATGATATATTCATAGTCCACTCTTCCTCTAGCGAAGGCCTTGGCTCATTTAGTTACCTGCAAGTTAGCGCCATAGCCTGTGTGGAGAGGGCAACCTCATAGGACCCCCCTATAACAGGGCTACATACACATACAGAAGGCTAGATTGACTATTCTGAATGAAATCATTGTACTAATTACTATTCCTTTCTAAGACCTCTATGCCTGGCCTGAATATAGCAGAGACACTCAGAGCAGACAATCTTTGTCAGATAGCTGGATTCACCAAACACTTGAAATCCACAAATGTCTGTATTTTGTGCAGAAGGCTGAGGCAATACAATAAGATGCTGTAGCCTACATAGAAATGTTTTAAGTGGTCAAAAAGGAGTATTGTTTTATCTCAGTGAGCCGTGTGTGCCTTGTAGGGAAAGATAAGGAAGCTCAAACACAAGGAAAAGAAAATGTTCTCATAAGAAGGGGAAATGAAATAGATGAAATAATCTGGAATACAATAAATGGTCACAAGGTGTCCGCATAATAAAGAAAATTCACATTTAGGGTGTAACATGTAACTGTAGCACCGGTCCCCACACCCCAGACCTCTCCTCCCCCAGTGATCTCCTGTTGTGACAGTGAGCAGGGGCTCCACCCACCCAGCCGTGTCATTCATTCACAGAGTTCTGTGCATGTAAAACTACAAGTACTGAGCTGTTGAGCGCTCTAGGTAGTTCATTGAGTCTTCTTGGCAGTATGTAACTGCCTGCACGTATGAGGTTGCACAAAATGTCTGCAAGAGCCCTGCATAGCACCCGCAATCTGCTGATCGTGGGTAAAAAGCTTTGCAGGCTCATAGTAAAAAAAATAAAAATAAATGAACGATTTTTTCCTGCAAAGATTTTTATTTATTTTTTTTACAAACGTGAACTTATCCTTTAAAAATGAAATTTAGTCAGAAAATGAGGTCCTTCTAGATTTTCAGGCTGGCCCCTTTTGCAGGTATATATATCTGTATGTAAAACATAAAAAATAAGTGCCTATACTGTTTAAAATCCAGTAATACACTGTCTCACCCTGCTCTGCACATGCTGAGTTGCTCTATATTTTTGGGCAATGTGCCGAATTTGTAGAGGTCGATCTGCTGACAGCCTAAAGATTTACTGCTATTCAGGGGCTCTGGGCTTCAGCAAAATGGCATCCTCTGGCAAGAAGAACACCCATTTAGCCCACAACCTGGTCTGTTATCACTACTAGCCATTATGTCAGTACACATCTACTACTGGCCATACACAGATGGGCAGTTGATCTTTGGGCTGGCCCTGTCCTCTCTTGCTGTTCCCTGTCGGCGGCGGTTTTCTCTGTCCAGTTCAGGAGCTGCAATATGTTGTCAAAGGGGGTCTTCCTAGACCTCCTACTGTCCCCTCCCGCCCCTGTGACTTTGGGGGGGCCTACCACATCTCGACGCCATGTTTTCTATGCCCATCGGGGGCGCAAATCCTGGCGTCGTCACCCTTGGGCTATGTTTAACATCCCTAACAATGGTGGACACCACGCACCTTCTGCCCCAGCGGCGACAAGTGTCTTCAGTGCTCGTACGCTGCCCTGTTCACACATGACGTTGGGGCAGAGCATTTGGTCCCTCCCCTCCTCGGGGGTATAATTGGAACCTGACATGGCATCTTTTCTCACTCACATCATGAGTTTACACACACCAGTTGTACTTCTACAAGGGGATGGTCTCACATTACACCCAGGTAATTTGTTTTTCTTTTTAGCTTAGTTGACATTTCAGCACATTTGTTTGCTTTTTCCTTCAACCCCTACTCTATTCCACTCAATGTGCACTTGCACACCTACTGGCCCAACATTTTCTTACTCCGCAACATTCTTTAGTTATGCCCTTTTAGTCTCTCAACATATACCAGCACTTACTTAATGCTGGTCTCTATACATTTATATGTATATGAAACATTGCAGGAAGCTCACCTGCATCTGCAGGGTCCTTCTGATACTTACATATATATACTCTTTTACTATTTTTGCAATATGCATACCCTACACTGCATACATAAATATTTGCTTTGATCTGCGAGCGCTGTCTGGAAATACAAGCTTTTTTTAATGTTAAAAAAAGAATCACACTCACAATTTGAAGGAGTCCGCTGGTCATCCGTGCAAAGCCGATGTGTATATGACCAGTTAAGCCGCTGGTGCACAGTACATTATACAGTATAGCTTTGTGCACTATGTGGCCAGAGATTTGAGAGCGATGAAGGCTCACAGCGCTTCCTGGAGACACACAGACACTCCCAGCAGGGGCGGCCAGGAAGCGCTGTGAGCTGAATACAGTGTACTGTACACCAGCTTTACTGAACATACAGTACAGTTTAAATGGATGAGCCACAACCTCTCTGGCCACATACAGAGCTGTATGCTGTACACCAGCAGCTTCACTCTACAGTACATACAGGCTTTAAATAGGTGAGCACTAGACTCCTTAACACTGTGCACATTCTTTTTTTTAACTTAAAACTTTTGCAACACAGAGCTACAGTACAGTACAGTATTCCTACTACTGTACAGTACTGTAAAGTATTAATATGCTCTTCACTATACACGTTATAACTGAGCCAATCTTTCTCTTTCTGGATGCAGGATTGTGGGTAATTGTCTCACCAACAATGGCCCCAAGTTAGAAACAAAAGGTGGAAAAGGAAGGTGTTAAGAAGAAGGGAGTGATTACAGTGGAAATTAAAAAGAAAATCATCGAGAAGCATGAACAAGGTATGCGAGTGGCCGACATCGCAAGATTTTGTAATAAGGCTACTTCCACAATTTGAACAATATTGAAGAAGAAAAGAGAATTAAGGAGGCTGAATGCAGCAAAAGGAGTCTCAAGAGTTTCAAAGCAATGGCCACGTCTTCTGGAAGATGTAGAAAAGTTGCTTCTTGTCTGGATAAATGAGAAGCAACTAGCAGGTGATACTGTGTCTGAGAACATTATCTGTGAGAAAGCAAAGGCCTTGTACGCTGACCTTGTAAGTAAACTGCCAGGTACGTTGCAAGAAAACAAAGACGTTTTCAAGGCAAGCAGGGGATGGTTTGATAACTTTAATGCCGCGTACACACGATCGGAAAAGCTGCTAGCAAAACTCCAATGAGAGCTTTTTGTCGGAAAATGTGACCGTGTGTATGCTCCATCGGTCTTTTGCTGGCGGAATTCCAGCCAGCAAAAGATTGAGAGCATGTTCTCTATATTTTGGTCGGAGAAAGTTCCTATTCGAAAATGCGATCGTCTGTATGCAATTCGGACGCCCAAAAAATCACGCATGCGCAGAATCAAGTACAAGACGGAAGCGCTATGCTGGTAAAACGAGCGTTCGTAATGGAGATAGCACATTCGTCACGCTGTCAATTTTTGGATCTTTTAATGCAGCGCATTCTTTTGGTCTTTATAATGCTAGAAGAATGAATTTGTTTTGCTGCTGTTATTCACACAGAGTTCTCACAAACCTATTTCTTTATTATTTCTTGTGATCTCCTGAATAATCTTTTTTGTTTTTAAAGCCAGATCTCCATAATAATGTTTAGAATTATTTTTTATAGTCATTTTTTTTAATCAAGATCTCCTGCTTTTTTGATTATTTTTAAATTATTTTCTAGTGATCTCCATATGTTTTTTTTTGTGTGTGTCAAGTTTCCACAACAACATTATTATCTTGTATTTTTAAAGCTCAAGGAGGATGGTTGTTGTCCCTTGTTAATTTGACATTGTATTTTTGAACTGTAACTGCCTACTCACAAACAAACTGTCCTTTTTGAAGCAAAAAACATAGGCAAGTATTTTCATATAAAAAAAATCTACATTTATTCTGGCTCATAACAAAATAAAGAGGAAGGCAAAGCTGGAGAAACTGCTTGCATTTGCGAAGCCCTTGTACCCCAGGGCACACATCAACTTTTTGTAACTAAAAATTGGTAGCCTGAGAAGTCCATATAATAGGGAGCACAATCTGGTCCAGGACTCCCAGAAATCATGAACAGCAGCAGATGACATATATGTCCCCAGGCTCTGGTACTACAACAACCTGCGTCTTCTGTCAGACCAGACTGAACTCAGGCCATCACTTTCTTGTCTTCCCTGCAGCCTTCCCTCCACGCTTCCCTGCAGCCTTCCCTGCAGCCTTCCTCAGAGCCTGTGGCTCTGGAGGTGGGCTTGTGGCAGGAGGAGGAGGAGGAGGACGGGCGAGCGCACGTAAGTGCATGTTCTCACTAATTTGGCCCCTCAACCCTTTCTGAAGGGACTAAAAAATAAGATTCTCACACGTGAAGCATTGGCCCTCCTCCATCGCTGCAATTTTGCAGCTACATAGCAGCCATAGACCTCTTCAGCATCGGGGGGTGTTTTCAGGGCCGCATTAGCCCCCTTAATGAGGCTCAGTGCTGCCTCCTCCACATTACTCCCCTTCCTGGCCCTTTTTGTTGTAAGGTGGAGGGGAGGCACCTGGGATTGGGTGAGGCTACTGGGCCTGGCCACCACCTGGCTGACACTTAACCTCCCCTCCTCCTGGCTGACACTTACCCCCGCCTCCTCCTGGCTGCCACATTCCAGAGCCTCGTGGCTGAGGTCTTCCTGTGTATGAAAAAGGGACATCGTTGTAGTTTTTGGTTCATCAATCACACACAATTTTCAGCCTTATGACTGTTGCAAATTGAATGTTAATAAATAGAAAAGACTATCATTCTGAGCCCAGCATTTTTCATTCTTGTCCCAATCATTTTTGGCCCCTACTGTCTATTGATATGTCAAACACTTTTTCTTCAATCATTCATTTGTTAGCAATAATAACATCTAGTTAACAACAATAATTTTCAGACAATAAATATGTTCAAAAATACTATACCTGGCTCCAGCTGGGCTCCTCAACTTCTTCCAGGATGGAAGGGCCAGGTTGGTTCTCAGAAGCCTCAGCTGGGGTTGAGGGAAGGGTGGATGGAAGCGTAGAAAGTGATTCCCTGACTTCAATCTGGTCTTCCAGAAACCGCATCCTGTTGTAGTACTACAGACTGGGTACATACACATCCTTTGCTGCTGCTCCTGATCTCATGGAAGCCTGGACCTTATTAAGCTCCTTCCTATATGTGCTTCTCAAGCTACCAATTTTCTTATCCACAAACTCGATGTCTGCTTCAGGGACCTGCGTCTTCACAAATTGCAGCAGTTTCTCCAGCGATGCCTTCCTAGCTGGTTTATTTCAATATAAGGGGTTTTTAACCTCCTACAAATTTCTCATATCCCTGTATCTGTCTATGAACTGGGCCATGTATTCAGGGTCTTTGAATTGTTTCATATTTGCTGCAAGACAAAACACAAGACAAAAACACTAATATCAGGCTAAACTCTCCTAATCTTATCCCAATATAGGCCTCAATCTCGAATCAGTATAGGCCACTGATGTCCCAAGTTAAAATGTTACCTTCGTTATAACGTTCGGCGTTTCCTCCACTCACAGATCGTACGTACGACACACGCGCGTTAGCATTACATACACTGCGCATGCGTGAAACTGCGCCTGCGTCACCCGCCCCTGGCGTTCTTTCTCGAATATTCCCCGCCCCTTCGTCGCAGTGGGAGAGGAATATGGCGGAGACACAGCAGGTGCGTGATAATAGCAGTAACGAGGAGGAGGAAAGCACGGAGCCCGAAACGTCCCAATCCCGCAGGAGATTTAAGGCCTCAAATATGGCCTTTGTAGAGATGGTGGAGATGGTGGACATCTTGAAGAGGGCTGACTATGACGGGAAGTATGGATCGTACCTAAACCCAAATGTGAGAAAGGCCAAGATCATGACTAAAGTTGTGAAGAGTCTGCACAGGAATTTTGGGGTATGATGATCCAAGGAGCAATTGAGGAAACGCTGGCCAGACCTAAAATTGAGGGAGCAGGATCAGTACAGAAGGATCAAGAAAGTGCTTCTAAAAAGTAAGTACTTGTCGTGTGTTCCGATTATTATTATTACTTGCATGCTGCTCCATGTGTTTTTCTTTACTGCTGTACAGTTTAAAATGGCTACTTTCATGTTCATGGGCACAGTAATCGGTCGTAGGAAACATTGTTCGTTTGCCAACTAAATACAATGTTTTGGGCAGATACAGGTTTAACTACATTTGGTCATGCTAATTTGCATTAAAAGAAGTTTAGGACATTGTTGTCTAGATGTGTTTGAAACTAGAAAGAATTGCAAACTTGATTCAGTGTAATGTAAGGAGAGGACACTCAGCAGCTGTTTACGCATCTGGAGCACTAGTGTGGGACACAAGAACAAACTTTTTAGGGTGTCCCACACAGGTACTCCAGTGGATACTTAGGGTGTCTTCATGTGTGAAACTTGTCCAAAAAAGGTAAGTATTCCAGCTTTGGTAAGTGAAAAAAATCATCTCTTCAGCTTGAAACTCTGCCAAAAAAGACAATTGTATGCCACTTCCAAACAATGTTTCATATTCCTATTTCTGGCCTCAAATATCTGTGTGCTAAGTATACCTTTTGTTTCATTCTCATAGGGGAGAAAAGACTCCGGACGTCTGAGGACACCAGGAAACCCCCACCTCCTGAAGAAGGGGAACAGAGGACACCACAACCTGAGGTTGTGGAGGAAGGAGAGGTGGTTGAGATTGTCACAACAGGTGAGTGTCTGACACCACAGATTCAGGTAATAGATGTATGCCTGCATATTTATAATACATGGGGTGTATTTTTTCTTTTAGGTGATGTGCATGTTGTGGAAGAACAATCTACTCATTTCAGGACTGACAGTGCACAAAGGCTAATCCGGGACATCATGTTTTGTAGTCAGGATTTAGACCTCATCAAGCAAAAAACAAATGACATAGAACAAAAACTGAAGAAAAAGATTGATGTACTAGGAAGAATCTAAAGAACACCAAAATGACACCATTTTCAATTTTTGGAGTCCAATTTTTTAAAAAATTTTTTACGTATTTTAAAAGCCAAATTTTGAAGATGCACACACTTTGTCAACATGTGCTATCTGCCATCAGGGGATATCAATGTATGCATTTTGTGGGTGCAACCCCTTCCTCGTAACTCAAGTAGGTGAGAGGAAGTGGTTGCACCCCCAAAACACGTCCATTGATCCCTCATGACGCAAGTTAGCATATGTTGACATTAGACATGGGATCAAGAGGGAAATCCCCAGTTTGACTGCCAATTTGTGTGCATCTTTAAAATTTGGCTTTTACAGGGAGACATCACCCCATCTCATGAAGGCAATATCAACACATTTTTGACACTATAATGTCTGATATTGCTTTCAGTTTTTCAATGTTGAACTTTGTAAGTTCCTGAGTTGTGTATGTTATGTTTTGAAACATGCCTGTTTATGTACTAAAAAAATATTTTCAAGGTAAAACTTTAAAAAACAAATGTTTTAAAAAAAAAAAAAAAAATTTACAACGCACATGTGAATGTGCACGGAGTAAAAGGTTTTATACTCAACAATGTGTGGCTTCTTCTTTCAATGCTCAATACCATTTTTTGTATTAAGTCGGTGATACAGAGACAATGGGTGTTATTTAATAATGGAAAAACCACTTGGCACTACAAGTGCACTAGGAGAACCTAGGAGACAGCTCAAAGAAACACAAGCAGTAAATAAAAATCAAGATTTGATCAGATCTATTTTTTTTTAATATCTAAAATAATTAAAAATTTTCTGGCATAGCAATGGCCCCCCTACCCATAAAATAATCTACATATTTTTGACGCACTTCAGGGGCGCTTTGGGGGGGCAAGCCAGGACGGCCAGTTTTGAGGACCGTCAGTGGATTTTCTGGAAGTCCGGCCTCAGGCCCAACTGAGGCAACATAATTCGGAGCATTTCTCTTCAAAAAGTTGTGAAGTATGCAGCATGCTAGAACTATGTGGTTAAGTTTGTACTCCGCCATATTAATAGCCGTAAGAAATAGGCGGAACCGGCTGGCCATTATCCCAAAGGCATTCTCCACGACTCTTCTGGCTCTGGCCAGCCGGTAATTAAAAACCCTCTTCTCCGGGGTGAGGGTCCTCTGGGGGAATGGCCTCATCAGGTCAAGCTGACCAAATGCTTCATCAGCGATAAAAACAAATGGGAGTCCTTCCACATTCTCTTCCGCAGGCGGCAATCCCAAGCCACCACTCTGGAAACGTCGGTAGAACTCTGGGCAAAGACTCCACCATCCGACATCCGGCCATTCTTCCCCATGTCCACATAGAGAAACTCGTATGTTGCCGACACCACCGCCATCAACACAATACTATGTAACCCCTTATAGTTAAAATAGTATGACCCCGAGTGGGGTGGTGGGTCGTGCTTCCCATCGATTGCCCCTCCGCAGTTGGGAAAGTCCCAATGATGAGCAAATTGGGAAGCCACAGTCTGCCATTCCTGTGGCATTGAAGGATACTGTGGAGTCAAAAAAGAAAAAATAATTATTAGTACTTTTGCACATAACATTGCAAGCAGATTAGACACAAACATTCTTGGCCAACATCAGTATAACATTTATTTTAAGGAGTATTTAAAGACAAAAATATAAGGTCCACTTATCAGATTCCTCACCCCCTCTGATGGCCCATTGGAAACATTTTGGGGGGTTATAAATGAGTTTTGGACCCCAAAAAAAGCCTCTGGCACTCTGCCTGAATTTAAGGACAACAATAACATTTGGACACATTTTAGGGGGTTTTTAGTGTAAAGCACTACACTGGAGCTGACAAAATACATTGTTAAGCGACTAGGCTAGGTGTATATGGGCCCAGGATAGCATGCTGGGGAGGTTAGTGAAGGCAAATATGCATGAAGGACAAAAAAGGAGCATTAAAAGCTTCCAGCATGCATGAGGAAAAAGGGGACATTCACAGCATATTACAATCATGGTAATTAGGGAATGATGAAAGAAATACAATACATTAGCATACATTAAATACATAGAATGTGATGTTAAAGGAGAAAACTTACCCTAATATAGTCCTTCTGCAGGACCTGAATGATCGCAGAACAGGTCTCTGGAATAATGATACAAATGATGATTTGAAATACATAGAATGTGATGTTAAAGGAGAAAACTTACCCTAATATAGTCCTTCTGCAGGACCTGAATGATCGCAGAACAGGTCTCTGGAATAATGATGAAAACCAGATACAAACCCACAAGCAGAAACTGAAGAGCAGTAACGGACTAAAAAACACGAAAGCTGAAAAGCGTGAATCGTCTCTCACCAAACTTCTACTAACACGAGATAAACACAAGATTAGCAGAAGGAGCCCAAAGGGTGGCGCACTGGCTATTGAACTTCCATTTTCTAGTCCCGTCATACGCGTTGTACGTCACCTCGTTCTTGATGGTCGGAATTTGGTGTGACCGTGTGTATGCAAGGCAAGCTTGAGCAGAATTCCGTCGGAAAAAACATCCAAGTTTTTTCGGACGGAAATCCCTATTGTGTGTACGCGGCATAAGAGGAGAAGTGGTATCCATAGTGTTGTGAGGCATGGAGAGGCTGCAAGTTCTGACACTAAGGCAGCTGAGGAATTCATTACCGAGTTCTAAAATCTCATGGATCCTGAGTGTTACCTGCCACAACAAGTTTTTAACTGCGATGAGATAGGGTTTTTTTGGAAAAAAATGCCAAAGAGGACCTACATTACAGCAGAAGAGAATGCAATGCCCGGTCACAAGCCCATGAAAGACTGTCTCACCCTCTTGTTTTGTGCTAATGCAAGCGCAGATTTCAAAATCAAGCCCCTGCTTGTGTATCATTCTGAGAATCCACAAGCCTTCAAGAAATACAAGGTGCAGAAGAGCCAGTTAAACGTTATGTGGAGGTCCAACAGCAAGGCTTGGGTCACTCGTATCTTGTTTGTTGAGTGGATCAACGAGGTCTTGTGGAGGAGTTCACGTTCATTAAGGTCCTCCCAATACCACTCTACTAATCCAGCCCATGGATCAGCAGGTTATTTCCAACTTTAAGAAGCTTTACACCAAAGCACTATTTCAGCTATGCGTTGAGGTTACAGAAGGACCAAACCTTAGCCTCCGAGAGTTTTGGAAAAATCATTTCCACATTGTGAGCTGCCTTAAGATCATCGATAAAGCCTGGGATGGGGTCACCAAGAGAACCCTTAATTCTGCTTGGAGAAAACGGTGGTCTGATTGTGTTCTTGGACAAGACATATAGGGGTTTGGTCAGGAACAGGAGCCACCAGTTGTCAATGAAATTGTGTCCTTGGGGCAGACTATCGGTCTGGAGGTGAATGAGGACGACATTCAAGACCTAGTGGACGAACATGCCCAGGAGCTGACCACCGACGAACTGATGGATCTGCATTGCGAGCAACAGCAAGAGGTTATGGAGGAGATCTCGTCTGAAGAGGAGGATAAAACGGCAGACGAATCCATCACTTCAAATGAGATTAGGGAGATGTGGACAATGTGGGAAACAGTACAAACTTTTGTAGAAAGGCACCACCCGAATAAGGCTGTAGCAGTGCGAGCGATTAATCTGTTTAACGACAATGCAATGTCACATTTACGCCAAATCCTCAAAAGGAGACAAAAGCAAGTGTCATTGGATAGGTTCCTTATTAAAGTTAGTGAAGGACGTCCTGCACAATAACCACCTTCCTCCTCTCCTCTCTCCTCTCCCTTATCTCAAACTGTTTAATTTGTTTTATGTTTACAGTAAACTTTATACTATATTTTTGTTTTGCCGTAATCATTTTTATAAGAATAAATGGTTGTGGAACGAATCATCTGAGTTTCCATTATTTCGCTTTGATATAAGAGTGCTTTGGATTACAAGCCTGGTTCTGGAACAAATTATGCTCGTGAACCAAGGTTCCACTGTATAATTTTTTACCATCTTTACAGTTCATGATCATGGACAAGGGGAGACCTCTAGGGATACTTGCACTTGTATCTATCAAAGCCATGTCGGTGCTCCGGTTGTTCCCCTGTTGGGGTTACCTTTTGCTCTGCCTTCTCAGCTCCCGTGCTGGGTGTTTGTTGCTGCCACCGCCGGTGGGGTCAGCGGCTAATGGCCTGGCCCAGCCCATTGGAGAATATGGGGTCCCACAGCCTGACCCCGATGATTACTCACCTTCCTGCCTATTTGATGCAACATACACTCATACACATTCATTTGATTTACTACTTGTATTACAGATTTAGCAAAGCATTTACCCCTGAAGAGCGAGCGTGGTCTCGTGAAACGTTGTCGGGCACTACTTATGCTTGCACATTTCTCTGATGTTTGTATATTGGTATACACTGTTTTACCATGTATGTGGATTGACTCATGTTCGCATTGTATGCATATTTTATCGGCTTGTATTTATTGCAGTTGTGTTTCAGATGCGCAACAATTGTAATAAATCTACATTTTTTTACATGACATGTTTTTTGAATAACCATATTCACCTCACTCAAAGTCCCAGGGCAAACCCCATGTATACATGTAATGAATTAGGGATGGAGGTGATGTTGGGGTGACACCAGACCTTGTATCATTTATGCCTCTGGCAAGAAGAAACAGGAGGAAAGCTGGAGGCAATTTACAGCACACACTCATTTTGGTAGCATAATTATTAAAGTGGAATGTATGTTTCTTGCTAAAGAACATCATTTTTTTTTAATTCAAATATTTTTATTGGGTTTTTTCAGATATATAACAAAGTAATACATCAACATTTTGGTTCAATAATTTCATCCTACACATATATAAGACTTATATAAGTGACCAAAATACCTTACCAGTATCTATTATGATTTGTTCGTAGTACAATACAATACAACTAATAGTGTATTACTCTTGAATAATAAATGAATCCTTGTTTACCCCAAACGGGAACATTCTGTAAACAAGGGTAGGTTGCTAAACATTAGAAAAGGAGGAAAGGAAGGAAATGGAGAGGAAGTTACCGCATCAGTTCAATCTCTTAGTTATATGATCTACCTGAAACACAATATTAGTAGTTCTCGTTATTTTTCAGGAAATTTGAAGCTCTAGGATGTAAAGTCCATGCAAGCCAAACTTTTGTAAATTTAGCTATAGCATCATTTTTATGCGCTAGCATTAGTTCAAAATGGGCTATAGAATTGAGTTTTAGTATGACATCTGATAGGTTCGGAGCTAAAGTGGATTTCCATAATCTGGTTATGGTGAGTCTCATATTGGCTACTATACTCCTATAATTGATTGGGTAAATATCTAAGTTTAGACCTAATAAGGCCATTGCTGGTGTGAGTGCTATTAGATTTCCTGTAAGCGACGCTATAAATGAGGAAATTGACTTCCAAAAACTGGACAAAGCTTTACATCCCCATAATGTATGTAATAAATTACCTATTTGGGTATTACATCTCCAACATAGGGAAGATGAAGATGGGAACATTTTGGAAAGTCTGTATGGTGTTAAATACCAACGATTTGGTATTTTTTGGGAGTTTTCCCAGTGTTCCATGCAGGAGGATGCTGAGTTATTAATTCTTATGGCTTTGTACCATGTTTCCCATGAAAATGATTGGGAAAGATCACTCTCCCATTTAAGCATATTAGAAGTCTTTGTATTTGGGGGAAAGGAGGAGATGACTTTATAAAATAGTGATATGCCTCTTTTATTATTGATTTCGCTAGAGGTGAAGAAATTCCAGATCACCTTTGGAATCTCCATGGTCCTATTAGGATTAAAATTCTTAAGGTGTGGTTTGGAATTAAGCTTACCCGAGAAATGGGTCTTTTGAGTATCTGGCAGGTGATGAAAAAAATGTATTCCTTGTTTAATCCAGGGAGTCACATTAAGCCTTACTTTGCAATATTCAATAGTTCGCATTGGTAATGGAACCTAGACTGGGTCATTTATAGGTTGCAACTAGGTTAAAATAAACTTTCAGGCTGTTAAGGTAGCTTTAAGTGTTATGCCCCGTACACACGGTCGGATTTTCCGATGGACAATGTCCGATCGGAGCGTGTTGTCGGAAATTCCGACCGTGTGTGGGCGCCATCGGACATTTTCCATCGGATTTTCCGACACACAAAGTTGGACAGCAGGAGATAAAATTTTCCGACAACAAAATCCGATCGCGTCAATTCCGACCGTGTGTGGCCTGTTCCGACGCACAAAGTGCCACGCATGCTCAGAAGAAATTCCGACACGGGACAGCTCGTTCTGGTAAACTTAGCGTTCGCAATGGATACAGCACTTTCGTCACGCTGCAATGTAAAAAATGGTTTAATACAGCGCTTCTTATTTATAATGTGACAAGAATTAAGTAGTTTTGCTGCTCATATTCACACACACTTCTCACAAAGTTTTATTTGTGTTTTTTTAGTGGGCTTCCCTCAATATATTGTTATTAGTTGTCACATCTGACAGTTTTAGATTTTTTAGGTTTTTTTTTTTTTTTTGTTTTTAAGCCTTTTTTTTTTAAATGTTTGGATTTTTTCCAAGGCTGATCTTTGTTCAATGTTATTTTTATTTTTACTCCAGAATATTTTTGTGTGTGTTTTGTGTGTCAAGTTACCCCAACACCATTGATATCTTTTATTATTTAATCTCCAGGAGATTGTTTGGTGTTGGTGTCCCTTGTTCATTTCACATTGTATATTTGAAATGTACCTGAATCCTCACAAACAAACTGTCCTTTTTGAAGTAAAACACATAGGAGAGTATAATTCAAAACAAAAATCCTTTATTAAGGGATCAGAACCAAACAAAGAGGGAGGCAACACTGGATCAACAGGAGAAATTAGTGAAGCCTGGGACCCCCACGGCAGACATCAATTCTTAAACCTCAAAATTGGTGGCCTGAGGAGTCCATATGTAAGGGAGGGCAGTCTGGTCCGGGATTCACAGAGACTCGGATAGCAGCAGATGACATCTGTGTCCCCAGGATGTGGTACCACAAGAGGCTGCATCTTTTGGCCGACCAGACTGGATCCAGGGCAATCACTATCTGGTCTTCCTTTCACGCTTCCTTCCGGGCTGTGGCTGTGCAGGTGGAGATGTGGCAGGAGGAGGAGTAGGACCTGGAGGAGGAGGAGGAGGAGGAGGACTGGGGGGACCTGGAGGAGGACTGGGAGGACCTGGAGGAGAGGGAGGAGGAGGAGGAGGACCTGCAGGAGGAGAAGGAGGACCATCCCAAAGCTGTGTGTGAGGTGTAATTTGGCCCCTCACACCTTTCTCCAGAGCCTCTGATATGAGGGCCTGACACAAGGCTTTTTGGCCCTCCTCCATCCTCTGCATTTTATATGCTATGAATGCAGCAATGCTCTCCTGCCTGGTGTGTGGTGCTCCCAGGACCTCTGTAGCCCTCCAAAAGAATCTGATAGCCGCCACCTCTAGGGCACTCGTCCTACTGCCACTTTCTGTTTTCAGGTGTAGGGGAGGGACCTGCAGATCAGCCAGCCGGCTCGGCCCGGCCACCTCCTGGCTGAGACTTCCCTGTGTATGAAAAAGGGACATGGTTTTAGTTTTTGCATCATCAATCACAATCCTTAATTAGTACTCCCAAATAACATCTAGTTAACATCATTGATTGGACAAGCAGAAATATTTAGAGGAATGCTATACCTGGCTCAATCTGGGCTCCTCCACATGTGGCCTGGAAGGCCCAGGTTGGGCGTCAGAAGCCTCAGCCGGGGGGGAAGGAAGCGTGGAAGGAAGACTGGAGAGGGATGGCCTGGGTTCAGTCTGGCCTGCCAGAAAGTGCAGCCTGTCATAGTACAACATCCTGGGGACATAGATGTCATCTGCTGCTCCGGGTCTCTGTGAATCCAGGACTTTCTTGCGCTCCCTCAGATATGTGCTCCTCAGGCCACCAATGAAAATCTTTAAATAGGTGATGTCTGCCGTGGGGATCACCTGCTTCACAATTTCACACAATTGCTCCAGTGCTGCCTTCCTCTTTGCTTGGTTCTTGAAATGGGGGTGGGTAATCTCCCACAGACAGGGCAGCTCCCTTAGCATATCGATGAATAGTGACATGAAGTCAGTATCTCTCATTAAGATATCCATGTTCACTGCAAGACACAACACAAGACAAAGCCTAATGTCAGACCAAACTCTCCTAATCTTGTTACAATATAGGCCTCAATCTAGAAGCTGTATAGGCACAAGTTTGTCTCTTACCTTCGTTCTTACGATCGGCGCGTCCAATGCTCCTTCCTCCGCTCACAGATCGTACGTAATACGCACGCGTGTTACGCTTTATACACACTGCGCATGCATGTAACTCCGCCCGCCCCTGACGTTCTTTCTAGTGTATTCCCCGCCCCTTTTCGTTCGGCGCAGTGGGTGAAGAGCACATGGCGGAGTTACAGCAGGTGCGGGCTAATTGTAGCAATGAGGAGGAGGAGGAGGAAAGGCCGGATCCAGGCACGTCCCGATCCAGAAGGAGACGTTTTAAGGCCACAAATATGTCGTTTGGGGAGATGTTGGAGATGGTACACATCATGAGGAAGTCCGACTATGACGGAAAATATGGGCCTTACCCCAACCCCAACATCCGAAAGGCCAAAATCATTGGTAAAGTGGTCAGGAGTATAGAGTGGAATTTCGGGGTACGAAGGTCTAAAGATCAGCTCAGGAAGCGGTGGTCGGACCTGAAGTTGAGAGAGCCCGAGCAGTACCGAAAGATCCGGAGAGTGCTGCAAAAAAGTAAGTAGTTGTGCTGTGTTCATATTCTTTCTGTCTTTATTACGTTCGTTCTGCTCCATATGCTTTTATTAATTGTAACGTTTAAAAGGGCAACTTTAATGTTCATGGGCCCATTATTCGTTCGTATCAAACATTTTTATTTCGGCCTCTAGAACACCATTGTTTAGGCCATATGCATTTTCACACATTTTTTTGGGCCTACTTGGATGCCAAAGATTAGTTTGTGTAGATGGGTTTGTTACTAGAATGAAATGACAACTAGATTGTGTGTAAGGAGAGGACACTGAGCAGCTGTTTTCACATCTGGACACTGGAGCACTAGTGTGGGACACAAGAACACCATTTTTATTAGGGGGCCACACAGGTGCTCCAGTGTATACTATAGGGGGGTCTCCATCTGTGAAGCTTCTACCAAACAGGTAAAGTATTGCAGCTTGACAAAGGGCAATAAAAAAAATATACATCTTGGAACTCGGCTAAAATAGACAATTGTACCCCACTTCCGAGCAATGTTTCCTATTTCTAGTTCTGCCATCAAATATCTGTGTGCTAATTATACCATTTTTGTTTTACATAGGGGAGAAAAGACTCGGAGGACAGCCCTCATCCGAGGAGACCACAGACCCCCCACCTATGGAAGAAGGTGAAATACCCCCAAACGAAGAAGAAGAGCAGGAGGAAGAAGAAGACGTGGTGGAGATTGGCACCACAACAGGTGAGTGTCTGCGACCACAGGCTCAGGTAAAAGAGATGGATGGTGGCAGTTTTTTGAGATCTTTTTTTTTGTTCTTTATCTCTTTTTAGGTGATCGTGATGTGAGGGATCCTGAACGCTTTACTTCAGAAAGTGCCCAGATACTTATCGGGGAGATCATGGGGTGTAATCTCCAATTGCATAACATCCAGAACCAAATCAATGATGTTATTAAAAAAAATAATAACATCATTGATGTTTTGGGGCGAATTTAAACCCCACAAAATCACCTGTTTTATTAATGTGGTCCAATCTTTCAAAATGTTTTAAAATGTTTAGAAAAGCCAAATTTGGAGGATGCACACAGTGTGCCAACATGTGCTATCTGCCATCACGGGAGATCAATGGACGCGTTTTGGGGGTGCAACACCTTCCTCAATTATAAAGTCGCATTGAGGAAAGGCTTGCTCCCCCAAAACACGTCCCTTGATCCCCCCTGATGGCAGATAGCACATGTTGACATTCGTAAATTGGTGTGCATCTTCCAAATTTGGCTTTTCAAGGGGTGATTTCCCCCCATCTGAACGCTAGATCAAACCCAGTTCCTAAATACTGATGTCTGATCTAGCCTTCAGGCTTTACCATATGTGAACTTTGTAAGTTCAAGTTTTTTGGCTTTCTTGTTGGTTTTACACAGGCCTGTTTTATCTGAAATGGATATTTCGATTTTTGATAATGCTACTGCAAACATTGTTATACAACAAACATGTTGGTTTGTTTTAAAAACCTTTGGTAAATGCGCATGTGATTGTGCAGGTATAAAAAAGTGCCTTACTCAAGAATGTGTGGATTATTGTCTCAACACTACAACACTTTTGGGGTGATGTAATTGTTGTTTTATGCACAAATGGGGGTTATTTCCTAAGGGCAAATCCTCTTTGCACTACAAGTGCAGGTTCAGTGCAGTTGCAAGTGCACTTGTAGTGAAATGTGTTTTTGCATTTAGGAAGTATCAGCCAACACTGTTTTCTATAAGGTTACCCAATCACGACATTTTCTGCACTCAACACATTTCTGTCAGGGTCAGCTAAAACAAACACAAGCAGTAAATGTCCACCAATAATTTCTTTGGGTTGTTTTTTATTTGAAAAAGGTGTCACATATTGTCTGGCATATTGATAGCCCCCCTACCCGCAAAGAACTCCAGGTATCGTAACCGGACATCACGGCATTCAGGGAGGGCAAGCCAGGACGGCCGCTTTCAAGTGCCGTCATTGTGGATGTATTTGGGATTCCGGCCTCAGGCCCAACTGAGCCAGCATAGTTGGCTGAATGTTTTTGTAGAAAATTATGGAGAACACAGCAGGAAAGTATAATATGGTTCAGTTTATACTCCGCCATATGGATGGGTGTCATAAATAATCGGAACCGGCTGGCCAGGATTCCAAATGTGTTCTCCACCACTCTTCGGGCTCTGGCCAGCCGGTAATTAAAAACCCTCTGTTCCGGGGTGAGGGTCCTCATCCGGAATGGCCGCATCAGGTGGTCCCCCAGCGCAAACGCTTCATCAGCGACGAACACAAATGGGAGACCTTCAACATTGTCCTCTGGAGGTGGCAAGTCCAAGCTGCCATTCTGGAGACGCCTGTAGAACTCCGTCTGGGCGATCACTCCACCATCGGACATCCGGCCATTCTTCCCCACGTCCACATACAAGAAGTCGTAATTAGCCGACACCACCGCCAACATCACTATACTATTGAACCCCTTATAGTTGTAATAGTACGACCCCGAGTTGGGTGGTGGGACGATGTGGACGTGTTTCCCATCAATTGCCCCTCCGCAGTTAGGAAAGTCCCACCGCTGGGCAAAGTGGGAGGCCACAGTCTGCCATTCCTGTGGCGTGGAAGGAAACTGTTGAGGAAAAAACAATAAACATTACTATTTTTTCACAGAAACCTGGCAAGCAGATTATACACAAACATTATGGAGCAACCTCCAGATAGCATTTAATAGGGGAATTTAACAAGGCCAAAGTATAAGGTACACCTATCATATTCCCCCTCCCCCCCTCATGGGCCATTTCTAACATTATAGGGGGGGGGGACTCTTGGACAGGTAACCCTCTTCACTTCATTGACATTGAGAGATGAATGCCTAAATACAGGGTATTACTTGGAACAGCCCCTCCTTAGTTACACTATTGGCAGCCCACTGGACAGGTAAGAAGTGTCATAATACAAAGATATAAATACACACTGTACACATTTCAGGACATTTGGACATTCTGCTATTACTTATCAAGATAATAATAGGATACAAAAACTTTAAACAGTACCATTGGAAAGTATACAGGCAGGCCCTTGCACTACATGCTTTGGGGAATTCATCCATAAATCTGACCAGTAAAGAGGTGGGTATAGTGTGTATGGGTTTGGCAAAGTCAGCAGATAGATGATTGAAGATAGAGAATTGGGATCAGCTGACTTAGCAGTTGGGGGGAGGGAGGGTTACTAAAAATTTGGGGACACCACAAAAAAAAGCCTCTGCCACTCTGCCTGAATTTAAATCAAAAATAACATTTCCAAACATTTTAGGGGGTGTTTGGGGTAAAGCACTACTATGGAGCTGATAAAATACATTGTTAAGTGACTACATGAGGTGAATATAGGCCAGGAAACACCATGCTGGAGAGGTTATTGAAGGGCAAATATGTATGAAGGACCTAAAATAATAATTACATAAAAATCCTGCATGCATGAGGACAAAGGGGACATTCACAGCATATTACAATCATGGTAATTGGGGAATGAGGGAAGAAATACAATATATTATCAAACATTAAATACAATAAAATGGGATATAAAAGGATAAAAATCTATTCTCACGGATCTCACGGAGCAAAGGCATATGACAGAACTGGTCACGCTGAAGCAACCAATTCTTGGTCCATGAACTCCTCCCCACCCTGTTCGTGGACTGGACTTGTGTCAAGGTCAGGACCCCAACACCAAGCCCCCGCACAGCACGAACTCTACGAGGAGTACGCATACGCAACATGGCTAGAAAACGGTCGGCTGCTCAGAACGAAGTAACAGAACGCACTGAAGAACAGCAAGGCCTGTGAAGAGCGACCTGAAAAACAGCAACGAGCGGGCAAGATCACACAGAAAACTCTGATACGAACTCACTGCACGCACTGAAGAGCAGATACAAACCCACAAGCACAAACTGAACATCAGAAAACGATCTGAAAGCCACGAGTCTGAAAAAGCGCGAATCGTCTCTCACCAAACTTTTACTAACACGAGATTAGCAAAAGGAGCCCAAAGGGTGCCGCGCTTGGTTCTGAACTGGCCTTTTCTAGTCTCGTCGTACGTGCTTGACGTCACCGCGTTCTTGGCGATCGGAAATTCCGACAACTTTGTGCGACCGTGTGTAGGCAAAACAAGTTTGAGCCAACATCCGTCGGAAAAAATCCGAGGATTTTGTTGTCGGAATGTCCGAACAAAGTCCGACCGTGTGTACGGGGCATTAGGCAATTAGGTATATTCACTTTATGGAGTAGATAATAAGTGAAAGCTAAAGAACATAGATCATTACCTTTAACTAATTCACGTTCAATATTTAACCATAACTTATCATTTGAATAAGTAAAGCAATGCCTCATGTGATCAAGTAATGATGCATAGTAGTATAAGCATCAGGAAGATTCATGCCTCCTTTCGCTTTCGTCAAGGTCATAATCGAGAATGTAACCCTAGGTTTTTTTCCTTCCCAGATCAAGTTATTTCATTTCGAGTTGAATTGGCCAAAAAAACTTTACCGGTAATGGAATTGGAAGGGATCAGAAGTAATATAAAATTTTTGGTAGTATTTGCATCTTGAATGCCGATATTCTACCGATCCAGGATAAATTATTTTTTTGGATGAATTGGAGGTCTTGAGTGATTTGTTTTAGCAAAATAGTGTAATTGACCTCATACAACTTCTTAGTGGGATAAGTGAGGTGGATCCCTAAATATGAGATAGATGGCTTATCCCAGATATATATATAGTTTTGACACAAATCGTTAGCTTGATCTGGTGGAATATTCATTGGCAAGGCGTAACATTTGCTAGGATTTATTTTATAATAGGATACTATTCCAAAGGCCTCTAAAGTATTCTTGACTTCGCTCAGAGAAGTAACTGGAGATGAAAGTGTCAATATGATGTCATCCGCCAATAGTCCCAGTTTATGTTCTATTTGTCCAATTTTATACCACTAATTTTAGAATTGGTTCTGATAGTTTCTACAAGGGGTTCTGTCATTAATGAAAAATTGATAGGCGATAAGGGGCAACCTTGTTTGGTTCCGTTCGATAGTTTAAAAGTGCTTGAAATACTTCCTAACGTGAATACTTTAGCCGATGGTACCATGTAAAGGGACATTGTGGCTTCATAAATGAAACCGGAAAAGCCAAATTTCTTTAGGGTTTCTGCAATGTAATTCCAATGGACCCTATCGAATGCCTTCTCTGTGTCCAAACCAAGTAGCAGAAAAGGCATTTGTTTGTGTTCTTTGTGATTGATCAAGTTAAGCATTCTTCTAGTGCTATCGGGACTTTGACAAATCCCACTTGATCTGGACCAATAAGTTAGGGTGTTATTTCTATTAAACGGTTGGCTAAGACTTTAGAGTGAATTTTTAGGTCTGTATTCAATAATGAAATGGGTCTGTAATTAGAAGGTGGCGTTGGATCCTTTCCTGGCTTAGGAATTGTAATCATAACGTCTTTAAAGTGGATGAAAACCCGAATTTTTTTTTTTTTATGTCATAATGTAGAGTATAAGATTTCTACTAAAGGAGCTCTCTGCACACCAAGAATTTAATTTCTTCCAGACCTTCAAATAGATCTTGCGCGTCTCTTCTTTCCTAGAATTAACTGTGTTGTTACCAATCCTTCGGAAAACCCCTTACTTCTCAGCATGTCCTCTTCAGTAGCCAGGCAGCCAGATTCCACCTCTCCACCTGAGGGCAGCAGATTGCGCCTTGATAGAGTAGATCTTCCCTGACTGGCAATATGCAGGGTGGTTCCACCGCCAGCTTCTTTAGGACAGAGAACCATGGCCTCCTGGGCCAGTGTGGCGCTATCAAGATCAGGGTCGTGTCCTCTAACTGTAATTTCCTCAAGACCGCAGGCAACAGAACAGGAGGGGGGAAGGCATAGCATTTGGAAAAATGCCAACTCTGAGACAGAGCGTCTACCCCTATCGCCCCAGACCACCGGTTTAGGGAGAAGAAGAGGGGAGCTTTTGTGTTCTCTCCTGAAGCGAAAAGGTCCACACATGGGACCCCCCCACTTTTGGATAATCATCTTGTAGATGACTTGACTGAGGACCCAGTCGCTCTCCCTCAACTTCCTCCTGAGGAAGTCTGCTCTCTGGTTTAACTCCCCCTTTAAGTGAACTGCTGATAGTGAGGGCACCGTGACCTCGGCCCAACTGAAATTTGTTTCCGTCAGAGCCCAAAGGGAACCGTTTCTGGTGCCTCTCCATCGGTTGACGTAAGCAACAGCTGAGGAATTGTCTGAGCGGATCTGCACATGATGTCCCCGGAGCTCCTGTTGGAAAGCTCTGAGAGCCAGAAAAATGGCCCTCAGTTCTCTTCAGGTCGAGGACTGTCTTGCGTCCTCGACTCCCCAGGAGCCCTGCGCCAGACTCGACCCCAGGTGTGCTCCCCAACCTGTGCCGCTTGCGTCTGTTGTAACAATCTTGGACACAGGCAGTACATATTCCAGACCCTGCGATAGGTTTGCTGCCTTCCTCCACCACCACAGGGATCTCTTTACCCGTACTGGAATGAAAACCGCCGAGTTCAGGGACTTCTGAGTGCGGTCCCAAACTTCCAGAATGAACAACTGTAAAGGGCGGAAGTGCAATCCTGCCCACCTTACTGCTTGGAGGGCAGCTGTCAGCAATCCCAAGGCTGACATGGCCTTTCTTATGGAGATTTGTTGATTGCCCTGCAAGACTGCCAAGGCTCTGTCTATTTTGCAATTTTTTTCTTCAGGAAGAAAAACTCTCAGTTGGGTTGAGTCCAGGATGTAACCTAGGAAGGTAATCCCCTGGGATGGAACCAGGCTGGATTTCTCCAAATTTAAGAACCATCCCAGATGTTCCAACATACCCATTGCCATCTGCAAATCCTGGACCAGCTGCTCCGGCGAAGGAGCAAAAAGGAGCAGGTCGTCCAGGTATGCGACTACCGATATTCCCTGAAGACGCAGAAAAGCCAGAGCCTCCACCATAACCATATCCGGGGCGAAGAGGATAGCCCAAAGGGGAGGGCTTGGAACTGAAGATGCACTACTTCCTCCCCGCACCTTACTGCCAGTCTGGGGAATTTCTGACTGTCCTCTGTGATCGGAATGTGCAGATAGGCGTCCCTTAGATCTATGGGTGCCATGTAGCAATTCGGAGGAAGTAGTGTTTTCACAGAAAAAATCGAATCCATCCAAAGATTGATAGGTTCAGGGGTTTCAAGTTCAGGATGAGCCTGAATTTCCCCGAAGGCTTCAGAACCACAAAGATGTGGGAATAGAAACCCCTGCCTATTCCTCCGGATGGGACACGTGATATTACATCCTGCTGTTCTAGATCCTCCAGTGAGGCTAGTAATGCCGCCGCCTTCTCCGCACACGTTGGCAAGTCCGTAACTAGCAGCCTGTGTGGGGGGGCTTGAGAATTCTAATCTGTACCCCCTCCTTACAATCCCTAGAATAAACAGATTGGAGGTAACTGACTCCCACTGTGAGAGGAAGGCCCCCAGTCTTCCTCCCACTGGGGTTAACCTGTCATTGGGGTTTTCGGGGCTGTTCATGAGGGCGAAAAATCGCTCCCCCCGCTCCCTCTGCCCTTGTTGGTCCAAACTGTTTTCTGAGACTCTGCTCTCGGAAAATTAAACTTCCTTTGTGAGCGAGTTTTCTTTTTAGGCTGTTCCCCCAACTATTTCTTTAAGGGGAAGACCTTCTTTTTATCAGCCGTTCGATCAAGAACAGCCTCCAGATCCGGACCGAACAGTAAGTCCCCGTGAAAGGGACTCCGCAAAGCTTGATTTTTGAAGCATTGTCCCCTTGCCAGGTCTTTAACCAAAGAGCTCTCCTGGCTGAATTGGCCAAAGCAGAAGATCTAGCAGACATGTGGAAAGACTCCGCTGAGGTGTCAGCAATGTATGCGATCCCCTTCAAAAGCATTGGGAAGGAGGAGAGAATCGTCTCCTTAGCAGTCCCAGCTTCAATATGAGCTTTTATATGTGTTAGCCAGTGCTCCATGTTACGTGCCACCACTGTGACGGCCATGGCAGGCTTAAGGTTGCCTAGAGAGGAATCCCAGGACTTTTTAAGTAGAGAATCCATCCGCTTGTCAATGGGGTCTGCAAGCACCCCCATATCTTCAAACGCCAAGTCTGTTTTTCTGGATACCTGAGAGAAGGCTGCATCCAGTCTAGGTGACTTGTTCCAAACAGCAGCTTCATCCTCTGAAAAAGGGAATCTGCGCTTTAAGGCTCTAGAAAAGAAAGGTTTCCTTTCTGGGTCCCGCCATTCCTTTTTAATGGTGTCTACTAGGACCTCATGTACCGGAAATACCTTTTTCTTCTGCTCTCCAAGATCCACGTACATTTGGTCATGTAAAGACAGAGATTTCTTCAATGCATTTATTGCACAAAACCTTCCCCCAGGACTCCCCTAAAGTACTCCTACATGATGGGCACTTTCTTTTGCACACATGCAAGGTGTTTGTTTTTTTCTGCAGATTTGTCCTGAAACCACAAAACAAGCCCCGCCAGCATCAGCAACAGTCTCTTTTAAAAAAAAATATTATGTGACCAACACCAGGAGTGCACCCCCCAGGACCAACCACCACCAGGGTCCCAAACGTGCCTCTCCTCCCCTCTGACCACTAGGAGGGGGGTTCACCCGTGGAGCTAAGTGGGAACATGGTAAGGGAACACCACCCCAGGGTTCCACTTACCTTAGTGTGGCTGGTGCTGGCGTCACCCGGCACAGAACGGGAACCATCAGTCTCCGACATCCCTCTGGCCAGAGGAGTGGTCCGCCTCAGGATGTTCCTTTGGCTGTCACTACAGCCTTAACAGAGCCCGCACCAGCCGTCGCGCCATTTGTTTTCCGTCCCGCAGGCCGGAACCGGAAGCCGCGGGCCAAACGGAAGTGCCCGCCCTGCCGGAAATGACGTTGCCCGTTGAGCTCCATGCTGACTCCCCAGAGCGAGGGGGATCTGGACACCTCCACATCGCCCTCCCCAGGCTGCGGAGAGACGAATGCCCAGGCCTCCACATTCCCCAAGGGAGGACAGGGAGCGCAATGCCACCGCAAGTAACTAGACTCCCCATCCATCCTGCTGTGTATGAGACCTCTGTCTCTCTTTCCAGGATTACACCGGCCTCAGCCTCCCCAGCTGAATTAGCCCAGGTTCCTAGTGATGTCTACTTGCTAGAGGAAACACCAAAACTGACGGGCTGGAGGGAAGGAGCGACTTAAAGGTCTGGTGGAGGCGCTGTTTCCTAAGAGGGGAGGAGCCGAGGTCTCTCAAGTGTGCTGTCCTGAAAGATGAAATAGGGAAAACATTGTCAAATCCTCCCCCTTGGTGTGATTGACAGGTTATTTACATATCTCATGCACTAGCCTGAGACAGGCACATCCTGTGTAAAAAGTTCACAATACACATCCCCCTCCCCTCCCCCCCAGCTCTCCCAGGATTGGGGAATGACATGGGGGACGGAGGAGAACAGGGTGCTGGAGGAGCAGGAAGACATGGGGGACAGTCAGGGATGATCGGTGTGACGGGGACAGCTGAGAGCACTGATCCCCCCTGCTTGGCTTTTCAGGTGAAAGCTGCGGGAGGGAGGAGGAGAAGCAGATGATGAAAAGCATGCGGGGGGGGTCGGTGCTCACAGCTGTCCCATCTCACCGATCATCCCCGACTGTCACGGGACATCAATGTGTGTTTACTGAAATGACAGGGGATGTGAGCGCGCTCTGCTTTTACCCAGAACGCGATCTGCCTCTCCTGTGCACGCTCTGGCCAAGGGGAGTGTAGAGGTGAGTGGGGAGTCTGCTGATATCATGACTCGCCCCACCGAATGCCGAACAACAGACCCGCCCACTGAATCTGAACTTTTTTGGGGTTTCAAACAGCTAAAGGGGGGACATTTGACAGGTTAGGATACATGCAGGAGGCATGTATATCCTTATAGATCACCACTATGGCAGTACTTTAGAATTGATGAGAGTGGGTTTACATCCACTTTAAGCTTCAGTCTATGGGCAGTCCCTTGGCCTCATCGTGTCATTCTGCATAAGTTGTGCTTGTTTATCTGCAGTCTTCTCTTTTCTATATCTGTTCAGGGGCCTGGGCCTGTGCAGCCTCCCTGCCACATTTTGTTTTACACCGGGGGGTATATAAAAGAACGAACCATCCATTTTCCTTCTGCGCCCTCTGAAAGCATGCTTCTTCTCCTCCCTCCTGCATTCAGGGACTGCAGGAGGGAAATGGAGAGGATCAGTTCCTGTATATTCTGCCCCCTCCTGTCCAGGTTACTCATCTCTGCTGGCTGGGCCCCCTTTGTGCTCCCCTGACCGCCCCCGGTAGTGCTGCCAATTTCCATCCTCACCTGCTGGTTGATGCAGGGGATGTTTCAGGA
Organism: Aquarana catesbeiana; assembly: GCF_042186555.1. Taxonomy (NCBI): domain Eukaryota; kingdom Metazoa; phylum Chordata; class Amphibia; order Anura; family Ranidae; genus Aquarana; species Aquarana catesbeiana. The sequence goes on along the minus strand of NC_133327.1, from coordinate 439,980,810 downwards.
TGGACAGTGGGGAAGGGACTGCCTCCAGGCAGTCACAAAAAAAAATGTAAAACTGGCCCTTTAAAAAAAATAAAAAATAAAAAAAAGGTCTATAAGTGCACTGCGTTCAGACACCAGACACAGTGCTCTTATGGGAAGCGCCACGTCTATGCAATCACAAGATTGCAGACGCGCCGCTTCATTTGCGGGCTTTTGTCCCACCTTGCGGCGCATTCCGAAGCTCCAACTAGCTTCCGCCTGGCGCCCGTAGTATCTATTACTACTATGGCCGGGTGGTTTGATTGACATCCAAGTTAGATGTCACTTCCGGTTTTCTCTCTCCTATCGTGCCCGAGAGAGAAAACTGGAGTATGAGGAGCGGACTCCTCCATCGCCGCTGCCAGTGCCTATCTGAAGGATACACCGCAGGAGAGGACACCACAGCATGGTAAGTGCCGGTCCGGACCTCCCACAGAGGGAGGGGGGGATTTGATGGGACACAGGCTGCATTTGATGGGACACAGGCTGCATTTGATGGGACAAAAGCTGCATTTGATGGGACACAGGCTGCATTTGATGGGGCACAGGCTGCATTTGATGGGGCACAGCCTGAATTTGACACTATCCTCACCCTGTTGATCTTTGATCTCTTTCATGTTGTTCAGATAGATCTCCACCTCTCAAAGGGTGCCTACCCTTGCTCCAGGACAGAGGTCCTCAAACTACGGCCCGCCAAAGTCATTTACCCGGCCTGCTCGTTAGGGCCGGCCCTACCATGGGTCTCGCTCCCGCAAGCCTCCTCCGCCGCTGTCATTAGTGAACAGTGGCAAGCAGGAGGCAGCCCAGGACGCAGGGCAGGAGGAGGAGTCGCCCAAACTAACCTCTGATGTGAAACCTGCAGTTGATTGGTTGCCAGGACATAGGGAAACCAATCACCAGCTTGCCAATGTGAATGGTCACTCTGCCAGCTCCCACTGCCAGCCTCCATCCAGAACTGCACCGCCCTCTGCTCTCGGCTGGTAGGACACAGCTATGGGAGGTAAAAGGCGGGGGGGCAGAGGTCACTGTTATAGGGGAAAGGGGGGCAGAGCAGAGGACACCACTATGTGTGTGGGGGGGAGGTGATGTGAAGAGGACAGAGGACACTGTCGTGGGCAGGACCACCCCCATAGCAGTGTCCTCTGCCACCCCTCACATCATTACCCACCCCTTCTGATCCCTGCATTCTGAGCCTAGCGCACACCTAATCCCTGTATTCTGAGCATGACGCACAACTGATCCCTGTGTTGTGAGCGTGATGCACACCTGATCCCTGCATTCTGCATGTTGTGGAAATTGTATTAAGATGTATTTAATATGTATTGTCACAGTGTCTCCCAGTGTTCTAAAGAGCGGACTGGGGAAGACTGACAACAGTTGAGACCTGTTTGATAGTGGAAAGCTTCCTGAGGTTGCAGAGAGGTGTTTGCAGAGTGGGGATATGTCCGCCAGCGAAGGGCCCCTGTGCAATGCACAAACGATCATCTGGGGGGATGTGTTCACTCTGTGAAGACATTATCGGTTATGCGAGGATGTACGCTCGTGTCGCTCTGTGTGTCTGATCAGCACGAGGAGGGGCTTTAGCGTGTTCCTGCAGATAATCTCCCATCAGCAGGAATGGTAGAATAATCTGGGTATGCACTGTTCTCTGAACAATGCAGAATAAGGATTCACGCCAACAGTAAAAACGGGAGTCTTTGTGTGCGTTGTGGTTGGGGGCAGTGTTCATGATTTCAAGGTCAGCCATGTGGCTTTCTTTGTCTTAATGGAGAGCATGGCTTACAGGTACAGGGGGCGGGAAATTATACACACTGCCCCGGCATATACACACTCATACACTACCCTAGTCTTTGTTCATTGGTTGAGATTTTGTATAACTCCTCCTGTTTGAAGGAATGCCTGTGCTTGATTGGCCGATTGTGAAGCCATCAAGCTCTATTAATAAATAAAAACACAAAGCGCTGTGATGATTAACTAATAAATATACACATCAAAAAAGTGAGGCTGCTATCAAAAAAGAAGTGTTCAGAATCACTGAAAATATATAAATAAAATTGTGTTTGAAGCGCTTCACAATGTGATTAAATAGATGAAAAATTGGCTCTTAAAACACTGGTTGCCATATACTAAAAATAATCCAGCAGTGAAACAAATGCAATATAAAAAATTGTGACACCATGTGCATAAATAAATACAAATAAATAAATAAATAAATAAATGTGTTAAATATTAAGTCACTTCTAGTGATATTCCAAAAAGCGTGAATAAATATATTGGATGATATTCCAAAAAGCGTGAATAAATATATCAGATAACCAAATCCACATAAAGATTAGCTTTAGTCCCAATAACACAGTTCTTCAATAGCACACAATTGGGGTGCTCATTGGCAGTTTTAAACGACAATGTTCCTTTGCTTTAGTCACATCAGATGTAATGATCACCGTCAGACATCATATGTAAAGCAGATAAAAGAAAGATATCATTGCGCAATGCTCTTAATAACAGGTACACAAGCAAACATGTTTTAGATCCACTCACGTGCGCCCAATAGTAAAAAGCATATGCAGGTGTATAGAGCAGTCAGCCGCCTCGGACAAGAGCAGAATTGCTGCCGTACACAGCTAGATACTGACAGTCTGCACAGTGCGTCCTTGGCTCCTCCCGCGCGTTGCGTCACGGTCACGTGACTTTTTCAAGGATCCTTTTTCAAGGATTGCGCAATGATATCTTTCTTTTATCTGCTTTACATATGATGTCTGACGGTGATCATTACATCTGATGTAACTAAAGCAAAGGAACATTGTCATTTAAAACTGCCAATGAGCACCCCAATTAAGCAATTGTGTGCTATTGAAGAACTGTGTTATTGGGACTAAAGCTAATCTTTATGTGGATTTGGTTATCTGATATATTTATTCACGCTTTTTGGAATATCATCCGATATATTTATTCACGCTTTTTGGAATATCACTAGAAGTGACTTAATATTTAACACATTAGAATTTATTTATTTATTTATTTGTATTTATTTATGCACATGGTGTCACAATTTTTTATATTGCATTTATTTCACTGCTGAATTATTTTTAGTATATGGCTACCAGTGTTTTAAGAGCCAATTTTTCATCTATTTAATCACATTGTGAAGCGCTTCAAACACAATTTTATTCATCAAGCTCTATTGTCATTATTATTATAAATAAACACAGGCTCTCCAGAAACAAGTCTGCCTGTGGAGCTAAGGATGTGAGGACGGTTGTTATGTCTGTGTTACTTAGGAAGATACAGGTGTACACAGATGCATTATACCAAAAGCCTGAAAGGGCGCTTTATTAGCGCAGGAGACATGGATTACGCATAGCGTATAGAGAAATGTTCCACGTCAGATGGCGAGCCTTTTATGGAGCAAACAGAACCTCCTACACACCAGAAGAGGAGGGGGAGAGCAGATCCCAGTCCAGGACATCAAACCATTTGAAATCCTTTGTTGTCCTGAGGCAAAGGGGTTTGTTTTCTCTCTCCGCTGTGTTAGGTAGGTTCTGCTTTGCAAAATAACTAATTTTTCATCTTTTGGTATAATGGCAGAATTTTAATTGTACGATTGTCATTGTAGATGGGTCTATTGTTTGGGATACTTACCTCCTCTATAGGACACATTTAATACAACCTAAAATGTTTGTGTAAGTAACTCTATGTTGTGTAATAAGTTTGTGATGTATATGAGAAAGAGAAATGTATGAATTGTGACTATTCCCTATGTATGGGACAAGTAGATTGCATCAGTTGTGAAGATTGTTTAAATGACTCAAGGCACAGATGGTTTGTATTGAAGTCGTTTTGAAATGATCTTGTAGAAAGTCCTTTGAAAATGGCTGCCACATATTCAAGTGGCCATGTGGCTGAGGGGGGAAGGATGGCCATGCATTGCTGGGAAATCACTTACAATAGGAGCTGTTTGTTGAAAGGACTATGCCCTGTGGGTGGTCTCAGGTTTCTGGGCAACAGCATGGGGGAGCTCTATTGTTTTGAGATGAAAAGATCATGCATGCAACCATCGCTGTTTGTATTTCTCAATGTCTTGTTCCTGTGGAAGCTAATGCCAGAGTTAAGTATTGTTTGTATTTGGGAGAGTATGTTTTAAAGCGTGTTATTTCGTGTTTTATGTAACTTTGGCATTTTTGAATTTGTTGTTTGGTTGGTTAGCCTATGTTTTGGTCCTCCTATGGGCCCCAGTTGATGTAGCCTAAAGTGTATGTCTACGGTTAAGTGTTTATTCGGTGTCTCAATTGTGTAGTCAGTTTTTGTGGGGAGAAATTTCGGTTTTCTAGTGAAAAAATCTCAGTTTGTGTTGGTTTTGGCAGGATCAGCGACTTTTTTTTTTTTTTTTTCCTTTAATGTCGGCCATTTCGTTGTAGTCCGGATTTCATCCACCATGTTGTCGTGGTCCGATTTTCGATTGTTGCAACTGCCATTTTGTTTCTGCTGAGTTTTGGTTCTGGGTGGAATTGCTCTGCTTTTGGGCCAGGTTTCAGCGTTTAGTAAGGTTGAGTCATCTTTTTGCAGGGGTTTCAGTTTTTGGCTTTGGTTGCGTTGTGCAGTATTTCGGTCTCAAAACTTGTGGTCTGACTGCCCATGGGGATAAGGGAGTTGAGGGGGATTCCCTCCCATTTGCAATATGGGGGGTTTATTTCACCCTTTCCTGGACAAAAGTTTTTTTTTTTTTTTTAGAAATGTTGAAGTTTCCTATATTATGTTATAAAGTCCAGAGGTGGTATGTGTTGCCATAACTATTTTTTTAGTGTCTTGATAGACATAAAAGTTCACTGAAGCCAGGCTTCCCCTCCTCCTTCCCCTTCCTGTCCATTGATATGTAAATAAGCCAGTTTGATAGTTTTTTTTAGAGCTGAGCAGAGAACAGGAAGTTCTTTGCAGGATGTGATGTATCAACAGGAAGTTGGTGGGAGGGTCTTGGGGTCTTTTGGAACAAGCATGTGAACAAAGGGACTTGTGTTTGGAAGGACCATGGAAATCACTTTGGTTTTTAAATTTAATTCCTGTTGTTTTGCGAAGTTTCATACTGTAATACAGTTTTGGGTAGAGAGTAAACGGGAGGCATCCACATTATTGTTGTAACATCTAGATATAGATAAAAGCCATAATATTGTTTTGAATAGTGGAGGATTTCATCATGCTTTGTAGTTGTCTGACAAACACGTTATAGGGCTGTAAATCGTGAGACCGGTCGGGCCAGGTATAATAATCGGAAATCCGGTGCGCGATTGTATTAGCATAATGTGAGGAGTAGTTTCTAGCAGCCCAGTCAGGCCTTGTATAATAATCGGAATTCCGTGGGCCGGTTATAGTTATAAAGGCACAAGCAATAACCGTTCCGAAAGTAAAGAGCAGGGTTCTCTAGGCACAGAGTCTGCCAAAAAAAACGTTTTGAATCGTATGGGTAATGAGCCATCCATGTGTCAGGGCTGGGCTCAGCCTTTCCTTCTCTGAGCTGGCCGCTTAGCTATCGGCTAATTGCCAGCTCCTATCTCTCCACAGATACCCAGCTCTTGATGATATCTTGCTCGTCAGTCCTGCCTACCTGCTGTCCAGCCCAGAAGATCTCTACCTTCGCCTTTGTCAACATCACAGAGACACTCTTCTGCATTCCTGTTTAAAGACTTGCTTGGCTGACATCCTTCTGGCTCCAGATCCTGCTTGCTGTTTTACTATGCTCATCTCCGGCTCCCTGACGTTTGGCTTGTCTGACTATCCGTTCCGGTTCCTGAACTCTGGCTATGTTTTGACTACATTTGTTCTATTTACTTTTATTATTAAACAAGTGTGATTTAACTGTACTTCTGTGGGGATAAGGGAGTTGAGGGGGATTCCCTCCCATTTGCAATATGGGGGGTTTATTTCACCCTTTCCTGGACAAAAGTTTTTTTTTTTTTTTTTAGAAATGTTGAAGTTTCCTATATTATGTTATAAAGTCCAGAGGTGGTATGTGTTGCCATAACTATTTTTTTAGTGTCTTGATAGACATAAAAGTTCACTGAAGCCAGGCTTCCCCTCCTCCTTCCCCTTCCTGTCCATTGATATGTAAATAAGCCAGTTTGATAGTTTTTTTTAGAGCTGAGCAGAGAACAGGAAGTTCTTTGCAGGATGTGATGTATCAACAGGAAGTTGGTGGGAGGGTCTTGGGGTCTTTTGGAACAAGCATGTGAACAAAGGGACTTGTGTTTGGAAGGACCATGGAAATCACTTTGGTTTTTAAATTTAATTCCTGTTGTTTTGCGAAGTTTCATACTGTAATACAGTTTTGGGTAGAGAGTAAACGGGAGGCATCCACATTATTGTTGTAACATCTAGATATAGATAAAAGCCATAATATTGTTTTGAATAGTGGAGGATTTCATCATGCTTTGTAGTTGTCTGACAAACACGTTATAGGGCTGTAAATCGTGAGACCGGTCGGGCCAGGTATAATAATCGGAAATCCGGTGCGCGATTGTATTAGCATAATGTGAGGAGTAGTTTCTAGCAGCCCAGTCAGGCCTTGTATAATAATCGGAATTCCGTGGGCCGGTTATAGTTATAAAGGCACAAGCAATAACCGTTCCGAAAGTAAAGAGCAGGGTTCTCTAGGCACAGAGTCTGCCAAAAAAAACGTTTTGAATCGTATGGGTAATGAGCCATCCATGTGTCAGGGCTGGGCTCAGCCTTTCCTTCTCTGAGCTGGCCGCTTAGCTATCGGCTAATTGCCAGCTCCTATCTCTCCACAGATACCCAGCTCTTGATGATATCTTGCTCGTCAGTCCTGCCTACCTGCTGTCCAGCCCAGAGGATCTCTACCTTCGCCTTTGTCAACATCACAGAGACACTCTTCTGCATTCCTGTTTAAAGACTTGCTTGGCTGACATCCTTCTGGCTCCAGATCCTGCTTGCTGTTTTACTATGCTCATCTCCGGCTCCCTGACGTTTGGCTTGTCTGACTATCCGTTCCGGTTCCTGAACTCTGGCTATGTTTTGACTACATTTGTTCTATTTACTTTTATTATTAAACAAGTGTGATTTAACTGTACTTCAAGGCAACGATGGAGAAACAGTTGGAATTGGTGAAATTTCATGGTTTCTGACACCATGGTGGGAACCAGGTACTCCAGTCAGACAGCTGCATAGTACATGAAATTTGGGTATGGGGCTAAGGCCATTAGACCCCTTAAAGATTGGCATACATGGTCAGAGGGTACAGTAAGGTGTATTCCTTTGGAAGGTGCTTTTGATGTCTGGAGGTATGCGACTCCAGAACAAAAATACCTTGGAAGTAGCTCAGCTGTGGCTTCATAAATCTGTAATGAGTGGGTTGGATGTGTAGTACACGCTTGTGTGGTTAAAATTCTCACGCCTGTTTTTCAACTTTGTGTGGCTGGCCCATGCAAGGTTTTCAAGCTGCTCTCGTTTTTTTCCCATTGTATTTTTTGCTATTGTTAAAAGAGTGAATGCAGCATTACATCTGGTTGTTTTTTTTATTTTTGTTTTGGAAACTATGAAATATCTCCCTCACATTTGTATCTAAATGTTTGTCTCATGTTTTAGTCTTCTCATTGTTTGTATGTAGCAATATGTTAGAACCCACCCTTCTGCGTGTCACGTCTGTTGTATTTATGTAGGAACGTGAAACTAAAGGCCCGTACACACGATCAGACTTTCCGACAGGAAATGTTGGATGTCAGGCTGTTGGCGGAAAATCCGACCGTGTGTATGCTCCATCGGACAATTGATGTCGGACTTTCCGCCAACAAATGTTGGCTAGCATGTTTTCAAATTTTCCGCCAACAAATGTGTATTGTTGGATTTTCCAATCGTGTGTACACAAGTCCGCTGGACAAAAGTCCAAAGTACAAACACGCATGCTCGGAAGCAAGGATGAGCCAGAAGCGCTCTGTCTTGTAAAACTAGCGTTCATAATGGAGATATCACATTTGTGACATGGCAAATTATGAAATCTCTCAATGCAGCGCATTCTCTTCTTATTTATAATGGTACAATAATGAAGCTGCTTTGCTGGTGATATTCACAGAGTTCTGACAAACGTATTTACTTATTTTTTTCTAGTGATCTCCAGAATAATATATATATTTTTTTTCTAGTGATCTCCAGAGTAATATTTTTTTGTGTGTGTCAAGTTACCACAACACCATTATTATCTCGTATTTTTTAACCTTAAAGATACAACTATGTTGATGTCCCTTGTTAATATGATATTGTATTTTTGAAATGTACCTGCCTACGCACAAACTGTCCTTTTTTAAGTAAAACATATAGCCAAGAATTTTGCAAAATCAAAATTTTTTATTCAATAGGGAGCACAAGGTCATATCAAAATCAAGAGGAAGGCAACGATGGAGAAACAGTTGGAATTGGTGAAGCATTTGTACCCCAAGGCAGACATCAATTATTTGACTGTCAAAATTGGTAACCTAAGGAGTCCATTTAATAGGGAGCACAATATGGTCCTGGACTCCGAGAGATCGGGAGCAGCAGCAGATGACATATGTCCCGAGGCTGTGGTCTTCCAAAAGTTTGCGTTTTTTGCCAGACCATACTGAACCCAGGCCATTGCTCTCAACACTTCCTTCCACACAAATGAAAGAAATTAAATCAAAAATGCATTCTCTGCACCCCCCCCCCCCCAAAAAAAAAGATAAACTCAAATTAAACAAAAAGAAAATTATAAATGATATTGGGGATAATCCCCAGCCCAGTGGCCTTGTTGGGGGTGTTGATGCTGCATTGGCCACAGTCCGCCATGCTGCTGTGGTGGGTGGGGTGGCTGTGTTGTTGGTGGAGGTGGTGGAGGAGGATGGTCAAATTCTCATAAGTGCATTTTAGGGTTGATTTGGCCCTTCTTCCCCTTGTCCAGGACCTTAAGGATTATTTCTTCACACATAATGTGCTGGTCCTCCTCCATCTCTTTTAGTTTGTTGCCCGTCATGCAGCCAAAAGCCTCCTGGGAATCAGGGGCCTTGCTAATCGCAGTTGTTGCATGCCATAGAAATGCAGCTGTGGCCTCATCCAGGTTCCTGGACTTCCTGGCACTTTTTGTTGGAGGGCCAAGGGGAGGAACCTGGCATTCAGTCAGGCTGCTTGGCATGGCCTCCTCTTGGCTTTGGTTGAGACTTTCCTGTGTAGGAAAATGGTATATAGTTTTAGGTTTTTGGTCATCAATGGCACACAATTTTGAGCTCATGACTGTTGCAAATTGAATGTTAACAAATAGAAATGACTATCATTCTGACCCCAGCATTTTTCATTCTTGTCCCAAACATTTTTGGCCTCTACTGTCTATTGATATGTAAACCACTTTGTTAAAGCAGAAATTTGAGATCAATAACATATAGTTAACCTCATTCAATTTTTGACAACAAATATGTTCAAAATGCTATACCTGGGCTCCTCCACATCTTCTTCCTGTGTGGAAGGCCCAGGGTGGACCTCAGGAGCCTCAGCTGATGTGGAAGGAAGTGTTGAGAGTGATGGCCTGGGTTTGGTCTGGTCTGACAAAAATCGCAGGCTGTTTTAGTACCACAGCCTGGGGCCATATAGGTCATCTGCTGATGCTCCAGATCTCTGGGAATCCTGGATCTTCTTGCGCTCCCTATTATATGTGCTCTGCTGGCTACCAATTTTGTCATTCAAATAATTGATGTCTGCCGTGGGATACTCAGGCTTCACCAATTCCAACAGTTTCTCCATCGCTGCCATACTCTTGATTTTATTTAAGTAATCCTTGCATTTAACTTGCCATAGACATGGCAGCTCCCGGTATTGTTTGATGAAGTCTGGGAGGAAGTCAGGGGCAGTAAATGTATCCACCATTTTTTCTGCAAGACACAACACAAACCCTAATGTCAGGCTAAACTCTCATAATCTTGTCCCAATATAGGCCTCAATCTATAAGCAGTATAGGTCACTAACCACTGATGCCCCAATTTACAATTGTACCTTCGTTTCAACGTTCCTTTGCGTGACAACGATCTTCCGTCCTCCACTCACAGATCGTACCTACGTTCATTACACTGACCGCGTGTTATGGCTTTATATACACTGCGCATGCGTGAAACTCCGCCTATGTCCTTCTTTCTAGTGTATTCCCCGCCTTTTCTCTTCCAGGGCAGTGGGAGAGCAAATGGCGGCGAGACAGCAGGTGTGTGCTGATAGCAGCAACGATGAAAGCCCAGAGCAAGAAATGTCCACATCCAGGAGGAGATATAAGGCCCCAAATATGTCTTTTGAAGAAATGGTGGAGATGGTGGACATCTTAAAGAGGACAGACTATGATGGGAAGCATGGGCCTTACAGAAACCCAAATGTCAGAAAGGCCAAGATCATGGCTAAAGTTGTGAGAATTCTGCACAGGAATTTTGGGGTACGACGATCCAAGGATCAAATGCTGGTCAGATCTTAAATTGAGAGAGCAAGATCAGTATTAGAAAGATCAGATCAAAGAAAGTGCTGCAAAAAAGTAAGTATTTGTCATGTGTTATTATTATTATTATTATACAGGATTTATATAGCGCCAACAGTTTACGTAACGCTTTACAACTTGAGGGTAGACAGTACAAATACAATACACTTTAATACAGTAGGAATCAGAGGGCCCTGCTCCTTAGAGCTTACAATCCAAGAGTCAAGGTCAAGACATACAAAAGGTAATAACTGTGGGTGATGTGCTGATTGAGAAGATAAATGTACAGTTGTTAGGTGGGGGCCAGATAGGCTTCTCTGAAGAGATGAGTTTTCAGGGATCGTCTGAAAGTGGATAAAGTAGGAGAAAATCGTACAGATTGGGGTAGAGCATTCCAGAGGATGGGAGAGGCTCTGGAGAGGTCCTGAAGGCGAGCATGGGATGAGGTGACAAGGGAGTTTGAGAGCAGGAGCGAAGACAACGATTAGGTTGGTATTTTGAGACTAGGTTAGAGATGTAGCTGGGGGCCAGGTTGTGGATGGCTTTGTAAGTTATAGTTAGTATCTTGAATTTAATTCAGTGACTGAGTGGCAGCCAATGAAGGGATTGGCAGAGGGGTATAGCAGACGCTGAGCGGTTATTATTATTATTAATATTATTATTACTTTCGTGCTGGTCCATGTACTTTTCTTTACTGTTGTACAGTTTAAAATGCCAAGTTTGAGGTTTGTGGACACAGGAATCGTTTGTGGGACATTAAACATCATTCATTCGACCACTAATACGTCGTTTTTGGGATATGCAGGTTAACTACATTTGTTCAGGCCTATTTTGATTAAAATAAGTTTATTACATTGTTGTCTAGATGTGTTTGAAACTATAATGAAATGTCAGGAGAGGACACTCAGCAGCTGTTTACGCATCTGGATGCAGGAGCACTAGTGTGGGACACCATAACACCCTTGTTATGGTGTCCCACGCAGGATACTAGGGGTCTCTCCATGTGTGAAACTTGCACAAAACAGGTAAGTATTCCAGCTTTTGAAACTGAAAAAATCATGTATTCAGATTGGAACTCTGCCAAAACAGACAATTGGAAGACACTCCCAAGCAAAGTTTCATATTACTATTTCTAGCCTAACATATCTGTCTACTAAGTATACCTTTTTTGTATTCGCATAGGGGAGAAAAGAAGAGGGACATCTGGGGACACCAGTAACCCAGCACCTACTGAACATCCTGAAGAAAGGCAACTCACCACACACCCTGAAGATGTGGATGCTGATGTGCAGGAAGTACTGGGTGAAGTTGTAGAAATGGTGTCGACCACAGGTCAGTGTCTGAGACCACAGCTTCAGGTAATAGATGGATGCCTGTATATTTTTAATACATGGTGTGTTTTTTTTTTATTTTTAGGTGATGTGGATGTTGTGGAAGAAGAAACTCACTTCAGCAGTGCAACTGCACAAATCCTGATCAGTGAGATCATGGTTTGTAATCGTGATTTGGAACAAATGAAACAAAACATCCATGATGTTCAAAAAAGACTGAGCAACATCATAGATATTTTAGGAAAAATCTAAACAAAAATAACATTTTATAGTTGACGTTATGTTGTGCATGTTTTTACAGTTTTAAATGAATCACAAAGCCAAATTTTGAAGATGCGCACACAGTGTGTCAACATGTGCTATCTCCCATCATGGGATATCAACGTATGCGTTTTGTGGGTGCAACCCCTTCCTCCAAACTAAAGTAGTTGAGAGGAAGGGGTTGCACCCTTAAAAAACGTCCATTGATCCCCCATGATGGGAGCTAGCACATGTTGACACACTGGGGCTTATTTCAAAAAGGCAAAACCACTTTGCACTACAAGTGCAATGCAAGTGCACTTGAAAGTGCACTTGTAGGCCAAAGTGGATTGGCCTTTCTCAAATAAGCCCCAGTGTGTGAACATGTGCTAGCTCCCATCATGGGGGATCAATGGACGTGTTTCGGGGGTGCAACCCCTTCCTCTCACCTACTTTAGTTTGGAGGAAGGGGTTGCACCCACAAAATGCATACATTGATACCCCATGATGGGAGATAGCACATGTTGACACGCTGTATGTTTTTGGGGCTTTAGCAAAATAGATGTAGGGAAAAGACACACATTTTAGGCATGAGATCATGAGGGAAATTTAAATTTGGAGTCCCAATTTGTGTGCATCTTCACAAATTGGCTTTTAGAGGGGTGAGATCACCCCATCTGATGAAGGCAAGATCAACACAGTTTTGACATACTAATATCTCATATGGCCTTCACTTTAGCAAAGTCGAACTTTGTAAGTTCCTGAGTTGGGAATGTGTATGTTATGTTTTTAAACATGCCTGTTTAGCCCCAAAAATTAATGTCAAACCTACATGCTATACACCAAGATGTTGGTTTGTTCAAAAACCGTTTATAACGCACATGTGAATGTGCTTGGAGTAAAACGTTTTATACTTAACGTGTGGCTTCTTATTTCAATGCTCAATACCAGTGTATTTGTTAAATTGGTGTAGTTACATTGACAATGTGCCATAAAATGTGCCAAAATCAGGCCATTTTAGGGACTCCAAGCAATTAACGTATTTATCGGCGTATAACACACGTCGGCTTATAACACGCACCCCAAGTTTAGGAGGGCATGTTAAGGAAAAAAACTTACATTTAAATGCCAATCAATGCAGCCTTATCAGTGTCCATCTGCAGCCTTGTCCAGTGCCGTTTGCAGCCTTGCTAAGTGCCATTTGCAGCCTTGCCCATTGTCAAATGCAGCCTTGCCCAGTGCAGCCTTGCCCATTATCATATGCAGCCTTGCCCAGTGCAGTCTTGCCCATTGTCATATGCAGCCTTGCCCAGTGCAGTGTGCCGTTTGCAGCATTTAATTGTTTAAATTTGCCGCCAAGATAGACAGAGCCTGTGTACTCAGCTCGTCACGCCGCCCCACCTCCCTGCTGTCTCTGAGAGGATGAGGAGCAAGCGCTGCCGAAAAAGACCGAGCCGAGTGTACTGTGCACTCGGCTCGGCTGGCAGTCCCACCATTGGATGGAGTGTTATGTCCATCATAGGAGCTGGGCGGGACTGGGCGGGACTGCGAGCGGAGCCAAGCACTCAGCTCTGTCTTTTTCGGCAGCACTCGCTCCTCATCCTCTCAGAGACAGCAGGGAGGCGGGACGGCGGGACTGCGAGCGGAGCTGAGCACTCGGCTCGGTCTTTTTCGGCGGCGCTCAGTCTTTTTCGGTGGCGCTCGCTCTTTTTCGGCTCACAGACAGTGGGGATCGCCGTATAACACGCACCCATGATTTTCCCCTGATTTTAAGGGGAAAAAAGTGTGTGTTATACGCCGATAAATACAATAATTCTTGGAGTTGAAAAGGATGAATATTTTTATCATTAATGCATTACATACATTAACAACAATAACATTGTGTGTGTAGCAGACCCACAGCACAACATAATAGTAAGCTGAAGAAGAGATTGTCACCTCATGTATCCAATAAGTTACATTTGCACAAACATAGAAAGACAATCCTGTGAGCCACCAATTCCTAGATGCTAAAACGTAAATAAAATACCTAAAGCTGCTAGCGTTACACACGTCACATATATCGTGCAAAAACAATTATAAATATATATATTGTGCAAGTACAGTTTGAACCGTTTATTAAATAAAGCAAAAAAGATCCCCTTCAGGGGTACTCACACAGATTAGGTGCGTCAGTGCACCGCTCTATAGTAACCCCTTCCCCTTCCTCCTCAGTGCACAAGATGCCTGCCGTGCCATCCTGACCACTTCCCAATACGTATCGATGCAGGGTTTACGCATCTACTTCAGGGGGAAATAGTACGTTTGCACTATTGAAGAAAATGACCAAAATTAAAAGGCCATTTGAGAACCTAGGAGACAGATAAGAAACACAAACAGTAATTCAAATGAATTATTAGTTTAGTTTTTTAAAAAACTTTTATTGGCCATCCGCCACATTTTGCTGTAAAGCAATTGCCCCTCTACCCACAAAGTAATCCACATATTTTTGTCTGACTTTGTGGGGCGGGTAAGCCAGCACAGTCACTTTTGAGAGCCATCATCATTGCAGTTTCAGATGAAAAAATGGCCTCAGTCGAAACTGAGGCCAGATAGCTGGCTGCATCCTTCCTTATGTCCTTGTGTAGAATGCAGCAGCACAACACCACGTGGTTCAGTTTAAATTCAGCCTGGTTTATGGCCGGCTTGAGACGGAAGAGACGGAACCGGCTTGCCATTATGCCAAAGGCATTCTCCACCACTCTTCTGGCACAAGACAGCCGGTAATTGAAAAACATCTGCTCTGGGGTCGTGTTCCTCATGGGGAACGGCCTCATGAGATGTTCCCCCAGGGCAAAGGCCTCATCCGCTACAAAAACAAAGCTGAGGCCCTCCACATTCTCCTCAGGAGGTGGTAACTACAATGTGCAATTTTGTAGCCGCCGGTAGAACTCTGGGCTATCACTCCTCCGTCAGAGTTTCTGCCGTTCTTCCCAACGTCCAGGTAGAGAAACTCATAATTGGCCGACACCACCACCAACATAACAATACTACAAAAGCCCTTGTAGTTGTATTAATAAGAGCAAGAGTTGGGTAGTGGGACAATCCTCACATGCTTCCGGTCAATAGCACCACCACAATTGGGAAAATCCCACTGGTGGTGAAACTGGGAAGCCACAGTCTGCCATTCCTGTGGGTTTGAAGGAAAAATTGGGAAAATCCCAGTGGTGGTGAAACTGGGAAGCCACAGTCTGCCATTCCTGTGGGTTTGGAGGAAACTGTGGATTTAAACAAGAAAAAAATAATTAGTACTTTTGCACATATCATTGCAAGCAGATTGGACACAAACATTCTTGGCCAAGATAAGTATAACATTTATTGAAATTAGTATTTAAAGACAAAAGTATAAGGTCAACTTGTCAGATTCCTCACCCCCTCTGGTGGCCCATTGGAAAAATGTAATGGTGGGGGGATGGGTAGATGTTTTGGACAGGTAACCCTCTCCACTTCATTGAGAGCTGGATGCATAAATAATGTGTGTTACTTTGGCCAGCCCCCCTTTACTTACACTATTGGCAGCCCACTGGACAGGTAAGAAGTGTCATAATACAAAAATATGGATACACACTGTCCAAATTGAAGCACATTTTCACATTGTTTTTTTACCTATCAAGATAATAGGAGACCAAAACTTTCAACAGTACCATTTGAAAGAATAAAGGCAGGTTCATTACATGCTTTGGTGAATTCATCCATAAATATGACCACAAAAGAGGTATAGTGTGTATGGGTTTGGAAAAGTCAGCAAATAGAGTATTGGTATCGGTTGACTTAGCAGTTGGGGGGGGGGGTTCCAAATGAGTTTGGGTCCCAAAAAAATAGCCTCTTGCACTCTGCCTGAATTTAAGGACCACAATAACATTTGAACACATTTTAGGGGGTGTTTAGGGTAAGCACTAAAATGGAGCTGACAAAATACATTGTTAAGCTACTAGGCTAGGTGTGTATGGGCACAGGATAGCATGCTGGGGAGGTTAGTGAAGGCAAATATGCATGAAGGACAAAAAAGGAGCATTAAAAGCTTACAGCATGCATGAGGACAAAGGGGACATTCACAGCATATTACAATAATGGTCATTATGGAATAAAGAAATGAATCCAATACATTAGCAAACATTAAATACATAGAATGTGATGTTAAAGGCTAAAACTTACCGGAATATAGTCCTTCTGCAGGACTGATGATGGCAGAACAGGTCTCTGGAATAATGATTCTCAGAGCCTGGGGGGAGATCCCAGTAATGAACTTGAGGTCCTAGAGCCTTCTCCCCGTCGCCAAGTACTGCAAGGTGGTGACAAGCCTTTGCTCGGGAGTGATGGCTTACCGCATGCATGTGTCCTGCTTACTAATATAGGGGGACAGCAAAGCCAATAGACGTGAAAGCAGGGGGTCCGTCATCCAGAGATAATTCCTGAAATCATCAGGATTATTCTCCTGGAGCTCCCGCAGCAAAGGCATATGAGAGAATTGGTCATGATTAAGCAACGGGTTCTTGGTCCAAGAATTCCTCCTCCCCCCTGTTCCTGGACTGGACTTGGGTCAAAGCAATAACTCCAAGCCCGACAATAGCACGATCTCTCTGACAAGAACACCACATGGCTAGTATAGGATCTGACAAGCACGCACTGAAAATCAGAAACAAACTAAAAAGAACGCACTGAAACCCAGAAATGAACTGACAAGCACGCACTGAAAAACAGATACGAATCGACAAGCACAACCTGAAAAGCAGAAACGAACTGAAAAGCACGAGGCTGAAAAGCGCGAATCGACATTCACCAAACTTCTACTAACACGAGATTAGCAGAAGGAGCCCCAAGTGTGGTGCATGACTACTGAACTCCCTTTTTATCGGCTCGTAGTACGTCTAGTACTACGTTCGTAATTGTTGGCCAACATTTGTGTGGCCGTGTGTATGCAAGACAAGTTGGAGCCAACGCCCTTCGAACAAAATTCCACGGTTTTGTTGGCGAACAATCCGATCGTGTGTACGAGGCATAAGAGTTAAAGGGTTTCGTTGTTGTCGGTTTTGAGGAATGTCAGTGACAATTTACCGATGTAACCATTCTTTGCAGGTTAAAAATGAAGGATAGAGTAATAACTCCTGTTTATAAGTATCTTTTTCAGGTCCAGTGAGTTTCTGAAAGTGTATGTACATAGAAAGCAGGTGTATGTAGATAGCTGTACACATGCAGAAATACACACACCTAAAAGAAGGTAAAAGTATAATAGGCTGTTTCATTGTTTTTTTCTGCACCATTCCATACCCTGCGTCTCTTCCTCTGGTTGGTAATGAGGAAGAAAATGGGGGGGGGGGGGATAAAGGTAAGAATGAAAATTTTCAAATCAATAATACTAACCTTTCTAATGCTAACCAAGTTTGTGACCTAGTTGGATGACATGTTCCACGACTGTCTTTCCTTGATGGAATTTGAATCAGCACGCAGCTGTCCAGTGAAGGAGGCTCCCATCCCAGATGCTAAGAATCATTTTGTCAATGGTTCTAGTTATTACATGCCAGATGGTAAGCCACACACAGGTTATGCAGTGACCTCAGTCAATGAGTTCCCACATGTCTGGGTTATCACCATATGAAGTTTGTTTGGAGGTCAACCAAAAACAGGGTTGTACTTTCCTCAGCAGCTGTCGCCTACATTCTCAGCTGATGGGGTGGGTGCAGTCACTGTAACGTGAACTTCAAAAGGTCCACCGCAGGGTTCATGAGTCCTTCCTGGACCCTGACACAATAACCCGTTTACATTCTTTCCAACCAAGTGGCTGGGTCATTGTAAAGAAGCTTGATGTACGAGACAACTGGATCCACGCCGGCCACTGCAAGAAGCTGCTCAACCACACCAAAGAATAATGGGTATCTTTGTTTATTTATATTTTTAGTTTAGTGTATTCTCCAACTAGCTAAGAAAGCGAACAGGACCAATTGCTGTGTCTACTCTGAATCTCCACCAAGCTTTAGTACCCCAGCGATGACAGCAGTACATGCTATATATGATGTTCATATTGGTATGAGGAGTTTTGACAAACTAGTAAAAACTCCAAACAGACACTTGTCAATAGAACTTAACGATACATTTCTAGAGGGTAAAATTTGTTATAGTTTTAACAATAGCTCTAGTTTTTGCCAGTTTGAGTATCGGACAACTAAGTAGCCCACAAGTGTGCTTCAACTTTAGTTTGGTACATATGCAGGCCTACAGCTTATACAGTAACTCCCCCTAATGCAAGAGGTTCATGCGTCCTGGTGAAACTTGTCCCAGCATCTCATGTCGCGGCAGATCACAAGGATCTGATGGCGCGAGAGAAGGTAAGAATGGCAGGAACAGCTAGAAGGGAATTGTTCACCAACCCCGACCAGGTCTGGGCATGGTTTCCTGCTTGTACAGGGTTGGGGCTTGAGTTTATGAAACGTTTGAACAATTTCTCATCCATTGTGGATAAGATGTTCAATGAAACTGTTGAAGCTGCAAGGAAGATCCCACAGGGACAACAGCAGATCAAGACCCTTCTAGTAAAAGATGGCCCATGATTATCTGTTGGCATCCAAGGGGGGGGGGTTCTGTGAGTTCATAGGTAAAGATTGTTGTACCTGAATCGGGGATACTAGTGACAAAGATCAGGCCCATATGGATAAGGTTAGCTCCCTGCAAGGCAAAGCCAAAGCTATAGCTAGTGAAGGTTGGAATCCTTTTAAGGGTCTGGGAATCTTTGGGGATTTTTATTTTTTATTTTTCAGAGGATCATGGTTGAAGGAAGTAAGGGTACATATATTCATGTTGTTTTTGTTTCTATTCCTTCTATATACCATGATGAGGTGCTACTGTTGCCTTATTGGATGAGTGAACAGAGCTCGAGCAGATGACCACATCTTCCTCGCTGAGATGAGACGCCCTGAAGCCCAGACCGACCAGCCTTCATGTCCTCCTTTAAGTCATCCCTCCTGAAGAACAGAGTCTACAAGTCAAGCCGTGTTTTGCTTTTTATGGACTGATTCATTTCCAGGTGTAAGAAGATCAAGGTTCATCGAGGGACACATGGGAGCATATGACAAAAGAGAAGGGACTATTGTGGAAATTTTATTAAGATGTATTTAATATGTATTGTCAGTGTCTCCCAGTGTTTTTTTGTATTATATTAACAGAAAAAAAAGACCAAAAATGTTGAAGAAAAAGCCCACCATTAATATATTATACCCAATAAAAAAATTTAAAAATCTATAGTCTTCATATATGTAGGCCAAAATGTATTCTGCTAAATGTATTTGATAAAAAAAAAAAAAAATTCCACTAAGTATACAGTATATAGATTGGTTTTGTGTGAAAGTTTTAGGGGTTGAAATACTAAAACTGGAGAGTGCAAAATCTGCATGGTATGGCATGGTGCATGGTAGCCAATCAGCTTCTATCTTCAGCTTGTTCAATTAAGCGTTGCCAAAAATAACCCTGGAAGCTGATTGGTTTCTATGCAGAGGTGCACCAGATTTTGCACCATGCAGTTTTAGTAAATCAACCCCATAGCATCTACAAACTACTATATACAGTATACTGGAATTTTTATTTATTTATTTTTTATACTTGTAATGGCAGTGATCAGCGACTTATAATGGGGCTGTGATGGTGTAGTAGGCAATCTGACATTATACAGTTATAACTATACACTGCCACTGTACTAATGACACTGGCTGGGAAGAGGTTAACATCCAGGGGTGATCAAAGGATGAACTGTGTGCCTAACAATGTGTAATGTATGCTGCTTTTTAGTAAATATCTATTTGTTCCTTCACCCCACACACACCCTGAACCCAGAAGACACTGCCAACATACAAGTACGTGATTGTGCCTGTGCGGGCCACCCACCCACAGTAAAATGCAGGCAGTTGGTCGGCAAGTGGTTAAGTATTTTTCCTTATTCAGGCACTCCTAAGCATAACAACCCTTTAGATCAATGGTTGTGAACTTATGAGACATAGGGGGACAAAACTGTGGCCCCTGACAGCTCCAAAGGGCCACACATAATATTCAGTATATAACAGAAGATTTTAAACATATTAGGAGGAGATGGCCAGAGATTATGGACATGTAACAGGTGTGCATAGCGACTAAAGACACACTGTCAAAAACTAGGGATATGCAACATAAGATAGCTAGAGATCGCTGACGTTACGCTGAATGCTCCCATGAGTTCTAGTCTGTAAAGGGCACACAGCAAGTGCCAAAGGGCCACAGGTTGGACACCAGGGCTTTAGATTGTAAGCGTCCAGGGCTAGTGCAAGGATTTTTGACACCCTAGGCGAAACCTCATTCTGCCGCCGCCCCCCACCACCATTGGCTCTACCCCTTTTTCCCTGTCCATGTATACGGTGGGCTAGGATAGTATAGGGACAGGCTAGGGTACTATACGGACATGCTAGGGTAGTATATGGACAGGCTAACTATGCAACTGCCTGTCTGTATGAGCAGGCAGATACACTGACAATGCTTTACGGGCTACTAGTAAATAATAATAATAAATGCACATTTTTTTTAGACAGCAAAAATATCTGCATTTATTATTTTTTTACAAAGCTAAACTTGAACCTCCACACCTCAAATAACCCCCCCCCCCCAAATCTGTTCTCCTCTGTACCCCCCCTCATTAGTTCCCCTCTATACCCCCCCAAATCTGTTCCCCCTCCCCCACACACATATTAGTTCTCCTCTGTACCCTCCCACACACATTAGTTCCCCTCTGTACCCCCCCCAAATCTGTTCCCCTGCAACGATAGTGGTGGCCTCACCTCGACCAGAGCGATGCTGCTGCCTGTCCTCCCACCACAGATCTCCGACTGTCCAGGAGAAGGGAGGGGAAATTGCGGCAAGCTCGGACCTAACATGCAGGGCTTCCATCTCATCATGCAGCACTTCTGGCCGGCTGCTCTGTGTCCCAGCTCTCTCCCCTCCTCTTCTCACTGCCACTGCTAGGGCGACATTGCAGGCTGGGGATAGAGTGGTCCCAGAGAGCTCAAAAAAAGCAGGCTGGCGGAATGAGGGATGGAGAGGTGGAATTGTCAATGCACAAAGTCCAGGGATATTTTCACAGGCGCATTTTACCACCCCTAGCCTGTCGCCTATGCTGTCTTATGGATGGTGACTCTGGCCCTGCAGGTATTTTACAATTTTGAATACCCAGCGAGTGAGGATCCAGATTTTTGCCGCCCCTCCTACCCTGGCGCCCTAGGCAGCCACCTGACCTGCCTATTGCTAAAGCTGGCCCTGTAAGCGCCATGAGCAGGGCCCTCCTATTCCTTCTGTATTGAACTCTATTGTAATCATACTCCATGGTGGCCAGTGCTGTATATTTTGGGGGGTAGCAAACAAGACACCTGTCGCCACCCCCCCCCTCCTCCGGTCGGTCCGTCCATCATTTGCTTATCTGTCCCCTCACCAACCCACTTACCCCTAGCAGCTTCGGCTCCTTCTTGCGTCTCCCTTTCCTCCATGGTGGCGGCTTCCCTCGGTGGCCAATACGATCACTTCTCCTCTCGGCCAATCAGGTCGACCCACTTCCTGATTGGCAGGGAGGAGAAGCAGGAAGATAATAGCTAATATTAATTCGATATTGTCACACAATTGTGTGGGCTCAGGGTGCAGTGCTCTGCGCCCCGAGACCACCATTTCGTTTAACCTCCCTGGTGGTATGATTATGTCAGATTTTTGCGTCACAAAGTGGTAATTCTATGCAAATTATTTTGCATAGAAATTTGGTGTTTTATATTGTAGGACTGTAATTCTTAGCAATAACACACCTAAATCTGTCCAAACAAGAGTCTAGTAGATATATGTATATATATGGTATGATAAAGTTTGAAACACAAAATCATAAATTATAATATAATAAATAAATATAAAAAATAATAATATAATAATAAAGTTAATTTCCCCATGATTCACTATCCCTCAATTCTGCAAGTGTTCTAATTTACTATCGCTGTTTTCTAGCTGGTCTAAAACCACTTTTAAAGTAAAGGGACACTTTTTGGTGGCTATGGACAATCTCCAGTTTCCAGGCAGAAAACAGTGTTATTACCTGTTAACTACTTTTTCCAGGACGGCTTACAGAGAGATAGGCTCCTCCCACCTAGCACAGGAAACACATGATCCACATCATAAAAGCAGCACACATGTATTAGCCCCTCAGTATTAACAAATAACCGAAGGCTACAGAATTAGCAATCATTAAACCTTCATTAGCGTAGCTTCATCTTTACTCTATGTTTTACATTGCTAATCACCAACCAAGAAGGGAGGGAACTGACGCCATCCTGGAAGATTCCTGGAAAAAGTAGTTAACAGGTAATAACACTGTTTTTCCAAGTCATCTTCCAGGACGGCTTACAGAGAGGACAAAACAGGACTACCTGATCAGGGCGGGACCACAGCCTGCAGCACTTTCCTGCCGAAAGACTGGTCTTGGCTGGCAAGCAGATCCAGTCTGTAATGCTTTACGAACGTCTGGAACCTGGACAAGGTTGCTGCCTTGCAAATCTGGAGGGGAGACGCTCCTGCCCTTTCATCCCAAGAAGTAGAAACCGCTCTTGTGGAATGAGCATTTATTCCTAACGGAGGTGCCTGGGATGCTGCTTTGTATGCCTCCGCGATGGCCGACTTCCTCCACCTTGCGATGGTATTTTTAGATGGCCTTTTACCCCTGTTTGAACCTGCAAACAACACAAACAGTCTGGTGGAACGTCGCCATTCCTTGGTGCGCGCTATGTAAGCGATCAAGCATCTCCTGACATCTATCTTATTAAATGCTACCTCCTTGTCGTTTTTAGGATCTCCGCAAAACCACGATCTCTTCCGACCTATGGAAGTTAGATGGTACTTTGGGGAGAAATGCCGGGTCCAGCGAGAGGATAATCTTGTCTTGCAAGATGATGCAGAAGGGCTCAATCATTGAAAGCGCCTGTATCTCCCCAACCCTCCTAGGGGAGACTAGGGCCACCAAAACCACTGTTTTCAAGGTTAAGAGCTTTATTGGCAGTTCATCTATTGGCTCAAAAGGTGTTTTACAAAGACTTTGCAACACAGTGGATAAGTCCCAGGGAGGGAACCTCCTTGACTTGGGGACCCGCTTACGGCTGATGGATGCAAGAAATCTCTTGACCAGTGGCTATTCTGACAGTCTTTGATTTAAAAAGCTAGATAGAGCCGATACCTGCACTTTAAGGGTACTGACTGCCAGATTTAGATCTGCTCCGGCTTGGAGAAAATCTAGGACCGCTGGGATCATGGCTCCTGACACTCTGTTATTGACCAGCACCAGGCCCCAAATTTTTTCCAGATTTTATAGTAAATTGCGTTAGTGGATGGCTTCCGGCTGCTAAGAATGGTATCGATTACTTTTGCCGATAACCCTTTCTGCTCTAACAGCTCCCTCTCAGAAGCCAGGCCGTCAGAGAAAGAGAACTCACTTCTGGATGATTCACCTCTCCCTGATATATGAGGTCTGTCCTGTAAGGCAGTCTCCAATGTTCCGTGATGATGAGTCTTAGTAGTCCTGAGAACCAAGACCTCCTTGGCCAGAATGGTGCGATCAGGATAAGCTCTGTGCTCGACACTCTTATCTTCCGGATAATCTTTGGAATGAGGGCAAAAGGTGGAAATGCCTACACCACATTTGCCTCCCAGGACTGGGATAGGGCATCTAGGCCAAGACTGAGATGATCTCTCTGTAGGGAGAAAAATTGTTCCACCTGCCTGTTCTGCCTTGTAGCAAAAAGGTCTATTTGTGGGATTCCCCACTTACTGTGGTAATATTGTCCGAAAGGACCTGCACATGTCTTCCCCTCAGAGTCGGACCAAAGGCTACTAGAGCGTTTAGAACTGCGCTCAGCTCCCTTGCATTGGAGGAGAGGCTGGCTCCCTGCCAGTTCCAGACCCCTTGGGCCATCTGTGCGCCTGAATGGGCTCCCCACCCCTGACCGCTGGCGTCCGTGGTGACCGCCAGAGGGTTGAATTGGGACCAAAGTCGACCTGCAGAGAGATTTGTAGGGATTTACCACCACCGTCACCGCGTTTAGAACGATCGGATTTTCCGACAACTTTGTGTGACCGTGTGTATGCAAGACAAGTTTGAGCCAACATCCGTCGGAAAAAATCCTAGGATTTTGTTGTCGGAATGTCCGAACAAAGTTCGACCATGTGTACGGGGCATAAAACCCCCCTTTTCTTAGGGTTGCGGGGATGAAGCTTATCACCTTCTCTTCCAGCATACTCTGTAGGAGGGAAGACATAGCTGTTGCCTTCTCCACATCTTTCGGGAGAATGCTTGTGTAAAATTTTTGAGGGGGGCAGCCCAAGAGCTCTATCCTGTACCCTGATTTTATCAGATCCAGGATAAAGCTGCTGCTGGAAATGGTCTGCCACTGTGGGAGGAACGACCCCAACCTTCCTCCCACATGGCTGACTGAGTCACTGGGAAGGGACTTTAGGCTGGAGGGGTTTAAAAAGGAAGCCACCTCTGTCCCTACCCCTCCTGTATTGCCACCCTCTTTTCTGGTCCTGCGTGACTGCAAAACCCTTGTTATGCTGTCTTTTGTCCCCCTGACAATAGTTCCTTTCACCTGATCTCTGGAAGGGACGAAAATTCCTTTTTTTTTTTTTTTTTTTTGCTGTTGTTTTTTGGGGAAAGGAAACCCTTTCTTTTTATCGGCCGACCTCTCTAGGACAGATTCCAGCTCTTTACCAAAGAGCAAATCTCCATTAAAGGAGAGGGAACAGTTTGACCTTTGACACTGTCCCCTCCCAGGACTTCAGACAGATAGCCCTCTTGGCTTCATTAATTAATGCTGTAGACCTGGCCGAGTATTACATATTACAGACTCAGTGGACGCATCTGCTATTTAGGGTACTGCCTTATTTAGCGTTGGTAGAGCATCCAAAATTTCTTCCCTGGGAGTTTCTGACTCCAGAAGAGTGTGGAGCTGTTTAAGCCATAAATCAAGCGTACGAGCCACGCATGTAGTGGCTAGTGCTGGCTTAACGTTAGCGGAGCAGGCTTCCCACGCTTTCTTTAACTATCCTTCCGCCTTTCTGTCCATTGGCAACTTTAGGGTGCCCGAGTCCTCAAAGGAAAGCTCTGAACCATTTGAAACCTTAGATAGGGAGGCGTCCAGTCTGGGGCACTTTTCCCACAACATTGTATCTTCCTCTTCTTTTCAAATTTTTAGGGAAGAAGACTCCCTTTTCCGGTTTCTTCCATTCCTGAAGTACAGTCTCTTTTAGGGACATATGTACCGGAAAGGTTCTGCTCTGCTTAGGCTGAAGATCTGCATATAAAAGGTCATGTACAGACAACTCCTTGTCCTCTGGCTCCTCCAGCTCCAGGGTGTCATATATAGCCTTTAATACTTCCTCTGTTTCTTCTGCAGGAAAAAGGGATCTTTGAACCTTGCTGGGTCTTCCTCATTACAGTCTCCCTCCTCAAAGCGGAGGTTCACACAAAAATTGAACCTCCGCTTTTCAGAACCCTCCCCCCCGGTGTCACATTTGGCACCTTTCAGGGGGGAGGGGGGTGCAGATACCTAAGACAGGTATTTGCACCCACTTCCGGGCATAGACTCCCGTCTTTCGTCCTGCCGTGCTGTCTACTGGGACTCGCGCATGCGCAGTAGGGAACCGGGAAGTGAAGCTTTCCTGATTCCCATACCGAAGATGGCGGCGGCAGCATCCGAGGACTGAGGGACGGTTCGGCCTCGACATCGCTGGACCCTGTGACAGATAAGTGTCCTTATTTTAAAAGTCAGCAGCTGCAGTATTTGTAGCTGCTGACTTTTAAGAAAAAATTTTTTGCGGGACTCCCTCTTCAAGCTCTGAGGCTGACTCTGAGCTCTCCTCCAGTACTCCGTGCTGGTGGTCTGCCGTGCCTGGGTCAGGACCATTGGCCTAACACTAGTACTGATGCCGGAAGTACAGGGGATAGGTTCAGCAAGAGCCTCCTGCTCTCTGGGTTTAAAGGACTGTAAAGTCTGTTTCTACTTTGATGAGCTTGTCTATACAGTCCTGACATGCACTTTTCTTTCACCCATAAGGCATTTTTCTTGGTGTACATCGGGCACCTTTTTCTGGGTGTCTCTGTTTTGCTATCTCTGAGCTCATGGGCTTTGTCCTGAAATGAATCAAATGACAAATGCCAGCACATTACTTCCACTGAAGACAATACCTGTAACAAAAACACTCTGTGGATAACAAAAATTCTTATCTAAGAACCTTTTTAAAAGTACCCATCACCGGAGCCTATGCTAGTATGTGCGACACCTGTCCACACTAAGCATAACAAAAACAAGCTCTGAAACACAACGCCCCCTGTGCCCCCCCACAGGAGGATAAGAAAAGGGAAGGAGCAGCCTGCCCCCTATTTTTTTACCTAGGGGCCCGAATCAACGGATGGCACCTCCAGACCTGCTTCCATGGATCCTGGTGTCTCTATGCTCCTGGAAGCCTTTGGCGCCATTTTGCTATTCGGGCCTTTATATAACGAGGTGTCGAGAATCCGGGGTGGTGCTGTGGATCCGACGCCGCCCTTCTGCACAGCCCTGTTATCCCCAGCTAGGGCTTCACTTCCCGGTGTCTGGGTGTACTAAAATGGCCGCCGCTGTACTTCCTGCCATGTCACTTCCTGTCACCAGCCCTGGAAGTTACCTCATCACTCTGCGCCACCAGCACGATCCACATGCTGGGGAAAGAGAAGCCCTGCACATGGAGAGCTCTGTAAACAGCAGAAAAAAGGTACCTGGACCATGCGGCGGCCTGCGCCTCCACTAGGAGAACACCCTGCTGTGCCATTTCAGATGGACCCACTGGATCACCTCCTCCACTCCTCACAGGTACCTCACTGAGGCTACAACTCAATCGGGAGAGGGGGTCCCTTACTTTCACCCCAGACTGCTCTGTCAGGTCTCTGGGTGGCCCAAACTGACTCATACCCCAGGAGTACTACCTCTGTTTGCCCTGGGTATGGACATCGGGAGGCCCCTGCCACCTAGCACGAAGGCCGGAAAACTAACAAACATCTGTTTGGAGTTCCTGACTGGCCGGAGGAAACACACATACTGAAGAGCTAATACATGTGTGCTGATTTTATGATGTGGATCCTGTGCTAGGTGGGAGGAGCCTATCTCTCTGTAAGCCGTCCTGGAAAATGACTTGGAAAAGAACAGTATATATCATATAAAACTGCATGCAGGGTACTGGACAAACCACTAGGGACAAAAGGGATGTGAAATAATTTCATACGGTAATGTAATCTGTAAGATGCATGTATTGTATGTATGTATGTATTATGATTTTTACAGTTTTTTTAATTTGCCGCCAGGTTCCGCCCCCATGCGTCGCGACGCTTGCAGGGAACGGTGCCCGGCACAGAGGCTTCAGGCGGAGGACAGAGCCGCGGACACAGTGGGGGAACATCGCAGGATCCTGGGGACAAGGTAAGTATACCACACCAGGATCCTGTAATGCAATCCCGAGCGTGGCTCGGGGTTACCGCTAATGGTACTGAAATTTAACCCCGAGCCACACTCGGGAAAACCGCCAGGGAGGTTAAGCCTGTTAGAGCCTCTGGCCCTAATCAAGTGCTTAAAAAAAAACCCATTGGAATCCATGCGTCCAGAGCCCGTTCATGTAGATTAGGGGCCGGACGCATGGATTAGGAGGGCGGCTCCCCTAATGGACAGGCCGCCACTGATAGTACAATCTCTCTTTATATCAGGGTTTCTCAACCAGTATTCTCTGGAATCCTAGAGTTCCTCCAGAGGTTGCTAGGGGTTCCTTGAGCAATTACTGCATCTCACATAGGTTCTCACTGACACCAGTGATCTTTTTTTTATCTTTCTTTAAGGGGAGATTCTTCCCACTAACCATCACACTAGTCACTAGTGCGTGGGTCTGCAAGCCGTTAATCGTGATCTACCGGTCGACCGCAGGCAGCCGACCGGTAGATCATGAACACGGCTCTGCTTCCCCCTCCCCTCATGCTCACTGCAGTTTTATAAAAAAAAAGATGCCGATTTCAGAGCTTCTCCCAGTGCTCATGTGACTCTTCGGCCCTCTTCTCTCCTGACAGCTCCAATGGGCAGGGCTAAGTCCTGCTGATGTCAACTGGGAGGAGAGAGCCGAGGAGCCATGTGAGCACCAGGCGACGCTCTGAAAGAAGATAAAAATCTGCATCTTTTTTATAAAACACATACTGTGCGGCACGTGTCCTTATTTAACAGAGGGGGATGGCATGATAGTATAATAGCTTTATAGCAGCAGGAATGGCACTGTCACAAGCAGGGGGGGGGGGGGGAGACAGAGGAGAGCTATGGATGATGGAGGCACGTAAACTGACCACAGTGTTAGGGCTCAGCAGCCATGATAACCCGTGGTCAGTTTACAGTTTTTTTAGGGTAACAAACGCTTTAAGCCACTCCCTCTGTTAGGCACAGCTTGACCATGACCATCATTTGCTACTATGTGCTGCACGTACTGCGGTACTTATTTTTTGGCTAGATCCCTGGGTTCCTCTGGTCCTTCATAATGCTCTGTTTTAAAGAAGTCCAGCCTAAGCTCATTTGGCTGGGCTTCTCCTATGGGTCACAGGAGCACAAATTTGTTTTACACTCCTGTGACCTGTTTTTCAGCAGAGAGCGGACGAAAGCCTGTTCTCTGCTGACATCACGGATATCAGTCCAGGCACCGTGTCATTGTGACAATAAAGTCTGGATCCGCCAGGTGCCTGGACTGACACCCGTCTCAGCGAGCTGCTGGCCACAGCTCAGTGCTCCAGCAAGCGTGGGGGAGCAGAGCGGAGAGCTGTTGATTAACAGTCAGCAGCTCTCTGCTCGGGGAGTTGTGAGAACCAAGCAATCAGCGATGTTTGATCGCTTGGTTCTCAGTGTAGAGGCGCCGGGGGACAGATGTAGCATTGGACCAATGCTGCATCCACCTAAGTATAATAGAGGACAAACCCCCAAACCCATACTTCTCTTTTAAGCTCTTTGTCTATTTTCTAAGGTACACCTTGCTAGTACTGGGTTGGACCCCCTTTTGTCTTCAGAACTGCCTTAATTCTTTGTGGCATATATTCAACAAGGTGTTGGAAACATTCCTCCAAGATTTTGGTCCATGTCGACATGATAGCATCATGCAGGTGCTGCAGATTTGTCGGATGCACATCTGTAATGCAAATCTCACGTTCCACTACATCCCAAAAGTGCTCTATTTGATTGAGGTCTGGTAACTGTGGGGGCCATTGGAATATAGTGAACTCATTGTCATGTTCAAGAAACCAGTTTGAGATTATTTAAACTTTGTGACATGGTGCATTATCCTGCTGGAAGTAGCCATCAGATGGGTACACTGTAGTCATTAAGGGATGGACATGGTCAGCAACAATACTCAGGTAGGCTGTGTTGTTTATATGATGCTCAATTGGTACTAAGGGGCCCAAAGTGTGCCAAGTAAATATCCCCCACACCATTACTCCACCACCACCAGCCTAAACCATTGATACAAGGCAGGATGGATCCATACTTTCATGTTGCTTATGCCAAATTCTGACCCTTCCATCTGAATTTCACAACTGAAATTGAGACTCATCCGACCAGGCAACGTTTTCCCAGCCTTCTATTGTCCAATTTTGGTGAGCCTGTGTAAATTGTAGCCTCAGTTTCCTATTCTTGGCTGACAGGAGTGGCACCTGGTGTGGTCTTCTGCTGCTGTAGCCCATCAAGGTTTGATGTGTTGTGCATTCAGAGATGGTATTCTGCCCACCTTGGTTGTAACAAGTGGTTATTTGAGTTACTGTTGCCTCTCTATCATCTCGAGCCAGTCTGCCCATTCTCCTCTGGCATCAACAAGACCTTTTTGTCCACACAACTGTCGCTCACTGGATATTTTCTCTTTGCGGCCATTTTATGTAAACCCTAGAGATGGTTGTGTGTAAAAATCCCAGTAGATCAGCAGTTTTTTAAATACTCAGACCAGCTCATCTGACACCAACAACCATGTCACATTCAAAGTCACTTAAATTCCCTTTTCTTCCCAATTCTGATGCTCTGTTTAAACTTTAATTCGTCTTCACCACATCTAGATGCCTAAATGCATTAGATTGCTGCTTTGTGATTGGCTGATTAGCAATTTGTGCTACCAAGCAATTGAACAGGTGTACCTAATAAAGTGGCCAGTGAGTGTAGATGTATCCCTGAGACTCCAGCTTGTGGCACAGCAATCAAAGCATACTTTATAAGTACAAGGAAACCCAGGTTTTGTTTAACCATGGCTGGTAAACCCCTCCCACTTTTTGCTGTGGCACACGTCACTGTGTCTCTCCTAAATGTCCCTCATTCTCAAGTTCAAAAGTTGGGAGGTATGCATTAAATATGTAATTTGTTTAAACATGTTTCCCCTAGAACTACTATAACCAACACAAAGAGAACATAACCGTTACTCATAGCAACCAATGATATGATTTAGTTGGAAGGAAGCTATGGACAATTGGTGGCCTGAGGTGACTCAGAGTGTAGACAATTAGGAGATTCCTGTGAGCAGTAGACTGTCCCCCTTGTGCCATGGGCAGCTTCTGACATGTAGTACAGGCAGTGTAAGGTGAGTGTTTCCGGCCCGTGAGTGTCAGCAGCCAGGCAGTGTAAGCGAGTGTGTTCCCAGCCCGTGAGTGTCAGCAGCCAGGCAGTGTAAGGCGAGTGTGTTCCCAGCAGCCAGGCAGTGTAAGGTAAGCGTGTTCCCAGGGCAGTGTCAGGCGAGTGTGTTCCCAGGCGGTGTGGGGCGAGTGAGTGAGTGTGTTCCCAGGCGGTGTGGGGCGAGTGTGTGAGTGTGTTCCCAGGCGGTGTGGGGCGAGTGTGTGAGTGTGTTCCCAGGCGGTGTGGGGCGAGTGTGTGAGTGTGTTCCCAGGCGGTGTGGGGCGAGTGTGTGAGTGTGTTCCCAGGCGGTGTGGGGCGAGTGTGTGAGTGTGTTCCCAGGCGGTGTGGGGCGAGTGTGTTCGTTCCCAGGCGGTGTGGGGCGAGTGTGTTCGTTCCCAGTCGGTGTGGGGCGAGTGTGTTCGTTCCCAGTCGGTGTGGGGCGAGTGTGTTCGTTCCCAGTCGGTGTGGGGCGAGTGTGTTCGTTCCCAGTCGGTGTGGGGCGAGTGTGTTCGTTCCCAGTCGGTGTGGGGCGAGTGTGTTCGTTCCCAGTCGGTGTGGGGCGAGTGTGTTCGTTCCCAGTCGGTGTGGGGCGAGTGTGTTCGTTCCCAGTCGGTGTGGGGCGAGTTTGTTCGTTCCCAGTCGGTGTGAGGCGAGTGTGTTCCCAGTCGGTGTGAGGTGAGTGTGTTCCCAGTCGGTGTGGGGTGAGTGTGTTCGTTCCCAGTCGGTGTGGGGTGAGTGTGTTCGTTCCCAGTCGGTGTGAGGTGAGTGAGTGTGTTCCCAGTCGGTGTGAGGTGAGTGTGTTCGTTCCCAGTCGGCGTGAGGTGAGTGTGTTCGTTCCCAGTCGGTGTGAGGTGAGTGAGTTCGTTCCCAGTCGGTGTGAGGTGAGCGTTCCCCTCAGCCCGTCCCTCCCTCGGCGGTCTCCCAGTAACGGTCTCTAATGGGAGGGAAGCAGCGCGTCACACACACTGGAACCCCCCGGCCACCGCAAGCACCGCGCACCATCATCCTCTCGCGGGATCTCGCTTGGCTCTCGTCCGCCATATTTCGCCCTGCCAGTATTTTGGTTTCGTCTCCTGCCTAGAAGTAAAGAGGAGTCATCATCCTCGTCCCATAGAAAGCTCTGCTGCTGCCTGGGAGAGGAGGGACCGTTACGTTTCGGGTCTCGTGACGTCAGAGAAGCTTGGTTCCGCCGGCGGGACGCTGGGGGCGACTGGGCCGTGCGGAGACCGTGAGGCCGGAACCGCTGCAGTGTGGAGGAAAGGGGGGGAGGTGGCGGTGTGATTGCCGGGGCAGCAGAAGCAGCGCTTGTCCCCTCCCCCCCGCTGGACCCAGTCGGCTACTCCAGGCAGGCTGACTGACGGGTGTCGCAGCCACCACGCCGGCCCCTAGTCCAGGCTGGCGGCGGAGGAAAAAAAAAAAGGTAAGAGGGGGAGGGGAAGTGCGGGGCCTGGGAGGAAAAGGGGAGCAACTTGAGGCCGGGCCTACTTGGGGAAGGGTGGGCGTAGAGAGTAGTGTAGGCCCCATGGTCAGGCCTGTCACTAACCCTAGGGGGGGACTACTGGTCACCTGGAGTGGAGGTGTGACTGACCTCCCCACCCACCAGCTCCAGGAATTCACACACTCACCAAGTCTGTGCTACTTCGAAATCACACTGTATTCAGATCTTCCATCTACATCCGGAAACCTTACCTGGATGACATGTCATTTGGTAAAGCACCCTGGATTGTAGATCATTTCCCATTTCCCCCATAAAATATTCTCTTCGGGATTGCTTTTGTACTTCTGTGCTTTTGATTTCCTTCAGCCAATTCTGTACCATGCACTTGCCCAAGCCTTATTGCTCTGTACTGGCTCCCCTTCCAGAGACAGCAATGAACTGTGCCCCGTGTGTGTGTCGGCACACACCGCCTGTACCATCAGGAGCAATTGTGGCAGGGTGTCAACACCGGAGATCAATTGGAGGCAGTTGTCACTTCGTCATAGGAAGTGCTTGAACAAGGCCTTCATGGTGGGATCACTGCATATTCTTTGAGGTGTCATGCACACGGGTGTGTGATTTTATGCGCAATATACGCTGGAATTTTTCTGCCAGCTGACAAAATGCCTCTGAGGTCAGCCACACATGCATCAAATCTTGATTCAAACCATTGATGGGCAGGCTGAATGTACCAAGTGGATCGATGAACTTGGGTTCAACCAGTCTGCTGGATTTGCTTTCCGATTAAGGGCTCTTTCACACGGGGGATCCGTATGTCCGTTTTTCATCCTTCCGTTTTCGGATGAAAAACGGACATACATGTATCCCTATGGAGCGTCGGATGTCAGCGGTGACATGTCCGCTGACATCCGACGCCGCTCCGATCCGAAAAGTGTAACGG
Organism: Aquarana catesbeiana; assembly: GCF_042186555.1. Taxonomy (NCBI): domain Eukaryota; kingdom Metazoa; phylum Chordata; class Amphibia; order Anura; family Ranidae; genus Aquarana; species Aquarana catesbeiana. The sequence continues at coordinate 439,947,659 of NC_133327.1, read as the reverse complement.
AGGAAAAACCTACTTTTCCATCCGTTTTCGGATCGGATCGGGTGACGACGGACACTACGGTCCGTCATCATCCGATCCCCCCCCATAGGGGAGAGCGGCGCTCTGACAGGTCCGTAGCTGCACAGCGTGCAGCGATGGACCTGTCATCTTTCTGCTCAGCGGGGATCGGCGGAGCGATCCCCGCTGAGCCAGCGGGTGTTCACGGGGCGGATCATCACTGATCCGCCCCGTGTGAAAGAGCCCTATCGCAAGTGGCTGCTAGCGATAATCACTGTCCTCCCATTGAGAAGACAATGTCTCGGAAGGGATTCCACTGTCAGCGCTGCCTGTGCTGATGGGGGAATCATGCAAATTTCTTTCCTACAACCCGTGGATGCAGGAAAGAAATTTGCACCGTCCATGGCCTGCCGGTATGACATTGAGAATAAATGCATTCTGCTGGCCATAATATTCATTTATTCTACCCATTTGCATACATTTACACATGTAAATTATGGTCATACGCTCCTCCCAAAACACAGCTTTGGTGTGTTGCCTCTAAGGCATCATTCTCACGAGGCGAATCCGCTGCCTCGGAGTCTGCCTCTGTCCGCCAGCTCAGCTTGAGATCTCTCTGTTGATCTCCGCTGAGCCGGCGGATGACAGGTCCCTCTCTGCTCATTGAGCGGGGAGGGGCCTGTCGAGCGCCGCTGCTTCCTATGGAGAGATCGGACGAAAACGGACAGCATGTCCATTTTCACCAGATCTCATCCGATCTGCCAGGGACGGATGCGAACGTAGGGGCATCCGTCTGCTTTTGGGGGAGTGGACATGTCACTGCTGACATCCGTCACTCCATAGACTAGTATGGAGCACCCGTTCAGGTCCGCCGTCAAAACTGACAGGCAGACCTGAACGGTCTGGCAGTGTGAAAGGGGCCTAAGGCTGGCTATACATTATACAATTTTCTTGTGCAGTTTTCCTTTAGATTTACGCAAATCATATAATATCAGGGAAAACCTAAACACTTTTTCAATTTGTATGCATTTGGGCAGGCCCTTGCACTACGTAGTTGTAGGTAAATTTCAAGGAAATTGAAGAAAATTATATAATGTATGGCCAGCCTAATTAAAGCAGAGCTTCACTCTCTGTCAACATTGATTACTTTTAATCCTTATGCTGCTAGCATTAGTAAATAGATAGGAAAGTATATCATGTTTACATTTGTTAAACCTTTTTTTTTTACATTTCTTCAGTTACTTCCTGGTTTCCAGGCCTAGGCAAATGATTTCATAAATCCCAGGAGTCTTCAGGAGAGGAGGAGGGGTTTCCTCAGCTAAGCACTGCCTCCTGCTTGTGTACCAGAGCTAAGGGCAAATGGATTCCAGGAAGTAAGTGCTACATGAATCATGTGCCCTTACGCAAGATGGCCACAGCCATGCTAGAGGGAGTTTTTCAAAGTGATTTCTCAACAAAATAATGCATGGAGACATGGATGGATAGGGGAGTTTGCTTTGAATATTAAAAATTAATTCTAAAACTTTTTTTGGTTTGGGGTGCTCAGATGCAGCGTAGTTCTGCTTTAAGGCCTGGTTTACATCTATGCAGGTTGCAATTGATGCATTTTGCCAGTGCTTTTTTTTGCACACACATTTTAAATGCATTTTCATGCGTTCTGGGAGTCTTTTTGCATCTGTTATCTTTTGGGAGAAACCAGCAAAAATTTATCAGAAGCGCATCAAAACATTGTTTTTGATGTTTCCAATGAAGTCTTTGAAACCAAGAACACAACTTGCTGCAGGGAAAAAAGTCCCTGGCCCTTTCCAAAAAACGCTCAGATGTGATTGTGACCCATAGGAAACCATGTTAAATGGACTGTAGTGCGTTTCTGTAAAATTGAAAAACGCATAGGTGTGAACCAGGCCTAAGGGCCTTTTCACACTGATCAGAGTTTCTTCCGTTTTTGCCTTATAAAAGCAGATTAAAGATGCATGACCATCAAATCCTACGGAACTCTTCACACCAGTCGGGTTTTTAAAAATCTTGGACGTTGCATGTTTGGTGCACCAAAAGCACACCTCCCCATTGAAATGAATGGAATTTACTAGGCCTGTGTGACTGAACCCTTCTTGAAAAGTGCTAATTTAACCCTTTTGCTGCCAGAGCTGTTTTGGCGTGTTTTTTGTTCGAATTTAAAAAAATAATAATTTCAGCCCTAAAAGATTGCATAAACCCCCCCCAAACCCTTATGACCTGAAAGCAGACAGCCTAGAAAATAAAATAGTGGCGGTTCTAATTTTCTACAGTATATGTTGGTGCAAAGGTCTAGGAAAATTTCAGTAAAAACACTAAAATTAATGTTAGGGTACATAAATGCCATAAATTGACCAATTGTTTGGAAAAATATAAATGATGGGGTTGCGTCAAGTAAACAGATGCCCAACATGTCAAACCTTAAAATTTGCATGCACTCAGTGGAGTCGTTATGGGGGTGCGGACTGCACTCAGGTGACACCTGCCAGAGGGGTAACACCAAGTAGGAAGTGATATCTGCTGTTTAGTGTGTTGCGTATGTGTAAAAACCCCCAGCTGTATGTGCGACATACCAACCTGGCAGTAAAAGGGTTAAAATGCTTTTGGACTGAATTTTAAGCTGAACTCCAAGAAAACTAAAAGTCCTCTTGTAGTGGGATGGCATAGCATCTACATTTCTAAGGTTAACTGCTGGTTTATGCTTTCATTTACATAAACTTCCACGTCTGCAGGTTCCTCAGAGCTGCTGGACCATTCCCTGCAACCTCTTCTCCCCTGCGCTCCGGCCGTTGCCGCTCCTCTGACTACATCAGGACTGGTGCAGGGAATATAGCCCTGGATTGGATATGAGGATCTGTCCACTGCTGGAGTGGAGAGGAGCGATGTTTGCAGAGGCGAGGATCATGTAAGGGCTCTTTCACAGTTGCAATGCCCTCTAAAGAGCAATCAGATCGATTTTCAGAGGGCATTTGACAGCCTAATATAACCCTGTAATGTCACAGTACCACAATGTAATCTTGTGCAATGAGTTTGGCTGCTTGTCAAACTCTGCAGCCCAACTTAAAATGCTGTAAAACATCATGGGCGTGGCATGTGTACTACCCTGTCCACCTGTATTGTTGGGATTTGGGTGGGCAGCCAGGTGTCCGTAAAACACTAGCTCTGCCATCTGTTTTTCCTGCCCCTCAGCTGCCCATGCGAAAGAACCCAGCTCCACTGCCCCCTGAAAGGGATGACTTTTAGTTTTCCCAGAGTTCAGTGTTACCATATTAAAGCTTTGGGTTTGGAGCTGTGTTATTTTGGCATGTGAATGTTATTAAAGCTGAACTCCAAGGATTATCTATTTCACATATGTGAGTTGGGCCAGCTTGTCACAATGTGCGTGTTTGATATCTGATCAACCTTTGTGGAAGCTGTAGATCACTGTAGTAGCCTGTACTAATACAGTCAGAGGTGTGATCTTCTGTGTGCTATACTTGGTAGGGCTGCTGTTCAGAGAGCACCTTGTGTTTTTTTTTTTTATGAATTTAACACCTTCTCTGATTGGGCAAAATGGAGATCAACATGTCACCACCCCTCCTCTTGCCACGGAACCAAGAAGATTGCTCCCATTACTGTAGTAGCTCAGGCTACTACAGTGATTTACAGCTTCTGCAGAGGCTGATCAGGTATTGCATGAATACTTATATGCCAAGCTGGCCCAATGTCGGTATGCAACACATATCATCCCTGGAGTCCAGCTTGATTAATTTAGCCAGTTCTTTGAATAAACCTTTGCTATGTATAACACATCTTGATTGTTTAAAGGGTACGTTTTTACTTTTTGAGAAGACAAACTGTAGACTGCACTAGCGGCTCCAGAGCCTGTAAGCATCATGATGCTTGCAATGTTGAGGGGTCATTGGTCAGCACAGCCATGTGACTATGCTGAGCATTGAGAATATCTTCTTTCTTCCTGGATTCTATTCTGAAAGAAAGGCTCAGAAGAGATTTTTATTGGTCCATGTAATCCCGCTGTTCAATGATTGTTCGCCGTTGTGAGCATTATAATGCTCCATGCACACAGGACGCTCAAAAAAGTAGTTCTGGAGGTCGGATTCCTGTCAGGAAACCGCTGCTTAGAAAAACGCTATTTTATCAGCGTTTTGCATTGGCGTCAATGCGCGTTTAGCCACACTGGCTTTTAGCAGCGTTTCTCTGCCTCTATTCAAAATCAATAGTTCCCTATGGGAGCCCATTGATTTGAATAGGAGTCACACCAGAAGTCAGATTGTGGTGATCCGACTTGCGGTGCGACTTGTGCTGAGGATGAAGGGGAACCCCCACCAAAAATGAAAAAAAATTGGTGTGGGGTTCCCCCTTTGGACGATACCAGACCCTCCGGTCTGGTATGGTTTTTAAGGGGAAACCCCACGCCAAGAAAATGGGGTAGGGTCCCCCCCAAAATCCATACCAAACCCTTATCCGAGCACACAGCCCGGCATGTCAGGAGGGGGGGGGGGGGGGGGGGGCGAACGGGCGGCCCCTGCCTCCTGGACCATACCAGGCTACATGCCCTCAACACCCCAAATCACCTTGTCCCCATGTTGATGAGGACAAGGGCCTCTTCCCGAAAACACTTGCCGGTGGTTGTCGGGGTCTGTGGGTGGCTTATCGGAATCTGGAAGCCCCCTTTAACAAGGGACCCCCAGATCCTGGCCCCCCACCCTATGTGAATGAGTATGGGGTTCATTGTACCCCTACCTATTCACCTAAAAAAAAAAAAAAAAAAAAAAAAAAAAAAAGTGTAGAAATAAACACAGTACACAGGTTTGTAAAGTATTTTATTAAGGCAGCTCCGGCATCTCTTCCGATTTTCTTCTCCTCTCTGCGCTGTCTTCTCCCTCTTCTGCCAGGCACTCTCTCTCCGTTGTCTTCTCGCTCTTTTGCCACTGTCTTCTCCCTCTGTTCTGTTCTTTCTATATTGATTCAACGCAATCTACCCGTGTAATGCTGGGTCTGCCGTGTGCAATGACTTACATTGGCATAGGGCGGAGCCACCCGCTGACGTCATCTGGAGGCCTGACTGCTTGTAATGTCATTGTCCCATCATGCCCCGGGTGGTGACCTCATGAGATGGCGGGGCTCCAGATGACGTCAGCGGGTGGCTCCGCCCCATGCCAATATAATTCATTGTACATGGCAGACCCAGCATTACACTGGAAGATTGCGTTGATTCAACATCGGAAGAAGAACAAAGGGAGAAGACAGCACAGAGAGTAGAAGAAATCGGAAAAGACGCCAGAGCTGCCCTAATAAAGCACACAAGTCGCACTGCAAGTCGGATCATCATGATGCGACTTTTATTCAAATCAATAGTCTCCCATAGGGAACCATTGATTTTGAATAGAGGCAGAGAAACGCCTGACGAGGCTTAACGCTGTGTATACAGCATTAAGCCGCGTTTAACAGCTTTTACCGGCGACTGGCATTTTCAGGACTGCTCTTGAACGCGATTTTAGGGCATTCAGACAACCGCTCATAAACTCCCCTGCTGAAAAAACGTCCATGTGTGCATGGACACATAGGATAACATAGAGGAGAGTTTATGGGCTGTTAAAAAAACAAAACGCTCACACTCCCAAAAATGTCAGTTTTATGAGCTTCAGTGTGCATGGAGCTTAATGCTTTCAGACTCGAGAGCTGCCTGTGCAGTGTACAATTTGTCTTCTCTGAAAGTAAACTTACCCTTTAAATGTTCCAAATGCTTACTTTTGTGTTCTGCTTGCAGTGAGGCTGAAACCTCTGCACAGTATGTGGTATTATATCTTGTAGTTGCCTGTATCCGTGAATCAAACCTGCTCATAGGGTTTTGCCATACTGTGTAAATTTGCGCTGCATATTAGGGCAGACTTGCCTGCCAAAGCAACCCCTCTACTGCTGCAGCAGCCACAGTGTCCTCCTTCCTTGCCACTGGTGTCTTCATCTAGTAGTTTTCCTGGTTTTGGATGACATAGCTTCCTTGCATACACTTGGGAGTTAAAGCTCAACTCTGAAGAAAACAATACATTCACTTAGGGCCCTTTCACACTGGGGCGGGGGCGGCGGTAAAGCGCCACTACTGTAAGCGGCGTTTACCGTCGGTATTCGGCCGCTAGCGGGGGCAGTTTTACCCCCCACTAGCGGCCGAGAAATGGTTAAAAACCACCGCAAAGCACCTCTGCAGAGGCGCTTTGCCGGTGGTATAGCCGCGCTGTCCCATTGATTTCAATGGGCAGGAGCGGTATATACTCCGCTCCTTCACTGCTCCGAAGATGCTGCTAGCAGGAGTTTTTTTCCCGCCCTGCTAGTGCTCCGCTCCAGTGTGAAAGCCCTCGGGGCTTTCACGCTGGAGACAAAGCAGCGGAACTTTCGGGTCGGTTTTTCGGGTCGGTTATTATTAGTGCAATAGCGCCTGCAAATCGCCCCGGTGTGAAAGGGCCCTTACAGTGGCGCTTCCCCTACATCAAAAGGGTTAAATGCTCATACATGGGGAAAACCCCCAAAAAGGATTTTTATTCACCATGTTCTTCACCACCGTGGCAGGCGGCGATCGGCTCTTCTCCCTGACACTCCAGGTTGTGGCTGGTACCTTGGCATTCTCACCTGCAATGCAGGGCTATTAGCCCTGCGTTGTACTTGAAGATGTCAGAGTACGTGCAACCAACAAAACAGCTCAAAGAAAAGGCTGCGGGGACCTGGACTTAGAGTGTGGAGGGAGCCTGCTGGAGCAAAGGGGTTTTTTTTACTGGTACCCTAGGCATAAATAAGTATTTGACCCTTGTAGTGTGTTGGGTGCACTACTAAAAGAAGATTTTTTTTTTTTTTTTGTTTTCCCTGGAGGTCAGCTTTAAGTCATCCTAGAACTTTGCAGATCCTGGGATTGTACACTGAGCTGCAGATACGAGGCTTAGCGTACATTGTCTGGTTGGACGCTTTTTTGCAGAAGAAATATAAGGGTTAATTTTCTAAAACTGAAGAGTGCAAAATCTGATGCAGCTGTGCATGGTAGTCAATCAGGTTCTGACTTCAGCTTGTTCAGTTAAGCTTTTGACCATAAGCCCACGTTCACATTGGGCCAAATCGAAGCCTATGGCCGGCAATGGCATCATCCGAATGGCATCATTTTGATTCTCAAAAGAAGTTTGTGCACTACTTTTGGCAACTTCAGGGGCGATTTCAATAGACATCTGTGCATGAACCCGCACAGATGTCTGTCAAATCACCCCTGAAGTCGGACTGAAATGCCAGTTTGAAATCGTGCGAGTTCAGGTGAACTCGCACGATTTCAAACCCTCTCTCAGTGTGAACCTAAGCTAAAACCTGGTAGCTGATTCTATGCAGAGCTGCACTAAATTTTGCACTGTCCAGTGCGGTTTGTTTTTCTTCAAAATGTTTTATCCCTAAAGCAGAACTTCACTCTCAATCAACATTGACTATTTTTAACCCTTAGGCAGGCCATAGACGTTTCAAATTTTCTTTCCTGCAGCCATGGGTTGCAGGAAAAAAATTAGCATGATCCCCCCCCCAATCAACACAGACAGTGCAGGCAGTGGAATGCCTGCTGCCAAGACATTATATTCTCGTGGGGTATATATAGTATATATAAATTCTGCGTTGCTGGTGTGCCTGCTGTGATTATAGGTCCAGGGGGGTACTGTCCACTGGCACCCACTGATTGGTGAGAAGGACAGGACAGAGCTCTGCATATCAGTGAGGATGTGCCAGTTCTTATTTCCCTGCAAAGCAGGGAATAAAAGCATCTCACAGCACACACGAACACAGTTAGGCACACATTTAACCTTTTGCTCAACCTAGATGTTTAACCCCTTCCCAGCCAGTGTCATTAGTACTGTGATAGTGCATATTTTTAGCACTGATCGCTGTATTGGTGTCACTGGTTTCTACAAATTATTAGATTGTCCGTCACAATATCGCAGTCCCACTATAATTCGCTGATCGCTGCCATTACTGGTATAAAAAAAAAATTACAATTCCAGTATATGTACACCATAGTTTGTAGAAGCTATAACGTTCCTGTAAACCAGTCAATATAGGCTTATTGGGGGTTTTTTTTTTTTTTGGATATGTTTCCTAGCAAAATTAAAAAACCCACTAGTGATCAAGTACCATCAAAATAAAGCTCTATTTGTGGGAATAAAATTATGTAAGTTCATTGGGTTACAGCATTGTATGACCGCGCAATTGTCAGAGTAACGCAGTGCCAAAAAGCAAAAAATGGCCACGAAGGAGGTAAATCTTTCGGAGGGCAAGTGGTTATACAGTGCCTTGAAAAAGTATTCACACCCCTTGACATTTTCCATATTTTGTCATGTTACAACCAAAAATGTAAATGGATTTTAAATGATAGACAAACACAGAGTGGCAAATAATTGTGGAGTGGAAAGAAAATGATAAATGGTATTCCAAATTTTTTACAAATCAATATCTGAAAAGTGTGGTGTGCATTTGTATTCAGCCCCCTTTACTCTGATGCCCCTAACTAAAATCTAGTGGAACCAATTGCCTTCAGAAGTCCTCTAATTAGTAAATATTCCACCTGTGTGTAATTTAATCTAAGTATAAATGCAGCTGTTCTGTGAAGCCCTTAGAGGTTTGTTAGAGAACATTAGTGAAAAAACAGCATCATGAAGGCCAAGGAACATACCAGACAGTTTGGGGATAAAGTTGTGGAGAAGTTTAAAGCAGGATTAGGTTATAAATAAATATCCCAAGCTCTGAACATCTCACAGAGCACTGTTCAATCCATCATCTGACAATGGAAAGAGTATGGCACAACTGCAAACCTACCAAGACATGGCCGTCCACCTATACTGACAGGCCTAGCAAGGAGAGCTTTAATCGGAGAAGCAGCCAAGAGGCCCATACTAATTTTGGACTCCTCCAGAATTACTATGGGCCTCTTGGCTGCAGAGATCCACAGGACAACTATTAGTCGTGCACTCCACAAATCTGGCCTTTATGGAAGAGTGGCAAGAAGAAAGCCATAAGAAGTGCCATTTTATTTGCGAGAAGCCATGTCACAGCAAACATGTGGAAGAAGGTGCTCTAGTGAGATGAGACCAAAATTAAACCTTTTTGGTCTAAAAGCAAAATGCTATGTGGTAGAAAACTGAAGCCTCATACACATGGTATGATTGTTGGCCAACCAAAGTGTCTGACTTTTTTGTCAAAAGGATCTTGCCTTGCATACTAACGGTACACAGTTGTCGTGCCACTAACAAGAACGTAGTGACGTACTATAAGGAATTTCAGCTCTTGACGCCACCCTTTGGGCCTCTTCTGCTAATTTCGTTTTTGAGCATTGATTCCGAGCATGTGTGTTTTGTACTTTCGACTTTTGTGTGACGGATTTGTGTACTGACCATACGAAAATCTGACGTCAAACCGTTTGCCGAAAATTTACTAGCCTGTCATCCAACATTTGTTGGTGGAAAATTGGACAACAATTGTCAAAAGGAGTGTACTAACGGTAAGATTTACAGTTTATCAACAGACAATCCCCTGCCAACAATTGTACCGTGTGTACGAAGCTTTACACTGCACAACACCCTGAACATACCATATCCACAGTGAAACATGGTGTTGGCAGCATCATGTTGTGGGGATGCTTTTCTTCAGCAGGGACAGGGAAGCTGGTCAGAGTTGATGGGAAGATGGATGGAGCCAAATGCGGGACAATCTTAGAAGAAAACCTGTTAGGCCCCTTTCACACGGATGGACCGTCTATCCGTTTTTCTTCCATCCGTCGATGGACGACAATGCATTCCTATGGGCAAACGGATGACCGTTACCATCCGTTACCATCCGTTAACCTCCACTTCCGTTTTTATCCGTTTTTTTTTTTTAACGTACGAGGCTACGTCCAGATCCGTCAAAACAGATATTAACTGACAATGTCCATCAACATCCGATCAGTTAAGATCCATTTTGAAGAAATAATTCAAAGTTCATACTTTGACAAATGAAAAAACAAAGTGAAAAAACCTTTATCTTTTAAAAGGGTTATTCAGAATAATAAAACTAAAACGGTTTTGAACATATCATGTGCTTTTGTGTCTTTTTATGCTATCAAAACACAAGGAAATAACCAAATTAATTAATATATTTAAATTTTTCACATATATATAATATTTATATTGCCATGGATCTTCTCCTGATGGAGATAGAAAGTAGTCTGCAAATTGTTCATGCATGGCAATGTAGGATGGGAGGAGCAATGCTTTCTGTGTAATTTCCTTAAAGGCACAGAAACTGCTGTAAACTGATGAATACGGAAGACGGATGAAAACGGAGATTAACGGAACAGAAGACGGATGAAGCAACGGATAAGAACTGATACGTTTTTAACGTGGCTAAAGTGATGGTGCCCGTGTGAAAGGGGCCTTAGTCTGCAGCTTGAGACTGAGATGGAGGTTCACCTTCCAGCAGGACAAGGACCCTAAACATACAGCCAAAGCTACAATGGAATGGTTTAGATCAAAGCCTGACTTTGACAAGAATGGTCCAGTCAAAGTCCAGACCTAAATCCAATTGAGAATCTGTGGCAAGACTTGAAAATTGCTGTTCACAGATGCTCTCCATGCAATCTGACAGAGCTTGAGCTATTTTGCAAACAATGGGCAAAAATGTCATTCTGTAGATGTGCAAAGCTGGTAGAGACATCCCCAAAAAGACATGTAGCTGTAATTGCAGTGAAAGGTGGTTCTACAAAGTATTGACTCAGCGGGGCTGAATACAAATGTACGCCACACTTTTCACATATTTATTTGTAAAACATTTTAAAAACCATTTATCGTTTTCCTTCCACTTCAGAATTATGTGCCACCTTGTGTGGATCGATCACATAAAATTCCAATGAAATACATTTACGTTTTTAGTTGTAACATGACAAAAAATGTGGAAAATTTTAAAGGGGTATGAATACTTTTTCAAGGCACTGTATTTACTTGTTAAACTTTTTTTTTTTTTTCCCATCTCTTCAGTTGCTTCCTTTTTCCCAGGCCTAGGTAAATGATGTCATACATCCCAGAAGTCTTCAGGAGAGGCAGAGGGGTTTTCTCAGCTAAGAACACCCTCCTGTCTGCATATCTGGGCTTGGGCAGATGGATTCCAGAAAGTAAATGCTGCATGAATCATCTGCCCTTACTCAAGATGGCCACAGGCAGAAATACTAGGGGATGTTTTTTCAAAGTGATTTGCTAGTGAAATAAAGCACGGAGACATGAATGAATGGGTGAATTTGCTATAAATATTAAAATTGAATTAAATGGTGTGTTTGGTTTGTGGTGCTCAGGTGTAGTGTAGTTCCGCTTTAATAGATTTTTGGTTACTTATGTTCCACTGAATACAAATATGTTTACATTAAAGATGATTTGATAAGATGTGGTTTTTACATTCTTGATATTCCACCTTTTGATTCTTGTCTTTGTGATGCATGCAGTAGATATTTCTACTCTGTTGTCATCATAGGGGGCTTGCATATGTAGAATTCAGGAGCCCTCAGTTATGCTGGCCATAGGCTAGCTTCACTCTGCAGGTGTTCCGTCAGATTAGGTGACCCGTCAGAATGTGTAACAGAAGTGACGTTTAGTCGCTGCCACAGTAAAAATACAGTGAGAAGGGGTAAAGCGGACATATTGTTACACGCACCAGAGTTTTGCATTTTACACTTATTTGTAACAATATACCGAGGTTGTATAGTGAAATACAGTACTTGGAACTCTGTCTGACTGTTTAGATGTTGAATTTTAAGAGCAGCGGCAAGCCTGCTCATCTCACAGGTTTGCTAATCTGACAGAAGTTGGCTGCTTTTAAAATTCAACATCTAAACATTCAGACGGATTTCTAACTAGTACTGTATTTCACTATATAACCTCAGTTTACTGTTCTAAATAGTGTAAAATGCAAAACTCCAATGTGTGTAACAATGTCTGCTTGCCCCCTTTTCACTGTATTCTTACTGTGGACGGGTGCGGGGTGTAGCAAGATGGCAGCGATGAAACGTCATTTCCGTTACACATTCTGATGGGTCGCCTAATCTGATGGAACACCGGCACAAAAAGAAAACAATAACCCAGGAAACTATCGCCATCACATTTAGAGCATCCCATGCTGGCAACAGAAATGTTGGTGGCTGGTTGTTTTGTGGAGTCATTTTTGCAACCACAAAGCTGGTTGACAATTAAAATTGTCTGAAATGTGCCATTGTGTGTGCAGTATTTTTTTACTTCTGCTTTTTATTAATTTAGGTTAAAAATTGTGCATCAGCAATAAAGTGTTATATACTGGTAGCAGCTTCAACTTAAAGTGGTATAAAAGAAGTATCTGATGTGATGGCTGCATTCATTTTTCCTTTTTAAATTTTTTTTTTTTTTTTTTTTTTTAAGGCTTTCTTCATCTGGTGATCTGGCCAGTAAGTCTGTTTTTCAACAGAGCAGTCTCTCTTGCACTTATGGGGATGAGACAGACCATTTGGCACTGACAGGGGTCTCCATAATGATCAGTTTTTATTGATGTAAAACTTTTATCCCAAGGGATACTGTAACTGCTTATAAAGCATTAGTTGGTGTTTAGCTTTAGCATATTTAAATCGGCTAGTACTGCTAACACTCCCCTCCCCCAGACTAACAATACTGCTGTCCAAAGGTGCCCCTGTACTTATTCATCCAGAGTGGGGGCACCCTAATACATGAGGTGTGTTATTGGCCAGATCACCAGGTGAAAACAGAAGAAAAAGCCTAAGGCCCCTTTCACACGATCGGACCGTTCAGGTCCACCTGTTAGTTTTGACGGCGGATGGCGGACCCTCGTGTGAAAGGGGCCAAAAAGAAAAATGAATGCACATCTAATTTTATTAATTTATATCCTAATATATAGTTATACGTTCTGTTTATGGGACAATAATACGTTTTCAGTTTTGGCTTTATTACCACTTTAAACCCAAGAGTAAACATTTTATTGCAGCGTAACATTTCTTAGATGTGATGGCTGCATTCTTTCTGTTTTTCATGCTTCCTTCAATGTTCATCTTGTGATCCAGCCAGTAAGTTGTTGTTGTTGTTCAAATGAACAAGCGCACTTCCAGATGGATCCGTTTACAGGGTTGAGACAAACCATTTAACAAGGGGTGCTTACAATAATCGGCTCTTATTTATGTAAAAGATTTATCCCAAAAGAAGGAAAAAAATGCTGTATAAAGTATTAGTTGGAGTTTGGCTTCCATTTGTTTTAAATTTGTACTTAAATCTACTAGTACATTTTACACCCCCCCTCCCCCCAATTGACATTGCTGCTGTTCAAAGACGTCTCTGTGCTCCTCCTTCATCCAGATTGGGGACACGCTAATACAGGAGGTGTGTTACTCTCCAGATCAGGTGAAAACACGGGAAAAAGCAAAATGTCACTAAACCCACATCATAAAGGAGCTTCTAGTCCTTTGCTGCTGGTCATATGTAAAAAAAATTTTATTTATTTTTTTACCACTGTATACACCCAGATGTGTGACTGTATACGTTCACATGGGCTGCTCAAAAGTGATAGGGAGGAATTGCTCAGCATAGAAACTCACTGAAAACTGAGCACGTGCAGAGTTGCCACCACAGCTGCAAAATCTCTAGCTGAATAAGGGACATGAACAGAAGGTTTATTGTGACAGCTGATTATTGTAATATATGGCAGCTTTCCAGCTGCCATATGAGGTGACTGCATTTGTTTTTTTTTTTTTTTTTTTTTTCTTTATTTTCACTTGGTGATCCTGCAAATAACACATTTCCTGATCCTTTCGTGTGTACTTTTTTTTTTTTTTTTTTTTTTCTCTTCTCCACGATCTATGAAGGAAGGCATGGTTGTCACATAGGGTGGACTTCAAATATGTCTCTTCATTGCATAGTGGATTGATGGGACTGGTAGTTTGCACAGTAATTAATATTGTTTGTGCTTACTTTTTGGCTGGGTTCACACATATGGGAATTGGATGCGGTTTTCCCCGCATCCAATTCGCATAGCATGAGATTGTGTCCGGCTCTCTATGGAGCCGGTTCACACATCTCTGGAGCGGCTCAAGTGCGAATTGCACAGAAGTCCTGTGTGTCTTTTGGTCAGTTTCAGGTCCGAATTTGGGCTGAAATGGTGAATGGAGACGATGCTGTAAGCCGCTCCGTGCTCTAGTGTGAACCCAGCCTTAACCACTTAATAACCGGCCCATAGCCAAATGAAGGCTACAGGGCGGTTTGTTAACTCTGGGAGGGTGTCCAGGGACGTCCTCCCGGAGAATCGTTCCCGCGCGCACACGGGAACATCCGTGTTTGCCGGGTTCACGGGATCCGGCGCTATACGGATCGCGGTAAAGGGCCAATGACAGCGGCCCTTTACCACGTGATCGCTCCGTCCAATGACGCAATCGCAGATGTCAACAAAACTGTCAAACTGGGTCATCACAAGTTCATTGCTCTCCTCTCCTCACACCGATGCAGCGCGAGAGGAGAGGAGATCGTGTGCCAAGCTGTGAGTTTTATCATTCTAGCAGTGCCCCAATAGTGCCACACCTGTGCTCATCTGCGCCACTGCAGTGCCACACCAGTGCTGCCTGTGCCCACCAATGCCACCTGTGCCCACCAGTGCCGCCTGTGTGCTAATCAGTGCCACCAGAGCCACACCAGTGCCACTACAGTGTCACCAGTGCTACCTGCGCCACTGAAGTGCCACATCAGTGCCATCTGTGCCCACCAGCACCAGTGCCGCCTGTGCCCACCAGTTCCACCACAGTGCTCTGCAGTGCAGCCTCATCAGCCACCAGTATGGCAAAAAAATATTTTACTACCGAGGAGGCCTACCAGCGTCTAAGCATGACCGATGAGAGCAGTGGGGAGCTCTCTGAGTCTCAGTCCAATTCCAATTCGTATTCGGCCTACGAACCCGTGATAAGCAGCGGTTCTGATACAGAATTGGAAGAGGAATGTGTGCCCGTGAAAAGAAGGCGTTCTGGCGTGGAGCAGCAGCCTACTACCAGCAGCGCAGCGCTGTCCGCCTCGCGAGCAGAGCCACTACAACAAAGGCCAGGCACCAGTAGGGTGTCATCTCAGCCCCAAAGGGATAGGTGCCATGCTAGCCTTCCCTATGCCCTTCAAAACCCCCTGTGGCTTCCCCCTAATTCCGGAGCAGCAAATATCCCCCCTTTCACTGCCCAGCCAGGTGTCCAGGTGAACACTGATGATTTTGCCATGCTTGATTTTTTTTTTTTCATTTGATTTTCACTGAAGACTTACTATCGTGGCCCAGTGCAACCTCTACGCACAGCAGCACATAGTAAGCAACCCTGGCTCTAGTTACGCCCGTCCCTTTGAGTGGGGAGAACTAAGCGTAGAGAAATTCAAAATTTTCTTAGGCCTAACTTTTGCTATGGGACTCACAAAAAAAAAAACAATTGTACTCCTATTGGTCTACCAAACCCATCCACCACATGCCACTCTTCTCATCCCTTATGCCAAGATCCAGATACCTAATGATTATGCGGTTCCTCCACTACAGTGACAACACCCAGTTCCCACTGCCCGAAATGACCCAGCTTTTGACAAACTATTTAAAATTCGGCCACTCCTAAATTATTTCTCTGAAAAATTTCCCCAGTTATACACCCCCGAACAGAATATTTCTGTGGATGAGTCCCTTGTAAAATTTTCAGGCAGGCTGGGCATCAAACAATTCATCCCCAGCAAAAGGGCCCAATACGGGGTAAAAACGTACAAACTTTGCGACCGAGCCACGGGGGTACATCTACGCCTTCCGGGTTTACGAAGGGAAGGACTCCCAGCTGCATCCCCCTGAATGCCCAGAGTACATTGGAGCCAGCGAAAGAGTGGTCTGGGAGCTTGTCTATCCACTCCTTGGAAAGGGATACCATCTTTATGTGGATAATTTTTATACCAGCTTGCCCCTCTTCTGCAATTTTCACCGGAGGGACACCCAGCATGCGGTACAGTAAGAGCCAATAGAAAGGGCTTCCCGCAAAAACTTGTCAATGAAGGGCTACAACAAGGGGAGACGGCATCTTTGCAAAACCGGGAGCTATTGGCTGTCAAGTGGAGGGACAGACGAAACGTCCACATGCTGACGACAATTCATAATAACACCTACGTGGAAGTCCCCAGAAGAAACGGCCCAGTCCAGAAACCAGCTTGTGTTTATGTTTATGGGGGGAGTGGACTTCAACGATCAGATGATTGAACCCTACCTTCCCACAAGAAAATCCCGCCACTGGTATAAAAAAGTGTCCATTTATTTTTTCAGTTTGGCCATGTATAACACTTATGTTATTTACCAAAAATCTACAGAGAACCCCGTATCCTATCTCCACTACCAAGAAGAAGTTATTTCCGCCCTTTTGTACCCTGAAAGCCCACCAGAAACTATTCGCTCTGATTCCGTGAGCAGACTGCACGAGCGCCACTTTCCTGACAAAATCCCCCCCCCCCCCCCGTGAAACAGGCCGCAGACGTCAAAAGAAATGCCGGGTGTGGTCCAGTGGAGAAATTAGAAGAGACACCACGTATTATTGTCCCGATTGTCCTTCCCAAACAGGCCTCTGTATAGTTGGATGTTTCTGCCATTACCATACTTCTCTACATTATTAGGGAAGTATGGTAAACGTAATTCTCATTTCCTGTCATTTTCCTCCACACCCCTTATGCCACTGCACTGAAATGTACATACCTCTGCCTTCTCCGGAACCGACCCTGGCCTGTTATACGACCAAGCTTCTGCCTAACGATAAACATACCTCTGCCTTCTCCGGAACTGACCCTGGCCTGTTATACGACCACGCTTCTGCCTAACGCTAAACTGTACCTACCTCTGCCTGCTCTGGAACTGACCCTGGACTGTTTGACCACGTTTTTTGCCTGCCTCTTGGATTGATCTTTTACCCTGCTATGCTAGTGGGAACACAGGGGTCTCACATATGTGAGGAGCTCCAGAATTGTTTTTCTGGATGAAGAAAACTGATTTTTTTAGTTTTCTCATTCCCGGATTAGGGTCTGGAGACTCGGAGGCTTCAAAGAGATTTGGGTGGGAGAAGCCTCTACCCCTGTCCCCATTCTTTCCTGGCCTGCTACTTGGACCATATTCCTGCTTACTACCAGGACCAATGTTTTGGCACTGCTGGCAACGTCACTGCTTGCACTGACCCTGGACTGTATATGGACAGTATCCCTGCCTGCACTGACTATGGACAATATTCCTGCCTGCTGCCTGGACAATTCCATTCACTGTCGCTGACCACGTCCCTGCCTGCTGCCTGAATCAGGGCTCTCCTCCTGTGGGCAATTGCACTACTAAAATCACAGGTAATCTTTGGTTTACCCTTTTACTCAGCAGAATGTATTTTAGGGTGTAATTCTTGGTATGTACATGCTGTGTTAGAAATATGAAGGGCCTTCAAAAATGTGATAGATTTGTAAGGAAATTGGATGCGTAATTTATGTCCCTAGAACACCTGATGGTGCTTCTTGGATGTTGGGCCTCTATGTGGCCAGGCTGTGTAAAAGTCTCACATATGTGGTATCGCCATACTCAGGAGGAATATCAGAATATATTTTGGGGTGTCATTTTTGCTATGTACATGCTATGTGTTGGAAATATCTTATAAATGGAAAACTTTTCATTTTTTTTTTCCACATTTTCCAAAAACTTCTGGAAAAAAATGAACCATTCCAAAGACTTATTATGCCTCCTAGATTATACGTTGGGGTGTTTGCTTTCCAAAATGGGGTCACTTTGTGGGCATTTCCATTGTCCTGGTGCTCCAGGGCCTTCAAAAGTGTAATAGGTGGTTGAGAGATTAGATGTGTAATTTATGCTCCTAGAACGCCTGAAGTTGCTACTTCAATGTTGGGACTCTGTATGTGGCCAGGCTGTGTAAAAGTCTTACACATGTGGGTATCGCCATACTCAGGAGGAGTAGCAGAATATAGTTTGGGGTTTCATTTGTGGACTGTACATGCCATGTGAGAGAAGTAACCTGTTATAATGACAATTTGGAGTGGAAAAAAATAAAAATAAAAAAAAAATCTTCATTTTGCAAAGAATTGTGGGAAAAAATGACAACTTAAAAAAACTATCTGTGCCTTGTACTAACTACCTTGGAATGTCTACTTTCCAAAAAGGGGTCATTTGGGGGGTGTTTGTACTTCACTGGCTTGTTAGGGTCTCAAGAAATGAGATAGGCTCTCAGTACATAAGGTGTGATCAAAATGATAAATTTTCAGTGAGTGGCACCATAGCTTGTAGACCCTATAACTTTCACACAGACTAAATAATACCCACTAATTTGGGTTATTTTTTACCAAAGATATGTAGCCGTATACATTTTTGGCCAAATTTATGAAGAAAAATTACTTATTTGCAAAAAATTTTAATAGAAATGAAGAAAAATGCATTTTTTTTTACAAAATTTTCGGTCTTTTTTCATTTATAGCACAAAAAATAAAAAACCCAGAGATGATCAAATACCACCAAAAGAAAGCTCTATTTGTGTGGTGAAAAGGACGAAAATTTCATATGGGTACAGTCAGTGGTGTATTTAGGTTTTGTGCTGCCCTAGGCCTGACTAAGCTCGGGCACCCCCCTAATTTAACTATGACCCACCCCTTCCTGTCAAGGCCACACCCCTTCCTTTTTAAGATCCGCCCTGTCATCTTCATGGGAGGACAGAGGGACGCCACGGGAAGAGGACAAAGGGACGCCGCGGGAGGAGGACAGTGAGCGATACAGCATCTTTTCATTTGGGGGTAAGGGGATATGTGCTGGGTGCTTTGGGAGGTTCTTGCACTGAAGTCGTGTCCCTCCTCTGTGGCTCCTCCTCCTCCTGGCTGTGTACTGAGTGTGTGTGGCTGACAGTGGGGAGAGAGGTGTGGGCTGCTACTGAAAGCCCATCGACGCTTGTGGGACTCCGGGCGGCAGATGTCCTGGGTGTCCACGCTGGCGCATCCCTGTCTGGCCAGTTACCGAAACTCAGTGCCGTAACTTGTTTTGGGCTCTGGGACAGTGGTGTCACTAGGGTTGGCCTAGAGGATATCAGATTAGGTACTTCCTAATGGCTCAGTTCCTGGGAACAGTAATGTATAATGGCCAACAGGCTCTCTTACCAGATCCGGTGAAACTGCAACAGTGATCCCTCCGGCTGGACGTTCACTCACTCTGGGTTGCCCAGGCCAACTCTAGTCAGTAGTGTAGCATCTCTACCCTGGCAGTGGCTTCATCTTTCTTCCCCTCTGTTGGTGCGGGTACAGCGTGGCTCTCTGGTGGTGCGGGTACAGCGTGGCTCTCTGGTGGTGCGGGTACAGCATGGCTCTCTGGTGGTGCAGGTACAGCATGGCTCTGGGGTTGTGGGAACAACGTCTCTCTGGTGGTGCGGGAACAACGTGGCTCTCTCTCTGGTGGTGCGGGTACAGCGTGGCTCTGTGGTGCAGGTACAGCGTGGCTCTGGTGGTGCGGGTACAGCGTGGCTTTCTGGTGGTGCGGGTACAGCGTGGCTCTGGTGGTGCGGGTACAGCGTGGCTCTGGTGGTGCGGGTACAGCGTGGCTCTGGTGGTGCGGGTACAGCGTGGCTCTGGTGGTGCGGGTACAGCGTGGCGCTCTGGTGGTGCGGGTACAGCGTGGCTTTCTGGTGGTGCGGGTACAGCGTGGCTTTCTGGTGGTGCGGGTACAGCGTGGCTTTCTGGTGGTGCGGGTACAGCGTGGCTTTCTGGTGGTGTGGGTACAGCGTGGCTTTCTGGTGGTGTGGGTACAGCGTGGCTTTCTGGTGGTGCGGGTACAGCGTGGCTTTCTGGTGGTGCGGGTACAGCGTGGCTTTCTGGTGGTGCGGGTACAGCGTGGTTCTGGTGGTGCAGGTACAGCGTGGCTTTCTGGTGGTGCGGGTACAACGTGGCTTTCTGGTGGTGCGGGTACAGCGTGGCTTTCTGGTGGTGCGGGTACAGCGTGGCTCCCTATCTGGCTTCCCCCAGCACAGTACTCTCTTTTTCTCCTGTAACCCCCCCCCCCCCCCAGCAGAGTGCATTCATGCTGGAGGCTGTAGCATGATGTCTGTGGACACACAGGGCTGCCATTCTTCAGGGATTACTCTTCCCATGATGCCCCCCAGAGTCTTCTGATTGGCCCTCTGCTGTGGCCAATTATGGGGTGAGAAACAGCAGTCAGGAAGCTGGGCAGTGGCACAGGGAAACCAATTAGAGCCGCTCTCTCTCTCTTCTGCTGACAGAGGAGGGGGGGCGAGCGGGGGAGATACACAGACAACCCGCGTCTCTCCTCTCCCTGTCACAGCGCTGCTCCATTTACCAGAGAACTCCCCCGCTCGCCCCCCCTCCCCTTTCTGTCAGCTGAACAGAGAAGAGAGAAGAAAGAGAGAGAGCGGCTCTAATTGATTTTGCCATGCCGCCGCCCAGCTTCCTCCCTGCTGTTTCCCTCCCCATGATTGGCCACATCAGAGAGAGAGAATCACAGCTTTACAGGGGCAGCTTGACAGCTCCTGATTTAACTGCTTCCTGGCCCCATCTGCAGCCGCTGCACTCCCAAGCTGTACTCTCTTGATGTGCCCTGCTGTGCGGGAGGAGAGCGGGTGCCGTTTTGGGGGGGGGGGGGCGGCTTTTTGCCGCCCCCCACAAAGTGCCGCCCTGGGCCTTGTTGGCCTAGGCCAAAACACAGCACTGGGTACAGTGTTGCATGCCTGAGTAATTTGTCATTCAAATTGTGAGAGCACTGAAAGCTGAAAATTGGTCTGGTTATTAAAGTGGTTTAAGTGCCCAGTGGTCTGGTCAAGTGGTTAAAGCTCATAGGGAGTGACAGGACATGGCATTTCTGGCAAGATCAACAGGTATTTTCTGTACTTGCTTTAAATGTTCTTATTTTGGAAATTGACATCTAATGGAGCCACCATAATGATGGTAAGCTGCAGCATACCAATATTTTGGTTTAGATCTGTTTTAAGGGTCACCTCCAATCATTCAGTTGTCAAATTCCAGAACTTCTGAGGCTCTCGCATATGATTTTGAATCACATAGTGCAGTTTAGTATTAGAAGGGAGAAGGGCTTAAAGTGGCATTAAACCTTTAAAAAAAATGAAACTGGGCCCTTAGGAGCTTTTAACCACAATGGCACGTTATGACAGATTTACACCTGGCAGTTGATCCCCTCCAGTGGTGCAGTGTCAGCACTCCTGACAGTACTGAGTGCTTCCATTTTCTCCCAGTCTTCCTTCTGCTTTTTAATGTAAACACGTTTTATGGCCCCATTTACACCTGTGTTTTTTGGGTGTATTTTATTAAAAAAAAAATCCTGCCTGCCACATTTTTGATATTTTGCCATGAAAAACGCATGTAAAATGCACCTCATAGATGTAAACCGGCCCTATATCTTCCTTCTTTCTATTGTACCATGTCATTTCTCAAATTGGTTTAAAAATTAGAAAATCAGCCTTTTATTAAAATCATCTGAGACCATCCCAATGTTAAAATGAGACACTGCAGCATCTCCATTCTTTTTGAACTGGACAAGCATGAGCCCTGTGATGTTTAGGTGGGGTGTGATGCATTGGCAAAAGTCCAGCTTGCTGCAACGTTTATAGGGTTTACTATACAGCTTTTAGTTTATATTTTGTTGTTCCATAGTTTTCTGGCACTGTGATCTTTAGAAGCCTGGAGATACTGAGGCTTTGAGGCTGCACAACTGGTAACCCCCACACAATCCTAATGCTCATTCTAACGCCAAGTTCACCCAGGTGTGGCATTTTAAAGCAGCCTTTAGTGCGCATAAACACTCCTAAACTCCTAAAAAAAACCTACTCACGTATGTGTTTGTAAAGTAGAACTTCACTCTGTCATCATTGAGCATTAGTAAATATAGGAAAGTATATAATATTTTAAACTTTTTACAATTTCTTCGGTTACTACCTGGTTTCCAGGCCTAGGCAAATGTCGTACATGGGCCTTCATGAAGGGAGGAGGGATTTCCTCAGCTAAGTACATTCTCCAACATGCATGCCTGAGCTAAGGGCATATGGATTTCCAGAAGTAAATGCTATGTGAGTCATCAGCCCTTACTCAAGATGGCCACAGCCAGAAATGCTAGGGGATGTTTTTCAAAGTGATTTTACAGCAAAATAAAGCATGGAGACTTGGATGGATGGGTGACTTTTGCTTTGAATATTAAAAATGCATTAAATAGTGTTTTTGGTGTGTGGTGCTCAGATGCCGATTGGTTCCATATTGACTTAAAAAGTACCTTCTGTTGTTCTTGGCCTAATCCAAATTCTCTTGATTTTTGCTGCCGTGATCTGACTTTCTGTTAAAGGGGGCTACTTTCATTCTCCATGGTCTTGCTGTATGTCTTTTTTTGTTATCCCGAGATGACCTAAGAATTGTGAACCATGGTATGTGTACTGTGCCTAGACCAGTGCATATGACCGTAGCTTACATGTACTGCTTGTTCCAAACAAATGTGAGGGATAATAGGAAAGTTTCGGGAGCTCACAGAGAATGTTACAAGAAGGTAGAAAAACACAGCAAGCAGTGCTTTTCAAATGTCCTGCAAGATTTATTTTTTTTCAGTGCAAAAATGGGAACCACTTTTGAAGCACTGCCACGTTCTTGCATGCTGGTCAATATGTTGCAAAAGCTTCCTTGTCAGCAAAGGGGCAACTTGTTGGTTTGGCCATATAAGTGGTTCATGTGCATTCCTAGTTGTGTCACTGGCAAGTTTGCTTCCAGTAAAAGGAATGCTAGAATGACATGCGCCTGACACTAAACCAATCTTGAATCATCTTTAACCACTTCCTGTACAGCATATTTTTAATGGCTGCAGCTGAAGTCGGGATATCAATTTTTACATCCAGCGATCCACTTTCAGGTAACAGTGATTGGGCAGCTATGAAGGCGCTCAATATCACTTTTACGGGGCTCAGAAGGCCCCCCTCCCGCCATAGTTCCACCAGAGAGCTCAGGACTGCTGCAAGTGGTCAGTTCAGATGCAATCAGAGGAGATGAATGAACAAATGAAGCTGAAAGTGATGATGATTTTGTTACTTGGTTTTGGTGCTGTTCTTGAGAAGATGCTTTGATGGGCAAGGGAGGGATCAGGGGTTTAATAGACAGTGGCGTGGAAAAAAACAAAAACCTACTTGTCCAAGGGATTAAACCGGGGTCCCGATCTACTTGACCTGATTTAAAAAAAAAAAAAAGAAAAAAGGGGGTTCTTTATTGAGCGCAACTAGGAGACAGAGCTAAAAATACTTTAGGGCAATCAAACAATACCAGCAGATAAAGATCTTAAACAGAACAGTTTTTCAACTTGTAGCTTATTTTATCAAAAAAAAAAAATAAACTTAACAGAGGCAACCTCATGAGGCTATTTATATCCTTGGACATGCTTGGTTACATTAGATGTGTTTAAAGGACAAGTTCACCTTTTTTACAAAAAATAATAAATGCACATTCTTTTGTAGGAAAAAAAAGTGCATTTATTTTTGTTGTTGTAGGAGCCTGTAAATCGGTGTATTTGCTTGCTTGTACCTTGGACGGGCAAGCTGATACACTCCGACAAGAAGAATCAATGAACTACCACGGCGCTGTAAGCTTATTGTAGTTTATTGAGAACTACAAGCTGACAGCTGCCAAGCCTGTCGGGGCGTGTAGTTTTCCACTCACAGAACACTAAATGAGTTGACAGCAGGTGCGGGGGGGAGGTCCCTGCTAGTTGTCAAAGGGAGGGGGGGGGGGGGTTGTAGCGAGGGCCTGTCCTTTCGTAACACGTTGCACTTTGAATATGGGTGTAACATATTAAGAAAGGTGAACTTATCCTTTTTAACCACTTCCTGCCCGGCCTATAGCAGAATAACTTCTGGGAAGTGGTTCTGTTATCCTGCCTGGGCATCATATGACGTCCAGCAGGATAACATGCACGCGCCCTTGAGGGCGCATGGCGATCGAGGCCTGTCAGTCTGACATCCCGCATCTCCGATCATGATAAGAAGCCTCTGTAAGAGGCTTCTTACGACGTGATCAGCTGTGACCGATCACAGCGTGAACCAGGAAGTGCCAGTTAACGGCATTCCTCGGTTCCCGCTGACAGGGGGAGCCGATCGGCGTCTCTCCCTGTCAGAGGGGGGGTCTGTGCTGATAATCAGCATGTTGATTATGAGCACAGCCCCCTCAGATGTGCAAAAAAGGCTACCAATCAGTGCCCAGCATTCCCCCAATAAAAAAGCCTTTCAGTGCCCAGCAGTAACGCCTGTCAGTAACACATCTGTACCTAATCATCAGTGCTGCCTGTCAGTGCTGCATATCAGTGCCGCCTATTGGTGCCCATCAGTGCTGCATATCAGTACCCATCAATTCTACATATCAGTGCCGCCTCATCAGTGCCAAATGACAAACAAAGAAAAACTTTTTTTTTTTTTTTTTTTAAATTTTGGTCTTTTTTTAGTTTGTCAAAAAATAAAAACCCCAGAGGTGATCAAATACCACCAAAAGAAAGCTCTACTTGTGTGAAGAAAATGATAAATATTTTTGTTTGGGTACAGTGTTACATGACCGCGCAATTGTCATTCAAAGTGTGACAGCGCTGAAAATTGTCCTGGGCAGGAAGGGGCGAAAGTGCCTGGTATTGAAGTGGTTAAACTAAATATAAAACACTCATTTTACACAGTCATTTACCCATACATGCGCACATTTTAACAATACATGCAAATGGTCACCTTTCAGGAAATCATGCATTAGGGACACGATTAAAGGGATTTTCCCTTAACGTCTTTCAGGACAGCAGCTTGAGAGCGTGGCTCCACCCACTTGTCAGGAAACACACCTCCACCGATCTTTAAAAGGAGGCTCCTTCCCACTCATCAGTTTTTGTGTTTCCACCGGAGGGAACATATGGGGGAGTTAGGAGCTCTCAAGGTACTGTCCTGAGAGGCCAGGCTCCCCACTCCACTATCTATTTTTTATTTACCTCAAGAGAGCCGGTTCCTCCCATCTCCACAGGCTGATATAGTGCCGAGTGGATGGGCTCCTTCTCCCTCGTCAGTGCTCGGGGAGAGCCAGGACTGCTCCAGGAGTCGCCGCTCCCAGGTGGGGGTGTTAGGCATGTCGGGCGCTCTTTTTTTGGCCAGGACATGTTCCTTTTCCTGACGCCGCTGCCGCCATCTTGGGAAAGGCAGTCAGGGGACTGCCTCCGCCGGAAGTGGGGCGGCATCCAATGAGCAGGTGCTGGGCGTCATTTCAGCCGGAAAGCGCAGGGGGAGGAGGGAGGAATAGGTCTGGTGTCTATTTCCAGTTCCGATCTGGCGGAGAGGCGCTAATGGAGTCTGGAACCGGCGTTTTCGCCACAAGCATCACGCTGCTTCCTCAGAATGGACTCGGGAACCGCAGCAAGTGGGACAGGCACCAGCAAAGGCCCAGGTAAGGAGCAGACTAGATTCTGCTCTATTTTACTGGGGGGTCTCTCTAGCTCTCTTCTCCCTAGTTCTTAGTGGGGCTTGAGTGTGTTTCCCCCCTGGTGGCGGGGGCCTGTCTGGGCACATGAGTCTGCTGTTTCTCACTGTGCACCTGTGGTGAGCATCTTGAATGGTTTCAGGATGGTTTGTCTTTCTCTCTTTTTTCCCTTCTCATGGCAGACCAAGAGCTCTGACCCAGGGATTAAAAAGAAATGTCCTTCATGCAAAACTAAGTTACCTGAATGCTGGAAAAAGACTTTGTCAGGCATGCATTGACTCCTTGGTGAAGGAAGAAGCTGCTTCCGCATGCAGCGATCTGATAGCATCTGTCAAAAAGGAATTAGATGCTACCATTCAATCCTTTAGATCCTCACTTACAAATCCATCCGCGAGTCAGCCTACTACCTCACAGTCCTCTCATGGCTCACTGTTAGTCCCGGAAGTGGAGGCAGAAGTGGGTCCTCTGAACCAGAAAGGGCTTCCCCCTCTCATTCTAATGAAGAATCAGATGAGGATGGGGATGAGCTGGAGAATATGCCTTCCAAATATAAATTGTCTTTGGATCAAGTGGACGGCCTCTTGAGGGCAATTTATGCTACTTTAGGCTTGAAGGAAGAGCGTAAAGAATTGTCTTTACATGACAAGATGTATGCAGGGCTCAGCGAGCCCAAAACACATACCTTTCCAGTCCACGCAGTGATTTCTGAGACGACAAAGAATGGACTGATCCTGAAAGAAAACCATTCTTCTCAAGGGCTCATAAGAGAAGGTTCCCTTTTTGATGAAGACCCAGCGGCTCTCTGGAATAAGGTTCCAAAACTCAATGCAGCCTTTTCTCAGGTGTCGAGATCAGCTGATCTAGCATTTGAGGACATGGGGATTTTAAAAGGCCCCGTGGATAAAAAGATGGATCAACAACTAAAGAGGGCTTGGCAATCCATTATGGGCAACCTTAACCACTAGAGATCCACGCTATAGCCGAATGACAGCTACAGCGTGGACCTGCTTTGCCGGGACTACGTCCATTGACGTCGTCCCGTGCCCGAGCGGCCTGCGCGCCCCCTGCAGGGCGCGTGCGGTGCGCTCTGTGCTCAGCGAGTCTGAGACTCGCCTGATTACAGATCGGAGTAAGGGGTCGATCCTGGCCCCTTACCACATGATCAGCTGTCAGCCAGCTCTTACTCTTAAGGCTTTATTTTTGGTTGCAATAACATCAGCAAGGAGGATTAGTGAGCTGCACGCCCTATCTGTTAAAAAAACCCTTTTTATCCATCTACACAGATAGGATTATACTCAAAACCGATCCGGGGTTTTTGCCGAAGGTAGTGTCAGCCCACAACAGGTCGCAGGAGATCATCCTACCAACCTTTTGCTCAAACCCTTCATTCACAAACTTCAGACGGGCCTGTACATGTATTTTCTTGAGCAGGAGGACTTTGCGGGCGCTGCAGGATTTAAGTCCTTCACGGCTTAGTGTGTTACCAATTGTTTTCTTGGTGACTATGGTCCCAGCTGTCTTGAGATCATTGACAAGATTCTTCCATGTAGTTCTGGGCTGATTCCTGACCACTCTCATGATGATTGAAACTCCACGAGGTGAGACCTTGCATGGAGCCCCAGCTGTCCTGAAAGACTCCTGGAAAACATGTTACCGGTAAGTTTTTAACTTGATTTTTCATCCCTTGAAAATACCTAGTGATAAAACTGTCTCTTTCAATAGCATTATAATTAAGACAGTTGCCTCATTTTTACAAAAAAAGCCCAAATTTACTTAGTGTTACTAAACCCACAACAGTAAATGAGGCACCGGCCTCAATGAGAAAAAAAACGTTATTCCTTCAGGCTCGCACACAGAAGAACATGGGAACTCGGTACAAGCGTAGGCTGAGCAGCCAAATCAAGCTCTAGTGTCCGCTCCGTTAAGGGGCAAAAAAAAAAAGTAAACCCTGCTGTTTCCCCACAGCTGGGCTAAATATAAAAGAGAAACCGCCTTCCCGGTGCCTGCAACTGCATGTCCGGGAGATATAGGGCGATATGATTTGCCAATCCCTGAATAGAATCACTTCCTAAAGAATACCTGTCACGGCAATTACAAGGGATGATGTTCCTCCCTTGTGATGGCAATTACGAGGTGGAAAAAAAAGTGTTTGATCCCCTGCTGATTTTGTACATTTGCCCACTGACAAAGAAATGATCAGTTAATAATTTTATTGGTAGGATTATTTTAACAGTGAGATACACAATAACCAAAAAAATCCAGAAAAATGCATTTCCAAAAGGTTATAAATTTGATTTGCATTTTAATGAGTGAAATAAGTATTTGACCCACTTCGCAAAACGTGACTTGGTACTTGGTGGCAAAACCATTGTTGGCAATTAGAGGTGAGACGTTTCTTTTAGTTGGCCACCAGGTTTGCATACATCTCAGGAGGGATTTTGTTTCACTCCTCTTTGTAGCGCCTCTCTAAGTCATTAAGGTTTTGAGGCTGATGTTTGATAACTTGAACCTTCATTTTTGCATAGCCCTGGCTGAGGGAAGAAGGTTCTCACCCAAGATTTGATGGTACATGGCCCCGTCCATCGTCCCTTTTGATGCAGTTAAGTTCTCCTGTCCCCTTTAGCAGAGAAACGCCTCCAAAGAAATGTTTCCACCTCGATGTTTGATGGTGGGGATGGTGTTCTTGGGGTCATAGGCAGCATTCCTCTTCCTCCAAACACTGCGAGTTGAGTTGATACCAAAGAGTTAGATTTTGATCTCATCTGACCACAACACTTTCACCCAGTTCTCTGAATCATTCAGATGTTCATTCACAAACTTCAGACGGGCCTGTACATGTATTTTCTTGAGCAGGGGGACTTTGCGGGCGCTGCAGGATTTAAGTCCTTCACGGCTCAGTGTGTTACCAATTGTTTTCTTAGTGACTATGGTCCCAGCTGCCTTGAGATCATTGACAAGATTCTTCCGTGTAGTTCTGGGCTGATTCCTCACCACTCTCATGATGGTTGAAACTCCACGAGGTGAGACCTTGCATGGAGCCCCAGACCGAGGGAGATTGAAGGTTATTTTGTATTTCTTCCTTTTGCAAATAATCGCACAAACTGTTGTAAACCCTCTCACCAAGCTGCTTGGCGGTGGTCTTGTAGTCCATTCCAGCCTTTTGTAGGTCTACAATCTTATCCCTTACATCCTTGAGCAGCTCTTTGGTCTTGGCCATAGTGGAGAGATTTGAATCTGATTGACTGGTTGCTTCTGTGGACAGGTGTCTTTTATACAGGTAATAAGCTGAGATTAGGAGCACTCCCTTTAGCCTAGGTTCACACTGCTGAGGGTTAGAAATCGTGCAAGTTCATCCTCGCACGATTTCCAACCCTCATGTCAGTCCGACTTCGGGAGCGATTTCAGAGACATCTGTGCGGGTTCCTGCACAAATGTCTATTCAAATCGCCCCTGAAGTTGCCAAAAGTAGTACAGGAACTAGCTGCAAAGTTGGTGGCGCATCGATTCGGATGGTGCCATTGCCGGCAATAGCTGCCGATTTGGCATGCGATTTGACATGTTAGTGTGAGAACAATAATTCTAGTGCCAGCGCTTGACGTGTTACTAAACTCCAATTATTTTTATTAATTATTTTTTTTTTTAATTAAAATGACAAACATGTTATACTTGCCTGCTCTGTGCAGTGGTATTGCTCATCGCAGCCCCGTTCCTCCTCTTCTGGGGTTCCCGGCAACGATCTTGGCTCCTCCTCTTCTCCGGGACTACCATTGCCAGCCGCTGGCTGTGGGGAGAGGTAGTTCCCGAGCTGTGCATCTATAGAGCCGGGCTTCATAGACATACACAGCGGGACTTAGTCCCGCCCCCACTTCCTCTGACAGCAGCAAGAGCCAGTGGCTCCTGCTGTTGCTCAAATGCAGCGTAAAGAGGAAGTAAGGGGAGAAAAGTTGCAACCCTGCACAGCGCTTCACACGGGGGGGGGGGGCAAATAATGCATGAAGGTAAAAAATGTGAATGCATGGAGGAGAGGACACAGGAGATGGAGAGCAGGGCTGCGGATTACGGAGGCACGTAAACTCGGCGAGGACGCACTGTCTCTCTCTCTCTCTCCACGGGGTCCCTGCTCTTGATTGGATAGATTGATGGCAGCGCAGCCATTGGCTCCTGCTGCTGTCAATCAAATCGAATGACGCGGGCACTGGGGGGCAGGGCCAGGTCCGACATTCGTGTCTATGGACGCAAATGCTGGACTCAGGAGGGCACCCGCAACGTAACTCTCTGGGAGTGTGCTTCTAGGGGTTATCTGATGCGGGGAGGAGCCGCCAAGGGACCCCCAGAAATGGACGATCGGTGGCCACTCTGTGCAAAAAGAGCTGCACAGTGGAGGTAAGTATAATATGTTTGTTATTTAAAAAAAATAAATAAACAAGCCTTTACGATCACTTTGAGTATGTTTTTTTTTTTTCTGGAAAATATGCACTTGATAAATTGTCACATGACATAAAAGAATTGCAACAGACATGATTTTATTCTCCAGGACCTCTGCTTTCAGAAATATGTAGTGTTTGGGGATTCCAAGTAATTTTCTAGCCCAAAAAAGAAAAACAAAAAATGTTGATTTTAACATTTATGAAAAAATGCTCCTGGACAGCAAGTGGATAAATTTATCTTGTCACCACAGGGTCACTTGTACATAATACCAAGCCTGAAAGAATAGAAGCATTTTGCTTCTCTATCTGGCCCTATAGTGCATTGAATTGCTGCTGCTTTGCTGTTCCTTAGCTGCTGCATTTATCCATACTTATGCCCCGTACACACGGTCGGACATTGATTGGACAGTCTGACAACAAAATCCTAGGATTTTTTCCGACTGATGTTGGCTCAAACTTGTCTTGCATACACACGGTCACACAAAGTTGTCGGAAAATCGGATCATTCTGAACGCGGTGACGTAAAACACGTACGTCGGGACTATAAACGGGGCAGTAGCCAATAGCTTTCATCTCTTTATTTATTCTGAGCATGTGTGGCACTTTGTGCGTCAGATTTTGGTGAACACACGATCGGAAATTCCGACAACGGATTTTGTTGTTGGAAAATTTAATAGCAAGCTCTCAAACTTTGTGTGTTGGAAAATCTGATGGAAAATGTGTGATGGAGCCTACACATGGTCGGAATTTCCGACAACAAGGTCCTATCACACATTTTCCGTCGGAAAATCCGACCGTGTGTACGGGGCATTAGTGTGGATGGAATACTTGCGTCCCCGCCATATTGTTCACTCCACCAAGCTTGTAGGTCTTCATAGGAAGTACAAGCTGATGAGAGGAACCACAATGCAGCAGGTAACAGGTACCCAACAGAAGGGACAAACGGCTTCTATAACTGGGGAGCAACATCACAGCTGATAACTTTCTATCCTTGGCTGTGTATTCTGACCTCCTGTGCTGAAATCATCCCTGCTAAAATCCTGTCTCTGAAGTGGGTTCAGTACTTTGACGGCATGGGCCCTGAACATGCAAGCTTCAAATGAAAGTGGGGGGAAAATATAGAACTCCTGTATTCTTGTTCCAGTTCAGAAAATATTTGAACCTTAAGCCTCATAGTGATGGTCAGGAAACTAGCATTTTAGGAAAGTAGTAGCAGCCAACAGATTTTTATTATGACCGGTTTCCTTTAACTTTAGATCCCTAATCTGTTCCTTAATCTGGTACCAAATACTAAAATTAATTGGCATGGCATGTAAATTCAGCTATTTTTGCAGATCTACAGATTGTTTAAACATGCTGTTTCTACTGACAGTAACTTCTGTCAAATGTATGCTTTAACTCTGTTTTGATTGTTTGCGACAAGTTTACATTAACCCTGTGGTTATGATTATTGCTCAGATTGAGGGAACATTCCACTGAGTTTCTGATAGTGGATCAATGGAAACGAATGCATCAGCATTGCATTCAGGAAGTTAGCATTTTCAGGCGAGGTCTGCAGTGACCACCTCCATACTTCTTGGAGCCCATTCACCATTCTTGTGTATTTGTTTTTTTAATGTATTTTTGCTTTATGGCAGCCAGCTCATTTGGAAATGGACAAAAAAAAAAAGTACGTAGAACATTTTTTTTCAATGCAGTACACCACAACACATAGTAGTGTTACTGGGCTTAATTAACGAAACATTATCTACCACCGTAAAATGGCTCGTAGCTTTTTTTTTTTTTTTTAATTTTTTTTTTTTTTTTTTTGCAGTTCATTAAACACTTCTGAATTACAGCATGCTCTATTTCTTGCGGTATTTTAGTAGTGAAAACTTGCAGTGTTTTAATCCTGGGACATGCCAGCATCCGTAATTACCAGTGATTAGATGGTTCTTAGGGAGCGGACATCCACTGGGTCTGATATAGATTTTAGGGGGATTCCTCGCGTCAAAAAAAAAAAAGAAATTGGCGTTCAAGCTAAATGTTCATACAGTCCTTACATTTTTCGTTCCCGGACCACTACTTAACGCATGCGTTTATATATTTTAGTGAATTGACTTTAATGCTGTCTTATGCGGTATTTATCGAGTGTGTTTGTGTTTTTTTGGGTTTTTTTTAGGTAAATACCGCATAAAGGGGATAGTACATTGACATGTTCGGTATCGCATGCAATATTTTGGGGCAAAATATGTCACGTGACCCAAATACCCCATGCAATATGCTTTAGTGGATTGCCCACTGTGTTTTGTGGTGCATTGTAACAATTGCGTCAGAGCTGCATTGTCTTAAATGAATGGCATCAAAGGCACATCATTTACACGGTGACCATGCATTGTGATAATGTGCCCCTTACCGCAAGGCAAAAGTGTGATCTGGCCCCAAGTGTAGTAGAAAGAAAAAAAAAAAAAGTTGAAACTATATATGTTTTAAAATCGTCTATTAAAAGAGAAATATGGCATAGTTCTCTTGTTAGTCACAGGAGTCCACTTACGTGTGCTCTCCTGTGACTCAGAATCAACCGACAATAGTCCAGAGTCCGCTGTTGGCTGATGTCACAGAGCTGCTCCAGGCTCTGGAAGGATCCTGACCACATTAGCAGAATCCATGCAGACACCTTAAAGGCAGCTGGCTCTGCCTCTGTGTGTGGCTGAAAGCCAGAGCCAGCCCCTCCCCAACCCAGTGCTCCAGTGATTGCTGGAGGAGCAAAGATAAGAGTGGTGGCTCTCTGCTCAGAGCTGACAAGAACTGAGCAATCAGGTGATCACTCAGTTCTTGGGCTTAGAGCCAGCGGGGGACAGCTGCAGCATCAGAATGATGCTGCAGCTTGGAGGTTAGTATGTATGTTTATAATCCCAAACTTCTTTTGACATGAAAACATGGCCTTTTTAAAGGAGAAGTCCAGCCTGAGCTTGTTTGGCTGGGCTTCTCCTATGGGTCACAGAAGTGCAATTCGTTTTGCACTCCGGTGACCAGTTTTTAGCAGAGAGTGGTCTGAAGTCCGCTGTCTGCTGACGTCACAGGAATCAATCAAGGCACCGCATCATTACGACCTAGTCTGGATCTGCCAGGTGCCTGGACTGATACCTGTCTGCCTCTCAGTGAGTCGCTGAGACGGCTGCTCCACGCCCCTCCACAGCTCAGCGCTCCAGTGAGCGCGGGGGGGGGGGGGGGGGGGGAGGCAGATTGACAGTCAGCTCTCTGCTTGGGGAGCTGTGAGAACTGAGCCATCGGCTGTGTTCGATGGCTCAGTTCTTAGTGGAGAGGCGGTGGGGGACAGATACAGCATCGGACCAATGCTGCATCCACCTAGGTAAGTACAATTATGGAAAATAAATTTAAGAAAAAAACCTCCTAACCTAATCTTAGTACTGACTGGAGCTATAACCTTTCCTTACTCTATTAAAAAAAAGTTTTGCCTTTACCTTAATATCTTATAGGTAGTGAAGGTGATTTCTGTGTTGGTGATACAGTTGTGCTCATAACTTTACATATCCTGGCAGAATTTGATTTCTTGGCCATTCTTCAGAGAATATGAATGATAACAAAAAACATTTTTCACTCATGGTTAGTGTTTGGCTGAAGCCATTTATTATCAATTAACTGTGTTTACTCTTTTTTTAAATCCCAATGACGACAAACTACCCAAATGACCCTGATCAAAAGTTTACATACCCTGGTGATTTTGGCCTGATAACATGCACCCAAGTTGACACAAAGGGGTTTGAATGGCTATTAAAGGTAACCACCCTCACCTCTGATCTGTTTTCTTGTAATTAGTGTATGTGTGTATAAAAGGTCAATGAGTTTCTGGACTCCTGACAGACCCTTGCATCTTTCATCTAGTACTGCACTGACGTTTCTGGATTCTGAGTCATGGGGAAAGCAAAGAATTGTCAAAGGATCTGTGGGAAAACGAAGTTGAACTGTATAAAACAGGAAAGGGATATAAAAGATATCCAAGGAATTGAGAATGCCAATTGACCGTGTGCAAACTCTAATCAAGAAGTGGAAAATAAGGGGTTCTGTTGAAACTGAACCATGGTCAGCTAGACCAACTAAAATTTCAGCCACAACTGCCAGGAAAATTGTTCCGGGTTGCAAAGAAAAGCCCACAAATAACTTCAGATGAAATACAGGATGCTCTGAAAACATGTGGTGTGGCCGTTTCAAGATGCACATTAAGGAGGCACTTGAAGAGAGATGGGCTGCATGGTCGAGTCGTCAGAAGAAAGCCATTACTACGCAAATGCCACACGGTATCCCGCTTACAATACGCCAAACAGCACAGAGACAAGCCTCAAACCTTCTGGCACAAAGTCATTTGAAGTGATGAAACCAAAATTGAGCTTTTTGGCCACCACCATAAATGCTACATTTGGAGAGGAGTCAACAAGGCCTATGATGAAAGGTACGGAGGTGGATCACTAATGTTTTGGGGATGTGTGAGCTACAAAGGCAGAGGAAATTTGGTCACAATTGATGGCAAGATGAACGCAGTAGGTTATCAAAAAATACTGGAGGAACATTTGCATTTATCAGCCAGGAAGCTGCGCATGGGACGTACTTGGACATTCCCACGTGACAATGATCCAAAACACAAGGCCAAGTTGACCTGTCATTGGTTACAGCAGAATAAAGTGAAGGTTCTGGAGTGGCCATCTCAGTCTCCTGACCTTAATATCATTGAGCCACTCTGGGGAGATCTCAAACGTGCAGTTCATGCAAGACTGCCCAAGAATTTACAGGAACTGGAGGCTTTTTGCCAAGAGGAATGGGCAATTTTACCATCTGAGAAGATAAAGAGCCTCATCCACAAAAGACTTCAAGCTGTCATTGATGTTAAACGGGGCAATACATGGTATTAACCTCCCTGCCGGTATTCCCGAGTCTGGCTCGGGGTGGAATTTCAGAACCAAAAGCGGTAACCCCGAGCCAGACTCGGGATCGCATCGCAGGAGCCATGTAGAGGTTACTTACCTTCTCCCCTGGATCCTGCGATGTTTCCACGCTGTGATCTGCGAGCCGCTGTGTCTCGCTCGATTCACAGTGCCGAGTTCCGTTCCCTGCGAGCGTTGCAACGCATGGGGACGGCGTTTGGCGCCAAATTTAAAAAGTAAAAACAGAATAGATACACTACTGTAATCAAATAATTACACATCCCCTTTGTCCCTAGTGGTTTGTCCAGTGTCCTGCATGCAATTTTATATTATAAATACTATTCTTTCTGCCAGGAAACTGGAGATTGTCCATAGCAACCAAAAAATGTCCGTTTAGGTCAAAAGTGCTTTTACACCAGCTAGAAAACAGCGATAATAAATTAGAATCACTTGCAGAATTGAGCGATAGTGATTTGTGGGGAAATCCGTCATCAAACGCTGAAAGTAATGACAGTGACAATTCTGTAATTGAGCAAATTTCAGTGTTTTTGATTTGATTACATTATTGAATCATTTTTATTATATTATTGTTTGTTATAATTATTTATAGTTATTTATTTGATTATAATTTATGATTTAGTTTTTCAAACTTTATCATACCAGGGATGTCTACTAGACTCTCTTGTTTGGACAGATTTAGGTGAGTTATTCCTAAGAATTACAGGCCTACAGTATAAAACGCCAAATTTCCATGCAAAATAATTGTACCGCTTTCAGCATCAAAAATCTGAAATAATCATACCGTCAGGGAGGTTAAGAACTGGGGTATGTAAATTTTTGATCATGGTCATTTGGCTAGTTTCTGCCATTATGATTTAAAAAGAGTAAACACCGTTGATAAAATAAATGGCTTCAGGCAAACGCCAACCATGAGTGAAAAAAAAAAATGTTTTTTTTTTTGTGTTTTTATCATTCATGTTCTCTGAAAATTGGCCAAGAAATCATAAATTCTTGCCAGGGTATGTAAACTTATGAGCACAACTGTACGTGCTGTGCTAATACTTTGGTCAGAGCCACAGTCTGTATACAGGAAACACCAGTCAGGAGTTCAAAGGACATCCTGTGTAGAAATAGCAGCTCTGACCACGATAATTGCATAACAGGTTGTAGTGCTGTGTTTGCCTAGTACCGGAGCCGCAAGCTATAGGGAAGACCATAACTGTGATATTACATTATATAAAAATATTTTAAACAGGCTAGAAAATTCCCTTGAATACTTGCTAACTAGAAAATGACAAAGTATGCAGAGTGAATATCTCAATACAAACCGCACAAACATTCAAAGAAAAAAAATGGTAACTTTCGTGCCATATGCTTCCTAAGCCTGGATTCATGCCTTTGCAATTTTAGTGCTTTTTGCAGATTTGCACTGCAGAACATGTTCCATAGGAAACCATATTAAATAGACTGTGTAGAGCAAATCTGCAAAATGCAGAAAGCACCAAAACTGCAAAGTTGTGAATCCAGCCTAAAGCCTCGTTACACACGATCAGATTGTTGGCAGGGGATTGTCTGTTGACAGACTGTTGTCCTAAAATCTGACCTTTATTACGCTCCTTGTGACAATTGTTGTCCAACTTTTGGCCAACAAATATTGGATGGCAGGCTAGTAAATTTTCGGCGGACAACGGTCTGTGATTTTCGTATCGTCAGTACACAAGTCTGTCGTACAAACACGCATGCTCGGAATCAATGCTCTTCAAATACAAAATTAACTGGAGGGGCCCAAAGGGTGGCGCTCAAAATTCCTCGTAGTATGTCATTACGTTCGTGTTTGTTGGCCAGCAATTGTGTACCGTTGGTATGCAAGACAAGTTTCTGGCACGCGCCCTTTGGACACAAATCAGACGCTTGGTTGGCCAACAATCGGATCATGTGTACGAGGCTTAAGCTTTTTAAACATTTTGTTTGCTGAGTATTTTTCCAGAAATATGCAACTTCTCATCTTCTCATTTCCCCTGAAGTCTCCAGCAGCGCTCTTAGCGCAAAAAGAACAGGTAGTTAACTCTCCAGCATTAACAGAAACATTTTAGTTTTTGATTGCTGGACTCTCCTAACCTACCACATTTTTTTGGATAAGTGGAAACACACATAAGGAGCAGATACAAACTTAATTCAGATACAATCTTTGCAGGCTCTTGAACCCAGAACACCAGCACTGTAAAATACTGTTTGTTTACTTGGTCTTATTTACATCAAAGTCCATTTTTACCTACTGTGCCTTTTTTGCCTAATTTTAGGGATGGCTGAATTTACCCCCTTCATTACCAGATTAAGCTATTCAGCACTGCGCTACTTTAACTGGCAAATGCTTGGTCATGCAATACTGTACACAAATTACATTTTATATAAAAAAAATTTTTTCACACAAGTATCTTTCTTTTGGTTGTATTTGATTACCACTGGGGTGTGTGTGCTATTATTACATCAGTGGTGTGGATTTAAAAAAAAAAATTAAAAAGTACTTGTCCAAGGGACTAAATCGGGGGTCCCATTCTACATGTCCCGATAGGAAACAAAAAATATATATTAATTTTAACTAAAACCATATTTAAATCAGGTGAATGGTTGATGTTTTTATTAGGTAGAAGTGCTTTTAGGAATGTCTGGCGCCTTTTAAAAAATAAAGAGGCTTTATGGCGACTTAAGCTTTTAATGTTTTTAACATAGAGCTGTTTATCTCCTACTCATCTCCCTGTTTGTCTCCAGCACTGCACCCGGGGACTAACAGGAAGGAGAGAGACCTTGCAGTGTGACGAGCACCGATTGGGTGCTCGTCATGAATGTGCCCGGAACTCGGTGTTGGGCGATCTGATTTGTGCATCCCTGTTTATAAACGAAAAAAGACCCAAAAATTTGAAAAAATATATATTTTCTACCTTCTGTTATAAAACATATCCAATAATATCACATTTCTTCATAAAATTGGGCAAACATGTATTCTGCTACATGTCTTTGGTAGAAAAAAAAAATCCTAATAAGGTGTTTACAACTTCCTTCCCGGCGTATTGTCAAATGACGTCCGCAGATGGGATCTCCCAACTGATGCGCGTGCCCTGCGACCGCGATGTTTGCCGGGCAACCGTGATCGCTCCTGACAGAGCAGGAATGTGGATCTGTGTGTGTAAACGCACAAATCCACATTCTGCCAGGGTATAGGAGGCAGATCTTGTGTTCCTAGTATATAGGAACACCGATCGGTCTCCTTCCCCAGTCAGTCCCATCACACGGTGAGGGAACACATTTAACCCATTGATCGCCCCCTAGTGTTAACTCCTCTGCCAATGACATTTATACAGTAATCAGCTATTTATAGCACTGATCGCTGTACAAATGTCAGTGGTTTCAAAAAGTGGAAATGTTTTATAGCAGAAAGTTAAAAAAAAAATTTTTTTATCAAAATTGTCTTTTTTTTTTTTTTTTTGTTTTGTTTATAGCGCAAAAAATAAAAACCGCAGAGGTGATCAAATACCACCAAAAGAAAAAGCTCTATTTGTGGGTAAAAAAGGACATCAAGTTTGTTTGGGTACAGCATCACACGACCTTGCAATTGTCAGTTAAAGCGACGCAGTGCCGTATCACAAAAAAATGGCCTGGTCATTAAGGGGGTAAATCCTTCCAGGGCTGAAGTGATTAGTTTCAGTTTGTGTTTGAGGTGTACTTCGGATGGTTGCCTTAGATTACCCAACCTCTATTGCAGCTGCATTTCGTTGGATTGAACTTCCACAGTTTAGTACTCAAAGAAACCATTGTTCTGGCTGCAGCCAAATAGTTTAGTATTTTTATCATCAGACCACTGCACAGTGTTATACTTTTGAGTAGCGTCGGCCTGAGGGTGGTAAAATGTGGTCCACGTTTTTATGTCCTCTCCGATAGCCCAACTACATGCAGGCATGGTGGATGCTTGGGTATGTTTACATGCTGTGGCTGTGATATTTTGTAGTGTGACAATTTTAACTTGGCTTGTCGCTTTGACCAGTGGCACCACCTGTCGGCCACCTCCACTGAAGTCAGTGAGAATCTGGCAATGCTATGGTGGATGTGGCGCAGGAGTTCATTATAAAACCCCTGAGGGATTGGGGGGACAAAAAACTGGCTTTCAGAAGTTGACAGTATTGCCTCCTGGATGCTTGTAAACTTGCTGTAAAGTGCCTTTTGATAAAATGATCCACTGCAAACCGCTTTTCAGAGGGGCAGAAGCTTCTGCCACCTGTGTGAATGTGCCCTTGAGTTGTCCACACTGTAGATTACATGTGAACAAAGAATAAATAACAATACAAACATACTTAAAGTGGATGTAAACCCGAAAATGTATTTATTTTTTTTTTTTTATATATCATACTGTAGAGTATAAGATTTCCTATCATTTGAGCCCAATCTTGCCACACAGTTAATCTATCTCCTGAGCAATCCTCTTTTATTGTTCAGTGAGAGAAATCTTGACTGAGAAAAACTTTGTCAAATCCTCCCCCTTGCTGTGAGTGACAGGTGATTTACATATCTCGTGCACCAGCCTAAGACACATGCAGTATTTTTTAATTCCCTCCCCCACTCCTTTCTTCAGCAGCTCTGCAAGGATTGGCTGTTCCACACCTCAGCATGATTTGGCATGCTGAAGTCATGTGGTTACTTTCCTATCTTTTCACTGGATGTTAGAGATCATAGCAGAAGTTCATCAGAAGTTCAGTGTAAGAAATACACAGGAGAAAATGCATATTGACAAGGGGAGTGTAGAGGTGGGCGGGGAGTCTACTGACATCACGACTCCACCCACCGAGCTCCAGACAACAGACCCACCCACAGAATATGCAGTTTTTCGGCTCTCATAACAGACAGAGGGGAGACATTTGACAGGTAAAGATACATGCAGGAGACATGTATATCCTTATAGATAACCACTATGGCAGTAGTTTAGAAAGGATGACATTGGGTTTATATCCACTTTAAGTCCCGAAGTGGGGAAAAAAAATGGTTAATTAAAAAAGATATATATTACGCAGTCCAAAAAAATCCATAGAATCTAGCTGGAGAAAGCTCCAATCGCACATGCTCTTGATCTTAAAAGGGTTGTAAATCTTTGGTTTTTCACCTCAATGCATTCTATGCATTGAGGTGAAAAACCTCTTGCGGTGCAGCAGCCCCCCAGTGCCCCTGCTTTACCTACCTGAACCCTCTTTTTCTTGCACCGGGGACAAGCACACTAGCTCTAGCTGTTGTCTCGTGTCCTGATTGGCTAGATTTATAACAGCGCAGCCATTGACTCCCGCTGCTGTCAATCAAATCCAATGACCCGGGGGGGGGGGGGGGGGGGCGGGTGCGAGTCATACATTCGATGGACGCCGAATGCTGAACTCAGGAGCATGCCCGCAAGGTAATCCCCTTCGGGGAAGCACTTCTCTGAGGGGGTTATCTGATGTGGGGAGGAGCTGCGAGAGCCGCCGGGGGACCCCAGAAGAGCAGGTTCGGGGCCACTCTGTGCAAAATAAGCTGCACAATGGAGGCAAATATGATATGTTTGTTATTTTAAACAAAAAAAAAAGTGAACCCTTACAATCACTGTAAAAGTGCCTCAGATGCACCTTTTTATATAAGTGCTCTACCACAAAGTGTACAAAATGTACACTTACCAACAGTTTTTCGGCCAGTTAATAGGCACAAAATCGATAATCGTTGGGACTTTTTGAGCCGAAAAAACGAAGGACAAGTTTGGAAATTGAAAGGTTAATTGTTTGCCGTCCAAACTGTTTACACTAGGTATATGTAAAAAAAATGAACAAAAAATGAATTCATTTATGTCCACTTAACGATTTATCGGTCATTACATGATTGCACTATCGTTTGTTCTCATGGCCGAATGTTCATTTTTCGAAAATGGGTTCTGCCGATTTTTCTTATAGTGTATCGCCAGCATAGGGCAGGCCATACGTGGGTCGAATTTCGAAAGAATATTCTTTTGAAAAGCTTTTCTAAGATATTTCGTTCAAATTTCACACCATTAGTGGGCTGCAGCAACAGCCGTCTTTCGTGTGGCCATCGAAATGGAGTAATCGGACATGTTGGAAATTTCATGAAAAACAAACGATTTTCTAATCAATGATGGGAGAATCGTGCAAGAAATGTAATTGAAAAATAAATGCGCATGTGCAAGAAAAGAAAATTCCCAGCCACGGAAATTGTATTTTCTGTAGCAACAGAAGGTGAAATTGAAGGCTTGGTTGGTCGAATTTCAAAATGAATGGTGGCATCATCGGATCACAAAACGCACACATTTTCTGATTTACAAAAGAAAATTCTTTCGAAATTCGACCATGTATGGCAGGCCATTGGACAGTGTTTCTCAACTCCAGTCCTCAAGGTGCCCCAACAGGTCATGTTTTCAGGCTTTTCATTATTTTGCACCGGTGATTTGATCAGTTTCACTGCCTTAGTAATTACCACAGCTGTTTTCATCTGAGGGAAATCTTGAAAACGTGACCTGTTGGGGAAACACTGTCTTGGGCTACTTTCAGACTGGGGCGTTGTGGGCGTTGGTTGAGCATTGACTGCATGCTAGTGGGCAGCTGTGACCTATGTATGAGCAGCATTACATAGCCTGTCTGCATCCACTTAAAATATAAAGAAAATGCCTTCCGTTTTGTCAGTGGGGGAGCAGAAATGGGCAAAGTTTCAGTCCGTCCGTCCGCCCCCCCCAGTGGCAAAACAGATGTAGGACATATTGCTCTGGTGTCTGTTGCCTGCAGCTGACCAGCTCTGAATACTCCAATCCTCTATGGGGGATCGGATGAAAACGGATCCGCCTGTCCGTTTTTCATCCGATCCGCCAGACTGATGGAAAATCGGGTTTCTTTCTGTCTGGTTTCAGCGGATCGGATGTCAGCGGACATGTCACCGCTGACATCCGTCGCTCCATAGACTTGCATGGAACGTCCGTCCAGGTCCATCTAAAAAAAAAACTGACAGGCGGACCTGAACGGTCCGCATGTGTGAAAGGGGCCTTAATGTGTTACCTGCTTACAGTTTGGGGTATTGTAGTACTTATATTTCACACTCTGTTTAAAATTTCAAAAGGATGAAAGCATAAACCAGTGAGTGTGTGCTGAGAGACGGTAAGGGAAATCCCCCCCCCCCCCCCCCCCCCCAAAAAAAAATCCCCAGTAGGAGATTGTATTGTGTGTGTGTATATATTGCTATTTTGAAAATGCGAAATGTAAAAAATCTCAGCACCACCTGACCCTACTGGGTCTTGTGCATGAAGAGTTTTTTTTTTTTGCCTCATGCTTACAGATGTTTACATGCTTTTGAGTCTTGTAGCCTAACACATATGGTGTTTTCAGGGCCGTAGATAATTTTTATTCCTGGGGGGGGTTCAGCCTTGGGTACCCAGTAAGAAATTGTGGGTGTGTGGGGAAAATTGTGCTAACAGTGAGAGGGGCTTAAAACCCTACTCACTGTGTATACAATAGCATATATCACAGCCCTTGTACCCCAAAAATATGCTTTAATTACTATGCTACAACCAGGAGTCTAACAGACTTCAGCATATTGGTTTGTAAAATGTTCCCATTGCATATGCTTTCCTACGCACAGCCTACCTTGAAGAAGAACTTCATTAACAGTGACTACTGAGCAACCAGCATCTGTACATTATAGCATAAATATTACAGGGGTCACAAATATGTCATATGAGGCATTCCCCTTTAGGCAAAACTCTACTAGTGGTAGCTAATCCCTATAACAGCAAAATTGTATGAAACAAAAAAGGGTGGTCGAAGGCCTCTCAATACACTGATGCTGATGATGATCAATCTCCCCACCGCTGGCTCCCATAAGCATTCGCTCCTGTGGGCCCCATTTATGACCTCTACTTTCTAACACTTCCCCTCCAGACCTTTCTTTTTTGCCAGTGGACGAGGCCAAATCAGACTGCCAATGCAGCGAATCAGAGTTGTTCTCTCCCCCTGCAGTGTCCTATCAGCAGGCATGTAGTTTGCAATCTCGAGGCCCTGCACAGACTACCTGGCAGGGATCCCTCTTGGACACCCAGAGACGTATGAGGCATTGCATGAGTGTGGCAAAATTGTGTTAACAGCATGTGTGGGCTGTTGTGGGGCAGTAAAAACAGGTGGCTGAGCCCCAGTTATACTACTGCCGGCCACCCAGCTGTATTTTAGACGTTAGGTGGAAGAGTGCTGTTCACATGCCATGGTTAGCTGCAAAAAAATTAAACACTACATGTTGAGTTGATTAAGCCACTCAAGTCAATGGGGCTGTGCCACAACTGTGAACCAAACACTTGGCCTGTGATTGTGGTGCATTAACATCATTACAAACTTCCATTCTGGGAAAAAAAAAAAAAAGGATCACCTCCTGAACACCTGACAGCATCCACTTAACTGTACTCTGAAAAGTGATCCACTGTGGACTGCGTTTCAGAGTTTTGGCTAGTGTGAACCCAGCCTAATAACAGCCATTGAAATGCCACCAATATTTCTGTCCTTTTTAACATGGTGACAGTAAGCTGACTTGTATACTGCACAGGTGTCGGGTTACTTTTACCCTGTTGTAAAGGACAGGAATATTGGTGGCATTACACTGGCT
Organism: Aquarana catesbeiana; assembly: GCF_042186555.1. Taxonomy (NCBI): domain Eukaryota; kingdom Metazoa; phylum Chordata; class Amphibia; order Anura; family Ranidae; genus Aquarana; species Aquarana catesbeiana. Next base: position 439,904,129 of record NC_133327.1, on the reverse strand, counting down.
GTATTTAAAGGGGGGATGGTACAGGCACTTCTAAAAGCTCTGTGTTGCCTTCATTTCTATTGGGCAAAACATTTCTCTCCTCCTCTCTCACCTCGATCAGTGGAGGAACTTCATGGCAGGCAGTTCAGGCACTTCCGTGCAGTTCTCCCTTCTTCATCAGAGCTGCCTCTAATCCCGCGGGTTTCCTGTAATGCCGGTGCGGGATGGTATAAGTCTTTTCCAGTGTAGCAGTGTGGGACCGTGCATTTTGGATGAGAAGGCAGCAGGGAAAAAAAAACAAAAAAAACATGCAGCCGCCCGCCAGCATTGGGGGATCTCGGATAATGACAGGAGGGAGGGACTTTTGAGGAAATTTCAGCTGCTTATTGGCTGAGGAGGCAGCAGGGGGCAGTGCAGCCTGTACAGGTTACACTGCCCCCTGCTGCCTCCTCAGCCAACAAGTAGCTGAAGCTTCCTCAAAAGTCCCTCCTTCCTGTCATCACCCGGGATTCCCGGGTTTCTTTTGTTATTAAAGTGTAGGACAGGTTGCAGCGGTGACAGGAGACAGGCTGCGCGGCTCCTGGAGCTGATATTCCAACAGCTCCACCAGCCTAGTTGCTGTCACCGTGCCACTGACAATTTGCTCTGGGGGGGTTTAAACACCCCCCCCCTTATCTACACCCCTGGGTGTTTTTATGCTCCTAGGGAGCTGTGGTGCAGCATACATCTACCCTGGCATATTTCTGCAGGACATCTGGGAAATGCTATAGGCATCAATGCAGAAGCCATAAGCATTTAAGCACACAGCCATTTATTTGCTATGGGCAGTGCATGTTGCGCTGCAGCTCCCTGGGCACAGGAAAGTGCCAGAAATTTTAAGCTACAAGACTGCAGAGCAAATGTCTGTGTGCATGAGGCCTACAGTATATATCCAAGACGACAAGTCAGTGTTGATTTCTTGAGTGTTTGTACTTCTTATGTTAACCATAAACCTACAACTAGTTTGATCTTTGACTTGTTTTCTTGAATATGTACTTTGTGCAGTGGGATAAGGCAAAGTTCAGCAGAGGTGAATGGAATAAGCCTATCTTGCTTGTGACAGCAATGCTTTAACTACAAGATCTTTTGTTCCACCTGCAGTTGTGGGATAACTATATACTCTTATCCCACTCAGTCCAATATTTGGTAATGAGATTGGGTAGAAAACCAGGGGCAAGTTTTTATCTGCGCGTGAGTGTGGAGCAACTTCTGCTAGGTTAATGGTAGTGAAAACTACATGTCAAAATGTGTAGGTTGTATTAAACCCAACACAAAACATTTTAATATATTATCATCTTTAGAGTATTTTCACCTGGCCTGTAACTCGCCTCTGGTATTAAAGTGCCCTCGCTCCAGATGAAGGGGCACATTTGGACAGCACCACAATGGTCTTAATTGTCAGTCTGGGGAGAATAGAGTGTTAGTACATCCAACAGATTTAGATGTACTAACAAACGGAGACTAAAGTCCAGCTCACACTTTAAAGCAGTTACAGCAAAGTTTTTGCTTTTGGCATAAAGGTTTAAATAAACAAAATAAAAACTGATCATTGTAAGCACCCCTGTCAGTGGTAAATGACTTGTCTCAACCCTCTAACTGCTACATCTGCAGCTTTGTCTGATGAACAACAGACTTCCTGGCCAGATCACCAGGTGGAATTAAGGGAAAGAAGGCCTAAAAAAAGAAAACAAATGCAGCCATCACATAGTTTAGGTTTAATACTGCTTTCATAGATATGCAAATAAACACTACTAAAAACACATTTTGTGGCCTTGGCACTTCCCACGTTTTTTATTTTTTCCTTATTTATTGGATCAGGCCATCTGATATGTTAAGGGGACTGATAGGAATGTAAGAAAGGGGATGACAGTCTAGATCTTCTGTAAATCCCCTAACCAATTTGACAGGCTTGATTATCGAAGCCTTCCTTTTGTTTATACTTCAAGTTCAAGACTCCAGGCACTGCGATCAGCTGCATTTGCACAGTGCGATTAGCTGTGGTCGCGTTTGGCTGCGGTTTGCCATTTCCATGGCAACCCGACAAGGTGCCGACTTGCACTGTTTGGTATGAATCTTGAGGGGGAACTCCACGCCAAATTTTAAATAAAAAAATGGCGTGGGTTGCCCCCCAGGGGCATGCCAGGCCCTTCGGTCTGGTATGGATTTTAAGAGGGACCCCTACGCCGAAACAATGGCGTGGGGTCCCCCCCCAATATCCATACCAGACCCTTATCCGAGCACGCAGCCCGGTCGGTCAGGAAAGTGGGTGGGGACGGGCGAGCGCCCCCCCCTTCCTGAGCCATACCATGCCCTCAACATGGGGGGTGGGTGCTTTGGGGAGGGGGCGGACCCCAAAGCACCTTGTCCCCATGTTGATGAGGACAAGGCCCTCTTCCTGACAACCCTGGCCATTGGTTGTCGGGGTCTGCGGGTGGAGGGCTTATCGGAATCCGGGAGCCCCCTTTAATAAGGGGGCCCCCAGATCCCGGCCCCCCACCCTATGTGAATGAGTATGGGGTACATGGTACCCCTACCCATTCACCTAGGGAAAAAGTGTCAATAAAAAAAACACTACACAGATTTTTAAAGTAATTTATTAGACAGCTTCGGGGGTCTTCTTCCGGCTTCGGGGGTCCTCTTCCGGCTTCGGGGGTCTTCTTCCGGCTTCGGGGGTCTCTCCGGTTCTTCTCCAGATCTTCTGCCGGGCTCCTCCGCTATCTTCTGCTATTTTGCCGCTCTTTTGCTAGCGGAGGAGCCCGGTCTGCTGCCTTCTTCCCTCTTCTCTTCTTCTGATGTTGACACGAAGCTCTCTCCGGCTGGAATGCACTCTGGGCGCTCCGCTCTGACTTATATAGGCGGTGACCCCGCCCCCTTATGCCGTCACAGGCCCTGGGCATGCTGGGACTGTGATGTTTTAGGGGGCGTGGTCATCGGGTCATCAGAGTGCGGAGAAGAACCGGACAGACCCTCGAAGCAGGAGGAAGACCCCCGGATCTGTCTAATAAATTACTTTAAAAATCTGTGTAGTGTTTTTTTTTTATTGACACTTTTTCCCTAGGTGAATGGGTAGGGGTACCATGTACCCCATACTCATTCACATAGGGTGGGGGGCCGGGATCTGGGGGCCCCCTTATTAAAGGGGGCTCCCGGATTCCGATAAGCCCTCCGCCCGCAGACCCCGACAACCAACGGCCAGGGTTGTCGGGAAGAGGCCCTTGTCCTCATCAACATGGGGACAAGGTGCTTTGGGGTGGGGGGGGCCGCAGAGCGCCCTCTCCCCTAAAGCAAGCAAGCACCCACCCCCCCATGTTAAGGGCATGCGGCCTGGTATGGCTCAGGAGGGGGGGGCTTCTCACCCGTCCCCACCCCCTTTCCTGACCGACCGGGCTGCGTGCTCGGATAAGGGTCTGGTATGGACTTTGGGGGGGGACCCCACGCCGTTTTTTCGGCGCAGGGGTTCCTCTTAAAATCCATACCAGACCGAAGGGCCTGGTATGCCCCTGGGGGGGGGGGGAACCCACGCCATATTTTTATTTAAAAATTGATGTGGAGTTCCCCCTCAAGATTCATACCAAACAGTGCCGGGCATTGGCGGGGATCCGAGTCGGATCCCCGTGCTTGTCGCACATTGGGAAAGGAAAAAACATTTTTCCTTTCTCGATGAGCAGCTCGGAGCTGTTATCTGCAACTGACACAGTGCACTGCGATTACCTGCGGTTATGTGTGGATAGCTGTGCTAAATCGATCCTGGACGCAGTCAATTCTATTTTTTTCTATCCGCACAGAACCGCATGTATCTAATTCGCAGCTAAACGCGGTGTGTGAATGGGGCCATAGGAAAGCATTGTGTGCTTTTAGCTGCGGTAGAAAATTAGAAAATCCATTCTATCCGTCCGTGTGAAAGGGGCCTAACTAACATAATTGCATTTCCATGTTCTGTGTACTGTGGGAGACCATTTATAGTGAATGCAGGGTCCTGGGTTTAGTAACACTTTAAAGTGGTTGTAAACCCTTAAACAACACTTTAAACCTACAGGTAAGCCTATAATAAGGCTTACCTGTAGGTTCTGGAAATATCTCCTAAACTTGCACGATTTAGGAGATATTTACCATATACGCTTGCACCGACGTCATCAGCACATGCGCACTAAAGTAAGGGCGAGATCGTGCCATTTCTAAGGGGCTCATGCCGTGACTGGCGGCTCCAGCGCACACGCGAGGGAGTGACGTCCCGTGACTCAGGCCAGTCACAGAGCTGGAGTCCATGGCCCCGGAAGGAAGAGGGGTGAAGATGGATGCAGCTTCATTTGCAGGTAAGTGGCACATAATTGGCCCATTTATGCTTTTACTTTGCAGGGAAAAAAAGAGGAAGTAAAACCCATTAGTGTTTACTTCCTCTTTAAGGTAAAAATGTTTAGGCTTTAGAACCACTTGCCGACTGGCCAATAGTAAAATAGTAAAAATATGCCATTACATTAAATTCCGGTGTTATTGCAGCAGCTAGCACTAGCTAGTGTTGTGTTTTTTTTGTTTTTGTTTTTTTTTTCCCCCTTTTACTATTGGCGATTCTCAGTAAGATAAAAGCAGTTCGCCCCCCGCTGCTTCCCGGTTGTTACTGGACTTACCTGACCCATCGGTGAAGCCCAGGAATGATCCCTTGTGGCCATTAGCTGGGTATGGAGACACGGTGATTTATTTTAGAAGGGAATTTCTTAAAATTTGTTTTAGGAGATACTAACAGAAGTGCCGTTATATCATTATACTCCCGATCACTTTTCATCACTCCTCCCTCCTAAACCATTGAACCTTCTATATTACTATTTTGAACATGCAATCTCTATATCAGGCTGGAGCTAAGGGAGGGGGATTAAATGCTGATGTGCTTCCTGTATTCCTATTTTATAATAAGTATAGGATTATAATTGCAACAATATTAGAAAAGTAGACTATGAAAGAAGTAACTCAATATGTGCAGCTAAAAATAACACACATGAAATTGAAGAAACCATTTAATTAGCTTATTCACATACATCTATTTTATAATTTCCCTTTCTAGACCTAAAAGGAACATGAGTAAAAACACAGAAAACAGGAAGCACTTTTTGAAACTGGGCCAAGTGACCTCTATTCACAGTAAGAAGCTGGCATGGTGTCTGACTAGAAAATCTCGTTGTAAAAAGCAGTGTTATAATGTGCCATTATGAGAAGCAACCTCCTACAGTTAACCACTTTGTCCTAAAGACATAGCAACCCAAGTATGAAAATGCATTACTTTAAAATGAGTCACTTTTACAGCAGTGGTTCTCAACTCCTGACCTCAGGGCCCACTAACAGGCCAGATTTTAAGTATTACCTTGGGGAAATGCAGAGTAGAATACTGCAATCACTGAGCAGCAAATTATATCACCCGTGTGTTTTCAGTTATCTTGCAAACCTGACCTGTTAGTGGGTCCTGAGGGCAGGAGTTGAGAACCACTGCTTTACAGGGTTGTACTATTTAAAGTGAGCTTGCAAAACAGAAATGCATAATTGTCTTTTTAAAAGGTGTCAAGGTCCCCTAAATTCTCAGGGTAGTGGGTCCATGACATAAAACAAGCTTGCAGGATGCAAGTTAAACTTTTAGTTTTTTTTTTTTTTTTTTTTTTTTCTCAAGCTTCACTGGCTGCATGCTTGTTCTGGGTAAGTGACCTGCTAGGTGGTGAAGCCATGTTGACTACTATTGCTGCAGAGCTTGGAACAAGTAAAAGGACAAGTATGTTATAGCAGCTTCCAGATTCTTATCCTTACAGGTTTGGTTTAACCCCTTTTCTACCAGTGTATATTTTAAAACTGTGCTTATAAACAGCACTGGATAAATAGCATCGAGCAGCTGTTCCTGCTAACTCGTTAGTACCGGTTGATGTGGAACTCCCTTCCACAGTTGGTGGTGTCAATGGAGAGTGTAGATCAAAGAACTTTTAGATATATTTCTTAGTAAACACAATGTACAGAGAGATGGAAGATGCTAGTGACACACACATGTTGAACCTGGTGTCTTTATTCAAATTTAATTTGTGTGTATCTAAAAGATGTTATTAAAAATGACAGCAACAGCTAAGAAACAGCCATATCTGGTCACAGGCAATTTACAAGCTTACATTATTTTAAATGTGCTGTTCCACTTTATTTTTTTATTTTTTCACTTGTTTGCAAAACAGGTACACTGAACCACCAGGTACATGGTATATGTGTCCCTTTCCAGGCTACGAGCTAGAACGTATATTCAAGAGGAAGTAAACCTCCCTGTATTATTTGTACCCAGAGGTAAGCCTATAATAAGGCTTACCTCTAGGTACTGTAAATATATCTTAAATATGTGCCATTTAGGAGAAATTTACTGTATATGCAGCCGATTATGTCATTGGCGCATGCGATCTGAAGGAACAGCGACCCGTGCCGTTCCTTCAGAACCTTGTGCCGTAACCGGTGGCTCTGACCAGTCACCTAAAAGAAAGACAGGCGAAGATGGATGCGGCCTCCAGCGGGACGACGAGGGCTTCGGTTGCGCTGCATACTAGCACATAATGCCTTTTACTTTTGCAGGCCAGAAGAATACCAAAAAAAATCGGCACTTTACTTCCTCTTTAAGTTAAGCAGCTAATTATCTGTGTAGGCAACCTTATCTATTGCCTGGTGTTCATACTTCTGCTCAAGAAAAAAACCTGGAGGTACGGTGATGTATGCAAATAGCTTACAAAGTAATGACAGATTGAGAGCCGTAGCTGTTCACGTACAGTATATCTGTGGTTGCCCACAGTTAGGGACAGATCTCAGTGACTGGATGCTGTCAGATGCGTCCAGGTTCAGACATCTGTCCGGAACTGCAGTTAACCCCTAGGTGTGTAGATACACACAAACCGCAACAGCTCCTTTTAGCCTGATGCAGTGGCAGTCCCAGAGTGTAGTCTTGAGAGATGCACTGCCAGAAAATAAGGTTTTTGTCTGGCAATTTTTTGGGGCAATGGTTGGTGTTGGTGCTTCAATCATCACGGCACCGTGGTTGATATGGTGTCAGGATGATTGAAGCGCATTGTTTCTATTATTAATATATATTGTAATATTGTAATATAAAACAAAATCGTTCAACTCCTAAGAATGCAGAATCAGTGGGAGCCCTGAGTGTGCCCGCTTACTAGCATGACTGCCTGCCTGCTCACCCGCCGGCCCGCTCACCATTTTCTCTGGGGGAGCAATTGCTCTGCCCCTGGCCTGTTACTTTGTACATGCTACCACCCCTAGGTGCATATTTTAGTGCCTCTAGGTAAAGCAAAAGTACATTCTTACATAGCATTTAAATCTAAAAATATTCCAGTTTATTCAAAATGTCATGACTGGCTAGTGATAACTATTCAAGAACACAGAATGGTAAACTTGGTGTTTTGTATTTCTAAAGTTGTATAGTAGCACCTGTGCCGTATGAGTTTAGAAGTTTAGATAACTGCTCCTCCTTTGCACACAAATATCTCTGTGTCTCCATCAGTTGTTTAAAGCAGAGCTCCACCCAAAAAGGGAAGCTCCACTTGTTTGCCCCCCCCCTGCCACATTTGACACTTTTTCTTGGGGGGGGGGGGGGGTGAAGCGGGTACCTGGGTTTGACAGGTACATAGTTAATCAGGTTGAAAAAATAGACAAGTCCATCAAGTTTAACCAAAAATAAAAAAAAATACAATTCCATGTACACAATCCTTCACCCACAGTTGATCCAGAGGAAGGCAAAAACCCCAGCAAAGCATGATCCAAATTGCTACAGCAGGGGAAAAAATTCCTTCCTGATCCCCCGAGAGGCAAGCAGATTTTCCCTGGATCAACTTTACCTATAAATGTTAGTACCCTGTTCTATCCTGTACATTTAGGAAAGAATCCAGGCCTTTTTTAAAGCAATCGACTGAGCTTGCCAGAACCACCTCTGGAGGGAGTCTATTCCACATTTTCACAGCTCTTACTGTGAAGAAACCTTTCCGTATTTGGAGATTAAATCTTTTTTCCTCTAGACTTAAAGAGTGCCCCCTTGTCCTCCTGTGATGACCTTAAAGTGAGTAACTCAACACGAAGTTCATGATATGGACCACTTATGTATTTGTACAGGTTGATCATATCCCCTTTATGCCGCGTGCACACGGTCGGAATTTCCGACAGAATAAGTCCAATGGGAGCTTTTGGTCGGATATTCCGACCGTGTGTATGCCCCATCAGACTTTTTCTGTCAGCATTTCTGACGGACTTGGAGAACATGTTCTAAATTTTTCTGTCGGAAATGCCAACGGAGGTTATCCCGTTGGCAAGTCCGACCGTTTGTACGCGGAATTAATCTCCTCTTCTCAAGAGAGAATAAATTCAGTTCCTCTAATCTTTCCTCATAGCTGAGCTCCTCCATGCCTCTTATCAGTTTGGTTACTCTTCTCTGCACTTTCTCCAGGCAGGTACCCAATTCTGGGTAGTATTGCTGTACGGCGATCTACAACATTTCCCCCTCCCTTCTGGGACACAAAGAGGTCCCAGAAGGGAACGGTACCATTCAGAAAACACAGCGTTACTTGCGCATGCGCAGTAGGAAACAGACTTTAAAGCTGCAAGGCTTCACTTCCTGTTTTCCTTACTACAGATGCAGGCGCCTGCACCCGAAGCCGATTGGCGAATTGGCTAGGGGTGCCGACATTGTGATATCCCTGTAGTGTCTTTTTTTTAATGTAAAAATCAGCAGCTACAGTATTTGTAGCTGCTGACTGTTAATTTTTATTTTATTTTTTTCACGGACTGAAACTTCTCTTTAATCTTGTGTGTGTGTGTGTGTGTGTGTATAGATTGGTAACAAAATCTTTATTGAACTAAAGTGCTTTTCTTAACCACTTGCCGACCGCCATACGCCGATGTACGTCCAAAGTTTGGCGGCGGATATCGTTGTTATGGCAGCAGCTAGCTGTCATTACCCCGGTACCCTGTTTTCGTGCGTCGGTCGGCTTTCAGATAAGTGGCCTCTGCGGCGGATTCGCCGTGAGATCACTTTTATCGGTGGCGGGAGGGGGGCCCCCCCCTCCCGCCGCGATCCGGTGCCCTCCGTCGCTTACTGGAGCCGTCGGTAGCGGCGGAGGCGATAGTGTCTGTCTCCTTGCTGTGCCTGGAGACGAGTGAGTCTATGATGGCGCCCACTCGTCTCCATGACATTGGTGGGCAGAAGTGACGTCAAAACGTCACTTCCGCCCATACGTCTTAAAGGGCCATTTTTTTTATGTCTGTCTTCTTTTTTTTTTTTTTTTTTTTTTTTTTTTATTGCGTTTTAGTGTAAATATGAGATCTGAGGTCTTTTTGACCCCAGATCTCATATTTATGAGGTCCTGTCATGCTTTTTTCTATTACAAGGGATGTTTACATTCCTTGTAATAGGAATAAAAGTGACACAATTTTTTTTTTTTTTTTTTAAACAGTGTAAAAAGAAATAAAATCATGTAAAATAAAAATAATATATATTTTTTTTTTAAACACCCCCCCCCCCGTCCCGACGAGCTCGCGCGCAGAAGCGAACGCATACGTGAGTAGCGCCCGCATATGAAAACGGTGGTCAAACCACACATGTGAGGTATCGCCGCAATCGTTAGATCGAGAGCAATAATTCTAGTCCTAGATCTCCTCTGTACCGCAAAATATGCAACCTGTAGAATTTTTTAAACGTCGCCTATGGAGATTTTTGAGGGTAAAAGTTTGACGCCATTCCACGAGTGGGTGCAATTTTGAAGCGTGACATGTTGGGTAACAATTTATTCAATGTAACATTATCTTTTGCAATAAAAAAAAAAATTGGGCTAACTTTATTGTTGTCTCACTTTTTTGAATATAAAAAAAAAAATTTTTTTTTCCAAAAAAACGCGCTTGTAAGACCGCTGCGCAAATACGGTGTGAAAAAATGTATTGCAATGACCGCCATTTTATTCTCTAGGGTGTTACAAAAAAAACAATATTTAATGTTTGGGGGTTCTAAGTAATTTTCTAGCAAAAAAACCTGTTTTAAACATGTAAACACCTAAAATCCAAAACGAGGCTGGTCCTTAAGTGGTTAAAAATGCTGTCCATTGGATTAAGACAATATACAGTATATACTATTCTCTCACTTGTATCATTCATGTGTGCATGGTTACAACATAATTTAGAACAGTTTGTTACCATAGGTACAACTAATAGTTTTTGCATATACATACCTTTCTGCGGCTTCTTTTTACCTCAGTTCTATCAAAGGTATGATATTCATATGCTTTGGGTAGAATTAACTTCAACTAGATGCATCCTTAAAAAAAATACTTTCATTACTAAAATGTGAGGGCTGTTATTGCTGACCCACTAATTCCCTTTCTGTCATTTTGATCCTTTGGTTCTAGCACATTTGGAATGGCAAGTGAGGATGCTGATGAGGCTTTTTTTAATTGGTACATGCTTATTCCAGTTTGACTTAAGTTCACCGGTATAAGAATCATTTATTTACTTGGCTTGCTGGTGGCTCATGTGAGGAAAAGCCATTGCTGCTCTGTTTCCACTCTGCTTAACCACTTCAATACCAGGCACTTAGACACCTTCCCGCCCAGACCAATTTTCAGCTTTCAGCGCTGTCGCAATTTGAATGACAATTGCGCGGTCATGCTACACTGTACCCAAACAAATTTTTTATCATTTTGTTCCCACAAATAGAGCTTTCTTTTGGTGGTATTTGATCACCTCTGCGGTTTTTATTTTTTGCGCAACAAATAAAAAAAGACCGAAAATTTTGAAAAAAAACAAGTTTTTCTTTGTTCCTGTTAAAACTTTTTTGTAAATAAGTAGGTTTTCTTCTTCAATGACGGGCACTGATATGGCTGCACAGACGGGCACTGATACGGCGGCACTGATGGGCACCGATGAGGTGGCACCAATGAGGTGGCACTGACAGGCACTGATGAGGTGGCACTGACGGGCACTGATGAGGTGGCACTGACGGGCACTGATGATGGGCACTGATAGGCGGCACTGATGGGCACTGATAGGCGGCACTGATGGGCACTGATAGGCGGCACTGATGGGCACTGATAGGTGGCACTGGTATGCGGCACTGATGGGCACTCATAGGTGGCACAGATGGGCACTTATAGGCGGCACTGATGGGCACTCATAGGTGGCACTGATGGGCACTCATAGGTGGCATTGATGGGCACTCATAGGTGGCACTGATAGTTGGCACAGATGGGCATGGATGGGCACTGATAGATGGGCACTGATGGGCATGGATGGGCACTGACAGGTGGCATGAATGGACAATGATGGGTGGCACTGATGGCACTGCTTGTTTGCAGTGATGCCCCTAAGGGTGGCATTGCTGGGCATCACTGCAACATAATGCTGCCAATCAGTGCCCATTTGTGGGCACTGATTGGCACAGATTTGGCACATTGGGCACATGTGGATGGCCATGGGGTACATACCTGGCCATCCACATGTTGCCCCTTCCCTGGTGGTCCTAGTGGCGATCCCTGGTGGTCCAGTGTGGTGATCTGCGGGGGGGCTGCGCTGATAAACAATCAGCGCAGACCCCCCCTGCCAGGAGAGCCTCCGATCGGCTCTCCTCTAATCGCGTCTGTCAGACGCGAGTGAGGAAGAGCCGATCAACGGCTCTTCCTATTGACAGCGTGATCAGCCGTGATTGGACACGGCTGATCACGTGGTAAAGAGCCTCCGCCGGAGGCTCTTTACCAAGATCGGTGGAGCGGTGTGTCAGACTGACACACCGCTCCACCGATCGCCGCGATGCGCGCCCCCGGGGGCGCGCTGCGGCATGTTATCCTGCTGGACGTCATATGACGCCCAGTCAGGATAACAGAACCACTTCCCGGACGTCAATCCGCTATAGGGCGGGCGGGAAGTGGTTAAAGCATTCAGCCGTTGGAGTTGAACGGCTAGGAGGTGGAGAAACGGCAGCTTTTTCTTACAATGGCCCCCGAAAGGTAAGTAAACGCTTCTTTTACAGGTGAGCTTGTTTGTAAAAGTGGCCTTGTAGTGACGGGGACACTTTAAACCCCAGATTCATCTTTGGCCAAAATATAAACAAATATTAACCGCGTGCTGACTGGCTCACGCCGATATACGTCGACATAAGGGTACGTACAGGCATAGTAACGTACCTGTACGTTACCCTTTAAGAAGCAGTTTGCAGGCCTGCCGCCGCGAGCTCCGTGAGTGTGATCGCGGGTCCCGCGGACTTTATGTCCGTGAGGATACCCGCGGTCGTCTCACGGAGAGGAAGAACGGGGAAATGCTGATGTAAACAAGCATTTCCCCGTTCTGCCTAATGACCCTGATCACAGCTCTCTGTAATCGGGAGCAGTGATCAGTGTCGTGTCACACATAGCCCAGCCCCTCAGTTAGAATCACTCCCTAGGACACACTTAACCCCTCCACTGCCCCCTAGTGGTTAACCCCTTCACTGCCTGTTACATTTTCACAGTAATGCATTTTTAATCGCACTGATCGCTGTATAAATGTGAATGGTCTCAAAATGGTCCGATGTGTCCACCATAATGTCGCAGTCACGATAAAAATCGCTGATCGCCGCCATTACTAGTAAAAAAATAAAAATGCCATAAAGCTATTCCCTATTTTGTAGACACTATAACTTTTGCGCAAACCAATCAAACGCTTATTGCGTTTTTTTTTTTTTTTACCACAACTATGTAGAAAAATATGTATTGGCCTAAACTGAGGGGAAAAAAAATATATAAAATTTCTATATTTTTTTTCTTTTTTTTTTTTTTTTTTTTAGGGGTGATATTTATTATAGCAAAAAGTAAAAAATGTGGTTTTTTTTTTGTTTTTTTTTTCAAAATTGTCGCTATTTTTTTGTTTTATAGCGCAAAAAAAAAAAAAAAAACACAGAGGTGATCAAATACCACAAAAAGAACACTCTATTTGTGGGGGAAAAAAAGGATGTCAATTTTTGTTTGGGAGCCACGTCGCACGACCACGCCATTGTCCAAATCGCAAACAGTGCTCTGTTTTTTTGCCAGCCAAATGGTCCGGGCCTGAAGTGGTTAAATGCATTTCCCCAGCAATGGATAAACTTTAAAAAGTAGCTCTGGCTGCTATACTCACATGATCTCCAGCACTGCCCTCTGCTCACTCACTGACAGTTGCTAATTTTGGAAAGTAGGGTGACCACCTACAGGGATCCCTGATGCTTTCATCCTTAACCTATCAATAAAGAGATCTTGTTCTTTTTAATGATCTATGCAGACAGTCAACATGTTAGAGACATTTACACTGGCCTGGGTCTGCCATAAAAACTGTATGGGTACAGAGAAAGAAACAACAAGAGCAAGAGGTTATATCTGAAAAGTTACTAGGTCGTTATTCTTTGATGACTAAAAATCCTCAGATTTATTTTTTTTCTCCCGCTGCATTTCGTAATGCTATTTAAAATGTTACTAAATGCAGGACCCTGCATTCACTATATCTGGCTTCACACAGAACATGGAAATACAATAGTTTTAGTAAATATAAACTGCTAAATACCTTTTTCTCATCAGCAGTATATAGCAGTGTTGTGACTTTTATCAGAGTCTAGTTAAAGCTTGTAGAAGTTTTCATTCTCCTCTGCCTGTCCTATGAGGCTGCAGGACCACTGAACCTCTGTCAGTGGTCCCTGTGCCAATCACATGCACTCTCCAAAAAAAAAAAAACACTTTAGCAATGCACACCAAACTGAGCATGTGCAGAATGCCTCCAAGTCTCTGTTCTGTCAGGAAATGGATTGGTGGATGTGAAAGAAGGGGAGGATCAGAGAAGACAGGATCAAACAGCCTTTTTACACAATGCAGAGGATTAACCCCTTAAGTTCCACAATGAGTATAACAAGCATGCTTTACTGCATAAACAGACTGATTTTACTGTTGTGCATTTAATAACACTTTAAAAGCGTTTTTGATAATGGTCAAAATATGTTGATGGTAAATGCTAGAATTCTAAGTCTGTATAAATGCTTTAGTCACTTTGTGGTTGTGAATGGCTTCCTCTATTTGTTGCAGGAAATGGTCCTTAGACTTCAGTCCAGTGTTATTCAATCAACATCAGCAGAGTTCAAAGTCATAACATAGCAATCTATTTTGAATGTTCCCAATGTAGACTGAATGACATTGTAGAGAAGGGTGCACTGCTAGCCCAGTGGTAATCACTTTTCCTCTGTAGTAAGGCAAAACCATGTTCTAGCTTCAGGGCCAGTTCACACAGGTACTTTGTTGCAGCTAAAAATCTGATTTCTTGCAGAAAATTCTAGATGGACCCATTACATATTCATGCTTAACCACTTGCTTACTGGGCACTTAAACCCCCCTCCTATCCAGACCAATTTTCAGCTTTCAGTGTTCTCACACTTTGAATGACAATTACTCAGTCGTGCAACACTGTACCCAAATGATTTTTTTTGTCCTTTTTTTCATACAAATAGAGCTTTATTTTGGTGGTATTTGATCACATCTGGGTTTTTTATTTTTTGCACTATAAATGAAAAAAGACCGAAAATTTTGAAAAGAAAACAAATTTTTCTTAATTTCTGTGATAAAATTTTGCAAATTAGTAATTTTTCTTCATAAATTTTGGCCACAATTTATACTGCTACATATCTTTGGTAAAAATAACTAAAAATTTGTGGAAATTATTTGGTCTGTGTGAAAGTTTTAGAGTCTACAAGCTATGGTGCAAATCATAAAAAAATTATCCCATCTGATGTACTGGTGGCCTATCTCATTTCCTGAGGCTCTAACAAGCCAGGAAAGTACAAATGCCCCCCAAATAACCCCTTTTTGGAAAGTAGACATTTCAATGTATTTAGTTAGAGGCATGGTGAGTTATTTGAAGTTGTAATTTCTTCCCACAATTCTTTGCAAAATTGAGATTATTATTATTTTTTTTTTCTCCCCACAAAATTGTCATTGTAATAGCTTATTTCTCTCACATGGCATGTGTATACCACAAATGACACCCCAAAATACATTCTGCTACTCCTCCTGAGTATTACGATACCACATGTGTGTGACTTTCACTGCCTGGCCACATACAGAGGCCCAACATGCATGGAGCACCATCAGGTGTTCTAGGAGCATAAATTACACATCACATTTCTCATCCACCTATTACACTTTTGAAGCCCCTGGAGCACCAGGACAATGGAAACACCCACAAAATGGCCCCATTTTGGAAAGCTAACACTCCAACGTATAATCTATGAGGCATAATGAGTCTTTTAAATGGTTCATTTTTTTCCAGAAGTTTTTGAAAAATGTGGGAAAAAAATGAAAACGCATTTTTTTTTTTTACACAAAGTTGTCCGTTTATAAGATATTTCCAACACATAGCATTTGGATAGCAAAAATGACACCCCAAAATACATTCTGCTACTCCTCCTGAGTATGGCGATACCACATGTGTGAGACTTCTACACAGCCTGGCCACATACAGAGATCCAACATGCAAGAAACTCCGTCAGGTGTTCCAAGGACACATAGCATGCACATACCAAGAATTACACCCCCAATATACATTATGCTGAGCAAAGCGTAAACAAAAGATTACCTGTGGTTGTAGTAGCGCAGTTGTACACAGGAGGATAGCACTGGTCCAGGCAGCAGGCAGGGACTTGGTCAGCAGCAGCGAACACAATTGTCCAGGCAGCAGGCAGGGTTACTGTCCATATAAAGTCCAGGGTCAGTGCAGGCAGAGATATTGTCCGCAGTGGCAAAAATATTGGTCCTGGTAGTAGGCAGGTCCATGTGGTGTGGTCAGTGCGACAGGCAGAGGCATGACGGCAGTAAGTCCTACAGGCAGAAGTAGGGCCTCGTTCAGGATAGAAGGGGGACAGGGGTAGAGGCTTCTCCCACCCAAATCTCTTTGAAGCCTCCGAGTCTCCAGACCCTAATCTAGGATTGAGAAAACAAAAAAATTGTTTTCTTCATCCAGAAAAACAATTCTGGAGCCCCTCACATATGTGAGACCCCTGTGTTGAATCCCACTAGTCCAGTATCAGGGTACAAGATCAGTCCAAGAGGCAGGCAAATATCGTGGTCAAACAGTCCAAGGTCAGTTCCAGATCAGGCAGATGTATGTACAGAATCGTTAGGCAGAAGCATGGTTGAATAACAGTCCAGGGTCAGTTCCAGATCAGGCAGAGGTATATGCAGAATCGTTAGGCAGAAGCGTGGTCAAATAACAAGCCAGGGTCATTTACAGAGGAGGCAGTGGCATAAGGGGTGTGAGGGTAAATTGCAGGAACGGAGGCTTACGTTTACCATGCTTCACTAATAATTTAGTGAAGTATGGTAACAGCGAAAAAATTCACCTACGCAGAGGCCTGGTTCAGAAGGACATTGTGCACAATAAAAATGTCTCTTCTGAATCCTGCTCTGGTACACACCTTACATTTTTTTTGCCGTCGTCGGCCTGTTGGTTTGGGAGGGATTTTATCGGGAAAGTGGCGTTCGGAGAGTCGACTTAGAATATCTGATCGGATATTTTCTGGGGGCCGTTCGGGAATATAAGGGCAGTGAAAACGTCCTCCTGGTAGCCAAGGAAGCGTTTGGGGTTTTCGGTGGAGTTACGATAAATGACATATGAATTGTAGATGGCCAAATGAAAAAAATAAATTGCGACTTTCTTATACCAATGGTATGTCCGTCTTGTAGCAAGGTACGGTTCCAGCATCTGGTCATTCAAGTCGACTCCCCCCATAAACAAATTATAATCATAGATGCATTTAGGTTTCTGTATGGGGCCATTTCTTCTGGGGATTTCCATGAAGGTATCATCGTGGATTAAAGACAACATGTACACATCTCTTTTGTCTCTCCACTTAACTGCCAAAATCTCGTTGTTTCGTAGACTTGCCGTTTCTCCTTTTCTCAATTTCTTATTGACCAGACTTTGAGGAAAGCCCTTCCGGTTCTTTTTTACGGTACCACATGCAGGCGTCTTCTTCCGATGAAGGTTGTGGAACAGGGGTAGAGATGTGTAGAAGTTGTAGTTGCCTTTCTCCAGTAGGGGGTATGTGAGGTCCCAAACAATTTTCCCGCTTGATCCCAAGTAGTCTGGGCAATTAGGGGGTTGCAGCTGGGTGTCCTTCCCTTCGTACACTTTGAAGGCATACATGTAACCTGTGACTCAGTCACATAATTTGTATACCTTCACCCCATAGCGGGCCCTTTTACTGGGAATATATTGTTTTATTTTAAGCCTGCCACTAAACTTAACAAGGGACTCCTCCACACATATGTTTTGGTCAGGGGTAAACAGCAGGGGGAATAGTGCAGAAAAATAATTTAAAAGTGGCCGAATTTTGAAAAGTCTGTCATAGTTTGGGTCATTTCGGGAGGGCACTGGGTATTGTCATTGAAATGAAGAAACCTCAATATCATGAGGTATCTGTTTCTGGTCATTACCTTGGAGAATACTGGCATGTGGTGGAGGGGGTGGGTTGACCAATAGGACATCAAAGTGTTTTTTTTTTTTTTGTGAGTCCCATATTAAATGTGAGCCCTAAAAAAACCTTCAGCTCCTCCACCGTTAGGTCTCTCCACTCATAGGGACGGGCATAGTAGGACGTTGGATTATTCAAAATAAATTGCTGTGCATAAAGGTCTCACTGGGCCACAATATTTGACAGCATGTCCTCGGTAAAAATTAAATTAAAAAAATCTATTGGGGAAAAATTCTCCGTGTTCACCTGGACTCCTGGCTGGGCAGTGAAAAGGGGAATGTTGGCTTCTCCTGAATTAGGCGGAAGCCACAAGGGGTTCTGCAGGGCATAGGGAAGGCTGGCATTGGTCCTTGGCCTTTCTTGCCGAGGCACTGCGGTGCTGGTGGATGGGACTGCCGTGCTGGTGGATGGCACTGCGGTGCTGGTAGATGCCACTGCCTCCTCACCAGAACGCCTTCGTTTGGCGGGCCGAATATCTTCCTCCTCTGAGTCACTCAGTGTTCCACTACTGAGGACTGGCTCATAATTTATGTCCGACTCAGAATTGGAGTCGGAAAGGGAATCCGAAAAAGAGAGCTCCCCGTTGCTCTCGTCGGCCTGGGACAGTATTTGGTATGCCTCCTCGGCGGAAAAGCTTCTTTTGGACATGGTTGCTAAGCCTGCACTGATGAGGCGGCACTGAGGTGGCACAGAGGGGCACTGATGAAGCGGAACAGATGGGCACTGATGAGGCGGCACAGGTGGGCACTGATGGGGTGGCACTGGTGGGCACTGATGAGGTGGCACAGGTGGGCACTGATTGTGCAGATGGACACTGATCACCGCTGGGCAGACAGGTGGGCACCGATTGGCACAGGTGGGCACCGATTGGCACAGGTGGGCACCGTACTGATAGGCACTGTATAAATGTTATTGAAAACTCACAGATCGCTGACAGTTTCTCTTTCCTCGCACGCTGTCTCTGTGTGAGGAGAGAGAGCCGGCAATGAGAGATGATCTCAAATGTTTACATTTGAGATCATCGCACATTGGCCATGGCGATCGCGCTGTAAATGGCTGCTGTGATTGGCCATTTACAGCGATCTGTGATTGGCTGTGTCCAAGGGACACGGCCAACAAAGAATTTCCCTGTTGCGCGCTCAGGGAGCGAGGAAAGGGGAGGCCGTCATATGACGGCCTCCCGGGAATTGACATCCGCTCTGTAGCCGTCATTCGGCTACGGCCAGATGTCAGGCGGTTAAGCTACACTGGGCCACATGAGTAGGTACTGAAGCTTGAGATATCGTACATGTCCCAGAAAGGGTACTGAAAGTGTCTGAGCTTATACAGTGGATATAATAAATAAATCTACACACCCCTTTTAAAATGTCAGGTTTCTGTGATGTAAAAAATGAGACAAAGCTAAATAATTTCAGGACTTTTTCCACCTTTTTAATGTGACCTATAAACTGTTCAACCCAGTTGAACAACAATCTGAAATATTTTAGGTGGAGACACTAAAAGATTTGCAGACACACCCTTAAACTAATACTTTGTTGAAGCACCTTTTGGTTTTATTACAGCACTCATTCTTTTTTTTTTTTTTTGGGTATGAGTCTATCAGCATGGCACATCTTGAGACTTGGCAATATTTGCACACTCTTCTTTTCACTTCACTGGGTATATGTTGAGGGTTTATATCCACTTTTAACATGGGTCTTTAGAATAGAATGGTACTTTTATGCTTCATGTGTAGTGGTTTTTGCACAAGTCACTGAATTCAGAATAGGCAAAATGCCAAATTTTTTTACCAGCATGCTCGGTTCCTGGCTTTATTTTACTGTTGCCGTTGGGCAAGAAATGGTGGTACACGACAATGATGAAAACCTGACAGATTCAATACATTTTATCATGCTAGCTAAATGGCTTCAGTTGAGTTTTAATCTTTTGGTTCATTTGTTTAACATGTAATTTACCTTTTTAAAGTGGTTCTAAAGGTAGAAACATTTATACATTTTTTTTTTTTTCTTCTAAAACCCTAGAGAATAAAATGGCGGCCAATACTTTGTCACACCGTATTTGCACAGCAGTCTTACAAGTGCACTTTTTTTGGAAAAAAATTCACTTTTTTGAATTAAAAAAGACAACAGTAAAGTTAGCCCAGTTTTTGTTCATATTGTGAAAGATAATGTTACGCTGAGTAAATTGATACCCAACATGTCACGCTGCAAAATTACCCTTAAAAATCTCCATAGGCGACGTTTAAAAAATTCTACAGGTTGCATGTTTTTGAGTTAGAGGAGGTCTAGGGCTAGAATTATTGCTCTCACGTGTGGTTTGAACACCGTTTTCATATGCGGGCGCTGCTCATGTATGCGTTCGCTTCTGTGTGTGAGCTCGTCGGGACAGGGCGCTTTTAATTTTTTTTTTTTTTTTTTTTATTTTACTTTTATTGATTTTAAAACTGTTTAAAAGAAAAAAAAAATAATCAAATAAAAAATCACTTTTATTCCTATTACAAAGAATGTAAACATCCCTTATAATAGAAAAAAGCATGACAGGTCACCTTAAATATGAGATCTGGGGTCAAAAAGTACTCAGAGCTCATATTTGGACTTAAATGCAATAAAAAAAAAAATAAAAAAATTGTCATTTGAAAAAATGACAACAAAAAATGGCCCTTTAAGAGGTATGGGCGGAAGTGAAGTTTTGATGTTGCTTCCGCCCTGCTATGGTATGGAGTCAGGTGTGGGCCATCTTGCCCTCACTCGTATCCATACCAAGGAATTGCCTTCGCCACTACTGACGGCTCGGGTAAGCAGCGGGATGGGGGGCCCCTCTCCCGCCACCGATAACGGTGATTTCACGGCGAATCCGCCGCAGAGACCACCATTATCGTAAACTGAACCGCCCACTGAAAAGATGGATACCTCGGTTGTGGCAGCAGCTGCTGACGTATATATACAGTGGGTGGTCGTTAAGTGGTTAAAGCATGCTATACAGCACAGTTAGTGTGCTGTGTCATTTGGACCCCTCTATCACCTGCAATACCTGGCTGATCCTGCCTGGCTATACCCTTCCCACTGTAAACTGACCACGGTATATCATTGCTGCTGAGCCCTGACACCCTGGTCCGTTTACGTGCCTCCGTCATCCGCAGCCATGCTCTCCTCTGTGCTCTCTTCCCCCCTCCCTGCCTGTCGGCTCTGTGTCCCTGCTGCTCTGCTTCCCAGTCCTCTCCCCTGCTGCTGCTCAAATCATGGTTAAAATTACAGAATCCTCTCTATGTATTATTGTAATGTGCCCTGTGTCTATGCCTATAAAAATAATGCTGCAATATACCTGTTTCTGAGCTCTGATCGGTGGTCACGTGATCCGTCTTCTCTTTCCTCTCGCATGACAGCTGCAGTGGGTGGGGCCATATCTCTCCTCCTCTCCCTCTCCTCCTCCCCTCCTGGCTGATGTCAGCGGAGAATACTTGGCCCCTTCCATTACAGCTGTCAGGCTGAGAGAGGAGAGACCGTGGATCACGTGACTGCTGATCAGAGCTCTGAAACGGGTATATTGCAGCATTATTTCCATAAGACATAGACACAGGACACATTACAATAATGCATAGAGCCGATTATATAATTTTAACCTAGTGGGTTAACAAACCTTTTAATGTGTTCTCTGCATAAAGGTAAAAAACCACCTTTATCTAGGAGCCTACACCCCCCTAAACATACCTGACCCGATCGATCCAGCACTCACGTTCTCTACTCTCTCCTTCCTCACAGGGCTGATTGATAGCAGTGGTAGCTATTGGCTCCCGCTGCTGAATATCAAATCCTATGACAAGGGGGTGGGTCTATAGACACAGGCTGCGGGCTTCAGGGATCAAGCCTGCACAAGTGCCCTCATTGGAAGCAGATTCCCATGGTGGGCATTTACCAAAGAGAAGGATCCAGGGGCGCCAGTGGGGTACCCTAGAAGAGGAAATCCAGGGATGCTCTGTGCAAAACCATTGCACAGAGCAGGTAAGTGTAACATGTTTGTTACTTAGAAAGCATTATTACAGCTGCCGAGTTGATGACTATGATGTCCTGTATTGTAACTGTACTGTTTAGTCTCATGTTGTAAAGCAATGCGTAAGCTGTTGCCGATATATGAATCTTGTAAAATAATAATAATAATCTTTTCATAGTGTTGGCAAACTGCTACTCTCCTGTGCAGACTGCAGTTTGCCAATCATCTTTGACAGTACTTTTATAAAGCTAAGATGTTCTCAGCCTCGTTCATTCGAGCATACTACAGCATACACCCATGCTCTGGCCATTTTTGCCTGCACAGGTGTTCATGCAGTTAATTCATGTCGGACATAGCTGTTGCTCCCATTTTGACAGTCGCACAGGTGCATGGCCTCAAACGCACACAAAATAAATTATGAAAATGTTTTATGTATCTCTCTGACTTCAATTGGGCTTTAATCTCAACTTGAATACAAGTCAAAAATATGGGGTTCTTTTCAGACATTGATTCGTTTGAAGAAAAGGAACAGATCAGTTGTCTGCCCTAGTATTGTTGATACACTTTTGAACCTGTAATAAACTATTTTACAGCTAGAAATACATTGCTTTTCTAAATGTTTTAATTTTTAACTGTAGCTCATGTGGCCTGCTTTTGACAAGTATATGGAAAACACAATAGCTCTCTCCTCTTCCAGATTCAGGCAGATCAAGTTTCACTTGAATGTTGAGCAGTTTGACTTTCAAAAAAAGCTGGTAGAAACATGTTTAACTTGCCTCTTCAGTGGTGTTTTTTTTTTCCAGTAAACCATATTGTCATCCTGTTAGCTTTCCTGGTGCTTAAAGTAGAATTAGAATCCCAGGCTCTACCTAACTATTCTTAAAAATGTTCCCTCCCCTCTTCCAACACCTACAGTGGATATAAAAAGTCTACACACCCCTGTTAAAATGTCAGGTTTCTGTGATGTAAAAAAAAAAAATGAGACAACGATAATTAATTTCAGAACATTTTCCACCTTCAGTGTGACCTATAAACTGTAAAACTCAGTTGAACAACAAACTGAAATCTTTTAGGTGGAGGGAAGTAAATATAAAAAACTAAAATATGGTTGCATAGATGTTCACACCCTTAAACTAATACTTTGTTGAAGTACCTTTTGATTTTATTACAGCACTCAGTCTTTTTGAGTATGAGTATCGGCATGGCACACCTTGACTTGGCAATATTTGCCCACTCTTTGCAAAAACACTCCAAATCTGTCAGATTGCGATGGCATCTCCTGTGCACAGCCCTCTTCAGATCCCCCCACAGATTTTCAATGGGATTCAGGTCTGGGCTCTGCCTGGGCAATTTCAAAACTTTAATCTTCTTCTATTTCTTTGTTGATTTGGATGTATGCTTTGGGTCGTTGTCATGCTGGAAGAAGTTCCTCTTCATGTTCAGCTTTCTTTCAGAATGCCTGAAGGTTTTGTGCCAATTTTGACTGGTATTTGGAACTGTTCAAAATTCCCTCTACCTTGACTAAGGCCCCTGTTCCAGCTGAAGAAAAAAACAGCTCCAAAGCATGATGCTGCCACCACCATGCTTCAGTGTGGGTATGGTGTTATTTTGGTGATGTGCAGTGTTTTTGCGCCAAACACCACACCAAACACCAAATTATGGCCAAGGAGTTCAACTTTGGTTTCATCAGACCATAACACATTTTCCCACATGCTTTTGGGAGACTTCAGATTTGTTTTTGCAAAATTTAGCTGGGCTTGGATGTTTTTCTTGGTAAGAAAAGGCTTCCATCTTGCCACTCTACCCCATAGCCCAGACATGTGAAGAATACAGGAGATTGTTGTCACATGTACCACACAGCCAGTACTTGCCAGATATACCTGCAGCTCCTTTAATGTTGCTGTAGGCCTCTTGGTAGCTTCCCTGACCAGTTTTCTTCTCGTCTTTTCATCAATTTTGGAGGGACGTCCAGTTTTTGGTAATTTCACTGTTGTGCCATATTTTCTCCACTTGCCAATGATTGTCTTCACTGTTTTCCATGGTTGTTCTAATGCCTCGGAAATTCTTTTGTACCCTTCTCCTGACTGATACCTTTTAACAATGAGATCCCTCTGATGCTTTGGTGCTCTCTGCAGACCATGGCTTTTGCTGTAGAATGCGACTAAGACAATGTCAGGAAAGACCTACTAGAACAGCTGATCTTTATTTGGGGTTAATCTGAGGCACTTTAAATGATGGGTGTGTACTGACTCCTATTTTTAACATGAGTTTTGAATGTTATTGCTTAATTCTGAACACAGTTACATCTCCAGTTATAAGAGGGTGTGTGCACACTTGTACAACCACATTATTATATTTTTTATTTTGAGTTGAGTTGTACAGTTTATATGTCACATTGAGCCTGGGTTCATACTAGTGCGATCTCTGACATTGCATGTGCTTCGCACCTGCACCGCAGGTGCCGATCACATGCGATATCTTAGCAATGCGAGTTCAGCCATACAGTTGTATAGCTGAACTCGCATTGGATTCACACAGAAAAAGGTGCAGGGACTTGTTTTTTTCCCTGCACTAGAATCGGATCGCATGGGTGTTCTCACCTATGTGATCCGATTCCTGTGCGAGTTCACAGTTCGCACTGCGACCTGTAAACCGATCTGGGGTGTCATTAACATTGTATTGACACCTGCAGTGGTTCGCAGAAGGCAGTGTGAACTGCCTGCGGGAGAGGAGCGATGCGGGAATCGGCGCTGTAATCGTGCTGGTTCCCACATCGCACTAGTCTGAACCTAGGTTAAGTGTCGGTTCACACTGAGGCAGCACGACTTGCAGCGCGACTGCCTCAGGTGACCTGGACACGGCAGGAGCGGCGACTTGCAAAACGACTTCTGTATAGAAGTCAATGCAAGTCGCCCCCAAAGTTGTACAGGAACCTTTTTCTAAGTCGGAGCGACTTGCGTCACTCTGATTAGAACTGTTCCATTGTACAGAACGGGATGCTACTTGTCAGGCGGCTAAGTCGCCTGACAAGTCGCCCCAGTGTGAACCGGCACTAAAGGTGGAAAAAATTCTGAAATTATTTCTTTGTCTTATTTTTTTTTTTTCTTTGAAATCACAGAAACATGACATTTTCACAAGGGTGTGTAGACTTTGTATATCCACTGTAATCTGTCTAACCTGTGTAAAGCTTGGCCATTCATAGTTCAGGTGTGTTTTTTTTTTTTTCTTTGTTCTGCCAGAATAAAATAATAATTTAAGATATAAAAGATGTTATGCTGAGTAAATGGACACCTAACCTGTCATGCTTTAAGATTGCACATGCCCGTGGAATGGCGATAGACTATATTTAAACATCTATATAGGTGACACTATACATTTTTTATAGGTTACCAGTTTGGAGTTACAAAGGATGTCTAGAGCTAGAATTTTTGCTCTTCTTATAAAGTTTGCAGCGATACCTCACACAACACAGTTTACGTATGAGTGCTTGACCCACGAGAGCATGGGGGGGACGGGACGTTGGCACATTTTAAACATATTTTTTGATCATTATTTACTTTATTAAAAAACTCTTTATTTTTACACTGTCTAGAACTTGAATTGGGCTCATGCTGCACCGCATTTAGAATGCATGTTTGCAAAATCTGTCTTGAGACATTTTTTCTCTGTATGCCAAAAGAGAGTTAGTCTTAATTAGCTCCACTTTTACATTTGGCCCATTTATTGCAACGTAATGTAAAAGTGACAAATTCAATGCTACACAATGTAAAAGTGGCACATTTTAGAACTATCTCTGAATTTGGTGCACGAGTCGCTCTCAGATCCAAAAGTGTCGCAAATGCTTCATGAATTTGGCACAATACATTAACCAGAAGGATTACCGACAAAAGTTTTGCAGCAGCTTTATTGAATTTCAACGAATGTGCCTAAACTGATAACACACAACAATTCTTTATTGAACATGCCCATTAAACATTCACAGCGCTGGAGGAAAAAGTAAGTGAACCCTTTGTGTTAATAGCTGGTCAAACCACCTTTTGGCAGCAATGACTTCAGGCAAGCACTTTTGGTAGCTCTGAATCAGACCTGCACAACGTTCAGGAGGAAATTTTTGTTGGATGTCTGGTGTGAACGGCTCTCTTGAGGTCATTCCACAACATCTTTATGGGGTTAAACTCTGGGCTCTGTCTGGGCCACTCCAAAAGGCACATTTTCTTTTTCTGAAGCTAGTCTGTGGTTGATTTACCTCAATGCCTAGGGTCATTGTCCTGCTGCATCACCCAACTTCTACTAAGCTTCAGCTGGCGGACAGCTTCACTGACATTATTCTGTAGGATATTTTGGTAGGTGGTTCAGGCCCTGAGGCATTGAAGCAAGCCCAAATCATGATGTTCTGTCCACCATACTTCACTGTGGGGATGATGTTTTGATGTTGCTAAGCTGTGCCCTTTTGAGCCATACATAATCCAACAATTCAACTTTTGTTTCAGTCTACAAAACATATTCCCAGTAGCGCTGTGACTTGCCGAGGTGCTCTTTGACAAAATTGAGGCACGCAGCAATGTTTTTTTCCTTGAGATCAGTGGCTTCATTTGTGGTATTCTGCTATGGACACCCTGCTTGTTCAAAGATGTATAGTGGGGATGGGATGGAAAGTATTCAGAACCCCTTAAATTTTTCACTCTTTGTTATATTGCAGCCATTTGCTAAAATCATTTAAGTTCATTTTTTTCCTCATTAATGTACACACAGCACCCCCATATTGACAGAAAAACACAGAATTGTTGACATTTTTGCAGATTTATTAAAAAAGAAAAACTGAAATATCACATGGTCCTAAGTATTCAGACCCTTTGCTCAGTATTTAGTAGAAGCACCCTTTTGATCTAATACAGCCATGAGTCTTTTTGGGAAAGATGCAACAAGTTTTTCACACCTGGATTTGGGGATCCTCTGCCATTCCTCCTTGCAGATCCTTTCCAGTTCTGTCAGGTTGGATGGTAAACATTGGTGGACAGCCATTTTTAGGTCACTTCAGAGATGCTCAATTGGGTTTAAGTCAGGGCTCTGGCTGGGCCATTCAAGAACAGTCACGGAGTTGTTGTGAAGCCACTCCTTCGTTATTTTAGCTGTGTGCTTAGGGTCATTGTCTTGGAAGGTAAACCTTCTGCCCAGTCTGAGATCCTGAGCACTCTGGAGAAGGTTTTTGTCCAGGATATCCCTGTACTTGGCCACATTCATCTTTCCCTCGATTGCAACCAGTCGTCCTGTCCCTGCAGCTGAAAAACAAGGCCAAAAAGTTCTGTCTGGATCTCATCAGACCAAAGAATCTTATTTCTCACCATCTTGGAGTCCTTCAGGTGTTTTTTTTTTTTTAGCAAACTCCATGCAGGCTTTCATGTGTCTTGCATTAAAGAGAGGCTTCCGTCGGGCCACTCTGCCATAAAGCCCCGACTGGTGGAGGGCTGCAGTGATGGTAGACTTTCTACAACTTTCTCCCATCTCCCGACTGCATCTCTGGAGCTCAGCCACAGTGATCTTTGGGTTCTTATTTACCTCTCTCACCAAGGCTCTTCTCCCTCGATAGCTCAGTTTGGTTTGGCCGGACGGCCAGCTCTAGGTAGGGTTCTGGTTATCCCAAACGTCTTCCATTTAAGGATTATGGAGGCCACTGTGCTCTTAGGAACCTTATATGCAGCAGAAATTTTTGGTAACCTTGGCCAGATCTGTGCCTTGCCACAATTCTGTCTCTGAGCTCTTCAGGCAATTCCTTTGACCTCATGATTCTCATTTGCTCTGACATGCACTGTGAGCTGTAAGGTCTTATATAGACAGGTGTGTGGCTTTCCTAATCAACTCCAATCAGTATAACCAGACACAGCTGGACTCAAATGAAGGTGTAGAACCATCTCAAGGATGATCAGAAGAAATGGACAGCACCTCAGTTAAATATAAGTGTCACAGCAAAGGGTCTGAATACTTAGGACCATGTGATATTTCATTTTTTCTTTTTAATAAATCTGCAAAAAATGTCAACAATTCTGTGTTTTACTGTCAAGATGGGGTGCTGTGTGTACATTAATGAGGGGGAAAAAAAATGAAGTTAAATGATTTTAGCAAATGACTGCAATATAACAGAGTGAAAAAAATTAAGGGGGTCTGAATACTTTCCGTCCCCACTGTACATGGTAAACACATGAAAAAGGATGTTTTTCAGTTTCAGTGATGAATTCAAGCCTTTAGCCATTTACTTTTGGGTTCTTTACCTCACTGAGTATTCTTTGTTGTGCCTTAGAGGCCCCCATTTGTAGAAAGTTTTTAGTACTGCAAGTACTACTTTATCCCCATGTACAGTTAGGTCCATATATATTTGGACACAGGCACAATTTTCATACTTTTGGCTCTGTATGCCACCAGAATAAAGTTAAAATGAAACAATCCAACTGCATTTGAAGTGCAGACTCTCAATTACAAATTTTGGGAGCTACAACCATTTTTTTTATACACAGCTTCCCCATTTTCAGGGGCTCAAATATAATCGGAAGTAAAATTTTAATTTTTAATTTTTTTTTTTGTGAATCCTTTACTGGCAATGACTGCCTGAAGTCTGGAACCCATGGACATTGCCAAAGACTGTGTCCTCCTTTCTGATGTTTTGCCAAACTCTAACTGCAGCTGTCTACAGTTCTTAGTTTGTGGGTCTTTCTGCATTTAGTTTTGCCTTCAACAAGTAAAATGTATGCTCAATTGGGTTGAGATCAGGTGATTGACTCGCCAATTGCAGAATATTCCACTTATTTTCCTTAAAGCTCCTAGGTTGCTTTTTGCAGTGTGTTTTGGATCATTGTCCATCTGTACTGTGAAGCGCCGTCTAATCAACTTTGTTGCATTTGGCTGAATCTGGACTGACAGTATATCTCTAAACACTGCAGAATTCATCCGGCTGCTTCTGTCTTCTGTCACATCAAAAAACACCAATGACCCAGTGCCTCTGGAAGCCCTGCATGCCCATGCCATCACACTGCCTCCACCATGTTTTACAGATGACGTATGCTTTGGATCATGAGCTGTTCCAAACCACCTCCTCCATTTTTTTTTTTTTTTTTTTTCTTCCCGTAGTTCTGGTACAGATTATTTCTTAATTTCATCCATCCAAAGAATGCTTTTCCAGAACTGGTCTGGCTTTTTTTAGATTTTTTTTTTTTTGGCAAACTCTAATCTGGCTTTTCTATTATTCAGGATTATGAATGGTTTGCACCTTGTGGTGAACCCTCTGTATTTGCTCTCATGAAGTCTTCTCTTGATTGTAGACTTTGACGATGATGCACCCACCTCCTGGAGAGTGTCCTTCACTTGTCTGGATGTTGTGAATGGGTTTTTCTTAACCATAGAGAGGATCCTGCAATCATCCACCACTGTTGTCTTCTGTGGATGTCCAGGCCTTTTTATGTTGCTGAGCTCACCAGTGTGGTCTTTCCTCAGAATGTTTCAAACTGTTGATTTGGCCACTCCTAATGTTGCTGCTATCTCTCTAATGGATTTTAGTTTTTGAAGCCTTACAATGGCCTGTTTCACTTGCATGGACAGCTCCTTTGAACGCACAATGTAGATTCACAGCAATAGATTCCGAATATAAATACCATGCTTAGAATCAACTCCAGACCTTTTACCTGCTTGATTAATGAAGAAATAGCGAAAGAGTAGCCCACATCTGGCCATGAAACAGCTTTTGATATAACTGTCCAATTACTTCTTGTTTTTCTTAAGAGCTGTATTTCCTAAACCTTCCTCCAATTTGCTTGAATATGTTTTGGGAGAAAGACTAAAATTTTGTCTGTCTGTGTGTATATATGTTTATGTATATGTGTTAGGTCAAATAAATATATATATATATATATATATATATATATATATATATATATATATATATATATATATATATATATATATATATATATATATATATATACAAAATTTTATAACTGTATAGACCATTTGTCTAGCTGTCGACTGATGGTCTCATCAGTCATCTCAGGGTAAAAAAAATAAAAAATCGTGAATATTTGTAGCTGTCTAGATACCTTTTTAAGAGTTTTTCTGTTCCTCTTCCCCTAGGCTGTCCCTGTTGTGATAAGAGCCTGTTAATGAGTTAGCTTTTGGGTGACTGCAGGCGCCTTCTCCCCCCCTCCTAGGCAACTGGTCGCTCCAGCATAATTTCTCTCTGTTGAGTGGTCTCCTCTCCCCTAATTAGTTTAGTTTGTAGCTTTGGGTAATGGCCAGGGCTTTTTCTGCATAGCCCCTTCCTGTGCTGCACACTTAGCATTACTTTTCCAACGAGAGCTATCTCTGCCCCCTTCGTTTTTTTAGCTTCCTGACAAATTGAACCAGGCCACGAGTACAGCAGTCTTGCTTTAAGCCCCTATTTTATTATAAGCAATACAATTTATAGTTTTTCTGAACTGTACTATTTTCTCATACAGCATTAAAAATAATTGGAGAAGGGGTGGGGGATGATGATTACTTATTATTTGGTCAGCAGCATCATAGTTGCCAACATTGAAAAAAAAATATGTGGGACACTTTTTTTTGCTGTAGGCGGAGCCAATCAATAATTAGGAGGCGGGGCATTCGTTTGTAGGCGTGGCCTAGTAAAAAATAATAGTTGCGGCGCGCCGCGGCGAAAAATGGGCGTGGTTTACGCGGAAAGTGGGCGTGGCTTACGCGGAAAGTGGGCGTGGCTTACGTGGAAAGTGGGCGTGGCTCAAGAGGGTATGGTTAGAGTCTGAGATGAATGGGGGAGGGAAAGGGGGAGAGGGAAAGGGGGAGAGGGGAATGACGGGACAGCAGCCCCAGGTCCTACACAACAATAGAAATATGTGTATTCTAGAAAGTTTAACAATCAGCAGATAAAGATACTCCAAACACCTGGTGTTAACGCTTCAATCATCCCGGCACCATGGTTGTTATGGTGTCAGGATGATTGAAGCGCATTATTTCTATTATTACATTGTAATATAAAATTAAATCATTCAACTCACCATAATGCCGAATCAGTGGGATCCCTGAGCGTGTCACTAGCCACGTCGCCTGCCACCAGCAGAGTCTGTCCTTGCATCAGGTGCCCCCGCCAGAGTCTGTCCTTGCATCAGGTGCCCCCGCCAATGCAGCCCCCCCTCAGTTAGTGCAGCCCCCCCTCAGTGCAGCCCCCCCCTCAGTGAAGCCCCCCCTCAGTTAATGCAGCCCCCCCCTCAGTTAATGCAGCCCCCCCTCAGTGCAGCCCCCCTTCAGTTAGTGCAGCCCACCCTCAGTGCAGCCCCACTCAGTTAGTGCAGCCTCCCCCCCTTAGTGCAGCCCCCCCAGTTAGTGCAGCCTCCCCTCAGTGCAGCCCCCCCCAGTTAGTACAGCCTCCCCCCTCAGTGCAGCCCCCCCCTCAGTTAGTGCAGCCCCCCTCAGTGCAGCCTCCCCTCAGTGCAGCCCCCCCCTCAGTTAGTGCAGCCCCCCCTCAGTTATTGCAGCCCCCCCTCAGTTAGTGCAGCCCCACTCACTGCAGCCCTCCCTCAGTTAGTGCAGCCCCCCCTCACTGCAGCCCCCCCCTCAGTTAGTGCAGCCCCCCCCTCAGTTATTGCAGCCCCCCCTCAGTTAGTGCAGCCTCCCCCCCTCAATGCAGCCCGGCCCCCGCTCAGTGGAGGAGCGGCCGGTGTTCTGCCGAGAAAGTTCCCCTCGGCAATGGCGGACCCCCTGTACTGCGCAGGCGCAGCGCTTGCGCAGTACGGGGCTGGGGAACTTTCAGGAAGACACGGCGCCGGCGCCGTGTCTTCTGCTCGCTTCAGTGGAGAGGGGAGGGGCCGTGCAGCCAAAGAAGCCGCTTCATTGGCTGCACGGATCGAGCCCCCTTCCCCTCTCCACTAGAGGCAGCTAGAGCGGCAGCGCCGGCCGCCATTTTGCTGGAGCCCGCTGCTCCAAAAAAAAAAAAAAAAAAAAAAAAAAAAAAACCAACATTCCCGATTTTCCTTATGGAAAATCCCGATTCGGGACACTCTCCAATCGGGACGAGGGTCCCAAAATCGGGATTGTCCCGGGAAAATCGGGACTGTTGGCAACTATGCAGCATGCTGAATATGTTAATTGACCTTTTGCCTAGTCAGTTAAATCTCCTCCTCCTTTTTGGTCCTTTAATGGGATGGAAGGCTCAGAATGTGAGGACAGGGCCAAGCTCTATTTTTAGTGGAAAGTAAAAATTTGCATGTAACGTTTTGACTTTCTTGATTTACTGATCATTGAGTTGCCTATGCTTGTGACCATTTTTTGCTTTAGGTCCTTCTATTTTGTCCTGTGCTTGTTTTTAGTTTAACATAACCATGCCTAGGAGTACCTGAGAACTGTAAATAAAGAATCCTGGCAGTGAGCATGCTTTCATGATGAAGCAGGCCACGGGCAGTTATCCTAGCTTCTAATCGAGCTTCTGTGTTACTGAGCCAGTACAACTGTGCAGACCATATTTGCGTTCCAGTTGCCTTCTGTGAATAGTGTAGCTCTTGCCAACACAAATTAAATTCTGAATTCTGCAAGCTGTATTCAGAAAGTGTAGTTCTCACCCTGGCATCAAGCTTACAGTCAGCTAGGAAGGTACACAAATGTTACAAAAAATATTTTCTAGCTTTTAAATTTTTTTTTTTTTTTTTTTTGTCCATCTCAGATTTCTTCGGCTATTTTAAAGGAAATCTGACATGTAGCAAAATCCTTATCTCTGAAGTTTTTTATGGCAGCTGGAAGTCTCTGCTGAGCAAGTGGCCTAAAAATGCTGGAGTTGAGCTTTAAAGTAAAACTAAACACAATTTAGTGTCTTGCAGCTTACCAGTCATTAGATGCGGAGTCTGCAGTAGATTTCTCATCTTATGTGTTTTTTCTTTTTATATTCATCTGGTTATCCTGCCAGCTAACACACTTAACAGTAAGGCAAGTGAAAGTTGTCACCCTAGGATAGTATCTGTGGAGTAGCAGTGTTAACTTAGGACAGGAAGTGTTAGGACTACAGAATACCTTCCCTTCTCCTCTTCATAGTTTGTGGGGATCTGTTGTTTTTTTGCTTTTGTACTTATCGAACAGATATAACAAAACCCTATTTGGTTCCAAAAATGCAGATCATAATATACATTGCTGGGTTGAAATACAGTAGGAGTAACTGTAGTGTATCATTACAGAGAGCTTGCAAGGGTATAAGGATAAATTGGATGCCAAGAGCTTAGATTTACAGTAGGCAGTTATAACTGTTGTTCATTATAAATATATGTAAAGCATGAGGTATGAGAAAGTTGTAGAAGGGAATATCCATACGTACAGGGTGCATTGCTTTAGGCGCATATCCCATGATATTGGCCAAATCTGTTTAAATTTGCATAGTAAAAATGACAAAAATCCTGTGGTTATAAAGCCTAAACATTTTTTACATTAATGCTGCTGTAAATCAAAACCAGTCACGAAGGGACTGGGCAGAATCCCACTGTCTGTCATTAGACGCAAACAGCAAGGTTTGGGAGCATGTGAGCACAAGTGCCCCCATAGACTCTGAGACTCAGTGGTGGGGAGGAGCCAGGAGCGTCTACGGAGGACCCGAGAAGAGGCTTGGGGCCACTCTGTGCAATTCCATTGTACAGAGCAGGTAAGTACAACATGTTTGATTTGTAAATGCTAAAAAAAAAACAGAAAAAACCCCACACTTTAACTTCTTCCAAACTGCCCACCGGGGCTATACGCCGCTACTTTGATGTTAAATACCATTGTTATGACAGCAGATAGCTGCCATAACCCAGGTACTTCTATTCATGGCTGGCGATCCTCTTTCACATAAAAGTGGTCTCGGCAGCGGATTCGCCGAGAGATCACTTTTATGGATGGCAGGAGAGGTGACCCCCTCCTGCCGCATTCCAGGCATCTCCGCTGCCTACCGGAGCTGGTGGAGGCGACGGAAACGATCCGGTCCAGTGGCCTGATGGGCAGGAAGTCGGGTGAGGGCAAGATGGCCCCCAGTCGACTCTATGCCCCTGGCGGACCGGAGCGACGTCAAACATCACTTTTGCCCTCTAGCCTTGAGACAATTTTTTTTTTTCTTTTTAAGTGTAAATGTTAGATCCTGAGGCCTTTTTGACCCCAGATCTCACATTAAAGAGGCCCTGTCCTACTTATTTCTATTACTTTTTAAAGGACAGTATAAAAAAACTAAATCAGAAAAAAAAAATAATTTAAAGCGCCCCCTCCCTGAGCTTGCACGCAGAAGCGAACGCATACGCAAGTCACGCCCACATATGTAAACAGTGTTCAAACCACACATGTGAGGTATCACAGCGATCATT
This sequence comes from Aquarana catesbeiana, assembly GCF_042186555.1. NCBI lineage: Eukaryota > Metazoa > Chordata > Amphibia > Anura > Ranidae > Aquarana > Aquarana catesbeiana. The sequence continues at coordinate 439,870,259 of NC_133327.1, read as the reverse complement.
AGAGCGAGAGCAATAATTCTAGCCAAAGACCCCTCCTCTAACTCAAAACTGGCAACCTGTAGAAATTTTTAAACATCGCCTATGGAGATTTTTATGTGCCCGCCATTCCACAAGCGGGCACAATTTTGAAGCATGACATGTTGGGTATCAATTTACTTGCCGTAACATTATCTTTCGCAATATAGAAAAAAATTGGGCTAAAAGTTGCTCTCGGAGGATGTTTTTGTACCATTCTTTATTCAGGGCTGTGTTCTTGTGAGTGAGCTCACTCCCTTGGCTGAAGAGCAACCCCACACGTGAATGGTCTCAGGATGCTTTACTGTTGGCATGACACAGAACTGATGGTAGCGCTCACCTTTTCTTCTCCAAACAAGGTTTTATCCCGGATGCCCCAAACAATCAAAGGGAATTCATCCGAGAAAATGATTTTACCCCAATCTTCAGCAGTCCAATTCCTGTAGCATTTGAAAAACATCAACTTGTCCCTGATGATTTTCCTGGAGAGAAGTGGCTTCTTTGCCACTTCACCAAGGCCATCCTCCAAAAGTCTTTGCCTCACTGTGCATACAGATGCACTCACACCTGCCTGCTGCCAATTCTGAGCAAGCTCTGCGCCGGTGGTCCCCCGATTCCGCAGCTGAATCAACTGTAGGAAATGGTCCTGGCGCTTGCTGGACTTGTGTGCCCTGAAGCCTTCTTCGTAGCAATTGAACCTCTGTCCTTGAAGTTCTTGATGATCCGATAAATGGCTGATTTAGGTGCGATCTTAGTAGCAGCAAATATCTTTGCCTGTGAATCCCTTTTTGTGCAAAGCAATTATGACTGCACGTGTTTCCTTGCAGGTAACCATGGTTAACAGAGGAAGAACAATGATTTCAAGCACCACCCTAATTTTAAAGCTTTCAGACTGTTATTCCAGCTCAATCAGCATTGCAAAGTGATTTCCAGCCTTGTCCTCATCAACATTGCCACCTATGTTAATAAGAGAATCACTGACATGTCAGCTGGTCCTTTTGTGGCAGGGCTGAAATGCAGTGGAGATGTTTGTTTGTTTTTTTTTGTTTTTTTTTTCCTTGGGATTAAGTTAATTTTCATTGCAAAGAGGGATTTTGCAATTTATCTGATCACTCTTCATAACATTCTGGAGTATATGCAAATTGCCATTGTCATAAAAACTGAGGCAGCAGACTGTGAAAAATATTTGTGGAATTCTCAAAACTTTTGGCCAGGGCTGTACGCTCATCCACAAATGCCACACAGACAAGACCACCAAATATAAAGCATATCGCCAGCCTGAAACAGGGTAGGACAAATACATTTGGCTATTTGGAGTCGCAGACAGACAGTATGAGTTAAGATCATGTTGAGAATTGTAGAATATAAACATGGTGGGTTACAAATGAGTGAGGACAAGGGTGGATATCTAGTACTTCTAGAGTCAATAGTGATAAGTTTGACGTGGAGTGCAGTTGGATCAGGAGCATAGTCTGGGCAGCTTTAAGGTGGCGTTCCCACCATAACGTATAGCTGCCAGGGCGCATAACCTCCTCCAGAATTCAGTAGACCCCTCAAAGCTTCTGAAAATGTTTTTCGGTAATGCAGATATCAGTAAGGATACTCATCTGTGTTGTTGCAGTGGACTAATAAAACTATAATCACCTTAAGCTTGAGGAAAATACAAACCCTACTAGGGTTAAAATAGTAACTTTTTTGTGGAATTTTACCTTACTTTTTTTTTTTTTTTAATTGCCTTTAATTTCACCATGTCCTTTCTCAAACTGATTTCCAAATGGTAGGTTGGTATAGAAGTTGGGCAGTGTTGGACCTTTCTGATAGGTGATGATTGTAGATGCAGATGATGTAGGCTTCTCTGCAGCTTCCCAACTTGTAGAAAGTCTTTGAAGCTGCTGGTGAAAAGGTGTGATGGAAAGTAATATGATAACCTATATAGTTGCTGCTTTTCCTTTTTAGATCAGTCTAACTATCTGAGATTATATATTTTATAAAGTTATCAGTTTTTTATCCATGTTGTTTTTTTAGGGCAAATAGGGATTTAATTTAGGTTGAACATTTGGATACATCTATTTTCTTGTTTGTTTTTTGGAAATAAATAGTAATAGAAAAAAATTTCAGTAATTTTTCCCAGTGCAACATTTTATGTAATTTGCACACCCCATAGAATTTACACAAACATATAATAAACAAACCCCGTTGATTAAAATTATATCTGTGATATTTGAATGTGGTTTTATTTACCGTCTGTTTCCTCTTTGTTAGTTCTTTAATTAAGAATGCTGTTCTTCTTTGGAAAAAAAAAAAAAGAATGCTGTTCTTTTGTTTAAATACACTACAGTATTTCACCTTTTTAGCTAGTTTTGTAGTATTGTTCTGTCTATATTCATTTGGTAATATTATTACAATTTCTCTTTTGTCTTCCACAGAGAATGCGGTGAGGGTACAGTTCTGAAAGTCTGTAAGGGCACTTGAGGTAACTTCTGTAACCTAAATATTGGTGTGAAATGCTCATTTGTTATGTGTTTGGCTTCATTCCCAAACTACTTGTACTACTCATAAAACTACCCGTACGATGCAGAGGTTGTTTAAGTGATGTCTGCTCTTCTGGCATGTAAGCGCAGTTATATATTTCCGTTCCAGTGCTTTTCTGATTTTAGTTTTGTGTTTTTTCCCTGTCAGCTGTGATTATAAATAGCTAATAAAACATCACTCATTTTTATTACTTAAAAGGTATATGTACAGTTTATATTTATGTGTGTGTGTATATGTGTGTATATGTGTATATATATATATATTTCTTTTTCGTACATCACGGGGCACAGAGGCACAGTATTTACTGAATGGGTTATATAGGCACCTTTAGGTGATGGACACTGGCACACCCTAGACAGGAAGTTTAGCTCCTTATATAACCCCTCCACTTACTGGGAGTACCTCAGTTTTTTCGCCAGTGTCTAAGGTATTGGTCACGAGTAAAGACGTGCTGTACTGAGCTCCGCAAAGAAATCTTTGCTGGCGCAAGCCATGCAACCGGATCCATTGAATGGTACCCGGGCCTTGTGTGTAACTCTTCTCTTTTTAGAGAGCTGAACCCCAGGATCCAGTGTTTGTTTTTTTTTCAGCTATATTTTCCTGGCGGGGTGCTTTACAGGCCCAGGAGTGTGGATCCCCCGATAACAAGGGGCCCCAGTTCCTGAAGGTTTAACGGAGCCCATCGTGAGTGGTGAAGATTGGGTCTGTTTGGTTTACCACAGAACCCTGCAGCCGGATAAGGTAAGGGAGATTCCTAAGGAATTTTTCTAATTTTTGTGGGATTTCTCCTTTAAGTAAATGTTGCTATGCCTAAAGTCGCCACCGGGGGGGCTGTTCCATGCTTGTCAGTTTTGCTCTGTGTCACAAGCTGCATGCTTCCTCCGAGCCCAAGCTCCAGGTAGGATGTGGGAAGGGGGGGTTTTCTCTTTTCAGGAATGTCCCCCCACAGCTTCTTTCCAGGCTAGAGGCCATGGATCAGATGGCGGTATGCCGTACCACTCCCACTGCCGCCGCCATTACGGCAACTCTCCATCCACCTGCCCTCCTCTCTCCTCCACCCCAGCCCCCCTCCACGTGTGATCCGGTCGGATCAGAGCTCACGTGAAAAAACTGTTTTTGAAAAAAGAGATGGGGGGGCCTAAGGGGTGGTCAGAGGAAGGGGGGCGGAGCATCAGCCTCGGCGTGGCTCAACGCCCACAACGCGGGCTATGCATAGCTATAGAGGTGCATATTTTGCAGGTGCACACAGCTAAAGGAGGGACACAGAGCAGATGGATGGCATGTGAGTGTGGGTGACACAGGCATTCACAGGCACGTTTACTTAGCATCAGACTGAGCCTTGATAGCAGCGGCAGTTGCTGAACTATTTTGCTCAGCAGTGGGTGCATTTCTGGTAGTACCTCTGCATTTGTGCTTGGCACTATGGGCAGAAGGGGAGGTACAAATACCCCTAGAAATAGGAGCTCAAAGGTATCTCCCTCAGACTCTGAGGACCCCCCTCCCCCTGAAAGACCTAGGGAGGCTGGTCAGAGTGAGCTGTCGGGGTTAGGGGCTGCAAATGCTTCTGGCATTTCAGCCCCTGTATATATTACTCAGGAGGTTTTTTTCCTCAGCCATGAGTGGATTGGAGGAAAGATTGGTAGCCTTAATCACATCTTCACAAAGTGGTAGAAAAGGCATTAGGTCCCCTTCTACCAGCCAGGACCCGCAAACAGAGGAACTCTGGGAAAGGGGAGACGAATCCCCCTCAGGGGACCGGGATGAGACTGATGACTAGTCTTCTGAGGAATCAAGTGGGGAAGGACCCTCTTCAGCTTCACAGGCTGAGAAATTGCTGGTGCATTCTCTTACTGAAATGGTATGCTCCACATTTAAGTTGCCCGTAACTGAATCGGTTGAAAAGCCCACTTCTTCTTTGGGTTCACTGAAGCCTCCTCAAGCTGTACATGCTTTTCCTGTTCATTCATTGCTGGAAAAGCTTATTTATTCTGAGTGGGATCACCCAGATAAACATTTTTTTTCCCTCCTAAGTAAAGTTCAACACTTTATCCTATGGAAGAAAAATTTACAAAGATGTGGGGTATACCAGCAATTGACGTTGCTATATCCTCTGTAAATAAAAGTTTGACTTGTCCTTAGAGAGTGACCGATATGGGTTTTTCTCTGGCCAATGCCAATATTCAGAAATCCCGGCGATATATGATGCCGTTTTTTTTTTTTTTTTTTTTTTTCCCCTTCATCTCATAAAATCTAACAGTTAGACCCTTTTCCCAATGGGGCGTTTTTCAGGCGCTTTTGGGCTAAAAATAGTGCCTGTAAGGTGCCTGCAAAACAGCTCCCTTGCAGTCTCGGTGTGAAAGCCCGAGTACTTTCACACTGAAGCGATGCGCTGGCAGGATGTTAAAGTCTTGCAAGCAGCATCTTTGGAGCGGTGTATACCGCTCCTCCACCACTCCTGCCCATTGAAATGAATGCGCACCGCTGCCGAAGCGCCTGCAAAGCGATTCACAGCTGTGCTTCACGGGCGCATTCAACCCCTTCCTCGGGCGCTAGCTGGGTTATAAGCGCCCCGCTAGCAGCCGAATAGTGCCGCTAAAATTATGGTAAAACGCCGCTAAAACTAGCAGCGTTTCACCGTCAACGCCTGCCTGCTCCAGTGTGAAAGCAGCCTTAATTAATAAGTGATACAGAAATTTTTTTACATTTAAACAGGTAATCCAAAACTTTTGGACGAAAAAAAAAAGGGGTTAACTTTGCTGCTTAGTTTTTGTTTTTTTTAATTCATTAGTGTATTTTTTCCCAAAAAAATTGCGTTTTAAAAGACCGCTGCGCAAATACCGTGTGACATAAAATATTGCAGCAACCGTTTTTTTATTCCCTAGGGTCTCTGCTAAAAAAAAATATATATACAATTTTTGGGGGTTCTAAGTGAATTTCTAGCAGAAAATACAGGATTTTTACTTGTAAGCAACAAATGTCAGAAAAGATTTAGTCTTTAAATGGTTAAACTGAGAACTCCTACACAGGGAGTTCAGTTAATTGAATTAGAAACATTGTATCTTTTTAGTTTCTTTTATCAGATTTGGCAGGCTGTCCAGAGAGGAGAGAAGTCGCTCCACAGAAGACTTCAGGCAACTTGCATTGACTTCTATTACAGAAGTCATCTGCAAGTCACGCTGAAGTTATAATCAGCCTTTTTTTATCAGCACAATCGGCCGATGCCGATTAATTAAAAAACGCCAAATATCGGCCGATATATCGGTCGACCTCTACTTGTCCTGTTGACAACGCTCAAATGCTTAGGGATCCAACCGATAAAAAGTTGGAATTCCTGTTAAAGAACATTTTTTCCTTGGCAGGTTCAGTAGCTCAACCTGCAGTGGCGGCCACTTGAGAGACCACTTGTAACAGGTGCTCAAGGTTTTCCCTGAATAGCAGGCCCAGGAGTTAGCTGAGCTGCCAGCACCTTTGTGTTTTTTGCAGTTGACGCAATCAGAGATTCTATCCTTCAGATCTCTCGCCTTACGCTTGGGTTGGTGCATATGCGTAGAATCTTATGGTTGAAAAGCACCATGCAAAAAGCTCCTGGCTGGTTTTCCCTTCCGTGGTGTAAGGCTGTTGGGGATGATTTGGACAATTTATATCCAAAAAATCTCAAGTGGGAAAAGTACCCCTTTGCCAATTAAGAAAAGGAGTAAACGTCCCTCATTTAAACTGGCTCCTTCTCCAGTGCCAGGGGCATCAGCCTCCAGACATTCGCGATGGCCTCCACCGTCAGGTTCAAGAGGTAAAACTCAGAGTCAACCCCAGGGACAAAAGAAGTCCTGGGGGAGGAAACCTACAAGACAGAACGCTAAAGCCTCTTTATGAAGGGGGCGCCCCCGCTCATTCAAATGGGGGGAAGGCTGCTACAGTTCTCAAAGGTCTGGCAGGAGGATTTTCAGGACAGATGGGTGGTCTCTACAATAACTCTAGGTTACAAACTAGAGTTCCGAGAATTCCCGTCTCCTCGTTCCCTCAGATCAAATGTTCCCAAAGACCCAGAGAAAAAGAAGTCTCTCCTTCAAGCTTTAGACCGACTTATGTCGCAAAAAGTGATCATGGTGGTTCCCATGGAAGAGCAGGGGTTGGGGTTTTATTCAGACCTTTTCACGGTGCCAAAACTAAATGGAGATGTCAGACCCATTCTAGATCTCAAAGATCTAAATCGGTACCTAAAAATTTTTCGCATGAAATCAATCCGATCAGTAGTCTCCATCCTACAAGGAGGAGAACTTCTGGCGTCAATCGACATCAGGGATACATACCTGCATGTACCTAATTTCCCCGCTCATCAGAAATATCTGCACTTCGAAGTAGAAAAACTTAATTTTCAGTTTGTAGCTCTACCTTTCGGTCTAGCTACTGCACCTCGGGTGTTTACAAAGGTTCTGGCCTGATTAAGGGCCCAGGGTTTAACGATTATAGCTTGCCTAGACGACCTGCTCTTAATAGACCAGTCGGTAGCCCGCTTAGACCAAAGCTTGGTCACCACAGTCAACTACCTGGAATACCTAGGTTTGGTCCTCAACAAAGAGAGAACTCTTCTTTAAAACCAGTAAGAAGACTAGAGTACTTGGGTCTGGTTATAAATACAACCCAGAAGACGGTGTTTTTACCCCAGGCAAAAATTGGCGCTATATAGGAGCTGGTTCAGGTAGTCAGGGCAAAGAAGGGTCCTTCTATTCACCTTTGTATGAGGTTGTTGGGAAAGATGTTGGCTTCTTTCAAAGCGGTTCCCTATGCTTAGTTTCATTCGAGACTGCTGCAAAACAGTATCCTGTCTGCCTAGAACAAGAAAGTCCAGGCGCTAGATTTTCCGATGCATTTGTCGCCAATAGTGTGTCAGAGCCTCAGTTGGTGGTTGATACCCGAGAAACTGCAGAAAGGGAAATCCTCCTTACCAGTTACCTGGAAGGTAGTAACAGATGCCAGCCTTTCGGGTAGGGGAGCAGTTCTGGAAGAGACAACTGTCAAAGGGGAATGGTACAAAACCGAGAGGACCTTACCCATCAACATTCTAGAGATTCGGGCAGCGTACCTAGCCCTAAAAGCCTGGACAGTCAGGTTGCAGGGTTGTCCTGTCAGGATCCAATCCAACAATGCCACAGCAGTGGCTTATTTCAATCACCAAGGGGGCACCAGGGGTCATGCAGCCTAGGGAGAGGTAAACCAGATCCTAACCTGGGCAGAAAAGCATGTGTCGTGCATATTGGCAATCTTCATTCCAGGGGTAGAGAACTGGCAGGTGGACTACCTAAGTCGCCAGCAGTTGTTCCCGGGGGAATGGTCTCTTCACCCCGATATCTTCCTGGCTTTATGCTAAAGATGGGGGATCCCGGATGTAGATCTGTTTGCGTCCAGGTTTAACAACAAGATCGACAACTTTGTGTCAAGAACAAGGGATCCACTTGCATGCGGGACAGATGCGTTGGTGACCCCGTGGGATCAGTTCTCACTGATTTATGCAATCCCTCCTATTCTGCTGCTACCACGTCTTCTTTGCAGGAAAAGAAGTCTGTGCTTCTGGTGGCTCCAGCATGGTCCAGAAGATCTTGGTATGCAGAAATAGTAAATATGGTGGTAAGGCCCCCATGGACCCTACCACCACGCCCAGACCTGCTATCACAGGGACCAGTGTTCCATCCTACCTTACAAACGCTAAATTTAATGGTTTGGCTTTTGAAACCCACATTCTGAAGAATCGCTGGCATTCAGGCTCAGTGATATATATATACCTTGATTAATGCAAGGAAGCCAGCTTCCAGAGTCATTTATTATAGAGTCTGGAAGGCATATGTTTCCTGGTGTGAATCCAGGGGTTGGCATCCCAGAAAGTATGTCATTGGGAGAATTCTTGCCTTTCTGCAAATGGGGTTAGAGATGAAGCTGGCCTTGAGTACTATCAAGGGCCAGGTCTCGGCCCTATCGGTATTGTTTCAATGTCCGCTTGCTTCGCATTCTTTGATCCAAAGCTTTATACAGGGAGTAACGCAGCTTAATCCACCGGTTAGAGCACCCCTGAACCCTTGGGACTAAAATTTAGTTCTGTCGGCATTACAGAAACAGCCTTTTGAGCCGATACGACATATTAATTTGGTCCTTTTGACGGAAGCTAGTTTTTCTGGTAGCCATTTCCTCTGCAAGAAGGGTATCGGAATTGGCGGCTCTTTCGTATAAAGAGCCATGTTTAATGAATCACAAGCATAGAGTAGTATTGCATCCTCATCTTAGCTTTTTACCGAAGGTGGTTTCAGGTTTTCATCTAAACCAGGATATTGTTTTACCTTCATTTTTTCCAGAACCCTGTTCTAAGAAAGAAAAGTTACTACACTCTTTGGCTGTAGTGAGAGCAGTCAAGATCTATTTGAAGGCGACTGCTCAGATTCGGAAAAACAGATGTTTTGTTCGTGTTGCCTGAAGGTCCTAAGAAAGGACAGGCAGCATCGAAATCCACTATTGCCAAATGGATACGGCCCCTGCGTAGCTTTAACTGACAATTGCACGGTCGTACGACGCTGTACCCAAACAAAATTGATGTTCTTTTTTTTTTCCCACACAAATAAAGCTTTCTTTAGGTGGTATTTGATCATCTCTGCGGTTTTTATTTTTTGTGTTTATAAACAAAAGAAGAGCAACAATTTTTTGAAAAATACAATATCTTTTACTTTTTGCTATAATAAATATCCCATGGGTTTTTTTTTATTTTCAAAAAACATTTTTCCCTACGTTTAGGCCGATTATGTATACTACATATTTTTGGTAAAAAATCGCAATAAATGTATATTGATTGGTTTGCGCAAAAGTTATAGCGCCTACAAAATAGGGGTAGATTTATGGTATTTTTTTATATCCTTTTTTTTTTTTTTTTTTTTTTTTTTTTCCTTGGGACTACGATATTGCGGTGAACAAATTGGACACTCTAGACACATTTTTGGGACCACTGACAAATATACAGCAATCATTGCTATAAAAATGCACTGATTACTGTATAAATGTCACTGGCAGGGAAGGACTTAACACTAGGGGAGATCAGGGGGTTAAATGTGTTCCCTCAGTGTGTTCTAACTGTAGGGGGGATGGGACTGTCTAGGAGGAGAGAGATTGGTGTTCATACATAGTATGAACACCAATCTCTCTCCTCTTCCCTGAGAGAACCGGGATCTGTGTGTTTACACACACAGGTCCCGGTTCTCGCTCTGTCACAAGCGATCGCGGGTACCTGGCTGTGCGTGCGTCCCTAGTAGCCAAAAGGCTAAGCGACATAAGGTAACGTCGTTTCGACCAGCCGTGCCATTCTGCCGCAGTAAAACTGGCGGCTGGTCAGCAACCAGTTAAAGCAGGGTTAGGTTATAAAAAAAAAAAAAAAAAAAAAAAAAAACAAGCTTTGAACATCTCACGGAGCACTGTTAAATACATCATCCAGAAATGGAAAGAGTATGGCACGACTGCAAACCTACCAAGACATGGCCGTCCACCTACACTGACAGGCCGGGCAAGGAGAGAATTAATCAGAGAAGCAGCCAAGAGGCCTATGGTAACTCTGGAGGAGCTGCAGAGATCCACAGCTCACTTGGAAGAATCTGTCCACAGGACAACTATTAGCCGTGCACTCAAAATCTGGCCTTCATGGAAGAGTGGCCAGAAGAAAGCCGTTGTTGAAAGAAAGCCAGAAGTCCCATTTGCAGTTTGCGAGTAGCCATGTGGACACAGCAAACATGTGGAAGAAGGGGCTCTGGTCAGATGAAACCAAAATTGAACTTTTTGGCCTAAAAGCAAAACGTTATGTGTGGCGGAAAAATAACGCTGCACATCACCCTGAACACACCATCCCCATCGTGAAACCTGGTGGTGGCAGCATCATATTGTGGTAATGTTTTTCTTCAGCAGGGACAGGGAAGCTGGTCAGAGTTGATGGGAAGATGTAAGGAGCCAAATACAGGGTAATCTTAGAAGAAAACCTGTTATGCCGTGTACACACAATCGTTTTTGCCTTCGGAATAAATTCCAAAGGTTTCTCCGACGTGATTCCATTTAAACGGTCTTGCCTGCACAAGGTCAACCCAAAGTCCGCCCGTCCAGAACGCCGTGACGTACAACACGACGGGACTAGAAAAAGGAAGTTCAGTAGCCAATAGCTTCCGTCTCGTACTTGCTTCACAGCAGGAATATTTAGAACATGTTCCATTTCTAGGTCCGTCAGAATTTTAGAAAAAAGAAGTCCAATGAGGCACACACATCATAAGAATAGACGATGAAAAGCTTCCGTCTGACTTTTTCTGTCGGACATTCCCTTCATGTGTACAGGGCATGAGAGTCTGCAAAAGACTTGAGACTGGGGCAGAGTTTCACCTTCGAGCAGGACAACAACACTAAACCTACAGCCAGAGCTACAATGGAATGGTTTAGATCAAAGCCTATTCATGTGTTTAGAATGGCCCACTCAAAGTCCAGACCTAAATTCAATTGAGAATCTGTGGCAAGACTTGAAAATTCTTGTTCATAGATGCTCTCAATCCATTCTGACAGAGCTTGACCTATTTTGCAAAGAATGGGCAAAAATTTCACTCTTTAGATGTGCAAAGCAGGTAGAGACCTACCCAAAAAGACTTGCAGCTGTAATTGCAGCGAAAGGTGGTTCTACAAAGTATTTACACGGGGGGGGGGGGGGATGCTAATGCACACTACACTTTTCTGATATTTATTTGTAAATAAAAACAAACCAGTTATAATTTTCCTTCCACTTCACAATTATGTGCTACTTTGTGTTGGTCTATCACATAAAATCCCACATTTTACATTTTTTGTTGTAACATGACAAAATGTGGAAAATTTCAAGGTGTATGAATATTTTTTCAAGGCACTGTGTGTGTATACATGTGTATTAGAGCTGCACGATTAATTGTTAAAGAATCAAAATTGTGATTCTACCCCCCCTCCCGATCTTAAGGCACCTTTTACAGGGGGCTGTCCGTTTTCACTACTCCGCTTGCACAGCGGGGATCACTCCGTTGATCCCCGCTGAGCCGGCGGATGACAAGTCCGTCTCTGCACTCTGTGCATGGACGGACCTGTCAGAGAGTCCGCTCTTCCCTATGGGGGGATTGGATGATTACGGACCGCCCATCCGTTTTCATCTGATCTGCCAGATAGATGGAAAATAGGACATCCATCCGTCTGGATTTTGCGGAGCGGATCAGAGCGGTATGGAGCGACCGTTCAGGTCCGCCTGAAAAAACTCACAGGCGGATCTGAACGGTCCACATGTGTGAAAGGGGCCTAAAACAGCATTTCCCCAATTCTATGTAACAAGTGCAGAGAGTTCTCTGCTCACTTCTGACAGCTGACAAAAAAATTAAAAATTCAGGCAGCTTGCCAACTTTATTTCAACATCGGAGATAATTATAAACAAAGTAACATTTCGTTCTTGGGTCAAAGGGATGAACTCTGGGATCTGCAAAAAAATCCCCCATTAGTATACCCCCTACAAAAAACACTAAACAGTTATTACCATTGAAAAGAGAGGTCTAATTGACAAAGGTCTAAAATGCTGCATGTATTCTGCCAAGGAGGAGCTCTTAGCACAGGGATTACATCCTATCCTCTCTCTCTACACTGTAATCAAACTACATTTCCCATTTTAGAGATATATATATATATAGATCTCTCTCTCTCTCTCTCTCTCTCTCTCTCTCTCTCTCTCTCTCTCTCTCTCTCTCTCTCTCTCTCTCTCTCTCATATTCATATATATATATATCTATATCTGCGCTGTCAATTTATGCAGCGCTTTACATATACTTTGTACACAATCCCTACCCTCAAGGAACTTACAATCTAAGGTCCCTAACTCACATTCATATACTAGAGCCAATTTAGATGAAACCATTAAGATGGGAGGAAACCGGAGGAAACCCACGCAGGCACAGGGAGAACATATGCAAACTCCAGGCAGGTAGTGTCATGGTTGGGATTCGAACCAGCGACCCTGACCCTTTGTAAGTGCTACCCACTACACCACTGTGCCACCCAATGCTTTGTGAATGTGGGAGGTTAAGGATAGGGGGGTAAGGGTTTCCCCTTTAAGAACAAGGTTAGGACTCAGGGACTGGAATAGGGACCTCCTCCAAAGGAGGCGTGTCCCCAGAGGTCAAAGGTCAAGAGGCATGGCTACCCCACCCCCACCAAAGTGACCGTCTACCCCAACTAAGTTGGGGAATGCGCTTTGCTTTAAATGTGGGAGGCCTGTACATGTTAAATAGGACAAGCCCACTTCAACATAAATCACACTCCCTCATTCTGCAGCCAGCTATGCTACTCAGTAACACACAGCAGGATAGGTAGGTTACAGCATTATAAATGCAAAGCATGTTTGTGCTCTCCCCCTCCAGCCACAGCAGGAGATAAACATATTACCTTTACATGCTTTATGTAATCAATACTGAACTGTAGACACATTCCCATAATTATATTATACATACTACTGTAATTCAGTATTAGAAACATTTCTCCTTCTGCTGTAGCTTTGAGATCTTTCTAACAGCAATCAGTGCTTGTATGGTGTATGTGAGAACATCCCTAGCCGCAACACAGAGTCGTGACATGCTGGTTTACATCAGCATGTTGCACAAGTAAATGTTGGCATGAGAGAAAAACAAAAAAGCGCAGCACTAACTTACTAATCAATAACACAATAATGGTGGAACCCGCTAATGTATGGAGATCTAAATAAACATCAATATCCCCACAATACTGGTCTCTGATATGTAACGTCACATATAAAACACATCATACTGAAAATAAGTCATAAAATATGACTGCAAACTTTGCAGGGATGGTGGAAACCTCTCCTACAGATGTTTGGCAGTGAACAGTGTCAGTAAAGCAGTGGATGGTGTCCACTGCTTATTAATACAGCCTATCAGTGCCCATGAGTTCAGCCTCATCAGTGCCCAAATGTGCGGTCTCATCAGTGCCCAAATGTGCAGCAAGGATCATAGGAGACACAAGCCGAGTGACAGAGCAGAGATCTTGGGCTGTGATAGATCTTGTATATGGACACCGATTGCCATAATGTCCCACCTCGTGGACCAGCATTGTGATAGCTCACCGGTCTGGGAGGTGGGATATTATGGCGAGCGGTATTTTTTTACAAGATCTGTCACAGCCCAAGATCTCCACTCTGTCACCCGGCTTGTCTCCTACGATACCCACTCTGCACTGACAGATGGCAAGCGGGCAGGGCGGAGCTGGCAGGAGCAGAGGAAGACACCACCTCCATGGGTGGTACAGACCAGGGTGTGTGAGACCCCTCCGCCCACTACAGCATGCAGCGATGGAAGCACAAGTCCCTGCTTGCTGTATAGAACTACAACTGGGCAGTGACAAGACCGCTGGCTGGGAGTACAGGTGGAATAGCAGCTGACAGTCTTACAAAAAGGATATCAGCAGGCAGTAACAGTTTTATCTGAAAATTAGCAGGCCATTAGAGGAACTACACAGCTCAGAAGAACATGGATGGCATATTTTGTGAAGGTAGGAGATCAGCAACAAGGACATGGAAAAAAGTTTTTTCCCGGAGTTCTCCTTTCAGTCTGTAAATGAGGGCAGTTTAACCACTTAAAGACTAAACCTTTTTCTTGTTGCTTACAAGTTAAAATCTGTATTTTTTGCTAGAAAACTAAGTGGAACTCCCAAACATTATATCTACAGTATCTCACAAAAGTGAGTATACCCCTTACATTTTTGTAAATATTTTATTATATCTTTTCATGTGACAACACTGAAGAAATTACACTTTTCTACAATGTAAAGTAGTGAGTGTGCAGCTTGTTTAAAGAGGAAGTAAATCCTGATGGGTGTTACTTCCTCTTTGTTTCCCTGCAAAGGTAAAGCATAATAGGCTACTATGCATCGCATAGTAGCCCATTATGTGACACTTACCTGCAGGAGAAGCCCACAATGTCCCCGTCTTCCTCACTAGTAGCGAGCGTCCATTCTTCACCCCTCTACCTTCAGGGGCCGCGAACTCTGGCACTGTGACTGGCATGCGCGCGGGAGCCGCCTTTAACGACATGACCCCAGCTAGAAACGGCACAGCGTGCCCTTTCCTACTCCGGTCGCATGCGCAGAAGAAATCGCCCTATGGCGATTTGCAAATATCTCTTAGACCGTGCAGGTCTGGGAGATATTTCAAGCACCTACAGGTAAGCCTTAATCTAGGCTTACCTGTAGGTTAAAGTGGTTGTAAAGGGTTTACAACCACTTTAACAGTGTAAATTTGCTGTCCCCTCAAAATAACTCAACACACAGCCATTAATTTCTAAACCGCTGGCAACAAGAGTACACCCCTAAGTGAAAATGTCCAAATTGGGTTCAATTGGCCATTTTCCCTCCCCTGTGTCATGTGACTCAGGTGTGCATGGGGAGCAGATGTGTTAAATTTGGTGTGATCTCTCTCTCTCATACTGGTCACTGGAAATTTAACCTGGAACCTCATGGCAAAGACCTATCTGAGGATCTGAAAAAAAGAATTGTTGTTCTACATAAAGATGGCTAAGGCTATAAGAAGATTGCCAAGACCCTGAAACTGAGCTGCAGCACGGTGGCCAAGACCATACAGTGGTTTAACAGGACAGGTTCCACTCAGAACAGGCTTCGCCATGGTCGACCAAAGATGTTGAGTGCACATGCTCAGCGTCATATCCAGAGTTTTTCTTTGGGAAATAGACTTATAAGTGCTGCCAGCATTGCTGCAGAGGTTGTGGGGGGTCAGCCTGTCAGTGCTCAGACCATACGCCACACACTGCATAAAATTAGTCTGAATGGCTGTCGTCCTCGAAGGAAGCCTCTTCTAAAGATGATGCACAAGAAAGCCCGCAAACAGTTTGCTGCAGACTAAGGACATGGATTACTGGACCCATGTCCTGTGGTCTGATGAGACCAAGATAAACGTATTTAGTTCAGATGGTGTCAAGTGTGTGTGGTGGCAACCAGGTGAGGAGTACAAAGACAAGTGTGTCTTGGCTTCAGTCAAGCATGATGGTAAGAGTGTCATTGTCTGGGGCTGCATGAGTTGCTGGCACTGGGGAGCTACAGTTCATTGAGGGAACCATGAAATGCCAACATGTACTGTGACATACAGTGGGGACGGAAAGTATTCAGACCCCCTTACATTTTTCACTCTGTTATATTGCAGCCATTTGCTAAAATCATTTACGTTCATTTTTTCCTCATTAATGTACACACAGCACCCCATATTGACAAAAAAACACAGAATTGTTGACATTTTTGCAGATTCAGAAAAACTGAAATATCACATGGTCCTAAGTATTCAGACCCTTTGCTGTGACACATATACCGTATTTATCGGCGTATAACACGCGCCGGCGTATAACACGCACCCCAAGTTTAGGAGGGAAGTTTAAGGGAAAAAAACTTACATTTAAATGCCCATCAATGCAGCGTTATCGTGTCCATCTGCAGCCTTGTCAGTGCAGCCTTGCCCCAGTGTCCAGTGCAGCCTTGTCAGTGCAGCTTTGCCCCAGTGCAGCCTTGTCAGTGCAGCTTTGCCCCAGTGCAGCCTTGTCCCCAGTGGTCAGTGCAGCCTTGTCCCCAGTGTACATTACATGATCGCCGCCGACATACACAAGTTTAGTTTGTATTTTTAAATATGGCGCCGCGGAGTTCGGAGGGACTCGGCGGCGCTGAACGAGCGCCGCCGAGAACACAGTGACTGGGCGGAGCCGAGATACACATAGCCGAGGGTTCTCGGCTCTTCTCGGCGCCGTTCACAGTCACGCCCAGTCCCTATGATGGACATAACACAGGTCTAATGGCGGGACTGTGAACGGCGCCGAGAAGAGCCGAGAACCCTCGGCTATGTGTATCTTGGCTCCGCCCAGTCACTGTGTTCTCGGCGGAGCTCGTTCAGCTGAACGAGCACCGCCGAGTCCCTTCGAACTCCGCGGCGCCATATTTAAAAATACACGCTATGTGAATGTCGGCGGCGATCGCTCCGATAGATCACAAAATAGCTGGTATCGGCGTATAACACGCACCCACGATTTTCCCCTGATTTTAAGGGGAAAAAAGTGCGTGTTATACGCCGATAAGTACGGTATTTAACTCAGGTGCTGACCATTTCTTCTGATCGTCCTTGAGATGGTTCTACACCTTCATTTGAGTCCAGCAGTGTTTGATTATACTGATTGGACTTGATTAGGAATGCCACACACCTGTCTAAATAAGACCTTGCAGCTCACAGTGCATGTCAGAGCAAATGAGAATCATGAGGTCAAAGGAACTGCCTGAAGAGCTTAGAGACAGAATTGTGGCAAGGCACAGATCTGGCCAAGGTTACAAAAAAAATTCTGCTGCACTTAAGGTTCCTAAGAGCACAGTGGCCTCCATAATCCTTAAATGGAAGACGTTTGGGATGACCAGAACCCTTCCTAGAGCTGGCCGTCCGGCCAAACTGAGCTATCGGGGGAGAAAACTGTCCACCAACGTTTACCATCCAACCTGACAGAACTGGAGAGGATCTGCAAGGAGGAATGGCAGAGGATCCCCAAATCCAGGTGTGAAAAACTTGTTGCATCTTTCCCAAAAAGACTCATGGCTGTATTAGATCAAAAGGGTGCTTTCTACTAAATACTGAGCAAAGGGTCTGAATACTTAGGACCATGTGATATTTCAGTTTTTCTTTTTTAATAAATCTACAAAAATGTCAACAATTCTGTGTTTTTCTGTCAATATGGGGTGCTGTGTGTACAATAATGAGGGAAAAAAATGAACTTAAATGATTTTAGCAAATGGCTGCAATATAACAAAGAGTGAAAAATTTTAGGGGGTCTGAATACTTTCCGTCCCCACTTTACTGAAGCCGAGCATGATCCCCTCTCTTCAGAGACTGGACCGCAGTCTCTGGACCGCATAATGACCCCAAACACACCTCCAAGATGACCACTGCCTTGTTAAAGAAGCTGAGGATAATAGTGATGGACTGGCCAAGCATGTCTACAGACCTAAACCCTATTGAGCATCTGTGGAGCATCCTCAAATGAAAGGTGGAGGAACGCAAGGTCTCGAACATCCCCCAGCTCCGTGATGTTGTCATGGAGGAGTGGAAGAGGACTCCAGTGGCAACCTGTAAAGCTCTGGTGAACTCCATGCCCAAAAGGGTTAAGGCAGTGCTGGAAAATAATGGTGGCCACACAAAATATTGACACTTTGGGCCCAATTTTAGACATTTTCACTTAGGGGTGTACTCACTTTTGTTGCCAGCAGTTTAGACATTAATGGCTGTGTGTTGAGTTATTTTGAGGGGACAGCAAATTAACACTGTTATACAAGCTGTACACTCACTACTTTACATTGTAGCAAAGTGTAATTTCTTCAGTGTTGTCACGTGAAAAGATATAAAATATTTACAAAAATGTGAGGGGTGTACTCACTTTTGTGAGATACTGTATATATGCCAACATTCTCCATTTTCAATATAATTGATCAACCTACCTGGTAAATTGTATAACGGGGATATTGCATCTATCTGACAATGCCCACAAGGGTTCCTACATAAATGAGAATCGATTCCTTACTTAGAAAACACCAACCAGTCATTACACCATTCGCTCAAACATCCCAGATGAGGTGTACACTCACCACCTCTGTGGTGCGTATGGTGCTGACTGACTAGGGGTGCACCAAATGGAAATTTTGGTGACGAAAATGCAGGATGCACTTAGCCGAAGACTGAAACCAAGTCCAAAAATGACAGTTTTTAAAAAATATTTATATTTTTATATATATTTGTATTAGATTTTTTTAATTAATATCAATTTAAATTCATATTAATTTATTGTTGGCCGTTATTGGCACCTTTTTAGTGCAAGAAAAGCTCTAGAAAAATGCAGTCTGCAGTCTCTAACCATTTCTTGTATCATGTCCTCAGTAACCTACATTTAAAACGCCTGTTTTGCCGCGTGTGCATTTAGAAGCATTTGAAAAAAAATATTTTTTTTGGCTATTTAAAAAAAAAAAAAATTATATATATACCACGTTTAGCCACGTTTGGAGCTTGAAATGCCTCTAAGCTCAGCTTTTGAACTAATTTTTTTTTTGTTTTCTAAAAAAGGCCTCTAAACTCAACTGCCTAGAAACGGCTATAAACGACCCTGTGTACGTGTACTGATAAAATAACATAGAGGAGAGTTCCGGAGCAGTTGAAAAAAATGCCCAATTGCTCCTAAACATCCGTTTAGCAGCAGCAGTCTACATGAGGCCTAACCATCTCTTGTATCATGTCTGCAATCTCTTAAACACACTGCTAATAGTATTGGCAAAATTTCCTGGCCGCAGTAACAATGTCCCACCTCCTGTGATCATGTCACAATGATTCAACTTCCCGGCATTGGATCAGTGTGCCGTCCATCACAGGAGATGGGACAATGTTTCTATGGCCGGCCAGACAATTCAGCTCTGTGACACAGGGAGATCTCTGCTCTCTTTTTTTTTTGTTTTTTTTTTTTTTGTTTTCAAAAAATTTTATTAAAGGTAACAAAGTCAGTATACAAAAAGATAAGAATATACATCCTTCAGAGTTATAGGAATGTCATTTAGAACAATATAAAGATGTGCAGTCATGTTAAGCAATAAGACCACCTTGACCATACAGTGGCCCTCTGTATTACACTCAGAATTAGCTAAACTCCACAACCCTGAAGGGTGGTTATACTGGTGAAAAGAAAAAATACAAGTAAGAGAAACAAAAAGTAAATAACAAAGTATTATCCAATGTAATCTATAAACGGTCAGTCTTGAAGTCTGAATAGAAACCACGGATTCCATTTGGCATCAAATACCGGAATGGAATCGTGTAGGGTGTGGAATATTTTCTCAGCTACCATCGTACTGTCTATACGTGAGATAATTAGAGCAAACGGGAACGTAGAGGATTTCCAGTGCAATGCAATGACCCAAAGCATAGCTACACAAATAGAATGGATTAATCTCATAAGGGGTTTGGCTATATCAGGGATGTCTTGAAATAGGATGCAATGGTGGAAAGTGAGATTAATAGAATTTCCAGCCAATTTATCAATCAGTTTTAAAACCTCTTTCCAGGTGGGTTGTAGCTTTTCACATTCCAGAATACGTGTATGTGTAGGTGCCTATGTGGGAACAACCTCTGAAGCATCTGGGAGAAACCTGCGGATAAATCCTGTGGAGACGGGCCGGGGTATAGTACCATCTAGTTGTAAGTTTAATGGCTGTCTCCCTGATTGTCAAGGATTTTGTGCATTTGCGTATGTTTTGCCAACCTTTATCCCAGTCTAAATCCTCCTGGTCTAAGGCTAATTCTTGTTCCCATTGTGATCTATACTTCAAGGTAGGTATTTCATCAGCTGATTCCAAAGAGCTATAAATATGTGAGATAAGACCCTTTTGACGAGGAGCTGTGTGGCACAGATCCTCATAGAGTGTTGTAGTGTCTGCTGGGGGGTTGGGTTAGTGTTGCTGAAAAAAATGTCTGATTTGAAGGAAACGGTAAAATTCTCCATCTGGAAAATGATATCGAGTTTTAAGTGTTGAGAATGTGATAAATTTGGAGTCAACCAGAAAATCCCCCAGAGTAATTGGATTTTGTTGGGTCCACGCCATGAAGGACTCCGGGTGGTCATATGCCGGGGGGAATCTAGGATCACCAAGATAGGCGGGTCCAAGGGGTATTTGAGAGGAGAGATTGTATCTAGACTTATAAGTCTTCCAGAGTTTCAATCCTATTGACACTACTTGGTTTTTGGTAGAAATGTCTGGGGAGGAGGGGATCAAGGACCACATTAACCCAGGAAGATATAGGGGAGCAATGGAATCCTGTTCAAACCTGACCCATGGGACCCTGGAGTCCCTAATGTTCCATTGTGCTTGTTGTGCGAGTCTACTGGCTATATAGTATAGCCAAATATGGGGGACACCCAGACCCCCCCCCCCCTCTTTGGGGAGCGGTAAAGGATCTCCCTAGCGAATTTCGGGGATTTGTCCTGCCAAATAAATTTATTGAAATGTGCTTGAAGGGTAAGTAAGTAAGATTTAGAAACTCTAATTGGGAGGGAACGGAACAGGTAAAGTAACCTGGGGAGTATTGTCATTTTTAGAGCTATGATCCTACCCAAGAAGGAAATGTGAAGCTGATTCCAGAGTTTAAGGTTTTTTTTCAATTTAGAGATCATGGGAGGATAGTTAGCCTCAAAAAGTTTGCAGAAGTCACCAGTCAGATCAATGCCTAAATATGATAGGTGAGTTTCGGCCCAAACAAAGTGGAAGGCACTCTTAAGGGGAAAAACCTACCGGGAGAGCAACCGAATTCGAGGCATTAATCTTGAGGCCAGAGACTCCCGCAAACCTCGACAGAGTCTGTAAGAGGTTGGGTAGGTTGGGTAGAGAAATGTGGGGGTTAGTTAAAAACATGAGGACATCGTCTGCATACATACAAAATTTGTAGGAAGAGGGACCTTTAGTGTGGCCGGATATATCTAGGTTGTTGAGTATTGCGAACGCTAGAGGTTCTAGGGCAAGAGCGAAGATTAAGGTGGATAGTGGGCACCCCTGCCTAGTGCCCCGTCCAATGGAGAAGAAGTCAGAGCTACATCCCGGAATCTTAACGCGGGTTTTGGGGTTTAGATAAAGGGCCTGGAAAGCATGTAAAAATTTGTCCCGAAAGCCCATTCGTTGTAAGATGGTAGAAAGATAACTCCAGGAGACGCTATCAAACGCCTTGTGTATGTCTAGGCTAAGGAGTTTACGGGAGGACAGATTGGCGTCTTGTATAATATTCGTAGCTAACCGTATGTTATCTGTAATGAATCTGTGAGGTATAAATCCAGATTGGTAGGGAGAAATAAGCGAGGAGATAATGGACGCCAATCTGTCTGCTAGGATTCTACTAAAATTTTTCAGATCATTATTCATGACCGATATTGGTCTATAATTCTGAGGGAGTAAGTGGTTTTTGTTTGGTTTCGGGATCAAGGACATATTGGCCAGCAGCATTTCCTCAGGGAAACTCCCCCCTTGCAGAACCCAATTAAATAGTTGCACTAAACTAGGTGAGAGAAGGCTTGCAAATTTTTTGTAGTATATGACCGAAAAGCCATCTGGGCCCGGGGCTGAGCCCGTCTTCAGAGATTTGATCACATTGAGTACCTCTGAGGTAGTGATAGGAGCGTTGAGTTTCTCTAATTGTGCTGGGGAAAGGGAGGGTATAGATATCCCTTGGAGCCACTCATCTTCAGCCAGTGTGGGTGGCTTCTGGACAGGTGCCAGTAGGGAAGAGTAGAATTGTTCAAAAATTCGAAGTACCTCTTTGGGATGGGATGTGGATAAGCCTGCTCCCAGTGCTAGTTTATAAACATGTGGGGGGCGAGAGGACTGATTGAGCCTTCTGGCAAATGAGGTTGAGGCAGTGTTATTATGAAGTAGAAATTTGGCTTTAGACCATCTGAGAGCCTTTTTGGTCTTAGAAGAAAGAAGTGAGTCTAATTCTAGGCTCTTCTGATCGATCAGTTTTCTGGTGGACTCCAAGCCCAAAGAATTAGTATTTTTATATAGACGGTCAAAGTCCGTTGTGAGGTCATAGATTTTTTGTGTATGCGTTTTTGTTATGGGAGGAGGCGACGCTAATTAATTTGCCCCTCAAAACCGCCTTATGAGCCGTCCAAACAATCGGGGGCGGGGTTTCAGGGAGGGCATTAAGCGAAAAATATTCCTCAATGGACTTAGCTGTCTCAGATTCTGACACTAAATCTGATAGCAAAGCCTCATTTAGTCTCCAGGTGTAGGGGATGGGGGCCAGTCTTATCAAATCTGTTGTAAAGGAGGTAACGTGATGATCCGACCAAACACAGGGGTGGATCGTGCTGCCAGTGGAATTAGCTAATATGATGGGGGTAGTGTAAATATAATCCAACCTGGCATAGCTGTTATGGGGATGTGAATAAAAGGTAAATTCCTTACAGCCCATATTGTGCTTTCTCTAGGTGTCCACCAGCTGGTGGTTTAAAAGGCCATGGGTTAGCGACTTGGGGAAGGCTTTGGTAGCAGTTGTGGAGGAGGATCTATCAAGTGTGGGGTTAGCCACTAGGTTGAAATCCCCCCCTCCCTATAATCATATGGGGGGATTCCAAGGAGGCCAATCTGTCAAAAAAAGACTTAAAAAAGGATGCAGGTGCGTCATTAGGGGCGTATATGCTGGCTATAGTAACTTCCCTATTATGCATTACTCCTTTGATAATGACAAATCTGCTATCCTTATCTTTATAGCTTTGCTTAATCTCCATAGGAATGGAGGAATGTAACAGAATGGCAGCACCCCTGCTTTTGGATGAGTGAAGGGAGTAAAATAATTGAGGAAAATTTCTATGAAAAAATTTTGGGTGTGAGGAATGAGAGAAGTGAGTCTCCTGAAGTAAAAGAATCTTGGCGCCTATCTGGCCATAAAGATCAAAAGCTTTACACCTTTTAGCAGGGGAGTTAAATCCTTTCACATTATGTGAAATACAGGTGATTACCATGTTAAGTTAATACAGCACTATCAGGCAGAAAAGGTACAGAACTGACCATGCAGGAAGGAATTAGTACTAAGCATATTAGGCCCAGCAAGGACGCTGCCATTACACCAAACAACCAATGGTAAATATGGTACAGATTGATCTTATTAAGTCGGTAATAAAGGAAGAACATACAAATCTCGCAAGTATAGTATAGGGAGAGCAAATATTCCAGACTATATATTGACTGACCAATAAAAAGGAAAAAAGCTGTACAAATGCACAAAACCAAAAAAAGAGAAATTTGTAAAGTACTGTAAATAGACATGAAGTCCAACTTCAAAAGTGGATCAGGTCGAGTAAAAAGTAAAGAACGTTACCTGAAAAAAAAACGACAAGAA
Source organism: Aquarana catesbeiana (assembly GCF_042186555.1). Lineage (NCBI taxonomy): Eukaryota > Metazoa > Chordata > Amphibia > Anura > Ranidae > Aquarana > Aquarana catesbeiana. Next base: position 439,846,729 of record NC_133327.1, on the reverse strand, counting down.
AACTTATGCGTGAGACAACTAGGTCTCGTACCCAGCCGGACTGCAAAATCCCACTTGTGGGATTGCAGGGTGAGAAACCTGTGGGGCTGACAAAAGGTAAAAAAAAAAAACACACAAAAAAAAAAAAAAAAAAATTCTAATAGAAGTATATTGCCCGAAGTTTCAAAGAGAACCTTTGCTGGGTGGGGTGAACATGCAACGGCTCCGTGGGACAGTCGCCTGTAATAAGGTGATGGAAAGTTCGGTGCAATGCGTCTCAAGGAACAGTGGAGTGATAGGCAGCAAACCTGTCATCGGGGATGCTCAGCGGGTCCCTCTCCAATGTCATATCGGATCCTCCTTCTCCCACTCCTGGGTGGTGGGGTTTGCCAGATGGGAGCCGGACGAGGGGTCGATGGTGGCCAACGGATTGCGGCTGCGTCTAGGAGGCCAAGTTTCACCAGAACTTCCTGGCCCTCGTGTAGGGAAGAAGCAGAGAAGGTGGTTCCATTGTGGGGGCCCAGCTATTTAAATGGAAATCCCCATCTGTAGCGAATGTGAGCAGATTGGAGTGCGGTGGTTATTTCCTTCAAGCCTCTGTGTCTATCCAGGGTGGTCGGGGAGATATCTGGATAGGATGATTATCCAGGGTAATCCGTTGTTTGTTTCGGGCAGCTCTCAGAATGTCCTCTTTAATGAGAAAGTCCTTCATGCAAAGGACTACATCCCTGGGGGGCTTATCATCCGGAGGTTTTGGGCGAAGTGCCCTGTGGATGCGGTCACACTTGAAAGCTGCGGAGTCATAGTCCGGGAGTAGAGATTTAAATAAACATTACAGCAGGAATTAATTCAGTCTCTGATTCCGGGATACCTCTTAAACGGAGGTTATTGTGTCTGTTTCTGTTGTCGAGATCTTCGACTTGGGCTTGAATCGCAGAGAGTGCCGTAGCCAGAGTTTCATGCTCTCGACTGAGATCGTTGTAGGCCAGGGGGAGCTCATCATGCTTGGTTTCAAGGAGCTCAGTGCCTGAGCCTAAGGCCGCAATTTCTTGTGATAGCGTGTGGGAAGTTTTATGTAGTTCCGTCTGGAATTTGGTAGCCAGTCTGGTGTACATAGCTTCCAGACTGATATCAAGATCAGCCTTAGAGAGGGTGGTGTGGTACTCACTCGTGCTGCTTGTGGTTGGAGAGGGATTCGGTCGTGACGCAGGAGCCGGAGCAGGAGAATCCCCTCTCCCCGCCGCGCCATCTTGAGACATGCTGTATGTTTCCTGCATGCGGAGGAGATAGTGGGTTAGGGTGTTCTGAGCCGAGCTTCGGTATTTCCTTCTCCTCGACGGCATGCCCCAATGTTGGGTGGCTCGAAGGGTGCAAGAATCGCAGTTATTTGAGCTGTTAATAGCCCTCGGGAAGCCGTTAAAGACCCGGGTGGAGCGGAGCTACTGTGTCAGGCGTCCATTTCCTTTGGCGCCGCGCATGCGCCTCCTTTTTTTTTTTTTTTTTTTAACAAGGTTTTTTTACCAAAAACATGCAGCAGAATACATATTGGACTAAATTATATGAAGAAATTTTTCAATTTTATTGGATATGTTTTATAGCGGAAAGTAAAAAATATAGTGTGTTGGTTTTTTTTTTTTTTCAACATTGTCTGTCTTTTTTTGGTTATAGCGCAACAAATAAAAAATGCAGTGGTTTTCAAATGGCATCAAATGAAAGCTCTATTCGTGGGGGAAAAAATGACATAAATTTTATTTAGGTAGAGCATTGCAATTGTCCGTTTAAAATAACGCAGTGCCATATCACAAAAGGTGGCTTGGTCATGAAGGGGGTAAATATTTTGGAGAACAAGTGGTTAATTTTACCAGTTTTCTCAACTAAGGGGCCTATGGCTTGCGTTGTCAGTGCATTTTAATGGTTAAATGCCAAAATGTTGAATTTATTCCTTGCATGTATTTTTGTTCTACTTCGTCGTCGTCTTCCCCTTTTTTTTTTTTTTTCTTTAATACATTTTCATCTGCTTAATGTGCATTTTTTTGCCTTTTTTTTTTTCAGCAGAGCATGCTTTCAACAATGAGATGAGGTTGGGCTCAACCTAGAACTGTCCGATTAAGAACAGTTCTGCACAGGCAATATACGAATGGCCCAAGGAAGCTCGCAAGTTGACTTTCAGGTTTTAAATGACCTGCGACAGAAATTCCCAGAGGTGCCTGAAGTAGTTGTTTCACGGTGCATGCTACAGGTTAGTATTTCAAGCTTACTAGTTTATGTAGTTTCAGGATATTGCACAACTTAATCCGTATGATAGGACATTTTGGCTTTTAATGGTCTGCTACACAGTAGCGTGTTGATCAGTTATATACAATTGTGCTCAAATGTTTGCATACCCTGGCAGAAATCGTGAAATTTTGGCATTGATATTAAAAAAATATGACCATGCCAATGAAATGTCTTTTATTTAAGGATAGTGATCATATAAAGAAATTTTTAGCACATAGTTGTTTGGCTCATTTTTGAATCGTATTGAAAACCTAAAACACCCAAATGTCCCTGATCAAAATGTTAAATACCCTGGAATGTTTGACCTAGGTACCGACACACAAGGTGACACATGCAGGTTAAAATGGCAATTAAAGGTTCATTTCCCACATTTATGGCTTTTTAAATTGCAATTTGTTTCTGTGTAAATAGTCAATGTATAATTTGTGTATAAATAGTCAATGAGTCTGTTAGCTCTCACGTGAATGCATTGAGCAGGCTAGATACTGAGCCATGGGGAGCAGAAAAAAACTGTCAAAAGAGATGCGTAACAAGGTAATGGAACGTTATAAAGGTAGAATAGTATATAATAATACTTTCTGGCAACTTAGCCATTTGCAAACTTTTGATCAGGGCCATTTGGGTGATTTCTGTTTTAAAAAGGAGCCAAGCAACTATGTGATCATGGCTTCATATGATCATTATTTTTGGCATGATCAGTCATGTTTTCATTATCAATGCCAATTTTTTTGCAATCTCTGCCAGGGTGCAAACTTTTGAGCACAGCTGTACTTGCAAAAAAAGCAATGGCGTTTGTAAAAAAAAACACTATTTCTCTGCATTACCATGTTGATGTTAACTAGGTGCACTGTAAAAAAAAAATCCATGAACTACTTGATAGTGTGCACATGAGAGACCATTTGCAAATTGTTTCTCATTATTGATTAGTAGCTCAGATCGATTTGGGTCAAAGCAGGAATCATGCATCCAAATTTGACCTGCTTCTGACGACAAATTAATATTCCAGTACAGTATATAAATAATCTGACATTTATTAATACTCGTTAATTTTTTACTCACCCAAATTCTAACTAATCCCAAGATTTGGGTAAACCTGAAATACAGGTTGAGTTACAGATACACATTTTCATTCAAATATCCAGACAATGTTATAAGTCAGATCCATCCAAAACTTGAGCAGGTTTTAAAGAACAAAATGCATCAATGAAAATCATTCTGAACATCTACTTTGTCTCTCAGCAAGTGATCAAAGCCTATTTACCGTATGAAATGAACAGTGAAATTATTTTAATTGATTTGTTGTTTTTTTTTTTTTTTTTTTTTTTTTTTTGAATTAACATTTTTAGCTTTCATATTTTTTTCCCACACTTTTTAAATTTCTGTTTTGTGTTTTATTTTGTAGCACAACAATAATTTGGATGCTTGCTGTGCAGTCCTTTCTCAAGAAAGCACAAAATACCTATATGGTGAAGGTGACTTGTCCCTCACAGATGAAACTGGCATTGCTGGTTTAAGAAATCACATGACATCCCTCAATTTGGATTTACAGTCTCAGTACCATGAAGTCAGGGATGGAAGTAGAATGAATGGAAGCAGTAGAACTTTGACTCACAGTATAAGTGATGGCCATCTTCAAGAAGGGCAGTCCAACAATGAACTGTATCCGCATGAGCCACAGACTGCCCCTGCCAATGTGCCTTCCAATTTTAATGTTTTTGGGGTTCCCAATAACCCTTCAAACCCTGGTCATCAGTTTGGACTCCATTTAGGCAGCAAAAGTTCATCTGGCTTACAAACTCCCAGATTTAACCCCATCATGGTTACCTTGGCTCCAAATATTCAATCTACTCGAAATACTCCAACATCTTTGCATATACATGGCGGGCCACAACCTGTGCTTAACAGCCCACATGGAAATTCTATCTATATTAGACCTTATTTCACGTCTCAAAGTGGCACAACACGACAAACACCCCAGCAACCTGGTTGGATGTCTCAGATTCCCACACAACAGCAGGTTTTTCATCCCTCACAACCAAATCCCTGGACAACACTTCCTTCTTCATATACTCAGTCACATACCTCAGCACAATCTAATCAACACGGTCACCAGACTTCTCATGTGTATATGCCTATTAGTTCACCCACAACTCCACAAGCACCAGTGCTTCATTCATCAGCAGGTGGCTCTCAACCTTCCACCCAGTACAACATTCAAAATATCTCCACTGGGCCCAGGAAAAATCAAATTGAAATTAAACTTGAACCTCCACAAAGAAGCAATCCAAATATGCTGCGTTCCCAAAGTTCTCGAAGTTCCACTAATCCCTCTACTTTGAACACCCCAACAAGGAACCAGCCCACTGTTTACATTGCAAGCCCTCCAAGCACAGACGAGATGATTAGCCGGAACCAACCAAAAGTCTACATCTCAGCTCCTGGTGGTGATGACCAGGTTGTTAGGAATCAGCCTACCCTCTTCATTTCAACAAATCCAGGGGCTGCAAGTGCAGCAAGGAATGTCTCGGGACAAGTAAGCATGGGGCCTGCTTTCATTCACCACCATCCACCAAAAAGCCGAGCTCATGGAAATAACAGCTCGGCTTCTTCTCCACGCGTTGTAGTGACTCAGCCTAATACAAAATATACTTTTAAGATAACCGTCTCCCCGAACAAACCACCTGCAGTTTCCCCTGGTGTTGTATCGCCAACGTTTGAGCACACAAATCTTCTTCCATTTGCAGAATCAGACGGCATCCATCATTTAACAGACCCTGTTGTAGGACATGATCGAATAAGCGATGCAAGGAAACTAAGTGTGGGGTCAGATGATGCAGCATATACACAAGGTAAAGAAACTCACTTTTAATTTGATGCTTTATTATGCATTTTGTATGACCTAATCTCTCTAAGCTATGCCAAAAAAGCAAGCAGAGGGCAAATGAGAATATTCATCGGTATTCCTATAAACTCACTGCAGCTGATCTTGTTCCACTTGTAGGCAAAAAAGTGTAGCGCGACACTTTTTCATATATTCATATAAATCTTGTATAAATATAAGTGGTTGAAAAATTATATATATAGAGTCCTGTGTTCACAAATTTATCAAGTTTAGCTTCCATAAATAAGAAACGCCCTACGTCTTCACCACCAGGTGATAAAACCTGCACACCTCAATATTATTAAAACACGCTGGTTAATATTATCCCACTACTGACACTTCTCGGGGATCACCACCTCAATCCTTCTCAGCTTATACAGGACAATTTGATCATCCATTTCCAAATGTAATCATAGGGCTCCAGTCATATGTCATATTGAACAGAAAGGCACAGACAATAGTGTACTCAGTGTTGCACATTTATTTAAACACCCTGCAAAGCATTACACTTACAAGAAAACAACTCTCAAAGTGCTATCCAGATTCAGTCACCTGCCTGCTTACCACAGAACTCGATGAGACTTCGGCGTGACAAAGTTAGGTTGAAAAAGACACAAGTCCATCTAGTGCAACTAATAAAAAAAAAATCCTACAATCCCATATACACATTCCTATACCCACAGTTGATCCAGAGGAAGGTGAAAAACCTCAGCAAAGCATAATCCATGCTACAGCAGGGGGAAAAAGTCCTTCCTGATCCCCCGAGAGATAATCAGATTTTCCCTGAATCAACTTTGCCTATAAATGTTAGTACCCAGTTATATTATGTACATTTAGGAAAGAATCCATGCCTTTTTTTAAAGCAATCTACTGAGCTGGCCAGAACTACCTCTGGAGGGAGTCTATTCAACATTTTCACAGCTCTTACTGTGAAGAAACCTTTTTGTATTTGGAGATGAAATCTCTCTTCCTCTAGACATAAAGAGTGCCCCCTTGTGCTCTGTGATGACCTTAAAGTGACTAAATCGCACCAAGTTCATTATATGGACTCCTTATTTATACATGTTGATCATATCCCCCTCAATCTCCTCTTCTCAAGAGAGAATAAATTCAGTTCCTCTAATCTTTCCTCATAGCTGAGCTCCTCCATGCCTCTTATCAGTTTTGTTGCCCTTCTCTGCACTTTTTCCAGTTCCCTGATATCCTTTTTGAGAACTGGTGCCCGCAACTGAACTGCATATTCCAGATGAGGTCTTACTAATGTTTTGTACAGGGACAAAATATTTCTCTCTGCAGTCAGTCCATGCTTCTCTTAATACAAGAAAGGACTTTGCTCGCTTTGGAAACCACAGCTTGGCATTGCATGCTATTCTTAAGCTTATGATCAACCAAAATGCCCTGATCCTTCTCCACTATGGATTCCCCCAGTTGTACTCCCCCTAGTATGTATGATGCATGCATATTCTTGGCCCACAAGTGCATAACTTTAGATTCATCAACACTAAACCTCATTTGCTACTTAGTCGCCCAATTAAACAGTGCATTGAGGTTGGCTTGTAAGTTGGAGACATCCTGTAAGGATGTTATTCTACTGCATAGCTTGGTGTCATCTGGAAAGACTGAAATGGTACTTTTAATTCCAGACCCTAGATAATTTTATAAAGATATTAGAAAGTAAGGGTCTTAACGCTGAACCTTGGGGTATACCACTTATAACCTTAGACCATTTAGAGTATGAATCATTAACCACTACTCTCTAAATACGGTCTTTTAGCCATTTTTCTATCCATTTACATACTGATCTCTCCAAGCCTGTAGACTTTAAATTACACATTAGCCGTGTGTGGGGAACTATGTGAAGCGCTTTTGCAAAATCCAAGTATATTACATCCACAGCCACCCCCCTATCCAAGGTTTTACTTCCTCATAAAAAGAAATCAGGTTTGTTTGACAACTTCTGTCTTTCATGAATCCATGCTGTCTGTTGCTTAAAATATTGTTTTCCAACAAGAACTCAGCTATGTGGTTTCCGGTATCTTCCTCCTGTATCTTCAGTGATGTCACAAGCTTGGCTCCTCCCTTGTAGATGCGTTGCACCCCTTAATTGGGCATCCTCAGTAGGCAGGGAGCTGAACAACCCAAGCACTTCCTCCTTCATCTCCATAAAATATACGCACAGTCTATTATGCAGCAACCGGAAGTGTAATCGCGCTCAATTACCTCCTATTCCAGGGGACACTTCTAAGCGGACATAAAAACAAAGATGAAAATAAACATGTCAAAATCTCTGCTCGATACGAAGAGCTCCCAACTAGGCTTATAAAAGGAATTGCCTGCCAAATAATATAAAGCCTCTATAAAAAAAACACACACCCCTGAATGCCGCACACCCATTCAAATGTATGAAACATTTTATTAATAAAGATCTCTTAATCCTCCAAAAACTAAAGCACATATATCAAATATTATTTCACCTACTACAGTTATACAGATTATTTTATTTACTTAAAATATTTATTTCTACTGATAAAGTAAGGTAAATTAATTTAAATTGTGTGAATTAAAATAAATCACATAACCAGGCAGTGGTATAACGGGTCTAATGTAATCGTTCCTAATGAAGCAGTTTAAATCAAACTCCATATTTAAAATTCTGGGGGCTAACTCTTTGGTCTCATAAATCCAAAAAGACTCAATTGCCCCCCTCCAATTGTTATGATCCCTTTCTATTCCCCAAAATGTAAGGCCTCTTGGGTTCCTATTATGAGCTTCCCTGAAGTGTTTGGACACACTGTTTATGTGCTCCCTTACCTGCATGAATCTGGATGTACGTCCCACATACTGGATGGAGCACGGCACTCCAACATTTATACCACCCTATTGTGGAACAAGAGATTAAATCCTTCATTGCATAAGTCTTGCCCGTTGCTGTTGCTATGAATTCTCTTATTAACTCTTGAGGTTTTCCAAGCTAAACACTTGCCATGATCAGAAAATCCTGCCAAAAAGGGGAATCGGCCCATTCTTTTTTACTTCCAGTGGATCCACTATACCTTGTTCAGATCTGCGCTATTGCTGAATGACGGCTACAGCGTGGATCAGCTTTGCCGGGAGGCAGTCTATTGACGTCCTCCCCTTTCAAAGCTGGCCACGCCCCCCTGAAGGGGCGTGCGCTGTGATCACCCGAGTCAATGAGATTCAGGTGATCACAGATCCGAGTAAGGGGCCGATCCCAGCCCCTTACCATGTGATCAGCTGTCAGCCAATGACAGCTGATCATGTGATGTAAACAGAGGATCTGTAATCATTTTTGTTTTCTTCTCGCGCTGACAGTGTGAGAAGAAAAAAAGCCGATCGCCGTCTCTGTTTTAAGGGACATCGGTCCCAAAGAGGAAGAGGCGAAGTTGCCTCATATGTGCCCACAAGTACCGCCTGCCAGTGCCGCAAATCAGTGCCCCAATCAGTGCCACAGTAGTAAGTGCCAGCAATCAGTGCCCCACAAGTGCCACCTAATAATGCCCACCAGTGCCCATCACTGCCACCTATCACTGCCACCTATCAGTGCCCTTCAGTGCCACCTATCAGTACCCATCAGTGCAGCCTATCAGTGCCCATCAGTGTAGCCTCATCAGCGTACATCAATGAAGGAGAAAAATGACCTGTTTTGCAAAATTTATTAACAAAATATAAATCGGTTTTGCATATTTTTTTTTTTTTTTAATTTTTCTACAAAAAAATCAAAAACCCAGGGGTGATCAAATACCACCAAACAAAAGCTCTATTTGTGGGGAAAAAAATGATAAAAACTTAATTTGGGTATAGTGTTGTATAACCGCATTCAGTGATAGCGCTAAAAGCTAAAAATTGGTCTGGACAGGAGGGGGGTTTAGGTGCCCAGTAAGCAAGTGGCAAAGATTAGGGGCCTTCTTATATACACATCTCTTGGAATAATACTCAGCTGATGAGAGATCGGGGTTAAGGGCCAATCACAGCAGGCCTTTACCATGTGATCAGCTGTGTCCAATGACAGCTGATCACAGGATGTAAATACAAGCCAGTTATCGGTTTGTCTTTCCTCACGCTGACAGTGTGAGGAGAGAAGACTAGAGCCAATAACCGGCTGGTGTCCTGATTTTCAGTATAGTCACAGCAGTGCTGCCAATCAGTGCCAGTTATCAGTGCAGCCTCATCAGCACACATCAGTGAAGGACAAAAATTACCATTACCTGTTTGCAAAATTTTATAACAAACTTTGAAAAATTTTTTTTTTTTTGTTCAAAATTGTCTGTGTTTTTTTAGTTTGTATAGCAAAAAGTAAAAAACCCAGTGGTGATTAAATACTACCAAAAGAAATCTCTATGTGAAATGATAAAAATTTCATATGCGTACAGTGTTGCATGACCGCGCAATTGTCATTTAAAGTGTGACAGTGCTCAAAGATGAAAATTGGCCAGTAGGCAAGTGGTTAATCGGTCGAAATAAATATTTTATGTAAATAAGTAGGTGTAGTAGGTGAAATAATAATTGATGGGTTTTAGTTTTTGGAAGCTTAAGATTTTTATTAAATGTTTTATGTATTTAATGAGTGTGCAGCATCCAAAGGAGTTATATTAGTAGGGGCTTTATAATAATTGGCAGACAATGCCTTTTATGAGCCTGGTTGGGAGCTCTTAATATCTAGCAGAAATTTGGACATATTTTTTTTTTTTTTTTTTTCGTTTTTAGAAGTGTTCCCTGCACTAGGGTAGTGTAATTTTAAGCTTCCAGGAATAGGAGGTAAACGAACCCGATTTACACTTCTGGCAGTCGCATGATAGATTATGTGTGTGTGTATGTTATAGAGATGGAGGAAGCCACTTAAGGGTCGGGTGGTTCGGCTCCACGCCTACTGAGGAAACCCAATTAAAGCATTTTCTGCATTAAGGTAAAAAACCTTCTGTATACAGCCCCCCTTCTACTTTGAACCCGATTCTCAATTCAGTGCTGTGCATGAGAGCATCGGCTTTCTCAGCTCTCTCCATCCTCTTAGCCTCAAAGACAGAAGTGAGAGCCATTGGTGCCCCAATAGCAAGCGTCAAGCCGTTGGAAAACCTGAGAGGAAGGTCAGGCTGCTTTGTGCAAAACCATTGCACAAAGCAGATAAAAATAACATGTTCGTTAATAAGCATTTCCAATCGCGTTCATTTTAGCGCGCACAATATATTACCCGTTTTTTCAGTAAAATGTTAAGATTGAGTTGCACCAAGTAAATAACCATCTCATGCTTTAAAGTTGTATCTGCCCAAGAAACCGCAATTAACTTCAGTGCCCAAAATTGTATTCATATGCAACACTTTCAAAGCCCTTACAGTTCATCATCTTAGAGTTGACTGTAAATACTAGCCCTAAAAAGATTGCTCTCACTTCTTTTATGCGTTGCTAAATGTAACGTCGAGCACAATCATCATTCTCCCATCTGAAAGCTTTCAGTTGGCTTTTTAGGTTTTTTAAAAATTTCCGGCTATAGCAGCCGACATAAGACATGCTGGAGGCAGTAAACAAAGTTAAAGCCACCCTGTCTGAACAATAAAATGGCCCATGACCCTGGTACAGTTGTTTTTGGATGCATCTGTCCACAGCCAACTGGAACTGTTGCCTACAGCCTTAACACTATCATGTGATTACCTTGGCTAATACTCTCCTCCAAATTTCCAGGATAGTTCTCTCCATTCACATGCACATGATTCTTTGCTGGTCAGCTTAACTACCATGCAAGAACTACCCTAAGAGGCTACCTTTTGAGGGTGAATGCTTCTTTGGTCCCTCCTTGCACAAGTACAGAGAGATCACAAGGCTATAAGCACTCCTATTTCCCAGAAGAAAAATGTTCACGTTTCTACCAGTAGGTCTTTTATTCCTGATGTTGGAAAAAGTTTTAGTGCCTCAGTCTTCCAACATCAGTTTAAGACCTGAACATTCTTTCATAAGAGGGCTTGGCCCTACAAGCCAGCCGCGTCTGATGCTAAGGCCTCTTCTTAATGATGGTGTGCCCCTACTTGTCAGAGCGGAGGGTCTTCTGTTGGCCTTTCTGGCATCTGGTCCAAAAACCATGCCCCGTTCCCTGTCTTGAATGATGGACTTCCTGAATGTTGCCTCTGCACAACAGCTGTCTTGGTCAGTGTATCCTCAGCAATAGTTTCAGAAGCTTTACCTGGATCACAATGGACTGGATGATCGAGGGGCTAGCCTGAAATGTGACCTTCAGTGCTGCACAGCACTGGGCTTTGCTTTGTGGGGCTTTTCAGACCTTTGCATATGGTTAGCCAGTGAGCGCTGTCCAGGTATAGAGCCACAACACAATCTCTGCTGCGGCCCAGTCTCTGAAGGCTTGCGTACTAGGGAGGCCTCTGGATGTTGCTAGGCTAACCTGGGTTGCTAGCCTCGCTTGCCCAGTGACTTTTCAGCACTGGGCTTTGGATTGTTGTCTTTTGCAGACCTTCATTTACTTTTAGCCACAGATCACTTTTCGGATCCAGGGCTGTAGCACAGTTTCTGGTGTGACCCCTGTCTCACTTAGTAAGGCCGGTTGGGCTGAAGCCTTATGGGACTACCTTGTAGTTGGTACCATTGGGCAACATCCTAGCACAGTATCAGTTAAAATCATACTCGCCTAGGTGGATGTAGTATCAATCCGATGCTGCTTCTGTCACCAGCTGCCTCTGCATTGAGAACTGAGCGACTAAACACTGACGATCGATCAGTTTTTCCCTCTGCTCTGAACAGAGAACAATAAAACGACAAGTCTGGCACTAGGGGGCTGGGACACAGGTTCCCTTGGGATCGATGTATGGTGCCCTGTGGGAGACCAAAAAGCAGCTGTGTGGAGCTTCCTCACCAGGAGCGGTGTCTGAAATATCAATAACACTCAGAAAAAAAACAGCCACAACCAGAAGCGCTGCATGGAAACTCCTATTGTAGGAAAGCAATTAGTTGCTAAGTCACTGGAAACAGTCTCTCTCGGTAGTGCCGATGTGGTTGAAATCACAAGCAAGTTTATTAAAACAATGATGTGGATTGAGAAGAACCAACAAGCAAAGCTCTCCTTGCACAGATGGAATGCTAACCAGCATGGTTGACACTGTAACAGTACCTTGGCAAGCGATGAGATATGAACCAGCTGTATAGAGCAGTGCTGCGGTGGTCAACTGGGATCCTCATGTGCAGAGAACTCCACTGTGAAAGGGACAGCCAATGGAGATTAAATAGGGGCTTTCCGCAGGAGATATCATAAAGGAACAATAGTTATATAAATTTTGTTAATGGAGACTGTGCTGTGGTGGTGAAATAGGCTATGGTTCCTTTTAAAAACCTGATCTCTCCCACGGCCAGCTCCTATTTAATCTCCATTGGCTGTCTTAGTCACATGATTTTGAAGAATGGCCACGGCCCGAAACACCTTGTCAGGATGACATCCACCACCTCTACTTCCTCTCCTTTGGTTTAAGCTTCATCTACACTCCCGTGCACCAAGCCTCGTTTTGGATCTGTGTTTACCCGGACGGATGACGTCACGCTCGGGCGATTCCACCTGCCGATCCACGTAGCAGTGCACACAGCTGCCGGTCAGCTCTTTTCCCCCCAGCGGCTGTTCCCCTGCCTACCACCGGTGCTCACAGCCCGACGATCTGCTCCATCCACCTGGCTCTGCACTCATCTTCTCTCCTTCCACAGTGGAGTTTGTTCTGCACATGAGGAGCCCAGTTAACCAGCACTGCTCTATACAGCTGGTTCATATCTCATAGCTTGCCATGATTCTGTTATGCCCTGTACACACGATCGGACATTCCGACAACAAAATCCATGTTTTTTTTCCGACGGATGTTGGCTCAAACTTGTCTTGCATACAGGCGGTCACACAAATCTTGCCGGAAATTCCGAAGAATTCAAGAACGCGGTGATGTACAAGACGTACGACGAGCCGAGAAAAATGAAGTTCAATAGCCAGTGCGACTCTTCTGCTTGATTCCGAGCATGCTTGGAACTTTGTGCGTCGGAATTGTGTACACACGATCGGAATTTACGACAACTGATTTTGTTGTCGGAAAATTTGAGAACCAGGTCTCAAATTTTGTGTGTCGGAAATTCCGTTGGAAAAAGTCTGATGGACCCTACACACGATCGGAATTTCCGAAAACAAGCTCCCATCGAACATTTTCCGTTGGAAAATCCTATCGTATGTACAGGCATTAGTGTCATCCATGCTGGTTAGCGTTCCATCTGTGTGAGGAGAGCTTTGCTTGTTGGTTCTTATAAATCTACATCGTTGTTTTAATAAATTTGCTTGTGCTTTCAACCACATTGGCACTACCATAGATTGTTTTGAGTGACTTAGCAACGAATTGCTTCCCTTCAACAGGAGTTTCAATTCAGCACTGGTTGTGGCTATTTTTTTTTCTGTTTTGAACAGAGCAGTGACGGTCAGTCACCTGCTCTCTACTCTGCCCCTGCAACGCTCACTGGAGCGCTGAGGAGGGGAAGAAGCGGCTATCTTGGGCTCCCAGCAGCGCAGCTGAGAGACTAAGCTATCTGCCAATCCAGGCATCTGGGTGGATCCAGACTGTTAAGTCAGGAACTTTCTCAAGCCTGGCCGGCTGAGTGACGTCAGCTGACAGTGGGCTTTAGCCTGCTGTCGACTGAAAGCGGGTCACGAGTGCAGTACGAGCTACACTCATGTCATTCATAGATGTATAGCCAAAAAAGCTTTGCCCTATAATTCTTCTTTAAGGCTATGGGATTGTGTGGGGCTGTCATCTGTGAGGTGGAGTGCTGTGTGTTTTTTCATATTTTGCTTGCCAGCTATTCAGCCTAGAGGAAGCATTGTATACCACTGCTACCAAGCGAATATTCAGTTCTGTTCCTCTGCCGTCCTTCAGCTACTCGGTCACCTCTGGCCACCTGAAACTGATCACCACTAGGTTTGTGATTTACTTAAGGCCTTGCCTTGCACATTGGGCCTAGTTGCTGACATTCCGCGCAACAGGTCCTCAGTCACACAGAAAATTAATCCTGCTGCTACAGGTATTCTCGACCCATACTTCCCTTATACCTCTGGGGGCATTTTCCCAGTATCCCCAGATGAAACACCTGTAATCTGGAACCTAGGACCCCTATCTTTAGAAGGTCTTAATCTTGGAAGTCTATTTCAACTTTCTTGGGCAGTGCCGAGGCCTCCCCCATATCCACTAGAGACTTTATGGTTACATAGTGAGGTTTATATGATAAGTCCCATCAAAAAAATAGAAAACCTCCATATACATAAGCCTATACCCACAGTTGATCGAGAGGAAGGCAAAATAAACAAAGAATGGTCTAGTTTGTTCCAGCGGAGGAAAAAAAACTTCTGTAATGACCTGAAAATCAATATCTTCAATATCTCTATACCAGGTTCACTATATGGATCTCTTTTATTTATATATGGTGATCATGTGTTGTCTCTCTCCCCCCCCCCCCCCCAATTGCCCCCTCTCAAGGTAGAATAAATTCAGTTCAGCTAATTTTTCTTATACCTGAACTCCTCCGTGTCCCTTTATGAGTTTGGTTGCTCTTCTCTGCGCTTTCTCCAGTTTCCCAAAAACATTATTTTTGTGAACTGGTGTCCAAAACTGAACTGCATATTCTGGGTGAGGTCTTACTAATGATTTTTACATGCGGTTTGTTCCCAGGTACTGAATCATTCTGTTCATAAGCGTTCTAGATGTGCACCACCACCATTCCTGAGTCTTTGACCCTACTGTGAATGTGAGCCAAAATGATTCAGGTTCCAAACAGTTGAAAGAGACTGTTTTAGGGTCACTGTAGTCTCCTTCAGTAAAATTGGAAATGCAAGGGGTGGTTTTAAATTTTACTGTGTGTATTAACCTGCATTTAGGAACAGCCTGCCGGTAAAGGCCATGGGTCTTTTAGATCTTCTGCAGCTGTAAAAACTCATTTTACTACATTGTGTGAGTCTTGCTCTTTGCAGACTGGAGAGGCCCTGAAAGATCCTGAGCCCCACCTGAGACTTTGCCAGAGCATTTCCCTTTGAGAAGACAAATGTGCAGGGAACTCTCTTTACATGTGTGTAACATTGAGGAGGTGTCAAGGAACAACTGATTTATCTTCCCTTTTGACCACCTTAGACACTCTTTCGCAGTGGTCTCAGAGCCACAGTATGCTACTCCGAGGCACGTAAGAAATCATCAGAAACCAGTGCCGAGTCCTTCTGCCTTTTCTGCAGAAAGCAAGAAAGCACTGCCATGTCCCTGTGGAAGTATGTGCAGCTAACTCCCGCTCAGACCATAGGTCCAGAAGCTGAAAATCTTGGAATGCATAAAGGTGCAGAGTGTTTGAATAGTTGTCGGCGTCTGATAGAATAGAAAGACTGCTTACAGGCTACAGCATGTGAAAGGCTAGCGATCGGGGTTAGCTGGATTGGAGAACTTTGGATTTGGCTACTGGAAGAGGTAAATGGAGCTTGCTTAGATGAAAAGCATTGTCACAACTGTGACAGGGCAGAAACATGCAGCAAATCTAGTTTGCATACTTGTTTTGCAGCTAGAAATTAAATCATTAACGCATTTCAGGGGAAGAAGCTGCAAGGAGCGTGTCTCTTCACAAGAGCTTGTCTAGCTCATAGAGACCAAGCCAAGTTTCATGTAAATTTAAAACTGATCCTGTGCATTATGCAGTATGATCAATGTTTATTTGGAAAAAAAATGAAATAGTTTAACATTTTGCTGGGGTGGTGAAACTAGTTTGTCTATATCTTAATGTGAAAGAGCACTTAGCCTTTTAGGGTAAATTATAAGATGACGGTTTTATTTGAATATCAGTTGCAGTAATGAAAACACTGTTGATTTAAAGATGGGTAACAATCGAGTCTCCTTTTCCTTTTGCAGCTCTACTGGTACATCAGAAGGCAAGAATGGAGCGACTTCATCGGGAACTTGAAGTGCAAAAGAAAAAGCTGGATAAACTTAAAACTGAGGTCAATGAAATGGAAAACAATCTCACTCGGAGACGCCTTAATAGATCGAATTCCCTTTCCCAAGTTCCATCCGTAAGTTTTTCCTGTCATTGTAATACTTTGTGATCCCCAGAGCCTTGTATGTGCACTTTGTGGAATAGTAGTCACGGAAGTGTTCCATGAAAAGGGACAGTTTAGTCATTTTGTAATTCTAAAGCTGCCTTTATTGGGGAGCCAAATATAATTGCCTTCTCCCACACATGCACGTCCATTGTTCAGTATCTGTAACATGATCTACCCTTTCCTTTGTGTGGGGCTGTGTAGTACATCCTCAGCCTTACCAATAGACAATTGTGTTACCATCCTTTATCGTACATCACGGGACACACAGCACCATACTAATCACTATGTGGGTATATAGGCACCTTCAGGTGGTATACTCAATACAGGAAGTTCACTCCCTATATAACCCCTCCTCCTACCATGAGTACCCCAGTTTTTTCGCCAGTGTCTAAAGTGTTGGTTGCTAGTGAAGATGTGCTCTGAAGAGCTCCACTGGAGGGATCCTGACTGGATTTAAATAGCCTCCATAGACCGGATCCATCCAAAGTGCCACTGAGGCCAAGGTGGATGGTACCCCCAGGCCTCGTATACGAAGCACAAGGTTTTGCCTGTAACGCCTCTCCTTGCAGGGCTTTTTGGTCATGCCTACATTACCTAAAGTTTTTCCTGGCGGGGTGCTAATATAGGTGCAAGGGAGTGGAACCCCGATAAAAAGGGACCCGGTCCTTGAAGGTTTGCTAACACAGCCCGCCGTGATAGGTGAAGTTTGGATCTGTCTGTTACAGCAGTATCCTGCAGCGAGGATAAGGTAAGGGAAGAAGCCTAGGAACTGTAAAAAGTCCACCTATGGTTTTTTTTCTTCCAAGAGTAAAATGTTGTCATGTCTTAAAGTCTCCACTAGAGGGAGTAAATGCACATATCTTGGTACATTGCTTCTCAGAGTCAGCTCAGTGTCCAGCTAAAACACCATGTGTGTGGTCTCAGCAGCCGGGGGGATTCTTAATTTTGAACAAAGTTTTGCTGCATGTTCTTCTCCGCCCTGGGGGAACTAAGGGGCTGGGAGGTACAATAGCAGTTGCAGCTTCCCTATGTTGTATTTATCGCTAATGGAGTCAGCTGAAAGATTCCCCACATAGCCATAAAGCTTTATTACTCTCCAGCCCTTGTCCATACTTGATTATTCACAAGGACATAGCCTCCCCTTCTACGGGTCTCCACTGGCAGACCCGAATGCCATCCGCGCGCGCGGACTGCTGTTAATTTGAAACAAGGGGGGGGCGGTTAGTGGCGAGGGGGCGTGGCTTAGGTGCTGGGGACGCAGAGCTTGCACCTGAGGCTTTTTAAACGGACGCTTTTCATCAACACAAGATCTCTAGCAGATGCAACTGAAGAGACGGAGGTCTGACACACAGGACACAGGCGCGCTGGGGTACGTAAGGGATGCAGGAAGGCATTTCCAGTACAGGAAATAAATTTTTACTCTGCACCAAGCTGAACTTTATAGTGGCATTGTACTGCTAGACTATTGCTCAGCAAATAGTGCATTTACTTAGTGCCTCTGCTTTTGTGCTTAGCACTATGGCTTCCAAAAAAGACACCACAAAAAAAGGTACCAAAAATTCCATCCCCAGGCGCTGGGAACTCCAGTCATGCCTCCACACTGTCATCCTCTCCAAAAATACCAGATATGGCAAGCCAGGGTGAGTCTATGGAACCAATTGGTGGTGCAGCTGCTTCTCACATCTCAGCCCTTGTATACATGACTGAGGATGCATTTTCCTCCGCCCTGTAGGGCCTAGAAGGGCGATTAGCGGTTTTAATCGCATCCTCCATTCAAAAGGATAGGAAGTGTGTTAGATCCCCCTCCCCCACCTCAGACCCTTTACCAAGGGAACAGTGGGTACAGGATGAGGTGTTACCCTCAAGCGATCAGGAGGAAAGACAAACCGATTACTCCTCTGTGGAGGAGACAACGGTGGATGAACCTTTTTCAGCCTCGCGATCTGAAAAATTGCAGGTACAATCTCTTACGGAGATGGTTCGTTCCACTTTCAAGCTACCCCTAACGGAGTCGGCTGAAAGTTCTGTTTCTTCATTGGGTTCCTTAAAACCTTCACAGCCTTTACATGCGTTTCCTGTCCATGCATTACTAGAACAGCTTATTTATGCTGAATGGGATCACCCGGATAAGCATTTTCTCCCTCCAAAGAGATTCTCAGTTCTCTATCCCATGGAGGAGAAATTCACCAAAAAATGGAATGGACCAGCAGCAATTTCCAGTGTGAATAAAAGTCTAACTTGTCCAGTAGACAATGCACAAATGCTTAAGGATCCAACAGATAAATAGTTGAAATTCCTGTTAAAATCCTCTTTTTCCTTGGCAGGTGCCGTTACTCAGCCTGCAGTCGCTGCAATAGGCATCTGTCAATAACTAAAGGACCAGTTTAGACAGGCCCTTAAGGAGGTACCTGCAAAACAAGCTCTAGATTTGGCCGAACTACCAAAAGCATTATGTTTTGCCGTAGACGCCATGAAAGATTCTATTCCCCAGGTGTCCCGCCTTGCACTTGTGCTAGTACACATGTGTAGGATCCTGTGGTTAAAAAATTGGTCAGCCGAAGCACCGTGCAAAAGGCTCCTGACTGGTTTTCCTTTTCATGGGGATCGGCTATTTGGGGATGATTTGTACAAATACATCCAAATGATTTCTAATGGGAAAAGTACTCTTTTGCCAGTCAAAAGAAAGTATAAACGCCTTTCATTTAAGCGCGTGCTTTCTCCTGCGCCAGAGTGGGGGGAAGATTCCTGCGCCGGAGTTTCCACCGTCTCGTTTTCTGAGGTCAAACGTTCCCAAAGATCCAGGGAAAAGGCAATCTCTGTTTTGGGCACTAGACCGATTACTGGCTTAGGAGATGATCATACAAATCCTCACAGAAGGTTTGGGGGTTTTATTCAGACCTCTTTATGGTACCAAAACCAAATGGAGATGTCACCCATTCTAGATCTAAAGAATCTGTTCCTGAAGATCCGCTCTTTTCGCATAGAGTCGATCAGGTCAGTGGTGTCTATCTTACAAGGAGGAGAACTTCTGGCATCTATCGACATCAGGGATGCATATCTGCATGTCCCTGTATTTCCCGCTCACCAAAGATTTCTGCGGTTCAGCAGCATTTTAAGTTTGTGGCTTTGCCCTTTGGGCTAGCTACAGCACCCCGGGTGTTTACAAAGGTGCTGGCCCCACCTCTAGCCAGGTTAAGGGCATAATAGTCTTGGCGTACCTAGACGATCTATTGCTAATGGACCAGTTGGTGGCTCATTTGGAGCAAAGCATGCGCGTTACAACCAGTTACCTGGAAAGTCTGGGTTGGATTCTCAGCCTAGAAGTGAAGTCTGTCTTAAAACCGCTAAAAAGGCTGGAGTACTTGGGCCTGATCATAGACACAGCCCAGAAAAAGGTGATCTTGCCTCAGGCAAAGATCAACTCCATAAGAGAGCTGGTGTGGATGGTCAGGTCGAAAGGAGATCCCTCCATTCGCCTTTGCATGAGGTTGTTAGGAAAGATGGTGGCTTCATTCGATGCCCAGTTCCATTCAAGACTGTTGCAAAACAGTATCCTGTTTGTATGGAACAAAAGGGTTCAAGCTCTAGATTTGCCTATGCGGCTGTCCCCAAAGGTGTCCCAAAGCCTCAATTGGTGGTTACTAACCCAGAATCTGCTGAAAGGAAAATCCTTCAGATCAATTATCTAGAAGGTGGTAACGGCAGATGTCATCCTTTCAGGCTGGGGAGCAGTGCTAGAGAAGACAACTGTCCGGGGTCAGTGGTCAAGAACCGAAAGAGCCTTGCCCATCAATATCCTAGAGATTCGGGCAGTGTGTCTGGCTCTGAAGGCCTGGACTTTCAGTTTACGGGATTGTCCTGTCGGGGTCCAATCCGACAATGTCGCAGCTGTGGCCTATATCAATCACTAAGGGGGCACCAAGAGTCACGCAGAGAGAGGTGAACCATATTCTAACTTGGGCAGAAAGGAATGTTCCGTGCCTGTTGGCAGTCTTCATTCCGGGAGTAGAGAATTGGCAGGCGGACTACCTGAGTCGCCAGCAGTTAGTCCCTTCACCCCGACATTTTTTGGGCTGTTTGCCAAAGATGGGGGACTCCGGACGTAGATCTTCTGGCGTCCAGATTCAACGTGAAGTTAGTCAACTTTGTGTCCGGGACAAGGGATCCACTCGCATGCTGAACAGATGCGTTGGTGACCCCGTGCGATCAGTTCTCACTGATTTATGCATTCCCCCCAATTCAGTTGCTGCCACGACTTCTTTGCAGGATCAAGCTGGAAAGAAAGCCGGTAATTCTGGTGGCTCCAGCATGGCCCAGAAGGTCCTGGTATGTAGAAATCGTAAAGATGGTGGTGGAGGATCCATGGTCCCTCCCACTACGGCCAGACCTACTCTCACAAGGCCCGATATTCCATCCTACCTTACAAACTCTAAATTTAACGGCTTGGCTATTTAAACCCACATTCTGAAGAAACGTGGGCTTTCCGGGTCAGTTATCTCTACCTTGATTAATGCAAGGAAGCCAGCTTCCAGAACTATATATTATAGAGTCTGGAGGGCTTATGTTTCCTGGTGTGAATCCATGTGTTGGCACCCTCGGAGGTATATCATAGGCAGAATTTATGCCTTTCTACAATTAGGGGTAGAGATGAAGTTGGCCTTGAGTACTATTAAGGGCCAAGTCTCAGCTTTATCGGTCTTATTTCAAAGACAGCTTGCTTCGCATTCTTTGTTCCGGGGTTTTATGCAAGGGGTGATGCGGCTTAATCTGCCAGTTAGATCACCTTTGAACCCTTGGGACTTGAACTTAGTTTCGTCAGTGTTACAAAAACAGCCATTTGAACCGATACAGCATATTCCCTTAGTCCTTCTGACAAGGAAGTTTGTGTTCTTGGTTGCTATATCCTCAGCAAGGAGGGTTTTTTAATTGGCTGCTCTTGCTTGTAAAGAGCCATATTTGATTATTCTCGAGGACAGAGTGGTGTTGCGCCCTCGTCCAGGTTTTCTGCCAAAAGTGGTCTTAGGTTTTCACCTGAACCAAGATATTGTCCTGCCATCGTTTTTTCCAAAACCATGTTCCAGGGAAGAGAAGTCACTACATTGTCTTGATGTGAGCGGTCAAAGTCTATTTAAAGACGACTGCTCAGATCCGGAAGACTGATGTCTTATTTGTACTGCCAGAGGGTCCTAAAAAAGGACAGGCAGCGTTGAAATCGACTGTCACTAAGTGTATTCGGCAAGTTATAATTCAGACTTATGATTTCAGGGGTAAGATTCCACCTTTTCAAGTCAGAGCACACTACCAGGGCGGTTAGTGCTTCTTGGGCAGTGCATCACCAGGCCTCCATGGCTCAGATCTGTAAGGCCGCAACTTGGTCTTCAGTACATACATTCACCAAGTTTTATCAGGTGGATGTAAGAAGGCATGAGGATATCGCCTGTGTGCTGCAGGCAGCAGTATAGGTCCTCAAGTCTGGGGGTGCCCTAGGGGTTGTCTCTCCCTGCCCTCAAATAGCATTGCTATGGGACGTCCCACATAGTACGATAAAGAAAATAGGATTTTTATAACAGCTTACCTGTAAAATCCTTTTCTTGGAGTACATCACGGGACACAGAGGACCCTCCACTCTTTCTGGGGTTTAGGTATATTGCTTTGCTACAAAAACTAAGGTACCCCTGGTAGGAAGAGGGGTTATATAGGGAGTGAACTTCCTGTATTGGGTATACCAGTGTCCATCACCTGAAGGTGCCTATATACCCACATAGTGAATACTATGGTGCTCTGTGTTCCGTGATGTACTCAAAGAAAAGGATTTTACAGGTAAGCTGTTATAAAAATTCTATTTTTTTCCCTGTGTGGTCATCTCATTAAGACCTTTTATGTACCCTTGCTGAGTTATTCTGTGGCTCAGATGTCACCAGAAGTCTGAGAGTTGCTGGTCAGTTAACTACCTAACCTCACAAAGTCTCCCATCTTAATGTGCAGTTAGTGAGGTCAGGCAGCTAACGGGTAACAAATGTCAGATTTAAAGTGGCTGTAAACCTTGTTACACCACTTGTACCTACAGATAAGCCTATAATAAGGCTTACCTGTAGGTACTGGAAATATCTCCTAAACCGTGCAGGTTTAGGTGATATTTACCATATACGCGTGTGCTGTCGTCTGCGCATGCACACTGAAGAAAGGGCAGAATCGTGCCGTCTCTAAGGGGCTCATGCCATGACTGGCGGCTCTCGTGCGCATGCATGGGAGTGACTTAACGCGGCTCCGGCCAGTCACAGAGCCACGGCCCCAGAAGAAAGAGGGGTAAAGATGGATGCGGCCACCAGCAGGGACATCATGGGCTTCATTTGCAGGTTAATGCAACATAATGGTCTTATTTGCGATGCATACTAGCCCATTATTATTATTATTATTCAGGATTTATATAGCGCCAACAGTTTACGCAGCGCTTTACAATATAAAAGGGAGACAATACAGTTATAATACAATAAAATACAAGGGGATTAAGAGGGCCCTGCTCAGAAGAGCTTACAATCAAATGGGGTGGGGCAGGTGGTACAAAAGGTTGTAACTGTGGGGAATGAGCTGGTGGAAGTGGTAGGAGATTAGTTGGAGACATGATAGGCTTTCCTGAAGAGATGAGTTTTCAGGGATCGCCTGAAGGTAGCAAGAGTAGGGGATAGCTGGATAGATGGAGGTAGCGAGTTCCAGAGGATGGGGGAGGCTGTGGAGAAATCCTGGAGACGAGCATGGGAGGAGGAGATGAGAGAGCACAGAGAGGTCCATTTGGGTGATATTTGGAGACAAGATTAGTGATGTAGCTTGGGGCAGAGTTGTGAATGGCTTTGTATGTTGTGGTTAGAATTTTGAATTTAATTCGCTGGGTGATTGGGAGCCAGTGTAGGGATTGGAGGAGAGGGTTGGCAGACACTGACCGGTTGGTAAGGTGGATAAGTCTGGCAGCAGCATTCATGATAGACTGAAGAGGGGATAGCCTATGGAGAGGTAAGCCAATGGGAAGAGAGTTGCAATAGTCAAGGCGAGAGATAACAAGGGAGTGAATGAGGAGCTTGGTGGTTTCATTTGTTAAAAAGGGGTGAATTTTAGAGATGTTACGGAGGTGAATTCTACAAACTTTTGACAACGATTGGATTTGAGGCTGAAATGACAGGTCAGAGTCTAGGATTACACCTAGTACCCTGGCGTGAGGGGAGGGACTGATGGTTGCATTGTTGATTTTGATGGAAAAGTCATGGAGGGGGGCACAGGCGGGGGGGAATAATAATAGCTCAGTTTTAGAGAGATTTAGTTTAAGGAAGTGGTGCGACATCCATGCTGATATGTCAGTTAGTAATGCGAGGGGAGACTGAAGGAGTGAGGTGAGCAGTAGACAGATTTGGGTGTCATCAGCGTATAAGTGGTATTGGAAGCCGTGAGCAGTTATTAAGTGACCAAGGGAGGAGGTGTAGATAGAGAAGGGGAGCAAGAACCGAGCCTTGGGGGACCCCCACAGAAAGGGGCAATGGAGAGGAGGAGACAGTTGTAGGTGACACTGAAGGAGCGCTGTGATAAATAGGCAGAGAACCAGCATAGAGCAGAATCTCTGTGCTTTTACTATGCAGGGTAAAAGAGGAAGTAAAACCCATTGTGGTTTATGTCCTCTTTAAGGCCTGCACACTTCATATAAAGTGTTTGAACCACTTAATTAGGGGAGAATCCAAGCACTGTTGGGTTCTTCTTGGATAAAGTGAATTTGTGACAGAGTATATCCCTGGCCAGGCTGCTTCAAATAAATGAAAGTGCCACAAGACCGTGCTTTGGATCAAAGAGGACGATGGAGCGCTACACTATTTGAGTCCAGAATAGAATATTTCCTTCTTTCGCATAACCCGTTGTATTTTGGAGGCTTCTATATGCCCCCTTTATTCATAACATAAAACATTATTCTTCTTTGCGGGAGCAAAATTTTCCTAGAAAAATGGATGTAAAATTTCACAAGGCTCTCTTTAAAGCCTAATGCCCTGTACACACGGTCGGACTTTCCGACGGAATATGTGCGATCGGAGCTTGTTGTCGGAAATTCCGACCATGTGTGGGCTCCATCTGACTTTTTCCATCAGAATGTCCAACACACAAAGTTAGAGCATGCTATAAAATTTTCCGACAACAAAATCCGATCCTTTAATTTCCGATCGTGTGTGGACAAATCCGACGGACAAAGTGCCATGCATGCTCAGAATAAGTTAAGAGACGAAAGCTATTGGCTATTGCCCTGTTTATAGTCCCGACGTACCTGTTTTACGTCACCGCGTTTGGAACGATTGGATTTTCCGACAACTTTGTGCGACCGTGTGTATGCAAGACAAGTTTGAGCCAACATCCGTCGGAAAAAATCCATGGATTTTGTTGTCAGAATGTCCGATCAATGTCCAACCGTGTGTACGGGGCATAACTCAGGCACAAAAAAATGTATTCAGATGCATTCTCCAATAACCACAAATGATATAAATCTATTTTGTTTCCACCAAATGACTTTGCAAATCAATATACTACTTACTACCTTTGTAAAAGTAATGATGTTATTACTGCGCTATACGTAGCCTGTACAGAGAGCAGAGCTGTGGGAAAGGAGTCAGCAGGCCCACAGGCTACAGGATGCCTGAAGACAACTACAGGAGGTAGGAGTATACAAGACCAGTCACCCTGTAAAATTAAGAGCTCTTTCATGCTGGATTACTGCACACATCCCAAAAAAAAAAAAAAAAAAAAAAAGCACACCAATATTCACGTTTAAATGCATATGCCTCTTATATTAACACAATATGGGCTTACTCCAAAACACAGCTTCAAGAAAGCCAAAGGGCAAAAACGGTGTGGTGTTTTCAGTGAACAGATAATTTAATGATCTATTTTATTTCGGAGAAGTTAGACTAAATACTAATACTTAATATAGAGAGATTTAAAAAAATGTTCAGAAAGATGTTAAATCTTGTTAGATATCTGTAATCCTGATTTACTGTGGAATCCATGTGCCAGCAATTTGTGTGGCCAATAACGTGCTATCATGGTTTTTATGTATAAAGTAATGTTCTTTATCTCTTTTAGCTGGAAGAAATGCAGCAGTTAAGGAGTTGTAACAGACAGCTGCAGATTGATATAGACTGTCTCACCAAAGAAATAGACCTTTTTCAGGCAAGAGGTAAGTAGCTAGGATACAGTGTAATGTTGTATCACGTTTTTTTGTATTTGAGTCTGTTCATTGCAAATACCAATGTGCATAGAGTTTCTGCCTAGTGCACATGGCTTAAAGTGCACCTGTCATGAATGTAATATGCGGTAGTGTTGTATGAGAGTTTCCTACAGAGTCATTAATGCCCAATCCACAGCATTATTTTATGTTTTGCTTACCTTTCCAACTTGCTGGGAATGAGTTGCTGACATTTAGATGATCTGATTTTATTCATCTTGCATTGTTCATTATGTAGCAATCGGGTGAAAGAGAGGGAGCTATCCATGTTTCTGTAGTCACCCAGTACATCAGCTTTTTTACCACTTTTTTTTTTTTTACACTGTTACCAGATTGGCTGGCAGGAACAAGTATATTTTGACCAATTCAGGATTATGGGCATAGGAGATACAGCCTACAAAAAAAAAAACCCTCAACCATGTTTCTCTGTTGTATCTCCTACACTCTGCTGGCAATAGTGGAGCTGCAGCAGCTGTCAAGGGCCAAATACCGGATGTCAAAATGACTGTCATGACAATCTCGGTTTGACAGTGGCTGTAGCTACTTTTGTGTGTAATGACATGTAAATGATCTCTGCAAGTGCCATTAATACAATGTAATTTGAATAGGGCAGGGTTTGAATTGATATGTAGATAGGTTGGAGTTTCGGCATAAAATATTTCATAGTTTACATCTTTAACACAGCCAAAAAAAATCCCACTCTGATGCCTAGAAATTAGGGCTGTTACTGATTAAAATTTTCGTGGTCTATTAATCGATTTTTTTTTTTTTTTAATCGACTAATTTTGATTAATTATAATGCACATACAAATCCAACTACTTTTAGCTGATCTCCTTGCATTGCAACTCTGCATTAGTCAGTGGTAAATGTGGTATATGCTATATACAATCACCCGACACTAGTTCGTTTTCACAATCCATGACTTAACTTCACAGTTCACACAAATACGTTTTAAATTCAAACTGTAGCACTGACGTAAGTAATTTTTTTTTATTAAACTTTAAGAAAAACGTAGAAAGTTAGTTTAACTTTAATTATAAAACTTATCTAGTATATTGACTGTCAGTCACTTTATAGTAGGCAAGTAGGCATCACTTTAGCCAGTCACGCAGACAGAGTGTTTACATTTTCTGGAAGCAGACATGATCGCATTTTATTGATATACCCTGAAGAACTGAACAGTCAATCAAAAGCAAGCGCCGCTGTCATGGCAACAGCAGAAGCTGATCCACATGGCAAAAATATCACAGCTTATAAGCCTCTAAGGACAACAATGTTAAAAACGGAGGTTATCAAATTTGCTTACACTTAGCTCACTGAATGATCCTAATTAACCACATCCATATTTACCATCACTGTCTAGGCTGTCCGGTGATGTCACGTACATCAACGTCACCGGACTCCTCCCCCCTTCCCTTCGTTAGCAGATGGAGGCACTTGGGGAAGGGGGGAGGAGTCTGGTGACGTCGATGTCCGTGACGTCACCGGATCTCCGACAGAACTCCCTGAAGACCCGGAAGCCGGCAGAGAGGTGAGTACCGATCAAAAAATTTTGATCGATCAAAAAAATTAACGATTAATCGAGGAATTAATCGTTAATTTCCGCAGCCCTACTAGAAATGTATAAAAGGCCCCTCTTGGAGCACATTCACTAGCCTGTTAAGGTGATTGAAGGCAGAAGGTTTTTTCATCTTCATGCATTCTATGCATTGAGATAAAAAAACCTTCTGTGTGCAGCCTCCCCCCTCAGCCCCCCTAATACCTGAGCCCATCCCTATCCAGCTATGTTGCACGAGAGACTCAGCTGCCCGGGACCCTCCTTCTCATTGGTTGAGACAGCAGCGGAGCGCCATTGGCTCCCGCTGCTGTTAATCAAAGTCAGAGAGCCAATGAGGGGAAAGGAGGCGGGGCCTAGCCAGGGCTCCACGTCTGAATGGACACAGTTGGTGTGCCCCCATAGCAAGCTACTTGCTGTGGGGGCACTCAACAGGAGGGAGGCGCCAGGAGTCGGAGAGGGACCCGGGAAGAGGAGGATCAGGGCTACTCTATGCAAAACTACTGCCCAGGTAAGTATGACATGTTTGTTATTTTTAGGCAAAAAAAGAGACTGTAGCTTCACCTTAACGCTCAGTTACTAGCATAAGCACAGGCACATAATGCAGCTTCCCATAAACCGTGGTAGCTACTATACTAGGATGAAACTGCTTAGTGGTCACAAACCTTATGTTCCACCGTGGCATTCAGAGTATATATATATATATATATATACACACACACACACACACACACACACACACACACACACACACACACACACACACACACACACACATGCAAGAGCGCCGGTACCGGGGGTGTGTGAGCGATCGGGCGACAGTGGCGCTTTCCTTCAGTTTCACACACAATCCCGGTGTCTGCAGCCACCTGATTGTGTGCAATACCCCCCCGCCGTTAGGTCTCTACGTCGTCAAAAGGATTAATAGCCATTCAAACTCCTTTGTGTAAACTTGTGTGCATGTTATCAGGCCAGAATCACCAGGGTATGTAAACTTTTGATCATGGTCATTTGGGTAGTTTCTGTTGTTATTATGATTTAAAAAGAGTAAACACAGTTGATTGATAATAAATGGCTTCAGTCAAACACTAACCATGAGTGAAAAAAGTTTGTGTTCTCATTCATATTCTCTGAAAAATGGCTAAGAAATCATAAATTCTGCCAGGGTATGTAAACTTTTGAGCACAACTGTATGTGTGTATACACACACACACACCTCAAATGTGAATATCATGAAAACGTTTATTTCAGTACTTCAATTCAAAAAGTGAAACTCCTATTTTATTTCTCTCTCTCTCTCTCTCTCTCTCTCTCTCTCTCTCGCGCTATATCATATATATATATATATATATATATATATATATATATATATAGATAATAATGAAAAGTGTGGCGCTAATGAGTGGTGAGACACATGCTACTAGTCAAGTAGTAGTGATCTCTATAGAGGAGTAATAAAGCTAAAGTGTAAACTTATGAAGTGAAAGGTAATTGTTTTATAAAATATCCCAAAGGAATGTAGAGTATAAAGTAATAGTGAATACTTAGATGTGTAAGGGGGTAGGATACTCAGTAACAACCTGTAGGTTAATTAAGAAACAATCGTGCATACAGAACCATATTCCAAAAAGATAATACAGAAAAATAGTGATGCAAGGTATCTTAATATACTAAGTATGCAGCTCCACAAAAATAATGTTCATTAAGGTAAAAGCCAAGAGAAAGGACATCCAGATCCCTAAAAAGGGTAAACATATATGGATACTCAAAGTCTATTAACCCCTTCCCGCCGACCGAACGCATATATGCGTACTCGGCTTTCCGGGGTTATACCGGGATGATGCCCGCAGCTGCAGGCATCATCCCGGTACCGTTGTTTTCAGCGGGCGATCAGCTACCCGAGTATAACAACCGATGTGGCTAAAAGCCACTCGGTTGTTATACCGGAGGAGCGGGAGGGGACATCCCCCCCTCCCGCCGCTGTTACCGGGCCTCCCGTGCGATCGGGAGGCCCGGTGTCCGTTCGGCTGCCTTCGGCGGCTGGGGGCGGACTGGAACGAAGCTGCGAGCGGCTTCGTTCCAGCCTTCTTCTTGTAAATGCGGAAGCGACGTCATGACGTCACTTCCCGTTTACTCGGCTGCCAATGGCGCCGAATTTTAAAAAGTACACAGTATTCAGAATCGCCGTTTTCGACGATCTGAATACTTTGAAGTGTAAAGGAGGGATCGGGGATCTTTTAGACCCCCGATCCCTCCATAAAGAGTACCTGTCACCACATATTACTGTCACAAGGGATGTTTACATTGCTTGTGACAGCAATAAAAGTAAAAAAAAAAAAACGGAAGTCGCGCCCGCATATGTAAACGGTGTTCAAACCACACATGTGAGGTATCGCCGCGATCGTCAGAGCGAGAGCAATAATTCTAGCCCTAGACCTCCTCTGTAGCTCAAACCTGGTAACTGTAAACATTTTTTAAATCGTCGCCTATGGAAATTCAAAGGTACCGTAGTTCGTCGCCATTCCACTAGTGCGTGCAATTATAAAGGGTGACATGTTTGGTATCTATTTACTCGGCGTAACATCATCTTTCACATTATACAAAAAAATTGGGGTAACTTTACTGTTTTTGGATTTTTTGGATTTTTTAAAATACATGAAAGTGTCACTTTTCCAAAAATTTGCGTTTAAAACACCGCTGCACAAATACCGTGTGATAAAAAAATATTGCAACAATCGCCATTTTATTCTCTAGATTCTCCTGCTAAAAAAATATATATAATGTTTGGGGGTTCTAAGTCATTTTCTAGCAAAAAATACGGATTTTAACTTGTAAACACCAAATTTCAAAAATAGGCTTAGTCATGAAAGGGTTAATGGGTGGATGGGGTACTCCTAATTTAGTCCCACAGCCATCTGGGCGTAAGCCGTCTTCCTATAAGATGATTACAGGCTGTTTAGGAAGGGTCCTTAGGTACAAGCAGATTCTTGACTCGTGGGTGGTCTCAACACAGAGAAAGAAAAGCAAAAGGATGCCCTTACCAGATAAGGTGGACTCACAGGCCGTTGGTGGTGAGTCAAACGAGCTTGCACCGTCAAGCGGTATGGGGTGAAGATCTGTAGGAAGACTTGTGTAGAATCTTGTCAGAAGTCCTCAGATGGTGTACCAAATTAGGATCCGGGGCCCCCAGGATTCGGTTTCGGTCGCCGAATGACCGTTTCCTCAAAAGCCCGTCATATGAACCAATAGGCAAAGAAAAGAAAAAAGCTTCCACATAGTGTAAATCCTTATTTTGTAAAAAGCGTTAGAGCACTTTATTAAGGAGTACACTCCAAAAATTTTTTTACAAGCGAGGGCATTAAAAACTCGGCTCAAAGTAAAATTGATATAAAAAAAGAATAAAAAACAGTATAAAAACAGTGCAGTGGGTAGCGGTGGGGTGTAGTCATAGAGACCCGACGCGTTTCGCCTCCAAAGGCTTCTGCTGGGGTATGAATAAGCCCCCCAGGCGTATATATCTATCTCAGGATAGAAACTGTGCTCATAATCAAAATACAAACTGTCAAACAGCCGCAAACTCTACTGTGAGATATAAAATAGTGCTAAGTCACACATTCAAATATACTAATTAACCACTTCAACCCGGAAGGATTTACCCACTTCCTGACCAGGCCATTTTTTGCGAACTGCATCGCTTTAACTGACAATTGCGTGGGCGTGCGATGCTGTACCCAAAGTCATTTCCCCCCCCCACAAATGGCTTTCTTTTGGTGGTATTTGATCACCTCCTGTGGTTTTTATTTTTTGTGCTATCTACAGTGACTGCACTTCCAAGTGCACTTGCAGTGCAAAGTGGATTTGCCTTTAGTAAATTAACCCCATGGTGCCACTCTAATCAGCGAAATAATGCAAACACATGTAAAGGTTTCCTGAGTCTTTAAATGGTCTCTGTCTGGTTCAGTAGGTTACACAATCATGGGGAAGACTGCTGACTTGACAGTTGTCCAGAGGACCGTCATTGACACCCTCCATGAGGAGGGTAAGTCACAAAAGGTCATTGCTAAAGAAGCTGGCTGTTCAGAGTGCTGTATCCAAGCACAGAAATGGAAGATTGAGTGGAAGGAAAAAGTGTGGTTAAAAAAAGTGTACAAGCAACAGGGGTAACTGCAGCCTTGAGAGGATTGTGAAGCAAAGGCCATTCAAGAATTTGGGGGCAATTTACAAGGAGTGGATTATGCCTAGTGTCAGTGTTTAAAGAGCCACTACACAGACGTATCCAGGACATGGGCTACAACTGTTGCATTCCTTGTGTCAAGCCACTCCTGAACCAGAGACAACATCAGAAGCGTCTTACCTCGGCTAAGGAGAAAAGGGACTGGACTGTTGCTCAGTGGTCCAAAGTCTTCTTTTCAGATAAAAGTAAATTTTGCATTTCATTTGGAAATCGAGGTCCCAGAGTCTGGAGAAAGAGGGGAGAGGCACAGAATTGGGTCCAGTGTGAAGTTTCCACATGGTGTTTGCCCACTGTGTTTTATCAAATCCAAAGTCAGCACAGCCCTCTACCAGGAAATTCTAGAGCACATCAAGCTTTGCTCTGCTGACCAGCTTTATGGAGATGCTGCTTTCATTTTCCAGCAGAACTTGGCACCTGCCCACACTGCCAAAAGTACCAATACCTGGTTTAATGATCATTGTATCTCTGATTCATTGGCCAGCAAACTTGCCTGACCTAAACCCCATAGAGAATCTGTGGGGTATTGTCAAGAGGAAGATGAGACACACCAGACCCAACAATGCAGACGAGCTGAAGGCTGCTATCAAAGCAACCTGGGCTTCCGTAACACCTCAGCAGTGCCACAGGCAGATCGCTTCCAAACCACACTGCATTGATGCAGTAATTCATGCAAAAGGAGCCCTGACCTAGTATTAAAGTGGAGTTCCACCCACTTTTACAACTCTTCAGCATCCCTCACTAAACTGTGCACTGTAAACGAATATATTATTATTAAAAAATATATTTTTTATTTTTTTCTCAGCACCTACTGTATATCTGCTGTATTCATTTTTCACTTCCTCCTCCCTGGCCGTGGCCCATCACATCATTTCCTGTTTGCAATGCCTTCTGGGAAGGGGGGCGGCAACTTGCTCTGACACTGCCGTTGCTGTGGAAACCTGACCTGAAACCTATTACACTGCTTGTGCTGCACTGAGCATGTACGAGATCTGCAAGGATGAGATCCAGGAAGAAATACAGTCTGGCTTCAGATGCCCACACTTAAGATGGCCACGGCCTGCTGGAAGTTTATCAAAAATAACTACTACTATAAACTAACAAAACAGACCTTAGTTTACAGACTAACTTTACTAGAATACATTAAGCTTGTGTATTATAGGGATATTTTTATTTAAAAAGCATAATTTCGGCTGAAACACCACTTTAAGTATAGTATGCACTGTACATTTACATACTTTTCAGTAAGCCAGTATTTCTGTATTAAAAATCCTTTTTTTTTTTATTGGTCTTATGTAATAATCACATTTTCTGAGATATTGGATTTTGGGAACTGTAGCTTCCCAGTATCGGCAAAACTCATGCAGCCGCAGGCCATGACATTCCCACCACCATGCTTGACTGTAGGCAAGACACACTTGTCTTTATGTCACACACACTTGACACCATCTGAACCAAATAAGTTTATCTTGGTCTCCTCAGACCACAGGACATGGTTCCAGTAATCCATGTCCTTAGTCTGCTTGTCTTCAGCAAACTGTTTGCGGGCTTTCTTGTGCATCATCTTTAAAAGAGGCTTCCTTCTGGGATGACAGCCATGCAGACCAATTTGATGCAGTGTGCGGTGTATGGTCTGAGCACTGACAGGCTGACCCCCCACCCCTTCAACCTCTGCAGCACTGCTGGCAGCACTCATACATCCATTTCCCAAAGACAACAAAGATATGACGCTGAGCACGTACACTCAACTTCTATGGTCGACCATGGCGAGGCCTGTTCTGAGTGGAACCTGCCCTGTTAAACCGCTGTATGGTCTTGGCCACCATGCTGCAGCTCAGTTTCAGAGTCTTGGCAATCTTCTTATAGCCTAGTCCATCTCTATGTAGAGCAACAATTTTTTTTTTCAGATCCTCAAAGAGTTCTTTGCCATGAGGTGCCATGTTGAACTTCCATTGACCAGAATGAGAGCTATAACACCAAATTTAACATACCTGCTCCCCTTTCACACCTGAGACCTTGTAACACTAACGAGTCACATGACACCAGGGAGAGAAAATGGCTAATTTTGGATATTTTCACTTAGGGGTGTGAGAAACAAAGCAGAAAAAGAGCTTTGTTTTTAGTGTAGTAAATTGTTAAAAAATTACAACTTTAATTATCTTTACAATGCACTCACGTTCTGACCGTGGTGATAGGCATTGGATAGAAGTTAGGGTCGCTTCAGCTGTCCTTGATGGTCCTTCGGTTCCGAGCTGGGCAGCGGTGATTTTACAGTCCCCGGGCGCTCCAGTGGTGTCTAGCTCCGAGGCTGAGGGATGTCATGGCAGGCACATCAGCAGGTAACGTCCACAGGGCATGTCAAACGCTGGAGAGTGATGGGCGTAGCTATAGAACTCGCGTTCAGAGCATGCATGCAATGTTATACAAGCTGTACAATCACTACTTTACATTGTAGCAAAGTCATTTTTTCAGTGTTGTCACATAAAAAAATATAATAAAATATTTACAAAATTGAGAGGGGTGTACTCACTTTTGTGAGATACTGTATATAGACGCGCATGAACTTTTATGGCATCCTAGTCTATGTCCGTAGGGTTCAATATTGACTTGGCCCACCCTTTGGAACTATATCCGCTTCAACTCTTCTGGGAAGGCTGTCCACAAGGTTTAGAAGGGTGACCATTCTTCCAGAAGCGCATGGGTGAGGTCAGGCACTGATATTGAACGAGAAGGCCTGGCTCACAGTCTCTGCTCTAATTCATCCCAAAGGTGTTCTATTGAGTTGAGGTCAGGACTCTGTGCAGGCCAGTCAAGTTTCTCCACCCCCATCCATGTCTTTTATGGACCTTCCTTTTGTGTACTGGTCCAAATTATTTGGTGGAGGGGGAATTAGTGTGTGGTTGTTTTTCAGGCGTTGGGCTTGGCCCTTTAGTTCCAGTGAAGGGAACTATTAAGGTGTCAGCATACCAAAACATTTTGGACAATTTCATGCTCCCAACTTTGTGGGAACAGTTTGGGGATGGCCCCTTCCTGTTCCAATGTGACTGCTCAACAGTGTACAGACAAGGTCTATAAAGACATGGATGAGTGAGTTTGGGGCGAAGGAACTTGACTGGCCTGCATAGAGTCCTGACCTCAACCCCATAGAACACCTTTGGGATGAATTAGAGTGGAGACTGCGAGCCAGGCCTTCTCGTCCACATCAATGCCTGACCTCACAAATGTGCTTTTGGAAGAATGGTCAAACATTCCCATACACATTCCTAAACCTTGTGGACAGCCTTCCCAGAAGAGTTGAAGCTGTTATAGCTGCAAAGGGTGGGCCAACTCAATATTGAACTCTACGGACTAAGACTGGGAAGCCATTCATGTTCATGTAAAGGCAGGCGTCCCAATACTTTTTTGTGTGTGTGTGTATTATTTCACAAAAGTGAGTACACCCCTCACATTTTTGTAATTATTTTATTATACCTTTTCATGTGACAACCCTGAAGAAATTACACTTTGCTACAATGTAAAGTAGTGA
The DNA here is from genome assembly GCF_042186555.1 of Aquarana catesbeiana. Lineage (NCBI taxonomy): Eukaryota > Metazoa > Chordata > Amphibia > Anura > Ranidae > Aquarana > Aquarana catesbeiana. Next base: position 439,811,922 of record NC_133327.1, on the reverse strand, counting down.
ATGTACAGCTTGTATAACAGTGTAAATTTGCTGTCCCCTCAAAATAACTCAACACACAGCCAATAATGTTTAAATCGCTGCCAACAAAAGTGAGTACACCACGAAGTGAAAATGTCCAAATTGGGCCCAATTAGCCATTTTCCCTCCCCTGTGTCATGCGACTTATTAGTGTTACAAGGTGTCAGGTGTGAATGGGGAGCAGGTGTGTTAAATTTGGTGTTATCGCTCTCGCTCTCTCATACTGGTCACTGGAAGTTCAACATGGTACCTCATGGCAAAGAACTCTCTGAAGAGCTGAAAAAAAAATTGTTGCTCTACATAAAGATGACCTAGGCTATAAGAAGATTGCCAAGACCCTGAAACAGCGCTGTGAGGGGTGTACTCACTTTTGTGAGATACAGTGTGTGTGTGTGTGTGTGTGTGTATGTATGTATGTATGTATGTGTGTGTGTGTGTGTGTGTATGTATATATGTGTATATGTGTATATATATATATATATATATATATATAAAATCTCAGCATAGGTGTGCGCAGCCTATTGCATTAGGGTGTGCACCCCAAAGCTCAAACACACACTACCGATCACGCACGATGTTCATTCAGAAAGAGAGGTGGCTGATAAATACATATTTACCAGCCCCTTCCCTCACTCATCCTAAAACATCCCCGCAGGAGAGGAGGAAAAGCCGGCAGTGCTGCAGAGGGAAGGAGGGGGGAGCCAGGGCAGTAGGGGGAAATCTGTGCTGCACAGGGTGATTAGGGTGTGCCTGGGCACACCCTGTGCGCACGCCTATGATAGACAGATAATCTGAGAAAAAAATTTAAGTAGAGGTGGTGCTGGCAGAGGAGAGTTTCTGTGGAATATCCTCCATTACACTGGTCTTTGAACTGATGATATCCTCAATGAGCAGATTCAGACCTCTTGTAATTTAAGAGGTCAACCTTTTCAGCGAAAGCATACAATTTGTAATTACATGGGTGCCGGTGGTTGTTTGCTAAAAAAAAAAAAAAAACGTATCTGGAGTCATCACTTTTTTTATTTTATGAACATGGACACCCAAGTTTATTATATATTTTTGTATTCATCTCTTCTTATGTTTTATGCATAGGGACACAATTTTATTTTTATTATTTAACTATTTTTAAAGGACACCTTTTCTTTCAATATATAGAAGATTTATAGTAGATTTTATACAGTTGTTATATATATATATATATATATATATATATATTGGATGTCTACACTATACCATATATTCAAAACACTTCTGAGTGAAAAGGAAGTATGTAGGGGGAGCACTGCACATTGTTTGTAGGTTTGAAATAAAGAAAATTAATGAAGCCACTACGAAATCTAAGGACCTGTAAGCTGCAATATATGTATATGTTTTGTTCCTGCTTTTAGATATGCTTTAAATTCTGTGTATGCTGTCATGTAGATGTGAGGAGAATAAAGTAGAGCTAAAGGCAATTTTTTTTATTGGTGTCCCATTGGGGAGATTTTTCTTGACTTCCTATCCCATAGCCAAAACTGGAAGTCAGCTGAATTTCCTCCACAGTGAGGGAATCCCAGACTGTCACCAGAACAAATGTCCCTATTAGAAGATTTCCCCTTTTTTACTGTTCTGGGGACAACCCAAAATGTGTGATTTCATTTTACTTTCAATGATCATGGTAAGCAGGACATGTAGAGAAGGTAAATTTCCCTAATGGGGTTCTAATACCGCACCACTCTATCCAAAAAATAAAAAAAGTTTAATCTTTAAATGAAAGGTTTGATCGCAAAGAAATAACTTTCTTCCTTTTACTTCTTTAGGGCCGCATTTCGATCCAAGTGCCATTCATAACTTCTATGATAACATTGGATTTCTTGGCCCAGTGCCACCCAAACCTAAAGGTACCGCATCAGTTGGTAAGTTGAAGGAGTGAAAATGTTTATATACAGATATTAAGGCTCCATAGGTGTATTTTTTTCTTTTTTTTTCTTTTGTAATATACTTACTTTTCCTGCTGGTCACGTGATTTGCAGGGCACTTATAAGATCTTCAGTTGTTAGTGATCATCAGTAATGCAGAGTGTGCTTTAGCAATCATTGATGAGCGCAGGGCACTGTGGTGGTGAAGTTTTTTGCTTTATGGTTTTATAATCCTATTGGGGAGGGGGGGCATTTAAAATATATATATATACATACATATCTATATATAGAATTTAATATATCTATCTGTAGATCCAAAACTGGTTTAGTGGCACTCACGGGTCTTGAAGAGGAGGAAGATCAAAAACAGCAGTGTTTTTATTGTCAACATTGCGATGAAGCTTAGTCCATCTTTCTAAAGATTCTTGACGGATTTATATGGATTTCTTTGTGGGTGTGCACCTGGGCGTTTACTTAAAGCATTATGCCGTGGCTACCCTTGGAACTGTTAGATGTATGTATATAGAGATATAAATATAGATAGATATTTATACAGGTGGATCTCATAAAATTAGAATATCATCAAAAAGTAAATTAATTTCAGGAATTCAATTCAAAAAGGGAAACTCCTATATTTTATATAGAGTCATTACACACAGTGATATATTTCAAGCATTTCTTTCTTTTAATTTTGATGAGTATGGCTTACAGCTAGTGAAAACCCAAAATGCAGTATCTCAGAAAATTAGAATATTACATAAGACCAATAAAAAAAAGGATTTTTAATACAGAAATGTTGACTTACTGAAAAGTAATATATATAAAAGGAGATTTACTTTTTGAATTGCCCGCAAGGTAACCCCACGGGAAAGCGCTTCTTCGGGGTTATCTGTTAAGAGGAGGAGCCACAAGAGCCCCCGAGGGACCCCAGAAGTCATGTTCGGGCCACTCTGTGCAAAACGAACTGATAGTGGAGGGAAGTATGACACATGTTGTTTAAAAAAAAAAAAAAAAAAGGCGCGCAAATCTTTACAATAACTTTTTGATGATCTAATTTCATGAGATGCACCTGTATATATCTCTATCTATCTCTAGATATATATCTATCTCTATACCTACTTACACTTTAAAACATACTATGTACTTTCAGTCTGAGGGGTATAACCACCTTCCGCCCGCTCACTGTAAATATAATGGGAACAGGCACGTACATGTACGTGACTGGCCTTCTTCCAGGTTTGGCATGCGCACCCCCTGCCGACCTGTGCTGTGATTAAACACATCACAAGTATGGCAGCAGATTTCAGCCAGTGATTTCAGCTGAAATTGGCTGAAACTCTGTGTAAATGGGGACAGCCATCTGGCTTTCTCCCCTGAAAAGCAGGGAGAAAAAAGCAGTCAGATTGGTAAGTAAAAGCAGCACACATTGCATACGTTACGTTTGTTAGGCACACAGTTAACCTCTTGATTACCTCTAGATGTTAACCCCTTACCAACTAGTGTCATTAGTACAGTATTAGTGTACAGCATTATCGCTGATCACTGTATTAGTGTAACTAGCAGTGTCGGTTAGTGACCCTCCCAGCCAGTGTCTGTTGGCACCAGATTGTACGCCACACTATCACAGTCCCACTATGTTGCCAATCACTGCCATTACAGTATGGCATCTATAGCCGCATATATTCCAGTATGTAGACCATAGTTTGTAGGCGATATAACTTTTGCACAAACCAATTAACATACACTTATTGGGATTTTTTTTTTCCACCAAAGACATGTAGCAGAATATATTTTGGCCTAAATTTTATTTTTTACATTTTTTTTATAAATATATATTTATAAATATCTTTTTTTTTTCAGAATTTTCTGTCTTTTTTTGTTAATATAATAAAAAAAACTGTGTTGATCAAATACCACCAGACGTAAGCTATGTTTTTGTGAAAAAAAAATTGTTTAAATTACATTTGTATACAGTGTTGCATGACCGCACAAAAGTAGCGCAGTGCCAAATAGCAAAAATGCTCTGGTTAGGAAGGGGGTAAAAAAAACCTTCCAGAGGTGAAGTGGTTAAAACAAGCTCATGGCTGCAGAACTGTACTGTAGTTTTTATTAATGAAGAACAATCTATAGTGAAAGGACGGATGAATGAAAGTCCCATCTCCTACAGCCTAGCTATAGTACGTAAGGGGTGAAAAGGGTGGCATAGTTGGCACGCTTGGTTCTGTTAATCCCTGCCACACTGGAAGATTGTGGGGGAGGGGGCTGCTATTGAAAGATTAGGATTTCAACTAAACGAGGAGCCAACAGCATAAGGAACACATCCCTTTGATCATAAAGTCTCTTGTGCTAAATGCCCTAAAAATGTAATTTTCTGCTTGGGTGAAGAACTCTGCACGAAGATACAAGTCAGGTCCTAGGCATCAGCAAAAAAAAATCTTACCTTCTAAGGGAATGCAGACACTACAACTTTTATCATCAAAACACTCAAAGTTCACCAGCTGAATAAAATGAATTGAGTACCCCCATTCAGAATTACTGTGCATAGGACATTGTCTAACAAAGAGCTATTCTTTCAGAGCAGAAACGGGTAGGAATCTGCAACAAAGTTTGTTAAAATCCTTGTATTGGAGGTACGAAACTGCAGGCGCAAAACAGACATCTTACAGGTCCTCTGGTTGCTATAAAAAGTTCACACTAAATACCAAATTCTATAACTGTAAAAAGATGACACGGGAGTGTATTTTTAGGGCTCGTTCACACATAATGCAATGACTGGTGTCTAGTCACTGTAAGAACTCAATTTACCTCTAGGGCACATAGAAAACAATTGTCTATTTCCCTAATTCACACCTGAAAATGTTATCGCAGCTCACTGGATGGCACCACCTGTCTCTACACAGCAGCACAACTCCCCAAGCTGCTGTGCGTTGACATGAATGGCTGCATTGTGCACTTCAAATAAAATTGAAAGAAAATAAAAGAACTGTGTGATGCACTGAAACGCGCATCACACCAGCCCCTCACTGAGGCTCACTCCAGCCGAAACAGCTACCCACACACTAAACTGCAGCTGTTTAGTAGTGTGTGGGAAGTGTAAATTTGGTCCTGAGAAGGAGAGTTTAAAAAAAAAAATTAAAACGCTAAAATGGGTTAAAGAACAGACCTTGGGATGTACATATCCACTTATCTGGGCCTTCTGCTTCTCTTTCTGTCTTAGATTAATTGTTTTTTTCAAGGCAGTAGTGGGTAACGCTTTGTATGAAATCTAAGACTTGGCAATCTGACACATGGAATTATCTTCAGTTTTCAGTACAATGATATAGTCCTGTGCCTGTTGTGAAAGATGTTTATTTTTAGTTTTAGCCCCTTTTTTGTTCATCAGCTGTACTAACACAAATACAATAGTTTCTGCAATACCCAGCCATTACTCTGCTTAGTAAAAGAGAAGTGTTTATCATCAGGACACTGGAGAAATAGCTACTGAAAATAGAGCCTTGAAGTCATATGCAAAGGGGAATCCCTCCTGCCAAGCCATTGTCTTCTCCCAGTGGGAGGTTGTGCAAGTGGGGGGGGGGGAGACAGTGATTATTGCTAGTGTCTATAAGCGCTGCGTAAACTGTTGGCGCTATATAAATCCTGTATAATAATAATAATACCAGCCACTAGTGATAATTGCAGGTAAAATCAGGCAGACTGTTTGTACCAAAGTTGTTAGAGCGATCAATTCATTCAACATTCAGCCTGCCCATACACAGTTTGAATCTTGGCTGGATCCTGCTGAACTGAACGAGATTCAAACTGCCTATGGCCATTAGGCCCCTTTCACACTGGGGAGGGAGGTGCGTCGGCAGTAAAGTGGCGCTATTATTAGCAGCGTTTTAGTGGCGGTATTTGGCCGCTAGCGGGCGGTTTTACCCCCTGCTAGTGGCCAAGAAAGGGTTAAAAATATAGCCGCGCTACCCTATTTATTTCAATGGGCACAAGCAGTGTATACACCGCTCCGAAGATGCTGCTAGCAGGACTTTTTTTCCCGTCCTGCTAGCGCATTGCACACTGGAGACACAGCAGCGACTGTTTCGGGTCGGTTTGCAGGCACTATTTTTAGCACAATAGCACCTGCAAACCGCCCCAGTGTGAAAGGGGTCTTAGTGTGGCTATCAACAGCAATCTGCTGAACATCGTTGAAGTAGTAGTTCAGGATGGTGAAACAAAGAAACTCCTTTTGACCTAAACTTTGAAGTGTGCATGTACTTAAAGGACCTGTTCACACCACATGCAGTACAGTGTTTTTTGTTTTGTTTTTTTTGCATCAAAAAATCATGCAAAGTAGATTATATGGCTTCCAATGGTATAGTTCACACCAGCGCAGTGCTTTTCAGTTCCAGAAAAAAAGTGCAACATGACGTTTTTTTTTTCCCTGCACAGAACTTTACTGGCATGCGGTAAAACGCATCAAAAAAGCGTTGAAACTGCCCATGCAACCATTAAACAATTTTAACAGTTTGAAAAAAAATGTATATATTACTCCAGTTACATTTAATTATTTTTTAATTAGTTATGATGCAATTTCTTGGATCAATGTTGTGTTTTTTTTTTTTTTTTTTTTTAGGTTCCCTTTTTTATAGAAGGCATAACCCTGAAATTGAATTTCCTGTTCCTTTTTCTGACCCCCCCCCCACCACCACCACCACAAAATCTTTACCTTTTTTTTAGTTTTCATTTCTTTGGTTTCCAAAGTAAAAAAAAAAAATAGCAAACACCATGCTTGATAGACTGTATTTAATTTTGTGACTTATAGAAGTATTCTGGCATATGAAATAAGATGCAAATAAAATTAAAAAACAAGTGCAACGCTGACCAAAAAAATCTTTCCAAGTGTAAATAGAAAATGCATTTCCTGGGGAAAATGCGTTGGAATGCTGAATAGCTGAATTGCTAAAACTGCCCCCGTCAAAATTGCCCCGTCAAAACTGCCCCGTCAAAACTGCCCCATCATACTGCCACCATCAAAACTGCCCCCATCATATTGCCATCAAAACTGCCCCCATCATATTGCCATCAAAACTGCCCCATCATATTGCCACCATCAAAACTGCCCCCATCATATTCCTCTATTATAAATCAGTACATGGTGTGTCTGTCCCCTCCCCCGGGCTCTGTAATCGGAGCTGAGATGCTCCAGCCACCTCCCCCCCTGTGTATAACAGAAGCTTTGGTAACCATGGCAACATAAGCAGCACAGTACACTGTGTTTAATGGCTAAAATTTCCTGAAATGACCACTAAACAAACAGCTTTTTCACAAAAACTGTAAAAGGTATCAAACTGAAAAGATATAGCCAGATAGCTGAGTATTTTGTGAACATTTTAAAGTTTGTTTGGCGTCTGTAGGTGAAAGTATGAAGGAGCTGAAACTTTTGGGAGCGGAAGAAGATTTTAAGGATTTGAAGCATGCTCCCATTAAATTCAATGTTAAAAAAAAAGTGTTAAAAAGCTTAATATTTTAAAAAGTATAAATAGTAGAAAAAAAAGTTGAAAAAGTCCATCAGCTGAAAGAGACGAATATTATAGTTGAATGGTTTTAATAGCTGAAAGTATGCAGAAGTTACGCAGAGCCAAAAAACGTACAGAATAAAGAAATAAAAATAAATAAAATCGAATAACAATAGTGGGACTGCTAAAGCAGTCTCACTAAATAGCAAAGATTATTAACACCTTACTGTTTACATTGCACTGCTCGTCCCTGGGGACGCACGCGGTGATCAGTGGTGAGCTATGTCCCTCACAGCTGATCACATGTAAACAAATGCCGGTTATTTTATATATATATATATATATATATATATATATATATATATATATATATATATATATATATATATATATTAATATAATATACACACAGGTCCATAAATATTGGGACATCAACACAATTCTAATCTTTGTGGCTCTATACACCACCACAATGGATTTGAAATGAAACGAACAAGATGTGCTTTAACTGCAGACTTTCAGCTTTAATTTGAGGGTATTTACATCCAAATCAGGTGAACGGAACGGTGTAGGAATTGCAACAGTTTGTATATGTGCCTCCCTCTTTCTAAGGGACCAAAAGTTATGGGACAGTTGGCTGCTCAGCTGTTCCATGGCCAGGTGTGTTATTCCCTCATTATCCCATTTACAGGGAGCAGATAAAAGGTCCAGAGTTCATTTCAGGTGTGCTATTTGCATTTGGAATCTCTTGCTGTCAACAATATGAGATCCAAGGAGCTGTCACTATCAGTGAAGCAAGCCATCATTAGGCTGAAAAAACAAAACAAACCCATCAGAGAGATAGCAAAAACATTAGGTGCGGCTAAATCAACTGTTTGGAACATCCTTAAAAAGAAAGAACGCACTGATGAGCTCAGCAACACCAAAAGACCCGGAAGACCACGGAAAACAACTGTGGTGGATGACCGAAGAATTCTTTCCCTGGTGAAGAAAACACACTTCACAACAGTTGGCCAGATCAAGAACACTCTCCAGGAGGTAGGTGTATGTGTGTCAACAATCAAGAGAAGACTTCACCAGAGTGAATACAGAGGGTTCGCCACAAGAGTATGGAGAAGGAAAGGAAGGAAAGGAACTGCTCATGATCCAAAGCATACCAACTCATCAGTGAAGCGTGGTGGTGGTAGTGTCATGGTGTGGGCATGTATGGCTGCCAATGGAACTGGTTCTCTTGTTTTTTTTGATGATGTGACTGCTGACAAAAGCAGCAGGATGAATTCTGAAGTGTTTCGGATAATATTATCTGCTCATATTCAGCAAAATACTTCAGAACTCATTGGACGGCGCTTCACAGTGCAGATGGACAATGACCCGAAGCATACTGCAAAAGCAACCAAAGAGTTTTTTAAGGGAAAGAAGTGGAATGTTATGCAATGGCCAAGTCAATCACCTGACCTGAATCCGATTGAGCATGCATTTGACTTGCAGAAGACAAAACTGAAGGGTAAATGCCCCAAGAACAAGCAGGAACTGAAGACCGTTGCAGTAGAGACCTGGCAGAGCATCACCAGGGATGAAACCCAGTGTCTGGTGATGTCTATGCATTCCAGACTTCAGGCTGTAATCGATTGCAAAGGATTTGCAACCAAGTATTAAAAAGTGAAAGTTTGATGGATGATTGTTAATCTGTCCCATTACTTTTGGTCCCTTAAAATGTGGGAGGCACATATACAAACTGTTGTAATTCCTACACTGTTCACCTGATTTGGATGTAAATACCCTCAAAGCTGAAAGTGTGCAGTTAAAGCACATCTTGTTCGTTTCATTTCAAATCCATTGTGGTGTATAGAGCCAAAAAGATTAGAATTCTGTCAACGTCCCAATATTTATGGACCTGACTGTATATAGAGACATATACATAGTAGGTGAGGTTGAAAAAAGACACAAGTCCAACCTATGTGTGTGATTATATGTCAGTATTATATTGTATATCCCTGTATGTTGTGGTCCTTCATGTGCTTATCTAATAGTTTTATGAAACTATCGATGCTCCCTGCTGAGACCACCGCCTGTAGAAGCGAATTCCACATCCTTGCCTCTAAAGAACCCTCTATGCCAGTGGTTCTCAACTCCTGTCCTCAGGGCCCACTAACAGGCCAGGTTTGCAAGAAAACTGAAATACATCACAGGTGATATCATTTGCAGTGATTGCAGTATTGTAGTCTGCATCTCCCCAAGGTAATACTTAAAATCTGGCCTGTTGGTGGGTCCTGAGGACTGGAGTTGAGAACCACTGCTCTATGCAGTTTAAGGTTAAACCTCTCTTCTGCTAATTTTAATAAGTGGCCACGTGTCTTATTAACCGCTTCAGCCCCGGAAGATTTTTTCCCCTTCCTGACCAGAACGTTCTTTGTGATTCGGCACTGCGTCGCTTTAACTGACAATTGCGCGGTCGTGCGACGTGTCTCCCAAACGAAATTTACGTCCTTTTTTTTCCCACAAATAGAGCTTTCTTTTGGTGGTATTTGATCACCTCTGTGATTTTTTTTTTTTTTTGCGCTATAAACAAAATAAGAGCGACAATTTTGAAAAACGCATTATTTTTTACATTTTGCTATAATAAATATCCCCCAAAAATATATAAAAAACATTTTTTTTTTTCAGTTTAGGCCGATCGTATTCTTCTACATATTTTTGGTAAAAAAAAATCGCAATAAGCGTTTATTGATAGGTTTGCGCAAAAGTTATAGCATTTACAAAATAGGGGATAGTTTTATGGCATTTTTATTAATAATTTTTTTTTAACTAGTAATGGCAGCGATCAGCGATTTTTATTGACACTGCGACGTTATGGCGGACATGTCAGACATTTTTGACACATTTTTGGGACCATTGTCATTTATACAGCGATCAGTGCGATTAAAAATGCACTGATTACTGTGTAAATAACACTGGCAGTGAAGGGGTTAACCACTAGGGGGTGGGGAGGGGTTAAGTATGTCCTAGGGGAGTGATTACTAACTGTAGGGGGATGGGCTAGCAGTGTCATTACTCTGATCACTGCTCCCGATGACGGGGAGCTGTGATCAGTGACACTTGTCACTAGGCAGAACGGTGAGATGCTGTTTACATCAGCATCTCCCCGTTCATCCTCTCCGTGAGGCGTTCGCGGGTATCCCCACGGCGATCGAGTCCGCGGGACCCGCGACCCGACTCACGGAGCTCCCAGCCGGCGCGCGCACGCAATGGCACGGCGGGGAATTCAAATGGACGTACCTGTAAGTCCATTTGCCCATCCGTGCCATTCTGCTGACGTACATCGGCGTGCGCTGGTCGGGAAGGGGTTAACCTCCCTTCCACAGAAAAGTTTTATCCCTATTGTGGGGTCACCAGTACGGTATTTGTGAATTGAAATCATATCTCCTCTCAAGCGTCTCTTCTCCAGAAAGAATAAGTTCAGTGCTCTCAACCTTTCCTCATAACTAATATCCTCTAGACCCTTTATTAGCTTTGTTGCCCTTCTCTGTACTCTCTCCATTTCCAGTACATCCTTCCTGAGGACTGGTGCCCAGAACTGGACAGCATACTTTAGGTGCGGCCGGACCAGAGTCTTGTAGAGCGGGAGAATTATCGTTTTATCTCTGGAATTAATCCCCTTTTTAATGCATGCCAATATTCTGTTTGCTTTATTAGCAGCAGCTTGGCATTGCATATCACTGCTGAGCCTATCATCTACTAGGACCCCCAGGTCGTTTTCCCACCTTGATTCCCCCAGAGGTTCGCCCCCCAGTCAGTAGATTGCATTCATATTTTTGCCACCCAAATGCAATATTTTACATTTTTCTACATTAAACCTCATTTGCCATGTAGTTGCCCACCCCATTAATTTGTTCAGATCTTCTTGCAAGGTTTCCACATCCTGCGGAGAAGTTATTGCCCTGCTTAGCTTAGTATTGTCTGCAAATACAAAGATTGAACTGTTTATCCCATCCTCCAGGTCGTTTATGAACAAATTAAATAGGATTGGTCCCAGGACAGAACTTTGGGGTACCCCACTTTCCACTCCTGACCATTCTGAGTACTCCCTATTTTTCGCCACCCTCTGAACTCGCCCTTGTAGCCAGTTTTCAATCCATGTACTCACCCTATGGTCCATGCCAACGGACCTTATTTTGTACAGTAAACATTTATGGGGGACTGTGTCAAATGCTTTTGACAAAATCCAGATACACTATGTCTGCATGCCTTCCTTTATCTGGATGGCAACTCACCTCCTCATAAAAGGTTAATAGATTGGTTTGGCAAGAACGATTCTTCATGAATCCATGCCAATTACTGCTAATTATATCATTCTCATTACTAAAATCTTGTATATAGTCCCTTATCATCCCCTCCAAGAGTTTACATACTATTGATGTTAAGCTAACTGGTCTGTAATTCCCAGGGATGTATTTTGGGCCTTTTTTTAAATATTGGTACTACAAGGCTTTTCTCCAATCAGCTGGTACCATTCCAGTCAGTAGACTATCAGTAAAAATTAGGAACAATGCCAATCTGGCAATTACTTGACTGAGTTCCCTAAGTACTCTCGGGTGCAAGCCATCTGGTCCCTGTGATTTATTAATGTTAAGTTTTCCAAGTCTAATTCTAATTCTGTCCTCTGTTAACCAAGGAGGTGCTTCCTGTGATGTGTCAAAAGGATAAACACTGCAGTTTTGGTTACTGAAGCCCCCCGATTCCCTCGTGAAGACTGAGAAGAATAAATTCTGCATTTCCTTTCCACAGAGTTGTCAGTGTCTGTGGAAAGGAAAGCCAATTACCGGCTTTCCAGTTACAGGGGACATTTACGCTGATCGGGGCACTGATGATCAGTGAAGCCTCATTAGCGCACATCAGTGAAGAAAAATTACTGATTTGCAAAATTTTTGGTCTTTTCATTTGTTTAGCAAAAAATAAAATAACCTAGTGGTGATTTTAAATACCACCAGAAGAAAGCTCTATCTGTATCAAAAAATGATCCAAATTTCATATGGGTACAGTGTTGCCTGACCGCACAGTTGTCATTCAAAGTGCGACGGTATTGAAAGCTGAAAATTTGGCCTGGGCAGGAAGGGGGTGAAAGTGCCCAGTATTAAAGTGGTAATATGTGACATCTGAACATAAACTTGCAGTTTTATAGAGAACATCCTAAACCATTGTGCTGTGCAACAAAACAAAAAAACTCCAAGTTCCCTGATCGTGTATAAATGGGGCAATCCACGTAATCATCTTCTTTGTAATCTTTTTTTCTGTCAGAAACGCATGATCATCTTAAAACATTTGCTGAAGAACAGAGGTTTTCCCGACTCCATCTCATGGCAATAAAACTGCTCTGCTCACCTTAAAGGCTAAGGTCACCTTCTTTTTTCTAAATTCCAGCTCCCCTGTGCACCAATATAGCATTCATGTAAAAATTATCAAAGCTTTTCATAAAATCGACATAGATCGACCTTACTGTCCTCCATCCATGATCCCAAACGTATCTATTGCTTCTGTCTTACGTCCTCATAGACTGTAGGTTATGACACAGTAAGGAGTTGACCAGCTGACCTCATTCGCACACACACACACACACACACACACACACACACACACACACACACACACCATCATCCACCCAGCTGCATGTTTTTTAAATGAGATGCAATCAATCAGTGATCACCCTTCTCACTAAATACACAATATACAATCAGAATGCATAGTGTATGGTCATCTTTATACAAGTACATAGAAGAGAGTGGACAGAAACACTCAGCTGTCAAGCCCCGTTCACATCTCTACATAGGAGGAACTCTCATTCCCACATGCGGTTTTTTCTTTTTAAGAGTGGAGCTTGGTGTGTGTTTTTTTTTTTTTTTTACTGCGATTTTTGGTGCAGCTTATTTCTGAAAAGCAAGGAAGCACACAGATGTGAATGGAGCCTCATTGTTCTTGTGTTATCGCACCACTTTCACTTTCAGGCCCCATTCACATCTAGCATAGTGGGAGTGAACATTTTGTGTCTCGTTTTTCCTGTGACACGCATAGGGCAGCCTGCTAATTTAAATGGGCTGTGCTATATGTGGCTTATGGGACATCTTGCCGTTTTTTGTGGGTTGCGTGTTTTTTACTGTGCGTACTTTGCAGCATTTGCCACTCATTTTTTCACATGCCAAAATGTGTGTTTGCTTCTTTTTGGTATGTTGTTAACAATTAATGGCACTGAAAGCGCAACTAGTAATTTTAGGCGTATTAAGGTGGCCATACACTATACAATCTGATTGTACAATCTCCTTTAGATCCACTATCAATTATGTAGTAGTGCAAGGGCATGCCTGATTGGATATAGTGATTGGCTAGATAGGTGTTTCCTCCTATTGTATAAATTTGGTAAATCTAAAGGAGATTGTACAATCAGATTGTATAGTGTATGGCCACCTTTTATACACCTAAAATTACTAGTTGCGCTCTCAGTGCCATTAATTGGTTGGTAATGGTACACCAAACATAGAAGCAAACACACATTTTGCCATGTGAAAAAACTAGTGGCAAATGCTGAAAGAATGCACACATTTACAAAGAAAAAAAACACAAACTGCAGTGTAACGTCTTAAAATAAAAACAAATGGTGCAGCCTTGACTTTTTACGTACCTCATAAAGCCTGACCCTAACACTCCCAGGATGTTGCTAAGTGAGGCCTAGCTATTGTTCACCATCACAGGAGTGAGCTGTCAAAGGCTGAGCTCAGAACTACTGCATCAGAGGGGAGAGAAAGCGCATGTGAGGGGGTTTGAATCAGAAAGAGCTCACTCCTGTGATGGTGAAGATGAACAGTAATAGCAGGAGCTCACTTAGCAACATCCTGGGAGTTTTCAGTTCAGACTTTGAGGTACATACATTTCCTACACCTATAGCAAGGGCATTATCCAATGTTGGTCAAAGCTGCTCAGTTTGTTTTCATCCTATAGATGTCCCTTTTCTGCATAGGCATTTTTTTTTTTTGTAGAAGTGAACTAACCCTTTTAAGTTATAGGAGGTCTTGTATCACTTGATATACACTCACTGGCCACTTTATTAAGTACACCTTGCTAGTACCAGGTTGGACCCCCTTTTGCCTTCAAAACTTCCTTAATTCTTCCTGGCATAGATTCAACAAGGTGTTGGCATCATTCCTCAGAGTTTTTGGTCCATATTGACATGATAGCATCATGCAGTTACTGCAGATTTGTTGGCAGCACATACATGGTACGAATCTCCCATTCCACCACATCCCAAAGGTGCTCTATTTGTTTGGCGTCTGGTGACTGTGGAGGCCAATGGAGTACAGTGAACTCATTGTCATGTTCAAGAAAACAGTTTAAGATGATTTGAGCTTTGTGACATGGTGCATTATTCTGCTGGAATTAGCCATCAGAAGATGGGCACACTAGTCATAAAAGGATAGACATGGTCAACAACAATCCTCAGGTAGGCCTTGGCTTTAAACGATGCTCAATTGGTACTAAGGGGCCCAAAGTGTGCCAAGAAAATATCCCCCACATCATTACACCACCGGCTTGAACCGTTAATACAAGGCAGGATGGATCCAAGCTTTGATGTTGTTTATGCCAAATTCTGACCCTTCCATCTGAATCGAGCTGAAATCAAGACTTATCAGAACAGGCAATGTTTTTCCAATCTTCTATTGTCCAATCTTGGTGAGGCTGTGCGATTTGTAGCCTCCGTTTCCTGTTCTTAGCTGATAGGATTGGCACCTGGTGTGGTCTTCTGCTGCTGTAGCCTGTCTGCTTCAAGGTTCGATGTGTTGTGCATTCAGAGATGCTATTCTGCATACCTTGGTTGTAATGAGTGGTTATTTGAGTTACTGTTGCCTCTCTATCATCTCACAGCAGTCTGCCCATTCTCCTCTGACATCAACAAGGCATTTTCGTCCACACAACTGCCGCTAACTGGATATTTTCTCTTTTTCAGGTCATTCTCTGTAAAATCTAGAGATGGTTGTGTGTGAAAATCCCAGTAGATCAGCAGTTTTTGAAATACTCAGACCAGCCCGTCTGGCACCAACAACTATGCCATATTCAGAGTCACTTAAATCCCCTTTCTTCCTTATTCTTATGCTCGGTTTGAACTTCAGCAAGTCGTCTTCATCACGCCTAGATGCCTAAATGCATTGAGTTGCTGCCATGTGATTGGCTGATTAGTCATTTCTGTTACCAAGCAATTGAACAGATGTACATAATAAAGTGGCCGGTGAGTGTATAAAGGGTTAACAAATTCCACAGTCAGGTTCAGATGTGTTAACATACATGGTAGAAAAGGGGTTGATCTCACAACCGCAACTGAACCTGGCTGTGAAAGTTTCACCCCTTTATACATCAAGTGAGATTAGACCTCCTCCTATAACTTCAGGGGTCTATGCTTAAAGTGAGCAGTTTGATTGGCATGAGTTGGGTGGAGCACCTGTTCTGAGCACAGCAAAAGTATTTTAAGAATATCACGTTTCTGACACAGAAAAAGTTAAATAAGATCATTGTGTGGATTGCAATTTTATTTATACATAATCTGGGAATTTGTTCTTGTGGTTTTTTTGTTTGTTTTTTTTTGACTGCACTCTGTTTTTCCCACATTTGTATTTTTTGTTTTGATTGATGCACGGTACAATAGTATTCAGATGTCACATATTAATCATTTTTACTATTTATTCTTCTTTATTGAAAGATTTTTTTGGATAGCGCTGCATTTTATTTGAGTGTGGCTTGTCTGTCAGCTGGCTGTCCACATACACTCTTTTTGTTTGTTTTGCATACAGTAGTAACCTTTTTTTATTTTTATTCAGTGAGAGTAACTAATTTTTGAGATTAGCTGGAAATTCAAGCTCTTGGTAACAAAATGAAAAAAAAGGTTTGATGTGCAAGGTCCTATACAGAAAATGTGTAGGTTAGTTATTTATTTAAATGATTTTTGTAATTTTGGAGCATTTTTGGGCTAAAAGGGCTGGGAGTGCGATTTTTTTTTTTTTTTAATTAATATTATTTAGCGTAAGTTGGGAGAAATGTTCTAAATGGGAGGAGGTGCCCCATAGCAGTTTTTTTTTACCTAACAAGACTTCTGTGGAACTATAGGGTTCCTCCAGAGATTGCATTTGTTTCTTTGTGCAATGGCAAATTGACTTCTTTCCAAGACGGTGGCGGCATAGTTCCAGAAAATAGTTTTATTCTGTAGAGGGCGAGGATCATTAAATCTACCGTGTGGTTTAGACCAGCTAGAACCACCACATCCCTTCCTTCTCTCTTAGAACTACAACTTGCTAAACCTGCAATTGTACCATTATTTGCAGATAATTTTGGGTAAAAGTGAGCGTGGGTGATATATACATTCAGAATGTGAAAGTTTAGTTTTGATTCTGGAGTTGCAGCCTAAAAAGCAGGATCTAAGAGAATATTGAAGAAATTAAGATGTTTCTATTCTCTATATACCAAAATACCAGCATTTTGTTTGTATATATTTTACACTACACAAGCTTGATATTTGGAATATGTGTAACAGGGTGTATTGCTACTGAAGAAAAGTTCTCTGCTCAGGCTTTGTCCTTGCTGTTTTGGCATTGCTCTCTGGCAGTTTTTCTTCTCTCCTGCTTGTGGTTTTTACTGCAGTGGAAATGTTCAGGCACAACTTCACTTTCAATAAATAAAAAAAAAAAAAAAAAAACTACAGTGGAACACTTTTTGCTATTAAATGGCTTTCAATATGTAAATTAATATTTTATTGTGGAAGATTAGCAAACCATTTAAAAATGTATATTGTGTTTGCATGATTCTTATGATCACAATTTGCCATTGCACAAAGAAACAAATGGAATCTCTGTATTTAAAACCCACAACAGAAACATCTTCAGTATAGCTGTTAACCTTTTTTGCTAAAGAGTTTGAAAGGTGAACACAAAGCAGATAGCTAAAATGCACAAATGAAATGTATACAAGAGTTTTTGCCAGCCAAAGAATTTGTATTTGTCAATTTATGCATGAATCTTTTTTTATTTATTTATTTATTTATTTATTTTTTTTTTATGCAGAATTTTTAATTAATTTTATTTTTTTGCAATTTTAATTTTTTGAATTAGAAAAAATGGCTAGATCAATATTTTCACTAGTATCCTGGGAAAAACATTTTTAAATTGTGCTGATGCTCAATGTGGCCCTTATCAGCATTCTGAAGGCACAGGTGCTTTAGGAGCCTGAGGCAGACTGGGGACTTGTTCACGTCATATTTGCATAAAAACTTATGGAAAAACCATGCAGATTTGACTTGCGTAGAATATTTTGGGCTCGTTCACACCATGTGCAGAGATGTGTGTATTTCACTTCGTAAGTCTGTGTGCCTGGTTCACACCATAACACTGCTGTCACATGAGCGTTTTTTTCTGCGCAAATATGCAACATAACTTCTCTACAAGGGCTCAGAGAAAACAATTGTTTTCTATGTGCCCTGTGCACACCAAAATGTTGATGTCACTTTTTTCTTCTGTGCAGTAAAAATAGGATTTTTTATTACAGCTTACCTGTAAAATCCTTTTCTTGGAGTACATCATGGGACACAGAGCCTTAAGTAATTACTTAACCACTTCCCGACCGGCGCACGCCGATGTGCCTAGGCTGAATGGCATGGACAGGCAAATGGGCGTACAGGTACGTCCCTTTAAATTTGCCGCCATGCCATCGCATGCGCGCCAGCCGGGACCTCTATCAGTCGGATCATGGGTCCCGCAGACTCGGATCGTCTCACGGGGAGGAAGAAAGGGGAGATGCTAATGTAAACAGGCATCTCCCCATTCTGCCTAGTGACAGTGTCACTGATCTCTGCTCCCTGTGATCGGAGCAGAGATCAGTGACGTGTCACACACAGCCACGCCCCCAGGACACACTTAACCCCTACACTGCCCTCTAGTGGTTAACCCCTTCACTGCCAGTGTCATTTACACAGGAATCAGTGCATTTGTATAGCACTGATTGCTGTATAAATGACAATGGTCCCAAAAATGTGTCAAAATTGTCGATGTGTCCGCCATAATGTCGCAGTCCCAATAAAAATCGCAGATCGCCACCATTACTAAAAAAAAATTATTAATAAAAATGCCATAAAACTATCCCCTATTGTGTAAACGCTATAACTTTAGCACAAACCAATCAATCGCTTATTGCGTTTTTTTTTTTTTACCAAAAATATGTAGAAGAATACGTATCGGCCTAAACTGAGGAGAAAATTTTTTTTTTATATACATTTTTGGGGGATATATATTATAGCAAAATGTAAAAAGTAATGCGTTTTCTTTCAAAATTGTCGCTCTATTTTTGTTTATAGCGCAAAAAATAAAAACCGCAGGGGTGATCAAATACCACCAAAAGAAAGCTCTATTTGTGGGAAAAAAAGGACATAAATTTTGTTTGGGAGCCACGTCGCACAACCACGCAGTTGTCGGTTAAGCGACGCAGTGCCAAATCGCAAAAAGTGCTCTGGTCTTTGGCTAGCAAAATGGTCCCAGGCTTAAGTGTAATGTGTTATGAGCCACCTTCAGGTGTTGACACTGGCAAACCCAATCAAAGGAAGTTTACTCCCTGTATAACCCCTCCTCCTTCCAGGAGCACATCGGTTTTTGTAGCAAAGCAATATACTTAAATCCCAAAAAAGAGGGGCGGGACCTCTGTGTCCCATGATGTACTCCAAGAAAAGGATTTTACAGGTAAGCTGTAGTAAAAATCCTATTTTCTTTATCGTACATCATGGGACACAGAGCCACAGAGTAATTACTTAACGGGATGTCCCATAGCAATGCCACTTGAGGGGTGGGAGAAACAACCCGCAGGGTACACCCAGACTTGAGAATCTATACTGCTGCTTGCAGTACACTGCGCCCGAAGGCGATATCCTCATACCTCTTTACATCAACCTGATAAAATTTTGTAAATGTATGCACTGAAGACCAAGTTGCGGCCTTACAGATCTGAGCCATGGAGGCCTGATGACGCACTGCCCAAGAAACACTAACTGACCTGGTAGAGTGCGCCTTAACTTGAAACGGGGAAATCTTACCCCTTAAATCATAGGTCTGAATTATTTGCCGAATCCACTTAGCGACAGTGGATTTCGAGCAGTTTTCTTTAAATAGATTTTCACTGCTCTCACTTTATCAAGACAATGTAGTGACTTTTCTTCCCTGGAACATGGTTTTGGAAAAAACGATGGCAGAACAATATCTTGGTTCAGGTGAAAACCTGAAATCACTTTTGGCAAAAAGCCTTGACAAGGGTGTAACACCACACTGTTCTCATGCAAAATCAAATATGGCTCTTTACAAGAAAGAGCAGCCAATTCTGAAACTCTCCTTACTGAGGATATAGCAACCAAAAATACCAACTTCCTTTTCAGAAGGACTAGGGGAATCTGTTGTATCGGTTCAAATGGCTGTTTTTGTAACATAGACAAAACTAAGTTCAAGTCCCAAGGGTTCAAGGGAGGTTTGACGGGCAGATTAAGCTGCGCCACCCCTTGTATAAAGCCCCGGACTAAAAAATGAGTAGCAAGCGGTCTTTGAAATAAGACCGATAAAGTGGAGACTTGGCCTTTAATAGTACTTAAGGCCAATTTCATTTCTACCCCTAATTGTAGAAAGGCAAGAATTCTGCCTATGATATATCTCCGAGGGTGCCAACCCTTGGATTCACACCAGGAAACGTAAGCCCTCCAGACTCTATAATCTACAGTTCTGGAAGCTGGTTTCCTTGCATTAATCAGGGTAGAGATAACTGACCCGGAAAGCCCACGTTTCTTTAGAATGTGGGCTTCAATAGCCAAGCCGTTAAATTTTGAGAGCGTAAGGAAGGATGGAATATCAGTGCCTGAGAGAGCAGATCTGGCCGTAGTGGGAGGGATCATGGGCCCTTCACTGCCATCTTTATTATTTCTGCGTACCATGACCGTCTGGGCCATGCTGATGCCACCAGAATTACCAGCTTTCTTTCCAGCTTGATCCTGCAAAGAAGTTGAGGCAGCAGCTGAATAGGGGGGAATGTATAGATCAGTGAGAACTGATCCCATGGGGTTACCAACGCATCCGTTCCGCATGCGAATGGATCCCTTGTTCTGGCCACAAAGTTGACCAACTGCATGTAGAAGATCCATGTCCAGAGTCCCCCATCTCAGCAAACAGCCCGAAATATGTCGGGGTGAAGAGACCGTTCCCCTGGGAATAACTTCTGGCGACTTAAGTAGAACGCCTGCCAATTCTCTACTCCCGGAATGAAGACTGCTGAAAGGCATGGGACATTCCTTTCTGGCCAAGTTAGAATATGGTTCACCTCTCTCTGTGCTGAGAGACTTTTGGTGCCCCCTTGGTGATTGATATAGGCCACAGCTGAGGCATTGTCGGATTGAATCCTGACAGGACAAACCCGAAGGTCCAGGCTTTTAGAGCCAGACGTACTTCACGAATCTCTAGGATATTGATGGGCAAGATTCTTTTGGTTTTTGACCACTGTCCTTGGACAGTTGTCTTTTCTAGTACTGCTCCCCAGCCTGAAAGTCTGGCATCCGTTGTTACCACTTTCCAGATGACTGGTCTGAAGGATCTTCCTTTCAGCAGATTCTGGGTTAGTAACCACCAAGTGAGGCTTTGGGACACTCTTGGGGAGAGCTGCATTGGTAAGTCTAAAGCTTGAATTGTTTTGTTCGAAGCAGACATGATACTGTTTTGCAACAGTCTTGAATGGAACTGGGCATAGGGAACTGCTTAGAATGAAGCCACCATGGTTCCTAGCAACCTCATGCAGAGGCGAATGGAGGGATTGCCATTTGACCTGACCCTCCGCACCAGTTCTCTTATGGAGTTGATTTTTGCCTGGGCTGTGTCTATGAGCAGACCCAATCCAACCTTCACCCATCACGGCGAGCTGCGTTTAGCAAACCTTCAAGGACCGGGTCCCTAAAATGGGGTTCCAACTGCCTTGAGCCCTGTACAAAGCACCCCATCAGGAAGTTTTAGTTAATGTAACAAGACCTAAGCCCTGGGTTCCTGGGGTCCAGCCCTACAAAGAGAGGCATTACAGGCAAAACCTTGTGCTTTGGATACAAGGTCCCAGGTACCGTCCATTTTGGGCCTCAGTGGCACTTTGGATGGATCTGGTTTCTTTCTATGGAGGCTATTTAAATCCAGCATGGATCCCTCCTGGAGCTCCTCAGAGTACTTCTTCACTCGTGACCAACACCTTAGACACTGTCGAAAAAACTGATGTGCTTCTGGAAGGAGGAGGGGTTATATAGGGAGTAAACTTCCTTTGATTGGGTTTACCAGTGTCAACACCTGAAGGTGGCCTATAACCCATTAAGTAATTACTTAAGGCTCTGTGTCCCTTGATGTACGATAAAGAAATACATATGTGTTGCAGATTTCTGTGCAGAAAAAGTAGAAGTATGAGAACAGTGTTGTGGTGTGAACAGGGCACATAGTGAACAATTATTTTGTTATTTGTGCCCTTGCAGAACTAGGTTCCAAAAAACTGCAAATAGTGTGAAGAAGGCCTAGCAATACTTTTTGTATGCAAAGTATTAAAAGACCTTTATTTTCAAGAATTTCTGAATCCCAATCTAATTTGGAACATACTGAAGACTAGTGATAGACAGATAAATGGATCTTCATTGGAGTTTCTGTAGTTAAAAATATAGCATTGAATGTTGGTTGTTTTTTTCCTTTTAATTAAAAACAAAAAAAAATGCCCATTTTTTTGCAGGTAAAAAAAAGTGCATTTAATTTTTTTCTCCTAGGGAATCTGCAGAGCATTGCACTCACAATGCAATGTCCAGTTCCTGCAGACTCTTAGCACAGCTCTCTGCTCGTGCGACCTGACAGTTACCTGAGAGCAGGAAGATCAATGAACTACGATTATGCTCACCAGCATCCTCACAGCTCATTGAGAACTACAAGCCATCAGCCGCAATGGCTGATGGTACTTGTAGGTATTCATTCATGGGAAACTGTAAAATGAATGACGCGGCTGTGCAGAAAACCTCCCACACAGCCGCTGTTTTCAAATAGTGACAGCGGGTGCAAGGAAAAGAGGATCCCCGGCTTACTGTCACAGGAAGGCTGTAGGGGATCCAAAAGTGAACTTATCCGTTTAACCTTTTAGAAGCTGATATTGATAGATCTCCAGCGATCTTGCATATGTATGCGTTTATTTTTTTTTTCCTCCTTTTCCATCCTCTTTCTGTTTTAGTAATCATCTTTGCACAGTTAAGATAAAATAACCCTAAATTGCCCTTAAGTTTTCTTAAATGACACTATTTTATTCCCTTGTAGATCAAAGGTCCACTGTCAAAACGCCAAAGAATGTTCCAGACACGGAGGAAGATGAGGGAGCTCATTGGAATTGCACTGCATGTACTTTTCTTAACCATCCTGCCTTAAACCGTTGTGAACAGTGCGACATGCCAAGGCATTACTGAGCCAGTAGGTCTAATTTCATAGAAAATTCAAGAAGAAAAGCATCATTTTAAAATATGGTGCATAATATATGCACCATCTGGTTGTTTACCACTGGTAAACGTCAGCCACGGAATAATACCTCAGTGTTGTTTTGTGTGCAGCTGGATTTTTTCCTCCTAAATCCTCTCATCGGTGTAAGACTAATGAACCTGGTTACCAGCTGCCACCTGTACCATGTACAGTATTACAATTGACCCTCTCAGAAGAATTCTCACTGTGCTCAGTGTTCTGGGTCCTTACTACTTAATGTTACTGGAGTGGTTTGGAGATGCAAAAGTGGCTCGGCTTTTTATGTCTCCATGAAGCAAGGCAACATCGTCGGGTGGCAAATGAAAACACAAAAAATGGAGGAAATGCAGTTTTATGTGGCCTCTTCCTACCACCTGAACAGAGGAAGGACTTCAGAGTTCAGTGGATTAGGTTCCTTGGGAACCTCCCTTCACTTGTGAAACCAGCATCAGTACAATCAATTTCTAACCAGAAAAGACTGCATGCATTATCTGTACGATACAGTGAAATTACCCACAGCTCCTGCTCCCCATTGTACATAGCTCAGAAGCCTGCTTTAAGTGATATGTTGTCCCTTCTTTTGCCCACCTTTATTATTTTTCTGTACTTCTGTATGTATAGTGTAATAGGGTTTTTGTTAGCATTTTCTTTTATCCTTTTAAATCTTTTGGCACAGTTAATGTCCTTTTCTAAAGCTTTTCTAAGAAAAAAGTGCCTTAAATGAGTAGTAGGAGGGAGAAAAGCATTGTGCATAATTTCCCATACACTCTCTCCCCCATAAAAATGTCTGTATATGCTGATGTCCTGTGAAGACATGTGAAAAAAGGATTTAAGAAGGCATCTCTTTGTAAGGGTATACCAGTCATTTTCTGTACACATTGAATTTTACAGTGGTTGACTGTCAGCAGCCAAATCGTTTGTTTTCACGTTTTTATACCACACATCTAAATATTTCATGCTTAAGATCTTCAGATTATTCTGTGCAATAATGGCATCCCTTAATTAAATTGATTACAAATCATAGACAAACACAACATCATGGACTACTTAAAATTTTCATGCAGGCAGTTTCTGCAAAGCTGCAATTGATATAGTTACTTTTTAATTTTTTTTTTATAGAACTGTACTTTCAGTATTAACTATTTTGCTGAAAAGATCGATTGAGACTCTGCCTGCTTTGTTCAAAAGTTGCGTTGGACGCACAAAGATTATTGTCTTTCCTTTTTTTTTTTTTTGTACTAATTGCCTGGAATCTGTGGCATTCCTCTTTCTAGAAGATTGTTGCCACTTAGAAAACAGACATTCACAATTCCATTTCAGCCTTCCCCAACAAAATGGTCAATTATGATTTTGAAGACATTTCGAGAATAATTGTGGGCTTTAAAGCTGTAATTTATTGAACAGCTTTATTTAATACAGATTTAAAGCCCTAAAGCTTGAGGAATACCACACATCTCATAGTTTTTTCACTCTTATTTGAAAAGGAAAACTCACTGCTTGGCATCTCAAAACCTGTACATATTTGCTGCTTTTTATTTAAATGTTAATAGCAAACAATTAGATGAGCAGTTTTTGGTGGCTTAGTCTTCTAATAGAAAATGTCATCCAAAGTCATCCACTGTAAATGACTGAACACCTTAAATTGTTGTTATGATATTTTGTACCATTGAGCGATAATGTGATATGCCTTACTCTTTAAGGCTCTTCATTGTGTTGCAGAATACATTTCTAGGTAACGTGAGTGTTGAAATGGCTTGTGATGAGTTTAAGCCTTCCAGCACTGTAATGGGGCTAAACAGCAGAACCAAAGCACTTAGAAGCAATACTTTTTGTTAAAAAGACCATTTTTCAGCTTCATCTGCAGTTTTCTGTGAAGATTGACAAATCCGTTTTTACTTGTTTTATTAATAAAACCTAATTTGGATATCTTGAGTTTATGGTTTTGTGATTTAGCTGGGTAAACAGTCTTTGTAACAGATAAGTTATTTATAAAAATTAAAAAAATATATATTCTAACTGGTCTTGGTTTGTGGACTTGTTTTTCATCAAACAATTAAGAGCAGAAGTAAACTGTAGCAATATTTACTGACTTACCTCTGTGTGTATGTAGAAGTGTATATGTATATTGTGAAGAGTTTCGGGGTTTTTTTTTTTATATGTGGCTGCACTATATTGTCAAATATATTGGGACACCTGCCTTTACATGCACATGAACTTTAATGGCATCCCAGTCTTAGTCTGTAGGGTTCAATATTGAATTGGCCCACCCTTTGCAGCTATAACAGCTTCAAGTATTCTGAGAAGACTGTCCACAAGGTTTAGGAGTGTGTCTATGGGAATGTTTGAACATTCTTCCAGAAGCGCATTTGTGAGGTCAGGCACTGATGTTGGACGAGAAGTCCTAGCTCGCAGTCTCCATATGGACCTGGGTCACAGGGTCCAATATGAACCCTACGGACTAATAGTGAGATGCCATTAAAGTTCATGTGCGTGTAAAGGCAGGCATCCAAATACTTTTGGTAATATAGTGTAGCTGCAGCCCTATGAACCTTCTGCTGTGCAGCTTCTCTGCGGTGAAGGCTCCCAAATCCTTACTGGATGATTTCAGTTCTTATTGATGTGGTTAGTACCATCTTAGGTATGGAAGTGCAGCATGTTGCTTCAACAAGTGATGTTATTAGTCTAAGATCTTTGAGAGGCTCCAAGGCAAAACCTTTCTAGCACGCACCTAGTTCAAAGCTTTCTGAACAGAGCCTGGAAAACAAACTTTTTTTACACCTCCTAAATGTTTTCCAGACAGATATCTGTTTGATAAGGCCCTTATTAAAAAGTTTGCTTTCTTTAGCGTACATCACGGGACACAGAACCACAGTAATATGGGTTTTATGACATCTTCAGGTAATGGAAACTGGCACACCCTAAACAGGAAGTTCAATTCCCCCTACAACCCCTCCCCTTACCGGGAGTACCTCCAATTTTTTCGCCAGTGTCTTAGGTGTTGGTCACGAGTAAAGATGTGCTTTGCTGAGCTCCACTGGAATATTCCTTACTGGGGCAAGCCATGCAACCAGATCCATTCAAAGTGTCTTTTCCAGACCGAATTGGATGGTACCCGGGTCTCGCATCTGAAGAAATGAGGTTTTACCTGTAATGCTTCTCTTTTTAGAGAGCTGGACGCCAGGATCCAGTATTTGGTTTTTTCAGCCATATTCCTGGTGGGGTGCTTTTTACAGGCCCAGGGCTGTGGATCCTCCGATAAAATGGGGGTCCCAGTCCCTGAAGGTTTTTTAACGGAGCCCACCATGAGAGGTGAAGATTGGGTCTGTTACCACAGAACCCTGCAGCTGGATAAGGTAAGGGAGATTCCTAAGGAATTTTTCTAATTCTTGTGGGTTTTCTCCTTTTAACCACTTACTGGCCACTGTATATATACGTCATTACTTTAAAGATGGATATCTCGGTAACGGCAGCAGCTGCTGCCACAACCGAGGTATCCATCTTTAGGGCCGGCGGTTCTGTACACGATAATGGTGGTCTGTGCAGCGGGTTCGCCGCGAGATCACCGTTCTTGGCGGCGGGAGAGGTGCCGCCGCTCTCCCGCGCCTTCCGCCGCTTACCGGAGCCGTCGGTAGCGGTGGAGGCGATCGGGTCCTTTCCTTTCCTCAGTATGGAGACGAGTGAGGCTAAGATGGCGCCCACCCGTCTCCATACCATAGGACGGCCGGAGCGTCATCATTACGTCAGCTCCGCCCACTTCTCTTAAAGGCACATTTTTTTTGTGTCATTTTTTTTTTTTAAACGACTTTTTTTTCTAAATATGAGATCTGAGGACTTTTTGACCCCAGATCTCATATTTAAGAGGACCTGTCATGCTTTTTTTCTATTACAAGGGATGTTTACATTCCTTGTAATAGGAATAAGTGATCCAAATTTTTTTTTTTTTTAAACAGTGAAAAAATAAATAAAATAAAGTAAAATAAAGTAAACACTGTACCCAAACAAATTTTTTATCATTTTGTTCCCACAAATAGAGCTTTCTTTTGGTGGTATTTGATCACCTCTGCGGTTTTTATTTTTTGCGCAACAAATAAAAAAAGACCGAAAATTTTGAAAAAAAACAAGTTTTTCTTTGTTTCTGTTAAAACTTTTTTGTAAATAAGTACGTTTTCTTCTTCAATGACGGGCACTGATATGGCTGCACTGATACGGCGGCACTGATGGGCACCGATGAGGTGGCACTGACGGGCACTGATGATGGGCACTGATAGGCGGCACTGATGGGCACTGATAGGTGGCACTGGTATGCGGCACTGATGGGCACTCATAGGTGGCACAGATGGGCACTTATAGGCGGCACTGATGGGCACTCATAGGTGGCATTGATGGGCACTCATAGGTGGCACTGATAGTTGGCACAGATGGGCATGGATGGGCACTGATAGATGGGCACGGATGGGCACTGACAGGTGGCATGAATGGACACTGATAGGTGGCACTGATGGCACTGCTTGTTTGCAGTGATGCCCCTAAGGGTGGCATTGCTGGGCATCACTGCAACATAATGGTGCCAATCAGTGCCCATTTGTGGGCACTGATTGGCACAGATTTGGCACACTGGGCACATGTGGATGGCCATGGGGTACATACCTGGCCATCCACATGTTGCCCCTTCCCTGGTGGTCCTAGTGGCGATCCCTGGTGGTCCAGTGTGGTGATCTGCGGGGGGGCTGCGCTGATAAACAATCAGCGCAGACCCCCCCTGCCAGGAGAGCCGCCGATCGGCTCTCCTCTAATCGCGTCTGTCAGACGCGAGTGAGGAAGAGCCGATCAACGGCTCTTCCTATTGACAGCGTGATCAGCCGTGATTGGACACGGCTGATCACGTGGTAAAGAGCCTCCGCCGGAGGCTTTTTACCAAGATCAGTGTAGCGGTGTGTCAGACTGACACACCGCTCCACCGATCTCCGCGATGCGCGCCCCCGGGGGCGCGCTGCGGCATGTTATCCTGCTGGACGTCATATGACGTCCAGTCAGGAAAACAGAACCACTTCCCGGACGTCAATCCGCTATAGGGCGGGCGGGAAGTGGTTAAACATGTAAACACCTAAAATCCAAAACGAGGCTGGTCTTTAAGTGGTTAAGTAAATGTTGTCATGCCTATAGTCACCACCAGGGGCTGTCGAGCACGTACCTGATTCCATGCTTGTCAGTCCCGCTCTGTGTACAAGCTGCACGCTTCCTCCGGCCCAGGCTCCAGGTAAAGTCATGGGAAAGGGGGGTTCTTTTCTCCCAGGAATGTCCCCTCACCTGGATAGCTTTCCTCCAGGCAGAGGGAGCATGGCATTAGACGGCGGTGTGCCGCGCCGCCACCATTATGGAGGTTCCCAGGTTCGGCAGTCCTCCTCCATGAGGTCCGGTCAGGATTGGAGCCCGCTCACGCAGTAAAACTTTCTATTTTAAAATAGATGAGGGAGGGGGCGGGGCTTATCGGCGTTGGTGTGCTTCAGCGTCCAACGCGGGCTGTATAGCTATAAAATGCACCTTTTTCAGGTGCATACAGCTAGGATGGACACAGAGCGGACCGGTGGCATGTGAGTGGGTGACACAGGCATTCCCAGGCACATTTAAATAAAGCATCAGGCTAAGCTTAATAGCAGCGGCAGTTGCTGGACTATTGCTTAGCAGTGGGTGCATTTTTTGGTGGTACCTCTGCGTTTGTGCTCAGCACTATGACCAGAGGAGGTGGTTCAAATGCCACAAAGACAAAGGACACAAAGGGGTCACCCTCAGGTCCTAAGGACCCTCCCTCTGCAACACCATCCCGTACTAAGGAGGTTGGTCAGAGTGAGTCATCGGGGGCTGCAATTGCTTCCAACACTTCAGCCCCTGTCTATATAACTGAACAGGTTTTCTCCTCAGCTATGAGTGGTTTAGAGGAAAGATTTGTGGCTTTAATCACATCTTAACAGAGTGGAAGAAAACGCATTAGGTCCCCTTCTACCACCCAGGATCCTCAAACGGAGGAACTGTGGGAGGGGGAAGATGAATCCCCCTTATGGGACTGTGAACAGGCTGATGATTCCTCTTCCAAAGAATCAAGTGGGGAAGGACCTTCTTCAGCTTCACATGCTGAGAAGCTGCTGGTGCATTTTCTTACTGAAATGGTCCGCTCCACATTTAAGCTACCCTTAACGGAGTCGGTTGAAGAGCCCACTTCCTGTTTGGGTTCACTAAAGCCTCCGCAAGCCTTGCATGCCTTTCCTGTTCATTCATTACTAGAAAAGCTTATGTATTCTGAGTGGAATCACCCAGATGAAAACTTTTTAGTAGGTAAAAAATGCTTAACACTTTATCCTATGGAGGAAATATTTACTAAGATGTGGAGTATACCAGCAATTGATGCTGCTATATCCTCTGCAAATAAAAGTTTGACTTGTCCAGTTGACAATGCGCAAATGCTTAGAGATCCAACTGATAAAAAATTGGAATTCCTGTTAAACATTTTCTCCCTGGCAGGTTCAGTGGCTCAACCTGCAGTGGCGGCAATTAGGGTATGTCAGTCCTTGAGAGACCATTTGAAACAGGTACTCAAGGTGTGACCTGAACAGCAGGCCCAGGAATTAGCTGAGCTGCCAGCAGCTTTGTGCTTTGCAATTGACGCAATCAGAGATTCTATTCTTCAAACCTCTCACCTTACGCTTGGGTTAGTACATATGCGTAGAATCTTATGGTTAAAAAGTTGGTCAGCCAAAGCGTCATGCAAAAATCTCCTGGCTGGTTTTCCTTTCTGCGGTGAAAAGCTGGGGAGGATTTGGACAAATATATCCAAAAAACATCAAGCGGGAAAAGTACCCTTTTGCCAGTTAAGAAAAAGAGTAAACGTCCCTCATTTAAACGGGCTCTTTCTCCAATGCCAGGGGCATCAGCCTCCAGGCAGTCGCAACGGCCTCCACCGTCGGGTTCAAGAGGTAAACCTCAGGGTCAACCCCAGGGACAAAAGAAGTCCTGGGGGAAAAAACCTGCAAGACAGAACCCTATAGCCTCTTTATGAAGGGGCGCTCCTGCTCGCTAGAGTGGGGGGAAGACTTCTGCAGTTCTCAAAGGTCTGGCAGGAAGAATTTCGGGACAGATGGGTGGTTTCCACAATAGCTCTAGGGTACAAACTAGAGTTCCGAGAATTCCTGTCTCAGGTCAAATGTCCCCAAAGATCCAGATAAAAAGAAGTCTGTTTCTAGCGTTAGACCGACTTTTGACGCAAAAAGTGATCATGGTGGTTCCTGTGGAAGAGCAGCGTTCAGGGTTTTATTCAAACCTTTTCACAGTACCAAAGCCAAATGTGGATGTCAGACCCATTCTGGATCTCAAAGATCTAAACCGGTTCCTGAAGATTCGCTCTTTTTGCATGGAATCAATCCAATCAGTAGTCTCCATCCTAGAAGGAGGAGAGCTTCTGGCATCAATCGACATCAAGGATGCATACCTGCACGTACCTATTTTCCCCACTCACCAGAAGTATCTGCATTTCAAATTAGAAGGACTTCATTTTCAGTTTGTAGCCTTGCCTTTCGGTCTAGCTACTGCACCTCGGGTGTTTACAAAACTTTTAGCCAGATTAAGGACTCAGGTTACAACAATAATAGCATACCTGGACGACCTGCTCTTAATAGATCGGTCGGTAGTCCG
Source organism: Aquarana catesbeiana (assembly GCF_042186555.1). NCBI lineage: Eukaryota > Metazoa > Chordata > Amphibia > Anura > Ranidae > Aquarana > Aquarana catesbeiana. The sequence continues at coordinate 439,781,268 of NC_133327.1, read as the reverse complement.
CTTGGACTAAAGCGTAGTCACCACAGTCAACTACCTGGAATACCTAGGTTGGGTCATCAACCTAGAGAAATCTTCTTTAAAGCCAGTAAGAAGATTGGAGTACTTGGGTGTGGTCATAGATACAGCCCAGAAGAAGGTGTTTATACCCCAGGCAAAGATCAGCGCCATAAAGGAGCTGGTCCAAGGGGTCAGGGCAAAGAAGGGTCCTTCCATTTGCCTTTTTATGAGGTTGTTGGGGAAGATGGTGGCTTCATTTGAAGTAGTTCCCTATGCTCGGTTTCATTCAAGACTGCTGCAAAACAGTATCCTATCAGCCTGGAACAGGAAGGTTCAGGCACTAGATTTACCAATGCGTTTGTCACCAAAAGTGCGCCAGAGCCTCAGTTGGTGGAGGATATCCGAGAATCTGCAGAAGGGGAAATCCTTCTTACCGGTTACCTGGAAGGTGGTAACAACAGATGCCAGCCTTTCAGGTTGGGGAGCAGTCCTGGAAGAAGCGTCTGTCCAAGGGAAATGGTCCAGAACCGAAAGGACCTTGCCCATCAACGTTCTAGAGATTCGGGCAGCGCGTCTAGCCTTAAGGGCCTGGACATTCAGGTTGCAGAATTCTCCTGTCCGGATTCAATCCGACAATGCCACAGCAGTGGCTTATATCAATCACCAAGGGGGCACCAGAAGTCAGGCAACCTAGGGAGAGGTAAACCATATCCTAACCAGGGCAGAAAAACGTGCCGTGCATTTCGCCAATCTTCATTCTAGGGGTAGAGAACTGGCAGGCAGACTACTTAAGTCGCCAGCAGCTGTTCCCGGAGGAATGGTCCCTTCACCCAAACATATTCCTGGCTATAGGCCAAAGATGGGGGAACCCGGATGTAGATCTGTTTGTGTCCAGGTTCAACAACAAGATTGACAACTTTGTGTCAAGAACAAGGGATCCACTCACATTCGGAACAGATGCGTTGGTGACCGCATGGGATCAGTTCTCACTGATTTCTGCATTCCCTCCTATTCTGCTGCTACCTCGACTTCTTAGCAGGATCAAGCGGGAAAGGAAGTCTGTAGTTCTTGTGGCCCAGAAGATCTTGGTATGCAGAAATAGTAGATGGTGGTAGGGGCCTTGTGGACCCTACCGCCACGTCCGGATCTGCTGCCGCAGGGACCGGTGTTCCATCCTACTTTACAGGCGCTGAATTTGACGGTTTGGCTATTGAGACCTACATTCTAAGGAATCATGGGCTTGGCTTTCAGGCTCAGTGATACCTACCTTGATTAATGCAAGGAAGCCAGCTCCCAGAGTCATTTATTATAGAGTCTGGAAGGCATAGGTTTCTTGGTTGGAATCCTAGGAAGTATGTCATAGGTAGGATTATTGCCTTTCTGCAAATAGGGCTAGAGCTGAAACTGGCCTTGAGTACTATCAAGGGCCAGGTCTCAGCCTTATCAGTATTGTTTCAGCGTCCGCTTGCTTCGCATTCTTTGATCCGGAAAGGAAAAAATATGGAATCGCCCTGTAAATTTTCATTACAAACACTAACACCTGCATCAGATTAAATCTGCTTGTTAGTATGTAGGTAAAAAGGAGTGATCACACCTTGGAGAGCTGTTGCAACAAGTGGACTGACATGAAGCATGGCTCCAACACCAGAGATGTCAATTGAAAAAAAGGAGAGGATTATCAAACTCCTTAAAGAGGGTAAATCATCACGCAGTGTTGAACAAGATGTTGGTTGTTCACAGTCGGCTGTGTCTAAAATATGGACCAAATACAAACAACATGGGAAGGTGGTTAAAGGCAAGCATACTGGTAGACCAAGGAAGACATCAAAGCGTCAAGACAGAAAACTTAAAGCAATATGCCTTGAAAACAGAAAATGTACAACAAAACAAATGAGGAACAAATGGGAGGAAACTGGAGTCAACATCTGTGACCGAACTGTAAGAAACCGCCTAAAGGTAATGGGATTTACATACAGAAAAGCTAAAAGAAAGCCATCTCTAACGCCTAAACACAAAAAAACAAGGTTACAATGGGCTAAGGAAAGGCAATCGTGGACTGTGGATGATTGGATTTCTGTCTTGACGCTTTGATGTCTTCCTTGGTCTACCAGTATGCTTGCCTTTAACCACCTTCCCATGTTGTTTGTATTTGGTCCATGTTTTAGACACAGCCGACTGTGAACAACCAACATCTTGTTCAACACTGCGTGATGATTTATCCTCTTTAAGGAGTTTGATAATCCTCTCCTTTTTTTCAATTGACATCTCTGGTGTTGGAGCCATGCTTCATGTCAGTCCACTTGTTGCAACAGCTCTCCAAGGTGTGATCACTCCTTTTTACCTACATACTAACAAGCAGATTTAATCTGATGCAGGTGTTAGTGTTTGTAATGAAAATTTACAGGGTGATTCCATATTTTTTTCCTCAGAATTGAGTGATTCCATAATTTATTCCCTGTTCTATAAATCTAACTGTTACTGGCCACCACAATTATTTTTCTTGATTTCTTTTAGTGTTTCTTAAAGCCAGAAAGTTTCCATTTGAAATGCCTTTAGTTTTTGGCCATGTCTGTGATCTGCTTTTTTTTCTACAACAATAAACAACTGAAGGAACATCCTCGGGGACTGGTGATTCCATAATTTTTGCCAGGGGTTGTAGATCTATGTTTAACCCAACCATGTTTGAAGCTGTTTACTGTCTCACTACCTCTGTTGGTAGTTTTATTCCAATCATCAACTACCCTTTCTGTAAAATAATATTTTATTTTACATCTAGAAATAGTAAACTGCAGTCTCCATTGCTTTGACCAACCTCCCAGCAATGCCAAATCATGTTCTATGTTAGACACCTCCAGAGATATCAACCCTATTGCACACCTTTGTGTCGTCAGCAAAAAGACATACCTTACCCAACAAACCTTTAGTTATATCACTTACATATAGGTTAAATAGAACAGAACCTGGTATCTGTCCTTTAGCCAGCTGCATATCTACTGAACCACCCAAGGATTAAGTCCTAGCTTGTACAAATTTTGTATTAGATCATTATGTGGCACTGCTAAAATCAAGATATGCTATGTCCACAGCACCACCCTGGTCCAAAACACTGGTAATATAGTCCAAAAAATTCAAACAAATTAGTCTGACGTGATCTGCCCTCAGTAAAGCCATGTTGCTTTGTGTCCAGCAAGTTGTGTATTTTTAGGTGATTAATTATCTTTCTTTTCAGGAGTGATTCCATTAACTTGACTACAATTAATGTTAAACTCACTGGCCTGTAATTTCCAGTTTCTACCTTGTTGCCCTTCTTGCGGTTAGGTATATTTGCTGTCCACCAGTCATGGGAAACTTCTGTTAGAAGAGATTGACTAAAAAGAGCCGTTAATGGTCCAACAACTATATCTCAGTTATCTTAGAACTCTGGGATGAATACCATCAGGGCTCATTGCTTTATTAAGCTTTAACCTAGCCAGTACCTCTGTCTCCAGAAATCCTAGAAATGAGCGATCATTACTAGAACCAATATGATTCTCCAGCTTGTTATCGATAGTACAATACATTTCTGAGAAGACTGAACAGAAGAAAATGTTTAACCACTTCCTGTCCGGCCTATAGCAGAATGACGGCCAGGCGGTGGTTCTGTTATCCTGACTGGGTGTTATATGACATCCAGAAGGATAACCTGGCCGCGGGGGGCACGCACCGCGGCGATCGGAGGTGCTGTGTGTCAGTCTGACACACTGCATCTCTGTGGTATGGGGCCTCTGACGGAGACTCCTTGCCACGTGATCAGCTGTGACCAATCACAGCTGATCATCGCGTGAACCAGGCATTCCTCAGTTTTCGCTGAGAGAGAGACGATCAGCGGCTCTCCCTGTCAGAGAGGGAGTCTGTGCTGATAATCAGTACAGCCCCATCAGCTGCCAGTCAGTGCCCTATCAGAAATGGATGTCAGTGCCCAGCAGTAACACCTATCAGTGCTGCCCATCATTGCCACCTGTCGTGTCAATCAGTATCGCCTGTCAGTGCCAGCTATCAGTGCCACCTAGCTGCCCATCAATTCTACATATCAGTGCCCGTCAGTGAAGGAGAAAACTAAATTTTATAACCGAAATGGAGAAAAACTTTTTTTTTTTTTCAAAAATTTGGGTCTTTTTTAGTTTGTTTAACAGAAAATAAAAGCCCCAGTGGTGAGCAAATACCACTAAAAGAAATCTCTATTTGTGGGAAGAAAATGATAAAAATTTAGTTTGGGTGCAGTGTTGCATAACCGCACAATTGTCATTCAAAGTGCGACAGCGCTGAGTGCTAAAAATTGTCCTGGGCAGGAAGGGGTGAATGTGCCTGATACTGAAGTGGTTAAATGCTTTGCTACATCACGGTCTCCCTCAACATATGTGTTGTGCCCAGTTTTCATTTTAGCGATGTGATGTACCTAAAAAAAGATTTTATCTCCTTTCTTAATAGACTTAGCAATTTCCTCCTTTCTGTGCTTTTGCAGCACTGATAATGTGTTTGGTTATTTTTATACTCCTCTCTGTCAGCTACACCTCCCGTTTCCTTGAATCTTCTATATGCTATTTTTTTCCTTTACCATCTTTCTTACCTCTTTATGGAACCATATTGTTTTTTTCTTCCGTTTTATTCTTACTAACTTGCCTATAATCAAATTGCTTCCAGGTTGGTAGACGTTAATAGTGTCCACTGATTATTCCTGTCATTTTTTCCAACCTTTAAGTTCATTTTTTAGAAATGTCCCCATTTCAGCAAAATTTGTCCTTTTTAAAATCTAAAACTTTTGTTTTTGTATATGATTTTTTAGTTCTTGATTTAATATCAAACCAACGACCTTGGTGATCACTAGAACCCAAATTCTCTCCCAACTCAACATAACAGTTGATCCCCATTTGTCAGTACTAGGTTTAGAATTTGATCACCTCGGGTTCGGCTTTTAACTAGCTGTTTTAGAGAAACCCTATTCAGTGCTTCCATTGCATTCCTGCTTGTAATAGAAGTTTGAGAATGCTAGTTAATGGCAGGCATGTTTAAGTCACCCATAATCAAAACCTAAAAAGTAAAAAAAAAATGTTTTTTTTTTTCCAAAATTGTCGCCCTTTTTTCATTTATAGTGCAAAAAGTAAAAACCGCAGAGGTGATCAAATACCACCAAAAGAAAGCTCTACTTGTGGGGAAAAAAGCATGCAAATTTCGTTTAGGTACAGCATTGCATGACCATGTAATTGTCAATTAAAGCGATACAGTGCCAAATTGTAAAAAGTGCTCTGGTCAGGAAGAGGGTAAAATCTTCCGGGGCTGAAGTGGTTAAAGGCAGTTCTTTACATATACCCAGTGAAACCTCAGATGATGCACAGAAACAAAACAAATCCACTTACTTTGTGTCTGCTTATCTCTCAGTTCTGAAAGGCAGGGGTGGAAATCTGAAGTTTCACACTGCAGAGCTCAGTGAGAAAAGCTCTGAGCCCTGATTGGAGGGAAGGACACATCCGGGAACATGCACAGCTGTGGCTGTCAATCTCAGGCAGTATGCTAGAGCCCCCCCCCCCCCCCCCCCCCTTTGTCTATTATCTCTTGGAGTCTGGAAAAGCTTAGATAAGAGAGGAACAAGGCAGCCAAAAGAAATCACACTCAGTGCTTTGGATTGAGACAACACAGTTAAAAGGGATGTGTTTTGTTCATATTTCACATCTGAGGTTTACAACTATTTTAAAGCAGTATTGAAACCCAAACTAAAAAGATAATATATTGCAACTTACCAATCATTAGATGTTGTGGCTGCACAAGTTTTCGTTTGGCTTTTCTCCCTCGGTTCTCACCCGGTGATATGGCCAGTAACACACATCCTGTATTAAAGTTCCCCCACTCTGGATGAAGGAACATATGAGCATCTTTTGGAAGCAGCATTGCCAGTCTGGGGGCAAGGGAAGTGTTAGATGTACTAGCAGATTTAGAAACACTAACAAATTAAAGCCACACTTTTCCCAGCTCACACTGCAGTTACAGCAATTTTTTTCTTTAGGGATAAAGGTTTTACATTAATAAATTAACAGACTTAGTTGCTGGAGCACCAGATGGGAATCCAGCTTTGGAGGAAAATCCTTAAAAAAAGCCTTACAACAGATGCCAACCTGAAGTGATGTGTAGAAGTCCTAAACACTGTGTCAGTGCAGGGAACTTGGATGCCGGAGGAATCTCAATCAACGTTCTGGAATTCTGGGTAATTTGGGGCTCCCTACAACGCTGGACCTCCTGACAGGAAGATCATCTGATCCAGAATTAGTTGGACAATATCGCATTAGTGACAAACATCCTCAGAGAGGAGCCAGACGTCTTGCAAAGGCAAAAGAGGTATAAAGGGTTCCATCCTGGATAGGTCTTCCATTCTGGCCTTGTCAGACTTTACATCCTGCTGATGACACCCAAATCTATCTCTACCCCTCAGCTCAAACCATCAGTCTTCTCAGGCATCACCAATTTACTAACAGACATTTTAGCCTGGATGTCACACCACTTCCTCAAAGTCAATTTATCCACAACTAAGCTCATATTTCCTCCCCTATGTGCCTCTTCCCCTGATTTCTCTATCAAAATCAACAGCTCAACTATCAACGCGTCCCCCCCATGCCAAAATCCAATATGTAATCCTGGACTCTGAACTATCCTTTCGGCCCCACATCCAATCATTGTCCAAAGCTTGCCGCATCAACCTCCACAACATCTCTAAGCCTTCCTAACCAGTGACACCACAAAGCTTCTAATTCACTCCCTGATCATCTCTCGTCTTGACTACTGCAACTCCCTCATTGGCTTACCTTTAAATAGCCTATCCCCCATTTAGTCTGTCATGAATGCTGCTGCCAAACTCATCAACTTTACAAACTGCTCAGTATCTGCTACTCCTCTCTGCCAATCCCTCTACTGGCTTCCGCTCTCCCAATAAATTAAATTCAAGATACTAACAACTTACAAAGCCATCCACAACTCTGCCCCCAGCTACATCAATAACCTTGTCTCAAAATACCAACCAAATCGTTCTCTTCGTTCCTCCCAAGACTGCCTGCTCTCTAGCTCCTTTTTCACTTCATCCCACGCTCGCCTCCAGGACTTCTCCAGAGCCTCTCCCATCCTCTGAAACGCTCTAACCCAATCGGTCTGACTATCTCTTACTCTGTCCACTTTCAGACAATCCCTGAAAGCTCATCTCTTCAGAGAAGCCTATCTGGCCCCCACCTAACAATTGTACATTTATTTTCTCAATCAGAACATCCCCCAAAGTTATTACATTTTGTACCTCTTGACCCTCCCTCTTAGATTGTAAGCTGTAACGAGGAAGGTGGGCTCTCTGTACTGTAATTGTACTGTCTGCCCTTATGTTGTAAAGCACTGTGTAAACTGTCAGCACTATATAAATCCTGTATAATAATAATAATAGTCCCAGGTATAGACAATTGGCAGACAGATTACCTCAGCTGGCAGCACCTGGACCTAGGGGAATGGTCCCTGCACCTGGATGTGTTTTCAGGACCTCTGTCACAGGTGAGGCATGAATGTGGACATCCCGGCCTTCAGGTTAAATGACAAACTGGGCAAGGTTGTTTCCAGATGCAAGAGATGCTCTGGTGGCTCCATGGGATAAGTACATCCTGATCTACACCTTTTCTCCTCTGAAACCCCTTCCTTGTCTACACAGGATCGAAATGGAGGGTATTTGGTAAAATTCCTAGCCCTGAAATAGCTGGTGTGGTACTCTGATTTTTTTAAATTCTTTATTTATATTTTCCAAATACAAAACTAAAATCTGTACATTGACATACATATAATACGAATCCTTCTCTAATAACCCTCTTCATACAAAATGCCCGCCCCCTCCCATCCCCACCCTGCCAGAATACTATAGTACAAATCAAAAACCTGATTTCCTCTCATAGTTCCCTTGTTTTATACCCATTTAAACTTTAACCAGTAATCTCCTCCACATAACTCCATGTATTCTTAAACCTCTGCCACCCTGCCCATTTGTCTTTTTGTTTGGCCCCCTCATCAGGTTCTGATTCAGTACCCTCCACGCACTCCATACTGTAAATTTAATTTACGCAGAACAACCATTCTCGAGTTTTAGGACTCTCAGACTCCTGCCATTTTTATGGGATCTGACTCTTAGCAGCGTCCAACAAAATGGGAACTATAGATGTTTGGTATTGCTTAATTGACTCCTCTGTCCCATGAAATAAACATGTCCATGGATCTTCCTGTATAGTCTTATTGGTAATTTCCTTTATTAAGTGTATAATTTTCTTCCAATACGCTTTAATGATGGAACACTCCCACCATATATGGGCCATTGTACCGATATTTTTACACCCTCTCCAACATTCCCCAGATTTCTCCGGCTGGAATTTACTAAGTTTGTCTGGTGTCACATACCACCCTGCTAGACACTTAAAATTTGTTTCCGTCTTCTTGATGTCGACTGAAGAGGTATGCATCATTTTCAAAATTTTTCCTAACATATGATTACTACATTGTGTCCCCAATTCCCTTTCCCATTTCTTGATATAGGGAGGCACGTCCAGTTCCTCTTTGGACATTAAAATTTTATACAGTCGAGAAATGATATTTCTAGATTTTTCTCTCTGACAGAGCTGCTCAAGCGGCCTATAATCTTCTTCACCTCTAATTGGTTTCGGAAGTTTCTCTACAAAATGCCACAACTGGATGTACCGCCATATATCAATTTACATTAGATCTGTCTCGGTTCTCAAATCGTGAAATGTGCGAATTTTCCCTTCTTTATTTAAATCTTTTAATTGTGTATTACCATTCTTAATCCAGTTCCCCCCCACCTCCCTCGTCCCTGGTTCAAAAAATGTATTATACTTCAGGTAAATCAAAGAAGAGTTATAATACCATTTATTTTGTGTGTGAATCTGATCCCATAATTTTAGTGTATTGAGTGTTAAATCAGATGTATTTGTGCTTAGTGTTCTGTATTTTGGGGGGTTCAATATAATGTGTCCTAAATGTGTGCTGCTCAAACTATATTCAATATTAACCCATCTCTTATCCGAGGCCTCCCTTGACCATTCCATAACCCGTGAAAGTGTCACTGAAATATAATATTTATTGAAATCCGGTAGAGCAAGCCCTCCCTGTTTTTTCCCCCTAGTCAAAACCTTATATGCAATTCGTGGCTTTTTGTTACACCAGACAAAGCTCGTAATTAGGCCTCGTAAGGCTCTCATATATAGCTGTGGGAGGGAAATTGGAAGCATCTGGAATTTATAAAGGATTTTCGGGGCCAGCATCATTTTTACTGTATTAATGCGTCCGATCCAAGAAAGGGGGCTCGTGGACATGTTTTTTATTTCTTGCTTGATTTGATCTAATAAGGGTATGTAATTTATTAAATACAATTTCTTCAGGGAGTTGGATAGTTTAACTCCTAAATATTTTATGTCCTTTCTCCAGGGAAAATGAAATTTCCTTGAAAGTTTTTCTTCCTGTTTGTCTATGTTGATGTTTAAGATTTCAGACTTGCTGAGATTCATCTTGAAATTTGAGATGTCGCCGTATCTTTTTAGAATCTGCAGCAGGTTTGGAATCGTAATCCTAGGGTTGGTAATATAGAAAAGGACATCGTCAGCAAACGCCACTAGTTTGTGTTCATCTGTTCCTATCCTTATCCCACTACAGTCTGGGTTGTTTCGAATAAACACCAGCAAGGGTTCCAGGGTTAAAACAAATAAAAAGGGAGACAATGGGCACCCTTGTCTGGTTCCATTCTCCATCTTGAATGGTCTTGAAAGGACTCCATTAACTTTAACGGATGTCGGCGGGTGGTTATATAAAATACTAACCCATGTGATAAATCTTGGGCCAGTGTTTTAATCATGAGTCCACCAGTCTACCCTGTCAAACGCTTTCTCGGCATCCATCGTCAGGAATAGAGCTGGGGACCCACCGGACTTGGTAGACTCAAGAAGGAGCAACGAACGCACTCCATTGTCCCTACCCTTTCTACCCGGAATGAAACCTACTTGGTCTGGGTGCACCAGAGTCGTCATTTTATCCTTCAGCCTGACCGCCAGAACCTTGGCATATAATTTGGTGTCCGCATTCAGGAGGGTAATAGGCCTATAGCTGGAGCACAGCATATTATTTTTTCCCTCTTTTAGTATCAGGGTAATAGTTGCAGATAGGGAATCATCCCCCATTACGCATTTGGTACCCAGATCGTTCCAGTAATGGCAGAGCTTTGGAACCAAAGTTTTTTTTATATTTTTTTTAAAAAAAAGTAGTAAACCCGTCTGGGCCTGGGCTCTTTCCCAAAGGGGAATCCTTTAATGCGGAATAGACTTCTGCTTCAATTATGGGTCTATCCATGTCAGTCCTGTCTCCCTCAGACAGCCCTGACACCCCTGCATCGTTCAGGAATTCTTCCACCTTCCTGTCCTCTATCTGTTCAGGGTGTCCCTTTTGTCCTACAGTGTAGAGTGCCTCATAGTACTTCCTGAACTCTTCTGCTATACCTTTAGTTGTAGATACTACCTTGCCCTTTTTATTTTGGATTTTCTCAATAAAGTTCAGAGCTCTTTTCCTTTTCAATAACCTCGCGAGGTGCTTGCTTGACTTATTTCCCCAAAAGTGTCTATCTCTTGTTATTTTATTTAGGGCCCTCCTCGAATCCTGTTCCATACAGTCCCTTAACTCCTCCCTTTTAATGGTCAGGTGGTGAAAGCTTTCCTGATGGTGTCCCTTATATTTTTTATGTTCTTGTTCCAGTAAGTGTATTTCCTCTATTTTCCCCTTCTTTTTAATCTCTCTTTTTTTTCCCTTACCCCGATAGATATAAGGATCCCTCTAATATATGCCTTGAAAGCCTCCCAAAGTGTAGAGGCAGCTATTTCACCTTTTTCATTAGCCTTAAAGAAACATTCGATCTCTTTCTGTACTATTTCTGCAGTTTTATCGTCTTTAAGTAAATTTTCATTTAGCTTCCATGATAATGGTTGTTTTTGGGGCCCCGGTAACCTAATCCTCATTGAGATCGGCGCGTGGTCCGATAGCGTGGTTATTTCTATTCTGGTTTCCTCCACTAAATCCAGTAAACTATGATCGGTCATAATATAATCTAGTCTTGAGTACGTCCCGTGCACAGGGGAGAAGGTGTAATCATATACTTTTGCATGCCGCACTCTCCACACATCCATAATGTGGCATTGATGCAGCTTATGCCCAATCTTTTTTAATTGGACCTTACTTGTCCCCTGTGCCCGGGACGTACTATCCAAAGAAGGATTAAGACAAAAATTAAAATCTCCTGCCAAGACTAACTTCCACGTCTTAAACTCCATCAGGTTGTCCAGCACCTGCTTTAAGAATACGGTCGGGTTTTTGTTCGGACAATAAACATTAGCGAGAGTGATTATTTTACCCCCCAGCTTACCCTTCAGAAAGAGATAGAGGCCCTCAGGGTCCGTCAATCTATTAATCAGAGTAAAACTAGCCGACCTTGAAAACCCAATTGCTACCCCCTTAGCTCTCCTTATGGGAGTATCACTATAAAACCAGACAGGCAATGCAGCAGAGTATAACCTAATATTTGTATCCAGGGCAAGGTGAGTCTCCTGAAGGAAAACCACATCTGCTCTATAATGATGTAGCTCTTTTACTACTTTGTGTCTCTTAACCGGAGAATTCAGGCCCTTAACATTGTATGATAAAAAGTTTAACTCTGTCATTTTTTTCAATCCATTAAGGGATTTTGTCTGCCTAGTATCAACAATCTTACAAAGGGAATTTGTACACATCCCAGCAGGATAGAAATCCACCCCCCCACACACCCTGAATCCCCCAAACTCCCCTCCCTCCATCCCCGGCCTCGGTCCGGCCCTGAGCCCGTAGCCGTGAATCACAACTGATCCCATGCCACGCGCTTCCTTACCCAGGGTGCGACTCTGACCGCTGCCACCAGTGCCCCCCCCGCAACAAGCGGGGAGGGGGGGAGGGGCAGGGACAGGTGATCCAAACCAATCCACGCCCTTCCCCGAGACCCCCCACACCAGCATCACATTTTACCTGTATTAATCCCCCCCCAGCCCCCCGCCATCCCAACTCATAATAATTATAATTTATAATTTGAGGAAGAGATAAACCCTATACCAATAAGCACCCCAATACTAAAACAAGATCCTCTCTGGAGTCTACAAAAGGGAAAAAAAAGGAAACAAAAAGAGAGTCCTTGCAACTTTTATCTAGGAATGTCCGGTACGGGAATGCCCAAATTTTCACAAAAGTCCTGGAGGTCTTCCAGGAACCTCAGCCTAATAGATCTTCCCGCTTTCAGGAGTACTAGGGATGAGGAAAATCCCCAACTATACTTTATGTTGGACTTTCTTAGTTGATCAAGCAGCGGTCTTAACTGTCTTCTCCGCGCCAGAGTTCCTGCTGATAGATCCGAAAATATTTGTAATTCCGTACTCTCAAAACAAACTGGGGGAGCTCCCCGAAGTCCTCTCCAGATTTTTTCTTTATCTTTGTATGAGTGGAATTTAATAATTACATCTCTGGGTGCATCCTGTCTCAGGTTTGGGGGCTTTCTAATCCTATGTACCCTGATTTGATCAAACCACTGACCGACACCCTGTGAGCTCTTCTAGATCGACTGGATCTTCTATCCCAAAGACAGGTTTACCACCCTGCTTCATGGTCGCTGGCTTTAACAGCATGGCTGTGTGGAAGCCCAAGTTTTGAGCGTTTTTGCACATGGAATACTTTGTTTATGTATTTCAAGGAACAAAGTTTTCACTCCAGAAAATATTTTGTGGGAGAAGCCTGACCTTTTAGCAATCTGGGCTGGATTAACGTTTAGCCCTGAGTACCATCAAGGAGCAAATATTGGCACTTGCAATCTTATTCCAAAGACTGATAGCATCCCATTCTTTGGTTAAGATTTACAGTATCTCACAAAAAGGGAGTACACCCCTCACATTTTTGTAAATATTTTATTATATCTTTTCATGTGTTAACACTGAGGAAATGACACTTTGCTACAATGTAAAGTAGTGAGTGTACAGCTTGTACAACAGTATAAATTTGCTGTCCCCTCAAAAAAACTCAACACATAGCCATTAATGTTCTAAAACGCTAGCAACAAAAGTAAGTACATCCCTATGTGAAAATGTACAAATTTGGCTCAATTAGCCATTTTCCCTCTCCGGTGTCATGTGACTCGTTAGTGTTACAAGGTCTCAGGTGTGAATGGGGACCAGGTGTGTTAAATTTGGTGTTATCACTCTCACATACTGGTCACTGGAAGTTCAACATGGCACCTCATGGCACTGAACTCCCTGAGGATCTGAAAAAAAGAATTGTTGTTCTACATAAAGATGGTGAACCTTGGCACCCCAGATGTTTTGAAACTACATTTCCCATGATTCTCAACTACACTGCAGAGTGCATGAGCATCATGGGAAATGTAGTTCCAAAACATCTGGGGTGCCAAGGTTCGCCATCACTGCCCTAGGTTATAAGAAGATTGCCAAGATCCTGAAACTGAGCTGCAGCACAGTGGCCAAGACCATACAGCGGTTTAACAGGACAGGTTCTACTCAGACAGGCCTCGCCATAGTCAAGCCAAAGAAGTTGAGTGCACATGCTCAGCGTCATATCCAGAGGATGTCTTTGGGAAATAGACGTATGAGTTCTGCCAGCATTGCTGCAGAAGTTGAAGGGGTGGGGGGTCAGCCTGTCAGTGCTCAGCCCATACACCGCACGCTGCACCAAATTGATCTGCATGGCTGTCGTACCAGAAGGAAGGCTCTTCTAAAGATGATGCACAAGAAAGCTTGCAAACAGTTTGCTGAAGACAAGCAGACTTAAGCCTCGTACACACAATTGGATTTTCCAACGGGAATTGTGTGATGACAGGCTGTTGGCGGAAAATACGACTGTTTGTACGCTCCATCGGACAATTGTCGGCTTTTATGCGGATAAATGGATGGCAGGCTTTAAAATTTTCCACGGATAACAGTCTGATGTTGGATTTTCTGAGCTTATGTACACAAGTCCGTTGGACAAAAGTCCAAAGTACAAACACGCATGCTCGGAAGTAAGGACGAGATAGAAGCGGTCGGTCTTGTAAAACTAGCATTCGTAATGGAGAATTCACAATTGTGACGCGGAAAATTATGAAATCTCAAAATGCAGAGCACATTCTCTTCTTTATAATGAGATAATAATGAAGCTGCTTTGCTGATGATACTGTCAGAGTTCTGCCAAACGTATTTAATAAGGCTTTTTTATTCTAGTGATAAAGAATAATTTTTATTTTATTTTATTTTTTTTTTTTTTGGGTCAAGTTACCACAAACACCATTATCCCATAGTTTTTAAGATCAAAGATATATCTATGTTTGCGTCCCTTGTTAATTTTACATTGTATTTTTTAAATAAACCTGCCTACTCCCAAACTGTCATTTTAAGTAAAACACATAGCCAAGTATTTTTCAAATTCGTTTTTTTTAATTTAATAGGTAGCACAAGAAGGTCCTATAAGAAATCAAGAGGAATGCAGTGATGGAGAAACTGTTGGAATTGGTGAAGCCTTTGTACCCCAGGGCAGACCTCAATTATGCGAAGAGCAAAATTGGGAACCTGAGGAGTACATTTAATAGGGAGCACAAGAATGTCCTGGACTCCAAGAGATCGGGAGCAGCAGCAGATGACCGGTATGTCCCCAGGCTGTGGTATTACCACAGCCTGCGGTTTTTGACAGACCAGACCGAACCCAGGCCATCGCTGTCAACACTCCCTACCACATCGGCTGAGGCCATTTTTTTCTTGTGCGTTATTCAAGAAATAAATTCAAATAAATTAGACATGTTATCTGCCATCCAAATCAAAATTAAATTACTTAAGCAAAAAGTGCATTCTCTGCATACAAAAATAAATAAAGTATAACAACTAAAATCATAATTTAAAACAAAAAAAAGCAAATTAGTAATTGTATGGCTGAAAATCCCCAGCCCAGTGGGCTTGTTGGGGGTCTTGGGGCTGGAATTGCCAATGTCTGCCATGCTGCTGTGGTGGGAGGGGCTGCTGTGGTGGGTGGGGTTGCTGTGGAGGTGGAGCATCCAAATTCGAGATATGGGTTTTGGAGGAAGTTTGTCCCCTCCCCCTTGTTGAGGAGCTGCAGGATTAGTTCCTCGCACATCCTCCTTTGCTCCCCATCCATATCTCGTAACTTATTAGTTGTCAGACAGCCAAATGCCTCAGCTGCATCTGGGGCCGTACTGATTGCAGTTGTAGTTATCATCATTCTATTTTTGGATACAAATATGTTCAACAATGCTATACCTGGGTCAAGCTGGGCTCCTCCACATTTTCATCTTGTGTTTAAGGACCAGCATGGATCTCAGGAGCTTTAGCCTCATCCGATGTGGATGGGAGTGTTGAGAGTGATGGCCTGGGTTGGGTTTAGTCGGACAAAAAAATGCAGGCTGTGGTAACACCACAGCCTGGGGACATATCATCAGCTGATGCTCCTGATCTCTGTGATTCCTGCACCTTCTTGTGCTCCCTATTAAAATGTACTCCTCAGGTTCCCAATTTCGCTCTTCACAAAATTGATGTCTGCCCTGGGGTACAGAGGCTTCACCAATTCCAGAAGTTTCACCATCGCTGCCTTCCTCTTGATTTTATTAGAGTAATCCCTACTCTTTATCTTCCAGAGACAGGGCAGCTCCCGGTCTTTAAATTGAGGCAAAAAGTCAGGGGCAGTGAATTTATCCACCATGATAAATTATCAGATGCCTGCAAGACAGAACACAAGACAAACCATAATGTCAGGCTTAACTCATAATCTGGTCCCAATATAGGCCTCAATCTAAGCAGTATAGTCCACTAACCACAGATGCCCCAATTTACAATTGTACCTTCGTTTTAGGGCTCCTTTCGTGTGTTGGCGATGTTGATCGTTCGTCCTCCACTCCCACATCGTTCCTATGGCTGTTACATCGACCCTGCGTTATGGCTTTATATACACGCGTAAAACTCCGCTCTCAGTGCGTCATGCCGCTGGGGCGTGATCATCTTTCTTCTGCATGCGACACACGGCAGAACATTCTGGAGTGACAACATGGCGGATTCTGGGAATTCTAGGCAGGCCCACGGTGGTGGAGCTTATAGGAGGCACAAAGCAACCCCCATGAGCAAGGGTGAGCCGATGGAGATGGTGCGCATCCTTGAGAAGCACAACTAAGACTGCAAGCTGTTCAACTACGAAAGGCCCAACAGCTGAAAGAACCTAATTTTTTAGAAGATCATCGCTGTTTTGGAGGAAGAGTTTTCGGTGCAACGAACAAAGGACCAAATCTGAAAGCGATGGTCTGATCTAAAGCACCGCGAGCAAAAACAGATGGAGTCCATCCATCACATAATCAAAAAAAGTAAGTGATATTTGTATCTAACCAATATGTATATGTGTAAATTAGCTGTCTGTATATGTGCTTTCTCCAAGTAGGTCTTGAAAAATCAAGTTAATGTTTTCTCTAATCTTTGTCTGAATTAGTTTTTAAAGATGAAGTTAAATATAAAGCAGATAGGAACATTCCTTTTCTTTGGGGGGGGGGGTTGCCATTTATTTTTTAAACTATTTTTTTATGTTCTTTCAACAGGGAGGCACAAAAAAATGATGCTACAGACAAGCCACCAGAGGGGACGAAGGGAGGCTACCCTCGCTCGGGCCCCAACAGGGGAGACAACAAGACTATCTTCCCCCCAAAATCATAAGTGTCAACTTCAAACACACTCATTTAGCCACCGACAGGGGTGATTCTAGGTGGGGCAAAGGCCATGGGCTTAGTGCAGAACTTAAGTGGTAAAGAACACTTTCTGGTTGCTGACTAGCTTATCAGTGCCCATTAATGCAGACTTGCCAGGGTAGACATGGGTAGAGGAGAGGCCCCAGGGATCACAGTCACACAGAGTCATGCCTGCTAGAATGATCCTCATATATCCCCTAACCCATAGGAGACAAGAGGGGTGGGGGGCAACTGCATGAGTTTTTCAATGTTGGCAGTGTTTGCCCTCTGTAAAATGACATCACCTTCCCTTTTCGATGCGTTTTTCTTGGAAAAAAAAACAGTGCAGCATGGTGGAGTCCACTAGTCAGGAGCAAACATTGTCCCAAATGCAAGGTTGGTCAACTAATGCAGCAAAATAGATGCTAGAAACAGATATGACTTGGGTGGCTTTATGAATGGTGTATTGTTTATTTTTACAGGAAAGTGAGTGTGGTCAGCTGAACCAGTTCCTGAGTTTGGGATATGTATCTTATGTTTTCAAACATGCCTGTTCAGCACCAAAAAAGCACAATAATGACAAACATAAATGTTTATACACCAAGATGTTGGTTTGTTATAAAACCTTAAAACGTACATGTGAATGTGCTTTGAGTAAAATGTTTTTTACTAAACAATGTGTGGCTTATTATTTCAATGCTCAATACCAGTGTATTTGTTAAGTTTGTTTAGTTATAGTGACAATGTGCTCTAAAATGTGGCCAACTCAGGTAATTTTATGGCCTCAAAGAAATTAAAGGAGTTGAAAAAGGCATAATGTTTTCAAACGTAATGCATTAGGTACATTAAGAACAAAAACATTGTGTGTATGTAGCAGACCCACAGCACAACGTAATAGTTAGCTGAAGAAGAGATTGTCATCACATGTAACAAATAAGGTACGTTTGCACTATTGTATAAAATGGCCAAAATAAAGGCCATTTGAGAACCTATTATACAGATAAGAAACACAGACAACAGTAGTTCAAATGAAATAGGAGTGTATTATGAGTGTATTATTCTAGATCAGCTACAGTTTGCTGCCAAGCCACTGCCCCTCTACCCACAAAATAATCCATGTATTTTTGCCAGATATCAAGCATTTTGTAAGGGCAACCCATCAGGGCCAGTTTCGAGAGCCGTCATCACACCCACTGATGGACGAGCTGCAGCCTCTTCAGCTGGGCCTGACACTGCGGGGTCCACATCAGTTGGCACTGAGGCAAGGTAGCTGCTAGCATTCCTCCATAAAAATATGTGGAGGATACAACAGCACAATACAAAATGGTTGATTGTATATTGTGCCAGGTTAATAGTTGTTAAAAACAGCCTGAAGCGACTGAAGAGGAGGCCAAAGGTGTTTTCGACCACCCTTCTGGCAAAAGTCCTATAATTAAAGATTCTCTGCTCTGGGGTGAGGTTCCTCTTAGGAAAGGGTTTCATAAGATGTTCCCCCAGAGCAAATACCTCATCTGCCACAAAAACAAAATTGAGGCCCTCAACATTGTGCTCAGCAGGTGGCAAATTGAGGGAGCCAGAACTCTGTCTGCATAATGACACCTCCATCTGAATTGCGTCCGTTCTTCCCAACATCCAAAAAACAGGAACTCATATGTTGCAGACACTACAGCTAGCAGGACTATGCTGCAAAAGCCCTTGTTAAAATAATATGAGCCCGAGTTGGGTGGTGGGACAATCCTGACATGTTTGCCATCAATAGCACCACCACAGTTGGGAAAATCCCACTGATGTTGGAACTGGGCTGCAACATCCTGCCATTGCTTTGGGTTGGAAGGAAACTGTGGAGTCAAAAAAGAAATAAGAAATTACTACTTTTGCACATAACATTGCAAGTAGATTTGACACAAACATTCTTGGCCAACATAAGTATAAAATTTGAGTATTTAAAGACCTGTAAGATCAACTTATCAGATTCCTCACCCCATTCAAAAAATGTTATGGTGGGGGAAGGTAATGGGTAGATGTTTTGGACAGATAACCCTCACCACTTCCATTAGAGCTGAATGCATAATGTGTGATACTTTGGACAGCCTCTCCTTACTTACACTGTTGGCAGCCCAGTGGACAGGTAATTAGTGTCATAATCCAAAAATATAATAGTAACAATAACTGTCAGTGCAGAATACAGTGTAGTATAAAATAAATTAAAGTAGTAGTAAGATCACTATTACTCGATGAGTATTGGAAGGGGGGGGGGGTCATGAGTTCCTAAGCACGGTAGTGGTAGTCCAAAAACACAGGTAGTAATGAGGTAATTAGGGCGGCTGCTGTCCTCAGAGAGCTGGCTCTGTATGCAGGAAAATAAGGGGAGAGAACAAAGGAAGCGCCACCTAAGTGCAGTATTAAAGCTGGTTTTTAATGGCACAATATACATAAACACTCACAAGAAGTAGATAGGGTACAGGCTCATCTGTGTATATTATCCTGGAGTCTCCTCGGATCCGCAAATGGTTCCTGGTCTGTGATGTTATGGTAGCCGGTCCTCAGCGCATCCTGTGGCCACAGGAGAAGACTCGGAACCAGCATGGAGCGCACAGAAGACCGATCATGGGGACACATTCGGAGGAGCTATTTACAGGAAGGAAGAGATACTAACAGGTGTTACCCTGAAAAATCTATATTTAAGATTTTTCATATCTCATAAATATGATGTGGGTTAAATAAGAGTTCTTTTCGACCAAGAGTAAAAGCTTCAAATATAATAACATTTATTAGGAAGCAGTTGAAAGTCTAGCTAATACACAATCATCTATCTATCGTCTTACCCCAAGGAAGAAAATATTAGGTTTAAATAAAGTATTTACATGAAGGAACACAGGGTATATTCATCAATACAGTAATCTACACACATATTTAGTTACAAGTAAAAGGGCATTCCTTTCCCATAATTACCCATCCTTACCCAAGTTCCTTTCAGCTTGCTGGTCTATCAGAAAGAGAGCGATACCTCCCCCTTGGCTCTGAGTATATCAAACCAGGCTGATGTCTCATTGGTTGGCCTAGCTTGGATCATGATTGGAGGGCTTACTCCATACGTCGGCCCCCTTTCATGCAAATCCTTGTGACTATGTTGGCCAAGTGTGTTAATTGCATTTCCCCATGAAGTTAGGTCCAATGCATATCCCAGCATGGCACCCTTTTAAAGGAGTAGGTGTAAAACAATGGAATTGGCTCTCCATTGTTTGCATATACAAGCCTTGGCTCACATTCTCTGCTCTTAGCAAAAGCTTAAATAAAAACCCTTTTTGCCCGGCTTTCATAGATGCCAGCTAAATGAAATATATTCATTATTACAATATTTTACAGTTATTAATGGAGATTTCACATACACTCATAAGGCAACACAGGCTACGCGCTCGGAGCTTCAGCTCCTTCTGTTGGCCTGGGGTGGGATTGGCTGCATGGTACTATTTATACGTCCGCGCTGTGGGACAACAAGTCACAGCGCGGACTATCTCAGAATGGCCATAAATGAATATACTTAGATGAGTACATCCTAATAAGTTGTGGCATGAGCTAAAAAGAAATATACAGCAAGCATATATACTATAATAAAAGTCTATGCACACATTAAAAGAGGCTAATAGTGTTTAACAATATGAAGACAACTGGAGGGCTAATTTTAAAGTCATATAGGTGAGATTATGAAACATAACGTGAAAATGCAATTAATAAAAATACAATAAAGATAAAAATAAAAATGAATGTAAAAAAAATATAAAAATACATATATACACCTCTTTTATTTTTTTATACATATATAAAAAAAAAAAATATATATATATATATATATATATATAAAATATATATATATATAAGAATGCATAAGAAACATACGTTGGTAATAAGAATACATACATGCAATAATACTAAAATTAAACTAAAAAAAATACCAATCCATGGATAAAATCAATATGTCATGGGTAGCACATTGATATATATAAAAGTAAAAAATTATAAAAAAAATACTTACTTAGGTTATACCTAAATGGAGGGAATGGTCATGCCTATATATGGCACCACTATACACACACATATATACATATCTATGTGCAAGAGCGTACATATCCATGCATGCGCAAGCACATATAGATGCACCTAAATATATACATGCGTCCAGCATGTTAGGAAAGAAACAAGGGGGAGGGGGGACACGTTGAACACAATGTTATCATTATTATCACTATGTGGGCCTTAGCATTACTGTACTTACTATGGTAGTGGATCATGTTAGTGATATGATGGAATGGGTCTGCTACAAAGAAAGGATGACATAACGATATTAATTAGAAAAGAAAAATGTACATGCATGTACACATATACACACATTCACATAAAGACATATGCAAACACATACTTGTGTCCATGGAGGGTCTCATGGGGCAAGGGAGGCTCACAAAACTGTGTGTACCTCGATGTTCTCATTCAACCCCCCTAGCGTCAAAGTACCTAAAGAATAAATCCAAAACTTTTCCTGCTAACACAGGCATTTGTATTATTCGGCTGCAGGAAATGACCCTGAAATTGACTCAATGACCCATACTCTAGGTCCAACTGTGGATTGGTTATGATGTATTAAAAAATGCTTAGGGAGACAATATACTCTGTGGAACAGTTGTAAAATTCTTTCATTGTATAATTTTTCCCTTTTACTGTGAAGGATTTTTGACCATGGTGAATAAATTTACATGTCAGGCAAAGAGGTTTTTTGCACTGATACATCCCCACTAGTGGGATGAGAACCGGGGCTGCAGAAATAGATTGGGTGGGTTTGATTTTACTGGGAGCGATTCGACTTATGATGTTTCTGGCCTTCCTATATGCTATTTTGGGTTTAATGGCAACTGCAGTCTTTAGATGAGGATCTTCGAGTAGGATGGACCAGTGGCTAGAATTTTTTCCATTTTCCTGTATTTGGTATGAAATTGTGTAATAAACCTTGTGGGTTGTTTGGCAGTTGGTGATGATGGTGTACGAGAATCAGTTGGCAGACTGCGATAATTCTTAAAAGCCTGATCTACTAATGAGATTGGGTAACCTTTGTCAGTAAATTTTTTAGAAAGGAGTTGGCCGTGATGGTCGTAATCTGTATCTCTAGTACAATTACGGCAAAGCCGACAAAATTGGCTACGTGGGATGTTACTGACCCATCTGGAGTGGTGGCAGCTATTGAAATGAATAAAAGAGTTCCCTGCTGTGGGTTTGATAAAATTTTTTGCGTATGTGACTTCATTGTCGTGACATAACTCTAAATCTAAAAAGGGTATTGGGATCGGCAACATGAGTGAATGAAAGGCCCAAAAGGTTTTCATTGCAATATTTTCATAAACCATGAAATCAGACCGAGACAGAAGTACAGTGAAATCACACTTGTGTAATAAAAAGTAAAAAGAACAAACGTAGTCAAAACATAGCCAGAGTTCAGTAAACGGAACGGATAGTCAGCCAAGCCAGAAGTCAGGGATCAAAGTAGTGGAACAGCAAGCAGGATCTGGAGCCAGAAGGGATGTCAGCAAAGCCAGTCTTTAAACAGGAACGCAGGAGATGTTTCTTGTGATGTTAAGGCAAAGGCAGAGACCCTCTGGACTGGATGGCTTAAGTATGCAGGACTGACGAGCAGGATATGAACAACAGCTGAGAAACTGTGCAGAGAGATGGGAGCTGGCAATTAGCCGACAGCTGAATGGCCAGCTCAGAGAAGGAAGGGCTGAGCTCAGCCCTGACAGTACCCCCTCCTCAACGCCCCCTCCCCCTCGGAGGACCACCAGGCTTGAGGGGAAAACTTTTATGAAAATCACGGAGAAGGACAGGGGCATGTACGTCCAAGGATGAGACCCAAGAGCGTTCCTCCGGACCATACCCCTTCCAATGCACCAGGTACTGTATGCGCCCACAGAACCTATGGGAGTCAACAATGGACTGTACTTCGTACTCCTCATGGTTCTCAACCTGTACACTGTTAGGACGTGGCACTGAGTTGGTAAAGCGGTTGCAGGCCAAAGGTTTTAATAAGGAGACATGAAATACATTCGAAATACGCATATTAGAACTAATGCATAAGCCACTGGGTTAATCCTGCGAAGAATACGGAAAGGCCCAATAAAACCGAGGTGCGAACTTCAGTGAAGGAACATGAAGTCGGAGGTTGTGAGATGACAGCCGGACCCTGTCCCCAACCTGGTAGGAAGGCGCAGGCAGGCGTCTGCGGTCAGCATGGAGTCTGTAACTATCATTAGCATGACGCAAAGCCTCCTGGACTTGTGCCCAAGTGGAACGAAGACCATGGGGATGCTCCTCTAATGCAGGAATACTCTGCAGAAAACAAACGAGTCAGCCAACATGGAAGGTTGGAAACCATAATGCGCCATAAACGGGGACAATCAGGAAGCAGAATTCAAGGCACTGTTGTGAGAAAACTCTGCCCACGGTAAGAGGTCTGACCAGTTGTTATGATGGTCAGAAATATAGCAACGTTGGAATTGCTCCAAGGACTGTTTGGCTAGTTCTGCAGCCCCATTAGACTGCGGGTGATACACAGAGATGAAAGCAAGCTGAATTCCCAATTGTGCACAAAAGGCTTGCCAGAACCGGGACACAAACTGACTACCCCTTTCCGAGACAATCACCTTGGGTAGCCCATGCAAGCGAAAGATCTCCCAAGCAAAAATGGAAGCCAGTTCCTTAGAAGTGGGCAACTTTTTAAGTGGAATACAATGACACATCTTTGAGAACGGGTCAACCACCATAAGGATAACTGTGTTGCCCTGGGAGTTGGGTAACTCCACAATGAAATCTATAGACAGGTGGGACCAGGGCCTCTCTCCATTGGGTGTGGGTTGTAGGAGGCCCACTGGAAGGTGTCGTGGAGTCTTACTCTGAGCACACACGGAACAGGCAGCTACGAAGGCTGTTACATCAGCACATAGACTAGGCCACCAGAATTGTTGGGAAATGGCCCAAATGAGTTGATTCCTTCCAGGGTGGCCAGCAGCCATGGGAGAATGGTAAGTCTGGAGCATGGCAGTACGGAGACTCTCTGGAACAAAGCAGCGGTCACAAGGTTTCTCAGGTGGAGCATGGACCCGAGCAGCAAGAATTTTGTCACCCAAAGAAGTGAGACTGGTGCGAACCGTAGCCAGAATACGATCAGGAGGAATCACAGGAACCGGAACCGACTCCAACTTGGAAGTGGAGGAAAATTGTTGTGACAAGGCGTCAGCCCTTACATTCTTAGTACCGGGTAAGAAAGACAATGAAATTGAAACTTGACAAGAAAGGAGCCCGTCACACCCTTCTGGGAGAGAGGCATTTAGCCTCAGACAAGAATGTGAGATTCTTATGGTCAATAAGAATGAGAACCGGCACAGTGGTACCTTCAAGGAGATGTCTCCATTCTTTCAGGGCTAAAATGATCGCCAACAGCTCTCTGTCAACAATCTCGTAATTGCACTCCGCAGGTGACAATTTCTTGGAAAAGTAGCCACAAGGATGCATAGCGCTTTCAGAGGTAGGATGTTGAGACAGAAGGGCGCCGACACCAGTTTCAAAAGCATCAACCTCAAGGATAAAAGGTAACGTAGGATCAGGGTGTGCCAACACAGGAGCAGAAACAAAGGCAGCCTTGAGACTCTCAAAGGCCTTAATGGACTCTGGAGTCCAACTCTGTTTGTTACCGTCCTTTCCTGACGCATCATGGCAGCACACACATTGGGTTGTGACTCCGCCTCCACAACCTGATAAGGCTGGTTAGCTATAAGTTTTGAAGAGGAGTCCACCTTTGCATTCTCCTTTTTTTCCTCACCTGTATGGATCGACTGGTTAGAACTTGGAACCCCTTACCGATTCGCCCCAGCTAGGTTCAGCCTCTCCTAGTTGGAAGCCCTAACTGTACAGTCTCTAAACGAGCTTTATGCAGGGAGCCCCACTCTGATGGTCTCAGGGGTATGCTTTTTTAATCACATTTTACAAAGCCTTAAACAGGTTTTAATTACATGCAGCGGTCTCCACCTCTTACCTCCTAAGGTTTCTGTTTCCTGCCACCTGGTAGGTTCTCCACTGTCTTACTTTTAGTTGTCATCCTTAGTTTTTTCTCCCTTCCCCTCGTTTTGGGTCCACTGGGTGCTGTAGTTCCTCGCCCTGCCATCTCCATCATGGCGGCCGGCTCGGACTCACGGCGGCAGGAAGTGACACAGCCGGCGTCCTCTTTTCACCAGCATCTAAAATGGCGCCGGACGCGGCGGTCTATTTAAAAATGGCATTTGGCATTCAGCATGTCGTTTTGAGGGTAAAAGACCACTCTCCACCCCAATCCTGCTCTTCATTTGCTGCCTTGCTGCCTCAACTCTGCCACCTGGATTCTGGTAAGACACATACTCCCTCTCTCTCTCTTTTCCAGCACTGACTACCATTCATTCATTCAAAAAAAAAAAGGGGGAATTCTTTTCTTTTTTTATTCTCTCTTTAAACACACTCTTCTCTCTCCTATGGAGGTCGCTGCCCCAGCAGACCACTACGGACTACAAGGTAAGGGGACGTATGATGGGTAAGTAATGAAGAGGAGAAAAGAGAGCATTACCACTAATACCATCTTGTACTGGTAGTTCCGGCAGGTCATCAAGGTCATCGCATTCTAAAAGAAAAAAGCGTTCACCTTCAAGACACTCTCATTCTCGGAGAAGTCATTCAAGATCCTCCCATCATAGAGATTCAACATCTTCTCACCAGCAACGAGATGAGCAGCGTACCCATCCTGCGGCCAATACCTGCTGTGTCTGCGGAACGCAAGCTCTGCCTGAGAAACTGGTATGCCAAACATGCTTCAACGAGGCAACCCGTGATAAAGAAGCTGACGCAAGGAAAACATCCAACATAATAAAAGAATCAGTGAAAGAATCTGTTATGCAGGAGGCAGCATCCGAATCAATTAGGCAATCTACTTCGGCCTCAACTTCTTACGAGCCTCAAGACCAAGAGGATTCACCAGAGGAGGATGAAGTCCTAATACCCACTTCCTTTGACTTCGCACTAATATACCCTTTTGCGAGATCAGTAAAGGAGGCGATCTGATGGGAAGAAGAAAAGGATGCTCCTTGTAAACTAAGGAAATACTTTCCTAACCTAAAAAAAGATCCCAAAACTTTTCCATTTATTGATGAACTCGAAGAACTAATAAAGGACGAGTGGCAAAAACCAGATAAAAAATCTGGTCTAAACAATAGGCTAGCCAAGCTTTACCCTCTAAGGGAACAACCGTAAATCCTCTCATCTCAGCACCTGTGGTGGATTCTTCATTAATGCGCTTGGCGCGACATGTAACTCTACCAATCGAGGATGCCGTCACCTTCAGAGATGTAATGGATCGAAAGAAAGACCTCGACCTTAAAAAAGCCTATTCAGCGGCAGGAGGAGCCTGCAGGCCGGCAGTTACACTGGCAGCAGTCGGCAGAGCTATCACCAGCTGGACATCTAACATTGAAAAATTATTGCTAGAAGCAGCAGACCAGGAGAAAATCACATCTGCTCTACAGGAACTCAGCCTGGCAGGAGACTTTGTGGCAGAAGCATCGGTGGATATCATAAGATCCTCAGCAAGAGCAATGTTGGCATCAGTAACATCCAGAAGAGCGTTGTGGCTAAAGCCTTGGGTCGCAGATGTGACTTCAAAATCCGGTTGGTGTAGAATCCCATATGACGGTACAAACCTATTCAGGCCTAAGCTAGATTCTGCAATCTCGAAAGTTACGGGAGGTAAATCGGGTCTCATCCCCTCTGATAGAAGACCTAAACAACAGAAAAACCCACCGTTTAGACGTCATCTGCCCGAAAGATATCGAGAAGCAAGGTCTTATAGGCCAGGGAAGCAATTTAAATGAAATTGGCAAAATCCACAACCATCTTTTGTGAGGGTGCAGAAACCCAAGCCCCCAACTCAGGAGATCAACAAAAGTCATTTTGATGGCACGCAAGCCCAACCCGCAATAGTGGGAGCGAGGTTGAGGCTATTTGCTTACTTATGGATAGACCGTATAGGAGACCCCTGGACGATATCAACCATCCAAGAGGGTCACAGATGGACATTCAAACACAAGCCACCCAAAGAGTACTACAGAATTACCAGACTACCATCTTCCCTCCCGAAGCGAAAACTTCTAACCAAGTATATCCTGGAATTACTACAAAAACAGGCAATTGTAGAGGTTCCACGGGAACAGAAGGGCACCGAATTTTATTCTCTTTTTTTAGTAACAAAAAAGACAGGAGACTTGAGGCCGGTACTCGACTTAAAAAGCCTCAACGAAATGATTCTAGTCGAATCCTTCAAGGTGGAAAGCCTTCAATCAGTACTACTAGCAGTAGGGAAAAAAGATTGGATGCTCTCGGTTGATTTGTCCGACGCCTATTTGCATATTCCCGTGCACCAAACCTTCCAGAAGTACATACGCTTCGCAATAGGCCGCCAGTACTTTCAGTTTCAGAGCCTCCCGTTTGGGATATCAACGGCCCCCAGGACCTTTACAAAGGTCTTGCTACCGGTAATAGCGCATCTGAGGGAGAAAGGATTGAGAGTCCTACACTAAATCGACGACATACTCCTCCTAGCCGACAGCCAACAAACTCTGCTGTTACATCGAACAATACTAATTTCCACACTCCAACGGTTTGGCTGGATAATAAATTGGAAGAAGCGCAACCTGGTTCCGGCACAAAAAATAATTTTCTTAGGTGCCGAGATAGACACCAGTTCCAACACGGTTGGACTTCGCCAAGCAAAAATAGAACCGCTGGTTCAAAAAATGAAGCTTTTGGCAGCAGAGTACCTATCGGCCAGAACGTGTCTAAGCATCCTGGGTTCAATGTCTTCCACTTTTCTAATGGTCCAATGGTCCCAATGGAACTCGAGAACATTCCAAAATTCGTTCCTAAGACAGTGGAATGGGTCATCAATGAACCAGCGGATCATGATCAACCCGGCAGTGAAGAAGTCTGCATGGTGGTGGACTCGAATCAGCAACCTAACACACAGTCATCCCATAGTACCGCCACTACCAGAGATAATCACCACAGATGCCAGCCTCCAGGGGTGGGGAGCACATTATCAACAACAAGGGGCACGGGGTCGTTGGTCCTTTCACCCACAAGGTATAGTTTCAAACATTCTGGAACTCAGGGCTGCCTGGCAAGCTCTCTTAACATTCGGACCACTCCTCGCAGGGAGGAACATTCTCCTACGCATGGACAACACGGTGGCTGTAAATTACATTCACAGACAAGGAGGTACCCGGAGCAACACACTCATGGAAGAAGTTCGCCCTATAATCGAATGGGCTCAAGTTCATCTGACGGATTTGAAAGCAATATACGTCCCGGCAGTACAGAACCAACTCGCGGATGACCTGAGCTGAATATTTATATCAAACAACGAGTGGTCCCTCAATCTTCAAGTTTTTGCTCTTCTTATGCTCTCGCAAATGGATCTGGCAGCAACTCCAGAGAACAGCAAATGTTCCCGGTTCCTAGCGAGAGCCACTTATCCAACGGCGGCAGGGATCGACTGTATTCACCACCCATGGAGTTTCCAATAAGGATATATTTTCCCTCCAATTCCCCTAATAGCCAGATTTCTGGCCAGGCTGGGGAGATCGACATCCATAGTCATAGCAGTGTTGCCGTTCTGGCTGAGGAGGCCATGGTTTGTGACCATCTTAGAGCTAAACACAGAAGAGCCGTTTCCGCTCCCAGTGACCCCAGATCTGCTCTCACAAGGCCCATCCCTACATCCATCACCGGAACGGTTACACCTAACGGTCTGGTGGTTGAAAGGGGGAGGCTACTAGACCAAGGGTGTTCACTTAGAGTAGTGAACACACTTCAGCAGGCCAGGAAAGGGACAACGAACAACATATATAACAAAATCTGGGAAAAATTCACCGCATTTGCGCAGCAACAGTCTTGGGATCCACTCTCTCCTTCAGTCTCTCAAGTCCTAGAGTTCCTACAACTAGGACTGGAGAGAGGACTAGCTTCAAGCACTCTCAAAGTCCAAGTCTCTGCACTGTCCGCAATGACGGGAACCAAATGGGCACTAGATCCGCTTATAATTCAATTCCAGAAAGCATGCCTGAAAATAAGGCCACCAAGAAAACCAACCTTTCCGACTTGGGACCTATCGATTGTGCTAGAGGCTCTGTCAAGAGAACCCTTCTTCCCTCTAGAACCAGTATCCTTATGGGATCTAACGTTTAAATTATCTTTCTTGGTCGCAATAACGTCTGCCAAAAGAGTTTCAGAGTTGCAAGCTCTACTAATCAAAGAACCGCATCTGTTTTTTTACCTGGATAGAGTCGTCCTCAGACCCTCAGATCAGTTCATACCTAAGGTAGCCTCTACCTTCCACTTCAACTCGGAAATCAATCTTCCAGTTTTTCTTACTAGTGAAGGGGAACCACATCCGTTGGACATTAAATCTGTTATCTCCACCTAGTTAGAAGCTACCAGGCAGTTCAGAAAGACTGAAAACCTTCTAGTTATACCACATGGCGCAAAAAAGGTCAGGCGGCCTCCTCAAGAACAATAGCTTCTTGGCTAGTAAAAACCATCAAAAGTGCATACCAAATTCGGCTACTCCCAATACCGGACGTATTAAAGGCCCACTCGACTAGAACGGTAGCGACCTCCTGGGCAGCATACTGTAGAGTGTCCTCAGAGACCATTTGCAAGGCAGCAATTTGGTCTTCCAGAAACACTTTCATATCACACTACAGAATAGACCCGGCTCAATTAACTACGATTGAGTTCGGAAGATCAATCATTCAGAATAATTCTTCTATACCATGTACTTGAGTAAATAAAATCTTCTGAAAGTACCCACCCATGTAGCGAGTTATTTCCCAATGTGTGTGCTGCCATGATGCGTCAGGAAAACTGAAAATTATATACTCACCTTTTCATAATTTTCCTTTCCTGACGCATCCCACGGCAGCACACAAAATCCCACCCTTCTAAGGTGATAGTTCCTAAGAATGCAAAGGTGGACTCCTCTTCAAAACTTATAGCTGACCAGTCCTATCAGGTTGTGGAGGCGGAGTCACAACCCAATGTGTGTGCTGCCATGGAATGCGTCAGGAAAAGAAAATTGCGGAAAGGTGAGTATACAATTTTCCGTTTTCTGGTCATATCAGTCAGTGGCTTGACCAGAGATGAGAAGTTACAAATAAACTTGATAATAGTTGGCAAAGCCCAGGAAACGCTGCAGAGGACGTAAACCCACAGGTCGGGGCCACTGTAGGACTGCCGAAAGTTTCTCTGGGTCCATCGAAAAACCAGCAGTGGAAATGACATAGCCCAGGAATTTAACCCGTTCATGATGGAACTTGCACTTCTCCAGTTTACAATAGAGATTGTTCTCTCTTAGTTTCTGAAGCACACGACAGACATCTGTGTGGTGGCTCTCCAGGGACTTGGAAAATATGAGGATATCTTTGAGATAAACCACCACACATAACTACAACAAATCTCGGAGGACATTGTTAATAAATTCCTGGAAAACTGCCGGGGTGTTACAAAGGCCAAAAGGCATTACGAGGTACTCATAATGGCCTGTTCTGGTATTAAATGCAGTTTTCCACTCGTCGCCCTCCTTAATTCTCACAGGATTGTATGCCCATCTCAAATCAAGCTTCGTGAAAACCGTTGCTCCCTTGAGGCAGTCAAATAACTCCGTAATCAATGGAATCGGATAGGCATTCCTAATTGTGAAACGATTGAGACCCCTATAATCAATACAAGGTCTCAGTTCACCACTCTTCTTCTTCACAAAGAAGAAATCAGCACCATCAGGAGATGAGGATTTGTGGATGAAACCTCGAGAAAGTGCGTCTGCAACGTACTCCTCCATGGCCTTATCCTCCAAGACCGACAAAGGGTAAACCCGGCCATGAGGGGGTATGGCCCCAGGTTGAAGGTCAATTGCGCAATTATATTGCCAGTGTGGAGGGGTGCACAGAACCTTGGCTACCTTCTGGAAGCATGTCTCACTGCATTGTGCTGACCAGGAGAGACCCTATTCTTCCTAATTCCTCTGCCCCATCATCCTTGTCATCATCCTTGTCTCCGTATTTTTGCTTTGTGAGGTTTGGCGAGGGGCTTACTACTAAAAAATCACTTTCAAGATTCTGAACTAGGCTACTGTGGATAGTGGGAATGCTGTTTGGTAGCTCCAAGGTGGAGGGTAATTCCATCATGGATGAGGATTGCTTGTCATGAATACTAGCAGATCCACAAGGATCTTGTAGTGCCTTTATCTTCTAATAAAAATGTGCCAGTCTGACTCTCTGGATATCCATTCCAAATCCAAGCTTCATCCCTTGGAACACAAGGCCCTTGAACAACTGACTCACAATGAGTCTATTGTTATTAAACCAGCCGACAAAGGTGACAGTATAGTGGTTTGGGACAAAGATGACTATGTCCTAGAATCACGTAGGTTATTATCAAGTAGGATCACTTATCACATTCTCCCCAGTGATCCCACTTCACAGTTTGCTGCAGAAGCTAATACACTTATACAAAAAGCCCCCAATGATGAGATTATCTCCAAAATAGAAGAATCCTTTCTCAAAAAAAGTTTCTATAAAATCCCATATTTCTATCATTTACCTAAAGTCCACAAGGACCTTACCTACCCCCCTGGCCACCCTATTGTGGCAGCCATGGATAGTGTTACAAGCAGTTTCTCAGTTTACATCGACCAATTTCTTCAACCCTTGGCACAACCCCTACCCTCATATATACGGGATGGACCCCACCTACTTGACATGCTCAAACCATATACATGGGAGCACACCTACAGGTGGCTTTCTTTAGATGTGTCGCCTTTATACACATCCATCCCCCATGAAGTAGGTTTACAAGCCGTTGAACATTTTTGGGCTAATGACCCCTATACCAACCCCCGGCAAGCCCATTTCATTTTGGAGGCTTTACAATTTTGTCTTAAACATAATTATTTAGAATCTGATGGTACCCATTTTTTACAGATCAACGGCACAGCTACGGGGGCGAACTTTGCGCCCAGCTATGCTAATCTTACGATGGATTTTTGGGAACACATGTATCTCACTGCTAATCATCCCTTTGCCGCCCATGTGATCTACTATGGTCGTTACATCGACGACATAGTGATCATATGGGATGGTTCATCCCAGGACATAAATTCCTTTGTGCAATATTGCAATCAAAACCTTTTGGGCCTTTCATTCACTCATGTTGCCGATCCCAATACCCTCGCCTTTTTAGATTTAGAGTTATCATGACAGTGGAGTCATATGCACAAAAAATGTTATCAAATCCACAGCAGGGAACTCTTTTATTCATTTCAATAGCTGCCACCACCCCAGTTGGGTCAGTACCATGCCCAATAGCCAATTTTGTCGGTTTCGCCGTAATTGTACTAAAGATACAGATTACGACCATCCCAGCCAACTCCTTTTTAAAAAAATTACTGACAAAGGTTACCCAATCTCATTAGTAGATCAGGCTTTTAAGAATTATCGCAGTCTGCCAACTGATTCTTGTACACCATCATCACCAACAGCCAAACAACCCACAAGGTTTGTTACACAATTTCATACCAAATACAGGAAATGGAAAAAATTATAGCCGCACACACATCCATCCTACTCGAAGATCCTCATCTAAAGACTACAGTTGCCACCAACCCCTAAATAGCATATAGGAAGGCCAGAAACATCAAAATTTGAATCGCTCCCAGTAAAATCAAGCCTACCCGATCTATTTTTGCAGCCCCGGTTCTCATCAGACTAGTGGGGATGTATCAGTGCAAAAAACCTCTTTGCCTGACATGTAAATTTATTCACCATGGCCAAAAGTCCTTCACAGTAAAAGGGAAAAATTATACAATTAAAGAATTTTACAACTGTTCCACAGATTATGTTGTATATTGTCTCACATGTCCGTGTGGACTGTTTTATGTTGAGAGAACTATTGGGGCCCTCAGAACGCGATTTGGTGAGCACAGGTGCTTTATTGAAAAGGGCCGAGACCACCATAGTGTCCCTAAGCATTTTTTAATACATCATAACCAATCCACAGTTGGACTTAGAGTGTGGGTCATTGAGTCCATTCCAGGGTCATTTCCTGCAGCTGAACGATACAAACGCCTGTATCAGCAGGAAACTTTTTGGATTTATTCTTTAGGTACTTTGATGCCAGGGGGGTTGAATGAGGACATCAAGGTACACACAGTTTTGTGAGCCTCCCCTGCCCCATGAGACCCTCCTTGCACACAAGTATGTGTTTGCATATGTCTTTATGTGAATGTGTGTATGTGTGTACACGTGTGTACATTTTTTCTTTTCTAATATCTTTAGGTCATCTTTTTTTAGCAGACCCATTCCATCATATCACTACCATGATCCACTACCATAGTAATTACAGTAACGCCAAGGCCCACATAGTGATAATAATGATAACATTGTGTTTCACGTGTCTGCCCCCCCTTTTTTCTTTCCTAACATGCTGGACGCACGTATATATTTAGGTGCGTCTATATGTGCTTGCGCATGCATGGATATGTACGCTCTTGCACATAGATATGTATATATCTATGTGTATAGTGGTGCCATATATAGGCATGACCATTCCCTCCATTTAGGTATAAGCAAGTAATTTTTTGATAATTTTTTCCTTTTATATATATCAATGGGCTACCCATGACATATTAATTTTAGGATTTTGTCCATGGATTGTTGTTTATTTTAGTTTAATTTTAGTATCATTGCATGTATGTATTCTTATTACTTATGTTTCTTATAAATTTTTGTATATATATATATATATATATATATATATATATATATATATATATATATATATGTGTGTATAAAAAAGGTGTATATATGTATTTTTATATAAATATATATATTTTTACATTTTTGTATTTATTTTTATATTCATTTTTATTTTTATCTTTATTAATTGTGGCCACAGGACGCGCTGAGGACCGGCTACCATAGCATCACGCCCCAGGAACCATTTCCGGATCCGAGGGGACTCCAGGATAATACACACAGATGAGCCTGTACCCTATCTACTTCTTGTGAGTGTTTATGTATATTGCGCCATTAAAAAACAGCTTTAATACTGCACTAAGGTCCAAAAATATGGATACACTCTGTCCAAATTGAAGCACATTTTGACATTCATAAATTACCTATCAAGATAATAGGAAACAAAAACTTTCTACGTTACAACTTGAAGGTAATCAGGCAGGCCCTTGCACTACATGCTTTGGGGAATTCATCCAGAAATATGACCACAAAAGAGGTATAGTGTGTATGGGTTTTGCAAAGTCAGCAGATAGAGTATTTGTATCGGTTGACTTAGCATTTGGGGGGGTTCCAAATGAGTTTGTCCCCCAAAAAAGGGCCTCTTGCACGCTGCCTGAATTTGAGGACAACAATAACATTTGGACACATTTTAGGGGGTGTTTAGGGTAAGCACAAAAATGTAGCTGACAAAATACATTGTTAAGTTACTAGGCTAGGTGTGTATGGGCCCAGGATAGCATGCTGGGGAGGTTAGTGAAGGAAAATATGCATGAAGCACAAAAAAGGAGCATAAAAAGATTACAGCATGCATGAGGACAAAGAGGACATTAACAGCATATTACAATAATGGTAATTATGGAATCAAGATATTAATACAATACATTAGCAAGCTAAAATGACGATACAAAGTCTTTGATGTCTTATTGCAGCAGCGCTATGTGTCAGAAACCTCCTAGACACATTTAAAATAGAAAAACCCAGTAGAAGAGGAGATCTTCGCCACTGCATATATTCCGCCAACAGATGAATAATATAGAACCTGCCTAGCTGTATGGAGATGGTCTGAGGAGGATCCAATTGTCTTGCATGCCTGTTCCATACGGGTGTCTACGGAGTGGTGAGATTGAATCCATTTACTCCCCACATGGGACGGTTATGTCTATATGAAAGTGTGTTTCTCTCCCTGATCTAGCACCGATGCTGTAACTGATCAAAACTATCCATTCAGGCACACTCCCTTCTCCACTTACTTACAGCTCTCTGTTTAGGACATTATTCCTACGTCCCTGGCTACTTAGCTCACCGCACTCAATTTTACCAACTGTAGTCATTCATCACTGTAGTCTTGATAGCAGGTCACTCATCATTCTTGGTGCTATTACCTTGCTGGTGGATCCCCATTATTTACAGCTGCACACACCTACCACCCTGCTATATACAGCAATCAATTGTATCTATTGAGAAGACTTGCTTCCCCTTTTTGATCATTAGTGTGTATGTGTGTGTTTAGTGGTGGCCATCTGTGTTTTGTCTCCAGACAACGTTGTCTGTTCTTAATGGTGACGGTTTTTTGGTTTACTATTAATCACATTGTTTGATTTTTTGATTGGTGTACACGTGAATCTTTTTCAATTAAATGTATGTATATTTTTGCTACATTGCTTGTTCCTCATTGATGAATTCTTTCTGGGTGGAATTGGTCCCTAATTCCATTCTTTTCCCTTTGTTTTTTTGATATGTACGGTTAATTCAGAGAAACACACCCATCTGAACGCCTTAGAGCCCTGGGTGTTTGCAACTAGCCCAACACATACAGGTGCTGCTAGTACTCTATCCTCACCTGTTGTTATTAATATTGAATTAAGCAAAGTTATTTGGTTCATTTAGCTTTTTGTTG
This sequence comes from Aquarana catesbeiana, assembly GCF_042186555.1. Lineage (NCBI taxonomy): Eukaryota > Metazoa > Chordata > Amphibia > Anura > Ranidae > Aquarana > Aquarana catesbeiana. The sequence goes on along the minus strand of NC_133327.1, from coordinate 439,745,648 downwards.
TTTATATAGTAATCTACCTTGTGATAGGCCGGTATTTATATAAGTGACTGACTCAGTGGCCAATCCCGAAAGTCCTGCTGATAGGTAACCGCTACACATATATCTATATCCAGGGAACTGTCAGCAGTGGGGCAACAATCACGAAAAAACCCGTCTCTCAAAAAATACCAAGACTGCCCAGAGTCAGCCACAACCGGACACTAAAGGAAGATGACCTATATGCATATTGCAAGATTATACCCTACATGCATTATAAAAATACAGATATCAACGATGTGGATACAGTTCCATATAAAACTCATCGGAGAATGTATCAATTTCTAATGAGATATATATAACAGCCTGCCAGCTGGTTTATCCTGTTTGGGATCGTAAGGGTTTTTTCGCATGCAGGAAATGTAAGGCATGCAGGGAAGTTGCCAGACCCCTTAGAGGTATAGATAATTTTATCTCCCCTGTTAACAATCGGTCCTTTGACATTAAACAATTTATGACGTGCAATAGTACTTATGTGGTCTATGCGGTCTATGCTCTAAAATGCACTTGCGGCCTGATTTACATAGGCTGTACCAAAAGATTGCTACGAGTTTTGCACATCCACAATATCAAAATAGGTTATAAGGACCATAATGTTTCACTACACTTTAAGTTGAAACACGATATGGATCCCACGGGGTTGGAATTTTGGGGGGTGGAACATCTCCAAACTCATTGGAGGGGTATAAATCGCATTCGAGAATTATCTAAACGCGAAACTCGGTAGATCTACTCCGTGGATGTACTCTCCCCCAAAGGCCTTAACATTGAGCTGGATATTAACTGCTTTATCAGTGACACGTAGTACTTTATTTGGCACAATATTTTCATCATGGTTTATTGATTCATCTAGTTCCGCATAATTTATGGTGTCTCTGTCTTGGATAAAAAGCAATTTTATATACAGTATGTTTTATGTATAAGATTTTTTATGTATAGAATTTCTAATTTTTATGTAGGTCATATTTTTATATTATCTTTTTATATTGTCCATACATTGCGGACATTTTTTTATATTGTCCATATATTGCAGACTTTTTTTTATATATTCTCCATACATTGTGGACATTGTTTGCATTATGTAGATCATGTATCATTTTAGGTCTTAATGCCATTTTATCGCATCCTCCATGCACGTTTATCCTTGTACCCATAGTAGTACTGAGGGTGGTCGCCCAGTGCGGAAGTAATGTATGATGTCCAGGATGCATTACAGTAAACAATGTATATACATAAAGATGGGAAAAACAGGATAAACCAGCTGGCAGGCTGTTATATATATCTCATTAGGAAATTATACATTCTCCGATGAGTTTTATATGGAACTGTATCCGCATCGTTGATATCTGTATTTTTATAATGCATGCATAATATGCATATAGGTCATCTTCCTTTAGTGTCCGGTTGTGGCTGACTCTGGGCAGTCTTGGTATTTTTTGAGAGACAGGGGTTTTTTCGTGATCGTTCCCCCACTGCTGACAGTTCCCTGGATATAGATATATGTGTAGTGGTTACCTATCAGCATTTCCAGATTGGCCACTGAGTCAGTCACTTATATAAATACCGGCCTATCACAAGATAGATTACGCCCCCAGACGACGTCCGGAAGTGACGAAACGCGTCAGCGACATAATCTACCGGAAGTGACGCGTGCGTTCCACGGACCGGAGAGGAACCAGGAAGTGTGTGGTTTTTGCTACACACGGTGAACGCTCTTGACGACTTCCCAGGAGCTGTGGAAAGTAACAGGCACAGTGCACTTTATACAATTGCTCTATTTAATTTAATTTCTGGTACGCATATCACAAATAAGGGGGGATATATTTGGATGTTTGGTTGAGTAAAACTATTTTAGCAATATCACACTATGTGGACATTCTATTCCTCCCATATGTTATGCTGCAACAACCGAGAGTATTACTGACATCTGGTGGCCGTACAGAGGAGGTGGAGAACTACTACTAATATCATAAAGGCTCTTGTATGCTGAATTTCTGGTGAGTGTAATCCCATTGGGTTCACCTCCCCCTCACGTGGTGATTGTTTTTGGGTGGAAGAAGCTCCCCACTCCTGCAGAACACAGCCACTCAAGCTATCCTAGATCTCCTCTTCTACTGGGTTTTTCTATTTTAAATGTGTCTAGGAGGTTTCTGACACATAGCACTGCTGCAATAAGACATCAAAGACTTTGTATCGTCATTTTAGTTTTTTATGGTTTTTATTGTTTATATATACATGTTTCTATCATTTAAGTAGCTGCTTTATTCATTTTATATACTACAATATATATCGTCGTTGATTTGGTCCTGGCGCGGAGCGGTGTGTGGTTGGGGCGGACAACTCTCATACTCTTTATAAATACATTAGCAAACATTAAATACATAGATTGTGATGTTAAAGGATAAAACTTACCCGAATATAGTCCTTCTGCAGGACTTGAATAATGGCAGAACAGGTCTCTGGAATAATGAGTCCCAGAGCCTGGAGGGAGATCCCAGTCATAAACTTGAGGTCCTGGAGACTTCTCCCCCTCGCCAAGTACCGCAAGGTGGCTACGAGCCTTTTGCTCCGGAGTGATGGCAAGCTGCATGCATGTGTCCTGCTTCTTAATATAGGGGGTCAACAATGCCAAGAGACAGTGAAAGCAGGGCTCCGTCGTCTGGAGATAATTCCTAAAATCATCAGGATTATTCTCCTGGAGCTCCCGCAGCAAAGGCATATGACATAATTGGTCACAATTAAGCAACCAATTTTTTTTCCAAGAACTCCTCCTCCTCCTGTTCCTGGACTTGGGTCAAAGCAATAACTCCAAGCCCAATGATAGCACGTTCTCTCCTCCCGATTCCGCAACATGGTGGTTGATGAACAGATATTCAGAATCCAACTGAAAAACTTCTACTAGCATGAAATTAGCAGAAGGAGCCCAAAGGGTGGCGCATGACAATTGAACTTCCTCTTTATCGTCTCGTAGTTCGTCTAGTAAGTCACAACGTTCATGTTTGTTGGCTGACAATTGTGTGCGGTTTGTATGCAAGACAAGTTTTGGGCCAACGCCCTTCGGACAAAAGTCTGAGGACAAAAATCGTGTGTACAAGGCTTAAGGAAATGGATTACTGAAACCATGTCCTGTGGTCTGATGAGACCAAGATAAACTTATTTGGTTCAGATGGTGTCAAGCGTGTGTGGAGGCAACCAGGTGAAGAGTACAAAGACAAGTGTGTCTTGCCTACAGTCAAGCATGGTGATGGGAGTGCCATGGTCTGGAGCTGCATGAGTGCTGCCAGCACTGGGGAGCTACAGTTCATTGAGAGAACCATGAATGACAACATGTACTGTGACATACTGAAGCAGGGCATGATTCCCTCCCTTTGGGAACTGGGCCGCAGGGCAGTATTCCAACATGATAACGACCCCAAACACACCTCCAAGATGACCACTGCCTTTTTAAAGAAGCTGAGGGTAAAGGTGATGGCCAAGCATGTTTTCAGACCTAAACCATATTGAGCATCTGTGGGGCATCCTCAAACGGAAAGTGGAGGAGCGCAAGGTCTCTAACATCCACCAGCTCCATAATGTCGTCATGGAGGAGTGGAAGAGGACTTCAGTGGCAACCTGAGATGCTCTAGTGAACTCCATGCCCATGAGTGTTAAGGCAGTGCTGGAAAATAATGGTGGCCACACAAAATACTTTGGGCCCAATTTGGACATTTTCACTTAGGGGTGTACTTACTTTTGTTGCCAGCGGTTTAGACATTAATGGCTGTGTGTTGAGTTATTTTGAGGGGACAGCAAATTAACACTGTTATACAAGCAAGCTGTACACTCAACACCTTAAATTATAGCAACGTTTAATTTCTTTAGTGTTGTCACATGAAAAGATATAATAAAATATTTTCAAAAATGTGAGGGGTGTACTCACTTTTGTGAGATACTGTATGTACAGGATGTTTCTCATGTAGCTCCTCCTGTGCACCTAACTGGGATTTGAATTTGGTTCTGTCAGGATTTAAAAAGATTGCCTTTTGGACCTATCCAGCCATATTTCCCCTTTCACATTTACAAGATTGCTTTCATTGCTGCCACCAGCCTCTGCTATATTTCCGAGTTGGTAGGTTTGTCTTGTAGTAAACGCTTGTAGGTGGGGGGGGGGGCATGGCCAACTTCCAGGATGTGAACAGCGGAATCTTGGAGCTTTGTCCCAAACATGCTGATCATTTATTGATCCTGCCGCACCTGAGGCATTCTGCCTGTAAGTACTCCCCTTTACATGCCACTACTGATGGGATCCAGCGGAGATAGTCAAAATCGGACATGCCAGTTCAGTGGCGCCAGGTCCAAAGCCTCCTCTCCCTCCTCGTGGGCTGCAGAAAGATGGTATCAACTCCCCACATGACATAATTCTCGCCTCGGCACAGCCTGCCAGCTCCCAGCCATCAATTTCTTCACAGGGTGTCTCCTGCCCTCATTGATTCTGTATTGGCTGCGCTTTCTGAGATTGCTATTCTCTACTCCTCCACCTCTGCTGATCCTTTGGAATCCTCCTCAGTGTAAACCCTACCTCAAATTATGGAAGCCATACACCACAGTCAGGCTGCCCTGACTACACAAATCGATTCTGTCTAAATGGCCTTATCCTTCATCAAGCAAGCACGTCCACAATATATGCCAGGGTTTCTCAACCAGAGTTCCATGGGACCCTGGGGCTTCTCAAGAGGTTGCTAGGGGTTCCTTGAGCAAGGAGCAATTTCTGCCTCTCAGATAAGTTCCCACGTATATCATTGATCTTTTTAGCTATCTGTAAGGAGGTAATTCTTCCCAATGACCTCAAGTGTGAGGAACATTCTTCCCACTGACCATCACACTAATGTATCATGAGTTGCAGATACAGCCATTTTAGCAGAGTTTCCCTGAGACCATAAAGTTATTTCAAGGGTTCCTCTGTGTTGAAAAGGTTGAGAAAGGCTGATCTATGCCATAGGGTCACAAATGCTCAACAGTGCATCAGTGATTTGGAGGATACTACCCTATCCTATGCAGGCCTCCGTGAATGATCGACAAAAAGGCCATGCAGTTGCTATGGATAAATTTAATGATTTGGAGAATTACCTATGCTTTCTGGGGTTCCTTGAGGGTTCTGAAGGCAGAAACCCTAAAACTTTCATGGATCACTGGCATAGAGGCTGTGCTTCGAGCTGCGAGGGAGAAAGGTCAGATATCTTACAACGGTAACACTATCATGGTTTTCCCAGACCCCTGCTACACAAAAACAATGGGTGTCATTTCTTTCTTTTCTTTTTTTAATTTTTTATTTAGTGGTATGCGACAAACAATGAAAAGATAACTTCACAGAATAGGCAGTCCAAACAATATAGCATATAAATGATCAGTATCTAAATGCATCCTACCCAATATAGGGTCACTCGGGGTGATTACCAGAGAATAAAGCTGTAGGGGTGCAGGATACCCAAGTACCTAGGATGTGTAAGACTAGGGATTCGCACAGGCAGATTGTTTAATCACTCGCACTTCAATAGAGGTAAGTCCCGTTATCCTTGAAAAACAGTTATTAGTACGTGGGGGAAGTGTTATGCAGGGTGTCCCACTGGGGTCGAAACATAACAATTTTTTAATTAAAAAGGAGAAAATAAAAAAATAAAAGGAGAGGACAAAGAAAGAAAGAGAGAGATATAAAAGAAAAGGGGGGAGGGGTTATGTGGAAAAGGGAAGGGGGGAAGTCCCACCCAGGGACTTCTGACACTTATTAAGGCCAAGCTATGCATAGCGGAGGTTTTCATCTCCACCTGGTCTTATGTTCCTCAGATTTATCCCGAATAGTAGCAGTCAAATCTTCCATCCGTTCAATATCAATAACCCTTGCGAACCACTGGGCCACTGTGGGGACAGATTGTTGCTTCCATTAGCTCAGGTATGCAAGCTCGAGCAGCATTGAGAAGGTGCTTAAGAAGGGATTTGTGATAATAATTTCTTGACATGGGAGTAAGGTTTAGTAGAACTGCAGCAGGATCGTTGTATAGGGAAATGTCTGTGAATTTGTGAATGAGTCGAAGGACTGGTTGCCAAAAGGTTTGCAGTTTGGGGCATTCCCAAAAAATGTGAAGATCAGTGCCCGGGTGTTGCTCACAGCGCCAGCAACGTTCAGACTGATTGGGAAATATTTTAGCCAAGATTGATGGAGTGCGGTACCAGCGTGTGGTTAATTTGTAGGAAATTTCTTGATATTTACTATAAAGTGATGACTTTTGCGCAAAGAAATGTATGCTTTCTTTTTGGGGATCAGTAAATGTGGTTTGTAAGTCTCTTTCCCATTTTGCCAAGAAAGAAGGGTCTGTGGTAGCTTATAGATCCAGCAAAATTTTGTGCGACTTAGAGAGGGAGCCACGAATAGGGGCGTCACTCAGCGTTCTTCAAATGAGTGAAGTTGCCGAGGGAAGAGTGCATGCTTGGACAGGGAGCTAAGGAAGTGGGAAAGTTGCATAGCTCTCCAAAGGTCCAATGCAATATCCCATCACTAAAGTCTTGGTGGGAATCCAGCCTGCGGGCCGTACAAAATTAGAGGCACGTAAATGCCCATTTGGGGCCTGCCCGGGGAGGGCCGGGACCGAAAGGCCCTGAGAGAATCCCGGATTTCCAACAATCGGTGTCATGAGAGAGGGAAAACTAGTCAACGAAGATAGGCGAAAGAATCTTTCCACCTCTGAGAGTGTGGGGCCAATCAGCAGGTGGGTAGTTAACCACATCAATACTGGGCACTTTTACCCCCTTCCTTCCCAGACCAATTTTCAACTTTCAGCACTCTCGCACTTTCAGTGACAATTGCACGGTCATGCTACACTGTACCCAAATGAAATTTTTATCATTTTGTTCGCACAAATAAAGCTTTCTTTTGGTGGTATTTATTCACGACTCAGTTTTTTATTTTTTGCGATATAAGCGAAAAAAAAGTGGAAATTTAAAAAAATAACAATATTTTCTTCTTTCTATTTTAAAAGAAATCCAATAAAATCGAATTTTGTCATAAATTTAAGCCAAAATGTATGCTGCTACATGTCTTTGGTAAAAAAAATCCCGTTAAGTGTATAATAATTGGTTCGTGTGATCACGGACATATGTACACAGATGATCATAACAGATGTGCGCAGGTGATCAAGGACATATGTGTGCAGATAATCATTGGGACATGTGATTTTACTGTTAAATCTGTGGGGGACAGGTGTTTTTACTTTACTATGTGAGAACGTGTGTGGGGACATGTGTTTTGGGGACATGTGTGTTTTACATGTGTGTTTTACACTAGTGATCAGTGTGTAAAAAGCTGTAAAAAAACAGCTCATACTCACTGATCACCAGCCGGCTGCAGCGATCCACTCTCCTCTCCTCACTGACAACTTCTGTGTGAGGAGAGGAGAGCCGATCGCCTAGCAACCGACTCTCTGTCTACATCACATGACGGCTGTGATTGGACACGGCCGTCATGTAATCAGGAGGGCCAATCACAGAGCCCTCCTGCTGTTTGGAGATGTGCGGTATCTGGGTGACACAAGCGCATTGGGATCACTCCGCTGCGCAGGCACGCGTGTGCGATCCGCCTCCTTCTGAGGGACGTTCCTGAACGTCCACTCAGGAGAGAGCGCCCACCTGGCCATACATATGCAGTGGCTGGGTAGGAAGTGGTTAAGTGGGAAATAATTTGCTTACCTGCCCATAGCAGGCCGGCCAGTGGGGCCTGGGCCACCTCCTGCTCTAGTGTAACCCAGAGCTTCAAATCCCTATGATGGCACCAATCAACCACCCATGTCACTTGCATCGCCGTGTAGTATAGAGCAGGGTCTGCTGCGCCAGATAAACTTAATAAAATAAACGCTGAACGTACAGGATGAAAAAAATTCTTGAAAGTTCAAGGGGAAAATGTCATTTAGGTTTGTGGGGATTCTGGTTCCCAAATATTGGATTAAACGAGTGGCCCATTTAAATTGGGAAGGGACGTATACCTGCCAGAATTTGATCCGATAAAGAGATATTCAGCACTTCAGGATCTTGGACCCTAAGGGGGTTAGAATGGCAGGGATGTACGATTGTGTGCGTTTTTCTCTCAAGGCGTTGGCCAACAAACGGCCGCATTTAACACCGTAGAAGGAACGACGGGCCTTGAGTAGGACATGTTTAGTCTCATAGGAGTGCTCCCTGATCGCCTCTCTGATCCGGATCGGCTCTGCTTCTATTGTATGGTCAGGTCAATCTTTGTGTTGTTTCTCCAGGGCATGGAGTTTCGTCAAAAGTCTGTTTGTTTGTTTACCTGCATGGCTATGCTTTATGAGGATCTCCCTAATGTAGCATTTATGAGCTGACCGCACCGAGAGAGGATTAGATATGGAGCAAGTATTATTTTCAAAATAGGAGTGAAGTTCTCTAAGGATCTCTGCTGCTGTTTCAAGGTCTCTAAGAAGTGTCTCGTTCAGGCGCCAAGTTGGTGTCTTGGGAGACGAGCATGGTAGAATAAGTTCCAAGAAAACTGGAGCATGATCAGAAAGCATTATCTGACCGATATCTGCTTTAGAGGCCAAGGTAATCGTGGAGTGTTTCAGTAAAACAAAAAAACAATTCTAGAGTAGGATCTATGGATGGAAGAGTAGAAGGAGTAATCCCGTTCTTGTGGGTGGAAAATTCTTCAGATATCGACCAGATGGTGAGCATGCAGCAGGTCTTTCACGTTTTGTTGTGCACTTTGGGTAGGGAGGATGAGTGCACAGAGGAATCCTTTGAAGGATCTAAGGTGAGGTTAAAGTATCCCCCTAAGATAAGAGTGCCTTAAAGGAAAGCCTCTAGTGTGGTTAAAAATGCCTCCAGAACCTGGGGTTGGTTTGTATTAGGAAGGTAGAAGTTCACAAGGGTAAATGTGTGAGAATAGATTTTGCCCTTTAGGAACAGGAACCTGCCCTCTTGATCTCAGTGTTCATCAAGGAACAGTAGTAAGAAGAGCCGGCAAAACTGTAGTCTTTGAAGTGTCGTTTATTGGTACATCAGAGTGACAATAAAACAATAAAGCTGACGTGTTTCGACAATAGCCTTAATCGTGAGCTACGACTAAGGCTTTAGTCGCCTAAAGATAGAGGCATCATTAAAAGTAACAGGCATAACAGAATAACTGATGAGTTAAGGTAGTATAAGATCTAGGATCTAACATCTACCTCACCTGATCTCCCATAGCCCAACAGGCCCTAAAAAGGTTATTTTAACAGCAATAATTGGAGAAATACTTTCCCCCCAACAGTAGTGTAAGATAGTTCCATGACCTATATCTGCATTTGTTTAGTGAGCATGTCCATATCACTTCAACCATCCAAAAAAAAAAAAAAAGGGAAAAAAAAAACCCTCCCAACCCCACCCCAGTAATGGTCACATTGTATATGCAAAAAGGCTTGCAGTAGCACCATTTGGGGTACACTGGGAAGTTGAAGCAGGCAGTCCAAGTCTCTCCAAGTTACATAGATTAGCAGGTGGACCCTGGTCAGAACCCCAAAGGAGGTTAATGAGCTTTTTTCCTGAAAACAGGTCTAAATAATGCAGTTAGAGAGGAGTATTCACACAGTACATAGGAGGAATCAATTGCCAATATCATCTGCCTTCACATAATATCAAGAGACTGCTTCCCGAAGAGCCTGAGATGGGCCTCTCAAAGCGGCAGTTGTTCCGGTTTCTTTGAGGTCTGCCATCAGGAGGCCGATGCTGTGGGTTCAACGGTACGGTTACCAGGAGCCAGTTGGGAACAGGGATAGGGTCCATTTCAGGAAATGTAAACAGATTCGGGAGCTCCGAGGGATGACATAGTTGGAAGGTATCAGGAGCCTTATGGACAATAATATGAAACAGGTGCCCCCATTTGTAAGAGAGACCTTTCTCCCCAATGCCATCTAGAAGTGGTTTAGGTGTCCACCACATCATCAGGGTTCTCCTGGAAATATCTGGGAGGAGGTGAATAGCCGCACCATCAAATTCCAAGACTCCCACCTGCCATGCCCGCCGCAGAATTTCCTCCTTAAGGTTAAAGGAGTATAGGCAGCAGAGCACATTTCTGGGTCTGTCAGACATGTTAGATTGTGGGCCGAGCATTCTGTGAACCCGGTCAATAATTATATCCATGCCAGGCGGGCGGTCCAGGTAACGGTTAAAGATGGAAGTTACCATCAGACGGAGCTCCGATTGTGGGATGGATCCAGGGACCCCCCTCAGACGTATATTCCGTCTGCGACTGCGGTTCTCTAGGTCATCTAAGAGCAACTGCAGCTATATAAATTGGTCATTCAGCTCGTTATGAGAGGATTGCACATGGAATGGATTGGGACATTGCTCCCTGTTCCTGTTCCACTGCTGAGATACGAGAGTCCAGTACAGAAACTTCCTGCTTAAGAGCCTGTATCTCACCCCTCATGGGAGCAGTTTATGTGCAGGATCAGCACTAAATGGAAGCTCCATTTGCTGAGATGATGTAGTGGGGACTGTCACTGTGTCCTGTAGCTGTGGATTAATTCCCTGCTCATCTTTGGTCCGTGCTGGGTTGAGACAACGCTCAGTGTGGGAGGATGAGGCATGGGGAAAGGTATGTCCTGGGCTGAATAAATCCTCTTCCACTGCCAAAGATCTCGGGAGGCAAGGAGAAAGGTCGCTGATAGGAGAGTAGGGCGGCATGGTGACGTCATCTCCTGGCTGCAGTGAAGCTTCAGAAGCAGCCACATCTCCCTGAATATCCTCAGCCGTGTGACTGGCCGGCACCATCTTGGAAACCGCCAGAGTAGAGGCAGCCAGTTTTAACTCCTTCAGCCCTAGAGGATTTTACCCCCTTCCTGACCAGAGCACTTTTTGCGATTCGGCACTGTGTCGCTTTAACTGACAATTGCGCGGTCGTGCGAAGTTGTACCCAAACAAAATTGTTGTCCTTTTTTCCCACAAATAGAGCTTTCTTTTGGTGGTATTTGATCGCCTCTGCAGTTTTTATTTTTTGCGCTATAAACAAAAAAAGAGCGACAATTTAGAAAAAAAAGCAATATTTTTTACTTTTTGCTATAGTAAATATCCCCAAAAATATATAAAAAAACAATTTTTTTCCCTCAGTTTAGCCTGATATGTATTCTTCTACATATTTTTGGTACAAAAAAAATTGCAATAAACGTATATTGATTGGTTTGCGCAAAATTTATAGCGTTAACAAAATAGGGAATAGTTTTATGGCGTTTTTATTTTTTATTTTTTTTTTTATTAGTAATGGCGGCGATCTGTGATTTTTATCGGGACTGCGACATTATGGTGGACACATCGGGCATTTTTTACAAATTTTGGAACCATTGTCATTTATACAGCGATCGATGCTATAAAAATGCATTGATTACTGTGTAAATGACACTGGCAGTGAAGGGGTTAACCACTAGGGGGCAGTGAAGGGGTAAAGTGTGTCCTAGGGAGTGATTCTAACTGTTAGAGGGCTGGGCTTTAACACACAGGACAGCGATCACTGCTCTCGATGACAGAGAGCTGTGAACTCTGTCCAGTCACTAGGCAGAAAGGGGAAATGCTTTGTTTACAATAGCATCTCCCCGTTCTTCCTCTCTGTGACACGATCGCGGGCACCCGGCGGACATTGAGTCCGCGGGAACCGCGGTTACGGTCACCGCGGCGTGCGCCCGGGACGCCGCTTCTTAAAGGGGACATACCTGTACGCCCTTTTGCATACCAGTGCCATTCTGCCAACGTACATCGGCGTGAGCTGGTCGGCAAGCGGTTAAGGTAACAATCCATGCTGCGGATGGTATGTAGAGATCAGCGATCTGGTCTTCCCAGTGTCTGGGGTACCGGTGAGTACCAGATATCGGTATTCATTACCGATAATGAATAAGTGCCTGTTAGTGTGTGAAACGCGTCTACCATTTGAACTGTTTGTAACACTTGGGATGTTCGTTTATTAAAGAAGAATTTTGATGGATCTTGGAGTGCCACCATTTCTTCAGTGTCCATCCTGCTCTAACCGACTCACTCCATCTTGCTAAATGAGGTAGTCTTGCCTTCAGGGCTGGTGTAAGGATTTTTGACACCTTAAGCGAAACCTCATTTTGCCGTCCCCCTTTGTTCCACCCCTGACTCCACGCCCTTTGCCCTGCCCATGTACAGTGGGGACAGAAAGTATTCAGACCCCCTTAAATTTTTTACTCTTTGTTATATTGCAGCCATTTGCTAAAATCATTTAAGTTAATTTTTTTCCTCATTAATGTACACACAGCACCCCATATTGACAGAAAAACACAGAATTGTTGACATTTTTGCAGATTTATTAAAGAAGAAAAACTGAAATATCACATGGTCCTAAGTATTCAGACCCTTTGCTGTGACACTCATATATTTAACTCAGGTGCTGTCCATTTCTTCTGAACATCCTTGAGATGGTTCTACACCTTCATTTGAGTCCAGTTGTGTTTGATTATACTGATTGGACTTGATTAGGAAAGCCACACACCTGTCTATATAAGACCTTACAGCTCACAGTGCATGTCAGAGCAAATGAAAATCATGAGGTCAAAGAAACTGCCTGAAGAGCTCAGAGACATTATGTGGCAAGGCACAGATCCGGCCAAGGTTACAAAAAATTTCTGGTGCACTTAAGGTTCCTAAGAGCACAGTGGCCTCCATAATCCTTAAATGGAAGACATTTGGGACGACCAGAACCCTTCCTAGAGCTGGTTGTCTGGCCAAACTGAGCAATCGAGGCAGAAGAGCCTTGGTGAGAGAGGTAAAGAAGAACCGAAAGATCACTGTGGCTGAGCTCCAGAGATACAGTCGGGAGATGGGAGAAAGTTTTAGAAAGTCAACCATCACTGCAGCCCTCCACCAGTCGCGGCTTTATGGCAGAGTGACCTGACGGAAGCCTCTCCTTAGTGCAAGACACATGAAAGCCTGCATGGAGTTTGCTAAAAAAAAACCTGAAGGACTCCAAGATGGTGAGAAATAAGATTCTCTGGTCTGATGAGGCCAAGGTAGAACTTTTTGGCCTTAATTCTAAGCGGTATGTGTGGAGAAAACCAGGCACTGCTCATCACCTGTCCAATACAGTCCCAACAGTGAAGCATGTTGTGGGGGTGTTTTTCAGCTGCAGGGACAGGATAACTGGTTGCAATTGAGGGAAAGATGAATGCGGCCAAGTACAGGGATATCCTGGATGAAAACCTTCTCCAGAGTGTTCAGGACCTCAGACTGGGCCGAAGGTTTACCTTCCAACAAGACAATGACCCTAAGCACACAGCTAAAATAACGAAGGAGTGGCTTCACAACAACTCCATGACTGTTCTTGAATGGCCCAGCCAGAGCCCTGACTTAAACCCAATTGAGCATCTCTGGAGAGACCTAAAAATGGCTATCCACCAACGTTTACCATCCAACCTGACAGAACTGGAGAGGATCTGCAAGGAGGAATGGCAGAGGATCCCCAAATCCAGGTGTGAAAAACTTGTTGCATCTTTCCCAAAAAGACTCATGGCTATATTAGATCAAAAGGGTGCTGCTACTAAATACTGAGCAAAGGGTCTGAATACTTAGGACCATGTGATATTTCAGTTTTTCTTTTTTAATAAATCTGCAAAAATGTTAACAATTCTGTGTTTTTCTGTCAATATGGGGTGCTGTGTGTACATTAATGAGGAAAAAATGAACTTAAATGATTTTAGCAAATGGCTGCAATATAACAAAGAGTGAAAAATTTAAGGGGACCACTACACTGACCTGCCTGACCACTACACTGTCCTACCTGACCACTACACTGACCTACCTGACACATACACTGACCTACCTGACACATAGACTGTCCTATCCTGACCACTACACTCACCTATCCTGACCACTACACTCACCTACCTGATCCCTTCTTCCTGCATTACTCACACTCCACCGCCCCCCCTATCCCCCCACACACAGCTCAATGTAGATCGGATGATCTTTCCTCCTCCTTACCTCTTCAAACCTCTATCTCATCAGAGCTCTCCTCTGCAGTGGGCAGGCAGTATTGATTAGGAGTCTCCACCAGCACAAACCAGCCGCTCCTTGGTGTCCCCCGCCAGCTGGGAGGTCAGCTAACAGCCACTGCCTGCACCTCTCCCAATGCTCCCATCTCCACTGAGCCCTGCCCTGCCCTCTCCGCTGTACTCACACAGACATAGGCTTCACCAGAGAGGGACAGGCTGGAGCAAAGGAGTCCCGGGGGCGGCGCTGTCAGGTATTATTGTGAGGAGGAGATGTCACAGCTGGGAGCTCAACAGGACACATCAGGGGGATTGGCACCACCTGCTTCGGATGTGTTCCTGGGACAGCCGGCACTGAACGGGGCTCACAGTATCCAGGAGAAGTGAGCCAAGTTCACCCATGCCTGGGGCATCACGGGACAGAGGCTGTGGCTGTGTCCTAGGCGGCTGGCTAGTTTTCCTAGTGGTAGCACCGGCCCTGCTTGCCTTACCTACTCGTTAAAGTGATTGTAAAGGCAGAAGGTTTTTTATCTTGTGCATTAAGATAAAAATCCTTCTGTGTGCAGCAGCCCCCCTAATACTTACCTGAGCCCATTTCGATCCATCGATATTGCAGGAGAGACTCAGCTGCCCGGTACTTTCCTCCTCATTATCTGAGACAGCAGCGTGGCGCCATTGGCTCCCTCTGCTGTCAAAGTGAGCCAATGAGGAGAGAGGGGAAGGGGCCCAGCCACAGCTCTGTGTCTGAATGGACGCAGGGAGCTGCAGCTCAGCTGCCGCCATAGCAAGCTGCTTGCTGTGGGGGCACTCGTTAGTAAGGAGGGGCCAGGAGCACTGAAAAAGGACCCAAGAAGATGAGGATCTGGGTTGCTCTGTGCAAAACCACTGCACAGAGCAGGTAAGTATAACATGTTTGTTATTTTTAAGCAACATGTCTTTACTGACATTTATACACAGGATCTTGCTGGCAGAGGAATGGCACAAAAATCCTGAGTAAAAAAAAAAAGAAAGAAGCAAGTTATGTTCTTTTGTAAAGACATTTCATATACATACATACAAGTGCATAAATGTGCTTATGTGTATACATGCATAATATTCCCCCTTCTCCCCTAATCTAATAAAAACACTAGATAATTTTGCCCAAATATCAGGACTACATGTTAATCCAACAAAATCAAATGCATTAAATATTTCCTTATCTCAATTAGAACTTCAGCAGGCACAAACTTCCTTACCCTTTACTTGGGTTCCAAAGCTGCTTCCATACCTAGGAATAAAACTCACAATCTCTCTTAACCTCCCTGGCGGTATGATTCTTTCGGATTTTAGGTGCTGAAAGCGGTACAATTATTTTGCATGGAAATTTGGCGTTTTATATTGTAGGTCTGTAAATCTTAACAATAACACACTTAAATCTGTCCAAACCAGAGTCTAGTAGATATCCCGGGTATGATAAAGTTTGAAACACAAAAACATAAATTATAATATAATAAATAAAAATAAATAATTAAAAAAAATTTTAAAAAATAGTAATAAAATAAATTTCCCCACAATTCACTATCGCTCAATTCTGCAAGTGTTCTAATTTACTATCGCTTTTTTCTAGCTGGTCTAAAGCCACTTTTGACGTAAAGGGACACTTTTTGGTTGCTATGGACAATCTCCAGTTTCCAGGCAGAAAGAACAGTGTATATCATGTAAAACTGCATGCAGGGCATGGGCCAGAGCACTGGGGACAAAAGGGATGTGAAATCATTTCATACAGTACTGTAATCTGTAAGATTACAGTACTGTATGTGTTATGATTTTGACATTTTTTTGAATTTGCCGCCAGGCTCCGCCCCCGTGCGTCGCGCCGCTCGCAGGGAACGGAGCCTGGCACGGAGAGGCTTCGGAGGAGGACGGAGCCCTCGGACACTGCAGGGGACATCGCAGGATCCCGGGGACAAGGTAAGTAAAGCCGCCCCAGGATCCTGCAATGCGATCCCGAGTGTGGCTCGGGGTTACCGCTAATGGTACTGAATTTTAACCCCGAGCCACACTCGGGAATACCGCCAGGGAGGCTACAGACCTTTTTGCGGCAAATTACTTACCCCTCCTTAAACAAACTTCCGGCTTCCCGAAACAATGGGCTTTTCTATCATTGTCATGGTTGGGAAGGATTAATGCGGTAAAGATGTCAATCCTGCCGAAATTCTTATATTTATTTAGGGTCCTCCCTATTTCTTTACCATCTTACTTTCTTAGACTTACTCAACGTAGAGTTATGTCCTTCATTTGGGGTACCACCAAACCTTGTATACCTAAATCTACGCTTTACCTTAATAAATTGAGTGGTGGTTTGGGATTGCCCAACTTTTCCTCCTATTTTTACGCTGCACAGCTAGCACTTATACCCAAGTATCATACTTCTGTAGAAGCTCCCCTATGGGTAGCTATTGAATCAGTGGAAAGTGACCCTATCTCAGTGGCAAATATGTTTTGGCTCTGCCCTGCTGATAGAATACATCTTTCTAATCCTATCACGAAACACACCCTAGCAGTATGGGATAAATGTAAATTTGCACATAATCTTCAATCAACACATAATCCCTTGCTTTCATTTCTTAATAATCCAGCCGTTTATCCTGCCTGGAAATTCCCAAAATCATTCTCTGCATGGACCTCTACGAACCTGACTCGTTTATACAATCTTTCCTCGACTAAAGCTATTTATACATTTCCTGTACTATGTGAAACCTTTGGGTTACCTAAAACTGAAATATTTCGATATTTACAAATTAAACATTTTTATGAACCACTTCTTAGTACAGGCTCAACTCTTAATCAAATGATTCAATTTGAGCGGATTTGTATAAGTGATCCACACATTAGAGGACTTATCTCAATATTATATTTCCAACTTAATATGATATCTAGTGAGTTTCTACCCTCATACACAACTAAATGGGCACAAGATATGAATCGAGTGTTTAATAAACAAGATTGGTCGAATATATGGTCAGCCACCAAAACTTCCTCTCCAAATTGTTTTGCTGTAGAAACTAATTACAAGGTTCTAGCACGCTGGTACCTTGTACCAGCTAGAATAGCTAAATTTGTCCCCACATATTCACCTAATTGCTTTAGAGGATGTGACACAGCAGGAACACATTTTCACATATGGTGGCAATGCCCCGTAGTTGAAGAATTCTGGAAGAATATATTTCTTATGGCTTCTAAAGCCCTGGAAATCACGATTCCTCCAGATCCTGCAACGGCACTCCTAAACCTTAAACCCACAATACTCACCCATACTCAATTCCAATTGTTTATCCAACTTAGCACTGCAGCTAAACAAACGATTGCCAAGGCGTGGAAGTCCCAAAATCTAATTCTTGCTGAAGCTAAACACAGAATGAACAGAGCACTTTTATACGCCAAGATGACAGCTATTGAAGAAAATAAAATAAATAAATTTCCCAAAATTTGGCAACCATGGGTTAAAAACTACCTCCCTACAGATTTTGACCAATCTCTGTTGTTACCACACTAAGATATATATCATATTATTACTGAAATATATATTATATTTGTATACCTAATGAGAGCTGGATCATCATCCTGGGAAACTCTTTTTTTTTTCTCTCTTCTTTCCTTCTTTCCATCTTTATCTCTCCTCCCTCTCCTTTTCTTTTATTATTTCCTAAAATATTCCTATGGATACTTAGTCTAATAACTTGATTTATTTCTCTAATCTTACATCTAGAATCCCGACTAGTGTATAGTAAATATGGTTGTAAGATATCTCTAAAATTACTTTATTTTATTAACTTATTTATTTATCTTTTTTATCATACTGCAAAGATCTTCTGATGATTGATATGTATCCATGTATTGTATCATTTTATTTCTTCTTCTGTGAAAACTCAATAAATATATTTAACAAGAAATATTCCCCCTTCTAGCTGCCAGTGTTTCAATTTACGTGTATTAGTTATTATGTACTTGTTTATACTCAAACACATTGCTGCTTTACAGATCTCAAGGCCCCTTTCACACTGGGGAGGTTTGCAGGCGCTATTGCGTTAAAAATAGCACCTGCAAACCGACCTGAAACCGCCGCTGCTGTGTCTCCAGTGTGAAAGCCCAAGGGCTTTCACACTGGAGCGGTGCACTGGCATCAGGGAAAAAAAACTCCGGAAAATAGCATCTTTGGAGCAGCGAAGGAGCAGTGTGTACACCGCTCCTGCCCATTGAAATCAGTGGGGCGGCGCGGCTATACCGCCGGCATAGCGCCACTGTAGCGGTGCTTTGTGGGCGGTTTTAACCCTTTTTCGGCCGCTAGCGGGGGGGTAAAACCCCCCCCGCTAGTGGCCGTATGCTGCTGCTAAAATGACGGTAAAGCACCACTGAAAATAGCGGCGTTTTACTGCCGACACCCCCACCGCCCCAGTGTGAAAGGGGCCTTAGACCCCTTTCACACCGAAGGCGTTTTACAGGTGCTATAGCGTTAAAAATAGCGCCTGCAATCCACTCTTAAACAGCTGCTCCATTGTCTCCAGTGTGAAAGCCCGAGGGCTTTCACACTGGAGCGGTGCACCTGCAGGACGTCTGGAAAAGTCCTGCCAGCAGCTTCTTTGGAGCGGTGTGTTTACCACCCCTACACATTGAACTCAATGGGGCAGCGCTGCGATACCGCCGGCAAAATGCCGCTATTGCGGCACATTGCGGGCGGTTTTAACTCTTTCTCGCCCGCTAGCGGGGGGTAAAAGCTCCCAGCTAGCGCCCGAAATGAGGCAGCAAATCCGACGGTAAAACACCGCTATAAATAGCGCCGTTTTACCGCGGACGCTATGGGCGGCTTGGTGTGAAAGGGGTCTTACTGCTGTGTACATTGTCCCATAGACAATTTTTGCCTATATGCAGGAAGCCTTAGGGCTGTTCCACACAGCTGCTCATTAGGGTCCATGGCTGTACAGTGTGAAATACACCCATTGTTGTGGCGTTACTTTATTTATATCAATACCGTACACTATTATCAGTTATTTTGTATTATTATCTATAGCAGTGTAAAATTATTTAACATTTTTTGTTAGGTGTCATCTACTTAAGTACCCAACATATTAGGTAACCATCAGGTTTCTTTCTGTTCATGAATTTGCTGTTGTTGCCCTCTAGTGGTTTACTTTTATTCACACAAGCTGATATTAGTGTTCTTTCTCCTAAATCCAGAGCTCTTTTTAAATGAGTCAATACATTTAAATGGTACATTGAGCTAATCTGACATACTACCTTTAGTTTGGCCAGGTAACTGAATCAGTTGTGAAACTATCAAGTAAAGCTATAAATACAAGATACTGTACTAGTAATGTATAAATTGCATGTTAACATGTACTCAAATTTGTAGCTATGCTGTAAGAAAACATACAGTAAGTTGAAATCCTATTGCAGCCCTGCGTTTTTCTGTGAACTTGGGGTTTATTCACACCATTTACGTTGGGCTGCACTAGGCAAGGTAAAGCAATTTGTGTCATTTGGTTCACACAACCTCGTTGCAGTGGTGTGTGCAGCATGTTGCAATGTAAATTCCTGCATCTCAATGCCACTGCAGTGAATAGAACTAAATGAAATGTAATTTGTGAAATTTCAATAAAGTTCCAACAATAAAAGAAAATGTATGCAGTGCAATGCGCCAGAATCAGAGCGTCAGCGTCTTTCCTCCTGGTGCACGCGCGAAGGCTTGCATTCAGCTCGACTGCTGGTATGAATGAACCCTCACACATCAAGGATCTTGACTTGCGGATATTGACCTAAAAAACAAACACAGTATTCCCAATATTTCATTTAAGTTTTAGAAATGTTGTGATCCAGGGACTCCTGACATGGAAATTTGGGAACTAAGCAATGCTAGTTTAAAAAAAGATAGGGTATCCTATACCTACTGCAAAGCTATCCACAAACAATGAGTTTTTGACTTATTAGCATAGCTTACTAATAGCATGTGGTAGAAGAGCCTATCTTAAAGTGAAAATGATATCCTTATTATCCAAAAATAATCCACACACAATCCACTACTTGTTGGCCGTATATTCTATTTTTTTATTAAATCATTTTTACTGTGTTTTTGCCTCCTTGTAACATCCATTATTTCCCAGCAGATGCATGTATCTAAGCTGGGTGACCATTTGGCTGTATAATATTGTCAGGATCCATGGCTTCTCTTGGGGGTATTGGATATAATGGTGGAAGAACAGTTAAACCACTGCACCTCTGGTGGCAGAGACAATTGTGGCTCATGAATTTGGACAGGTTCTTCAGAAAACCCACTTATGGGCCTCATTGTGCTTCTCCATGTGTTCGAGGACTTTACGGTGTAGGTGTAGACTGGCACACCTGGAATATGCTGTTGTAGGCCCATTCCTTGCTGGTGTGTGTCTTTACATTGGACTAGTACTCTGTCCCCTGGTCGAAGGTCAAAATCTGACCCTTCCAATCTCTTGCCTTTCCCCTTACGACCTCTCAAACTGTTTTCATAGTCAATGCTTGGCCTGGTCATCCCTTCCCCTTAGTACAATAGGACGAGTTAATCTTTTGAAAATGGTTTATTTACCTAAATTTCTTTATTTTTTCAGACAAACCCCGGTTCCTATGTCCAAGTCATTCTTTAATAGGTTGGACGGTGTCATGTCCTTGTTTCTCTTGGCTGGAAGGACTGTCACACTGTCTCCTTCTACCTTGTGCCTTCCTGTTAATCGTGGCGGTCTGGCGCTCCCCAAATTCTTGTGGTATAATTGGAAGCATTATTGGTTACGACGAGATGGTGGTTTTCTCATCCTCAAAAAGAGTGGGTGGAGTTGATCAATAAATTGGGCCCACATCCTGAATGTAGAACAATAGGAAAGGATCCCCTTAAGTGGGACTTTACAGGTCCAAGTAATGTTGTATAATTGTCACAAAAAGGTAAAATATCAACAAGGTGTATAAAAAAGTTCATATCAATTTTATTTTACAATTGATCTTTGCACAATGTTGATTTGATTGTATCTCAGCCACTACTGCTGCTTATTTTTTTTTACTTTTCTATATACCTTGTTGATAGTTTACCTTTTTGTGACGATTATACAACATTACTTGGGCCGGTAAAGTCCCACTTAGGGGGATCCTTCCGTATTGTTTTCTCAGCCTCGAGATAACGCTGCAGTCATTTTGGAGGTGGCACTGTTGGACTCCTACGCTGAGCATAGTAATGTTACCTATAGAGGGTCGACCTCTAACCCCTCTATTATGACCAAAATGAAAACAATGCTATGGGTTGGGGCCCAAGCTAGGGCTCTATATCAGTCTGATGATGTCTACTCCCCACATTCTCCACTGTGGGGCAACCCAACACTCCCACACCTGTTTTCAATACCAGATCCCTCTATTTAGGTTTGACACAGTATCAAGGTGTTATGACATATTATGACTTGAGGCACCCTACTTTCGTTTTATGATCTTAAATGTGTATAAACTCTATGTTCTTTTGTTTTCTACAACTTAGACATGCTATTGTGGACCAATCCCCAGGTCGATTACTCTTCAGATGGATCCACTGATGGTCCACAAGAACATTTTGGTAGTTCCTAGTGGTTCTGCCGCAAATCAGCATTGTGGCGCATGTATACAGTCAATATTGTCAGCGCACATTGATACCTGATGCCTCCTCTGTAGTTCAGAGGCACTGGGAGTAGTGCACAGAGTGGGAGGTGAAGAAGGAAGGGACTTCCAATGGCAGTGCTGATCACAGACTGTGGGAGGGAGCATGGAGCTTAAGCACATGGCTGGATAAGGAGGTGAGAGCCAATGATGAGTCTGTCTAAGGCAGCAGTGTGATGCAGAGTGCGGGGGGCAGGGCAGATGGGGTAGAGAGCCAGAGCTTTGTGTGTATAAGGCATGTAAAATTCATGTTAGTGGTCCTCGGGATTCAAACTCATGCGTTTAGTGGTCCATGAGGTCCGAAAGGTTGACGACCACTGCTCTAGAGGGTATGCTTTCATGTGAGGATCTTCCTAAACCATTATCTTTTTTGTACTCAGTTATACCACTGTCTACCCCCGAATGTTAAAGCTATATAATAGGTGGTATATTGACCTTCCCTCGCTTTCTGAAGACTAATGGGAGGACTGCCTATTATAATTTGTCCCCACAATGATATCCCTGAGAGATTGGTTCTTCCAGCTGAAATTTGTTCACAGAGCATAATATACCCCACAATGGCTTGCTGCTATATATCCAAATAGACCAGATACCTGCGTTGTGATCTATTATTGGCTCTTAACTTCACGTTTTCTGGACATGCTGTAAACTTCAATCTTATTGGCAAGGTGTAGTAGACACCATTATTGCTCTTGGTACTTTTTTATTACTCATG
Source organism: Aquarana catesbeiana (assembly GCF_042186555.1). Lineage (NCBI taxonomy): Eukaryota > Metazoa > Chordata > Amphibia > Anura > Ranidae > Aquarana > Aquarana catesbeiana. The sequence goes on along the minus strand of NC_133327.1, from coordinate 439,723,205 downwards.
GATCCTATCATTTTGTTATTGAGTCTTACAAATACATTAAATGCTCCTAAACATGTTCAATTGTTTGTATTTTATGCTATGTACTATGCTAGAAGGGAGAGTCTTTTTAAGTGGAAATCCTGACTCCCCCAACAGTGTCAGACTGGAAGGCAGCGGTAAAAGGGTCTCTTCCCTTGTATAAGCTAATTTACACTAGTAGAAATTGTTCAAAAAGTTTTTAGAACTGGAGAACCTGGATAGATGTTCAAAGCTTGACTGTTTGATGATACTCCTCCAGTGCCTTTGCCCTGTATTGTGGGTTACCTGCACTGGATAAGACTCATTAGCCCCTCCTCTTTATTCTCCCCATTATTGTTTTGCTATTTCCTTATTGCTCATTGCATGGATTACCATACTGTGTGTTATTACTGCAGTTGTACTCTGCTTACCCAGAATACTGGGACTGGTGGATGTAGAGATTTGTCATGTATGTACTTTTATAAGCAGTATGTTTTACTTATTTGGCTGTAATGTACACTGGTTCTGTTTTTGTACCGCTGGAAAAATCTTAAAGCGGTTGTAAACTGTGGCTGGTAAAGAAAAAAATAAGTAAAAAAAAACACCCATAAGGCAATTGCGTAATGTGCTAGTATGCAACCCATACTAGCACATTATGAAATGCTTACCTTGGAACGAAGCCCTCTCGCAGCGCACTGTCACCGCTAAGACGGCTGACATCTTCCCCTGGTCTTTCTTACGGATTCACGTGCTCTGGCTGTGTGATTCGCTGGAGCTGCGATGACTTCACTCCCACACACGAGCCCTTGGTTCCAGCACGAAGCTCTGAAGTTCCGGCAAGATATGCCAGACCTTCAGAACGAATGCGCCGGTGATGTCACTTGCTGCATCCAGGGTTGATATTGCCTAAACGGTGCACGTTTAGGAGATATTAATTTTACTTACAGGTAAGCCTTACTATAGACTCACATGTAGGTAAAAATCACAAAGCAGACTTTACTACCACTTTAACAAAAACGCTGTTGTTAAAAAAAAAAAAAAAAAATCTGATGCTTCCAAACCTTCTTTCTCCTTCTATGACTGGTCTTTAACAAATTATTGGACTTCAGACAGGCATTGTCTACTCCTAAATCCAAGTAGTTGGCGTGTGTTTCAGTTCTTTTGTGAGCACTGTGGCCCATAGGTCAAAGTGAAAATTATGAGAAACGGGTTGGGACTTTCAATGAGATGCATAGCCACAAATGGATATTGAATGAGTATCTCTAATTAATTTTACTAGTGTTACTGTTTCATATACAGTATGTCACAAAAGTGAGTACACCCCTCACATTTTTGTAAATATTTTATTATATCTTTTCATGTGACAACACTGAAGAAATTACACTTTGCTACAATGTAAAGTAGTGAGTGTACAGCTTGTAGAACAGTGTAAATTTTCTGTCCCCTCACAATAACTCAACACACAGCCATTAATGCCTAAACCGCTGGCAACAAAAGTGAGAACACACCCAAGTGAAAATGTCCAAATTGGTCCCAATTAGCCATTTTCCCTCCCTGGTGCCATGTGACTCATTAGTGTTACAAGGTCTCAGGTGTGAAAGGGGAGCAGGTGAATTAAATTTGGTGTTATCGCTCTCACTCTCTCATACTGGTCACTGGAAGTTCAACATGGCACCTCATGGCAAAGAACTCTTTGAGGACCTGAAAAAAAAAGAATTGTTGCTCTACATAAAGATGGCCTAGGCTATAAGAAGATTGCCAAGACCCTGAAACTGAGCTGCAGCACGGTGGCCAAGACCATACATCAGTTTAACAGGATAGGCTCCACTCAGAACAGGCTTCGACATGGTTGACCAAAGAAGTTGATTACACTTGCTCAGCATCATATCCAGAGGTTGTCTTTGGGAAATAGAGGTATGAGTGCTGCCAGAATTGCTGCAGAGGTTGAAGGGGTGGGGGGGGGGTCAGCCTGTCAGTGCTCAGACCATGCGCCGCACACTGCATCAAATTGGTCTGCATGGCTGTCGTCCCAGAAGGAAGCCTCTTCTAAAGATGATGCACAAGAAAGCCCGTAAACAGTTTGCTGAAGACAAGCAGACTAAGGACATGGATTACTGGAACCATGTCCTGTGGTCTTATGAGGCCAAGATAAACTTATTTGGTTCAGATGGTGTCAAGCGTGTGTGGCGACAACCAGGTGAGGAGTACAAAGACAAGTGTGTCTTGCCTACAGTCAAGCATGGTGGTGGGAGTGTGATGGTCTGGGGCTGCATGAATGCTGCCGGCACTGTGGAGCTACAGTTCATTGAGGGGATCATAAAGGCCAACATGTACTGTGACATACCAAAGCCGAGCATGATCCCCTCCCTTCGGAGACTGGGCCGCAGGGCAATATTCCAAAAGGATAATGACCCCAAACACATCTCCAAGATGACCACTGCCTTGCTAAAGAAGCTGAGGGTAAAGGTGAAGGACTGGCCAAGCATGTCTCCAAACCTAATTGAGCATCTGTGGGGCTTCCTCAAACGGAAGGTGGAGGAGTGCAAGGTCTCTAACATCCACCAGCTCCGTGATGTCGTCATGGAGGAGTGGAAGACAACTCCAGTGGCAACCTGTGAAGCTCTGGTGAACTCCATGCCCAAGAGGGTTAAGGCAGTGCTGGATAATAATGGTGGCCACACAAAATATTGACACTTTAGCCCCATTTGGACATTTTCACTTAGGGGTGTACTCACTTTTGTTGCCAGCAATTTAAACATTAATGGCTGTGTGTTGAGTTATTTTGAAGGGACAGTAAATTTACACCATTATACAAGCTGTACACTCACTACTTTACATTGTAGCAAAGTGTCATTTCTTCAGTGTTGTCACATGAAAAGATAGAATAAAATATTTACAAAAATGTGAGGGATGTACTCACTTTTGTGAGATACTGTAAGTACATGAATGAAAAGCTGAAATAATCAGGTGTGGAAAATAGTAATGTTGAGGGCAATTGCATGGAAAAACTCATCAACACAACAGATTGCATAATAAAAACTTTATCCTAAATAAAATTGTAAACATGGAGTACAACTAGACCATAAAGTGCTCAGCATATGTAGGTCAGTAAATGTTAGTGTTTGGGTATGGGGAGCCCAATAGCAGGGGTACACACCTTGGATAAGGATACTCAGGAGGTGAATCGAGCACAGTTTACAAAAACATGGTACAAAAGGGAAAGTCCAATAATCGAAGTCAAACATAGCAGAAGGTCAGGGCAGGCAGCAAAGGATCAGAGTCAAAAAATGTAGCAAAGGTCAGTTAGCAATATCACATGGCAAGGAACAGGTACACGCTGTGGGTAGCTCTAACACAACTGAGCACTCTTTCCCTGGAACCTCTCAGCTTCATAGTGATTAAACAGGAAATGACCTCTGCAGGGTGTGGTTGAAGTGATGCAATTGCTGTCTATAACAGGAAGGACTTTGGGGCTACCATCCTGATATGAGGATGCCATCAGACATGTGCTAGAGGCCTCACTATACTCTCACATGGGGGTGCCACAGGACACAGGCCACCAACAAGAGTGCCAAGGACTGACATGCTGCGAGTGCGAGGACCCCTGCAGTTGGTACAGGTAAGTTGTGGATTGTGACATTTCCCCCCCCAAGGTGTGACCTCCGGAAGCACAAAAGGACAGGGCAGCCAGGATGACATTTATGAAAAGAGCATGTAAGTGCAGGAGCATGCACATCAGAAGCAGGAACCCAGGAATGATCTTAAACACTGTAGCCTTTCCAGTGAGTCAAGTATTCCAGACGACCATGGCGTAATCTAGTATATAAGATGTCCTCCACCTCATATTTTTCCTCTCCATTTACAATAATAGGATCAGCAGTAGATAGGGAGTGAGCGGGACAAGGATCTGGGACAGTAGGTTTTAACAGAGAAGTATGAAAGACAGAATGAACCCTATAGGAATCAGGTAGACTCAATTTCATTGCAGAGGGGGAAATAACACGTTCAATAGCAAAGGGTCTCACGTATCTTGGTCCTAATTTTCGGGTAGGACATTTCAGTTTTAGGAACAAGTTGGACAACCATACTCGAACACCTGGTTGGAACTGAGGGGCAGGATTATTATTATTATTATTCACGATTTTTATAGCACCAGTTTACGCAATGCTTTACAATGTTGAGGGGGGGCAGGACAATTACAGTACAGTTCAATACAGAAGGGACAGGATGGCCCTGCTCATAGAGCTTACATTCTAAAGGGAGGGGGTGGTGGTACAAAAGGTAATAGATGCGGGGAATGATTTGATGGGGTTGTTAGGTGGGCGTGGGATAGGCTTCCCTGAATAATTGAGTTTTCAGGGATCTCCTAAAGGTGGACAGGTTAGGGGCTGATCGGATATACCGGGGCAGGGAATTCCAGAGGATGAGAGAGGCTCTGAAGAAGTCCTGAAGATGAGCATGAGAGGGGGTAACAAGGGAGCTAGAGAGCAGGAGATCCTGGGAGGAGTGGAGGGGACGATTTGGGCGATATCTGCAGATGAGGTTGGTGATAAAGCTGGGGGCGATGTTGTGGATGGCCTTGTATGTTGTGGTTAGCATTTTGAACTTTAAACGGTGGGGTAGGGGAAGCCAGTGAAGGGATTGGCAGAGAGGAGCAGCAGTCACGGATTGGTTAGTGAGGTGTATTAGTCTAGCAGCAGCATTCATAATATATGAACGTGGGGTAGCCTGCGTAAGGGTAGGCCATTAAGGAGAGAGTTGCAGTAGTCAAGGCGGGAAATAATCAAGGAGTGAATAAGTTGCTTTGTGGTGTCATTAGTGAGGAAGGGTCGAATTCTGGAGATGTTGTGGAGGTTAAGGCGGCAGGATTTAGCCAGCAATTGGATGTGGGAGCTCACAGGATCACAGTGTCTGTCCGCATAGGCCTTATACCTAATCTGGGCACGAGTTACGGTCTTCTTTAGTACTGAAAAGCTCTTCACAATTTCTTCCAAACAATTATTAGCAGTAGGTACAGTATCAGCAACTGGGAATCCAGGCAACATAGTGGAATGGTAGCTATACTTAGCATAGAATGGAGAGGAGTTAATGGAACTGTGGAATTGATTATTATATGCAAATTCAGCTAAAGGTAGATATCGCAATCATCCCAATCATCTTCAAGATAGGTTGTATAACATCGCAGGTATTGTTCTGAGGTTTAGTTGGTAGGTTCCGTTTGGCCATTTGATTGAGGATGAAAAGCAGTTGACAATGAGCGTTGGATATGAAGAACCATACAGAAAGCAGCCAAGAATTTTGATGTAAATTGAGATCCTCTCTCCGTAACAATGGATTCTGGTAAACCATGAAGACGAAACACTTCTTGTATGATTAAAGTGGCTATCTGACTGACAGTAGGTAGATTCTTAGTGGCTATGAAATGAGACATTTTACTAAAATGATCCACTATTACCACTATTGTATTATAACCATGTGCCAAGTGTAACTCAACAATAAAATCCATTGAAAGTCAGTCCAGGGCCTGGAAGGAACAGGCAATGGGAAAAGAAGACCTTGAGGGTGATTGTGGCTTTCTAGCACGAATACAAACAGAACAGGTAGAAATGTAAGATGTCACATCTTTTAATAAGGAAGGCCACCAGAAGGTTTTCCGAATCAATTCATGTGTTTTATGTATCCCTCCATGACCCACTATGGGAGTGTCATGGTAGTACTTCAGCGACTGCATAAGCTCTACCTTTGCACAATAAAAGTCCATTTTGATAGTTCATTGGGGGGTTTGTGGAAGGTTTATCATTCACATTAGTATGAGATCTGACCGAATTCCATTGAGATGGCATAGTAGCCAAAAAACAGTCTTTATTTATTATGGTAGAAGGTTCAGGACCTGGAGAAGGTGTGTCAGTTCCCATATGAGAAAGGGCATCAGCCTTACCATTTGGAGAACCAGGATGGTAAGTTATCAGCAGGGGGAACCGGCTGAAGAAGAGAGCCCATTGGGCATGACATGGTTTTAATCTTTTAGCTGTCTGTAAGTATTCAAGTTTGAGATGGTCTGCATAAACCGTGATGGATGTGCTAGTGCTCTCTTGCAGATGTCTCCATTCTTCCAATGCAAGTTTGATTGCTAATAATTCTCTGTTCCCCACATCATAATTTCTCTCAGCGGGAATATAGGAGCGTGAAAAAAGGTCCACTGGATGTAGGAGTTCTTTTTCACCGGATCTCTGTGATAGTACAGCACCTGCAGCTGTATCTGAAGCATCTACTTCAACATAGTATGGTTTGTTGGGCACAGGTAAAATTAGAATAGGTGCAGAAGTAAATAGGTCCCTCAACTCATCTAAAGCTTGTTGGGCTTGTTCAGTCCATTAAAACTTCACCTTTTGTTATGTGATAGCTGAACTACCTTTGAGAAACTACGTATGAATCTTCTATAGAAGTTACAGAAGCCAATAAAACATTGTACCCCTTTTTTGTTTGTAGGTACTGGCCAAGACAATATAGCTTGAATCTATTCCAATCTATTCTATAGCTTTAGTCCATCGCTATGCAACCAGGAGAAATAATGTACCCCAGGAAATCTAATTTTCACATCGAAAGCACATTTTTCTAGTTTTGCATACAAACGATGAGTCCTTAGTAGGAACAACACTGTCTTAACATGTTCAATATGTTCTTTCTCTGTGATAGAGTATATCAATATATATAATGTGGCAGGACCATTGTATAATCCAAATGGCATTACTAAATATTCATAATGTCCATAACGAGAACGGAAGGCAGTTTTCTATTCATCTCCAGTTCTAATCCTCACTAAGTTATAAGCTCCTCGTAGATTGATCTTGCTGTAAATGGTAGCAGAACGCAATCTTTCCATTAATTTAGAAATTAACCACTAGGCGTCCGCGCTATAGCCAAAAGACGGCTACAGTGGACTCCAATTGCCAGGAGGGCATCCTCCTGTTTACTCCCGCGATGCGCGCCCTTGGACACAGCCAATCACAGATCGTGCACTCGATCTGAGTGTCCAATGAGAGATCTCATATGTAAACATATGAGATCATCTCTTATCGCCGGCTCTCCCTCCTCACACAGAGGCAGCGTGTGAGGAGGGAAAGCGAACGGCTGCAGCGTCAGTGTAAAAAAAAAAAAAAAGGGAAAATAAAGTGCCCACAGTACCTGTCAGTGCCATCTGTCCCCAGTGCCACCCGTCCCCAGTGACATCTGTCTCCAGTGCCACCAGTCAGTGCCATCTGTCCCCAGTGCCACATATAAGTGCCATCTGTCATCAGTGCCACATCAGTATCACGTGTCATCAGTGCCACGTATTAGTGCCATCTGTCATCAGTGCCACATATTAGTGCCATCTATCATCAGTGCCACATCAGTGTCACGTGTCATTAGTGCCACGTATCAGTGCCATCTGTCATCACTGCCACCTGTCAGTGTCACGTGTCATCAGTGCCACGTATCAGTGCCATCTGTCATCAGTGTCACGTGTCATCAGTGCCACCTGTCATCAGTGCCACGTATTAATGCCACCTGTCATCAGTGCCACGTATTAGTGCCACCTGTCATCAGTGTCACGTGTCATCGGTGCCACATATTAGTGCCATCTGTCATCAGTGCCACATCAGTGTCACGTGTCATTGTCCTGGTGCTCCAGGGCCTTCAAAAGTGTAATAGGTAGTCAACAAGTTAGATGTGTAATTTATGTCCCTAGAACCCCTGATGGTCCTCCCTGCATGTTGGGCCTCTATGTGGCCAGGCTGTGAAAAAGTCCCACACATGTGGTATCGTAATACTCAGGAGGAGTAGCAGAAAGTATTTTGGGGTGTCATTTGTGGTATACACATGCCATGTGAGAGAAATAACCTATTACAATGACAATTTTGTGGGGGAAAAAAAAATCTTCATTTTGCAATGAATTGTGGGAAAAAATGACAACATCAAAAACCTCACCATGCATCTTACTACATACCTTGGAATGTCAAAAAAGGGGTCATTTGGGGGGTATTTGTACTTTCCTGGCTTGTTAGGCCCCTTTCACACGATCGGACCGTTCAGGTTCGCCTGTCAGTTTTGACAGCGGACCTGAACGGGCGCTCCATGTTAGTCTATGGAGCATCGGATGTCAGCGGAGACATGTCCGCTGACATCTGACCCCATCCAATCCGCTAAAAGCAGACAGATGGCCCTACATCCAGGTCCGTCGCTGGCGGATCGGATCGGGTGAGATCTGATGAAAACGGACATGCTGTCCGTTTTCATCCGATCCCTCCATAGGCGGCAGGGGCGCCTGACAAGCCCCTCCCCGCTCAGTGAGCAGAGAGGGACCTGTCATCCGCCGGCTCAGCGGAGATCAACGGACAGATCTCCCGCTGAGCCGGCGGACCGAGGCGGGCTCCGTAGAAACAGAGTCCGCCTTGTGTGAAAGGGGCCTTAGGGTCGCAAGAAATGAGATAGGCTACCAGTACATCAGGTGTGATCAATTTTTTATGATTTGCACCACAGCTTGTAGACTCTCTAACTTTCACACAGACCAAATAATATCCACTAATTGGGGTTATTTTTACCAAAGATATGTAGCAGTATAAATTGTGGCCAAAATTTATGAAGAAAAATTAATAATTTGCAAAATTTTATCACAGAAACTAAGAAAAATGTGTTTTTTTTTAAATTTTCGGTCTTTTTTCATTTATAGCACAAAAAATAAAAAACCCAGAGGTGATCAAATACCACCAAAAGAAAGCTCTATTTGTATGAAAAAAAGGACAAAAAAAACATTTGGGTACAGTATTACATGACTGAGTAATTGTCATTCAAAGTGTGAGAGCACTGAAAGCTGAAAATTGATCTGGTCACGATGGGGGTTTAAGTGCCCAGTTGTCAAGTGGTTAAAGGCAGTGGATATTTATTTTTAATGGTAATAGCATTCAGTGCTCGATAATCCACACATGGGCGGAGGCCTCCATCTTTTTTCCCTACAAAAAAAATCCCAGCGCCAGCAGTGGAGACAGATGGCCTTATGAAGCCCTTCTTTAAATTTTCATCAATGTATTCTTTTAAAACTTGTAATTCAGGCTCTGCAAGAGGATATGTCCTGCCAGAAGGTATTGGAGACCCTGGTAACAGTTCGATTGGACAATCATAATCTTGGTGAGGAGGGAGAGTATCAGCCCCTTTCTTCTCAAAAACGTCAACAAAGGCCAAATAGTTTACAGGAATCTTTGACATATTGTTGTCATCATTAGCAGGCTCCAAGCTCAGATTTACAGCTTGAGGTATTAGACAACTAGATAGATAGTGCATAGAAGAAAACGTTAATACACCAGTTTGCCAGTCTACTGCAGGGTTGTGTTTCCGTCACCAACTTATTCCTAATACTAGCGGTAAAATGGGAGAACCGACAAGGTTAAAAGAGTGTCTCTCTAGGGCATGATCCCACGGTAATTTCTAGAGGAATGGTTTCTGTGGTAATAGGACCAGATTTTAAAGGAGTTCCATCTATTAGCTGTATTTGTGTAGGTACCTCTTTATTGGTAGTAGGTACTAACAAATCTTTAGCTGATGTAGTGTCCATAAAGCAACCACTAGCTCCAGAATCGATCATTGCATTAAGGTTCACAGGCTCTTTATGCCACTGTAAAGAGAGAGATAATCAAATGATAGGACATGGTATGTAGCAAATGTTGTGAGGTGGAGGATATATTAGATTGCTTACCTACCCCAGAACTTGGCTTAGCTTTACATTCAATTTATGTCCTGGCTTTCCACAATATAAGCATAGTTCTTTAGATCTACGACGAGATCTCTCTATATCAGAGAGAGGTCCTCGGGCTATTCCAATCTGCTTTGGTTCATCTGTGGGAGCTTCAGAGTCTATGTCAGGATTGCAAGGGGAAGAGAAGAAATTGCACCTCTGAGGAATAGTGTAAGTATTGGCCCATTCTTGTCTTCTCTCCCGTAAACTGCGATCGATCTGTATACACAAGGAGACAGTGCTCGCAAGTGTGGATGGAACACCGACTCTGGCCAACTCATTCTTCAGGGTTTCAGAAAGTCCTAAGCGAAACGGATCTAGTAGAGTGGTTTCATTCCAGTTAGACGCTACTGCCAGATGACGAAATTCAGTAATATATTCCTTAATTCCGTAATTCCTTAACAGTTCTTCTTCCTTGATTGAGGGCTCAGAGTGAGGAGTGAGGCTGCGGCAGAGGCTACTTTATGGGGATCTTCATACATTGCATCCATAGCTTTTATGAAGGAACCCCGAGAATTTAATATAGGGCTATGTATGTGTAATAAATGATGTGCCCAGGTCTGAGGTTCACCAGTCAATAAAGAGATCACAGTCCATATCCTGACAAAATCTGTTGCATAGGTAAAGGTTTGTAGAGAATCTGGCATGAGGTAATACATTTTCGATCAGGTGAGCAATCTCCATTGAATTTATCAGGTAATGCAACTTTGGGTTCAGGTGCAGCAGCACCTCTTTCTGTCACAGGTACTTTAGGCACAGAAGCAGGCGTAGGTGTATTAACCAGTTGGTCCAATCTTGCTTGATTGGCTTGTAAGTTGGTTTAGTTTGTAGGTCTTGCACAGACATTGCCAGCATGCTTATCTGTTGAGTCAATGTTGCTAATGCTTCAGCCAACCCTGCAGACTCCATACTGGCTCAGTTGTTTTGTCAGTGTTTAGGTATGGGGAGCCCAATAGCAGGGGTACACACATTGGATAAGGATACTCAGGAGGTGAATCCAGGACAGTTTCCAAAAATGTGGTACAAAAGGGAAAGTCCAATAATCGAAGTCAAACGTAGCAGAAGGTCAGGGCAGGCAGCAAAGGATCAGAGTCAATAAACGTAGCAAAGGTCAGGTAGCAATATCACACAGCAAGGAACAGGTAAACACTGTGGGTAGCTCTAAAAAAAACTGAGAACTCTCTCTCTGGAACCTCTCAGCTTCATAGTGATTAAACAGGTAATTACCTCCAGAGGGTGTGGTGGAAGTGATGCAATTGCTGTCTATAACAGGAAGCACTTTAGTGCTGCCATCTTGATATGGGGATGCCATCAGACATGTGCTAGAGGCCTCACTATACTCACATGGGGGTGCCACAGGACACAGGCCACCAACAAGAGAACCAAGGACTGACATGCTGCGAGTGCAAGTACCTCTGCGGTTGTTACAGGTAGGTTGCGGGTTGTGACAGTAAACAATAACAATAATACATAACAGAGTTACATGAGTACAGTGAGATGTAGAAGCACATAATGATGTAATAGTTTGCATCAACAACCTTGACGCATTTCATGAACTTCTCTCCACTTGCTTAGGAGCAGATGCATCTGTCTCCTGAGGTCGGCTCAATTATCCATATGTGATACTGTCGGTTGGGGGCAGCATGGAAACATCTGTACTGGGAGCTGAGGGAGTACTGCCCATGGATGTAAGGCAAAAGTCTCTAGCGATCCTAAATGGATGCTTGTATTGTGTGTAGCCATGGTCCACAGTACCAAAGAACCCAGCAACAACAAAAAAAAGGGAACAAAGGGAAAGAAAACCATGTCCAGGTCAAAGTGGGTCACAACGGCTCTCTGAAGGTGAGCAGTCTGTTAAGGAATGTACTGTATGGTTGTATTTCGAGACTGCTTTGGCTAAGTAGTGGATTCATTTCCTTAATTTCTCATGAGTTAAGTGGGGGGCACTATTCTAGAAGAACTCTTTCAAACAGGGTTTTCAGTCTTAATATACAGTGCCTTAAAAAAGTATTCAAAACCCGTGAAATTTTCCACATTTTGTCATGTTACAACCAAAAACTGAAATGTATCTTATTGGGATTTTATGTGATAGACCAACACAAAGTGGCACCTAATTGTGAAGTGGAAGGAATTTATAAATGTTTTTCAAAAATGTTTACAAATAAATATCTGAAAAGTGTGGCGTGCATTTTGTAGTCAGCCCCCTTTACTCTGATACCCCTAACTAAAACCTAGTGGAACCAATGGCCTTCAGAAGTCACCTAATTAGTAAATAGAGTCCATCTGTGTGTAATTTAATCTCAGTATAAATACAGCTGTTCTGTGAAGCCCTCAGAGGTTTGTTAGAGAACCTTAGTGAACAAACAGCATCATGAAGGCCAAGGAACACACCAGTCAGGTCAGGGATCAAATTGTGGAGAAGGTTAAAGCAAGGTTAGGTTATTAAAAAATATCTCAAGCTTTGAACATCTCACGGAGCACTGTTCAATCCATCATCGGAAAATGGAAAGAGTATGGCACAACTGCAAATCTACCAAAACATGGCCATCCACCTCAACTGACAGCCAGGCAAGGAGAGCATTGATCAGAGAAGCAGCCAAGGGGACCATGGTAACTCTTGAGGAGGAGCTGCAGAGATCCACAACCCAGGTGGGAGAATTTGTCCACAGGACAACTATAAAGCCGTGTACACACGATCGGGATTTTGGTCGGAAAAAGGCATGATGGCTTTTCCGACGGAATTCCGCTCAAGCTTGTCTTGCATACACACGCTCACACCAAATTCCGACCGTCAAGAACGCGGTGACGTACAACACGTATGACGAGACTAGAAAAAGGAAGTTCAATAGCCAGTGCGCCACCCTTTGGGCTCCTTCTGCTAATCTTGTGTTTATCTCATGTTAGTAGAAGTTTGGTGAGAGACGATTCGCACTTTTCAGCTTTCGTGCTTTTCAGTCCATTACTGCTCTTCAGTTTGTGCTTGTGGGTTCGTATCTGTTTTTTAGTGCGTGTAGTCAGGTCGTTTCTGTTTTCCAGTGCGTTCTTGTCCGCTTGTTTTGGATTTTCAGCTCGCTCTTCACAGGCTGTTCTTCAGTGCGTTCTGTTAAGTTCGTTCTGACCAGCTGAGCGTTTTGAAGCCATGTTGCGGTTATATACTCGTCGTAGAGTTCGTGCTGTGCGGTGGCTTGGTGTTGGCGTTCTTACTTTGACCCAAGGCCAGTCCATGAACAGGGTGGAAAGGAGTTCATGGACCAAGAATTGGTTACCCAGCGTGACCAATTCTCTCATATGCCTTTGCTGAATGACATCCAGGAGAATAACCCTGATGATTTCAGGAATTATCTCCAGATGAAGGACCCCATTTTTCACCATCTGTTGGCTTTGCTGACCCCTTTTATTACGAAGCAGAACACCTGCATGCGGCAAGCCATCACTCCGGAGCAGAGGCTAGTCGCCACCTTGGCGAAAGGGACAAGTTCTTGACAGGCATCTCCCCCCAGGCTCTGGGGATCATTATCCCAGAGACCTGTTCTGCCATCATTCAAGTTCTGCAGAAGGACTATATTAGGGTAAGTATTATCCTTTAAGATCACTTTCTTTGTATTTAATGTTTGCTAATGTATTGTATTTATTTGATCATTCCATAATTGCCATGATTGTAATATGCTGTGAATGTCCTCTTTATCCTCATGCATGCTGGATTTTTTTATTGCTCCTTTTTTGTCCTTCATGCATATTTGCCTTCACTAACCTCCCCAGCATGCTATCCTGGGCCCATATACACCTGCCTAGTCACTTAATGTATTTTGTCAGCTCCATAGTACTGCTTTGCTTTACCCTATACGTCCCCTAAAATGTGTACAAATGTTATTTGTGTCCTTAAATTCAGGCAGAGTGCCAGAGGCTTTTTTTTGGGTTCCCAAAATCATTTGTAACCCTCCTTCCCCCCCAACCGCTAAGTCAACCGATACCAATCCTCTACCTGCTGACTTTGCCAAACCCATACCCACTATACCTACCTCTTTTGTGGTCAGATTTATGGATGAATTCACCAAAGCATGTAGTGAAAGGGCCTGCCTGAATACTTTCAAATGGTACTGTTTAAAGTTTTGTTCTATTATTACCTTGATAGGTAATTGCAGAATGTAAAAACGTGCTTCAATTAGTACAGTGTGTATTTATATTTTAGCATTATGACAGTTCTTACCTGTCCAGTGGGCTTCCAATAGTGTAAGTAAGGAGGGGCTGGCCAAAGTAACACACATTATTTATGCATTCAGCTCTCAATGAAGTGGAAAGGGTTACCTGTCCAAAACATCTCCCCCCCACTAAAATTTTTACAATGGGCCATCAGAGGGGGGGGGGGAGAATCTGATAAATGGACCTTATACTTTTGTCTTTAACCACTTAAGCCCCGGACCATTTGGCTGGCCAAAGAACAGAGCACTTTTTGCGATTTGGCACTGCATCGCTTTAACTGACAATTGCGTGGTCATGCGACGTGGCTCCCAAACAAAATTGATGTCCTTGTTTTTCCCACAAATAGAGCTTTCTTTTGGTGGTATTTGATCACCTCTGCGGTTTTTATTTTTTGCGCTATAAACAAAAATAGAGTGACAATTTTGAAAAAAAAAAACACATTATTTTTTACTTTTTGCTATAATAAATATCCCCCAAAAATATATAAAAAAAAATGTTTTCCTCAGTTTAGGCGGATACGTATTCTACGTATTTTTGGTAAGAAAAATCGCAATAAGCATTTATTGATTGGTTTGAGCAAAAGTTATAGCGTCTACAAAATAGGGGTTCGTTTTATGGCATTTTTATTCATTTTTTTTTTTTACTAGTAATGGCGGCGATCTGCAATTTTTATCATGACTGCGACATTATGGCGGACACATCGGACAATTCTGACACATATTTGGGACCATTGTCATTTTTACAGCGATCAGTGCTATAAAATTGCACTGATTACTGTAAAAATGACACTGGCAGTGCAGGGGTTAACCACTAGCTGGCTAGGAAGGGGTTAAGTGTGTCCTAGGGAGTGATTCTAACTGTTAGGGGGCGTGGCTACAAGTGACACGTCACTGATCACCGCTCCCAATCACAGGGAGCTATGATCAGTGACAGTGTCACTAGGCAGAACGGGGAGATGCTTGTTTACATTAGCATCTCCCCATTCTTCAGCTCCGTGAGACGATCGCGGGTATCCCCGCGGACGAGTCTGCGGGACCCGCGATCCTACTCACGGAGCTCACGGCAGGGTTGCGCGCGCACCGCTGGCTGTTTGCACGCGACCACACGGCGGCAAATTCAAAGGGATGTACAGGTACGCCCATTTGCGCAGCCGTGCCATTCTGCCGATGTATATGTACATGCGGCGGTTTGGAAAGTGGTTAAATACTCCTTAACCACTTGAGCCCCGGACCATTATGCTGCCTAAGGACCAGAGGTCTTTTTCCAATTTGGCACTGCGTCGCTTTAACTGCTAATTGCGCGGTCATGCAATGCTGTACCCAAACGAAATTTGCGTCCTTTTCTTCCCACAAATAGAGCTTTCTTTTGATGGTATTTGATCACCTCTGCGGTTTTTATTTTTTGCGCTATAAACGGAAAAAGACCGAAAATTTTGAAAAAAAATGATATTTTCTACTTTTTGTTATAAAAAAAATCCAATAAACTAAATTTTAGTCATACATTTAGGCCAAAATGTATTCGGCCACATGTCTTTGGTAAAAAAAATGTCAATAAGCGTATATTTATTGGTTTACGCAAAAGTTATAGCGTCTACAAACTAGGGTACATTTTCTGTAATTTACACAGCTTTTAGTTTATGACTGCCTATGTCATTTCTTGAGGTGCTAAAATGGCAGGGCAGTACAAAACCCCCCCAAGTGACCCCATTTTGGAAAGTAGACACCCCAAGGAAATTGCTGAGAGGCATGTTGAACCCATTGAATATTTATTTTTTTTGTCCCAAGTGATTGAATAATGACAAAAAAAAAAAAAAAATTTACAAAAAGTTGTCACTAAATGATATATTGCTCACACAGGCCATGGGCCTATGTGGAATTGCACCCCAAAATACATTCAGCTGCTTCTCCTGAGTATGGGGATACCACATGTGTGGGACTTTTTGGGAGCCTAGCCGCGTACGGGGCCCCGAAAACCAATCACCACCTTCAGGATTTCTAAGGGTGTAAATTTTTGATTTTACTCCTCACTACCTATCACAGTTTCGGAGGCCATGGAATGCCCAGGTGGCACAAAACCCCCCAAAATGACCCCATTTTGGAAAGTAGACACCCCAAGCTATTTGCTGAGAGGCATGGTGAGTATTTTGCAGCTCTCATTTGTTTTTGAAAATGAAGAAAGACAAGAAAAAACATTTTTTTTTTCTTTTTTCAATTTTCAAAACTTTGTGACAAAAAGTGAGGTCTGCAAAATACTCACTATACCTCTCAGCAAATAGCTTGGGGTGTCTACTTTCCAAAATGGGGTCATTTGGGGGGGTTTTGTGCCACCTGGGCTTTCCATGGCCTCTGAAACTGTGATAGGCAGTGAAGAGTGAAATCAAAAATTCACGCCCTTAGAAAGCCTGAAGGCGGTGCTTGGTTTTCGGGGTCCCGTACGTGGCTAGGCTCCCAAAAAGTCTCACACATGTGGTATCCCCGTACTCAGGAGAAGCAGCAGAATGTATTTTGGGGTGTAATTTCACATATTCCCATGGCATGTTTGAGCAATATAACATTAAGTGACAACTTTGTGCAAAAAAAAAAAAAAAATGTGTCTCTTTCCCGCAACTTGTGTCGCAATATAAAATATTCCATGGACTCGACATGCCTCTCAGCAAATAGCTTGGGGTGTCTACTTTCCAAAATGGGGTCATTTGGGGGGGTTTTGAACTGTCCTGGCATTTTATGCACAACATTTAGAAGCTTATGTCACACATCACCCACTCTTCTAACCACTTGAAGACAAAGCCCTTTCTGACACTTATTGTTTACATGAAAAAGTTATTTTTTTTTTGCAAAAAAATTACTTTGAACCCCCAAACATTATATATTTTTTTAAAGCAAATGCCCTACAGATTAAAATGGTGGGTGTTCCATTTTTTTTTTTCACACAGTATTTGCGCAGCGATTTTTCAAACGCATTTTTTGGGGAAAAAACACACTTTTTTAAATTTTAATGCACTAAAACACACTATATTGCCCAAATGTTTGATGAAATAAAAAAGATGATCTTAGGCCGAGTACATGGATACCAAACATGACATGCTTTAAAATTGCGCACAAACGTGCAGTGGCAACAAAATAAATACATTTTTAAAAGCCTTTAAAAGCCTTTACAGGTTACCACTTTAGATCTACAGAGGAGGTCTACTGCAAAAATTACTGCCCTCGATCTGACCTTCGCGGTGATACCTCACATGCATGGTGCAATTGCTGTTTACATTTGACGACAGACCGCCGATTGCGTTCGCCTTAGCGCGAGAGCAGGGGGCGACAGGGGTGCTTTTTTTTTTTTTTTTTTTTTTTCTTTATTATTTTTCTGCTTTTTTATCTTATTTTTAAACTGTTCCTTTCATATTTTTTTTTTTTAATCATTTTTATTGTTATCTCGGGGAATGTAAATATCCCCTATGATAGCAATAGGTAGTGACAGGTACTCTTTTTTGAAAAAATTGGGGTCTATTAGACCCTAGATCTCTCCTCTGCCCTCAAAGCATCTGACCACACCAAGATCGGTGTGATAAAATGCTTCCCCAATTTCCCAATGGCGCTATTTACATCCGGCGAAATCTAAGTCATAAAATGCTCGTAGCTTCCGGTTTCTTAGGCCATAGAGATGTTTGGAGCCACTCTGGTCTCTGATCAGCTCTATGGTCAGCTGGCTGAATCACCGGCTGCATTCTCAGGTTCCCTGTTGAGACAGGAGAGCCAGAGAAAAACACGGAAGACGGTGGGGGGGGCATTCCCTCCCAAGGCTTGTAAAAGCAGTCTAGAGGCTAATTAGCCGCTAGGATTGCTTTTACATGAAAGCCGACCGCTGGCTGAAAAGAATGATACCAAGATGATACCTAAATCTGCAGGCATCATTCTGGTATAACCACTCAAAGTCGTGAATGGCGTACCTGAAGACAAAAAAATGGTTAACAATAAAGCACAGTAAACGGTAAAGTATAAAAAATTGCATACCTGAAAAAGCAAACATGATAAAACATAATAACAATAAAACATTGCAGAATAGAATACAGTAAAAAAGAGCAGAACAATAGAGAGAGAATAGAGAGAGAGAGAACAATAAAACGACAACTATTTTTTTTTATTTTATATATATATTTTTTTTTTGACACTTTTTTTGTAACTAACTCTTGTAACTGTAACCGGTTCCAGGTTCGGGTCTCTCAAAATGCGATGGCATCTTGGGAGACCCTGTGAAAGTGTGTCCTAGTCTGTGCAATGCTGTACCCTACGCTAATACTCAACTAGTGAATGGTAGCGTTCAAAACATTCACCAATGCAAAGACCAGGATTGTCAGGACAGGAGGGACAATAATAGCGGGTGTCACGCCTATATCCGCGCTTCCTGCAGACACAACATCTTTTTTGGGGGGGTTCGTTGGGTAGGGGTACTCGGGAGGACATAAAGAAAATGCCTCTCATGCAGCCGACTGCATTTGATTGGGGATGTGAATGGGGGAAGTACGGGCGCTGCAGAAGTGGTGGGTTCCCAATTAGGATTGGCGAATGCAGCAGGAAGGGCACTATGGGCACGACGGGCCTGTGTTTGTCTTCTTGGTGGCAGCGGGACACTACTTGTGCTTGCCACCTCACCAGCTTGAACTGCACTTATGGGACTGGCCACGTCACCAAGTGTTGCTGCAGTGCTGGTTTGACTACGACCGGGGTGTACTAGGCCGCTGGTGCTTGCCAGTTCACCAAAACGCTACCAAAAAAACTGTTAGCGATCGCAGGGATCAGGCCTGACTCTGCGAACGCTGCAGTTATGTGTTTAGTGTTTTGTAAGTGTCAGTGATCGATCGATACTGCACTTGGGTGGGCTGGGCTGGGCCGGGCGGAGGGGCAAAACACAGGTGCTAGCAGGTATCTGGGCTGATCCCGCTAACACTGCGTTTTTGGGAACCCTAAACTGCTGGGGACGCTAGTATAGATCTGATCGGATCAGATATTGATCCGTTCAGATACTATACCACTAAGGGAGGTGTATGCTGCGTGCGTGGGTGTTAGCGGTACTGGCGCTAACCTGACGCTGCCTGGGGCTGGTGCTTGCCAGTTCACCAAAACGCTACCAAAAAAACTGTTAGCGATCGCAGGGATCAGGCCTGACTCTGCGAACGCTGCAGTTATGCGTTTAGTGTTTTGTAAGGGACAGTGATCGATCGATACTGCACTTGGGTGGGCCGGGCCGGGCGGAGGGGCAAAACGCAGGTGCTAGCAGGTATCTGGGCTGATCCCGCTAACACTGCGTTTTTGGGAACCCTAAACTGCTGGGGACGCTAGTATAGATCTGATCGGATCAGATATTGATCCGATCAGATACTATACCACTAAGGGAGGTGTACGGTGCGTGCGTGGGTGTTAGCGCTACTGGCGCTAACCTGACGCTGCCTGGTGCTTGCTTGCCAGTTCACCAAAATGCTACCAAAAAAACTGTTAGCGATCGCAGGGATCAGGCCTGACTCTGCGAACGCTGCAGTTATGCATTTAGTGTTTTGTAAGTGACAGCGATCGATCGATACTGCACTTGGGTGGGCCGGGCGGAGGGGCAAAACGCAGGTGCTAGCGGGTATCTGGGCTGATCCCGCTAACACTGCGTTTTTGGGAACCCTAAACTGCTGGGGACGCTAGTATAGATCTGATCGGATCAGATATTGATCCGATCAGATACTATACCACTAAGGGAGGCGTATGCTGCGTGCGTGGGTGTTAGCGGTACTGGCACTAATCTGACGCTGCCTGGGGCGACGCATATCACCGCCGGGCGATCAGGGGGCTAAACCTTTATTCGGTAATAAACGGCGGGTGCCCTGACACTATAAAAAATAAACGAACTAACCAGCGTCAACCGTAACGTTTATACGGTGATCAGTGGTGAAAGGGTTAACTAGGGGGCAATCAAGGGGTTAAAACATTTATTAGATAGTATATGGGGGTCCCTGACACTATAAAACGCTGACGGCGAACCTAAATATTTACGTCCCTAACTAGCGTCACCAGCGACACTAATACAGTGATCAGAAAAATGATCGCTTAGCAACACTGGTGACGGGGTGATCAAGGGGTTAAAACTTTATTAGGGGGGGTTAGGGGGGTACCCTAGACCTAAAGGGGGGTAATACTAACTGTCCCAACACTGTAACTGTCACAAACTGACACTATGCAGTAATCAGAAAAAAAAAAAAAACCTGCTGGTGTCAGTTTGTGACAGGGGGGGGGGTGATTGGGGGGCGATCGGGGGGGGGATCGGGGTGTTTTGTATGCCTGGCATGTTCTACTGTGTGTGTAGTGTGTTGTGCACTTACATTGATGTCTTCTCCCCTCGGCGCTGGAACGGAATACCGAGCTGAGGGGAGATGACATCATTTCCTTTGCTGCTGTTTAGCATACAGCAGCAAAGGAATGTTCCCATTGGCCGGCGGCGATCGCGAGGGGGGGGCCACGAACGGATGGCCTCCCCCTCATCTCGGATCGCCGGGGAACAGAACGGGACCGCCTCGGGCGGCGGGGGGGGGTCCGATCGGACCCCCCACCCGCGGAAGGCAAATCACGTACATGTACGTGATTTTGCCTGCCCGTGCCGCTTTGCCGACGTAAATCGGCGTTAGGCGGTCCTTAAGTGGTTAAAATAAAAGTTATACTGATTTTGGCCAAGAATGTTTGTGTCTAATCTGCTTGCAATGTTATGTGCAAAATTACTAATTTTTTTTTTTCTGTTTTGACTCCACAGTTTCCTTCAACGCCACAGGAATGGCAGACTGTGGCTTTCCACTTTGCCGACCGTTGGGACTTTCTCAACTGTGGAGGGCAATTGATGGGAAACCCGTCCCCATAGTCCCACCACCCCATTCGGGTTCATACTATTTTAACTATAAGGGGTTTCATAGTATCGTGTTGATGGCGGTGGTGTTGGCGACATAGGAGTTCCTCTATGTGGACGTGGGGAAGAATGGCCGGATGTCAGATGGTGGAGTCTTTGCCCAGACGGAGTTCTATGGACGTCTCCAGAGTGGTGGCTTGGGATTGCCACCTGCGGAAGAGAACGTTGAAGGACTTCCATTTGTTTTTATTGCTGATGAAGCATTTGGTCTGGGCGATCACCTGATGAGGCCATTCCCCCAGAGGACCCTCACCCTGGAGAGCCCGAAGAGTCGTGGAGAATACCTTTGGGATAACGGCCAGCCGGTTCCCCCTAGTTCTAACGGCTATAAATATGGCGGAGTACAAACTGAGCCACATAGTATTATCCTGCTGCATACTGCACAATTTTTTAAAAAGAAATGCTCCAAATTATGTTGCCTCAGTTGGGCCTGAGTCCGGACTTCAAGAAACAACAACAATGACGGCCCTGGAAGCCGGCCGTCCTGGCTTGCTCCCCCAAAGCGCCAGTGAAGTCTGGGGAAAATATGTTGAATATTTTACGGGTAGGGGGGCCATTGCTATGCCAGAACATTTTTAAATATTTTCTAAATAAAAAAAAATGATCTGATAAAATCTTGATTTTGATTTACTGCTTGTGTTTGTTTTAAGCTGTCTCCTAGGTTCTCCTAATGCACTTGTAGTGTTAAGTGTTTTTTACATTATTAATTAGCCCCCATTGTCACTGTAAAAACCAACTTAATACAAAAAGTGGTATTGAGCATTGAAAGAAGAAGCCACACATTGTTGAGTATAAAACCTTTTACTCCGTGCACATTCACATGTGCGTTATAAAACATTTTGTGTTAAAAAAAACACATCTTGTTTTTTAAAGTTTTACCTTGAAAATTTTAGAAAAGTACATAAACAGGCATGTTTGAAAACATAACATACACAACTCTGGAACTTACAAAGTTCAATATTGAAATACTGAAGGCAATATCAGACATTATAGTGTTAAAAATGTCTTGATCTTGCCTTCTTCAGATTGGGTGATGTCACCCCTGTAAAAGCCAAATTTAGAAGATGCACACAAATTGGGATTAAAACTGGGGCTTTCCTTTCTGATCCCATATCTAATGTCAACATGTGCTATCTCCCATCATGGGGGAGCAACCCCTTCCTCTCACCTACTTGAGTTACGAGGAAGGGGTTGCACCCACAAAACGCGTACCTTGATATCCCCTGATGGCAGATAGCACATGTTGACACACTGTGTGCATCTTCCAAATTTGGCTTTTAAAATGCGTCAAAAAATTTTAAAACTTGGTCCCCAAAAATATAAACTGGTGTCATTTGGTAGTTCTTTAGATTCTTCCTAGTACATAAATCATGTTGTTCAGTTTTTGTTAAACCTCATTTGTCTTTTGCTTGATGATGTCTAAATCCTGACTACAATACATGATGTCCTGGATTAGTCTTTGTGCACTGTCAGTGGTGAAATGAGTAGATTGTTCTTCCACAACATGCACATCACCTAAAAGAAAAAAATACACACCATGTATTATAAATATGCAGACATACATCTATTACCTGAATCTGTGGTCTCAGACACTCACCTTTTGTGGTGACAATTTCCACCACCTCTCCTTCCTCCACATCCTCTGGTTGTGTCCTCTGTTCCCCTTCTTCTGGAGGTGGGGGGGTTCCTGTTGTCCTCAGACATCCCGAGTCTTTTCTCCCCTATGAGAATAAAACAAAATTTATACTTAGCACACAGATATCTGTGGCCAGAAATATGAATGCGAAACATTGCTTGGAAGTGGGTACAATTGTCTGTTTTGACAGAGTTCCAAGTTGAAGACATTATTTTTTCCCTTAACAAAGCTGCAATACTTACCTTTTTTGGACAAGTTTCACATATGTAGACACCCCAAGTATGTACCTGTGTGGGACACCCTAAAAAGTTTGTTCTTGTGTCCCACACTAGTGCTCCTGAGTCCAGATGTGTAAACAGCTGCTGAGTGTCCTCTCCTTACATTGCACTGAATCAAGTTTGCAATTCATTCTAGTTACAAACACATCTAGACAACAATGTCCTAAAGTTCTATTAATACAAATTAGCATGACCAAATGTAATTAACTTTGTATCTGCCAAAAACATCGTATTTAGTTGACAAATGAACGATGGTTCCTACGATCGATTACTGTGCCCATGAACATGAAAGTCGCCATTTTAACCACCTGGTGTCTGCGCTATAGCCGAAAGACGGCTACAGCGTGGCGCTTAATTTCCGGGAGGGCGTCCCTGGATGTCCTCCTGTCTACATCCCCCCTGCGCGCTGCCGCGGGCACGCATAGGGGGAAATATGTGTTGGCCGCGTCCCTTGGACACAGCCAATCACAGATCGTGCTAAATGGCCAATCACAGCGGCCATTTAGCACTCAATCGGAGTGTCCAATGAGAGATGATCTCATATGTAAACATATGAGATCATCTCTCATTGCCGGCTCTCCCTCCTCACACAGAGACCACATGTGAAGAGGGAGAGCGACCTGCAGCGTGAGCCGTGAGTGTGTGAACACAAACAGACACATGCCCACAGTGCCATCTGTCCCCAGTGCCACCTATCAGTGCCATCTGTCCCCAGTGCCACCTGTCAGTGCCATCTGTCCCCAGTACCACCTATCAGTGCCACCTGCCCCCAGTGCCACCTGTCAGTGTCACGTGCCATCTGTTATCAGTGCCATCTGTCATCAGTGCCACCTGTCAGTGTCACATGTCATCAGTGCCACGTATCAGTGCAATCTGTCATCAGTGCCACGTATTAGTGCCATCTGTCATAATTGCCACGTAGTAGTGTCATCGATGCCATGTATTAGTGCAATCTGTCATCGGTGCCACGTATTAGTGCCATCTGTCATCTGTTCCACGTATTAGTGCCATCTGTCATAAGTGCCACGTATTAGTGCCATCTGTCACAAGTGCCACGTATTAGTGCCATCAGTGCCACGTATTAGTGCAATCTGTCATCAGTGCAAGGTATTAGTGCAATCTGTCATCAGTGCCACGTATTAGTGCCATCTGTCATAAGTGCCATGTATTAGTGTCATCAGTGCCACGTATTAGCGCAATCTGTCATCAGTGCCACGTATTAGTGCCATCTGTCAGCAGTGCCACGTATTAGTGCCATCTGTCATCAGTGCCACATCAGTGTTACGTGCCATCTGTCATCAGTGTCACGTGTCATTGTCCTGGTGCTCCAGGGCCTTCAAAAGTGTAATAGGTAGTCAGCAAGTTAGATGTGTAATTTATGCTCCTAGAACACCTGAAGATACCCCCTGCATGTTTGGCCTCTCTATGTGGCTAGGCTGTGAAAAAGTCCCACACATGTGCTATCTTAATACTCAGGAGGAGTAGCAGAATGTATTTTGGGGCATCATTTGTGGTATACACATGCCATGTGAGAGAAATAACCTATTACAATGACAATTTTGTGGGAAAAAAAAATCTTCATTTTGCAAAGAATTGTGGGAAAAAATGACAACATCAAAAACCTCACCATGTATCTTACTAAATACCTTGGAATGTCTACTTTCAAAAAAGGGGTCATTTGGGGGGTATTTGTACTTTCCTTGTTAGGGTCTCAAGAAATGATAGGCCACCAGTACATCAGGTGTGATCAATTTTTTATGATTTGCACCACAGCTTGTAGACTCTCTAACTTTCACAAAGACGAAATAATATCCTCTAATTTGGGTTATTTTTACCAAAGATATTTAGCAGTATAAATTGTGGCCAAAATTTATGAAGAAAAATTAATAATTTGCAAAATTTTATCACAGAAACAAAGAAAAATGCGTTTTTTTCAACATTTTCAGTCTTTTTTCATTTATAGTGCAATAAATAAAAAACCCAGAGGTGATCAAATACCACCAAAAGAAAGCTCTATTTGTATGAAAAAAAGGACCAAAAATCCATTTGGGTACAGTATTACTTGACTGAGTAATTGTCATTCAAAGTGTGAGAGCATTGAAAGCTGAAAATTGGTCTGGTCAGGAGGGAGGTTTAAGTGCCCAGTAGGCAAGTGGTTAAACTGTACAACAGTAAAGAAAATCACATGGCGCAGCATGCAAGTAATAATCATAATAGGAACACACAAGTACTTACTTTTTAGAAGCACTTTCTTGATCCTTCTGTACTGATCCTGCTCCCTCAATTTAAGGTCTGACCAGCGTTTCCTCAATTGCTCCTTGGATCGTCGTACCCCAAAATTCCTGTGCAGACTCTTCACAACTTTAGTCATGATCTTGGCCTTTCTCACATTTGAGTTTAGGTACGGTCCATACTTCCCATCATAGTCAGCCCTCTTCAAGATGTCCACCATTTTCACCATCTCTACAAAGGCCATATTTGAGGCCTTAAATCTTCTCCTCCGGGACCGGGCTCCGGGCTTTCCTCCTCCTCATTTCTACTATTACGCACCTGCTGTGTCTCCGCCACGAAGTTTCACGCATGCACGGTGTATATAAAGTTAACACGTGTGTGTCGTACATACGTTCTGTGTGCGGAGGAAGGAGGACCGAAAGTGACGAATGTTATAACGAAGGTAACATTTTAACTTGGGACATCAGTGGCCTATACTGATTATAGATTGAGGCCTATATTGGGATAAGATTAGGAGAGTTTAGCCTGATATTTTGTGTTTTTTGTCCCTTTTTCATACACAGGAAGACCTATACAGTCAGGAGGAGGGGGGGTAAGTGTCAGCCAGGAGGTGGCTGGGCCCAGAAGGAGCCTTACCCAATCCCAGGTGCCTCCCCTCCGCCTTCCAACAAAAAGGGCCAGGAAGGGGAGTAACTTGGAGGAGGCAGCACTGGGCACCATTAAGGAGGCTAATGCGGCCCTGAAACCCCCCCCCCCCGACGCTGAAGAGGCCAATGGCTACTATATAGCTTCCAGATTGCTGCAAATGGAGGAGGGCCAATGCCACAACTGTGAAAAACTTTTTGTTGAGGCCATTCACAAGGGGTTGAGGGACCAAATGGCCGATGATGTACACTTATGTGCACTTGCCTATCCTCCTCCTCCTTCCACAAGTCCACCTCCAGAGCCACAGCCTCCAAGGAAGGCTGCAGGGAAGGCTGCAGGGAAAGCTGCAGGGAAGCATGAAGGGAAGGCTGCAAGGAAGACAAGAAAGTGATGGCCCTGGGTTCAGTATGGTCTGACAGAAGATGCAGGCTGTTGTAGTACCACAGCCTGGGGACATACATGTCATCTGCTGCTGTTCGTGATCTCGGGGAGCCTTGGACCAGATTGTGCTCCCTATTACATGGACTTCTTAGGATACCAATTTTTAGTTACAAAGAGTTGATGTCTGCCCTGTGGGCCAAAGGCTTCGCAAATTGCAGCAGTTTCTCCAGTGTTGCCTTCCTCTTTACTTTGTTATTATGAGCCAGAATAAATGTTTTTTTTTTATATATGAAAATACCCCATGCCCCAGTAGAAGACCATTAGGTCAAAACGTGTCGGGCGGTTGCCTCCTCTCCATGCTGCCTTTGCCATTTATGTGATCACTATTTTATTTGTTCAGTTTTTTAGAAATAAAAACCTCCCCCTTTTTACCTGCACTATGCGGAAGTTTTATTTTTTCTTTACATATTATCTGGATGAGAGCGATTGCCCATATTGGGCTACTTGTGACACACCCTGCCCCAGAGCCTTGAGTTTGGAATCTTTACCTTGATGATCTGCCTTGATGATCCTTGATTGTCCGGTTGATGACCCCCCCTGAGGTTCGGTTGAAGTCCATGTAGCCAGCTCTACCATCCCGAAACCCTTCTATCTGCCCGGCTGGGCTTACTGCTTGATTGACTCCATGTCGCTGACAGGGGAGTCCACCATATCTGGTAAGAGTATCCATCTTTTCTTATCCACCGATGTTGAGCATTATTGATGTTGGTTTCATCCACAGATCTATACCATCTCTGCCGTCTCATGTTTATTATCCACCATCCAGGAATAGCCCGTTCTGTGTTCTGACACAATTAGACACTTTATTATTTTATAGTTTTTCACTTTGAGACTTTATGATTCATTCTTCACAAGATGCATGATCAAGTTTAAAGATTTGTTTACTTGATTTTATTTTGTCAAATATTCACTTAGCGCTGCATTTCCTTACCTTCTTTTCATTGTTTTTTGTCACAACGTATGTAGCCGCTTTTTTGTTCTGTTTTTTTAGTGAGCGCAGTGTTTTTGTATATTTTTATATGAAAATACTTGCCTATGTGTTTTTCTTCAAATAGGACAGTTTGTTTGTGAGTAGGCAGGTACATTTCAAAAATACAATGTCAAATTAACAAGGGACACCAACCAACCTCCTTGAGCTTTAAAAATACAAGATAATAATGTATGGAGAGCTGGCTTTAAAAACAAAAAATATTATTCAGGAGATTACGAGAAATAATAAAGAAATCATTTTCTGAGAACTCTGTGTGAATATCAGCAGCAAAATAACTTCATTCTTCTAGCATTATAAAGAACAAAAGAATGCGCTGCATTAACTACTTCAGCCCCGGAAGCATTTACCCCCTACCTAACCAGAGCACTTTTTACAATTTGGCACTGCGTCGCTTTAACTGCTAATTGCGCGATCATACAATGCTGTACCCAAATGAAATTTGCGTCCTTTTGTTCCCACAAATAGAGCTTTCTTTTGATGGTATTTGATCACCTCTGCCGTTTTTATTTTTTGCGCTATAAACGGAAAAAGACCGAAAATTTTGAAAGAAACGATATTTTCTACTTTTTGTTATAAAAAAATACAATAAACTCAATTTTAGTCATACATTTAGCCCAAAATGTATTCAGCCACATGTCTTTGGTTAAAAAAATGTCAATAAGCGTATATTTATTGGTTTGCGCAAAAGTTATAGTGTCTATACTAGGGTACATTTTCTGGAATTTACACAGCTTTTAGTTTATGACTGCCTATCTCATTTCTTGAGGTGCTAAAATGGCAGGGCAGTACCACCCCCCCCCCCCCCCAAATGACCCCATTTTGGAAAGTAGACACCCCAAGGAAATTGCTGAGAGGCATGTTGAGCCCATTGAATATTAATTTTTTTTGTCCCAAGTGATTGAATAATGACAAAAAAAAAAAAGAAAAAAAAAAAAAGAAAAAAAAAAAAAGTTGTCACTAAATGATATATTGCTCACACAGGCCATGGGCATATGTGGTATTGCACCCCAAAATACATTCTGCTGCTTCTCCTAAATAACAGGGATACCACATGTGTGGGACTTTTTGGGAACCTAGCCGCATACGGGGCCCCAAAATCCAAGCACCGCCTTCAAGATTTCTAAGGGCGTAAATTCTTGATTTCACTCCTCACTACCTATCACAGTTTTGAAGGCCATAAAATGCCAGGACAGTTCAACCCCCCCCCCCCAAATGACCCCATTTTGGAAAGTAGACACCCCAAGCTATTTGCTGAGAGGCATGGTGAGTATTTTGCAGCTCTCATTTGTTTTTGAAAATGAAGAAAGAAAAGAAAAATGTATTTTTTTTTTCTTTTTTCAATTTTCAAAACTTTGTGACAAAAAGCGAGGTCTGCAAAATACTCACCATACCTCTCAGAAAATAGCTTGGGGTGTCTACTTTCCAAAATGTGGTCATTTGGGGGGGTTTGTGCCATCTGGGCATTCCATGGCCACCGAAACTGTGATAGCCAGTGAGGAGTGAAATCAAAAATTTACACCCTGAAGGCGGTGCTTGGTTTTTGGGGTCCCGTATGCGGCTAGGCAACCAAAAAGTCACGCACATGTGGTATCCCTGTACTCAGGAGAAGCAACAGAATGTATTTTGGGGTGTAATTTCACATATTCCCATGGTTTGAGCAATATATCATTTAGTGACAACTTTGTGCAAAAAAAAAAAAATTGTCTTTTTCCCGCAACTTGTGTCACAATATAAAATATTCCATGGACTCGAAATGCCTCTCAGCAAATAGCTTGGGGTGTCTACTTTCCAAGATGGGGTCATTTGGGGGGGTTTTGAACTGTCCTGGCATTTTATGCACAACATTTAGAAGCTTATGTCACATATCACCAACTCTTCTAACCACTTGAAGACAAAGCCCTTTCTGACACTATTTGTTTACATGAAAAAATAATTTTTTTTTGCAAGAAAATTACTTTGAACCCCCAAACATTATATATTTTTTAACGCAAAGGCCCTACAGATTAAAATGGTGGGTGTGTCATTTTTTTTTCGCACAGTATTTGCGCAGCGATTTTTCTAATGCATTTTATATACTTTTTTTTTTAATTTTAATGCACTAAAACACACTATATTGCCCAAATGTTTGATGAAATAAAAAAGATGATCTTAGGCAGAGTACATGGATACCAAACATGACATACTTTAAAATTGTGCACAAACGTGCAGTGGCGACAAACTACATACATTTTAAAAAGCCTTTAAAAGCCTTTACAGGTTACCACTTTAGATTTACAGAGGAGGTCTACTGCTAAAATTACTGCCCTCGATCTGACCTTTGCGATGATACCTCACATGCATGGTGCAATTGCTGTTTACATTTGACGCCAGACCAACGCTTGCGTTCGCCTTTGCGCGAGAGCAGGAGGGGACAGGGGTGCTTTTTTTTATTATTTTTTTTTTTTTTTCGCTTTTTTATCTTATTTTTAAACTGTTCCTTTCATTTTTTTTTTTTTTTTTATAATTTTTATAGTTATGTCAGGGAATGTAAATATCCCCTATGATAGCAATAGGTAGTGACAGGTCTATTAGACCCTAGATCTCTCCTCTGCCCTCAAAGCATCTGACCACACCAAGTATAAAAAATTGCATACCTGAAAAGCAAACATGATAAAACATAATAACAATAAAACATTGCAGAATAAAATACAGTAAAAAAGAGCAGAACAATAGAGAGAGAAGAGAGAGAGAGAGAGAGAGTGAGAGAGAACAATAAAACGACAACTATTTTTGTTTTTTTTATTTTATATATATTTTTTTTTTTACACTTTTTTTGTAACTGTAACTTTTATAACTGTAACCGGTTCCAGGTTTGGGTCTCTCTAAATGCGATGGCATCTTGGGAGACCCTGTGAAAGTGTACCTAGTCTGTGCAATGCTGTACCCTACGCTAATACTCAACTAGTGTATGGTAGCGTTCAAAACATTCACCAATGCAAAGACCAGGATTGTCAGGACAGGAGGGACAATAATAGTGGGTGTCACGCCTATATCCGCGCTTGCTGCAGACACAACATCTTTTTTGGGGGGGTTCGTTGGGTAGGGGTACTCGGGAGGACATAAAGAAAATGCCTCTCATGCAGCAGACTGCATTTGGTTGGGGATGTAAATGGGGGAAGTACGGGTGCTGCAGAAGTGGTGGGTTCCCAGTTAGGATTGGCGAATGCAGCAGGAAGGGCATTATGGGCACGACGGGTCTGTTTGTCTTCTTCTTGGTGGCAGCGGGACACTACTTGTGCTTGCCACCTCACCAGCTTGAACTGCACTTATGGGACTCGCCATGTCACCAAGTGTTACTGCAGTGCTGGTTTGACTACGACCGGGGTGTACTAGGCCGCTGGTGCTTGCCAGTTCACCAAAACGCTACAAAAAAACCTGTTAGCGATCGCAGGGATCAGGCCTGACTCTGCGAACGCTGCAGTTATGCGTTTAGTGTTTTGTAACAGTGATCGATCGATACTGCACTTGGGTGGGTTGGGCTGGTCAGAGGGGCAAAACGCAGGTGCTAGCAGGTATCTGGGCTGATCCCGCTAACACTGCATTTTTGGGAACCCTAAACTGCTGGGGACGCTAGTATAAATCTGATCGTATCAGATATTGATCCCTTCAGATACTATACCACTAAGAGAGGTGAACAGTGCGTGTGTGGGTGTTAGCACTACTGGCACTAACCTGACGCTGCCTGGGGCTGGTGCTTGCCAGTTCACCAAAACGCTACCAAAAAAACTGTTAGCGATCGCAGGTATCAGGTCTGACTCTGCGAACGCTGCAGTTATGCGTTTAGTGTTTTGTAAGTGACAGTGATCGATCGATACTGCACTTGGGTGGGATGGGCTGGGCTGGGCGGAGGGGCAAAGCGCAGGTACTAGCAGGTATCTGGGCTGATCCCGCTAACACTGCATTTTTGGGGACCCTAAACCCTAAACTGCTGGGGACGCTAGTATAGATCTGATCGGATCAGATATTGATCCGTTCAATTACTATACCACTAAGGGAGTTGTATACTGCGTGCGTGGGTGTTAACGATACTGGCATTAACCTGACGCTGCCTGGGGCGACGCAGACCCTATCTGACCCTAAAACCTAAGTTATATCACCGCCGGGCGATCAGGGGGCTAAACCTTTATTAGGTAATAAACGGCGGGTGCCCTGACACTATAAAGAATAAACTATCTAACCAGCGTCACCCGTAACAGTTATACGGTGATCACTGGTGAAAGGGTTAACTAGGGGGCAATCAAGGGGTTAAAACCTTTATTAGGTAGTATATGGGGGTCCCTGATGCTATAAAACGCTGACGGCGAACCTAAATATTTACCTCCCTAACTAGCGTCACCAGTGACACTAACGCAGCAATCAGAAAATTGATCGCTTAGTGACACTGGCGACGGGGGGTCATCAAGGGGTTAAAACTTTATTGGGGGGGTAGGGGGTACCCTAGACCTAAAGGGGACTAACACTAACTGCCCTACCACTTCTAACTGTCACAAACTGACACCAATGCAGTAATCAGAAAAAACAAAGAAAGAACTGCTTGGTGTCACTGTGACGGGGGGGGGGGGGGTGATGGGGGGTGTAATGTGTGCCTGGTGTGTTTTACTGTGTGTGTTGTGTTGTGCAACTCACTCAGATGTCTTCTCTCCTCAGCGCCGGAATGGAAAATACCGAGCCGAGGAGCGATGACATCACTTCCTCTGCCGCTGTTTACTATACAGCAGCAGAGGAAGAGTCTTATTCGTGGGGAGCTATCGCGAGGGGGTGGCCAAGAATGAGTGGCCTCCCCGTCAGCCTGTGTCGCTCCCCTAATGAAGCCGACCGCCTCGGGCACCGGGGGGCGTGATGCGCCCCCAGCCCGCGGGAGGGAGATCACGTACCAGGTACGTGATTTTGCCTGCCCGTGCCATTCTGCCGCAGTATATCTGCATTAGGCGGTCGGCAAGTGGTTAAAAGATCCAAAAATTTACAGCATGATGAATGTGCTAGCTCCATTACGAGCGCTAGTTTTACCAAACTGAGCGCTTCCATCTCATACTTGATTGTGAGCATGCGTCATTTTTGGCGCGTCGGAATTGCATACAGACGATCGCATTTTCAGCTAGGAACTTTTCCTGACTGAAAAATTGAGAACCTGCTCTCAATCTTTTGCTGGCTGGAATTCCGCCAGCAAAAGTCCGATGGAGCATACACACAGTCGCATTTTCCAACCAAAAGCTCACATCTGTCTTTTTCTGGCAGCATTTCTGATCGTGTGTACGCGGCATTAGCAGTGCACTCCACAAATCTGGCCTTTATGGAAGAGTTGCATGAAGAAAGCCATTGTTGAAAGAAAGCCATAAAAAATCCAGTTTGCATGAAGACATGTGGGGGACATGGCAAACATGTAGAAGAAGGTGCTCTGGTCAGATGACACCAAAACTGAACTTTTTGTCTAAAAGTAAAATGCTATGTTTGTCGGAAAACTAAACACTGCACATCACCCTGAACACGCCATCCCCACCGTGAAACATGGTGGTGGCAGCATTATGTTGGGATGCTTTTCTTCAGCAGGGACAGGGAAGCTGGTCAGAGTTGATGGGAAGTTGGATGAAGCCAAATACAGGGCAATCTTAGAAGAAAACCTGTTAGAGTCTGCAAAAGACTTGAGACTGGGGTGGAGCCTCACCTTCCAGCAGAACAACGACCCTAAATATACAGCCAGAGCTACAATGGAGTGGTTTAGATCAAAGCATATTCATGTGCTAGAATGGCCCAGTCAAAGTCCAGACCTAAGTCCAATTTAGAATCTGTGGCAAGACTTCAAAATTGCTGTTTACAGACGCTCTTCATCCAATCTGACCAAGCTTGAGCTATTTTGCAAAGAAGAATGGGCAAAAATGTCACTCTCTAGATGTGCAAAGCTGGTAGAGACATCCCCAAAAAGTCTTGCAGCTGTAATTGCAGTGAAAGGTGGTTCTACAAAGTATTGACTCAGGGGGGCTGAATACAAATGCACTCCACACTTTTCACATATTTATTTGTAAAAAATGTTGAAAACCATTTATCATTTTCCCTTTCCCCTTCACAATTATGTGCCACTTTGTGTTGGTCTATCACATAAAATCCCGATAAAATACATTTTAGTTTTTGGAAGCAACATGGCAAAATGTGGACAATTTCAAGGGATCCAGATTAATGTTTTGTGAACACCCCAGTGTCTCACTTCAATGTGTACTTTCTGTGAGCCAAAGAGGATCTGGGCCATTGACAGTACGACCTGCTATGATACTGATGTGTCATGGGGAATATATATCTGCAGTACAGTATATCATGTCTCAGGACAAGGCAAGACTGCTTACTCAGAAATTTGCTGGTTTCTGGTAGTAGCTTTAAACACTTCCAGTCTGGGCCAATTCTGACAGTCCTCTACTATATGTAAAAAACATCATTGTTTAGAACGCCCAGACATCACATATTTTTATAAGCAGAGGACCTAGGGATAACATGGTGAGCGTTGCATATTTTTATGTCATATGATAATTGCGCAGTGGTTTTTCAAATGCAAATTTTTCAGAAAAAATACACTTTAATGAATTTGAATGCACAAAAGCACAATATAATACCCACTTGTTTGGTAAAATATAAAAGATGATGTTACGTCAAATAAAAAGATACCAAACATAACACACTTTAAAATTGTTTCCGCTCGCAGAGTCAAACTACGATACCTAAAAATCTCCATTAGCGACACTTTAAAAACCTTTACAGGTTACGAGTTTAGAGTTACAGAGGAGGTCTCGTGCTAAAATTATTTCCCTCCCTCTGACTTTCACAGCAATACCTCACATGTGTGTTGTGATTGTCGTTCACATGTGGGGCATGTGCGTTCACATTTCCGCGTGAGCACAGGGGAACAGGAACACTTTAACCACTTCCCGCCCGCCGGCCGTCATATGACGACCTTGACTTTGAGCGGGTATATCTGAATGATGCCTGCAGCTACAGACATCAGACATCATTCGGATATCGGCTTTTTCAGCCTGCAGTTCCGCTGCTTGATTGTTCTTACGGGCGACGAGAGGGGACGTCCCCCCTTCTCACCCACCCTTCAGATGGCCGTCGGAGTCTCTATGGTCGCTCGGAGGCCGGGCATGATGTTATGACGTCACGCCCGGCCTCTGCATTCAAACAAATGGCGCCGCCTCAGCTGGGAAGCCGAGATCGTTTTTTTAATTTTTTTTTATTTCAGGCATTCCAGCCTAGAGGTGAGATGTGGGGTCTTATTGACCCCATATCTTACTGTAAAGAGCACCGATCATGCCATATTCCTAAATTCCAAAGGATGTTTACCTTCCTTGTAATAGGAATAAAAGCGATCAAAATTTTATTTATTTTTTTAAAAGTGTCAAACTAAAAAAAAAAAAAGGAAAATTAACAATAAAGAAAGAAAAAAATGTTAAAGTGCCCCTGTCTCCTTGTGCTTGCACGCAGAAGCGAACGCATTTGCAAGTCCCGCCCACATATGAAAATGGTGTTCAAACCACACGTGTGGTATCACCACGAACGTTAGAGAGAGAGCAATAATTCTAGCCCTATATCTCCTCTGTAACTCAAAACATGTAACCAGTAAACATTTTTAAAGCATCGCCTATGGGGATTTTTAAATACCGAAGTTTGGCGCCATTCCATGAGCGTGTGCAATTTTGAAGCGTGACATGTTAGGTATCTATTTACTTGGCATAACTTCATCTTTCACATTATGCAAACAAATTGGGCTAACTTTACTGTTTTTTTTTTTTAAAGCACAAAACTTTAAAAAAAAAAAAAAAACGCGTTCGAAAAAATGCTGCGCAAATACCGTGCGAGATAAAAAGTTGCAATGACTGCCATTGTATTCTCTAGGGTCTTTGCTAAAAAAAACATTTGTAATGTTTGGGGGTTCTATGTAATTTTCTAGCAAAAAAATTATGATTTTTACATGTAGGAGACAAATGTCAGAATTGGCCTGTGTGGCAAGTGGTTAAAAGTTATTATTTATTTTAAAAAAATTACACTGTATCTTTAATTCTATTTTGGATCACGTATATAGCTATCAAAAGGGATGAACAACACCTCTTGTGGTAGCATGGGCCATGACAGGTCCTCTTTAACTCTTTATGGAGAGATCTGAAGGGCTGACTCAGCCCTTCCTTCTCTGAGCTGGCCGCTCAGCTGTCGGCTAATTGCCAGCTCTCATCTCTCTCCACAGTTAACCAGATGTTGTGGATCTGCTCGTCAGTCTACTACTGATCGTCAGCCTACTTAAAGATCTCCAGCTCACTTCATTCCTGCCTTCGCCTTGGTCACATCACAAGAAACCATCTCCTGCGTTCCTGTTTAAAGACTGGCTTTGCTGACATCCCTTCTGGCTCCTTACCCTGCTTGCGGTTCCTCTACTTGGATCCCTGACTTCTGGCCTGGCTGATTACCCGATCTGGTTACTGAACTCTGGCTTGGCTGTTTACCTGATCTGGTTACTGAACTCTGGCTTGGCTGACTACCAGATCCGGTTACTGGACTCTGGCTATGCTTTGACTACGCTTACTCTATTAACCTTTTTATTTTTATGAATAAACAAGTGTGATTTTACTGTACTTCTGTCTCGGTCTGGTTCATGGTTTCTGACAATTAGACCCCTGATCTCTCCTCTGGCCTCCAAAGCATCTGATCAAACCAAGATCCATTTGATCGGATGCTTGTTCAAGCTGGTAACAGCTTTTTTACATGAGACCGAAAATGGAAGTGATGAAATCCTTGTCGCGTCCGTTTTCTGACGTCGCTCAGTGGAAGGAGCAACATCAGCTCTTCTCACTGTATCCCAGGAACTGAATGCCTTTAATTGCATCCTTACCAAGCTACCCGATCGCACAGGAGAGCCGGGTAAAGGCAGGGTGGGAGGGGGGTGGGACCCCCTTCCATCACCTATAAAAGTCATCCAGCGGCTCTATAGCCGCTGGGATTACTATTACATTGAAGGAAATTGCCAGCACTAAAAAATTACGTTTTGTTTTTGTTTTTATTACATTTTTCCAGAAAGTTTAGAAAGACAGTGGTACAGTCGATTGTACATTCAAAGAATAAAAGAGTAAATCCATAGTACAACAATAACAAATATAACAGTTATCAAGACAATAGTCATGAATGACATTGTGAGTGTATCCTATTCCCAAACATACAGTTAGGTCCATATATATTTGGACACAGGCACAATTTTAGATTTTTCAGGTATTTACCAAAACATATTCAAGCTATAGTTATATAATGGATATGAGCTGAAAGTGCGCACTCTCAGGTTTAATTTAAGGTTATGTACATCCAAATCAGAGGAAGGGTTTAAGAATTACAGCTCTTAAGAATAGCCACCCCCCCTTTTTCAAGGGACCAAAAGTAATTGGACAATTAAATCAAAAGCAGTTTCATGGTCAGGTGTGGGCTACTCCGTTATTTCTTCATAAATTAAGCAGGTAAAAGGTCTGGAGTTGATTCTAAGTGTGGTATTTGCATTTGGAATCTATTGCTTTGAACCTACATCATGCATTTAAAGCAGCTGTCCACACAAGTGAAACAGGCCATTGTAAGGCTTCAAAAATGAAACAAATACATTAGAGAGATAACCACAACATTAGGAGTGGCCAAATCAACAGTTTGGTACATTCTGAGGAAAGAAGAACACACTGGTGAGCTCAGCAACATAAAAAGGCCTGGATGTCCACGGAAGACAACAGTGGTGGATGATCGCAGGATCCTCTCTATGGTAAAGAAAAACCCATTCACAACAACCAGACAAGTGAAGGACACTCTCCAGGAGGTGGGCATATCATTGTCAAAGTCTACAATCAAGAGAAGACTTCACAAGAGCAAAGGCAGACGGTTCACCACAAGGTGCAAACCATTCATAAGCCTGAAGAATGGAAAAGCTTTGCCAAAAAACATCTAAAAAAGCCAGACCAGTTCTGAAAAAGCATTCTTTGAATGGAGGAAACTAAGAATAATCTTTACCAGAATGACGGGAAGAAAAAAAGTGTGGAGAAAGCTTGGAACAGCTCATGATTCAAAGCACACGAGGTCATTGTGAAACATGGTGGAGGCAGTGTGATGGCATGGGCATGCATGGCTTCCAGTGGCACTGGGTCATTGGTGTTTACTGATGATGTGACAGAAGACAGAAGCAGCCAGATGAATTCTGCAGTGTTTAGAGATATACTGTCAGCCCAGATTCAGCCAAATGCAGCAAAGTTGATTGGACAGCGCTTCACAGTACAGATGGACAATGATCCAAAACACTGCAAAAGCAACCCAGGAGCTTTTGCCTTCAAAAGAAGTGGAATATTCTGCAATGCCAAGTTAATCACCTGATCTCAACCCAATTGAGCATGCATTTCATTTGCTGAAGGCAAAACTAAAAGCAGAAGGACCCACAAACAAAGAACAACTGAAGACAGCTGCAGATAGAGCCTGGCAAAGAATCAGAAAGGAGGAAATCCAGTCTTTGGTAACGTCCATGGGTTCCAGACTTCAGTCATTGCCAGTAAAGGATTCTCAACAATATATTATGAACATTTTATTTATGATTATATTTGTCCAATTATATTTGAGCCCCCTGAAAATGGAGGGACTGTGTATAAAAATGGTTTCAGTTCCTAAAATTTGTACTTGATGTTTATGTTCAACCCCTTAAATTAAATCTGAAAGTCTGCACTTTAAATTAATTTGGATCTTTTCGTTTTAATTTTATTCTGGTGGCGTACAGAGCCAAAAAGTATGAACATTGTGCCTGTGTCCAAATATATATGGACCTAACTGTATATATGGAATACGCCCCAACTCCAGATACCCCAAATGGGTACTAACTGTATCCCGGAGAGAGGGGTAAACCACCCAACCTGCAAGCTGCGCTGAGCAACAGGACAAGTGTGTAAAAAATAACAGTAAAGCCAAACACAACCTAGGTATATTGTATGAAAAAAAACTAACATGTATTGACTCAAGGAAAAATATTACCAGTACTATGGGGAAACCATTCTGTTTGCTGTGAATAAGTGTGGTGAATGTAGGAGCAGGTATGTATTTTCCCATATCTACCAGAGAAGGGACAGTAGATTAGTGAAAATCCCAGGAGTCGTCCGTATGTAAGTATCCTGATCGATGGAGTGTGTTACATAACATTCGACATTCAAACGCTTGTAAATCCATTTTCTATGGATCTGAGCCCAGTAGATTGCATACATAACCATAGAAAGAAGATATGACCAGAATAGCCGTTATGTCGAGACATGCAAGCCCCTGAGAAGGTAGGACTATGGATCTTGGTAGCAGAGAAGAGAAGTAAGAAGAGAAAGAAAAGTGGGAGAGAAGGGATCAGAGAAGAAAGAGAAGTCTAGTGACCAAATGAATGTCACACCTACCCCGGGTATATAATTCATATTATGAGGAGAGTTGTATATGCATAAATTGGGCCCATGGTTCCCAAATAGCCTCACATTTCTTCTCAGTATCTAGTAATATACTTATCATTTTTTCCTGGGCCATGATCCAGGAGATTTTACTTATAATCGCATGAAACGAGACTCGAGGTTGTTTCCAGGCATGAGCAATCGTTATTTTAGAGAGAGAGTATCACTGCTCCAGGTGGGTCAGATCAAGGTAAAATGCATCTCCTTCAGTCTGGAAGTCCAGGTGCTGGCAATGCTATGGCAGTTAGACATCAAAGAAATTCTGGACAGCCGAACTCCAAAATATTTGCCTTTATTCAATAAGGTGTCATCCAAAATACAGGTCACAGCAAAGTAGAACAAAGATTACGCGTTTCGCACAAGGAGTGCTTAGTCATAGCTAAAAATCACAAAAATCAAAGTGAAATATATAATGAAATTTATAAACCATGTGATCACATAATCAGCAGATATCAATTAATCAATGAATATACCAATTAGGCATCATGGGTCACCGGTGGTCTCAACAAGTGCAGTGAGAAAAAAGAAATGAAAACAAAATCAGTGAATAAATGATTGAAATAAAAGTACAAATAAGGGATATCATGTACAAAAGAAAAAGTGTGTGAAAAAATTGTGTAAAAAACCTGCGTGAAGATGTATAGATATAAAAAAATATATAAAAAAGTGAATATAAATATATATATATATATATATATATATATATATATATATATATATATATATATATATATATATATATATATATATATATAATATGTTGAAATATGCATGTGCATAGCAATTAAATAAAGTGAAGTAAAAACATTGTGAAAACAGTGGTGAATTGTGTATGTGGATAATTAAGTTGACCAACAATAATTAATGCTTTGAAATAAAAGACGAAAAATTGTTAAATGTGTATGTAAAATAAAGTGAAAAAAATAAAGTGAAAAAAGTAAAATAAAAAATGAAGGATGGAATCTGTATTGCGATAAATATTACAAATATCGAACAGATCCATATTTGCGTGATGCATTAATGTATAGTTATTATCTTTAAAATATATATATATGCAATCAAAATTAGGGATAAGGGGGAGGGGAGGGGGGGAAGGGGAGAAGGGGAAAAAGGGAAGGGGGGAGGAGAAGGCAAGAGAGGGAATGGGGAAGAGGGGGAAGGGAAGGGGAAAAAGGAAAGATGGGAAGGGGAAAGAGGGAGGAACGGAAAAGGAAGGAGACAAAATAGTGGCCACATGGTTTATAATTTTTATTATTTATTTCACTTTGATTTTTGTGATTGTTAGCTATGACTAAGCACTCCTTGTAGTGCGAAACGCGTAAGCTTTGTTCCACTTTGCTTCAGTTTGAAAGCACCTGTGATTGGGAAATTGAGAAGCGCTAATTGGGGAAGCTGTGGAATGGGGATGCCCATAATTTTCTGAAGAACTTGAAAAATTTTGTTCCATATACCTCTAATCTTGGGGCAATCCCACCATTAGGGATGAGCTTCGTGTTCGAGTCGAACCCATGTTCGACTCGAACATCGGCTGTTCGATCGTTCGCCGAATTGCGAACGTTATGGGCCGTTCGCGCTAAATTCGTGTGGCGCGTCACGGCCCATAATTCACTGCGGCATCGCAGTGCATTGCTGGCTGATGATTGGCCAAGCATGCACTATGACCCGCATGCTTGGCCAATCACAGCGCCGTCAGTAGAGAGAGCTGTAATTGGCCAAAGCCAGGGTGGCTTTGGCCAATTATGGCTCAGGGGATTTAGTACACACCCCACACTATATAAGGCCGCCTGCACGGCGGCCCTGTGTAGTGTGTGTTCCGGTGTGCTGAGAGATAGAGAGAGAGAGAGACAGTGTCATTTGATTTGAGTTAGATAGATTAGGCAGAACAGTCAGTCAGTTAGCTGCACTTACAGTGTATTGTGTATATATATGCATCCCAGGTGTTGCATATATATATATACACTGTATTCAGTTTAGCTAGATCCGTTCCTGTTATCTTCTATCTAGACTATTTACATTTAATGCAGTGCGTCCTGCTCACAGTGTTCAGCTAGATCCGTTCCTGCTATTTACATTTAGTGCAGTGCGTCCTGCTCACAGTGTTCAGCTAGATCCGTTCCTGTTATCTTCTAGACTATTTACATTTAGTGCAGTGCGTCCTGCTCACAGTGTTCAGCTAGATCCGTTCCTGCAATTTACATTTAGTGCAGTGCGTCCTGCTCACAGTGTTCAGCTAGATCCGTTCCTGCTATTTACATTTAGTGCAGTGCGTCCTGCTCACAGTGTTCAGCTAGATCCGTTCCTGCTATTTACATTTAGTGCAGTGCGTCCTGCTCACAGTGTTCAGCTAGATCCGTTCCTGTTATCTTCTAGACTATTTACATTTAGTGCAGTGCGTCCTGCTCACAGTGTTCAGCTAGATCCGTTCCTGCAATTTACATTTAGTGCAGTGCGTCCTGCTCACAGTGTTCAGCTAGATCCGTTCCTGCTATTTACATTTAGTGCAGTGCGTCCTGCTCACAGTGTTCAGCTAGATCCGTTCCTGCTATTTACATTTAGTGCAGTGCGTCCTGCTCACAGTGTTCAGCTAGATCCGTTCCTGCTATTTACATTTAGTGCAGTGCGTCCTGCTCACAGTGTTCAGCTAGATCCGTTCCTGCTATTTACATTTAGTGCAGTGCGTCCTGCTCACAGTGTTCAGCTAGATCCGTTCCTGTTAAATTCCTACTGACCGGCAGGCTTGTCTGGTTACAGTATATAAAGCTACCTGAAGAAAATTACAGGTGTTCTATTTGATCCTATTAGTACCACGGTCAGGCAGCTAGACTATTTACATTTAGTACAGTGCGTCCTGCTCACAGTGTTCAGCTAGATCCGTTCCTGTTATCTTCCTACTGACAGGCAGGCTTGTCTGGTTACAGTATATAAAGCTACCTGAAGAAAATTACAGGTGTTCTATTTGATCCTATTAGTACCACGGTCAGGCAGCTAGACTATTTACATTTAGTACAGTGCGTCCTGCTCACAGTGTACAGCTAGATCCGTTCCTGTTATCTTCCTACTGACAGGCAGGCTTGTCTGGTTACAGTATATAAAGCTACCTGAAGAAAATTACAGGTGTTCTATTTGATCCTATTAGTACCACGGTCAGGCAGCTAGACTATTTACATTTAGTACAGTGCGTCCTGCTCACAGTGTTCAGCTAGATCCGTTCCTGTTATCTTCCTACTGACAGGCAGGCTTGTCTGGTTACAGTATATAAAGCTACTTGAAGAAAATTACAGGTGTTCTATCCCAGCTTAGTGCAGCTACAGGCCATTAGTATGTCTGGAAGGCCAAGAAGGAGAGGCAGACAGTCACAAGCCAATAAGAGAGGGCAAGCAGGCTCTGTGTCTAGTGCTGGTCGTGGAGACGGTGCATCCTCATCAGCACGTGGCCATGGGACACGCTTGGCCTTTTTTTCGGCAGCTGGCCATGTTGAGCCGCAACATGCGGAAGACTTGGTCGAGTGGATGACCAAGCCGTCCTCATCCTCCTCATCCTCTCTCACCCATGCCCAGGGTGCTTTGTCTGGCAAAGCAGCGGCCTCTTCCCTCAGCTCAATGTCATCAGTGACTCCTTCCCTAGCTCCACCATGTCCTCATGAGGATTCCCTCGAACTGTTTGACCACAGTGTTGGGTACATGCTCCAGGAGGATGCCCAGCGTTTGGAAGGCTCTGATGACGATACTGAGCTCGATGAAGGCAGTAACATGAGCGCGGACAGAGGGGGTGCCCAAGAAGGACAGCAATCTGGCAGTCATGCTCCCCCTGCTGCAGCATACTGCCAGGTTTGCTCCAGTGATGAGGAGGGAGGGGATGATGAGGTCACTGACTCAACGTGGGTGCCTGATAGGCACCGCCTGTATACTGCTGTTCAGAGTATATAGGGCCTGGTGGCCCCACACCTTTCCTTATTTTAATTTGGGTGCGGGGTTCCCCTTAATATCCATACAAGACCCAAAGGGCCTGGTAATGGACTGGGGGGTACCCATGCCGTTTGTCTCACTGATTTTCATCCATATTGCCATGACCCGACATGACATTAAACCCACAAGCAGTTTTAAATGAGATTTTTTCCTTTAAAAATGACATTTGGTGCAGGGACTGTTCTAAACATGGGAAACACGCGTCACTTTACAGGCATACTATAGACACCCCCCAGGTACGATATTTAAAGGAATATTTCACTTTTTTTTTTTTACTTTAAGCATCATTAAAATCACTGCTCCCGAAAAAACGGCCGTTTTTAAAAGTTTTTTTTGCATTGATACATGTCCCCTGGGGTAGGACCCGGGTCCCCAAACCCTTTTTAGGACAATACCATGCAAATTAGCCTTTAAAATGAGCACTTTTGATTTCGAACGTTCGAGTCCCATAGACGTCAATGGGGTTCTAACGTTCGTGCGAACTTTCGGTCCGTTCGCGGGTTCTGGTGCGAACCGAACCGGGGGGTGTTCGGCTCATCCCTACCCACCATATACAGTCAGGTCCATAAATATTGGGACATTGACACAATTCTAATCTTTTTGGCTCTATACACCACCACAATGGATTTGAAATGAAACAAACAAGATGTGCTTTAACTGCAGACTACCCGCTTTAATTTGAGGGTACTTACATCCAAATCAGGTGAACGGTGAAGGAATTAGAACAGTTTGTATCGCACATCTTGCTCATTTCATTTCAAATCCATTGTGGTGGTGTATAGAGCCAAAAAGATTAGAATTGTGTCGATGTCCCAATATTTATGGACCTGACTGTATGTAGCATTGAGCCACTATGTCTGCAATGTCTGAAGCACAGGGGGGAAGATAATGGGAAAATTTTAGCTAATCTCAGTGGAACGAGATACCATCTATTCATGACTTTCAGGTTCGCTTCAGTTAGCACTACATTCAATAACCCTTGGGATGCTGAGAAAGATGCCTTGTGCCAGTCAACTAAGCTCCAGGATTGTCCCAGGTCTTTCTCCTATTCCAGCATGAAGGGGGTCTTTGAGACTGCCATGGCAAGTGCCCGGTAAGTCACCAATATTCCCCCCCTCTGCTCCATGGCTTGTCCACACCACCGCTCATAATCCTTGATGGTAAGTGGGTCAGGTTTAGTGGTCCACAATTTATGGATAAAGTGGGAGATTTGGTGGAGGCGGAATCATTCAGTGGTCGGCATTTCCAGTTTGCTCACACAGTGTGCAAATGTAATGGGACCTGAAGGTTTAACAAAGTGTCCAACCCTATAGAGCTTC
Organism: Aquarana catesbeiana; assembly: GCF_042186555.1. Classification (NCBI taxonomy): domain Eukaryota; kingdom Metazoa; phylum Chordata; class Amphibia; order Anura; family Ranidae; genus Aquarana; species Aquarana catesbeiana. The sequence continues at coordinate 439,679,298 of NC_133327.1, read as the reverse complement.
TTATCGAGCCACCATGTGAATGCTTTTATATCCATTCCTGGGGGAAGAGAGGGTTGCGGAAGAGGTGAGAGAGAGGCCTCCAAGTGGAGATTAAGTGAGGGTTGTTTTTGAGGGAGTCCCATGTGACTAGTGAATGGGATAATGTAGGTACCATAATTGTGGACCTTGTTTTAGGAGAGCACCAAAGGAGGTAGTCCATTGTGTAGTTAGGGATTGCTTGCCTTTCCATGTGGACCCAATCCGGGTGTGCCGACTTGGAGTAAATAGTTGAAAGTTGGGACAGTAGAGCAGCTTGGTGGTACCAGATAAGATTCGGAAGACCTATCCAGCCCCTCTGTCTTGTTCGGTATAGGGTCCCCTTGGTAATTCTATAGCCTTTAGCTCCCCCATATGAAACAGAGTATTTTGGATTGGAATTTCCAAAGTTGGTCTGTACGAATTGGGATAGGGAGTGACCTGAAGAGATTAAGGATGCGTGGCAAAAGGGTAATTTTTACTGAATTTACTCTGCCTAACCAGGAGAGACCTAATTTATCCCAATGTGAGAGGTCTGCCTCAAGTTTACGATACATAGGAGAGAAGTTAACCACATATAAGCGATCGACTGAGGCTGCCAAATAGGGAGCACACAAATAGTTCCATACAAAATGGAACTTCTCTTTTAGACGTGCGACAAGGTGTTCCAGTGAATTAATATTCAACGCCATGGATTTTGAATAGTTTACTTTGAGTCCCGCAACTGCACTAAAGTTATCTAATAGCTTGCAAATGTTAGGTAGCGAGGTTAATGGGTCAGTGACGAAGAGTAGGATGTCGTCCGCAAAGGGCGCACTTATGAGTTTGCGGGCCACACTGCACCCCATGAATGTAAGGGTGATCTCTAAGTGCGATGGCCAGCTTTTCAATGACAATAGTGAAGATCAAAGGAGACAGGGGACATCCCTGCCGTGTTCCTGTATGGATCGGGAAGGGGTCAGAATAGTATCCCTGTAGTTAAACCTGAGCCTCAGGGTTCCAGTAGAGGGACCCAATCATGTTAATAAAGATTTGACCAAATCCCCAGCGGTGCAAAATAGTTAAAAGGAATGACCAAGAGACTGAATCGAAAGCCTTCTGAAGGTCTAGAGAGAGCAGAAAGCCTGTTTGGGGAGGGTTACCATCTCATCCTGACCTCAGAAGGGAGATGACATCAATTGCTCTTCGGGTTTGGTCAGGGCCCCGGCGTCCTGGTATAAAGCCTACTTGGTTCTTGTGGACATAGAGAGGTCAATATTTTGAGGTCATTATTTATTAAAGAAATGGGGCGTTCAGAGCCGTGCGGGCAGCGTCCATTTTCTCTATTGATACCGAAGCGAGGTTTTGTTTACATTGGTTGGAAAAATGTAATAGTTCTGTCTCTAGCCTCTCTATGTCAGCCTTCCTCGCTTTACGTAAGCGTGATGCCATTTGAATGAGCTTACCCCTAATGGTAGCTTTATATAGTGTATAGTACCATAGTGATATAGGGGATATATCTCCCACATCATTCAAAAGGAAGTATTCTTGAATATGTTTTTCTAATTCAAGGATATGTGTCAGGTTACTAAGGATTGAGGCATTCAGTCTCCAGATAAAGTGTTTGTGTTGGCCTGAGGTTCGACCAATTATTAGAAAGAGGAGCGAATGGTCAGACCAGGCAGAGTCTTTTATGTGGGATTTAGTTACTGCTGGGATATTGGCTGTGGAGATGAAGAAATGATCAATTCTGGCAAAAGAATTGTGAGGGTTAGAATAATGGGTGTAGTCCCGTACATTCGGGTTAACTTCCCTCCAAACATCCACCAGTCCTTGTTGATAAATTTGTCTAGCTACTTTAAGGCTCTGCCTGGTAGGACGCAAATTCCTCTTACCTATGGGGCGAGTTTTATCCACCCCCATGTCGAAGGCTGTATTAGAATCCCCCCCGTATATGACAGTGCCCACAGTCAGAGGATTCAAAGAGCTAAATAAAGATGCAAAGAATTGGGATTGGCCTCTATTCGGCGCATAGTAAGATATTAGAGAGTATAGTTGGTTATCAATGAGGCTCTTCACGAGTAGGAATCTGCCCTCGGGGTCTTTAAATTCTGAAATGAATGAGAACTGGCAAGAATGGGAGAAAAATATTGCCACCCCTTTTGTCTTAGTATCTGCATTGGCAAGATAACATTTTGGGAATTTGGGATGAATATATGATGGGGTATAGGTGCTTGGAAAATGTGTTTCCTGTAGAAATAAGATATCTATTTTTGGGAGTGATAATACTGAAAGATCTTCCGACGTTTAACTAGTGAGTTAAATGCCAGACCACACCAGACCCTCCCTTACAATGCGTAAGGGAGGGTTTGGTGTGGAAGAGTCAGCCATGGAGCAGTGTAGGAGAAAAAGCCAATGAACACCAGTCACTTACCTTAAAAACAGTGGGAGAAACGTGAAGCAGCATGTTGAGGCAGTTCGATTTGTGGTATATAGGAAGCCAGGATAGGTGCGAACTCATCTGGATCACTAGGGAAAAAGAAGAATTAGTGCAAGAGAAAAGAAGTAGTCGGGGAAAAGAAGCATGGTGTAAACAGAGACAAAGAAGTAGGGAAAACCCATTCTAATCTTAATAACAATAATACAAAAAAATAAAAACAAGAGCAATGTGTGCCACTCTAAAAAGAGGGGTAGTCCTGGTCAGGAGAGAGGAAACATCTGTGTCTCCAGGGTCAGGAAGAGGTGCATGTGCACCGCTCCGGTCATCGCACTCCCATGTGGAGAACTAGGATAAGATGCAACTGTGAGGGCATCAACATAAATTTCTAAAAATTAAAGGCATAAACATATTGAAACCAGCTTTGGGGTGGCACAGTGGAAGCATGAGCTTGGAGGAGGAAACTGTGGTTTTGTTTTAGGAAAGGAGGGGGGGTGATATAGGGAAGAAGGGAACGGGGTCAGGCCTATAAAAGGGAACATGGAGCAAGAACTCAGAGTTTCTGAAGGATAAGCAACTACAGAATGGTGACCATGGAATAATTTAGCCGTGGCCCTGGGAGGTGAGAAGAGTGCCAGCTAGGCGAGTCTTGAGGGAACTTTGAGGGAGTTTGTGGGCCAACAGAGTGGAATAAAGTCATGTAGAAGCAAGGCCTGCAGGACTGCATAGTCATAGACAGGCAAATGTGATCCAGGAGTGTTCCCTTGGGTTACGGAGATCTTGAAGAGTAGACCATTGTGGATGCTGCTTTCTTGGGGAAAAAAAGGGGGTCTTTTCTCCAGAGGGTGATGAACTGATCCCACATAGTAGTGAAATAGAAGCCGCATTAGGAACATGAGTACTGGATCACGGTGATTGTGGGGATCAAAAAGTAGTAAGCCTAGGAAATACTAGGCTTGTAGGTGCCCATCCTAGGTCAAAGGAGAGGAAGATACGGTTTTGATGTCCCGGAATCAGTTCAGGTGAGAAGGCCTTCCTTAGCTTTTTTGAATTTGTTTTTTTTCCAAACAGTGGTAAGTTGGCTAGCAGGGGAAGGGCGCTTGGCAGAGGTAGATGATGAAGTTTGCATCGGAGAGAGAGGGTCCCTGGAAATTATGCCCAACTTCTGAAGTAGATGTTCTCCTTCAGGGAATGTGGAGAATCCGTAGGACTTGTTATTGACCTCAGATTTAAGGGCAAATGGGAATAGCCACCAATATTAGATATTCTGCTGGGTGAGTGCCGCTAGTAGGGGTTTGAGCACCCGCCTGCGGTGGATCGTGGAGGGGGAGATGTCAGCGAAGATTTGGATTGGGTGCTCCAAGATCTGTAGTTGTTAGGAGGATCTTGCCCTTTTTATGATGTCTTTAAAAAATTATATCTTAATCATTGCTGCAGCAATGATTGGGCTAACACTTTTTCCATCCAGTGACGTACTGCTAAGTCACTGGACAGGAAGGTGTTAATCTTTTTCTGGGACAGAGGCACCACCATAACTGTAGGGAGGACAGCCACTGGAAAATGGATCATCTCTTAGTGTCTTTCACCAGTTAAAATCTTCCATGGTTTCCAAAGCGTGCACCAGTTTTCTGATTTCTTTAGGTGGGCCCAAGTAAGCAGGGTGCTCCTTCAACATTTCAGCTCTCGAATGACATTTATGCCCAGTATCACCTGCAGCTGCTCCCTACCAGAGGTGCATGTGATACCGCTGCCCTTCTGGCAAAGGTCTTGCTTCCACAGTTCTACGTGCATCCAGGTCATCTCAGCTACTTCTATTGGGAAAAAGAGCCAAAAGACCCAAAGAATGACAGTGTTCCTGCTATCTCACTAATATTTTAAGATCAAAATAAATCCAAACACTATTAGGTCACTTGTTGCTCTTACAGAGGAAGAGAGCTTAAAGAGCTTGCTCAACCGTCTGCCGACCGCCTAATGTACATGTACGGCGCCAAATCGGGGGCCGTGTGCCGGATCACGTACTTAGTGACGCCTGACTGTTTTGTGATTCATCACAGCACAAGCCGATCTGCGGATCTCGACCAATGATTGGCCGCAGGCACTCGCTGATCAGCTCAGTGATTCATGGAACAGAGCTCTGGGACTGTAAACAATACAGAGCTCTGTTCACTAACAGGGGATTTTGCTGGTTTTTTTCCCTGCCAAGCAGGGAAAAAGCAGCATATATCACACACATTACACATATTTAACCCTTTGATTGCCCTAGATGTTAACCCCTTACCCAGTGTCATCAGTACAGTGATAGTGCATATTATTAGCACTGATCACTGTTTCAATGTCACTGTCAGATTTCCCACTGCAGTATCGCAGTGCCATTATAAGTTGCTGATCACCGCCATTAGTAGTATATATAAAAAAAAATTTCCAGCAAACATACCTTTGTTTGTAGATGCTATAACTGTCAGACAAACCAATCAATATACACTTATTGGGAATTTTTTTTATATCAAAGACATGTAGCAGAATACATTTTGGCCAAAATTTATGAAGAAATTTGATTTTATTTAAAAAAAAATGTATTGGATATGTTTTATAGCAGAAAGTAAAAAATATTGTTTTTTTTTCAAAACTGTCTTTTTGGGTTTATATTGCAAAAAAATTAAAAACACAGAGGTGATCAAATACCACCAAAATGAAAGCTCTATTTGTGTGAAAAAAAATTATATCAATTTTGCTTGGGTACAGTGTTGCATGACCGTGCAGTTGCCAGTTTAAATAGCACATTGCTGAATAGCAAAAAATGGCCTGGTCATGAAGGGGGTAAAATCTTTCGGAGCTGAAGTGGATACACTGCAGAATACTACAGATTATAAAATCTGCACAAACATGGACTCTTTACAGAAGATGAAACTCTGTGGTTCAATCAGTGTAACATGTGGCTGCATAGCATAGTCTCTATAAGACTCTATAACAGAACACAAAAATCTACTTACAATTATCATCATAAACCAAATCCCTTTCAGTGAACCAGGCTTTGGTAACATGAGTGGAATGCCTTGAAAAACTCCCAAAAAAGGATTTTGATGTTTGTGAGGAGTCAGCCTCCCCCACACCCTCTTTCTTCCCAGAGCTTTTGTGTCCCTACTAGGTGCGTGAGACATTCATGGTTGGTGTCAGAATGAAGAGTGTGAAGTATACACCTGAAAGTGTTAAGCTCTAGCACTTCCTGGTTCAGGGCCATCAAACCCTAGCGGATTTGGAAGGAGAAGAAGCGAATCGAGCACAGTCTGTGTAGGACCTTTCACCTACACTATGCTACAAGGGGGCTCGTCGGTCCCCTTTGATAATAAAGTTACAGTAAATGCAAACCCTCACCTTGTAAAACAACCCATTCCGTTTAACCACTTCAATAGAGGGCACTTTCACCCCCTTCCTACCCAGGTAAATTTTCAGCTTTCAGTGCTATCACACTTTGAATGACAATTGCGCGATCATGCAACACTGTATACCCATATGACATTTTTATAATTTTTTTTCCAGACAAATAAAGCTTTATTTTGGTAATATTTAATCACCATTGAATTGTTAAATAAGAAAACATTTTGAAAAAAACAACAACCTTTTTTCTTCATTTCTGTTATAAAATTTTGCAAATAAATCATCTTTCTTCATAAATTTAAGTCAAACTGTATTCTGCTATATTTCTTTGGTGAAAATAACCCAAATCAGTGTTTATTATTTAGTCTGCAGGACAGAACAAATATCCCCCAAACAACCCCTTTTTGGAAAGTAGACAGTCCAAGGTATTTACTAAGAGGCATGGCGAGTTTTTTGAAATTCTTGTCATGATTTTTGGATAATTAAGTTATTAACCACTTCACGTCGGTAATTTGATGCTAAATACCGGGGTTATGGCAGCAGCTAGCTGCCATAACCCCGGTATTTTCAGGAACGGCATGCATATCTCTTTAGGATAAAAGTGGTCTCTGTGGCGGATTCGCCGCAAGATCACTTTTATCGTTGCCGGGAGAGGGCCGCCCTCCCGCTGCGCTCTGCCGCTTACCGGAGCCATCGGTAGTAGCGGAGACGATCGCGTCTGCTCCCCTCACTGCCTAAATGCCGAATAGGACAGTGTAAAAATAAAAAATAAAAGGTAAAATAAATAAGAAAATAAAAAATAAAATTTTTTAAAGTGCCCTGTCCCACCGAGCTCGTGCGCTGAAGTAAACGCATACGTAACTCGCGCCTGCATATGAAATTGGTGTTCAAACCACACATGTGATGTATCGCCGCGACCGTTATAGCAAGAGCATTAATTCTAGCACTAGACCTCCTCTGTAACTCAAAACTGGTAACCTGTTTTAAATGTCACCAATTGAGATTTTTAAATGCCAAAGTTTGTCGCCATTCCACAAGCGGGCTCAATTTTGAAGCGTGACATGTCGATGTCAATTTACTCTGCGTAACATTATCTCTCACAATGTAGAAAAATATTGGGCTAACTTTACTGTTGTCTTTAACTAAAAAAAGTGTATTTTTTTTTCAAAAAAATTGCGCTTGTAAGACCGTTGTGTAAATACGGTGCGGCATAAAGTATTGCAATGACTGCCATTTTATTCTCTAGAGTGTCTGAAAAAAATATATATAATGTTTGGGGGTTCTAAGTAATTTTCTAGCAAAAAAAAATTATTTTAACTTTTAAACAACAAATCTCAAATCGAGGCTCGGGGCTAAAGTGGTTAAAGAAGAAAAAAATGTTTTTTTCACAATTTATTTTTTTTACATGCTGTCACCAGTGCAATTCAGCACTATCATATAACTGCTGTGGCGGTGATCAGGGACACTGGCTTGTGACAGTATGTGAAAAAAAAAAAAAAAAGTTTCAAATTGTTTTCTTTTTTATTAATTTATCAATTTTTTTACACTTTGACAAGAGCAATACAGCATTACCATAGTAACATTGTATTACTCAGTAACATTGTACTATTGAATTTCACTGGTATAAGCAAGTGTTTTTACTCAATAAAAATAATTAATTCAGTGTGCATTGTTGTGATTAGCCACAGCTAATCACATGGTGCAGATGTGCTGTGATTGGCCCTGTCTGTACCATGTGATCACTGTGACCAATCACAGCTAGCAGCACAATTTTACACATTGAATGGCATGAATCAAAGCCATTCATTGTTTACAATTGGCATGTGATCTGCTGTGATTGGTCACAGCGATCACATGGCACTGGCAAGAGGACAGGAACACTGCTCAGTCATCAGCTGACGTCCACCTGGAATGACAAAGATCCTGCCCATCCCTCATTTGATAAAAGGTTAGACGGGGAGTGATTAAAATAGAGATAAAAGGCAAAACATTTGTGTATAGGTATGAGAAAAAAAAACTATAAACACTTTTTTCCCTTTTTTTTAATAAGTGATCACATTCCATCTGTTCCAAGCTGCATGTCACGTACCTGATCGGAAACTGAAACGATGAGATCGGCCTCTCTTGTATCTCCAGTCCAGGTCCCGCTGGTAGTGGAACAGTGGGAACCGAGGGCCAGGAGGAACACGAGTTCCTTGCACCTGCGGGCCCGGAGACTTGTGGTGGAGGATGCAATCTTGGATGAGCAGGGAAACCGTCAGATCAGGATAAGTGGTGCTGCGCCAAGGATCAGCTGGGCTTAAGGAGGCACTCCGCAGGAACTGTGGTGCTGGAACGTTAGGTGATGTAAAGTCCCTGGTATACTTGCAGCAAGAAGTCACAGCAGGTTGCAGGACCGTGATTGCAGGCACTTGCAGAGTAATGAGGAAGAATGCCAGAGGCAGGAGCAGAGTCTCAAGGATAGCCAGGTTCGGTAACAGGCGGGCAGCAGGGTACAAGGCAGCAGGCAGAAGCGAAGTCACATGGATAGCCGGGTCTGGCAACAGCGCAGTACAAGGTAGTGGGCCTAAGCAGAGCCCAATGGGAAGCCAGGGTCAGAAACCAGTAATCAGAGCAAAAAAAGGATCCAGAAGCAGGGTCAAGGCAAGCCAGGTTCATCAACAGGTAACAAGCAGGTAGTAGCAGGGTTCAGGTATCAGGGTACAGCTGAAGACCAGTCAGCACTGGTCTGGGGTCAGAGCACTTCTTTAAATAGGCCGGCTGGCGCCAACTGGCATTATGCGTGCTCCTGCGCGTGCACGCCGTCCGCCGGGCACGTGCATTGATGCGCACAGGTATCTGCAGCCGTCCGTGTGTGTGCACATGCGCGCGAGTGCGCACCGAACAGTAACTAATAGTTCTCTTACACTGCATGAGCTGGTGGGGGAGAAACAGCAGCACACTGAACCTTCCAGTGAATGGCTGGGCGGGGGGGGGGTGTCAGGACAAGTTGGATCATTAGAGGAGAGCACACTGAGTTTCCAGCACAGCTAGAGAACTGACCACGGTGTGTTCTCCTGCTAAGTGTGGTCAGTTTTTTTTAATAGGAAAGCAGAGGGACTGACAGGAACACCAGGGTTTTCACATAAAGCAAGTAAAACAAAGAGAACAGGTTACTTTTTCATACAAGTACATGGTACAGCAGGCACATATCAGGAATATGAACTGTTGGCTTTACACACTCTTTAGGTAAAGGCAAAAAGTAAAAAAGCATGTCATGTATATTAAATTTACATTTGTACAATTCATATTAAGTATTGTCATGCACGCAAAAGTGAGAGAAATAATTCTAAGGCCAACATTAACAGTTAATTGATGAGCAATAAAGTGCTGCCAATATGCAATTTTAGGTACCAGAGTTTTCTGCTTTTAACAGGATTTTGAGGTTTGACATATTTGATATTGATTTCATCAACACAACTTCATATTTATATTTTATCCAAAATTCGGGATTATAAGTCGTTTGTGTGCACTAAAATTATTTTGAGCATATAAAAAAATTCAACAGCCACAATTTTATTCCTTCAGAAAATATTTAATGCATTTTCATTTAAAAATCTGAGTGCACACATTTAAAAAAAATGTCTCTAGCATCCAAAGAGTAAGGGGGAAATATTGTTTGAACTTCTGTGAAAACTTTGACATCCAGACCTTAAAATGATGGCTAAAATGGTCAGAGCCTCATGATGATTTCTAAGCAAGTACACGGTGGATTCCCTATAGGTCTCCCCCACTGCCCCTCCCCTTCTCACCCCCCACCCCTCCTTATTGTACAATAATCCTTTCTTGCGTTACCTTGTGGATGTTCTCATTGGGAAACTACACGAATGGTTCCTAAGGGGACAACAGTGTACTCCTTGGCTCTTTCCTATTGTTTTTCATCCCTACAATTTCTACTGTTAATTTTGTTAGTATTCCCACCCAAGAGATTTAGGGATGGGATCTCTCTATTTGAGGTCATGATGTTTTATACTTGTCAGTCTTTTGAAGGAAAAGTCTTTTTATATTTGAAATATTTTGAACATTTATTTGCACTATTGTTCTACAAAAAAGTGTGTTGCATAACCTTTTTTTGATACTTCAATAAAAAATGTATAGAAAGTAAAATGGTCAGAGGCTATTTAAGGTATGCCAAGCTCTTCAAGCCATCTTCTAAATGCCACTCATTAAGAATTTTTAGAAAATGTGTACGCTATATCAGACTTTGAATGACTAAATACAGATCGGTGTTTTAGTTTTCCACTTGCCATTTCATTTATATGAAAGAGTAACACACAGAAGCACATACTTCCATCTTATACTTTATTAATACCAAACGTAAAAACGAAACAACATTCAGCTAAAAAGTATTCAATTCACATACACAAAAAAAAGAAGGTTTTCTAGTGGAGCAGTGACCACTATTTAGCACATATGAGCTGAACATTACACTATAAAAATATAGGAGCAATAACTCATAATGGAATATGATGTCCATTTCACAGATGATTGTAATTTCCCAACATGTTTCACAGGATTCTATGCCTGCTTCTTCAAGAGGACAAATAGCTGCTCTTAAAGTAAATAAAAATATACACATAAATATATCAAGCAGTTATCTCGTGTCGGGAAAGTCCTTTGTCTCCTGTATCCGCACGAGGGGGACACCTGTATGTGACCTCTACTGAGCCCCTCCCTACATGCTTGGTCTGGCTTTCACCACACGGGAGCACTTTGGAGCAGCATCTATCAACACACTCCTGTATGCATTAGGTTCTATCATGTAAATTTTATTTTGTGTATCAAACTGTTTAAAATGTATATATTTTTATTTGATATGTATATGTGTAAATTCTTCTTTTCTTTAGTATTGGCTATTTGTCCTCCTGAAGAAGCAGGCATAGATTCTTGTGAAACATGTTAAGGAATTACAGTCACCTGTGAAATGGACATCATATTCTATTCGGAGTTATTGTTCCTAGATTTTTATAGTGTAATGTTAAACTCAAATGTGCTACATAGCGGTCTCTGCTGGACTAAAAAACTTATTTTTTTGGGGTGTATGTGAATTGAATACTTTTAAGCTGGACATTGTTTATTGTATGACTTTGGTATTATACAGTGGGTACGGAAAGTATTCAGACCCCCTTAAATTTTTCACTCTTTGTTTTATTACAGCCATTTGCTAAAATCATTTAAGTTCATTTTTTTTTGTTGTCCATTTCACAGCTGACCAGAGCACTTTTTACAATGTGGCACTGCATAGCTTTAACTGCTCATGCAATGTTGTACCCAAACAAAATTTACGTCCTTCTCTTCCCACAAATAGAGCTTTCTTTTAATGGTATTTGATCACTTCTGCAGTTTTAATTTTTTGCGCTATAAATGGAAAAAGACCGAAAATTTTGAAAAAAATGATATTTTCTACTTTTTGTTATAAAAAAATACAATAAACTCAATTTTAGTCATGCATTTAGCCCAAAATGTATTCAGCCACATATCTTTGGTAAAAAAAATGTCAATAAGCGTATATTTATTGGTTTGCGCAAAAGTTATAGTGTCTACAAACTAGGATACATTTTCTGGAATTTACATAGCTTTTACTTAATGACTGCCTATCTAATTTCTTGAGGTGCTAAAATGGCAGGGCAGTACAAACCTCCCCCCCACAAATGACCCCATTTTGGAAAGTAGACACCCCAAGGAAATTGCTGAGAGGCATGTTGAGCCCATTGAATATTTTATTTTTTGTCCCAAGTGATTGAATAATGACAAAAAAAATTTTTTTTTTTTTAAAGTTGTCACTAAATTATATATTGCTCACACATGCCATGGTTATATGCAGAATTGCACCCCAAAATACATTTTGCTGCTTCTCCTGAGTATGGGGATACCACATGTGTGGGACTTTTTGGGAGCCTAGCTGCGTATGGGGCCCCCGAAAACCAATCACCGCCTTCAGGATTTCTAAGGGCGTACATTTTTTATTTCACTCCTCACTACCTATCACAGCTTTGAAGGCCATAAAATGCTAAGATGGCACAAACCCCCCCCCCCAAAAGACCCCATTTTGGAAAGTAGACACCCCAAGCTATTTGCTGAGAGGCATGTTGAGTCCATGGAATATTTTATATTTTGCTACAAGTTGCGGGAAAATGACAAACTTTTTTTTTTTTGCACAAAGTTGTCACTAAATGATATATTGCTCAAACATGCCATGGGCATATGTGGAATTGCACCCCAAAATACATTCTGCTGCTTCTCCTGAGTACAGGGATACCACATGTTTGGGACTTCTTGGGAGCCTAGCCGCATACGGGGCCCTGAAAACCAAGCACTGCCTTCAGGATTTCTTATGGGGAGTACACACGGTCGGACTTTCGACCGGACTGGTCTGACGGACGCCGATGGACCAAATCCGGCGGACAATCCGATCATGTGTGGGCTTCACCGGATCTTCAGTGAACTTTTCCAGTCGCAAATCTGACGGAATTTAGATTTCGAACATGCTTCAAATCTTTACGTTGTAACTCTGCCGGACCCAGAAATCCGCTCATCTGTATGCTAGTCCGACGGACAAAAAACGACGCTAGGGCAGCTATTGGCTACTGGCCATCAACTTCCTTATTTTAGTCCAGTATACGTCATCACATACGAATCCGTCGGACTTTGGTGTGATCGTGTGTAGGCAAGTCCGTTGGAAGTCCGTCAAAAGTCCGTCGAAAGTCCGCTGGAAAGTCTGTCGGACCAGTCCGGTCGAAAAGTCCGCCCGTGTGTACGCGGCATTAGGGCGTACATTTTTGATTTCACTCCTCACTACCTATCACAGTTTTGAAGGCCATAAAATGCTAGGATGGCACACCCCCCCCCCAAATGTCCCCATTTTGGAAAGTAGACACCCCAAGCTATTTGCTGAGAGGCATGTGGAGTCCATGGAATATTTTATATTATGCCACAAGTTGCGGGAAAATTACAAACTTTTTTTTTTCTTTGCACAAAGTTGTCATTAATGATATATTGCTCACACAGGCCATGGGCATATGTGGAATTGCACCCCAAAATACATTCTGCTGCTTCTCCTGAGCACGGGAATACTACATGTGTGGGACTTTTTGGGAGCCTAGCCGCGTACGGGGCCCTGAAAACCAAGCACCACCTTCAGGATTTCTAAGGGCGTAAATTTTTTATTTCACTCCTCACTACCTATCACAGTTTTGAAGGCCATAAAATGTTAAGATGGCACAAACCCCCCCCCAAATGACCCCATTTTGGAAAGTAGACATCCAAGATATTTTCTGAGAGGCATAGTGAGTATTTTGCAGCTCTCATTTGTTTTTAAAAATGAAGAAAGAAAAGAAAAATGTTTTTTTTTTTCTTTTTTCAATTTTCAAAACTTTGTGACAAAAAGCGAGGTCTGCAAAATACTCACCATACCTCTCAGCAAATAGCTTGGGGTGTCTACTTTCCAAAATGGGGTCATTTGGGGGGGGGGGGGGGTTGTGCCATCTGGGCATTCCATGGCCTCCAAAACTGTGATAGGCAGTGAGGAGTGAAATCAAAAATTTACACCCTTAGAAACCCTGAAGGTGGTGCTTGGTTTTCGGAGTCCCGTACGCGGCTAGGCTCCCAAAAAGTCTCACACATGTGTTATCCCTGTACTCAGGAGAAGCAACAGAATGTATTTTGGGGTGTAATTTCTCATATGCCCATGGCATGTTTGAGCAATATATCATTTAGTGACAACTTTGTGCAAAAAACAAAAAAAATTGTCTTTTTCCCGCAACTTGTGTCACAATATAAAATATTCCATGGTCTCGACATGCCTCTCAGCAAATAGCTTGGGGTGTCTACTTTCCAAAATGGGGTCATTTGGGGGGGGGGGGGGGGTTTGAACTGTCCTGGCATTTTATGCACAACATTTAGAAGCTTATGTCACACATCACCCACTCTTCTAACCACTTGAAGACAAAGCTCTTTCTGACACTTTTTGTTTACATGAAAAAATATTTTTTTTGCAAGAAAATTACTTTGAACCCCCAAACATTATATATTTTTTTAAAGCAAAGGCCCTACAGATTAAAATGGTGGGTGTTTATTTTTTTTTCACACAGTATTTGCACAGCGATTTTTCAAACGCATTTTTTTGGGAAAAAACACACTTTTTTTAATTTTAATGCACTAAAACACACTATATTGCCCAAATGTTTGATGAGATAAAAAAGATGATCTTAGGCCGATTACATGGATACCAAACATGACATGTTCTAAAATTGCGCACAAACGTGCAGTGGCGGCAAACTACATACATTTTTAAAAGCCTTTAAAAGCCTTTACAGGTTACCACTTTAAATTTACAGAGGAGGTCTACTGCTAAAATTACTGCCCTCGATCTGTGGTGATACCTCACATGCATGGTGCAATTGCTGTTTACATTTGACGCCAGACCGACGCTTGCGTTCGCCTTTGCGTGAGAGCAGGGGGGGACAGGGGTGGGTTTTTTTTTGTTTTTTTTTAATTATTTTTTTGCTTTCTTATCTTATTTTTAAACTGTTCCTTTCATTTTTTTTTAATCATTTTTATTGTTATCTCAGGGAATGTAAATATCACCTATGATAGCAATAGGTAGTGACAGGTACTCTCTTTTGAAAAAATTGGGGTCTATTAGACCCTAGATCTCTCCTCTGCCCTCAAAGCATCTGACCTCACCAAGATCGGTGTGATAATATGCTTTCTCAATTTCCCAATGGCGCTATTTACATCCGGCAAAATCTAAGTCATGAAATGCTTGTAGCTTCCGGTTTCTTAGGCCATAGAGATGATTGGAGCCATTCTGGTCTCTGATCAGCTCTATGGTCAGTTGGCCGAATCACCGGCTGCATTCTCGGGTTCCCTGTTGGGACAGGAGAGCCAGAGAAAACCATGGAAGACTGGGGGGGACATTCCCTCCCACTGCTTGTAAACGCAGTCTAGAGGCTAATTAGCCGCTAGGATTGCTTTTACATAAAAGCCAACCACTGGCTGAAAAGAATGATACCAAGATGATACCTAAACCCGCAGGCATCATTCCGGTATAACCACTCAAAGTCCAGCAACATACCAGTACGTTGCTGGTCCTTGTTGGGCATATATTGTAATCTTTTTTTTCATGCAGCCTGTGGGCTGAACGAAAAAAAGAGATTGATTGGTGGGTATGCCCACCATTAGAATACCTCCCTTCAATCACCCACTTCTAATGATGGGCATACATGCACCATTTATATATGAGGAAGCATGGGGGCATCCGCCCCAAAAGTATATATGCTCTTTTTTTAACTGTGGTGGTGAAATCACCTCTGACAGCACTGGAGTCACGGCTTTATGTATCATGGGAGTAAACGCTGTTGCTGTCAAGATAAATAAATCCGTGCTGCAACTGAATGGTGTACCTGCTAAGCAAATGATGGTTAACAATAAAACAAAGTAACATTACAGTATAACAGTAAGACTTACCATACCTGCAAAGCAAATACAAAAAAAAATAGTAAAAAATAAAACATTTTTTAACGCAACCTGTGCCTAAAATATATATGCCGAAGCATGGGGGCATCCACCCGCAAAAGGTAGGAGCAAATCGCTACTCCGCCCCTGCTGCCCCCATGCTTCGGCATATATGCTCTTTTTTTTAACTGTGGTGGTGAAATCACCTCCGACAGTGCTGGAGTCACGGCTTTATGTATCGTGGGAGCAAACGCTGTTGCTGTCAAGGTAAATAAATCCGTGCTGCAGCTGAATGGCGTACCTTAAAACAAAAAAATGGTTAACAATAAAACACAGTAAACAGTAACGTATAAAAAAATTACATACCTGAAAAGCAAACATGATATAACATAATAACAATAAAACATTGCAGAACTGAATACAGTAAAAAAGAGCAGAACAATAGAGAGAGAATAGAGAGAGAGAGAACAATAAAAACGACAACTATTTTTGTTTTATTTTATTTTTTTGTGTATTTTTTTTTTACTTTTTTTTTATAACTGTAATTTTTGTAACTGTAACCGGTTCCAGGTTCGGGTCTCTCAAAATGCGATGGCATCTTGGGAGACCCTGTGAAAGTGTGACTAGTCTGTGCAATGCTGTACCCTATGCTAAAACTCAACTAGTGTATGGTAGCGCTGAAAACATTCACCAATACACAGACCAAGATTGTCAGGACAGGAGGGACAATAATAGCGGGTGTCACGCCTATATCCACGCTTTCTACAGACACGACATTTTCTTTGGGGGGCTCGTTGGGTAGGGGTACTCGGGAGGACATAAGGAAAATGCCACTCATGCAGCTGGCTTACTGCATTTGGTTGGGGAAGGTGAGGTGGAGCACCGTCTGGAAACAGAAGGGCTCTGACGATCTCTTCCTGGAATTTAAGGAAGGATCCAGTCCGTCCCGAAGCTCTGTTGTTGTTGAGGTCCACCCCTCCCATATTTTGGTTATATTCGTGGACACAGAGGGGTTTCTCCACAACACCAGTCATCGTAGTAATTTGGACAGTCGTGTCTGCATGAAGGGAGGTAAGAACGAAAACATTCTTATTATCCCTCCACTTCATAGCGAGCAAGTTATTACACTTCAAGCAGGCTCTCTCCCCCAGCCTAAGACGGCAATCTACAAGCCGCTGGGGAAAGCCCCGGTGATTGGATCGCACAGTGCCACATGCTCCAATCTAATGATCAAAAAGGTGACTAAAAAGTGGCACGCTCTTGTAATAATTGTCCACATACAAATGGTACCCCTTTCTGAATAAGGGTGACACCAAGTCCCACACAATTTTGCCAGCATTTTCTATGTAGTCAGGGCAGTTTGTCGGCTCTACGTAACTATCTCTTCCCTCGTAAACCATAAAACTACATGTATACCCTGTGGCCCTGTCACAGAGCTTATACATCTTGACCCCATATCTGGCACGCTTGCTGGGAAGGTACTGTTTGAATGACAAGTGACCAGAAAACTTAATCAGGACTCATCAACCCAGACAATTTGATGGGGAGTAAACAAGTCTACAAAACGTTGGTTGAAGTGGTTTACGAGGGGCAGAATTTTGTAGAGCCGATCGTATCCAGGATTTCTACGAGGATGACAGAGTTCATTGTTGTTGAAGTGCATGAACCGCAAAATCTGCTCATAACGTGCCCTGGCCATGGAAGCTGAGAACATGGGCATATGGTGAATTGGGTCAGTGGACCAATATGACCGCAACTCATTCTTTTTGGTTATGCCCATGAAGAGGGAAAGGCCCAGAAAGATCTTAAATTCGGAAACCGTAATTGGTTTCCAATCTCTGGCAAGGGAGGACTGGGGAATAGTGGCGATGTGTTGACCAGCGTACAAATTGCTTTGGTCCACAATAGATCTATAGAGATCTTCGGTGAAAAACAGCGAATAAAAATCAAGTGACGTAAAATCAACTGTTTCCACATGAATGCCGGGTTGGCCAGTAAATGGGGGAAGTACGGGTGCTGCAGAAGTGGTGGGTTCCCAATTAGGATTGGCGAATGCAGCAGGAAGGGCACTATGGGCACGACGGGCCTATGTTCGTCTTCTTGGTGGCAGAGGGACACTACTTGTGCTTGCCACCTCGCCAGCTTGAACTGCACTTATGGGACTCGCCACGTCACCAAGTGTTACTGCAGTGCTGGATGTACGACCAGGGTGTACTAGGTCGCTGGTACTTGCCAGTTCACCAGAAGGAATAGCGGCGCTAGTACTTCTCTGCTCCATACGAGAGCCCTGCAGTTCTTGCACCTCAACAGCAGAAGAAGAAGATTGGGGTCTGGTATGCCTGACCTTGGCAGGGACCACAACTTCGTCATCAGAGCTATCTGTCATGGAGCCGCTGCTGTCTACAGGTTCGTATTCTGAGTCTGAATCTGACAGATGAGTGATTTCCTCTTCACTATCGGTCATGCTCAGAAACGTGTAGGCCTCTTCACTGGTGTACCTTCAATTTGCCATTTTGGGCTCTAAACTTAGTGGTACACTAGTGAGACTCACAGGCAAAAAAGCTTCCGACTGTTAGTGACTGTATCAAAACGCTACCAAAAAACTGTTAGCGATCGCAGGGATCAGGCCTGACTCTGTGAACGCTGCAGTTATGTGTGTTTAGTATTTTGTAAGTGACAGTGATCGATCGATACTGCACTTCGGTGGGCTGGGCTGAGGGGCAAAATGCAGGTGCTAGCAGGTATCTGGGCTGATCCCACTAACACTGCCTTTTTGGAACCCTAAACTGCTGGGGACGCTAGTATAGATCTGATCGGATCAGATATTGATCCGTTCAGATACTATACCACTAAGATAGGTGTATGCTACGTGCATGGGTGTTAGCGGTACTAGTACTAACCTGCCTGGGGCGAAGCAGACCCTATCTGACTCTAAAACCTAACTTATATCACCCGCCGGGCGATTAGGGAGTTAAACCTTTATTAGGTAATAAACGGTGGGTGCCCTGACACTATAAAAAATAAACTAACTAACCAGCGTTACCCGTAAGAGTTATACGGTGATCACTGGTGAAAGCGTTAACTAGGGGGCAATCAGGGGGTTAAAACCTTTACTAGGTAGTATATGGGGGTCCCTGACGCTATATAATGCTGACTGCGAACCTAAATACTTACCTCCCTAACTAAAGTTATGACTTTATTAGGGGGGGTTAGGGGGGTACCCTATACCTAAAGGGGCCTAACACTAACTGCCCTACCACTTATAACTGTCAAAAAATGACACCAATGCAATAATCAGAAAGAAAAAATTGCTATTGGTGTCACTGTGACAGGGGGTACTGGGGCGTGATCGGGGGGTAAAAAGTGTGCCTGCGTGTTCTACTGTACGTGTAGTGTTGGTGCAAACTTACTTGATGTCTTCTCTCCTCGGAAGCCGGAACGAAAAGGCTTCACGAGGAGAGATTACATCACTTCCTCTGCCGCTGTTTACATTACAGCAGCAGAGGAAGCATTCCATTCGCCAGGAGTGATCGTGAGGGGGTGGCCATGAATCAGTGGCCTCCCCCTCACCTCGGATAGCTCCTGACGATAATCCAACCGCCGCAGGCACCGGGGGTGTCCAATCGGAAAACTGAAATATCACATGATCCTAAGTACTCAGACCCCTTGCTCAGTATTTAGTAGAAGCACCCTTTTGATCTAATACAGCCATGAGTCTTTTTGGGAAAGATGCAACAAGTTTTTCACACCTGGATTTGGGGATCCTCTGCCATTCCTCCTTGCAGATCCTCTCCAATTCTGTCAGGTTGGATGGTAAACGTTGGTGGACAGCCATTTCTAGGTCTCTCCAGAGATGCTCAATTGAGTTTAAGTCAGGGCTCTAGCTGGGCCAATCAAGAACAGTCACGGAGTTGTTGTGAAGCCACTCCTTCATTATTTTATCTGTGTGCTTAGGGTCATTGTCTTGTTGGAAGATAAACCTTCAGCCCAGCCTGAGGTCCTGAGCACTCTGGAGAAGGTTTTCGTCCAGGATATCCCTGTACTTAGCCGCATTCATCTTTCCCTCAATTGCAACTAGTCGTGCTGTCCCTGCAGCTGAAAAACACCCCCACAGCATGATGCTGCCACCATGCTTCACTGTTGGGACTGTATTGGACAGGTGATGAGCAGTGCCTGGTTTTCTCCACACATACCGCTTAGAATTAAGGCCAAAAAGTTCTATCTTGGTCTCATCAGACCAGAGAATCTTATTTCGCACCATCTTGGAGTCCTTCAGGTGTTTTTTTAGCAAACTCCATGCAGGCTTTCATGTGTCTTGCACTGAGGAGAGGCTTCTGTCGGCCACTCTGCCATAAAGCCCCGACTGGTGGAGGGCTGCAGTGATGGTTGACTTTCTACAACTTTCTCAAATCTCCCGACTGCATCTCTGGAGCTCAGCCACAGTGATCTTTGGGTTTTTCTTTACCTCTCTCACCAAGGCTCTTCTCCCCCGATAGCTCAGTTTGGCCAGACGGCCAGCTCTAGGAAGGGTTCTGGTCGTCCCAAACATCTTCCATTTAAGGATTATGGAGGCCACTGTGCTCTTTGGAACTTTAGTGCAGCAGAAATTTTTTTGTAACCTTGGCCAGATCTGTGCCTTGCCACAATTCTGTCTCTGCGCTCTTCAGGCAGTTCCTTTGACCTCATGATTCTCGTTTGCTCTGACATGCACTGTGAGCTGTAAGGTCTTATATAGACAGGTGTGTGGCTTTCCTAATCAAGTCCAATCAGTATAATCAAAAACAGCTGGACTCAAATGAAGGTGTAGAACCATCTCAAGGATGATCAGAAGAAATAGACAGCACCTGAGTTAAATATATGAGTGTCACAGCAAAGGGTCTGAATACTTAGGACCATGTGATATTTCAGTTTTTCTTTTTTAATAAATCTGCAAAAATGTCAACAATATTGTGTATTTCTGTCAATATGAGGTGCTGTGTGTACATTAATGAGGGAAAAAAATGAACTTAAATGATTTTAGCAAATGGCTGCAATATAACAAAGAGTGAAAAATGTAAGGGGGCCTGAATACTTTACGTCCCCACTGTAAAAGTGAAAGATGAGAGTAACCCTCCCTGCTAAATATTTAAATTTAAAATGTATTTCTGTGTGTTACTCTTTGGGGCACCTAAAAAGTCCATGTAAAAAAAAAAAATATTTTTTGGATTCTCTGATTACATTTCAGATGTGGTGCCCATAATTTCTATGGTCAAACCCACCCACTACGTACATATTTATTTATATGAAAGATGGGAGCTCATTCTATAGCTGTATCTCATGTAAGCATTTGCATTAATGATGATACATTGAAATTCAGTTTATATTTTGGCTTTTGCTCGATGTTGCATATTTTTCAAGTTTGCATGACATTAGCTTTAAATTTTCTTTGGGAATGGTATATATTTCTAGCCAGGTGTCATTTTACCTTCCCTTGCAAATGCTTTAGGGATTAAGACACAATTTTACTTCATTCTGTCTGATTTATTCTGTACTAAGCCGCAACTATGATTTTTCCAACTCCTAATATTTCCTGAGCCTGTCTGAGCGAGGAAACTTTACGCCCCCACTCTTTTTGTGTATGGGTTATCGCATGACTAGAAATGGCTGTAAACAAAATTAAGGTCCCCCAGGGCACCTGTGATATAATGATTCCCTATTTGTCCACAGGCAACACCCCTCTGAAGCCCACCTAATAATGTAATAACCTAGCTCTATTTTTCACACATCCCCTCTTGTACTGAGAAGGTATGGAGGCTAACATTGCTGAACTCTTATTGCAACAATGTTAGTTTCCTGGCCATCACGATGATCTTCAGTAATTTTTATGTCATTATGAACATTCAGTTTAGGTGTCCTGACTTCATTTTGTACGTCCTAAAGTGTTTACTTGTTTATGGCGAATGACTCCAAAAGTCAGAAATAGCCAGTCAACTGGCATTTTCACAAGGGGGTTAACCGTAACATAGAAGCCAGCATTTTTAATAGTCATTTCGAGGGATACTGCTGCTTGTCACTCAATTTAACTGCTAGTCACAGAACACTACACTGTAAATTGCTAGTTTATTAAAATGAAAATAGAGGTCTCACATTTTATGTTATTTTCTAGTAAAACAAAATGTAACCCTCCCCCCTTATCTTAGATGGCCTCTTAGAGGGATCTGTGTTGGTAATTCACCTGCCAGCATTACCTGCCCATGCACCTAGGACTCCTTGGCTACATGCCTGGGGCAAAAAAATATATATTTATACCCTTAACACTGCCATGCCCAAAGTTCTTGTTTCACTATTTGTATGCCTCCTTCAATGTAGAACATTTATAGATGGGACAGAAGAAACCTCATCACTACTACTGTACTACCTTGTTGGAATTCAGAGTCTGCCTCCCACTCAAACAGTGGATCTCTAAGTCAATAACCATCTGTTTGAGGAAACACCCCCATTTTGGCTGGTGGATATTGTTCCTTTAACCTTTGGGTCCTTTGGAAAATTACATTTTGTTGGTTTTGATAATCAGGTTTCTCTAAACCCTACAATTGTTATTCAGCTGCCCTTCCTTTCTGGTGTCACTTGGTCCCAGAATGTTTAGGTTCCCCACACCCTAATGCCGCGTACACATGACTGGACTTTCTGTCAGAATAGACTCCGACAGTCTTTCCGACGGAGTTCCGCTGAAATGGACTTGCCTACATACGATCACACCAAAGTCTGATAGTTTAGAACGCAATGACATACAACGGGACTAGAAAAAGGAAGTTCAGTAGCCTGTAGCCAATAGCTGCCCTTGCGTCGTTTTTGGTCCATCGGAATAGCATACAGACGAGCGGTTTTCCCGATAGGAAGTGATTCCGTCAGAAAGATTTGAAACATGTTCTATTTCTAGGTCCGTCAGAATTTTAGAAAGAAAAAGTCTGACTATTCTTTGAAAAGGTTTAAAAACTTCCCTTGATACACTGGGTAAACTTTTTCCTCAGTTGGTCTCCTTTTTATGAACCTTTGTGTTCCCACAATATCCTTAGTGTCTAAATATTATTTCTATTCCTTCTATATACAGTGCCTATACAGTGCCTTGAAATAGTATTCATACCCCTTGATATTTTCCACATTTTGTCATGTTACAACCAGAAACGTAAATGTATTTTTATTGGGAATTTATGTGATAGACCAACACAAAGTGGCACATATTTGTGAAGTGGAAGGAAAAGGATAAATGGTTTTCCAATATTTTTTACAAATAAATATGTGAAAAGTGTGGCATGCATTTGTATTCAGCCCTGAGTCAGTACTTTGTAGAACCACCTTTCACTGCAATTACAGCTGCAAGTCTTTTTGGGGATGTCTGTACCAGCTTTGCACATCTAGAGTGACATTTTTGCCCATTCTTCTTTGCAAAATAGCTCAAGCTCTGTCAGATTGGATGGAGAGCGTCTGTAAACAGAAATTTTCAGGTCTTACCATAGAGTCTCAATTGGATTTAGCTCTAAACTTTGACTGGGCCATTCTAATGCATAAATATGCTTTGATCTAAACCAGGAACAGGCAACCTTTTGAGCACAGTGTGCAGAAAAATGTTTTCAAAGAAATTGAGCGTGCCGATTTTATTAAAAAAAAATGTTAACTTCACGCTTTCAATCATAAAAAGGATTTTTTTATAAAATAAATGCTGTAAACTACTTTAGTAGTGAGAAATTAACATCCTTCACTCTCACGCCTCAGATCAGCCTCAATTCCTGCAACTACATACCTCAGATGAGCCCCAATTCATGCACCTTCACACCTCAGATCACTGTCCCCCCTGCAAATCTGTTTCACCACTGTACCCCCCTGCTCATCTGCCCCACTACTGTAACCCCCTGTACATCTGCCCCACCACTGTACCACCCTGCTCATCTGCCCCACAAATGTACCCTCTTTCTCATCTGCCCCACCAATCTAGTCCCACCACTGTACTACATTGCACATCTGCCCCACCACTGTACCCCCTGCCCTTCTGTCCCACCACTGTAACCCCCTGTACATATGCCCCACCAATGTTCCCCCTTTCTCATCTGCCCCACCACTACCTCCATGCACATCTGCTCCACCACTGAACCATTTTCTCATCTGTCCTAACACTGAACTTATCTGCTCATCTGCCCCACCACTGTAACCCCCTTTCTCATCTGCCCCACGACTGTACCTCCTGCACATCTGTCCCACCTCTGTTCCCACCATGTACTGGTATGTGATGTCACATACAAGCATATGGAATGATGAGCACTGTCACCTGATTGTGGTTTTCTCAATCACAGTGAAATCCCTTCTTTCTGAGATGGGTAGTGACAACCAAGCGAATCATCTTCCTCCAGATGGTGGACAGGGCTAGCAGGACTGTGATTGGCTTTAGCAGTGGCCAAGACAGTCCATCTCCTGGAAACAGGGACCGCCCCCCCCCAGCAGAGCTGCACCCAATCTCTTCCCCATCACAAAAGCTGACAATCGCAGCTACAGCAAAGTTAGAGAACCAAACGTTTCCCATCTTTTACAATGTGTGGGGGCACAGTGCCTCGCCCTCAGTGCATGGGGAATTCTGAAATTGGAATGCATTAGTGTCTCACTGACACTTTCCTGTGCTGCTCTGCTGATGGGGAGGGAGTCGAGTGCCGGCAAAAGAGGCTTCGCGTGCCGGGGTGGCCTACCCCTGAATTAAATCATTCCATTGTAGCTCTGGCTGTATGTTTAGGGTCGCTGTCCTGCTGGAAGGTGAACCTCCACCCCAGTCTCAAGTCTTTTGCAGACTAAGGTTTTCGTCTAAGAATGCCCTGTATTTGGCTCCATCCATCTTCCCATCAACTCTGACCACCTTCTCTGTCCCTGCTGAAGAAAAGCATCCCCACAACAGGATGCTGCCACCATGTTTCACGGTGGGGGTTGTGTGTTCAGGGTGATGTGCAGTGTTTAGTTTTCCACCACACACAGCGTTTTGCTTTTAGGCCAAAAAGTTCAGTTTTGGTTGCATCTAACCAGAGCACCTTCTTTAACATGTTTGCTGTGTCCCCCACATGGCTTCTTACAAACGGCAAATGGGACTTTTCATGGCTTTCTTTCAACAATGGCTTTCTTCTTGCCACTCTTTCATAAAGGCCAAATTTGTGGCGTGCACGACTAATAGTTGTCCTGTGGACAAATTCTCCCACCTGAGCTGTGGATTTCTGCAGCTCCTCCAGAGTTACCATGGGCCTCTTGGCTGCTTCTCTGATTAATGCTCTCCTTGCCTGGACTGTCAGTTTAGGAGGACGGCCATGCCTTGATACGTTTGCAGTTGTGCCGTACTCTTCGTTTTCAGGTGATGAATTGAACAGTGCTCCATGAGATGCTCAATATTTTTTCATAACCTAACCCTGCTTTAAACTTCTCCACAACTTTATCCTCTGACCTGTCTGGTGTCTTCTTTGGCCTTCGTGATGCAGTTTGTTCACTAGGAGTGCTTTCACACTGGGGCGTTGGGGACGTCGGCGGTAAGCACCAACTTAGCGCCGCTATTCGGCCGCTAGCAGGGCGCCTTTTAACCCCTGCTAGCGGCCTAAAAAGGGTTAAAAATGCCCGCAAAGTGCCGCTGCATCAGCGTTTTCCCAGAGGTTCGACGGCACTGCCCATTGATTTCAATGGGCAGGGGTGCATTAGGAGCAGTGTATACACCACTGAAAATATGCTGCTTGCATTTTTTACTGTCGCACAAGCGCACCGCTCCAGTGTGAAAGCACTCGGGCTTTCACACTGGAGTGAGAAAGGCTCTTTACAGGCACTATGCAGGTGCTCTTTTTAGCGCTATAGCACCTGTAAAGTGCATCAGTGTGAAAGCATACAAAAAAACAAGGAAAAGGAGTTCCCTCAAAGAAGGCAAGTAATCCAAACACAATCTGCCAAAAAACAGTATATTTATTAAGCTACAAAAACACCACACAATAATAATGCAAAAATGGACAATATAGGGAAATTATCAAATGACCATATTAAAATTGATAACGTTATCATTAAAAACACCGGAGCCGCGGCCAGACATACTCCATACATACACCAATCACAGCAGCAACTTCTACCAAATTGGCCAATATCGTGTAAGGGGAGACCTCAGATCAGTCCAAGTATGGATGGTAAGGTTGTATGGAAGTATGGGTGGATGAATGGATGTGAATAGAAAAGGGATGTTTTAGCATCGCATAGAGACTAGTGGCAGTCCGGGAGCAAGTCCCATAGTATGGGTAAAGCAGTTGGATAGGTCGGCAATGACTACTGAAGGTAATTAAAGCCCAGGGTATGCAGGCAAAGCAGTGGTGTTTGTAGAGAGCAGTAGGGGGAGCAAACCGACCCAGACTGTGTAAACTTGTATATATTGGAGTGATACTTCTCTCACCAAGTGGATCAGCAGCTCATGAGGTCGTAAGCTCTACCCCAGATGATGTGGATGTCAGACCAAACTGCATTTGCATTTGCCGTCAGATAGAAAGTGTTCCGCTCCGTTGGCGCCTTCAGTAGGGAGATGGTAGCCGGCCGTCAGCTGTTAATCCCGATCATCCATTCAAAAACACCATGAACTCGCGGCTCCGAGGTGACGTGCTGACGCGTTTCACCAGCCAATCACCGCTGGTTTCCTCAGAGCAAGGAGGGGATCCGTGAGCAGAGATTAAATAGACAAAATAATGAAAGGTGTAGATATATCAATTGACCACCAGATGTCGCACACGGTTACCACTCATCACAGACATTTCAGCAGAGCAATGTCTCGCAAATGGCTATATATGAAAGGCTGCAATCTATTGTGCAGAAAAATGCACCTCACACATGCAGTATTGTAGTTAAAAAGATATTTTGGTGAAGGTGGGAGTGGGTATATATATATACTCAGAGATCAAGCAGGAGAACAAAACACAAACCACAAAAATTTAACACCATAAAATTAGTACTAGAAAACCCCCCCCAAAAACACACACAGAGAAGCATGGAGCAGTGAGATTAATAAATCAAAAAAAGGGGGGGACGGAGAAATTGAATAGCTTATTTCTCCAAAAAGGGCTGAAGGCTGCATTCGATATTTAACCCATTAGGGGCCATCGCCTCCAGATAGTATGTCCACATCTTTTCCTTCTGGAGGAGAATGGTATCGAAGTCGCCACGTCTTGTAGGTAAATTTAACCTATAAATCCCTTTTACCATTAAGCCCCGTGGATCACGATTATGAAATTGAGCGAAATGTTGTGATATGGGGCGTTCATCATTTAGTTTTTTGATACCAGTGATGTGTTCACGAATCCTTACCCTTAGGGGTCTTTTGGTTTTCCCCACATAGGTTTTATTACATGGGCAAACAAGTGTATAAACTACTCGAGTAGTGGAACAGTTTATAAACTGTTTGATCTTAAAATCAGCTCCTCCACGGGGGTTCGGGAACACATTCGTCTGGTGGACATACTTGCAAATATTGCAATGTCCACATTTATACATGCCTGGGGAAATTTTAAAGTCACTTAACCAATTTTTCTGAGTAGTCCGGGTGTATTCAGAATGGACCAAAAGGTCACCAAGATTATTGGATCTTTTAGCTGTCAGGAGAGGTCTTGGACTCACAAGTTCAGAGATCAGGGGGGCAGATTTCAAGATATGCCAATGTTTTTGTAAAACTCCCTGAACCATTTTCCATTGGGACCCATATTTTGTAATGATCCTCGGGAAATTCTGTTCAGTATTTCCATTTTGATCTTCATTTCCAGTATGTAAAGAATTGGTGGAGGTTGAAAGAAGTTCATCCCGATTTTTAAGAGTGGCTTTTTTCTTAGCTTTCTTAAGGGACCTATGTGAGTACCCTCTTTGTCTGAATCTTTGGTACATCTCAGACGCCTCTTCATGGAATTCCTCCTCCACAGAGCAATTCCGTCTGATCCTTAGGAATTGTCCTGTGGGTATTCCATTAATTAATGGTTTAGGATGGTGACTTTGGGCAGACAGCAGGGTGTTAGCTGCTGTTTTCTTTCTAAAAGTGCTAGTAACAATTTCATTTCCAGACCTCCGTATGGAAAGATCAAGGAAGGAGAGCGTCTCAGGATGGTATGAATAGGTCAGACATATATTTTGATTGTTGCTATTGAGTTCAGACATAAAGTCCTCAAGTTGTTTGACTGAACCGGTCCACACCATCAAGACGTCATCAATGCACCTCAGCCACAGGAGGGAGTGGCTGAGGCACAGAGAGGACTGATAGACCATCATCTCTTCCCAGAGTCCCAGATGGAGGCATGCATATGAGGGAGCCCATGGTGCCCCCATACTAGTGCCTCTGATCTGCTGGTAATAGTGACCAAGGAATTGGAAGAAATTGTTATTAAGCATGAATTCAAGAAGTTCCCCAATGAATTCATTTTGAGCACCCTGTTGAGGGTAATGAAGATCCAAGAAGAACATAGTAGCCTCAATACCACAATGATGTGGTATTGACGTATACAGGCTCTCCACATCTATACCTACTAGAAGGGCATCTGTGGGCATAACGAAATGACGCAATTTAACAAGAACATCTCTGCTGTCACGAACAAAGGAAGGAAGCAGGTTTACCATATGTTTAATCAAAGAATCTATGTATTTGCCGGTTTTTTCTAGGGGGCCCTTTATAGCTGAAACAATTGGCCTACCGGGGGGACGAGTGAGGGATTTATGAAGTTTGGGAATTATGTAGAAGGTAGGGATATTCATTTCATCCACCCTAAGAAAAAGGAATTCCTTCTTAGTCAGGAGACCCGCTTCCATTCCCAATTTGAGTTTTCCATTTAATGCCTCAACTAGAGCGGGAAAGGGGGAACTTGTGAGTTTTTTATACGTAGAGGTGTCACCAAGAAGCCTTAGTGACTCATCCTCATACAATTTCTCACTTAAGAGTACAACATTTCCCCCTTTGTCGCTCTTCTTAATCACTAGATTTGGTGCGTTTTGCAGATCAAATAAGGCTTTTCTTTCACTATTTGTAAGGTTGTTAGGACCGACCCATTTCCAATTAATTTTCATCAGATCTAATTTAACTTGGTCCAGAAAAAGCTGCAACCACTTATGCTTAGACAGCGGAGGCATTTTGGTGGATCTAATTTTTAGGTCAGAAGGCCTTCTCAAAAGATGGCATAGATTTTCATCCGAATCACCTTCAAAATTCTCATCCAGCAAGGCTACTAGGCATTCAATAGCCTCCTTTTCATCCTTATCAAGAGAGGACTCAGAGGTAAGAGGATCATTGAGTCGTTTTGCATGCCATAGTTTGAAAAGGACCTTCCTTAAAAATAAGCTAACATCTTTGTAAACTTCAAACTCATTCATGGATGACGTTGGGGAGAAAGAGAGGCCCTTCTTAAGTAGGTTAATGTGAACCTCAGTGAGGTGAAACTCAGAGAGATTCACAACATTAAGGTCCATTGGAGCACCGTTAGAAATGTTCAACGTCTCCTCTGATTTCTCAATCTCCCACTCGTCTGACCCTGTACACTGTCCCTTTCCTTTCCTTTTCCTTCTATTTTTCCTTTGTCTCCTTCGTTGTCTTGATTTTTGTCTATTTTTCGCTTCGGGATCTCTAGGGGTACCTTCCCCTCTAGTTCTTCTAAAAAAGAGACGGTTTTTTGAGAGGTATCCTTATCAGGCTCACTATCAGATAATTTCCCTATATTGTCCATTTTTGCATTATTATTGTGTGGTGTTTTTGTAGCTTAATAAATATACTGTTTTTTGGCAGATTGTGTTTGGATTACTTGCCTTCTTTGAGGGAACTCCTTTTCCTTGTTTTTTTGTATGCGTCTTAAGGCAATCCAAACTGCATCCATTTAATCTCTCTGGATGAATATCTGAGCCTACTATTATTATCTATTTTTTGTATCTTTATTTGTGGTTGATCCAGGCAAACCCCTTTCCTTTTTTTCATAGGACTTTTTTAGGGATTTATTTCCCATTCCTAGCCTCTGTGATCCCCCCACCACACGCTATTAATTATTTGTGTGATTACACATAATTGCTTTATATTAAGCTATACTGGACTTTCTATAGGGTATATCTCATCTGACCTATCTCTCGCATATATGGCTTATATGATCAATCACGATCTTGATGTTGAGATCAATACTGCTTTTGATGTTGGTGTGGACAATTGTGAAACAGAGAGAGAACCAATTAGAAAACTCTTCAAACACCATAAAAAACTTGTAATCAAATTCCTCAATCGTAAATGGGATATTTCTTCATTGAAATCCCATATTTCTAAACAGATTATCCCCAGGGGTTTACGTGAGAGAGTTATACCTGCAGAGCATCTGCATACCCCGAGATTTCTATCTGCTTGGAAGACTGAGTGTTTGAACAGAGGTTTGTCTTTACTTAAGCTTATAGTCGATGAGGAAGAAGCCCAACTAGAGGAGATACGTGCGGAACTTGATGCAAGTGCTAAATCACTAGAACCCTTTAAACAAGACCCTGAATTCGATAAAAACAATGAGTATATTAAAAAAGAGATTGAAAGGATCCAAAAAAGTTTAAAACACAGTAAACAAGAAAAATTTAGACAGAACCTAGCTGACTGGGAAAGTGGGGATATTTTTGACCCCACAATCCAGAGAAGAAGTAGATCACTTTCCAGAAATAGCAGACAGCGACAACGTCAGTCCAAAACTAGAAATAGCTCCTCATCTGATAGTGAGCCTGATAAGGATACCTCTCAAAAAACCGTCTCTTTTTTAGAAGAACTAGAGGGGAAGGTACCCCTAGAGATCCCGAAGCGAAAAATAGACAAAAATCAAGACAACGAAGGAGACAAAGGAAAAATAGAAGGAAAAGGAAAGGAAAGGGACAGTGTACAGGGTCGGACGAGTGGGAGATTGAGAAATCAGAGGAGA
This sequence comes from Aquarana catesbeiana, assembly GCF_042186555.1. Taxonomy (NCBI): domain Eukaryota; kingdom Metazoa; phylum Chordata; class Amphibia; order Anura; family Ranidae; genus Aquarana; species Aquarana catesbeiana. The sequence continues at coordinate 439,649,067 of NC_133327.1, read as the reverse complement.
CGTTGAACATTTCTAACGGTGCTCCAATGGACCTTAATGTTGTGAATCTCTCTGAGTTTCACCTCACTGAGGTTCACATTAACCTACTTAAGAAGGGCCTCTCTTTCTCCCCAACGTCATCCATGAATGAGTTTGAAGTTTACAAAGATGTTAGCTTATTTTTAAGGAAGGTCCTTTTCAAACTATGGCATGCAAAACGACTCAATGATCCTCTTACCTCTGAGTCCTCTCTTGATAAGGATGAAAAGGAGGCTATTGAATGCCTAGTAGCCTTGCTGGATGAGAATTTTGAAGGTGATTCGGATGAAAATCTATGCCATCTTTTGAGAAGGCCTTCTGACCTAAAAATTAGATCCACCAAAATGCCTCCGCTGTCTAAGCATAAGTGGTTGCAGCTTTTTCTGGACCAAGTTAAATTAGATCTGATGAAAATTAATTGGAAATGGGTCGGTCCTAACAACCTTACAAATAGTGAAAGAAAAGCCTTATTTGATCTGCAAAACGCACCAAATCTAGTGATTAAGAAGAGCGACAAAGGGGGAAATGTTGTACTCTTAAGTGAGAAATTGTATGAGGATGAGTCACTAAGGCTTCTTGGTGACACCTCTACGTATAAAAAACTCACAAGTTCCCCCTTTCCCGCTCTAGTTGAGGCATTAAATGGAAAACTCAAATTGGGAATGGAAGCGGGTCTCCTGACTAAGAAGGAATTCCTTTTTCTTAGGGTGGATGAAATGAATATCCCTACCTTCTACATAATTCCCAAACTTCATAAATCCCTCACTCGTCCCCCCGGTAGGCCAATTGTTTCAGCTATAAAGGGCCCCCTAGAAAAAACCGGCAAATACATAGATTCTTTGATTAAACATATGGTAAACCTGCTTCCTTCCTTTGTTCGTGACAGCAGAGATGTTCTTGTTAAATTGCGTCATTTCGTTATGCCCACAGATGCCCTTCTAGTAGGTATAGATGTGGAGAGCCTGTATACGTCAATACCACATCATTGTGGTATTGAGGCTACTATGTTCTTCTTGGATCTTCATTACCCTCAACAGGGTGCTCAAAATGAATTCATTGGGGAACTTCTTGAATTCATGCTTAATAACAATTTCTTCCAATTCCTTGGTCACTATTACCAGCAGATCAGAGGCACTAGTATGGGGGCACCATGGGCTCCCTCATATGCATGCCTCCATCTGGGACTCTGGGAAGAGATGATGGTCTATCAGTCCTCTCTGTGCCTCAGCCACTCCCTCCTGTGGCTGAGGTGCATTGATGACGTCTTGATGGTGTGGACCGGTTCAGTCAAACAACTTGAGGACTTTATGTCTGAACTCAATAGCAACAATCAAAATATATGTCTGACCTATTCATACCATCCTGAGACGCTCTCCTTCCTTGATCTTTCCATACGGAGGTCTGGAAATGAAATTGTTACTAGCACTTTTAGAAAGAAAACAGCAGCTAACACCCTGCTGTCTGCCCAAAGTCACCATCCTAAACCATTAATTAATGGAATACCCACAGGACAATTCCTAAGGATCAGACGGAATTGCTCTGTGGAGGAGGAATTCCATGAAGAGGCGTCTGAGATGTACCAAAGATTCAGACAAAGAGGGTACTCACATAGGTCCCTTAAGAAAGCTAAGAAAAAAGCCACTCTTAAAAATCGGGATGAACTTCTTTCAACCTCCACCAATTCTTTACATACTGGAAATGAAGATCAAAATGGAAATACTGAACAGAATTTCCCGAGGATCATTACAAAATATGGGTCCCAATGGAAAATGGTTCAGGGAGTTTTACAAAAACATTGGCATATCTTGAAATCTGCCCCCCTGATCTCTGAACTTGTGAGTCCAAGACCTCTCCTGACAGCTAAAAGATCCAATAATCTTGGTGACCTTTTGGTCCATTCTGAATACACCCGGACTACTCAGAAAAATTGGTTAAGTGACTTTAAAATTTCCCCAGGCATGTATAAATGTGGACATTGCAATATTTGCAAGTATGTCCACCAGACGAATGTGTTCCCGAACCCCCGTGGAGGAGCTGATTTTAAGATCAAACAGTTTATAAACTGTTCCACTACTCGAGTAGTTTATACACTTGTTTGCCCATGTAATAAAACCTATGTGGGGAAAACCAAAAGACCCCTAAGGGTAAGGATTCGTGAACACATCACTGGTATCAAAAAACTAAATGATGAACGCCCCATATCACAACATTTCGCTCAATTTCATAATCGTGATCCACGGGGCTTAATGGTAAAAGGGATTTATAGGTTAAATTTACCTACAAGACGTGGCGACTTCGATACCATTCTCCTCCAGAAGGAAAAGATGTGGACATACTATCTGGAGGCGATGGCCCCTAATGGGTTAAATATCGAATGCAGCCTTCAGCCCTTTTTGGAGAAATAAGCTATTCAATTTCTCCGTCCCCCCCTTTTTTTGATTTATTAATCTCACTGCTCCATGCTTCTCTGTGTGTGTTTTTGGGGGGGGTTTTCTAGTACTAATTTTATGGTGTTAAATTTTTGTGGTTTGTGTTTTGTTCTCCTGCTTGATCTCTGAGTATATATATATACCCACTCCCACCTTCACCAAAATATCTTTTTAACTACAATACTGCATGTGTGAGGTGCATTTTTCTGCACAATAGATTGCAGCCTTTCATATATAGCCATTTGCGAGACATTGCTCTGCTGAAATGTCTGTGATGAGTGGTAACCGTGTGCGACATCTGGTGGTCAATTGATATATCTACACCTTTCATTATTTTGTCTATTTAATCTCTGCTCACGGATCCCCTCCTTGCTCTGAGGAAACCAGCGGTGATTGGCTGGTGAAACGCGTCAGCACGTCACCTCGGAGCCGCGAGTTCATGGTGTTTTTGAATGGATGATCGGGATTAACAGCTGACGGCCGGCTACCATCTCCCTACTGAAGGCGCCAACGGAGCGGAACACTTTCTATCTGACGGCAAATGCAAATGCAGTTTGGTCTGACATCCACATCATCTGGGGTAGAGCTTACGACCTCATGAGCTGCTGATCCACTTGGTGAGAGAAGTATCACTCCAATATATACAAGTTTACACAGTCTGGGTCGGTTTGCTCCCCCTACTGCTCTCTACAAACACCACTGCTTTGCCTGCATACCCTGGGCTTTAATTACCTTCAGTAGTCATTGCCGACCTATCCAACTGCTTTACCCATACTATGGGACTTGCTCCCGGACTGCCACTAGTCTCTATGCGATGCTAAAACATCCCTTTTCTATTCACATCCATTCATCCACCCATACTTCCATACAACCTTACCATCCATACTTGGACTGATCTGAGGTCTCCCCTTACACGATATTGGCCAATTTGGTAGAAGTTGCTGCTGTGATTGGTGTATGTATGGAGTATGTCTGGCCGCGGCTCCGGTGTTTTTAATGATAACGTTATCAATTTTAATATGGTCATTTGATAATTTCCCTATATTGTCCATTTTTGCATTATTATTGTGTGGTGTTTTTGTAGCTTAATAAATATACTGTTTTTTGGCAGATTGTGTTTGGATTACTTGCCTTCTTTGAGGGAACTCCTTTTCCTTGTTTTTTTGTATGCGTCTTAAGGCAATCCAAAGTGCATCCATTTAATCTCTCTGGATGAATATCTGAGCCTACTATTATTATCTATTTTTTGTATCTTTATTTGTGGTTGATCCAGGCAAACCCCTTTCCTTTTTTTCAGTGTGAAAGCAGCCAACAACCCTCTGAGGGCCTCAAAGAACAGCTGTATTTATGCTGAGATTACATTACACACAGGTGCACTCTATTTACTAATTAGGTGACTTCTGAAGGCAATTGGTTTCACTAGATTTTAGTTAGGGGTATCAGAGTAAAGGGGGCTGAATACAAATGCACGCCACACTTTTCACATATTTATTTGTAAAAAATGTTGAAAACCATGTATCATTTTCCTTCCACTTCACAATTATGTGCCACTTTGTGTTGGTCTATCACATCAAATCCCAATAAAATACATTTATGGTTCTGGTTGTAACATGACAAAATGTGGCTATGGGCTACCACACCTCCTAACACCCTGAGATTTCGTCTGGACACTCTCAATTCTCCCACCATATCCCATAAAGGACTACCAGGTAGTGCTCTTGCAATTTTTTTTCTTCCTTGCTCAGCACCCATGAATGTGTTTTCTTCTGTATGCATTATGTATTCATAATGCTGTGATCTGTGAGAGTAGACTTGGGAGGTTTGGACTGTTTCTGTAGGTGTGACTGGGCAGGACTGAATGCTATTTAGGATTAAATCAATCCCATCCATCAGAGTTGTGAAGGAAGTTCCATCATTTGCAGAGTCTGAAAGATTACAAAGGGGAGTGTTACAGGCTGTAGCTGCTGCAGATGTGGCTGTAGAAGGGACCGAGTCTATCAGCAGGATATACAGAGTGTCACACGACACAAAACCACAACTAAAATCAGAATATCAAGGGATCTTCAGACAACAGAGCAACATGGTACAGAGGTATGATCTATGCTGGGATTGATCATTCCATTCAATTTTAGTGAAAAGGAAGTTGGAGTTCAGCTTTAACACACAAGAGTCAGGTATTCAGACACCATGCCATAGATCATTGCATGTGGACAACTATATATATATATATATATATATATATATATATATATATATATATATATATATATATATATATATATATATAACAACCAAACAAAGCATGAAAAAGGGGGGTAAGGGTAAGAAGGGAGGATAAGATAAGGACTCAGAGATAAAGAAGGGGGACCTTTACCCCTCCTCTGCGAAAGGTGGACCAACAGTGAATTTTTATATCTTAGTGGGGTTTGGGCCCAAGTAAGGGGCACTATTAAGCAGCTTACTGATTATGATTTGGGCTGGGTCAGAGCCCAAATCATAATTAGTAAGCTGCTTGATAGTGCCCTTCACTTGGGGCCAAGCCCCACTAATTTCTTACGTGACCAGAAGATGTGCAACATGGAACCCTCTGCCTCATTGCAACGCCAACAGGTACTAACCGCATCTGTATAGTATTACTACCTGTAAGAGCAAAAAAAATGACCTTTAAAAGAGCTTCAAAAAGTCTATAAATACAATGCTTAAAGGAGGGAACATCCACAATAGGCATTGTGAGGTGTTTATTGAAAACAGAAATGGCAGCATCCACTACCAAAATAGACCATTTTCTTTTAAAATCTATTTCCATAGGATAATATCAGCAAAATAGTTAGGAGTATAAACTGTTCCTGGCTTTAGACTGGCTCAGTTTCCATAGCGGCCTATTTTGGCTGTGGAGAATCAGGTGCTGTTAACCAAAGACTAGTTTGCATTGCATCAATGAGTGTGTCTATAGTGGAAAGCATTTGTTTCAAAGCCATAGCTTGTACCCCATAAGCTTCAGAGGAGGGAAAAATCCTCCACTGTTTCAGCTACAAAATCAATGTCCTAAATACCTTCCTCCGTATCTTCAGGTAAAGGAGGTTCTAGAAATGCTGAGAATTGTCCAAAGAATTCAGATATAGTGGCAAAGAAATCTGCTTTTATCATACATTTATCCTGAGGGAGCCAGATTCAGATGAGGGGAGCAGTATCAATATAGGACACTGCTTCATGACAAGGGAATAGCGTTGCTCTGTCTTTTCTGTAGGCCCTTTTGTCTCAGCTCCCTTGTGCCTGTGATCCACCATTGTTAGTGAGGGGATCATTAGTGGGATTTTTACTGATCAGGAGTGCAAAATGGATGGGGTTTTTTATGTCCAGAGAAGGAGACGCAGACCTAGTTTCTGCACAATGCACTGCATGCATTCTCTATGCAAGAGCCAGGTGGAAACACGGTCTTCTGTTGGATGTGACACAGTTACCTCATCGTTATGAGACAAAGACCAGATAGGAGGGGAAAAATGCCTTAAGCAGTCAGATGTTGATAGAAGACTCTGATGAAAAAAACTTAAATGGTTTAAAGAAAAAAAAAACTTCTCTAGAGGTGAACAGGTCTATCACCTAATGACACTAGCAAAAAAACTGGAGCCTCATGGAGTGGGCAGGTTTAAACAGGTATACTCTAGGGGTGGCCCTAGCAAAAGTTTTTGCCAGTGTTCAATCACCTGAAGAAAAAATGTGTCGAAAACTCCTGCGCTGTCAAAGGGATCCTATACTAAGGGGACACTGCTGCAACACACAAGACTGCTCCAAAACAGACAAAACAACAATAGACTAAGAGGGTGGTGGCTGCGCTGTGATAGAAAGGAAGGGGGGGGGGGGCTAAACTAAATCAATATATATCAAATAACCTGAAAATGTGAATAAATCATGTAAAAGCGTACTTACAAATGCAAATAGATAAATACAATGTACGCACAAACGTCACTAAATGATGTATAAAGAATTGACCGTGATCAAACCAAAATTGAAATAAAATAGAAAAGGCTGGAAATGTATATCCACAAAAAATGTGCAAGAGTATGTGAACCTGCTAAAAAAGGAGCATAGATCCGAAATATATCATAATATCATAAAAGGTACTCCAATGAAGTAAATATAACCATGTGTATATAAATAAAATGATCAACTGATGATATAAGTACACACGTGAATAGTCATTAACAATGTGAATAAAGAGTAAGTATAAGTGTCCATCGAAATGGTCTCAGTGATTGGTGTTGGTGACCCGCCAACACTTGGCGAAAAATACAATGGGAAATAAAAATAAAAAAATAAAAATCACAAGATGACGACAGTCCCACCACCAAATGTGACAATCCTGGATATGAATAAGATGATGATGAACCAGGAAAAAACCATGTGCTGACAGGTGGGGGCACCTTTGTGTTCCCAGGCCCCTTACCTTACAGCTGTAAGGTATACAGCATATGCAGAGAAGACCCCGCAGGCAGGGAAGTCCAACGGTACAGCAGGTGGCGTTGATTGGTGATGCCGTATATCATATGTAGAAAACAAAGAACGAGTGGTATATAGTATGATACCGTTTGATGTAAAAATACAGGTGGGGAAGAAGGGGGAGGGGGGGGTTGCACTCACTTATAGACAATGAGCGCACGCCTCAACCCACGAGCGTCGAGCTCGTATAATCCCAGACTCTGGATCTTCTGAGAGATTCTCCCCGCTTCCAGTTTCACCACCCGTTGTGCAGAGTTGTTTAGTGCGGTATGTAAAAAACAGAAACCGCACATAGCATAATCCCGTATATCATGTAATTTATTGAAAACTCATAAAAGTTCATGCACTTACATTTAAAAGCAGCTGGGGGGTAAAACATCTACGAGCGCCGAGCTCGTCACATCCAGCTAGTGTGTGGCAGCGTCCCGTGCTTCTGACGCGTATCGTCACGTGACTTCTTCAGAGGATATTTTTACATCAAACGGTATCATACTATATACCACTCGTTCTTTGTTTTCTACATATGATATACGGCATCACCAATCAACGCCACCTGCTGTACCGTTGGACTTCCCTGCCTGCGGGGTCTTCTCTGCATATGCTGTATACCTTACAGCTGTAAGGTAAGGGGCCTGGGAACACAAAGGTGCCCCCACCTGTCAGCACATGGTTTTTTCCTGGTTCATCATCATCTTATTCATATCCAGGATTGTCACATTTGGTGGTGGGACTGTCGTCATCTTGTGATTTTTATTTTTTTATTTTTATTTCCCATTGTATTTTTTGCCAAGTGTTGGCGGGTCACCAACACCAATCACTGGGACCATTTCGATGGACACTTATACTTACTCTTTATTCACATTGTTAATGACTATTCACGTGTGTACTTATATCATCAGTTGATCATTTTATTTATATACACATGGTTATATTTACTTCATTGGAGTACCTTTTATGATATTATGATATATTTCGGATCTATGCTCCTTTTTTAGCAGGTTCACATACTCTTGCACATTTTTTGTTGATATACATTTCCAGCCTTTTCTATTTTATTTCAATTTTGGTTTGATCACGGTCAATTCTTTATACATCATTTAGTGACATTTGTTTGTGCGTACATTGTATTTATCTATTTGCATTTGTAAGTACGCTTTTACATGATTTATTCACATTTTCAGGTTATTTGATATATATTGATTTAGTTTAGCCCCCCCTCCTTTCTATCACAGCGCAGCCACCACCCTCTTAGTCAATCACCTGAAGGTATCAGCCTATAACCCATAATCTAAGAATACCAGTCTTGTGTCCTACTGTATTGCATGATTAAGATAAAATATTCACATACCCTGAACAAGCAGTAAAAGCATCTTAAACCAAGCCTTCACTCACCTCCTTGTCTATAAGCATTGCAGAGAAATTAATTTTCAAATTTCACAATAGAGGCATAGTAATCTAAGATTTTTTCTTAACAGCAGAAAGAGGGCGCCTGGGTCAGGATGAAAGAACACTAGAAGTGTGAAAAATATGGTAGTCCCAAGTAGGATTTCTCACTGTACTACTTCAGTCAGATCATTAATCACCTTTTGCAATCTGACGGGTATGTTTCAGTGTAAAAAAATCATATGTAAAATGTGCCGGTTCGTCCAGCACCGCCAGAAGAGTTTTAAAGATAATTCAGATAAAAGCTATAATATCAAGCAATTCTACAGTTGCTTAACAGAATTAGTTATATATTGTTTGACTTGCCCCCGTGGCCTCTTATATGTAGGCCGCACTATTCGGACAGCAAGGGCCCGATTCGGGCAACATCGGAGACTTATTGAAAAGGGATCAGATGAACATAGCATCCCTAGGCATTTCCTACATGTCCATAATAAATCCACATAAAAGTCTGGGTGTTGGAATCTATCCCTCCTTGGAGATAGAAGTCAACACATATCTTTGATATCTAAACTCGCAACTAACAGTATATCTCCTCTTCCTTTTTTTTTCCGCCCACCTTCAATCCTTTACTCCCCCCTCTTTTTTTTTTACCAATAACCCTCCCCTTATTTGATCTTATTTATAAAGTTAGTCCGTGTATATATCCATCGCCCTTTAGATGCGCTGATAGGAGTTAATACATGGTGTGTATCTCGATAAATTTATAATTTGTATTTTTTAGTGTAAATAATCGTGTAGTGATTATAATAGGTTATTTTCTTTGAAGTCACCTTTTATATACAGTAGTTATTAATTGATTTTTTTACCATTTATTATAAAATACTATCATAGATGCGTTACCATGCAGCTGTTCATTCGGATCAGATGACATTTTTATAATTTTTAAGGATTTTTTTATAATCATGCTCATTTTCCTTCACATTGCAGCCCACCCCCGTCCTGATTAGGTCTCTTGCTAGCTCTGTGAAAGCAGGTGTGAGAGCTGGAGTCGCTGCCGTTTATTTACCTCCATACAGTGGGTCTGAGCTTATCCCCACAGCGGTTTTCTCATCCCTCGTGACAGCTTGATTGGTGATCCACATCCACCTTATGTGCAGCTTGCAAGATACTTTTATGCAAGTGTATCTGAATAAAGCGTTACTTGCTTTTACTATCACACTGACCCAAGGTGCCCTCTTTCTGCCGTTTTTGTTTGTGTCTGAGGGAACTCCCATTTCCTGCTGAGGAGCTGACTGTGTGTGCAATCCCCATCCACCTGTGGATCCATACATCCTGCGGACTTCTCCTTGATATTCCTTACTACTATGGACTGTATGGAATGATTCTTATTATTTAATTTTGGGTATATTTTGTCGTTTCCCCCCCTTCCCAGTTTTTGATCCCTTATGGTCCACCTTATAGCTGCCAGTGAACACTGACTCACACAATACCCCCCAGTTCTGTGTGATATATTGCTAAAATTTTTTCTATGACAGCAGATCTTAGCAGCCAGCTAGCCCTTAGATGTGAAAACACAACAGGTGTCTCCAAGCTGTTACAAACTGACTGAAAGCAGACTTTGGGATCTTTGTTGTGATCTTTGAGAATGATTTACTTCACAATACCAACAGCTAGAAAAGGGAGTGAGAGCTTATTTTAAAGCTGTTTTATTGTTTGTTAAGGATATGTAAATAATTTACTGTCCTTAGTCCAGGTACTTTATATATTTTTGTTTAATCATTTTTGTTATGATAATTACTTTCATTCTGTTGATTGGCACCCTGGATTTTTACATGTTTATTGATTTCAGCTTTTGTTGTAGGACAATAATATTATTGCTAAATTTATGGGTGTTTGTTTTATCTCAATATGGTCTCAGAATATGTTAAAGTGGTTGTAAACACTCACATATACCCCATGAAGTGAATAGCCTCAGTTGATACGCAGAGATTAAACAAATCCTTCTACATAAGTTTTACTTGTATATCTGCTGCCTTCCCCTTTCTACACCCTTTAAAAAGTGCAGATCGCGTTTTTTTTCTTTATCTTTCAGCAGTACATTGGGATGGGTGGAGAGACTGAACTTACACTGTGTGAGAGCTGTTTGGAGGAAAGGGACACCCCCCCTCTCCACATAGGCAGAGGAACGAAGGAACAGAGTAGTATTCTGAATAGACAAGCTCAGGGCTTATCTCCCTCTAAGCCCCCTCCCCGACACAAATTTTTAGCTCATGTTATCTCATGTGTCAGAGAACTTCTCAGAAGTGACAAGAGAGAGACAAGTAAACACTACAGATACACTCTCACCAGCCACTTTATTAGGTACACCTTGCTAGTACGGGGTTGGACCCCCTTTAGCCTTCATAACTGCCTTAAGTCTTCGTGGCATAGATTCAACAAGGTGTTGGAAACATTCCTCAGAGATATTGGTCCATATTGACATGATAGCATCACGCAGTTGCTGCAGATTTGTCAGCTGCACATCCATGATGCAAATCTCCCGTTCCACCACATCCCAAAGGTGCTCTATTATATTGAGATCTGGTGACTGAGGAGGCCATTGGAGTAGAAAGATGATTGCCGCTCTAAACCCAAATCCTCTCAGAGCATACGCCCTATAGGAACACTCAGGTGCTGGCTCCGCAGTATCTCAAGGAGCGATAAAAAAGTCCTGGGCGGACGCACACTGATAAGGCATCTTTATTGTAAATAAAATCCAGTACAGTCAGTTCATGTTAGCAAAGGCAGGGATAAATGTCTGACACGTTTCACACTATACATTGGTGCTTAGTCATAGCTCAAATATCATAGTCTGTGCATATATATATAGGCATTGGTGTCCAATCACAACAGCATGTTGGAAACCACCCTCCCTACTACACAATTAGACTATAAATGAGAAACACCTGAAAGGAGAACCTAGCAGAAGGGATACCAGTATCAAAGTGCTGTTAACCATATATGTGTCTGGGTGGCGGAGCCGGCGCGCAGCATGTGAGGATGTCTTGAGAGGAGCTCACCCTGCAGATTCCACATCCTGACCTAATCCTGTGAGCAAAAGCCGGCGTTTTGCCCTGGACTGCTGGGGTATGAGTGGCGGACCCTCCGGAGAGCCTCAGGGGATGGTGAAATACAGGCCTCCGTGGCCAAAAACACCGGGGGAGAGACTGGCCCGGTATGCCTGGGGCTCTCAAGATGGCGCCGCGGCGCCGGGCAGAGAGGAGGATGAGGAATGGCCGCCGCTCCAGCAGCAACATGAGGACACAGAAAGACCACAGCCTGCTTCCTCTGGTCGGGTGAGTCCCAGAACACAGAGGGACAGTACTATGTGTAGGGGGAGATCACTGGACAGGGACGAGGTGCTCCTACATGATGCAGACAGGGCCCTGGAGGAGGAGGGAGAACCGACCCTTAAGCAAATAATGGCTGCCATACAGGGATGTCAAGCTAAGCTGCTAGATCACTTTGCGGAACTGCAAATGGAATTCTCCTTTATGAAACATGATATGCAGAAGCTTAGAGAAAAAGCCCAGGCTACTGATCATCGCATTGCTGCTCTGGAGGACACTGTTAGACCTATGACCATTGATAACCAAGTCATTAAAAAGACCCTCTCTGAGCACACTCTTAAAATGGCCGACATGGAGGACCGTATGAGAAGAAATAACATAAGGCTGGTGGGGTTCCCTGAAGGAGTGGAAGGTAGTCATCCTGAGGAATTCTTGGAGGACTGGCTGAAGGAGAATATGGCCCCTGGAACTTTCACTGCTATGTTTGCTATAGAGAGGGCGCACCATGTACCAGGTAAACCACCACAAAAGGAAGCAATCCCCAGACCCATGATAGCAAAGATTCTGCACTTCAGGGACAGAGAAAATATCCTAAAAGGAGCCAGGACAGGCCCTGAGCTGAAGTGTCATAATTATCGGATATCTATCTATCCTGATTTCTCTGCCACCACGCAAAAACAGAGGGCTTCTTTCTATCCGATAAAGAAATGGCTTAGAGAACTGAACCTGATGTACAGTATGCTATACCCAGCAAAACTACGCATTGTGGATAATGGTAAAACACATTTTTTTACCACCCCCACGGAGGCTGCTGATTGGCTGGATGCGAGGGGACGACCGAGAAGAGGGGGCTCTCCAAGATCACCTTAAACTACTACATACAGATGAAGATGTTGGGAGATAAGGGATGCCAGGAGATGGAAATATGGCGGACGCTGAGCTGCTCTTTTACCGCCCTTTTTTCCCCACAACCCTCTTTATAAGGTGTATGGAGGCACTGACTGGGGGCCCTCAGATGTGACCTTATGCACCTGGCAGTCTGGAGGACTACAGAAGATCTATGTTTGCTGCTTTCAAATGCTCAATTATACTTTTAACACCGAAGGAATCTGCAGGTTTTTTCTCCTTTCGGAAACAAAGGTTTTTTTTGTTGTTTTCCTATTTTCACTTAAAACCTGAGGAGTGGAACAAGAAGTCTTCCTCTTCTCCCTGAACACATATATTTTTTATTTTTGTGTTGCAGGTTTTTTTTTCTGTGGGGTTTTTTTGTCCCTCACAATTGAACTCACTCCTCACAGTGCTGGAGCCTGTGTGTTTTTTTTTAAATCACACATCCGTTATAACCTCTTTTGGGTTAAAGGTTTTGGGAATGAAGTGCCTTGCAAGTTGGGGGCGGGTACAGGGTGGGGGGAGGGGGATAAGGGGGGGGAAGTATCAGAGAAAATTATCACCATGCTTTATGTATGCTCATGATCTCAAGCTCATTTTTGATACCTGCTGTCTGCCTTATATGTTGCTGCTCACCAGGATGGGGGGGGGGGGGGGGTGCTGGAGCCCTGGAGGATGCCCTACCTGAACGTTGGGAGTGAGGAGGAGGGGGAAGGGGGGGAGATTTTTGTTTTATCCAATATGGCTGTGAACCTTAGAGTGATCTCCTGGAACGTTAGAGGCCTTAACTCCAAATTTAAAAGATCGCTGGTCTTTGATTATATAAAAAAAATATAAACCGCATTTAATATTGTTACAGGAGACACATCTGCAGGGCTCCAGGACTCTCTCTTTAAAAAGGGCGCATATGGCTGGGGTTTACCATGCAAGTTACTCTTCATTTGCTAGGGGAGTCTCCACACTAGTAGCTAAATCCCTACCCATATGTATTCATGCAATTAAAACGGATATAAAGGGTAGATATGTTATCACAGTGATAAAGGTGCATAACAGGTTCATGACCTTTGTGAACTTGTATGTCCCGCCTCCCTTCTCCTTGTCTCATCTGGATGATATGCTTCAAGCGACTTTTGAGATAGCGGAAGGGAGGATTTTCATTTTGGGAGACTTGAACGCGGTGGTGGATCCAACAATGGACAAGTTGGATGCACCGCCGAGAACGCCAACACCGCTTGCGAAGTGGATATCAGCCCATGGCTTCTGTGATGCATGGTGGGCGAGACACCCAGAGATCAGGGAATATTCTTGTTACTCTGAGACACATAAAACATTGTCTAGGATAGACACTGTGTTGGTTGAACCTGAGGGACTGCAACTGGTGGCTGGGGCGAGGTACTTACCAAGAGTGCACTCGGACCATTCACCCATACTGGTGGACATTATAGTGGGACAGAGACAGGGTATCAGACACTGGAGGATGGAGGCTAGTTGGTTACAGGAGGAATATGTTAAAATTAAATGTAATGAGACCATTCAGCGGTTCTGGAAAGAAAATAAGGAAGCAGGCTCAGATCTAATAAAGTGGGAGGCATTCAAAGCTACGCTACGAGGGGTGTTCATGGCGGAGGTGGGTGGCTTCAAGAAGCAACTAGCCTCTTCAATAATGGACAGGGAACGAGAGGTATCCCTAGCTGAGGCAGAATACGTTAGGCGACCAACTAGGGAGGGTTTGTATACGCTCCAGGATAAGACACGGGCATACAAGGAAATACTGACTGACCAGACTACCAAACTCAGACTGGCGCAACGTAGACGTATCTTTGAATTTGGGGACAAGAATAGGAGACTGTTGGCATATTTGGCACGAACAGAATACACACCCATATGTATAACGAGTATTTATGGTCAAGGTGGAGTAGAGGTGAGTGATTCCGAGGGTATACTACAGGTCTTTGTTCAATTTTACAAAGAACTTTACAAGTCATGCATCCCACCGGGAGGTAACGCTCTAGAAAATTATCTGAATGATATTGATCTTCCTAAGTTAACAAATCTAGACCGTGCAGAGTTGGAGGCTGACATAACTGTGGAGGAGGTTGCGGGGGCGATAGCTTCTTTTGCCCCTAGGAAATCTCTGGGCCTAGATGGTATACCCTCGGAATGCTATAATACCTTTAGGGGTGGACTGGCGCCCCGACTATTGCGAGTGTTCCTGACTGCGCGGCGGGAGGGGAAACTTCCCCCCTCTATGAGAGAGGCCTTGGTGGTCCTGATACATAAAGGGGGAAAAGATCCTAAAGAATGTGAATCCTATAGACCCATTTCATTGATGAATGTCGACACCAAAATACTAGCGAAAGTATTGGCGGGGAGACTGCAGTCGGTAATCTTAAAACTAGTTAACCCGGATCAGACAGGCTTTATACAAGGGCGCTGCGCACAAATGAACGTTAGA
The DNA here is from genome assembly GCF_042186555.1 of Aquarana catesbeiana. Classification (NCBI taxonomy): domain Eukaryota; kingdom Metazoa; phylum Chordata; class Amphibia; order Anura; family Ranidae; genus Aquarana; species Aquarana catesbeiana. The sequence goes on along the minus strand of NC_133327.1, from coordinate 439,634,065 downwards.
AGGTTATTTATTAACCTGCAGACGGACCATGATAATCCCGGGGAGAGAGTGGTGGCCTCTTTGGACACCAAGAAGGCCTTTGATTCGGTCGAGTGGGCCTATCTGTTTGGTCTCCTGGAGATATTGGGATTTGGGCCTATATTTATATCCTGGGTGAAGCTGTTATACACTGACCCATTGATCAGGGTGAGGGTAAATGGAATTATATCTGAGCCCTTCTCTGTCCTCCGGGGGACCAGGCAGGGGTGCCCGCTATCCCCCCTTCTTTTTGCTTTGGCCATAGAGCCACTTGCGGCAAAGATAAGGGATACTCCCCATCTGAAGGGACTTCGGGTGGGGGGGATTGAGGAACGAGTCTCCCTTTATGCGGATGACATGCTTTTGTATCTGCAAGATCCGGGTGCTTCGTTATCTACGGCCTTCCGGTTGATACAGGAATTCGGAGATTACTCTGGGTTCCGTATCAATTGGAGCAAATCATCCCTGTTTGCTATAGATGACACAGTGGTGGTCCCGGCGGAATCCCCCATTCAACTGTCCCAATCCTTTAAGTATCTGGGAGTTGTGATTCAACTTCCCATTTCGGGGTATCTAGACCTTAATTTGAGACCGGTAGTGGAGGCTCTTCGTGAGAAGGTGCAGCGGTGGAGGAATATGCCATTGACAGTGATGGCTCGTATAAACCTATTTAAAATGATTGTCCTTCCAAAGCTGTTGTACATTCTAACTCGCCTGTATATGTCTCGGTGAAACTGTTTAAACGCATAGACTCCATTGTGGTGGATTTCTTGTGGGGAGCCAAGGCTCCCAGGTTATCCCTAGCAATCCTGAAACTACCAATAACTCGGGGGGGGGGGGGGGGTTGGCTATGCCGGACATGAGATCCTATTTCTTCGCATCCCAAATGACATTCTTGCATTGGCGATGTTTCCCCCAGATACCTAATGCCACTACTTTACTGGAGGCAGCTGTTGCCACATCTCAGGAAACATTACTGAACATCCTGTTTAGAAAAGAGATACCAGGGAGAGGGATGGGATCTGTTATGGCACTACCAGGTAGGGTATTCCATCTTTGTGCGCAGAAAATAATGGATGACCCGCTATGGTTATCACCTAATTGTCCCCTCTGGTATAATAAATCCCTAAAAGAGTTCTGCAAAATAGAGGATGGGCATGGATGGGCCAAATTTGGGATAAAATATCTCCATCACATATATCAGGATGGCAGGCTAATATCCTTCGCACAACTGAGGGAACAGTTTGGTGTACCTAGGACATGGCAGTTCAGATATACCCAACTGCAGCATGCAGCGACAGCCCAGTTCGGGAGGGGGGAGGTGAAGGTACAAAACACAGCCTTGGAAAAGGTCCTGATTGACCCGGAACCGACTAAGCGTATATCTAGATACTACAAGGAGATTAGATTGGGAGGACCTGACCTGACCGCTAGGACCAGAAGTAGGTGGACGACTTTCATTCCAGAACTGACTGAGGAATTGTGGCAGGAGGTACTCGATACATATTTCGTATCGGTGATTTCCTCCACGGATAGAATGATACAGCTTCGATATCTACACCAGATGTACTACACCCCAACCAGACTATTTAAAATGCACAGAAGGGACAACCCAGAGTGTCATAAATGTAGGGGAGATGAGGGAACTTTCCTTCATATGGTGTGGGATTGCCCTAAGATAAGACCTTTGTGGTCTCAGGTGACTGAGTTCATATCTGACCACTTTGGTCTTCCAAACATATGCTCTCCTATGAGGTGCCTGTTGGGGATTTTTGATCAGGAAGAGATGAATACAAATACTAAACTGTTCCTTAGACTTCTCTATTTTGGGGTGAGAAAACTGATTGCTCGACGATGGATTCATGGTGAACAACTCACCTTGGGAATGTGGATAAAAAAAATAAATGCTGATGTACTCATGTATAGAATGACATACGAGGCGAGAGGTGCCCTCAAAAAATTTAGGAAAGTGTGGTGTAGGTGGACTGAGTCCAAAAATACCTTATCGGTAGAAGAGGAGGGGAGCAATAGAGAGGAAAGAATCTAGGCAATGATGAGGGCGGACAGTAGAGTGTTGAAAGAAAGGATGCATACAATATTATGAACAGATAAATAATGAGGGGGGTGGGAAGGGAGGGGAGGGAGTCCATACAGGAGGGGGGATCTTTTGGGAGTTTGTTTTTCTCTGGCTGAAACTAAAGTTCCAATGTTTATGTTGACTGTCCAGGCGCTCTTCTTTCTGAGCGGTTTTCCAATAAAATATGACATACATATAAATAAAGATTTAAAAAAAAAAAAAAAAAAAAAAAAGAGCAAAACACTCAGGTTGAATGAAGTAAAAGGGTTTTTTTAATATTGAAAGGAATAACTACGAAACATGTGAAACTGGATGTGTTATATGGGTAGAGGTAACGTTATCCTCAATGAGATGTACAACGACCTATTGATTACAGAATGTGATGTAACATGTCAATATGCTCAATAAAATCTTGTTTAAAAAAAAAAAAAAACATATATGTGTCTTTATGTGTGGTTTTCAAACCTTACTTAAAAGGTCCTCTCTCCAAGGTGTTCTCATATTGATAGAAAAATCAATTTTGAAAGAACAAACCATCATTTATATCAAATAAAATAAACCAATAAATAGATCGCACATCAAATAGCAATAAATTGATCAAACTTATCCAATTGGTGCACTTGTTCTAACCTAAAAGATGTACAATTATTCACCTAATGAATGGATCATGGCTATTTTTCAAAAGACCATGTTAAAATAATTGTTGTTTGGAATATTGTATCTATTCCAGTTACACATCCGTAAAGAAACACACACATAATGCCGACACTGAGTCTATATGTTCTATTATCAAGTATATGAATACATATACAATGGCTTCATAATTCCTGCATAAAGTGCTAAAGGACTAAAAACAAGTTAAAGAAAAGAAAAAGAAAAAACTCTCAATCGTTCAGTGTGTGGATGTGATTTTTTTGACATTTACTGTATCACTGGAGGGATACAAAAACTTAAAATCTAAAAGAGAAAAGAGAAGTATAGAGATTGTTCAAAAGAGTATATGTGTATACCTACATGTGTATCCCGTGCATGGTCTGCACTGACATGAAAAGAACTGTGCAGAGCATGCAAATGGAAAAGTGAGCACAACAAAAAGGCGTGAAAGTACGAGTCTACTAATATATATGATGATACCCATCATGATGTAATAATTGTCATTATAGAAAGCGATCGAAAAGCCTATCAGTTCATCCATAATATCCATTTTTAGTTATATCAGTTCTCACACTAGACATTATTAAACTGCATGTGGAATCGCAAGTGCATATAAATCCACCTAATACTGTGCTGATATCGACATAAAATAAAAAGGTGGATATTTCTTTATGGATGTGTAACAGGAATAGATACAATATTCCAAACAACAATTATTTTAAACATGGTCTTTCGAAAAATAGCCATGATCCATTCATTAGGTGAATAATTGTACATATTTTAGGTTAGAACAAGTGCACCAATTGGATTAATTTTATCAATTTAATGCTATTTGATGTGTGATCTATTTATTGGTTTATTTTATTTTATATAAATGATGTTTGTTCTTTCAAAATTGATTTTTCCATCAATATGAGAACACCTTGGAGAGAGGACCTTTTGAGTATGGTATGAAAACCACACATAAAGACATATATATGTTTTTTTTAAATCAGAAAAGTTTTTATTGTGTCACAAGATCAGAGGTACAATATGAACAGACATAGGAACATATCTTCAGGGTGTACGTCAATAACAGTATAGTATACAGACGGTGGTATAAGGCACGTAAAACTCAGACATGACATTTCTATTAAAATACTTAAGACAGATATGCCCATTCCTTGCTTTTAGCACCGTACATTCCGCTGACAAATTAAGCGACACACTGGTAGTCATATATGCAAGGGTACTGTGAATGAACTAACTACCTTCCAACGGGATAGTGAACTAACTGAAGCCTCTTATCACAACCAAGACCTTATTGGGTTGCAGCAGTAAATACCGCTGGCCGACCAGTGAGAGAAGGAATATTTAGAATGATCCATTGTTCCATGATCAGACTCAAAACCTTTAAATATGATGATATGGTGAAAATAATTAGCAATTATTTTAAGGATCTAGAGCAGTGATGGCGAACCTTGGCACCCCAGATGTTTTGAAACTACATTTCCCATGATGCTCATGGACTCTGCAATGTAATTGAGCATCATGGGAAATGTAGTTCCAAAACATCTGGGGTGCCAAGGTTCGCCATAACTTATCTAGAGGGTTACATTTGAAGAAGTCGATTGAGGACTAGTTGGGAGGGTGCTAGGCCTGGGGTGTCCAGCCAAGGATTCCATATTTTTAAAACTTGTTAACCGCATTTCTGTGTTGATACGTCAGCTTTTCTTTAATTAGAGTGTTATTTACCTATTCAATCCACTGTTTCGTTGTTGGGCTATGCGGTGATAGCCATAAACTAGCTATCTGCTTGCGAGCGATATACAATAATCTTAAAACTGCCACATTAGTTGGAGGGGTAAAGAATTCCTCATCCACCGCGCCCAACAGGTGGCGGGGTGTAGCGGTACAGTGGCTCCCTCCTGCCCCATCTGTGAAGCAACACCGAGGTGCGGTAGGCTCTGTGCAGGATGAATAGCTGGGAGAGCCTATACGATGGCGACACTGAGACGGTTGGCAGAGACTGTAAACATAGCTCCCAGTCCTCACCCCCAATCTCTCCTAGGTCTTGTTCTCACCTATATCTACAAGGTAGTTTGACTGCATCCTGCGTTCTTGATGAGAGTGTACTACATATCTGCAAGATCATGCCTTTTTTATTCTGTGCGTTAAGTATGGTTATTAACGGATGTTCTATGTTTTCTAGCCTGGACAGTTGTGTCTGCGATTGTAAAGCATGTCGAAGTTGGAGGTATCTATAAAAATTGTGTTTTGGTAGCCTGAATTCCTCCTGTTGGTCAGTGAAGGATTTAAGGATGGTCTGAGTATAGAGTTGCGATATGTATCGAATGCCCTTAGCCTCCCAGGACTGAAACCCCTCCAGTTTCTGCAGTTCCGTGTAGCAAGGGTTATGCCACAGTGGAGTGTGAGCCGTGAAGCCCTTCATACCCAAGCTGTTTGATGAGGACTCATATTTTGGACAGTAAGTGTATGGTAGGCATCAATTTAGGGTGCTGGGGGAGATCTGCCTCAAGATGTGAAGCAGCGGGGAGGACCTGAGTGCCAGGGAATAGTAAGCTATGGATAGGGTCCGTTATATCCACCCCTCCCCAGCCACCATGATGCTGAAGCTGTGAGTCTCATGTTGGGGACTGCCAGTCCACCCCGGTCCTTACTATACTGCAGTGTGGAGAGTTTGATTCTAGTAATCTTTTTTTTCCAAAGGAGGCTTCTAAATATGGTGTCAATGCGTGTGAACCATCTACGTGGGATCCATTGCGGGGAGTTATGCCATATGTATAATAGCTGTTATACAGCATAACTTATACATAGTTATGCCGTATGTATAATCTTTATAAGATTGGCCCTACCGGTGATTGAAACGGGTAGCTTACACCAGGCACTGCATTTGACTTGTAGCTTAGCCATGATAGGGAGTAGGTTAAGAGTTAAGTATCTGGAGGTGTCCAAATTAACCTGGATCCCCAAATACTTAAAGGAGACAACCTGAAGAGACTGGGTGCAGTCCAGTAATGATGCTGGGAGCTCATCCAAAGGTAGGAGGGCTGACTTACTCCAGTTTATGGAGAAGCCAGAAAAGGTGCCAAACTGCGTAATTAGGGACATTACGTTTTGTTTTGTAGTGAGGTGGAAGTATCTCCTAGATATAGGAGAGTGTCATCTGCATATAACGATATTTTATCAGCCGCAGGGCCTCTCACAAATCCAGGGCCTCTCACAAATCCGGGTATCAATGGTGAAGCTCTCACCGTCTCCGCCAATGGTTCCAGGGCTAAAGCAAACAAGAAGGGCGACAATGGGCACCACTGCCTCATGCCTCTGTAAAGACGGAAAGGGTCAGAGAGATCACCATTAATTCGCAGCCTGGCAGTGGGGTTCGTGTAGAGCAGCTGGACCCATCTAATGAAGTTATTCCCCATTCCAAACTTCTCCAGGACCTCCCACAGGTATGGCCACTCAACGCTGTCAAAAGCTTTGGCAGGATCGAGGGATAGCACCGTCCTATTACCAGGGTTCTGGAGGGAATAAACCCTTAATTATCAAGGTGAATGAGCTTTTGAATGACAGACGTTAGACGAGTGGCCAATACTCTGGCCAGAAGTTTCACGTCCGTCGTTAACAGGGAGATGGGCCTGTAGGAGTCCGGGAGGAGGGGATCTTTGCCTGGCTTAGGTATCAGAATTTTAGTAGCCTCCGTCATAGATGGGGGCAGTTGACCTAGTTCTAGGGCCTCCGTTAAAGTCTGCTTTAGTTTTGGTAGCAAAGTGTCAGCATATTTTTTGTAGACCTCCCCCGGCAGCCTGTCCGCCACCGGGGATTTACCAGGAGGGGAAAGGGACAGAGCCTCTAGTAATTTGTCGGTTGTGAGAGGGGCATTTAACATGTCCCTATCAGACCGATCGAGGCACAGCAGAGTGCACCCTGAGAGGAAGTCCAGAATATCAGTCGGAACAGAGGAAACCTTAGAGGAGTATACATCTACATAGAATGCTAGGAATGTCGTCATCACCCCTGGGTGAGTAGTCACCACCTGGCCCGAGGCATCCTGGACAGCCGCTACGAAGGAGGGGCCTCTACTGGACTTAGCCATCATGTCCAACATGTGTCCGGTGTTCTTCCCCTCCTCATCCCTGGGGGATCAGTATACTCACTCCCTGAGAGAACGAGGAATAGGTAGAGTGAAACTGTTGGCTGAACATACCAGCCGAGAATTGTACAGATTGATCCGTATGCATATGTGTTTCTTGTAGACAAAGTATGGAGGACCGTAAGCGCTTAGCCACAGTGTCACAGCCAACCTTTTCACTCTGTTACCCAGGCCCTGCACGTTCCAACTCAGCACTACAGAGATCTAGCCATGACATATTATCGTGAAATATCTGACTGACGAATAGCTTTCGGTGGAGGGTGTAATCTCCCCCCATATAGCTTACATATGCACCATACCATTGTACATGTAAAGGGAAAAGAGATGATACCCCTTGAGAGTTCAGTTTTTGTTGCGCGATCAGCAATAAACAGAGGGATCACCCCTCTGGAGTTCTGCGTGGGGTCTTGGTCGGTGAAAAGAAGCAACAAATAGGCCAACAGGGCCTTTGAAAAAAATGTTCGTCCCAAAGGGACTTTCAAGGCGTCATGAGTGTGGGGGACCATGTCTCTAGGTCTTTCTTCGGTGCGTCTTGTTGGCCTGCCTGGCGCACCGGGCGACACGGGGTTGATAACATCTTCTCTCATCTTTTAGGACATCCGCCTTGCCAAACATGAAGTAACGGTGGGCATCAGTATACAGTGACAGGGTTTGAGTTCAGTACACCGTGAGCTTGCGTTCATCAGACAGCCAGTCTACGATTTGCCACTTCCTCCCGGATGGAGCGTTCCTCTCTGTCCAGCCACTGCGACACCAACTGTGGCCTGTCGAAGAAATTGACCTGGTCTCTAGCCACCACACGGAGGCGGGAGGGGTATAGCATGGAGTATTGAACGTTGAGGGCCCTCAATCGTTTCTTTACGTCATTGAATTGTGCTCTCTGCTTCTGCACTTCTGCGGAGAAGTCGGGAAATAGTGAGATTTTGGAGTTAGCCATCTTTAGGGTGTCTCCCAAATTCCTGACTTTTGAGAGGATAATGTCTCTATCTTTGTAATTAAGTAGCTTAAATAAGAACGTACGAGGGGGGTTGCCCAGAGGTAATGGTCTCCGGGGCACTCTATGGGCTCTTTCAACACAAAACATGGGAGAAAAGGCATCTTTCCCATATATCTGGAGAACCCACTGTTCAATAAATTGTCTCGGTTCTTCCCTTCGGTCTTTTCAGAAAAGCCGATCGCTTGGACATTATTTCTCCTCATCCTGGTTTCCATGTAATTTATGCAGACAGCTTACTTATCTACCGTCATTGCATTGTAGTGCACCTCGCGTTGTATAGGGGCCCAGCCATCCTCCAGTGTGCTTAGTCTGCCCTCTAATGCTGTGGTGCGGTCCTGCAGTTTTTGCATGTCCTGCCTAACAAAGGACAGCTCAGTTTTGACTCCTTTGGTTTCTGATGTCAGGGCTGCTATAGAGGTGTTACAGGATAAAAATGCGGCCATGTCTCTAAGGGTGGGTTCTGGGCTGTCATGGTCAGGGTAACGGGCTGACAATATGTCTGATACACACACTGGGGTACTCACACTGTCCCATGGGAGAAGTGGTGTGGCAGGGTCCTCCAGCGGTATTGTATCATCTACCTTAGAAAGATCAATGTCAGGATCTTTGGCGGAGCAGAGAACCCGTGCTGCCTGTTACATCAGTCGCTAAGCCATTCCCCCTGACATATATATGGTTAACAGCACTTTGATACTGGTATCCCTTTTGCTGGGTTTTCCTCTCAGGTGTTTCTCATTTATAGTCTAATTGTGTAGGGAGGGTGGTTTCCGACATGCTGTTCTGATTGGACACCAATACCTATTTATATACACAGTTAGACTATGATATTTGAGCTATGACTAAGCACTAATTTTTTTTTATTTACAATAAAGATGCCTGATCTGTGTGTGGCCGTCCAGGACTTGTTTTTCGGTCCTTGAGGCCATTGGAGTACAGTGAATGTTCAAGAAACCAGTTTAAGATGATTTGAGCTTTGTGACATGGTGCATTATCCTGCTGGAAGTAGCCCTCAGAATATTGGTACACTGTAATCATTAAGGGATGGACATGGTCAGCAACAATACTCAGGTAGACCGTGGCATTTAAACGATGCTCAGTTGGTACTAGGTGTGTCAAGAGAATATCCCCCACACCTTTACACCACCAGCCTGAATCGTTAATAGAAGGCATGAAGGATCCATGCTTTCATGTTGTTTACGCCAAATTCTGACCCTACAATCTGAATGTCAAAGCTGAAATTGAAACTCGTCAGACCAGGCAACATTTTTCCAATCTTCTATTGTGCAATTTTGGTGAGCCTGTGAGAATTGTAGCCTCAGTTTCCTGTTCTTAGCTGACAGGAGTGCCACCCAGTGTGGTTTCTGCTGCTGTAGTCCATCTGCTTCAAGGTTCGATGTGTTGTGTGTAAAGAGATGGTATTCTGCATACCTTGGTTGTAATGAGTGGTTATTTGAGTTGCTGTTGCCTATCATCTTGAACCAGTCTGCCCATTCTCCTCTGCCATCAACAGGTTATTTTCGTCCACAAAACTACCGCTCACTGGATATTTCCTCTTTTTTGGACCATTCTCTTTAAACCCTAGAGAGGGTTGTGCGTGGAAATCCCAGTAGATCAGCAGTTTTTGAAATACTCAGACCAGGCCGTCTGGCACCAACAACCATACCACATTCAAAGTCACTTAAATCCCCTTTCTTCCCCATTCTGATGCTTGGTTTGAACTTGAGCAAGTTGTCTTCACCATGCCTAGATGCCTAAATGCATTGAGTTGCTGCCATGTGATTGGCTGATTAGCAATTTGTGTTACAATTAAACAAGTGTACCTAATATAGTGGCCGGTGTGTGTATGTGCTTAGTTGAAATTTCATGAATGAGGTTTACAGCCACTTTAATTGTTATATTTTTACATGACATTTAAATACAGATAGATGATATTTGCTTTTTTAATCGTGCTGCAATGTTATTACATCCATTTCTTAAGGGTAATTATGCCTCTTTGTTCCTAGAGTAGAATAAAGTGTATCTCAGTGTTTATATACAGTTTCTGTTCAACAGAGGAATGTATATTGTGGTTTAGTACCTCTTCTGTTCCTACAAAGTGCAGTCATAAAGTATTCAGACCCCATTTACTTTTTTCAATTTTGTTATGTTGCAGCATGATACTACAGTTGTTTAAATTCATTTTTTTTCTCATTAATCCACACTCAGTACGCAATAATGACAAAACAGCGTGGGACTTCCGCTTCCGGGGGTTGCGGACTAAGCATGGAGGAGTGAGATACCTGTGAGTGGTGTCTGGGATCGAACAGTGCTCTCCACACAGCGCAGAGACCGGGAAAAGCAGACGGCTCATGCCGAGACGCAGGCAGAACACAGGAGTGATGTATACTCCCACTCACTCTTACAAAACCCGATATCGCATGAGAAGTGACACTGGAAGGAGTACAGCCATGAGAGTGGCGGACGGCATAGATAACGCTACTGCTACGGTCCCATACAGCATATCAGCATATATCGCATGGCTGGAACAGCCAGAACAGACACGGCACATAGTGGAGACACCCACACGGGAGGCTGAGAGCACAGGGGAAAGTCGAATGGATCAGAGTGGAAGGTCGGCTTTACTACCAACTACATTGCCTACCTTACCCCAGAGGATGTCTGCAGCGAATCCCCAGGTATGGCGTACAACTTTGGCAGGTGCGGATGCAAGGGATACAGGGGGAGAACAGGGTCTCAGACAACTGATCCAAGCCCTCCCCACAAAAGAGGACATACAGGAGCTGATGGGTAACCTGTTGGGACCTCTAAGGGAAGAAGTGGGGGAGGTATGGTTAAAAATGGAGGCGATAGACCACAAGTTGCATAATTGTGAGGTGTCACAAGATAAGGCTGATGCATGGATAGAAGACTTAGAGAAAAAAATTAAAATTCAATATCAGAGAATGGTTACTTTACAATTACAATTTGAAGAGTAGGAGCAGAAGGAATAATTTACGAATAAAAGGGATCTCAGAAAATGTGGCTGTTGCAGAGTTAAGGGAAACAGTGCTGGGCATTTTTAATAAATTATTGGATAATCCCCCGGATACTCAGATTGAGTTAGACCGAGTGAATAGGATCCCTACATTCCGTAACTGTGGCCAGAAAACTCCCAGAGATGTCCTTTGCAGAGTACATTTTTATAAAACAAAAGAAGAGATAATGAAAGCGGCATGGCGAAAGAACCCAGTGGAATTTAATAAGCAGGAAATACAAGTTTACTTAGATCTATGCCGACAGACCAAGGATAGGCAACGGTTGCTGAGACCATTACTGGTCCACCTGCTGTCTAAAGGGGCGACATATAGATGGGGATACCCAATTTTCCGGATAATTAAAAAGGAGGAACGCACGTTTAACTTACATGACCCAGAGAAACTACCTGAACTGTTTCAGTTCCTGGGGTCAGAAGCCTTTGAGGTGCCTAATTGGATAGACTTACCAACAGTAGGGGAAATAGGAACGTCTCAGCAAAGGGAACAGCAGAAGTGGGGGCCAACCCAGACGGTGTAATTCAGGGATATGCAATTAGCGGACCTCCAGCTGTTGCAGAACTACAAGTCCCATAAGGCATAGCAAGACTGACAGCCACAAGCATGACACCCAGAGGCAGAGCATGATGGGACTTGTAGTTTTGCAACAGCTGGAGGTCCACTAATTGCATATCCCTGGTGTAAATCATTGAACTAAAAGGCTTGACAGACAAATGGATTGATTCCCCCACAGCAGATGGAGAGAATTTTTCTCCTTTTTTTGTTTTTTTTTATTTTTTGGGGATATTTTGGAAAATCGAGATACAAGAGATAAGAGCAGAGAGGGGTTTATCCCTCTAGGACATAGGTTCTTTTTTTTTGTGTGTTAGGAATTGTGGAGGTGATTTGTTTGGGGTGGAGTTTTTTTTTTCTTTTGTGTTTTTTTTTTTTTTGGATTTGTGTGTGTGGGGTTTAGGTAAAGGGGAGGAAGAGAGGTAGGGACTTGTTTTTTTTTTCCTCTCCTCTTGGATATATGTAACACACGCGATTTAATTTTTTTAACTCACCTATAACACCAATTTATAATTTAAGGTATAAACACTGGTTAATAGCACAAAATTGTTAAATGGAATGAAAAATGTAAAATGTGATAGTCACTGGGGTATGGGAGGGGAGGGTTAATATGTTATTGATGTCTTGTTTATTTTTTTCGGGGGGGGTTGATTCAGTAAGACACACAGACACATATGTAATATATATGTGTAAACACACAAAACTCAGATCAAAGGGAAAGGAGAGATCCTTTTTTTGGGGGGGGGGGGGGTGTTGAAAGGGGGGGGGGAGAAAATGGAAGGGAGGGGAAATTAGAATGCATCTTTTGTTAGAGGATAAAGAGAAGAGGAGGGAAAATAGAAATAATCTCTTTAAATATAAATTAGAGTATTTGGAATAAAAGGGAGCCTTAATAATAGAAAAGGGATAAAATAGCAAAACTGGGGGAGGGAAAACAGACAGAGACACCCCCGTAAAATACAAGGCAAAACAGAGAGTATAAAGAGAGTAAGTGAGTAGAGGTGGAGGATATTGTATATTTAAAACATTCATAGAGGAGAAAAGAGAGGTAAAAGGGGAAAAGAGAAACAGTTAGGCAGAGGGGAGGAAAGGCCAGATAAGGAAGGGGGGCTGTGCTGGGCCAAACTGGATTAGGCCGAGATGGTTATGTTTGTTCCCCTCGTTCCTTTCTCTTTATTTGTTATATAGGATTTGGATATGGATGATAGAAGAGCTGGATTTAGGAGGGGGGGGGGGACTTTGAATTGCAAATGCTGGGGATATGAGGGTGTAAAAATGGGCTGATTAGAAATGATAATTCTCTAGGTTATAGGGAATAAGGAAGAAAATGTGGATTTGGTAGAGGTCATTAAATGATATATGTGGAGGGCACTGTGTAAGATCTCAATGCACAAACTCCTGCTGGTTTGACAGCATCCCCCATATTAAACGCCTCTCCTCCGGGTGGAGGAAAAGTCAGAGGCGTTGGGGTTTTTTTTTGTTTTTTTGTTGGTAGAGGACTGGTCCGGATTTGTACTCAGCCATCTACCTACCTGAAGAGTTTTTGCTCTTAGGGAGGGGGAATATATTTTGGAAATTTTTTTTTTCCCCTCCCCCCCTTCTCTCTCTCAGATTTAGCTGACTATAGAAATGACTAGGATAACTTTCACATTGTATAATGTTAAGGGGTTAAATATGCCAGAGAAACAGATACGACTGTTGGCAGAATTAGGAAGACTTAAATCCCAAATCATCTTTTTACAGGAGACACATTTTAAAAGGTATAAAATCCCATGGCGTAGAAACCATTGTTTCTCGACTGTGTATAATAGTACATCGTAGACTTCTAAATCTTGTGGGGTGTCTATTATAATAGCAAGACAGATGCCATGGAAGGAATCAGGGGTAATAACTGATGAGGGGGTACGTCTCCTTATAGTGAAGGGAACCCTGGGTCTTCAAAAAGTTACGCTGGTAAATTTATACTTGCCAAACAAAGATCAAGTAAACTCCTTAGAGTTTTACTTGCAGACAGTGCAACAACACAAAAGAGGGAATTGTGGTGTTGGGGGGTGACCTCAACATGGCCCTAGACCAGATGAGGGATTCATCAAAAGGATCATCTCATCTCTCATATGTCAAACTGAGGAAAGCGAATAAAATTATGCAGGAACTGCAGTTGATAGATAGTTGGAGGACGGTCCATGCACAGGCTAGAGATTACACATTTTTTTCGGCTAAGCATAAGACTTATTCAAGAATTGACTATATGTTTGTCTCTCAAAACATAATTAATAGAAGCAGCAATTGGATTGTTTACCCTATCAGACTGTGCTCCAACAAGCTGTATGCTAGAAATGGGGGAGGCGGAATCTAGAGAGTGGCATTGGAAGATCAATGAAATGCTCCTTAAAGAGGGTGAGTATGAGGGGAAACTAAACCAAGAACTGGATTCTTTTTTTACAATAAATGAAACAGGGGAAACAACACCTTTCTGTATATGGGAGACACATAAATGCATCATAAGAGGTATGTTTATCTCCATGGGGGCAGATAGGAAACAGAAACTGAATGAACAGATTAACTGGCTGCTCAAATGTATTGGGGAATTAGAAGTAGTGCATAAAAAATCTCAGGCACAAGCAATAGAACAAGAACTAGTGGGCTTACGTGAAAAGCTCAATCTCCAGTTAATAGAAAGAGCAAAAGCCAAATTAACTCGAGGGAGACGGACATTTTACGAATTTGGGAATAAACCAGGGAGAATATTGTCAAATGCCCTTAGAGAAACGACTAATTGAAATCACATTACACAAATTAAAATGCAGAGAGATGAAACGGTTAATACCCTACAGAAAATCGCGCCTGCGTTTAAGGAATATTATGAGAGCTTATATCCGTTAGAAAGGAAATCTACTCCAATTAATGCCCAAAAGAAATGCGAGGCAGCTAGGGATTATATTAAAAAGACATAAATGCCAAAATTGACAGAGGAGATAGCCAGAGAACTCTACGTGCCAATTACAATAGAGGAATTTATGAGGGCATTAAAATTACTGAAAATAGGCAAAGCACCGGGCCCAGATGGGTATACCCTGTCGTACTATAAAATATTTGCTGAGAAACTGGCTCCGAGATTCATAGCAGCCTATAATTCATTACGTGAAGAGAAGCAAATTCCAACAGAAACACTACTGGCACATATAACAGTTATTCCGAAAGAAGGGAAGGATCCCTCCCAATGTCCTAGTTACCGTCCTATCTCATTGCTGAATGTGAACCTTAAAGTGTTCACAAAGATTTTAGCCATGAGATTGGTAGATTACATCTGGGGCTTAATACATCCAGACCAGGTGGGATTCACCCCTGGGAGAAAAGGAAGAGAAAATACACAGCGAGTGGTGAACACGATCTACCTTACACAAAGGCAGAAGAGATCATTGGTGGTAGTTTCCGCTGATGCAGAAAAAGCCTTTGATAGGGTAGATCTTTTTAAAGGCAGCATTACAACACATAGGTCTAGAAGATGGGATGCTGAGACGGATTTCCAATTTATACTCAAAACCAAGCGCCAGGGTAAAGATAAACGATCGAATCTCTGAGCCTTTTTCCATTCAAAATGGAACGCGACAGGTGTGCCTTCTTTCACCCCTGATTTTCATTTTGACAATACTACCCTTTTTGAGGAAAATACGGGCAAATACAAATTTAAGGGGATAAAAATAAAAGAACAGAAACTGGCGGCTTATGCCGACGATTTAATTTTTTTCTGTAACCTCCCCAGTTATATCCCTTCCATCCCTGTTGATGGAGCTACGTGAATATGGGAAATATCTAATTTCAAAGTAAACTATGGGAAATCGGAAGCAATGGGGATAGAAATAAACACGCCCCTTTTACAGCTGATAACCACACAATTTGATTTTAGATGGACTAATTCCTACATAAACTACCTAGGGACGAAAATTTCTAAGAATTTAAATGAGCTTTTTGAGCTTAATTACATACCAATGGCAAGACAGATTAAACTTGATCTCCAGAGATGGGACAAGGAAATTCTTACATGGTTCGGGAGAACAAATATTATTAAGATGAATGTGATGCCTAGACTTCTGTATTTAATACAGACCCTGCCAATTAAGATTTCTTCAAGTTTCTTAAGAGATCTCAGATCAAGATTTTTGAAGTTTATCTGGGCTGGAAGGCCAGCAAGAGTACGCAGAACTATACTATCACTTCCTAAAGGAAAAGGTGGGATAGGGTTTCCTGACCCAATAAGATATCAGGAAGCCTCACACTTAGCCAGAGTGGTGGAGTGGCGTGGGCTTAAAAATAAGAAACCCTGGATACAGATAGAACAAGCAGCGACAGATATCCTATTGGAGGGTCTAGTATGGATACCAGAAGCCGAGGTGTCAGCAGAAGTAAGGAAACATCCAACAATAGGCGCTACTTTGCGGACGACTAAAAAGATATAAAAAAAAACGCCTATTTCGAGATACCCTAGCCCTCTGCTTCTGATCCTGGGTACACCGGCGTTTCAGCTGGGAATGACGGACCCTAGGTTTGGAGCAATACGATGTAGAGGCATCAGCAGGATCTTTCATTTTTCAGTGGATAATCGTCTAATGACAAAAAAAGAGATTGAAAAAGAAATAACACCCGAATTAGTTTTTTTCAGAATGATGCAACTAGAAGCCTTTATTAGATCTAATTCAAATGTTTATGCAGAAGTGAGGGCATTGACTGCGTTCGAGGAGACATGCTTAAAAGGAGAGTCAATGAGACACTTGTCTTATTTTTATATTACATTAACTGGATTAAAGACATCTCAGGAACTTACTTTCCAACAGGTGTGGGAGAGAGATCTAGAGTTGTCATTTTCTCCCGAAAACAGAAGGGCAGGATTCTGCTATTTAATCAAAGGGCATCAGTAGCAAGTAGATACCAGGAAGGGGGATACAAAATTCTCACTAGATGGTATAAAACACCAAATGTATTACATCGAATCTACCCCCAAATGTCAGATGTTTGTTGGAGATGCCACGAAGCAGAGGGTACAATATTACATATTTTTTTGAGAATGTCCAAAAATTAGAGAATTCTGGGAAATGGTTGCTGAAACCATCAAAACAATAACATGAACCTCTCTCGGAGACAGACCGGTAACCTTTTTGTCGCTGGATATTCCTATATCAGTGGAAAAATTCAAAAACTCTCTGTTGAGACATCTTCTAACGGCAGTTAGGGCGTGCATTCCTGTCCTGTGGAAAATAGACAGTCCTCCAACTAGAGCACAATGGCTTGCTAGAATTGCAGAAATTCAACAAATGGAAAACCTTACTTTGGCAATGAAAGATCAAGATGAGAGATACAGGAGGACATGGGCTCCTTATCTGGTGTATAGGGAGAGATCTGAATGACATGTACAAGGAAAAGAAAAAAGGGTATCTGGTGGAGAGGAGAAGGGGGGGGAGGTAGGGAGGGGGATTATTAATCCCTGTCCTCCCTTGTTCCTATCCTTTTTTTTTTTGTAGTTTTTGGGTTGGGGGGGTAGATGATAATTTAGATAAGGGAGAGGTGTAAAAGTAGAAAAGGAGAAATCACATGAAATTAAAGAGCAAATCAAAGGTATTACAGGATACTTAGATGGACAGAACTACTTAGGATGCTTTAGTGAAGATATTGTAAGATTGTAATGAATTGTATTGTGGAATATATGAAAAAATAAATAATTAAAAAAAAAACTGAATTTTAGAAATGTCTGTGAATTTATTAAAAGTAAAAAAATGAAATATCACATTGGAAACAGGAATTAAGACACCTTTGTCACACATTTTCCAAAATAGAGACTATGCAAACAAGGGGTCCCAGTTGGTAACAAACTGATCAGCTTTTAAAAATATTGATTAATGTAGTTGTCATTTGCTGTGCCCCTGAAGCCTAGCTGAAATCCTCCCATCTTTGTTTACATTCCCATCCTGGATAGTTTCTGGGACAGTCACTGGACTCACCCCTAGCATCCCACCTGTGAGCATTTCCCTGTTCCAAAAGCAGCACATTTGCAATGTGGTTTCTCTTTCCCCATTGATATGGGATGAAGAGAGCACATTGCGCATTCAAGACTTTTGAAACTGAGAAAGAAGGAAAAAGCTCCTTCCAACAATCCTAAATTTGTTCTTGTGCCAAAAAACTGCCTGACATTTTGTCTAAGCAGCGCAATGTGCGAAACAAAGTTTACGCTGTGGTGAAATTTTACCAACAACAAAATTTGCAGTTCTGCTGGACTTGGGCAGCATGGGCCATGGGAACACCACAGGAGATGTGGAGTTTTAATAACTCTGTCACCAGTGAGTTTTTGCTAGTGTGATATGTGCCTATTTGTTAAATCTGGTCTAGTCTCTTTTGCTGATTTAATCTGACCTTAGAATCATGCTTCATTTATAGGTAAATGTGAAACTCCAGCCAACTTGTTAGGTGTTTATTGCTGGGTCTCCATAAATAAGTTGTTTCTTTGCTTCCTGTTACTGTGAACACACAGGAAGTGAGCAGAAATTTCTTCATTATGCTTGGACAGCAATAAAGACCTGGCAGAGGTTTTAGCTCCTCCTCACCCTATTAATAAAACTTGTATTGCTGCCTGTGTGTCTGCCAAAGAGTGACACATGAAAAGTGAGGAGAAATATCCCTAAAAAGGTAATAGACAGCTGTGATCACTAGTGATCTGTGATTGGCTACAGCTAATCACATGGTACAGGGTGCTGTGATTGGCCCAGGTACCATGTGATAGCTGTGTGCATATCCTAGCATAGTAAATGCGGCCGTTATGAATAAATTCATTTATAACAGCTTTGTTGACATTGTGATCACATAGCGATCACTGGGCCCCAGGATCTGATATCTGTTGGGGGGGGGGGGGGGTGATGAGCTATGCTCCTAAACCTAGAGCAGGCACATGATGTATATGTACGCTATTATGCCTGCACATGCCACCCAGCCACAGTATATGTACTGTGGTGGGTTGCCAAGTGGTTAAAGTTTGATTTCAGATTTCAAACCCCATTTAAATTAATAGGAACTGAACATTGGCCACAAACTCTTCTGGCCGGTCTTAAGAGTTTGTAAAGCAGGGTACCTATGCAGGAACCACTGTGCCAAATTGAGGATGTTCACCAGTCAAGGCACGTGTGTTAACTTTCCCTGCCAGAGGGCAGTCAGCATGTTGTTGTCCTTGTCACATATTATTCCTGGCCCAAGTTGCCAGAGGGTTAACCACCTCTGGGCCTGCCTCTGCAAAGTTGAAAGAATCACAGTAGCTGGAGTTGTAAATCGTTGTCGGAACGTTCTGCTGCCATAAAGATGATGGCAGCAAGAACACTCTGTTGCACCACATTTAAAGTTCCCCTTAAAATGTATTCAGGTAAGTGATTTAAGGGGTTCTCTATAAAAGAAACTCGGGGACTCCTTCATGTAGGATGTTGGCACATACCTCATCAGAGTATAGGATAGGTAAATGTTGATTAAAGATTTTCTTAATCTCACTATACTCATTGGTGAATGGGGTGGACAAGGTTAAAAGATTGCATTTCCTATTTTCCTGGTAATCAATAGCTGAAACTTTGTGAGCTGACACACTAAAACTAAATATCCTGAATAAACACAAAAAAATAATATAATCAGCTGCCCGCGCTACCCACACTATATATATATATATAAACACACTGTGCAGCACTAATATGTATAAAAACCAATACTAATGTAAATATAAATCAAATAAACTATATATAGCAAAGATATCTATAACATAACACCATACATTAAAAGGAATATATAAATCAAAAGTGCTCGTGCTCCATGATATTGCACTCAGTCCTCAATGAGGTTAATATAAAACTAAACGACAATAGTCCATATAAAAAATAAAGTGCCCGTGCTCCGTGAATATCAATTAATCCTTTTAAATTCTCAAATTCCCAGAGGAAGTCACGAGAGTGACAAAACCGGTAGGAGGAGCTTGATCGGCTGATGAGAGAGGTACCAGGAAGTGCAGGAGAGCTGACATAGGACAGGGGGAACACCGTGAAAACCGGGGCTGCAGAGCTGGACCACAGGTGACTCTATCACCCCTCAGCACTATAGCACTTTAAAAGGCATTTTTATTTATTTGAAATGTGAGTTGTATATATGTGGAGTTTTATGTGCAGTTAAACAATTTTTTTAACGGTATCACGCTATTGCATGCCTCTGTCATTTCCCGCATGTGATGTATGTGTCCTGTGTTCCATATTAGTGTTCCACAAACCTGCATAGGATAAAGGAAGCAAAGGAGGATCTCTGCAGGCTACTGCTATCTATTATAGGCTTACTATTTAAGCCCCTAAGGTGAGGGAACACCCAGTGGGGGTTGTGTGTGCACCATGCATGAAGACACCATTATCACGATTGATGTTACTATGGAGACTTTTGCTGTTTGGTTTAAATACTTCATCAAGGATTAATTGATATGCACGGGGCACAAGCACTTTATTTTTTATATGGACTATTGGTGTTTAGTTTTATATTAACCTCATTGAGGACTGAATGCAATATGGCACACGAGCACTTTTGGTTTATATATTCCTTATGGTGTTATGTTCTCGATATCTTTGCTATATATAGTTTATAGGATTTATATTTACATTAGTATGGGTTTTTATACATATTAGTGCTGCACAGTGTGTTTGTATCTATTTGCCTGGTAGCCTCTTTTCTTTAATAGATCATCTCTATGCTTATGTCTGGCTATAAATTAAGTCCTATCTGGCATCCTCCTAGGGTATCCTCGAAGTAAAAATCTCCCATAGAGGGACTGTACTTCATGTTCAAAATGTTGGTCATCACTGTAGATGCGCCTGACCTGCAAAAACTGACCAACGGGGATACCTTTAGTGGTATGTCTCGGATGGCCTGACTGGGCAAGTAAAAGAGAATTCCCTGATAAGGGCTTCCTATATAGAGTTGTAGAAACTGACCCATTGGCTCCAGTCAGGTGAACATCCAAGTAACACAATGATTTGTTGTCCACACAACCAGTAAAAGTAAGATTTCTATCATTGCAATCTAAGTGTTCCAAGAGTGGCAATAGACAGTCTGTCCCATTTTGCACCACCAGCAGTAGATTGTCAATGAACCTAAGTTGACCCTGATGGATGGCCTAAAGGGATTCTCCCCTCCAAAGATGTGGGACCGCTTCCACCAATTCATGTATAGGTTTGCCAGGGAAGGACAAAAATTTCGCTCCCATGGTGGCCCCACACCTCTGGAGGTAGAACTCCCCATCAAATATGAAGTAGTTGTGTGACATCAAGTAATCAAGTATATCCGCAATGTACAGATTGTGTTCCATAGATAAATTAGTTAAATATTTCAGATAGAACAAAACAGCTGCCACTGCAAGATGGTGAGGTATGGAAGAATAGAGACTAGTTACATCATTGATTATCCAGGAAAAATCATCCTCCCATATAAAATCTTACATGATACTCAGGAGGTGATTTGTATCCTTGAGATAACCAGGAAGTTGTTCAACCAAGGGCTGTAACTGCCTGTCCAGCCACTGACCCAACCGTTCTTTGAGAAAATTAATGCTGGAGATAATGGGTCTGCCTTGCAGGGGATCCAACCCCTTATGGGTTTTAGGTAAATGATAAAAAGTGGGGAGGACAGGATGGTCAGGTATCAGGAACCTAGCCTCTTTTTCACTAAATACACCTATTCTAAGCCCCCTCTGAGCCAAATCTGTGATCACCGCTCTATACTTTTTGTTGGATCTCAACAAGTTTAGTGTAGGTCAAATGAACGGACAGTTGTTGAACAGCCTCCTGTCTATATTGGTTTACATTCACAATTATAAAGAGGCCCCCCTTGTCTGAATTAGGGATGACAATGTTATCATCATCCAGTAAATCATAAAGAGCTGATCTTTCACTGCGAGTTAAATTATCATGCCAGATAGTCTCACCTCCCATCACTTGTTGCGCCAAAACTGTCAGACCATGTTCAACAGCTCTTTGAAGTTTAACCATATCTGGAGTTCGAGAATTAAGCGGGTAAAAGTCTGCTTTGGATTTAATTTGAACTGACCGGACAGTATTATCGCATACATGCAATGCATTAATTGGATTACTTTCTGCTGCCAACTCCTCCAGGTCCCTAACAGCAGTGTTCCCTAAAAGAGAGAGCCTCTATATCAGACACAGAAACAGCAGGTGTGGGTAGAGATAACTTAGAGGCTTCTACATTATCAATTGAATGGTAATGCTTTTTAAAAGTTAAACTCCTTACAAATCTGTTCACATCTACAATTGTGTCAAACAGACTAAAGTGTCTTTGAGAACAAAAAGTCCTTTGGAAAATAGGGACACTTCTCCATCAGTAAGTATTCTGTCAGACAGGTTCAAAACATTTGAAAAATCTTTCATAACGTGCGTGCCCGACGACGGGACAGGTATCTCTTCTGCTGCTCCTCAGGACCCTCTCCTTCTGCACCCCTGGCATGTCTTCCGGTGTTTTTGTTCCAACCCCTTTTGCGCTGCTTGTGCATGTAGCCCCTGTTTTTTGGGGTGGGGATAAAGGGTAGACCTCTCCTGTTGACCATTGGTGGATGGGCGTTCAGGTGATAGGTCTGAGTCAGAAACTGCCAAAGTATCATTCCAGTGCTCTGGTTCAGTGTCTGAAAAACGGACAGGTTTCCAGATTCCATTAGTGGATTGAGGTACACCGATTCAATGACGCCTTTGTTTCCAAATATAAACATTGTTAGTGTCATAGTCAATCTTATCACATAACATTTTCTCATTTTTATTGGCAATTATATCATTTTTCCAAGCAATTACATTTTTAATTAAGGCGTTGATCAAGATATGTAAACTCACTCGCACCTTGTAACGGTTTAAGGGCTAGTTGAAGCTCTGAGATTCTTATTGTAAAGTATCAATCTCTTGTTTTTTCTATAAAAGAATAATATCCATCAGAGCTTTTGAGCAAGTGGACAGAGTGTCAGTCCATTGAACTTTCAGAGACTCATCAAACAGTTCAAATGTAGGGAACTTTTTCCCTCTCAATCCCTGTGGTATCCGATCAGTAAGCAGATACTCCCAAAACACTTGACTCTCCTTAGTCATGCTTTTTTCCAGCTTCCTGAAGTGTAACAGCACTGAGCCCACTTCATTACCTGTTTTATTAATAAATATTTCCTGGGTCTGGGATCGGGCACCCTGACGGAAAAAAATAGTATGTACGCGGACGATACACTGCTATATTTAGAGGATTCTGGCCCCTCCCTGCAAACGGCATTACAGACAGTTGAGCAATTTGGGACCTTTTCCGGCCTGAAAATTAACTGGGAAAAGTCCCAGATATTGCCGATAGACAGCTTTCCACCGACCAAGTCACAGGCCAATTTACCGCTCCAACGGGTCAGCACCATAAAATACCTGGGGATAAGTGTATCCAAAAGGCCAGCAGACTATATTCATTTAAATATAGAACCTCTAATATCCCATGTGAAATCCAAACTTAGGACTTGGGCTCGCTTGCCACTAAGAGTATGGGGCCGCATAAATCTAATCAAAATGATTCTCCTACCTAAAATATTATATGTAATTTGGCACACCCCTGTATATTTACCTCTGAAATACTTCAAATCTATTGAGGCCCTCCTTAAACCCTTTGTCTGGGGGTCTAACAGACATAAACTGGCATGGCAGGCGCTTAAAAACCCAACTGATCTTGGCGGCACCGCATTACAAGATTTTAACTTATACTATATTGCGTTCCAATTGTCCCAACTTTATCATGTAGACAAGACAGACAGTGACAGGTTCCTTCAACTTATTTGTCCCAAGTGGGCTAGACGAACCAGAGACCCAATCTATGCAATAGTGATAGATCCCGGCAGTATAGAACCACGGAGCAATAAAAAAAACTTTATTATATCATTATAGAAGAATATGGGATCTTGCATCTACCAAACTGGGGATTCCCCAAAATAACGATTATACCCCATTATGGCACAATGAAAACATGTCCGAACTATTGCAACTGCCAGATGTAGACCTTTGGACCACTCGCGGCATCCTTTACTTGCATCAACTCACCACAAATGGAACTCTCAAATCCTTTAATATGCTTAAAGAAGAATTCACACTCCCCAATTACATGATGTTCAGATTTTTACAAGTCAAACATGCGGTTCAAATGCAATTTCCAATATCCCCTCCCCAACCCACTCCAAATGTTATCATGGCGATAGTTAAAAACATGGACCCCCAAAAACTAATATCGGCATTCTACAACATACTTATTACCCCAATGGCCACTAAACTGGCATACGGACTCAAGCCCCACTGGGGAAGAGTGATAGGATCTATAGAGGACGAGGAATGGGAGGAGGCCATGGAATCTTGCAAGGTGGTTTCGCCCAAACTCTCTGATAGATTGACCCAAATCTACATACTCCATCAAGCATACCTCACCCCATTTAGAGTGGCTAGATATAGGAGCTCCCAGTCCACTATGTGTCAGATGTGCGGGAAAGAGACATGCACATTCATTCACTTACTGTGGTCGTGCCCCAAAATACAAGGTCTATGGACACAAGTGGTAACGTTCCTACATGACAATAGGGCTCTCCAGCAACACTAGACCCCAAAACATGCCTTATCGGGATACTATCTGACTCTACTGACAAATACACTAAGACGTTTATGCACGAGATGCTATTTCTAGCACAGAAAACGATAGCCAGAAAATGGATGAGACCCTTACCCCCAAGGCTTTCGGACTGGAAGGCGGAAATAAATAATTCCTTACCATACAAAAAATTCATATACACTAATAGAGGGTGTCCCACGAAATACAACAAAATCTGGGATAGATGGTTACAAGAATCGGATACCTGCTCATA
Source organism: Aquarana catesbeiana (assembly GCF_042186555.1). Classification (NCBI taxonomy): domain Eukaryota; kingdom Metazoa; phylum Chordata; class Amphibia; order Anura; family Ranidae; genus Aquarana; species Aquarana catesbeiana. Next base: position 439,609,657 of record NC_133327.1, on the reverse strand, counting down.
ACCTGAACATCGCACAACAGATAGATATTAAGTTATAGATTGCTAATCCTAGAGGAACTATGAACGAAACGCATGGTCGCACTATGGAACAATTCTTTATCCTGTACCCAAACAGAACATGTAAACATAACTATAGATTAAGCTTTTAATTGTTATTTATATATCTTCATGACATGTTTTGTACCCTGAACAGTATATTATAACATGTATGCGCTATGGAAAAATTAATAAAACCTTTTTGTTGTTTAAAAAAATATATATATTTCCTGGGTATTGGTCCTCAGTGGATTGTCTTCCAATAACCGAAAGGTGCAGCTGGTATCCTGTGTTGTAGTATCTGCTCAGGGACAGCGACTACTCCTCCACTCCTCTGCAAGCTGTCCCTGCTTGACATTCTGCCTTACTGGGGTTGTGCCTCTTCTTCACTTTGCTTCTCTGCTTGTTTAGGCACGCAAGTGTGGGTGAAGACTTCATCATCAACCCGCACCCCCAACTGCTGGAGCCAACTGTGGGAACAATGCTACCAATTGGTTCTCGTTGCCTGGTGTCCCCTCCCTCTAGGCTCCTATTACTTTCCTCCTTGGCCTCAAAGCCCATTAATTGTTGTGCATCCTCCTGCAGCAAGTGGCTGATGTTATGTTAAAAAAAAATTCAGTCAACTTTTCTGTGACATTTGGGCAGGACAATGGCAGAAGTAGCTGTGAATGAGGAGGCAGAATATTGTGAATTGTCCCTTGGGGTGGACTTTTGGCTAGTCTGCACCTGGGTGAAAAAGGAGGATGACGATGTAGTCTTGGATTAGCCACTCTACCACATCCTCTGCTTGCTCTTGCTGTATAGTATAACCAGTGCCTGAAAAAAGGGGAAACAAACTCTGCCTGCAGGTAATGCCCCATGTCCACAAGCATCACTTTGGCCTGTGGACACAGAGGCTGCTCGCCCCCTCATAGTTGCACAGGAACTTCTTCCTCTCCCTGTAAGCCCACCAGACAATGGACAATGTGAGGCTTATTCGTTACTTCTATTTGCAGCTATTGGGAGAGCTGTATGGAGTGAAAGTGGTGCTTGGGTGCACTGTAAACTGTGGTACTTTGGTGGACCAAACAGCACCCCACTGATCAAAGGTCCTCTGCAAACAAAAAGCTGCTGTTGTAGTGTAGCCAACAGATTCTCATTTCTATTGCTGATCCTGTAAAATAAATAAATAAAAAAAATTAAGACAAGAAAAAAAAAAATCCCAAACACCCACCTGAAAAAAATACAAGCAAAGAAAACCCTTTATTTATTGCTTGGGGGAGCTGAAAAAACTAACAAATAACAGAAAAGCATAAAAAGGTAAAGTAGCCATAAATTAGACTGTTGGGTGTTAGGAAAACCCTGTCAATGCAGGCGGGCGGACACTCCACTTTCCCTAGCCACACAAACTGCAAATCACTGTAACGCAGCAGTAGCAGTCTGAATTTATGTCTGGACTGATTACCCTGCTCATGCCTAGTAGTTAGGGATGATGGACAGGGGATAAAGGTACTACCATAGCATTTACTATTATGAGGGTCAAAGCTAAGTATGAAGCAATCTATTTTTTTTTCATTGACCTGGCTTCCTACCTAAAATCTTTTGTAAGAAATTGTGGCACTCGCTTCGACATTAAACTTTTCCAGATTAGGGCACCCTTAAGGGCAATACATTTTTCAAGTACTGGCTCTTCATTGATCTAGGTAAGCTTAGGGCATGTATTGGGGCTGTATGTGCTTCAGTGGGAATAGATTGGTGATCAGAAGTATAGTGAGTAGATGATGCACAAAAGAATAAGGAGGCTAAGAAACACTTGGACTCTATTTAGGATAGGAGATAAACCACTGAGAGTGATTACTAAGTTAGGAAGAAATATGTTGTATTTTCTCCTATTGCAAGAGGTATATTTGTCTCTTGGTGTCACTGTGGTAGGCCTCAAATATGTGGTACTTTCATGTATACCAAAAAAATAGATACAAATATTTTATTTTTAAATCACTCCATATAGAATGTGTTTATACTGAGCATATAAGAAATCCTATTGACTGAAAAACTTCCCATCTCTAACATCCATATCACTCCTGTCAGCAAACAGCAGGAGTTGTAATGATAGTTGCTTTGCTTTGTCAGGATTGCTGGTTTTATTTCTCTTTTTATTCAACCGATAATGTTTTGTTTTTATTCTTTTCAGGTTTACTTATGTAAATTTTCCACTTTTTTGCCTTATTCAGAACAAAGTGACAAGTTGTCTCATAAGAAAAAACACCTATCCACTGACACATTTGCCAGCTGCCTGTTGTTCCATTGGAGCCCTTAGTAAATTATCCAGTCCATCCAGATATTGAGGAGCATGTGACCTCCTCCCAGGATGCAGTGCTTGGTTGGAACTGGAGTGGCCAATTGCCAAACCCAAAGACAGTCACCTCAGGAGGAGAAAGAAAGCTTTGACGCCACCTGACAAAGAGCTTACACAGGTTCAGTCTCTTTAGGTCTGCACTTACCTGTTCCAGCTCATTACAGGGGATACATACTGGAATTTTTATATAAAGAAAACCCCAAGAAATGAAAAAAATCATAATATAATTGAGCCTTTATGCAAATTCATATTTGAAAAAAAACATGGTGGGTATTACACATAGGTTACACGTGAACTTGTTGAAAGTATGTATTTAAGGCATGGTGTGGAAAAGCATGACCTAATTTTTTTTAAACAGAAGACTCTGTAACAACACATACATATTACAAGATGGGAAAAAAGGTATTGGAACATGTTTTTAATACATTCATGTGTGACAATTTCAGATCACTGTAACACTATTGGTATTTAGACATCAGGTTGCAATAATTTGTATAGACAATAAATACAGCAAATATTGTTTGAAATTTATTTTTATATTTAAATTATATGGGAATGTACAATATACATTATCAATATAAAGAACTCTGAGGGAAAACATGAAAAATAATGCATATGTGCCATGTAAAAGTAAGTACCATAAAGATGTCACAAAGCCTGTTAATATATAGATAACCATGGAATTTCTGTACAAATTCCTAATTTTCATACCTTTCAGTAACAGTGTTTATAAACGTAGGAACATGAAAATCAACACTTTGTCCCCCTCATAATTCACAATAAGCAGTATTTGGGCACATCTACACAATCATTTACATTAAAACAAATATTCTCAAAATAAAGACTTTCTTTTTCATTATATTATCCACTGTCATCTCTATGTACATTGTCCCTCACTTATGCAATGTGCTGTTTGAACATCTACCTACTAGCATATGAGCTGTGCTTATTTTAATTAAATTATATTTGTTTGTATAAATTCAAGCAGTGCTTAGATTTACATACACCCAACAATACTAGAGGTCCACAGCCATATCATTATAGACTTATGGCTGACTAAACTCCATATCCCTGCTAAGGCCTCTGCCATGCCATGCCAAAGCACCACACAAACTGCTTCCATAGTAACCTGGCAGAAGAAGCTGAGCTGTGTGCAATAACCCTATCCACATTAGTTTGCCATGTTATGTAATTGGGCAATAATGGGTACCCTGTGCTGCTGAATTCCAAACCAATAGTATGGCATATGGATTTAGTCATGCCCAGCTGTAGGCAATAAAATACTCCTGCTCCTTTTTTCTTGAGAAATTTTTGGAGCCCTGAGAAAACATTACCCTCTTAAAGTGATTGCAAACCCTTACCTTGTAAAACAAGCTATTCAGTTTAAAATAGAAATGAAAGACAAAATATTTATGTATACTTATAAATAACATTAAATACCTTTTTTTCCCCTTTTTAATAAGTGATCACCTAATCTCTGTTCTCAGCTGCATAAGACCTAGAGGAGGAGAAACAGCAGTACACTGACCTTCCCAGTGAAATGCTTTGTGGGGGGGGGGGGTGTCAGGACAAGTCTGATCACTGGAGAACAGCAGGCCGAGTTCCCAGCATAGCTAGAACTTGCCACGCTGTGCTCTCCCTGCTTAGTGGAGTCAGTTTTTAAAAAGTGGCGTGCTGAGAGGCTGAGCCAGCTGCTGGATAGGCATATGGGTAGATCCCTGCAGTATTGTTGGGATGCATCCAGAGACTGGAGTGCCTCTGTGACGTCAGCCAACAGCAGACTTTAGCCTGCTGTCCACTGATTTTGGGTCACAGGAGTGCCCAAGTAATTGTGCTCCTGTGATCCACATGAGAAGTAAGATCAAACAAGCTTTGGTAATACTTCTCTTTTAATAGTTAAAAAAAATGACCAGGACTGCAGGAGTGAATTGGGGAAATTTAGGTGGAGCAGATTTTAAGAGAACACAACAAATATGGCAAAATATTATCTGTGCAATGCTAAAATGTAATTTTACAGTAAGTGCAATAAAATCATTTTAGAGCTAAACACACACTCCCCAATACAATTTTGATGTTCTTACAACAAACAAATGATTTAATCCGCTTGCAATATATAGTAACTGTGGCAGTTATAATTGGTTTAATACCCGCATCTTGTTTATTTTGATTCCCTGTAACTGTGGCAAATTAAACAAGCCTGGTCATTTATACAAAGGTCAAACTTCATGGATTTTATGCAGTCTTAGGCCTCTTGCACATGATACTCCTGTTTGAGCATCTACTTTTTCGAATGTTTTTTTTTTTTTGTATGTATTTGCGCATATTTACACGCATTTTCATGTACATGCATTCGTGCATTTTCACACGAATGTGCAAAAACTCATTCTTGCGTTCTGCACAATATGTAAATGGGTATTTGTGTGCATTCGCGTGTATTTACACGCACGAGGAGTAAATTACTGACCAAAAAAGCAGATTTTTCTATTTTATTTTTTACGCGCATGTGTGCATAGACACATTATAATTAATAGGCTGTATTTTAGCTCTGTAAAAAAAAAAAGAAAAAAAAAAGAAAGCTATTCTGAGCTTTTTTAAGTTGCAGTGTGCAAGAGACCTTACTATAGAGTTTGATTAGCACAGTCAATTCCTTTTGGCTCTTGCAGAAAAGATAACTTTACAGATATCTAACATAAGTTCCATATGTTTTGCATTTTGGCAAAGGCCTGCAAGAATAATACACAGTACCATATTATTCAACCCCTTAAGAACGAAGTTCCAAACAAATCTTAATACCTGAAACCAGTTTTGTAACTTTGACATGTAAAACTGTACATATCTTTTCAACTTAGTGTATCCAAGTGAATTAAATCTTGACTTTTTCCAGTACAAATTGGGCCTTTATTTGGTGGTAAATAGCAATGGATATCTCCTGATTTTTTTTATTATTAAAATAACTGCCCCACAATAGTAAAAAATATATTTTTGAAATGTAACTGTATATTTCTTGGCATTACCATAACCCACCTCCAAAGAACAATCCCAAATAAATGATCCTACTCTTGGTGATCACAGGAATTCCACATTAGTGTATATTATTTGTTTGTACCCAAATGTGTAGTAAGCACGTTTTGCTTTTTTTTATCCTACCTAAAAGACACTAACACTGAAACCAAATAAAAAAGCATTTTTCTTTAATACTACTGAAAACACACTGACCCTGACCTAAATCACACCCTGATCTAGCTATTTTATCTTTATCTATCTTTTTTTTACGTAGACTTTTTTGTTTACATATTTATCCTCTAGCAAGGAGAAAGTGATACAGTATATCTTTTTCTCAGTTCAAGAGGACTAAGTGCCGGTTCACACTGATGCGAGTTCATTCCGAATGTGATGCGTCAAAAACATTCTAAATTCGCATGTCATCCATAAAGTCATTGTTTTCAATGACCGTCGTTCACATACATGCGTTGCAATTCCCCTACGAATGCGATAAAAAAAAGGGTCTTGTGCGAGTTTACAGCGTTGCGTTGCTAATTTAGCCTCCATAGACATCAATGTAAATCGTTCTGGAATCGCATTGATGGTTCAGATATGTGCAAATTCCACCACACTACTCTCCACAAAAAACAGGAAATACACAGGAAGTTAACACCTTTTTTCTTTTTCCATTATGATTCCATTGGCTAGAACATCAATCGCAGCTATGATCAACTCCTGAAATTCGTGGTAAAATCGCGTTAAGATCGCGGTAAATTCGCGGTAAAATCGCACCTCACACAGGTCAAAATAACAGGAACAAATTTGCAGCGCAGCAGTGTGAACCGGCACAAATAGTACAGGGGTGGGTTGTACAGTTACTAATCACTGTGATTAGCCTATCACAGCTATCAGCAGTCCTCCCAGCTCCCAATCATGAAGCACGCAGTGCAGTGCACTTCCAGCACAAACAAAAGTAAGCACATATGCAACCCCACGGAAGAAGGCCAACTTCAGTAAAGCTGTATATGTGCTTGCACTCAATGGCAAGGGAATAAACAAAAGTGTACTTACAGTATGTTTATTTTCTGTCAACATGTGCACACATGGTTAGATAGATGTGCTACTTTTTAGAATTGGAAAGGCTCTGTACAGTGTCAGGGTTAGAAAAGTGAGGTGGTAAATACTACAGTTATGGTTTGCAATTTGTCTTGACATTTGATAAGTTACAGCTATCTTGCAACACTTAGAGCGAAAACATTTTATGAAAATGCGGCACAGTATCCTTCTGTGTTTGGTTGCATGTGTCCTATAAACCAGGGACACCACTCACAAAACCCCACCGGCTCCTTCTCCTGCAAGAGAGCTTTTGCTGCAACTTACAGATTGCCATACTCCAATAAATCTAAACAAAGGAGAGGTTATTCAGCAAAAGGTGTACAGATTACACCGCACCTGATGTGTTTCAATCAAAATGAGTCTAATCATAGAAAACCAGGGGCCAAGAATATGTTATTGGGAAAAGGGAATTTATGTTCAAAATTGCAAAATGGTAATAGTCTTACCCTTCAGTTTTTTAAAGCAGCAGAGATACATAAATACTATTTATTTTATCAGGTAAAAATTTGATTCCATTTTACTCACAAAAACCTTACTCTTGTTACATTTGATGGTGTATTGAAGTGTGTCTTGTACTACATATAAGTCAGCATTCCTAAATTGTGCAGAAGACTCTTGACCTGGTAAATCGAATTATTAGTGGTACAGTCACATTACAAGTGCCCCTTACTGTAATATATTTTCAGACTGAGCCAATGGAATCCATCCTTGTTCATTCACCATAGTTTAACCTGAAATTTTCACGTTGGCTAATTACTGGAGGAGCTATACTCCTATCTGACAAGCTATACATCCTGCATATCCATCTATATCTCCTATGATTTATACTTAAACATCACATACATTTTTTTTTTTTTTTTTTTGCTAGACTCCAAGGGTCTAGGTACTGTGCTGTAGTTACAGGCATGAAAATCCAAAAGGGAAATGGCTCAATATATTTTCAAGGGAGATATGTGTAAAACAGGGTAAATATAATATTTATGCTTTTATTCATATTAGTGCGTTTTTCTTGTACCGATCGCTCTTCCTGATATATGTACCTGAACTTGTAGATTAGCTTAGATGTATGATTTTAGTAGTCATCTCTTTGGCCCTATATTGACTGCAAAAAACTGTATTGAGGTCAATGGCTCAATACATAAAAGGTTTAAAGAGAAAAGCTAATACAACCGGGTGCATAAGATGAATGAAGGTATGATCTATGGAGAAATAACACTTCAACTGATACTGACACTAAACATTATCATTAGCAATTGCTGGTCTGTAGAAGCCCTTATCCATGGTATTCAACATTATAATGGCTATCTACAATGGTGGCCAGCAGCAGAGGTGCCAAAATGATAAATATAGATTACCAGCCAGGCCCAAATTCCATGTGCATGCTGATGTGAGAGAATTTTTTTTTTTTTTTTAAAGCAAACCTAAACTGAACAAATATGTAAATAAAACACCATAAGGTGAGAGAGAGAGCAAACCTGCATCACTGCAGAAAATGCCTTCAAAACAGTGTAACCTCATTTCCCCCTACCTAGAAATACTCAGACTTCTTGTGTATTGAGAGAGAGAGAGAGAGAGAGAGAGAGAGAGAGAGAGAGAGAGAGAGAGAGAACATCTATCCTCGATCCCATAGTGCTGTTTTTTTGCTCAGTAGTTCTACCAGTTTATATTGTTTATATTGTGTTATGCACTAGGTGTAAATGTTTTTCAGATAAATGTTACAATAAGAACAATACAAAACCCTCATTAAATATAGTTTCTCTTTATCATTTGTGTTTGTGCATGTGCACCTCAGTTTTAACCTGTTTATACACGTTCAGTTTTTTCACTCAAGAGGGTTGAACGAAAAAAACCCCGACAGATCCCTGCATCAAGACAAATGGTGTTGATTAGGGATGAGCCGAACACCCCCTTGTTCGGTTCGCACCAGAACATGCGAACGGGAAAAAAGTTCGTGCGAACACCGTTAAAGTCTATGGGACACGAACATGAATAATCAAAAGTGCTAATTTTAAAGGCTTATATGCAAGTTATTGTCATAAAAAGTGTTTGGGGACCTGGGTCCGGACCCAGGGGACATGGATCAATGCAAAAAAAAGTTTTAAAAACGTCAGTTTTTTCAGGAGCAGCGATTTTAATAATGCTTGAAGTCAAACAATAAAAGTGTAATATCCCTTTAAATTTCGTAGCTGGGGGGTGTCTATAGTATGCCTGTAAAGGGGCGCATGTTTCCCGTGTTTAGAACAGTCTGACAGCAAAATGACATTTCGAAGGAAAAAACCCATTTAAAACTACTCGCGGCTATTGCATTGCCGACAATACACATAGAAGTTCATTGATAAAAACGGCATGGGAATTCCCCACAGGGGCACCCGAACCAAAATTTAAAAAAAAAGTGAAGTGGGAGTCCCCCTAAATTCCATACCAGGCCCTTCAGGTCTGGTATGGATATTAAGAGGAACCCCGGCCAAAATAAAAAAAAAAAATGACGTGGGGTTCCCCCTAAATTCCATACTAGACCCTTCAGGTCTGGTATGGATTTTAAGGGGAACCCCGCGCCAAAAAAAAAAAAAAAAAAAAAAGGCGTGGGGTCCCCCCAAAAATCCATACCAGACCCTTATCCGAGCACGCAACCTGGCAGGCCACAGGAAAAGAGGGGGGACGAGAGTGCAGACCCCCCCTCCTGAACCATACCAGGCCACATGCCCTCAACATTGGGAGGGTGCTTTAGGGTTGCCCCCCAAAACACCTTGTCCCCATGTTGATGAGGACAAGGGCCTCATCCCCACAACCCTGGCCGGTGGTTGTGGGGGTCTGCGGGTGGGGGGGTTATAGGAATCTGGAAGCCCCCTTTAACAAGGGGACCCCAGATCCCGGCCCCCCCCCTGTGTGAAATGGTAAGGGGTTACCATTTCACTAAAAAACTGTCAAAAATGTTAAAAATGACAAGAGACAGTTTTTGACAATTCCTTTATTTAAATGCTTCTTCTTTCTTCTATCTTCCTTCATCTTCTTCTTCTGGTTCTTCCTCCGGCGTTCTCATCCAGCATCTCCTCCGCGGCATCTTCTATCTTCTTCTCCTCGGGCCGCTCCGCACCCATGGCATGGGGGGAGGCTCCCGCTCTTCTCTTCTTTTCTTCTCCGGGCCGCTCCGCACCCATGCTGGCATGGAGGGAGGCTCCCGCTGTGTGACGGCGTCTCCTCGTCTGACGGTTCTTAAATAACGGGGGGTGGGGCCACCCGGTGACCCCGCCCCCCTCTGACGCACGGTGACTTGACGGGACTTCCCTGTGACGTTACGGGGAATGCCACAGGGAAGTCCCGTCATGTCCCGTGCGTCAGAGGGGGCGGGGTCACCGGGTGGCCCCGCCCCCGTTATTTAAGAACCGTCAGACGAGGAGACGCCGTCACACAGCGGGAGCCTCCCTCCATGCCAGCATGGATGCGGAGCGGCCCGGAGAAGAAAATGAAGAAGAGAAGAAGGAAGAAGAGAAGATGAAGAAGAAGATGAAGAGAAGAGCGGGAGCCTCCCCCCATGCCATGGGTGCGGAGCGGCCCGAGGAGAAGAAGATAGAAGACGCCGCGGAGGAGATGCTGGACGAGAACGCCGGAGGAAGAACCAGAAGAAGATGAAGGAAGATAGAAGAAAGAAGAAGCATTTAAATAAAGGAATTGTCAAAAACTGTCTCTTGTCATTTTTAACAGTTTTTTAGTGAAATGGTAGGGGTAAGTACCCCCTTACCATTTCACACGGGGGGGCCGGGATCTGGGGGTCCCCTTCCAGATTCCGATAAGCCCCCCGCCCACAGACCCCCACAACCACCGGCCAGGGTTGTGGGGATGAGGCCCTTGTCCTCATCAACATGGGGACAAGGTGTTTTGGGGGGCTACCCCAAAGCACCCTCCCAATGTTGAGGGCATGTGGCCTGGTACGGTTCAGGAGGGGGGGCGCACTCTCGTCCCCCCCTCTTTTCCTGCGGCCTGCCAGGTTGCGTGCTCGGATAAGGGTCTGGTATGGATTTTTGGGGGGACACCACGCCATTTTTTTTTTTTTGGCGCGGGGTTCCTCTTAAAATCCATACCAGACCTGAAGGGTCTGGTATGGAATTTAGGGGGAACCCCACGTCATTTTTTTTTTTTATTTTGTCCGGGGTTCCCCTTAATATCCATACCAGACCTGAAGGGCCTGGTATGGAATTTAGGGGGACTCCCATGTCATTTTTTTTTTTAATTTTGGTTCGGGGTTCCCCTGTGGGGAATTCCCATGCTGTTTTTATCAATGAACTTCTATGTGTATTGTCGGCAATGCAATAGCCGCGAGTAGGTTTAAATGGGTTTTTTCCTTCGAAATGTCATTTTGCTGTCAGACTGTTCTAAACACGGGAAACATGCGGCCCCTTACAGGCATACTATAGACACCCCCCAGCTACGAAATTTAAAGGGATATTACACTTTTATTGTTTGACTTTAAGCATTATTAAAATCACTGCTCCTGAAAAAACGGCCGTTTTTAAAACTTTTTTTTGCATTGATCCATGTCCCCTGGGGCAGGACCCGGGTCCCCAAACACTTTTTATGACAATAACTTGCATATAAGCCTTTAAAATGAGCACTTTTGATTTCCCCCATAGACTTTTAAAGGGTGTTCCGTGGCATTCCAATTTGCCGCGAACACTCCAAATTGTTCGCTGTTCGGCGAACTTGCGAACAGCCAATGTTCGAGTCGAACATGAGTTTGACTCGAACTCGAAGCTCATCCCTAGTGTTGATGTAAGGATTTCTCCTGCAATGGCAGCAGTGAGAAGAAGATCCCTATGGTGCTAAAATAGTAAGCTGCCCATGTACTGGCAACTGTAGTGGTTGTTCCTTATTTCAGATTTCGAGTCTTTTGCTTCCCTGCCATTAAGAGTACTAGTGGAGGTACAATAAAATTATAACAAAAATGTGTGAGTTATTTATGGGATCCTAAGGGCCCTTTCACAAGGATGTGTCCGTGTACGGGCTCTGCTTTGCTCAGCAGGGGATCGCTCCGTCGATCCCCGCTGAGCAGGCAGATGACAGGTTTGTCTCTGCACACTGTGCAGGGACCGACCTGTCAGAGTGCCGTTCTCCTCTATGGGGGATCGGATGAAGACGGACCGTAGAGTCCGTTTTCATCAGATCCGATGACGGATGGAAAAATAGGGTTTTCCTCCGTCACACTTTAGCGGATCAGAGTGGGTCGGATGTCAGCGGACATGTCACCGATGACATCCGTCGCTCCATAGACCTGTATGGAGCGTCCGTTCAGGTCCGCCTAAAAAAAATTGTTCCAAGAGCAATTCTACAATAATTATTTGATAAATTCTAAAAAGCATTGTGTGTGGGGGGGGGGGGCAAAAAGTCACGTGATACCTTACTTCTAATTTCCTATATCAACTGAAGCACAGAAATAGAGACATAAGTCATTCTTCTTTATACAGTGTGGGTCCTATGAAATATTTGTTAATATTTTAGAGTATTCATTTCTATTTGTAATGTTGTAACAAAACACAGTTGTGCATGCCTACATCAGCAGTATGTTAGATCTAGGCCCTCGTAGGTTGCGGCTCGTGGTTTAAAGCTCATAGAATCCCAAACTATCCCGTACAATGAAGCACCCCTTAAGGCTGGGCATACAGTATGCAATTTTCATTCCTTCAACCATGGGCTGAAGGAAAGAAAATCGCTTGATACCCCCATCAACACAGGCAGTGTTAATAGGGGAATCCCTCCTGCTGCACTATGGTATTCTGACAGCAGGAAGTTTCCCCGGTGTCAGAATACAACGATCACTGCTGTTGGCTATAGCCAGCAGCAGTGATTGTACAAAAAAAACAAAACCTGACAGGCTGGTTTTATTGAAGTCAATTAATAGATTGACTTCAGTATAACCAGCCTGTCCATAGATGTTTTGAAATTTATCTGGTTCCTGCTACACAGTGAATATCACAGGAAAATGGAATTACAGGTAAAAATATCATCAAATTGTGAGTGCTGGGGAGGGGGTATCAGGTAGTTGGATAAGTGCATCGATCCTGCCTCCAGAATCACAGTACTAAATTCTCACAGTTCTCAGCTGACACAGGCACCAAGCTGAGAGCTGCAAAATATTTAAATACAATGCATTACACAAATGTGAGGAGTTGTTTATTGCTAGTCATCATGCTGACTAAGCTCTTCATTTAATCATTGCCCTATAGGCAGGGTCTCATGAGAAGAAACTTTCATGCATTTAATTCAGCTCTTTTTGAGCCTGGTATAGTCTAATTGTACTATGTATTTTGTATTTCGATGGTGATGTTAGCACCAATACTCGTCTCTTTTAATACTTTAATAAACTCTATTGAAATATTTTAATCAATACAAGTGTCTATTCATAGTCTGCCCATGAAGTCCCACAGTACCGGGGGGTACTTTCTGTTCTATATATTCAACTAAGGGATGTTGGCAACACATATTGGAGACATAGAGGGTTATTTACGAAAGGCAAATTCACTTTTCACTACAAGTGCAAACTACACGTGCAAAGTGCACTTGAAATTGCACTTGGAAGTGCAGTCGCTGTAAATCTGAGGGGTAGATCTGAAATGAGGGGAAGCTCAGTTGATTTTATTATCCAATCATGTGCAAGCTAAAATGCTGTTTTTTATTTTCCTTGCATGTCCCCCTCAGATCTACAGTGACTACATTTCTAAGTGCACTTTCAGTGCGACTTGTAGTGCAAAGTGGATTTGCCTTTAGTAAATAACCCCCATAGTCTCTCTACGGTGGTTTTTCTCTTCTACAGGGGAATCCATATGTGTTTCACATGCAATAGTTGTAATTAAAAGAAACACAATTTTTAGTGTGAAAAAAAGGTTTATTCAACACTTGAAAGATGATTTTTCTGTTTAGCAGTGTAATAAAATGAATAGTGTATTAAAGACTACCATAGCCTATGCTTTTATAAGGTTATGCATCTCCCTCAGAGTTCTGCAGGTCAAGAACATCATTCCTCTCAGGTATATGTACCTTTGTGTATGCAAGGCACAAGGGGGTCGAGTTCACACAAGCTGCGGCTCGCAGCAGGGGGTCTGGTGTGTCCCTAGTCTCTGTTTCAGGTGCGAATTGCGAATCTAGTCCAAATTTTTGCTTGAATTCGGACCTAAAACAGGACCCTTTTGCAGAGTGGTCTGTGGCCACAATGGAGCTGTGTGAACCAGCTCCAATGAGAGTCAGTCAGTCTCCTGTCATGCGAATTGGATGCGGTGAAACCCGCATCCAATTTGCATAAGTCTGAACACAGCCTGCATGTAAATGCTAATATTGGTCCAGATAAATGTATGCTATGTTCAATGTTCACTACAACAAAATGTATGTATGCATTCACAATAAATGGCTGTAGTATAGTTGGTGTTACAGTAGCTTGGTTCAATACAGTAATCCATGATGACTGTCAGAGTACTTTGCCTGGCCTCTTGTTTTTGTGTGGCTTCCAAAGCCAACACTTTTCTTTATAGTTTAGGATAGAGTACGGATTGGTTATGACCTCTCATTTAGATCTATTTTGTTGTGTGCTTCCCATGAGAGAAACGTCCCTTTACTTTATATCCCATCATTCATAGACAGTTGTCACCAGGACAAGATCGGAAGATTTCCCTTTACCTATTCCTGTGACAACTCATTGTTTTTTATATCACTTTTTGTCATCAGGACCAAAAAATAGAGTGCATTTTCCCAGCAGGGACACACACAATGAAAACGTGACAGGGGTTCTAACCATTATACAGTCTATCCAAAACAAACAAAAGTTTTGAGTTTGTATACACTTTAAATTGGTTTTCACTACATGTGCCAAGAGCATTTAAAGCTGAATTAAAGAAAGATTATTTTCGAGAAAATATTAATGAGATAATCCTCACAAATGTATTCAAATGTTATCAAGACCATTCACCATTCTGCACAAAATATGCTTTTTTTAAAAAGTTTTTATAGCACATAAATTAGACATCGAAACACTCTTAAAGCGACAATGACATAAGCCATGGCTCAAGTATTCTACAATGGAAGGTTAAATTAATATAACAAAATTACTAGAATTGTCCAAAGTCATATTTCCCATGACTTACCAATATATATTTCTATCTGGAGAAGTTCTAAGAACGTTTACCAAAAATTACACATAAAAATAGCCTGCAATTACTTTTCTGCTTCGTGCCTGTAAATCCAGGAATTGACTGTGTTGGGTCTATATAGGATAAAAAGTGCACATAGATGAGTAAAATGTAAAAGCAGGAATTTTAAAACGTTGGTAAATTCTGTACATAGTTTAAATGCAAACAAAACATGGCACCAGGGATGAAAGGGCCATCACAATTCAAAAGATGTTCTAGGACACCATACCGTGACATAGTACAGTAAATTATCTCTTTGCTATGAAAACTTTTGACTGTGCTGTATGATTCCTTCAAAATGCAAATACTGGCTAAAACTCAAATCAAAATGCCAAAAGTCTTATTTCATTACTCTTCCATCAATCCCACTGAACATAAAAAAATAAAAGTAAACACAACCCGCAGAATCGGGTACATGTATTTCCCTAATACCCAACATGTGGGAAAGTGTTAATGCAGTTCAACATTAACCATGTTCCTTAAGGATTTTTTAACAATAAAAAAGCTTAAGAAATGGATCTGGACTTATAGTCATGACTCCTGATGCCAGGGCATCACCTCTTATAAATGTCCTCCAACCACTTCTCATCATCTTGATTATCCTCCTCGTCTATTATTGACTCCATTGTTTCCATAGGGACAGGAAATGGGACTAACTTATCTTGACTAGGCAGTTTCTTCACTTGAGATTTAAGTCCAAACTTGCGTTTGAGCAAATGGAATTGTTCTTTGACATAGTAGTAAAATTCATATTCATATTTCATCCGCTGGTAGAGAACTTGTAGGGCGTTGGGAGAAGGGAATGTTTTTTTTACTGTGACTGTCAGATTTCCAAGTTTTCTGTGTTCTGCAGTGTAAAAAGTGGCAGAATAAAGGAACTGAATGTAATATAAAACAATACAAATAATATAACCAGAATACCAAAATTGTACTAGATAGATATTATAGTCCACAAAATTAAACAACAGCATACAATATAAGTACATTATCCTTCTTTAAAATCTTGCTAAGGATCAAATATACAGAACCCCAGTGTGTAGACACAGATTGTCTAAATTACTAAATTGAAAATTACTGTAAGTTGAGTGCAGTACACAATCAGGTAAACAAAGAATTACATCTCATTTTGTGGTGTTTCCTCTTTTCCACTTGGTCTGTATTTGACCATTGCTTCAGAGTTTCCTAGTAGCTTAGCACCAAGTAAACAAACTCCCTGGCTTTGTAACTACATCTGCAACTTAACGGGAAGGTTTATTGGTTTTCAACATCATTTTTTTTTTACATTTTGGTCAGCAGGGGAAATGCTCAGCTGCTTTTTACATTTTCCATTTTCTTTCTGCCGTCTGTTTTCAGGGTTCAAGGGCTAAAACTGAAATGTACACACCTATGTTCACAAATAAAACAGTACATCTCTTAGTGGATGGCTCTGTCTCAATCTTCTATGGGAGACAGTGTGCCTGAAAGGGAAGTAACTGTACCATGCTCTTTTTCTTTAGTAACACATTATCTTTTTTGCTGCCAGGCCCTGCGCTCCACTTTTAAACTTAGCTGGCCGGACCATTTTTGCAATTTTTCCATTGCTTTTTTTATTTTGCCCATACAGCTTTCAGAGTTTGTAAAAGGCCCCCAAACCATATATTTTCTGAAAGCACATGACCAGTAGAATAAAAAAAGGTGCTACTTATTTTTAGGGCACAATATTTGCACAAATGTTTAACAAATCAATATTTTAGCTAAAAATACAATAAAATCATTATTAGCAGATAAAAACAGCAAATTTTACAAAACTCCTAATAAATATAAAAGCTAACCTGTATTGAGTTAATAAATAACAAATATTTATCAATTTTAAATTGTGCCTTTTTGCGAAATGGTGAAAATTGAACATACCCAAAAATGTAAATATCCAAATTTCTCTAAAAATCTATAGGATTTCATTGTTCACTTACAGCTTTCAGAGTTTGTTAAATACCCCCCAAACCATATATTTTCTTAAAGCACATGACCTGTAGAATAAAAAGAAGGTGCTACTGATTTTAATGCTCTGCGATATTTGCGCAAATGTTTATCATAACAATATATTTGCTAAAAATACACTAAAATCATTATTAGCAGATAAAAACATAGCACATTTTACAAAATTCCTACTAAATATAAAAGCATAACCTGTATTGAGTTAATAAATAACAAACATTTGTAATTTTTAAATTACGCCTTTTTGCAAAATGGTGAAAATTGAATGTACTCAAAAATGTAAATAACCAATTTTCTCAGAAAATCGGAAGGTTTACATTTTTGCCTTACAGCTTTTAGAGTTTGTAAAAGACCCACCAAACCATATATTTTCTGAAAGCATAGGACCAGTAGAATAAAAGGAAGGTGCTACTGGTTTTTAAGGCCCCAAGATATTTGCGCAAATGTTTACCAAAACTATATTTTTGCTAAATATACACTAAAATTATTATTAGCAGATACAAACAGCAAATTTTACAAAATGCCTGCTAAATTACTACTAAATATAAAAGCTTAACCTGTATTGAGTTAATAAATAACAAATATTTGTAAATTTCAGATTGCACCTTCTTGCAAAATGGTGAAAATTGAACATACACAAAACTATAAATAACCAAATTTCTCCAAAAATCTGGAGGGCCTCATTTTTCATTTACAGCTTTCAGAGTTTGTAAAAGACACCCCAAGCTAAACATTTTCTGCAAGCATAGGACCAGTAAAATAAAAGGAAGTTGCTACTAATTTTTAAGGCTCCGCAATATTTGCGCAAATGTTTACCAAAACGATATTTTCCCTAAAAATGCACTAAAATCATTATTAGCAGATACAAACAAAGCAAATTTTACAAAAATCCTGCTAAGTTCCTTCTAAATATAAAAGCTTAACCTGTATTGAGTTATTAAATAACAAATTTGTAAATTTTAAATTGCGCCTTTTTGAGAAATGGTGTAAATCAGACGTACATAAAAATTTTCTCTCAAGGTCTGGAGGTTTTCATTTTTCACTTACAGCTTTCAGAGTTTGTAAAAGACCCACCCAAAACCAAATATTTTCTGAAAGCACATGGCCAGTAGAATAAAAAAGGTGCTACCGATTTTTAGGGCACCGCAATATTTGTGCAAATGTTTATCAAAACAATATTTTAGCTACAAATACACTAAAATCATTATTAGTGGATTTATACATGGCAAAATTTACAAAATTAATGCAAAATTCCTACTAAATATAAAAGGTTAAACTATATTGAGTTAATAAATAACAAATATTTGTAAATGTTTAATTGCGCACCATACATTTTCTCAAAACACATGACCTGTAGAATAAAAAAAGTTCTTATTTTTTGGGCTCCGCAATAACTACGCAAATGTTCATCAAATCACTATTTTCACAAAAAATACACTAAAATCATTATTAGTGCACACAAACACAACATAACTTACAAAATTCCTACTAAATTGCTACTAAAGCATCGTTCACATGTGGCTTACTAAAAAGTGTACACCCATGGAGAGCCATGTTGTGGGACGCACAGGTCCCCGTGCAGGCGCAGTCCTATTTATGTCAATTGGGATGCAACAGCTGCACAGGCATAAATAATGATATTTGAAGCGCTTCACAATGTGCATAAAAATGAATATATATGAATAAATATAAATACTCAAATAAACCCAGCGGTGAGTAAAAATTCCTAAAAAATCAAGCAATCAAAATAGTGTAGAATTATAAAAAATTTGTGACACCAAATGTGTAAAAAAATCCACATAAAAATAAATATATAGGGATGTATTCAGAAGGTTCAATTATACAAGTGTAGAATCCGATTGGTATAGAGCTTTGATCCAGTCCCACTAGCAAAGCTGTTTAAAAACACTTGCTTAATTAAGGTGCTCATTGACCTTTATAGTAACAATGTTTCTTTTGCTTCTGTTCACAACCAATGTGAGAATCATAAAACAGATCTCATTTGACAGGCAGATAAGAGAAAAAAACAATCATTGTGCAATAGTTAGGATACCAAGGTACACAGGCAAACTTCAATCCACTCACGTGTGCCTTATAATGATAAGGCATATGCAGGTTTTACTATAGCAGTCAGCCGCCTTAGACAGGAGCAGATTCACTGCAGTACACTGAGTGATACTGCTGATCTGCACAGAGCGTCCTTGGCTCCTCCCACACGTTACATCACAGTCACGTGACTTTTTCAAGGATAATACAAGCTCTGACGGACTCAGCTTTATAGCACAACAGCAGAGTGCTGGCCATGGCTACAGCATGAGTTAATCACATCCTGCTTCCTGCATAGACTTCAATCCTGTTAAAACCTACTTTTATTAGACATGTAATTCATATGAATATCGTTGGTTTATCAAAACCACGATTCCATGTGTAAAAAACGCAGTGTGTAAAGAGTAAAAAAATTTATATATATTGATATCTCTAATCACGTTTACTTCTTAAACTCCCTCCAGTGGTCACAATTGGTATAACATCTCACAGAGGGAATGTATAGCAAAGCATTGTCTCTAATGGTTTTGATAATTGACCAGTGCCCCATAATATCACAAAAATGGGGTATCCACATGCTATGCTCATAAATGTATGGAAAACGGAGTAAACAAGATGACATGATATATATATATATATATATATATATATATATATATATATATATATATATATATATATATATATATATATAAAACATATATATATAAAATTAAAATAAGATATGATATAAGAAAATAATATTAAAATGTAAAATTAAAATCTAAAATTCCATGATAGAATATTGCAAAAATGGATGATGACCATTATTTATATGCTAGAACTGAACCAAATATTGCCACTCAGAAAAAACTGGTATTGGGCAAATAATGAGAATCTTGGACCAAAAATAAAAAATAAAAAATATAAAAAAAATATAAAAAATAAAAATAAAATATATACCATAAAAATATATATATAAATCTGAAAAACCTCTAAAAATCAGAAATAAAACAATTCAGGTCGAATTCAATGTTCAAACCATGGGGTTCTAATGTACCCATCTGGAATATCCATTTGGATTCATTCTTGCTGAGTTCCCTCACTTTATGGGAACCCCTCCAATGAGCCTTATACTTTTGAATAGCCCAGAATTGGAGACCCCTAGGGTCTCTGTTATGATACCTATCAAAATGTTTTGAAACACTGTGTTTTGGATAGCCTTTTCTAATGTTCTGGATATGCTCTCTTATTCTCTTCCACATTGGTCGTTTCGTTCTGCCAATGTATTGGAGGGAGCAGGAGCACTGTAAAGCATATACCACCCCCTCAGTCCTGCAAGATATAAAATCCTTTATTTCAAATTCTTGTCCAGTATTTGTTGAAGAAAATTTCTGACATTTGTATCCATTTTGATTAGTATTTATGCAGGCATAACACCTTTTACAGGGATAGAATCCTTTACCCTGAAAAAAGGTTAAATCAGTTATTCTCTTGGGTGGGTTGGGTACATTTTTAGCTATGATGTCCCTTAGAGTTGGAGCTCGTCTATAAATGAATCTCGGTTTTTCTGGGAGTATATTTGCCAGAGTAGTATCAGTTTTTAAAATAGACCAATGTCTTTTTATAATCCTCTCCATCCTCCTGTGTTGTACACTGAAGTCCATTATCAGAGGTATGTCATCTGTTTTGTCATTTACCTTGGATCAGCGCTTCTCTTGAGGTTTGATTGACTTCTGTTATTTTTTCTTCTATAAAACATTTATTGTACCCTTTTTCTTCAAACCTCTTGCCTATCCACTGAGCTTGTTTAAGATAGTCATTATTTTCTGAACAATTTCTCCGTAAGCGAATAAACTGGCCCTTCGGGATGTTGATTAACCATGGCTCATAGTGGCAACTCGTTACTGGTATATAGCTGTTCCTTTCCACCGGTTTGAAGAAAGTTTTTGTGCTGATGATATTGGCTGTTAGTTCTATTTCAAGATCAAGGAACTGGATTTTAGTCTCACTAATTTGATGTTCAAGTTTAATATTTTTTTGGTTCATATTCAAACGTTGGAAAAAGGATCTTAAACTCAGTTCATCACCCTTCCAAATAAAAATACAATCGTCTATGAATCTTTTATATAGAACCAGTTCCTTTGGAGTATTTAAAAAGATGGCATCCTCCTCCCATTTTGCCATGAATATGTTGGCTACACTTGGGGCATATTTAGCTCCCATCCCAATACCCGTTAGTTGTCGAAAATAATTATTATTATACCAGAAGTAGTTATGTTGAATACCAAAGGCCAGGCTTCTAAGAAGAAATCTTTTCTGTTTAGAAATGAGATGGCTGAATGAATCCATAGCCCATTTAGATGCTTCTATTGCATCGCTATGTTCAATTATTGTGTACAGTGAAGCAACATCAGCAGTTGCTAACAGATATCTTCCATTAGGGTCCAGGGTCAGAGATTTTAATATTTGTAATAAATGTTTGGTATCACGTAGATAAGCTTTAGTGTTAGGTACTAGGGGTTGCAAGAATTTGTCCACATATTCCTCTAGTCTTGCATTGATCGATTGAATCCCATTAATGATGGGTCTTCCTGGTGGTGCCTCAGCATTCTTATGGATCTTCGGGATGGTGTAAATGATTGGAACTCTACATGTATCCGGTACTAAATATCTAGATTCTTTTTTGGATAGAATATTTTTGTTGATTCCTTTTTGAATCAAAGAGGACAGATCTCGTTTGTATTCTGTAGTGGGATTGCTACTGAGTTTCAGATATGTGTTATTATCGTTAAGTTGTCCCATCAGTTCCTGGTGGTAGTATTCCTTGGTTAGTACTACAATGGCGCCCCCTTTGTCGGCCGGTCTAATTATAATATCTTTATTTGCTTCCAATTGTTTTATACCTTGTTGTATATGCTGGGATTCCGAGATTCTACTGAACTTGAGTTGTTCCAGGTCTTTGATCACCATTTTTTTAAACACCTCAATATGTTCATTATTTGTAGAGGGTGGGTTGAATAGTGACTTATTTCTTAAATCACTATGCTGTACTCCTCTGCCAAGTTCCACTCCTTTGTTCAATGTAGATGGTGGTCTGGATAATAAGTATTTCTTGATATTCAATTTCCTAGTGTATTTTTGTATGTCAATATACATCTGGAATTTGTCCAAATTCTTTTTTGGTGCATATTTAAGGCCTTTGTCCAGTGTGATTAATTCTGCTCGTGTGAGCTCTTTGCCGCTGAGGTTGTAGATGCCTTCCCCTAGTACTCTCTTTTTCTTTTGGGTTTGCCATCCTGCTCTGCATCCCCTTTTATGGTGTTTGGACTTCTTTCTCTGTTTGTATATTCCTGTAAGGGTGGGGGATCTTCGTTTCTGCGGAAATCTAAAAAAGATCTTGACTATTCTTCCTCTATGTAATTTCTAAGAGGCTCGTATCTATTGGTGGTAGGCAATGGGCTCCTCCTATCAGCATATCTGTATTGGTCGTATTCTCTGGTCCCATTCCTATTACCATTGAACTGGTGGTCTCGAGATTCACCATTGCTCTATTGATAGTCCCTATGATCTCTCTTATCCTGATCATACCGATAATCCCTTGGCTGATCCCTATGAGGTTGTTGGTAGGAGTTTCTGGGGTCATTTCTGGAATTATATTGATTTTCTCTTGGTTCAGTTCTAGTTGAATGTTGATAGTATCCTTGTTCCCCATACCTGGGGTACCTGCCATTTTCCACCTGATCATATTGCGATTCATTACCTGATTGATGCGATCTTGATTGATTGTAGGGTGGATAGTGGGGTTTGTTAGGTCTTTTATTGGCATTATTTTTCCAATAAGGTCTTCTTGGTGATTTATTTTTTGTTTTGTTCCTCCACCAAGGTTTTGGGGTTCTTGATCCATTGTCATCTCTCAGTGTGTTACTTTGTTCCCATTGTTTCTGTTGGTTATATCTTGGGGTTTCTGGTGTCCTGGATCTCCTTTCAGGAGTCCTATAATATGTATTTCTCCTGGGGCTAACTATCCTCACCTCTCTAGCTGGTGATGAGGCTATAGATCCAGTTTTACCTTGTTTGGCATTGATTTGCCAATTGAAAACCTGTTCTAACTGATAATCATTGGTATCTCTGAGGTATTTTCTCTTTTTCCTTTGTTTCAATTCAACATCTTTCTGTTCTAACACTTTATTCACTTGTTGAGTTAGTGATGAAAAAGGTGCTGTCTCTTTAAAAGGGTCCAGTATGGTTTTGCATTCAGCAATTTGCTGGTTAATCATGTTTAATTGACTTTGTTTCCTTTTTAAGGCAAAATGTACTAGATCCAGACCTTTATCGTTAAAAAATGTATACCACTCATTGGTTGCGTCTTGATCTGTCAAACCATCACAGATAGGTACATCCCATCTCAATCTTCTCGGGACAATTTTATCTTTAATGTATTGTTCATGAGCAGCTATGTCCCACCATAGGCTCACCTCTTTTTCCATTAGGTGGCCGAATTTCCTGAAATTGGTGTCTAAATCACCCTTATCGGTGCTAGGTGCAGTGGAAAAAACATTTTCCAAATTAATTGTGCGTTTTTCAATAAAATCAAAAATATCCATCACTGCAGCTATATGTGAAAAAACTGAAAAATAAGTGAAAAAGAATATATAAAACACAAAGCGCTGTGATGCTAAATAGCTGATAATTACACAGAAAACCAAGTGAGGCTGCTATCAAAAAAGAGTGTTTTCAGAGTCACTTAAAAAGAATAAATAATGATATTTGAAGCGCTTCACAATGTGCATAAAAATGAATATATATGAATAAATATAAATACTCAAATCATCACTAACTCAACAACTGAATAAAGTGTTAGAACAGAAAGATGTTGAATTGAAACAAAGGAAAAAGAGAAAATACCTCAGAGATACCAATGATTATCAGTTAGAACAGGTTTTCAATTGGCAAATCAATGCCAAACAAGGTAAAACTGGGTCTATAGCCTCATCACCAGATAGAGAGGTGAGGATAGTTAGCCCCAGGAGAAATACATATTGTAGGACTCCTGAAAGGAGATCCAGGACACCAGAAACCCCAAGATATAACCAACAGAAACAATGGGAACAAAGTAACACACTGAGAGATGACAATGGATCAAGAACACCAAAACCTTGGTGGAGGAACAAAACAAAAAATAAATCACCAAGAAGACCTTATTGGAAAAATAATGCCAATAAAAGACCTAACAAACCCCACTATCCACCCTACAATCAATCAAGATCGCATCAATCAGGTAATGAATCGCAATATGATCAGGTAGAAAATGGCAGGTACCCCAGGTATGGGGAACAAGGATACTATCAACATTCAACTAGAACTGAACCAAGAGAAAATCAATATAATTCCAGAAATGACCCCAGAAACTCCTACCAACAACCTCATAGGGATCAGCCAAGGGATTATCGGTATGATCAGGATAAGAGAGATCATAGGGACTATCAACAGAGCAATGGTGAATCTCGAGACCACCAGTTCAATGGTAATAGGAATGGGACCAGAGAATACGACCAATACAGATATGCTGATAGGAGGAGCCCATTGTCTACCACCAATAGATACGAGCCTCTTAGAAATTACATAGAGGAAGAACAGTCAAGATCTTTTTTAGATTTCCGCAGAAACGAAGATCCCCCACCCCTACAGGAATATACAAACAGAGAAAGAAGTCCAAACACCATAAAAGGGAATGCAGAGCAGGATGGCAAACCCAAAAGAAAAAGAGAGTACTAGGGGAAGGCATCTACAACCTCAGCGGCAAAGAGCTCACACGAGCAGAATTAATCACACTGGACAAAGGCCTTAAATATGCACCAAAAAAGAATTTGGACAAATTCCAGATGTATATTGACATACAAAAATACACTAGGAAATTGAATATCAAGAAATACTTATTATCCAGACCACCATCTACATTGAACAAAGGAGTGGAACTTGGCAGAGGAGTACAGCATAGTGATTTAAGAAATAAGTCACTAGTCAACCCACCCCCTACAAATAATGAACATATTGAGGTGTTTAAAAAAATGGTGATCAAAGACCTGGAACAACTCAAGTTCAATAGAATCTCGGAATCCCAGCATATACAACAAGGTATAAAACAATTGGAAGCAAATAAAGATATTATAATTAGACCGGCCGACAAAGGGGGCGCCATTGTAGTACTAACCAAGGAATACTACCACCAGGAACTGATGGGACAACTTAACGATAATAACACATATCTGAAACTCAGTAGCAATCCCACTACAGAATACAAACGAGATCTGTCCTCTTTGATTCAAAAAGGAATCAACAAAAATATTCTATCCAAAAAAGAATCTAGATATTTAGTACCGGATACATGTAGAGTTCCAATCATTTACACCATCCCGAAGATCCATAAGAATGCTGAGGCACCACCAGGAAGACCCATCATTAATGGGATTCAATCGATCAATGCAAGACTAGGGGAATATGTGGACAAATTCTTGCAACCCCTAGTACCTAACACTAAAGCTTATCTACGTGATACCAAACATTTATTACAAATATTAAAATCTCTGACCCTGGACCCTAATGGAAGATATCTGTTAGCAACTGCTGATGTTGCTTCACTGTACACAATAATTGAACATAGCGATGCAATAGAAGCATCTAAATGGGCTATGGATTCATTCAGCCATCTCATTTCTAAACAGAAGAGATTTCTTCTTAGAAGCCTGGCCTTTGGTATTCAACATAACTACTTCTGGTATAATAATAATTATTTTCGACAGCTAACGGGTATTGGGATGGGAGCTAAATATGCCCCAAGTGTAGCCAACATATTCATGGCAAAATGGGAGGAGGATGCCATCTTTTTAAATACTCCAAAGGAACTGGTTCTATATAAAAGATTCATAGACGATTGTATTTTTATTTGGAAGGGTGATGAACTGAGTTTAAGATCCTTTTTCCAACGTTTGAATATGAACCAAAAAAATATTAAACTTGAACATCAAATTAGTGAGACTAAAATCCAGTTCCTTGATCTTGAAATAGAACTAACAGCCAATATCATCAGCACAAAAACTTTCTTCAAACCGGTGGAAAGGAACAGCTATATACCAGTAACGAGTTGCCACTATGAGCCATGGTTAATCAACATCCCGAAGGGCCAGTTTATTCGCTTACGGAGAAATTGTTCAGAAAATAATGACTATCTTAAACAAGCTCAGTGGATAGGCAAGAGGTTTGAAGAAAAAGGGTACAATAAATGTTTTATAGAAGAAAAAATAACAGAAGTCAATCAAACCTCAAGAGAAGCGCTGATCCAAGGTAAATGACAAAACAGATGACATACCTCTGATAATGGACTTCAGTGTACAACACAGGAGGATGGAGAGGATTATAAAAAGACATTGGTCTATTTTAAAAACTGATACTACTCTGGCAAATATACTCCCAGAAAAACCGAGATTCATTTATAGACGAGCTCCAACTCTAAGGGACATCATAGCTAAAAATGTACCCAACCCACCCAAGAGAATAACTGATTTAACCTTTTTTCAGGGTAAAGGATTCTATCCCTGTAAAAGGTGTTATGCCTGCATAAATACTAATCAAAATGGATACAAATGTCAGAAATTTTCTTCAACAAATACTGGACAAGAATTTGAAATAAAGGATTTTATATCTTGCAGGACTGAGGGGGTGGTATATGCTTTACAGTGCTCCTGCTCCCTCCAATACATTGGCAGAACGAAACGACCAATGTGGAAGAGAATAAGAGAGCATATCCAGAACATTAGAAAAGGCTATCCAAAACACAGTGTTTCAAAACATTTTGATAGGTATCATAACAGAGACCCTAGGGGTCTCCAATTCTGGGCTATTCAAAAGTATAAGGCTCATTGGAGGGGTTCCCATAAAGTGAGGGAACTCAGCAAGAATGAATCCAAATAGATATTCCAGATGGGTACATTAGAACCCCATGGTTTGAACATTGAATTCGACCTGAATTGTTTTATTTCTGATTTTTAGAGGTTTTTCAGATTTATATATATATTTTTATGGTATATATTTTATTTTTATTTTTTATATTTTTTTTATATTTTTTATTTTTGGTCCAAGATTCTCATTATTTGCCCAATACCAGTTTTTTCTGAGTGGCAATATTTGGTTCAGTTCTAGCATATAAATAATGGTCATCATCCATTTTTGCAATACTCTATCATGGAATTTTAGATTTTAATTTTACATTTTAATATTATTTTCTTATATCATATCTTATTTTAATTTTATATATATATGTTTTATATATATATATATATATATATATATATATATATATATATCATTTCATCTTGTTTACTCCGTTTTCCATACATTTATGAGCATAGCATGTGGATACCCCATTTTTGTGATATTATGGGGCACTGGTCAATTATCAAAACCATTAGAGACAATGCTTTGCTATACATTCCCTCTGTGAGATGTTATACCAATTGTGACCACTGGAGGGAGTTTAAGAAGTAAACGTGATTAGAGATATCAATATATATAAATTTTTTTACTCTTTACACACTGCGTTTTTTACACATGGAATCGTGGTTTTGATAAACCAACGATATTCATATGAATTACATGTCTAATAAAAGTAGGTTTTAACAGGATTGAAATCTATGCAGGAAGCAGGATGATGATTAACTCATGCTGTAGCCATGGCAACCACTCTGCTGTTGTGCTATAAAGCTGAGTCCGTCAGAGCTTGTATTATCCTTGAAAAAGTCACGTGACTGTGATGTAACGCGTGGGAGGAGCCAAGGACGCTCTGTGCAGATCAGCAGTATCACTCAGTGTTCTGCAGTGAATCTGCTCCTGTCTAAGGCGGCTGACTGCTATAGTAAAACCTGCATATGCCTTATCATTATAAGGCACACGTGAGTGGATTGAAGTTTGCCTGTGTACCTTGGTATCCTAACTATTGCACAATGATTGTTTTTTTCTCTTATCTGCCTGTCAAATGAGATCTGTTTTATGATTCTCACATTGGTTGTGAACAGAAGCAAAAGAAACATTGTTACTATAAAGGTCAATGAGCACCTTAATTAAGCAAGTGTTTTTAAACAGCTTTGCTAGTGGGACTGGATCAAAGCTCTATACCAATCGGATTCTACACTTGTATAATTGAACCTTCTGAATACATCCCTATATATTTATTTTTATGTGGATTTTTTATGTGGATTTTTTTACACATTTGGTGTCACTAATTTTTTATAATTTTATACTATTTTGATTGCTTGATTTTTTAGGAATTTTTACTCACCGCTGGGTTTATTTGAGTATTTATATTTATTCATATATATTCATTTTTATGCACATTGTGAAGCGCTTCAAATATCATTATTTATTCTTTTTAAGTGACTCTGAAAACACTCTTTTTTGATAGCAGCCTCACTTGGTTTTCTGTGTAATTATCAGCTATTTAGCATCACAGCGCTTTGTGTTTTATATATTCTTTTTCAGCTGCACAGGCATAGCCGCTGCTCTCAATCTGACATCTGTGTGGGTGCATGCCCCCGAACGCAGACAGTGTGAGCTCAGGGACATGAACCCGGACCTACATGGATGTCAAATTGGGAGCAATGGCTCTGTTCGTGAGGTTGCTACATCCCAAATTACATCAATGGAACTGCTTGCACAGGGATGCACAGAACACCTGGTACAGGTAAGCACTGCCTTGCAGGGGTATACACTGTGTATGCCCTGTGTGAACAAGGCCTTAAGCCCCTTTCACACAAGCAGACCGATCGGGTCTGCCTGTCCGCTTTTCAGGCGGGCAACCCTTTGTTCTTTATAGAGAGGCTGATGTAAATGGACATGTGTCTGTTTACACCAGCCTGCATCCGATCCAATCCAGGCCACTTAAAACAGATGGATGGGGATCTCATTCCCCATCCGTCTAGCAGATCAGATTGGATGAGAATCGGATAGAAATGGGCAGGCGGTCCGTTTCCATTCGACCGCCCCATAGAGAACAGGGGGCTTTGTCCGTGTCTACTCTGCATCAGCGGAGTGGACACAGGCCTGTCATCCGCCTGCTCAGTGGGGATCAGTGGACAGATCCCCCGCTAAGCCGGCGGATCTGCTTGACGGTGTCCGCTCCATGTGAAAGGGTCCTTACTATTTTATTTTTATTTTTTTTTATTTTTTCATTTTTTTATATTTATATTTTTTAATATTTTGTATTTTCTTTTAGTCTTTGAGGATATATCATAGGTTTAAACAGACCCAATATCTATTTTTTGAAACAGAGAAAGGGACTGAAGACAAAAGAGTACCTAATCACGTGCAAGGAAAATAAAAAAAACAGCATTTTTGCTTGCACATGATTGGATGATGGAACCCAGCAGAGTTTCTGCTCATTTACTAAGCTGTGGAGCAACTGCACCTGCAAAGTGCAATTGCACTTTGTAAAGTGCACATTCTTTTTGCCTTTAGTAAATCACCCTGAGTGAATCCTATCAGCAACAAAGCCTGTATCGAGTGATATCGGACAATGACTGACAGTGGCTCGGATCTACCATCGAATCGTATGTTTGTGGATGGGATAACAAGC
The DNA here is from genome assembly GCF_042186555.1 of Aquarana catesbeiana. Classification (NCBI taxonomy): domain Eukaryota; kingdom Metazoa; phylum Chordata; class Amphibia; order Anura; family Ranidae; genus Aquarana; species Aquarana catesbeiana. The sequence continues at coordinate 439,580,391 of NC_133327.1, read as the reverse complement.
AAGGCAGAGGGAACCTGCCAATCTACTATGCCTGTGTCGAATACTCGGAGGCAGCTAAGTACGAAAGGGATGCAGGATAGGAAACATAATGAATCGTAACATTGGGGGTTATTTACGAAAGGCAAATCCACTTTGCACTACAAGTGCATTTGAAAATGCACTGAAAGTGTACTTGAAAGTGCAGTCGCTGTAGATCTGAGGGGGACATGCAAGAAAATAAAAAAACTGCATTTTAGCTTGTACATGATTGGATGATAAAATCAGCAGAGCTTCCCCTCATTTCAGATCTTCCCCTCAGATCTACAGCAACTGCACTTCCAAGTGCATTTGCAGTGCACTTGTAGTGTAGAGTGGATTTGCCTTTAGTAAATCAACCCCACTGTCTATGGGGTTGCTGTCTCATCCATTGGGAGATGAGCATGTATTGTTTGCATGGGTTCTGTGGCGGATTGAGGTGGTAATTATACCCACCTGGTGCCCTGTCTGCACTTTGATAAGCCTGGGGGGCTGGGGGCTGGTATGTGTTCATACAGTGTCATACACTCTGCAACCAATTCGTATCAGATTCATTTCATACATCTTACTACCGATTCATATCGGAGTCATTTCATAAATTTTACAACTGATTTGCATTTGAGTCATTTCTCTTTACAACCGATTCTTATTGGATACATTACATATTTTCTATAATCCAATTCGAACCCAGTCGCATTGGCGGCACAATGGTTCGCATCGGATCCATAGCACATGCCGATTAGTGTCGATTCATGACGCTTACCCTGTTACGGATGCACTGCACACACCAATTTGTATCGGTTCACACCCAACTCTACAACCGATTTGTATCGATCATGTCTTTATTCATATTATTTACCCTACCACCGATTCGTATCGTTTACACTGCATACCTACAACAGTCCGATTTGAACCTAGTAGCATCAACGGCACAAAGATTCGTATTGGACGCACCACACACCGGTTCATCTTGCAATCATGCAAGCACATACACAGCTAATGCAATCTTTTTACAGTCACCATAAAAACACATCTCTAGGGACACAAGCCCCTTGCAATCATTGCAAGCACGCGGCTAAACATAACTACTTGCAGTAGCTGCAAGCACGCATTCAAGCACAGCCTCTTGAGATCGCCACAAGCACAGCCTCTTGCAGTCGCTGCAAGCACGTATCCAAACACAACCTCTTGCAATCATGGCAAACACGCACCCTAAACACTGCCCCTTGCAACCGCTGCAAGCACGCATTCAGGCACAGCCCCTTGCAATTGCCGCAAGCACGCATCCAAACATAACTTCTTACAATCATTGCAAACTAGCATACAGACACACAAACACAGCCTCTTGCAATCGCTGCAAAACACGATTCCAAGCATAAGTTCTTTGGGTTCTTTTTTACCTCTCTCACCAAGGTTCTTCTCCCCCGATAACTCAGTTTGGCCGGACAGCCAGCTCTAGGAAGGGTTCTGGTCGTCCCAAACGTCTTCCATTTAAGGATTATGGAGGCCACTGTGCTCTTAGGAACCTTAAGTGCAGCAGAAATTTTTTTGTAACCTTGGCCTGATCTGTGCCTTGCCACAATTCTGTCTCTGAGCTCTTCAGGCAGTTCCTTTGACCTCATGATTCTCATTTGCTCTGACATGCACTGTGAGCTGTAAGGTCTTATATAGGCAGGTGTAAATAAATATATGAGTGTCACAGCAAAGAGTCTGAATACATAGGACCATGTTATATTTCAGTTTTTATTTTTTAATAAATCTGAAAGAATGTCAACAATTCTGTTTTTCTGTCAATATGGGGTGCTGTGTGTACATTAATGAGGAAAAAAAAGAACTTAAGTGATTTGAACAAATGGCTGCAATATAACAAAGAGTGAAACATTTAAGGGGGTCTGAATACTTTCCGTCTCCACTGTACATATATATATATATATATATATATATATATATATATACACACATACACATACATATAGGGATTGGGTCATGTCAGGCATAAATTTATATATATATATATATATATATATATATATATATATATATATATATATGTCACACTTATGTCACCCTCACCTCAGGTTTTCCGGTCAACCGAGTTTGATCCTTACCAGAACCTCGCTACTAGGGCATCAATCAGGTGTGTAGTTCACGGGGCCCCTCTGTCATATTATCTTGCAGCACCCTCGACTTGTTGATTGGGCCTTAGTTAGACCCCTTTCACACCAAGGCGTTTTTGCAGCGTTTTAGCGCTAAAAATAACGCTATTGAAACGCTCATAAAACGCTCCCCATGCATCTCAATGGACCCTTTCATACTGAGGCGTTGCGCTGGCAGGGCGTTGAGAAAAGTCCTGCAAGCAGCATCTTTGGAGCAGCTTTTGGGCGTTGAAAAAAGCACTTCAAAACGCCCCTCTCCATTGAAATGAATTGCAAACGTTGTAAAAACGCCTGAATAAAGCCTATAATCCACCCTGAGCTGTAGAAAAGTCACATAATCTCACAAAAAGGTAAACATGCAAGCAGAAATGAGAGCATCTACAACAGGACTGAAATTGTGGGAAGGTCAGAATGATTAAACAGACCATCAAAGTGCCAAAAAGCAAAATTAAGGTGCCAAAAAAAGAATTAATCCCAGAAAAATGAAGATTTGAAGTAAAAGACACTGCTTGTTACTTTACAAGACACTGCTTGTACTGGTTCTGAGACTAGTGGGAGCGGGATTAGGGTTGGGATTAGGGATTTGGGACTAGTGGGAGAGGGGTTAGGGTTCTGGTTTTGGGACTAGTGGAAGTGGGATTAGGGTTAGGGATTTGGAACTAGTGGGAGCGGGATTAGGGTTGGGATTAGGGTTAGGGATTTGGGACTAGTGGGAGTGGGATTAGGGTTGGGATTAGGGACTAGTGGGAGCGGGAATAGGATTAGGGTTCTGGTTTTGGGACTAGTGGGAGCGGAATTAGGGTTGGGATTAGGGATTTGGGACTAGTGGGAGCGGGATTAGGGTTCTGGTTTTGGGACTAGTGGAAGTGGGATTAGGGTTAGGGTTAGGAATTTGGGACTAGTGGGAGCAGGAATTAGGGTTAGGGATTTGGGACTAGTGGGAGCGGGATTAGGGTTAGGGATTTGGGACTAGTGGGAGCAGGATTAGGGTTGGGATTAGGGATTTGGGACTAGTGGGAGCGGGATTAGGATTAGGGTTCTGGGACTAGAGGGAGCGGGATTAGGGTTGGGATTAGGGACTAGTGGGAGCGGGGTTAGAGTTCTGGTTTTGGGACTAGTGGAAGTGGGATTAGGGTTAGGGATTTGGGACTAGTGGGAGCAGGATTAAGGTTAGGGATTTGGGACTAGTGGGAGCAGGATTAGGGTTCTGGTTTTGGGACTAGTGGAAGTGGGATTAGGGATAGGGATTTTGGACTAGTGGGAGTAGGATTAGGGATTTGGGACTAGTGGGCACGGGATTAGGGTTGGGATTAGGGTTCGGGATTTGGGACTAGTGGGAGCGGGATTAGGGTTAGGGATTTGGGACTAGTGGAAGCGGGGTTAGGGTTAGGGATGTGGGAGTGGGATTAGGATAAAGATACTTACGTTGCAATGCTCATCCGAGTATAATTTTGAACTTGTCTGGATGCACTCTCAAATCCTCATATAGCAATGCAAATTGTCCAATTGAGGTGTGCGCTTGGAGGATGGGTTGAACCCAATAGCGACGGTGCTGCCTCTGTTGGTGGATATGCTCCCAGTAAAGTAGCACAAATAACAAAAACAGCTCCATGAACTCCATCTTTTTTATTTACCCTCTTTCACCTCAACGAGATACCAGGAAGTACACAGGAAGTGATGTAGGGAGGTGGGGTTGTTCTTTGACGCCCATGCTTCAATAACGCTTGAAAAACGCTGTTAAAACGCCTGCAGCGTTGCGTTAATTTTACAGCTAACGCCCCTAAAACGATGTAAAAACGCGGTAATAACGCTAAGGCGTTTTAGGGCATATTTGAAGCGCCTTGGTGTGAAAGGGGTCTTACTGTCACATGCATTACACTCCATTTCGAAGGGCGACCCTTCACCTACACAGACAAGGCCGCTAATACGTCGAGCTTGCTGACAGTGCAAGTGTTAGCAGGCCAAGCATACGTCACCAACTAAAGACCGCACCATCCCTAGGTAGGCCATACCAGATGTCAGCTGCTTGCCCCAGTACGCCCTGGGGCTCTGGTCTACAGGTTTGTGCTCAGCAGAGACAGGCATCCAAGCATCGGTTACCTGGCCAGTCACCTCCTGGCTCACCTCGGTTGCCACCCACTCTTGAGTTTTCTACATTTTCAATCTACAGGGTTCTACACAATAGAACACAGTCGGCTCCTCCCTGCGCCTGTCATTTCTTTCCCTGTACTTCTCCTTTTCCTTCTTATCTGAATTTTCTGTGTCCCACTTCGCTCACTATCCTACTGCTATGCCTCCTCTTAACACATGCAACCCCTCAGTTAGTGGGGCGACCCTAACATTCTACCACAGCCCGATTCGAATCCAGTCGCATCGGTAGCTCAACGATTCGCACTGGTTCATTTCATACATTTATTTTATTCCATGTCACACACTCTACAGTCCAGTGCGAGTCCAGTCACATCAATGGCATGATTCAAATCAGTTTCATTTCATTTATTTCATGCCACACTCTACAGTCAAATTCGAGTCCAGTCGCAGCAGCGGCACAACGATTTGTGTAGGTTTTGTTTCATTTATCTAATTTCATGCCACACATGCTATAGTCCAATTCGAGTCCAGTCGCAGCAGCGTTGCAACTATTCTTATCGGTTTCATTTCATTAATATTTATTTTTATGTCACACACTCTACAGTCCGATGCGAGTCCAGTCGCATCAGCAGCACAGCGATCCGTATCAGGTTCCATTTCACTAATTTCACATCCCAATTCGAATCTCGTCGCGGCACAACGGTTCGTATCGGGTGCACTTCACTTCTTCGATTCCTTCCGAGGAATTCTCCCTCATATACGCATCAGTTGACTTAGCCACCCAAGCCATCATTATAATAGATACAGTGCCTGGCTGTCTAGAGCAGACATCTTAGATGCATTCAAACTCCTGCTTATTGAGCCATCCCTCTGGAGGTGGCATGGCACTGAATAGAGGGATTCTTGTTACTTCCCCACCAACTTGACCTTTGGGTCCAAAAGCAGCCTGTAGCTGTTCGATGTGTTCACCCAGTCCCTTACATGGATCCTATCGCACCAGGCCCAGGGTCAGACAGTCATTTATTACCTCAATGATTTTCTGCATATCCAATGAGCCGGCCATATCCCCGGAAGACCTAGACAGGTTAACCACTTAACAACCGGCCCATAGCCAAATGACGGCTACAGGGCGGTTGCTTAACTCTGGGAGGGCGTCCAGGGATGTCCTCCCAGAATTCGGCTCTCGCGCGCCCCCCTAAGGCGCGCACTCGAGAGCATCCTCTGGACCCGGCGCATCACGGATCCCGGTAAATGGCCGCTGATCGCGGCCATTTACCATGTGATCGCGCCGTCAAATGACGGAGCGATCACATGTAAACAAACCGGCGTCATCTGATGACGCCGGTTCCTCTCCTCCCCTCCTGTGTAGCGGTCGGTACACTGTGAGCGGAGAGGGGGATGGATGGATGGTAGCAGCGTTGTGGGCTGCATCTGTAGTGCCCACAGCGCTGCACAGAGACATCCAGCCATCCATGCTCAGCCATCCCTCACTGCTCTGCAATGCCCCACAATACTCTGCCATACCCTGCAATGCCCCGAAATACCCCGCCATACCCTGCAATGCCCCGAAATACCCCGCAATACTCTGCCATACCCTGCAATGCCCCGAAATACCCCGCAATACTCTGCCATACCCCGAAATACCCCGCAATACTCTGCCATACCCTGCAATACCCCACAATACTCTGCCATACCCTGCAATACCCCGAAATACCCCACAATACTCTACCATATCCTGCAATGCCCCGAAATACCCCGCCATACCCCGCAATACTCTGCCATACCCTGCAATACCCCGCAATACTCTGCAATACCCCGCAATACTCTGCCATACCCTGCAATACCACAAAATATCCCGCAATACTCTGCAATACAACGCAATACCCAGCCATACTCTGCAATACTCAGTGATACCCAGCCATACTCTGCAATACTCTGCCATACCCAGCCATGCTCTGCAATACCCCGCAAAAATCTGCAATACTCTGCCATAACCCGTAATACTCTGCCATACCCAGCCATACTCTGCAATACCCCGCAATACCCAGCCATACTCTGCAATACTCGGTGATACCCAGCCATACTCTGCCATACCCAGTCATACTTGGCGATACTCTGCAATATCCGGCCATGCTCAGCCATACTCGGCCATGCTCAGCCATACTCGGCCATGCTCAGCCATACTCGGCCATGCTCAGCCATACTCGGCCATGCTCAGCCATACCCAGCCTCTGTATGTGGCCAGGCTGTGGAAGTCTCACACATGTGGTATCGCCGTACTCAGGAGGAGTAGGAGAATCTATTTTGGGGTGTCATTTTTGGTATGTACATGCTATGTGTTAGAAATATTGTATAAATGGACAACTTTGTGTTAAAAAAAAAAAAAGCATTTTAACCACTTCCCGCCTTCCGTCATACGACGTCCTTGACTTTGTGCGGGGATATCTGAATGATGGGTGCAGCTACAGGCATCATTCAGATATCAGCTTTTTCAGCCAGCGATTCCCTACACCATAAGAATGATCATAGCGGCTGTTACACTGCTTGATCTTTCTTACGGGAGGCGAGAGGGGACGTCCCCCCTCCCTCCGGTGCTTCTACCGACTCACCGCTACGATCGAAGCCAGGATCTTTTTTTTTTTTTTTTTTTTTTATTTCAGGCACAGCCTAGAGGTGAGATGTGGGGTCTTATTGACCCCATATGTCACTGTAAAGAGGACCTGTCATGCCATATTCCTATTACAAGGGATGTTTACATTCCTTTTAATAGGAATAAAAGTGATCAAAAAAAAAATTTTTGGGAAAAAAGTGTCAAACAAAAATAAAGTAAAATGAACAATAAAAAAAAAAAAAATTGAAAGCGCCCCTGTCCGTGTGCTCGCATGCAGAAGCGAACGCATACGTAAGTCCCGCCCACATATGAAAACGGTGTTCAAACCACACATGTGAGGTATCGCTGCGATCGGTAGAGCGAGAGCAATAATTTTGGCTCTAGACCTCCTCTGTAACTCAAAATTTGTAACCAGTAAAAAATTTTAAAGCGTCACCTATGGGGATTTTTAAGTAGCGAAGTTTGGCGCCATTCCACAAGCGTGTGCAATTTTGAAAGGTGACATGTTAGGTATCTATTTACTCGGTGTAACTTCATCTTTCATATTATGCAAAAACATTGGGCTAACCTTACTGTTTTGTTTTTTTTTTTAAGCAAAAAACAGTTTTTTTTTTAAAAAAAACGCGTTCGAAAAATTGCTGCGCAAATATCGTGCGAGATAAAAAGTTGCAATGACCGCTATTGTATTCTCTAGGGTCTTTGCTAAAAAAACATATATAATGTTTTGGGGTTCTATGTAATTTTCTAGCAAATAAATGATGATTTTTACATGTAGGAGAGAAATGTCAGAATTGGCCTGGGTGCTCCAGAACGCCTGAAGGTGCTCCCCTGCATGTTGGGCCTCTGTATGTGGCCACGCTGTGTAAAAGTCTCACACATGTGGTATCGCCGTACTCGGGAGTAATAGTAGAATGTGTTTTGGGGTGTAATTTGTGGTATGCATATGCTGTGTGTGAGAAATAACCTGCTAATATGACAATTTTGTGAAAAAAAAACAAAAACTTGATTTTGCAAAGAATTGTGGGAAAAAATGACAACTTCAAAAAACTCACCATGCATCTTTCTAAATACCTTGGAATGTCTTCTTTTCATAAAGGGGTCATTTGGGGGGTATTTGTACTTTTCTGGCATGTTAGGGTCTCAAGAAATGAGATAGGCCATCAGTACTTCAGGTGTGATCAATTTTCAGATATTGGCACCATAGCTTGTGGACGCTATAACTTTCACAAAGACCAAATAATATACACTAATTTGGGTTATTTTTACCAAAGATATGTAGCGGTATAAATTTTGCCCAAAATATATGAAGAAAAATTACTAATTTTCAAAATTTTATAACAGAAACGAGGAAAAATGTATTTTTTTTACAGATTTTCGGTCTTTTTTCTTTTATAGCGCAAAAAATAAAGAACCCAGCGGTGATTAAATACCACCAAAAGAAAGCTCTATTTGTGTGAAAAAAAGGACAAAACTTTCATGTAGATACCGTGTTGCATGACTGAGTAATTGTCATTAAAAATGTGAGAGCACCAAAAGCTGAAAATTGGTCTGGTTATTAAGGGGGTTTAAGTGCCCAGTGGTCAAGTGGTTAAGAGTGGTATTTAACAAACTCAACATGCCATAAGCGAACATAGAGTGGAGGGCCTGGCACACTCCATCACCTTCTTAGGTGTCACTATGGACACACGTGCCATGCAGGCCAGCCTGCCTCCTGGCAAAGTAGCTCGTATCAGGATGGCATCCATGACTTTACCCTGTTACGAGGGTGTACTAAGAGGCAGATGCAGTCCTTGTTAGGGATGTTTAATTTTACCATGGGGATTATTCATCAGGGGTGGTCGTTCATCTCACGGCTCTTGGTCTTTCTCGCTCAAGTACAGGCCCCCGAAAAAGTTCTCAGGTTAGACCCAGCAGCGATAGCGGACTTAGCAATATGGGGTGGGTTCCTCACCAACATATTGATGTTTGTTCTGTCAGTTTCAACTCAGTCACCACAGGTAGTCACAAATGCCGCAGCCTCCACAGGCTTTGCTGCAATTTTTGGCCATCACTGATTCGCCGGACCCTGGCCTCCAGAAATCTGCCTAAATTCCTGGTTTCACTCAATCTTCATCATTGTTCGAGCTATATCCCATTGTGGCAGCTTCCCAAGTCTGGGGCCACACGTGGACAGGTCAAACAGTGCTCTTCCCCACAGACTAACAGGCTACAATAAGGTGGGAACCCGCAGCCGACCCAATGACTACCATCTTTAGGGGCATGTCTGAAATCCTCACACATTCCCCATTCAAGGTTCTGCCTAGCCTAGTCATCCAGGCGGCCATCTACCCTGCCTTCTACAGACTAGTTAATTCACCTCTGGTGGCACTAGTAGCCAGATACTGTACAGACACTCCCTGACTCGCTTTAAAACCACTATGTCCTTCATCTTGCGGTCTCCAAAACTCAACAAACCGGACCCAGAGTGGACATCAACCTCTTTCGGACTAACAATGCCTGGTGACTAGTAATGGTGCTTGATTACTCGCTCACCTACCCAGCCAGTCAGACTCCAGTTCGTTGCTTCCTTTCCGGCCAACCCCCTGAGTTGCAGCCAGTTTATTAAGCATGTTAGGGTCCTACGGGTCAACTTGGGCCTTGACCCTGGTCGGTACTCTGGACATTCCTTCTGGATCAGTGCAGCCTCAGCTGCATCTCAGCATGGAGTACCAGTCCATGTGATCAAGAAACTAGGCAGATGCAAATCAGCCTGCTACATGCCAGATACATTCCAAACCCTCAGGTGGAAATGGCACAAGCCTTTACCAAGCTTGCTCAATGATCTTAGAACCAATAAAGAAATACTTCTTTACCTGGTTATTTTTGCCTTCTTTTCTTGGCATACCGACCAGACCACCAAGGCATACTTCAGGTCTATTTATGTTGTAATCTTGTCGCATGTTTATGTGATCCATATCCGTTTCGGCCAAAGGGCCATGACCATAGATAAGAAGGCCAGTATGGTGGCCTGAATTTATGGGAGGAGCTCGGGGGGGTATTTAAGCAGCCCACTCGGCCATGCTCCTTCTCGGTTCCAGTGCGCGATACCCTCCCTCCCCTTTTTCAGGGCACTTCTCAGCACATCCTTCTCCATAATTACTCATTACTTTTTTTGGGTATGCCCCCTTTTCTTGGCATAACGACCAGACCACCAAGGCACACTTCAGGCCTATTTATGCTGTAAGTCTTGTCACGTGTTTATGTGATCCATATCTGTCTCGGCCATTGGGCCACAACATATATATATATATATATATATATATATATACACACACACACATACTGTACACACACAAACTGTTTTTAAGGAACTTGGCAGGTAATTTGTTCCACAAATCTAGGAGAACTAACCACAGTTATTTTTGTTTCTTAATGTAATACCAGACAGACTGAATGATGCCTCATTGGGGCTCTGTGGGGTTCATATCATCTTTTCCAGGGCCACTTGTTTTTTTTTTGCTAAAGATGGTTATTTTTGACTTGGTTGTATGTTTGGGGTCAGTGTCCTAATGCAGCATGAATTTTAGATCAATCAAATGCCTCTCTGATGGTACTGCACATGTATAAGTATCTGTACTTTTTAGCATTGAAGAGACCAATACTTCTGACTAAGTCCTCAACTGTACGTCCAGAAATGCAGCTCCAAACCTGCAAGGAACCTTCATCACACTTCACTGTTGCCTGCAGTTACTCATCCTTGTACCACTCTCCAGGCATTTTTCAATAAATTTCTTTCTGTTACAGTCATATACAATTCAAATTTGAACTTGAAAGGAATTATACACCTTGACGATCATGAGGCCAGAGCATCTGCTGCCATTTTTCTGTGCACCGGTTATTGTGTTCTCATGCATAGGCCTTGTTTCCATGTTAAAGGTATGACTTTTAGCCACAAGTCTTCAATAAAGACTACTTTGGACAATACTTCCCTGGACTGTAGATTGGTGTTTTCAGTTGCAAAAGCAAGTCAGCATGATATGTCTTTTTATCTGCTGCACTAAATTACATTGGCTTACCATTGCGTTGTTGGTCCTCAACAATGCTTGTTTCAATGTGCTTCTACAAAAAAGCTTGGGCATCTGGAAACACATATGTTTCTTGAAATATCTGCCTGTGAGAAACCTTGTTGATGCAGTAAGATTTTTTACATTAAAGTCTTCAGCAACCTGAACTTGTTAGTAGAGAATGGCTTTCTGCTGTGCATTTTTTGTTCCTTCTACACAGCTGATATTGTTTGATTTAATGATTGTATCATAACCTACATGTTTATTTGTTGATCATTAACCACTTGCCAACCACAATACACATATATATATATATATATATATATATATAATATAATATAAATATAAATATATATATATATATATATATATATATAATATACATATATATATGTTGCGGCATGCAAGTGGTTTACTGAGGTTATGGCTGAAGTTATCAGCCATAACCCTGGTATTTTTTTTACAACCACTTTTCTTATGAAGCAGCTAATTAGCCACTGGATCGCTTTCCGAATCAGCGGGAGGGGTCTCCCCCCCCTCATGCCGATGTTTCTCGGGCTTACCATTTTTATCGGCACGCCCGAGAAATGATCCAACAGTTTGTGCAGCTGGCCAAAGAGGTTACCAAAGACCAGATCGTCTCTGATCGCCTCTATGATCTTGGAGGACCAGAGTGACGTTATGACGGGCAGAAGTAAACATTTTTTTTTTATATACGCAAAAGATCAAAAAAATGTTGGTAGAGAGATTTGGGGTCTTATTGACTCCAGATTTTTCCATAGGGAGGACCTGTCATGTCTTATTTCTATTACAAGGGATGTTTATATTCTTTGCAATAGGAATAAAAGTGATAAAAAATAAAAATAAAGGGATAGTGTAAAAACTGTAAACTCTAAACAGATAACCGGTAACATTTTTTAAAGCTTCGCCATGGAGATTTTTAAGTATAATAGTTTGTCGCCACTCCATGAGCATGCACAACTTTAAAGCGTAGCATGTTAGTTATCTATTTACTCTGTGTAACATCATCTTTTTTTTATATTTTACCAAAAAATTGGGTTATACATTAATGAATTTTAATGCAAAAAAAACAGTGTATTTTGTCCCAAAAAATTGCATTTGAAAAACTGCTGCGCAAATACTGTGAAGAACACAAGTAATTATCTTTCCTGCAACCAAATTTGCACCATCTATTGCTGAGTTAAGTCCCCAATGCCTCAAACTTAACAGTGCTGTACAATACGAGCCTGATTTTCTTTCAAGAAAAAGCCCTACCACTGTCATATTTATTTTCAATACATTTTACACTTGAAGTTAAAAAGTAATTTCATTATTTTCACAATACATAACAGTCTGTTTAAAGTGATATTACAGTCTTGTTTTTTTGTTTAAAAATAACAAACATTTTATACCTACCAGCTCTGTGCAATGGTTTTACACAGAGCAACCCGGATACTCCTTTTCTCGGGTCTCTCCCTGCCACTCCTGGCCCCTCCCTTTTGCCCCACAGCAAGCAGCTTGCTATGGGGCACGTGAGCCGAGCTGCTGCTCTGTGTGCCCATTCATACAAGGAGCCACGGCTTGGCCTGCTCCTCTCTCTCCTCATTGGCTTACTAATTTTGATTGACAGCAGCGGGAGCCAATGGCACCCGCTGCTGTCTCAGTCAATGAGGAAAAAGAGTCCCAGACAGCCGAGACTCTCATGCAGCATCACTGGATCAAGATAGGGCTCAGGTAAGTATTAGGGGGGCTGCTACACACAGAAGTTTTTTATCTTAATGCATAGAATTCATTAAGATAAACCTTCTGCCTTCAGAACCACTTTACGTCAGATTGTTAAATTGAAAATAAACATAATACAATAATGATATTCTAGTTATTTTAGCATTTCTCTCTTAAATGTAGTAGTACTACCATTTGTATACAATTTTCAGAATGTTATAGCTTTTAACCATATACCTGGATTTTTATAAATATCCATGACGCCCTTAAAGTAGTGTGGTAAAAATCTTTCCAACAAAAGCAGAACATCTTCCAGCTCTTCTAGAATTCCAACAAGTAAAAAGTTTTCATTTACGTTTTGTTTTGCACGTTCCAAGGCCCACTCACCGGGATCCCTAGAGGAAATGGAAGTTCATGGGTTGAATAAACTACAAGGATTTCAGTTTTCTACAATGAACAAACTGACCTTCACTCAAACTCTGCAATCAAGTGTTAATAAAAATGGTAATGGAAAATTCAGCTACGTGAAAATAGGAAGAGAACATAATCAGGCAAGACTAAGTACGATTTTGCAATTTTTAATCCAACCACAGAGCCTCCACTCATGCTGCACCGCATTGCAATCATTTGGCGTCCATGCAATCTGCTGCAGGTGTCAATGGGGTTGATTTACAAAAGGCAAATCCACTGTGCACTACAAGTGCACTGCAAGTGCGCTTGGAAGTGCAGTTGCTTTAGATCTGAGGGGAAGATCTAAAATGAGGGGAAGCTCTGCTGATTTCTATTATCCAATCATGTGCAAGCAAAAATGCTGTTTTTTATTTTCCTTGCATGTCCCCCTCAGATCTACAGTGACTGCATGTCCGAGTGCACTTGCAGTGCACAGTGGATTTGCCTTTCAAATCAACCCCCAATGTTAGATTAACAACACCCCGAAACAGCTTGTAAAATGCAGTGCAACTGCCAGGTGCAATGTGATTAAGGTTTGAAAAAAAAGGGTCTTTGTCCATTTTGGTGTAGATGCAATGCAATTTGAGCCATACAAAATGCATGGCTCAAGTCGCACCACACAGACATCGCATGTAATATGCACAGGAATGCGGTGTAATTCCTGTGCGAATCACATGCGGTGCCTGCAACACACAAGTGTGAACCCAGGCTTAAGCTGGATACACACTATACAACTTTTGTTGTTAAATTTCCTTTATAATTACCTTCAACTATGTAGTGCAAGGGCCTGCCTGATTGCATACAAATTGAAAGTTAGGTTTTACCTCATATTATATGATTTTGATAAATCTAAAGGAAGAAATCTAAAGAAAATTGTATAGTGTGTATCCAGCTTTAGGCAGACTATGAGTATTTAAAATTTTAAACAGGATGTGTCTAAGGTTGCCATAACTACTAACCTGATTCCAACCCACTTGGGAAAATGTTTGTACTGAGCAGAGGCGGAATGTTTCTCAATGAGAATTATTGATTTTGTTTTTTTTATTAATAAAAAAAAATTTAAGAAAAAATGCATACACAGTAACAGCAGATCTCAGTATGTATGAATTGTTATCATTTTCTTTAATCGAGCAGTGTAGGGAAGAATAGGCTTATGTCATAGAACACTTATGAAACATCTGTGTGTCAGGGTGGGGAGTATGTAGTGATAGTACAGACTGTGAGGCCCAATACTTTTATACATCTGGCTAATGTGTATTTCCTATACCTGTAATATCAAAATCAGCACATCACAATTCACCTGCATTTTGGATGCTGTCCACAAAAATATGGAATAATGTAAAATAGTCTGGGATTGGAACACTCTGCATAGTTTCCTAAAATGCATTCATTAATATCCTGCAAAAAAAAAAAAGGAGTTGGATTACACAGTACCAAGCAATAAATGATGATATGCACTGATAATCATATAAATTGACCACTGTGTTATCTCAAAATGAAAACCTGAGAAATGTGATTTAGCCCCCTTTCACATCGGGATGATTTGACATGTGATTTGACATATCAAACTGCATGCCAAATCGCAGCTTATTTCAGGCAATGGCACCGTCCGAATTTGCGGTGCCGCACCGATTTCCAAAAGTAGTTCCTGCACTGCACTACTTTTGGCAACTTCAAGGACAATTTCAATAGACATCTGTGCATGAACCCACAGATATGTCTTTCAAATCGGCCCCAAACTCGCAATGAAATGCAGGTTTGAAATTGTTCAGCCGAGCTCGCACGATTTCAAACCCGTCTCCAATGTGAACGTACCTTTAAGGCTCATTCACTCCAGCCTGTATGCTAAAACACTGCGGCTGCTCTCTGTTGTGTAGGGGCATTAAGGATTGGTGTGATGATTTGCTGCAACACATTGCACTGTTTACCTTTTTTCTTTCTTTTTTTTAAATTTAGGAACACCACAACTTAACACAGATGGTATGATTGAGACCTTGACGCGGAACTTAAATAAATAAAAAATCTTATGGAAGAAGATACTCTATAAGCTTCTTCTGCCATATATGTTTCTTTCCTGCTTGCTAGCATTTTTTCAACTGTATGCCAAGCTTGGTGTACAATCTCGTTGATGCCAGGACGCAGTAACTACCAAGTGCATTTATGTCACACAGGCCTGCCAATCAAGGCAGATAAAGACTCCAGACCTGGAACAGAGTGACGAGGGGGATCACAAACATTGCATCGCTGGGGTTTGCACATGGCAAAAGCTCCTGGGGGGGGTGCCTAAATTTGAGTGCAGTTTAGTTACACTGTACTTTGTTAATTTCAAAACCGGGAATACTGTAGTTCTACAAATCCATAGATAGATAGATAAACCTTTCTTTACATATGGTAAAAAAACATTTTTGTTATACATACTTAGGGTGAACTGTTTTCTTTTTTTAATAAAACTAATTAATAATTAATAACCAGGAAGAGTTTTTTTAGAATACAAAAAATGTACAGACAAGTGCACAATATTAACACTACACAAAGAGAAAACAAATGCAATATGATATTCAAGAGTACAGTGGCATGGTACACATACAGTGGGGACGGAAAGTATTCCGACCCCCTTAAATTTTTCACTCTTTGTTATATTGCAGCCATTTGCTAAAATCATTTAAGTTAATTTTTTTTCCTCATTAATGTACACACAGAACCCCATATTAACATAAAAACACAGAATTGTTGACATTTTTGCAGATTTATTAAAAAAGAAAAACTGAAATATCACATGGTCCTAAGTATTCAGACCCTTTGCTGTGACACTCATATATTTCCTTGTCAAAAGAAGATGACACTCATATATTTAACTCAGGTGCTGTCCATTTCTTCTGATCATCCTTGAGATGGTTCTACACTTTCATTTGAGTCCAGCTGTGTTTGATTATACTGACTGGACTTCATTAGGAAAGCCACACACCTGTCTATATAAGACCTTACAGCTCGCAGTGCATGTCAGAGCAAATGAGAAGAGACAGAATTGTGGCAAGGCACAGATCTGGCCAAGGCTACAAAAAAAATTTCTGCTGCACTTAGCCCGGGTTCACACCTATGCGAATTAGATGTGCGTTTCCGCACATCTAATTCGCATAGCAGGAGAATGTGGCTGGCTCCCTATGGAGCCGGTTCACATATCTCTGGGGTGGCTGCGGTGCGCACTGCACAAAAACGCTGTACGTCTTTGGCTCCGTTTTAGGGCAGAATTCTGGCATAGAATCGGCCCTGATTTGTCCCTGAAATGGGGAACAGGGACGCACAGCGCTCCTGTGTGATCCGCAGCGCATTATAGTGTGAACCAGGGCTTAAGGTTCCTAAGAGCACAGTGGCCACCATATTCCTTAAATGGAAAATGTTTAGGACAACCAGAACTCTTCCTAGAGCTGGCTGTCCGGCCAAACTGAGCTATCGGGGGCCTTGGTGAGAGAGGTAAAGAAGAACCCAAGGATCACTGTGGCTGAGCTCCAGAGATGCAGTCGGGAGATGGGAGAAAGTTGTAGAAAGTCAACCATCACTGCAGCTCTCCACCAGTCAGGAAGCCTCTCCTCAGTGCAAGACAAATGAAAGCCCGCATGGAGTTTGCTAAAAAAAACACCTGAAGGACTCTAAGATGGTGAGAAATAAGATTCTCTGGTCTGATGAGACCAAGATAGAACTTTTTTGCCTTAATTCTAAGTGGTATGTGTGGAGAAAACCAGGCACTGCTCATCACCTGTCCAATACAGTCCCAACAGTGAAGCATGATGGTGGCAGCATCATGCTGTGGGGGTGTGTTTCAGCTGTAGGGACAGGACGACTGGTTGCAATCGAGGGAAAGATGAATGCGGCCAAGTACAGGGATATCCTGGAGGAAAACCTTCTCCAGAGTGCTCAGGACCTCAGACTGGGCCGAAGGTTTACCTTCCAACAAGACAATGACCCTAAGCACTCAGCTAAAATAAGGAAGGAGTGGCTTCACAACAACTCCGTGACAGTTCTTGAATGGCCCAGCCAGAGCCCTGACTTAAAACCAATTGAGTATCTCTGGAGAGACCTAAAAATGGCTGTCCACCAACATTTACCATCCAACCTGACAGAACTGGAGAGGATCTGCAAGGTGTAATGGCAGAGGATCCCCAAATCCAGGTGTGAAAAACTTGTTGCATCTTTCCCAAAAAGACTCATGGCTGTGTTAGATCAAAAGGGTGCTTTTACTAAATACTGAGCAAAGGGTCTGAATACTTAGGATCATGTGATATTTCAGTTTTTGTTTTTTAATAAATCTGCAAAAATGTCAACAATTCTGTGTTTTTCTGTCAATATGGGGTGCTGTGTGTACATTAACCACTTCAATACCAGGCACATAGACACCTTCCCGCCCAGGCCAATTTTCAGCTTTCAGCGCTATCGCAATTTGAATGACAATTGCGCGGTCATGCTACACTGTACCCAAACAAATTTTTTATCATTTTGTTCCCACAAATAGAGCTTTCTTTTGGTGGTATTTGATCACCTCTGCGGTTTTTATTTTTTGCGCAACAAATAAAAAAAGACCGAAAATTTTGAAAAAAAAAACAAGTTTTTCTTTGTTTCTGTTAATTTTTTTTGTAAATAATAATAAGCACTGATATGGCTGCACTGACGGGCACTGATACGGCGGCACTGATGAGCACCGATGAGGTGGCACCAATGAGGTGGCACTGATGAGGTGGCACTGACAGGCACTGATAGGCGGCACTGATGGGCACTGATAGGTGGCACTGCTATGCGGCACTGATGGGCACTCATAGGTGGCACCAATGGGCACTCATAGGGGGCACAGATGGGCGCTAGTAGGTGGCATTGATTGGTACATATGGGTGGCACTGATGGGTACTTATAGGTGGCACTGATGTGTGGCACTGATAGGTGGGCACTGACAGGTGGCACCGATGGGCAATGACAGGTGGCACTGATAAAATATATTGGGGGCATTGCTGGGAAGATCTGGAACATAATGATGCCAATCAGTGCCCATTTGTGGGCACTGATTGGCACAGATTGGGCACATTGGGCATGTATGGATGGCCATGGGGTACATACCTGGCCATCCACATGTTGCCCCTTCCCTGGTGATTCTAGTGGAGATCCCTGGTGGCCAAGTGTGGTGATCTGAGGGGGGGGCTGCGCTGATAATCAGCGCAGCCCCCCCTGCCAGGAGAACCGCCGATCGGCTCTCTACTCGCGTCTGTCAGACGCGAGTGAGGAAAAGCCGATCAGCGGCTCTTCCCATTGACAGCGTGATCAGCCATGATTGGACACGGCTGATCACGTGGTAAAGAGCCTCAGTCAGGCTGACACACCGCTCCACCGATCGCCGTGATGCGCGTCCCCGCGGCGGCATGTTATCCTGCTGGACGTCATATGACGTCCAGTCAGGATAATGGAACCACTTCCCTGACGTCAATCCGCTATAGGATGAGAGGGAAGTGGTTAATGAGGAAAAAAATGAACTCAAATGATTTTAGCAAATGGCTGCAATATAATAAAGAGTGAAAAATGTAAGTGGGTCTGAATACTTTCCGTCCCCACTGTACGTAACCTACCAGCATGACTTTGACATGAGTGAGAGTACCTAGAGACAACAAAAGCAAGCACAGGAAAAACATACAACCTCCCTGTAGATAATTTCTTGTTTGGAATTTAAACACTAATGCTGCAAGGTCGAAGTGCTAACCACTAAGCCACAGTGCTGTCTCTTTAACCACTAGACCAGGCTTTTTCTGGAATTTTGTGTTTAAACTTGTAAATTAGTATTTTTTGCTAGAAAATTACTTAGAATCCCCCAAACATTATACATTTTTTTTAGCAGAGACCTTAGGGAATATTAAAATAACATTTTAATGAATTTAAAAAAGAAAACACAATATATACCCCAATTTTTTTGTAAAATATGAAAGTAAATAGTACGCAGAGTAAATATGCAGAATAAATAGATACCTAACATGTCAGGATTTAAAATTGCGACAAACTACGGTACTTGAAAATCTCTATAGGCGACGCTTTAAACACTTTTAAAGATTACTTCTTTAGATTTACAGAGGAGGTCTAGCGCTAGAATTATTGCTCTCATTCTAACGTTTGTGACGATACCTCACATGTGTGGTGTAAACATTGTTTAACCGCTTGCTGCCCGCCGTCCGTCATATGACGACCAGGCAGTGCGACTCTCGTTCTGGGAGGGCGTCATACGACAAATAAAAAAACAGGGATCGTGTGCGCGCATCCCTGTACCCTCAGTGGCGGCGTGTCACGGAGACACCACTCGCCACCGAGGGGGGTGAACAGCCATTGGGCATGGCTGTTTACCACGTGATCGGCCGTGATGAAGTCACGGCTGATGACAGATGGTACCGCCCCATTGTGCATGGCGCATGCGCGCGATCGGGAGCGCGCCACGCGTGCACGTCGGTGGCAGCGTATTCCCGGGAACACTGCTCGTCACCGACGATGGTAAACAGCCATTGGCCGGCAGCTGTTTACCATGTGATCCTTTCACAGCCGATCACTAAATGTAAACACAGAGCGGTAACTAGCTGTTACCAGCTGTTCTCCCCACACACACCGTTTCCAGTGTGAGGAGAGAAGAGCCAGGAGCAGTGAGTTACTGATCTGTGTTCTATAGTGTCTGCATCAACACCACACTTGTCCCATCACCCCCCCATTGTCATCTGTCACCCAACAGTCACCACAGTCACCCCATAAAGTGCACCTGTCACATAAGAGACTGCCATCAGTGACCGTCAGCGGTGCACCTGTCAGCCGTCACCTATCAGTGACCGTCAGCCGTCACCCATCACTGACCGTCAGCCGTCACCCGTCAGCCATCACCCATCAGTGACCGTCAGCTGTCACCTGTCAGCCATCAGTGACCATCAGCCATCACCTATCAGTGACCGTCAGCCATCACCTGTCACCCATCAGTGACCGTCAGCCGTCACCCGTCAGCCATCACCCTTTACCCGTCACCCATCAGTAATGTCAGCCATTACCTGTCACCCATCAGTGACCGTCAGCCATTAACCGTCACCCAATAGTGACCATCAGCCATCACTGACCGTCACAGCCATTACCCGTCAGCCATCACCGGTCACCCATTAGTGACCATCAGCCATCACCCATCAGTGATGTCAGCCATTAGCCGTCACCCATCAGTGATGTCAGCCATTACCCGTCACCCATCAATGACGTCAGCCATTACCCGTCACCCATCAGTGACTGTCAGCGGTGCACCCATCACCCGTCAGTGACCATCACCGTCCATGGCCTGTCACCCATCAGTGACCATCGCCTGTCACACCATCATCACCTATCAGTGAACGTCACCTGCCACCCATCTCACAGCCCATCAGTGACCGTCACCTGCCACCTGTCACACAGCCATCAGAGTCGTGCCCAAAAGAGTTTACAACAGTGAGGAGGCGTTCCAGATCCTCTCCATGACTGATGAGAGCAACGGGGAGTTCTCATCAGATTCCAATTCTGATTCAGAATCAAATTTGGCATTTGAACGAATAGTGAATCAGCAAATGATTCGGAGGAAGAATGGGTACCTCCTAAAAGGGCACGGCACTCTGGAAACCAGGATTATATTCCCAGGCCCAGTACCAGCGCTGCCGACAGCAATAGGCCCCAAGAACAAATTCCCAGGCCCAGTACCAGCGCTTCCGCCAGCGATAGGCCCCGGGAACAAATGCCCAGTACCAGCGCTGCCGCCGGCGATAGGCCCCAGGAACAAATACCCAGTACCAGTGCTGCCACATCACGCCTGAGTACCAGCACAGGGTATTCAAATCCACCAACTACTGGAGTGTCACGTCCCCCAAGAGCCAGGGCCTCTACATATATACCAGATGGTCTTGACAACCCAACATGGCTGCCATCCGACTGGGGATCACCAATTATTCCCCCTTTCACAGCACAGCCAGGTGTGCAGGCCAACACTGTGCACATTGTGCTCCTGTTCCTTTAAGGGGGATTGGTCTGCCTCCAGGCCCACCTGCCCCTCATCTATCCATTTAATGCATGTGCTTCCATTGTGGAGACGCTTATAAATTCAGTAGCGTTAGGACTGCAAGCATACACAGGGTGCCGTGAAGAGGCCTTGCAGCTTATGCATGTGTTTGCATAATTAAATTAAATTAAAAGGTTAATTTGGTCAGTTGGCAGACTGGTTGGTGAGTTGAGCTATGGAATGTTCTGTTTTTGTCTTTCAACATCAAAAAATTCTCAGAGATTGATTGCTTTCATCTGTTTTTGCACGACACTTTGCTGCAATTCATTGTGGACCAGACAAATTTGTATGCACAGCAGTATATTGCCAACAACCCCCAATCATCCTATGCCCATCCGTTTGAGAGGAGAGATCTGAATTTGGAGGAGTTCAAATTGTTTATGGGCCTCACCCTAAACATGGGGCTTACAAAAAAAAAAAAAAAAAGAAGGACATGCCTATTGGTCCACCAACCCCATCCACAACATGCCCATTTATTCTGCTGTAATGGCCAGGTCCCGATATGAAAT
Source organism: Aquarana catesbeiana (assembly GCF_042186555.1). Lineage (NCBI taxonomy): Eukaryota > Metazoa > Chordata > Amphibia > Anura > Ranidae > Aquarana > Aquarana catesbeiana. The sequence goes on along the minus strand of NC_133327.1, from coordinate 439,558,720 downwards.
GATAATGCGCTTTCTTCATTTTAGCCACAACACTCAGTGCCCTCCCCGCAATCATCAAAATTACGACAAATTATATAAACTTCGCCCACTGATAAATTTCTTTTCCCAACAATTTGTAGAACTCTATCTCCCCGATCAGAATATATGTGTCGATGAGTCCCTGGTACCCTTTTCAGGCCGGCTAGGAATAAAGCAATATATTCCTAGCAAAAGGGCCAGATCCGGAGTAAAATTATACAAGCTCTGTGAGAGAGCCACGGGATATCTGTATGCATTCCGCATATATGAAGGAAAAGATTCCCAGCTCCAGCCCCCTGAGTGCCCGGCCTACATGGGCACAACTGGAAAGATTGTATGGGTCTTGGCATACCCACTTCTGAACAAAGGATATCACATATACCTTGACAATTTCTACACTGGCCTGCCCCTTTTCAAACACCTATACATTGCAAAAACCCTGGCCTGCGGAACCTCCAGAAAAAATAGGAAGGGCTTCCCACAATCTCTAGCAAACAAAAAGCTGCAAAGGGGGTAAAGAGCAGCATTGAGATGCAACGAAGTGCTGGCCTTGAGGTGGAAGGATAAAAGGGACATGCACATGATGTCCACCATCCATGACGACACTACAATAAAGGTTCAAAGAAGACGAGGTCCCATTGAAAAGCCAGTATGTTGCCAAGATTATAATCTCTATATGGGGGGGGTGGATTTCAATGATCAAATGATTCAGCCCTATTTGTCGATAAGGAGGTCCTGATTCTGGTACAAGAAGGTAGCAATCCATTTGGCCGTTTATAATTCCTACGTAGTCTACACTAAATCCACAGAAAGCCCCGCCCCCTTCCTACAATTCATAGAAGAAGTTGTTACGTCCCTCATCTATAACCAAAGACCCCCCCCCCAGAAGACCTTCGCTCTGAGGCTGTTTGCCGACTTCATGAGCGCCACTTCCCCTTGAACATTCCACCATCTGAAGCAGGCCGTAGACGGCAAAAAAAAATGTTGCGTGTGCACCAAAAGAGGATTTCGAAAAGATACCAGCTACCATTGTCCCCAGTGTCCCTCCCCAACCTGGCCTTTGCATTGGTGAATGCTTCCAACTTTATCATACATCCCTAAAATATTAGCCCATATTTTTAACCATTTCCCCATTTTCATCATCTGTGCTGACCATTTTCCATGCTTCCCCAAATAGCCATGCCACTGCCTTCCACGTGAACTGACCCTGGCCTGTTTTTTGACTATGCCTCTGCCTACCGTTTGGACTGCCTCCACGTGAACTGACCCTGGCCTGTTTTATCAACTACGCTACTGCCTACTGCTTGCGCATGAACTGACCCTGGTCTGTTTTATGGACTATGCTTTTACCTACCACTTGGACTGATCTGTTTGCCCTGCTACTGTAGTACACAGGGGTCTCACATATGTGAGGGGCCCCACAATTGTTTTTCTGGATGGAGAAACCTATTTTTTTTGTTTTCTCCGGGTTTCGGAATTTCCGGATTAGGGCCTGGGGTCCGGAGGCTTCATAGAGATTTAGGTGGGTCGAAGCCTCTACCCCTGTGCACAGGTCTTACCTGATTGCGGCCCTCAGCCTGCTGCTGACTTACTGCCATCATGCCTCTTCCTGCCACATGAACGGACCACACCGCTACCTGGACTATGCAAATAATTAGCTGTAGCAAGAGGCAGTACGTTTATGAAGGGCTGGAGAGTGGTACAGGTAACAGTGTACCAGGACCAATATTATGGCTGTGCTGGCTGTCTCTGCCTGGACAATTTCCATTAACTGTGCTGTGCTGACAATATCCTTGTGCTGACCCTAGACAATATTCCTGCTTGCTGCCTGGATAATTACTATTGCTGTCGCTAAGCACATCCCTGCCTGCTGCCTGGACCAGTGCTCTCCTCTGCGGATACTACTAAAAGCACAGGTAACGCTTTTTTTTTACCCTTTCCACAATAAAATTTATTTTGGATTGTAATTCTTGGTATGTACATGCTATGTGTTAGAAATATGAAGGGCCTTCAAAAATGATAAGTTGCCAGGAAATTATATATGTCATTTATGCTCTTAGAATGCCTGATGGTGCTACTTGGATGTTGGGCCTCTGTATGTGGCCAGGCTGTGTAAAAGGCTCACACATGTGGTATCACTATACTCAGGAGGAGTAGCAGAATGTATTTTGCGGTGTCATCTTTGCTGTGTACATGCTATGTGTTGGAAATATCTGTTAAATGGTCAACCTTGTGTAAAAAAAAAAAATGCGTTTTCATTTTTTTTCCCACATATTCCAAAAACTTCTGGAAAAAAATGAACCGTTCAAAAGACTCATCATGCCTTATAGATTATACGTTGGGGTGTTTGCTTTCCAAAATGGGGTAATTTTGGGGGCAATTCCATTGTCCTGATGCTCCAGGGCCTTCAAAAGTGTAATAGGTGGTTGAGAAATGAGATGTGTCATTTATGATCGTAGAACGCCTAAAGGTGATACTTCAGTGTTGGGCCTTTGTATGTGGCCAGGCTGTGTAAAAGTCGCACACATGTGGTATCGCCATACTCAGGAGGAGTAGCAGAATGTATTTTGGGGTGTCATCTTTGCTATGTACATGCTATGTGTTTGAAATATCTGATAAATGGACAACTTTGTGTAAAAAAAAAATGCGTTTTCATTTTTTTCCACATTTTCCAAAAACTTCTGAAAAAAAATGAACCATTCAAAAGGCTCATCATGCATCATAGATTATGCGTTGAGGTGTTTACTTTCCAAAATGGGGTCATTTTGGGGGCAATTCCATTGTCCTGGTGCTCAAGTGCCTTCAAAAGTGTAATAGGTGATTGAGAAATGAGATGTGTCATTTATGTTTGTAGAACGCCTAAAGGTGATACTTCAATGTTGGGCCTTTGTATGTGGCCAGGCTGTGTAAAAGTCTCACACATGTGGTATCACCATACTCGGGAAGAGTAGAAGAATGTATTTTGGGGTGTAATTTGTTGTATGCATATGCTCTATGAGAGAAATAACCTATTAATATGACAATTTTGTAAAAAAAAAAAATCTTAATTTTGCAATGAATTGTGGGAAAAATTTCAACTTAAAAAACCCACCATGCTACTTACTTAATACCTTGGAATGTCTACTTTCTAAAAAGGGGTAATTTGGGGGGTATCTGTACTTTCCTGACTTGTTAATGTCTCAAAAAATGAGATAGGCCTTCAGTACATTAGGTGTGATCAGATGTGATCAATTTTCAGTGATTGGCACCATAGTTTGTATACTCTATAACTTTCACAAAGACCAAATAATTTACACTTATTTGGGTTATTTTTACCGAAGATATGTAGCAGTATAAATTTTGGCCAAAATTTATGAAGAAAAATGACTAATTTGCAAAATTTTCTGACAGAAACAAAGAAAAGGGCATTTTTTTTCATAAAATTTACGGACTTTTTTATTTATAGCACAAAAAATAAAAAACCCACTAGTGATTAAATACCACCAAAAGAAAGCTCTATTTGTGTGAAAAAAAGGACGCAAATTTCATATGGGTACAGTGTTGCATGACTGAGTAATTGTCATTCAAAGTGTGAGAGCGCTGAAAGCTGAAAATTGGTCTGGGCAGGAAGGGGGTGTAAGTGCACTGTATTGGAGGTGGTTAAATATGCGTGCGCGACTTGCATATGTGTTTGCTTCTGCATGGATGGGATCACATTAAAAAAAAAAAATCTTATTTATTTTACTGTGTTTTTTTTTTTTTTTTACACAGTCCTTTTATTTATTTTTTATTTGATCGCTTTTATTCCTAGTACAAGGAATACAAACATCCCTTCTAATAGAAATAGGGATTACAGGTCCCCTTTCTCCTCAAAAAAGACCCCAAATCTCTTCTTTACCTTTAAAAGCAAAAGATAAAAAAAAAAAAAAAAAAAAATTTTTTTGATCTGCTTTAAAAAAAAAAAAAAAAAAAAAAAAACTTTCAGCCTGGACCGGAAGTGATGTCACTGTGGTCCTCCAAGGCCATAGAGGCCATCAAAGAGGATTTACTCTTTGATCGTCTATGGTAGCAGCAGGCCGCACTGTCGGATTGTCTCTCAGGCAAACTGGCAGAAACAGTAAGCCCAAGAAACACCAGTGATCGGCGGGAGGGGGCGGCTCACATCCAGCTCAAAATGCTTGCAAGAGAAAGCCAGCCGCCGGTTGAAAAAAACTATACTGAGATTATGGCTGATATCTTCAGCCATAACCCCGGTAAACCACTTGCAAACTGCAACGTATATATATGTATTGCAGTTTGGCAAGTGGTTAAAGTACACAAAAACCGAATCACTAAAATCTCATATAATTTTTAAAGCTAATGTCTAGTATATATTTTTGGGGGGATACAGAACATTACACAGAACTCATCTTATTACAATCACACAATGCATCGGGGGAGAAGCAGTTTAACTACTCTCCGCCCACCATATAGTCGATGTAAGGCCTCGGTGTGGCTCCCTAGTTCTGGGAGGATATCCCTGGATGTCCTCCCATATGCACATCTCCGGTGTGCCCTCTGCAGAGCGCTTCAGGAGCACTCTGTGACTGCTATGCGCCTTGGACAATAGATCACAGATCGGGCACAGAGGATCACAGTGGACCTTTACAATGTGATCAGCTGTGTCCAATCAAAGCTGTCACAGTATAAACCAGGGATATGCAATTAGCGGACCTCCAGCTGTTGCAGAACTACAAGTCCCATCATGCCTCTGGGTGTCATGCTTGTGGCTGTCAGAGCCTTGCAATGCCTCATGGGACTTGTAGTTCTGCAACAGCTGGAGGTCCGCTAATTGCATATCCCTGGTGTAAACAAACACAATTCCTTTGCCAGTTATCGACTTTCCTGACACAGAGCCTGTGTGTGAGGAAAGGAGAACCAATCTGTGCGGAATCACTGAGTGTGTTTACATACTATGATTTTTACACAGTGTGTCACACACTACTGCAGCCACATCAGAGCCCTGATCAGCCACACCAGTCAGCCACATCAGTGTCTTGATTAGGCATGACATTGCAGCCTCATCAGTGTTTAGATCAGCCACTACAGTGCAACCTCATCAGTGTCCAGATCAGTAACATCAGGGCAGCCTCCTTAGTGTTTGGACCAGCCAAGCCAGTGCAGCCTTCTTAGTGTCTGGCTCAGCCATGCCAGTGCAGTCTTCTCAGTGTCTGGATCAGCCACGGCAGTGCAGCCTCATCAAAGTCCTGATCAGCCATGCCATGATGTCACCAGAGCCAGCCATGTCCAAAACATTTTACACAAGCGAGAAGGCATTTCAAATTCTCAGCATGACAGATGAGAGTAGCGGTCAGCTCTTACTGTCTGATTCTGATTGGGAATAGGAACCCGTGGAATGCCATACTCAGGAGGAGTAACAGAATATATTTTGGGTGTAATTTTAACTATGTCCATGCTGTGTGTTAGGCCACTTTCACACTGAGGCGCTTTACAGGCGTTTTAGCGCTAAAAATAGCACCTGCAAAGCCCCTGTAAAGCCCCTTTCCTGTCACTCCAGTGTGAAAGCCTGAGTGCTTTCACACTGGAGCGGTGCGCTTGCAGGGCGCTAAAAAAAGTCCTGCAAGCTGCATATTTGGGGCGATGGAGGAGCAGTGTATACACCACTCCTCCACCACCCTGCCAAATGAAATGAATGGGCAGCGCTGCCGAAGCACCTGCACAGTGCTTCGGCAGCGGCGGTACACGGGCGGTATTAACCCCTTCTTTGGCCGCTAGCGGAGGTTAAAAGTGCACCGCTAAAATGGCAAACTAGAGGTGCTTTACCGCCGACCCTCTCACCACCCCAGTGTGAAAGTAGCCTTAGAAATATCTTATAAATTAACAACTTTGTGTAAAAAAAAAAAAAAAGTTTTAATTTTCTTTCTACATTTTCAAAAACTTGTGGCAAAAAATGTTCAAAAGACTCAATATGCCTCATTATCATATGTTGGGGTGTTTCCACTGTCCTGGTGCTCTAGCACCTTCAAAAATGTGAAGTAGTCAGGAAATTAGATGTGTAATTTATACCTAATTTATGCTTCTTGAAAGCCCATAGTGCTTCTTGGATTTTGGGCCCCGCTGTGTGGCTGTGCTGTGAAAAATTCTCACACGTGTAGTATCGCCATACTCAGGAGAAATAGCAAAATGTGTTTTGGGGTGTAATTCATAGTATGTCCATGCTGTGTTAGAACTACTGTATCTTATAAATTGACAACTTTGTGTAAAAAACGAAAAATGTTTTTATTTTCTTTCCACATTTTCCAAAAACTCGTGGCAAAAAATTAAATGTTCAAAAGACTCATTGTGCCCCATAGAAAATACCTTAGGGTGTTTGCTTTCCAAAATGGGGTCATTTTGTGGGCGTTTCTACTGTCCTGGTGCTCAAGGGCCTTCAAAAGGTAGTCAGGAAATTAGATCCATAAGTTATGCTCATGCAAAGCCCAAAGGTGCTCCTTGAATTTTGGACCTCTCTATGCATCTAGGCTGTTAAAAAAGTTTCACACATGTTTTATCCCTTTATTCAGAAGGGGTAGCAGAATGTGTTTTGGGGTGTAACTGCAAGTGTGCCTATGACATGTGTGAAAAATAACTTGTTAAAATGTAATTTTTGTGAAAACAAATACAAATTTTATTTAGTTTCTTTATTTTCCAAAGAACTGTGAGGAAAAAAAAAACTTCAAAAAGTTCACCATGCCTCTTACTAAATACCTTGAGGAGTCTATTTTCCAAAAAGGGTAATTTGGGTGATCAATTTTCAAATACATGTACTGTAGTTTGTAGACTTTATAACTTCAACACAGGCTAAATAAAATACACTGATTTGGGTTTTTCTTTTTCCAAAGAAATGTAGCAGCTTAAAATTTGTCCTAAATTTATGAAGAAAGATTACTTATTTGCATAATTTTATAACAGAAACTAAGAAAAAAAAATGTTTTTCTTTTTCAAAGGTGTCTGTATTTTTTCATTATTATAGAAAAAAAACCGCAGTGGCGATTAAATACCACCAAAAGAAAGCTCTGTCTAAAAAATGATAAACATTTAATTCAAGCACAGTGTTGCATGCCCGAGTAATTGTCATTTAAAGTGCGACAGCGATGAAATCTGAAAATTTCTCATGTCTGCTTTATTGCCTGGACTTGAAGTGTAAATAATCATCTTGCTCCACTGATCTGTATATGTGTTTCTTTGCTTGTATTGGTTTTAATAGCTTCTGTTCTTTGATATACAGTATCTCACAAAAGTGTGTACACCCCTCACATGTTTGTACATTTTTTGTTATATCTTTTCATGTGACAACACTGAAGAAATGACACTTTGCTACAATGTAAAGTAGTGAATGTACAGCTTGTATAACAGTGTAAATTTGCTGTCCCCTCAAAATAACTCAACACACAGCCATTAATGTCTAAACTTCTGGGAACAAAAGTGAGTACACCCTTAAGTGAAAATGTCCAAATTGGGCCCAAAGTGTCAATATTGTGTGTGGCCACCATTATTTTCCAGCACTGCCTTAACTCTATTGGGCATGGAGTTCACCAGAGCTTCACAGTTTGCCACTGAAGTCCTCTTCCACACCTCCATAATGACATCACGGAGCTAGTGGAAGTTAGAGACCTTGCGCTCCTCCACCTTACATTTGAGGATGTCCCACCGATGCTCAATAAGGGTTTAGGTCTGGAGACATGCTTGGCCAGTCCATCACCTTTATCCTCAGCTTCTTTAGCAAAGCAGTGGTTTTCTTGGAAGTGTGTTTGGGTTTGTTATGTTGGAATACTGCCCTGCGGCCCATTCTCCGAATGGAGGGGATCATGCTCTGCTTCAGTATGTCACATTACATGTTGGCATTCATGGTTCCCTCAATGAACCATAGCTCGCCAGTGCCGGCAGCACTCATTCAGCCCCAGACCATGACACTCCCACCACCATGCTTGACTGAAGGCAAGACACACTTGTCTTTGCACTCCTCACCTGGTTGATGCCAAACACGCTTGACACCATCTGAACCAAATACATTTATTAGACCACAGGACATGGTTCCAGTAATCCATGTCCATACTCTGCTTGTCTTCAGTAAACTGTTTGCCGCCTTTCTTGTGCATCATCTTTAGAAGAGGCCTAGTTCTGGGATGATGGAATTTGATGCAGTGTGTGGCGTATGGTCTGAGCACTGACAGGCTGACCCCCCACCCCTTCATTCTCTGCAGCAATGCTGGTAGCACTCATACGTCTATTTCCCAAAGACAACCTCTGGATATGACGCTGAGCACATTCTTTATTGTAGAGCCACAATTATTTTTTTCAGATCCTCAGTGAGTTCTGTCCCATGAGATGCCATGTTGAACTTCCAGTGACCAGTATGAGAGAGTGAGAGCGATAACACCAAATTTAACACACCTGCTCCCCATTCACACCTGAGACCTTGTAACACAAATGAGTCACATGACACCGGGGAGGGAAAATGGCTAATTGGGCCCAATGTGGACATTTTCACTTATGTGTATACTCACTTTTGTTGCCAGCGGTTTAGACATTCATGGTAGTGTGTTGAGTTATTTGGAGGGGACAGCAAATTTACACTGTTATACAAGCTGTGCACTCACTACTTTACATTGTAGAAAAGTGTCATATCTTCAGTGTTGTCACATGAAAAGATATAATAAAATATTTACAAAAATGTGAGGGGTGTGCTCACTTTTGTGAGATACTGTATGCCACTCACACAATTTTTAGTAAAGTATACTTTCTATAAAAATGATTAAATAATGTCTACTATTGCCATGTTAGTCTACAATGAATTTATAACATTTCTCAAACAAAGATTCCTACAAGTCACCACAAGAGGTCAGCACATTGCCATTTTCCAATATTTGTATATAGCAAAAAACTTTTAAGAATGGCATTAGTGCTAATGGTAGAAGATTTAATACAATATACGAATAAACGAGAATTTTTTTTTATTCAACCGTATAGCATTTTTTCTGTGGTATTATTTGAAACATGTTTTATTACTTTTATTTGCTATTTAAAAACAAATTAAAAACACCTTAATCTGATTATATGAATTATCTTCTTTTCATCACATAACATGCAGCTGTATGCTGTACTCTTAACTCTCCTTGTAACTTTACATTCATATCTGTGCATCACTAAATGATTCCTAAGTGTCTACGTTGGTTACTAGGCATCTTTTATATTCACCACTCTCCTTTCATCTACCCCCACCCCTTATTTGGTCTTTGACGCTTCCCCTGTTGGGGATAGCCGTGGAGACCCTAAAACTACCTTATAGTCCACTGATCATCAACCCTGTCCTCAGGGACCACTAACAGGCCAGGTTTTATGTATTACCTTGGGGAGATGCAGACTGGAATACTGCAATCACTGAGCAGCAAATGATATCACCTGTGATGTATTTCAGTTATATTGCAAACCTGGCCTGTTAGTGGGCCCCGAGGACAGGGTTGATGACCACCGTTATAGTCTATATGTATGTAGCGCTGGTAGATTTTTTTTAAATCTACCGCGGATAGGTTAATCTTGTGAGTTACTTGTTAGAGGAAGTTAGATTTGCCTCTGTTCCAGCTTGGCGGAGTTGCATGTAGTTCCACACTGTGCCAGTGGGTGTCGTTGTCACCATCGGCTGGTGTTGGAAAAGCAATGTGTTGAAGCGTATGAGTGCTCCTCTGTCCTGGGGACAACTCGGTGGTGGTGGTCCTCCGAGTTGCATTCTGGGAGAGGGTATTTATGGGACAGACGCCATGTTTAGGGGTTCGTTTTCAGCCACCTGCTGGCCCTCCTGGCCGACAGGTATGCATTAAGAGTACCACCTCGTGGTCCTCCGTTGCGGAGGCCCACATCACTACGGCGTGTGGGTGGGCCCAGCAGCCTGTCTGGGGCCTACCACAGCAGCAGAGGAACGGTCCTGAGCTCTCTATCCTGAGTGAAGAAGCTCGACAACCGAGGAGATCCCAGGGGAGGACCCATTATGGAAGGATTATGCAGAGTGCTGGTCTGGAGAGGGGCCTGGTGACTCGGTTGGAGGACGTATCCTGAAGTAATCTTACTGCATAGTACTGCCGGGTTGGCTTAAACGTTCAAGTACTGTGTCTGACGTTCATTGCAAACCAATACATCTTGATTTGGCAGAGGATCGTACGGGTTCTATTCCAAACAAGTCTGTGGCAAAGACTTTTGTTTGTGCTACGTACTGGCTGCTAGACAAGTGAGAGAGGTCTATCCAGGCGGGCAAAGATTGAATCCCACAAGGGGAGCGCATTCAACCGCAAGTGTTCAATTACTAAGAATGTTCCAAAGAATACTAAGGAATGGTATTTGAGCTTCCCTGCAACTTTCCTTCTTACTCTTTCCTGCTACTTCCTTTATTATCTGTTCATTAAAGCATTGAAAAATCTACTCAAGCGTTAGTGTCTACATCGTCCAGAGGTAAACTCAACGAGACCCTAGACCCAGTGCCGGTGAAACAGAGGTATCAAGAGTGAAGGTAAAAGCCCGCTTTAAACCAGCAGCTCCACCGAGAGTTAGTGCTACATGTACTAACTTGTTAATGCATTGTTATTAGGGATGAGCCGAACACCCCCCGGTTCGGTTCGCACCAGAACCTGCGAACTTTAGAACCCCATTAAAGTCTATGGGACTCGAACGTTCAAAATCAAAAGTTCTAAATTTAAAGGCTAATATGCAAGTTATTATCCTAAAAAGGGTTTGGGGACCCGGGTCCTGCCCCAGGGGACATGTATCAATGCAAAAAAAAGTTTTAAAAACGTCCGTTTTTTCGGAAGCAGTGATTTTAATGATGCTTGAAGTGAAAAAAAAAGTGAAATATTCCTTTAAATATCGTACCTGGGGGGTATCTATAGTATGCCTGTAAAGTGGCCCTATATACTCTGAACAGCAGTATACAGGCGGTGCAAACAAGACAGGGACTGTAGGTTTGTTGTTAAGTAGAATCTGTTTGTAATTTTGAACTGGTACATTTTTAAAATGTAGCTCCAGCCAAAAAATCTATTTTTAAGCTTTTTGGAAAACATGGGGAAGGGTTATCACCCCTGTAACATTTGTTTTGCTGTCTGTGCACCTCTTCAGAAGATTTCACCTCACTTTCTGTCCCAATGACAAATGTTTTTTGAAAATTTGGGGTTTTTAGTGAAACAAGGATTGGTGATAAAGCATCAGTGAAGAGGAGACACATTTTTCCCATATTAACTCTTACAGGAGAGAATTTCCATTCCTAGGTGTAGATTTCATCTCACTTCCTGTTGTCTCCTTCCGTTTGCAAGTAGGAGTCGTTTGTAAGTTGGATGTTTGAAAGTAGGGGCCTGCCCTATATACTCTGCAGAAATTGGGGCCTTAGGTGCTGGTGTTGCCACAACATTGTAAGCCCTCACAGTTACTCTTGGTGGGCGCAGGAACAGGCCGTGCTGTGAAATATTAGATCAAGAATTGTAATTACATGCCAGAAATTGTAATTACATGCCAGTGGTAGAAAAATTGGGCCTTTGGTGGTGGTGGTGCTGGTGCCACAACACTAAGTCCTCACAGTTACTCTTGGTGAGCGCTGGAACGGGCCCTGCTGTGAAATATTATATAAAGAATGGTAATGCACCTGTTGAACAGGGGCAGAAAAATTGGGCCTTTGGTGGTGGTGGTGTTGCCACAACACTGTAAGCCCTCGCAGTTACTCTTGGTGGGCGCAGGAATGGGCCCTGCTGTGAAATATTAGATCAAGAATTGTAATTACATGTCCCTGTTGAACAGGGGCAGAAAAAATGGGCCTTTGGCACTAGTGCCACAACACTGTAACCCTTCACAGATGCTATAGTGGGAGCGCAGGAATGAGCCCTACTGCAAAGTATTGCGTCAAAAATTGTAATTATACGGCCCTGTTAAACAGGGGCTGAAAAATTGGGCCTTGGGCACTGGTGGGAGGTGCCCAGAACCAAAAATGTTCTTACAAGCTATCAGCATGAATATTGAGGAGGAAGAGGATTGTGACTCAGCATCAGCATAGGCAGTCTTGAAGGGATCTCACATAAAAAAAAAATCAATCGGTTACATCAGCATCAGGTGCTTGGTAGCTGGTGATCCAAGACTGATTGATTTTTATGCAGGTCAGCCGATCGACCGATTCAGTGGACAGGCGCACCCTGTGATCGCTTACAAAGCCTCCAGCAGCACTATATGTGCGTTCTGAATGAACACTGGATGCAGTACAGGCCAGTAGCTCAATTGCATACTGTGCAAGCTCTGGCCAGTGATCCATCCTCAAGACTCAGTAACCCAGAGGATTTTCGGTGGGAAAGGTGTCCAAGTGTGATCTTGCCCCTTGGTAATCCTGCACCATGTGAATCAGACGCTGGCGATGGTTGCTGGAACCGATCAGACCTTGGGGCTGCGGACTAAAAAATTGTCTGAACGCATCAGTCAGACGGCCACCTTCTCCACCGCTCCTTCTGTGACTGACCGCAGCCTCAGCAACACGTTGTCCAGGAAATTGTAACCTCCCAGGCTCTGGAAACGCGTTGCACAAACCTTTCTGCAAGGCCTACCGAAGATGTTTCATCCTCTGCTCCCTCTGCGACGGCAAGATAAGGTCCGCAACCTTACCCTTGTAACGTGGATAAAGGAGGGTTGCCAGCCAGTAATCATCCCTTCCCTTGATACCACGAATATGAGGATCCTTCCGCAGGCTTTTCAGGATCAGGGAGGCCATGCAGCGTAGGTTTGCTGAGGCATTCGGTCCAGAGTCCTCTGGGTCACCAAGGATGACATGATCCGCAGCCACCTCCTCCCAGCCATGTACAAGTCCATGGGTTTCTTCGGACTGTAAATGATCCCTTGAAGACTGCTGCTGATGCTGAGTGCCAAGCTCCACCTCCATGCTGACACAATCCTCCTCCTCCTCCTGTGTGATCGGCGGGCACGCAGGAACACTGTCTGGATAAAGGGGGCCATGAGAGGTAAGGGAGTCCTCCTCTTCCTCCCTCTGTTCTGCCTCAAGTGCCCTGTCCATTATTCCACGCAACATGTGCTCCAAGATGGACAGTGTCACTGATGCATGCACTGTCACTGCTCACCATCCTCGTGGCCTCCTCAAATGGTGAAAGGACAGTGCATGCATCTCTGATCATAGCCCACTGGCGTAGGGAAAAAAAAACAAGCTCCCCTGACCCTGTCCTGGTGCCATAGTCGCATAGGTACTCATTGATGGCCCTCTGCTGCATGTGCAGCCGCTGCAGCATGGCCAACGTTGAGTTCCACCTGGTGGGCATGTCACAGATTAGGCGGTTCTTGAGCAGGTTAAATTCCTTTTGGAGGTCAGCCAGCCAAGCACTGGCATTATATGACCTGCGGAAATGCACACAGACTTTCCTGGCCTGCCTCAGGACATCCTGTAAGCCCGGGTACCTGCCCAAGAACCGCTGCACCACCAAGTTAAGGACGTGAGCCAAACAGGGCACATGGGTCAGTTGTCCCTGTCGGAGGGCGGAGAGGAGGTTGGTGCCATTGTCGCAAATCACCATACCTGCCTTAAGCTGGCATGGCATCAACCACCTCTGAACCTGCCCCTGCAGAGCTGACAGAATCTCTGCCCCAGTGTGGCTCCTGTCCCCCAAGCACACCAGCTCAAGCACTGCATGGCATCTTTTTGTCTGCGCGCTTGCGTAGCCCCTTGAACACCTACGGAGCACCGCTGGTTCAGAGGACAAATCAGCACAGGAAGAGGCCATGGAGAAAGAAGAAGAGGAGGGGGTGGAGGATAGAGGTGTGGCAGAATCACCACTAGTAGAATTTTGGCAGCATGGTATCAGAACAACCTCCAACACTACAGCACCCTGTCCTGCATCCTTCCCAGCTGCCAGAAGAGTCCCCCAGTGCACGGTGAAAGATAGGTAACGTCCCTGTCCATGCCTGCTGGACCATGAGTCAGCGGTAATATGCACCTTACCGCTGACCGCCCTGTCCAGCGTGGCCAAGACATTGCCTTCCACATGCCGGTAGAGAGCCGGAATCACCTTCCGTGAGAAAAAGTGGCGTTTGGGAAACTGCCACTGAGGAACCGCACATTCCACAAACTCACGGAAGGGGGCAGTGTCTACCAACTGAAAAGGCAGCTGTTGAAGTGCTAGCAATTTAGCCAAGCTAGCATTCAACCGCTGGGCATGTGGATGGCTGGGAGCAAACTTCTTTCGGTGGTGCAGCAGCTGGGGCAGGGAAATTTGCCTGGTACAATCTGACGTTGGTGTACCGATAGCAGATTGCCCCCAAGTACTTGGCTGTGACACACCTAATTCTACACCTTCATTCCTCTCAGTACAGGTTTCAGAGAGGACTGAAGGTATAGTGGGGTTGGAGATCCCAGCTGATGAGGAGCAAGGAGAGGTCCGCTTTGTTCTTTGGTGTGGCTCTTTTAGGTACGCTTGCCAACGAACACCACCAATTTTCTTCAGGTAGCTTTAGGTGCACACTGTGCAGAGTATGCACTACACTAACTTGTAAATACTGCATCTGCCTGCGGAACTAATAGGATCAGAAGAACACCACCAATTTTCTTCAGGTAGCTTTAGGTGCACACTGTGCAGAGGATGCACTACACTAACTTGTAAATACTGCATCTGCCTGTGGAACTAATAGGATCAGAAGAACACCACCAATTTTCTTCAGGTAGCTTTAGGTGCACACTGTGCAGAGGACGCACTACACTAACTGTAAATACTGTAGCTAATAGGACTAATAGGATGAGAAGAACACCACCAATTTTCTTCAGGTAGCTTTAGGTGCACACTGTGCAGGAGTATGCACTACACTAATTTGTAAATACTGCAGCTGCCTGTGGTACTAATAGGATCAGAAGAACACCATCAATTTTCTTCAGGTAGCTTTAGGTGCACACTGTGCAGAGGACGCACTACACTAACTTGTAAATACTGCAGCTGCCTGTGGTACTAATAGGATCAGAACACCATCAATTTTCTTCAGGTAGCTTTAGGTGCACACTGTGCAGAGTATGCACTACACTAATTTGTAAATACTGCAGCTGCCTGCAGTACTAATAGGATCAGAAGAACACCACCAATTTTCTTCAGGTAGCTTTAGGTGCACACTGTGCAGAGGACGCACTACACTAACTTGTAAATACTGCAGCTGCCTGCGGTACTAATAGGATCAGAAGAACACCACCAATATTCTTCAGGTAGCTTTAGGTGCACACTGTGCAGAGGACACACTACACTAACTTGTAAATACTGCAGCTGCCTGCAATACTAACAGGATCAGAAGAACACCACCAATTTTCTTTAGGTAGCTTTAGGTGTACACTGTGCAGAGGACGCACTACACTAACTGTAAATACTGTAGCTAATAGGACTAATAAGATCAGAAAACCACCAATTTTCTTTAGGTAGCTTTAGGTGCACACTGTGCAGAGGACGCACTACACTAACTTGTAAATACTGCAGCTGCCTGCGGTACTAATAGGATCAGAAGAACACCACCAATTTTCTTCAGGTAGTTTTAGGTGCACACTGTGCAGAGGACGCACTACACTAACTTGTAAATACTGCAGCTGCCTGCGGTACTAATAGGATCAGAAGAACACCATCAATTTTCTTCAGGTAGCTGTAAATACTGTAAAAACACCTGCCTGCCTGTCGGTAGGAAGAGAATAACATGAACAGATCTAGCTAAACTGAATAACAGGAACAGATATCTAGCTAAACTGAATACAGTGTGTGTATATATATATATATATATATATATATATATATATATATATATATAAAACATCTAGGATGCATATATATACACTAAGTGCAGCTAACTGACTCACCTGCCTACTCTAGCTTAATCTAACTTAAATCAAATGACACTGTCTATCTCTCAATGCCGGAACACACTACACAGGGCCGATGTGCAGGCAGCCTTATATAGTGTGGGGCATGTACTAAACCCCCTGAGCCACCCTGGCTTTTGCCAATTACGGCTCTCTGTACAGACGGCGCTTTGATTGGCCAAGCATGCGGGTCATAGTGCATGCTTGGCCAATCATCAGCCAGCAATGCAATGCGATGCCGCAGTGAATTATGGGCCGTGACGCGCCACTCGAATTTGGCGTGAACAGCCCATATCGTTCGCAATTCGACGAACGGTTGAACATGCGATGCTCGAGTCGAACATGGGTTCGACTTGAACTAATTGTTATCTGTTTGCAACTCCATATCTGGGAGGATATCTATCTGATGTGGTCTTTGTATCTTGTATTTTCTGCTTTTATTTTTGACCTAAAAAAATTAAATTTAAAAACTAAAAAAAAAAAATGTGTGACAATTACTGCCCATCCACCTTCATTGAATCAACATTCATTTTCTAACACCTGTTGGAAATGGTGCTCGTTGTACTATTCCACCCATTTACATTCACCAAAAGCCCTTATGTAGTACAGGTACAGTGAGGGGAAAAAAGTATTTGATCCCCTGCTGATGTTGTATGTTTGTCCACTGACAAAGAAATTATCAGTCTATAATTTTAATGGTAGGTTTAACTTAACATTGAGAGATGGAATAACAACAAAAATATCCAGAAAAACGCATTTAAAAAAAGTTCTAAATTGATTTGCATTTTAATGAGTGAAATAAGTATTTAATCCACGATCAGCAAGATTTCTGGCTCCCAGGTGTCTTCTATACAGAAAACAAGCTGAGATTAGGAGCACTCTCTAAGACACCTTTCAGATGGATGGACTGTTTAGGCCCGCCTGTCAGTTTTTTTAGGTGGACCTGAACGGACGCTCCATGCAGGTCTATGGAGCGACGGATGTCAGCGGTGACATGTCCACTGAAATCCGATCCGCCAAATCCAGACGGATGGAAATCCTATTTTCCATCTGTCTGGGGGATCAGATGAAAATGGACAGGCGGTCCGTTTTTATCCGATCCCCCATAGAGGAGAGTGGAGCTCTGACAGGTCCATCTCTCCACAGTGAGCAGACATGGACCTGTCATCTGCCGGCTCAGCAGGGATCAACGGATTGATCTTCCGTGTAAAATGGGCCTTAAAGAGAGGGTCCCCCTGCTCAAGAAAGCACATGTACATGCCCATCTGAAGTTTGCTAATATACATCTGAATGATTCAGAGGAAAACTGGGTGAAAGTGTTGTGGTCAGATGAGACCAAAATTGAGCTCTTTGGCTTCAACTCAACTCGCTGTATTTGGAGGAGGAGGAATGCTGCCTATGACCCCAAGAACACCATCCCCACCGTCAAACATGGAGGTGGAAACATTATGCTTAGGGGGGTGTTTTTCTGCTAAGGGGACAGGACAACTTCACCACATCAAAGGGACCATGGATGGGCCATGTACCGTCAAATATCTTGGGTGAGAACCTCCTCCCCTCAGCCAGGGCCTTGAAAATGGGTAGTGGATGGGTATTTTAGCATGACAATGACCCAAAACACATGACCAAGGCAACGAAGAAGTGGCTCAAGAAGAAGCACATTAAGGTCCTGGCATGGCCTAGCCAGTCTTCGGACCTTGATCCCATAGAAAATTTGTGGAGGAAGCTAAAGGTTCGCATTACCAAATGTCAGCCTTAAAACCTTAATGACTTGGAGAGGATCTGAAAAGAGGAGTGGGACAAAATCCCTCCTGAGATGTGTGCAAACTTGGTGGCCAACTACAAGAAACGTCTGACCTCTGTGATTGTCAACAAGGGTTTTGCCACCAAGAACTATGCCATGTTTTGAAAGGGTCAAATATTTATTTCACTCATTAAAATGCAAATCAATTTATATTTATTTTTTGAAATGCGTTTTTCAGGATTTTTGCAAATGTACATATACGTATAGCAGTTGGCAAGCGGATAATATACTTTGCAATAGCACTAATAAAAAAAGATATGTATTATTTCTACCAATTGAAAGAGGTGCCCTGTTTTCAAAGGTAATATTAAAAGACAATTTTGGGTTTTAGAAAAAATATATATATTCATGTAGGTGGATGCATCATCTATCCAATGCTGCATCTGTCCCCTCCCGCTTCTAAGACTGAGAACTGAGGGATCAAAGACCACTGATTGCTCAGTTCTCAATGAGCAGAGAGCTGGTGACTGACACTATCTCTCTGCTCTGCTCCTCCAGCTCTCACTGGAGCACTGGGCTGTGGGGGTGGGGGGGCAAGAGTTGCTGGTTCAATCTCCCAGAGGCTTGCTGAAAAGCTGATCCAGCTGCTGGTCCAGGCGTCTGGGTGGATCCAGACTGTAAAGTCAGGATCTTGGTCGAGCCTGGACCAGCTGAGTGACATCAGCCGACTTTAGCCCGCTGTCAGCTGAGAACAGGAGAAGTATAGCTTTAAAAAAAAAAAAGCTTTGGCCATACTTCTGCTTTAATCTATATGGTAGTTCTCCAAATTGTTTTGCAAAAAGTCAGATCCAAAGCTAAACTTACACTTGTGGCAGAACCTGCTGCTGCTCCTCTGAAAAAGGCCTTTGACACTAGGTGATATGTTATGGCCTCAATGCCTGTTTAACCCTGTAAAGCCCAAACCACTGAGTTGCAACTGTGTGCTTTGCATGCAGTTGAAGTGCAGCTGCAACACGGCACCATTTTTACAACGACATGTGTACAACTTTGTCAAGTTGCCTTGGCAGCTTAAGAGCGCTGTAAAACCCGACTCAACTGACGATTTTTACTTGCAAGTGTAAATGAGCCCCAATCTGTGTTCATAACTGCCCATTTTGATACAATGTGATATTTTGCTAGCATTAGAAGCTACAGCTTGGCGTTGCATGTTTTAACTGCGCCTATGGTTTACAAGTAAATCTTGATCCTTCATAAAACAAGGATCTGGATCTACTTATACTCTTTATCAAGACTATAAGCTATATGTAAACATTTACCGGTAGTTTACAAATGAATACATTTACATTTTTCCACTGAACATAATGTGTCATGTATTTAGGTATGCATGTAAGCTTCAGAAGTCTTGCATGATTTACCATATATTACATATTTCTGTGTCACCTACAAACGGGACATATACAGTACTGTATTCCTAAACACTGGCAATATGAAACAAAAATAAACAGCATTTAAAGTAACATTTCCTGAGAGAAAAATGGAGACTGCCGTTGCTGACTTCTCCTAGAAATGCTAACTGCCTGGATGCCAAGTTGACCTGCCTTCAAAACCTTGAGCTACTAGACCAGGGGTCGGAAACCTACGGCCCACTGACCGCACCCGGCCCGCCACCGCTAAATGTCCAACACCTGGCCCACGGACATTTTCGCCGCTGTCCTCTTCATTGGACAGCACCGATCGCCCGGTATCACAGGATGGGGGTGGGAATCGCTGGAGTAAACTTTTTACATTAAACAGGTGATTGGTTGCCGGGTGATCCTAGCAACCAATCACCAGCCTGTTATTGTGAAAAGTTAACTTCAGCAGTTCATCCATCCAGCATGTGATGCTGCTCTCTGCTGTGCTGTACACCTGTGTAAGGTAGGTTTTTGTGTGTGTGGGACGGGTGCAGGGGGGCAGAGCACACTCAGCACTGGTGTTGGTGACAAACAACCTATACAAACTGTAGCATTGCATATTGAGATTGCTGAATGGTTCCTGTTTATCCACAACCGGACCTGCTGTTTCTGCTTTCCTGTGTACAACCCTGCTTGCCTTGTGACCTCCTTTTGGACCCTTCCCTACTTGACTCTGTATACTGCCTTCTGTCTTATAATTCCACTGCCCAGCTGTTATAAACCTCGACTTGAACTTTCAAGGCAGTTCCTATCTCCTGATTTTTTACCTTGCTGCCTCACTAGACCTGATTTTGGCTACAGTCTTCCACTCTGTTTATACCTTATGAACTGGTACCTCCCTGCTCAGCTGTTGCTGACCTTGGCTTGAATCCTGTCTATGTTCCTGTAGCCTGCTCTAGTGCCAAGCTAAATCAAAGGATGAGGGCCGCACTCATTTCGGTATTTGACCTTGGAAACAGATGGGTGCTCATAATCAGGGCCGGTACAAGGCATGGGCAGAAGGGGCACCTGCCCTGGGCGCAGTGTCTCTGTGTAAAGGCAGGGGCGCACTTGAAGCTCCACCAGTTCCCTTTTTTTTTCTACAGTAGCCAAAAACAAATATAGAAAAATAAAGTGTTAAATCTGCTCTCCTCACATGAGCCTCTGCACAGGCTCAGCCTTATTTATTGCTGGCCTGACAATGGCATTTCGATCTTCCGATCTCCCGCTGTCACAGGTTGCCCGAGCTCTGCTATCTTCAGTTATTAGTGCATTGCTTTGCGTTGAATCTGTCTCCAGTTGCCGGACATGTTAGTGTAGACTGCAGCCCGGCAGTAAAATGTTAGTGAATGTTCACTAATCAGGTAAGGAGATTAACACTTTACTTTCTTGCATTTCTTTGGATAGCTACACTTAATGAATACTGGAGGTAGAGTTTAAAGGAGAAGGGTCACCTCTTAAAACTAGGGCTAGTGCTCCATGCTTGTACAGTATGGAGCACTAGCCCTGAGAGTGCAGTGAGTGTTCACTAATCAGGTAAGGAGATTAACGCTTTACTTTCTAGCATTTCTTTGGATAGCTACACTTAATGACTACTGGAGGTAGAGTTTAAAGGAGAAGGATCACCTCTTAAAACTAGGGCTAGTGCTCCATGCTTGTACAGTAGATTAGAAGTACCTACATTGAGGAATTTGTCTGTCTGGCCCTTTGACTAGCCTTTTTTATGTGGACTTGAATGAATGAAGTAGCACATGCACCATGAAGACTTTCAATGAAGAGAGAGAAGGGTTGTCCAGGTCTTCTCCTAAACAGTTCAGTCCTCACCTAGGTATCATGGTATTTCTCAGGACTGAAGACCAATGGGAATATTTTTCTTTGAGGTCTTGTTCACGTATGTGGAAGTGACTGCTTCTCTAAAAAGTTATGATTGGATCACTTTTCAGGACCGTGTGAGAGGTGGTGATTTAACTCGATAATTGCCATACTACCGCGCCATAGTTAGATGTGGGGACGATTGCAGGGCAGCCTCAATGAACTACATTATACACGTTCAGCGGTAGCACCGCCCACCAAAACACCAACATGCTGTTTAAGCTCAGCATCATGGCTGCGGCATGTAACCAGCTGATAGCAGTTATATGGTTTGTGTTCGGGCAGTCAGGTGTCTGAAGGATGCTTTCTCATAGAGCAGAGCCCACTTCAATCTGCAGGAGATCCATGAGCAGATCCCTTGCTGAATCAGAGCTTTAGGGCTAGTTTACAATTCCAATGGCCCTCTGAAAAGTGATTTGCATTGGATTGCTTTTCAGAGCTCGTTTGAGAGATGGGGAGAAGGCATTATATTGCCTTCTCACCACCTATTTTAAGCCCCTAAAACCTTGCACCACGTGCCAAAACCGCATGCATTGCATGGGGTTGTTAAGGGGCTGCAGCTCAGCCCCATTCACTTAAATCGATCATGTTCAGCAAGATAACTGCCTGTTAAATGTGACAGTGGATACAATGTTGTAATTTTTAGCGTGCCTGTGTATTCCCCCTATATGTCTGACTTTGCAGCTTGTTTGAGGTGGGGAGGGGGCGTGGGCAGTTGAGCCATGTTTTTACCACCTTCCAACTACTGACCTGAACAAGGGGATGCAGCCTTTTTGTACACACGCCATGACCATAACAGCAAAAATTAAATGGAACAGAGCCACTCTGCAACTGCATGCAATGCACACATCTGCAGAGCAGTTAAAACAAGCAGGGAGGAGGTGACATATTGCCTCCTCACCGCCTGTCAAACACCCTCTAAAAAGTGATCTGCGACATACCACTTTTTCTTATCGGCTGTAATGATAGCCACACATCTGTATGGGCCCTCAGCACATCTTCCTCGCTCATGGTCCCCCTAGATCCCTCTAGTTCCATGCACCCCTCAGAACCCACCTCCCCATCCCTACTTCATCCCACTGACTGCTCAGACTGACACTAGTGATGCTGCACCATTTTTTCTCTTAGCAACACCACCGACACAGGAACATTTTAAGTCAAATAGACAAACATTTTTTTAGACCACAATTTGTTTGTAGAGAAGCCCCTCTTTGAGAAATGAAATTGTTCATAATGTACCTAACTCCTCCCTGAAGAAGGAAGGCCATATTTGTGGGAGATGCATTCCCTGTAGAACGATTAACCATAGAATAAAGAGAAGGATACAATTTTGGTGTAATGCTGCAGGGAAACAATATGAGATACAGAAATGTATATCCTTTGATACACCCACGTTATATACGTATTGGAATACCCATGTGGGCTCCAATATGAGGGTAGAACTATTAGAAAGCTGGGTGTGGGAATAGGGGGACAGATAAACAATATAAAGATGTGGTTCTGTAAGCAAGGTGTCTCCAACTGTTTTAGAATGCACTATGGCCGTGACCCAAGGTTCTTTTCTTTTTTTTTTTTTTGCCACATCAGTGAGGTAATTTCTCTGGGAGTCATTTTTCAATTATTAAAAATTCAAATTTGTCCCATTCTTTCGTCACATCATCGTGGCTGTAATAATTCCATCAATATACACCTCAAGAATTATCTAGGCGGTATTTGTTTTTCATATTTCCATTCACTCCCACGTATTATTCCCCCCTCACCCCCCCTCCCCCTCTACCCCGAGACCGTACCCAGCCTGTTCCCCCCTTCTATTCCGGGGTCCTCTCTTCTACCTCTATTTCAGCCTCCCAGCGCTCCTTTCCACTGGTCGGTGGGTCGCTATCTTTTCTTACCTAGGAAGTCCATATCTCGGCAGCTCTCAGGGATTCCTTAAATTCTACCCAGACTCTCCATTTTGTTTCGAAGGCCCCCATTTTCATCCCTTCACTAAACCTTAAGTATTCTAAGCTATGAATCTCGTTAATTTTATTAAACCAATCCCTCATCGCGGGTCTTTCATTCCTTCTCCAATACTTAGGTATCAGGCTTTTGGCCGCATCGATGAGGTGTGGCAAAAGCGTTCTCAGATAAGCTTTAGTGGGCATTTCACTCATATGAAATAGGCAAACCCAAGGGTCGTCCGGTAAGTTGATTCCAGTTATGTCTTTAATAAATCCCCTCACTTCACTCCAAAATATTTTAATTATCGGGCATAACCACCAGATGTGGGCCATTGATCCTGTTTCCTTGCACCCCCTCCAACAATATTGTGGAGATATATTTTGAAATTTGTTTATGCGGTCCGGGGTCAGATACATCCTAGCCAAACATTTAAAATTTAGCTCTAGGGTTTTGCAGTTTACCGACGTGGCAGATGCTCTCCTCAGAATCAATGACACTTCTGGGCCTGTAAGCTTCCTTCCTAGTTCCTTCTCCCATTTCTGCATGAACGCCGGGGCTTCTGTACTCCCCCGCCCTATTAACATTTTATAGATCTGGGAGAACCCGCCCTTCCTATCTTTGTCCATGCACATTTTTTCTAATGGGAGTAAATTCTCCTTCGATCTAATTGGTTGTGGTAGGGCTTCTATAAAGTGACTCAATTGATTGTACCGTCAAGTATTGATAACAAGTAGGTTTTTCTTGTCCTTTAGCTCTTGATATGTACATATTTTGTCCTGGTGCATTACATCTTTTAACTGTATGTTCTCATCCAGTAGCCACCCCCCAAACCACTCCCCTATCCCTGGTGAAAAATAATCTGAATTCTTAAGTGAAATTAGAGGAGAGTTAAACCCCCAGTGCTCCCTTTTGTGCAAAGTGTCCCATATTTTTAGTGCGTGTCTAGTAATCTCGTGCGTTTCAGTACTTAATTTCCTTAAGTGTGGTGGAATCCAAATTATTTTATTCAACTTAGTGTCACTAATTTCCTTCTCCATATTTACCCAGTGTTTATCTGCTTTATCTTTCGCCCAGTCTATTACTCTGGCGAGAGCTATAGCTTCGTAGTGTTTACGAACATCTGGTGCTCCCCTTCCCCCTTTACCTTTGGCTTTTGTCAGTTGTGTAAATTTTAATCGGGGTATTCTTCCTCTCCAAATGAATCCTAGGAAAATCGAGTGCAATTTTCTGAGATAGGTTTGCGGGAGCGCTATTGGCAACATTTGCATTTTATATGTGATTCTTGGCAGTACGACCATTTTATAGATATTTATTCTCCCCCCCCCAGGATAACTGTCCTAGTGAAATTCTATTAAGTTCTTGCTTTACCTCGTTAAGAAGTGGTAGAAAATTTGCTTGAAAGAGCGTCTCTCGTGAGGTTGTAATTTTAACCCCTAGGTAATTTAATTCTTTTTGCTCCCACAAAAAGGGGAAGTACTTTTGATATGAGAGATCTCTAGTTTTGCAAGTGTTGATGCTTAATGTTTCAGATTTGTTTGAGTTAATTTTGAAGTTGGATAACTTCCCATACTCTAATAGGGTGGCCATTATATTCGGGAGGGATATCCTTGGGCGCGTTATATATAGCAGAATATCGTCCGCAAACGCGGCTAGTTTGTATTCGTCTTTACCTATCGTTACCCCACTGATATCCGGTCTCTGCCTAATCTTAGAAAGGAGGGGTTCGAGGGATAATACGAACAGGATAGGGGAAAGTGGACACACCTGTCTTGTACCATTGTACATATCAAACGGCACCGACAGGACTCCATTTATCCTTACTCTCGCTGTGGGTCTAGAGTATAAAGCCCCTATCCTTTTACGGATCCTGTTCCCGAGGCTAATCTCCTCTAGTGTGCCCATCATAAAGTCCCAGTCTACTCTGTCAAACGCTTTTTCAGCGTCTATTAACAGAAGTAGACCTGGGACTCCACTCTGCTTAATCTGTTGCACTGCTAGAAGGGTTTTGATGCTGTTATCTCGTCCTTGTCGGCCTGGAACAAACCCGACCTGGTCTGGATGTATAATCCTACTTATTATGGGTTTCAGTCTTTCCGTAATCACCTTTGCAAATATTTTCGTATCCACATTTAAGAGGGAGATAGGCCTGTAGCTTGAGCATAATGTACTGTCTTTGCCTTCTTTGGGAATAATAGCTATATTAGCTGCCAGAGCTTCCTTTCTCATTTCCCCTTTATCCCGATGTCATATTTATAAGAGCACATTTTTGGTATCAGGTAGTCCTGGTATTTTCTATAGTACAGCACCGTCAACCCATCCGGACCTGGACTTTTACCCACTTGCATCCCTTTGAGCGCTTTTCTCACTTTCGCTTCGGTAAAAGGGGCTTCTAAGGAGGTTTGTTCGCTTCCTGATAGTTTGGCCAAGCCACTATCTTTTAAATAATTTTTGATTTTCCCTTGTTTTACTTCCCTCTCCTCGATGGTATTGTTTTTGTTTATAGCATACAGCCCCCCATAAAACTCCTGGAAGGTCTTCGCAATATCTCTCTCTTTGTAGGCAATCTCGCATGATTTAGTTTTTATTTTATCAATATAATTATTATTTTTCTTTTTGCTTAAGACCTTAGCCAGGAGTCTACCGGGTCTGTTACCTCCTATATATCTTTCTTTTTTAACGCAGTTGTATACCTTGCGGTTATCTAATTCAATAAACTCACGCATAGCCTCTCTACTCCTATATAAGTCCACCAGTATCTCACTGTCCCCAGTTTGCTTATGTTGTTGTTCTAACTCCTGAATTTTCTTCTGCAGGGCTAGTCTATCTCTGAC
Source organism: Aquarana catesbeiana (assembly GCF_042186555.1). Taxonomy (NCBI): domain Eukaryota; kingdom Metazoa; phylum Chordata; class Amphibia; order Anura; family Ranidae; genus Aquarana; species Aquarana catesbeiana. The sequence continues at coordinate 439,533,013 of NC_133327.1, read as the reverse complement.
CTGCCTTCTTTTCCTTTCTGCTCCCGCCTTTATTATAATACCTCTGATGTACACTTTATGGGCCTCCCATACTACGGCCTCTGATGTTTCCACAACAATGTTGGTTTTGAAATAGAATTCTAATTCTTCTTTGATGCGCTTATCTATATCTCTATCGTGTAATAGGTCCTCATTTAGTTTCCAGCTGTTAAAAGGGTGTTTACCTTTACCTAATTTCCACTGAAGGTTTACTGGTGCATGGTCAGAGAATGTTATTGACCCTATTTTTGTACTCTCCACTTCCTCGATATACCTGTGTTCTACCAAAAAAAAATCCAGTCTAGAATACGTCAAGTGTACGGGGGAGTAGAAGGAATAGTCTCTTTCATTCGGATGTTGCAACCTCCAGACATCTGCCAGTTGGCATTGACGAAGTTTCTTTTTGAGTTTGTTCATCCATATCCCTCGGTCCCCCGGGCACTCGACGTACTATCTTTACCCGGGTCCAAGCATATATTGAAATCTCCTGCAATAATGGCCCTCCCACTCTTGAAGCCTTCAAACTTTGAGAGGATGTCCAATAAGTACCTGCCGGGGTTGATGTTCGGACTATAGATATTTGCTAACGTACAATCCTCCCCATTACGATTGCCCTTAAGAAATAAAAAACGTCCCTCTGGGTCAGTCATTCTCTCCTCCAACCTAAACCTGATGTCTTTAGCGAAGCCTATAGCAATACCTTTTGAGCCCCTAGTCGGGGAATCCCCATAAACCCACTTCGGGAAATCTCTAGAGACTATTCTCTGGTTCTTATCCACGTACAGGTGCGTCTCCTGCAAGAAGACCACCTCTGCTTTAAGGAGTTTCAATTCTCCCATTATGTTCGCACATTTTATGGGAGAACCGATACCCCTCACATTGTATGAAATTAGGTTTATCCCCGTCACCTCATTATTTATACCGTAATGTAGGCTGAACATATCCTTATAGTTCTAAGAGGCGGGGAACAGTGCAATATGTACAGGTCTCTCCCTCCCCCTACCCCCCCTCCCACCCTTGTCTCTCCCTTTTCCCCACCCGGCCCTCCGCCCAAACCCTCCCCTCCATCTGGGGGCAGCAGACCATCCCATGGCCCCATAAACCATGGCCCTACCAACTCCACCCGGCCCCTCGGTTCTTCCCCTAGAGGTTGAGCACGGGGGTACCATCCTAGGATCCAATCACCTCCCCCGGGGTTCCCAGCCCAGCCCCCCCTCACCTCCCCCCCTTCTCCCCCAGCCCCCCATCCAGAACCCGTACCCACCCCGCCTCCCCTGTACTTATTATATTACATAGTCCAGGACTTGTCTTTCTATGAATATCATACTATCTCGTTTATCTTTGTTTATGAACTTTTCATTTTAGAGACTGATTTCCAGGTAGGTGTCCCCTCTCTGCTATCTTGATTTACTGTTCTTTCCCACCATCCCGGGATTTCCACTAATGGCACTTCCAGGCAATGGCAGAATTTTTGCGTCTCTTCGGGGAATCGCAATGTCGCTGAGCGCCCCTCTTTGCATCCGATCAGGCAGGCTGGGAAGCCCCATGAATATTGACCATCGTATGCTTTGAGTTGAGCCAGAAGTGGCTTAAGAACTCTTCTCCTGGCCAATGTCTCTGCTGCTAGGTCTAGATCTGTAGATTTGTCTCTCCGTAATTTACTGGTTGGTTCTTTTTCATGCTGGACTTAATCCGCTCTTTGTTCTGGAAGTTATGAAATCTTATAATTACGTCCCGAGGGACATCCTCACTAATCTCAGTGGGCTTTCTTATCCTATGAGCTCTATCCAATTTAATCTTCGATCTGTTATCAGTTGGATCTAACAGGTCTCCAAAGATTTGGTGGATTTTTTCTTGTAAATTCTCTTTAGCCCCCTGCGTCTCAGGCAGGCCTCTAATCCGCAGACTTTTCCTCCTATTACGATTCTCCTGGTCTTCCAGTCTGTAACGTAGATTTCTCTGTTCTTTCTGAATCTCTTCCATCTGATGTTTGAGATTTTTTATCTCCATTCCCTGCACGTCTATTGTTGCTTCCAGCTCTTCAACTCTTTTTAGAGTATGGCCCATATCTTCACGTATTGTTTCAATTTCTCCTTTAATTGATGTTTCCAATCTTGCAAACATTTCTGCCATCTCGCTCTTTGTTGGTAATTGTTTGTTTTGCTGGAGGTCCATTGGTGCCTCTTCTATTATCTTGGTACCTGTGGTGTGGAAGTCCATCTCAGCCAGCTGTCTTTGTGTACTACTCTTGGGTAGGGGCTCAGGGGTTTTGTATTTAGACCCGCTTGCCTTTCCCGGGCTCACCCTGCCACTATCCTGGACCATATATTTCCTAATGGCGCCCGGGCTGACGCTTGCTCTGCTGCTGTTGGCCGTGTTAGCTGTGGCCCCCTTCCCTCCCTCTCCCCTCATAGTACCGTTTACACTGCGGAGCCCTAAGGAAGATTACTAAGTGTCCTACAAGTGGAGCCCGTATAATATGAAACCAGTCTTCCCAGAGGGTTTCCAATATCAGGAGAGGGGACGCGCTTATTGATCTCTGGGGGGATTGAGCTATTAACCTTGGTTGTGTGGGTTATGTGGATCATACGCCTTAGGTTGACTTTATTGAGGTATCTCCTAAAAGTCCCCGAAAGTCCCAATCGACACCCGGTGTCCCAGTCGACACTTGCTTCAGGGCGCCATTTGAGCACCTAGACGACCATCCTGCTTATTCACACTATGCCCGGCTTCCTCCGAGGGTCTCTCGGGACTCTGCAGGTGTCATGCACAACAATCCCACTGTCCAATCCTTCCCCACCTTTCAATTTAATTTTCCGGCTACGTAGTAGACCCCCCGGGGACCTTATGATACGGATATTGTGCACAGCCAACTAAAGAGTTAATCTGATCTAGCCCCCAGAGCCTCTTTGGGTCAGGTGCTTTTCATACGGGGACCCAGTGAGGGGGAAGTAAACAAACTCTCAAAGCGTTCGACAGCCAGATATACCAGCACTGAAGATGTGCAATTATTTCAGGTCAAAAAAGAAAAAGCGGACCAGCAGAAAAACACATAAAATAAATATAGTCCCGCTTCATTAATATAAGTCCCAGATTCAAGTTCTCTTTAGCTATGCAAAATAAACTATAACGAGTAATGCAACTTGTCATTCATCAGGTTTCCTTTCTGGACCACTTACTAGACCACTGTATGGGGAGTCCGGCTTCACACAGTTTAAGTGGCATACTTACCCCCTCAGCCGAGATTGCACGATCTTACCAGCCTCTTGTTTGCCGGAGGGCTCTTTTTTTTTTTTTTCCTCGATCTAGGTACAAGCCTTCGTCCGCCCCGAGGGATCTCCGTGCGCCTGTCAGCTGTTCGCTTCAGCGTGACTCACCGCCGCCTGGATGGCCGCTCTCCTCGCTCACTTCCAGGCATGCCCCAAGGAAGCCTCGCTATCGTTGCGGGGGTCCGCGGCAGGGACGCATTACAGGGATCTGAGGCGCGGGGAACCAGGCACTGGACCGGGGGGCGGGAGATCTACAGGGGGGGTGAAGCCACCCTTAGCCGACCGCCAAAGCTTGAGGGAGAGGCGCCAGGCATCCCGGGATTAGCACCGGATCCAGCTAGACGCCCACATCCGGCTCCTCCCCCACCACCAGTGTGACCCAAGGTTCTTAACACTTTGTGGTATTGACAGAATAGAGAAGAATTGGAGGAGCACTAATAAGAAAAAGGCATATAATAGAAAAAGATCCCTCTTGGGGGTGGGACTATATGGGCACTACCGAAAAAAAGAATATTTAGTGGGGACAGAAAGTATTCAGACCCCCTTAAATTTTTCACTCTTTGTTATATCGCAGCCATTTGCTAAAATCATTTAAGTTCATTTTTTTCCTCATTAATGTACACACAGCACCCCATATTAACATAAAAACACAGAATTAGACATTTTTGCAGATTTATTAAAAAACAAAAACTGAAATATCACATGGTCCTAAGTATTCAGACCCTTTGCTGTGACACTCATATATTTAACTCAGGTGCTGTCCATTTCTACTGAACATCCTTGAGATGGTTCTACACCTTCATTTGAGTCCAGTTGTGTTTGATTATACTGATTGGACTTGATTAGGAAAGCCACACATCTGTCTATATATAAGACCTTACAGCTCACAGAGCATGTCAGAGCAAATGAGAATCATGAGGTCAAAGGAACTGCCTGAAGAGCTGAGAGACAGAATTGTGGCAAGGCACAGATCTGGCCAAGGTTACAAAAAAAATTTCTGCTGCACTTAAGGTTCCTAAGAGCACAGTGGCCTCCATAATCCTTACATGGAAGACGTTTGGGACAACCAGAACCCTTCCTAGAGCTGGCAGTCTGGCCAAACTGAGCTATCGGGGGAGAAGAGCCTTGATGAGAGAGGTAAAGAAGAACCCAAACATCACTGTGGCTGAGCTCCAGAGATGCAGTCGGGAGATGGGAGAAAGTTGTAGAAAGTCAACCATCACTGCAGCCCTCCACCAGTTGGGGCTTTATGGCAGAGTGGCCCGACAGAAGCCTCTCCTCAGTGCAATACACATGAAAGCCCGCATGGAGTTTGCTAAAAAACACCTGAAGGACTCCAAGATGGTGAGAAATAAGATTCTCTGGTCTGATGAGACCAAGATAGAACTTTTTGGCCTTAATTCTAAGCGGTATGTGTGGAGAAAACCAGGCACTGCTCATCACCTCCTGTCCAATACAGTCCCAACAGTGAAGCATGGTGGTGGCAGCATCATGCTGTGGGGGTGTTTTTCAGCTGCAGGGATAGGACGACTGATTGCAATTGAGGGAAAGATGAATGCGGCCAAGTACAGGGATATCCTGGACGAAAACCTTCTCCAGAGTGCTCAGGACCTCAGACTGGGCCGAAGGTTTACCTTCCAACAAGACAATGACCCTAAGCACACAGCTAAAATAATGAAGGAGTGGCTTCACAACAACTCCATGACTGTTCTTGAATGGCCCAGCCAAAGCCCCGACTTAAACCCAATTGAGCATCTCTGGAGAGACCTAAAAATGGCTGTCCACTAACGTTTACCATCCAACCTGACAGAAGGGGAGAGGATCTGCAAGGAGGAATGGCAGAGGATCCCCAAATCCAGGTGTGAAAAACTTGTTGCATCTTTCCCAAAAAGACTCATGGCTGTATTAGATCAAAAGGGTGCTTCTACTAAATACTGAGCAAAGGGTTTGAATACTTAAGACCATGTGATATTTCAGTTTTTCTTTTTTAATAAATCTGCAAAAATGTCAACAATTCTGTGTTTTTCTGTCAATATGGGGTGCTGTGTACATTAATGAGGAAAAAAATGAACTTAAATGATTTTAGCAAATGGCTGCAATATAACAAAGAGTGAAAAATTTAAGGGGGTCTGAATACTTTCCGTACCCACTGTATATAGAGCAGGGGTAGGCAAAACCCGGGAATGGGTTCTGCAAACAGCACGCAAAGCCTCTTTTGCTGGCACTCGACTCCCTCTCCATCAGCAGAGCAGGGAAGTGTCAATAAGACACTAATGCATACAATTTCAGAATTCCCCACGCTGCACTAGAGCTGCACAATTAATCGTTAAAAAATCGTGATCTTGATTCACCCTCTCTGACGATCTCTCCTGCTGAGTTTGCCAATTCTTTCATATAAACAAGTACAGAGATTATCTACTCACTCAGTTGTCAAAAGAAAGCATTTGGGGGGTCTGCCAAGTTTATAACTTGAAACATTGTAACTAAGCTTCCTTCTTAGTTCAAAGGGATTGAACTTCTGTGTAAATAAATAATCTGGGCAGTCTGCCAAGTTTTCGATAAAGTTTAATAAACTTTAACCACTTAAAGTCTAAATCTTTTTCTGACACTTCTTTCTTAAGTTAAAATCAGTATTTTTTTGCTAGAAAATTACTTGGAATCTCCAAACATTATATATATTTTAGCAGAGACCCTAAGGAATAAAATGGCAGTTGCTGCAATATTTTATATCACACTGTATTTGCCCAGCGTTCTTTCAAATGCAATTTTTTGGGGAAAAAATACACTTCAATGAATAAAAAAAAAAAAACGAAACAGTAAAGAAGTTAGCCCAATTTTTTTTGTTTTAATGTGAAAGATGATGTTATGCAAAAAAATCATGATTCTCATTTTAGCCAGAATCGTGCAGCTCTACGCTGCACCTGCACTGAGGGGGAGGCAATGTGCCCCTACACATTGTAAAAGAAAGGAAACATTGTTTGGTTCTCTAAATTTGCTGTAGCTGCGATCGTCAGCTTTTGTGATGGGGAAGAAATTGGGTGCAGTGCTAGGGGGGGCGTTCCCTGTTTCCAGGGGGAGGAGGACTGTCATTGGCCACTGCTAAAGCCAATCACAGTCCTGCTAGCCCTGTCCACCATCTGGTGACAGGTGACAGTTTGTGGAATTACTGTTGAGCTTCTGGGAATTTTGTTGAAATTATTCCTGAACCTTTGCGTCACTTACCACTGAACCCCTGCACTCTGTGTCCCTTTAAGCCACAGCCAGTATTCAGCGCAATGAAAATCACACCCAACTTTTGCTGCAGCGCAGAGCGCCACACTTTTTTCTCGGCTGCTGGGGCCCAACTTATGATCCTGCACACAGGCCCACTGCTTTCAAAAAATGCCCCTGACCTAAGCTCCTCATTGCAAATCCATTCCAGATGCTTGTATGTGACATCACATACATCACATACCAGCACGTGGGCTGGATGCGAGAGGTGGATCAGCAGGATGAGTGTGCCAGGACAGGTAGATGTGTCATCTCTGCTTCCTTTCACCACTCTGCATATCACACATATCATAGATGAGAAGAGGGTACAGCGGTGGAGCAGATGAGCAGGAGGGTACAGCGGTGGGGAAAATGAGCAGGAGGGGTGCAGAGGTGTGACAGAAGAGCAGGAGGGTACAGCGGTGGGGCAGATGTGCAGGAGGTACAGTAGTGGAAGAGATGAGAAGGTGGTTCAGCAGTGGGACAGAAGAGCAGGGGGGTACAGTGATGAGGCAGATGAGAAGGGGGTTACAGTGGTGGGGCAGATGATAAAGGGGGTACATTGGTGGGGCAGATGTGCAGAGGGTTAAAGTGGTGGGGCAGATGAGAAAGGGGGTACATTTGTTGGGCAGATGTGCAGAGGGTTACAGTGGTGGGACAGATGAGCAGGGAGGTACAGAGGTGGGGCAGATGTGCAGGGTAGTACTGTGGTGGGGCAAATGTGCAGGGGGTTACAGTGGTGGAGCAGATGTGCAGGGGGTTACAGTGATCTGGGGTGTGAAGGTGCATGAATTGGGGCCGAACTGAAGTGTGGAGGTGCAGGAATTGGGGCTGATCTGAGGAGTGAGAGTGCAGGATGTTAATTTCTCACTACTACTCAAGTAGTTTACAGCATTTACTTTATAAAAAATCCTTTTCATGATTGAGTGTGTGAAGTTGACATTTCACACTGTGCTCAAAAGGTTGCCTACCCATGATATAGAGTATGATATCTTTTAAAAATAATACATTTATTGATACAAAATGTTAAAAAGCATCCTGGAATCAAAGTCCCAGTGACACATGAAATTCACAGCAATGAATATGTATATACACGCACATACAAAAACACATGAAAATGCAAGAATCTAAGATAGAGAGAGGATGAATATTGGCGCAACGAGGACAATTAATCATACATTCAGTATACAGGCAAAGGGAAAGCAATAGATAAAAATCATAATCCTAAAAATCATTATTATAAAAGTCATTAAGAACAAATGGCTCATGGGAAACAGAGTCCATTAGTAGTAGATATGTGATCCAGGTACAGTTCACTTGAGGCAGCACCATGCAAAGCAAGAAGGCAGCTCTAAAGAAATTACAGGAGGAGACACAAGTGCATTCTAAGTGTAGCTGTTAGTAAAATATTTATTGGCAAGTTAAAATCAAAACTACTCACAAGTGTAGTTTAAAATAAGAATGTGGTAATGGCTCAGTAACAAGTTGTCCTCAATAGTCGCTGGCCGGGGGATCCACAAGGGACGCTGTCATCTGTCAGGCTGATGGCTGGCTGGCGCTGGTGGATTCTGGTGCTTCCAGGTCCGTGGAACGCACTGACAGTGTGGAGATGACGTCACTTCCCGGATGCCTGTGAGGATGTAGCGGCGAAGCGTTTGCGGAGCATGCGCTCCTTTTTCAGGCCGTAGTGAAGCCATGTTGGAAGAGGGCTATATGAGGACATGGCTGTGGCGGGATCGAGACAGGCTCTGCCCCTGCGCCCCATAGCAAAAAATTACTTGATATTAACTCCTGGACACACATAGCCACAAGATATACAGTATCTCACAAAAGTGAGTACACCCCTGACATTTTGTAAATATTCTATTATATATATTTTCATGTGACAACACTAAAGAAATGAAACTTTACTACAATGTAAAGTAGTGAGTGTACAGCTTGTATAACAGTGTAAATTTGCTGTCCCCTCAAAATAACTCAACACACAGCCAATAATGTCTAAACCGCTGGCAAAAAAGGTGAGTACACCCCTAAGTGAAAATGTTCAAATTGGGCCCAATTAGCCATTTTCCCTCCCCAGTGTCAGTGTCATGTGACTCATTAGGATTACAAGGTCTCAGGTGAGAAGGTGTGGTAAATTTGGTGTTATCGCTCTCACTCTCTCATACTGCTATGGCACCTGGCGGTATACTTGACATTGTACTATAAAAGTATATCTGCATTTGATTAAACTTATAAAAAACAATGACATATGCAATATCTGTATTAGACACACTATTTGACACCATGCCCATTTTCTCCAATTACAATTTATTTATACCAAAAATGTTTCTCTACTGGGCCTCTGTTGTTCTATATGACCCCATTCACACTGAGGCTGGCTTGGATCGGGGATGGGGGTCTTGATTTCGGAGCTGCGATGCGCAGCAGTGCTTACCTCCTGAGTCTCCTTTGAGATATTGGTGGGGGTGCCATCCTGCGCATCGGCATCATGTTACGACCTGATTGTGGCGCTTGGTCCATCTCACGTCGAAGATGGGGTTTGGCGTGGCGACCACTTTGGCGCTTGTGCCGGTGGTAGATTTCACTGCCAACTCCTTCTCTTATTCAATGGTTTGCCTGACGTTGGTCGGGGACCCGCCCCACACCTGAATTACTTAAGCAGGTGAGCTTGATTGCCTACCATCTCACTGTGTGTTTGACACCAGGGAGGTAACACACACAGCCCATTCACTGGATACAGACACACGTAAGTTATGCACATTTCCTCCTTTTTCATCCCTTTCCCCTTTTTTTCTTTTGACTCATGCAACATACCCACTCACTATGGTGTATGTGTGTACTTTTATACATACACAACACTCATTATAATATACACATATCAATTTTTTTTTTCTCTCAAACACTCATCATGTTTTTTCACTTTTTACATTTTCTCACTTTTTTCACTGGTTTTACACATTTTTTTTCATTTTCATACATTTTCTTTCAGAACACCATACTTTTAATCTTCCCCACACATGTGGAATGTGTTGTAGCAATCGGGCATGCTATGTGGAGGTTTTCTTGGCTGGCGTGGGGTTCCTTGCCTCAGCTCCGGAACAGACAACCATTTGGGGTCCCATCCTCCTCGATGCTAGCCAAGCACAGTGCTATAGCCGACCCGTGAGTACAGATCTCTTTCTCCCCATGAGGTCTTTTCTACCTTTAAAGGGGTAGAACATATTTACTAATATTACATAATTATTTATATTTACAGTTTACTTCTGTACCCAACTCCTGATAAATGGCATATAGCCATGAAATGCGTCGAAGTAGCTACTCTACCTCCACAAGTCAATTGCCTCATTTAAAGTCCCACATTCCCCTTTTTTGTATCACTCTCTCATACTGATCACTGGAAGTTCAACATGGCACCTCATGGCAAAGAACTCTCTGAGGATCTGAACAAAAAGAATTGTTGCTCTACATAAAGATGGCCTAGGCTGTAACAAGATTGCCAAGACCCTGAAACTGATCTGCAGTACGGTGGCCATGACCACACAGCTGTTTAATAGGACAGGTTCCACTCAGAACAGGCTTCGCCATGGTTGACCAAAGAAGATGAGACACATGCTCAGAGTCATATCCAGAGGTTGTTTTTGGGAAATAGACTTATGAGTGGTGCCAGCATTGCTACAGAGGTTAAAGGGGTGGGGGGGTCAGCCTGTCAGTGCTCAGACCATACGCCGCACACTGCATAAAATTGGTCAGCATGGCTGTTGTCCCAGCAGGAAGCCTCTAAGATGATGCACAAGAAAGCCCACAAAAAGTTTGCTAAAACAAGCAGATTAAGGACATGGATTACTAGAACCATGTCCTGTGGTATGATGAGACCAAGATAAACTTATTTGGTTCAGATGGTGTCAAGCGTGTGTGGCAAAAACCAGGTGAGTAGTACAAGGACAAGTGTGTCTTGCCTACAGTCAAGCATGGTGATGGGATTGTCATGGTCTGGGGCTGCATGAGTGCTGCCGGCACTGGGGAGCTACAGTTCATTGAGGGAAACATGAATGCCAACATGTACTGTGAAATACTGAAGCAGAGCATGATCCCCTCCCTTCAGAGACTGGGTCCGCAGGGCAGTATCCTCCACCTTCCATGCAAAAGTGAATGATTGGGCGACTCCTGGAGCATAGGATCTAAACATGGAAGCAAAGAGACTGAAGTTTGTTCCAGTGAAGGAAGACCCTGGACAGATCTGTATTCAAGATTAGGCCCAGATGAGACAGAGACAGATCTGGATATTTATGCAGAGCCTGCACTGCACTGTCTGTCCATCCCTTGACAGATACTGAGACAACTGTTCCCTCAGCACGAGATTGTCCAGCTATCCCATGATGGTAAAACCCTGAGAGAAAGGCAAAGACAACAGGGGCTATCACCTTAAGGTGCAGCGGATGGGTCAAAGGAAAATGCAACAAATTGAAATGTTGTGTGGCCACAGCATAGTGCAGGTAGTGTTGGTGTACCAGAAGATGGGGATAAGCAGGTAAGCAACCTGGATGTCCACAGAGGCCAGAAGATCTCTCAGGTTAAAGGTAGTGACTGATCACTATTTCATATCAAATTTGTGATGGGATCTATTGAGAATTTTTGGATCAAGTATGGGGCGAATGCTAATCTTGCCTTGAGGATAGTAAACAGGTTTAAATAGGGACTCTGGAACCTTTCCTCTTCTGGGACAATAGCCATGAGCCCTTGAGAAAGGAGCTGCTTGATAGCAGCATGAAGGTCCCCTCTCTTTGTGGAGATTTTGGCAAGGTAGACAGCATAAAGCAGGGTGGTGGCACAGACAGAAATTCTGGCTTGTAGCCCCTGGATATCATGTTCTCCCCCCAAGTGCCTAAAATGTCTTGGGAACATATGGCTGCAAAGGCCAAAATATGTCTACCCTGCTTTTACAAGTGGGGCGCTCCCTCACTGAGAGGATGACTTGTTTCCAGACTTAGCGGGTTTGGGGGTCCAGGCCTTATGGTGGAACATGTAGGCTTGGACTTGGACCCAGAAGCCTGAGATAAATGAAAGGAACTCTATTTCCTCTTAGGAGCAGACATTTTAGCTATCGGAGTTTTTGCCTTTGCAAAAGGGTACTCTGACTTCCTAGATATAGGAGTTCAAATATTCACAAAAACAGTGTTCCCCCTCAAAATCATCTCCACAAGTTTCTTCGGGTATGGAAGCTCCACAGACCAACATTTGAACCAAATGATTTTCCTCATATGTATCAAAAGAAAACCAATCCTGTATACTTGATGAAGTGTGTCTGCTAGCCCATTGACACAATAGTGCAGAGCCATGAGCAAGCACTCCAGTTGTTGAAGGAAAAAGGATCTGTTATGCCGCGTACACACGGTCGGACTTTTCGTCTACAAAAGTCCGACAGCCTGTCCGACAGACTTCCGGCGGACTTTCGGCGGACTTGCAGCAGACTTTCTAACGAACGGACTTGCCTACACACGACCACACAAAAGTCCGACGGATTCGTACGTGATGACGTACACCGGACTAAAATAAGGAAGTTCATAACCAGTAGCCAATAGCTGCCCTAGCATGGGTTTTTGTCCGTCGGACTAGCACACAGACGAGCGGATTTCGGGTCCGTCGCAGTTACGACGTAAAGATTTGAAGCATGTTTCAAATCTAAAGTCCGTCGGATTTGAGGCTGAAAAAGTCTGCTGAAAGTCCGGAGAAGCCCACACACGAACGGATTACCAGCCAGCTTTAGTCCGTCGTCGGTCCGTTGGACTTTTGTAGACGAAAAGTCCGACCGTGTGTACGCGGCATTAGTATGGATCTAAAATCCCAAGCTATGTTCCTGGGCCAGATTGCTAGTCTGGAACAGGGACATGGTTGCAATGGCAGGTTGCATAGCAGGGTGAAAAAATGTCTTGGAAAGGCTTCTAATCTTTTATTTACATAATCCTTGAATACTGAAATGTTCCAGACAGGCATCATTAGTCTCAACTTCACACTGATGTGGTGCAGGATTCGCAGCTATTCCTGTGCGTTTTCCACACCGCATCACAATCAAACTTTGTTCATGCAAACGGCTGTGGGTGTCAATGTTAAGTCAACGACACCCCAAAAACGGGCCACATAATGCAGTGGCTAAATCAAATCGCATGGATGTGAATACTCATGTAAGCCAATTGCAGTATGGTAAAAAAAGGTGCATGCACCTTTTTCGTGTAGGTGCGATGCGATTTGAGCCATACAAAATGAATGGGCTCAAATCGCACTGTAAAGAATTGCATGTGATTTGAATAGGAATTCGGCGTCATTCCTGTGCAAATCACATGCCATTTCCCGCACTGCATCAGTGTGAACCAGCACCTAAAGTTTTGTTAAAACAGCAAATAGCTGGGCCTACAATACTGCTGTGCAAAACACTCAGGACAGGCAAAAATTAGAGCAATATAGCACACAGTAGAGGTGCACATCTTCACTGGTCTCACGATTAGATTCTGATTATCCAGCCAACAATTCAATTTGATTCCGCAATGCATCACGATTACTGCCCGTGGTTTTCATAAAAAAATTTCAAGTAATCAGAAGAACTCATTTTTTTTATTTTATCTGCTTTAAAAAATAAAATAAAGGACACTCCCTGCATGTAGCAAAGTCTGAATACAACAGACAACAACAGTAATTATTTAGAACAGTAAATACAAAATGGCACAGCCCCCTTTACATTCCACAGCCCCACCATTTACATTCCACAGCCCCCCAGTTTACAATACACACGCCATTTACATTACACAGCCCCCCATTTACATTACATAGCCAATTTATATTACACAGTCCCCTATTTACATTGCACAGCCCCCTCCCATTTACCTCTACAGCCCATTTACATTACATAGCCCCCCATTTACATTACACAGCCCATTTATATTACACAGCTCCCCCCCCCCCCATTTACATTACATAGCTCCCCATTTACAATTACACAGCCCCCCATTTACATTACAGAGTCAATTTATATTACACAGCCCCCATTTACAATACACAGCCCATTTACATTACACAGCCCCCCGTTTACATTACACAGCCACCCCATTTACACTACAGAGCATTACAGAGCCCATTTACATTACACAGCCCCCCTCCATTTACATTACACAGCCCATTTACATTACATAGACCATTTACATTACACAGACCCCCATTTACATTACACAGCCCATTTATATTACACAGCCTCCCATTTACATTACAGAGCCCGTTTTACTTTACACAGCTCCCCCATTTACATGATGCAGACCATTTACATTACACAGCCCATTCACATTATACAGCCCCCCTGCACTCCCAGGAGGGCCCCTGCCTCTCCTGGAACAGCCCTACCAGCGCACTCTAACATTAAAACAAATCACTGTTAGTCCATCTGTTTCATGGATCCCTTCCTATGGTGAGTAAGGGTTAATGTAAACCGATGCCTCTACCTTATTATCTCTGATCTTTCATCTCAGGTCACCTGCCCTTTGGGAGGAGGGCTCACTGTGACCTGCAATGAAACATCAGAGATAATAAGGTAGAGGCATCGGTTTACATTAACCCTTACACACCGTAGGAAGGAATCCATGAAACAGAGGGTCTGACAGTGATTTGTTTTAACTTTGGAGTGCACTGGCAGGGCTGTCTCAGGAGAGGCAGAGGGAACCGAGATGACATCATCCATGCAATCGATGCGGCCGTTCTCAGAATCAATGCAGAATCATTCAGGGCTGTATCGAGATGCATCTATTCTAGAATTATTTTCAACACCCCTAGCACAAAGTATATCACCATGTAGCAACTAACTCTCCCTACGCAGACAGTGAGCTCTCTCTAAACTACTCCAACACTGATCAATGGGTGCTGAGAAGACACCCTTTTATAGTGAGGGTGCTGAAAGCCCTCTTATTGGCCCCTGAAAACCAACTAACGTAAACACAACATCAAACACCAGGCATTGCATTATGGTTAGAAAGAATTCAGAGTCCTGAATTTCAAGCCTGTTGGGTCTACCATTTACCCATGATAGCATTAAACTCAAACCTCACCCGACTTCCAGGCCCAACATTTCTACCTTAGGGCACAGCTGAAAAATGTCATTATTTGTGAATAAATATAAATAAAATAATCAGGCACGCATAACTATTTATTTACCCACCACAAGAAGTTCTCATTTAGAACTGGGTGGGTAGAATGGGTGGAAGGAACCGCGCATTCATCTAAGGCTCCCCAGTTCCAAAATGTCTTGCAGGACAATTTCATGGTTCACATGGTAAACGCACCAACTAGAAATAAAGCGTTACTAGACCTACTGGTTACCAACAATACAGACTTGATCACGGATGTAGAAATGCGGGACAATTTAGGAAACAGCGATCACAGGTCAATTAGTTTCAGTAGAAATCAAACTATTAGAAAAGGTAAGGAAAATACAAAGACACAATTTCAAAAGGGTCAACTTCCCTAAACTAAGAGCCTTGCTAGAAGATATAAATTTGGATAAAATAAAATAAATTAAATAAGGGCATTAGCCAGTGCATCCCAATGGGAAATAAATTTAAAAGAGCTAATAAAAGTCCTGGGTGGCTTAACTCCAACGTAAAAATGCATATATAAGCAAAGGAGAAGGCCTTCAAAAAATACAAGGCTGAGGGATCATCATTCCAACTTTACAAAGAATACAACAAGAAATGGAAGGGTGCAATCAGGGCGGCTAAGATAGAACACGAAAGGCACATAGCGGAGGAGAGTAAGAAAAATCCAAAGAAATTCTTTACATACATAAATAGTAAGAAAGGGAGGTCAGATCATATTGGTCCCATAAAATGATGAAGGGAATCTGGTTACTAAGGATGGAGAGATGGCAAAGGAGAGATGGTTAACCATGGAGAGATGGTTACTGAAGGGGCTTCAGTAACCAAAACTGCAATGTTTATCCTCATGACACGTCACAGGAAGCACCCTCATGGTTAATAGAGGACAGAATTAGAAATAGACTTGAAAAACTTAACATTATTAAGTCACCAGGACCAGATGGCTTGCACCCGAAGGTCCTTTTACGAACAGTCTACTGACTGGAATGGTACCAGCTGACTACAGAAAAGCCAAAATGGCACCAATATTTAAAAAAGGGCCAAGATACATCCCTGGAAATTACAGACCAGTTAGCCTAACATCAATTATATGCAAGCTCTTGGAGGGGATGATAAGAGACTATATACAAGATTTAGCTATGACAATTGTATCATTAGCAGTAATCAGCATGGGTTCATGAAGAATCGTTCTTGCCAAACAAATCTATTAACCTTCTAGGAGGTGAGCTGCCATCTGGATAAAGGAAGGCCTGTAGACGCGGTGTATCTGGATTTTGCAAAAGCATTTGATCTCCATAAACGTTTACTGAACAAAGTAAGGTCTGTTGGCATGGACCATAGGGTGAGTACAGGGATTGAAAACTGTCTACAGGGGAGAGTTCAGAGGGTAGTGATAAATGGGGAGTACTTGGAATGGGCAGGGGTAGAAAGTGGGGTCCCTCAGGGTTCTGTCCTGGCACCAATCCTTTTTAATTTATTCATAAACGACCTGGAGGATGGGATAAACAGTTCAAACTCTGTATTTGCGGACGATACTAAGCTAAGCAGGGCAATTACTTTTCCGCAGGATGTGGAAACCTTGCAAGAAGATCTGAACAAATTAATGGGGTGGGCAACTACATGGCAAATTAGGTTTAATGTGGAAAAATGTAAAATTTGGGTGGCAAAAATATGAATGCAATCTACTCCCTGGGGGGAGAACCTCTGGGGGAATCTAGGATGGAAAAGGACCTGAGGGTCCTAGTAGATGACAGACTCAGCAATGGCATGTAATGCCAAGCAGCTGCAAGCAAAGGAAACAAAATAATGGCATGCATTAAAAAAGGGATTTACTCCAGAGATAAAACGATAATTCTCCCACTCTACAAGACTTTAGTCTGGCCGCACCTGGAATATGCTATGCAGTTCTGGGCACCAGTCCTCAGGAAGGATGTGCTAGAACTGGAGAAAGTCCAGAGAAGGGCAACACAACTAATAAAGGGTCTGGAGGACCTTAGTTATGAGGAAAGGTTACGAGCACTGAACTTGTTCTCTCTGGAGAAGAGACGCTTGAGACGGGATATGATTTCAACGTACAAATACCGTACTGGTGATGCCACGATAGGGGTAAAACTTTTCCGCACAAGGGAATTTAATAAGACAAACGGCCATTCACTTAAATTAGAAGAAAAGTGGTTTAACCTTAAATTGCGTAGAGGGTTCTTTACTGTAAGAGCAGTTAGGATGTGGAATTCCATTCCACAGGCAGTGATTTCAGCGGGGAGCATCCATAGTTTCAAAAAACTATTAGATAAGCACCTGCACGACCACAACATACAGGGTTATACAATGCAATACTGATATAAAATCACACACATAGGTTGGACTTGATGGACTTGTGTCTTCTTTCAACCTCGCCTACTATGAGAACATCACAAATAATGATGATTATCTTAATATTAAGAATAATAATAATATTTATAAAGTGCTCTAGTTGCAGCAGAAAGTTATACATTGTTCTGGATAACATGCTGAAAACACTGATATTTTTATTATGTTCTATAAGCCGTCTTTTTTTCAAAACTACTCAAACAGCATCTGGGACCCTTGCCACATGCTGTAAGATGTAATTTCCTGAATGCACTACTTTAGCCTTGAACTTGTTAGATAGTGCCTGGTGTACTGTGCTTCAACTGCCCAGTAATTATGTTTGGCGGCTTTGATACAAGCATTTTTGTTTTTATGTAGATTTAGAATATGTTATTACCTTTTCTTAATGTTGATTCAAATTTTGATGATACATTGCAACAAAATGTTACAAGGATAGCTTTCCTGTCACATGCAGTTTTGCAGAATTATACTTGCTAAAAGTATGGTTATTCATTAGTAATTTAAAGGCACTTTGAGAACATTTATCAGAATTTGCCATCTGTTTACAAACATCCTAAAACCAGCTGCCTCATCTGTAATGCCAGGCAATTTTAGAGCAATTTAGAAAATTGCTTTAACCACTTTTAACTGGACTTTTAAACTATCCAGTTTTAAATATGAATATGTAATTCTCTTGCGCAACCAGCATATTTACAAGTTGCAAAAAATAGAAAGGATTGAACGCGAGGAAATGTTGCGATGTATTTACATACGTTATTGGTTGATTTCAAATATGTAAAAAGGTATTTATAGATACTTTGGGGTTGATTTACTAAAACTGGATAGTGCAAAATCTGGCACAACTCTGCATACAAACCAATAAGCTTCCATGTTTTTATTGTCAAAGCTTAATTGAACAACTTAAAGTTAGAAGCTGATTGCCTACCATGCACCAGATTTTGCACTCTTCAGTTTTAGTAAATCAATATTTTTTTTTTTATACTTCATCTCACCATCAGGTGTTAGGTGCCAAAAATAAAACTGATTTACTAGTGGGTTACTTGATCCGAGAACCGATCAAAGCCTAATGAGGAATTGTTCGGAGGCCCGGCGGCAGACGTGGTGGCTGGTCGCTCTGGCCTCCTGGTGGAACAGGAGAGCCCGGGCGAGCCGCAGAAGGGGGGGGGGGGAGAGTCTCTTCCCACTGCTTGTTATAACGATCGAGCAGCTGCTTAGCCGCACTGATTGTTATCATAAGAAAGCTAACCATCAGCTCTAAAAGACGAAACCGGGGGGATGCATGCAGCTACATGTATCGCCCCGGTACAACCCCTTCAAGCTGAAGGCTGCATATTTGCGTTATATCGGTGTGAAGGGGTTAATATAGTATATTCTTTACTACATCTTCATATTTTTAATGAAGACAATCATGATGAAACCTTAAAGCTGAATTCCAACTTTCTTTTCACTAGAACTGAATGGAATGATCAATCCCAGCATAGATCATACCTCTGTACCATGTTGCTCTGTTGTCTTCAGGTCCCCTGATATTCTGGGTTCACCGTGTTTCCCCAAAAATAAGCCCGGGTCTTATATTAATTTTGGCAACCAAAAGCACAGCAGGGCTTATTTTCGGGGTAGGGCTTGCCATTTAATGTGCTGTCTTCTTGCCCCCTCTCCCTCCCTGCCTGGCAGGAATCCCCAGTGTGAAGTGAAGTAAAAGTGGTTGTAAACTACAAGAATCCTCTCTATTACAGTAGAATATAATGAAAAAGGTGTGTGTTTCTGTAATCAGTTGTGACACATACCCATGGCACGCCAGAGCTCTCTTGGTGTAACAAATAATTCAGCGCTGGCCTTAAAGATAGCAGCTAACACAGCAAATTGGATAAATAGCAAAACAGAAAAAAAAACAAATAGTGTAGCAGAAATGCAGAAAATGCATTGTGTCTCAGCACAACTCACGAGTGGGACGGAAAACTGTTGATTTTACATCTTCTGTCACTAACAAGCGATATTCCATCAAACAGTTCTGCACGTGTGCCACCCAGTATGTAGTATATTTGATTACCTGCCCATGCGGGAAACAATATGTAGGGCATACCATCTGCACTTTTTCTATTCGAGTTGCCGAACACATTTCTCTGATTAAAAGTGGAGATACAAAACATACTGTACCTAGGCATTACAAATTACACCACAACCGTAACCCTATAGGCAAAAAATTTTTGGTGATAGATAGGTACATTCCCCCTTAGAGGGGTGGTGCCAAGACCAGAGGTGTCTCCCAATTAAAGACCTTCTGGATTTATGAGTTGCAATCCTACTCTCCGTTCGGCCTGAACGTGGAGAGGGATATCAACTCTTTTATTAATAAAGCATAAGCATTTCATTAGGGTTTAGGTCTTCCCTATCCTTTGCCACCTCACTATTATTATTTTTCTATCCATTTCTTTTTTTTCTTCTTCTTTTCTCTCTCTCTCTTGAATTGTTACAATATATCTGAGTTTATGTACATATGATCCCACATGAGAGTCCATTCCATGTATGCATAAACATAATTTTACTCTTGTATCTTTATTATATTTGTACATCAATTCTTAATTTTTATTATTTTTATTATTTTGTGTAATTTTAATTCTAGATGAATTTTTATTCCATAAGGCTATCGCCATTATATTACTAATGGTTATTCATTTAATACACTGACCTGCTCATTGGATACATTAATTCTATACCAATGAGCTGTCTACACATAATATTTAATTGTACCTTGCTGCAGTAGATTCACCAATCATGGGTTTTCATCCTGGCAAATTTCTTCACATTTTTCTGATTGAGCCTCTCTGTGTTTGGAGGTGAGCTCAGTTGATAATTTGTTCTTTTTTTCTACTTATATTGATCCTGCATTGATCTATGTGTCATGATTTTATTCACTATATTGTGACCATGGTTTGTGGTGTCATGCACCCCCTCTTTATATCTATGAGGTCCTTGACAATATGTTTTTATTAGCTGTGTTTTCTTTGTTTATATCTTCGAATATGTGACACTACTGTGTCACGTAATTTCTTCCTGCCATTTAACGTAGTTTATCTCACCCCATTGTAGTGTGAAACGCACACTTGTCGAGCCGTTGAGGCGCATGACGTCACTGCGCCATCATGCTGTTTAGAGCTGATGAGTAATGCATCGCTATTAACTTTCCCTATCATGTTTTGGGACGCATATGCGTTCCACCGAAGTAGTAAGGTCAGGAAGAGGCTTGGAACACATCATACATGGCTGAAATCGAGGCGTGAAACACACACTGGTGAGCCATTTTTCCAAAGTACACATTAGATACATCGTAAACAGACAGGGTTTTGACTCTCGTGAAGGGGGTCATATTCTCTATAAATATGTGGAGGACTGCAGTGGAGGACACCCCAGACGATGTCCTTGGAGACGAAACGCGCCGGGAAGGTCTCCACTGCCGCCATATGATATTAAAGCGCTGATTTTACTTGCCAAATGTGAGTTTTTCAACTTTCATTAAATATATTTTTTTTTACTCAACTGGATTACGCTATGTGGCCCTTTTTGTTTTTCCTTATTTAATATCCTTACTACATCCATGGATATCTGAGTACTGTCTTTTATGAGACAAATCCATACAGACATCTTCACTCTGATGAAAGTCGGGAGTCTCCATTCCAGGCAACTGACCGTTCCAACATCCATCTCTATTGGTTGTTTATACAACACAAGCCTGTTTGACTTACAGAACATATGTTCTTGTGTGTTCAAATGTTACGGTAAGCCTCCTATCTTTATGGTAGTGGTTCCCTTCACTTCAACTGCACATCCTGGTTCACTGTTGGGATATTTATAATGAAGCTTGTCACAAGAAAGTTTTATATATTCACAGGAAGCTTATGAACTGTTTGCTGAAAATCATTAGCTTTGTTTTCTTTTGGACATTCACTATATTGCTTATCACTTATATATGATCTTTGGTTTAATTTTATTTTACGTGTTATTTGGGCTCACTGCTCCTGCTTGGCCTATGTGTCACGCCAGAGCTCTCTTCCATGATCAGAGCATTGCAGAGGGAGGGGGGCCGAGAGACAGGCAGGACAAGAGATGATCAGATGAGCGCCCCTTGGCGCTTCCATAGCCTGCCGCAATCCAGCATTACAGAGGGAGGGAGGGCGAGATCCCCCGCTGACAGGAAGGGGAAGAGGAGATCGTCAAGTGGCGCTGTATACCGTAGGTATTTGACAACAGATTAAATTACAGAAACACACATACTAGGGCTTATTTTCAGGGTAGGGCTTATATTGCAGCCCTCCTGGAAAATCAGGGTAGGTCTTACTTTCGGGGAAACACAGTAGTTGTGCCTTTGTGTTATGTGTCACTTTATATCCTGCTTATAGACTCTGTCCCTTCCACAGCTTCCTGCTACACTCCCCTTTGTAGGCTTTCAGACTCTGCAAATGATGTAACTTCCTTCACAGCTCTGATGGTGGGAGGGATTGAATACATCCTAATTTGCATTCAATCCCACCAAGTCACACCTACAGGAAGAGTCCAAACCTCCCAAGTCCCACCTCACAGCATTATTCAAGAAGAAAACATCTTCATACACAGCCTGTTCTGAAAGCTAGCTGTGCTGCTGCTGGGCAACATTGAATGGATCCCAATTAGAATTCAATCCTGCCCAGTCAAATATGCCGACCAGTGTGAACAGGGAGAGTCCCACTGGTTAGATCATGCCCTCCCAGAGCCCTGCTCTCTGTAAAGTGATTTATTTAAGTATGAAAGCACCTATGTAGTCTTGCAGTAAACCATTATTCTCTAGCATGCTGAAAGACAAGAATGATAGAGGAGGAGGTATGACACATTTACACCTGCTTTGCTGACTGAATAGTGATCTTCATTCTGATCACTCTTCAGAGAGCATTTGACAGATGTGAGAAGGCATTGTATCACCACCTCATCCCCTATTTAATCCCCTAAATGTTGGACTATTGCGCTGCAAACATACACATTGTGCGCAACTGCAGTGTGGCTCCATTCACTAGAATGGGTTGTGTCTGGCAGGGGGTAGTACCCACCAAGCACAACAGGAGGTATAGTTCCCACCACAGCTTTAAAGCAGAGTATCTCAGTTGTGGCATGTATTCACCCCCAGCCACTGCCCCTTTAGCTAAGGAGGGAGCAGTTGGGCGGAGGGTTGCAGTAAAACCTTATCGTTGAGCTGCATCTTTACACCATTAGTTTAAACAAGCCTTAAGACTGCAATGATTATAGTATGGTAGTGATCCCTTCGTGTAGCAGGAATGCATGTTCCTGCTCACAATTATTTTAGTGTGATTCACACATGTTTCTGCATGTTCTGAACAGAGCAGCATATTCACTTGAATGAGCTATTATCTTAAAGCACATCTTTTTTTTAGTTGGCCAGGAAGTATGCAACAATACTGTCTGGTTTTGATGGGTAAATAAGGCCCTTTTTAAAATTCTCTTTGCACCATAAATTAAGCTATATACACGTTCCAAATCACGCTTTCAACTGTTAAAAAAGACAGCTTGCTTGTCTGTTAAAAAGAATAATATCAGAGCAGAAAAAAAAACATGATTACGTGATCAGTCTTTTATTTGTGTGCCCTTTATGTCTGGGATTGCACACTTCTTGCCCAAGAGATGGTTTGTAAGGTTACACTTCCTGCTTGTTTCTTACCTGCTGTACAGCACTCTGTTCACTGCAAAGAGTAGTGGACTGTGAACAGTGAGAGCAGAATTCCAATACCCCCTTTCACCACCCACATGAAGGCCTAGCAACACCCACAGTAACCCTAGGACCCACCCACATTGGCTCCCAGAAATGGTACAAGTGACTCCCATAGCCCACCCTGAAGATACAGAGGCTCAAAGGATCATGGGATATATAGTATCAGGACTAAAAAAGGAAGGAAACAGGAAGTCAGAGAACTCTGAAATTCCGCCAGGAGGAGTGACATCACAGACACAAAAACCTGCTGTATTACAGTTTGTTGTGATTCATTTACATACACAATGCATCTGTTGTTTTGGGGAGAAGCTGGAGTTCTTAGATATAAGCAGCAAGTGTCTTGCAGTATATTAATCATTAACATAATACAAATAATTTCCACATTTCTAAATACAGATGTGAATATTATTTTTACTTCATGAATACTGCATTTAAAGAAAAAAAATATATTTTTTATCTTACTGTAAAATCCTTTTCTTAAAGTTCATCAAAGAACACAAAATGGCTTATTCTGGTACATTGGGTTAGGCTGCACTGGCAAACAAAGCTGTAAGGACAGCCCAGTATAATCCCTCCCATTACTAGTGTGCCTAAGTTTTGTAGCAAGCAATACTAAGATTGGATAATAAAAGAGGAGGGGGCCTATGTCCATTATTGTACCCAAAGATGAGGATTTTATGGTAAGTAAAACATTCTGAATTCTTAATCATACTATAAGGGACACAGAATGAAGTATTCAGGTATATTGGGATATTCATAAGCAGTCCAACTGAGGGGTGGGCAACACAGCAATGAAAGACTAACAGTTAGAGCCGGTTCACACTGGGACGACTTGTCAGGTGACTTAGCTGCCTGACTAGACGCGTCCAGTTCTGTACAATGGAACCGTTCTCGCTCCGACTTAGAAAAAGGTTCCTGTACTACTTTGGGGGCGACTTGAGGCAACCTGCATTGACTTCTATATAGAAGTCGTTTTGCAAGTCGCGGCTGCTGTAGTGTTCAGGTCTCCTGAGGAACCGTTCTACGTACAATGGAACCGTTCTAATCGGAGCGACGCAAGTCGCTCCGACTTAGAAAAAGGTTCCTGTACTACTTTGGGGGCGACTTGGGGCGACTTGCATAGACTTCTATACAGAAGTCGTTTTGCAAGTCACCGTGGCAGTCGTGTGCAGGTCGCCTCGGTGAGGCGACCTGCAAGTCGTGCCGCCCCTAGTGTGAACCGTGCCTTAGGCCTGACCATTCAATTGCTACACCTGAATGAAAATGTTAAACGACCAGCTGGCAGGCCTGCCTATCACTGAAAAGCCAAAGGAGCACTAAATGAAATGGTAGAGTGTGTTTTGCAAGGAAAGTTGGAACCTTGCCTTTGAGGTCACAGTCTTGAATTATGAGTTGTCAAATCCAGTAGTGATAGTGGAACCCTAAAGCAGTTTGTTGTTAATGGGGATCTTCCGTAATGAAGAACAAGGAGTTAGACTGTTGAACGGAAACTGTAGCTGAGAAAAGAGAAGGTAGCACAATGTTCTGGTTAAAGTGAAAAAAAAAAACATCCCTTCGGGAAGATCCTCCTGGGTCCTAAAAACAGCCTTATCTTTCTATAATACAAGTTAAGGACACCACTGCAGAGACTCACCTTGCCGAAGTGAGCAACAAGAAAGGCAACCTTGCAGTCAAGGGTAGAGTCACTGAGGAACATACAGGAGGACAAATGTGAGTGACACCCTATATCAGGGGTGTCCAAACTTCTTTCAAAGAGGGCCAGATTTGATGAAGTGAACATGCATGCGCGATGGCCGACCATTTTGCCTGACATTCTTTGAACCATTAAAATTCGGTCTAATTGTGTTCGTTCGAGCACTAATACACTGCCCAACAAGAATTCTCTTGCCTTTGTCGCGCTCATTCCCGACACACAGACAAATGCTCTGCTCTTTAGGGGTACCGTTAATTCTTAATGGTACCCCACACATTGGGGTGCTTTTGGTGCAGTGCAATTTAAAAAAAAATAGGTCGGGGACTTCTTTCCCTGCATTTTTGTGGGTAGGGAAGCCCATTGAAATGAATGGGCTGCCCTACACACAGCTCACAGCCACACAGATGTTAACCAAGGGCTTGTTCACATGTCAGGTTGGAGGGGCAGTAAAACCACATGGTTAAGCTGTTTTTACCACCCCCAACTTCTCCCCCTTTAGCTGCAGAGGGAGCAGCTGGGGGTGTACACATGCTGTAGCTGCAGCTGGAGGTATACCCAGGCTGAATGGGGCTGCACTGCAACTACCCCACAACTGTGTGCATTGCACAGTTGCGGTATAGTGATTCTGCATTTACGGGCTTAAAACAGGTGGTGAGGAGGCAACATAATGCCGCTTTACTGCCTGTCAAATGCCTCTGAAAAGTGATCTGTGCATGGATTGCTTTTCAGAGGAGCAGCAGTCCTGGCTGCTATCACAAACAAGCCCTACAAAAGCAGTTCTGATGGTACAGGAATGGGGGGGGGTCCGGATTAAAAGTAACATACACACATACAGTGGGAACGGAAAGTATTCACTCTTTGTTATATTGCAGCCATTTGCTAAAATCATTTAAGTTCATATTTTTTCCTCATTATTGTACACACAGCACCCCATATTGACAGAAAAACACAGAATTGTTGACATTTTTGCAGATTTATTAAAAAAGAAAAACTAAAATATCACATGGTCCTAAGTATTCAGACTCTTTGCTGTGACACTCATATTTAACTCAGGTGCTGTCCATTTCTTCTGATCATCCTTGAGATGGTTCTACACCTCCATTTGATTGGACTTGATTAGGAAAGCCACACACCTGTCTATATAAGACCTTACAGCTCACAGTGCATGTCAGAGCAAATGAGAATTATGAGGTCAAAAGGAACTGCCTGAAGAGCTCAGAGACAGAATTGTGGCAAGGCACAGATCTGGCTAAGGTTACAAAAACATTTCTGCTGCACTTAAGGTTCCTAAGAGCACAGTGGCCTCCATAATCCATAAATGGAAGATGTTTGGGACAACCAGAACCCTTCCTAGAGCTGGCTGTCTGGCCAAACTGAGCTATCGGGGGAGAAGAGCCTTGGTGAGAGAGGTAAAGAAGGACCCAAAGATCACTGTGGCTGAGCTCCAGAGATGCAGTCGGGAGATGGGAGAAAGTTGTAGAAAGTCAACCATCATTGCAGCCCTCCACCAGTCGGGGCTTTATGGCAGAGTGGCCCGACAGAAGCCTCTCCTCAGTGCAAGACACATGAAAGCCCGCATGGAGTTTGCTAAAAAAAACACCTGAAGGACTCCAAGATGGTGAGAAATAAGATTCTTGGGTCTGATGAGACCAAGATAGAACTTTTTTGCCTTAATTCTAAGTGGTATGTGTGGAGAAAACCAGGCACTGCTCATCACCTGTCCAATACAGTCCCAACAGTGAAGCATGGTGGTGGCAGCATCATACTGTGGGGGTGTTTTTCAGCTGCAGGGACAGGACGACTGGTTGCAATCGAGGGAAAGGTGAATGTGGCCAAGTACAGGGATATCCTGGACAAAAACCTTCTCCAGAGTGCTCAGGACCTCAGACTGGGCCAAAGGTTTACCTTCCAACAAGACAATGACCCTAAGCACACAGCTAAAATAATGAAGGAGTGGTTTCACAACAACTCTGTGACTGTTCTTAAATGGCTCAGCCAGAGACCGGACTTAAACCCAATTGAGCATCTCTGTAGAGACCTAAAAATGGCTGTCCACCAACATTTACCATCCAACCTGACAGAATTGGAGAGGATCTGCAAAAAGGAATGGCAGAGGATCCCCAAATCAAGGTGTGAAAAACTTGTTGCATCTTTCCCAAAAGACTCATGGCTGTATGAGATCAAAAGGGTGCTTCTACTAAATACTGAGCAAAGGGTCTGAATACCTAGGACCATGTGATATTTCAGTTTTTCTTTTTTAATAAATCTGCAAAAATGTCAAAAATTCTGTGTTTTTCTGCCAATATGGGGTGCTGTGTGTACATTAATAAGGAAAAAAATGAACTTAAATGATTTTAGCAAATGGCTGCAATATAACAAAGTGAAAAATTTAAGGGGGTCTGAATACTTTCCGTCCCCACTGTACATACACTCAGACACATGCACAAACATGTAGACACATAAACACATACAAATGCACACACACACACACACACACACAGACACAAGCATACACATACATACTGACACATGCAGACACATACAGACAAATGCGCACACACACACACAGACACATGCATACATACATACACATACAGACACATGCACACACACACACACATACAGACACATGAATAAAGCCCTTTTAAAACGAATCTAGCTTCTAGCACAGTACTGTACCTTTCCAGCTTCCTCATTCAGCTGGGTACTGCACTGTAGGGGGAAGCAGAGAGCACAGCACACTCCCCTGCACTTTACTTTCACTTTTGAGGCTGACGGAGCTTCTCACAGTGCTGATGTACAGTTCGGCAGGGGATGGGGCTCATCTGACAGCCCTGATCCCATGGCACACTGGTTGAGGACTTTGGACATGCCTGCCCTATATGAAGGCCTTCACTAAAAAGCGAGAGGAAAGCGGTCTCTAAAAGAGAACTACTAAGGCGAAGATTTGACTCTTGTTTCAATTTCTGAATTTTACTAAAGTTTTCAATAAAAAATAAAAGTTAACTTTTATAATACACATAGGAGATTGGGTAAACGTAGAAAAATGTATAAAAGTGTTTAAATTACACTATTTATCACTTGTATGTCAAGGGTATATGTTCCTCAGATATTGTGCCGTAAGTACCTATTTTAGTATTCACACAAGTTGAGAAAAAAAAACTTAAGTTAACTCTAGCTAATCGTGTATTCTGCTTTTGTTAGGGCCCTTTCACACTGGGGCGGTTTGCAGGCGCTATTGCGCTAATAATAGCGCCTGCAAACCGCCCGAAAGTGCCGCTGCTTTGTCTCCAGTGTGAAAGCCCGAGGGCTTTCACACTGGAGCGGTGCGCTAGCAGGACGGGAAAAAAAGTCCTGCTAGCAGCATCTTCGGAGCGGTGAAGGAGCGGAGCATATACTGCTCCTTCACCACTCCTGCCCATTGAAATCAATGGGACGGCTCTGCAGAGGCGCTTTGCGGTGGTTTTTAACCATTTCTCGCCCACTAGTGGTGGTAAAACCACCCCGCTAGCGGCTGAATACCGACGGTAAAGCGCCGCTTACAATAGCGGCGCTTTAACGCCGCCCCCGCCCCAGTGTGAAAGGCCCCTAAGGTGGTCACATCTTTATGTATAATATTCACAATATATACATTAAATACAGAAAAGAGAAGAAAAGGAGAGGCAGAAAATAAATAAAAAAAAAAAGAAAAGTAAAGTTAAAAAAAAAAAAAAAAAAAGGGGGGGGGGGGGGGGACCAAGGTTGGGAAGTATTGGTTTGCCTAGGTACTAAGATCTGACTCTTGATAGTACTCAAGACCAACAGACCAGCCTGGAGATTTTTCCCACAAAGAACCACTTGGAATGGAATTTCCTTGTTGCATACCAAAAGAAATATGCCTTTCAGGTGCGAAAATAGATTTTGCAAGAAGTCAATTTCTAGGTTTTAAGAGCATAGGGATAGAACACAGGGACCGAGTCCTATGTTCTATAGAATCCAGGCCTTCCTGTAAAATTCATCTTGGACTTGAGGCCTGAGAGAACCAACAGGAACTCTTTCCCCCCAGAAGGGGGGTTTTCCTTCTTTTTCTGGGGTGAAAGGCTACTCTTCCCTCGCAGTGACCTCCTTGATAATGTTATTCAGGGATTTGCCAAAAAGGTCTTTCCCATCAAAGGGCACTTGCAAAAGACATTTCTTGGACCGATGCTCCTCAAACCAATATTTGAGTCAAAGGGTCCTCAGGATATATTTAGTGTATAATATGTGCCAGCCATCAACCCAAAATAGTAGGGCAATAGGCATGAGCTCCAGTTATTAGAGGACAAAAGGATTCATTAGGATAGAAACATGTTCCTGGGACATAAGCTTCGGCCAGACAGCTAAGATCTGATAGATGGACATGGTTGCACATCGGTAGGTTGCACAGCAGGACCTGCAAGGGTGAATAAGATCTTAGAAAGGGCTTCTAGCCTTTTATTCACTGGGGTTTTAAACACAGGGATGTCCTTGACAAGGACAGGAATGTCAAGGTCCAAAACAGTGAGATTCAATTTTTTTATGAACCCCTCCTTCATAGGGGATTGCTGGGCAAAATGTTTAGGAGGAGCACAGACTTTGACACAGGTAGCTTCACGTCTAGGCATGTGTGGACTGTGATAATAAGGACTGAAATGGTACCCTTGCGCATGAGCAAAAGGGCTCAGAGCATGCGCAGCAGCAGGAGTGAAAAAAAGCAAAAACTCATGCAACTCTCCTTCCAAAAGTGTCACAGCTGTAGCCTGGGAGATATACTGGAAACCAGAAATGTATGCACAGACAAAAAAGCTCAACTCATCACTGATGAGGTCCAAAGAAGGCCCTGTGGCACCCCCACTGGTACTTCAGGGGATAGAGAGGTGGGTTCCAGGTAGCATTCTACCCCCACCAGTCTTCACCCCTACATCAGGTATTTCCCCTAAGGGGTCTTCAAGGGCAGGGTTCCACCAGACAGGTGCTCTCTAGCCCTAAACCTGTAAAGCACTCTGTGGCTAAGTCAACACATTGCACACAGCTACCTATGTGACCATCTTAAGCAGAGCCCAGTACCAAAAAGACAAATTACTGGCTGGACCGGCTGCTTCTTCTCACAGATCAGCCAATCAAGCAAGCTGCAAAAGAAACCACTTCCAGTTCTGCAGCTCCTGATGAAAAAAAGGAGTTCCTTACTCCTCATCTGGCGCCAACGTATAATTCAGTCAAAAAAAAGCTCTGCACTACCCTCGACCCTACTAACCGCCAACATAATGATGATTGCTAAATTGGATCAGGATCACACCTCCTGGGCTAATTACAGGCCCATCTGCTTAAATAACATTGACATGAAAATTCTCACAAAGATTATAGCCAGGAGATGCTATTTGCCGCGTTCTGCAATTGCTTAACTTCACCCATCGACGCTCCTTAAGAAACCTGACTTCTGTCCCTTGACATTAAAAAGACGTTCAATACCCTCTCCTGGGGGTCTTCAAGGCCTAGAATCGCAAAACAAATTTTATTTACTCGTAAGAGCAATGGTGGCCTCTAAGGTCCCCAATCTTCAGGAATATTATTTGGCCTTATTTTACTATAGTTCTGCAACACAACGGCTTTGGCCCCTCTTTTTTGCGATGGATTGCAGCCTTGTATGACTCCCCTCAAGCTAAGCTTAGCTATTATGGTTTTGAATCTTCTATTTTTCCAATTTGCAGGGGCACTCATCAAGGCTGCCCCCTTTCTTCACTCCTATTTATCTTGGCATTAGAACCATTGATGGAAGCAATCCGGAGTCATGTGGATGTCAAGGGCATTGAAGTGGCGAGATCCTCTAAAAAAAATCTTGTTATTTACAGATGACATACTCCTAACCCTGACTTATCCTCAAGCTTCTCTTCCCAGCCTGTTGTCTGTCCTAGATAATTTTGCCTAATTTTCGGGACTGCGAGTTAACCCTGCCAAGTCGACTGTGTTAACCCTGCCAAGTGTGACTCTCTCAGCCAGAACACTGGATGATTTCAAATGAATCATTTCCTTTTCAGTGGCTCACCTCTCTACCATACCTTTGGAATCGCTTATCCCCAACATATGAAGGCCTTTATCTAGCTAATTTTGACTGAATTGTTGTCCTGGAGTCACTTTCCATTGTCTTGGTTTGGCATGATCAATGCGATACGTATGACTTACCTTCCCAAACTGTTATAGCCTTTTCGGGTACTGCCAGTGCCAGTTCCCCCTCATATCCTCCACATTTAAGGTTTTACAGTTCATTTGGGGGTCTTCAAGGCCTAGAATCGCAAAACAAATTTTATTTACTCGTAAGAGCAATGGTGGCCTCTAAGGTCCCCAATCTTCAGGAATATTATTTGGCGGCCAAAATTGCTCCTCTGTCCCACCTCCACGAGACACACTATCTACCTCTTTGGGCCACTATAGATTTAGTTGATTCATATCCTACACCTTTATCTTCTTTGCCGTGACTCCCTCCTGCTTCCTGTCCATCGACGCTGGGCCGAATCCTGCTTCATACCCTTCGACTTTGGGACTTGGTTAAATATTTGGCAGGTCTGATCTCGTCCCATTTATCCCTGCTACGTGTTGTGCGCTGTCCCTGCCGGGGCTCAAGATTCCTGGCCAGTTTGCCTGGTGACTGAACTGGGTTTACTGACACCCTCTCTCTTCTTACTCCCACTAGGATACTGATGATTGACGCACTCAGGTCGTCCCATGAGATTTTGTTGCGGGAACATGAACGTTATATGCGAGTCTACCATTTTGTTTCATAATTCCTTAAATCCCAGCCCCCCTTATGCGCTAATGCCATTTGAGAGTATCTGTGGAGCCTGCCCACATTCCACAGGCCTCATCTCCTTGATATACTCATCTACTGTATCTTCTAAAAGACCTCCATTACGATCTTTCCATAACCAATAGGCGAGTGAGTTGGGTTTGGGGATGGAGTTGGATCCAGCAGGATATGATCATGGCGATAGCCAACAACTCCAAGAATGAAGTCATTCAAGAAAACACACATAATAGGGCGTACACACGGTCGGACTTTGTTCGGACATTCCGACAACAAAATCCTAGGATTTTTTCCGACGGATGTTGGCTCAAACTTGTTTTGCCTACACACGGTCGCACAAAGTTGTCGGAATTTCCGATCGCCAACAACGCGGTGACGTACACCACGTACGACGAGACTAGAAAAGACCGGTTCAGAACCAAGCGCGGCACCCTTTGGGCTCCTTTTGCTAATCTCGTGTTAGTAAAAGTTTGGTGAGAGACGATTCGCGCTTTTTCAGACTCGTGGCTTTCAGATCGTTTTCTGACGTTCAGTTTGTGCTTGTGGGTTTGTATCTGCTCTTCAGTGCGTGCAGTCAGTTCGTATCGGAGTTTTCTGTGTGATCTTGCCTGCTCGTTGCTGTTTTTCAGGTCGCTCTTCACAGGCCTTGCTGTTCTTCAGTGCGTTCTGTTACTTCGTTCTGAGCAGCCGACCGTTTTCTAGCCATGTTTCGTATGCGTACTCCCCGTAGAGTTCGTGCTGTGCGGGGGCTTGGTGTTGGGGTCCTGACCTTGACACAAGTCCAGTCCATGAACAGGGTGGGGAGGAGTTCATGGACCAAGAATTGGTTGCTTCAGCGTGACCAGTTCTCTCATATGCCTTTGCTCCGTGATATCCGTGAGAATAATCCTGATGATTTCAGGAACGTTCTCAGGATGACGGACCCCGTGTTTCACCGTTTGTTGGCTTTGCTGACCCCTTATATTAGCAGGCAGGATACCTGCATGAGGCAAGACATCACTCCGGAGCAGAGGTTGGTCGCTACCTTGCGGTATTTGGCCACAGGGAGAAGTCTGCAGGACCTCAAGTTCTCGACAGGCATCTCCCCCCAGGCTCTTCTTTGTGGACATTTACTGCTTGTGTTTGTTTTAGCTGACCCTGACAGAAATGTGTGGAGTGCAGAAAATATCGTGATTGTGTAACCTTATACAAAGCACTGTTGGCTGTTATTTACTAAATGCAAAGACACTTTTCACTACAAGTGCACTTGCAACTGCACTGAAACTGCACTTGTAGTGCAAAGTGGATTTCCCCTTAGGAAATAACCCCCATTTTCTCATAAAACAACAATTACATCACCCCGAAAGTGTTGTAGCGTTGAGACAATAATCCACACATTCTTGATGAACAATCTTTTTAATACCTGCACGATCACATGTGCATTTACCAAAGGTTTTTCTGACAAACCAACATGTTTGTTGTATAACAATTTTTGTGGTGTCATTATCCAAAATCAAAATGTGCATTTTATTGAAAACAGGCCTGTGTAAAACCCACAAGAAAGACACAAATCTTGATCTTACAAAGTTCACATTTGGTAGAACTGGAAGGCAATATCAGACATGAGTATTTAGGAACTGTGCTTGATATTGCGTTCAGATGGGGGGAAATCACCCCTGGAAAAGCCAAATTTGGAAGATGCACACAAATTTCACAATGTCAACATGTGCTATCTGCCATCACGGGGGATCAAGGGATGTGTTTTGGGGGAGAAAGCCCTTCCTCACCGCTACTTTATTATTGAGGAAGGGGTTGCACCCCCAAAACGCGTCCATTGATCTCCCGTGATGGCAGATAGCACATGTTGACACACTGTTTGCATCCTCCAAATTTGGCTTTGGGAAAAATCACAAAAACATTTCGCACATTGTAGCACACAAAAGAAGAAAGTGATTTGGAGGGGTTTTAAACTCGCCCCAAAACATCAATGATGTTTTTATATTTTGGAATAACATCATTGATGTTTTGCTTGATGTTTTCCAATTGTAAATTACACCCCATGATCTCCCCGATCACGATCTGGGCACTTTCGGATGTGAAAGGATCTGGATCCACAACCTCACGATCACCTAAAAAGAGAGGAAACCCAAAATAAATTAGGTTTCAAAAAAATGCCGCCATCCATCTCTTATCGGAGCCTGTGGTTGCAGACACTCACCTGTTGTGGTGACTACTTCCACCACGTCTTCATCCTCCTGCTCATCTTGTGTTGGGGGGATTTCCCCTTCTTCCAGAGGGGGGGGGCCTTTGGTCTCCTCGGATGAGGGGTGTCCTCCGAGTCTTTTCTCCCCTATGTAAAACAAAAATGGTATAATTAGCACACAGATATTTAATGTCAGAACTATAAAGATGAAACATTGCTTGGAAGTGGGGTACAATTGTCTATTTTAGCCGAGTTCCAAGATGTATATTTTTTATTGCCCTTTGTCAAGCTGCAATACTTTACCTGTTTGGTAAAAGCTTCACAGATGTAGCCCCCCCTATAGTATACACTGGGGCACCTGTGTGGCCCTCCTAATAAAAATGGTGTTCTTGTGTCCCACACTAGTGCTCCAGTGTCCAGATGTGAAAACAGCTGCTGAGTGTCCTCTCCTTACACACAATCTAGTTTGCATTTCATTCTAGTAACAAAGCCATCTACACAACCCAATTCTTTGAAGACAAGTATAGGGCGTCAAAATGGTGGCCAAATGCATATGGCCTAAACAATGTTATTTTATCGTCCGAAATAACAATGTGTGATCCGAACGAATAATGTGCCCATGAACATGAAAGTTGCCATTTTAAACTGTACAACAGTTCCTAAAAGCACATGGAGCAGCACGAACGTCATAAACATAAAGAATAGGAACACAGCACAACTACTTACTTTTTTGCAGCACTCTCCGGATCTTTCTGTACTGCTCATGTTCTCGTAATTTCAGGTCCGACCACCGCTTCCTGAGCTGATCTTTCGATCGTCGTACCCTGAATTTCCGGTGCAGACTCCTTACCACTTTCGCCATGATCTTGGCCTTTCTGACATTGGGGTTGGGGTAAGGTCCATACTTCCCGTCATAGTCGGCCTTCTTCAGGATGTCCACCATCTCCAACATCTCCCCAAAGGACATATTTGAGTCCTTTAATCTCCTTCTGGATCGGGACGTTTCAGGCTCCAGCCTTCCCTCCTCCTCCTCCTCCTCGTTGCTACAATTAGCATGATCCTGCTGTCTATCCGCCATGTGCTCTTCCCCCACTGCGCCGAACAAAAAGGGGCGGGGAATAGACTAGAAAGAACGTCAGGGGCAGGCGGAGTTATACGCATGCGCAGTGTGTATAAATCGTAACGCGCGCGTCTTACGTACGATCTGTGAGCGGAGGAAGGAGCATCGGAGACGCCGATCGTGCCAACGAAGGTAGGATCTAAACTTGGGCCTATACTGCTTCGAAATGGAAGCCTATATTGTAACAAGATTAGGGGAGTTTGGCCTGACATTAGGCTTTGTCTTGTGTTGTGTCTTACAGAGAAAATGGATGGGTTCAACGACCACAATTTCCTGCCCCTGTTCATAGACAAGTACAGGGAGCTGCCCTGTCTGTGGCAAGTGAGACACCCCCACTATAATCACAAACAGAAGAGGCAGGCAGCGCTGGAGAAACTGCTGGAGTTGGTGAAGCCGGTGGTCCCCACAGCAACCATCCCTTATTTGAAAGCTAAAATTGGTGGCCTGAGGAGCACATATCTGAGGGAGCGCAAGAAGGTCACAGATTCCCAGAGGTCCGGAGCTGCAGCAGATGACGTTTATGTCCCCAGGCTGTGGTACTACGAGAGACTGCGATTTCTGTCAGACCACACTGAAGTCAGGGAATCCCTCTCCACTCTTCCTTCCACTCTTCCTTCCACCCCAGCTGAGGCTTCCGATGTCCAACCTGGGCCTTCCAGCCAGGAAGAAGTGGAGGAGCCCAGCTGGAGTCAGGTATAGCATTCTTCTACAGATTTCTGGGCAATAAAGAAATTATGTTTACTAGATGTTATTATTGATCACTAATTGCTGATTGAAAGTGCTTTACATATCAATACACAGTAGTAGGCACCCAAAATTGGGAAAAGAATGAAAACTGCTGGGCTCAGAAGGATAGTCTGTTATATTTGTTAACATTCAATTTGCAGCAGTCAGGAGGTGAAAATTGTGTGTGATTGATGAATAAAAAACTAAAACTATGTCCCTTTTTCATACACAGGAAGACCTCAGCCAGGAGGAGGTTGTGGAATGTGGCAGCCAGGAGGAGGCGGGGATTAGTGGCAG
Organism: Aquarana catesbeiana; assembly: GCF_042186555.1. NCBI lineage: Eukaryota > Metazoa > Chordata > Amphibia > Anura > Ranidae > Aquarana > Aquarana catesbeiana. Next base: position 439,497,406 of record NC_133327.1, on the reverse strand, counting down.
CCAGGAGGAGGCGGGGCTAAGTTGCAGCCAGGAGAAGCCTGGGACCAGTCGCAGCCTGACTGAGTCTCAGGTTCCTCCCCTCCGCCTTCCATACAAAAGGGCCAGGAAGGCCACTCCGAGTCCCGTGCAGGATTCAGCATACAGGCTGATCCAGGAGGCTTCGGCGTCCCTCAGAGCCTTTCCCAGTCCTGAAGAGGCCTTTGCCTGCATGGCTGCCACAAAATTGCAGGGCATGCAGGAGGGCCAACGCAAGATCTCTGAGGACCTGATTTATAAAGTCCTACGTAAGGGGTTGAGTGGGGAACTGACACACAAGAGGGATGTCATGGAGAGGGACGATCCTCCTCCTCCTGCTGCCACAACTAGACCACCACAGCCAAAGCCTGGAAGGAAGCGTGGAGGGAAGACCAAAGAGTGATGACCCTGGGTTCAGTCTGGTCTGACAGAATCTGCAGTCTCTCGTATGACCACAGCCTGGGGACACAGATGTCATCTGCTGCTTTCAGGATCTCTGGGACTTCTGGACCAGACTGCCCTCCCTTAGATAAGGACTCCTCAGGCCACCAATTTTGCTTTGAAATAATTGATGTGTGCCCTGGGGGTCCAAGGCTTCACCCACTTCTGCAGTTTCTCCAGCGTTGCCTCCCTCTTTGTTTAGTTGTGAGCCCTTAATAAAATTTTTTTAGGGAAATTCTACTTTCCTGTGTGTGTTTTCATCCAAAAAGGACAGTTTGTTGGTGAGGATTCAGGTACATTTCTAAAGTACAATGTGAAATTAACAAGGGACAACAACACCAAACAATCTCCTACAGCTTAAATAGAACAACATATTAGTGGAGTTGTGGGAACTTGTCACCAAAAACACACACAAACATTTTCGGGAGTACAAATCAAAATCACAAAAAAAAAAAAAAAAAAGAGAAACACAAAAAAAGAATCTACATTAAAGTCCAAAAATAACAAAAAATTTTGTTGTCAGATGTGAGAAATCTAAATATATTGAGGGAATCCCGATAAATATAACGAAAGAAGTTTGTGAGAAGTGTGTGTGAATATGAGCATCAAAACGACTTAATTCTTGTCACATTATAAAGAAGAAGAGAGTGCGCTGTATTAAACCATTTTGAACATTGCAGCGTGACGAAAGTGCTGTATCCATTCCGAACGCTACGTTTACCAGAACGAGCTGTCCCGTGTCGGAATTTCTTCTGAGCATGCGTGTGCGTCGGAACAGGCCACACACGGTCGGAATTGACGCGATCGGATTTTGTTGTTGGAAAATTTTATCTCCTGCTGTCCAACTTTGTGTGTCGGAAAATCCGATGGAAAATGTCCAATGGAGCCCACACACGGTCGGAATTTCCGACAACACGCTCCGATCGGACATTGTCCATCGGAAAATCCGACCGTGTGTACGGGGCATAAAACTTTGTAAACATGGTTTTATAAGCCAACTCATTTGACTCCATCTTATCCATCTGTCTACTTCTTTGGTTGTTCCCAATTGAGGAGGGTGGTAAACATATGGTGGTCCTGCCCTAAGATATGCAGACTATGGGTTTGGGTTTATGGGCTTCTATGTACACCCTTCCATGCAGACATCAAAAGCTACAAAGCTCTTTTTTGCAAACCTATTGAGGAATTGCTCCAATCTGAGCGGCAACTAGCATTGCATCTCTTTGCAGCAACCAAACTTACCATAGCAAGAGCCTATGGCAGGGGTCCTCAAACTTTTTAGACAGGGGGCCAGTTCACGGTCCCTCAGACTGTTGGGGGGCCGCACTATAGTTTAAAAAAATATGAACTAATTCCTATGCACACATCTTATTTGTAGTGCAAAAAAAAAAAAAAACAGGAAAAAACAGTACAATATTTAAAATAAAGAACAATTGTAATCAATATGAAATTATCAGTATTTCACAGACTCCCCTCATTACAGAACCACTCCCAATCAAAGACCCCCCTCCCCATCACAGACTCACCCCATAACAAAGCCCCCCCATGACAGATCCCCCCATCACAAAGCCCCCCCATGACAGATCCCCCCATCACAAAGCCCCCCAACACAAACTCCTCTCCATCACAAAGCCCCACATAACAGATTCTCCCCATAACAGACTCCCCCATATCACATACTTCCCCCATCACAGATACCCCCATAACAGACGCCCCATCACAGACTTTCCCCATAACAGACTCCGCCATCACAGATCCCCCCATATCACAGGCCCCCCATATCACAGATCCCCCCCATAACAGAATCACCCATCACAGATCCCCCCATATTAGTCCCCCCCATAACAGACTCCCCCATCACAGATCCCCCCATAACAGACTCCGCCATCACAGATCCCCCCATATCACAGATCCCCCCATAACAGACTCCGCCATCACAGATCCCCCCATAACAGACTCCGCCATCACAGATCCCCCCATAACAGACTCCGCCATCACAGATCCCCCCCATAACAGACTCCGCCATCACAGATCCCCCCATAACAAGACAGGAAGCAAGGTAGGTCCAGACAAAGGGCGGGACTTTGCAAGTGAAAGGCAGGTGATTGATTCCTGGGACCGCCCCGATGCCTAGTAACCAATCACCTGCTTCTTAACGCAAAAAGGTCCTTTGTCCAGACCTGTCATGTTTCCCGTCCTGTGTGATAAAAGTAGCAGAGGGCAGGGGGAGTGCTGCGATGTTAAAGGGGCAGTCAGCGGGCCGGATAAAAAATGCTGTAGGGCCGGATTCGGCCCGCGGGCCGTAGTTTGAGGACCCCTGGCCTATGGTAATCCCCAATTCTCAGTTTCGAGGCAATCAAGCGCGAATGACTGATATTATGGTCAACAAAAAATGAATCCCCATTTTAGTTGACACCCACAAAAAAATTCTCTAAAGTCTGGTAGCCTTAGATTTCCCATGCTCAGTCATCGTGCTTTGATAACCTCCTTATGTCACTCTGAGGACCCTAATCCACTGTTCCCTGAGACCTTTTTATCTTTATCTCTTCTTTCTTCTCTTTTTCTACCTTTCCTAGGATCTTTCTTTTGTTTCCTGCTCATCCTCTTTTCATTTCTTTTAACTCTGTATCTCCTTTGAATTAGCGTGTAAACCTATTAGGTCTTTAGAGCATGGCCTGGTTATGACCCTTCCGAGCTTCCAGCTCTTTTCTGTTTTTTTTTCTTTCTGTGTGCTCTACATGGAATTGCAATTTCTTTGGCCTGGTATTTCAGCTAACCTTAAAATTAACACTCCATTCAGATAAAGTGTAATTTTGCCTTTTGGGATGTTTAAAGTTCTGATTTACTTATTCTTTTTGTTGTAAGAAACCATAACAATGTTATGTTTGCAATTCCCATATTTGCATACATACTGTATGTTTTGTAGTTGTCACCCAATCGGCTCTGTTGTGTATGTTCTAAATAGAATGAAGCATTTTGTAAGAAAAAAAAAAAAAGGAATCTGTTCTACTAGGACACTAACGGAAAACTGAGACACGCTGGGAGTGGGTGGGGTATACCAGGCTATCCTTACAGCTTTGTTTGCCAGTGTCCATGCTCCTGAAGGCAGTAACATAACCCAATGTATCTAAATACTTCATCCTGTGTCCCTAATGTACAGTACATTAAAAATTAACTTTTCACTTGCAAAACACACAATTAGTTTGTCAGCTTATTACAACAAAGTCTGAATTTTAAATACATATTTTCAGACAACCTAATCCAATTCAAGAGATTTTCAATGCATTGCATACTATGACAATTCAGCAGCCTGAGCACGAGATGGTCTTTAATATGCTACTTATTACTTTAACATTCTCTGAGAGATATTGCTAACAGAGATAATTGCAATATAAGGTCACAAGTAAGTGGGATGACATGGCTACATAATAACTAAAAACCTTAATAATTTATCTAAAATTAACTTCAAGACTGTCTGAGTGCATGTAATCAGACACAACAAAATTACTGTTCCACTAATAGTTAAGCTGACAAATTAATAACATTCTGTAGCTGGTAGTGGTGAGGTAAAAATGTGAAGTTTATATATGGCTATCTTAGTCTACAATCAGAAATTGGTGAACTAGTCCTCCAGGTTTGAGATTTGTAATGACAATGGGCGTTTTACAGCTGCTGTTTTGGGCGTCAGACATTTTTTTAACTGCCCATTTTTAACTACATCAAGCAGAGTTTTTTTTTTTTGGAAGAGGAGGCCCCCAGTGTCCTTAACAACCAATAAATAGCTGGTTGTTAAGGGGTGGGCTGGGAAGCCGCCCGCCGCATCCTTAACAACGGATGAGTCATCAGCTGTCAGGGGGGTTCCCTGCTGACAGCTGAATGCAAAAACAGCGTGGGGGCCCCCCCCTGCAATCAATACCAGGCCCAATCACAGGCTATCCTGGAAATCATGTGATCAGGAACTGATCCTCCTGTCTTCTAATTGCATGAGACCCAGAGCGGTTAGTGATAACTTGTCTTCTATGCTGGGAGTGCGCTATGCAGTGCACTTCCACCACAAACACAGGCGTGAATATATGTGGCACCTCAGAAGATGCTGCACATATGTGTGACTCTGGCATCAAAGGGTTAACAAAAATCATGTTCTTCATTTGCATAACACCACTATCCAAGCCTGCCAAGTCAGGGGAAAAGCCCTCCTTCCCATTTTCAAGAAGTTATGTCCCAGCCCATCCAACGGAAGCCGAATGGCCGACTTCTGGCATTCACAGATTTCTGGGTAGCCCATGTGTCAAACAAATAGGTTTGTGAATTGTTACCCTTAGAGTAAAAAATTTAATTACAAACCGCCTCCACAGAAGCTTTTTTTGCCACCAACCTGCACATGTCTCCATAGAGGTTGGCGGACTTTCATCAAGGGACTCCTGGCCCAGAGGGTGGTGATTCCGGTACCTACTGTAGAAAGATTTCAGGGGTTGCCTCAGGGGGACTTACTGGCAATTAAAAACATCAAGAAAGAATAACTTTAAGCCTGGGTTCACACATATGCTAACACAGACGTTGCATGCGATTTGCACCGCATTGCTGTGTTGATCACATGCAATGTCTGTGCAATGCGAAGTCAGCCATACAATTGTATGGCTGAACTCGCATTGGATTTGCACAAAAAAGGTGCAGGAACCTTTTTTCTCCACACTGGAATTGGATCACATGGGTGTTCACACCCATGCAATCTGATTCCTGTGCGAATATACAGTACGCACTGCGATCTGCGAACCGACTTAGGAGTGTCATTAACTTTGTATTGACACCTGCAGCGGTTCACAGAGGGCAGTGTGCGAGGGTGATGCAATGCGGGAACCGGCACTGGAATCGCGCTGGTTCCTGCATCGCAATAGTGTGAACCCAGGCTAAGCATCCATTTTTTCTGTGGTATCAGCAGTTCTTCTGTTGTTGGTAGCACTACTAATTCACAACCCTTACCTTTCGGCTTAGCTGCAGCTCCTTGGGTTTTCGACAAAACGTTTGCGCCAGTCTTAGCAGCTTCACGTTTAAGAAGAGTACCAACTATCTAGTGTTCTATAGTGTGTACTCAGTCTATAGCACCTAATGTGATTTCTAGCTGCTCTCTCCTTCCTCTGATTTGGACTTTTTCCTTTAAATTCTGACATGTTAAAATAGATGTATGGCCAAAGCTTTTTTAGTCGTACTTATTTTCTGGGTCACAGGAGTACAATTACTTTTGTGCTCCTTTGACTCAAAGTCAGCTTAATAGCGGGTTATTGCGCACTATCTGTTGATGGAGCAAAGCTGCTCCAGGCTCAGGAAGCACCTTGACAGCATTGTCAGGATCCAACCTGCTGCTTGATTAAGAGCTGGCTCTGCCTCTCTACATGCAACAGAACCAGAGCCAGCTGCTCCCATCCCCTCCCTGTTCTGCATCATGGAGTTAAGTATGTATGTTTCTTTTTTTTAAATCCCATAGTTCCCCTTTAAATCGACACCAGGCAATCCTGGGAGAAAGTCCTGCCCCCCTCAACATACCGGGGGTGACTTATAGCCTCAGTTGTACATGTTTCCTTATGAGACTGTATAGAGGGGTGTGTGTCCATTTCCTCCTCAGCTCTGTGCTGTGCAGTGTGTGATGTCAGATCCCTGCCTCTAGCCTTCTGGAAGCTCAGAAATACCTTTTGATGTGTGTGCTTTAGAAGGCTATAAAGGAAACAGGGCTACAAAGAAACAGGTACAGATTAAGTAAGAGGATTTGCTCTTTCTGTGCATTAACAGAGGCTAGCTACTTAAAGTGAATGTAAACCCTCACATATACCCAGTGAAGTGAACAGCCTCAGATGATAAACAGAGATGAAACAAATCTCCCTACATAAGTTTTCTATATCTGCTGTCTTCAGCTTTTATGTAGTGTTTAGCAAGTGAACTTCGTGTTAGGAGATTTTCTCTTCCTGGTTGGCACTGCAGTGAAGCCTGGGCATACAGCCAAGACAGCTGATTAGAGGAAAGGCACAAACCCCTTCTCCTCATAGGTAAAGACTTTCAGATCTGTTTGTTGAATTGTTCAGCTCTGTGCTAATCTATTTATAGCATCCTTCCCAACACAAATCTCTGGTTGCTTTTATCATATGTGATGGAGAACTTGTCAGCAGTTATCAGGCTGATAACAGTAGAACAGAGCAGGAGATGGTTATGGGACATAGTGGTTTGAAGAGAGAGAACACAACACTGCAGATATACAGTGGATATAAAAAGTCTACACACCCCTGTTAAAATGTCAGGTTTCTGTGATGTAAAAAAATGAGACAAAGGTAAATCATTTCAGAACTTTTTCCACCTTTAATGTGACCTATAAACTGTACAAATCAATTAAAAAACAAACTGAAATCTTTTAGGGAGAGAAAGTAAAGATACAAAAATAAAAAATTGTGGTTGCACAAGTGTGCACACCCTTTATAACTGGGGATATAGCTATGTTCAGAATTAAGCAATCACATTCAAACTGATGTTAAATAGGAGTCAGCACACACCTGCCATCAGCTGTTCTAGTAGGTCTTTCCTGACATTTTCTTAGTCGCATCCTACAGCAAAAGCCATTGTCCGCAGAGAGCTTCCAAAGCATCAGAGGGATCTCATTGTTAAAAGGTATCAGGCAGGAGAAGAGTACAAAAGAATTTCCAAGGCATTAGATATACCATGAAACACAGTAAAGACCAGGCCCGGACTGGCCATAGGGCAGACCGGGCATGTGCCCGGTGGGCCGGAGGCCGCCGGGCCACATGTCTTAAAAGGAGCTGGCAACCATGGCAACTGAAAGTCGCAGTTCGCGCTGGCAGGGCCGGCCACGGGTGGATAATTATGCACGTATATGCCGTGGTGGGAGGATCGGAATGTCTCTCAATTCCCCCGCCCACTATGGCAACTGAAAGTCACGGTTTGCGCATGCGCCCCGTAGCCACCGTCACCTGGCAACCAGGACGCCAGTAGAGGAGAAGCCGAGGTCATTACCTTCCCTATATGCGACCGCAGCACCTTGCTGGCTTACAAATGCGGGAGGCGGGTCTCAAACTCGACTCCTGCACATGAAGTGTATGCCCACTCCAAGCCCATGAAGTGTCTCATACTCGCTACCTGCACATGAAGTGTACACTCACTCCTCTTCCCGCTGATGAAGGGGTTAGATCTGATGCTCCAGGGCAAGAGCCCTTAATGGTAACTATGATTTTTTTTTATAATTGGCTCTGTGAGTAATAATTTATTGCTTACCTTTAGGTAAAAATAATAAAAAGGGTATACAACCACTTTAAAGTAAGACAAAAAAACAACATCATATGGCAGCTGTGACCTACACTGGCCCCAATCTGTCACATTAAACTAAAACACGTACCTAATCAAATCAACATATCCTGAAACCCCAAATCTTGTCACCAACCCCCCCACCCCCCGTGTGAATGCCTCCGACACCCTTCGGGCTGCTTAGTCTAAAATGCCCAGGCCTATTTTTGGGCCCAGTCCGGGCCTGGTAAAGACAGTCATCATCAAGTGGAGAAAATATGGCACAACAGTGAAATTACAAAGAACTGGACGTCCCTCCAAAATTGATGAAAAGACGAGATGAAAACTGGTCAGGGAGGCTGCCAAGAGGTCTACAGCAACATTAAAGGAGCTGCAGGAATATCTGGCAAGTGCTGGCTGTGGTACATGTGACAACAATCTCCTGTATTCTTCATATGCCTGGGCTATGGGGTACAGTGGCAAGACGGAAGCCTTTTCTTATGAGGAAAAACATCCAAGCCTGGCTAAATTTTGCAAAACACATCTGAAAGCATGTGGGAAAATGTGTTATGGTCTGATGAAACCAGGGTTAAACTTTTTTTGGCTTTAAAGCAGAGTTCCACCCATATAAAAGTCAGCAGCTACAAAAGTGTAGCTGCTGACTTTTAATAATCGGACACTCACCTGTCCCACGGTCCAGCGATGTGGATGAACGAAGCCCCGCTCCTCTCCTAGGTGACGGCATTGTGACTATGGGCGCCTGGCTGTGGCTGCACGCTGTGATTGGCTGGGCAATCTTCTGGGACCTGTGACGTGTCCCAGAAGATTGCACAGAGGGAGAGGGGAGAGGTCAACTTCCTTCCAGCTCCACGGAGCCCCGGAAGTGGGAGCTGGATGCCCATAAAAAGAGGGTATCCACTCCCCTCCCCAAAAAAATGAAAAATTACATGCCAAATGTGGCATGTCAGGGGGTCATCTTCACTCAAAGCAAAAGTTCCATTTTTGGGTGGAACTCCGCTTTAATTCCAAAAGATTGGTTTGGAGCAAAAACAACACTGCACATCACTAAAAGAACACCATAGCCACAGTGAAGCATGGTGGTGGCAGCATCATGCTTTGGGGCTGTTTTTCTTCAGCTGGAACAGGGGCCTTAATCAAAGTAGAGGGAATTTTGAACAGTTCCAAATACCAGTCAATATTGGCACAAAGCCTTCAGGCTTCTACTAGAAAGCTGAACATGAAGGGGAACTTCATCTTTCAGCATTAGAACGACCTAAAGCATACATCCAAACCAACAAAGGAATGGTTTCACCAGAAGAAGATTCAAGTTTTGGAATGGCCCAGCCAGAGCCCAGACCTGAAACCCATTGAAAATCTGTGGGGTGATCTGAAGAGGGCTGTGCACAGGAGATGGCCTCGCAATCTGACAGATTTGGAATGTTTTTGCAAAGAGTAGTGAGAAAATATTGCCAAGTTAAGATGTGCAATCAACAAAATATTAGTGTAAGGGTGTGCACACTTATGCAATTAAATTATTTTATTTTTTTATTTTTACTTCCCTCTACCTAAAAGATTTCAGTTTGTTGTTCAACTGTGTTGTACAGTTTACAAGTCACATTAAAGGTGGAAAAAAATCTGAAATGATTTATCTTTGTCTCATTTTTTTTACATCAGAGAAACTTGACATTTTAACAGGGGTGGGTAGACTTTTTATATCCACTGTATGTGGCCGACCCAAATTTCATGAATTGGGTTTACATCCACTTTAAGTGGGTATTAAGTAAGCGCTTCCTGTTCTTCATTCTGCAGTAGAGAGAAGTGAATTGGTGAACTGTGTCCTCAATCCCTTAATCTGTTTAGACCCCTAAAGTTTCATGGAAGCTCCTCGCCGAAACAGGGCTATTAAAAAAATAATAAAAAGATAAAATTGTAAAAATATAAAATATTTAAAAAAATGAAAGGAGGACACAATTGACCCCCCTTCCCTGGCAAAATGGCTCACCCACATAATACAAATTGCCGAAATGGAGGAACTGATCAGTGTCGAAAAGGACTCCCTCATCAAATTCACATCCATTTACGTGGGCATTTTCAAACAACCGAAACATATAGATGCTTGTTAGGCCTTCCAGACTCATCATATACCCTATCCATACCCAAGCAGATGTGAAACTGAAAGGTAAAAACGCACACCCGACTCAACATCAGATATGCATTTTACATCTGAGGCTTTTGGCTGGGAGAAATCAGTGCCCAAGAGACCTCATGGTCCCCTGCGAGACCCTCCTGCTCTACCCCCCCTTCTTTTTTTTTTCTCTCTCTCTCTACCTCACATTTCCTCAGCAGTCTTAATGTAAGCACGACATCCAATAGTGAAAAAAGGGGACAGTGAGGCAGCTCAGTGGCTATCGCGTATGGCTGGCCTCAGGTCAATGAGCAGTAAGACAGGAAGCATTTTGGCAGGTGTCATGATTCAACAGTGTAGGGAAAAAAGTTGTTCCACATTACATAGGTAAAAAAAGAAAAAAATAGAAATAAAAATAACAATGAAATAAAGGAAAACAAAATATTATATTAAAAGGGGGGGGCAAAGACAAAGCAGGAAACAAGATTAGTAAGAATAGAGAAGAAAAAGGAAAAGAAAGAGGGAGAGATCTGCTGGAGAGAGTGGAGGGAGAGGTAACAATGGACCCAGAGTGAAAAATCAACTCTAGGAGCTCAGAGTCAAGGCTGAGGTGAAGATGGACTTCTAGGGGGTTAAGAGCATAATACTAAGGGTATCAGACCTGAGCCGTCTTTAGACCATCTCTTCTATGGGATAATTACATTGTTCATAGAGACACGATTTTTTCTTCAGGTTTTGCTATGGAGCCCTCCCACAATACCCTGATGTCATTCTTCTATGGACTTGTAACTATGGGATTTTTTACTTGCTTTATGCTACACGCATAGTACGTACACAATATGCAGCTTCTTCTGCTTCTGTAATACAGTATATGGTTGTTGAACAACTTTTTTTGTATACTGGCATATTTTTTGTCAATAAAACAGATTTTTGAATAATTAAAGAAAATAAAAAACATAACGAAGGCCACATTCCCATGGGCGTACTACAGCATACACTTGTGCGGGGCTGTGTTTGCCTGCATGGGGATGCACAGGTGTTCTGTTACTGAACTGCATCAAAAAAATCAGGTCTTTCTCCCTGCCAGTGGGGCTGTGTTGTGTTCCAAATCTTTGTACAGTAAAGCCCAAAACGGCATAGACAAACACAATCATTTGGTGTTTTTATCTGCTTGCCTAGAGTTCAATATTAAAGGTGAAGATGTCACATATGACTAAACATATCGGGCGGAGCTACGAGCTGACGTCATCACGCCCCATGTAACTCCAGAAGAGTGGGTGATTCTGTTTTCTGTTTGCCGGCAAAACTATTTTATCAACGTTTTTAACATTTGTAAGTAGTTTTTTGTCTTTACTAATAAATTTGTTCAATATTATACTATTTGTGCTTTATTCTGTATATACATGCCACTTGGTCTTGGCTGATTGGGACATCTTGATGTGAGTTAGACACCTTTGCAGAAATTTCAAAAATCATCAGTGGGTTCTAGAGGCTTGACTGCTTATGTTGCCTTGCAGAGGTTTATCTGTTTATCTGACCACTGTGGAAATAGATTGTCCACGCAATCCTGTAAGCGTCCCCATTAATAGGAGGATTGGTGTCACAGAAGGATATGCATGTTTTTTGGTGGTGAAACCCCCCTGAAGGAATTTCCCGCTTGGAGTCTTCTATATACATTTCATGTGGACTAACTTCCTATATATTTTCCAGAACTGTGTGTTTTTCTCTTTCACATAAATTCCAATTATATATTTGATTGCAATTAGTGTGCAAGTTCATTTATTTACACTGCAATATCAATATCAAATTGGGCCCAAAGTATCAATATTTTGTGGTAAACGAAAAATCCTGGACAGCCGCACTCTAAAGAAATCTTCGATCTTTATTTAAATATGATCATAAATCATATTTAAATAAAGCCATATCATGGCTATGATTAAGCACTGACTACAGTGTGAAACGCGTCAGCTTTCCTGCTTTGTGATGCTGTGGCATGTATTTTTATGATCATATTTAAATAGAGATCGAAGATTTCTTTTGAGTGCGGCTGTCCAGGATTTTTCGTTTACCTCTTAATTACCAGCATTGCCTGCACCTGTTACTTCCAGCATAGAGAAAATGTTTGTTCCGCACAGACCTCTTTCAGAGAGGTGATATCTCTCTCTCTCTATCAATATTTTGAGTGGCAACCATTATTTTCCAGCACTGCCTTAACCCTCTTGGGCATGGAGTTCACCAGAGCTTCACAGGTTGCCACTGGAGTCCTTTTCCATTCCTCCATGATGACATCACTGAGCTGGTGGATGTTAGAGACCTTGCGCTCCTCCACCTTCCGTTTGAGGATGCCCCACAGATGCTCAATAGGGTTTAGGTAAGGAGACATGATTGGCCAGTCCATCAGCTTCTTTAGCAAGGGAGTAGTCATCTTGGAGGTGTGTTTGAGGTCGTTATCATGTTGGAATACTGCCCTGCGGCCCAGTCTCTGAAGGGAGGGGATCATGCCCTGCTTCAGTACATCACAGTACATGTTGGCATTCATGGTTCCCTCAATGAACTGTAGCTCCCCAGTGCCGGCAGCACTCATGCAGCCCCAGACCATGACATTCCTACCACCATGCTTGACTGTAGGCAAGACACACTTGTCTTTGTACTCCTCAACTGGTTGCTGCCACAGACACTTGACACCATGTGAACCAAATAAGTTTATCTTTGTCCCATTGAACCACAGGGTATGGTTCCAGTAATCCATGTCCACTTGTCTTCAGCAAACTGTCTGCTGGGCTTTCTTATGCATCATCTTTAGAAGAGGCTTTCTTCTGGGACGACAGCTATGCAGACCAATTTGATGCAGTGTGCGACGTATGGTCTGAGCACTGACAGACCCCCCACCCCTTTAACCTCTGTAGCAATGCTGGCACCACTCATACGTCTATTTCCCAAAGACAACCTTTGGATATAATGCTGAGCATGTGCACTCAACTTCGTTGGTCGACCATGGCGAGGCCTGTTCTGAGTGGAACCTGTCCTGTTAAACCGTTGTATGGTCTTGGCCACCATGCTGCAGCTCAGTTTCAGGGTCTTGCCAATCTTCTTATAGCCTAGGCCATTTTTATGTAGAGCAAAAGTTATTTTTTTCATATCCTCAGAGATTTCTTTGCCATGAGGTGCCATGTTGAACTTCCAATGACCAGTATGAGAGAGTGAAAGCGATAACTCCAAATTTAACACACCCGCTCCTCATTCACACCTGAGACCTTGTAACACTAACGAGTCACATGACAGCAGGGAGGGAAAATGGCTAATTAGGCCCAATTTGGACATTTTCACTTTAGGTGTGTACTCACTTTTGTTGCCAGCGGTTTAGACATTAATGGCTGTGTGTTGAGTTATGGACAGTAAATTGACACTGTTATACAAGCTGCACACTCACTACTTTACATTGTAGCAAAGTGTCATTTCTTTAGTGTTGTCACATGAAAAGATATAAAAATATATTTACAAAAATTTGAGGAGTGTACTCACTTTTGTGAGATACTGTATATATGCTTCTGGTGGCTCTGCATTACATTAACCCAGATCACTGCTGTCTGACTTGGGTCCCTGAGATGACCACAATTGCTTATATGATATATCTTTTTTTACTCTACTGAATGTGAGTTCATTATTTGTTGTTTTTTCAATAAATTATTAACTTGCCGCACTTAGATGGGCTCTTTGGTGTTCATTTACTATATTACAGATACACTTCTAACTGCGACAAGCAAGTCTGAGGACAAGCAAGCTAGTCTGTTACTCCTCTGGACTTATGAACTTAGTACTAAGTCTTTACCATTATTAAGGTTATTGGCTGTTTTGCACCACAATTATCTTTTATTTCATAAATTCCTATATGCATATAACCACTCAGATGTGTGGTTTCATACACTCAACCATAACTTATGTCAGCCTGTCAATGAACCGTATAAGCTGCTCCCTACAGCAGTACGCAAATATGCAAATATTGACTCTTGGGCACACAAATACAGTCAGTTAAAGTAACGCAGTGCCATATTGCAAAAAATGGCCTGGTCATGGGGGGGGGGTAAATTTTCAAGTGGTTAAAATTGACAAATATGTGCTTTTTATTAACTTAATACAGTTTTATCTTTTGTAGGAATTTAGCAGGAATTTTGTGAGTTTATAAATTTTGCTGCGTTTTTGTTGGTTAAAAATGATTGTTTATTTTTAGCAAGATTATAATTTTGATTAACATTTGCTTGACTATCACGGGACCTAAAAAACTGTAGCACCTTCTTTTTATTCTACCAGTCATTTTCTTTTAGAAAAATGTTTTGGGGCAGGGGTGTCCAACCTTTTGACCTTCCTGGGCCACACTGGAAAAAAAAGGAATAGTCTTGGGCCACACAAAATACACAGCTGATGAGCAGAAAAAGTGGGGCAGATCACAAACCATCACTGATATAGATAATATACCTATCTGAGTGATAAAACTTCATTCTTTTTGTAATATATTTTATTATAAAAGTAAAAGAGGGAACCATAAAACTATTAGATACGGTTTTGATAAACTAACACACATCAATGTCTGGTTCAATGGACAGCAAGGTGCTCGTGTGCTTCATCCTTGAAGATAGTTGCTCACAAATATAGGTGCAGCTAAAAACTGATGGCATGAATAAGCCGTGACTGTGAAGAGTGTGATATTCTTCCTTAGGAATAGACACGGTCAAATTTTTCTTAGGGTGCATATGTTTGCCAAGTTTAAAAGCATTTTTACAAAAAAAAAAAAAAATTGTTAACATTTTAAAGTACATTTCTGATTTTGTGTTGAGCCACATTCGTAGCCGTCTTGGGCTTCATGCAGCTGTGAGTTGCAGGATGGACACCCCTGTTTTGGAGGGTCTTTAACAAACTTTGAAAGGTAAAAAAAAAAAAAAACTATGGAAAAATTTCAAAAATGGCCTGGCAACCTAAATTTAAAGTAGAATGCAGGGTCTGGCAGTGAAAGGGTTGGTACTGATAAATAGATGTAGTGTTATCAGTTTGCTGGTCATCCACCAGCCATGGGGACTAGTGATCAGAAAATCAGTGGCTACTACCTTGGCTGATCAGATTGGCTTGGCTGATTGGAACATAGAAATAAATATGGCCTTGCTACACCTATACTATCTGACAAAAACAAAAGGAACTCATTAGCACTATGTACAATAGGCAAATTTAATTGTTGCTAGCTTAAAAAGCATCACATTTAACACAGGTTTGCACTGTATTTAAAGTGGATGTAAACCTGATTCATGAAATTTGAGCTGGGCACATATATCTGCAATGTTTTGTTATGTCTCTCTGAAGCACTATGTCCCGTAGCTGTCTCTTGATTCCGTAGCTCTGTTATCAGCCTGATAACTTCTCATACATTTCGAGATGGGAAATTGAAGTGTGTGTCAGATGAGGTTGCTATAAATGGATTAGCAGTCAGGTTGCCGTCTAAGAGCAGAGCTGTGCACATTCCTTTCTTCCTTTGCCTATGAGGAGAGGGGTGTGTGCCTTTCCTCCAATCAGCTTTCTTGGCTATATGCCAATAATCCACTCCCAGTGCTAACCAGGAAGAGAAAAACTTTAACAGGACGTACATTTTCTAAATGATATATACAGATGAAGACAGCAGATACACATGTAAAACTTATGTAGGGAGATTTGTTTCATCTCTGTGTATCATCTGAGGCTGTTCACTTCACTGGGCATATGTGAGGGTTTACATCCACTTTAAGAAATTTGCTTTCTTGAAGCCCTCTAAGAACCCTTCATCTCTAATCTGGTGATGAACAAAGATATTAATACTGATAGCTGATGTATCTTTAACAAGTATACTGTAGATTTTACCAAGCTTTCATCAGGCTTTAGAAAGCATTTATCACGTACGAAACACTGAAAATATACTGTATCCTTTCTAAATACTTGGTATATGCCCGCTGAAGCTAAATGTCTACTAAACACAATAATTTTCATGTACAAGCGAAGATTAAAAAATGTCTGGCTATTCAGGCAGTGATGTACTTGATTCATTATAGTTCATGCACGTTCAATAAAGTTTGTTCAATCGAAGCAAAGGTAAAGTAAAGTAAAACTAAACTACCTTTTTTTACATCAATCATTCTAAAATATTAAGTATATCAGCTATTTTTTATTTATTTATTTTTGTTTAAAAGGTTATGGTTGTTTTCAGGTTTCTTTTTGTCCTGTGCATGCTACCTATTCTCTACGGATGCTTTTCACAGCTACTTGTGTAGAGTGAGCAGTACTGTTATTTTTGGCTACATGTTCTGTCTACATGTAATAAAACCCCACAGAGCTGAATGTGTCTATATGTAGATACTTCATCTCGGGGGCAAGCAGGAGAGGGTGAATATGTTCACATACAAAAGGGGGGCATGAAGAACAAACCTAGTCACCTAGAACAGGGAGTCTAGGAATAGCAGAAAAAAAGCTTGCATTTGAGAGACGAAACAAAGGAAGAGAGAGAAAGGTACATTCTACATACACTGTATTTAAATATACTGCATCTATTTTATTTGATAAAAATGTGAGTTAGGTGTCACTTTAAACCATCAGACCATTTGCCATATACAGTGAATCCAGAAAGTATTCACAGTGCTTCACCTTTTCCACAGTTTGTTATGTTACAGCCTTATTTCAAAATCGATTAAATTCATTATTTTCTTCAAAATTCTACAAACAAAACCCCACAATGACAACGTGAAAAAAGTTTGTTTGAAATCTTAGTAAATTTATTAAAAAAAAAAAAAAAAATCCCATGTACATAAGTATTCACAGCCTTTGCTCGATACTTTGTAGAAGCACCTTTAGCACCAATTACAGCTTCAAGTCTTTTTGAGTATGATGCTACAAGCTTGGCACACCTATTTTTGGGCAGTTTCTCCCATTCCTCTTTGCAGGACTTCTCAAGCTCCATCAGGTTGGATGGGGAACGTCGGTGCACAGGCATTTTCAGATCTCTCCAGAGATGTTCAATCGGGTTCAAGTCTGAGCTCTGGATGGGCCACTCAAGGACATTCAGAGTTAGACACTCCTTTGATGTATCCTTTGTATCTTGACTGTGTGCTTAGGGTCTTTGTCCTGTTGGAAGCTGAACCTTTGCCACAGTTTAACGTCCAGAGCGCTCTGGAGCAGCATCACGGATATCTCTGTACATCGCTGCATTCATTTTTCCCTTGATCCTGACTAGTCTCCCAGTCCCTGCCGCTGAAACACATCCCCACAGCATGATGCTGCCATTACCATGTTTCACTGTAGGGATGATATGGGCCAGGTGACTAGCAGTACCTGGTTTCCTCCAGACATGATGCTTGCCATTCAGGCCAAAGAGTTCAATCTTTGTTTCATCAGACCAGATAATAATGTTTCTCATGGTCTATGAGTCCTTCAGGTGCCTTTTGGCAAACTTTAGACGGGCTGTCATGTGCCTTTTACTGAGGAGTGGCTTCCGTCTGGCCACTCTACCATACAGGTCTGATTGGCGGAGTGCTTCAGAGATGGTTGTTCTTCTGGAAGGTTCTCCTCTATCCACAGAGAAACACTGGAGTTCTGTCAGAGTGACCATGAGGTTCTTGGTCACCTTTCTGACTAAGACCCTTCTCACACGATCGCTCAGTCTGGCCGGGCGGCCCCCTTTAAGAAGAGTCCTGGTGATTCCAAACTTCTTCCATTTACAGATGATGGAGGCCACTGTGCTCATTGGGACCTTCAATGCTGCAGAAAGTTTTCTGTAGACCTCCAAGACAATCTTGTCTTGGAGGTCTACAGACATTTCCTTGGACTTCATGGCTTGGTTTGTGCTCTGACATGCACTGTTAACTGTGGGACCTTGTATAGACAGGTGTGTGCCTTTCCAAACCATGTCCAATCAACTGAATGCATCACAGGTGGACATCAGTTAAGTTGTAGAAACATCTCAAGGATGATCAGTGGAAACAGGATGCACCTCAATTTTGAGTGTCATGGCAAAGGCGGTAAATAATTCTGTACATGTATTTTTTATAAATTTGCAAAGATTTTAAACAAGCTTCTTTCTCGTTGTCATTATGCGGTATTGTTTGTAGAATTTTGAGGAAAATAATTAATGTAATACATTTTGGAATAAGGCTGTAACATAACAAAATGTGGAAAAAGTGAAGCGCTCTGAATACTGTACCTTCAGGACTTTATTGTTGAGATACCCACCCACTCCCCCTACAGGATTCTTTTTAATTTGACCTTTTAAAATCCCAGAGGTTTGCTGTAATACCTCTCGACATTTTAAAACAGTAAAGAGGGATACACAGGGCACACAAAGGAAATACCTCTGCCACACCTCCAGTTATGCGGATGGGTAAGAATTAATATGGAAAAAAATATTGGTTAAACTAACAATGCATTTTTAACACTACTTTCATTATTACTGGGCTTCTTAAGATTATAAATGTGATAATATTGAATTTGGATTAAAAGTTTGGTGCAGAAAAAGACTTTTGATAATTAAAGAATACATTTTCTTTATAAAGTTCCATCCTTCAGAAAGGGACAACAAAGGAAGAAAGAGGGACAGAGGTATTTGTTTACCAAAGAGAGACAGTCCCTTTAAATGCCGGACAGTTAGGTATGCTAATTTTCTTAAATTAAAATGCTATCCCCATGTTAACTGCTTTTTGCTCATGTTCAAAAATGTTCAAAAATTGGCTCCTGATAGGCTCTTTGACAGCCAGTGCTAATGCAGACACTGGACTGGAGGAGGTACTCAGAAAACTCCACCCACTTGATTACACCCACTTAACCACTATAAGTTATGTAAATAAAATGTTGCTGTTGACTGAAAAATGGGGGTGTGTTTGTGGCTGTAATTCTAGCACATAGGTCCTTCTATACACAGTGGTTAGCCCCATCCCCCCACCTCAGCTGTCAATAGGAGAAACAGGGGAAGTCGTATACAATTATAGATAGACTAGAATGTAGAAAGAAGTAATATTTAGTGATTAATTCCTTGGGGTTCCTAACCTAAACTGAAACTTCTTCTGTACTTTACCAAACTTACCAAGTACCTCTCCTCTTCCTTCATGCCTGGTGTACGGACCATGTGATTCTGTTCTCCTCTCCAGTCTCCAAATCGTCGAAAAAAATAGTTGGAGAGAAATCGGTTTACAGGGTCTCGAATTATGTTAATGAACACTGGTTGTTCTGCACCAAACCTAAAAACATAGAACAAAAATGATTATATTAGCTGGTATTGAGTACTGATCTCACAGTACGCTAATCAAGTGGTTTCGTTTACGTGGTACATGGGAGGGTTCCAAAAGGGGGGGGGGGTGTCCAGCAAAGCTTTGCCAGCATCTAATCACCCAAAAGTGCATGCCTTTAACCCAGGGTCTATGAATATCCAGCATGTATCCTGTATTAAATAATTGGAAGCAGCAGTCATAACAGACCTAAAAGCTATAGTCTTTAACCACTTCCCGCCCGCCATATAGCAATATGACATGCGCAAAGTGGTTCTGTTATCCTGACCGGACGTCATATGACGTGATCAGGATAACCCGCCATCGCGCATCCACGCAGCGATCGTTAATGTGGTGGGTCAGTCTGACACACCGCATCTCTGATCTGGGTAAAGAGGCTCTGATGGAGGCTCTTTACCATGTGATCAACTGTGTCCAATCATAGATGATCACGGTGTAAACAGGAAAAGCCGCGTATCAGGTCTGACAGACGTGAGTAGAGGAGAGCCGACGGGGGGGGGGGGGATTGAATAGCAGTGCAGCACCCCAAGGATGCCCATCAAGGACCACCAGGGATGCCACCAGGACCACCAGGGATGACCAAAACTGATGACCACCAGGATCACCAGGGATGACCAAAATTGATGACCACCAAGTATGCCACCCATGGCCACAAATAATGCCAATCAATACCCACATATGACCAATCAGTGATGCCCATCAGTGTCCCTCAGTGCCACCCATCAGTGCCACCTACCAGTGCCCATCAGTGCCACCCATAAGTACCCATCAGTGCTGCCTTTCAGTGCCCATCAGTGCCACCTATGAGTGCCCATCAGTGGCACCTATCAATGCCCACCTGCGCTGCATATCAGTGCCACCTAGCAGTGCCCATCAGTGCTGGATATTAGTGCTCATCAGTGCCACCTCATCAATGGCCACCTTATCGGTGCCCGTCAGTGCAGTCTCATCAGTGAAGAAGAAATCTTACTTATTTACAAAATTTTACAACAGAAACGAAGAAAAACTTTTTTTTTTTTCAAAATTCTCAGTCCTTTTTTATTTGTTTAGCAACAAATTAAAACCCCGGAGGTGATCAAATACTACCAAAATAAAGCTCTATTTGTGGAAAAAAAATATACAAATTTTGTTTGGGTACAATGTAGCACGACCGCGGATTTGTCATTTAAAAAGCGACAGCAGAAAATGGGCTTGGGCAGGAAGGGGGGAAAGTGCCTGGTATTGAAGTGGTTAAAAAAAAAAACTAAAGCCCTTAACGTCTTAAGAATTGGCTAGTGGCAAAACAGTTTAACCACTTCAATACAGGGCACTTTTATCCCC
Organism: Aquarana catesbeiana; assembly: GCF_042186555.1. NCBI lineage: Eukaryota > Metazoa > Chordata > Amphibia > Anura > Ranidae > Aquarana > Aquarana catesbeiana. The sequence goes on along the minus strand of NC_133327.1, from coordinate 439,476,937 downwards.
TTTCTGCAAAGGCCAATTTTCAGCTTTCAGCGCTGTTGTTCTTTGAATGACAATTGCGCGCTCGTGCAACACTGTACCCATATTCAATTTTTATCATGGTTTTCACACAAATAGAGCTTTCTTTTGGTGATATTTAATCACCACTGGGTTTTTTTTTTTTTTTTGCTAAATAAATGAAAAAAGACTCAACATTTTGAAGAAAAAAACTAATTTTTCTTTGTTTCTGTTCTAAAATTTTGCAAATGAATAATTTTTCTTCATAAATTTAGGCCAAAATGTATTCCGCTAAATTTTTTTGGTAATAACCCAAATCAGTGTACATTGTTTAAGTCTGTACGACAGTTATAGAGTCCACAAACTATAAAATCTGAAAATCGATCAATCCTGATGTACCAATGGCCCACATCTCTTTTCTTGAGGCCTGAAAACACCAGGACAGTACAAATATTCCATAAATGACCCCTTTTTGGAAAGTAAAAGTCCAAGGTATTTAGTAAGAGGTATGGTAATTTTTTGTCACAATTTTTTTGAGAATGAAGAAATGAAAAAACAAATGTTATCTCTATTTTTTTTATTTAACATACTATCACCAATGCAGTACAACATTATCATATAACAGGTGTGGCAGTGATCAGAGACTCTGGGCACAATTCACTAAGCGATATGTTATCGCATCCGAATATGCGGTAACATATCGCACAACGTTCATAAATAAAACTGCAATTCACAAAGACACTCTCCTTAAAAACTTGCATGTGTTATCTTTCCAAAAATACCACATGAAATTGTGCGGGAAGTTATCGCAAGCATCTTGCATGAACGTCACATCCTGTGTGTGAACATCATATCCTGTAGGCGTAATCCTTAAACGATGGTGCAAAAAAGGCGACATGGGTACAGTCAATTTCACCGAGCACATTGGGTATTCCGGTAATAATAAAAAAATCTTTTTTTCTATCTGATCCTACTCCTGGCAAGAATTAGGAAAAAAAAATGTATTTTGGCCCTATTGCATGGAATCCAATTAGGACTTGGGTGAGGAGGCGGGAAAAAAAGGACTGGGAAATTCCCACAATCTCACCAGCGACCATCTGGTATGACGCCTTTCCAAAAAAAGTAAGGCAGCCAGCAACTTAGTCATGGTTGGTAACATTGATTTTTCTGTATAGGGCTCAAGGTATCCCTCTAGTGGAAATGTTTGTGTTTTGGTTGTAGTTATGCAACTTTTTTCATTTTATTTTCATATACAGTATATTTTACCTGTATTTTTTGGTATTGATGCAGAGGTTGGGCTGCACATAGCAGCTACGTCTGCAATTCCTATGCTTTTCAATAAGAATATCTTTATAATGCACTACTAACAAAGACCAAAACACCGCTCCACAGAACTTTTCAGTAATAATAAAATGTACAGTGGGGACAGAAAGTATTCAGACCCCCTTAAATTCCTCAATCTTTATTATATTGCAGCCATTTGCTAAAATTATTGAAGTTCATTTTTTTCCCTCATTAATGTACACACAGCACCCCATATTGACAGAAAAACACAGAATTGTTGACATTTTTGCAGATATATTAAAAAAGAAAAACTGAAATATCACATGGTCCTAAGTATTCAGACCCTTTGCTCGGTATTTAGTAGAAGCACCCTTTTGATCTAATATAGCCATGAGTCTTTTTGGGAAAGATGCAACAAGTTTTTCACACCTGGATTTGGGGATCCTCTGCCATTCCTCCTTGCAGATCCTCTCCAGTTTTGTCAGGTTGGATGGTAAACGTTGGTGGACAGCCATTTTTAGGTCTTTCCAGAGATGCTCAATTGGGTTTAAGTCAGGGCTCTGGCTGGGCCATTCAAGAACAGTCACAGAGTTGTTGTGAAGCCACTCCTTCGTTATTTTAGCTGTGTGCTTAGGGTCATTGTCTTGTTGGAAGGTAAACCTTCGGCCCAGTCTGAGGTCCTGAGCACTCTAGAGAAGGTTTTCATCCAGGATATCCCGGTACTTGGCCGCATTCATCTTTTCCTCGATTGCAACCAGTCGTCCTGTCCCTGCAGCTGAAAAACACCCCCTCCCCCATGATCCTACCACCACCATGCTTCACTGTTGGGACTGTATTGGACAGGTGATGAGCAGTGCCTGGTTTTCTCCACACATACAGCTTAGAATTAAGGCCAAAAAGTTCTATCTTGGTCTCATCAGACCAAAGAATCTTATTTCTAACTATCTTGGAGTCCTTCAGGTGTTTTTTAGCAAACTCCATGCGGGCTTTTATGTGTCTTGCACTTAGGAGAGGCTTCCATCGGGCCACTCTGCCATAAAGTCCCGACTGGTGGAGGGCTGCAGTGATGCAACTTTCTCCCATCTCCCGACTGCATCTCTGGAGCTCAGCCACAGTGATCTTTGGGTTCTTCTTTACCTCTCTCACCAAGGCTCTTCTCCCCCAATAGCTCAGTTTGGACGGACAACCAGCTCTAGGAAGGGCTCTGGTCGTCCCAAACGTCTTCCATTTAAGGATTATGGAGGTCACTGTGCAGAAATTTTTGTGTAACCTTGGCCAGATCTATGCCTTGCCACAAATCTGTCTCTGAGCACTTCCTTTGACCTCATGATTCTCATTTGCTCTGACATGCACTGTGAGCAGTAAGGTCTTATATAGATAGGTGTGCGGCTTTCCTAATCAAGTCCAATCAGTATAATCAAACACAGCTGGACTCAAATGAAGGTGTAGAACCATCTCAAGGATGATCAGAAGAAATGGACAGCACCTGAGTTAAATATATGAGTATCATAGCAAAGGGTCTGAACACTTAGGACCATGTGATATTTCAGTTTTTCTTTTTTAATAAATCTGCAAAAATGTCAACAACTCTGTGTTTTTATGTCAATATGGGGTGCAGTGTGTACATTAATGAGGAAAAAAATGAACTTAAATGATTTTAGCAAATGGCTGCAATATAAAAAAAGAGTGAAAAATTTAAGGGGGTCTGAATACTTTCCGTCCCCACTGTATAGCAGCCACTATAAAGAGAAAAACATTTAAATGACAATAAATTACCTATAAACATGTAGCAGAGGTAAATAGTAGCGCTAACAGATAGTAATTTCACTTATAAAAAAAACCACAGTGATAGGGTGTAATACCGTGTACACACGGGCGGACTTTTCGGCATCAAAGGTCCGACGGACTTCCGACGGACTTTCGAACGAACGGACTTGCCTACACACGATCACATCAAAGTCCGACAGATTCCTATGTGATGACGTATGACTGGACTAAAATAAGGAAGTTGATAGCCAGTAGCCAATAGCTGCCCTAGCGTCGGTTTTCGTCCGTCGGACTAGCATACAGACGAGCGGATTTTTCGACCGGACTCAAGTCCATTGGAAAGATTTGAAACATGTTTCATGCTTCAGCTACAGGCATCATTCAGATATAGGCTTTTTCAGCCGGCTATTCCCTACACCATGAGAATGATCATAGCGGCTGTTCCGCCGCTTGATCATTCTTATGGGCGGCGAGAGGGGACGCCCCCCCTCCCGCCGGTGCTTCTACCGACTCACCGCTTCCATTGGTGAGTTGGAGACAGGATCCGCCGGCCCAGGATGGTGATCATAGAGATTTCCGGTGTACCAGATGGTCGCTAGAGTCTCTATGATCATTCGGAAGCCGGGCACAATGTTATGACGTCACGCCCAGCCTCTGCATTCAAATGAATGGCGCCGCCTCGGCTGGGAAACTGAGATAATTTTATTTATTTTTTTGTTTCAGGATTCCCAGCCTAGAGGTGAGAAGGAGACCGATCATGCCATATTCATATATTTCTATTACAAGGGATGTTTAAATTCTTTGTAATAGGAATAAAAGTGCTCACATGTTTTTTTTTAAAGTGTCAAACTAAAAAAAAAAAGTAAAATTAAAAAAAAAAAAAATAAAAATTTAAAGCGCTCCTGTCCCCGTGTGCTCACACGCAGAAGCGAACGCATACGTAAGTCCTGCCCACATATGAAAACGGTGTTCAAACCACACATGTGAGGTTTTGCCGCGAACATTAGAGCGAGAGCTATAATTCTAACCCTGGACCTCCTCTGTAACTCGAAACATGTAACCAGTAAAAAATTTTAAAGCGCCACCTATGGGTATTTTTAAGTACCGAAGTTTGGCGCCATTGCGTGTGCAATTTTGAAGCGTGACATGTTAGATATCCATTTACTCGGTGTAACTTCATCTTTCACATTATGCAAAAAAATTGGGCTAACTTTAATGTTTTGGGTTTTTTTAACGCATGAAACTGTTTTTTTTCCAAAAAAAGGGTTCTAAAAATTGCTGCGCAAATACCATGCGAGATAAAAAGTTTCAATGACCGCCATTGTATTCTCTAGGGTCTTTGCTAAAAAAACATATATAATGTTTGGGGGTATGTAATTTTCTAGCAAAAAAATTATGAATTTTACATGAAGGAGAGAAATGTTAGAATTGGCCTGGATGGGAAGTGGTTAAGTACTCCCATTTATGCAAATCTCATTGAATAAAATCCCAGCCCACTTGATGTCCCCGCGGGAATGATACATCTAGCATCCGCCACGTATACATTTATATGTGCTGCAAAAATGATACTGCAATTCGATACAAATCATTATCCCAAATACATACATTTAAAAATCCATCATTACAGTGAAAACTTAATACAATTTCACAATAATAAAAACATGTAAATTATATAAATTGATCATGATGATATCAAACCGTTTACAGTAATATGTTTGACCAAATGGCCTCAGCCGTAAAGGGCAATAACAATAATGAATATAAATTAAATACAAACACTAAAAATTCAGATTCAATTAATATATTCACCTAGTTAACCACTTCCAGACCGCCGCATGCCGATATACATCCTATGTTTGAAGAGGGATATCTTTGTTATGGCAGCAGCTAGCTGCCGTAACCCTAGTATCCTCTTCTTCAGCGGGCAGTCCGATTTCTGATAATAGTGGTCTCTCCGGCAGATTTACCTAAGATCACTGTTATCGGCGGTGGGAGAGGGTCCCCCTCCCGCCGCTCTCCGGTGCCCTCTGCCCCTTACCGGAGCCGTCTGTAGCGGCGGAGGCGATCGGATCCTTCTCCTTCCTGGGTATGGAGAAATAAAAGGTAAAATAAATAAGAAAAAAAAATGTAAACGCAGCCCGACCCGCCGAGCTTGCGTGCAGAAGCGAACACATACGTGAGTAGCGCCCGCATATGAAAACGGTGTTCAAACCACACATGTGAGTTATCTTCGCGATAGGTAGTGAGAGCAATAATTCTAGCTCTAGACCTCCTCTGTAACTCAAAACATGCAACCTGTAGAATCTTTTAAACGTCGCCTATGGAGATTTTTACGGGTAAACGTTTGTCAATTTACTCGGCGTAACATTACCTTTCACAATATAAAAGAAATTGGGCTAACTTTACTGTTGTCTTATTTTTTAATTTAAAAAAGTGTATTTTTTCCAAAAAAAGTGCGCTTGTAAGACCGATGCGCAAATACGGTGTGACAGAAAGTATTGCAATAACCACTATTTTATTCTCTAGGGTGTTAGAAAAAAATGTATTGTATGTATTGTTCTAGCAAAAAAAACTGTTTTTAACTTGTAAACAACAAATCTCAGAAAGAGGCTCGGTCCTTAAGTGATTAAAAATAATTTATAAAACAGTTTAGATCCAACTCTATATTCAAGCCATGCGATGTAAGACACTTCATAAGAAATATCTATTTTGTCTCTCTCTGGGACAGATCTCTCACTTTATTGGAGCCCCTCCAATACGGGAAAACACAGTCTATGCCACAAAATTGCAATAAGGATGGATCCCTATTATGTTTTTCTCTAAAGTGAAGAGTTATGCTATGCTTCTTGAACCCATTCCTAATGTTAGTTAGATGCTCAGCTATCCGGATCCTGGGCAGTCTCTTGGTCCTTTCTATGTAAAACAGACCACATGGACACCATAATAGATACACCACGTGTTGTATTGCATGTAATAAATTCATCTATTGCAAAGGATCTACCCTCCCGATTGGAAAAATATGTACAACCCCTGTTACTAACTTTTACTGTCCTGCAAGCAATACACTTTCTACATGAGAAGAAACCTTTTTTTGTCTATCTGTATTTTTTTGTCCAGGGGCATCCAAAATCATTTTAACTACTTGGACACCAAAGTTAGGTGCTTTCCTATATATAAACTTGGGTCGATCCGGTAATAAAGGTCCCAAGTGCCTATCCATGCAAAGGATATGCCAGTGTCTTTTAAAGGTGTCCGCTACCTCCCTATACTGACAAAGGAAATCTGAAATGAAATGAATCCCCATTGTTGTGGATAGCTTTCATCCTTATAGATTTTATCAGCAAGACATTGTCTCCTAGGGATAGCACCTATTTCACAGATGGTCCTTTCTAGAGTGTCACCATTATAACCTTTCTATACAAATTTATCTTTCAAAATTCCAGATTGTAAAACAAAATCCTGCTTACTGCAATTACGTTTGACTCTCATTATTTGTCCCTTAGGAATATTTCTAGTCCATATTGGGTGGTGACCACTATTTACAGACAGCTAACTGTTTCTATCTGTTGGTTTAACCCTTTCATGACTAAGCCTATTTTTGACATTTGGTGTTTAAGTTAAAATCTGTATTTTTTGCTAGAAAATTACTCAGAGCCCCCAAACATTATATACATATATATTTTTTAGCAGAGAATCTAGAGAATAAAATGGTGATTGTTGCAATATTTTGTATCACACGGTATTTGTGCAGCAGTGTTTTAAACGCAACTTTTTGGGAAAAGGGACATTTTCATGAATTAAAAAAAAAAAAAAAAAAAAACAGTAAAGTTAGCCCAATTTTTTTGTATAATATGAAAGATGATGTTACGCCGAGTAAATAGATACCAAAAATGTCATGCTTTATAATTGCACGCACTCGTGGAATGGCGACAAACTACAGTACCTTAAAATCTCCATAGGCGACGCTTTAAATTTTTTTTGCGGTTACCAGGTTAGAGTTACAGAGGAGGTCTAATGCTAGAATTATTGCTCTCGCTCTGGCAATCGCGGCGATACCTCACATGTGTGATTTGAACACCGTTTACATATGCGGGTACAACTTCTGTATGCGTTTTCCTTGCTGCGCAAGCTCGCGGGGACGGGGGCGCTTTAAAATTTTTTTTTTCTTATTTATTTTTATATTTATAAATTGTGTTTAAAAAAAATTTTTTTGATCACTTTTATTGCTGTCACAAGGAATGTAAACAACCCTTGTGACAATAATAGGTGGTGACAGGTACTCTTTATGGAGAGATCGGGGGTCTAAAAGACCCCCGATCCCTCCTTTGCACTCCAAAGTATTCAGATCGCCATTTTCGGTGATTCTGAATACTGTATATTTTTTTAAAACCGGCGCCATTGGCAGCCGAGTAAACGGGAAGTGACGTGTTTACTATTAGGAGGCTGGAACAAAGCCACTTACGGCTTTGTTCCAGAATGTCACTAGCCGCCGGGGGCGGCAGGTTGGTGATCGGGCCTCCCGGTGGATCGGGAGGCGTGGTAAGAGTGGCGGGAGGCAGTGGGAGGGGGGGACGTCCCCTCCCACTCCTCCGGTATAACAGCCGAGCGGCTTTTAGCCGCAACGGTTGTTATACCTGGAAAGCCGATTGCTGGCTCTAAAAAACAGTACTGGGATGATGCCTGCAGCTGCGGGCATCATCCCAGGATAACCCCCGAAAGCCGAGGACGCACATCTGCGTACGCTCGGCGGGAAGGGGTTAAAGTAGACTTTTGTGTCCAGCCTGATTTGCAGACCGTTCAATGGTGACATCCAAAAAATGTATACTGGTATCACTAATCTGAAAGTCTAGTTTCATATTGTTATTATTCTAGTTCAGGTAGGAGAGAAACTCTTCCACAGTATACTTAGGGCCCACCCAGATGAGTATTAGGTCATCTATATACCTATGATAAAATAAAAGTCTCGGTCTCTGGGTGTGGAAAATATATTTATCCTCCCATTCAGCCATAAACAAGTTGGCGATAATGGGAGCAAATTTTGCGCCCATAGCAACATCAATCCGTTGGGCGAAAAAAACACCCCGATACCCAAAAATAGTTGTGAGAAATACAGTAATCTAAAGATTTACCTAAAAAGGTTTTCTGGTTATGCAGAATGTCATCTCGTTTACTTAAAGCCCAGTTCAGGGCTAGTAACGCATCATCATGTTGGATGACGGTATAAAGAGATGATACATCCGCAGTAACCAGAAAGACCGGCTCTTCAAAATCCAATTTAATTTCATCAAGGGACTTTAAAAGATCCTTAGTATCTCTGAGATAGGCCTTAGTCTCCTACTCTATCCCATAGAGTATGCTGCCCACCTTTCTACAAATCAGGTTTTATGCTTGTGGGGGAGGTATATATTATTTTCTTTTGCGAGAGCCTTTTTTTAAATTCAGGGCTGAAACATGCACTTTTTGCTGACAGAGGCAAAGTTGCCCTTTATTTGATGCATGTCACCACAGTAAAGAAAAGCAGTAAAGTAGTATGCACTAAAGCACCACGTATTTACCAACCTATTGCCATAGCTGCCATTAAATTTGGGCAATTTCCTTTATTAAAAATAAATCTCAAGTAAGCCTGAAGTGGGAGATTCTGTATGAAGAAGTAGTAGGAGGGGAGCAGGCTATGCAGAGCAAAGCATGTGCAGCAAGTAGTGAAGTAGTTGAAAAAGCTTTTCGCTTCTTATTCCTGCCAGGCACAAGTGCTTGCAAGTGCTACTAATGCACCCTTTTTTTCCACCTTCTCTACTCATTCCAGGCTCAGAGCAACCACTTGCTTGCAAGTTCTGCTAATGCATCTTTTCCTCCTCTTCCTCTATTCCTCTCATGCGCAGAGCAGCCACTTGCAAGCAAGTACGCTTTTTTTCTTCCTCCTTCTCATCTGCTAATCCTGCCATAGCCCCACACACTTACTATGAGAAGTTGGCAGAATTAGTGGCTACTGTTATCCCCAGGGTCAGTCACAGAGCGATCCATCGACTGACTTCAGTACAACCAGTTGGTTGGGTTTCTTTTGCCTGATCACTGCCAGAGGCTATAGCTGCCAGCGGTGATCATTGTATTCTGCTGGTAGAGAAGGCTCCCAGCGATCCCCAAAGGCAGAACACAATAGCTCTGCAGGAGGGATTCCCATGGTTAAAGGAAAGAAAGTATAATGAATGGCCTGCCTAACTTTGAGGTGTAGGAATGTTTTCATGTACTGCACATGTGGGATCCCACAAGGAATGTTCTATTATTTACCAGTCATACAGTATGTGAGAAGGGACAACAATTAGATTCATTGCCCTATCTCAGACTTTACAGGGCCAAAGTAATTATCTAGATTATCTGCCCCAGTTGAAGTCCATTGGGATGAAACGCGTCGGACCTGCTTGTTCAGCTCCCCACACTGTTTTTACTTTGTGATCACAACTTGTACACATCTAGGTCTTGATATTTGTACTTTTAAAATAAACCCATCTGTTTTGACCTACACCAGGCATGTCCAAAGTCTGGCCCGCGGGAATGTGGCCCCCCTGGTAATTTGGATATATATTGTATTTATTCACGCTGCCTCTGAGGGGGCGGGACGAGCGTCGTCAGATTACATACAGGAGAAATCTCCTGTTTACTCAGCGGCGTCTAATAGGAAGTCTCATCTTCTGGACTGCCATTGGACAACTGTTGTGTCTATCATAGGAGGCGGGACATTGTATTAAAGATTCTCCTGTATGTAATCTGTTGGTGCTCATCCCGCCCCCCTCCCCCATATTTCTCTGGATGAGAGTGCATTGCATTCACTGCCTGCACCCTGATTGATCAAATTCAAGTTCCAGTTCCAGCCACTTCCCTGAGATTTCGAGGGTCCAACACTGGAGTTCCATGTCCTAGATTTCTGAGCTTGATCGACCCACTGCCGCTGGCATGTGAGTCCGCTACATCCGGTAAAAGTATTTACCCCTTACCCCAGGTGGAGGATACACCATCCCTGGTGTTTTGTTCATGGTCGTGGCTGTTTCATCTTACTTCTGAATACATCTCCCTTCCAAGGGTGGACTGTTTTCCATTTGTTTTTTGGCTACCAGCCCTACTTGAATGCACTTATTTTTCAGTGATTTCCCTTTTCACTGGATTTGTTCTTGATTTTGCAATTTTTCACCTTTACCTCAGCACTTTACATTCGTTTACATGTTATGTTTGACATGCTTTGTATGATATATTGCACTTTATTATGTTTTATTATCATTGTAGCGCTGCACTGTTTTCTACAATTATCTAGACCAGGCAATTTAATTATCTTATTTTCAATATATCTTTTTTGTTTTAGATATGCAATGAGGGTGACCATCTGTCCAGAAATGCATAATACACAGGTCAGGGACTTGCATACTTAGCTTTCCTTCCAAAAGTTAAAAAACTTGCATACTTAATATTCCCTTTAAAAAGGGCTAAGTTATGCTAACTACAGGGGTTGGGGAAATACCCAATCTTGGATGAGATTAGTGAGATTTAAATAGATAGATTAGATAGGTCTACCAGTCGGGGTGGCTCCATACAAGTCTATGAAAGATAGGTCTATATTAGGTTACATCCTGAAAGGAGACAGAGAAAGATCCAAAGATCATCACAGGGGCCCCACACACAGTACATCTGGTAAATATCAGACAACTCATTGACATTTACAGATATACATGCTTGTCTTATGTGTTGCCTGTCTCATTGTTTGTGTATTAATATCATGTTAAAGTTTAATAATTCCTTTGCTTATTTTTTTTTCTTTTTCCGTAACTAGATAGATTGGCAGCACAGGACATCCAATAAGGGTTTGCATCTACTTTAGGAGACCTACAGGTACATACAAACACTACCCTAGTATCTTCCATGCACATTATAATTATTAGCAGCACTTCCTTTCCCTATTGGCCCTTTCAAGCCAGCCAGTTTGAGAGTATGAGATCAATAAAAGAGAATGTTTTGTTGTTTTGTGTGTAGAAAAAGTACATATGGAGACTGTTTTGGCATTGCTCTGTATCTCCTCCAGTTCAAGTTCCCTTCCAAGACAGCCTTCCTATTTAAGCACATATTAGTGTTTAGGGAATGAATCAGCAAGTATGATGATGGATGTCTGTGAATGAGTGCTTGCGCAACAGGCCTTCCAGTGAGCACAATGTTTAATTTGAAGGTAATTATTTTGAGATTTAGATAGCAGTTTGAAGGTTGTTTTCTGTTCCTGGAATGAGAGAAGTGTCTTCGTGTTCTTCAAGTTAAGATTTTAAGTGAACACTGGATGGAAAAGGCCAAAGGAATGCAAACCAAGCAATTCTGCATCTGAGAGCTGTAATGTTTTTCAATATTTTGATCAACAGTCAGAAGGGGAAGAAGCATTAATGTTTTAATTTTATTCACAGATCCACTTTAAAGCTAAAGTTTTGCGATTGTTTTTTTTTTTTTTAAATCAGCCACAGAAGCAGTACTTACATGAAGGTGCATGTCCTGTACCCCAAAATCTTCTATCTTTTGGCCCCTGAACACCCCCATAGAGGTAATATAGTGAAAAGATTAATACAAGCAGATCCACCTGTCACAGGCATTCGTTAAAAGTGCAAACTATGCCCTCCCTTTCGGTCCTCCTGCTCCAGGCACTTGTCAAAAGTTCCAACTTTGTCCGGCCTTTCCACTACCCCGCTCCATTTATAGAAGCCACAGTATCTGTTCCTGGAATGAAATGCGCTCATGAATAGAGGCAGATCTTTTATTCATAGAGTACTTTTCGTCATAAGAACTGAAAGTACAGCTTCTATAAATGCAGTGGGAGGCAGAAAAGGCAGACAAGGTTGGAGCTGCTCGTATTAATCCCTGCAGCACCAGAATGTCACAGCTTTGGGGGTATGCGGGTGGCAGGCAAAGACTGAAGTGTTCAAGGAACAGAGCAGCCACCAGCACATGGGACACTCTTTATTCATGTAAGTACCATCTTGTGAGAGCAAACTTTCACAGCCATTGTCATTTTAACACCTGTCAAGGCTATTCTGCAAGAATGATGAATTTCCCAGCAGGATTATGTACTTCTATTGAAATTTAACACTTTGCATGGGAAATTTCCTTGGTGAAAATTGGGGGTGGGACGAGCGCCGTCAGATTACATACAGGAGAAATCGTCTGTAATAGGAAGTCTCATCTCCTGGGCTGCTATTGGATCACTGTTCTGTCTATCATAGGAGGTGGGACTTTGTATTAAAGATTCTCCTATATGTAATCTGTTGGTGCTCATCTCGCCCCCCTCCCTGTCCCCTCCAAGGCTGCAGATGGGCATCGACCAGGCTGCATTGATGGCAACTGGTAAGGCTGCATTCATGTCAATGGTGAGGCTGCAGATGGGCACTGATTAGGCTGCATTGATGGGCACTGACCCTTATTTTGCTTCACAGTTCATTATTTAAAATTTAAGTTTTTTTCTTGAAACTTCCCTCTTAAAGTGAAGTTGCGTGTTATACGCTGATAAATACGTTATATCCAAATAACACACCCGAGCTCATCCATAGGCCTGGGATTCATTGGGGCCACAAAAGATCTCTCTCTCTCGCTCTCTAGCTCATCTCTTCACCACACACACAGCCACAAAGGCAAGATAATTCTTGTTGGGCAGTGTATTAGTGCTCGGACGAACACACTTAGGCCTCTTTCAGACGAACGATCGGTTCAGGTCCGCCTGTCAGTTTTTTAGGCGGACCTGAACGAACCCTCCATAGATCTCTATGGAGCGTTGGATGTCAGCGGTGACATGTCCGCTGACATCCGACCCGCTCCGATCCGAAAAAGTGTAGCGGAGGAAAAACCTACTTTTCCATCCGTTTTCGGATCGGGTGACGACGGACTCTACGGTCTGTCGTCATCCGATCCCCCATAGGGGAGAGCGGCGCTCTGACAGGTCAGTCGCTGCACAGTGTGCAGAGACAGACCTGTCATCTTCCTGCTCAGCGGGGATCGGAGGAGCGATCCCCGCTGAGCAAGCGGATGTTCACGGGGCGGATCATCATGGATCCGTCCCGTGTGAAAGAGCCCTTAGACAGAATTTCAATGGTTCAAAGAATGTCAGGCAAAATGTTCGGCCCTCCCGCATGTTCACTTCATCAAATCTGGCCCTCTTTGAAAAAAGTTTGGACATCCCTGACCTACGCCATATGGAGGCTTCTTTCTTTTAATCCCCATATTTCTCTGGATCGGAGTGCCTTGCATTCACTGCCTGCACCCTGATTGATCAAATTCGAGTTCCAGTTCCAGCCTCTTCCCTGAGATTTCGAGGGTCCAACACTGGAGTTCCATGTCCTGGATTTCTGAGCTTGATCGACCCACTGCCGCTGGCATGTGAGTCCGCTACGTCCGGTAAAAGTATTTACCCCTTACCCCAGGTGGAGGATACACCATCCCTGGTGTTTTATTTATGGTCGTGGCTGTTTCATCTTACTTCTGAATACATCTCCCTTCCAAGGGCGGACTGTTTTCCATTTGTTTTTTGGCTACCAGCCCTACTTGAACGCACTTATTTTTCAGTGATTTCCTTTTTCACTGGATTTGTTCTTGATTTTGCAATTTTTCACCTTCATCTCAGCACTTTACATTCATTTTTACATTTTATGTTTGACATGCTTTGTATTATATATTGCACTTTATAATGTTTTATTATCACTGTAGTGCTGCACTGTTTTCCACAATTATCTAGACTAGGCAATTTAATTCTTTTAATCATCATTTGAATAGAAGTCGGATCATGATGATCCAACTTGTGGTGCGACTTGTGTGCTGAGAATCTTGAAAGGTAACCCTGCCAAAATGTAAATTTTTTTTTGCTTGAGGTTCCCCCCAAGACAATACCAGACCTTACGATCTGTATGGATTCTAAGGGGAACCCCCCATGCCAAAAAAAATGGTGTGGGGGTCCCCCCCAAGATCCATACCACACCTTTATCCGAGCATGTAGCCTGGAAGGTCAGGAAAGGGGGGGACGAGCGAGGGTCTCCCTTCCTGAACCATACCAGGCCACATGTCCTCAACATGGGGTGTGGGTGCTTTGGGGCAGGGGGGCCCTGCCCTGATGTAATGCTGGGTTCTCCGTGTGAAATGACTTATATTGGCATGGGGCAGGCCCACACGATGACGTAAGTTAGAGGCCACACCCCTTGTGACGTCACCTCCTGGGGCATGATGGGGCGATGACAAGCACTGCAATACAGGTCATGTATACTACTAGTATTTGTTTGGACTCTGGAGGACTAAGCTGTGAGAGAGTACACACTATAGGGAAGATCAGTTTGGCTCAATGTTTTTTAATAAGGGCTCCAAATGTAATAGTAAGAGGTTATGTAATTGGACCCTGTGCAGTACCACAAGCAGAAAATTTACTCCTGGCTACTTGACAATCCTTTTGTTTCTGACTATAAAATAACTCTGCATCTACATAAGGTGGCAAAACCCTTAATTGTACTGCTTCTATTCTTTTTTATTGAGAAAATTGATTCAGCCCTGCTTTTGCTTCTGATTCTGAAATAACAGCTAACAAAGTTTTGTGCCAGCTGTGTTGCAAAGATTGTTAGATCCTATTTATAGTGCATGTGAGGGATTGTAGCACAGGCAACCCCATTTGCTGGTATGTGACCCATGTTTCCCTCATTTGAAGACGTGATGTACAATAACTTTTTCCTGCTGTAAAGAAAATATATACCGTATTTCTTTAGCACAGGCATTTTAAAATGTGTATTTTGATATGGTTTTTTTGTGTTCCTTTTTTTAGCACTACACTATCAGATATGTGTCTACAGAATGGGGTCAATTTACGGAAACTGGAGCACTCAGAATCGGGTACAGTTGTGCATGGTAGCCAATCTGCTTTTAACCTCAACAATTAAGCTTTGGCAATAAAACCTGGAAGCTGATTTGTTTCTATGCAGAAGTGAGCCTGATTTTGCACTCTCCAGCTTTAGTAAATAAACCCCAATGGGACTATTATTTCAAATAGTGAAGCAGCTACTAATTAAACTTGAGGATGGTTGATACAGACTTGATCACGTTTAATCCTTATCTATGTTGTAAATTTCACACATTTACTTTTTTTTCTTTTTATATTTGCATTACCACCTTTCCTAAAGCAAATGCTTAAATGCACAACTGTTTTCTGTGTACAGAGAAAGAATAAACTCCTTAATTATTACTCTAGTGACCAGCTGTCACAATCTCTTTATTGATTACTGCAAGATAAATGGCATAACAGTAGATTTTAATTTCTGTTGGGAAATATAAAATATCTTTCACATTCAATGAGACAAGGAAGAAAACTACGCAGGAAATACATTTATCACAATGTCCATCACCTCCTGGAAAGGGGTGATTACTGGCACAACCACAACTACATTAACTGTGATTGAAAAGAAATAAAATCCTTTGGGGAGGTCAGTGGATTTTCACATTCCCAGGCTATTATTTAATATTTCCAACTAAGCGTATAAACAGATTGGATTGTGCCAAAGATTTCTGGTATTGCTCTAAAAAATTGCAAAGCTTTTTTAGATCAGGGTTTCAGAAATTGTTTCTTAATTAAATGTGAAAGTCAGGATGACAAATTTCCCAGCAGGATTATGTACTTCTATTGAAATTTAACACTTTGGGTGGGAAACTTCCTTGGTGAAAATTGGCTTTAATCTTGTTTACCATCAAATATAACTTCTAATTACTTATCCTATTGGTTAAGGTTATCATATTAATGTATCTCTCACAAAATACCAATGTTAATGACTAACTACACGTCAGCCTCTCTGCATTCTCTTTCTACCAGAAGAAAGCTGTGACTGAGGAGAAAGAATGCATTGAAAACAAATTATCAATCAAGAAAAGGTTGCCGTAGTAGTCCCTTACTTCTCATACTATTCATTAAACATTCTTTCCATTAAGCCTCTCATTACCTAAAAACAGAGCACAGGGGAGCAAGTGCACCATAGGGGATGAACTTCTAGATGAAAGTTATGACACTGCCCCGTTCATAGCAAGAGGGACCTTTTCATAAGTAAATGAAGCTCACTGCTAAGAGGCAATATGGAAAGGTGGACTGAACATTTATAAAAGTAAGGCCTCATGCCCACGGACATTTTTACAGCCGCTTTTAGGGGCATTTTTCACAGCTTAAAAATGCCTCTCCATGTTAGCCTATGGCCTTATGCACACCAGGGCATTTAGGAGCTGTAAGTGGCATAGGCGTTTTTAAGCGCAGGACCAGTGCCTTCTGAGACTCTAGCGCTGGAGCTGTAAAAACGCTGAACGTCAGTAAAAGGTGTTAAACGCGATTTATCGCTTCTCGGCCTTTTGGCTAAGATCAAGTGTAGTATCGACTTTAGCCCTTAGGGGTGTCTCTGCTTCACAGCTAGGACGTTGAGAACCACTTGCATCTATCCAAGCTAATTGGTCCTTGTGGGGTACCCTCTGCTCGGCCTGGTAGGATCGTTGATTAAATTCAGCTTCACCTACTTGCTGCTATTGGATTAGAGGCTTAGCCCCCACAGGGAACGAGATTGCGGTCTTCCCTCCTCCCCCACTCCGCATTACTACCTCCGGCCAGTAGATGCTAGAGCCTTTGTAAAGGCTACGAAAAGAGCGAAGACGTCGAGGAACCAGAAGGAAGCCGCCTAAGAACACCTGAAGCGACATCCAACTCCTTGACGATGGGGAAGAGCGACAAGAAGACCAGAAAGCAGAAGAAGAACCCCGTTCCAGCCACTTCCTCCGAGCCCGGGAATGCCGCTGCCTCAACCCCCGCCTCTACCCCGGCCGGCACCAGCCAACCAGGACCAGCCAAGCCAGATCAGCCTGCAGACGGGCTCCCAGCATTAGAGCCTTGGATGAAGCAGACGGTCGTGCTTCAGCTGAAAGAGGTGGACGGAAGAGTCCCTGACATGACCCCAGAGATCTTCGGAAAGAAGATGATTCTGGAACAGGGGTTCAGCAAAGCGGAGACGCTTTCCATGCAGGCCTTCACAAGAGGTATATTCTTTATAACTTTTGTGTCATTTCAGGTCTGCAGAAGATACTGGGAGATGGTGAAGACCAGTGGCCCTGAATCCCCTTTCCGGAAGTTCACTGCGAACTGCCCCATAACACGGGACGAAAAGCGGGTGACAGTGGCCATTAGGAACCCCCTTACCAGTGGAAAGGACATAGCCACCTACCTCCAGAGGTTCTGCACCGTGGTGAAGGACCCGATCCAAATCTTCGATGCCAGCGGCTTCTGGATAGGTAAGTGGTCTGTGCTCTGCAAACTGAGGAAAGACCCTTCGGGGGACATCCAGCACCTGCAGCCTTTCTTCTCCCTGGGATCCTCAGCAGGAATCCTTTTCTACCCGGCATACCCTACAACTGTAACAAGTGTGGGCAGCCGGGACACATAGGTAAGGATTGTACAGAACTTGCTTGCAAGTTCTGTAGGGTGACAGGCCACGAGACCAAGGACTGTGCGAGGTCCAAAGCCTGCAACCTTTGCGGATTGGCAGAGCATGTCTTCAGACACTGCCCCCAGAGGACCCGGACCTACGCTGGAGCCGTGAGCCAGGGTAAGCCATCCGGGAGAAAGCTGCCAGAAAAACCAAAGGCCACAGGTAAGTCCACTCCCACCCCCCCTGCCCCTACCCCACCCCCTACCTCCAGCACACCACCACCCACCCCCTCTGTGCCGGAGGAGCCCCTCCCCACCCCGTCCCCCCCCGAACCTGTCCTCCCTGGAGGACTTCCCCACCCTCCCACCCCCCTCCACCCAAACCAGTGGCCCAAGAGGAAGCCAGAAACGGAAGCCAGAGAGCCCAACAGCTGAGGAACCTGCCACCTCCACCAAACGGCCCAACGGGGTCCAAAGCGACAGCGATGGACCAGAGCAAGTAGTGGAGGACCTAGAGTCTGCAGGGGAGGAGGAGGAAGGGGAGGAGATCGTGGTCAACCCCGAGCATGACCTCCCCCCCCGACGTCCACATCAGCCTGCAGATGATGGAGTCTGTCCTTGAGGAGCTGGGCCTGGCCCAGAACACAGGACAGGCAGAAGACGCAACGGAAGAGCCACCCCCCCTCCGGGGAGGTAAGTTCGGACCCTTGTTAACTAGACCCTCATACCCTTTTTCATTATGGCTGAGATCTCAATCTTTTCCATTAATGTGAGGAGTATCAAGGATACATCTAGAAGGCAAGCGGTCCTGACCTTTCTTTCAAGTCAGCAGAGTGATGGCTACATGCTTCAGGAGTGTGCCCTTCCTCCCTTGAGGAGGTACACTCATCTGTCCTCCCAGTGGACCCTTGGTCCCTCCTACTGGTCCGGAGGTGGCGATTGCAAGTCTGCAGGAGTAGCCATTCTGGTCAGGGGTGGGCGCTTCACGGTTGACTCTATCCATGAGCAAGTCTGTGGCCGTCTTTTGGTCATAGACGGCTCGTGGGTGGAAGAGCCAGTTAGGCTCATCAACGTGTACGCTCCCCCAGACAAGAATGCGCGGCTGGAACTTTTCCAGACCCTGCGGACCCAACTCGTCACCACCAGAACAGTAGTGATCGGCGGTGATTTTAACTGTCCGATCGAGGAGGATGGGCGCAGCTCCAGCATATACGCAAAACTTGATGCTACTTCTAGGCTGCTCAAGGAGATGATCTCGGAGGCATCCTTGCAGTACGCCGTGGGATCCATAGGGAAAGGGACCGTGAACTATTCATGGTGCCGACCCGATGGATCTGTGCGTTCCAGGATTGACTTCGTGCTCACTTCAATAACAGTCAAGCATCGTGAGTTCTCCATGGTCCCCTGCTTTTTCTCTGACCACAGGGCTATTCACTTTCGGGGTGACCTGGGTGAGGGCTTTGCCCGAGGACCGGGTTCCTGGAAGCTGAATAGCACCCTGCTGGAAAACGTGGAATTGATGGGGGAACTCCGGGAGGCCTATGCCACCTGGACGGAGGAAAAGAGATTCTTCGGAAGGGTAAGTGACTGGTGGGAGTTTGTGAAGGTTAAGCTGCGTAGCTTCTTTCAGGCAAAGGGATGCCAGCGTGTGTGTGCCAGGAGGAGGGAACTCAGGAGACTGCAGCGTCAGTTGCAGTCCCTGCAGGACCTTCAGCACTGTGGCTGGGACGTTAGGCAGGACCTGGAGGACACCAAGAAGAGCCTGAAAGGACACTTCGAGGAAGAATCCAGGCACATTGTCTTCCGTGCCAAGGTGGAGAATCTTGAGAAAGGTGAGAAGTGTAATTCTTTCTTTTTAGGAAACTTCACTCAGGACACACACCCTTGTCAGAGCTGCGTGACGAGACCAGAACACTCCAGAGGGGGAAGAAGGCTGTGATGCAAGTGGTCAGCGACTACTACACCAACCTCTACTCCCCGAAAGAAACGGACACACAGGCGGCCGACAGGTTCCTGTCAGGTATCTCTAACCAAATTGATCCTGCAGGTTCATCAACCGTCAACGCCCCCTTGGTGTTGGTGGAGCTGCACTCTGCCGCTAAATCCTTTAGGCGAGGCAAGACCCCGGGCTGCGATGGTCTCCCAGTTGAGCTCTATGTAGCACTGTGGGATCTCGTGGGCCCGGACCGGCTCGAGCTGTACGAGGAGATGGTGGTGGAGGGCAGAATGCCTCCGTCACTGAGGGAGGGGATGATCACGATTTTGTATAAGCGGAAGGGGGAGAGATCGGATCTTAAAAATTGGTGTCCGATCTCTCTGCTGAACGTGGACTACAAAATCCTCGCCAAGGTCCTGGCCAACAGGTTGAAGTCTGTCATCGGACAGATCATCCACCCGGATCAGACTTGCGGCATTCCTGGTCGCAGGATTGCGGACAGCCTTGCGCTTGTCCGGGACACGGTCCAGTACATTCATGGCCGCCGTGTGCACGCGGCCCTGGTCAGTCTTGACCAGGAGAAGGCCTTTGACCGTGTCTCCCACGAGTTTATGTGCAGAGCTCTGCCCAGGTTTAGTCTTGGGGAAATGTTTTGTTCGTATGTGAATGTAATGTACACTGACATTTCTAGTTTGGTGCTGGTAAATGGCTGGAAAACTGACCCCTTTCCAATATTGTCTGGGGTCAGACAAGGCTGCCCTCTCTCACCTCTGCTTTTTGCTTGTTGTATAGAGCTCTTCGCCCGAAGCATCAGACAGAATCCAGACAGAGGGATCACCGCACCAGGACCGGACAGACGGGAGGTCAAGTGCTCACTCTACATGGAAGACTTGACGGTGTTCTGTGCTGATCGGCGCTCCATCGACACACTCGCCCAGACCTGTGAGGACTTCGGCCAAGCTTCAGGGGCAAAGGTCAACTGCGGGAAGTCAGAAGTCATGCTCTTCGGAAAGTGGTTCCTGCCTTCTTCTGCACCCATTCCTTTCAGCGTCAAGACGGACTTCATCAAAATTCTTGGGGTCTGGTTTGGAGCTGAAGGCGCAGCCCTGAAGTCCTGGGAGGAAAGACTGTCAAAGATGCGACAGAAGTTTGGACTTTGGAGCCTCAGAGAACTCACCATCGAAGGGAAAACACTGGTACTCCGTCGAGATCCTCCCTGTGTTGCAGTACCTCGCCCAGGCCTGGCCTCCCCGGGTCAACACCTGTAAGGCCATCACCAGGGCGGTGTTCCACTTCATCTGGAGCTCCAAAATGGACAGAATGAAGCGGGCGGTTATGTTCAAGGAACCCCTCAAAGGCGGTAAGGGCGTGCCCGACATCGCTACACTTCTGAGGGTGTGCTTTGCTTGTAACTGCATCCGCAGGACATTGGTGGACAGAACTGTGGACTCTGGTGGTAACTCCATGTCCCGTTTTTTCCTCCTGCCTCTCTGGAGGACCCTTGGATGGGACAGCTCTATCCCCTACAACTGGGACACCCCTAGGTACTACTTGGACACCTTCAAGTTTATTAAGGAGCTGGGGCTACATGGAGTGAAGCCCGACTTGTGGAAGCCAAAAACTATCCACAAGTTGATCAGAGCATCGGACATGGTTGAGACTGTTCCAGGCCTCCCTTCAGCCACTTGTAAAGTGGTATGGAGGAATGTCTCTTCAAAGAGACTCAACAACAGGCACAAAGATCTGGCATGGATGGCAATCCAAGGGGGGCTGCCACTCAGGACATTCATGCATGCCAGAAACCTGTGCAGATATAGGCACTGCCCCCTTTGCATCATCCAGGAGGAAACTGCTCTGCATGTTTGCTGGGAAGTGCCATTTTTGCACAGGACCTGTTGAGGGCCCTGGAACCTGAACTCAAAGACTTTGTACCACAGACTGCTATCACACACTTTGGTGTGTTGAATGGACTCTTCTGTGGAACTCATTCACAGGAGGACATTGACGGTGCCTGGCGGGTGCTGTGTTGCTTTAAGGACGCTATATGGTGCGCCAGAAAGCGCCTCATCCACCAGCGGGAGAGGATGTCCATCGAGGACTGTCGCAGACTGATCCACAATCTGCTCAGAGACTACCACTTGATGGACCTCAAGGAGGAAGAGGAGGTCTAAAGATTCCCCCCCCCCTCTCCCCCGTGTATCCTTTGGCAGTTCAAATAAAGCTTCGGGCCTGTGAACTCTTTTCTCCCTCCCCTACCCCACCTTCTCCACCCCACCCCCAACACACCCGTTGCACATTTGAATGTTATTTAGACTGTATGACCTGACTTTCGTGACATGTGTTTGAAGTAATGCTTTCAGGGTAATGCGGCGTCATGCATGATGTGATGTTTAGGGGTATTATTACTCTGCACAACACATTAGGCATCATACCGCAGGATGAATGTAATTTATTGGTATGCTTGGCGATGTATTGTTATGTAGTGTATTTATGCGCTGCGTCGCAATACAGATTGGATGTACCCTGTTTAAGTATTTGTTTTTTTGTATATTTTCTTGCAAAATAAAGTATACATTTTTCAATCAAATAAACGCGATTTAACGAGGCTTAACGTTGTATATACAGCGTTAAGCCTTGTCCGACATTATCTGTCTCTACTCAAAATCATAAACAGCCCAATGATTTGAATAGAAGTCGCACCAGAAGTCGGATCAAGATGATCCGACTTGCAGTGCGACTTCGGTGCTGAGATGTAAGTTGAAGGCCACGCCTCCCAGGGCATGATGGGGCGATGATGTCACAAGGGGCGTGGCATCCAACTTAGGTCATCGGGTGGCCCCGCCCCATGCCAATATAAGTCATTGCACACAGCGTACACAACATTACACTGGGAGATCGCATCGAGTCAACATTGGAAGAAGAACAGAGGGAGAAGACCCAGCAAAAGAGCGGGAAGACCCTGCAAAAGAGCAAGAACATAGCGGAGAGAGAGGACATCGCAGAGAGGAGAAGAACCCGGTGAGGGGAGAAGGACCAGCAGAGGGAGAAGAGGTCACCAGAAGAGGGAGAAGAGCCGGAGCTGCCTTAATAAAATACTTTAAAAACCTGTGTTTATTTTTGACACTTTTTTTTAGGTGAATGGGTAGGGCTACCATTTACCCCATACTCATTCATCTAGGATGAGGGCCAGGATCCGGAGGCCCCCTTGCTAAAGGGGGCTTCCAGATTCCGATAAGCTCCCTGCCCACAGACCCCGACAACCACTGGGCAAGGGTTGTTGGGAAGAGGCCCTTGTCCTCATCAACACGGGGAGAAGGTGCTTTGTACCCCCCCATGTTGAGAGCATGTGGCCTGGTATGATCCAGGAGGGGGGGGGTGCTCGCTTCCCCCCCCTTTCCTGACCTTCCGGGCTGTGTGCTCGGATAAGGGTCTGATATAGATCTTGGGGGGGAACCTCACGCAAATTTTTTTTTTACATTTTCGCGGGGTTCTCCCACAAGCTTCTCAGCGCACAAGTCATACCGCAAGTCGGATCATCTTAATCCAACTTCTGGTGTGACTTATATTCAAATCAATGGGCTCCCATAGGGAACCATTGATTTTGAATAGAGATAGAGAAATGTGGCTGAAAGCTAGCGTGGCTAAACGTGCATTGGCGCCGATGCAAAATGCGGATAAAATCCACTTTTTTCCTGGCGTCGGTACTAGCTCTACAGCTCGTTTTTTAAAACGCCCAAGGCTTAAGGCTGCAAGTTATTGAAGCTTGTAAAAGTGTTTTATATTTTAAAGTGAAATCAGACTATACCAAGGTGTTAATGTGAGCATCTGAAAGGTTACTTCATGTTTAGTACTACAGGTAAATAAAGTGAATCTTTATTTATTAGAGTATTTTAGTCTTAAGTGCCAAATTTTACCTGAAGTAACCCACAACAACCAATCAGAATCCATCTTTGTACTCATCTGGCTTCAGTAAAAAATAATTTAGTAATTAAATTTGTAGCTAAGTGGTACTACACTTAAAGAGACCTTTTCAGCAGACCATTTTTTAAAAAAGAAAAAAAATGTGCATTTAACACACTAGGATAGTCATCCTACTCCATATTCGTTGGTTCTGAGTAAGGCCGGCCACAGACGGATAAAATTTCTTTCTTGCAACCATGATTCCCCCATCAACACAGTGTTGACAGGGGAATCCCTCCCGCAGAGCCATTGTAACAGCCGCTAGCAATATTCGCATGTAAAATCCGGCAGGCTGGTTCTACCCAAGTCGATTGCTCAATCAATCTGGGTACATTCAGCCTGCCCATAAATGATTTGAACCGTCTTTGGCCGACTTTATTATACATCCTGCCTGCCTATACTTTGTACACATACCTGTAAAGCACAGTGGGCAGATAACACTATCAATTTCTCCAATTTTTTCTACTGTATTGACGCTGTCCTTATTTTCTGAAGGTCAACTCTCAATTAGCCCGTATTGCTACAGGAGACAAAAAGAGCAATGCAGCTATCCACTCATTCTCCTTTGAGGGCCAGTTCACACCATAGAAACGAAGTATGGATGCTTGCTAGATGCTTTTCTGCATGCGTGTTTTTGATGTAGTCCAGTGCATTTCCCCCCCTCTTTTTTCTTAATATTTAGGGCTAGTTCACACCACATGCAGTCCATTGGTTTTTTTTCTGCATCAAAAATGCATGGAAAGTAGGTTATATGATTTCCAATGGCATAGTTCATACCAGTGAAGTCAGTTCCAGGGCATTCCATTTCCAGAAAAAAAAAGTAGAACATCATGCTGCATTTTTCCTGCACTACACTGTACTGGAACGCAGTAAAATGCATCAAAAGCGCACTGGAATGCATCAAAAATGCATAAAAAACGCACTGGACCCCAGTATAGTAAAAAAAAAAAAAAAAGAAAAAAAGCACCTGGAACTGCACCAAAAATGCACTGGAACACATCAAAAACGTGCATGCAGAAACGCATCCGGAATGGATTTAGAGTGCGTTTTTTGTGGTGTGAACGTTCACACCACAAAAATGTACTCCAGATCCGTTCCGGATGCGTTTCCGCATGTGTGTTTTTAACGTGTTTTGGTGCGTTTTTTTATGCGTTTCCGGATGCATTCCAGGTGCTTTTTTTCCCCTTTTTTTTCACTGTACTAGTGCGTTTTTGATGCGTTGCAGTGCATTTCAGTGTGTTTTTTATGTGTTTCCCTTTGTTACGGTACAGTGCAGTGCAGGTAAAATGCAGCATGTTCTACTTTTTTTTCTGGAACTGGAAAGCCCTGGAACTGACTGTACTGGTATGAACTATGCCATTGGAAACCATATAACCTACTTGCCATGCGTTTTTGATGCAGAACAAAAATGCACTGGACTGCATGTGGTGTGAACTGGCCCTAAATAAAGACATGGGTGTTCCAGTGCATTTTTTGGTGCGTTCCAGTGCATTTATCATGCTCCAGTACAGTCCAGTGCAGGAAAAAGGCAGCATATTCTACTTTTTTTTCTGGAACACACTGGAATTGCAAGCACTGGTGTGAACTATGCCATTGGAAATCATATAACCTACTTTCCATTAGTTTTTAATGGACTGCATGTGGTGTGAATTGGCCCTTACTGGCATGCATGTTGGCAACCTGGAAGGTTCCCATTTTACATTGTGGGAGTTGCAGTTTCTAGATGCCTCTTGAGCCTCTAGCACCCATCAGGTCATATTGTGGTAGAATTGGTAGTGTTTTTACTTGTTTATTCAAGAATGTGTTTCTTGGAAGTATTTTTTTTCTAGAAACTATTCGCCATAAATCACTATGTTATAACCCTTATGCTTTGTACACACGATCAGACATTCTGACAACAAAACAGGTTTTTTTCCGACGGATGTTGGCTCAAACTTGTCTTGCATACACACGGTCACACAAATGTTGTCGGAAATTCCGAATGTCAAGAACGTGGTGACGTACAACACGTACGACGAGCCAAGGAAAATGAAGTTAGTTCAATAGCCAGTGCGGCTCTTCTGCTTGATTCCGAGCATGCGTGGACTTTTGTGCGTCAGAATTGTATACACAGGACTGGAATTTCCGACGTCTTCTTGTCGGAAAATTTGAGAACCTGCTCTCAAACAGTTGTCAAAAATTCCGACAACAAATGTCCGATGGAGCATACACACGGTCGGAATTTCCGACAAGCTCACATCGAACATTTGTTGTCGGAAAATCCTATTGTGTGTATGGCCCATTAGACTTTTTTGTTGTTGACTCAGGAAGTTGTGTGCTTGTGGCTTGCAGTTGATCTTTTACCAAGACAAGCATGATATGATAATAATGCTGTTGTAGGAACTTCAGACGATTGAGAAGACATTGTTTTTTTTATTAGGTATAGTGACATTTCATAGGCATATTTCTCACACCCCCATTTACAGTAAAATACTATAATTGAACTTTGAATCTTAACTAAAATACACATTTCAGGTTCTGGGCTAGTTTGTGGTAAATACAATAAACTGTATTTATCTTTACAATCATAAGCAGTCCACATTCCCTACCAGAGGGAGGATGTCCTTCACCTCACTTTCTTGCTTAGAACAACCACCACTAGAAATGTAGTAAATCACTAACAAGACCATCTGACATGAGGCAAAGGTCTGGTGTTGCATCTTTTTTCAATTTGCATGGGAAAAATTTGGGAGCATCCGATTATTGTCACAGTTTCTCCTAGCTCTCAGTAATAGCTCTTCAAGAAACACTTATGCTGCGTACACAAGGTCGGAATCTCCAACATCCAATGTTCGGTGTGAGCTAGTTGTCGGAAATTCCGACCGTGTGCAGGCTCCATTGGACATTTGTTGTCGGAATTTCCCACAACAAAAATTTGAGAGTTGGTTCTCAAATTTTCCGACAACAAAATTCGTTGTCAGAAATTCCGATTGTGTGTACACAATTCCGATGCACATAATTCCACGCATGCTCGAATCAAGCAGAAGAGACGCACTGGCTATTGAACTTCATTTTTCTCAGCTCACCATACCTTGACGTTCGGAATTTCCGACAACATTTGTGCGACCGCGTGTATGCAAGACAAGTTTGAGCCAACATCAGTCAGGATTTTGTTGTCGGAATGCCCGATCATGTGTACGCGGCATAAGGCTTGGTTCACACCTAAGACAGATCCGTCTTACAGCAGGGGTCCGGTGCATGCTGGTTGACTGTTTCAGGTCCGATTTCTGCAAAACGCACCGGACCTGCTGCGGAGATATGTGAACCAGTTCCATAGCGAGCCGGTTAAAATCTCTGGCTATTGAGAATTGGATGTGGGGATTCCGCATCCAATTCGCAATGGCGTGAACCCAGCCTAAAACTAGCAGATTTTTGAATGAACATTCAGCCTCACAAATGTCGCTCGAATATACTGCAAAATCTTTGCTTTTTTTTTATTTATTTATTTTGGAATGAATGGACCCTCCCCGAATGAAAACCAACAATTACTGTTAGAAATTCCTTTAAGAAAAATTTCCAGTCCTGTTCCTTCAAATTTTCTCATCACTGTGGTCAAAAATAAAGGTCAATGTGCACCCACTAAAAATCAGAAAATCGAATGAACATTCTTAAAATTAAAATTTCTAACAAAATTCTACCAGTGTATGACCAGTTTTAGGGCTCATGTACACTACAGCTTCTAAACTTGAGTTTAGGAGTTTTTTTTTTTTTTTTTTTTTTGGGAAAAAAAATGCCAAAGGATTCATAATTTGTGGCCATAAATATTGGTGCATTTTCCGGAATGGCCTTATTCTTCATAAGTTCTTAGCAGCTTACAGAACTTCAGAAAAAATAACAATATAAACATTAATAGCCCATTAAATAATATATAAAAAATGGTTTTGTTGTAATATTCAGCTTCAATGTCGAGCTTTCCCCTGCAGCATATTTTCTTCTGCTAGATGTCCTCAGTCTGATGGCCAGCATCATTCAACCTATTTTCCCTGAGCCCATGTTGTCCAGGATCTGCCCTAGCTTGTTACTGAACAGTGGAAGGAGAAGCAGCACAGTCATGAGCTCATCTCTCTGTCACTCTGCTTTTTATTCCTATCAGCATGCTTCTTGTCAGTGCATAAATTGACTGGCTCCTTATGCTGCTATGTCAATTTTTTATTTGGCTACATGTTAGCTAAGTGTACACACATTTTTACAACCCTCCCCCCCTCAAAAAATCATACTTTTTAAGTTTATAATTATGTGGTGGGTGGCTTTCATAGCTACAAAGCTTTTCTCTCATACTACAATGTGATAACAAAGGTCCTATCTTTGAAAAAAGTCAACAAAATTGCACCATTTTGAACAGAAAACAGTCTGATGTGTTAGTTTGGCAATGTTTTGAACATTTGTAACTAATAGTTTAAATTAGGTTTACTTGAACTGTAACCCCTAGGTGGTGACGGTAGGCACCAAGGCCCACCCGCCGAGAGGCCGCATATTTGCATATCAATTTGCAGACACAGCTGTGCCGAGAGTGTGTGCCCTGCACGCTCCAGGCAAGTTACCGGTGGCTAACAGAAAGCTCCTTGTGATTGAGAGCTTTCCGATTATGTGACTGTCACGATAGCTAATCACTGTGGTCACATAAATCTCGTCTCATGGCATCAGAAACCCCTTAAAGGGTGCCAGCGCAAAGGGGTTAAGGTAAAATTGTCAATTCTGGTTGTCAATGAAACTGCCATGTCAGTTTTTGGAACCATTTTACACTTACAGTGGCGCAGAAGGGACTCCAGAAACTACCCCCAAATTATTCTATTTATAAAAAATATACCCCTCAAGGTTTTTGTTTTTGGAATTTGTACCCCCATTCTTTTCTATAATTCACTGGCAAAAATATGAATAAATTAAAAAAAAATTTTTGGGGATGTGGCTAGAGAGCGAGCCGGATGCACGTGTGAGCTAGGAGCTCCGGCGAAGAAGGGACAATAGTGGCACAAACCGACCATCCGTGGCTGGTTCTGGCAGTGGGCACGGCTCGAAGGACACCGTCAACATGTCAGGAAAGAAAAGAAAGGAAGGTAAACCCCAGCGTCTGACGGATTTCTATCCCCTAGACGGCAAAGCAGATGGGCAAGATGGCACCGAGGCCTACACGTCTCCAGCGGCCTCGGCACAATCACGATCATCGCAAAAAGGTAATCGATCACAAAATAGAGGCTCCCCAGAGGACAGGTCACAATACCCACCTACCCCATCCTCCCGTAGCATGGCCAAAGCAAAACCTAGGCTGGATGTCGAGGGATTGCATGGAACAAGGAGCCCGGCCTCAGATTCAGGGGAGGATACAACAGAACTCCCTGAATCGATTGAGTCTTTCCCCACTCAAAATTAACCAGTGCTTGACACAGTATTGAAAGAGATGCTTCTCTCCTTGAGGAGTACATTACAATCAGATATGGCTGTATATATGCATCGCATGAATAGAGATATACAAGATGTGGGGAATAGGGTGGATCATATAGAAACAAAAATGGGAGAATACGCTGCCACCATCAATGGATTAGTTGATGCTCATGATGAAACTGATGCAGATAATGAATGGATCAAAGCTAAACTGGCAGACATTGAGGACAGGTCCAGGAGAAACAATTTAAAAATCAGGGGGATCCCTGAAACAGTGCTGCAACAGAATCTGGGCCTTTACACTGCTACCTTGTTCAAGTCCCTCATACCAAGTCTCACGGACTTGGATATAACCATTGACAGGATCCATCGCCTGCCTAAGCCGTCCCACTTACCAGACCAAATACCCAGAGACGTGATACTCAGGTTGCACTTTTTTCATGTAAAGGAGAAACTTATGACAACGATGAGAAAACAAGAGAAGATCCCGTTACAGTATCAACACATACAGTTCTTTGCAGATTTGTCGCAACATACCCTGCAAAAACGTAAAAGCCAAAATACTGTGACGAAAGTGTTACGCAACCATAACATTGGGTACAGATGGGGCTACCCCACAAAATTAACCATTACTAAGGAAAACCATAACTACACAGTGACATCCCTAGAGAAAGGCATCAAACTTCTGAAGGATTGGGGTATCTTACCTGACTCAGGATGAAACCAATTATACCAGCACCCCACGCCACTTTACAGAAGAATGGAAAAAAGTCACTTCTCACTCTTGAAATTATAAGGATGGATCACTTTCACTTTTAGTCCCTAACCAATGAAGACTCTAGTATTGAACTTATCCCCCAGTTACATATAACAGCACAATGCCGTCTTTGGGTTTTTTTTTAACCCCCTGTACTCATTACATTAAGTGTGATGTAAAAATGTTATTCGTTAACAGTTTGTTGTTTATTCTCTGGTTACTTTTTTTTCTCTGTTCTTGTTTATCATTTCTGGAAAATGAACAGC
This sequence comes from Aquarana catesbeiana, assembly GCF_042186555.1. Taxonomy (NCBI): domain Eukaryota; kingdom Metazoa; phylum Chordata; class Amphibia; order Anura; family Ranidae; genus Aquarana; species Aquarana catesbeiana. Next base: position 439,447,118 of record NC_133327.1, on the reverse strand, counting down.
ACCGCTCTACCCACAAATCCACACCTTCTATAAAAAAAAGACAACGGATGTTTCCTCCATGGTACTCGGCCTACAACATGATCTACAAGGTTGAACAAACTCCTATACTCCAAAGATGGCTCCTCTTACACATCATCCAAGTAAGTGCAAACCATCACGCACCACATCAATATTATCCAATTTCTGTGGACTAAGAATTGAGAGGGAGAAGACACCCTCAATCTCAAAGCTTACTTCCTACAGAGACAATGCCTATTAACATAGTATCCATTAATGCTAAGGGGCTTAATCACCCCGTGAAACGCAAATAGTTATGGCAAGAAGCACTTTCTCACCAAGGTGACATGCTCTGCATTCAAGAGACTCACTTTTGTAGCCAAGCCCCACCAAAATGCACACATAAGAATTTTCCACATGTCTTTAATGCCAACGCAGATACTAAACTGCAGGAGTGTTGATAGCTATTCGAGACACTTGGAAATCCGAGACCCCCGAGGTAAATACTTGATTCTGGTGTGCACACTGAACTCTTCCATATATACCCTGGTGACTGCTTACGCTCCGAACAAACATCAAGTGCATTTCTTTAACAAATTAATAAAGAAAGTCATAAAGTGTCAAAAAGGCACACTTATAATCTGTGGTGACTTTAATGCTTCCCCGGATCCTACAATGGATTCTACATCTAGATCTACCGGCTATACTCCCTGTACAAGCACAATTTGCACGATGCCTGGAGATGTTTCCATGCCAGTGAAAAAGATTTCACATATTTTTCCGCACCCCATGAGGTTTATACAAGAATCTCTTCATAGTGGATCAACAGGCTTTATTAAGTAACAAATCTGTATCTATCAATTCTATCACGTGGTCAGACCACGCATCAATAGTTCTGACGATATCGGATTCAGTTTCTCCCAGACCCAGAACAATTTGGAGGATCAACACTTACTACAGCTCCAGGAAACGAAGAAACAGGTTAATAAAGATTTAACTAATTCTTTTGCTGAAAATGAAGGCTCAGTAAAGAGCTCATTTATGTTATGGAACGCCCATAAAGCGTTTATAAGGGGCATTTTTATACAAATGGGTGCAAGGGTAAAGAGGGAGAGGCAGCAACGCACAACCGACCTACTAAAACAAATCTCAGAATTAGAAGCCCAGAACAAACAAAATTATACTCCCAAGTAAGTCCCTAAAACTGGCACAACTTAGGTATGACCTTAGAATTCACTTATTAGATAACTGAAAAAAACGCAAAGAGGTTCAAAATGACTTATTATCTTTATGGAAATAAGGCTAACTATTAGCACAGAACCTCCAAAGCCATAGGTATAAATTTAAAATACCATTTATAATCCACCCCGCTACAAAACAAAAAGAATATGATCCACAAAAAATTGCAGCCGCTTTTAGCCACTATTTCGGAACCCTATACAATTTAAAAGATGATCCAGCTACAGTTTAACCTACCTCAGACGTAATTGCTAAATTTCTAGAGCAGATATCTATACCAAAACTAACCTCACACCAGCTCCAATTTCTCAATCAACCATTTACTGTAGCAGAAATACAAAAAACTATAGAATCCCTTCCCTATGAATAAATCCCCAGGACCCGACGGTTTTTGTGGTGAATACTACAAATAATTCAAAAACTTATTATCCCTTTTCTAGTGCAAGTGTTCGGATCAGCAGCTGCCTCTGCCTCTTTCCCTCTAGAAATGCTGGAGGCCTTGATTGTGACCTTACCAAAGCCAGGAAAGGAGCCCACTTCTCCTGCAAACTTTAGACCAATATCTTTGCTAAACATTGATCTAAAACTATATGGCAAACTCATTGCAATACGCCCTGTTGACATTTTGCCCACTCTTATTCATCCTGATCAAACGGGCTTCACAAAATTCAGACAAACTTCAGATGCGACTAGGCGCATGATCAATATCATCTATATGGCAAGGAAGAATCTGAGGACTTCTCTGCTCCTGGCGTTGGATGCGGAGAAGGCCTTTGACCGTATACATTGGCTATAGTTAGCCAAGGTTTTAGAATAGTTTGGATTTGAGGGTTTTACCCTTTCTGTCATAATGGCTTTGTACTCTAAACCGTCCGCCAAAGTCTATATGTCTGGTATTATATCTACCCCATTCACCATATCTAATGGCACGCGGCAAGGGTGCCCTCTATCCCCTTTAATTTATTAATGTAACCCTTGGCTATTCATGTTAGAAGTCATCCACATATAAAGGGTAACGATTCCCATGTAATTAGTCAATTTGCTGATGATGTTATCATGATAAATGACGGAAGTGGACTCCTCCCTGGCAGCGGCACATGAAGCCTTAAACATGTTTAACAGTGTCTCGTATTACAAAGTCAACGAAAATAAATCATATGTGCTAGGTTTAGGAATTGATACCGTCACCAGCAACAGGCTCAAATTGAAATTTCCATATAAATGGACCATGGAAGTGATAAAATATCTAGGAATAACGTTAACAGCTGACACCAACGATTTAATAGAGGCCAACTACACTCCTTTTACTAGAATTTAATCAGCAACTATAAAATATCACGAAAACAGAATCTACTTGGTTGGGTCGTCTTGCAGCCTTTAAGATGATATTACTTCCTCAATTCATTTATCTCTTTAGGACCCTCCCTGTGCCAGTCCCAAACAGTTTCTTTGCCAGAGCTCAGTCCATGATAAATGGATTTCTCTGGCAGGGAAAGAAAGCCAAATGCGCATTTCACAAACTGATTAAATCCAGGAATGCGGGTGGAGTAGGGCATGTTCAGCTGAAAGACTACTATCTTGCAGCAATTTTAGCTCAGTTGAAATATTGGTTTCCTGGAAACCATGCCTTTAAGGTGGCAGACATTGGAACTATTCCAATCGCCCAATCACAACTTACATGACTTGATATTAGCCAGCGGTTTCATGTCACACTCCGCCCCCAAATTTTCACCCACAATGGAAGCCTCCATCCACACATGGAGGTCACTTTTGAGTACTTCCATGAATGACACCATTGTGAAAACTATCCCCCTCCCTATTACTAGTCTACAGATACTAATACCAAACCCTAATATTAGACACTGGGAAATCAAAGGCATTACAACAACTGAGGATCTATACATAGGCATAAAAACCTTTAGAGCAATTCAGCTAGAATATGAATTAGAACCCAAAGAATATTATCCATATTTATAAATAACACATTTCTTAAAATCCATTAAGAACACCAACATAAATATTCCATGGAGGGTTTATCTATATCTTACAAACCCTACTACGACCATCAAGGGTATTTCCCTATTTTACAATCTATTAAACCAGAAATCAATACTTACTAAAACTCCCTCCATGAAGACCTGGGAAATTGATCTTAGTATATCATACACTTTAGAACAATGGAAACAAGCAATCGCATCCATATACAAAGCTATCAGAAGTGTCAATCACTGGAAAACATACGAGAAAATACTTTTAAGATGGTACCTAATCCCTACACAGCAAGCAGACTTCATTCCTCATGTATCTCCATTATGCTGGAGACAGTGTAATCAAAGAGGCTTCATAACACATATATTTTGGGCATGTCCTCATCTAAGAAGGTATTGGTCTAATATATTTCACCTCATAGAACGTATTATCAAATTTCCAAGTTCTGCCAATCCTAGCATGGCCCTATTATCATTAGGCATAGAAACTTTGCACTACCATATGAGACATATAGTTTCTCAAGTCCTTATTAGCGCTCGTCTTGAAATCACAAGGAGGTGGTGGAAGGTTGAAATACCCACTCTTAAAGACGTGATTAGAACTACTAACCTTCATATATCATACAAACATGTTTGCTGCTTCACAGGGCTCCTACGCATCTAAAGGTTTGATGTGGGAACCCTGGACAATCTGGTACCAAAAACACGGGGGTCTCATAAAATAATTTTCCATAAAATAATTTTCCAAAAGGTCCCGCAAACCATTACAGTACCACAATATCAAAACACAGTTACATCAATAGAAGGTCCTGGCACATCCCAATTTTAGTCCTAGTTTTTCTATTTCTTTTTTAGCCCTAATGTACCTATCCCAGTTATCTTACTACAATTTAAACATGCCTTTTATTCTACCTTTTTCTTAAACTGAATACCTTACACAGAAATAGTATATAATATCAATTCAGAATATCCTCATCTGAAATACCCAGCTTGGTTCACAAGAAGGTAATGTACACAGGAAAACAACTGATTTTAGACACACCCACCGTCAAGGCGCAGAAAATGTTCCCAAAGGGGCGCTAGACGGATGGGATGCAAATGTATAAAGAAACAAGTACATTTATCCTGTCTTCTTAATACACTCAGGTGTACTAGAACGTGATTGTATCTAGGAACCACACAAAGAAAAATTCAGTTAACTATAATTAAGTGTTCTTGCATAGCAAGACCACTTACTGTTATCTCACATATATATTATTATTCTTATTATAGCCAAATTTACCACCCTAACACCTCCCACAGTTTTTAGGCTACATAGACAAGTAATATACCGAAACGTGCGGATTGTTCCCGATTGGTGTGCTATTACTTTGTGGAACGTTTCGCCGGATGGTTCATGAAATATCGTTGTTTTTGCGGCGAAATTTGTCCCATAGGAATGAATGGGGTAATGTTCAAAACTGGAGTGGGAGGTGACAAAAGCTAAAAAAACAGGACATGATTTCTAAACTGCCATCACTCCCTCATTTTCAAGCCCACCTACACAAATCTTATATCAAAACGTTCAGCTATCCCTGCTGCCACTAAACATGTCATCAGCTAAGCCATAGTCCTGATAGTTTTCATAATATGACCATTTGTTTGCAATTCATGCCGTCCATTGACATTCATTGAAACGCCACTCTAGCCACTTCAAATTAGAAGGGCAATATCTAAACTGCGACTGTGCCTTCATTTTTAATATTTCAGAGACATACTATGCATCAAAATCTAGGTCTGGGTCTTGTGATTCTCACAATATAAAGCTCTTCGCTGTAGGATTTATAATTTTTAAAATACGACCGTTTGAAGTACTGCACAGTTATTACAGCTATCATGATCCTGTGTATTGTGTATTGAGCAGTGGTTGTGAAGCATAAACAGGGCATGAGCGTTGCTAGGAAACAGTGTTTGTAAACACAAGATGCTGAGACCCCCCAAATGCATGTGGTCATACCTTCATCTGCTAGGCTTGATAATGATTGTAGACTACTGGTGGAGGCAAGAACACGTCACACAATTTCCCCAGAAATTGTAGCTTTTCTAGTTGAAAATGTTATCAAAATGCCTAATTTCTGTGTCCAATATTGATTTGAGTACAAGATCACTACCTGTATGATATCTCTTACTTTTTATAATGTTTATAATTTCTCAATAAAAATCTATTGAGAGGAAAAAAATGTTTTCAACAAAATCAAAGTCAGTGTCGGGTTTGCAAACACAGTGCTGCATGGTAAAAACTGCATCCAAATTTATGTTTGGCTACCTCTCCTGTACACAATACTATCATACAGATATGCCTTAGTTTCTTGATGAGAACAAGGGAGTGAATCCTGGCTGTCAATTGCTGAAAACTGCCATGTGAGTTTTTTGGCAATGTACTGTATTTACTCAGATGAGATGAGATGCTATGAGATTTATATACATGTAAAGCGGTAAACTGCAGCTTAAAAATAAAAAAAGATCCTCTGCGAGGCAATGTCATAATGTGCTAGTATGCATCGCATGCTAGCACATTTCCAGAGACTTACCTTAAAAAACGAAGCCCTGTCACCACTGACAGGGCTTCCACCCTCACCCGGTCTTCTTTCCGAAATTGCAGCCTCCGGCTACATGTTTGGCTGGAGGTGTTATGACGTCACTCCCGCGCATGCGTACAGGAGCCCTCGTTTATGGCACAAACTCTGAAGGTCCACCGCGGTACACCGTACCTTCAAAGTTCATGCACCAAGGACGTCACCAGCTGCATACAGTGTGAATATCTTCTAAACAGTGCGAGTTTAGGATATTCATTGTACCTATAGGTAAGCTTTATTATAGGCTTTCCTGTAGGTACAAGTCAAAAAAGTGAATTTAATACTACTTGAAATGCTTGAGATGCTATGATATTTCATTTATTTATTCATTTTTAATTTGAAGAGTCTCACAGGGGAGATACTAAAACTGACCATACATTATACAATTTTCTTATTCAATTTCCTTTAGATCTACATTCAACTGTGTAGTGCAAAGGCCTGCCTGATTGCATACAAATTGAAAGTGTTTAGGTTTGACCTCATATTATATGGTTTTGGTCAATCTAAAGGAACATTGTGCAAGAAAATTGTATAATTGTTATATTCTTAATATCTAAATTTTTATTGGCTTTATAAAAAAGAATATGCATTCTCTACAATTGTGTGAATGATAGACTTTGAATTAATGACGTCCAGATGACGACTCATTAAAGGAGACTGCAAGCCTGGAACCTGTCAGAAATTGATGGATTTTGTAAATAATATATGTATGGTTTCAAAATATTCCTATGTAACATATACTCTGTTTGATATATGTGTTTTTGTTTTAAGTGGTCTCATGTATAGTCTGAACGTCTCTCTCACACATATCTTGTTTCATGAAGAGAAGGTTTGTGTAAGAGGAACCAGATGTTGCTCTCTGTTAGCCCCCACTCTTAGGAAGGAGGAGAAAGGGGAGTGTATGGGAGGGATTTGTGTTTGGGAGCGAATTTGAAAGACTGAGTATATATAATCAGAAGGAAAACAGTTTTCTTTCCCTTGCTACTTCCTGCCTTCAAGCTACACACATCTCCCTCTTCAAGACATACAGCTCTCTCTCTCTCTTCTATGCATACAGCATTTTTTCCAGGACACAAGAAGTTAAACGGCCATCTTTAAAGAGCCAAGACAAAGGAAAGCACATGTCTAATGACTTTAAGAACTCTTTTCAGATCTTTGAAACAAATGAACTATATTTGAACATTTTTTACATATATGAAACAACACTAATTCTGAATATGAATGTACTATTTTTGTAAGTATTTTCCAAGTTTTATGTGTGTACAATAAAACACACAGTTTGATTTAAGCTGACTCAAGCAGACATAATTCCAAAATTCGTCCCACGATCAATCATCATTATTGAAAGCTTTTTATACAATATTAAGACATTTATTTCATTGGCGAACGCCAGCCAGTTTCAATCGTCAGAAAGAAGTTTTTTCCACTTTCTTCCGTTGATCAGAGGGGAAAAGTGAAATACTTTGCAAAATATTGAAAGAACCTAGAATCGCTCGATTGATGATTGATTATTGTGTGAAGACCAGAGAATTTTGGAAATACAGAAGTCTTGACAGACGGTTTAATTAGAGTCCAGAGGAAAACGGAAAAGTTTTATATTCGGTGAGTACCAAAATATGAATTTTATTAATGTGATAGCCGAAAAAAGGAATTTAGAATTTGAAGGTTTAGCCAGTCATATTTCAGACACTAAGTTATGGCAATCAATGTATAAATCAATGCCTACAGGCAAATAAAGTAATTGAGAAGAATAGATTTTCATTAGCTAAATCTAAGAGAAAATTAAGTCATGTGATGAAGCTAGTTACGGTTTTCAATGCAATGGTTTTTGATATGCCAGGAAAACAAAGGCAAAGTGTAACAACAGAAATTGCACAAACACAGGACAATTTACATATTGAACAATTACTGATTGAAAAAGATGCATTAGAACATAAAATGAATGCATTATTGGAATCGTTTAAAGAAAAAGAAAGTTGTATTGCTTTTTTAACTCAGAAAGAAATTGAACAAGATAATGTTATAAGTTTGCTTAAAATGCAATTATTGGAAGCTCAGTCTTCTGCACATGCTCAGTGTTTAGCTTATGAACACGTGACAAAGTCAGAGGCGAGGGATAATGATGCTGATTCTGGATTTGACTCAGTGGAGACATTTGAGGAGGTTAATATTTCCTCAGACAATGAAAGTGTGGAGTCTGTTGATTTGAATAATAGTAATATTCAACAGAAATGTAAATTTTCATCGCCATATAATCAAAGAAAGTTATATGCAAAAAAAACAACTCTTAAATGTTTAGTTTGCAAAAGAGAGGGTCACATAGCTAGGTTTTGTGTGATGGCTAATAATAATGATATACAAAAGAGGTTGTATTATCCAAAAACGATGCCAAGGCGCTATGAAGTGTATTCTGTGCTCTGGTGTAGTAATTTGAGGTATAGAGGCCATAATAATCAAACTAATTTCCCTTTTAAGACCCAAATGCAAAGAATGCAAACTGCAAATAGTTCATTAAGACAGGAAAGGTATCATTATGTACCATATAACACTGTGAAAAACAATGTTAGCAGTCCTTAAATGAACTGTATGGATGGTAAGGATTTTCTGGTTATTGTTTCTTTGCTATGGATAATAAGGTTATGATTTGAGGTTCAGAGATTTGGTTTTTATTTGATATTTTTAGTATTTAAGGATAATCTTTTGGATTATTATTTTTTTATTAATTTTTTCCAGTTATGATTATTATGATTTTCATTTTTTGCTTTGTTCAGATGGAACATTGAGAGGTTTAGTTCACCTGAAAAGGGGGTAATTAACAGCTTTGTACTCAATTAGCAAAGGATGCAGATTTGTATGGAGAATTAGTGATTTTAACCTGAATATGGTCAAAATTATGTTGCGGAAAAAACAAATAAGATTTTCCTTTGTTTTCCGAGGATTAAAAGGTGACAAATCAATCTTTTCTTCCTCATCGGTTGATATAAGTTCTATATTTTGGTTTATGAAAACTGGATCTAATATCATGACTTAGATGGATTTTCTATATTTTAATGTACCATAACACCTACAGGTGGAATTCACTAAATTTAAATATGACAGATCACATTGGTAAGAAAAAATTGCTTGAAATTCTTAAAGAGAAATTCTATTGGGACAAAATGGAAGAGACAGTAGACAGAGTAATTAAATCTTGTCTAATCTGTGTACAAAGATATTTTAATTATTGCTAGGATGTTGATTAATCATGTTTTTCTAGTTTTGGGTATACTAGCAAACCTCAGTAGTGACAGAGGATTCCATTTTATAGGTAAAATCATGCAGGTAATGTGTAAAATCTTGGGAATAGGACAGAGATTTCATGTATCATATCATTCACAGTTTGTTGAGCTGAGATGTCAGCTCAACAAAAAGGTTTTAGAGAGAGAAAACTCATCATCATCACAGGATTCATCTTTTCCCTAGTGACAATTTTATCTGTGGTAAAATATATCACAAACTGTTCCAGCTATGCAGAGGTTAACAGGATTGAAGAATTACACAACAAAGACATTACATTATTCAGAGACAAAAGAGATCTAGATACTGATATCAATATAGATGACAAGAGTGATAAAGATATTGATCTTAATACAAATGACAGAATATAATTCTAGATATGTTGATATTAATACAGCTGAAGAATTTTATGGATATGTATGTGTAGGACAGGGATATGATTGCTGTATGGAATTATACTTCATTCATAGTAATAATGTTGAGGTAAACGATAAAATAGAATCTAAACAAATTTTGTTAAAATGCAGGGATCTTATAGACTAAACAACAAAACTGGAACTTTTGAATGTAATATATTGTTGAGAAGTTTCTGGGCTATATACTTAAAGGGTAATGACTCAACAATTTGGTCTGGAGATGTTACTAATACTATGTCAAGATCTGGGAAAGTATTTTATCCCCTAGATCAATGTTATTACCTTTTTCAAAGTTTTGTAAACATATTAGATCCAGAACATTTAAATATAATTGGAGATGAAAAAGGGGATGTTGTAAGAACATGGGATTTTAAAGTAACAAGACAATTAACACAAATAAGGGTTAAAGTTAGTATTTCTGTGGTCAACATGATTATTTCGGAAATTTATATTTTCCCACAATCTTTAAATATTTTTGAAGATGATGATAGTTTGCATTTGATATGTAAAACAAAAATATATGTACCTCAAGATTTATTTTTAACTTGGAAAAGGAACAATGAATTTTTGGGAAGTTTTCTTCACAGTTCTACTATGATAATTCATAAAGGAATTTATGGTAGTGTGAATTGGATCAATAATACATTTGTTTATCAACAAATGAGAGTATCTTTGAATGATACTGGTATATATGAATGTTGCATATCAATAGGAAATTATGCGGTGAAATGTGCGAAGGCAAGTGTTGTTGTAATGTCTCCTAGGAAAACTCCATGTGTTGGTAAGAAAAGTATCTCGGCAAATCCATTTCAGATTAACCATTTCCAATCCAGAACTCTTTTGAGAGAGGGAACGTTTGTCATTATATTGTGGAACTTTAATATTTCTGAATGGAAAATTTCTACAAGGTTTCCACAATGTCAAGGACATTTGGTTAATATGGAATTGGGTATTGAAAGATGGTTTGGAATTAATAGTAGAAATCATAACAGAAATAAGCGTGGTATTGTTGAAGGTATTTTAGGAGGGATTGGCACAATTGGGAGTATAACAAACAGTATGGATATTAATACTTTAAAGTCTGATCTTGAGACAGCTGGTTTAGTGGGTAGTAACGGGATTAAAATACAGAGAAATTTAAATGAAATTTTAGAAAATATGGTTATTAAAACAGCTAATATAATGGGTCCATCTATTTTACATCTTCAAAATATTACTCTTGATTTAATGTTAAGTGAACAACATTCTCATATTGCCAGAGCATGTTTAGAGATCCAGACTGAATATTCCACTAATTTTAAAATAATTGCACAAGCATTTCAGAGTGGAGTAACCCCTCTTGGCATTTTACAGAATTTACCCAGAGAATATGTATATGCTATAAATCATACAGATTTATGGGTAAATAAATGGATAGGATGTAAACAGGATGTTTGTTATAGTTCTTCTATGATTCCAATAGCAGGACAAGAACAAATTTTGGTTCCAATCACTGTCTTGGGATTACCTGTCAGCAATACACAATTACTGTACTATAAATTACAGTATACAGATTTTGCATTTAACAATGAAAATTCTGAATTAGAACAATTAGATCTGTCATCATGTTTACAATTTCAGTCTAAAGTTATCTGTTTACCTAATCAAGACAAAAGTATATTTCATTCTTGTTATCATAATCATACATTATGTTCAGCAAGAATAGAAAAAGTTGAAACAATTTCTGAATTAATTACTCGTGTAGATAAAAAGAAGGTTTGCTTCCAGATAATGTCAGATACAGAAAGGGTTAAAACTTTTTTCTCTTCTTGTACAAATACAGAAAACCTAAATCAAGGCTTGTATTGTATAGAAGGAGACATTGTAGCAATAATGGGTTTAGAACAAATTTAACAAATATGCTTATGAAAAATATAAGTGCTCTTCCCACACAATATAATATATCTCAGATAGATGAATTTCCTTGGGAAGAATGGGCAAATGTAATTCATAAGGATAAAGGTTTATTGATAGCTTTGGCTAAGGAACTTCAGAATGCAGAAATATTGTTTAAACATGAACAAGGTAATTTGCAAGAGATATCTCATTATTGGTCAGAATTTTCAGGAAGTAATTGGTGGAAAAAATTCAGTAATAGTGTATCAATTTGGGGAAAAACTTCAATAACCTCAGCAGCAGGAAATATTTTATCACATCCTATAGTTATTCTTTTTATTATTATTATGTTATTCATTATATTCCAATTATGTTTGATGTTTAGAATGAAAAAATTATATTATCAAATTAGAAATGAAATCAGGAAAGGAGATGATTTATTGCAAAATAAGCTTAAGAGAAAGATGGGTTTTGGTATTGCAAACTCAGTTAGTGATGGAAATACATTTGGAGTTACTGGATCAAAGTCAGAATGAATGAGACATGGATGCTATGAATGGATTTAAACCTTGAAAATATGATTGTTATTCATATTTCAGAGGGGAATGTTATATTCTTAATATCTAAATTTTAATTGGCTTTATAAAAAAGAATATGCATTCTCTACAATTGTGTGAATGATAGACTTTGAATTAATGACGTCCAGATGACGACTCATTAAAGGAGACTGCAAGCCTGGAACCTGTCAGAAATTGATGGATTTTGTAAATAATATATGTATGGTTTCAAAATATTCCCATGTAACATATACTCTGTTTGATATATGCGTTTTTGTTTTAAGTGGTCTGATGTATAGTCTGAACGTCTCTCTCACACATATCTTGTTTCATGAAGAGAAGGTTTGTGTAAGAGGAACCAGATGTTGCTCTGTTAGCCCCCACTCTTAGGAAGGAGGAGAAAGGGGAGTGTATGGGAGGGATTTGTGTTTGGGCGCGAATTTGAAAGACTGAGTTCATATAATCAGAAGGAAAACAGTTTTCTTTCCCTTGCTACTTCCTGCCTTCAAGCTACACACATCTCCCTCTTCAAGACATACAGCTCTCTCTCTCTCTCTTCTATGCATACAGCATTTCTTCCAGGACACAAGAAGTTAAACGGCCATCTTTAAAGAGCCAAGACAAAGGAAAGCACATGTCTAATGACTTTAAGAACTCTTTTCAGATCTTTGAAACAAATGAACTATATTTGAACATTTTTTGCATGTATGAAACAACACTAATTCTGAATATGAATGTACTATTTTTGTAAGTATTTTCCAAGTTTTTTGTGTGTACAATAAAACACACAGTTTGATTTAAGCTGACTCAAGCAGACATAATTCCAAAATTCGTACCACCATCAATCATCATTATTGAAAGCTTTTTATACAATATTAAGACATTTATTTCAATAATGTATGGCCAGCCTTACACTAGATGCCCATTTCCCTCAGCAGAGACAAGCTCTGGTTACTGATGAGAGGCAAGTAGTAACAGTATCTCATTCAGAGATGCATTTGTTTTCATGACTGCTGTGATTAGTTAGTTCCCACAGTAATTATGTCACTAGGAGCTGGCTGATTGGCTCTAGGCTCAGAGGCTTGCGGGGACACCATGCAACCCTGTGAAACACAGAGGGGGACAGTATCCAGCATCATTTTAAAATGACGCTGGGACAAACAGCCAATATCCCAGAAAAGTTTTAAAATTATGCTGGGGGATCTAGTGGTTAAATATCAATTCACAGAGAACAGAGTAGTGCAATTTGTGGATGCTATTTAATGATTTCTCTTTGTGACCTGATTCCAGTAGATATTTCAGTGTAATAAAAATAGCGCAACTCATTGGAGAACAAATGTGTTCATTCAACCACCATATTTTTCAAAGTCTACTAACGGTATGTTAGGCATATTTGTAGTGTAGGATATGTACAGTTGATTTTCACCAAGAGGGTTGCCCAATGCCATACTACAGAGAGCAATCCAATAACTGATTTACTAAACAGATATGTACATGTCAAATTGATACATGTGCAGTGACTAAATCCAGTGTTCCACTTTCTGCAGTTTACACTCCATCTCTGCATGTGGGCAGGATATGGTGAGCAATTTCTGTAAGAAATTTGTAAAGTGGGTGGAAATCACATATTCTGAACCTGGATAGTTCACTTACAAGGAGTTTGAAATGCCATAGAACTACTCTACTATCATTTGATGGTATGTGAGCAAGGCTTTAGCAGAAATTGTCATGATGGCACATCATCCTGTCTTCTGTCTTTCAAACTATTGACTAAAATGTAAAAACATATCACCTGCAAAACTTTCACTGCAAACCATAGGATTAATATGCAGATACAAAGATACACAGATGTAAAAATGCACTTACTTACATCAGTAAACAAATGTCAAACAGTTATATGCCATACAGACTATGTAATGCATTCAGAATATTATCCTTTTGAGACACTACAAATGGTATTTATTCTTTTGCTTTCACATTAATTGGACATTTCAGTTGTTGCTTACCTATATAAGAAAAATTAAAGGTAAACATTTACTGAGCTGTCCAGTTGTGTGAAGGCTTCCTAGAGTATTTTTTCTAAGGGCTCATTCACACAGCCACAGACACCATCCAGTAGAAATATTCCTGCACCTGGGAGCCACAGGTGTTTGCGTACAGCAGTACCCAGTGTCCTGTACAATTCAATAACAGGCTAAAAGATGCTGCAGCTGCACACACATCAGAGTGGTTACATCCGTAAATGACCTGATGAGAGGCCCTGGACACAGACAGTTTGTGCCTAGGGCCACTCATCCCTCCCCGTGCGGATGTAACTAATTTGATGTATACTGTGAGCAACCCAGTGTCTGTCAGCCTGTCACTGATTTGTACTGGCTGGTGGCAGTGGCTGTATGCAATTAACCATGACTCCTGGGCGCAGGAATACAGTTCTTATTGGCCCTCTGTGGCCATGTGCATGAACTATTATATAGGGCTTCTTATTCTTCCACAATCAAAGTAACTGCATCCAAAATGCTTCTCACTCTGTCTTTATAATAGGCATTCTTTTTCTATTCTTGTCATTCTGAACACCTTTACATTATGTTGCAAATTCATGCAAGCAAATCAGGTTGATTTTTTTCATTATTATTATTTATTTAAAATTGACCTACATGTTTTTTATCCATATCTGTCACATTATTCTTCACTAATACCTGTAAATTGATATGCTTAGAAAGAAGGAGCTGCTATTAACCACCTCAATACAGAGCACTTTCACCCCCTTCCTGCCCAAGACATTTTTTCAGTTTTCAGCGCTGTCGCAATTTGAATGACAATTGCGTGGTCATGCAACACTGCACCCTAATGAAATTTTTATCATTTTTTCCCCACAAATAGAGCTTTCTTTTGGTGGTATTTGATCACCTCTGCGATTTTTATTTATTGCGCTATAAACAAAAGAAGAGGGACAAGTTTGAAAAAACACTATTTTTTACTTTTTGCTATAATATCCATTTTTTTTTTAAACAAATTTTTTCCTCTGTTTAGGCCGATATATATTCTTCTACATATTTTTGGTAAAAAAAAAAAAAAAAAAATCGCAATAAGCGTATATTGATTGGTTTGCGCAAAAGTTATAGCGTCTACAAAATAGGGGATAGATTTATAGCATTTTAATTTTTTTTTACTAGTCATGGTGGTGATCTGCGATTTTTATTGTGACTGCGATATTGCGGCAGACATATCGGACACTTATGACACATTTTTGGGACCATTCACATTTATACAGCGATCCGTGCTATAAAAATGTATTAATTACTGTGTAAATGTAACTGGCAGGGAAGGGGTTAACACTAGGGGGTGATCGAGGGGTTAAATGTGTGTCCTAGGGAGGTGATTCTAACTGTGGGGGAGGGGACTGACTAGGGGAGGTGACCGATCGCTGTCCCTATGTACAAGGGACACACCATCGGTCTCCTCTCCTCTGACAGAATGTGGATCTGTGTGTTTACATACACAGATCCACGGTCCTGCTCTGTTACCCAGCAATCATAGGTGCCCGGTGGACATCGCGGCTGCCGGACACGCGCATCGGGCCCCGAGCGACGCGGCGGGCGCGCGTGCGTGCGTCCCCTAGTGGCTCTGGAAGGCGAACATGTCATATGACGTCCGCCCAGAACGAGAGCTGCCTCGTTCCGCAGTCGTATGACAGTGGTCAGGCAGCTAGTGGTTAATGTATACTTGCCACCTGTCCCAGATTTTCCGGGACAGTCATGCTTTTGAATTAATTGTCCCGCAGCTGTGTCCTGGGCTTTGTCCCAGGATTGCAGCGTGAGGCTTAACAGTATTAATCATATTCAATTGGTCTTCAGTAAGGATAAGCACAGGCTGGTTCCGCCACTAGTACAAACCACCTGAGCTCATCACTGATCTGCAGCTGACTAGGGAGTTCTGCCCCTCCAGCCAGCAGAGGCAATAGCTCAAGATATGGAGTGGGGAGGGGCGTCTGTCCCATGCAGGTACCCGCTTCAGTACACTAGACGAGTGACTGCACAGGCAACTTCATGAGATTCTGTGTGGGTCCTGCTCTCAGTGTTTACTCCTGCCTGGCCTCCGGCATCAGAAAAGCCACAGAAGCACAAAATATGGAGTAGAATGGTGCACAAATGGGTGGCGATGGGGTGTAAAATAGGTTGCATCAATGTGCTGGGGGGTAAAGAGGGAGCAGAGAGGTGCAGGGGAGGGCATAAGGAGATTTCCTGGGAATGCGGAGGTGTGGGGGAAAGAATGCAGAGATGTCCCTGGGGGGTGTGATGGTGTGTTGAGGGTATGGAGCTGGCGATGGGGGGTAGTCCAAAGGATGCTGGGGGATACAAAAGAGTGCTGGGAATATGGAAGTGTTATGGGAGTGCAGAAGTGGGGTGGGGCCTACACAGGTATTCGGGGGGTAGGGGTATGGAAATTGCTTGGAAGGTATGGAGGTGTTCTGGGGTATGGAGATGTTCTGGGAGTATGGAATTGCGCTGGGGGGGGGGATGGAAGTGTGCTGGGGGGGTATGAAGTTGTGCTGAGAGTATGGAAGTGTGGTGGGGGGGTACACAGGTGTGCTGTGGGGTACAGAAATGTGGTGGTGGTGATGGTGCTGGGGGTGTAGGGATGTGTGCTGAGGGTACATAGTTGTGCTAGGGGTAAAAAGGAGCTTTGTTAAGGGAATTTGCCCTCGTTTCCTGTTTTGCTGATGACGATTTCAACTGACAATAATTGAGGAAGCTAACTCAAAACAAACAGAAAAGAAAAAAAAAAACCCATCCCCCTCCCCCCTCCTTTACCCATCCCTCCCCGATCCCCTTTCCTAGTGGAGGGTAGGGAACCTCCATATTATTGTAAGCTTCCAAGACAGGGTGGACTCATTGCCCTGCTTTATCCCCCAACAATTTCTTTCCTTCTTCTAAATATACAAACAAGTTCCATGTTGTCCAAACTTTGATGTATTGCTCTTTTCTATCCTGGGCCGAGAGCACCAGGTCTTCTATGGCCCCCACATTTCTTACTCTATTGAACCATACTGTAATCGATGGTGGCCTGGGGTCTTTCCAGCATCGGGCGATACACGCTTTGGCCTCGTTAACCAGATGACTTAAGACCGAGTTTTTTATGTCTGTAATGGTATTTGTGAAAGACGCAACAGGAAAAAGGCAGGATCGTACGAAAGTGGGCAAGTTGAAAATTTTTGGTCAATCCTTTGTACTTCTGACCAAAATTCCCTAATCTTAGGGCACGTCCAAAATATGTGGAATAAAGTCCCCCGTCCCCTGTTGCATCTCCAACATTGATCTGAAGCTTCAGGGAAAAACCTACAAAGCCTCGCCGGGGTGTAATACCACTTCGTCAGTAGCTTATAGTTTAATTCCTGAGTTCGAGTACAGACTGATGAATTCAATGAAAGATACAGTGGGGACGGAAAGTATTCAGACCCCCTTACATTTTTCACTCTTTGTTATATTGCAGCCATTTGCTAAAATCATTTAAGTTCATTTTTTTCCTCATTAATGTACACACACAGCACCCCATATTGACAGAAAAACACAGAATTGTTGACATTTTTGCAGATTTATTAAAAAAGAAAAACTGAAATATCACATGGTCCTAAGTATTCAGACCCTATGCTGTGACACTCATGTATTTAACTCAGGTGCTGTCCATTTCTTTTGATCATCCTTGAGATGGTTCTACACCTTCATTTAAGTCCAGCTGTGTTTGATTATACTGATTGGACTTGATTAGGAAAGCCACACACCTGTCTATATAAGACCTTACAGCTCACAGTGCATGTCAGAGCAAATGAGAATCATGAGGTCAAAGGAACTGCCTGAAGAGCTCAGAGACAGAATTGTGGCAAGGCACAGATCTGGCCAAGGTTACAAAAACATTTCTGCTGCACTTAAGGTTCCTAAGAGCACAGTGGCCTCCATAATCCTTAAATGGAAGACATTTGGGACGACCAGAACCCTTCTTAGAGCTGGCTGTCTGACCAAACTGAGCTATCGTGGAGAAGAGCCTTGGTGAGAGAGGTAAAGAAGAACCCAAAGATCACTGTAGCTGAACTCCAGAGATGCAGTCGGGAGATGGGAGAAAGTCAACCATCACTGAAGCCCTCCACCAGTCGGGGCTTTATGGCAGAGTGGCCCTACGGAAGCCTCTCCTCAGTGCAAGACACATGAAATCCCACATGGAGTTTGCAAAAAAAACACCTGAAGGACTCCAAGATGGTGAGAAATAAGATTCCCTGGTCTGATGAGACCAAGATAGAACTTTTTAGCCTTAATTGTAAGCGGTATGTGGGGAGAAAACCAGGCACTGCTCATCACCTGTCCAATACAGTCCCAACAGTATGGTGGTGGCAGCATCATACTGTGGGGGTGTTTTTCAGCTGCAGGGACAGGACGACTGGTTGCAATCAAGGGAAAGATGAATGCGGCCAAGTACAGGGATATTCTGGACGAAAACCTTCTCTAGAGTGCTCAGGACCTCAGACTGGGCCGAAGGTTTACCTTTCAACAAGACAATGACCCTAAGCATACAGCTAAAATAACAAAGGAGTGGCTTCACAACAACTCCGTGATTGTTCTTGAATGGCCCAGCTAGAGCCCTGACTTAAACCTAATTGAGCATCTCTGGAGAGACCTAAAAATGGCTGTCCACCAAAGTTTACCATCCAACCTGACAGAACTGGAGAGGATCTGCAAGGAGGAATGGCAGAGGATCCCCAAATCCAGGTGTGAAATACCTGCTGCATCTTTCCCAAAAAGACTCATGACTGTATTAGATCAAAAGGGTGCTTCTACTAAATACTGAGCAAAGGGTCTGAATACTTAGGACCAGTATTTCTATTTTAATAAATCTGCAAAAATGTCAAAAATCCT
Source organism: Aquarana catesbeiana (assembly GCF_042186555.1). Taxonomy (NCBI): domain Eukaryota; kingdom Metazoa; phylum Chordata; class Amphibia; order Anura; family Ranidae; genus Aquarana; species Aquarana catesbeiana. The sequence continues at coordinate 439,428,250 of NC_133327.1, read as the reverse complement.
GTGTTTTTCTGTCAATATGGGGTGCTGTGTGTACATTAATGAGGAAAAAAATGAACTTAAATGATTTTAGCAAATGGCTGCAATATAACAAAGAGTGAAAAATGTAAGGGGGTCTGAATACTTTCCGTCCCCACTGTATGTTATCCTCTGACTTTGAGCTGGCGTAAAAGTCCTATTAAGGTCCCTTTGCCACTTTCCAATTCCTGGCATCTCAAAGTTATCTGGGGGGGCAATTAACATTGTATATATATTAGATATTGTTCGGGCAAGGGGCTCCTTCTCTTCACAGTATAGTTCAAACCTTGTCGGTTCTCATCTATAGTTTATCGCTGGTCCCAATGACTCAAAAAAGTGACAGAGTTGTAGTGCCTGCCAAAAATGTATTTCAAATCGGCCTCCCAGTTGCGTCAGTGAGGCAACTGTAGGCCATGAGTCAGAGTGCAAAAAATGTGATACCTGGGTATAGCCCCTCTCCCGAATTCCCTGGAATGCCCCTTTCTCCATCCCTGGCCCAAAACTTGGGTTTCCCAATATTGGAAACAGTGGGGATTGTATTGACGAATGTTTGGGATTCTGACAGATTTTAAAGCCTATTCGCAATGTCGGGCCTATAAGAGGGTGTTTTTTTAAGGGAGACCGGTAGTGCTGCATAGCACCAAATGGCTCTACGCAGGGGTACCGAACTACATTCTTGTTCCAATTCTGCCCACAATTTAAATTCTGTATGTCTACACCAGTCAATAACCCTACCGACATGTACTGCCTGATAATATTTAGCTACATCTGGGACTGCCAGGCCGCCATATTGTTTAGGTATAATCATACAACTTCTACTAATCCTAGGTCACTTATTTGGCCATATAAATTTAGTAAAGAGCGTGTCAACTTGGCGGAAGAAGGCAATTGGAATGTCTGTCGTTAAGGCTTGAAATAAATACAAAAATTTTGGCAAAATATAATAATGTTACAACGACCAAACCATGAGTGGAGTCCATGTTGCCATTTATCTAGTAGAGAGAGAACTGCCTTATATAACGGGGGGAAATTTACCTCAAAGATCTTCTCGATTCTTGACGGAATGTATGTGCCCAGGTATTTTAATGCCGTCCATACCCATTTAAAGTTGAAATTAGGTTGTATGGTTTGTTGTACCACTAAGAAGAGAGCCACGCCCATCGCCTCTGATTTCGCATAATTGATTTTTAAATTCGCTAGTACTCCATATCCTTCAACTTGCTTCATCAGATTCGGCAATGAAACGTGTGGACTAGACAGAGAGGACAACAGATTGTCTGCGTAAGCTGAAATTTTATAATTGCGGTCCCCTATTTAAAGTCCTTGGATGTCCGGGTTTTGCCTAATTTTATTAAGCAGTGGTTCTAAAGATAAGGCGAACAACATAAGGGAAAGTGGGCATCCCTGCCGCGTTCCATTTGAAATTTTAATCGGCTCTGAGTATACCCCATTAACTTTAACCCGGGCCTGGGGTGAGGAATACACCCCAGCAATCCAACGTAACATATGCTCTCCCAGTTCGATATGCCTCAGCACCTTGAACATGAAGCGCCAACTGACTATCAAACGCTTTTTCTGCATCGCTGCTTAGAAAGATGGAGGGGGTTTTTGTCTTATTAGCATAATGGACTAGGTTGAGTACCTTAATGATATTATACCTCCCTTCATGGGTGGGGATAAACCCAACCTGGTCCAAATGTACTAACTGGTTCAATAACGGCTGAAGACGCGAGGCAAGCAGTTTGGTGAAAAGCTTTAAGTCTACATTCAACAATGAAATTGGGCGGTAGCTCCCACACTCCACAAGATCTTTTCCTTCTTTCGGAATTACCGATAAGTGCGCCATAAGTGCATCCAGGGGGAGAGCGGCCGCCAGTCCAATCTCATTGAATGCCTTTGTCATATATATACCCAATAATGGGAAAAAGTTCTTATAGTATTGGATTGTAAATCTATCCAGGCCTGGCGCCTTCCCATGTTTGACTGTTTTTATCACTGCGCTTAATTCCTCAATCGATATGGGGGCATCCAACTATTACGGTCCAGAGATGACAGCCTAAGGAGACGTGCTGAGGAGAGATATTCCTCCATAATGTCCCGGGGCGCGGGTGTTGATGTCAGATTATAGAGCGCAGAATAATACTCTCTAAATCTCTGAGCTATGTCTTTAGGTAGGGAGATCAACTGTCCTTTCTCACCCTAAATATGGGGTACATATGCTGTCCTTCCCTTAAGCTTCCCTGTCAACACTTTACTACATTTATCTCCCAGTTCATACATTACTTTCTTACCTGACTGTATTGCTGCATTCGCTTTATATCGAAGGAGATCGGTCATTTGTCTCCTCAGATGAGCCAGCTCCTTCCCTATAAGCGGTGTCTGTACTTTCTTATGTTGTGACTCCAGGGTCTGAATTTCTTCTGCCAGTTTTACTATCTGCGCCTCACGTGCTTGGGAACCATGTTTGATCAACACTCCTCTCATTACTACCTTATGTGCCTCCCATATCATGCCCGGGTCATCCCGGGGTGTCATTCGTCCTAAAATATGCTTCCAATTCTTTTGCTACATCTTCTCGGACTTCAGGGATCTGCAGCAAACTAAGTGCCATCGCCACCCCGAGGAGGGAACCGAGCCTGACAGGGAGATCTGGAGCATCATGGGCGCATGATCTGACCATGTTATGTTTCCTATAGACACTTCACATACCGACGCTAATAGATAGTTTGGCACCAGGAAAAGATGTATGCGGGAGTATAGTTGATGCGGGTTGGAAAAGAACGTATAATCTCTCTCTCCTGCGTGTAACACCCGCCATGCATCCACCAACTGCATCTCCTGCAACTTACGCACAATACTCCTCCTGGTGCCACTTGGGATGGAAGAGACCCCTGATGATGTGTCTACACTAGGGTCCAATGGTGTATTAAAATCCCCGCCCAGGATCATTTTCCCCTCTGCAAATTCTGCTAATTTAGTCAAAGTTTTACTTATAAAAGTATCTTGGTGCATATTTGGTGCATACACAGTGGCCAGTGTAACCTTCACGCCCCCAATATGTCCCTTTAAGAATAAGAAGCGTCCATTTACATCCAACCGTTTATCCATAAGAGACCAGGGTATCCAGTTGGAAATCAAAATGGACACCATTCTAAACTTTGATATTTGATTCTGTGCATATGTACAGGGGAAAAATCTATTCTGAAGAAACGGGAGTCCGCCCGTCTTAAAATGCGTTTCCTGCACGAATGCCACATCTGTGAGGGATCGCTTCAGCTCATTAGGGAGCATCTTCCGTTTTGTCCGGGACATTGAGTCCTTTTGCATTTATGGAGGTTACCCTTATTCCCTCCATCTCGGTGAGAGGCAAAAAAACCCCCCAAAAAACACTAAAATCCCCACCCCCACCGTTATTCCAATAACCCCCCCCCACTTATTGGCCCCTAAGGGAGGCACCTCACCCCTGACCCACCTTTAAACTTACGGTTCACATGGGTGCAGGCCTAATTAGGGGTTTGGGCTTGAATCGGCCGAGGTGCTCCACTCCTGTTCCTTTTCTCCCGGCCAACCCTCATTCACCTAATTCCCCCACCCTATTTGCCCAGCAACCTCTGTTTCATAGGAGGAGGTTAAATATGGGTATTGACCCTATCATTATTCCTTATCTTACCCATCTATTTTCTTCTCTTCTTCCCTCTTCTTCCTCCTCCTTCTTTCTATCCTATTAATTATTTTTTAACTACTGCCCCTATTCTTATTTCTGCTCTCCTTATCCCCTCCACCTATTACTCCTTCCTAAGTTTCCCTTACTATTTCTATTTCCACTTATTTTATTTCCCATTTCCCTTATTTCCTCTCTCCCCTCCCTCCTGCCCCCACCTCCATTCTTCTCACCTCCCTTGTAAGTCTAGTTCTCTATATCCAACGGCTATGATCCATTCCAATTAATACTGCACCCCATTTCCTTACCGGAGCTTTTATTTCCCTATTAAAGTCGACTATCTCTCCTAGCTGACTTCTCCCACATCCTGCTCAGCATGTGTACATGCTTAACTAAAAATAAATGTGATAAAGTGATAAACCCACCCTCCCTCCACCTCACCTCTAACCCCCCCCCCCCACACACACACACACAAATTATCCCTTTTTCTTTTTTTTTGGGTGTTATTATCCCCCCTCCCTCCTCCCCCATCCCTTCCAAGCTACATCCCCCCTCCCCAATCTACTTCCCCATCGTGTTGTCCATAATCCCCCATTGTGTCAGTGTTCTATTTAAATAGACTATATTCTCCTTTTCCCGCTCCTTAATAAGTCGTCTATCCATATGTTAATATCTTACTTGTGCCCAAATGTGCAATAAATATAAACACCCCACATGCTTTAATGGTTGTCCCCAATCCCCAGGTAGGTTTTTTTTTACCTCTCCTAGTATATTCCCCTGGCGTAATTATTCAGAAAGGGGTTGTATATAGAAAAACAGAAGGGAAAAGGGCCCCTAGAGGCCTGTTTTCTTCTGTGTGGGTTCAGTAATTTATTATTTAATATCTTATCGTTGCCGTTCTCTCCCCTCCCTCCACCTCCCCCAGTCACCCTCCATCTCTCCAGGTTACAGCTACAATTATTATTTTCATTTTATTTTAAACCTCAGGCCTCTTTATATAACTTAATAATCCTCATACTCTGACCCCCCCCCCCCCCAAAAAAAAAGTGCCATTTCATGGGTGCCCATCTAGCTTGTGGCACCAATACGTGTGTATCCGTCTAAATGTGAATCAAACCCAGAGTGCAAAATACATTATTATACTTTCTATTTTTTTCCCCTTTAAGTACCTAAAAACCAAGTATCACCACACCAACCGTGCAACCCCCCCACCTTTCCAAACCCCCCCCATAAAAGACCGGGGGGGGGGGGGGGAAGTCCAGAGTCATCCCGTCCATCCCTGGTGGTTATAAACTGACACCTCTGTTCTTCTGAGGGTGCCTGCTAGTCCCAAGAGAGAGAAAGGAAAAAAAAACAAAAGAGGGACAAAAAAAACAAAACAAGGAGGTGGAAAAAATCAGTTGGGGGAGGTGTATCTCGCCCTTATCTTGTCTGTGATTAGGGGCTTCCCTATCCCCCTCTGGGGCTTTAGATCCTCTTCCCCCTAAAGAGTCCGTATTTCTCAGGAGTACTCGTATTGGTTGCAGCCAATTCGGGATCTCAAAGGCCTCCACCCCTAGGAAGGAAAATAAATCTGGGAGCTCTGCCGGGTGCCGCAAAATGAAAGTCAAAGAGTTTTTCTTTATAGTCAGCGAAATTGGGTAACCCCACCGATATGTCCCCCCAATAATTTAATTTTGTCCAAGAGTGGACGCAATATTGCCCTTCGCTGCAGGGTAGCACGTGATAAGTCAGGTAACACTTTCACCATGGCTCCATCTTGCTCTATGTCTCCTGCCTCCCACGCCTTATGGCTAATTAGCTCTTTATGCGCAAAGCGATGGAAGCGGCATATGACATCCCTTTGTCTGTTCACATTTACTGAAGGGGGTTGACGGGCGCGGCCATTTTGTTGGTTATCAACCAACAAAATGGCCGCTTGTCAACCTCCGGGAAAATGGCCGCTATGCTATCCCCTATGGACTACAAGAAAGCCCATTATTGTCTATGGGTTAGCTATTTAAAGACATTTACTGTGCCTCCCTGTATCCCCTGATGAAATCACGTGGTGTGTGATGTCACGCGTAGGGACAGGACAGGCACTCTATGCTGATTGGAGATTACAAGCTCGCCGATCGTCAGAGATAAGGCACCTTTTCATTTATGTAATGTGAGTACTTTTATTGTGTTAATAAAACCAAGCTTTTAGCCTACAATACTACACTATCTGGGACCTTCCTTTTATCCATTTTTACCCCCCTGTACCCGTTGAGGGATTGAGCTCCTGCATTAGGAAGTCGAGCACAGGATAAAAGGTTGTTACTCCCAACACTGGTCTTACGCTGTTACCCCATTACCTGAAAGGATTAAATTCCTGCACTAGGATAAAGGGCTGTTACTTCCAACACTGGTCTTACGCTGTTACCCCATTACCTGAAGGTAAGGGGCCATTACTTATAAGTGTGTGGTTTGTTGCACAAAGAGGAAACACCACTGTAGATCTGTTTCAGCTGTTTCACCCTGTAAAGGAGGACCTTCATATGTTCACTGATTATTTTATTTGGACATTAAGAACTAGCAGTCACGAGGATTGATTTTTGCACAAGTCACTTTGTTTTTACTGTATGTTTGCTGTGTGCATGTCACGCACAGTATTATACTGTCCACATTGTACATTTTGCACTTTATCTAAGATAGTTTTTTTTAGCAATTTGCACTTTTTGCATTTAACAGGTATATTTCCAGATTAAGTTTATCCATCGGTGCTATTTTCACTTATTGTGCTTGCACGTTGCACTTTTATACACTTGTAATTGTTTTTCACATGTTTGGTCACATGCTTTTTTACTTACCCTTTTGCTATTGATATTAGTTATTTATCCTGTAGTGTGTATATTATTAACACCGTCACTTTATTTTTATTTTAATTTTCTGTTGCTGGATTAGCGCAGCACCACACTTTATTTCCTTTCTACTGGCTATTAGGGTCAGGTTGTACCCTATCCGGTGCAGGCAGCTTTTCTACTAGTTCCGTTGCAACACACGATAGCGCAGGAATAATCTCACATCTCCGCTTCTCTAGGGAAACCATTGAATCCTCCTCACACTTAAGTCTATCAGATAGGTGCTTTACCTCTGTTTGAACCAACTTCATCTCCCGCCGGAGCATTTCTTCGAAGCGTGTCACCATAGTCTCTATATCTGCTCAAGTGGGTAGTGCCTGAAATGGCGCTCTTAAGTCCGGATCTCCAAGGGGCAGAAGAGTCTTTCCTTGGTGTTCCTGGGGGTTCAAGTATTCCCCCCTACAATCTCACTCTGCGTTCCCCCGATCCATGCCTAATTGAGCTAGTGGGATATGCAGAGCCCGCTCCAGCGTCTCACCAGTCTCCTCGCTTGCCTGCTCGTATACCCGCTTGTTGTGTCTCTCCCCACCCGCTGCCATATCACGTGACTCTGTTGTCTGTCTCCTAGACACCGCAGCTCTTGTGCGGGGGAAGAAGTGTTCTGTCTCTGGCTGTACCCCCGGTTTCTGCAGCGCTTTCTCCTTCTTCTTCAACCCCTAGGTAAGTGCTGCTTCAGTAGCTGGTTTTACGTAGCTGTATGGGTTATGAGGGTTGCATCAGTAGCTGGGTGAAAGTTCGGAGCTCTACGAGCGCGTGTTCCTCCCTACTCCGCCATCTCCAAACCCCGCCCCCTTCCCGACATGTTTCTTCTATCCTGACAAGTGCTCCAGTCCCTGCTGCAGAGAAACATCCCCATAACAGGTGTTTTTTTTCCTTACATGTTGGTGTTATCTCATTCACTTGGATGTTATAAGTTACACTAGTAAATAAAGCTGGATGAAACAAAAACTGTCTGTCTTCATTTCAGGCTGCAAAGCAACAAAATGTGACTATTTTAAAGGGGGATGATTCTTTTCTACACCTACTTAATATGCTAATTTCACTTCTGTGATGACAATGTGACCATGATGATGTTCATATGGTCTCTGCAAGCTTAGGCCGGCTATACATGGATCAAAATTCAGGTAGTTCACTAGGGATCGCCCGAATTTCGATGTATGAGCAGGCAGGCTGTACAGACGTTGATCCACAGATCGTCTTTTGTACAACCAACCTATCAGGCTTTTCCCAAATGATCGGTGCTGTCAGCTGCAGCTGGCAACACTAATCAGTGTGTTATGACAGGGAACTCTCCCCGCTGTCTAAATACAAAGCCTCAGCAGGAGTGATTCCTGAATGTCAAAGTGTGGGGCGAGGAAACTGGTCAAAAAATTGATTAATGTATGGCCTGCCTTACACAGGGGAGGAGACCGACACCAGACCTGGTGTCAATCTAGTCTGCCAGTGTCAGCGGCTATTGGAAGCACAGTAGTTTTGCTACATACACAGAAATAAAGCAGATTATTTAGCAGATTCATGTGAAGAAAAAAACTTACAATACAGGGGTAAATACTGTCAAAACTATTGGGGTTAAAAAGAATTATGATTTTATATATACAGTGGGGACGGAAAGTATTCGGACCCCCTTAAATTTTTCCCTCTTTGTTATATTGCAGCCATTTGCTAAAATCATTTAAGTTCATTTTTTTCCTCATTAATGTACACACAGCACCCCATATTGACAAAAAAACACAGAATTGTTGTAAGTATTCAGACCCTTTGCTGTGACACTCATATATTTAACTCGGGTGCTGTCCATTTCTTTTGATCATCCTTGAGATGGTTCTACACGTTCATTTGAGTCCAGCTGTGTTTGATTATACTGATTGGACTTGATTAGGAAAGCCACACACCTGTCTATATAAGACCTTACAGCTCACAGTGCATGTCAGAGCAAATGAGAATCATGAGGTCAAAGGAACTGCCTGAAGAGACAGAATTGTGGCAAGGCACATATCTGGCCAAGGTTACAAAAAAAGTTCTGCTGCACTTAAGGTTCCTAAGAGCACAATGGTCTCCATAATCCTTAAATGGAAGACATTTGGGATGACCAGAACCCTTCCAAGAGCTGGCCGTCCGGCCAAACTGAGCTATTGGGGGAGAAGAGCCTTGGTGAGAGAGGTAAAGAAGGTCCCAAAGATCACTGTGGTTGAGCTCCAGAGATGCATTTGGGAGATAGGAGAAAGTTGTAGAAAGTTAACCATCACTGCAGCCCTCCACCAGTCGGGGCTTTATGGCAGAGTGGCCTGACGGAAGCCTCTCCTCAGTGGAAGACACATGAAAGCCTGCATGGCGTTTGCTAAAAAACACCTGAAGGACTCCAAGATGGTGAGAAATAAGATTCTTTGGTCTGATGAGACCAAGATAGTTAAATATGTCACAGCAAAGGGTCTGAATACTTAGGACCATGTGATATTTCAGTTTTTCTTTTTTAATAAATCTGCAAAAATGTCAACAATTCTGTGTTTTTCTGTCAATATGGGGTGCTGTGTGTACATTGAGGAAAAAAAATGAACTTAAATGATTTTAGCAAATGGCTGCAATATAACAAAGAGTGAAAAATTTAAGGGGGTCCGAATACTTTCCGTCCCCACTGTGTGTGTGTGTGTGTATATATATATATATATATATATATATATATATATATATATATATATATATAATTTCATGAGCAACTCAAAAGCCATTTTGTGCTATTTTTTTCTAAGCTGAATGGGAGTTTCATGATTTTAAACAAGGTTCCCTACAAGGAGATTTTTAGGGCCTTATCTTAGTTTCTCCTAGATCATAAATTCTGTCAGCCAGATAGATAAGAGGGAAAAAGAGAGGACTAATGTCTATATTATAGTGAGACCAAGGTCTCGTGTTTCAAATGAACAATGAACAAAATGTATATATTTTTTTCCTTTTCATGACTGAGAGAAGGGGATTAATCAAAAGCTATTTTATGAAACAAGTATTATTCATTATAAGCAATTGCATTAGCAATAATTCATAGTATATTATTATTACATTATAATAGGGCAAGTATATGCATACTCAATTGAATAATCTCACTCATTTGGGTTTATGTATTTTTATAATGTACCACAGTTATTCGTTATATTATGTTTGTTATTACCCAGTGAAATATATTATTAAGAGAAGGATAGCATATTTTAAACAATATGAATAGTTTTAAATGAATAGGTATTCTATGTGTGAAACTACATATATAATGGTTATTGCATGTCCAGTCACAAATTATCTAACTACTAAGGTATTTAGAACAAGAGTTAATTAATTTATCTTAACTTACTATATCCATATATTTTCCAGCCAGACTACAAGTCTAGCAATCTGACATATAAATGACATCTTAGAATTGTTTTTAGTGGGGTTTTTTTTAAGCTAAAGTCAAAGGTTATTTGAAGAGATTTTTGACATGTTAAGAAACATTCCCAAATAATTTTTAATACAACACTGCCCCCTGTTGATAATTATGTTAAATATTCAAAATGGCCTCCTAGACGGTGATGCCATGGTTACATGGTAAATAACACCTCAATTGACATCATTAATTATATGTAAGGCAAATACACGCCCACTTTTTAGGGGGGGATAAAGGTTGGATACACAATGAGAGCAGGGGAAATGGAAAAAGGACGGAAAGGTATATGAAGGGAAAGGTATCCTTGGGATACACAGCTGATATCTCTCAAACAAAAGATTCTTATATTTCTGCTAAAGTATAATTTTCTTCTGCCTGTTGGTAATTAAATTATTTGAAACCATTAAATCTTTGTAGCATATTTATTGGAATTGTTTTATTTCTGACTGCAGTGTAATGCCCTGTACACACGGTCGGATTTTCCAATGGAAAAAGTGCGATCGGATTGTGTTGTCGGAAATTCCGATCATGCGTGGGCTCCATCGGACTTTTTACGTTGGAATTTCCGACACACAAAGTTTGAGAGCAGATATAAAATTTTCTGACAACAAAATCTGATCGGTAAATTCCGATCGTGTGTACACAAATCCAACGCACAAAGTGCCACGCATGCACAGAATAAATTAAGAGACGAAAGCTATTGGCTACTGCCCCATTTATAGTCCCGACGTATGTGTTTTACGTCACCGCGTTCAGAACGATCGGATTTTCCAACAACTTTGTGCAACCGTGTGTATGCAAGATAAGTTTGAGCCAACATCCGTCGGAAAAAATCCATGGATTTTGTTGTCAGAATGTCCGATCAATGTCCGACCGTGTGTACAGGGCATAAGAGTCTTCGGTTCCAAATAAAGAGAAATACATATTTTGTATATCTCAACAAAGCGGAGTTCAAAGTCTTATCAATGGTTTAGTTGTAAGGTATGCTTAAACATAAAATTAATCAGTTAATTACTTTTACCTTAAATATACGTCTTGGTTAAATTTCTAAGTTGCTGTATGGTATAACAGAATTGTCCATATACCATTAAGAGAAATTTTAGATTGCAAGGTCTGTTTGTTTGAGCGAGATTACGTGTCAATTCCATCACTTGTTTGTTTTCTTGGTTTGCAAAGCCACTGAGAAACTTTTAACCATTTACAAAGCAGTTACTCAGTTTTAAGACATTGGCATTTTAAAACTAGAGCTCATGGTTATTGTATCATCATCTGTATTACACAATTTTATTGATATTTGAAATTATATTCTGTGTTTATCACCAGTTATGTTTTGATATTATTTTGCACTGATTTTTAGTAAATATATATATATTTTTGCACAATTGTACTACTTTCTGTCTTCAAATTAGCGCAGATAAACAAATTCAAGTTATTTGGGTGATTTGTGGAAATACGTGGAAATCTCCTAAATCATTGATTTTTGCTCATTTCCATAAATATAAAAAACGATTAATATTTCAGTATAAATTCCCCGACAATACCTTGAAACATGTACTCTGGTATTAAAATCAGGGAGCTGGGTGTTTAGCTTTAATGTTGTCAGAAAGGCTTTTTTTTCCCCTAAAATAATAAACATGTTATACTTACCTGTTTATTACAATGGTAATGCTCAGAGCGGTCTCTTACCTTCTCTTCTGGGATCCCACGCTGGCTCTCCACTCCTCCTCTTCTACAAGTGCCCCCATAGCAAGCCGACTGCAATGGGGCACATGCGCAGGTGTTCTCCCAAGCTGGGCTGTATGCGTCCATGGGCACACATAGCGTGGCTTGGCCCCACCCCTCGCAGGATTTGAATGACAGCAACAGAAGCCAATGGATCCTGCTACTACCTCTGTGTCCTGTGAGAACAGGGAGAGGGGAGAGTGCCACTGCAGACGTACACAGTGCTGGATGGAGAAAGGACTCAGGTAAGTATTTATGATGGTGGTGGTGGTGGGGGGTGATACAAGTACTGAGACATTGTTTTTATCTTAAAGTGATACTAAAGACTTTTTTTAGGTAAAAATGACAAACATGTTATGCTTACCTGCTCTGTGCAGTGGTTTTGCACAAAGCAGCCCAGCTCCTCCTCTTCTTGGATCCCTCTTCGGCGCTCCTGGCCCCTCCCTCCTGTTGAGTGCCCCCACCACAAGCAGTTTGCTATGGGGTATCCGAGCGGAGTCGCTGTTCTGTGTGTCTATCCAGACACAGAGCCGCAGCTGGGCCCCGCCCCTTTCTCTTCTCATCGGCTGACTGATTTTGATTGACAGCAGGGGCAGCCAATGGTTCTGTGCTGTCTCAGCCAATGAGGAGGGGAGTCCCAGGCAGCTGACACTCTCCTGCAACATCGCTGGATCTAGGTGAACCTCAGATAAGTATAGGGGGGCTGAGAGGGGCTGATGCACACAGAAGGCTTTTTATCTTAATACATAAAATGCATCAAGATAAAAAAAAACATTCTGCCTTTACAAATCACTTTATTGCAGGAAATGCATGAAGGTTAACAAGGTCTTGACTTTAGCACCATTTAACTACAGTAGGTTGACACCTGGGGGAAAGTTGAGGAATCTTGTTAGTTGTAGCCAAGTGATCTTGCAGTAATTTTACAAACACAGCTATTTTAGCTTTCTTAGAAGGTCAACAAAGACCAGAATATAAACACAATATTTAGCACAGTTTGTGCAATACATAAAGGACAGAGTATATTTTTTACAGTGCAAAACGCAAATAAGTTAGTGGAGTTTATAAATCAGCAGACAGCAATTGTTCCTGAAAATAATAACAACACTATTTATGAGCTGCCAACATCCAACAGCCTATTAATCACCTAAATTGGTTGACTATATATGATAAATGTGCTAAACATTTGTTTCTTCTTAGCAGACAATATTATAAATCATACATTGTAAAATACTGGCAAAATTATCTACACAAATCACAGCATATATAGTAAACCATATTCTGTATTATCTGTCAGTATAGCATATACCATTTATGACTTTTTTTAATCTGTTTAGACTTTAATGTGTGAATAATAAAAATAATAATAATTATTATAAATGGCCTGTTCACATAAATCAATTCAGGACTAGGATAGTTGTGATAGGTTTAGTATCCTATTATATAAATATTTAAACGGAATTGAAATGATTAAAACTTCCAATTTTTCTTTTTGCTGAACATTCTGCTACTGTTTATTTGTGTGCATACAGAAGAGCCATAATCCACGCGGGAAGTCCTGATTAGCTACATACAGCAAATGATTGTCAACCAACCCAAACTGCCCCCATCACCATGATTATTCATCAACACTAAGCAGCTGCTCACAGGATACAAGTTTCATTACTTCCTACAGTACAGTACAAAGATATTGTACCTTTCCTCTTCACTACTGCAAGATTTTGCCATTAGGAATAATGGCAAAATCAAAGTTGACACACACACACACGTTCTCTGACAGTTAACCCCCCATCCCCATGACACCCAGTTTCTGCATTACATTCTCTGGCAGCTGTCCCGTCCACATGATTTTATCAGTCACATTTACATTATATTGTGTTTTGTTGCAGCCCTGATGAAAGGGGTGTTTCTTTTACCCTCAAAACACATTGGCTGTTTTTTAATACAAACTAAAATACATTTGGACCTTTTTATCCTTTCGTCTGGCGCTTCTTCCCCTTGTGTATGTTCTTTTTCTTCTGGTAACCTGCCGGGGTACTAACTAGAGAGTAGCCTTGTCTATTGTGAGCAGCATAACCAATGAGCTCTTCAAATGTTTTTGATTATAGAACGAGGATCGGTAACCCATCAATTGCGATCTACCATGCAATCGTGGGCAGAAAATGGGTAGATTGTGATCCTTTGACAAACCCTAGACCGCATATGCAGATAGGCATATGGAAGAAACAACCTGGTATGTTGTGCTGATCCTGGCCAGCCCTTTTCACAGCCGGTCACGTGGTAAAGAGCCAATTTAATTGGCTCTTTACTGCGATCAGGGTTGGGCTGTGTCAGGGTGACAAGCCTCGTCCCCAATCGGCGCTCTGTGTGCGCCCTAGGGGTGTGCACATGGGCAGTACATGTGACCGGCTGTGATTGGACACAGCCGGTCATGTGGTAAAGAGCCATTTGTTATTGGCTCTTTACACGGATCTGAGATGGGCTGTGTCCGAGGGACATGCCTCATCCCTGATCACCGCGCTGCGGGCCCCCGGGGGCCCACAGGAGCAGCGAGAAACTGAGGACATCATAGGACGCCCGCCCAGGATGGGAGATCCTATCTGCAGACGTCATATGACTATAACCTGGTGCTGAAGTGGTTAAGATAAAAACCTTCTGCCTTTACAACCACTTTAACTGACCCAATCCTCTGTCCTACTAAATGACACCATCCACTGCCCTACTAACTGACACCATCCATTGCCATACTAACTTACACCATCCACTGCCCTATTACTGTCACCATCCACTGCCCTACTAACTGACACCATCCACTGCCCAATTACTGTCACCAACCACTGCCCTACTAGCTGATCCCATCCACTGGCCTATTAACTGACACAATCTTCTGCCCTACTGTCACCACCCACTGTCCCACTAACTGATACTGTCCACTGCTCTACTGACTGACACTATGCACTGCCCTTCTGACCCCTGTACACTGTTCTTCAGACCCTGTCCTCTGCCATACTGACTCCTATAATCTGCCCTACAAACTACTGACCTCTGTACACTACTATTACTGACCTCTACACACCGCCCAAATATTACTGAACTCTGAATGAGTTGCTTGATAAAGCTAACTATTAGGGTAGGCCACATTTATATTTTTACATGACATTTGTTGAATTATATTTTTTGAAGTTTTCCTCGTGTCATTTAGTTAGACCTTGCTAGTCAATTTCTTAAAAAAAAAGAAAAGAAAAGGGCACCAAACTTTGGTGATCTTTAATCTCTTTCATGTTGTTCAGGTACAGTGGGGCAAAAAAGGATTTAGCCAGCCATCAATTGTACAAGTTCTCTCACTTAAAAAGATGAGAGAGGCCTGTAATTGTCATCATAGGTATACCTCAACTATGAAAGACAAAATGTGGAAACAAATCCAGACAATCACATTGTCTGATTTTTGAAAGAATTTATTTGCAAATTATGGTGGAAAATAAGTATTTGGTCACCTACAAACAAGCAAGACTTCTGGCTCTCACAGACCTGTATCTTCTTCTTTAAGAGGCTCCTCTGTCCTCCACTCATTACCTGTATTAATGGCACCTGTTTGAACCTGTTATCAGTATAAAAGACACCTGTCCACAACCTCAAACAGTCACACTCCAAGCTCCACTATGGTGAAGACCAAAGAGCTATCAAAGGACATCAGAAACAAAATTGTAGACCTGCACCAAGCTGGGAAGACTGAATCTGCAATAGGCAAGCGGCTCGGTGTGAAGAAATCAACCGTGGGAGCAATAATTAGAAAATGGAAGACATACAAGACCACTAATGACCTCCCTTGATCTGGGGCTCAATGCAAGATCTCACCCTGTGGGGTCAAAATGATCACAAGAACGGTGAGCAAAAATCCCAGAACCACACGAGGGGACCTAGTGAATGACCTGCAGAGAGCTGGGACCAACGTAACAAAGGCTACCATCAGTAACACACTACGCTGCCAGGGACTCAGATCCTGCAGTGCCAGACGTGTCCCCCTGCTTAAGCCAGTACATGTCCAGGCCCCTCTTAGGTTTGCTAGAGAGAATTTGGATGATCCAGAAGAGGACTGGGAGAATGTCATATGGTCAGATGAAACCAAAGTAGAACTGTTTGGTAGAAACCCAACTCGTTGTGTTTGGAGGAGAGAGAATGCTGAGTTGCAACCAAAGAACACCATACCTACTGTGAAGCATGGGGGTGGCAACATCATGCTTTGGGGCTGCTTCTCTGCAAAGGGAACAGGACGACTGATCTGTGTACATGAAAGAATGAATGGGGCCATGTATCGTGAGATTTTGAGTGCAAACCTCCTCCCATCAGCAAGGGCATTGAAGATGAAACGTGGCTGGGTCTTTCAGCATGATAATGATCCCGAACACACCACACGAGCAACGAAGGAGTGGCTTCGTAAGAAGCATTTTCAAGGTCCTGGAATGGCCTAGCTAGTCTCCAGATCTCAACCCCATAGAAAACCTTTGGAGGGAGTTGAAAGTCCATGTTGCCCAGCGACAGCCCCAAAACATCACTGCTCTAGAGGAGATCTGGATATCTTCCAGAAGGGCATGGTAATCAGAAATTCTTTCTAATTTTTTATGATCAAAAAAACTAATATACCTCACTTCTGCCATCTGCCAAAGATCCAGAAATCTCTATTGCAAGCATCAGGACAGCCAATTATTTAAGGTATTACTTCTCTCACTTCCAATCTTTTACAATACATTAATGCTCAGCCACATCTATCACGTGTGTGTTCATCCTTTCTTTTACACTTTTTCTTACTTCCCCCTGTCCTTGATCTGCTCATGGTGTGCCTCCCCTCTCTTTCCTTGATCTGCTCATGGTGTGCCTCCCCTCTCTTTCCAATTTATGATAATCTACTTTGTAGCTTCTCTCACTGTCCCAGTCCTCGATCAGCTCAAGATCTGCCTGCAGTATTGCCAGTATCTGCCTTTCAAGCTGAAAGAAAGCCTTCTCTGCTTCTCCCAATATCACACAACCAGCTTTTAGTCCTCCCTCCACCATATCTCCCTTTATCATCAGTTTTTACTCTGCCTTTTCCGACAGTGGTCTATCCTCAGCAACCACTCTGCCTTCTATATACTTTGTCTCCTCTTTAATGATAATCATTTATGCAAATGAGTCACGTGACTGTGTTATCGCATACGGTAAATGTTAGTGAATTGCCCCCAGTGTCTCTGCAAAAGGCAACTCCAGCATGGCTGTTCTAACTAACATGCACTGCTAAACATGGATCAATACTTTACATGGAACATCTCTACAACAATGGCTTTCTGACACACTCGGATCCCTTTGTATCAAGCTGTCTATATCCCACCTGCTGTGAGTTTCTTTACAGCAACAATTAGCTTGTGCCAGTGATATGGGAGTATCAGCCCCTTAGCAACATCTTGCAGTTGGCAGTTTAGACTAAATACTGGATGCATCTGAATATATGTTTTATATGAACTACAGGCACATTAGTTGTTCCTACAATATATTGTATTGCAACACAACAGTGTGTGATTTTTTTTTTTTTTCTTTGTTTAATACATTTTTATTAAAGAAAAATATAACAGAGATACAATTATAACTCAAAATAGAGAACATTTCCATTTTTACAATAACACAAAAAACAAAGAAAAACAGTACTCACATACTGTACCAATTAGAATAATTCCGTAATTGCCTCTAGGAAGATACATAAAATCAGCGCACTATCTGACTAGGCAAAGGATATAAACTATGTGAGCACTATGAATTGAACGTGATTGAGTAAAAACATAATGCTTTGGTTTATTGAAAATAAACACTTAAGAGAGAGTATTGGGGAAAGAGTGTAAAGAGAAAGAGAATAGAAGAGAGAAAAAATAAAAAGGAATATAAGAGAAAAAAGTGAGGGGAGAAAGGTGAAAAGGGAGGAGAAGGGAGGTGGAAGGTTGCCGGCATGCAGGGCCATGTATTGAAAAGAGGGTTGCATTAGCGAAGTTAAAGACAATGCTAGGTGGCTAAGTCTGATTGAAGGGGTTTCTGTAATGAGATTTTTATATGAGGAAGTGGTCTGAAATTTTTTCCAAGAATCCCATATGAGAGAATGTTTGTGAGAGGTCTCTCTGATATTGTGGGTGATACTCTCCATGAGGTGTACGTTGTCAACCATTTGTAGCCAGTTTTTTATAGAAGGAATTACTGGTTGACCCCATAAAGTGGGAATTAAGGCCTTGGCAGTATTCAATAGATGAGGAATGATTGAGCGTTTGTATGACCTTATGGGAGTTTTTGTAACATGATAAAGGATAGCCCATGGGTCGTTTGGTATGTGAACATCGGCAATCTGAACAATCAGATCACGAATGACATCCCAATATGGACGGATAAGTGGACAAAACCACCATATGTGTGCATGGGTAGCTTTGTTCCCACAGTTCCTCCAGCACAAAGGGGAACTGGTGGGGAACATTTGGTGCAGTCTAACTGGGGTGTAATTCCATCTAGTGAGCAATTTATAGTTGACCTCTGACATTTTTGAGGCTAGGGACGAGGTGTGGACTAATTGTAGGATCCTATCCTTTTGGTTGTCAGTCAGGGAAAGATCAAATTCAGCTTCCCATTTAGTCAAGTAATGTGGGAATCCGGGATTTTGAAGAGTGATAAGGGCTTTATAAAATAACGAAATGCTATGTAGAGGAGGATCTTTTGGATAAAATATAACTTCTATAGCGTTTAAATCACTCACGCCCCTAAGTGGAGTAGCAAGAGAGCTTAGGAAGTGTATCTGGTAGTATCTCCATTTATCTAGAAACGTGGCAGGTTTAGGGGCGAGGATCGCAGGTAATGGTTTTAGTACATTGCCATTGAGAATATGATGGAGCAAAAGAGGCTCTTCCGGCCTCCATGACTTAAAACCTGGATCCAGAAGACCGGGCAAAAAGTATGTATGATTGAGGAGAGGTAATAGGGGGGAGTCATAAGCCCAAGAAAGTTTTTTATGTAAGGCGTCCCATACATCTAAAGAGGATATGGTGAGAGCCGAGGTAGTACGAGCAAGGTTCCTGTGGGATCTGGGTATCCAGGGAGCCATTGAAAGATCCATGCCACTTAAGGAGTACTCAATTTGTACCCATAACTTCGAGTTAAGAGCATATTTCCACTCAGCTAGTCTGGCCAATACAGTCGCTTGGTAATATGCTTTGAAATTGGGAAGTGCCAGACCACCTGAGCATTTGGAACGAAACAATGACTCCCTGGATATTCTAGGATGTCTGTCCTTCCAGTTGAAGCGGGAAACCATGGATTGTAAAATAGTAAAAAACCCCACTGGAACACTCAATGGCAGCATTTGAAAGAGAAAGAGGATGCAAGGTAAAATGTTCATTTTAATTATATTTACTTTCCCTAACCAGGTGTGGGACAAGTTAGACCAATTTCGTAAGTCAGTTCTGATCCTGTTTAGCATGGGAATATAATTATATCGAAAAAGGGAGTGGAGATTAGAAGTATGATAAATGCCTAAGTATTTCATACATTTTGGTTCCCATTTAAAGGGAAAGAGGGGTTTAAGAGAGAGAGCCTCGGACTTAGGGATGTTAATGTTTAAAATTTCGGATTTAGATTTTATTTAAGTTTATTTTGAAGTTTGAAATTGAATGAAACGAGGAAAATGCAGACATCAAATTGCGGATCGAAATACGTGGTTGTTGAATGAAAAATAGAACATCATCTGCATAAGCTGCGTATTTATGGGATTTGTTGCCTATTTGTATGCCTTTGATATTAGCATTGTTCCTAATTGTAGCTAAGAAGGGTTCTAAGGTAATAGCAAAAAGGAGAGGGGAGAGGGGACATCCTTGCCTGGTTCCATTATGTAGAACAAAGGGGTCACTTAGCGTCCCATTAATTCTAATTTGTGCTGAGGGATCAGAATAAAGGGATGAGATACGATGGAACATTTTAGGTCCCAGGCCAAAGTGGCGTAAGGCCAGTTTAAGGTACTCCCAGTCCACCCTATCAAAAGCTTTTTCTGCATCAGTGGAAAGGAGTAGGGTGGGCTGGGAGCAGCGCTGAACATATTGAATTAAGGAGATTGCACGAAGGGAATTATCTTTTGCTTCTCTAGTGGGTATGAAACCTGATTGGTCTGCCGAGATCCATTTGGGTATAAGGGGAAGTAAGCGGTTTGCCATTACTTTGGCAAATAATTTAGTGTCAACGTTAATGATATTGGTCTATAACTGTTACAAAGGGTAGGGTCCTTATCTGATTTGGGGATGACAGTGATATGAGTTGAAAGTGATTCCGGGCGTAGACCTGAGGAGTGAGAGATAGAGTTTGCATATGCAGAGAGGCGAGGAAGTAAGATGTCACTGAATGTTTTATAATAAAGAATAGTGAACCCGTCAGGTCCAGGGGCTTTACCGGGGGGGGGGGGGGGGGGAGACTTTAATTCTGCTTGAAATTCCTCAACCAAGAAGTCTTCTTCTAATTCTTTAAGGACAGACATGGGCAATTTAGGAAGATTAGCTTCTGTCAAGTAGGAAAGCATGCGATTTCGTCTCTCCTTATGAGGAAGAGAGGATAAGTCGTTTTTGACGTTATACAGGTCCGAATAATAATCTCTGAAGGCTTTAGCGATGTCTGGAGTTGCATAAGCTAATGAACCTGACGGGAGTTTGATTTTGGGAATAAACGATTGCGATTGCTTAGTCTTTAATGATCTAGCCAACAATCTGCTAGGTTTATTCCCCCAGTCGTAAAATTTCTGTGACAGGCGTTGGAACTTATGCTTGGTATCTAAATTAAGGAGGGATTTTAATTCCTCTCGTTTAAGTGTGAGGGATTGAAGGTATGCAATATGTAAAGAAAGTTTATGTTGCTTGTCAAGAGCCGCTATCTGTTGTAAGACCTGGTCAATTTGTTGACCATGCTCCCTTTTCTTCCGAGCGCCAAGCTCAATGAGTCGGCCTCTAATAGTAGCCTTGTGAGCTTCCCATACAATAGAGGGGGAGGTGTCAGAAGGTTTGTTTTCCTTAAAATACTGCGATAAATGAGAAGCCAACATGGAAACCTCCACTTCATCAGAGAGAAGGGAGTCATTCAGCTTCCAATTGGTGGTGCGTCGGGGTAGGGAAGGCATGGTCAGTGTTATCGACACAGGTGCATGGTCTGAAATAGATGCGGTGCCTATGTGAGTAGAGTGTAAGAGGGGGAGATGAAAGTGATCTATGAATATATTGTCTATTCTAGAGTATGACTGATGTGTTGAGGAGTAATGTGAAAAATCCTTCTCCTTGGGGTGAAGAAGGTGCCAGACATCCATTAATTGAAGATCAAGAAGCTGTTTTTTCACAAATTTCTGTCGTTTAAAAGAGATATTAGAACGATTTTGTGACGTATCAATAGTGGGGTCTAATGGCATGTTTATATCCCCCGCTAGGATAGTAAGCGAAATGTGACAATTTAGTCAGTATTTGGGAGAGAAAGGTTGGTTGATTATGGTTCGGGCAATAGATATTTGCAAGAGTGCATTGAGTATTTCCAATAAATCCCCTAAGAAAAAGAAAGCGACCATGATCATCTGTAAGCATTTCAGATAACCTAAAGGACATGTTTCTGCAAAAACCAATAGCTACCCCCTTAGCTTTATTGGTGTCCGATAGGCTATAATACCACTGCGGAAAGTTAGGTGACGTTAGTTTAACGGGGGTCGTGTGAGTTAAATGAGTTTCCTGAAGAAAGGCAATGGAACATGTAGCTTGTTTCAGTTCCCGATATACTTGGTGTCGTTTAGCAGCAACATTAAGACCCCTAATATTATAGGATACTATCTTTACCTTAGCCATTTAAAAATAAGATGTGGACCTTCAAACAAGCTTGCCAGGCATGCCAGCAGGGAGAAGAAAGTGGGGAGGAAAGAAGGAAGAAAAAGTAAGTAAAGAGAGAAATGAGGAGGGATGGAAAAGGATAAACATATACAGAAAATATACATGTTAATCAAAGAACTTGTGGGAAATGAATGAATGTCACGCAGAAATCTGCAGTGGTCCCGTTGGGGAAAGAGAGAGCGAAAGGCCATCCCAATCCCTGAGCAGGGATGGAATAGGACAACTTCAGGGCCGTTCGCACTCGCCTACCCCAGAAGGAGATGGGGGCGGGGTTACGCTGTAGGAGGGAGGTAGTGAGGGGAGTGTGCTCCGACAGCACACGGCCTGTAAAAAATTAACAAATAACTTGCAACCAACAAGAAAACAATAAGTTCCAGTTAGAAATATGAAAAAACCATACAAATAGAACCAGAATCAGTATAAACAATGTACATCCTACAAGATATCATAAATGTAGACCAACCTAGAGCCTGAACCAAAAAACCCCAAAAAAAAGAAAAAGGGAAGATCAAACACTGGTCAGATTAATGGCGAGTCCGCTTTAGTCATATGCAGGCAAGTAAAAGTAGAAAAAACATAGCGGCCAAAATTGGACTCTATAGAAAAAAAAAAAAAAAGAAAAAAAAAAACCTTGTAGGAGAGAGACTGTTTACATTAATGATAAAGGCGTGGGTGAAAAAAATAAATGGTTCAACCATGTTTTTGTGCAGAACCCGGAAGAGAAGTGCGCCTCTTCTTTGAGGGTTTTTTTTTTCCAAAGAGCGTCCATAGGGCAGGAGAATTTAGGGATTGGGTCCTGCCAGCCTGGAAGATCCATGGGTGAGAGATGTAAATCCTGCAGAAAATTTGGGAGTTCCTCAAGAAATCTCAGCGTATGGGAGCGGCCATTTTTTGTGGCAATCAGGCAGGCAGGAAAGCCCCACCTGTATGTGATCCCGTCAGAGCGTAGGCGGTCAAGGAGCGGTTTTAGGGCTCTACGACGATCTAAAGTATCCTTGGAAAGATCGTGATAGTAGCCCCGTCAAAGTCAATGTTAGGCAGTCCCTGCATCTTCACCATGATGGCATTTTTATCTTCAAAGTAATGCAGGCAACATATAACATCCCTGGGCAGATCTGAGTTAGCATTACGGGGTTGTAGGGCACGATGCACACGGTCGAAGCGTAGCGGTGCAGTGACACGATTACCCAGAATAGTATTAAAAATGCCTCTTATAGAAGGTTCAAGATCAGTATCTCCAGTGGCTTCCGGCAGACCTCTAACACATATATTATTTCTGCAGTTACGGTTCTCGAGGTCTTCAAGCTTATACAAAGATGCATGGTGGGCAAACGCCAACTGGGTAACAGTGTCCTGCAATTCTTTAATAGCTAATGCTTGCGTGTCTTGTCGCTGCTCCGTTTCCTCTACTCTGACCAAGATATGTGACATATCAGATCTAACTGCAGTTATTTCTTTTTTAATGGATTTCTCCAAACTGTGAAACATACCTGCAAGTTCTTTTTTGAGACCGCTCATAAGTGTAGACATTTCAGAGCCCGCGGGGGATCCAGGATCATCCATAAGGTCCGAGCAATAGGAGGATGCCGGAGAGCTCTCTCTCACCGATGCGGCGTGGGATGATGGAGAAGCGCTTGTTCTCGAGGTTCTGGCTTGGTTGCCATGTGCGTTGGCCAAGTATTGCTGAATAGAACCAGTAGAGGCTGGAATAGGTAGTGATCCCTTGTTTGGACGTTTAACTGGGGCAGACCGGAGTTTAGGTGTTTTTGCGGGCATAGCTGGAACTATATGGCCGATAGCTGTAAAGAGCACCTCCCCTCACATCTGAGCAATATCACACATTCATCAAGGTGCTATCAGCATACAGAGGGATTCCCATTGGGAGCACAAAGGTGGCCTCTGGTCTCCAGATGCAGGCCAGAGCCACGGACCTTCCTAGCGGCAGTGGTCGGCCAGGAGCTGCAGTATTATGTGGGACTCAAAAGAATCAATAAAGATCTAAAGTCAAAGTCACAGCATAAGATATATAGCCCAGCTCTTTGAGGGGGGAATCTTGCTGCAGGAAACAGTAAGGGAACTTCGATGAGGTTCAGTGAGGCAGAAAATCTAAAAGGTGTATTTGGAGCACCAAGATGGCCGCCGGCCTCCAGAAGTAGGCCGAAGCCGCGGACTTTCCTAGCGACTCTACCCGGCCGGGTGAGCACCGCCTCTAAAAAAAGAGTCTAGTATCCGTGCGATGCGTGGGTGGAGGGGGAATGCTGTTACTCACTGTGTCCCATTTGTTGGAGAGGGCCGATCAACTCCAGATTGGTGTCCGGAACCCGGATGCTACAGGCCGGAGGCTCAGATCGAGCCGCAGGCCGCAAGATGGCGACCGGCCGCAGGGAAGCAAGGCTGAGGGCTCGGGCTCACAAGCAGACCACCCCCGCTAATCTCCGGCAGGATGGGGGCCGCCAACCCAGGGCAGATGTCCGCTCAGCGCTCGGGTCACAGGGACGCCAGGCCGGAGGCTCCGTGCAGGCAGTAGGCCCCAAGATGGCGACCGGGACCCCGGCGCGGCACGATCCGTAGGCCCGGATCAAAACATTCGGCTGGAGCCAGGAAAGACCCCTCCCGGAGTATAGCAGGGGGGGTCCAGAAGGCCGTAGAGGGGTGATGGAGGCTCAAAGAGGTGGATTAGCATCCGGATGGCAACGGATACCCTGTGCCTTTGAGGAGCTCAGCTAGCTCACGTCCTCCTCGGTGCTCGTCCAGACACGCCCCCACACAACAGTGTGTGATACTACATTTTTGCTGTAAGAAGAAAGGTTTGTTTTATATTGAATTGCACTTGAATTGCATAGCTACACTGCAGCCTTTGATGAGGTATTAGGCACATTTGGACATTGGCCATACAGGAACTATAGGCATAATAGTGTTCCTATAATTATACTGCAATGCTACATAACAGCATGTGATACTATATAATTGCTGTGAAGGGAAATATTTGTTCTATTCTGGAACAGTATGTGTGACTTGCTGCTGTGATAAAGGCACTGCCTTATCATATAGGCATTGTTGACTCAATTATTTGCCATGTTCATGCACGATTATGCAATGGGATTGAGTTTTTACTTTGAAATCTCTGCATATATTCTTCAGTCTGATGTTTTGGGCCTCTAATATATATGTGTAGAAATCTTTCTGTGCACAAATTGTATGTGGTCCATAGGGTATATCCCTTCTGCATATACCATAATCAAAATTACATTTAAGACAATATTTGCTACAACATTTTCTTTTTTCAACTACTATTCAGTGGCTAATTCTTCAATAGCTGGTAGCTGTGAACTCCTTTTTTTTGTGGATAGGAGAGCCATGCACTTTTTACTTTGATAACTGGATATATTATCTAGAACTGATCCCCAAATATAGCACATACCAACCGAATAATATAGTTAATCAACTTAAACGGCCATGTGCAATTGTTATGTGTGTAGTGCTTCATAATAAGAAAAAGAGACAGATAGCTAGATAGAGGTTGGGGCTGCGAGGGGGCTTGGTAAACGTGTGTATCCGGCAAGTATTCACAGTGCTTCAATTTTTCCACATTTTGTTATGTTGCAGCCTTATTCCAAAATGGATTAAATTCATTATTTTCCTCAAAATTCTACAAACAATACCCCATAATGACAACGTGAAAGAAGTTTGTTTGAAATCTTTGCTAATTTCTTAAAAAAAAAGTCACATGTACATAAGTATTCACAGCATTTGCGCAATACTTTGTTGAAGCACATTTGAGACCAATTACAGCCTCAAATCTTTTTTAGTATGATGCTACAAGCTTGGCACACTTATTTTTGGGCAGTTTCTCCCATTCTTCTTTGCAGAACCGCTCAAGCTCCATCAGGTTGGATGGGGAGCGTCGGTGCACAGCCATTTTCAGATCTCTCCAGAGATGTTCAATTGGGTTCAAGTTTGGGCTCTGACTGGGCCACTCAAGGACATTCACCGAGTTTTCCCGTAGCCACTCCCGTGTTATCTTGGCTGTGTGCTTAGGGTAATTGTCCTGTTGGAAGATGAACCGTCGCCCCAGTCTGTGGTCCAGAGGGCTCTGGAGCAGGTTTTCATCAAGGATGTCTCTGTACTGCATTCATCTTTCCCTTGATCCTGACTAGTCTCACAGTTCCTGCCACTGAAAAACATCCCCACAGCATGATGCTGCCACCACCATGCTTCACTGTAGGATGGTATTGGCCAGGTGATAAGCGGTGCCTGGTTCCCTCCAGACATGACGCTTGCCATTCAGGCCAAAGAGTTCAATCTTTGTTTCATCAGACCAGAAAATTTTGTTTCTCATGATCTGAAAGTCCTTCAGGTGCCTTCAGGCAAATCATATGGCTGTCATATGCCTTTTACCAAGGATTGGCTTCCGTCTGGCCACTATACCATACAGGCCTGATTGGTGGAGTGACTAAGGCCCTTCTCTGCTGATTTCTCAGTTTGGCCGGGTGGCCCACTCTAGGAAGAGTCATAGTGGTTCCAAACTTTTTCCATTCATGGATGATGGAGGCCACTGTGCTCATTGGGACCTTTAATGCTGCAGAAATTTTTCTGTACCCTTCCCCAGATCTGTGCCTTGATACAATCCTGTCTCGGAGGTCTACAGACAATTCCTTGGACTTCATGACTTAGTTTGTGCTCTGACATGCACTGTTAACCGTGGGACCTTATATAGATAGGTGTGTGCCTTTCCAAATCGTGACCAAGCAACTGAATTTACCACAGGTGGACTCAAGTTGTGGAAACATCTCCAGGATGATCAGTGTAAAACAGGATGCACCTGAGTTCAATTTTGAGTGTCATGGCAAAGGCTGTGGATACTTATGTACATGTGATTATTTAGTTTTTTATTTTAATAAATGTGCAAAGATTTCAAACAAACTTCTTACACGTTGACATTATGGGGTACTGTTTGCAGAATTTTGAGGAAAATAATGAATTTAATCAATTTTGGAATAATGCTGAAACATAACAAAATGTGGATAAAGGGAAGCGCTGTGAATTTCCGGATGTACTGTATATGTCAGTTTATGAAAGAATAGGAACGACTCCTTATTCATTCATGTAATGTTCAGCTTAGGCTGTAGAGAAAGGGACGGTCATCGGTCCCTTTCTTTGTCTCAAAAAAGAGATATCAGGGGTCTGTTTAGAACTCTGATATCTGACTAAAAACGCCCTCCCCCCCAAAAAAAAAAGTACAAAATAATTGTAAAAAAATGTAAAAAGTTATAAAATATTAAAATATTTAAAAAAAGTAAAAAACATAGTAAGACCCCTTTTACATGGAACAGACTTCATCAAGCAGATCCGCCTGCTCACCGTGGGATCTAGCCACTGATCCCCGCTGAGCAGACGGATGACAGGTCCGTGTCCGCTCCACTGATTCAGAGCAGACATGGGCATGGGGCAGTCAGATGGAAATGGACTGCCTGTCCTTTTCCATCCGATTCTTATCCGAACTGCTAGATGGATGGGGATCCCCAGCCGTCTGTTTTTAGCGGCCTGGATTGGATGCAGGCGGGTGTAAGCTGACACATGTCCATTTACATCAGCCTCTCCATAGATAACAATGGGTGGTCCGATCGGGTCCACCTGAAAAATGGACAGGCGGACCCCATCAGTCTGCTCATGTGAAAGGGGCCTAAGGCCTTGTTAACACAGGGCATACACCCCTGCAAAGCTGTGTTTACCTGTAGAGGGATGCACAAGTGTTCTGTGTGTCCCTGTGCAGGCAGTCCCATTGATGTAATTTGGGATGTAGCAACCTCATGAACAGAGCCGTTGCTCCAAACTTGACATCCACGTAGATCCGGGTTCATGTCCCTGAACTCACACTGTCTGCGTTCAGGGTCGTGCACCCACACAGATGTCAGATTGGGAGCAGCGGCTAAGCCTGTGCAGCCGTGGCATCCAAATTGACATAAATGGGACAGCCTGCACGGCGATGCACTGAACACAAGTGCACCCCCCTGCAGGTAAACATGGCCCTCCAAGGGCATACACTTAGTATGTCACATGTAAACGATGCTTTAGTAGCAATTTGGTTGAAATTTTGTAAGTTATGTTGTGTTGATGTGCACTAATAATAATTTCTTGTTCAAGTATTTTATTAATCAGGAAAGAAAGAGAGTGCTACAAACAAACATCGGTCCATGCATGGACAAAAAAGTAAATAAGTAGCACAACAGTAACCAAGGACATTTAACACATGAGGAGTTATGCATATGTATAGGTAGGTAAGATGCATAACGAGTATTGAAAGGCAAAACCCAAAGTCTAGATCATGTGAAGTTTGTCTAAATGACATTAAGACACTATATCTAACAAGTAAAGTTTAAAAAACTTGGTATCGAAGGAGCACATGCATGAGAGCTTACTGTATTGCAGTGGTCAATTCCAGAATGTTGGCTACCTATAGAGGAAAGCCATAAGAAAAGAAAAGTAGCAGGGAAAAAGCTAATAATGAATTTAGTGTATTTTTAACAAAATTGCAGTTTGATGAACATTTGCACAACTATTGCAGGGCCTAAAAAATCAGTAGCACATTTTTTTCTATAGGTCGTGTGCTTTCAGAAAATCTATGGTTTGATGGGTCTTTTACAAATGAAATTACAATTTGAAAGCTGCAAGGAAAAAATGGTAACCCCCAGCTTTTTAGAGTAAATTGTTTTTATTTACTGTTTTGCGCACCTTCATTTTTCACCATTTCACAAAAAGGTGCAATTTAAAATATACAAATATTTGTTATTAACTCAATACATTTTTAATTTTTATATTTAGTAGGGATTTTATAAATTTTGTCACGTATGATTCGACTAATAACGATTTTAGTGTAGTTTTAACGAAAATATTGTTTTGATAAACATTTACGCAAACATCGCGGGGTTCTTAAAAATCAATAGCACCTTCTTTTTTTCTACTGGCCATGTGCTTTCGGAAAATATTGTATAGTATATACCTGTATGGTTTGGGGGATCTTTTACAAACTCTGAAAGCTGTAAGTAAACAATGAAAACCTCCAGATTTTTAGAAAAATGTTTGCTTACGTCCAATTTTTACAAAAAGGTGCAATTCAAAATTTACAAATATTTGTTACTTATTAACTCAATACAGGTCAAGCTTTTATATTTAATTATATTTTGTAAAATTTGCTGTGTTTATATCTGCTAATAATTTTAGAGTATTTTTAGCAAAATATATTGTTTGATAAACATTTGTGCAAATATTGCAGAGCCCTAATAAAACATATGTTTTTTTTTTTGGGGGGGGGGTCTTTAACACAACTCTGAAAGCTGTAAGTGAAAAATGAAAACCTATAGATTTCTATAGAAGTGTGGATATTTACATTTTGCGTATGTTTGATTTTCACCATTTTGCAAAAAGTGTGCAATTTAAATTTACAAATATTTGTTATTTTTGAATGAATTTTGTAAAATGTGCTGTGTTTTTATCTGCTAATAATGATTTTAGTGTATTTTTAGCAAAAATATTAGTTACATAGTTGGTGAGGTTGAAAAAAAGACACAGGTCCATCCAGTCCAACCTGTGTGTGTGCTTATATGCTAACAGTATATTGTATACCCCTATATGTTGTGGTCGTTAAGATACCCATCTAACCATTTATTTTTTATCGATGCTCCCCGCTGATACCACTGCTTGTGGAATAGAATTCCACATCCTTACCGCTCTCACAGTAAAGAGCCCTCTACCCAGTTTAAGGTTAAATCGCTTCTCTTCTAATTTTAGTGAATGGTAGCGTGTCTTTTAAATTCCCTTTCAATTAAATTTTTTTCCCTATGCTAGGGTGACCAGTACAGTATTTGTACATTGATATCATATCCCTTCTCAAGCATTTCCTCTCCAGAGAGAATAAGTTCAATGCTTGTAGTCTTTCCCCATAGCTGAGATCCTCCGGTCTCTTAATTAGGTTTGTTGCCCTCCTCTGAACTCTCTCCAGTTCCAGCACATCCCTCCTGAGGGCTGGTGCCCAGAACTGGACGGCATACTCCAGGTGCGGCTGGACCAGAGTCTTCTAGAGTTGTAGAATTATTGTTTTACTTCTGGAGTAAATTACCTTTTTAATGCATGCTAATATTCTGTTGACTTTGCTTGCAGCAGCTTGGAATTGCATGCCATTGCTGAGCCTGTCATCTACTAGGACCCCCAGATCCCTTTCCATCCTCGATTCCCCCAGAGCTTCTCCCCCTAGCGAGTAAATTGCATTCATATTTTTGGCACCCAAATGCATTACTTTACATTTTTCCACATTAAACCTCATTTGTCATGTAGTTATATTTCACAGTTGATGGTGGAGAAACTCTATAGGCTTTGTCTGAGTTGACTTCCTATACTTTTTAGGCTGAAGGTAAAGAGTCCCCACTGGTCATTATAACTTCATCTGTAAGGACAATAATGTTTAGGGGGTTGCATTATTTTTAGTACATTGTCACTTTGCCCTGCGTGGGCAAGGTGACACTGTCACTTTAAATAATGTGTCCAGATAGAATATGGTCTCATTGGCAGTAACACATACAAATGTGTTATCAATTACTTAGAGACCAAAACTCTTCAACCCAAAAGAACCCATTCATGAACAGGCACACATTTGCTAGGTGTATTAGCAGTTTAAAGTGGGTGCTAACCTAATAGCATCTGTGATATATCTTATAACTCCTGAACTCATGAAAACGGACTATTTATCAACATTCAAATAAAGAGGTAAACGGATTATACATGACTGACCCAAATATAACAGATTTTTGCTATGCATGCCTTATTTTTAGAACTGGTGAAGTTTAGTCAATATATCATTAACCCTAAAGTGATGAAAAAGCTAACCTCAGTCAGTGATGAAAGGGAGCAAGACAGGTACCTTGTTTAACAAGGCTTCTAGTTCCAGCACCCAGTTACCTTACATACAGTATGCACAGTACAACTGTGGACTGCACTGTAAAGGGACAGTGTAATGCAAGAGTGGGCTGTGATGTGATGGAGAACTGAAGACACTGTGGAACTGATTTAAAGTGGGAACTGTGATGTAAAGGGGGATTGTGATGTGAAGGGGGCTTAGGACCGACTCTGTGAATATCCCATCCACTATAAAAATTGGCTGCCACTAACCCAGTCCCTGGTGCCAAAAAGGTTGGGGATCGCTGTTTTAAAGTATATAAGAAACTCTGACACAGCTTCTATACTATATATTTTTGCCTTATGAGTTTATGTGAAATCTCCATTAATAGCTGTAAAATATTGTAATTAGGAATATATATCATTTAGCTTGTATCTATGAAGGCCGGAAGATAGTATCTTCACATATATCTGTCAGAAGACCAGACAAGACGGGGCCCAGGCTTTTGTGTACAAACAATGGGATTCAAACCTCATTGTTGTACACAAACTCACTTCAAAGGATCCCATGCTGAAGCAAGGCCAACCCGTAATTAATACTCAACTTCCTGGGAAAATTCAAGTCAATCTCTGGCTCACAAGGATTTGCATTAAAGGGTGCTGACTTAGGCAAAGTATGGGGAAGCTAACCAATCAGAAGTCACGCTATGCTGACCAATGAGGCATCAGACTGTATTGATATACACAGATTAGCTGGGAGACCAGCCATCAGGATGGAACCTTGGTAAGAAAGGGTAATTATGGGAAAGGTATGCCCTTTACTTGTAACTAAATATGTTTGTAGATTAATGTTTTAGGGAATATACTCTGTATTCCTTCATGTAATTCTTTTATTTTAACCTAATATTTTCTTCCTTGGTGTGGACTATAGATAGATGCTTGTGTATTAGATAGACTTTCAAATACTTACCAATAAATGTTGGTATTGTGTTAAAGTTTTCACTCTTGGTCAAAGAACTCTCATGATCTTCGAGATATTAAATCTTAAATATAAATATATATATATATATATATATATATATATATATATATATATATATATATATATATATATATATATATATATTTGTACTCAGAGTCAGTCTGTGGATAAGAATAGGAAAGCAAGAAAACAAGAAACAGAGAACATTGACCTGAAGTGTGCCGGGGTCATGTGGTCAGTATGCCTAAAAGGGGGCATACCCAAGTATGAAATAAAATGAAAAGAAAAGGGGAATGGGTGGGTGGGACACAAGAGCCTACGACCACAAGGGGAGGAGGCAAAGGATTGCAGGCTTTATGCAGCCTGACGACTCCTACAAAAACAGGCTGACCTGTGGTCAGCCTTACACTTGTACTCGGAGTAAATCTGTGGATGGAATAGGAAAGAAAACAAGAAACAGAGAACATTGACCTGAGGTGTGCCAGGATCACGTAGTCAGTATGCCTAAAAGAGGGCAAGAATAAACACAGTAGGATGACAGCTTAACAAAAGATTTATTACAAGTTAAATTACATTCAATCTGCCAAATTGACAAACGCTTGTGACATCTCAGCAAATGGCTTTGGGATATACCCCGAGAAACTCCTTAATAATATGGGCTGTGACCCCTTGGCTCGAATCCGCTCCTCTCCTGAATAAATGGCCAGATATGCCTTAGGATCCAGACCCAGATTGGCCAAAAAGGGTACGGCAATGAAGTATGAATTGAGCTGCAGAGAGGTGACCACTAGGAAAAGGCAACAGAGGACCATTCCTGGGTATACAAGACGTGGCACTGACGAGCTGGTCTAACACCAACACTGGGCACCACGCCTTGCCAGTCTCAAAGAACCTGATGTCCATGCTGCCTCACAATTGCTGCGTCTAGCAAGCATGCCGATGTAAACAGAAGTGGCCAGGTTTGCCTAACCAGTTGATTGGCCAAAAGTATGAGAGACCCTGGCCAGAAAGCGTAAACTCTCCTGGCCTCAAAACCATAAAAGGCCAGATATACCATTGCCTTGAGCACCAAGCTGGGTAACAACCCAAAAAGGAGACCTCGAGAGCATGTCAGACATATCACGGAAAAAATATGACCCGTGATGGGAAGTCTGCTGACGACAGCAGGAGGGCTACTCTTCCGGATCCCTTGAGGATGGCTTTATTGGGTGCGCAGAAAATAAAGAAAGGCTTACCGGGGTCTTCCAAAAACATGACATGCTGGGTCCCAGCCAGATACGTCCTGATGGTGCTGTGGGCCAATTCGAGTTGGGAGTGGCAAAAAGCAGAAAAACATAATAGACACTGGATGTTGTAACCGTCAAGACGAGGAAACCTCGACCGGAAAGCCTGAAACATTCCAAGCAGTCAAAAGCCTTCCTGGTATTTAAAAATAAAGATTTTAACAATCAAGGTTGCTGCATCTGCCCAAAGGGAACCTAATCCATCACTAATAGCTGGAACCGAG
The DNA here is from genome assembly GCF_042186555.1 of Aquarana catesbeiana. NCBI lineage: Eukaryota > Metazoa > Chordata > Amphibia > Anura > Ranidae > Aquarana > Aquarana catesbeiana. The sequence continues at coordinate 439,395,281 of NC_133327.1, read as the reverse complement.
AAGGCGTGACGCAGGCATCTGCGTCCGAGACCTGGGCATACCGGTACCGGCCTAGAAACCGAGGGGGTTCCGGAATCCACTAAAAGCCCCTGAGCCAGAAGAAGCAGCTGGAGCTGCAATAGGCTGACTTTCCAACAGTTCCACTCTATTGCGCAACACCTGGCAGGATGTAGCTAGAGAATTAAGGGTAATGTGGACTTGGGACAGGGAAGAAACCACCGACCGCAAGGAAACTTGCTCCGCACTCGCGTCCGCTGCACAAGGGAACAGCAACCTAAATAGCTGGGCTCCCAAGCCAAAGCCAGGAAAGCAATCCCACTGTGTTGTAAACCTGCCATCAAAGAGTTGAGGCTAGCTATGTGTGAACATGCTCCAACCGCCTAGCCGGAGAAGGAGGGATAGAAGCGAAGTCCCCCAATATCTGCTGCTTGAGACATGGCCTGCATAAACCGAAAAATAAACTTGTCATAACCAAGAATGTAACAACTTCGCCCAAGACTTACCTGCGACCTACCACCCCCACCCCGAAAAACACAATGTAAGAACGAGACCGACGCATGCCAGTCTAGTGCAATTACCAGGCCGAGTTACCTGAGGCGTAACAGGCAAATTCAAACAAACTCAGGCCTCAAAACCTGAAAAACATGTCAGGGTACTGAAGTAATTTCTAACATGTAATTTACGTAACAAAAATCGAGATGTGATGTATGTAACACGGATGAGGAGACTTGCCCCTGCACAAGCCAATTAACCACTTAAGGACTAGCCTCGTTTTGGATTTTAACAGGTTTTTTTGCTAGAAAATTACTTAGAACCCCCAAACATTATATATTTTTTTTCTAACACCCTAGAGAATAAAATGGCGGTCATTGCAATACTTTTTTTTACATCGTATTTGCGCAGCGGTCTTATAAGCGCACTTTTTTTTTAAAAAAAATTCACTTTTTTGAATAAAAAAATAAGACAACAGTAAAGTTAGCCCAATTTCTTTTTATCTTGTGAAATATAATGTTACGCCAAGTAAATTGATACCCAACATGTCACGCTTCAAAATTGCGCCCGCTCGTGGAATGGCGTCAAACTTTTACCCTTAAAAATCTCCATAGGCGACGTTTAAAAAATTCTACAGGTTGCATGTTTTGCGCTACAGAGGAGGTCTAGGGCTAGAATTATTGCTCCCGCTCTACCGGTCACGGCAATACCTCACATGTGTGGTTTGACCACCGTTTTCATATGCGGGCGCTACTCACGTATGCGTTCGCTTCTGCGCGCGAGCTTGTCAGGACAGGGCACTTTAAAAAAAAAAAAATTATTTTCTTATTAATTTTACTTTATTATATTTATTTTTGCACTGTTTTTTTTTTTTTTTTTAAATTTGGATCACTTTTATTCCTATTACAAGGAATGTAAACATCCCTTGTAATAGAAAAAAGCACGACAGGTCCTCTTAAATATGAGATCTGGGGTCAAAAAGTCCTCAGATCTCATATTTGGACTGAAATGCAAAAAAAAAAAAGTTGTTTGAAAAAATGACATAAAAAAATATGCCTTTAAGACATATGGGCGGAGCTGACATCATGACGTCGCTTCGTGACGTCATGGAGATGGGTGGCGGCCATCTTAGCCTCACTCGTGTCCATACCTCAGCAGTGAGAGGTCCCGATCTCCTCCGCCGCTACCGACGGCTCCGGCAAGTGGCGGAGGGCGTGGGAGAGCGGCACCTCTCCCGCCGCCGATAACGGTGATCTTGCAGCGAACCAGCCGCAGAGACCACCATTATCGTACACAGAACCAGCTCCTGTAAAGATGGATACCTCGGTTGTGGCAGCAGCTGCTGCCGTTACCGAAATATCCATCTTCAAAGTGCCGACGTATATGTACAGGAGCCGGTCGGTAAGTGGTTAAAAATGACCAACTCAATCCGTGCGAACCTGGAAAGGAGACCGGTAACTGCAGAGGAGACACCATGAAATAACCGTGAGGATGTGAACTCAAAATGGCGAAAACATATGCATGGTACCCAGCAAAATGATGAAAATGGCAACCACGAACTGAGTGAAAATGACACGTAACTGGGTGAGGAACATAAACTGCGAGAGAAACGTGAGCAGACTGAGAAAAGTAACCTGCGACAGGAATGTAAGCTGTGTGAAGGAACGTAACTGAACGAGAAACGAGAGTAGCATGAGCTGACGAAACGTGAGCAGCATGAGAACCGAAGATGTATGAGAAACGCAAACTGCATGAGAAACGCAGAGAGACAACGTGAGAAACACAGTAAAACATGAGAAACATGGGAAAAACGTGAGTAACATGGGAAAAACGTGAGTAACACGGGAAAACGTGAGTAATCATAGGAAAACGTGAGTAATCATAGGAAAACGTGAGTAATCATGGGAAGACGTGAGTAATCATGGGAAGACGTGAGTAACATGGAAAGACGTGAATAACATGGAAAGACATGAATGACATGGAAAGACATGAATGACATGGAAAACGTGGGTAACATGGGAAAACGTGAGTAACATGGGAAAACGTGAGTAAAATGGGAAAATGTAAGTTGACATGAGAAACGTAAGTTGCGTGAGAAACGAAAATAGCATAACAAATGTAAATTGCATGAGGAACGCAAATTGCATGAGAAACTTAAAATTGTGTGACAAAAGTAAATTGCATGAGAAACGTAAATTGTATGAGCAACGTAAATTGTATGAGCAACGTAAATTGCATGAGAAGCGTAAATTGCATGAGAAGCGTAAATTGCATGAGAAGCGTAAATTGCATGAGAAATGTAAATTGCGCGAGAAAGGTAAATTGCGCGAGAAAGGTAAATTGCGCGAGAAACTTAAATTGCGCGAGAAACTTAAATTGCGCGAGAAACGTAAATTGCATGAGAAACATAAATTGCATGAGAAACATAAAATGCATGAGAAATGTAAATTGCAAGAGGAACTTAAATTGCATGAGAAACATAAATTGTATGAGAAATGTAAATTGAATGAGAAATGTAACTTGCATGAGAAACGTAAAATGCACGAGAAACGTAAATTGTATGAGCAATGTAAATTGCAGGAGAAACATAAATTGCATGAGAAAACGTGAGTTGTACGAGAAACGTAAAATTGCGTGAGAAATGTAAAATTGCGTGAGAAACATAAATTGCATGAGAAGCGTAAATTGCATGAGAAGCGTAAATTGCATGAGAAATGTAAATTGCATGAGAAAGGTAAATTGCATGAGAAAGGTAAATTGCGCGAGAAAGGTAAATTGCGCGAGAAAGGTAAATTGCGCGAGAAACGTAAATTGCATGAGAAAAGAAATTGCACGAGAAACATAAAATGCATGAGAAATGTAAATTGCACGAGGAACTTAAATTGCATGAGGAACTTAAATTGCATGAGAAACATAAATTGTATGAGAAATGTAAATTGAATGAGAAATGTAACTTGCATGAGAAACGTAAAATGCACGAGAAACGTAAATTGTATGAGCAACGTAAATTGCAGGAGAAACGTAAATTGCATGAGAAAACGTGAGTTGTACGAGAAACGTAAAATTGCGTGAGAAATGTAAAATTGCGTGAGAAACACAAATTGCATGAGAAACGTAAATTGCATGAAAAACGTAAATTGCATGAGAAACATAAAATGCCTGAGAAACATAAAATGCCTGAGAAACGTAAATTGCATGAGAAACGTAAATTGCATAAGGAACGTAAATTGCATAAGGAATGTAAATTGCACGAGAAACGTAAATTGCACGAGAAACGTAAATTGCACGAGAAACGTAACTTGCATGAGAAACATAAAAAGCATGAGAAGCGTAAATTTTATGAGCAACGTAAATTGCTAGAGAAATGTAAATTGCATGGGAAACGTGAGTTGTACGAGATACGTAAGCTGCATAAAAACAGATGAGGAAACTTGCCATTGAACAAGCCAATTAAAACGATCACCTCAATCTGTTAAACCCATAGACGTGATGGGTAGCCTGCAGTGGAAGAACGTAGACAGCCCTGCATGAGTGAAAACGACCAGAGAACATAAACCGACAACCAGACATTGAAATAACAACACCCTTTGGTACCTGACAAGTATGAGGAAGTGGGTGCAGAAATGACAAGACCAAAAGCGCATGAGCGTGAACCTAATGACAACACCACCCTAGTGTATGCAGTAAGCGAGCCCGAGCAACCTGCAGTGCCAAAACAGGTAATTAAAAACGAACACTCAGGGCTAAGGTACCCACAGACCGTGGTGGGTAGTAGTACAGGTGTAAAGGTGAACTTGCATTTATGACGTATGGTATACGGGCGAGAAGATTGTGGGACGACAATCAATTAAAACGGAAATGCAGTGAACGAAAGGCTATGACCTGAAAAAGGCTTACGACAAAAAAATGCTATGACATGAAAAGCTAAGACATGAAATGCCACGACATGAAATGCCATGAAATGCTACACAGGAAAGTCTGATGCCCCGTACACACGGTCGGACTTTGTTCGGACATTCCGACAACAAAATCCTAGGATTTTTTCTGACGGATGTTGGCTCAAACTTGTCTTGCATACACACGGTCACACAAAGTTGTCGGAAAATCCGATCGTTCTGAACACGGTGACGTAAAACACGTACGTCGGGAATATAAACGGGGCAGTGGCCAATAGCTTTCATCTCTTTATTTATTCTGAGCATGCGTGGCACTTTGTCCGTCGGATTTGTGTACACACGAACGGAATTTCCGACAACGGATTTTGTGGTCGGAAAATTTTATATCTTGCTCTCAAACTTTGTGTGTCGGAAATTCCGATGGAAAATGTGTGATGGAGCCTACACACGGTGGGAATTTCCGACAACAAGGTCCTATCACACATTTTTCGTCGGAAAATCCGACCGTGTGTACGGGGCATAAGAACGAAATGCTACGAATGAAAACCTATGATCGAAATGCTACGAATGTAACTGGGGGAGTGACTACTGATTGAAACGAGAGGCCGGAATTCATCGCCAAGGCTCCACAATTCCCTGCCTATCTGCTGGGGAAAGACGTGAAACAGAGTAACAGCAGCATAACCGAACTGTCCTACTCCAGGTGTTCTACATACATGTAGAGGGCTGCCTGAACCCCCGAGTCGCCCCCTGTCGCTAACATCTCAAACCAGCCCCAATCAGCATCAGCCACACTCCCCCCCATCAGTACTGTGTACCAAAATGCGTTCCAGCCATGTACTGGCAAGTACTGATATCCACTAAAACCGCAGGAGTCTGGTGAGAATGGTGGGAAGACAAACTTCCCTCTTACCAGCGCCCGCAGCGCATGAGACCCTCCGAGAAGACCGCCATAGCCCCTGGTAAGTCAGGCCAGAAACGAGGCGGGGGAACAAGGCATCCATTCATCTTCCTCGTAGCACCCGCAACCCGGAAGTGACCTAAGAGACATGCTGGAAATGACATCACATGAGAGCCTACGACCACAAGGGGAGGAGGCAAAGGAGGGCAAGCTTTATGGCAGCCTGACTCCTCCTACAAAAACAGCCTGCGGTCAGCCTTACACGTATATATTGTCAGGATCCGAGGAGTTAACAAGCTGGCTCAGACAGTTCAGTCAACTTAAAAGGCTTTATTCAGCAAAAAGCAACAGAAAATTGACAAGCTTTGACTTTATAGGCAGTTCAAACAACACACAAACTCTTCTTAGCAACATAAGACAATAATGTTCAGCATCCCAGCCACAGCATATAACATAGCAAAGTCCCAGTTCGGGCAAGCTCACCCAGCAGGATCAAGTCATAGGTAACAGGGGTCCTTCCAGCTTTAAGCTCCTCTCAGCTTTGATAGCTCAAAAGCCATCTCTCTCCAAACACACTTCTCTCTGACATTTTCAACTCAGCTGGCAATAAGCAGGTTTGAAGGGTAAGTACCTGCCCTCTTCAATGAACCCCTTCTAAACCCTGCCCCAGGCTGACTCACCACATACACACACACACCCACCCCCCTCTGTTTCAGGCCCGGGGCTGGACAATTTATACCACAATGGCCAAAGGCCTGGGAAAGGGCATCTTTTTTTTTTTTCCCAAATGCACGGGCCCAGGTCTATGTGCCCCCTTCCTACTCTGAATCCACATCATTTCTAGATCGGATTGCTGCTGTAAACCTATCATAGTCATTTTTATCAGTTTCCATTAGGCGGTACACTTTCTGGTACTCCTCTGTGAGGAGCGGTTGCACCAATTCAGCCCAGCGGCTTCTGGGCCACCTTTTAAACGATGCCATGTTTTAGAATCCAGCCAGGCAGTCCTCAATGTGGTCGTCTGGTAGCATCAGCTGTAAAAAGTCACCAGCACAGTTTCTACCTTCGTTACTACTGAGAGCAGCGCCAACCTTTTCTACTATCTCAGAGGGTTCCTGTCCCTCTGTGAGACACCTGCTCTCCACAGTAGGCTCAACCACTAGCACTTGATCCCCAGGTTTAGACTCTCTGACCCTGGCAGACTGGTTGGCAACCCCCCTCTGGGTCCTCGTTAATGGTTTATGCCCAACTTTAAGCACTTTGCGATTTTTGGCTACCCTGTAGCATAGAATATGATGCACAGCAACTCAGGGAGAGCGCATATCTTCCGCAGGAAAAAAAGCTGCGCTATATATAAGTGATCAAAAAATGTGACCTAAAGAGTATTCATCTAGCATGGACAACTCTCTGTGTCACACTAACAGTTATATACAATCTCAAATGAAATGTGCTAAATTGTAACAAAAAACATTGAATATATAAAATATTGAATATATAATAAAAAAAAAAAAAAAAGATTATTGTATACCTATAAAGTATATGTAGTAGAGTCCCGTCCAATGGGCTATTGGATAAAAATCCCACTGTATGTGCAGATCATAGTAGTTTTCCAGGTGGTGATATCTTAGCCCTCCAAACGTTAGTGACATAACACCATGGGAGATGTGATAAAGTGCGACAGGAAAGTTACTCCACCCATGATATCAATGCCGCTTACCAGCTTTTTTGATCTCTTGTTTAAGGAGATCGTTAGTGCCTGTGGCTCTTATCCCCGGCCAAGGGTCTTTAAAACTTGAAAGGCTGGATGTCATCGGACTCTTTATAGGGATATCCTCTGTGCAGTAGATACACGCTCATTCCCCATAAAAGAATAAGAAGGTCTCCATAGCGTAATTCGTTTAAAATTGCGTTTATTAAAAGATAAAATATTGCACTTACAATTTTGTTGTGTATAAGAAGCGTTTAAAAGACACAAGCCGGCCGGCTCTCGTTAACTGCCCGTTGCTTCCGGGTTCAGCGTAGTATGTGGTGACGTCAGCACGCCGCTCCTCCCTACGCCGCTTTGTCAAAGATGACGTCTTCCAGGGCCACTGCATCCCAGCCACAGCATATAACATAGCAAAGTCCCAGTTCAGGCAAGCTAACCCAGTGGGATCAAGTCATAGGTAACAGGGGTCCTTCCAGCTTCAAGCTCCTCTCAGCTTTGATAGCTCAACAGCCATCTCTCTCCAAACACACTTCTCCTCTCTGACTTTTTCAACTTAGCTGGCAATAAGCAGGTCTGAAGGGGAAGGTACCTGCCCTCTTTAACCCCTCTTAAACCCTGTCCCAGGCTGACTCTCCAGAATATTATATATATATATATATATATATATATATATATATATATATATGTGAACAGTAATGTGCTAGTGTAAACATGAGTATAGTGTATAGTGTATGGGTGCATGCAAAAAAAGTAAGAACTCTGACTCACATGTAAATTCCTTATCTTAGAGTACAGTACAGGAAACAGGAAAGGTATTCCAAAAACCCCAGGTTGTTTGCCGCTACCTTCAGGCGATTGGACACTAAAGCTTACCTATATAACCACCCCTACTCCATGAGGCTCAAGTTCATTTTTTAGCAAGCAATAAGGAGTGATCAAGACACATATGGGAAGCCCTACTCCAAGATGGGTAAATTATAGAGGAGTCAGAAATCCTATTTTGATTGTACAGGACACAGGACTGGTATTCATAGACATGGGAGGTACCCGAACAACAAATCTGAGAGGTTGGGAACAACAAACAGAACGGCCAACATGCCCACAAAAAAACATATGGTTTAAAAAACCTGAACAAAGCATTCAGATATAAGCTTGAAGCACTTTGCTGCTGAATCTCGCATCAGCTGAAGTCTGAACGTCAACCTGGTAGAACAGAGGACTATGTGGTTGGCTTGCAAATCTGGGATACAGATGCTTGATGCTAAAAAAGCACAGGAGACAACAACCGTTTTGGTTGAATGAGCTCTAATGGGAAAGAGAGGAACCTTTTCCCTTAGGGACAAAGACCCTGGAAATTAGTTGTCTGATCCACCTGGCAATGGTGGAGCGGGAAGCAGGGTGTCCTGTACTTGGACCTCCAGGTAGAATAAAAAGAGACTTGGGCTGTGGCTGCCAAGTAGACTAACAGCCCTAACCAAATCCAAACAATGTAAGGCAGTTTGCTTGTCATATTTTGGAGCATGACAGACGGAAAGGAGAATCATATCCTCAATGAGGTGGAAAGAAGAGACCACCTTAGTAAAAAAGGAAGGTTTTGGAACAACATTGTCCTTGTGCAAAAGAAGAAAAGGCTCATTACAAGAGATAGCTTCTAACTCAGAAACATGCCAAACAGACGTGATGGCAACCAAGAAGGCAACCTTAAAGGTGAGGTCTTCTAACAGAATGTCTCTAATCAGTTCAAAGGGGGTCTCTGATGAGCGGACAGCACTAGGTTGAGATCCAAAGTGGGAGTTAGATTTCCTTGATTTGAGTGGCAATGACTGAGTCTGTCTTAAAAGAGGCCAGAGCTTGTCTACTAGAAGTCTGAGTAGGTCTGTGTACCACATTCTTCTGGGCCAAATTGGTGCAATGAGAATCACTGGAACCCTTTCCTCCTCTATTTTGTCCAGCAGTTGAGGGAGGATCTTCATCAGAAGGAATTCATAAGCCAGTTGGAGTCCAAAGGATCTCCAGAACATCTAACGTGAAGACTAGAGGATGTCTACCTTTGGTCACAAATTTGCTCAGCTTGTTGTTGAACCTGGATGTCCACATCTGGTTGGTTCTTGGGTCTAGGCGTAAACAACTTAGAAAATCGGTCTAGCCATCGTCCACTTCCAGAATGTGGACGACTGGGACAGTTAGAATGTAAGTTTCTGCCCATGAAAGCATTAGACTTCTTTCTTTCAGGAATGCTAAATTTCTGGTGCCCCTTGATGGTTTATGTAGGAAACTGCTGTGGCATTGTATAACAGGGGGGCCTTGTAGAAGAGAGGTTCAATGTTAAAGAGACAACCTGATTGTTCACAGTTCCAGAATGTTGATAGGTAGTTTTGATTCCTGTGGTGACCATGTCCACTGAACAGTCAGGGTGTTGTAAACCACTCCTCAGCCTGTAATGGGGCGTACACACGGTCGGACTTTTCCTCTACAAAAGTCCGACGGACGCCGACGGACTAAAGCTGGCTGGTAATCCGATCGTGTGTGGGCTTCTCCAGACTTTCAGCAGACTTTTTCAGCCTCAAATCCGACGGACTTTAGATTTGAAACATGCTTCAAATCTTTACGTCGTAACTACGACGGACCCCGAAATCCGCTCGTCTGTGTGCTAGTCCAACGGACAAAGAAACCACGCTAGGGCAGCTATTGGCTACTGGCTATGAACTTCCTTATTTTAGTCCGGTGTACGTTATCACGTACGAATCCATCGGACTTTTGTGTGGTCGTGTGTAGGCAAGTCCGTTCGTTAGAAAGTCTGCTGCAAGTCCGCCGAAAGTCCGCCGGAAGTCTGTCGGACAGGCTGTCGGACTTTTGTAGACGAAAAGTCCGACCGTGTGTACGCCCCATAAGACTCTCATCTGTCATTACAGCAAGTGCAACTGAGTCAGCAAAGCAAAGGTGACACATGGGTCAACTGCAGAGCAGAAGGGATTAATGGTCTAACTAGATCATCTCAGACTGGTGTACAAACAAATAGGAACTGGAAAACAACTGATTTTGACTAGGCCACTGTAGACTGCCCCACCAATAGTGAGCAAGGGCCACAAGTGGGAGGAGAGGAAGGCCCTCTGTGGCTGGTATATATATGTGATCTGCCTCCCGCGGGCGGGGGGTCCGATCGGACCCCCCCCGGTGCCCGAGGCGGTTGGCTTGTGACTGGGAGCGATGAGAGGTGAGGGGGAGACCATCCGTTCGTGGCCCCCCCCTCGGGATCACTCCCAGCCAATGAGAATCTTCCTTTGCTGCTGTATGCTAAACAGCAGCAAAGGAAATTATATCATCTCTCCTCGGCTCGGTATTTTCCGTTCCGGCGCGGAGGAGAGAAGACATCACTGTGAGTGTAAAACACACACTCAGTAGAACATGCCAGGCACACATTACTCCCCCGATCCCCCCCCCCCCCCCGTCACACTGACACCAAGCAGTTTTTTTTTTTTTTTTTATTACTGCATGGTGTCAGTTTGTGACAGTTACTGTGGTAGGGCAGTTAGGGTTAGCCCCCTTTAGGTCTAGGGTATCCCCCTAATAAAGTTTTAACCCCTTGATCACCCCCCCGTTGCCAGTGTCACTAAGCGATCATTTTTCTGATCGCTGTATTAGTGTCGCTGGTGACGCTAGTTAGGGAGGTAAATATTTAGGTTCGCCGTCAGCGTTTTATAGCGTCAGGGACCCGCATATACTATCTAATAAATGTTTTAACCCCTTGATTGCCCCCTAGTTAACCCTTTCACCACTGATCACCGTATAACTGTTACGGGTGACGCTGGTTAGTTAGTTTATTTTTTATAGTGTAAGGGCACCCGCCGTTTATTACTGAATAGAGGTTTAGCCCCCTGATCGCCCGGCGGTGATATGCGTCGCCCCAGGCAGCATCAGATTAGCGCCAGTAGCGCTAACACCCACGCACGCAGCATACGCCTCCCTTAGTGGTATAGTATCTGATCGGATCAATATCTGATCCGATCAGATCTATACTAGCGTCCCCAGCAGTTTAGGGTTCCAAAAACGCAGTGTTAGCGGGATCAGCCCAGATACCTGCTAGCACCTGCGTTTTGCCCCTCCGCCCAGCCCAGCCCACCCAAGTGCAGTATCGATCGATCACTGTCACTTACAAAACACTAAACGCATAACTGCAGCGTTCGCAGAGTCAGGCCTGATCCCTGCGATCGCTAACAGTTTTTTTGGTAGCGTTTTGGTGAACTGGCAAACACTAGCCCCAAACAGCGTCAGCTTAGCGCCAGTACCGCTAAAACCCACGCACGCACTGTACACCCCCCTTAGTGGTATAGTATCTGAACGGATCAATATCTGATCCGATCAGATCTATACTAGCATCCCCAGCAGTTTAGGGTTCCCAAAAATGCAGCGTTAGCGGGATCAGCCCAGATACCTGCTAGCACCTGCGTTTTGCCCCTCCGCCTGGCCCAGCTCAGCCCACCCAAGTGCAGTATCGATCGATCACTGTCACTTACAAAACACTAAACACATAACTGCAGCGTTCGCAGAGTCAGGCCTGATCCCTGCGATCGCTAACAGTTTTTTTGGTAGCGTTTTGGTGAACTGGCAAGCACCAGCGGCCTAGTACACCCCGGTCGTAGTCAAACCAGCACTGCAGTAACACTTGGTGACGTGGCGCGTCCCATAAGTGCAGTTCAAGCTGGTGAGGTGGCAAGCACAAGTAGTGTCCCGCTGCCACCAAGAAGAAGACAAACAGACCCGTCGTGCCCATAATGCCCTTCCTGCTGCATTCGCATGTGCATGTTTTATTGTTATTATGTTTTATCATGTTTGCTTTTCAGGTATGCAATTTTTTATACTTTACCGTTTACTGTGCTTTATTGTTAACCATTTTTTTGTCTTCAGGTACGCCATTCACGACTGAGTGGTTATACCAGAATGATGCCTGCAGGTTTAGGTATCATCTTGGTATCATTCTTTTCAGCCAGCGGTCGGCTTTCATGTAAAAGCAACCCTAGCGGCTAATTAGCCTCTAGACTACTTTTACAAGCAGTGGGAGGGAATGCCCCCCCTCCCCCACCGTCTTCCGTGTTTTTCTCTGGCTTTCCTGTCTCAACAGTGAACCTGAGAATGCAGCCGGTGATTCAGCCAGCTGACCTTAGAGCTGATCAGAGACCAGAGTGGCTCCAAACATCTCTATGGCCTAAGAAACCAGAAGCTACGAGCATTTTATGACTTAGATTTCGCCGGATGTGAACAGCACCATTGGGAAATTGGGGAAGCATTTTATCACACCAATCTTGGTGTGGTCAGATGCTTTGAGGGCAGAGGAGAAATCTAAGGTCTAATAGACCCCAATTTTTTCAAAAAAGAGTACCTGTCACTACCTATTGCTATCATAGGGGATATTTACATTCCCTGAGATAACAATAAAAATGATTTAAAAAAAAAAAAAATGAAAGGAACAGTTTAAAAATAAGATAAAAAAGCAAAAAAATAATAAAGAAAAAAAAAAAAAAAAGCACCCCTGTCCCCCCCTGCTCTCGCGCTAAGGCGAACGCAAGCGTCGGTCTGGTGTCAAATGTAAACAGCAATTGCACCATGCATGTGAGGTATCACCGCGAAGGTCAGATCGAGGGCAGTAATTTTAGCAGTAGACCTCCTCTGTAAATCTAAAGTGGTAACCTGTAAAGGCTTTTAAAAATGTATTTATTTTGTTGCCACTGCACATTTGTGCGCAATTTTAAAGCATGTCATGTTTGGTATCCATGTACTCGGCCTAAGATCATCTTTTTTATTTTATCAAACATTTGGGCAATATAGTGTGTTTTAGTGCATTAAAATTTTAAAAAGTGTGTTTTTTCCCCAAAAAATGCGTTTGAAAAATCGCTGCGCAAATACTGTGTGAAAAAAAACCCGAAACACCCACCATTTTAATCTGTAGGGCATTTGCTTTAAAAAAATATATAATGTTTGGGGGTTCAAAGTAATTTTCTTGCAAAAAAAAATAATTTTTTCATGTAAACAAAAAGTGTCAGAAAGGGCTTTGTCTTCAAGTGGTTAGAAGAGTGGGTGATGTGTGACATAAGCTTCTAAATGTTGTGCATAAAATGCCAGGACAGTTCAAAACCCCCCCAAATGACCCCATTTTGGAAAGTAGACACCCCAAGCTATTTGCTGAGAGGCATGTCGAGTCCATGGAATATTTTATATTGTGACACAAGTTGCGGGAAAGAGACAAATTTTTTTTTTTTTTTTTGCACAAAGTTGTCGCTAAATGATATATTGCTCAAACATGCCATGGGAATATGTGAAATTACACCCCAAAATACATTTTGTTGCTTCTCCTGAGTATGAGGATACCACATGTGTGAGACTTTTTTGGAGCCTAGCCTCGTATGGGACCCCGAAAACCAAGCACCGCCTTCAGGCTTTCTAAGGGTGTAAATTTTTGATTTCACTCTTCACTGCCTATCACAGTTTCGGAGGCCACGGAATGCCCAGGTGACACAACCCCCCCCAAATGACCCCATTTTGGAAAGTAGACACTCCAAGCTATTTGCTGAGAGGTATAGTGAGTATTTTGCAGACCTCACTTTTTGTCACAAAGTTTTAAAAATTGAAAAAAGAAAAAACATTTTTTTTTTCTTGTCCTTCATTTTCAAAAACAAATGAGAGCTGCAAAATACTCACCATGCCTCTCAGCAAATAGCTTGGGGTGTCTACCTTCCAAAATGGGGTCATTTGGGGGGGGGGGGGGTTGTGCCATCTGGGCATTCCATGGCCTCCGAAACTGTGATAGGCAGTGAAGAGTGAAATCAAAAATTTACACCCTTAGAAATCCTGAAGGCGGTGATTGGTTTTCGGGGCCCCGTACGTGGCTAGGCTCCTAAAAAGTCCCACACATGTGGTATCCCCATACTCAGGAGAAGCAGCTAAATGTATTTTGGGGTGCAATTCCATATATGCCCATGGCCTGTGTGAGCAATATATCATTTAGTGACAACTTTGTGCAAAAAAAAAAAAAAAAAAAAAAATTGTCACTTTCCCGCATTTTGTGTCAAAATATAAAATATTCCATGGACTCAACATGCCTCAAAGCAAATAGCTTGGGGTGTCTACTTTCCAAAATGGGGTAATTTGGGGGGGGGGGGGTTATGCCATCTGGGCATTTTATGGCCTTCAAAACTGTGATAGGTAGTGAGGAGTAAAATCAAAAATTTACGCCCTTAGAAATGAGCTGATCAGGCAGTGATTGGTTTTCGGGGCTCCGTACGCGGCTAGGCTCCCAAAAAGTCCCACACATGTGGTATCCCCGTACTCAGGAGAAGCAGCTGAATATATTTTGGGGTGCAATTCCACATATGCCCATGGCCTGTGTGAGCAATATATCATTTAGTGACAACTTTTTGTAATTTTTTTTTTTTTTGTCATTATTCAATCACTTGGGACAAAAAAAATTAATATTCAATGGGCTCAACATGCCTCTCAGCAATTTCCTTGGGGTGTCTACTTTCCAAAACGGGGTCATTTGTGGGGGTTTTGTACTGCCCTGCCATTTTAGCACCTCAAGAAATGACATAGGCAGTCATAAATTAAAGGCTGTGTAAATTCCAGAAAATGTACCCTAGTTTGTAGGCGCTATAACTTTTGCGCAAACCAATAAATATACACTTATTGACATTTTTTTTACCAAAGACATGTGGCCGAATACATTTTGGCCTAAATGTATGACTAAAATTGAGTTTATTGGATTTTTTTTATAACAAAAAGTAGAAAATATCTTTTTTTTCAAAATTTTCGGTCTTTTTCCTTTTATAGCGCAAAAAATAAAAATGGCAGAGGTGATCAAATACCATCAAAAGAAAGCTCTATTTGTGGGAAGAAAAGGACGCAAATTTCGTTTGGGTACAGCATTGCATGACCGCGCAATTAGCAGTTAAAGCGACGCAGTGCCAAATTGTAAAAAGTGCTCTGGTCATTAAGGGGGTAAATCCTTCCGGGGCTGAAGTGGTTAAGGTCTCATAGAAAAGTAATTCCTCTTGGTGGGGAAAAAAGCTGATGATGTTCCCTCAAGCACCAATATTCTCCAAACCAGTAAAATGAATGCGCTTACCGGACAAGATGGACCCCTTAATTATAGGAGGTCATATGAGCCAGGGTTCCTAAGGAACTGGTTAAAGCCTGGATCTCATGAAGGACACCGATCATCATATCCCCCAGTAAACACACAGGAACTGGATCTGGTCACTGAAATCGCTCTCTAGGGTTCCAATTAAGCACCTTCCAATGCGATATGTCATGAGGTATTCCCAAGCAGAGATAAATCCAAAAAAAAGAAAAGGTAGGTCTTCTAAATGTATACCGTATGGCAATTTATTCAAAAAAGTAACAAGAAGTCATGTCTGTAAAAAGCGCTAGACAGCGCAACACAATGAATAAAAGCTTGACAGATAAAACCAAACTGTTCACATCCGAACAGCTGTGAGAAAGCTGCAGGTGACGTCAAAAGCAAAGCTCCGCCCCCGTACGCGGCGTTACGTCCACACGGACTTCGTCAGCGAGGGTGGATCTTGATAGTCACCCTGGAAGCTCATATACCCGCCGACTGTCAGCAGGGAGTGTCTGGTTATCGGAACAGGAAACCGCATTTGCCATTTGTAAAAAAATACTACATGGAGACACCAACCCTGGACATGGCTAATACTGATTACTATACAATTGATACTCAATAATAACTTTGTATGCATAAAGCGGCAAGACTTCACTGTGGTCTCATAAAACCAAATACAGCAAGTATGTAGCAGCCTTGTTTCTAAGCGGTAGAAATTCAATTTAGAAAACATAAACATTTATTAAAAACAAACATATGCATATGTAAGAAATAAACACCCGCAGCCTTCTCTCACATAAAATATATCATATAATAGACTATATATAAAATGTATAAAAGTTATACATAAAATTACACAAAATGAAAACAACAAAAAAGAAAAGAGACACTAAGCATGACAAATCCCACCACGGGTATGGTGATTTACTTGTCAGAGATAAAGCAGTTGAGATCAAACTCAACGTTTAACCCTCTTGGGACAGCCACTCAGGTCTCATGTATCCATTAGGATTCTCTCCGGCTGAGCTGCCTAATAAAATTGCCACCCCTCCAGTGTTTTGTCACTTTCTCAATACCCCAAAATTGCAATTTTTTGGGGTCTCTATTGTGGCATATCCTAAAATGTTTGGATACATAGTGTCTTGAGGCCTCTTTTGATGTTGTTCACATGTTCTGCTATGCGGACTCCCATGGGTCTGGAGGTTCTACCCACATACTGGAGTCCGCATTCACACTGTAGCATATACACTACCCCTACAGTGTCGCAGGTAATTAAATTTTTGATTTAGTAAGTCTTATCAGTGGCAGTAGCTAGAAACTCTTTCTTCCTTTTAACATTAAATTTGCATTGCTTGCATGCTGGACATTTTCCACAAGCATAAAAACCAGACATGAAGTTAAAAATTTGGTTTTCCTTAATCACAGGAGGGTCCACAACCCCAGGGGCTATAATATCCCTTAGGGTGGGGGGTCTCCTGTAGATGAATCTTGGGCGAGCTGGAAGAGTTGGACCTAGGATATTATCCTTTTTTAAGATGTCCCAAGGTTTTAGAATGATTTTTTCTACCTTTTTATGTTGGATGTTATAATCCAAGATGATCCTATATTGAAACTCATCCTGGTTGGCACTCTTGTTCTTGTTAGAATCTGCTACCAAAATCGATCGGTCCATTGTGCCCACTTTCGCCAGTTCCTCTGATATACGTGCCTCAGAATAACCTTTTTGCACGAACTTCTCCGCCATGACATTGGCTTGTGAAAGAAAATCACTGTCGAGAAAGCAATTGCGCCGAAGGCGAATAAATTGCCCTCTAGGTATGTTAAGCAACCATGAATTATGGTGACAACTGTCTAGGGGAATGTAACCATTCCGGTCTGTTGGTTTACAATAATTCCTGGTTCTATAAGCACCGTCATGTTTAAAATTTTCTAAATCGAGGAAAGCTATGCTAGAGGCATCAGCATTCCAAGAAAGATGAATGTTCTTAGTATTGCCATTGAGCCTGGACATAAATAGCTGGAGGCTGATCAAATCTCCCTCCCATATCATGAATAGGTCATCAATATATCTTTGGTAGCAGACCAGCTGTGCCAGTCTGCTACCAAAGACAAACTCCTCCTCCCAGTGTGCCATGAAAATGTTCGCGACACTCGGCGCGAACCGAGGGCCCATGGCAACACCGAGTGTTTGTAAGAAGAATTTTCCGCCGTACCAGAAATAGTTTCTAGCAAGGCAAAATTCTAGTGATTTCAATATAAAGGACTTCAGCTGGGAAGGAAGATCGGATTTGTCTAAGGCCCATTGTACAGAGTGGGCAGCGTCAATGTCCAATAATCGTATACAATGAGCCGACATCGGCTGTCACTAATAGGCTATTGTCCTTAAGAGGTAAATTCTCAACTATTTGAATAATGTGTTTTGTATCTTTTAAAAAAGCCTTGGTGGTGGATACTAGAGGTTTCAAAAATAGTCTATATACTGACTCAGACGTGCAGAGACCGAGTCAATGCCGTTAACGATGGGTCTTCCTGGGGGTCTTTATGGATCTTGGGTAAAACATATATAATCGGTCTCCTACAGGCACTAGGGATCAGATAGGAAGCTTCCTTTTTATTCAGTACACCACCTGTTTTACCTGAAGTAATTAGAACTTCTAACTCTTCTCTAAACTGAGTAACAGGATCCCTACTAAGTGCCTGATATGTCTTCCTATCAGACAATAACCTATCCACTTCCCCTAAATAATATGATTTACTCATATTTACTAATCCTCCCCCTTTATCGGCGGGCCGGATAACCACATCCTTTTTCTTTTCTAATGTGCTGATTCCTTTTTTTTAAAGTAGGAGGGATCCCCTACTCTTCTTACTTTCATATCCTCTAGATCACTAACGACCATATTTTTAAAGACCTCTACATGTCTATGGTCATTTTTTGGGGGGTTAAACACAGACTTATTAGCCAAATTGGAATGTATACCCAAAGTGGCTGTAGAAGCCAACCTTTCCCCCGGTTTGAAGAGAAAGTATCTTTTGATATTCAGAGTCCTTACAAACTTTTGTAAACTAATGTATGTTTTAAACTTACTAAGATTACATGCTGGGGCAAATTTAAGGCCTTTATCCAAGACTCTCAATTCGTCTTCCGAAAGGTCTATGCCACTGATATTAAAAATGCCCATACCTAATGGGACTTTTGTCTTTTTTGTTTTACGTCCTGCTCTTCTCCCTCTCTTTGTCTTCGTTTTCCCCCTTGTCTGTTTCCTGTCGGAGTGTGATCCCCTGGATCTGGCCATTGGGGCTGGGGGTTCCCTAAAAAATGATTTTGATAATATGTGTCATTCTGAGACAAAGGGGCAAATCTGTTGTATAAAGAAATAGGGGTCCTTTCCTGATGGTAATCATATTCACTGCACTGTGGATTTTGATCAAAGTTTGAGTAATGACTTCTATTTCCAAAGTTATTTGAACCCCGGCCTCTAGGAGGGCGTGGAGGTCTCCAGTTATCCCCTCTATATCCCTGATCATGGGGAGGTAGTTGTTGATGGTAATATGCCCTATCATTACCCCTCCTGGAAGAATTTCCTCTTCCCCGGTTCTTACTAGTAGATCTCTTGGGAACGGCTCCCTGAGAAGAACACCCATAAGAATGAGGAGGTTGAGAGTGGAGTCTGAGGGTACCCAATGGTACTACATTTGGGGTCGGTTGGGTGGACACAACAGGGGCAGATACTGCAGTTGGCAGTTTGGATTGCCATTTAAAAATATCTCCACTGGAAAAATCCCTGATGAACTTATTTCTTTTTTTCTCTTGTGTGTCCTTATCCCACTTAACCATTTTATTTTTTAATTCTCCTGATAATCTGGAGAAATCAGAGGAATTCTGTACCGGTTCCAATGAACTCTTTAATTCTGTGATTTGTTGATTTAATAATAACATTTTTTTCCTCTTTCTGGTAAGGAGAAATGCAATGAGTTCCTGGCCTTTACTATTAAAAAACTGGTGCCACTCTAATATAGATTCCTCATCAATGAGGTCGTCATTCGGGGGAAGATCCCACCTAAGTCTCCTTGGCACCAGTTTATTTTTAATATATTGTTCAAATGACACAATATCCCACCATTCTTTGATCTTTTTTCAAAAAGATATCCAAGCTTTCTGAAGCTAGTAGTGAGGTCATCTGGGGTGTTAACAGAGGGGGTATTAGAAAAGATTTCATTCAATTTAAAGCGGTGTTCCGGCCGAAATTATACTTTTTAAATAAAAATACCCCTATAATACACAAGCTTAATGTATTCTAGTAAAGTTAGTCTGTAAACTAAGGTCTGTTTTGTTAGTTTATAGCAGTAGTTTGTTATTTTATAAACTTACAGCAGGCTGTGGCCATCTTAAGTGTGGGCATCTGAAGCCAGACTGTATTTCTTCCTGGATCTCATCCTTGCAGATGTTGCACATGCTCAGTGCAGCACAAGCAGTGTAATAGGTTTCAGGTCAAGTTTCCATAGCAACGGCAGTTTCAGAGGAAGTTGCCGCCCCTTCCCAGAAGGCATTGCAAACAGGAAATGATGCGATGGGCCGCGGCCAGGGAGGAGGAAGTGAAAAATGAATACAGCAGATATACAGTAGGTGCTGAGAAAAAAAATTAAAAAATATCCAATTTGTTTAGTGAGGGATGCTGAAGAGTTGTAAAAGTGGGTGGAACTCCACTTTAACCTCTCTCTGTTCAAGAAAGGAAAAGTCTTCCATGGATGCAGCTGATAGGTGAAAAAACAGACAAGTAATAAACTGAGGACAATCAGTGCAAGCAATAATGTAAATGAAATGCAAGCCGAACACTATAGGATTCACCAGCCTACAAAACAATTAATAAAACAATGCTAGTGCAGCGCAAATGATAAAAAAAAACTTCCTTATGGTCTCATAGAAAAGTAATTCCTCTTGGTGGGGAAAAAAGCTGATGATGTTCCCTCAAGCACCAATATTCTCCAAACCAGTAAAATGAATGTGCTTACCGGACAAGATGGACCCCTTAATTATAGGAGGTCATATGAGCCAGGGTTCCTAAGGAACTGGTTAAAGCCTGGATCCCATGAAGGACACCGATCATATCCCCCAGTAAACACACAGGAACTGGATCTGGTCACTAAAATCGCTCTCTAGGGTTCCAATTAAGCACCTTCCAATGCGATAAGTCATGAGGTATTCCCAAGCAGAGATAAATCCAAAAAAAAGAAAAGGTAGGTCTTCTAAATGTATACCCTATGGCAATTTATTCAAAAAAGTAACAAGAAGTCATGTCTGTAAAAAGCGCTAGACAGCGCAACACAATGAATAAAAGCTTGACAGATAAAACCAAACTGTTGGCATCCGAACAGCTGTGAGAAAGCTGCGGGTGACGTCAAAAGCAAAGCTCCGCCCCCGTACATGGCGTTACGTCCACACGGACTTGGTCAGCGAGGATGGAGCTTGATAGTCACCCTGGAAGCTCATATACCCGCCGACTGTCAGCAGAGAGTGTCTGGTTACCGGAACGGGAAACCGCATTTGCCATTTGTAAAAAATACTACATGGAGACACCAACCCTGGACATGGATAATACTGATTACCATATATTGGGTGGGATATTGTGTCATTTGAACAATATATTAAAAATAAACTGGTGCCAAGGAGACTTAGGTGGGATATTCCCCCGAATGATGGCCTCATTGATGAGGAATCTATATTAGAGTGGCACCAGTTTTTTAATAGTAAAGGCCAGGAACTCATTGAATTTCTCCTTACCATTATTAGATAAACAAATCACAGAATTAAAGAGTTCATTGGAACAGGTACAGAATTCCTCTGATTTCTCCAGATTATCAGGAGAATTAAAATATAAAATGGTTAAGTGGGATAAGGACGCACAAGAGAAAAAAAGAAATAAGTTCATCAGCCAACTGCAGTATCTGCCCCTGTTGTGTTCACCCAACCAAACCCAAATGTAGTACCATTGGGTACCCCTAGACTCCACTCTCAACCTCCTCATTCTAATGCCTTGTACACACGGTCGGATTTTCCGATGGAAAATGTGTGATAGGACCTTGTTGTCGGAAATTCTGACCGTGTGTAGGCTCCATCACACATTTTCCATCGGATTTTCCGACACACAAAGTTTGAGAGCAGGATATAAAATTTTCCGACAACAAAATCCGTTGTCGGAAATTCCGACCGTGTGTACACAAATCCGACGGACAAAGTGCCACGCATGCTCAGAATAAATAAAGAGATGAAAGCTATTGGCTACTGCCCCGTTTATAGTCCCGACGTACGTGTTTTACGTCACCGCGTTTAGAACGATCGGAATTTTCCAACAACTTTATGTGACCGTGTGTATGCAAGACAAGTTTGAGCCAACATCCGTTGGAAAAAATCCTAGGATTTAGTTGTCGGAATGTCCGAACAAAGTCCGACCGTGTGTATGGGGCATTACGGGTATTCTTCTCAGGGAGCTGTTCCCAAGAGATCTGCTAGTAAGAACCGGGGAAGAGGAAATTCCTCCAGGAAGGGTAATGATAGGGCATATTACCATCAGCAACTACCCCCCCATGATCAGGGAAATAGAGGGGATAACTGGAGACCTCCACGCCCCCTAGAGGCCGGGGTTCAAATAACTTTGGAAATAGAAGTCATTACTCAAACTTTGATCAAAATCCACAGTGCAGTGAATATGATTACCATCAGGAAAGGACCCCTATTTCTTTAAACAACAGATTTGCCCCTTTGTCTCAGAATGATACATATTATCAAAATCATTTTTTAGGGAACCCCCAGCCCCAATGGCCAGATCCAGGGGATCACACTCCGACAGGAAACAGACAAGGGGGAAAACGAAGACAAAGAGAGGGAGAAGAGCAGGACGTAAAACAAAAAAGACAAAAGTCCCATTAGGTATGGGCATTTTTAATATCAGTGGCGTAGACCTTTCGGAAGACAAATTGAGAGTCTTCGATAAAGGCCTTAAATTCACCCCAGCATGTAATCTTAGTAAGTTTAAAACATACATTAGTTTACAAAAGTTTGTAAGGACTCTGAATATCAAAAGATACTTTCTCTCCAAACGGGGGGAAAGGCTGGCTTCTACAGCCACTTTGGGTATACATTCCAATTTGGCTAATAAGTCTGTGTTTAACCCCCCAAAAAATGACCATAGATACGTAGAGGTCTTTAAAAATATGGTCGTTCGTGATCTAGACGATATGAAAGTGAGAAGAGTAGGAGATCCCTCCTACTTTAAAAAAGGAATTAGCACATTAGAAAAGAAAAAGGATGTGGTTATCCGGCCCGCCGATAAAGGGGGAGGATTAGTAATTATGAGTAAATCATATTATTTAGGGGAAATGGATAGGTTATTGTCTGATAGGAAGACATATCAGGTACTTAGTAGGGATCCTGTTACTCAATTTAGAGAAGAGTTAGAAGTTCTAATTACTTCAGGTAAAACAGGTGGTGTACTGAATAAAAAGGAAGCTTCCTATCTGATCCCTAGTGCCTGTAGGAGACCGATTATATATTTTTTACCCAAGATCCATAAAGACCCCCAGGCACCCCCAGGAAGACCCATCGTTAATGGCATTGACTCGGTCTCTGCACGTCTGGGTCAGTATATAGACTATTTTTTGAAACCTCTAGTATCCACCAAGGCTTTTTTAAAAGATACAAAACACATTATTCCAATAGTTGAGAATTTACCTTTTAAGGACAATAGCATATTAGTGACAGCTGATGTCGGCTCATTGTATACGATTATTGGACATTATGACGCTGTCCACTCTGTACAATGGGCCTTAGACAAATCCGATCTTCCTTCCCAGCTGAAGTCCTTTATATTGAAATCACTAGAATTTTGCCTTGCTAGAAACTATTTCTGGTACAGCGTAAAATTCTTCTTACAAACACTCGGTGTTGCCATGGGCCCTCGGTTCGCGCCGAGTGTCGCAAACATTTTCATGGCACACTGGGAGGAGGAGTTTGTCTTTAGTAGCAGACCGGCACAGCTGGTCTGCTACCAAAGATATATTGATGACCTATTCATGATATGGGAGAGAGATTTGATCAGCCTCCAGCTATTTATGTCCAGGCTCAATGGCAATACTAAGAACATTCATTTTCTTGGAATGCTGATGCCTCTAGCATAGCTTTCCTCGATTTAGACATTTTTAAACATGATGGTGCTTATAGAACCAGGAATTATTGCAAACCAACAGACCGGAATGATTACATTCCCCTAGACAGTCGTCATCATAATTCATGGTTGCTTATCTTACCTAGAGGGCACTTTATTCGCCTTCGGCACAATTGCTTTCTCGACAGTGATTTTCTTTCACAAGCCAATGTCATGGCGGAGAAGTTCGTGCAAAAAGGTTATTCTGAGGCACATATATCAGAGGAATTGGCGAAAGTGGGCACAATGGACCGATCGATTTTGGTAGCAGATTCTAACAAGAACAAGAGTGCCAACCAGGATGAGATTCAATATAGGATCATCTTGGATTATAACATCCAACATAAAATGGTAGAAAAAAATCATTCTAAAACATTGAGACATCTTAAAAAAGGATAATATCCTAGGTCCAACTCTTCCAGCTCGCCCAAGATTCATCTACAGGAGACCCCTCACCCTAAGGGATATTATAGCCCCTGGGGTTGTGGACCCTCCTGTGATTAAGGAAAACCGAATTTTTAACTTTATGTCTGGTTTTTATGCTTGTGGAAAATGTCCAGCATGCAAGCAATGCAAATTTAATGTTAAAAGGAAGAAAGAGTTTCTAGCTACTGCCACTGATAAGACTTACCAAATCAAAAATTGAATTACCTGCGACACTGTAGGGGTAGTGTATATGCTACAGTGTGAATGCGGACTCCAGTATGTGGGTAGAACCTCCATAGCGGAACATGTGAACAACATCAAAAGAGGCCTCAAGACACACTGCGTATCCAAACATTTTAGGATATGCCACAATAGAGACCCCAAAAAATTGCAATTTTGGGGTATTGAGAAAGTGACAAAAAACTGGTGACAATTTTATTGTCTCAGCCGGAGAGAATCCCTATGGATACACGTGACCCGAGTGGCTATCCCAAGAGGGTTAAACGTTGAGTTTGATCTCAACTGCTTTATCTCTGACAAGTAAATCACCATAACCGTGGTGGGATTTGTCATGCTTAGTGTCTCTTTTCTTTTTTGTTGTTTTCATTTTGTGTCATTTTATGTATAACTTTTATACATTTTATATATAGTCTATTATATGATATATTTTATGTGAGAGAAGGCTGCGGGTGTTTATTTCTTACATATGCATATGTTTGTTTTTAATAAATGTTTATGTTTTCTAAATTGAATTTATACCGCTTAGAAACAAGGCTGCTACATACTTGCTGTATTTGGTTTTTATGAGACCACAGTGAAGTCTTGCAGCTTTATGCATACAAAGTTATTATTGAGTATCAATTGTATAGTAATCAGTATTAGCCATTTCCAGGGTTATTGTCTCCATGTAGTATTTTTTACAAATGGCAAATGCAGTTTCCGTTCCGGTAACCAGACACTCCCTGCTGACAGTCAGCGGGTATATGAGCTTCCAGGGTGACTATCAAGCTCCACCCCCGCTGACGAAGTCCGTGTGGACGTAACGCCGTGTACGGGGGCGGAGCTTTGCTTTTGACGTCACCCGCAGCTTTCTCACAGCTGTTCGGATGCGAACAGTTTGGTTTTATCTGTCAAGATTTTATTCATTGTGTTACGCTGTCTAGCGCTTTTTACAGACATGACTTCTTGTTACTTTTTTGAATAAATTGCCATACAGTATACATTTAGAAGACCTACCTTTTCTTTTTTTTTTTGGATTTGTCTCTTCTTGGGAATACCTCATGACATATCACATTGGAAGGTGCTTAATTGGAACCCTAGAGAGCGATTTCAGTGACCAGATCCAGTTCCTGTGTGTTTACTGGGGGATATGATGATCGGTGTCCTTCATGGGATCCAGGCTTTAACCAGTTCCTTAGGAACCCAGGCTCATATGACCTCCTATAATTAAGGGGTCCATCTTGTCCGGTAAGCACATTCATTTTACTGGTTTGGAGAATATTGGTGCTTGAGGGATCATCAGCTTTTTTCCCCACCAAGAGGAATTACTTTTCTATGAGATCTTAAGGACGTTTTCTTTTATCATTTGCGCTGCACTAGCATTGTTTTATTGTCTGCTGTGGAAGGCTTATACTAGTTGTGGGGCATGTATATCGCTTAAGAGCTCCCAGGAATTATCTTCTGTAGGGTACCCCTTCCACTTGATGAGGTACTGAACTTGTCTCCCTCTTTTTCTGCAATCCAAAATGGCCTCCACTTTGAACTCAGGTTTGCCTTCTACCAAGACTGGAGGTGGTGGCAACTCCCCTCTTTTGGGAAAAGGACTGGGAACAGTTGGTTTAAATAGTGAAGCATGGAAAACCGGATGCATTTTTGTAAGAGCTAGGCAATGCAAATTCAAAGGCCACTGGGTTTATCGTCTTCTTGATTTTGAAAGGACCAACGAACTTGGGTCCAAGTTTCCGCAATGGACAGGAGAGTTGGAGATTTATGGCCGACAGCCAAACTTTGTCTCCAATCTTGAAAGCAGGGTTGTCTCTTCTTCCTTTATCGTGATATTTCTTATAATTATCCTGAGCCTATTGCATGGCCTCCCGGAGACGCTGGTAATTGGTCTGGATGGAATTCATCCGATCCTGGTACTAATGCTTCAGGTATGGAATTGGGCAAAAATGAAGGGTGAAAGCCATAATTGGCCCAAAAAGGAGTTTGATTAGTGGTGGCATGCAGGGAATTGTTGTAGGCAAAAGAAGAGAAGCCCAGTGGTCTTTAGAGCAGGTACAAAAACACTGCAGGTATTGATCTAGGGTCTGAAACGTCCTTTCGGTCTGGCCATTGCTTTGTGGGTGGTAGGCTGATGAAAGGCACACTTCAATTGCCAAGGATTTGCAGAGATCCCTCCAGAACCTGGAAGTAAATTGTACTCCCCTATCAGATACAATGTTGTCTGGTATTCCATGTAGCCTGACAATTTCTTTAATTAAAGCATTTGCCGTGTCAAAAGCAGAAGGTGTGCCAACCATAGGCCCGAAATGTGCCATCTTTGAAAGTCGGTCAACCACTACCAGAATAGTGGTGAATCCCTCTGAAAGGGGCAGGTCTACGATGAAGTCCATTGAGATCTTTTTCCAGGGCTGTTTTGGAATGGGAAGTGGCCTTAACAGTCCCCAGGACTTGGCTTTGGACCCGTTATTGCATTGGCAAACCATACAGGAGCTGACATAGTTCTTACAATCTTGCCTCCACCCTGGCCACCAGAAGGATCGCTGAATAAGCTCAGAGGTCTTCTGTACCCCAAAGTGTCCTGTTAGTTTATGGTCATGGAAAGTCCTTAGGACCTGAAGTCTCACTTGTTAAGGGATGACGATCTTGTCCCTTAAACCAAAGTAAGTCTTCTTGTTTTGTCAAGGAAGAGACCTCAGGTTCTGTACACTGACTGGAAGCTTGTTTAATTGCTGTCTTTAGATCAGGTTTGATAAGCAAGAAATTTTGCACAGATAGGATGGTATCTGGTTCAGTTTCTTCAGAAACATCTGGAAACATCCAGGAGAGAGCATCAGCTGTACCGTTCTTAGAACCTGGTCGATAGGAAATATGAAAATTGAACCTGGAAAAGAACAACGCCCATCGGGCTTGCGGTGGTCTTAGACATTTCGCTGTTCTGAGGTATTCTACATTTTTGTGATCTATGAAGATCATGATGGGATGGGCAGCACCTTCCAGCAAGTACCTCCATTCTTTAGGCCCTTGATGCTGAGACAGGATTGCTCCTGTGGCTATCTGAGGCGTCCACTTCCAACACATAAGGTAAAGTTGGATCAGGGTGCTGTAGTACTGGGGCAGAAATGAACAAACTCTTCAGCTTGTCAAAAGCTACTTGGGTTTCTTGGTGCCACTGGAACTGGTCCTACTGGCGAGTCAACTGAGTAATGGGTGCAATGGTGGCGCAAAACCCTTTTATGAACCTTTTATAAAAGTTGGAGAAGCCTATGAATCGCTTGACCCCTATCTTATCTAAAGGGGCTGGCCACCCTAAAATTGCCTTGACCTTTTGTGGGTCCATTGCAATTCCCTCAGTGGAGATAACAAGTCCTAGGAACTGAACAACTGATTTTTCAAAGTCACATTTTTCTGCTTTTACATAAAGCCAATGTACTCTGAGAGTTGCAAGTACCTTCTTTTTTTTTCACAAGAGATTGCAAGTACCTTCTTTACATTGGGTTGATGAAGCTCTAATGTGGCAGAAAATATGAGGATGTCATCAAGATAGACGATTACAAAATTGTCAAGAAACTCATGGAAGATGTAATTACAAAATGTTGAAAGGTGGCTGGAGCAAAGTGGCATGACAAGGTACTCAAAAATGACCAAACCATGATCTGAAAGCCATCTTCCACTCATCCCCCTCCCACATCTGAATGAGATTGTAGGCCCCCCGTAGATCCAGTTTAGCAAAAATTGGGAAGTGGGTATCGATTTTTAATAGTGATCTTGTTGAGATCTCTCTAGTCCACACAAGGTCTTAGGGTGCCATCATTTTTCTCTACAAAGAATATACCAGCTCCAGCTGGGGATGAAGAAGGGCGGACAAACCCTTTTTCAAGGTTCTCATTGATATATGTCCGTAAGGTTTCCAATTCGATTTCTGGTAGGGGAAAAATCTGGCCAAAAGGAATTTTAGTTCCCGGTAATAATTTGATGGGACAATCATAAGGCCGATGGGGTGGAAGTTTGTCGGCTTGTTTCTTATCAAAAATGTCCATAAATTCTTGGTACACTGGAGGGACATGCTGGTGTAAATCAGACATAGTTTGAGCAGTCAGGCAGTTGCTCAGGCTATGGATATACAATGCTGTAAGCAGTAAGCTGAAGGAAAGGATACTTCTTTCTTGATCCAGTTTATTTGTGGATTATGGGATTGTAGCCTTTGAAGTCCTAGAATAATAGGGAAAATGGGTAAGCAGATGATATCAAGTCCATAATAGTAAGGATGGGCCTGGTTTCTTGGGTAAAGGACCATCAGCCAGATGTATTTTGAGGCTGTTTTTTGTCATAAAGTGCAAAGTCTCTTTGCCAGGGAAGAGTCTAGGAAGCAGCTGCATAAGATTTTTGAAGGGGATTCATCTAAAAAGACCAGGTTGTTGCCAACATCCCATGTTTGATAACTATAAAAAGATAAAGTGCCCCCCAGGAAGAGTACACAGGGGATTTTTAGGGCAACTATATAGAAGGATTGAAGAGTATTAAGATATATATATATATATATATATATATATATATATATAAATAATAAAATCATAACAATAGAGTTAAAACAATACAGTTGATATAATTGAAATTGTTGGTTTCCTTTTGTTTCATCGGACGCGTTTCAGGATCTCAATATTAATCCCTTCATCAGGGGAATTTCTTTCAGGAGAAATCAAGACAAATAACAATCTATAATAGAGCATAATAAGAGTTTGGGTAATAAAAAACCATGGACAAAGAATGAGCATCGTAGAGATGGAATGAGGATCACTCACCAATCAACTGGATACTGTATTTCAACACTGCCAATGTTTAAGTGTGTATATAAAGGTATAATATAAACGGATATAGAGAACTCATATGTATAGGTGGGTGGTGAAGTAATAACCCTGCTGTGGTACCACGAAAAACCAGATCTGGAGCTTTGTGGGTATGGTATCTGGATCTGTAGGAATCCCAGAGAGCGTGTCAAAGCTTAAAGGGGTCAGAGGTGACGATCAGCTTACTAGTGGCCCAGGGTGGTTAGAGCAGGACCGACACAAAATATTAGGATACCCAAGTATTCTGAAATAATATGATATATGTGTGAAAATGTAAAAATGTTTGTTTGAATAAATATATTTTCATTAAATTTTAAAAGATTGTCTATATACATGTCCCCATCAATTGGAAAAATTGATCAATTAACACTGGTGATGGTATCTGTGTACTATATGGGCATATAGAGAAATGGATTATACAGTTTATATCCTGGTCTGATAGGACGCCCATGCAGGATGACGGTGTGTGTATGCATATCAAAGGGGCCCTATATTGTTGCCATCATATCATGATAACGTACCATGCTCTAGTATTGATATAATGAGGAATATTAGAATGTTACATAGTATTACATAGTAGGTGAGGTTGAAAAGAGACACAAGTCCATCAAGTCCAACCTATGTGTGTGATTATATGTCAGTATTACATTGTATATCCCTATATGTTGCGGTCATTCAGGTGCTTATCTAATAGTTTTTTGAAACTATCGATGCACTCCAATGAGACCACCACCTGTGGAAGGGAATTTCACATCCTTGCTGCTCTTACAGTAAAGAACCCTCTATGTAGTTTAAGGTTAAACCTCTTTTCTTCTCATTTTAATGAGTGGCCACGTGTCTTGTTAAACTCCCTTCCGCGAAAAAGTTTTATCCCTATTGTGGGGTCACCAGTGTGGTATTTATAAATCTAAATCATATCCCCTCTCAAGCATCTCTTCTCCAGAGAGAATGAGTTCAGTGCTCGCAACCTTTCTTCATAACTAATATCCTCCAGACCCTTTATTAGCTTTGTTGCCCTTCTTTGTACTCGCTCCATTTCCAGTACATCCTTCCTGAGGACTGGTGCCCAGGACTGGACAGCATACTCTAGGTGCGGCCGGATCAGAGTCTTGTGGGAGAATTATCATTTTATCTCTGGAGTTGATCCCCTTTTTAATGCATGCCAATATTCTGTTTGCTTTGTTAGCATTGCATGCCATTGCTGAACCTATCATCTACTAGGATCCCCAGATCCTTTTCCATCCTAGATTCCCCCAGAGGTTCTCCCCCAAGTGTATAGATTGCATTCATATTTTTGCCACCCAAATGCATTATTTTACATTTTTCTACATTAAACCTCATTTGCCATGTAGTTGCCCACCCCATTGATTTGTTCTTTTTGCAAGGTTTCCACATCCTGCGGAGAAGTTATTGCCCTGCTTAGCTTAGTATCATCCACAAATACAGAGATTGAACTGTTTACCCCATCCTCCAGGTCGTTTATGAACAAAATAAATAGGATTGGTCCCAACACAGAACCCTGGGGGACCCCACTACCCACCTGTGACCATTCTGAGTATTCCCATTTATCACCACCCTCTGAACTCGCACTTGTAGCCAGTTTTCAATCCATATACTCACCCTATGTTCCATGCCAATGGACCTTATTTTGTACAGTAAACGTTTAAGGGGAACGGTGTCAAATGCTTTTGCAAAATCCAGATACACTACGTCCACAGGCATTCTTTTATCTAGATGGCAACTCACCTCCTCATAGAAGGTTAATAGATTGGTTAGGCAAGAACGATTCTTCATGAATCCATGCGGATTACTGCTAATGATGCTGTTCTTCTTACTAAAATCTTGTATATAGTCCCTTATCATCCCCTCCAAGAGCTTGCATACAATTACTGTTAAGCTGACTGGTCTGTAATTCCCAGGGATATATTTTGCCCTTTTTAAATATTGGTGCTACATTGGCTTTTCTCCAATCACCTGGTACCATTCCAGTCAGTAGACTGTCAGTAAAATTTAGTGATTTATTAATGTTAAGTTTCCCAAGTCTAAATTTAATTAATTTTAATTTAAAATAAAAACTGCAGTTTTGGTTACTGAAGCCCCCGATTCCCTTGTGAAGACTGAGGAAAAGAAAAAATTCAATACCTTTGCCATCTCCCCATCCTTTGTAACCAGATGTCCTTCCTCATTCTTTATGGGGCAAATATGGTCGGTCTTCCCTTTTTTACTGTTTACATACTTAAAGAATTTCTTTTTATTTGCTCTCCTCCGCTATGTGTCTTTTGTGTTCGATCTTAGCTGCCCTAATTGCACTCTTACATTTCTTGTTGCATTCTTTATAAAGTCTGAATGCTGATGATGATCCCTCAACCTTGTATTTTTTTAAGGCCTCCTCCTTTACTTTTATATGCATTTTTACATTGGAGTTAAGCCATCCAGGACTTTTGTTCACTCTTTTAAAATGCATTACCCAATGGGATGCATTGGCTAATGCCCTTATTTAATATGCTCTTAAAGCAAACCCATCTCTCCTCCGTGTCATGTTGATCCTAAGATTTTATCCCAATTCATGCCTTCTAACAAGGTTCGTAGTTTAGGGAAGTTGGCTCTTTTGAAATTCAGTGTCTTTGTATTCCCCTTGTATTCCCTTTATGATTTCTATTTGTTGGATTTATGTTGGATAATAATGAGTATACATTATTATTAAATGGCTTATATAGTAAAAAAACAGGAACGGTACAATAAATGGTTGTTAGCAAAGGATATGGTCAATAGCAATCATGCGCTAGCCCCGGAATCAACAATGGCTTGGTACCGGATTTTCTCTTCCACCACCTGCAGAAAGACAACGAGGACAAGATGAGAGGTGGAAGGACCAGCAAATTGAAAGTTCACTGGAAGTTGTTGACGTGACTTCCTGGGTCCTATAGGACAATTCTTTAGGAAGTGGTCGGCTCCTCCATAGTATAGGCAAAGATTCTCCTGACGGTGGCGTTGTCTCTCATCAGGAGTTAATAGGGACTGGACCAGACCAAGTTGCATGGGTTCACCTTCAGAACTGGCAGTGGAGGAAGGACCAGGTGGAGTGGAGTGAACTGGAGGAATCTTGGGTAATACCCGGTAGGTCTGGAAGTCTGAAAGCGTTCGGACAGCCGCTCCCGCAGGTGCCTGTCAAGTTTGATGGCAAGTTGGATGATTCCCTCCTGGGTGGCAGGAGTCTCAACTCCAGCTATTTCATCCTTAAGTGTCTCTGAGAGCCCATGGCAATATTTTTTTATAATTGTATTTTTATTGAAAATTTTTCAAGAAAAAACAAAAGTTGCAGTATAAACCAACATGACAAGTTGTAATATAAGGTAAGATACAACAAAAGAAATGTCCACACATACAGAACACAGGGGTGGTCTGCATAGCACATAGAGAGGTAAGAACAACTCATATGTAAAATATAAAGTAGAATAGAGGTCATATATGAATATCAATGTTAACTAAGGTTATACTGGTATGAATAAGTAATACTAAGAGGTACCATACTGTTTACATCGGGAAAGTGGGGAGGGGAGCTCACAAAGAGACAGAAAGGAAAGGTTGGGCATTTCATGACTCAAAGGCCGACAATGTTGTCCCATAATCCGATCGATCCCATGATTCCCAGATTTTATTAAATTGGGAAGTGCTATCATGTACAGAGGCCGTCAGGTATTCCATCCTACGAATTTGAAGCTAGAAGTTGGAGAAATCTGGACCATGGGGGAGTGGTGTTGGATAGCCAACACAGAGGAATCAGTCTCTTAGCAGTAGAATATATGAAATCAACCGATTACCATTTTCAGTAATACCTGAAAAAGGTAGGCCTAATAAGTAGTGTAGGGGATCAAGCAGAAAGGACACATCCACCACTCTCCGTATTAACATCATCACTTTATGTCAGAAGGGTTGGATCAGAGAACATTGCCAAAAAATATGAAACAGTGAACCTACTTCCAAACCACAACGCCAACAACTATCTGAGATCGAGGGATCATATTTGTGAATATCTTTGGGAGTTTTGTACCAAAGCATAAGAACTTATGGATGTCTCCCTCTGCAAGACGCATTTGGAAGACTCAAAAGCGGGGGACCAGATTCTATCCCATAGCTGAGGAATAATGGGCCTGCATAACAGTTGAGCCCATCTTCTCATGTATAGATGAGTGACCTCAGTAAGGGGGATTGACTCATGGAGGATACGGTGGATAGAGGTTACTAAGTGTAATTGATGTGGACCGGGCACATAAATATTCAAAAGGGGTGGGTTTTTCTAGGGTCAGAAGTGGGGATCAAGAGTGGAAAAAATGCCTGATTTGTAGGTAAAAATGAAACAACTGAGAGGGGATATCGAACTTCTCACAGAGAGTATCAAATGTACGAAACCTACAGGAAATTGGATGGACTAGATTACGGAGTTGGAACAAGGAGGCATTTACCCATGGGAGAATACGTCCCAAGGACAGGCTGTTTGGGATGGACGGATTGAATAGTACATTCATCAGGGGGGAACAGGGTGATGAGAGAGAATAATCGTTGAGGCATTTACGCCATACAGATAGGGTGAAATTCATGGGGGCTGTACATTGGCGTCCATAGATAGGGTTAGTGCGCGGTGAGAGAGACCAAACCAGGGAGCATGGGTGAACCGGATACAGCACCCCTTTCTCGATATTGGACCAGTGGCTAGGGGCCTGTAGACAGGACCAGGAAGCAATTACCCCTTAGATGAGTAGCATAATAATATTTAAGAACATCCGGATCTCCCAATCCCCCCCTAGATCTCAGGGCAAAGACCACCAAGCTCGCTATGCAGTGGGCCCCACCATTCCAGATGAATTTTAGAAT
This sequence comes from Aquarana catesbeiana, assembly GCF_042186555.1. Taxonomy (NCBI): domain Eukaryota; kingdom Metazoa; phylum Chordata; class Amphibia; order Anura; family Ranidae; genus Aquarana; species Aquarana catesbeiana. The sequence continues at coordinate 439,361,603 of NC_133327.1, read as the reverse complement.
ACTCCTTTGGATGGCTTTGAGTTGGGACAAGGGGATGGCAACGGGCAGTGTTTCAAAATAATATAATAACCGAGGTAAAATGGACATTTTCAGGACATTTACTCTACTATTTAGTCCAACTTTGCAGGGATTTATTGATAAGGCACTATAGCATTGTGTATACGACCTGTGGGCAACCGAGTACTGGTAGACCTGCTTGCCTTATGGGAAAGATGGCTGCTATAGGTGAAGAACTCAGTAGCCAGCTATAATGTCTGACCACCTGCATTGGGGTAGATGTGACAGGTAGCTGCCATCTTAATGCAATTAGATTAGGAGTGGGAGCAATGCTATGAGATGTGCAGGGGTGTTTAATAATCTAGAGATGGCAACCTAGGGTCTCAGTCCACTTACCCCATATCCCATCAGGAAGGTACTAATCATCTGTTGCTTTGTTGCTTCCACTCCGTAAGAGTGGGAGGGTTTGGAGAGGTCCAATGTGTAAGGATTAATTTCCATAAGGATCTGTTTATAACTGTTCTCACCCAGGATTCACATATTTTTCTGATTTAATCCAATTAAAAAAAAATATCAGTCTTGGTTGAAAATTGTATGCATCTTGTGTGAAAACATTAATAGAGTGTTTAGTATAATAATTCTGTTTTGTTAGTCATACAGTACAGGAAACAAGATCTTTAGTCTCTAACCATGAGTTAAAGGCAGTTACTTTCTGGTTAATGGACACTGCTAAAAAAAAAAAAAAAGCAGCAGGGACATCCCCCTATATAAACCCTATTCCGAGCAAGCCTCAGTTCTTTGTAAGTGTCCTTAACTGTAAGATGTCATCTCTCTACTGAGAGAACCTTACCTTTTTTTTTTTTACCACTTCAGAGAACTCTATCGAGAGACTTATTCAACTTTACGTTCATTTACTGTCTCCATCTCAGTTTCACATCATTGTGGTACTCCTCCAAAACTTTATTTAATTTCTTCCATTTACAAGTAGACAAAGTGTAATAAAAAAATCCTAAAAAACCCAGTTACTGACTGTGTCTAATTTACGAAATACTATCCTTTCCCTACCTGCTTCTCCCTCCTCCCTCCCCCCTCCCCTACTCCATATATGGTTTGGCGTCTCCTATCTCTCCTATTTCAAGGTCTGCTGCCCTCCATCAACTTTTCCAAATATTTCTCTGAAGCCTTGAAATCTATCCATCTTTCCCAGATACTGTTGTATTTTTCAGCTTGCCCTATATCTCTGCTGCATAGGTATTCAATTTTACTGATGTATTCTATTCTTTCAAACCACTCCTTTATATCTGGTTTTCCTATGCATAACCACTTCTTTGGTATCAGCCCTTTTGCAGCATTGAACAATATTGGAGTCTTCCTGTAGTGCTTTTTTTGAATCTTTTGTATCATAAAACAAACATGTCTTTAAGTTGTTTATTATCTTTTCACCAGTTATCTCTCCTATGTAGTCCTGAAATTCCTGCCAGTAATCTTTTATTTTTGGGCAATCCCACCAGATGTGTGTCATTGTACCAATCTGTTTACATTCCCTCCAACAATGTGGGGGTTTATCCTGCTGGTATTTATGGGTTTTGTCTGGTGTTATGTACAATCTTACCAAAAACTTGTAGTTAATTTCTATTGTATTTATGTCCATTGCGTAATTATATACTGCTCCTATCATTCTCTCTGCTTGTTGTTCATCCAATTTCTTTTTCCCATTTCCCTATATAAGGGGGCAACCCTTGTCCTTCTAAGTTTGTCAAAATTCTGTATATTTGTGATATCCCATGTTTTAATGGAGTTTGTGTACGACAAAGTTTTTCTAGTGGATTTAGATTCTTTCCATCTCTGATTGGTTGAGGTAGTGTATTTACCAAATGTTTTAATTGCAAGTATTCCCACTCACTAATTTTCCACTCATTTGTTTCCTTTAAATCCTGTATTGTTCTTATCTTCCCATGTTCATTGATAGCCTTTATTTGTGCATTTCCCATTCTTCCACCAAAAAGTGTCTCCTTCCCAGGGATAAAAAAATGTGTTCCTGTGAGTGCAATTAGTGGTGAATTGTATATCCATTTTCTCTATCGATAAATTGAATGCCATATTTTAAATACGTTTCTGGTTAGGTCGTGTGCTTCTAAGTCTAATGTTCTATACTTCCGTGGTACCCATATATTTTTGTGCAGAAATGTCCTACTTAAAGTGACACTAAAGGTATTTTTTTTTTTTAATAACATGTCATACTTACCTCCACTGTGCATCTCATTTTGCACAGAGTGGCCCGATCCTGGTTTTCTGGGGTCCCTCGGTGGCTCTCTCGGCTCCTCCCCGCATCAGATAACCCCCTGGGAGAAGCGCTATCCGGGGGGGTTACCTTGCGGGTGCGTTCCCGAGTCCAGTATTCGGCCACTATAGACGCCGAATGCAGGACTCGGCCCCGCCCCCGGCGGCCGCATCATTGGATTTGATTGACAGCAGCGGGAGCCAATGGCTGCACTACTATCAATCTGTCCAATCAACAGCCGAGAACCCCCTAGCAGAGAGAAGGCGCGTCCCGTGGGACAAGTTCGAGGGTTCAGGTAAGTAAAACGGGGGTGGGGGGGGCTGGTGGCCGGTCACTGACAGGTGTTTTTTCACCTTAATACATAGGATGCATTAAGGTGAAAAAACATGAACCTTTAAAACCCCTTTAAAGTGTTTCCAATCTTAATCCACTTTTTCTCACTTTTTTAATTTACCCATTCTATCATTCATTAAATAATAACTGCTTTGTAGTATCTGTTTATGTCCGGTGCTGCTAAACTTCCATGTTTTTTTCCTAGTGATTATTGCAAATTTTACTCTTGGCTTTTTATTTTGCCATATCTATTTTAGCATCATTGTTTTTATTGTTCTAAAAAAACTTTGTGGTATTGCTATTGGTAACATTTGGAAATTGTATTATTTTATTATTTTTGGGAGGATCGACATTTTTAACATATTTATCCTTCCCATCCAGGATAGAGGTTTGATCTCATTCAATAATGGGATATAATTAGCCAAGTATAACTTCTCTACTGTGGATGTCAGCTTAACTCCTAGGTTTGATAGTTCTCTTCTCACCCACGTGAATGGGAATTCCCTTTGTAATGCAAGTTCTTTTTTTCTACACCTATATTTAGTATTTCTGTTTTTATGGATTAATCTTAAAATTCGAGAGTTATCCATATTTTTTATTTCTCTAATTATGTTTGGCAGTGTCACCCTTGGTTTGGTTACGTACATTAAGATATCATCCGCGTATGCCGCCACCTTACCTCTTATGTACAGGTTTTTTGCTCTTAAGATATTAAGATTCCTGGCTGAAAAATAGCCATTGTGACACCTTTCTGCAGCTTTCAGATGGATGACTCCTTGGAATGAGATTTAGGGGACTGTACCCAGACCACTGGATCCTGTGTGGGCACTCACAAAGGCACATGGTGCATCTTGTTGATTTACCCGCAGGATGCTATACAGGTCTAGGGTGGGCATGCTAATATGTTAATTATGGAGGTTACAGCCAGGATGGGGCTGGTCCCTAACCACTTGAAGACAATGTAAACATCCCTTGTAATAGAAATAAGGAAGCCAGGTCCTCTTTACCGAGAGATATGGGGTTTAAAAAGACCCCAGATCTCTCATTTACCTTTGAAAGCAAATGAGAAGAAAAAACATTTGTTTTAGCCCGAAAATTGAAAGTGATGACAAAGGTCGCTCCAGTCCTCCAAGGGCATAGAGATGAGAGGGGGTCATCTTTCCCTCACTCGACTTCTTGCCCAACTAATGGATCTAACCTCTCCCAGCGCTTCTAAAAGTGATCGTGCGGTGAATCCGCCCGTGGGACCACCTTTCTCTTACCCAGAATCGCCAATAGTAAAAAACGATACTGAGGTTATGGCAGCTAGCTTTTTACTATGGGACGGTCGGCAAGTGGCTAACATCCAGCTTCTGAAAGGATTCAATCTGATGTGGGGAGTCCAGGCTACAGGCCTTCCCTGGGCCCAGTGTGCTGTGTTCCAATCCCCTGGGGTCTAATGGAGCCGTTGGCTGTAAGACTTTAAATGTGCATCACAGCCATGAGCAGGAGCACGGGTTCAGGTACACATTTTTATCTACTTGCCATCTTTTTTACTAGGCAGGCAGTTCCATTGTATATTTCCAATGTACTTTGGGTCAGGGGATACTTGATTGTTACTGAAGTACTGCCATCTTGCAACTGATCTGTGCTACACCAATTCATAAATATATATGTGACTGTGACATCCACTGTATTCTTTCTGTATGTTTCTTTTCCTTTTTACATAATATAGACTGTTGATGTGGAAATTTAAAACAAAAGTTGATTATAAATAAAAAAATAAAATTGAGCCCAATGATTGCATACATTGCCACATGTCGTTATTAGAATACAATATTTTTTGTGATAAAGTCTTTAAAGTACTCGTTTTGGACATGCACATCATGCCTCCTTCTGGAAAGCAAGTCTTAGGCCTATGAGAAATATTATTGACATTCAAAGACCTCTGCATCGTCTTTTTAGCCCTTTTGCACATGCAATTATAATACATGCTTCTAGGTGTGTTTGAAGCTCATTCCTAAATGCACCTGGAGGTATGTAATTATTACCTATGGCTGAATGCACACCAAGACACTCCCCTAGTTTAGGGGCATTTAGCCTAGCTCTGCTTACATTCATTTGCTTTTGTTCCCCATTGCTGAATGTCCTTCTGCCAGTAAGAAAAAAACAGAATTACAACGCATAGAACCGGCATGATTACAGTGGTGTAATGAGAGTGAGATAATGAGAGTAATGAAAGTACTGGGGGTTGTGAGATCAATAACGCAGGAACAGTGGGAGGAGTGGCACATGAAGTAATTGGGGGCTGAGGGCAGTGACAATCCAGTAACAATCAGTGGAGAAAGAAGAGGAGACAAGCGACAAGGCAGGGGAGCAGCAGGAGAGGAGACAAAAGAAAAAAAGGAAAGTAGAGGACACAAAGCAGTAGTCCCAGTGAATTACCGATAATGGAGCTTATACAGAGCCTCATGGGTACTCCTCTAGAGCATGCTGTGCTTAAAACAAAATATGAATTCTGGTTGCTGGGCAGAAAAACTTAATGAAAACATGACCCTACAGGTCATCAGTTTAGAGCTACGAAGGAGCCCTGGTGCTAAAATTATTGCTCTAACTCCAGTGTGCGTGGCGATATGCAACAAGTGTATCACAATCATCATTGTCATGCATAGGTGCCCATGATGTGTGCATTTATGCTTGTACGTGTGTATGGGGGGGGCCTCAAATTTTGGGGGAAGGGATTTTATGTGCTTGGGAGTAAATACAATTTTTTTACAATTCGATTTTTTTTACTTAAAGTGGAAGTAAATCCATCAATTTAACAGTTTCACAAAACAGTTACGGTAACTGTCACATTGTTTTTGCTCTCAACTAAACTGTCAAACCATCCAATGGCTGGTGTCATAACTGATCACATGTGCAGCATCATGGCAGTTGAAGATTAAACAGGTGCCAAGATGGCAGCTTCCTTGGTTGCAAATGACTGGAGGGTTTACTTCCACATTAACTTTTTTTTTTTCGGGTGATGTCTCACCTGGGCTCCAATGAATCTAATGCTGTGCAGATTGCACTGCATTAGATTCTTTTCCGGCTATGGCTGGGGAAAGTGAAAGGGGTACCTAGAAATGATGTTTTAAGCGTCACTTCCGGGTCAACAAGAAGAAGGGGAGGGCAGCAGACGCATGTCCGCTCAACTCCCTCCCCTCTACCCTTCGGCACACACCATGCGAGTCCCAGGCCCACAGACGGCAAGCAGTGCCCGGGAAACATGGCGGGGCGTGCCCGTTAACAGGGAGGTTTAGAAGCAAATCGGGTAGCTACTGAAGACATGCTGGTAGGTTAATTGGATCCTGTCTAAACTGTCCCTAGTATGTATGAATGTGAGTTAGGGACCTTAGATTGTAAGCTCCTTGAGGGTAGGGACTGATGTGATTATGCAATGTATATGTAAAGCGCTGCGTAAATTGACGGCGCTATATAAGTACCTGAAATAATAATAATTTCATCTGACAGCCAGCAGTTGGCATGTCAGATATACACACACTCCCAGTGGCTTCAGTCATCGGGAGTTTCTGTAAAACCCCCTGCTGTCGCTGGCAGCAAAAGGGTTAATGCAGGGACATCTAAACACTAAAAAAGTGATCTATGTTTAGAAAAGGTCCCCCTGTAAAACTGACAGATGGACTTGATCAGAATGCCTTGTGAAAGGGCCCTAAGATCACACTCATTTAATGGGTGTGGTAATGCTAATTAGACAAATGAGGGGTATTCCTGCGCTATCGTAATAATGGGGACAGGGAGATAGGGAATACAGAGTAATGATGTTTCTGCGATGTGGAAAAGCAGCTAACACCGGGTAGGGTACAGCCTGCCCCTTGCTATGGTGAAATAAAAGTGTGGTGTTGCGCTCATTCTTTACTATAAAAAATGTTAACTTAATTGTGGTGGCACAGTAGTGGTGGGTGTCTCTAAAGTGCAGATCTATTGCAGTCGGCCATCGCAACCATGCTTGTGTGTGACTCTGCAATAATGTGAAGATATAAACCTCAAACCGAAAGTGCCTAAAGCTGTATATATATATATATATATATATATATATATATATATCATAAAAAACATATATCATAAACTATTAAATAAACACAAATAAAAATAAACTGGAGAGATTAATCAACTATACACTAAATAAATGTGTATACACATAAAAATAAATGTGCTAAGTGCTCATCACAGTGATAATTAAATCCTTATGCAAAGATAATAAGTCATACAATCTACTGAAAAAATAAAAATAAAGATTAAAAATGAGATAAAAAATATAGCAGTCTGCTGACTGGGCAAGTGTGCACCTGGTATCTCTCAACATATAGCCAGGTGCATGTATATAGCATGAATCGTGCTCATATATGAGTGTATAGTTGATTATTCTCTCCAGTTTATTTTTGTGTTTATTTAATAGTTTATGATATATGTTTTTTATGATATATATATATATATATATATATATATATATATATATATATACAGCTTTAGGCACTTTCGGTTTGAGGTTTATATCTTCATGTTATTGCAGAGTCACACACAAGCATGGTTGCGATGGCCGACTGCAATAGATCTGCACTTTAGAGACACCCACCACTACTGTGCCACCACAATTAAGTTAACATTCTTTATAGTAAAGGATGAGCGCAACACCACACTTTTGGTAATGCTAATTAGGTCCACATACACAAGCAGAAAGATAAAAAGTTTTGGCAGATAGAGGCAGCCAATGGCAGTAAGGGGCAGGCTATTGTCAGGAGCTTAGGGTGCCATAGGTCTTCTTATTATTGGAGGTCATTGGGGAGAGGAAGTTGGGAGGTACTTCCTTCTGCTTCCCACTCCAGCAATGAAGGCAGAAAAGTGTGCAGGAAAGAGGCATAAACAAGTGTATATACAGGAAGGGACAGGCTGCCTATACCAGAAAAAAAAAAGGTAAGGCTGGAATTCAGCTATGAGTTTGAGCAGATAGATCTTCAATGCTAGGCAGTGGTGGTTGTATTCATTATCTCAGAATACATTTTTAATGCTTAAAAACAATTGTGCTTCGAGATACTGAGATTACTGATATATTTCTTCACATTATTAAGGCCTCACACTGGCACTCCTCCCACACAACCAGGGCTTCAGAAGAACACAGGAACTGCAGGGATCCTGTGATTACATCATCAGGGTTGCAAAAAAGGTCAGTTCAAAATAAGGAGAAGCTTACGTTGTACTATTTTTTTTTTTAGTCATGACCGCAAAGGGAAGGGTGTATCAGGAAATTGGTTTATTTATGACATTCAACTTTAAGCTTCTTGATAAAATGGATGTGGAAGATGCCAGGCTCAAAGTAACTGTTTAAATTAAATAGGGGGGAATATATTTCTTTATAATCATGACAGATTTTCTCTATACTTATGATATTGGCTTACACCCACTAAAACCATACTTTAAGAATGTGTTATCCCGAAATTTTGCATTCCTGAAATGTGCCTGTTATACTGTACTTGTGTTAACAAGTATTCTGTTTTCTTTGCATTGCATCCATTGTGTAAAATTTCTGCTATTCCTGCCAGTCCCCTTGCTTCTCTATTTCAAACTGACCACGCTAGGCATGAGAGCACATCCATTCCAGCGTGGTCAGTTTTCTGCCTGTGCTTGGAGAACAGCCTGCCTGCCCTCCAATGGGCAGAAGATGTCGACACCCCCCACACACTCACACTGCAGTCACATAAGAAGGTACAGCAACAGATCTTTTTCTTTTATGATAATGGTTTTACATGAATAAATATAAATTATTCATTGTAAGCAACCCTGTCAGTGGTAAATGGTTTGTCTCAACACTCTAAATTGCTACATTTGCAGGAGAGCTTGTTCTTTTGAAAAACATGATTTATTGGCTGGATCACCAGATGAAAATAAAAGAAAGATGTAGCCATCACATCTAAGAATTAGTAAGCTGTGATTTAATAAAGGTTTGCTTTAGGGTTTATTACAGCTATAAAAAAAAAAAAAAACGTTTTTCTCTACCTTTAGGTTTACTTCAGTAGCTTCTGTGTCAGAAAACAAAAATACATTGTAATTAATTGGTCCTTGCAAGGTCTAATACAATGTATTAGTTCTTTTTTAAATTTTACCAAGCAGCTAACAGGCAGATTGGCACCTCTTTGACCATGTGCCTGGGAGGGTAGAGGGTAGAATCTGGTGTAAAAGGATTATGCTTTTTTGTAAAGAGCTGCAAAACATGTACTACAAAAAACAAAATAAATGCATAAAATAGTTTGCTTTTGTATAATTCAGTCTTACCAACAGCACAACTTACCTTGAAAAGTTAAGAAAGTGAACATGTCGAGTAAATAAATAAGGTTGCTCAGCAGTACTAATGTTCTTTATCAACTCCATCTAGAAATAGAGCAAACATTAAGGTTTTTATTAACTCAAAGAAATGTAAAACTAGAATATAACTTAAAGTGGATATGAACCTGATTCATGAAATTTCACCTAAGCACATATATCTGTAGTGTTTTCTTATCTCTCTCCAAAGCACTCTTTCCTTGCTCTATTATCAGCATGATAAATTCTGACAAGTTCTCTGTCAACCAAGATAAAACCAACCTGAAATTTGTGTGGAGGCAAGTTGCTATAAATAGATTAGCAAAGAGCTTGCCTTGTCACAGCACAGCTCTGAAAGTATCTTTGTTCTTCTACCTATGTGGAGGGGGGGGGGTGCCTTTCCTCCAACCAGATGTCCTGGCTGGTTGTGCTCATAAGTTAACATACCCTGGCAGAATTTATGATTTCTTGGCCATTTTTCAGAGAATATGAATGATAACACAAAAACATTTCTTTCACTCACTCATGGTTAGTGTTTGGCTGAAGCCATTTATTATCAATCACCTGTGTTTTTTTAAATCATAATGATAACAGAAATCACCCATATGGCCCTGTTAAAAAGTTAACATACCCTGGAATGTTTGGCCTTGGTACAGACACAGAAAGTGGCACACATAGGTTAAAATGGCAATTAAAGGTTAATCTCCCACATTTGTGGCTTTTTAAATCACAATTAGTGTCTGTGTATAAATAGTCAATGAGTTTGTTAGCTCTCACATGGATGCACTAAGCAGGCTAGGTACTGAGTCACGAGGAGGTAGAAAAGAACAGTCAAAAGACCTGCATAACATGGAAATGAAACTTTACTATGATGGAAAAGGATATAAAAAGATATCCAAAGCCTTGAATATGCCAGTCAGTACTGTTTAATCACTTATTGAGAAGTGGAAAATTAGGGGCTCTATTGATACCAAGCAAAGGTCAGGTAGACCAAGAAAGATTGCAGCCGCAACTGGCAGAAGAATTGCTCAGGATACAAAGAAAAACCCACAGGTAACCGCAGGAGAAATACCGGCTGCACTCCAAAAAGACGGTGTGGTTGTTTTTAAGGAGCAAAATTCAATTCTACTTGAACAACAAAGAGCTGCATGGTTGAGCTGCCAGAAGGAAGCCTTTACTGCGCCAATGCCACAAAAAAGCCAATGAGGCATGTCAAGGTGTTGTTGGGCATATTGTAACCAGGTTTTTTTGTGGAACTTGTACAATAAAGGCTTCTTTTTGGCAACTTGAGCATGCAGCTCTTTTTTGTTCAAGTATCATATCGTATTGTGCTCCTTAACCACTTGCTGACTGCCGCACGATGATATACGTCGACAGAATGGCACGGGCAGGCATATGGGCGTACAGTATCTCACAAAAGTGAGTACACCCCTGACATTTTTGTAATATTTTATTATATCTTTTCATGTGACAACACTGAAGAAATTACACTTTGCTACAATGTAAAGCAGTGAGTGTACAGCTTGTATAACAGTGTAAATTTACTGTCCCCTCAAAATAACTCAACACACAGCCATTAATGTCTAAACCACCGGCAACAAAAGTGAGTACACCCTGAAGTGAAAATGTCCAAACTGTGCCCAATTAGCCATTTTACCTCCCCAGTGTCCAATGGCGTCCCTATGGGGGGGCCCTGACCCCCCAACATTATGCTGTACCCCACCATGTGCCCCCCCAATTTAAAAAAAAAATATTTTTTTTTTTTACAAAAAGGCAATGTCTTTTTGTTTGCATTCTTAGCGGATGCGCCGCATCTTACTCGGGCCGCCGCTGGAGTAACAGTCTCTATTGAGAGGGAGAGCATCCCCAGTCAGCTCCTGCGGGTGATTCCTCCCCCCTCCCTCTGCTCGCTGACACTGCATAATGCGAGCGCTCACACAATCACGGCCGCCTGATCTGCCCTTCCCCTGCATCGGGCCCCCTCCCGGTGCCTACGGCAGTCGGCTTCGTTCCAGGAGTGATCCGTGCTGAGGGGGAGGCCTCCGATTCATGGCCACCACCTAGCAATTACTCCTGACGAATGGGAAGCCTCCTCTGCTTCTGAAACTGTAAACAGAAGCAGAGGAAGTGATGTCATCTCTCCTTGTGTAGCCTTTTCGTTCCGGAGCCCGAGGAGAAAAGACATCACAGTGAGGTACACCAACAGCACACTAACACCAGTTCACATAGGCACATAAATTACCCCCCGATCACTCCCCTGCACCCCTTGTCACAGTGACACCAATAGCAGTTTTCATTTTTTTTACTGATCACTGCATTGGTGTCATTTTGTGACTGTTATAAGTGTTAGGGCAATTAGTGGTAGGCCCCTTTAGGTCTAGGGTACCCCCCTAACCCCCCCAATAAAGGTTTAACCCCTTGATCGCCCCCCAGTTAACACTTTCACCCCCTGTCGCCAGTGTTACTAATCAATAATTTTCTGATCGCCGTATAAGTGTCACGGCTGACGATAGTTAGCTTGTTAGGTTCAACGTCAGCTTTTTATAGCGTCTGGTACCCCCATATACTACCTAATAAAGGTTTTAACCCCCTGCTTGCCCCTAGTTAACCCTTTCACTAGTGATCACCGTATAAGTGTTACAGGTGATGCTGGTTAGTTAGTTTGTTTTTAATACCCACCGTTTATTACCCAATAAAGGTTTAACCCCCTGATCGCCCAGCGGGTGATATCAGTTGGGTTTTAGGGTCAGTTAGGGTCTGCGTCACCCCAGGCAGCGTCAGATTAGAGCCAGTATCGCCAACACCCTCGCACGCAGCATACACCTCCCTTAGTAGTGTAGTGTCTGAACGGATCAATATCTGATCAGAACTATATTAGTGGCCCCAGCATTTTAGGGTTCCCAAAAAGGCAGTGTTAGCGGGATCAGCCCAGATACCTGCTAGCACCTGCAGTTTTGCCCCTCCGCCCAGCCCAGCCCAGCGCACCCAAGTGCAGTATCGATCGATCGCTGTCACTTACAAAACACAACACACATAACTGCAGCGTTCGCAGAGTCAGGCCTGATCCCTGTGATTGCTAACAGTCTTTTTGGTAGCGTTTGATACAGTTGCTGACAGCCTAGGAGCATTTTTTTCCTGTGAGTCTCACTACTGTACCAGTAAATTTAGAGCCCAAAATGACAAATCGAAGGTACACTGGTGAAGATATCTCTGACGACGAGTTGTGGTCCCTGCCAAGGTCAGGCTTACCAGACCCCGATCATCTTCTGCTGTTGTTGAGGTGCAAGAAACAGTTGATTTTACGTCACTTGATTTGTATTCGCTGTTTTTCACCGAAGATCTCTATAGATCTATTGTGGACAAAAGTAATTTGTATGTTGGTCAATTCATCGCCACTAATCCCCAGTCCTCCCTTGCCAGAGATTGGAAACCAATTACGGTTTCCGAATTTAAGACCTTTCTGGGCCTATCTCTCGACATGGGCATAGCTAAAATGGAGTACGTTGTGGTCATATTGGTCCACTGACCCAATTTACCATATGCCCCTGTTCTCTGCCTCCATGGTCAGGGCACAATACGAGCAGATCTTGCGGTTCATGCACTTCAACAACAATGAACTCTGTCGTCCTCGTGGAGACCCTGGATACGATCGGCCCTACAAAATTCAGCCCCTCGTAAACCACTTCAACGAACATTTTTGTTTACTCCCCATCAAGTTGTCTGCGTTGATGAGTCCCTGATTAAATTTTCTGGCCGCTGGTCTTTCAAACAGTATCTTCCCAGCAAGCATGCCAGATATGGGGTCAAGATGTATGTGACAGGGCCACAGGCTATACATATAGTTTTATGGTTTACGAGGGAAGAGATAGTCACGTAGAACTGGAGAACTGCCCAGATTACATAGGGAGCGCTGGCAAGATTGTGTGGGACTTGGTGTCACCCTTATTCGGAAAGGGGTACCATTTGTATGTGGACAATTATTACACGAGCGTGCCACTTTTTAGTCACTTGTTTGATCAGATTGGCGCATGTGGCACCGTACGACCTAATCGCCGGGACTTACTCCAGCGGCTTTTAGATTCCTGTCTTAGGCTGGGGGAGAGAGCCTGCTTCAAGTGTAATAATTTGCTCGCTGTGAAGTGGAGGGATAATAAGAATGTTTTTGTTCCGTCCTCCCTTCACGCAGGCACAACGGTCCAAATTCCTACGGCGACTGGTGTTGTTGAGGAACCCCTCTGTATCCACGAATATAACCAAAATATGGGAGGAGTGGACCTCAACGACCAGTTGTTGGCACTGGACCTAGTTGCCCGTAAGGCCAGACGCTGGTACAAAAAAGTGTCTGTATAGTTATTTCAACTGGCTTTGCTGAATGCTCATGTGCTATATAGAGCTTCAGGACAGACTGGATCCTTCCTTAAATTCCAGGAAGAGATCGTCAGAGTCCTTCTGTTTCCAGACGGTGCTCCACCTCACCTTCCCAATTCAAATGCAGTAAGCCGGCTGCATGAGAGGCATTTTCCGTATGTCCTCCCTAGTACCCCTACCCAACGAGCCCCCCAAAGAAAATGTGTCTGAAGAAAGCACGGATATAGGTGTGACACCCGCTATTTTTGTCCCTCCTGTCCTGACAATCCTGTTCTTTGCATTGGTGAACGTTTTGAATGCTACCATAGTTTTAGCATAGGGTACAGCACTGTACAGACTAGGACACACTTTCGCAGGGTCTCCCCAGATGCCATCACATTTTGAGAGACCCGAAACTGCAACCGAACCGCTACAGTTATAGTTACAGTTCCAATTGAAAGTGTAAAAAAAAAAAAAAAAAAAAAAAAAGGAAAAAAAAGAAAAAACACAAAAAATATAAAATAAAAAAAACAAAAAGAGTTGTCCTTTTATTGTCCTCTCTCTCTCTCTATTCTCCGCTCCCACAATACATAAATCCGTGTCTCCGGTGCTGTAGGAGGTGATTTCACCACCACAGTTAAAAAAAAAAAGAGCATATATGCTGAGGCATGGGGGCAGCAGGAGTGGAGGAGCGATTTGCTCCTAACTTTTGGGGCGGATGCCCCTATGCTTCGGCATATATATTTTAGGCACAGGTTGCGTAAAAAGGTTTTATTTTTTACTATTTTTTTTATTTGCTTTGCAGGTATGGTATGTCTTACTGTTATACTATACTATGCTACTTTGTTTTATTGTTAACCATCATTTGCTTAGCAGGTACGCCATTCAGCTGCAGCGTGGATTTATTTATCTTGACAGCAACAGCATTTGCTCCCACGAAACATAAAGCCAAGACTACAGCGCTGTAGGAGATGATTTCACCACCACAGTTAAAAACAAAATGGTGCATGTATGCCCATCATTAGAAGTGGGTGGATGAAGGGAGGTATTCTAATGGTGGGCATACCCACTGCTCAATCTCTTTTTTTCGTTCAGCCCACAGGCTGCATGAAAAAAAAGATTACTATATATGCTCAACAAGGACCCGCAACGTACTGGTATGTTGCTGGACTTTGAGTGGTTATACCAGAATGATGCCTGTGGGTTTAGGTATCATCTTGGTATCATTCTTTTCAGCCAGCAGTGGCTTTCATGTAAAAGCAATCCCAGTGGTTAATTAGCCTCTAGACTGCTTTTACAAGCAGTGGGAGGGAATGTCCCCCCCCACCGTCTTCCATGGTTTTCTTTGGCTCTCCTGTCCCAACAGGGAACCTCCTGAGAATGCAGCCGGTAGTTCCGCCAGCTGACCATAGAGTTGATCAGAGACCAGAATGGCTCCAATCATCTCTATGGCCTAATAAACCTGAAGCTACGAGCATTTCATGATTTTGATTTTGCCTGATATAAACAGCGCCATTGGGAAATTGGGAAAGCATTTTATCACACCGATCAGTTTAACCACATCAATACTGGGCACTTTTGCCCCCTTCCTTCCCAGACCAATTTTCAGATTTCAGCGCTCTCGCACTTTCAATGACAATTGCGCGGTCATGCTACGCTGTACCGAAATGAAATTTTTATCATTTTGTTTGCACAAATAGTGCTTTCTTTTGGTGGTATCTATTCACAACATGTTTTTTTTTTTTTTTTGCGATATACCGTATATACCCGAGTATAAGCCGAGATTTTCAGCCCTTTTTTTTAGGCTGAAAGTGCCCCCCTTGGCTTATACTCGAGTCACCGCTGTCTGCCTACCTGATCAGCGTGTCATGCAGACAGATGGCGGCCAACGTATCATAAAAACATACGGCGGCCATTCCAGTGTTCAAAAGCCACGCCTCCTCCTCGTCTGTGATAGGCAGAACACTCAATTTCCCATCAGTCAGTGTCCAGCCTATCACAGACATCGTCCGTGGTATGAGGATGAGAGGATGTCCGTGATAGACTGAACACTGACTGCTGGGAAATTGAGTGTTCTGCCTATCATAGACGAGGAGGAGGCACGGCTTTTGAACACTGGAATGGTCGCCGTATGTTTTTATGACATGCTGATCGGTGATGCGCCGCGTCCGGGTGACACGAGCACATCAGGATCACGCCGCTGCGTCCTGAACATCCACTCAGAAGGAGAGAGCGCCCACCCGGTGGTTTATGTACATTGGCCGGGTGGGAAGTAGTTAAAAATAAAATAAAAAAACAAAATAAATAATTTAAAAAAAACGCAAGCGTCGGTCTGGCGTCATATGTAAACAGCAATTGCATCATGCATGTGAGGTATCACCGTGAAGGTCAGATCGAGGGCAGTAATTTTAGAAGTAGACCTCCTCTGTAAATCTAAAGTGGTAACCTGTAAAGGCTTTTAAAAATGTATGTAGTTTGTCGCCGCTGCACGTTTGTGCGCAATTTTAAAGCATGTCATGTTTGGTATCCATGTACTCGGCCTAAGATCATCTTTTTTATTTCATCAAACATTGCGTTTGAAAAATCGCTGCACAAATACTGTGTGAAAAAAAAAATTAAACACCCACCATTTTAATCTGTAGGGCCTTTGCTTTAAAAAAATATATAATGTTTGGGGGTTCAAAGTAATTTTCTTGCAAAAAAAATATTTTTTCATGTAAACAAGAAGTGTCAGAAAGGGCTTTGTCTTCAAGTGGTTAGAAGAGTGGGTGATGTGTGACATAAGCTTCTAAATGTTGTGCATAAAATGCCAGGACATTAAATCCCCCCCCCCCCCCCCCCAATGACCCCATTTTGGAAAGTAAACACCCCAAGCTATTTGCTGAGAGGCATGTCGAGTTCATGGAATATTTTATATTTTGACACAAGTTGCAGGAAAAAGACAATCTTTTTTTTCACAAAGTTGTCACTAAATGATATATTGCTCAAACATGCCAGGGGAATATGTGAAATTATACTTCAAAATACCACATGTGAGACTTTTTGGGAGCCTAGCCGTGTATGGGACCCCGAAAATCAAGCACCACCTTCAGGCTTTCTAAGGGTGTAAATTTTGGATTTCACTCCTCACTGCCTATCACAGTTTTGGAGGCCATGGAATGCCCAGATGGCACAAAACCCCCCAAATGACCCAATTTTGGAAAGTAGACACCCCAAGCTATTTGCTGAGAGGTATGGTGTGTATTTTGCAGATCTCGCTTTTTGTCACAAAGTTTTGAAAATTGAAAACAGAAAAAAAAATACATTTTTCTTTTCTTTCTTTTTTTAAAAAAGTTTTCGTTTTCCGTTTATATCGCAAAAAATGAAAATAACAGAGGCAATCAAATACCATCAAAAGAAAGTTCTATTTGTGGGGAAAAAAAGGATATACATTTCGTTTGGGTACAACATTGCATGACCGCGCAATTACCAGTTAAATCAGCGCAGTGCCAAATTGTAAAAAGTCCTCTGGTCTTTAGGCAGCCAAATGGTCTAGGGCTTAATTGGTTAAAAACAACCACACCATCTTTTTCCAGAGCAGCCTGTATTTCTCCTGAGGTTACCTGTGGGTTTTTCTTTGTATCCGGAACAGTTCCTGTGGCAGTTGTGGCTGAAATCTTTCTGGATCTACCTAACCTTGGCTTGGAATCAGGAGATTCAGAAATTTTCCACTTCTTATTAAGTGACTGAACAGTACTGACTGGCATATTTAAGGCTTTGGATATCTTTTTATATCCTTTTCCATCTTTGTAAAGTTTCATTACCTTGTTACACAGGTCTTTTGACTATTCTTTTCTACCTCCTCATGGCTCAGTGTCTAGCCTGCTAGTGCATCCATGTGAGAGCTAACAAACTCATTGACTATTTATAAGCAGACACTAATTGTGATTTAAAAAGCCACAAATGTGGGAAATTAACATTTATTTGCCATTTTAACCTGTGTGTGCCACCTTCTGCGTCTGTACCAAGGTCAAACATTCCAAGGTATGTAAACCTGATCAGGGCCATTTGGGTGATTTCTGTTATCATTCTGATCTAAAAGGAGTAAACACAGTTGATTGATAATAAATGGTTTCAGCCAAACACTAACCATGAGTGAAAGAAATGTTTTTGTGTTATCATTCATATTCTCTGAAAAATTGCCAAGAAATTATAAATTCTGCCAGGGTATGTAAACTTATGAACACAACTGTAAAGCTGAGGACAGCAGATATACGCGTAAAACTTATGTAGGAGGATTGGTTTCATCCCTGTGTATCATCTGAGGCTGTTCACTTCACTGGGTATATGTGAGGGTTTACATCCACTTTAACATTTGTCCAGATATGTCTGTATTTTATATACTAGTTGAACTTTGCTATTATTAGTACCATCATATTTTTGACAAAACTGATACCATAAAGCCCCTTACACATGAGATTCCCCGTTGCAGTTCGCCTGCTCAGCGGGGAATCTGTCCGCTGATCCCCACTAAGTATGCGGATGGCTGGTCCGTGTCCGCTCTGCTTATGCAGAGCAAACAGACACAGACACAGCCTGCTCTTCTCTATGGGCGGTCGGATGTAAACAGACTGCCTGCCCGTTTACACCTGACTACACCATCCTATCCGATTTGCTAGACAGATAGGGAACAGATCTCTGTCCGTCTGTTTTTAGCAAACAGGATCGGATTCTGTGTTGGCGAGTGTCAATGGACACATGTTCATTGACATCCGCTGCTCCATAAAGGAGACTGGATGGTCCTATCGGGTCTGCCTGAAAAACTGATAGGTGGACCCGATCGGTTCACCAGTGTGAAAGAGTCCTTAGGCAGAGCTGGATTTATTTTAATTTAGCATCTTTTTTTAAATGCCACAGACACTCCCAAAGTTTGTATAGACTTGAAAGAAAAACGTAAGAAGTACTTTCAACAATTTGATCATCTATGTGGCCTTCCCTGTTATATCAGCGCTTTGGGAAAGCTGTCTTGTTTAACTACTTACGGACCACCGCACGCCAATATATGTCCTAACTTTGAAGAGAAATATCGTTATTATGGCAGCAGCTAGCTACCATAACCCCGGTATCCTCTTCTTCAGCTGGTGGTCCGCTTTCAGATAAAAGTGGTCTGTGCGGCGGATTTGGCGCAAGATCACTTATATCAGCGGCGGGAGAGGGGCCCCTGCAGCGCTCCGGTGCCCTCCGCCGCTTACAGGAGCCTTTGGCAGCTGTGAAGGCGATTGGATCCTTTTGCCTCTGTGGTATAGAGATGAGTGAGGGGAAGATGGCCCCCACCCATCTTCATACCATGGCTGGGCAGAAGCAACGTCAAAACATCACTTCCGCCCATCGCTCTAAAAGGGCCATTTTTTTGTGTATTTTTTAAATGACAACTTTTTTTTTTGTTAATTGCATTTTAGTGTAAATATGAGATCTGAGGTCTTTTTGACCCCAGATCTCATATTTAAGAGGACCTGTCATGCTTTATTTTCTATTACAAGGGATGTTTACATTCCTTGTAATAGGAATAAAAGTGACACTTTTTTTTTTTTAAAGAACAGTGTAAAAATAAAAAATAAAAAGGTAAAATAAATAATCTTTTTTTTTTTTAAACACGCCTCATCCCGCCAAGCTCGTGTGCAGAAGCGATTGCATACGTGAGTAGCGCCTGCATATGAAAACGGTGTTCAAACCACACATGTGAGGTATCGCCAGGGTTGGTAGAGCGAGAGAAATTATTCTCGCCCTAGACCTCCTCTGTAACTCAAAACATGCAACATGTTGGGTATCAATTTACTCGGCATAACATTATCTTTCACAATATAAAAAAATTGGCTAACTTTACTGTTGTCAGATTTTCTGCTGATTTTTGTCTTCAGATTTAACCATGTAGTACAAGGGTCTGCCTGATTGCATACAAATTGAAACGCCTAAGGTTTGACCTCATATTATAGGGTTTTGGTAAATCTGAAGACAAAAATCAGCAGAAAATCTGATAGTGTGTATGGGGCTTTAGGCATTTTACATAACTGCCCACCAGACTCTGACATTGACTTAATGAATTTTTCTACCACTTCTCTATGCAAAATTCCTTTTAGTTGCAAGATATTTGTAGTCGTTTTTTGCATGAACTGCCCTTTTTAACCCCTAACATTACAATGGAATTAAAATCAAGGCTTTTGACTAGGCAAGTCCACCAGTGTTAATTTTGATGTCAAATTTTGATTTAATTTTAGTCATAGTCTTTTGACTAAAAGGCCTTTTTAGTTTTAGTCGTATTTTAGTTAAAATCATTTTAGTCGAGTAAAACTGAATGGGTTTAGTTAAACTGAAATGCATTTTTTAAGTATTTCTCTAGAATTTCCAAACTCATTATATACTTCTGGAGTAAAAATCTAAGAACATGTTATTATTTATGATATTAACCACCGTAGAGAATAAAATGGCGGTCGTTGCAATACTTTATGTCACACCGTCTCACAAGCGCAATTTTTAAAATAAAATACACTTTTTTGAATGAAAACATAAGACAACAGTAAAGTTAGCCCAATCTTTTTTATATTGTGAAAGATAAACTGATACCCAACATGTCACGCTTCAAAATTGCGCCCTCTCGTGGAATGGCGACAAACTTTGACCCTTAAAAATCTCCATAGGCGACGTTTAAAAATTTCTACAGGTTACCAATTTTGAGTTACATAGGAGGTCTAGTGCTAGAATTATTGCTCTCGCTCTAACGATCGCCGCGATACCTCACATGTGTGGTTTGAACGCTTCTGCGTGCGAGTTCGGCGGGACGGGGCGATTTAAATTTTTTTTTTCTTATTTCCTTTTTATTTTTACACTGTCTTTTTAAAATAAAAAAAATCGGGTCACTTTTATTCCTATTCCTATTACAAGGGATGTAAACATCCCTTGTAATAGAAAAAGGCATGACAGGACTCACATTTACACTAGAATGCAATAAAAAAATTAAAATAAAAAATTAAATGTAATTTTTTTTTTTTACAAAAAACAAATTCCCCTTTAAGAGCATTGGGCGGAAGTGAGGTTTGACATAGTTTCCGCCATCCAATGCTATGGACTCGAGGGGGGGCCATCTATCCCTCACTCAACATTCAGCCTGTGAGGGAGGAGGACCTGATAGTCTCCACCGCTACTGACGGCTCCCGTAAACGGAGGCCCCTCTCTCGTCTCCAATAAAAGTGATCTACTGGCGAGAAAAGAAGAAGGCCCCTCTCCCGGCAAGAAAAGAAATAAGCCAGTAACGGGCTTCTGTTACAGGGACATCGGTCCCAATCTGTGCCCACCAGTGCTGCTAATCAGTGCCAACCAGTGCCATCTATCAGTGCCCACCAGTGCTGCCAATCAGTGCCAACCAGTACTACCTATCAGTTCCCATCCTGCTGTCAGTGCCTCATCATCAATGTCACCTATCAGTGCCGCCTATCAGTGCCACCTCTCAGTGCTGCCTATCAGTGCCACCTCATCAGTGCCCACCAGTGCCACCTCATCAGTGCCCACAAGTGCAGCTTCATCAGTGCCCACCAGTGCCGCTTCATCAGTGTCTAGCCTAGCAGTGCCTATCAGTGCAGCCTCATCAGCGCACATCAGTGAAGGATAAAAACTACCTGTTTTGTAAAAAAATTTTAACAAATTATGAAAAATGTTTTGTTTTTGTTTTTTCAAAATTTTCAGTCTTTCTTTGTTTCTTTAGGCTCCATGCACAATGGAGCTCAAAAAAGCTTTTTATGGACGCCAGATTGCCGGCAGAAAACGCGTTTTGTAAGAGCGTTTATGTGCGTTTTTTAGCCTTGGGCCTTTTTAATAAAAATACAGAGGACACTCCAAAAATCCCACAATGCATTGAAAAAATAGAAAGCCGAACGCTAATTAACGCGCGTTTATCAGCGTTTTTTTTAGCTTTTTTTGTGGTCAGAAAAATGGCACTCTGAACGCGATTTTATGGCGTTCAGAGAACAGCCCATAAACTCCACTGCTGATAAAAGCTAAAAAACGTCCATGTGTGAATGGACACCTAGGATAACATAGAGTGGAGTTTAAGAGCTGTTAAAAAAGGCAGTTTATGAGCTCCAGTGTGCATGGAGCCTTAACAAACAATAAAAAACCCAGTGGTAATTACAGGGCCGATCCCAGACGGGGTGCACGGGGTGCAGTGCACCCCAGCGCCAGAGAGGTGGGGGTGCTGAAGCGCCAGAGTGCTCCCTTCCCTCCTCCTCCTCCTCTTGTTTGTGTCCTGCGGCGCCTCTCCGCTGGTGTTCTAAGAAGAAAGGCTCCGCTGTATTCACTGCTCAAGCCCCTCCCTCCTTCTGTCAGAGAAGGAGAACAGCCAGCCGAAGATGAGAAGGGAGGCAGAGAGGCTGGTCTCTGTGTGGAGAGAGACCAGCCGTGCAGTGAGTGATGTCTCGCGCAGGAGGGGAAGCGGTTCGTGCTGACACATTCTCCTCCTCTCTGTGTCTCTCACTCCTGCTGTGTACTCTTCTGTTCTCCACCCGGGCAGCGCGGCTGCACACTCTCCTCTCCAGCTGCCACCCGGGTGTTTTTATCATATGTACTGTACCCTAATGGAGGGGGGGTCTGTACTAATGGAGGAGGGGGGCTCTGTCCTGGGGGGTCTGTAGTAATGGAGGGGGGGCTCTGTCCTGGGGGGTCTGTAGTAATGGAGGGGGGCTTTGTAGTAATGGAGGGGGGCTCTGTCCTGGGGGGTCTGTAGTAATGGAGGGGGGCTCTGTCCTGGGGGGGTCTGTAGTAATGGAGGGGGGCTCTGTCCTGGAGGGTCTGTGCTAATGGAGGGGGCTCTGTAGTAATGGAGGGGTGGCTCTGTCCTGGGGGGGTCTGTACTATTGGAGGGGGGTCTGTCCTGGGGGGTCTGTACTAATGGAGGGGGGCTCTGTACTAATGGAGGGGGGTCTATAGTAATGGAGTGGGGTCTGTCCTGGGGGGTCTGTACTAATGGAGGGGGGCTCTGTACTAATGGAGGGGGGCTCTGTCCTGGGGGGTCTGTAGTAATGGAGGGGGGGTCTGTCCTGGGGGGTCTGTACTAATGGAGGGGGCTCTGTCCTGGGGGGTCTGTAGTAATGGAGGGGTGGCTCTGTCCTGGGGGGGTCTGTACTAATGAAGGAGGGGTCTGTCCTGGGGGTCTGTACTAATGGAGGGGGGTCTGTCCTGGGGGTCGTTACTAATGGAGGGGGGGGTCTGTCCTGGGGGGGGTCTGTACTAATTGAGGGGGGGTCTGTCCTGGGGGGGTCTGTACTAATGGAGGGGGGGTTTTCCTGGGGGGGGTCTGTACTGAGTAAGGTCTGTACTGAGGGAGGGGTTTATACTTAGTGCGGGTTCTGCACTGATGGAGGGGGTCTATACTTAGTGGAGGGGGGGTCTGTACTGAGGGGCGACTATAGTTGGTGGAAGGGGGTTTGACCCCAACCCTAGTGATGCCAATGCAGCTGCGGGCTCTTCTTTCCCCCCTCCCTCTCCCTCTTGCGCACGCTGCTGTACTAGTGAGCAGCACTTGCCAGCACAGCTGCCCACTATGTATCTTTCCCAGCCTTCACATACCCAGGGAAGAAACAGAATAGAAAAAGGAGCAGAGAAGAGGATTGTGGGACATGTAGTCCCGAGGACTGGCAGCCCCACTGTAACACGGAAACTGCAGCCCACATAGCATGCTCAGCTAAATGGGAGAGAGAGCCAGGAGCCCAGGAAAGCTTTCAGGGAAGTGCACCCAGGACTCCAGAGGGGGAGGACAGTGCTGAGAGAACACCACCAGAGAGAGAACCCTGCTGACCTGCGCCACCAGAGGGAAAGCCACACAGCCTAGCGCCATCCCTGGCAGAGAAAGGAATGGAGTCATTGCCAGAATACAGATCTGGGCTCTGCCCAGCGGAGTCGCCACGGGCATTTCAGAGTGAGCTGACTCCTGATCAGAGCAAACCGTTGCTGTATCGCTAGGTCAGGTGAGAGGGCCGATCTACTAACGTTCATAGGAAATGCAGTCTCTGATCATCTCTTGTACTATGTCTGCAGTCTCTGATCATCTCCTGTACTATGTCTGCAGTCTCTGATCATCTCCTGTACTATGTCTGCAGTCTCTGACCATCTCCTGTACTATGTCTGCAGTCTCTGACCATCTCCTGTACTATGTCTGCAGTCTCTGACCATCTCCTGTACTATGTCTGCAGTCTCTGACCATCTCCTGTACTATGTCTGCACTCTCTGACCATCTCCTGTACTATGGCTGCAGTCTCTGATCATCTCTTGTATTATGTCTGCAGTCTCTGATCATCTCTTGTATTATGTCTGCAGTCTCTGATCATCTCCTGTAGTATGTCTGCAGTCTCTGATCATCTCCTGTACTATGTCTACAGTCTCTGACCATCTCTTATATCCTGTCTGCAGTCTCTGATCATCTCCTGTAGTATGTCTGCAGTCTCTGACCATCTCCTGTACTATGTCTGCAGTCTCTGACCATCTCATGTACTATGTCTGCAGTCTCTGATCATCTCTTATATCCTGTCTGCAGTCTCTGATCATCTCCTGTACTATGTCTGCAGTCTCTGATCATCTCCTGTACTATGTCTGCAGTCTCTGATCATCTCTTATATCCTGTCTGCAGTCTCTGATCATCTCCTGTACTATGTCTGCAGTCTCTGATCATCTCTTAAATCCTGTCTGCAGTCTCTGATCATCTCCTGTACTATGTCTGCAGTCTCTGACCATCTCCTGTAGTATGTCTGCAGTCTCTGACCATCTCCTGTACTATGTCTGCAGTCTCTGATCATCTCTTGTATTATGTCTGCAGTCTCTGATCATCTCCTGTACTATGTCTGCAGTCTCTGATCATCTCCTGTACTATGTCTGCAGTCTCTGATCATCTCCTGTACTATGTCTGCAGTCTCTGATCATCTCCTGTACTATGTCTGCAGTCTCTGATCATCTCCTGTACTATGTCTGCAGTCTCTGATCATCTCTTAAATCCTGTCTGCAGTCTCTGATCATCTCCTGTACTATGTCTGCAGTCTCTGACCATCTCCTGTAGTATGTCTGCAGTCTCTGATCATCTCCTGTACTGTGTCTGCAGTCTCTGACCATCTCCTGTACTGTGTCTGCAGTCTCTGACCATCTCCTGTACTGTGTCTGCAGTCTCTGATCATCTCCTGTATTATGTCTGCAATCTCTGATCATCTTCTGTATTATGTCTGCAGTCTCTGATCATCTCCTGTACTATGTCTGCAGTCTCTGATCATCTCCTGTACTATGTCTGCAGTCTCTGATCATCTCCTGTACTATGTCTGCAGTCTCTGATCATCTTCTGTATTATGTCTGCAGTCTCTGATCATCTCCTGTACTATGTCTGCAGTCTCTGATCATCTCCTGTACTATGTCTGCAGTCTCTGATCATCTCCTGTACTATGTCTGCAGTCTCTGTTCATCTCTTATATCCTGTCTGCAGCAGTCTCTGATCATCTCCTGTACTATGTCCGCAGTCTCTGATCATCTCTTATATCCTGTCTGCAGTCTCTGACCATCTCCAGTAGTATGTCTGCAGTCTCTGATCATCTCTTGTACTATGTCTGCAGTCTCTGATCATCTCCTGTAGTATGTCTGCAGTCTCTGATCATCTCCTGTAGTATGTCTGCAGTCTCTGATCATCTCCTGTAGTATGTCTGCAGTCTCTGATCATCTCCTGTATTATGTCTGCAGTCTCTGATCATCTCCTGTACTATGTCTGCAGTCTCTGACCATCTCCTGTATTATGTCTGCAGTCTCTGATCATCTCCTGTACTATGTCTGCAGTCTTTGATGATCTCTTATATCCTGTCTGCAGTCTCTGATCATCTCCTGTAGTATGTCTGCAGTCTCTGATCATCTCCTGTAGTATATCTGCAGTCTCTGATCATCTCTTATATCTTGTCTGCAGTCTCTGATCATCTCCTGCACCATGTCTGCAGTCTCTGATCATCTCCTGTACCATGTCTGCAGTCTCTGATCATCTCCTGTACTATGTCTGCAGTCTCTGACCGTCTCCTGTACTATGTCTGGGGGCTCTTTCTAACAGACTCTCTAACAGAAGCCCTCTCTGTGTGCATCAGAGAGACTCCCCTCCAGGTCTCATTAGTGTACTCTCTTCCTGTATTTTCTTTATTAAAAGATCACAGGAGGATCCCAGGGTAACAAAGACTTCTTAGGGGAGCATCTCTGTGTTTGAGTCGTTGCCATAGAAACATTTGTAAAGGGGAGGAGTTGGTAAGATGACCACGCCCATGTGGGGGCGCCAGAAATATTTCTGCACCCAGGCACCGGTGACCCTAGGATCGGCCCTGGGTAATTAAATACCACCAAAAGAAAGCTCTATTTATGTGATAACATTTCGTTTGGGTACAGTGTTGCATGACCGCCCAATTGTCATTCAAAGTGCGACAGTGCTGAAAGCTGAAAATTGGCCTGGGCAAGAAGGGGGTATTAGTGCCCAGTAAGCAAGTGGTTAAATAAGACATGTTCCATCTGCATACTCTAAGGAAGTTCTAACCATTGGCATCCATTCCAGAACAGACAATTCTAATTTCACGGATTTGAAAAGGCAGTAACTGTACTTAATTTTCCCTTGTAATATATCATTTTTATAATTAAAACAGTAAGAATCTGCCCTGCTCTGGCAACATGCGTTGTTTTTAAACGCCATTTTGACTAAAGGATAATTGCACATGTACGGTTGGTTTCTTACTGTGCATGTGTGAAGTGTGCTGCACTTTGTTAATGGGCCAGCTGCAAAGGAAGGAAGAGGGGGCCAAAGTTCTGGCTCAGTTTGCCACGTCAAAACCAGGTACCTGCTCCCTCCTCCTAAAAGGTGCCAATTGTGGCGGGGGGGGGTGTGTGTCAGAGAAGCAGAGATTCCACTTTTGGGCTCCGCAAATTGGTGTGACTGAAAAACTTAAGCAATCAATAAGTGTAATGGAAATTTGTAAGTTCTGTATATAATTGTATTGTATTTTGTATGTATCGCACACTGCCCTCACACGGCACTAATAATGTGCACACGGCACTAATAATGTTTTCAGTACATGTTTACATTCTTTTGAGTCCTGATTAGAATGAGCCTGCCTATGTAACGCCCCTTGTTACGATAAACCTACAATTGTAATATTAATGTGATACCTACGTAATCATGTGCATAAAAACCTTCAATTGCATCATAATAAAGCAGAACAGTTATTTGGAAAGATGCTGAGCGTATCTTTTGTGTCTGTTCCCTACTGCAGTAGTTATTATTAATTTGGAACCACTAATCAATATGAGGATAGGAGTTGCCTATCATCAATTTAACCGAGTCAGCATGGCGAGCTTTGCCTTAGGAGGGGATTCCAGGTGACCCTGAGTATCCGAAATAAGGAGCTTGAGACGATCCGGGAATTTCTGATAATCAGCCGGCTGAGGTAAGCCTTTTGCTTACATTTGAGTTATCAGACTTCCTTGATCGGTAAGGCATTTTCGGGACAAAGGGTACCTATTTTACTCCCCTTAATCGAACTGTATTGATTGGTTGTTATATGTTATGTTGTCCCTGTCTATTGTCCATTGGAGTGTTATAGATAAGAAAGGGAAGAATAGTGCTGTTCACAGGTATATGTAGTACATCTGCTAGATAAAGTAGTTTAGAGGCAAGAGGGTATAGGCACACGTAGAGAAGAGAGAAGACTGGCCAGTCATTATGGGCATTGAATTAAGGGAATGAAGGGTAAGAGACCCTCAAAAATGCCCAGCGCAAGAGAAGCGCTATATATGAACCAAAGGTGCGGTTCCGCCTATACTGAGCCCCTAGATTAATGGTTAGAGTGGACAGGGATCCACATTGGGTAACTGGGTTACCAAAGTCCACAGGGACTAAGAATCATGCAGAGTAAACAGCTAGAGAAACAGCTATCTATGTGAGCAGGATGGATCAAGGGTGACATTAACACTAGACAGAAAGGGACATTTTCATGTTAAGTTGTGGGATGAATTTGGGGTCAGGCACTATAACTATTAGAGTCAGAAACAGAGAAATGAGATGTAAAACAGAATACTTTAAATGTTGTCAGAGAGGGAAGATGGGATGAGCACTCTGGCTGCCCGTCTGATCATAGAAGCTAGATTTAAAAGATATCTGAACAAAATAAAGAAAGTAGAATTTAGACAGGAAAATATTAATGAGAGTTAAAAGAAAGTGAGAGAATGATATGCCTGTGTTGTGTACAAATGGGAAAAAGTAAACGATTTTAGAGAGATATTGATGTATGTGTGTGCGAATGCTGGGACCTTTAGTTCTATTGCTTGTGTGTGTCATGTACGCAGATGTGACCCCCTCCTTTGTGCTCTCATGAAAGAAATGTGGCTGGGATGAGAGGTTAGTGATAAGCTGGAAGGACACCATACCAATTCCAGTTTTTTAGACAAAACATGTGCCGGGTTAACGAATCTAATGGTAAACAATGTGATCACAATTATTTTGAATCTGTTTTCCAAACATGGTAAAATGAAGGTTACATTTAACCGTGTATTACACAAATTGAATATCCTTTGATAGTGGAAACAGTGCATTTAAAAAAGGGAAATTAAGTAAAATTAAGTAATAATGAGTATTAATTTCTAATATGAGTTTAACAATTTTATTAATAATATAGATATATTGAAACTGGTTTAGACAACCTTTGGTTGGAAATGAAATTCAGGTTAATGGGGAAATTTGTAATGAATGAGATTAGTTTAGATTAAGATAACAATTTTGTAATTTTACATTTATACAATAAGCCCTTATTGAGAGAAAAAAAAGATTAAGATGAGGTTGTTATTTTGAATAAAGCTGCCATAATATTTAACAAAGCCAAGATGGATGGAATACATAAGAAGTTCTTCTACAAAAATGAAATTTTAAGGTTTTTGATAATAACTTGATGTGCGGTCCATGATGTAAGAGTAATATTAAATAAAATTTAAATATAACAGACCCATCACATCAAATCCACACACCCTGTTAGGATAGATGCCACCTGCAGCCAGTTGTTTTATAGTTTTTGATGCTTTCTGGTCCATCATACAGATTGTTGATCCTTTTGTTTTATTTATTTTTATTTTTGAAATCCAAAGCAGAATGTGTGGATTGTGAAATGATGTGTCCCTTTTTCTTGTAAGTACAGTGGTATAAGCAGAAGAATATTTTGGATTTATGGGCATCTCTGCATGACCGCAGGGTATTATCATTTATTATAATATTGCCAGGAAGAAGTTGTCTTTTGAAACATGAAACTGGAGTTCTTACACAAATAGCATGATAGAACACAAACCATTGTAATATATTTATGCAAGCTGGACCCAGTAATGAAGGGTTCACCCTGATATATCAGAGCTGTAGCTTTTATGCAAAGGTGCTATTAGACAAAGTTAGATATTGTTTTGGTCAAACATTTAATTTTTAATGGTCCGACATTCTGTGCAGCAAATATACAGCTAACTAAATGTTTGTCTAATGAAAGATTTAAAATATGAGTTTGTTTATGTACAAATATAACAATGAAAAATGTGTACATTTGAATCCAGTCACCTTATTGCCTCTATTGGAGGAGGCTGGAGACAAAGGAAGACACATGTGTTAAATTGATGACGTAGGAATCAGCTGCTGTGAGCCCAGTGCAGGACACACTCCCTGA
This sequence comes from Aquarana catesbeiana, assembly GCF_042186555.1. Classification (NCBI taxonomy): domain Eukaryota; kingdom Metazoa; phylum Chordata; class Amphibia; order Anura; family Ranidae; genus Aquarana; species Aquarana catesbeiana. The sequence goes on along the minus strand of NC_133327.1, from coordinate 439,332,590 downwards.
AGACCCAGATATTACATTTTTTGTAGATTTGAGTATGCAGTTTATCACCCAGAAGGATACTCTGTATTCAGAGTCATTGGATCCTTTTTCCCCAGCTCAAGAAGCAGAGCTCCATGCTTTAGCAAAGCCTGCGAGCTATAAAAAGAGTGTATATTTATATAGATAGTCAAGATATAGAGAGCTTTTGGTTCCATTTAAAGGGCCAGAAGTTTGTTTTTACTTCGGCAGGTAAACCAATCAAGCATGCCAAGTTAATTTGATCGGCTGTTTTCAGCCTTCCAGGTTCATGCTGAGGTAGCCATATTAACTTTAAAACTCACACATGGAAGCAGACCAGGTGACTAAGGATGTTGCATTTACAGCCCCGGACACTTGATGGGTCTGTGCAACTCACAGATTCCACCCTAGTTCTGGCCCAGTATAGCTGGGATTAATAATTCAACTTTAAGAACCCCAGAACGAGAAGAACAAGTGGTCCACAGGGTGCAACTTCTTATGAAACAGGACTTTGGAAAAGGTGACCATTTATGTCTGCCAGCCACTCTTTTCCCTCCAGCTTGACACATGGACCATGTCATCAGTCACAAGCAGTTATGGCTGCCTTAGTAAATGAGCATGGGATAGAGCCAGGGTTCTCCACAGTTGTTTTTATAACATACCACTTCTTGTTTTACCTGTTACCAAAGGTGTTACCAAAAGCTGAACATCCCTCCCAGAGATTACAAAAAAGATATATCCAGATGCCCAAGTTAGGATCTTACGAGTATGCATTTTGTCTGTATGGACATGTTTTTTGGATGTCCAGTGGCAAATCCTACTGCAAAGGCCACAGTAAAAAGTGTTATCAGAAGTAGTTTGTAAGTACAGAGTGCCAGAAAGTACAGAGAGTAACAGAGGAAATCATTTTTTATAGGAGAGTCCTTAATAGAAGTTTTGAGGTTTTATTTTTACACCCCTTACTGTCTACAATGTAGCGGACAAAGTAGAGTAAGAAACTAGAAAACTTTTGCCTGAATGTTTTCTTATATTTTATCAAGCCCCTAAGGGGGATGTTGGACTCTCTCCCTATGGGATTTTGTTTGGGAGTGTGTTACTCACTTGCTTATATTTTGTCTCAGCAGCTGAAGTCCTTCATTCGGATCTCACAGAGAATGTTGCTGATCTTTTAAGGTTTTTTGACAAACTCATTTATGTGTTTTCTCCCCAATTCCAGATCCTAAAAGTTTGGAAGGATCTAAAACTAAAGCCAGGTGACTTGTGGATTGTTAAGAGACATTTATATATAAGGAAAAGTTTGGAGACTCAATACAGCATCTATTTCATGTACAGTTTTTGCAAAACATGAAGAAAAAGTCACCTGGATCCACACCAGACACTGCAAAAATGACTAAATTAAAGAAATCTCTGAGTTTGATTTGTTTCCCTCTTATGATCACAGTCTAGGGTATTTTTTTGATTCAATTACTTTAATTGTACGGGATATATATATATATATATTTGAAAAGTAGTTCAGCCATGTGTGAAGTCATATTTGTCTTTTGTACGTCTTCCATTTTATGTAGAATTGTCTGTGTTTACATATGCTGATAAGTCAGCATGTCCACAATTCAGCTAGAAGGCCATTCTGGCCACAGGAGTGTACAGCCAGTACTCTGTAAATATGTCTTATCAATCAGTTGTTTTTCACAATGAAAAGTCATTTTGTAATGAAAAAGTTGCTCAGCTATTATTTTCTCCACAATGGAGTTTTTGCCTCTTTGGCCAGGACTACCTCCACCTAAGCGTGTGGAGGTTCCAGGTTAAAGGTGATAGCAGGTATGGTTAGTGATCAAAATATTGATCAAAAGAGGGGAGACTGTAATGGAAATTTGTAAGTTCTGTATATAATTGTATTGTATTTTGTATGTATCGCACACTGCCCTCACTGTGCACACGGCACTAATAATGTTTTCAGTACATGTTTACATTCTTTTGAGTCCTGATTAGAATGAGCCTGCCTATGTAACGCCCCTTGTTACGATAAACCTACAATTGTAATATTAATGTGATACCTACGTAATCATGTGCATAAAAACCTTCAATTGCGTCATAATAAAGCAGAACAGTTATTTGGAAAGAGGCTGAGTGTATCTTTTGTGTCTGTTCCCTACTGCAGTAGTTATTATTAATTTGGAACCACTAATCAATATGAGGATAGGAGTTGCCTATCATCAATTTAACCGAGTCAATAAGCAATATATTTGAATGCGCCTGTCATTATAGTATATCTAAAGATAAAACCTTACTTGCTTGGGTCACTGCTGGAAAGATTTAAACTTTCATTTTGACTATCGTCACCAAAACAGAAAGGGATGAAAGATTCAAAATTGTAGTTGTCTCCACAATAGCAAATAAGAAAAAAATTCCAATGATACAAGCTGCTTTAGTTAAAAATAACCAATAATGATTTTAATAACCCTCTACTATATCCTAAACTAGAAAAAAAGGTATTTACTTTAAAAACTCTTTAAACATTTTTGCTACATAAAGCCTATCAGCTGAAGGTCATCTGCATGAGCTTCTGCAAAATAGATAAAGGGAGACCAAATAACTGTGGATTTAATAGTGTGTCAGAACCTGTAATGTGTTAACGAAATACTTTTATGCATTATGGCTATTAAATTTAGGGTCTTTGCTGTGAAACTCCAGAAAGAGTTATAGTCTGTAAGGAAACAATACTGAATAACAAACTCCGCTGACTATAAAACACACGATTTCTGCTTACCTGTTCATTTTTTGTCAGTCTGGTTTTATTGTGAATGTCAGATGTAACCAAATTAAATCCGTGTCTCTCAGACAGGATGCGCAGCAATAAGACGACGGTTCTGCTACCACATTTTCCGACTCGGTTATATACTACTTGACTGGGAAATGGGAGTACCTAAACAAGAAAAATAAATGTCAGCTCCCAAACACAGAAAGACATATCCTATAGATCATTTTTTTGTGTAAAACAAATTTAGTGCTTTGAACCATACGTTTTGAAGGTAAAAAAAAAACTTAAACTATCTATCTATCTATCTATCTATCTATCTATCTATCTATCTATCTATCGTAAAGTATTCATACCCCTTGAAATTTTCCACATTTTGTCATGTTACAAACAAAAACGTAAATGTATTTTATTGGGAATTTATGTGATAGACCAACACAAAGTGGCACATAATTGTGAAGTGGAAGGAAAATGATAAATGGTTTTCCAAATTTCTTACAAATAAATATCTGAAAAGTGTGGCGTGTATTTGTATTCAGCCCTCTTTACTCTGATACTCCTAACTAAAATCTAGTGGAACAAATTGCCTTCAGAGGTCACCTAATTAGTAAATAAAGTCCCCTTGTGTGTAATTTAATCTCAGTATAAATACAGTTGTTCTGTGAAGCCCTCAGAGGTTTGTTAGAGAACCTGAGTGAAGGCCAAGGACCACACCAGACATGTTGGGGATAAAGATGTGGAGAAGCTTAAACCAGGGTAAGGCTTTAAAAAAAATTTCCAAGTCTTAAAACATTTTCAGTTTGCAAAAGCACTAGGTATCTTAAACAACTGACTTTTCTTTTAAATAGTTGGCTTCCACGTTTTTTTAATCTCTCAGGGTGTGTTTCCTAATGGTGACAATTGTAGGCAATGCCTGTACACAGCCACTTGAAGTTTCCCATGGAAGCTAATGACAGAGGGAGACAGAACAAAACAAATGAGAGAAAAAGACAAAGCGCCATCACCCTATAACAAGAAGTACCCGAACAAGGGCCTTCATGTCAGAATCAATAGGTTTTATGTTAATGAAAGCAGCAGAATTAAAATGATTGAAAATGACTTTTGAAATTACATTAACATGTAGTCTGTGTCAACAGGCCAACTGGAAGTCAGAAGGAGCTTACGAGCAGGTCAAATGTACGTGTCAAACAATTAAAGCAAAGTACACCTGAAAGAATGCTTCATTTGCCAAGAGCAATGCCCCATAATGAGATTTTAGTTAATGGGTTTCAATTACTTAAGTGAAACAGGAAGCGCATAAAAAGGGACATACAATAGCCTTTATTCGGCAGGCTCAGACTCATGGCTATTGAGAAGAGCAGGATGCTAACTAAAATCAAGTTTAAACTAGTGAGGTAGCCAGCTGCTCATAATACTGTGCTGTATCGCATAAAAAATTTTAAATATTTTTTAAAGTAAAGTGCAATAACTCATATCAACAAATCATCAAGCTTTCATGAATCTTTTCACATCAAATGTTGTTCTCTGTCTCTATAGGTGACTGTACCTTAAAAAGAAAAAACTCTTATGTAGGTATGTTGCTTTGCTTAAAAGATCTAAACTTTAACCCCTTAGTGACTGAGGGTAAAACAAATGCTAATGCCTGACCAATTTTGCAACTTTGCCATGTAAATCTGTACATAACATCAGATCTACTTTGTGTATACAGGTGAACTATACCTTGTTTTTCTCAGGACAAATCCTTTTTTTTTTTTTTTCTTAGGGGTAAATGGTCCTGATTTTTTTTTTTATTATCAATGGAACACTGGCCCAAAATAGAATATTTAAAAAAAAAATGTACTTGTATATTTCTTGCTATTACCATAATGTACCACCAAAGAAAAAACACAAAATAAATTCTCCTGCTCCTGACAATCGCAGCGATACCACATGTGTGTACATTATTTGTTGTTTGTACTCATAGTAGGGCCGGGACACAAAAGTGTACATTTTGCTTTTTCTTATCCTACCTAAAACACACTGACCGACCCCATTACTGATTTGAATGTTTTTTTAACAAAAATCCTACCCCTGATCTTTGACCCTGCCCTTGACTGCAACACTAACCCTGGCACTGACCTAGATCAAACCTCGATCTAGCTATTTTTTCTTTGCTTTTACTTTTTTTTTTTCTTTTTTAATTTTCTTTTTTTGCATTTTTCTCCCCACTCAGATGAGAAGAAAAAAAACACATGGGAAGGCTGCACAGTGACTGAACACTTTGATAGCCAATCAGAAGCTATCACAGTGATCAGGTAACCAGGAACCGATGTATGTCAAACGTGGTAGTGCACTGTGTGTTAAAGGACTAGTTGCATGAAACAGATGATGCCAGACCATTCACCATACCAGTAAATAAGGCAAAAAAAAGCAAAGATCAGTGTGGTCAAAACCTAGGTCCTGGTCCCACAGACACCCGCTGTATTAGGTGCGATGTAGCGGCTAGAACATTCCCGACCTTGTGGCCAAGCACAGTGGGGACCCCCAAAGCAGACAGAAGGGCCGCTGAACAGCATAAGTTCCCAAGAAACCAACAAAATGACAGCAGTATGACTAAGAGGGAACCGGAAATGTCATCACAGGAAGCCGCGTAGCCCAAATGTGACGACAGGACTTGCCGTATGCTGGTACAGGGCAAGAAGAGGACCACACTGGAGGTCTCCCCAAGAAATAATGTGTTTCGAAGAGGCTGCTTCTTTATCAAATCCAAAGAAGGGAACAATAAATAACAAGCAGACAATTGGGGGGTGGGAGGGGGGACCAGAACAAAAGTAAAAACCAAAAACAAAACAAGAGCTAAAAAATAAAGCCACCCATTACAACAAGTGTCGCTCCTACAGGAAAACAATCCATACAGATTAAAAATATATTAAAAATAAATTAAAAACAGATCAAATTTATTTTGAGTTCCAGTATATACATTTGTAATCAACAAATAATCCATCAATTTATAATAAACATAATAATAAATGAATCAAAAAGCCTATATCTAGCAATTCATATGTGTGATGTTACACTCCTGTCTTATGTAATAAATAAGTAAATGCACAAAAACTCTAATATACAGTATATATGGAAACAAAATTATTTTATCTTTGTAGGAATTAACATATACAGATGTGTAAAAAAAAAATTAAAAAAAAATAATTAAATACAAAGACCAATGCCTCCTTTCAGGATCTTGGTTTTGCTAGTGATTGGAGAAATGTAGTACTCCATATTTCTACCACAAGTCCATCGACAATCCCCCAGGAAGGCAAATTAAACCCAGCACAAATAGTTCTACAAGTGGCCTGTCTCAATATATAGACTTTTTTCCAGCAGATTGTTTCAGCTTTACTCTTCTTTATCAAAGGCTCAGGCCACTTGATTAGTATGCTACAGAAATATATGTTGGAACTGGATTACACATATGGGTATTTTGGATGTTGGTGCCCCATATACATCCATACCAAACAATGTAGGGTTAAATGTATTACTTAATTTTTTGTCCAAAGACACTAGTTTAAACTCAAAACAAGCTATCTTTGTGATGGACTGTACCAAGTTTATCTTGGAACGCAACTACTTTTGCATTTTGGATTCCTTTAATTCACAGACTCATAGGACAGCCATGGGGGGCTAATTATGCCCCATGTTATGCTAACATTATGATAGGCTTTTGGGAGGAGATAGCTATCTGGAACAAAACCCCTTTTCAGAGTTCACCGTATTTTATGGCAGGTACATCAATGATATTCTAATAATAGAATAGTCCTTCATAAAGCACTACAATGATAATATTCTATGTATGAAATTAACCTATGTGGTTGGTCCAATAAAGCTAGTATGCATTGATTTTGAGCTTTCCCATGAGAAGGGTGGTATTGTCACTAAAAACCAGTTTAAGCCAACAATGCAATTCATACTTACATTACCAGAGTTGTCACCACCCCTCATGGAAAAACAACATCCCAGTTGTTCAGTTCAACAGATTAGAAATTGTTCCAAGGTAGAGGACTATATAAAACAAAGTCAGGTACTGATTAATAAATTTGTTGAAAAAGGATATCCCTTGGATTGAGTTATGGAAGCCCACAAGAAGTACCTTTCCGATGCGCCTCAGACTAAGAAGAGGGAGGTGCATGGGGATTATTATTAGTATTATACAGGATTTATATAGCGCCAACAGTTGGTGCAGTGCTTTACAATGGGACAGGAGGGCCCTGTTAATAGAGCTTACATTCTAAAGAGAGGGGGGAGGTGGTACGAAAAGTAGTAGCTGCGGGGGATGGTCTGATGGGGGTGGCTCGGGTACAGATCTTAGGTGGGTGTGGGCTAGGCTTCCCTGAATAAATTCGTTTTCAGGGATCTCCTAAAGGTAGACAGGGTAAGGGCTGACCAGGCAAGCCGGGGCAGGGAGTCCCAGAGGATGGGAGAGGCTCTAGAGAAGTCCTGGAGGCGAGCATGGGAGAAGGTAACAAGGGAGCTAGAGAAAAGGAGGTCTTGGGAAGAGTGGAGAGCACGAGTTGGGTGATATCTGCAGATGAGGTTGGTGATGTAGCTGGAGGCGATGTGGTGGATGGTCTTGTATGTTGTGGTTAATATTTAGAATTTTTTATACGGTGGGGTAAAGGAAGCCAGTAAAGGGAATGGCAGAGAGAAGCAGCAGTCACAGATCTGTTAGTGAGGTGTGTGAGTCTAGCAGCAGTATTCATAATAGACCGAAAGGGTATAAAAAAAAGTATCTGTAGTAACATATGGGACTTTTGAGGCACAACGTTTTAGTAAAATTTGTAACATTTTATTTCATTTCTTTAAAAAAATATATAAACCTATAATAAAATACAATTATAAAACTGTCATTTTAAACCACTGCAGTGATTTATAGCAAGTTTTTCCGCTAAACGCGTTTCATGGACATGGTCCTGTTCATCAGGAACTAGCAGACTTGAATTGCTGCCATCTAAATAAAGTGACAAAATTGATCTTAAATAGTCATACAAATATAGTGCATTTTCATACATTATGCCATAGTTCCTTCCCATGGACTGCAATAATGTATATCCAGATATTCCTCGCAGTTCAACCATACATGGCACAGGGGTCCTAAGATGGGGAATCTACCCCTTCTCCTCATCCTCCAACCTCCAGCTTAATTCATTTTATTTAATGCTTTATTAGTTATTTCAATTGGTGGGTGACAGAAGTATCACCCACACCTTCACTCAATTTTTTTTTTTTTTTTTTTAATATTCACGGTTATTTATGTGTGATCCCCTCTCAGGGGGCTCCATCAAGGGTTAAATTACATATAAAGTAAATTTAGTATTTGAGGTTGGAGAGTTCACTATATACCCCACCTCCTTTAATTAAGTTCAAAAATTACCAAGCCAAGATTGGAGTTTAAAGGTGCAAACAAACAATGGAAATTGATATTACAAAATATAAATTTTATTAAACAGACCAATTTTAAAAAGAGAGAAACAATTTTATATATTAAAAAAGATCATAATAAAGCTCAGTGGTCACAATACAAAAGAATGGTTGCTGCTACATGTTTCACCACAATCATGGCTTCTTCTGGAGCTTTTGTAGGACCTTAAATACATTACCACCCTTTAAATGATCACGGTTCCAAAGAATCCTCAGGGCCTGCCAAGAGGTCCAATGAGGTGTCTGTGTGCCAGGAATGAGGGGGGAACAATAACCCTGTAATCACACCTGGTTATAGTGAGAAGTTAACAAATTGATGGACTGATACTAATATCATCCCAAAGACGCAAACATCATGTGCTGGCAGCAAACTTCAAAAGGGACTGTGCCATCTGAGCACTTCCTTCTTTGAGAGTACCAATGTTCCTTAATTTGGTATCAATATGATACCTTTCAAAGGGCCCATTCAAACACGGAATGTGCACGATCGCGGGCGTGCAGCCCTGCATTATTGGTGGCAGCGTGTCCCCAAGACAGCGCATCACTGACAGGGATGAACAGCCATTAGGCATGGCTGTTTACCACGTAATCGGCCGCGATTACATCACGGCCGATCACAAATGGTACTCGCGCACCACTGGAGCATGCGGTGCGGTCATGACGGTGGCGGCGTGTTCCCAGGAACATTGCTCGTCATTGACAAGGGTAAACAGCCAAAGGCTGGTGGCTGTTTACCACACAATTGGCTGTGATCCATTTACCATCCATGACTGCCATCAGTGACCGTCACCCATCACCTGTCCACTTTCAGTGAACGTCACCTGCCACCCGTCGCACAGCCCATCAGAGAAGTGTCCAAAAGAGTATATACCAGTGAGGAGGCATTCCAGATCCTCTCCATGACTGATGAGAGCAGCGGGGAGTTCTCATCAGATTCAAATGCCAATTCCGATTCGGAATCAAATTCAGCATTTGAACCGATCGATAGTAGTGGATCGGCAAATGAATCAGAGGAAGAATGGATCCCTCCTAAAAGGGCACGGCGCCCTGGAAACCACGCAGCCACCAGCAATATACCCTGGGATCAAATTCCCAGGCCCAGTACCAGCGCTCCCGCCAGCGGTAGACCCCGAAGCCAAAGGCTCACTACCAGCGCTGCCGCCAGCGAAAGACCACAAGAAATGCCCAGTACCAGTGCTGCCGCAGCATCACATCCACATGCCAGCACAGGAACTTCAAATCCCCCAACTACCAGCCCTGGAGTGCCACGTCCTCCAAGCGCCAGGGCCACTACACATCTTCCATCTGGTTTTGCCAACCCAACATGGCTGCCTTCCGACTCAGGATCAGCAAGAATTCCCCTTTTCACCGCACAGCCAGGTGTGCAGGCCAATACCCAAAATTTTACAGAAATCAATTGTTTTTATTTATTTTTGGCCGACACTTTGCTGCAATTCATCGCGGACCAGACCAATTTATATACCCAGCAGCATATTGCCAACAACCCACAATCATCATACGCCCGTCCGTTTGAGTGGAAGGATTTGACTCTGGAGGAGTTGAAAGTGTTTATGGACCTCACCATAAACTTACAAAAAAAATGAAAGACATGCCTATTGGTCCACCAACCCCATCTACCACATGCCCATTTACTTTTCCGTAATGTCCAGGTCCCGATACGAGAAGATTATGCGCTTCCTTCATTTCAGCGACAACACCCAGCGCCCTCCCCGCAATCATCCAAATTACGATAAGTTATATAAAATTTGCCCACTCATAAATTTCTTTTTCCAATGATTTGCAGAACTCTATGTCTCCGATCAGCATATATGTGTAGATGAGTCCCTGGTACCCTTTTCAGGCCGGCTAGGAATAAAGCAATACATTTCTAGCAAAAGGGCCAAATACGGAGTGAAATCTTGTAAGCTTTGTGAGAGAGTCACGGGATATCTGTATGCGTTACGCATATAAGATGGAAGAGATTCCCAGCTCCAGCCCCCTGGGTGCCCAGCCTACATGGGCACAACTGGTAAAATTGTATGGGACCTGGCATACCTACTGCTGAGGAAAGGTTACCACATATACCTGGATAACTTCTACACCAGCCTGCCCCTTTTCAAACACCTATACCTCGCAGAAACCCTGGCCTGCGGAACCTCCAGAAAGAATAGGAAGGGCTTCCCACAAGCCATAGTGAATAAAAAACTGTGAAGGGGAAAAAGAGCAACTTTGAGATGCAACGAAGTACTGGCCTTGAGGTGGAAGGATACCAGGAATGTGTACATGATGTCCACCATCCATGATGACACTACAATTGAAGTTCAGAGAAGACAAGGTCCCATTGAAAAGCCAACATGTGTAGAAGATTACAATCTCTACATGTGGGGGTGGATTTCAAAGACCAAGTGATTCAGCCCAATAAGGAGGTCCCCTTTCTGGTACAAGAAAGTAGCAATCTATTTAATTCATTTGGCCATTTATAATGCATACATAATTCACACAAAATCCATGGAAAGCCCTGCCCACTTCCTAAAATTCATCGAAGAATTTCACACCCCTCATTTACCAACAAAGACCCCCCAGAAAACCTTTGATCTGATGCTGTTAGCCAACTTCATGAGCGACACTTCCTGGACAAAATTCCACCATCTGAAGAAGGCCGAAGACGCTAAAAAGATGTCAAGCATGCAGCAAAAGAGGATTTCGAAGAGATACCAGCTACCATTGTCCCCAGTGTCTCTCCGAACCCAGCCTTTGCATTGATGAATGTTTCCGACTGTATCACACATCCCTAAAATATTAGCCCATATTTTTAACCATTTCCCCATTTTCATCATCTGTGCTGACCATCTCCCATGCTTCCTCAAATAACCATGCCACTACCTTCCATGTGAACTGACCCTGGCCTGTTTTTTGACTATGCCTCTGCCAACTGTTTGGACTGCTTCCACGTGAACTGACCCTGGCCTGTTTTATCAACTACACTTCTACCTACTGCTTGGACTGCTTCCATGTGAACTGACCCTGGCCTGTTTTATCAATAACGCTTCTGCCTACTGCTTGCACATGAACTGATCCTGGCCTGCTTTACGGACTATGCTTTTGCCTATCGATTGGACTGATCTGTTGCCCTGCTACTGTAGTACACAGGGGTCTCACATGTGAGGGGCTCCAAAAATGTATTTTTTTGTTGTCTCCGGGTTTAGTAATTTCTTGATTAGGGTCTGGAGTCCGGAGGCTTCATAGAGATTTGGGTGGGTGAAGCCTCTACCCCTGTGCACAGGTCTTACCTGATTGTGGCCCTCAGCCTGCTGCTGACTTAGTGCCATCATGCCTCTGGACTACAGAAATAATTAGCTGTAGCAAGAGGCAGTATGTTTATGAAGGGCTGGAAAGCGTTACAATAATGAGTGCAGGCAGGTAATGGTGTACCAGGACCAATATTATGGCTGTGCTGGCTGTCTCTGCCTGGACAATTTCTATGGACAAATGCTTTGGGTGTGCTGACTATATCCTTGTGCTGACTATAGACAATATTCCTGCCTGCTGCCTGGATAATTACTTTTGTTGTCGCTAAGCACATCTCTGCCTGCTGCCTGGACCAATTCTCTCCTCTGTGGACACTACTAAAACCACAGGTAATACTTTTTTTTTTACACTTTTCTCAAAAGAATTCATTTAGGAGTGTAATTTTTAGTATGTAAATGCTATGTGTTAGAAATATGAAGGGCCTTCAAAAATGATAGGTTGTCAGGAAATTAAATGTAATTTATGCTTGTACGCCTGAAGGTGCTACTTCAATGGTGGGCCTCTGTATGTGGCCAGGCTGTGTAAAAGTTTCACACATGTGGTATCACCATACTCAGGAGGAGTAGCAGAATGTATTTTGGGTTGTTATTTTTGCTATGTACATGAGATGTGCTGGAAATATCTTACAAATTTACATTTTTGTGTAAAAAAAATGCGTTTTAATTTTTTTCCATTTTCCAAAAACTACTGGAAAAAAATGAACCATTCAAAAGACTCATGCCTCATAGATTATACATTGGGGTGTTAGCTTTCCAAAATGGGGGTCATTTTGTGGGCGTTTCCATTGTCCTGGTGCTCCAGGGCCTTCAAAAGTGTGATAGGTCGTCATGAAATGATATGTGTAATTTATGTACCTAGAACACCTGACGGTGCTCCTTGCATGTTGGGCCTCTATATGCGGCCAGGCTGTGAAAAAGTCTCACGTATCTGGTATCGCCATACTCAGGAGTGGCTGAATGTGTTTTGGTGTGTAGTTGCAAGCATGCATATGCTGTGTGAGAAAAATAACCTGTTAATATGACAATTTCGTAAAAGAAAAAACACAAATCTTTAGTTTGCAAAGAATTGCGGGAAAAAATTACATCCTCAAAAAACTCACCATGCGACTTACTAAATACCTTGGGATGTCTACTTTCCAAAAAAGGGGTCATTTGGGGGGGTATTTGTACTTTCCTGGCTTGTTAGGCCCCTTCCACACGGTCGGACCGTTCAGGTCCGCCTGTCAGTTTTGACGGCGGACCTGAACAGGCGCTCCATGCCGCTGACATCCGACCCAGTCCGATCCGCTAAAAGCAGACGGATGCCTCCACGTTCGGATCCGTCGCTGACGGATCAGATCGGGTGAGATCTGATGAAAACGGACATGCTGCCCATTTTCGTCCGATCTCTCCATAGGCAGCAGCGGCGCTTGACAAGCCCTTCACCGCTCAGTGAGCAGAGAGGGGCCTGTCATCCGCCGGCTCAGCGGAGATCAACGGAGAGATCTCCCGCTGAGGCGGCGGACTGAGGCGGACTCCATGGAATCAATTTTCAATGATTGGCACCATAGCTTGTAGACTCTATAACTTTCACAAAGACCAAATAATATAAACTAATTAGGGTTATTTTTACCGAAGATACGTAGCCATATAAATTTTGGCCAAAATTTATGAAGAAAAATTACTAATTTGCTAAATTTTATGACAGAAACAAAGAAAAGGGTATTTTTTCATAAAATTTTCAATTTTTTTTAATTTATAGCACAAAAAATAAAAAACCCACTAGTGATTAAATACCACCAAAAGAAAGCTCTATTTGTGTGAAAAAAGGACGCAAATTCAATTTGGGTACAGTGTTGCATGACTGAGTAATTGTCATTCAAAGTGTGAGAGCGCTGAAAACTGGTCTGGGCAGGAAGTGCCCTGTAGGCAAGTGGCTAAACTCCAATCTTGTCTTGGTAATTTTTAAATTACACATACCTTCATTCCTGAAATGTCTTAAATTCAAAACTTAATATTTACCTTATAGGTTACAGTCAAAAGAAATGATATAGACATCTAGGTCATTTCTGTTATCGCAGTGACACAGGTGGTTCATTATCCAGTCCATTGAGGAGAGAGTTACAATAGTCGAGGTGGGAAATACCCAAGGTATAAATAAGTTGTATTGTGGTGTCACTAGTCAGGAAGGGGTGAATTCTGGTGATGCTGTGGAGGTTAAGGCTGCAAGATTTGGCCAGCAATTTGATGTTGGGGCTGAAGGAGAGGTCACAATCTAGGATTACACCCAGCACCCTGGCATGTGTGGAGGGACCAATGGCTGTGCCACTGATCTTAATGGTGAAGTTATGGGGAAGGGATCAGGGAGGATTGGGGAGGAGGAAATATTACAAGCTCAGTTTTAGAAAGATTGAGTTTAAGAAAGTGGTGTGACATCCATATTAATATGTCAATTCAATATTACATTTATCACTAGTTTTAATTCCAACTATCCAGCTATTCAGAGAGCTATCCGTACAAACTGGTATCTCTTACTCCTAGATCCCAGGTTAGATTCCACCCTATGGATTCACCTTGGATCCATAATCCTTGAATCCTTCATCCCCTTGCGTTTTTTGTGCGTTTTGCAGAAATGCACTACAGTCAATTTAACATGGTTTCCTATAGATCTTGTTCACATCTGTGCGTTTTGAGCCGATGCATTTTATGGAAAGGGTTTGGGACATTTTTGCTGCAGCGCACGTTTGGTTCCATAGACTTCAATGGAAACAGCAGAAACTCATAAAAACACATTAAATACAGTGCTTGTGTTTTTGATGCGTTTCTGCTGCATTTTTTTTTCTGGTTTCTTTTTCATGACAACAGTTGCCTCCCAAAAACGCATTAAAACATTAAAAATGCATCAAAAATGTGTCAAAAAAATGCAAAATGCACCGGGAGTCAACCGTGTCAACCTAGCGTCAGTTGAACACCCTCAATCCACATGGACTCAGGTTTGATTCACACCATAGAAACGCAGTCCGAAAGTGTCCCAGGTGTATTTTTGCATGCACATTTTTTGATGCGTTTTTGATGCGCTCCGGTGCATTTTTGATGCGTTCCAGTGCATTTTCCCCCTCTTTTTTCACCTTAACCACTTCAGCCCTGGAAGAATTGGCTACTCAATGACCAGACCATTTTTTGCGATACGGCACTGCGTCGCTTTAACTGACAATTGCTAGGTCATGCGACGATGTCCCCAAACAAAATTGACGTTCCTTTTTTTCCCTACAAATAGAGCTTGCTTTTGGTGGTATTTGATCATCTCTGCGTTTTTTATTTTTTGCGCTATAAACAAAAAAAGGAGCGAGAATTTTGAAAAAAAAAACACTATTTTGTACTTTTTGCTCTAAATAGCCCCAATTTTTTTTTTAAAAAGCTAATTTTTTCCTCAGTTTAGGCCGATATGTATTCTACGTATTTTTGGTAATAAAAAAAATCGCAAAAAGCGTATATCGATTGGTTTGCGCAAAAGTTATAGCGTCTACAAAATATGGGATAGATTTTCGGCATTTTTATCATTATTTTTTTTTTACTAGTAATGGCGGTGATCTGCGTTTTTTATCCAGACTGCGACATTATGGCGGACACATCGGACACTTTTGACACATTTTTGGGTCAATTGACAATCATACAGCGATCAGTGCTATAAAAATGCACTGATTACTATATAAATGTCACTGGCAGGGAAGGGGATAACACTGGGGGTGATCAAGGGGTTAACTGTGTTCCCTAGTGTGTGTTCTAACTGTGTGGGATGAGACTATAGGAGATGAGAGATTTTAATTCCCAGCTCGTAGGAACTCACAATCTCTCTCCTCTCCTCACAGAACTGGGATGTGTGTGTACAAACACACGTCCTTGTTCTGCCTCTCGTGCCCGCGATCGCTTGTGGCCGACGATCATCATGACCGCCGTTCACGAGCGTCGGTACCCCCACTGTGCAGCGGGCGCACGCGCGTCTGCTATCCTGCTTAAAGGGCCCGACGTATCGTTACGACGGTTCGCGTGATCGGGCCAACCTGCCGCCATATATCGACGGTCGGCAAGTGGTTAAATAACAACATGTGCATTCCTGTGTGTTTTTGGTGCGTTCCTTTGCGTTTTTATTCCAGTTCAAGTACAGTACAGAAAAAATGTTCTACTTTTTTTTCTGGAACTAGAACACACTGGAACTGACCGCACTGCTGTGAACTATGCCACTGGAAACCATATAACCTACTATCCTTGCATTTTGGATGTAGAAAAAAAAAAAAACACACTGGACAGCATATGGTGTGAACTGGCCCTCAATAAGGATCTGGATATACACACAGTTATGTAGGTTTTTAGAGAAGCAATAGTTTGTCTCACAATGTTTTAGTTTTTTATTTTTCCATATATTCATTTCATTAGTATACCTTATACAACAGGCATCACTAAATGGCAGATCGTGGTCTGGATATGGACCCAGTACCAGTCCTATCCGTAAAGACATGGATGAGTGAGTTTGGGGTGGAGGAACTTGACTGACATGCAAAGAGTCCTGACCTCAACCCAACAGAACACCTTTGGGATGAATTAGAGTGGAGACTGCGAGCCAGGCCTTCTTGTCCACATCAGTACGCTTCTGGAAGAATGGTCAAACATTCCAATAGACACACTCTTAAACTTTGTGGACAGCCTTCCCAGAAGAGTTGAAGCTGTTATAGCTGCAAAGGGTGACCAAACTCAATATTGAACCCTATGGACTAAGACTGGGATGGCGGTATTAAAGGCAGGTGTCCCAATACTTTTGGTAATGTGTAGTGTATGTTTTAATGCATTCGAAAAACACAGGTCAATATTTCCAGTTCTCTTGGAGTCACGCCACTGTCATTTTGTTGGTTTCCCGAGAACTTATGCTGTCCTGCGGCCCTTCCGTCTGCTTTGGGCATCCCCATTTTGATTGGCCACAAGGTTAAGCATGTTCTTGCCGCTACATCACACCAAATACAGCAGATGTCTGGGGTCAGGACCACGCTGATCTTTGTGTTATTCCCTTATTATTTACATTAAAAAGATTACTTTTTTGCCCTACCTCATGGTATGATGAATGGTCTGGCATCATCCCTTTCACGCAACTAGTCCTTTAACATAGTGCGCTACCAAGTTTTACACACACACAGTTTCTTCACCAGAATACTCTATTGGGATGAGAGCAGCAAAAAGGTTTCCTTGGACTTTGATCCTAAAGGACTTCTAAGGTTTAGTGTCTTGGCTTTTTAATTATTTGACTGGGGACTGGGAGTCCTGGGTCCTGATCATTAGTACGGGACTCAAGGCTCTCTGTGAAAGTGCGCTGTACAGTTGGCTAAAAGAGGTTAATGGTAATTCTGCACAGGCTGTAGGTGGAAAGATGTACTATTTGTCTGGAATTCCTTCAGAAAAATAGCAGAGCACTTCCTCGTATAAGAGATTGTCTAAATACTTTTGTGGTGTGAGATCTAAAAAACTGCTGTTGGTCTCTGAAGATCTGGATTTAGATTTTGTGATTTTGTTACTTTGCTGCTCTTTGTACTCCTTGCTGGAGGCTCTGACCTTAGGAAGCAAAGCCTTGCCTCTACCAAGATGGCCACCCCCTCACAGAGACACAGTGTAGAACAAGGCATGGTAAGTAAGTCAGTAATGGGGAAAAAAATCAGCAGCAAAGAGATTATGGGCAATACTGGTAACTAGTTCTTTGCCCTCAGCTTGCCTTTTTTTGTCACAGTTTCCTGGGATCAGTTTCTCTTTAAGGAAATGCTTTCAAAAAGTGAGCAAACACTGATAAAAGAGAACATCTGAATGTTAAAATATAGAGGTTCAAATAATCAGAAGCAACTTTTAGAACTGCAACAGCAGGGGACATAACCTTTAATCTGCACATCTGCGGAAATAGGAGAGGTAAGTGAATTTTTAACTATAGCACTACCACTCACCCTAAACAAATAACTTATGGTAATTTTTTTTAAAAACCCTTTTCTGATATTTTAAAAATAGCTAATCGAGCACAATCTAGAAAAGCACCCATCACAAGCTGCTATTAGCAGAGTGCATGACAGCTGAATCTTCTAGCTGGTAGGGCTGCACAAGAAACTTTAGCAGTTATTACTAAATATTACAGATGATTCCAGGCAAATGACGGCCCTGGGCCCAAATTAAATATTCCAGCTGTTCAGTGCTGTTAAATATGTTGACACTGAATAAATATTACACTTTATGCAATGTAATTCTCCATCTGGGAGAAAGTAGTTGTCATTTAAAGTGAACCATTAGAGAATTTCCAGGTTTACATTTGGAGACATTCACAATGACATGATTTGACGATGATGAATTTATTTAGAAAAATGAATGAAGCAGTAAAGATCCCATTAAAATGCTTCACAGTTATACATATGTTCCATGTCTCAGGATATGTGCAAAGAATAGACAAGAGAAGCCAGAATAGTTTTAACACAGCCTAAGATGAAGTTCAAAATGAAGTAGTATGATAACTGTTTAGTAAACTGAAATGCATGGAATATAACATAAAACTGTAATTTCTCTCATCCTCAGTAACATAATACCGAACAAATCACATTTTGTAGGAGCATGCATTTTATTTGCGATCACAGGAATATGTATAATTACATTTTAATTTCTGTCTGGCAATTACAGTCTTCTACAGTTTGTAAAATGATATCTATATTCTGCAAAGTGCAGTGGAAAGAACACTGCTGCATAACAGCCAACACTTTCAGTATATCAATGTAAGGAATTCCATTTGAAAGTTCAGTGATTTAGCTATTTTGTCAAAAGCAAACTAGGTTGTAATTTCTGATAAAACAGAGAATGTCATCATAGACAAAATGGGATGCAAGGAAGAAAATAAAATTACTGCTACTCTTCTGGAAAATTATGTCTTATGTGATAAAAGAAAATAGGTGTTTCAGGCATTAAAACAATTCCATTACAGAAAGAATGAAAAGTGAATATCAACTATGAAAAGAAAGCAATGTAGTCTACTCTTTAAAATTAAAACAAAGTTAATCACCATCCTGGTAGCAAAAAAACAGATGTAAGTACAGAAGAAATGTCAGTGTTGATTGTTTCTACAAGTAGCTCAAAAGTGGGAGTTTAGATAGGAAGTTGAGAGAATTGGTCTTATGCATGCAAGAAAATCCATGTATCAATACGGTAATTATTATAAGCTTTTCAGTTTGTAAAATTTAAAATAAAACCATTGCAGTAAACAAGTATACTGCATATTTTCACTTATATATTTTAGTTATTTATTATAGCCAGGACCAAAAAAATGTAATGTATTCTTTTCTTTTATCTTGTGGTTTGGCAAATATAAAATATTGAGTAATAGCATTCTAGCATTGTTTTTTTATCCAGCAGGTGGAGCTCTCAAAGTGGTTCTGTAGTTTAATGGCCCATACACACGATCCGAAAATTGGACGAAAAATACCACTTTCGACGTGTTCGTAGGCTAATCGGATCGCTAGTACAGAACTTTCAAGAGCCGATCACGTTAGTTCATTTTATATTATTTTATCGGACATGCACGAAAATTTTTCTTGTACAATACCAGATCGTACAATTTTCGTTTAACCCCTTCCCGCGACCATACGCACATCTGCGTACTCGGCTTTCCGGGGTTATACCGGGATGATGCCCGCAGCTGCAGGCATCATCCCGGTACCGTTGTTTCGAGCTGGCGATCAACTAACTGTATATAACAACCGATGCGGCTAAAAGCCGATCGGCTGTTATACCGGAGGAGCGGGAGGGGACATCCCCCCCCTTCCGCCGCCTCCCGCCGCTCTTACTGGGCCTCCCGTGCGATCGGGAAGCCCGCTGTCCAATCGGCCGCCTTCGGCGGCTGGGGGCGGGCTGGAACGAAGCTGTGGGCGGCTTCGTTTCAGCCTTCTCAATGTAAACGCGGAAGCGACGTCATGACGTCACTTCCCGTTTACTCAGCTGCCAATGGCGCCGGATTTAAAAAAATATACAGTGTTCAGAATCGCCGTTTTCGGCGATCTGAATACTGTGAAGTGCAAAGGAGGGATCGGGGGTCTTTTAGACCCCCAATCCCTCCATAAAGAGTACCTGTCACCACCTATTACTGTCACAAGGGATGTTTACATTCCTTGTGACAGCAATAAAATAAAAAAAAAATAAAAAATGTTTTTTTTAAACATAATTTACAAGTATAAAAAAAAAAAAATAAATAAAAAAAAAATTTTAAAGCTCCCCCGTCCCCGCCAGCTCGCGCAGCGAAGAAAACGCATACGGAAGTCGCGCCCGCATATGTAAATGGTGTTCAAATCACACATGTGAGATATCGCCGTGATCGTCAGAGCGAGAGCAATAATTCTAGCCCTAGACCTCCTCTAACTCAGACCTGGTAACCGTAAAAAAAAATTTAAAGCGTTGCCTATGGAAATTCATAGGTACCGTAGTTTGTCGCCATTCCACGAGTGCATGCAATTATAAAGGGTGACATGTTTGGTATCTATTTACTCGGCGTAACATCATCTTTCACATTATACAAAAAAATTGGGGTAACTTTACTGTTTGGATTTTTTACAATTCATGAAAGTGTCCCTATTCCAAAAATTTGCGTTTAAAACACCGCTGCACAAATACCATGTGATATAAAATATTGCAACAATTGCCATTTTATTCTCTAGATTCTCTGCTAAAAAAATATATATAATGTTTGGGAACTCTAAGTAATTTTCTAGCAAAAAATACGGATTTTAACTTGTAAACACCACATTTCAAAAATAGGCTTAGTCATGAAAGGGTTAATCAGTACAGTTGTCGTCCGAAATGACAATACAAATACACTACAACACATGGCATCACTTCTGATTTTTTATTCTGTCGTACGAGAATTTTCGTAACTTTAGTAAACCCTTCGGGTTCGATATACATAGCATGCAAACGAAAAAAACGGACGATCTGTCATCTGATTTTCGGATCGTGTGTTTTTTTTTTTGTTTTTTTAAAGGAAAAAAAATGTTTTCTTTTTTTTTTCAATGGATCAAAAACATTAAAAAATGCTGGTAAGCACCATTTTTGAGTGATTATCGTCGTCTATCAGCGTTTTTGTGTGTTTAATGTTTTTAAGCATTTTTGTGGTCAGAAAAACAGCTCCTGAACGCGATTTTAGGGCGTTCAGACAACAGCCCATAGACTCCACTGCTGATAAACGTCCAAAAACGTCCATTTGTGCAGGGGCACATAGGATAACAGAGAGGGGAGTTTATGGGCTGTTAAGAAAAATGCCCAAACTCCCAAAATGGACGTTTATGAGCTTGTGTGCATGGAGCCTAAATGTTTTTTTACCTTAAGGGCTTGTTCACACCTAAATTTCTAATGCTCAACAAATGCTCCAGTTTGTATGGGCGCCAGACAGGCGTCAATCAGCTTTAGTATGGGTATTAGGCATTTTACAAGCATTAATGAGGAGTTAAAGATGCTCCCCAAACACCCTATGGGCAGTTTTTAAGCATTTGATGAGCGTTAAAACTGCTCCACAAATGCCTATTCCATTACAATAAATGAACGTATCTTAAAGCCATGCAACCCCTCCGCAACTGCCTGGCAGAGCATTTACGAGGCGTTACCATAGACTTCAATGGGAGGCGTTGAAAGGCTTCAAATGCCTCCTGACTCGACATGAGGCTTCAATTTTGAAGCGACGCAACGCTAACGTTTAGTGTGAACAGCACTTGTGCTGTATCTTGTGCATAGGCATTTGAGGGGCCTTTTTAACGCCTCTTAAATGCCTGCTCTTAATGGCAGTGTGAACTCAGCCCAAAGGGGTTGTAAAGATTGTTATTTTTATTAAAAAAAAACAACAAACATGTTATACTAACCTGCTCTGTGCAAGGGTTTTGCACAGAGCAGCCCTGATCCTCCTCCTCTGGGGTGCCCCGTCGGCACACCTGGCTCCTTCCCTTCATCGGGTGCCCCCACAGAAAGCTGCTTTCAATGGGAACACCCGGGCAGGCTCGCTCCAGAGTCCTGCTACTGCGTCTATTGACACAGACAGCGGGACTCGGCCCCGCTCCCGTGTCACTAGATTTGATTGACAGCAGCAGGAGCCAATAGCTCCTTCTGCTATCAATCTGTCCAATGAGGAATACAAAATATCCAAGACACTGCGCTTACTCTGTATAATAGCAGCTCACACAATAAAATAAGGAAATTTGTAAATAATGCAGGGGTAAATGGTGTAGCGCTAATTTAGATACAAGGATTTTGAATTGCATAAAAGTATAAACCAAACAATTGTTCATAACACCATATGTCCAGAAAAGATATTAAAGAAATTCTCTAGTACACATCTATTGTATAAAAAAGTCTGAAGAATAATAAAGGTCCCATATAGATGGTAGTATTATACACCACGTGGATAGCAGATTGAAGGGAGTGTCACAGTAGGGCTGCAACTAACGATTATTTTCATAATCGATTAGTTGGCCGATTATTGTTTCGATTAATCGATTAATCGGTTGATAAGCTTAAAAAAAAAGTGTTGTGCATAATTTAGTTAATTCGTAAAGTTTTAAAAAAAAAAGGCAATGTATTCTTAAATATCTCTTTGCAGTGGTAAATATAAATAACTATATGGTTAGGGAGCAACATATCTAATCCACTCTGAGAATAACAGACAGAAGAGATATACTGTATATACTATTAGAGGAGAGATATACTGTATATGCTATTAGAGGATATATACTATTAAAAAAGGGGTGAATCTGGTAAATATCATCAGACTCAGAGATCAATTTTTTTTTTTTTTTTTTTTTTAAACAATGTCTTCCTTCAAAAAAAAAAATGGCATTTTAAGAACGTTTGTTCGATTTTCTAATCGTTAGTGGGGTCAAATTGACGTTCATTTTCAACCACAGTGACAATTTGGAAATGTTAGAAAACTTCTTGGTCAAAGGAATTTTCAGACGGTGTATGTGGTTTTCGTTCATTTTAAAAACAATGTTAAAAACAAGTAAAAATTTCAAACATTCTTTCATTCAGCGAATGTACAAAGATTTTTCGTCTGAATATTCTTGTCTGAAAATTGATCTGTGTGGCCAGCATAAGGCTCGCTACACACCTATGCAGTTTGCTTTTGATATGTTTCTGTAGTGCTTTTTGCTGTGCATTTTGATTTTTGCTCACGTGATTTTGCTGCAATTTGCATTTTTTTGCATTTTATGGCCAATTTGTTGTTGGGCAGATTAAAAAACACAAATTGCTACAAAAACGCATTACATACTTTTCTGCAGCTTTTCCATTAAAGTGTATTGAACCAAAAAAGCACAGTTTTGCATAAAAAAAAGTCCCTGACCCTTTCCAAATACGCAGCGGCTGAAAAAAAGCATAGATGTGAATGTGTCCCATAGGAAACCATGTAAATGAACTGCAGTCCGTTTCTGCAAAAAGCACCAAAAAACACATAGATGTGAACCAGGTCTAAGACGTTTAGTAACATAATGGGGTTAAAAAAACCCCTAAAATTAGCCCTTTATAGTACAAAAAAAGCAAATAATCTCTATTGTAAGGGGTTCATTTTTTTTACTGTAGAACGGTGATAGTAACATTTACAGTAGCGATTATTTGCTCTTTTTTGTACTATAAAAGGCTCAATTTAATTTTTTTAACCCCATTATGTTACTGGCCGATTAATCGATTATGAAAATAGTAATCGATTATTTTCATAATCGATTAGTTGTCGATTAATCGATTAGTTGTTTCAGCCCTATGTCACAGAAATGTTAAATCCCCCGTATGTAAGCAATGCAGGCTTACCGGTACCGTTGGACTCAGAGACATACGTCCCCTGAGTCAGTAATGCTTGTATTGCCAACAGACAATGGAGTGGGGTCTCCCCGCAGACCGATGTGGGATCTAGATGTTGTTTCTAGGACTCTAGGCAGAACTCTTCCATATATAACTCAATCGGCGTCATTTTGGGTCCGTACCGCATTTACGCTGAGGAAGGAGGCAGAGCCCAGGAGGGAAAGTGATGGCGTGCTGAGGATCAGGATCCTGCTGCTCAGTCTAAACACAATCAAAGGATTTTGGATGGGGGCAGGGACCTCTCTCAGAAGAGCGGGGGAGAGGTTCTCCAGTTTCTATGGACGGTTACCCACCCTCCGCGGTGTCCTGCGTCTCCCGGTACAGCTCTGTCTCCCGGGACCTCCGGCTTTTGGAGCCACTGGGCTCGTGCACATTGCTATCGCTGGATCGGATTGGGCCAAGGTAAGAAAAAAAAAGGGGGAGGGTCTGGAGGCAGCTGCAGCAAAGAAGTTTTTTTACCTTAATGCATAGAATGCATTAAGGTGAAAAATCTTGAGACTTTACAATCACTTTAAAGCATTCTCTGCAATGTAAAAATTCCCCACAACTTGTCCTACCTCCAGCTTCACTGGCCCTAAACACTTAGCTGGCTCCATGTCACAACTTTGGCTTTAGCACTGCTCCCTTCACTTCCTGCTTTCACAGAAGAAACCATAGGCTCCTGCTCCTGTCAGACAAACTCTTGTGATAAGGGAGCAGTGGCATAGTTTACTAGTGCTGTTTGTGTCTATGGATGCATGCAGCGTTGTTTGGGAGTGTGCAAGCATCTCCTTAGCATTGCTTGCTGCAGGAGGCATCGAAGCTGAAAGTGCCAGTGTCAGAAGAGGAGGAATGCAACCTTTCCGTGCAATATCCTTGCACATAGCAGGTAAGTATAACCGCTTTTATATATTAAAAAAAATGCCTTCAGAATCACTTTTGAATCACTTTAACTCCTTTTCATGTGTTGACATATCTCCTGCTGTTCACAAAGCTCAACACTTAGCTCAACAGCTCAGGCAATTTATACCCACAAGTACTTGACTCATCCACTCCTAGATGGCTTTGTTTAATCAAACAGAGATTTGCCTAGTTGAGCATTGCTTGTTATATCCCATGGTAGACATGAAGCTGTCCAAAAATTTGAAAAAGTTTTGACACATATTTACTGTAACTTTCCTTTCATGGTTTCTTCTCATCTCAGCCTACCATGCATCAGCTCTGCTCTCTCCCCTTTAAGAACAAAATACAAGTACTTAAATGTTAGCTTGCCCCCCCCCAGATGTTTCCATAAGTAGCCTCACAATGGAACCAGGGCAGGAATCCTAGATTGACATGAGGATCCAGGAACAGACAATTACATAAGTATGTGTCAACAATCTTTCTAATTTCTGGACAGCCCCATTTCAGCCTATAATAGGATGTAACAAGTAATGCTCAACTAGAGAGTGACCAGCCACAAAATACTCATAAACCAAAATACTGCATATGAAAGTTTTCATGGGCAGCTGCTGAAGAAATCACTGTAGCCTCAAATGTATTTGAGGATCCAATCAAGACATTCAATCTGTAATAATGCCCAATATGATGGCTAATCTCCAACTTGCAGCCTAGCAGACTATCGCTGCCAAAACTTTAGCATAAAAAGCCTAAGTGGTTGCCACTCCTCTGGTCAGGTAAGCCTGGATGTCTACTTAAAGAGGAGGACCCAAAGGCTTGAAGGTCATTTGTATGGTACTTACAATCCTCGAGGCTATAATTACAGGAGGTATTGCAAGACCCTTCCAAAAGTATTTAGTCCTATCTTAATATATTGTCAAACGTCTAATTTCTTTAACTTGCGCTTCAACTCCTCTGGAGCCAAAGCTGTTAGTACAAAAGTAGTTACTTTAGCTACAAAAGACAGATTTGATCTGAGGACTACCCTTTCAGAGTGTACAACACAAAACGGCTCCTTGGGCAAGACAGCACATTCTGAGACCTGTCTGGTGGAAGTAACAGCCTTCAAAAATACGGCTCTCAGAGTGAGATGACATAAGCAGGAAGCAACCAGAGGAAAGGCAGTAAAGTTTAGAGGACTAAAGTAAGGTTTAGCCTGGGAAAAAAAAAACAAGTCCAGGTACCTGCTTTCACTATGGCGGATATCCAAAGACAAGTGATGCACTTCATATGGCCTAATTGCAAACCTCCAATCTCGAAATATATTTTATTTCAGACCCGACCTTGTGGAGGCTTAGGAGTCCCAAATTTCCAGAGGTACTTTAAGGCCCTGCAGATTTCTCAGCTAACAAGATATCACGCTAGTCACGAAACCCCATTGTGGGTTTATTTGGAGACAGAGGACTAGCCCACTATCTATCAACAATTCATTATGGCTTCACCTGCGAGATAGAGCTTTGATTTCTAACCCTATTTCTTACCAATCTCTGCAAGTCTGGGACAACCACAAGTACTCTGGGGGTTTGTTATCCCCACACTTTCCATTACTTTCCTTTCTACATAATACTGTTTTTCACCTGGCTTTGAGTCACCACAGGCTTTCAAGCATTTGATCACTTAAAAATCCTTTGCAGACTTCCAAGCTTCTCATCATCTCCCTTCATTTAAGCGGTTTTGATATTTAAGTTAAAGTGGTAGTAAACGCTGGATGTTGATTTTTGCCTACAGGTAAGCTTATAATAAAGCTTACCTGTAGGTTAAATGAATATCTCAGAAACTTGCACTGTTTAGAAGATTTTCATTTGGTTGGAAGCCGGTGAAGTCACTGACACTTGCACTCTAAAGGAAGGCATACCCGTGCCGTTCCCTCAGAGCTCTGAGCTGTGGCTGTGACGGTTGCATGAACCCGGAAGGAAGACTGGGTAAGACTGGGTAAAGATGAAAGGCTTTGCAGCAGTGACAGCGTGCTGCTGGAGGGGCTTTGTTTCAAGGCAAGTCTTTCATACTAGCACATTAGCATACTATCACATTATGCCTTTAGCTTGCAGGTAGAAAGTTTTTTATTTTATTTTAAAAGTTTACTACTGCTTTAAACACTACGGGGTTGATTTACAACAACTGGAGAGTGCAAAATCTGGTGCAGCTGTGCTTGGTAGCCCAACAGCTTCAAACTTTAGCTTTTTCAAATAAGCTTTGACCAAAAAAACTAAAAGCCGATAGGTTTCTTTGCAGAACTTCCACAGATTTTGTACTCTCCAGTTTTAGTAAATCAACTCCTATATCTTTTCCACAATAAAGTTACGAGGAAATAGATTAGACCTCACTCCCTTTGAATCAAAATGCTTAAAAGATCCACACTCTCCAGGTATGATCTCACTCCTTTTTACTACACTCTCTTTCTCACATATGCAACTTAGAGAAGGACCCAGAAGTGCAATTAGACCCAAAAGACTAGTCTCACATTTGGCATACCACCAGATCCTGCTCCTGCTGCAGGAATGCAAAGTTCTTTTTCCAATGGCACATGGTGCCAACCAGACTGACCCAAACACATCCCATCTCCCCTCACACTCCGACCTGCCTTTGCAGCTGTCAGGACATGTGGTCATATTTCCATAGCTGGTGGTCCTGCTGTTGCAAAAGTCAATATCTTTGCTGCCAAAAGAAGCAGGCCTTTATTTGTGACGCACTGGGATTACGACAACATGCTTTGATGACCCATGTACTGTGTGGTCACCATAGTGTGTCTATCAGGATCCAAGATTAAATCTCACATTCAGTGGGTATTGAGGACAAGGTACACAAGGTGCCCAAGGATGAAAAAAGAACATCTTGGGGGGGCCAATATTAAGGTCTAATTAGGCAGTCAGGAAGGTGGAGCTGACCCATGGACTCTTGAAGCACTCCACAGACATGTAGTTATAGAGGCCTTAGAATGTAAGCTGCTGGAGGGCAGGGACACATGTGAATGTACAAAACAGTGTAAAGCAGTGTTTAAATTGCTGACACTTTAAAAATGCCTTTAATAAATAAAATACATTTTTTAAAAATCACAATCAAATGGAAAGCTTTTAAAAGGACTCGCCTAGGAGCGTTTTGGGGCTTTCATCCCAGTTTTATCTATTGCGGAAGGCAGATAAGATCTTTGCACACAGAGCATAATCCAGCACAGCAAAGAATAATTATTATCCAGTTCATGGCTATTTTCTTCGCAGCCCTCTGTTTTCCTCATTAAGATAAAGCTGCCCCAGTCTCGGACTCCCTGCTGGGCTGGCTCTCTGCGACAAGACTGGACTTTCTGTCTGTTCAAACACAATGTAAAGCATATTAAATTCAAACTCACAGGTCTGTTCAGATGGCGATTGACTCTTGACTCTGACAGTATCCCATTATGTCTCCTATCAGTCATCAGTTGGGATCAGTTGCCTGTCCTTTTAGACCAGACAGGCCAGGACACGCTACGAGCATGTCGTCACACAGGTTGCCCCAGCAGCAACGCCTTTCCCTGAAGAGACCTGGATGATACTACTCTCATTTGTGGGCAACACCAACCTGTCTCCAATTGGAATTCCCAGTTAAAGGGGTCAGTATGTTCAAGGTTTCTAATACATTATGCCCAGTTAGTGACCCCTTGGGATGTCTCTTACTTGTATTTGGTGCAGTTTAGAATTTGTTCCTCTCCGTCTGAAAACGGCACCATGTTGATTATGGTCTTCCATGTCCACAGCGCTTTGGGCTTCCACCCTTTCTGTTTCTCCTGTCCAAAATCTCATGCATGTGCAGTGAGTTTGTAGCCAAGCCTCGTTTTCGTTCGTAATTACTATGGCAAGCCTGTCCGGCATAGCACAATCTGCACAACTGAGGTAAGAACGTAACAGAATCAACATTTCTGATTGCCCAACAAAGTACCTCTTTTAG
The DNA here is from genome assembly GCF_042186555.1 of Aquarana catesbeiana. NCBI lineage: Eukaryota > Metazoa > Chordata > Amphibia > Anura > Ranidae > Aquarana > Aquarana catesbeiana. The sequence continues at coordinate 439,304,363 of NC_133327.1, read as the reverse complement.
TACAGTGTCCAATGCAGTCTGTATTCAGTACAGGCGATCTCCTATTCTCCTCCTATACAACGATGTTTGCTCCCCCCTGTGATGTTGCAAGTCACAAGGGGTGTAAACCGGAAATTCTGAGTCTGTGCTCTCGTGGCATTATGGAGCGATGCCGCAGCGAGGATCGAGGCACGGCATGTTATCACAGGGACTAATAGCATGGGAAGTAAACAGTGGTCAGTATGCGCATACGTCAGTGACTTCATACAAGTACACAGGAAAGGATTGCACGAAAAGTAAGTAGCACACAAGAGATCTAAAGACAGCAATTTGCTCAGTATGTTTTGCTTATTAAAATGAGTAAAAGTGTACTTTGAGAGTTTTCTACCACTTTAAGCTACCTGTGGCACCCTTTCATCTGCCATCATTCCCCTGTCACTAACAGCTAGCTAGCGCTTCTCTTGTAACAAATAGTAAAACAGATGAAAAGCAGTTTAAAACCATTAAAATAAATTAAACAGTTTAGGGGCTGAATCACATTGTGGTGCAGTAACACAGCTCCAACACACGTGTTGCAGCGAACCACAAGGCATAGTACTAAACTATCATGACTTGTAGTGCATCTGAAAAAATTACGTTTGTTCTGGTACATTAGCCACCTATTCAAAATGAATAGGCTGCCTTAACCGCTTCAATACCGGGCCAATTCTGACACTTTGCTCCTACATGTAAAAATCATCATTTTTTTGCTAGAAAATTACATAGAATCCCCAAACATTATATATGTTTTTTTAGCAAAGACCCTAGAGAATACAATGGCGGTTGTTGCAACTTTTTATCTCACACAGTATTTGCGCAGGAATTTTTCTAACGCGTTTTTTTGGGGGAAAAAACTGTTTTGTGTTTAAAAGAAAAAATAAAACAGTAAAGTTGGCCCAATGTTTTTGCATTTTGTGAAAGATGAAGTTACGCCGAGTAAATAGATACCTAACATGTCACGCTTCAAAATTGCACACGCTCGTGGAATGGCGCCAATGTTCGGTACTTAAAAATCCCCATAGGCGACGCTTGAAATTTTTTTACTGGTTACATGTTTTGAGCTACAGAGGAGGTCTAGGGCCAAAATTATTGCTCTCGCTCCAACGTTCGCGGCGATACCTCACATGTATGGTTTGAACACCGTTTTCATATGTGGGCGGGACTTACGAATGCGTTCGCTTCTGCGTGCGAGCACACGGGGACAGCGGCGCTTTAAAAAAAATTTTTTTTTTTATTGTTAATTATATATTTTTTTTTTATTTTGACACTTTTTTGAAAAAAAAAAAAAATTGATCACTTTTATTCCTATTACAAGGAATGTAAACATCCCTTGTAATAGCAATATGACATGTCAGGTGCTCTTAATAGTGAGATATGGGGTCAATAAGACCCCATATCTCACCACTAGGCTGGGAAGCCTGAAATAAAAAAAAAAAAAAATAAAAACGATCGCCGCTTCCAAGCCGAAGCGGCGCCGTTTTATTGAATGGAGAGGCCGGGCTTGACGTCATAACATCGCGCCCGGCCTCCGACGATCATAGAGACTCCGGGGACCATCTGGCCCGCCGGAAATCTCTATGATCTACATCCGGCGCCGGCGGATCCACTCTCCGCCTCACCGATCGTAACGGTGAGTCGGAGCAGGCACCGGAGGGCGGCGGGAGGGGGGGTACGTCCCCTCTCGCCTCCCATAGGAACGATCAAGCGGCGGAACGGCTGCTATGATCATTCCTATGGTGTAGAGATTCGCCGGCTCAAACCGGCAATATCTGAATGATGTCTGTAACTACAGGCATCATTCAGATATACCTGCTCAAAGCCAAGGACGTCATATGACGTCCTTGGTATTGAAGTGGTTAATGTCACGCACGTTATTAGGTGACACAATGCGCATTTATTATGTGCATGTAATATGTATGCAATGTGCATGAAGTGTGAATGGACTCCTAAACAGTTTTTTTTAATAAAACCCAAATCACAAATCCAGACACAGGCATAAGCGAAAAGCAGCAATTTTCTAAAAAAGAAAAACTGATAATAATATAAAAACTATAATTTCCAGTAATACCATGATAGCACAGGCACTTCTCAGCATGAAATGACTCATCATATTCAGATAGATACAACTAAACAGAAAACGGTCATATGCCACATAAAATGTGTTAACTCTTGTGCCCTTAGGTCAATGTGCAATAGCTTGCAGTAATTACCATCACATACAGTATCTCACAAAAGTGAGTACACCCCTCACATTTTTGTAAATATTTTATTATATCTTATGTGACAACACTAAAGAAATTACACTTTGCTACAATGTAAATTAGTGATTGTACAGCTTGTATAACAGTGTAAATTTGCTGTCCCTTCAAAATAACTCAACACACAGCCATTAATGTCTAAACTGCTGGCAACAAAAGTGAGTATCCCCCTAAGTGAAAATGTCCAAATTGAACCCAATTAGTTATTTTCCCTCCCCGGTGTCATGTGACTCGTTAGAGTTACAAGGTCTCAGGTGTGAATGAGGAGCAGGTGTGTTAAATTTGGTATTATCGCTCTCACTCTCTCATACTAGTCACTGGAAGTTCAACATGGCACCTCATGGCAAAGAACTCTCTGAGGGTCTGAAAAAAGAATTGTTGCTCTGAATAAAGATGGCCTAGGCTATAAGAAGATTGCCAAGACCCTGAAACTGAGCTGCAGCACGATGGCCAAGACCATACAGTGGTTTATCAGGACAGGTTCCACTCAGAACAGGCCTCACCATGGTCGAACAAAGAAGCTGAGTGCACATTCTCAGCGTCATATCCAGAGGTTGACTTTGGGAAATAGATGTATGAGTGCTGCCAGCATTGCTGCAGAAGTTGAAGGGGTGGGGGGGGTCAGCCTGTCAGTGCTCAGACCATACGCCACACACTGCATCAAATTGACCTGCATGGCTGTCATCCCAGAAGGAAGCCTCTTCTAAAGATGATGCACAAGAAAGCCCGCAAACAGTTTGCTGAAGACAAGCAGACTAAGGACATAGATTACTGGAACCATGTCCTGTGGTTTGGTGAGACCAAGATAAACTTATTTGGTTCAGATGGTGTGAAGCGTGTGTGGAGGCAACCAGGTGAGGAGTACAAAGACAAGTGTGTCTGGTCTACAGCCAAGCATGGTGGTGGGAGTGTCATGGTCTGGGGCTGCATGAGTTCTGCTGGCACTGGGGAGCTACAGTTCATTGAGGGAACCATGAATGCCAACATGTACTGTGACACACTGAAGCAGAGCATGATCCCCTCCCTGCGGAGACTGGGCCGCAGGGCAGTATTCCAACATGATAGTGACCCCAAACACTCCTCCAAAATGAACACTGCCTTGCTAAAAAAGCTGAGGGTAAAGGTGATGGACTGGCCAAGCATGTCTCCAGACCTAAACCCTATTGAGCATCTGTGGGGCATCCTCAAATGGAGGGTGGAGGAGCGCAAGGTCTCTAGCATGGAGGAGTGGAAAAGGACTCCAGTGGCAACCTGTGAAGCTCTGGTGAACTCTATGCCCAAGAGGGTTAAGGCTTTGGGTCCAGTTTGGATATTTTCACTTAGGGGTGTACTCACTTTGTTTGCCAGCAGTTTAGACATTAATGTGTGTTAAGTTATTTTGAGGGGACAGCAAATTTACATTGTAGCAAAGTGTAATTTTTCAGTGTTATCACATGAAAAGATATAATAAAATATTTACAAAAATGTGAGGGGTGTACTCACTTTTGTAAGATACTGTACATATATGAAACAAAACTGGAGAAGGGGAGGTTTCTATGCAGTGTAACCATATGAAGCAGGTAATATAAGATTTAGATGTGGGAGCAAAGATTCTCTTCTGCTAAACACTACATTCTGTATTGTAGTAATCAGTCACCTCCTCCTCAAGACAAGAGGGTTAGAAAGCCTTTCTCTTGAGACCTTACAAGTTAAAGGGAAGAGGAAGTGATACAAAATGCAGTAGCTGTATGGGTATGAGTTGATCAAGAAAGTAAAATTCAGTTGCTAGCTAGAGTATAGGATTGCCTGAATAGACGAGTTTTCAGGGATCGCCTAAAGGCAGGCATGGTGGGGATAGCCGTATAGATTGAAGTAGCGAGTTCCAGAGGATAGGGAGGCTCTGAAGAAGTGCTGAAAGCAAGGTAATAAGAAGAGCAGGAGGTCTTCGGAGGAGCAAAGTGGATTGTTTAATTGATATTTTGATATAAGGTTGCTGATGTAGTTGTGGGTGGCTTGGTAAATTGTTATTATTTTTAATTTTTTTTTTTAGTTGGGCAGTTGGAGGGAAGGATTCAGAGAGAGGGGTGGCAGAGACTGTGTGTTTTGTAAAGTGGATAAGTCTGGCAGCAGCATTCATGGTTGATTGAAAGGGTGGGGGGGTAGCCTGCGTAGAGGTAAGCCAATGAAGAGGGAGTTGCAGAATTTACTGCAAGAGATAACTCTAGAGTGAATTAGTAGCTTGGCCGTTGGGGGCATATTTTGAAAACGTTACAGAGGTGAAGGCAGTAAGATTTGGACAGTGATTTGATGTGGGGCTTAAAAGAAAGGTCAGAGTCCAGGATAATACCTAGTACCCTGGTATGAGTGGAGGAAAGGATAGTTGTACTAATAATGTGGCTAGAAAAGTCTAGGGTGGCTAGACAAGGGGATGTACCGTATTGGATACTACTTCTCCATTTCTGGCCCAATCTCTTTGAAACACTGCATGGAAAAATTGAAACTCCCAGCTTCTGAGAGATTTAGATACTTTCAGATCTCTCACTTCCTCTCCTCTATATGGAAAAACAAACCCACGCCCCCAGAGTTCACACATTATGAGCATTGGTGTGGCCAAGCAATGGAGTAAAAGGGGGGTATACCCATAATTTACACATCACTTTCAGAACCCACCTCCAAATTCCCTTACATGGAAGCATGGGAAAAAGACTTGCAGGAAAACTGGGACCTGGAGGATTGGCATAAAACGGGAACGAGAGCCTTCAAAGGTATTATGAACATATCCTTGATAGAAGCAAATCTGATAGTGTTGACGAGATGGTACCTGGTTCCCACTAGACTAACAGTGATGTTTCCCTCTAACTCCCCGATATATTTTAGAAAATGTCAAGCCCGGGGTTCCATGCTTCAAATATGGTGGGAATGTCCGAATATCAGAGGACTGTGGAACAAAATGTTTAATCTTATCTGGAGATTCTCAGGCCTCTCCCCCCAAATAGCGTTGCTGAATGCCCACATTCCCATGATTCCTAAACACGCTCAAAAATTGATATCGTTTATGCTTCTGGGAGCGAAAATCACAATAGCTAAGGCCTGGAAGCAGCCCACAGTCTCTCACTTGGCCGCCAAGAGAATTATTTTGTGGATCATGTCCCTAGAAAAAATGGTCAGTACAATAATGGATACCGCCAAAATATTTGAAGCGACATGGGAACCCTGGGCTAGACATATAGGAATCTCCCTCATCCCTGGAGTCAACGCGACATGAACAAGCTCTCAAGTTTTAAAACTTGCACACCCCTTCTGAACCCTCTCTCTCCTCTACTTTCTTCTCCCCCCTACACTTTTCTGTTATTTTTATGAAGTGTAAGATAGCAAGAATGTGTGCTCTAACAATCTTGAGTTAGAATGTACACCTTCACCATTACCACAATTGCAGGAGCTCACAAGCATTTGCGATAATCTCTTAAGGAAACTCTCTGCTCAGACGAGCTTCTAGCGGAAGTATTCATATTACTCACCTTGGAACTCTCACATAGCTCTGGAAACTGCTGTTATTTCTGAGCTGCAAGACCAGTTATGGCCTTCAAAGAGCACTTATTCTATCTTTCAAGCCAGTCTGCCCCTGACACAGTGTGAACCCATACGAGGTGTCAGGATCGACGACCGACTTAAGTGCACTTATATGTTATAACCCTGTTCACCTGAAACTCCAGAAGATTCCGTATTGTGGGGACTATATGTTGGTGAGTGATATTTGTTTATTCAGTTGACTAGCCTTGTTTATACTAGGCTCTGTCCCAATGTGAAATGGTGGCCTTAAGACGTAATGTACTGCTTTTTAATAAATGTTTTGAAAATGAAAAAAAAAAAGGAAGAAAAGTCTGGGGTGGGGAGGGGAGTGTAGTGGCTTGACATCCATACTGATATGTCAGTAAGGAGATTAGTGATGTGCAAAGAGACTGAAGGGGTCAGCTGAGGAGTGGGGAGATAACATCACATGGTTTCCAAATCTTTTAAATGACCAAGTGAAGATGTATAGACAGAGAACAGAAAGGGTTTGAGGACTGAGTCTTGCGGGACCCCTACAGAAACAGGTAGAGGAGAGGAGGTAGAGTTGTAGGTGATGCTGAATGAGTGCTTTGATTGCTAGGAGGAGAACCAGGAAAGAGCAGAGTCCTAGAGGCCAAGGCAGTAGAGCAGCATGATTCTGGATAAAATGAGAATCACATTTTTTTTTGCTTAGATTCTCTCACAATTCTCTCACAATTCATCTTTCACATTATACAAAACAATTGGGCTAACTTTATTGTTTAGTTTTTTTTTTAAATTCATTAAAGTGTATTTATTCCTAAAAAATTGCTATTAAAAGACCGCTGCGCAAATACAGTGCAACATAAAATACTGCAACAATCTCTGGGTGTCTGCTAAAAATATATATAATGTTTGGGGGTTCTAAGTAATTTTCTAGCAAAAAATACAGATTTTAACTTGTAAGTGTCAAAAAAGGTTTAGTCTTTAAGTGGGTAAACTGACCTAATTTAAAGATGGAAGTTCATTCCTTTGATCTAAAACAACCAAGAGATACATTGTTTTTCTTTATCCCTGTTGATAAACATTTGCAGGCTGAGGTTTTTTTTTTTTGTTTTTTTTTTTACTTGTTTAACATGAATCAGGGAAATGCTGTATTAAGATCATGAGGGGGGTTGAATCACGATAATTTTTTAACGACTAATCGTGCAGCTTTACAAAGCAGCAGAGTTTTTTTGAGGAGGAGCAGGTGATCAACTGCGTCGAAGGCATTTAGAAGGTCTAATAAGGTTTAAATACTGGTCAATAAATGAATCCAAACCTAGGACAGGTTAGGTACATTATGAGAATACAAAGTCATAATACAAGACAGGATACACAGGATCAGAAGCTGGATAATAAGCTAGGTTAGAGTGTATTTTCACTTTTGCAGCCGAATTGGGATAACACCTACTTTTTAATTGTTAGATGTCCCCATTCACATAGCATTACTTAAAAAAATAAAAATTGCAGCTTAGCTTTTTTTACTCTATTCTGGAGCATCCAGCAAGGAAACATACTAGGTAGTTTTCTTTGTTTATGTGGGTCTGGGCAGCTATGTTTGCCATAAGTAACAGACTGTACTGTGCAGGCAGATCTTCACTCTCAATTGTAACTAGATGCGAACATAGGGGGGAAAATTTACTAAAACCGGTGCACACTGAATCTGGTGCAGCTGTGCATAGTAACCAATTAGCTTCTAGGTTTTAGTCCTGGTTCACACCAGTGTGGCTTTGAAATCAGCGCCGCCAATCAGTGCGATTTCATGTGTGGCTTGCTGACACCTGTGCAACTTCATTTACACCGATGTCAATGCAAGTCGGACATGAAATCACACAGAATTAGTGCAGGAACCTTTTTCAAAGTCGTGACATTAGTCGCGGCGATTTGAAAGGTTCCATTGCTGGTAATGAGTGTGACTTGTCATTTGATTTTGAACTGTCAAATCGCATGGTGTGAATTGAACAAGCTGAAGTTAGAAGCTGATTGGTTACTATCAGGGTTGCTAAAAGTCTATAAATTTACAGACAGTTTGTAAAAATCGACCAAATTTTACTCTGCTCATAAATGTCCATCATGGACGGCAGCTGTCCGTAAAATACATAGCTTTCGGCCAACTTCGTAACTGAGTGTGCACAGTTCCGAAGCGGGTCGAATGCCATTCAGGGATCTTTGGTGCACATGCACTTTGCAGCAGCAGGGCGGGTCTAAGCCTATGCCTGACGTCATGATGTACAGCGTGTCGGCGTACATAAAAAGCTTGTTCGATGCCCCATTTTTCCCGCCAGCTGCCATTTCATTAGCCAGAGCCAGAAGGGAAAGACGCACCTCCCGGGCTTCTCAGTCACGAATGCTGCCTATCTGCCCCAGCTGCTCTCTACTCTGCTGACTGCCTCTCTCTCTGTGCCTGCTTGACTGTGCCTGTATGCTGCTGCCCAGGCCCCAGACTGTGCCCAGTTATTTGGGATGTATAGTATAGGGGCCAGGGGGCTGCCTGCCTGGAGGCCAAATTAATGCAATGATCATTGATCTACTACTACTACTGGGGGCAAAAATGAATACATGCATATGGAGCAGCACTGGTGGGCTAATTCAATTATGAATGAATGCAATGGTTATGGTCAATGGAGCAGTACTGGGGGCCAAATGAATACATGCAATGGCCAATGGACGGAGCAGTCTACTGGGGCCAAAGTAATACATAGCATGCAATGGAGCAGTACTACTACAACTGGGGATATTAAAAAATGAATGCAATGTTCTATAGATGGAGAAGTCTACTGGGAGCAATTATGAATACATGCAATGGCGCAGTACTACTGAGGGCAATAAAATGAATGCAATGGTCAATGGATGGAGAAGTCTACTCTCTCTGGGGCAATTATGAATACACACATGGAGCAGCCTACTGGAGGCAACAATGAATGAATGCAATGGAATGGAGCAGTCTCTGGGGGCAATGACTGCAATGGAGCACCTACAGCTATACCATCTTGTTTGGCTTTACTCCTTCTCTCTCTTTGTGCCGTTGGGTTGGTTCTCCCTGGACTCCCTTTTACACCACTGTTGTTGACTAGCTTGTTCCACCACTGCCGCCAACACCTTGCCTGCTGCCCTCCTTGGATCAAGTGATCTGCACCAAACATGAGGTCAGCTGTTTGCCCACTACAAAAGTACACAAGTACCTTCTACCTCTGCGGCAACTCCGCAGGTAACACAATTTGCTGTGGTGTGCGTCTTCCAGAAATTATCTGCTATAGTCTCATGTCTGGTGTTCTCCTTCTCCCTCTTTGTGCCGTCTCCTGGAGTCTGGACTCCCACACGACACCACTACTATTGACCAGCCTGTTTCACCACTGCCGCCAACACCTTGACTGCTGCTCCCCTTGGATCAAGTGAACTGCATCAAACACAAGGTCAGTTGTCTGCCTACAAGCACAAGTACCGCCTGCCCGCTGCAATTCCTGAAGCATTTCCTTTGGCTTCATCATACAGCTATATCATATGATAAGCAAATACACAATTTGTTGCAGTGTGCTTTTTCGAGAAAGTATCTGCTATGGTCTAATATTCATTTTTCTCCTTCTCCCTCTTTGTGTTGTGAGGTTCTCCTGAACTCACAATCACATCAATGCTATTGACCAGCCACTGGCACTGCCTCCGGCTCCCTCTGGCTGAAACTCTGTGCTCTAGTATGTCAATTTTGGAAGCCAGTGGTTTTTTACCCACTTAAGGACCGGAAGGATTTACTCCATTAATGACCAGGCCATTTTTTGCTTTAACTAACAATTGCGCGGTAGTGCGACGTTGTACCCAAACAAAATGCATGTTCTTTTTTTCCTACAAATAGAGCTTTCTTTGCGTGGTATTTGATCACCTCTGCGTTTTTTCTTTTTTTGCGCTATATACAAAATAAGAGCGACAACTTTGAAAAAAAAAAAGCAATATTTTTTACTTTTTACTATAATAAATATCCAAAACATATATAAAAGAACTAATTTCTTCCTCAGTTTAGGCCAATATGTATTCTTTGACATATTTTTGGTAAAAAATTGCAATAAGCGTAGATTGATTAGTTTGCACAAAAGTTATAGCATCTACAAAATAGGGGATAAATTTATAGCATTTTTATTATTCTTTTTTTTCTTCGGACACTTTTGACACTTTTTTAGGACCAGTGACATTTACACAGCGATCAGTGCTATAAAAATGCACTGATTACTGTAAAAAAGACACTGCCAGGGAAGGGGTTAACACTAGTGGTCATCAAGGGGTTAAATGTGTTCCCTGGGAGGTGTTTCTAACTGTGGGGGGAGTGTACTGACTGGAGGAGGAGAGAAATCTCTGTTTCCTGATCACTAGGAACAGACAATCTCTCTCTCTACTCCCCTGTTAGAACGGGGATCTGTTGGTTTACATTGACAGATCCCCATTCTGGCTCTCTGTGGAGTGATTGTGGGTGCCTGGCAGACATTGAGGCCGCCGGTCACGCGCATCGGCTCTGGCGCCGTGCGCACGCCCACTTTATCAGTTGCACAAAGTGGCATACACCTATGGCGATTCGCGCAATAGAGCCAACCTGCCCCCATATAATGATGGCGGCTGGTCGGCAAGTGGTTAAGTGTCTACTTTGTTTATATGTGTTGGGGAACTTGGGGACTGTCACGGAGGTCAGATTGAAGGGGATCAACAAGGTTATTCTCATTGAGGTGGTCGCTCAGTCTGTTGTAGACTAGACGCTCATGGAGTATGGAGGAAACGACAAGTAAGGAGATGGGGCATAGGTTGTTAAGATTGGTGGGGTCCAGTGAGGGCTTTTCAAGTATGGGGGTGACTAGTGCATGTTTTAGAGAGTTGGGGAAAATGACAGAAGTAAGGGAGAGATTGAAGATGTGAGTTAGAGACTGTAGGATAGAGCCAGAGGGTGACCATAGCATTTGCAAGGGAACATGGATCAGAGGGAAGGTGGTTATGTGGACATTAGAAAAAAGTTTAGCAAACTCGTCTATAGTGGTGGGTTGAATGAGGGAAGTAATGATTGTACCTGTGGACATGGAGTGTTAAGTGGGGAGTGGGGAGTGTATCTGTACAGCAGAGATATCCTCACAAATTGTATTATTCTTATTTTTGAAGTGATAGCTAATCTCCTGGGTAGTGGGTGGATGTAGGAGGTAGTGAATGATGAAGTAGAGAGTTAAAGCCGCGTACACACGATCGTTTTTTCTAACAGGAAATGTGTGATGACAGGCTGTTGGCAGGAAAATCCGACCGTTTGTATGCTCCATCGGCAAACAAATGTTGGATGGCAGGCTTTAAAATTTTCCGCGGACAAATGTCTGTTGTCAGATTTTCCGAGCGTGTGTACACAAGTCCGTTGGACAAAAGTCCAAAGTACAACCACGCAAGCTCGGAAACAAGGACGAGCCAGAAGCTGTCGGTCTTGTAAACTAGCGTTTGTAATGCAGAATTAACATTCGTGACATGGCAAATTATGAAAGTCTCGAAATGCAGCACACATTCTCTTCTTCTTTAATGGGATAATAATGAAGCTGCTTTGCTGGTGGTACCGATGGAGTGAAACGAATTTTCAAAGGCTTTTTTTTTCTAGTGATATCAAGATTATTATTATGCTTGTTATTTTTTTTTTTTCGGTGCAAGTTACCATAACACCATTATCCAGTAGTTTTTTTAAGATCAAAGATACAACTATGTTGGTGTCCCTTGTTAAATGTACATTGTATTTTTTTAAATGTAACTGCCTACTCCGCAACATGGCTGGATGACGAACGGCCGTTCAGAAACTAACTGAAAAGCGCAAAATGAAAAGCACGAATCAACACTCACCAAACTTCTACTAACACAAAATTAGCAGGAGCACAAAGGGTGGCGCTTGACAATTGAACTTCCTCTTTTTCGGCTCGTAGGACGTCTGTTACGTCACTACATTCATGTTTGTTGGCTGCCAATTGTGTACCGTTTGTATGCAAGACAAATGCCTTCGGACAAAAGTCAGCGGTTTTGTCTGCAGAAAATGCAATCGTGTGTGTACGAGGCGTAAGGGTAGAGAAGAGTTGACAGAGATGGGATGATAAGTTGTTAAAGCGGATTCCTCCCCCCCTCCGGTGTCACAATTGGCAACTTTCAGGGGGGAGGGTGGTGCAGATACCTGTCTAAGACAGGTATCTGCACCCACTTCCGGGAATAGACTCCCGCGGGAGTCACGCCCCCTCCCGCGCTCCCCCGCTGTCTCCTGGGAAAGACACAGGTCCCAGGAGATAGCGGGGATCATTGAGAACGCGCAGCGCGACTCGCGCATGCGCAGTAGGGAATCGGGAAGTGAAGCCGCAACGCTTCACTTCCTGATTCCCTCACTGAGAATGGCGGCGGCAGCACTCAAGGATCGAGGGACGGTTCGGTCTCGGGTGCCGACATCGCTGGACCCCGGGACAGGTGAGTGACCTTATTTTAAAAGTCAGCAGCTGCAGTATTTGCGTCCAGAACCCTTCCTAGAGCTGGGCGTCCGGCCAAACTGAGCTATCGGGGGCGAAGAGCCTTGGTGGGAGAGGTAAAGAAGAACTCAAAGATCACTGTGGTTGAGCTCCAGAGATGCAGTCAGGAGATGGCAGAAAGTTGTAGAAAGTCAACCATCACTGCAGTCCTCCACCAGTCGGGGCTTTATGGCAGAGTGGCCCGATGGAAGCCTCTCCTCAGTGCAAGACACATGAAAGCCCGCATGGAGTTTGCTAAAAAAACACCTGAACGACGCCAAGATGGTGAGAAATAAGATTCTCTGGTCTGATGAAAACAAGATAGAACTTTTTGGCCTTAATTCTAAGCAGTATGTGTGGAGAAAACCAGGCACTGCTCATCACCTGTCCAATACAGTCCCAAGAGTGATGCATGGTGGTGGCAGCATCATGCTGTGGGGGTGTTTTTCAGCTGCAGGGACAGGACGACTGGTTGCAATCGAGGGAAAGATGAATGCGGCCAAGTATAGGGATAGCCTGGACGAAAACCTTCTCCAGAGTGCTCAGGACCTCAGACTGGGCCGAAGACCCTTAGCACACAGCTAAAATAATGAAGGAGTGGCTTCACAACAACTCAGTGACTGTTCTTGAATGGCACACCCAGAGCCCTGACTTAAACCCAATTGAGCATCCCTGGAGAGACCTAAAAATGGCTGTCCACCAACGTTTACCATCCAACCTGACAGAACTGGAGAGGATCTGCAAGGAGGAATGTCAGAGGATCCCCAAATCCAGGTGTGAAAAACTTGTTGCATCTTACCCAAAAAGACTCATGGCTGTATTAGATCAAAAGGGTGCATCTAATAAATACTGAGCAAAGGGTCTGAATACTTAGGACCATGTGATATTTCAGTTTTTATTTTTCAACAAATCTGCAAAAATGTCAACAATTCTGTGTTTTTCTGTCAATATTGGGTGCTGTGTGTACATTAATGAGGAAAAAAAATGAACTTAAATGATTTTAGCAAATGGCTGCAATATAACAGAGTGAAAAATTTAAGGGGGTCTGAATACTTTCCGGCCCCACTGTATAGTTCTGGAAGCTGGTTTCCTTACATTAATCAAAATAGAGATAACTGACCCGGAAAGCCCACGTTTCTTCAGAATGTGGATTTCAATAGCCAGGCCATTAAATTTAGCGTTCGTAAAGTAGGATGGAATATCGGCCTTTGTGAGAACAGGTCTGGCCTTAGTGGAAGGGACCACTGACCCTCCACCGCCATCTTTGCGATTTCTGCATACCATGACCTTCTGGGCCATGCTGGTGCTGTCAGAATTACCGGTTTTCTTTCCAGCTTGAATAGGGGGAAATACATAGATCAGTGAGAACTGATCACACGGTATCACCAACGTATCTGTTCTGCATGCGAATGGATCCTTTGTTCTGGACACAAAGTTGACTAACTTTATGTTAAACTGGACACTAGAAGATCTACGTCCGTAGTCCCCCATCTTTGACAAATAGCCCGAAAATATATCAGGGTGAAGAAACCATTCCCCTGAGAATAATCTGCTGGTGACTTAAGTAGTCTGCCCTTAGGTGATTGATATAGGCCACAGCTGGGGCATTGACGGATTGCATCCTGATAGGACAAGCCCTTAACCTGGAAGTGCAGGCTTTCAGAGCCAGATGCACTGCCCGAATCTCTAGGATGTCAATGGGCAAGGCTCTTTTGGTTCTTGTCCTTGGACAGTTGTCTTCTCTGTCGTTACCACTTTCCAGATAACTGGTCTGAAGGATTTACCTTTTAGCAAATTCTTTAGTAACCACCAATTGAGGCTTTGGGACACCCTTGGGGACAGCCGCATTGGCAATTCCAAAGCTTGGATCGTTTTGTTCCAAGCAAATAGAATACTGTTTTGCAACAGTCTCAAATGGAACTGGGCATAGGGAACTGCTTCGAATGAAGCCACCATCTTTCCTAACAACCTCATGCAAAGGCGAATGGAGGGATCTCCTTTTGACCTGACCATCCGCACCAACTCTCTTATGGAGTTGTTTTTTGTCTGGGCAAGAACACCTTTTTCTGGGCTGTATCTATGATCAGACCCAAATACTCCAGCTTTTTTAGCAATTTTAAGGGAGACTTTTCTAGGTTGAGAACGCAACCCAGACTTTTCCTGGTAACTGGTTGTAATGCGTACACCTTACTCCGAACACAGATTGGTCTATTAGCAATAGATCGTCTAGGCATGCCAAGACTGTTTATGCCCTGTGCCCTTAACCTGGCTAGAGGTGGGGCTAGCACTTTTGTGAACACTCGGGGTGCTGTAGCTGGTCCCAAGGACAAGGCCACAAACTGAAATGCTGTTGTTCTACTTTGAACCACAGAAACCTTTGGTGAACGGGAAATATATGGACGCGCAGATATGTATCCGTACGCCAGAAGTTTTCTTCCTTGTAGGGTAGAAACTACTGACCTGATCGACTCCATAAAAAAGGATCTTCAGGAACTGATTTAGATTCTTTTAGATCTAGAATGGAACTGTTGAATTTCTGAATGGATCTGTACATGTCCAGGAAACGCACGAAAAAGGCAGTGAAGGTTTTAAGGAACCTAAGAAGAAACAGAACTATCAGCTGACTCTACTAGAGGTAGCTTGAAAGAGGCACGAACCATCTCTGTAAGAGATTTGTACCAGCAATCTCTCAGATTGCGAGGCTGAAAAAAGGTTAAACTCCACTTGTCTCCTCCGCAGAGGAGTAATCGGTGTGCCTTTCTTCCTGATCACCTGAGGGTAACCCCTCATCCTCTACCCACTGTTCCCCTGATAAGGGGTCTAAGGTAGGGGAGGGAGATCTAACACGCTTCCTATCCTTTTGGACTCCTCTAGAGTCTGACGGTGGAGGCCATCGCCACTGCCTAGAGGTAGCTGCTCCTGGTACAGGGGAAGGAGTCAGATTAAATAAAAGGACGTTTATACCTTCCTTTGGGCAAAAGAGTACCTTTCCTGCTAGAAATCATTTGGATGTATTTGACCAAAGCCTCCCCAAATAGTCGCTCCCCATGAAAAGGGAAACTAGTCAGAAGCTTTTTTGCAAGATGCTTCGGCTGACCAACTTTTTAACCACAGGGTCCTACGCATGTGTTTTAGCACAAGCGCAAGGCGGGACGCTTGGTGGATAGAGTCTTTTATGGCGTCTATGGCAAAACATAGCGCCTTTGGTAGTTCGGCTAACTCATGGGCCTGTTGTCAGGGACCTCCCTGAGGGCTTCTTTGAACTGGTCCTTTAGGGACTGACAGATGCCTATTGTAGCGACTGCAGGCTGAGAAATGGCACCTGCCAGGAAAAAGAGGATTTTAACAAAAATTCCAACTCCATCTACTGCTGGTGCTTTCCATCCTTTGTGAATTTCTCCTCCATGGAATAGAGAACTGAGAAACTCTTTGGAAGGAGGAAATGCTTATCTGGAACATTCAGCATAAATAAGCTTTACTAGTAATGCATGAAAAGGCTGTAAAGGTTTTAAAGAACCCAAGGAAGAAACCAAACTTTCAGCTGACTCTGTTGGGGGTAGCATGAAAGTAGAACGAATCATCTCCATAAGAGTTTGTACCATCAATCTCTCAGATAGCGAGGTTGCATAAGGTTCATCAACTGTTGTTTCCTCCGCAGAGGGAAAATCGGCTTGTTTTTCTACGTGATCACCTGAGGATAATACCTCATCCTGTGCCCATTGTTCCCTTGGTAAAGGGTTTGAGGTGGGGAAGGGGGATCTAGCACGCTTCCTATCCCCTTGGATGGAGGATGCGATCAAAGCCGCTAATCTTCCTTCTAAGCCCTGCAGGGCAGAGGAAAATGCATCTTCAGTCACGTATACAGGGGCTGAAGTGTGAGAAGCAGTTGCACCACCAATAGGTTCCAATGATTCACCCTGGCTTGCCATATCTGGTATCTCCAGAGAGGATAACAGTGTGGAGGCATGACTGGAGTTCCCAGTGCCTGGGGGTGGTATTTTTGGCACCCTTGCAGTAACCCATAGAAGTCACAATACTAAGCACAAAAGCAAAGGCACTTTAAGACAAATATACTATTTGCTGAGCAATAGTCTAGCAATAATGTTACACCATACAGATCAATTTCTGATGCTGAATAACAATTGTATTTCCTGTACTGGAAATGCCTGTATACACCGTTTACGTGACTAGCGCTCCTGTGTGAAAGCCTCTTCACTTTAGCTGCTCTTGATAGAGACTTTCTGTCATAAGAGACTTCAGGTGTGAGCCTGATTTCTTCCCAGTATGTGTCTTAGACCACGCCCCCTTTCAGTGACCTGCCCTCCTCCTTTCAAATTAACTTTTTTTTTTTTTAACAACAAGGTTGGTCTTTATTGAAAAAAATGGTTCACAGTACATTACAAGGCATGAAATATTGCAGTGGATACAGCAATGAGAAAACAACAATACATTGGCAGTGCACGGTATATAACATAGAGAATGGAAGACCTCAGGCCTAACCACCACTAAATCATAGGCAGTATCTATTTATCCCGCATCCAATAAATGCAAGAGGGAGGGGGGGCGGCCGAGGTGGCCCCAAAAACACAAAGCCTAGACATCCTCAATGTATAGGGAACAGATAGGCAGGTATACCAACAGGATAGTACAATTTATAAAGGATCAGACCATGGCTTCCAGACTTTCTCAAATTTCTGGGGACAACCTCTATTCATATATGTTAATTTATACATTGGTAGAATGGCATTGACCGAGTTCATCCATGACCCCATAGTAGGTGGGAGGGGGGAGGTCCACTTTAGCAGTATCTCTTTTTTTGCATAAAAGAGTAATAAGGAAAGCAGGAGCTTGGTATACCTAGGTCTTTGGTCATCATCCTGTATGCCCAGTAGGGCCAACTCTGCCGTCCTGGGCAGCTGCAGCTGAAGGCGCATATCCAGAAATTCAAAAATATCAGACCAATATCGAGAGAGTCTAGGACATGTCCAAAACATATGCATATAGGTGCTGTCCATGGAATGACATCTCGGGCAATTTGGGGATCTCTGTGGGTAAATTCTTTGCAGTCTCTGAGGCGTGAAATAAATCCTATGTAGGAACTTGGTTTGAGTCAATTTGTCTCTGGATGATATTACTAGTTGGTAATTATTCTCAAAACATTCCTCCCAAGTCTCCCTATCTAGAGATGGGATATCAGCCTTCCATTTATCCCACAATCTACTTTTTTAGAGTCTGTTCGCAGCAGCGTCAAGTATAGTACTGAGAGGGTTTTTTTAAGGGTTTCCTGTGCTAGTAGTCCTTCCACCGCATCCGCCTCAAGGATAGGCGGTGTCGGGAACTGAGCACGGAAAGCATGTCTCAATTGATAGTAGCGAAACAGCATCCTCATTGGAAGGTCATGCCTCCCCATCAGGTCCTGAAAAGAAAGCAGGACCCCGGAGGGGGCAATATCCCTCAGCACCTTAACCCCATAGCGGGCCCATAATTGTGGGTCAGGAATTGTCCTAAAATGTGGGAGGCCTGGATTGCCCCATAGCGGGCAGTAGGGAGACCATCCATCTGGAGCTAAAAAGCGTTTCCTAGCCACCCCCCATATTCGTAAAGTGACCTTAGTGGGACCTAAAAGGGCAGGACTAGAGGAGGCTCCCCGATACACCAAATTTCCAAGCTCCTTGAGGGAGCCCACCACAGCTGCCTCCAGGCAAACCGCAGCATTGGCCTTAGATTGTTCAAACCACCATCTGACCATTACCAACATGGCCGCCCAATAGTACACTAGCAGATTAGGTAGGGCCAAACCTCCACAACTGACAGGGAGTTGAAGGGTCGATCTAGCTATCCGAGGGGAGGATCCTCTCCATAGGAAGGACCCAATGCAGCCATCTATCTCCCTAAAGAAGGACTGAGGTATCCATATAGGGCAGTTTCGAAAGAAATAGTTGAGCTTAGGTAAATAAATCATCTTTAAAACGTTTATGCGCCCTAGCAAGTTAAGGGGAAGATTAGCCCATTTGACATAGTGGTCTCTTAGGCGTGCGAGTATAGGTTGAAGATTAAGTCTTTGATAGGAACGAAGGTCGCGCGTTATTTTCATGCCTAAGTATGTAAATTCCTCCACCCACTTCAATACAGGCTGTGCCCCTAAGTCCCTGGCCTGAGCGTCCAGGGAGAAGAGCACAGACTTCGACCAATTGATACGGATCCCTGAAAACGTCCAAACTCATCGAAAATTTCAAGGGCCGACCTGCAGTGAAGAATCCGCATCTTGTAAGTATAGGAGGGCGTCGTCCGCATAAAGGGATATCTTCTCCTCCAGAGGGCCAATCCGGAGTCCCCCAATACGGTGAGAATCACGAACCAGTGTCGCCAGTGGCTCAAGAGCCAGGGCAAACAAACTGGGGGACAATGGGCAACCTTGCCTGGTTCCCCTCCGGAGGAGAAAGGCATCCGATAGAGAGTCATTTACCCTGATTCTAGCCCTAGGAGCCCTATACAACAAACTCAGCCAATGAAGAAATTTGGGGCCCATCCCAAATTTTCTCAACACCTCCCATAAATACTCCCACTCAACGGAGTCAAAAGCCTTCTCCGCGTCGAGAGAGGCTATTACTCTTGTACCTGCATTATCATGAGTGGCGGCTAGATTTAGGAATAGACGACGTATGTTGATATCGGTACCCTTCCCCGGCATAAACCCAGTTTGATCTACGTGAACAAGGTCCTCTATCACTTTCCCAATCCTCCTGGCCAGAATTTTGGCCAGTAGTTTGGCATCAGCGTTAATAAGAGAAATAGGCCGGCATGAGGCACATTCTTCAGGGTCCTTGCCAGGTCTGGGCCCCAACACCACAATCGCCTCAGAGAATGAGTCAGGAAGAGCGTCTAAAGTAAGAGATTGCTGCATCAAAGAAGTAAATCTAGGCGCTAGGAATTCTTGATATACCGAATAGAATTCAATAGGAATTCCATCTGGCCCTGGGGCCTTCCTATGTTGCATGGATCCGAGGGCTTCTTGGACCTCCTCCAAGGAAATATCCTGCTCCAATTCAGCGCTTTTTCCTGGTGTTAGAGAAGGAAGGGTCACCTGGTCCAAATATTGGGTCAATTGTGAGTAATCAAAGGCTGCTCTAGAGGAATACAGAGTCTTGTAGAATTCCAGAAATCTCGCATTGATATCTGCTGGAGCTGTTAAAAGTCTGCCACTTAAATCTTTCAGTCTACCAATGCGAGTAGTGGTATGCTGTCCCCTGGCAAGCCAGGCCAACAGCCTACCATTTTTATCTCCATACTCGAAAACTCGTTGTGTGCTGTCTAACATAGATTTCTTGGTAATCTCAATCCTACAGACAGCTCCCTCAGAACATCCTGCCAGTGAACACGAGTCTGATCTGGAGAACGCACATACTCCGCTTCCTTCAACCTTGACTGTTCTTCCAACAGCCTCAGAGACTGCACAGACCATCTTTTTTTAGCAGATATGCGAACCATATATTCACCCCTCAGCCAAGCCTTAAAAGCATTCCACTGCACCATGGGTCCAGCGGATTCAGCGTTGTTTATCCAAAATCCACATAATGCCTCCGGAAGTTATTCCTGGATCTCCGGTTCCACAATCCAGAACTTAGATAGTCTCCATATCCGCTCACCCGCCACTGGAGCAAGTCGGATAGTTACTGACACAGGGGCATGATCTGAGATACCTCGTGAGAGGATCTCTGCAGAGACCACCCTCCGCAGAAGTTCGTGGGAGGCAAAGGCCAGGTCTATGCGAGACATAGTTCAGTGCGTAGTGGAGAGGCAGGTGAACACCCTATCAGAGGGATGAAAAGGTCTCCAGAGGTCTGTGATGTGGAAGGTAGATGCCCAACGGGCAAGGTCCTGTTGCTGGGGGCCAGTAGTCTGCATCCTGTCCAATTCCCTATTTATAGTCATATTGAAGTCTCCTACAAATAAGACATTGTCAACACTGTACACCGTGACTTGTTGCATCAGTGTATGAAGTAGGCCTATGTCTGCCGGGGGGGGGGGATAAACTCCCACAATGACAATAGGGATCTCTTCAATCAGAGAGTGTAGGATAATATATCTACCTCCGGGGTCAAGGTGAACGTTTAGCAATTGAAATTGTAGGGTTTTGTGAACTAGCACACTAATTCCCCTGGCATAGTTTGAATATGGCGCATGATAGTGAGTGCCAACCCATGCCCTATTTAAGCTAAGGGTGCGGAAACCAACAAGATGCGTCTCCTGTAAGATCACCACCTGTGGGTGGAGTTTACGTAAGTAATTAAGCACTAGGGATCTTTTCACAGCAGAGTTTAATCCCCGCACATTCCACGATACTACTAAGCAACCCGCCATAACACAGGTGTAAGCAAAATAAAAAGAACAATAATAATACTGAAAAACACCCTCTCCAGTAAGGAAGCCCGGCCCCAGCGCCCCGGAGGGGAAAAAGGACCCCCCCCCCCGAGTTCACTGGAGATGCGCCCCCCAACATCATACTAAGCACCCCTGCATAAAAATTGTGTTTGTGCTGGATATGTTATATACCACAGTAGACCAACCGCAACCTGAAAATAAAGAAAAGGTAAAGCCACTAAACAACTCTTGTTTTCCCAAAACAACCCCCCCCACCCCGCACCCCCTGCCCCGCACCCCCCGGAACACTGAGGAGCACATAAGTCCCATAACCCCCGAAATAAGTCCCATAACCCCCGAAACAGGTAACTGGTAACTTAGGTTGAGGTCGTGCAACCAGAGTAAAACATCACAACACCCCTCAAACTAATGGAATAGGTGTGTGAGTGTAAGTTCTTGTCCCAGAGCTAGTGGAGTGATTTTTAAGGAGAACAATTGTAGAATCGTTCCGTTCTTTACCTGACCAAGCAGGGGCACCTTCTTCATTGTCAGAAATGGAGCGTAAAAAAAAAAAAAAAAAAGATGAAAACCAATAAAAGTAAAATGGAAAAAATATATAGTCAATAAGCAGCCCAGCAGAGGCATAAAAGAGTGGCTGTGATATTGGGCAGGCCTCCCGCAGCACAGCTGTAAGGCAGATGGTGTCGATGCAGATATTGCTAGGGCATAAACTGAAATGTAAGTATGCAGTCTTCACAGGCAACACTTCCCTTTATTAGAAATCTTTCACAGAACAGACATGCATATAATCCAGGTAAGAAAATATGAGGAGGGTCAGTTCATCAAACCCCAAGGATAGCGATAGACAATAGGACAGACCAGGCTTCTGAAGTAAGAAAATTCAAGATATCTCAGGCAGACTTACGGTGGAAGGGTCTCCAGCCACACCGATGCATCTTTAGGAGAGGTGAAAAAACGGACCGTCTCACCGTCAACCACCCATAGCTTAGCAGGGAATAGTATGCTGTATTTTATCAAAAGAACGTCGCTGCCGCTGGGTTTCTATGGTGTAGTCCGGCAACAGCAAGAGTCTGACATTTTTGTAAGGGAGCTCACCTGCGGCTCTGGAGGCCCTGAGTAGCTCATCCCTGTCCCGAAAGTTTAGCAGCCGGAGAATGAAAGTACGTGGGGGTGAGCCCTGGTCAGGGTGCCCCGGTCAGGGTGGCACACGGTGGGCCCTCTCCACCACAAAATATGGGGAGAACTGAGCAGCTGGCAATAAGGATTGCAACAGTTCCTCTGCAAACAGGGCCGGGGAGCGCCCCTCCGCTCCTTCTGGAAGACCCACAATCCTAAGATTGTTCCTCCTGCTGCGGTTTTCTGCGTCTTCTGCACGATACTCCAGGGCTCTCACCTTCGTCTGAAGAGTGCGGATGGAGGTACCATGATCCGTGATTGTGTCTTCCGCTTCCCCTATCCGCCGCTCAGTCTCCGAGACCCGCGATCGGATCTTATCCAAGTCCTGTCTTATTATGCCCACATTCAGCTGAATCTCCTCTATCTTAGAGGCTAGGGTAGTCTGGCAGGAGGCGACGGCCGATTGGCAGGAGTTTATAGCCGCCATGAGGTCTAACAGTCCCGGCCGGTTGTTGCTAAACCTCCCAAACCAGAACAAAGCTCCACTTGATGTATAAAAAAAGCCGCACCGCCCCGCCTCGCACCCCTCGAGGGGGGATATATATATATTTAGCAGTTGAAACTTATATTCTCATTTAGTGTAAATCAGTTTATGATGTAGTGCAGCTTTTACATTGCTGTTCCCCGAGCCCCTTAGTTTCCCCAATTTGGGGGGGGGGGGGGGGGGCGACGACATTTTGTTCAATTCAAACCCCCTCATGAAACTGGGACCACACAAGCTGTTGTAGCTGGACAGAGCTGTTGAGAAACAACGTAATAAGGTATGTGTATCTTTACTCCCTCTAGGAGGAGATTTTAAGGCATTACAATGTTTAATATATGGAAGAAAGGCATAGGTGGACTTTTCACAGCTCCTAAGCTCCTTACCTTATCCTCGCTGCAGGATACTGCTGAAGACCAAAAATAGTCCTGGTTCCTAAGGTCCAGCCCTCAAAGAGAAGCGTTACAGGCAAAACCTTGTTCTTCTATGCGAGGCCCGGGTACCATCCTGTGGCCTCAGTGGTGTGGATGGATCCGGTTGTGGAGGTTTTTAAAATCCAGCATGCATCCCTCCTGGAACTCCTCAGAGCACATCTTCACTCATGACCAACACCTTAGACACTGGCGAAAAAACTGATGGGCTCCTGGAAAGAGGAGGGGTTATATAGGGAGTGAACTTCCTTGATTGGGTATACCAGTGTCAACACCTGAGGGTGACCCATAACCCATTAAGTAATTACTTAGGCTCTGTGTCCCATTATGTACGGTAAAGAAATTGATATTTGCACTGCAAACTGTCATTTTGGCAATTTTTTTGTAACAGCCAGTGACTATGCACAGCTGCACTAGAGATTCTGTGTGTACCAGTTTCAGTAAATCTCTCCCCATCTGTCCTAACAGCCTAACAAGGGATACGAGGTGTAGAGGCTGGGCTTTTTGCATTGCATGTTAATGAGGATAGGTTCACTCTAAAATTGTTCAAAAATCCTTGCAGCCAGCCATAACACCCCCGCCTGTGAAACATCTAAAAGGTAAGAAATTTTTGTAAAAACTTTTTTTTTTAATCATGCTGTGTGAAGGGGAACACATAACATACAGGGGGGGGGGTTTACTCAAATGTGACTGTAAGGCCCCATTTACACCTGAGCATAGTGTTTTTTGCGCATTTTGTTGCGCGTATTTGCACGTTTCCATGCAGCGTTTTCTGGCGTTTTTGAGCTTTGGTGTTTTTTTTATTAGCCAAAAGGAGAAATGATAATTTCTTATCATAATTCACGGACACAGAGCCATAGTAGTTACTATGTGGGTTATAGGCCACCTTCAGGTGATGGACACTAACATGCGCTAAATTAAAAAGTGCACTCCCTATATAACCCCTCCCACTGGTGGGAGCACCTCAGTTTTTTCGCCAGTGTTTAAGGTGTTGGTCACGAGTGAAGATGTGCTGTGCTGTGCTGAGCTCCACTGGAGCAGTCCTTGCTGGGGCTAGCCATGCAGACCGGATCCATTCAAAGTGTCTTTTTGGCCAAATTGAATGGTACCCGGGCCTTGTATCTGAAGAAACAAGGTTTTGCCTGTAACTCTTCTCTTTTTAGAGAGCTGGACCCTGGGATCCAGTACTTTTTGGTAGTAAGGCCATAAAGTTTTACTGGTGGAGGTGCTATTACAGGTCCAGGATTGTGGGTTTCCTCGAGGATCCACAGCTCCTGAAGGTTTAACGGAACCCACTGTGAAGATTGGGTCTGTTGGTTTACCACAGAAAACCCTGCGGCGGGAAAGGTAAGTGGAGTTTTCTAAGAAATGTTTGAAATTTTCTTATGAATGTCGCCTTTAAATTAGTAATGTTGTCATGTCTATGTGTCACCACTGGGGGCTGTATTGAGCACTTACGTCTCATGCTTCTCAGAGAGCTCACGTTTGTCTCCAGGAAACAGCAAGTGTCTCTCCTCCGGTGCAGCAAGACCTCCAGCGCCAAAAGTTTAAACAAAAAAACGGCACGCCGCTCGGCGGCTTTCAGGCCCCCCCTTCGCCATTCCTCCTTCCTCCCAGTGGATCCCATAGGATCAGGAGCCCGCGCTCACATGGGAAAAAAAAGGGGGGGGAGGGCCGTAGGCGGCGGTGGGGGGCTTAGCGCGGCGTTGGCGTCCTCCAATGTCCAGCGCGGGAAGGTCTGGGTTTTAAAGCACTATTGTGTTTTTATGCTGCAGGAGGGACACAAGAGCAATGAGGTTGGTGACACAGGCATTCCTTTGACACATTTTACTACTGCATCAAGCTGAGCATTAATAGCAGTGACAGAGCTGAACTATTTCTCAAGTAGTGGATGCATTACTTCTGGTAGTACCTCTGCTATTTGCATTGGGCTATGGTCAGAAGGGGGGTAAAAACACCTTAATAAAGGGCTCTAGAAAGACTTATTTAGTCACACGGAAGCGCCTAGATCCACCCCAGTAAGATGGCATCCTCCCCTGAGAGTAATATGGCTGGTCACGGTGAGCCGTTAGGAGGGGCAAGTGTTGCAGCTGCTCTTAAACACTGCAGGCCCTGTGTATATTACTAAGGAGGTTTTTTCTTCAACCATTTTAAGCTTGAAGTAAAAGTTTGATGCTTTAATCGCATCCCAGAGTGGGACTAAGCGTAACAGGTCCCCGTCCAGTGCTCAGGACCCTCATACTGAGGAACAAGGAGCGAGAGATGACAAATTTCTCTCTAGGACCAGGAAAAGGCTGATGTCTCCTCTTCCGAAGAACCTGATGCGAAGTATTAAGCTCACAGGAAAGGTTGTTTACAGTCGCTCACTGAATTGGTCCGCTCCACATTTGTACTGCCAGTAATGCAGTCAGTTGATGGGTTCACTAAAAGCCCCCCAATCTGTTCATGCTTTTTCTATCCATTCATGGCCAAGAAAGCTTATGTACTCTGAGTGAGAGCACCCAGATAAACAGTTTTTTCCTCTGAAAAAGTTATCAATACTTTATTCCATGGAGGAAGGGTTTCATGGGGAGTTCCAGCAATTAACGCTGCTATATCCTCTGTAAACAAAAACCTGACTTGTCCAGTAGACAATAACCATATGCTAAAGGGTCTAACAGATAAGAAGTTGGAGTTCCTTTTTAAAAAAACAAAACAAAAAAAAAACCAATATTTCGCTCACAGGTTCAGTCATTCAAACCTGCGCTGGCGTTCAGAGTATCTCAGTCCTTAACCACTTCAGCCCCGGAAGGTTTTACCCCCTTCCTGACCAGAGCACTTTTTACAATTCGGCACTGCGTCGCTTTAACTGCTAATTGCGCGGTCATGCAATGCTGTACCCAAACGAAATTTGCGTCCTTTTCTTCCCACAAATAGAGCTTTCTTTTGATGGTATTTGATCACCTCTGCCGTTTTTATTTTTTGCGCTATACACGGAAAAAGACCGAAAATTTTGAAAAAAAATGATATTTTCTACTTTTTGTTCTAAAAAAAAATCGAATAAACTCAATTTTAGTCATACATTTAGGCCAAAATGTATTCGGCCACATGTCTTTGGTAGAAAAAATGTCAATAAGTGTATATTTATTGGTTTGCGCAAAAGTTATAGCGCCTACAAACTAGGGTACATTTTCTGGAATTTACACAGCCTTTAATTTATGACTGCCTATGTCGTTTCTTGAGGTGCTAAAATGGCAGGGCAGTACAAAACCCCCACAAATGACCCCATTTTGGAAAGTAGACACCCCAAGGAATTTGCTGAGAGGCATGTTGAGCCCATTGAATATTCATTTTTTTTGTCCCAAGTGACTGAATAATGACAAAAAAAAAAAAAAAAAAAAAAATTACAAAAAGTTGTCACTAAATGATATATTGCTCACACAGGCCATGGGCATATGTGGAATTGCACCCCAAAATACATTTAGCTGCTTCTCCTGAGTATGGGGATACCACATGTGTGGGACTTTTTGGGAGCCTAGCCGCGTACGGGGCCCCCGAAAACCAATCACGGCCTTCAGGATTTCTAAGGGCGTACATTTTTGATTTTACTCCTCACTACCTATCACAGTTTTGAAGGCCATAAAATGCCCAGATGGCATAAAACCCCCCCCAAATGACCCCATTTTGGAAAGTAGACACCCCAAGCTATTTGCTTTGAGGCATGTTGAGTCCATGGAATGTTTTATATTTTGACACAAGTTGCGGGAAAGTGACAAATTTTTTTTTTTTGCACAAAGTTGTCACTAAATGATATATTGCTCACACAGGCCATGGGCATATGTGGAATTGCACCCCAAAATACATTTAGCTGCTTCTCCTGAGTACGGGGATACCACATGTGTGGGACTTTTTGGGAGCCTAGCCGCGTACGGGGCCCCGAAAACCAATCAGTGCCTTCAGGATTTCTAAGGGCGTACATTTTTGATTTTACTCCTCACTACCTATCACAGTTTCGGAGGCCATGGAATGCCCAGGTGGCACAAACCCCCCCCAAATGACCCCATTTTGGAAAGTAGACACCCCAAGCTATTTGCTGAGAGGCATGGTGAGTATTTTGCAGCTCTCATTTGTTTTTGAAAATAAAGAAAGACGAGAAAAAAAAAATTTTTTTTCTTTTTTCAATTTTCAAAACTTTGTGACAAAAAGTGAGGTCTGCAAAATACTCACTATACCTCTCATCAAATAGCTTGGGGTGTCTACTTTCCAAAATGGGGTCATTTGGGGGGTTTTTTTGCCACCTGGGCATTCCATGGCCTCCGAGACTGTGATAGGCAGTGAAGAGTGAAATCAAAAATTTACGGCCTTAGAAAGCCTGAAGGCGGTGCTTGGTTTTCGGGGTCCCGTACGCGGCTAGGCTCCCAAAAAGTCTCACACATGTGGTATCCCCGTACTCAGGAGAAGCAACAGAATGTATTTTGGGGTGTAATTTCACATATTCCCATGGCATGTTTGAGCAATATATCATTTAGTGACAACTTTGCGCAAAAAAAAATAAAAAAAATAAAAAATTGTCTCTTTCCAGCAACTTGTGTCACAATATAAAATATTCCATGGACTCGACATGCCTCTCAGCAAATAGCTTGGGGTGTCTACTTTCCAAAATGGGGTCATTTGGGGGGGTTTTGAACTGTCCTGGCATTTTATGCACAACATCTAGAAGCTTATGTCACACATCACCCACTCTTCTATCCACTTGAAGACAAAGCCCTTTCTGACACTTTTTGATTACATAAAAAAATAATTTTTTTTTGCAAGAAAATTACTTTGAACCCCCAAACATTATATATTTTTTTAAAGCAAATGCCCTACAGATTAAAATGGTGGGCGTTTCATTTTTTTTTTTCACACAGTATTTGCGCAGCGATTTTTCAAACGCATTTTTTGGGGAAAAAACACACTTTTTTAAATTTTAATGCACTAAAACACACTATATTGCCCAAATGTTTGATGAAATAAAAAAGATGATCTTAGGCCGAGTACATGGATACCAAACATGACATGCTTTAAAATTGCGCACAAACGTGCAGTGGCGACAAACTAAATACATTTTTAAAAGCCTTTAAAAGCCTTTACAGGTTACCACTTTAGATTTACAGAGGAGGTCTACTGCTAAAATTACTGCCCTCGATCTGACGTTCGCGGTGATACCTCACATGCATGGTGCAATTGCTGTTTACATTTGACGCCAGACCGACGCTTGCGTTCGCCTTAGCGCGAGAGCAGGGGGGACAGGGGTGCTTTTTTTTTTTTTTTTTTTTTTCTTTATTATTATTATTTTTTTATCTTATTTTTAAACTGTTCCTTTCATTTTTTTTTTTTTTTAAATCATTTTTATTGTTATCTCAGGGAATGTAAATATCCCCTATCATAGCAATAGGTAGTGACAGGTACTCTTTTTTGCAAAAATTGGGGTCTATTAGACCCTAGATTTCTCCTCTGCCCTCAAAGCATCTGACCACACCAAGATCGGTGTGATAAAATGCTTTCCCAATTTCCCAATGGCGCTGTTTACATCCGGCGAAATCTAAGTCATAAAATGCTCGTAGCTTCCGGTTTCTTAGGCCATAGAGATGTTTGGAGCCACTCTGGTCTCTGATCAGCTCTATGGTCAGCTGGCTGAATCACCGGCTGCATTCTCAGGTTCCCTGTTGAGACAGGAGAGCCAGAGAAAAACACGGAAGACGTTGGGGGGGGGGCATTCCCTCCCACTGCTTGTAAAAGCAGTCTAGAGGCTAATTAGCTGCTAGGATTGCTTTTACATGAAAGCCAATCGCTGGCTGAAAAGAATGATACCAAGATGATACCTAAACCTGCAGGCATCATTCTGGTATAACCACTCAAAGTCGTGAATGGCGTACCTGAAGACAAAAAAATGGTTAACAATAAAGCACAGTAAACGGTAAGGTATAAAAAATTGCATATCTGAAAAGCAAACATGATAAAACATAACAACAATAAAACATTGCAGAATAGAATACAGTAAAAAAGAGCAGAACAATAGAGAGAGAATAGAGAGAGAGAACAATAAAACAACAACTATTTTTTTTTTATTTTACACTTTTTTTTGTAACTAACTTTTATAACTGTAACCAGTTCCAGGTTCGGGTCTCTCAAAATGCGATGGCATCTTGGGAGACCCTGTGAAAGTGTGCCTAGTCTGTGCAATGCTGTACCCTACGCTAATACTCAACTAGTGAATGGTAGTGTTCAAAACATTCACCAATGCAAAGACCAGGATTGTCAGGACAGGAGGGACAATAATAGAGGGTGTCACGCCTATATCCGCGCTTGCTGCAGACACGACATCTTTTTTGGGGGGGTTCGCTGGGTAGGGGTACTCGGGAGGACATAAAGAAAATGCCTCTCATGCAGCCGACTGCATTTGGTTGGGGATGTGAATGGGGGAAGTACGGGCGCTGCAGAAGTGGTGGGTTCCCAATTAGGATTGGCGAATGCAGCAGGAAGGGCACTATGGGCACGACGGGCCTGTGTTTGTCTTCTTGGTGGCAGCGGGACACTACTTGTGCTTGCCACCTCACCAGCTTGAACTGCATTTATGGGACTCGCCATGTCACCAAGTGTTACTGCAGTGCTGGTTTGACTACGACCGGGGTGTACTAGGCTGCTGGTGCTTGCCAGTTCACCAAAACGCTACCAAAAAAACTGTTAGCGATCGCAGGGATCAGGCCTGACTCTGCGAACGCTGCAGTTATGCGTTTAGTGTTTTGTAAGTGACAGTGATCGATCGATACTGCACTTGGGTGGGCTGGGCTGGGCTGGGCCGGGCGGAGGGGCAAAACGCAGGTGCTAGCAGGTATCTGGGCTGATCCCGCTAACACTGCGTTTGTGGGAACCCTAAACTGCTGGGGACGCCAGTATAGATCTGATCGGATCAGATATTGATCCGTTCAGATACTATACCACTAAGGGAGGTGTACGGTGTGTGCGTGGGTGTTAGCGGTACTGGCGCTAACCTGATGCTGCCTGGGGCTGGTGCTTGCCAGTTCACCAAAACGCTACCAAAAAAACTGTTAGCGATCGCAGGGATCAGGCCTGACTCTGCGAACGCTGCAGTTATGCGTTTAGTGTTTTGTAAGTGACAGTGATCGATCGATACTGCACTTGGGCTGGGCCGGGCGGAGGGGCAAAACGCAGGTGCTAGCGGGTATCTGGGCTGATCCCGCTAACACTGCGTTTTTGGGAACCCTAAACTGCTGGGGACACTAGTATAGATCTGATCGGATCAGATATTGATCCGTACAGATACTATACCACTAAGGGAGGCGTATGCTGCGTGCGTGGGTGTTAGCGGTACTGGCGCTAATCTGACGCTGCCTGGGGCGACGCATATCACCGCCGGGCGATCAGGGGGCTAAACCTTTATTAGGTAATAAACGGCGGGTCCCCTGACACTATAAAAAATAAACGAACTAACCAGCGTCACCCGTAATGGTTATACGGTGATCAGTGGTGAAAGGGTTAACTAGGGGGCAATCAAGGGGTTAAAACATTTATTAGGTAGTATATGGGGGTCCCTGTCACTATAAAACGCTGACGGCGAACCTAAATATTTACGTTCCTAACTAGCGTCACCAGCGACACTAATACAGCGATCAGAAAAATGATCGCTTAGTGACACTGGTGACAGGGGGTGATCAAGGGGTTAAAACTTTATTAGGGGGGGTTAGGGGGGTATCCTAGACCTAAAGGGGGGTAATATTCACTGCCCTAACACTGTAACTGTCACAAACTGACACCATGCAGTAATCAGAAAAAAAAAATACTGCTTGCTGTCAGTTTGTGACGGGGGGGGGGTGATTGGGGGGGATCGGGGGGCGATCGGGGGGGGATCGGGGGTGTAAAGTATGCCTGGCATGTTCTACTGTGTGTGTTTGTGTGTGTTGTGCACTTACATGTCTTCTCTCCTCGGCGCTGGACGGAAACTGCCAAGCCGAGGAGAGATGACATCACATCCTCTGCCTGTGTGAAACTACACACAGGCAGGGGAGGATTCCGATTGGCTGGGAGCGATCGCGAGGGGGGGGCCACGATCGGATGGTCTCCCCCTCGCCTCCCGACGCTCCCAGTCAAATGTCGACCGCCGCTGGCACCGGGGGGGGGTCCGATCGGACCCCCCGCCCGCGGGAGGCAGATCACGTACAGGTACGTGATTCTGCCTGCCCGTGCCATTCTGCCGACGTATATATACGTTAGGCGGTCGGCAAGTGGTTAAAGGACCAGTTTATAGAGGTACTCAAAGTTATTCCTGATTAGCAGGCCCAGGGTTTGGCCGGCATATGCGTTCTGTTTTACAGTTGACGCTATTAAAGATTCTATTCTTCAGGCCTCATGGCTCATGCTAAGGCTGGTACATGTGCATAGAATCCTATGGTTGAAAGATTGGTCAGCCGAAGCGCCATGGAAAAAGCTATTGGCCAGTTTCCCTTTTTATGGTGAACGGTTATTTGGAGACAATCTGGATAAGTATAACCAAAGAATTTTTAATGGAAAAAGTTCCCTTTTTTCCGGTTAAGAAGTTTTTTTTCCTTTAAATGTGCTTCTTCTCCAGCGCCAGGGGCATCAGTTTTCAGGCAGTCACAATGGCCTCCACCGTCAGGATTCAAGAGGTAAACCTCAGGGTCAGTCCCAGGGTCAAAAGAGGACTTGGGGGAGGTAACCCACAAGACAAAATACTAAAGCCTTATGAAAGGGCGCCCCAGCTCACTCGAGTGGGGGGAGGGCTTCTACAGTTTTCAAGGGTCTGGCAGGAACAATGTCATAGTTCCCATCTCCTCGTTTCCTCAGATCAAAACGTTCCCAGAGATCCAGTGAAAAGAAGTCTCTCTTTCTAGCTTTGGATCATCTTTTGTCTCAAAGAGTGATATAGGTGGTCCCCTTGGTAGAGCAAGGATTAGGGTTTTATTTAAACCTTTTTACGGTTCCAAACCCGTACGGGGATGTCGGACCCATTTTAGATCTCAAAGATCTAAGCCAGTTTTGAATATCAGTTCTTTTTGCATGGAGTCAATCCGATCAGTAGTCTCTTTCCTACAAGGGGGAAAACTTCGGGCGTCAATCAACATCAAGGATGCTTTTCCATGTGCCTTTTTTCCCCGCTCACCAGAAATTTCTACGCTTCAAAAGGTGGAAAATCTTCATTTTCAGTTTGTAGCTCTGCCTTTCGGTCTAGCTACTCCACCTCAAGTGTTTACAAAGGTCCTGGCTTCTCCTTTAGCCAGGGTAAGGGCTCAAGGTATAACAATACTAGCCTACTTAGATCTTCTTTTGATAGATCAATTCGGTAGCCAGCTTAATCCAAATTTTGGTCACCGCAGTTAGCTACCTGGAATGCCTAGAGAAATCCTCCTTAAGACCGTTAATGAGATAGAAGTACTTGGGGCTGATCATTGAAACAGCTGAGAAGAGGATGTTTTTTTCCCCAGGAAAGGATCGGTTTCATAAGGCATCTGATTAAGTTACTCAAGTCAAAGAAGAATCCTTCTATTCGGCTTTGCATGAATTTGTTGGGAAAGATGGTGGCTTCTTTGAGGCCGTTCCTTTTGCGCAGTTTCATTTAAGACAGCTGCAAAACAGTATCCTGTCAACTGGAAACAAGAAGGCCCAAGCTCTGGGCTTCCCAATGCTTTTATCCCCCAATGTGTGTCAGAGCCCCAATTGGTGGTTGATATCCAAGAATCTTCAAAAAGAAAAATCCTTTCTACCAGTTACCTGAAAGGTGTTAACAACAGATGCCAGCCTTCTGGGCTGAGGAGCAGTCCTGGAAGAAGCATCTGTCCAAAGGAAATGGTCCAAATCAGAAATGACCTTGTCCATCAATATTATAGAGCTTCGGGCAGGTCCTCAAGGCCTGGGTGCTCAAACTACGGAATTTTCCTGTCAGGATCCAATTCGACAGCGTCACAGCTGTGGCTTTTATCATTCACCAAGGGGGCACGAAAAGTCGTGCGGCCCAGAAAGAGGTGAATCATATTCTATCTTGGACAGAAAACAACATTCCTTGTCTATTAGCAATTTTCATTCCAGGAATAGTGAATTGGCAGGCGGACTACTTGAGTCACCAACAATTGTTCCCAGGAGAATGGTCCCTTTACCCCGACATGTTTCTGTTGATGTGTCAGAAGATGGGGCGTTCCGGATGTGGAACTTTGCGTTAAGGACAAGGATGAAATATGAAACAGATGCCTTCATTTTTTCCGTGGGATCAGTTTTTTACTGATCCATGTGTTCCCTCCTGTTCTGCTGCTTCCGCGCCTTCTTCGCAGGATCAAGCAAGAAGGGAAGGAGGTGATTCTTGTGGCCCCAGTGTGGCCCAGGAGATCTTGGTTTGCCGAGATCGTAAAGATGGTGGTGGGGGACCCTAGTACCCTACCACTATGGCCAGACCTTCTCTCACAAGGTCCGGTATTCCATCCTACCTTACAAATGCTAAATTTAGCGGTTTGACTATTGAGACCCACATTCTGAAAGATCGTGGGCGGTTAGCCTCAATAGTTCTACTTTGGTTAAATGCTGGGAAGCCGGCCTCCAGAGTCAAGAATCTGGAAGGCATATGTCTCCTGGTTGTTGTAATATGTTCACCAATTTATGTGGGACATTATATTATTATATGTATGTACACATACAGTCAATATTAACCAGGCCAGAATTCAGTTGACAATGGTCGACTTGTCCAAGCCAACTCAATTTTAATATAACAGCTGATGTCCCTTTGATAGGTTTATCTTATGCAAGTCTACCTAGGTGTGTGAGGTATGGCCTGTTAACCTAACTGAACATTTCAAAGGGTACATTGTTTAAAGGACCATAGAAGAAGTATTTATTGATGGGATTAACAATGGGATCAAGGAGTGTTTTGGGTTGGCCTAGTGGAGGCTCCCTCCTGGGGTGCTAATAGATCAGGGGGGACTTGTTGATGTTAATATGCAAGAATACAGATTAGGAATGTAGGTATTCCAAGGGCTCAAAAGGGTGTTCAGGTGGTATATGTTAATCTAATCTAATTGCACATATCTAAGGGGACTTGATGTTGATATGCGGGAGTGCAAATTTGGGCGGTTTATGACTGCAGCTGTTCATGGCTGGGGGTTGTTGTCTGTCTGAAAGACTAAAGTATATCAAAGGCCTGAATGGAGACGGCCAATCAAATTGCTCAGCCATTCAATGTCTAGCGAATATAACATGGCATTCAGTCTATAGTTTGATATAGTCTTGTCTGTGTATGACTATGAAGGCGCAAATCTAGAGAAAATGGGACTCTGAATTATATTTACTCTGTCGGATTTTTTTGTCATCTGTGGACTTTGGACTTTGTTCTGTGTTTGAAGTCAATAAAGTGCATCTCTCTGGAAGAACTGGGTTGCTGCGGAAGAGTACTTACATCATCATTATAATAACCACTAATTAATTATCATACCCACGATACCACTATACATCATATATCACTACACTGGTGTAAATTCAGGGGTTGGCACCCCAGGAAATATATCATAGGTAGGATCCTTGAATTTCTACAGATAGGATTAGAAATTAAGCTGGCCTTGAGTACCATCAATGGCCAGATGTCGGCCTTATCGGTCTTTCTTTTCAACAACCACTTGCTTCCTTCTCTCTGGTTCGAAACTTTATTCAGGGGGTAACGTGGATTAATCCTCCAGTTTGGTCACCCCTGAACCCTTGGGACTTAATTTTAGAAGCAGAAGCAGCCTTTTTTTGGAGCCAGTATGAGATATTCCCTTGGTCCTCTTGACGGGGGAAAAATAATTTTCTTGGTTGCCATATCTTCTGCAAGAAGAGTATCAGAGTTGGCTGCTCTTTCTTGCAAGGAGCTGTATTGGTTGTTCATAAGGATGAGGCTGTATTGCGGCCTCATCCTGAATTCTTACTGAAGGTAATATCGGGTTTTCATTTAAACCAGGATATTGTTCTGCCTTCATTTTTTTCCAGAACTTCGTTTCTGTGGAAGAAAGGTCACTACATTTTCTTGATGTGGTGAGATCGGTCAAGGTCTATTGAAACTGACCACTCAGATTTGTAAACAAATGTTTTGTTTGTGTTGCCAGATGGTCCTAAAAGAGGACAGGCAGCATCGAAATCTACTATTCCTCCTTTTCATATTAAAGCGCACTCCACCAGGCAGGGCTGTTAGTGCTTCTTGGGCAGTGCATCACCAAGCCTCCATGGCTTAAATCTGCAAGGCCGCAACTTGGTCTTCAGTCCATACATTTACCAGATTCTATCAAGTAGATGTGAAAGGCATGAGGATATCGCCTTTGGGGCGCAGTGTACTGCAGGTTGCAGTATGAGTCCTCTAGTCTCTTGGTGCCCTACTTTGTTGTGTCTCCCTCCCTTCAGTTGGCATTGCTATGGGACATCCCACATAGTAACTACTATGGCTCTGTGTCCTGTGATGTACAATAAGAAAATATGATTTTTATAACAGCTTACCTGTAAAAAAGCTTTTCTTTAAAGGTACATCACGGAACACAGAGGTCCCTCCCTTCTTTGCTTTGCTACAAAACTGAGGTACTTCCATCGGTGGGAGGGGTTATATAGGGAGTGCACTTTTTAATTTAGGGCGTGCCAGTGTCACCTGAAGGTGGCCTATAACCCACATAGTAACTACTATGGCTCTGTGTCCCATGATGTACCTCAAAGAAAAACAGGCAAGCCGTTATAAAAAACCTATTTTGTTTCATCATTTGTTGGTATGTTTTTAGATTTTTTAATCTGCTTCCTGGGTGAATATTTTTCTTCCGGTTTATCATTGTTCTTCCTTTTCCTGGCTGTGTTGTGTGGTGTATCTTGTTATACAAAGATGAGCGACGATGAGATGGCATGTTTTGCAGCCACTGTTACGTCATGTTTTCTACATGAAAGAGAGAGGAGGAAGAAGAAGGCACGCAGATACTGGATCCACCCCATAATTGCCATTCGAGAAGAGAGAGGCCAATTTTGGGTCATGTACCTACGTTATTATGAGTAAAACATTTTGGACTACACTAGGATGTCCCATAAAAAAGGTTAGTCAAACGACTTTGGATTCATGATGTTTGACATTGTTCCTTTCTTATGTCCACTAAACTCCACATTTGTTATTTTTGCTCACAGCTTTGATGAGTTACCGAGTTTACTCAGTAGTCAGTTACAACGAATAGACACATATTTCGTAACAGTATACCCCCTGTGGAAGGACTAATCATCACACTGAGGTATTTTTTTCTTATTTTTGTAATTTTTTGAAGACTGATACACGAAGAACCCAATATTCTAATATTTTTATATGCATAAAATAAACATCATTGCAGCGTGACCTGTGCCCACCATTGCAGCCTCACCTGCCCACCATTGCAGCGTGACTTGTGCCCACCATTGCAGCATGACCTGTGCTCATCATTGCAGCATGACCTGTGCCCAACATTGCAGACTCACCTGTGCTCATTATTGCAGCGTGACCTGTGCCCAATGTTGCAGCATGACCTGTGCCCACCATTGCAGCCTCACCTGTGCTCATCATTGCAGCGTGACCTGCGCTCATCATTGCAGCGTGACCTGCGCTCATCATTGCAGCGTGACCTGCGCTCACCATTGCAGCGTGACCTGTGCTCACCATTGCAGCGTGACCTGTGCCCACCATTGCAGCCTCACCTGCGCTCATCATTGCAGCGTTACCTGTTACCTATTCAAACCAAGCACACGTTTTTAAAGAAATACAAAACTTAATTTTTTTACAAATATAAAACATACTTGAAATCTAATTTTTTTTTTCTTCACATATACATCTAGATAAGATAACATATAAATAGGTGACATCACCACATTCATGGCATAGCCATAATGTGACCAGGTGGAGGTAGAGGGATTCTGATTAGGGGTAAAGAATGTGGTGCTGGCAGAGGGGGCGGTGGGAGACTTGCATAGGGACCATAAGGTGGTGCAGGTTCTGAGGACCTATATGTGGCAGTTGGAATAAACGTGGCTATGTTTCCGACATACTGGCCATAATGTCCAACATGCGGTTAAAATCCGGTTGAGGAGCCCTCCTTCTTGCTGCATGTATGTTAGCTCTTGCAGTTACACGAGGACAAATGGGTAGTGTGGACTCCTCGTCTCCCACAGGTGTCACAGAGGTACCGGACAATCATTAGCAAGTCTACACTATGCCTTTCGGGTTGGAAAATCTACAGCAAGTTACATAGTCCGTGACACCTGCTCTGCTATTTGGGATGTGTTGAAGGAAATTGTGTGAAAAAAACCTACAACAGAAGAATGGTCACAGATCTCTGAAGTTTTCTGGCAAAGCTGCAACTTCCCCAATTGCGTTGGAGCGATTGATGGAAAACATATTAGGATCATAAAGCCCATGGGCAGCGGAAGCCTGTATTTTAACTACAAGAAGTATTTTTCGTTTTAATGGCAGTGGCTGATGCTAATTATTGCTTCAGTTATATAGATATTGGGTCATATGGCGGCAGCGCTGACTCCAGTATTTTTGGGCTTTCTTCTTTTGGACACATGCTGCATACCAATAGTTTGGACCATCCGGAAAACAGTCCACTCCTGGGCACAAATGACCCTCCCCTACCCAGTGTTTTTGTGGGGGATGAGGCCTTTGCTCTGAGTGAGCATCTTCTATGGCCTTATTATGGGCACAATCTAACTGTACAGAAAAGTGTGTTCAATTATTGGCTAAGAAGAGCAAGTCGAGTTGTCGAATGTGCATTTGGCATTTTAGCAAACAAATGGTGGGTCCTGCACATTCCCATCATCCTGAACATGCAAAATGCGTTCTGTGCTGTTAAAGCTGCATGTGCCTGGCATAACTTTGTAAGGCAGCAGGATGGATTTGAGTTGAGGACCCAAACAGACAAGGTACACATGTCAGGGATCAATTTGCGTCCTACTTTATGTCTCCAGCAGGACAGGTCCCATGGCAGCTTGAGGCAATTGAGTAATTTGAAATCTTTATTAAAGAGTAAAGTTCCCTTTTTCTTTTTGTTAATATAACTATATACTAAGCTGTACTGAATAATTTAAAAAAAAATGCTTTATTGATAAGAAGTCTTGTGTCTTTTTTTAATGTATGTTTATCTTTGTGTACAGCATCCATACAATATCCACTAGGGGTCAGAGTGTGCCCTCATGTATTTGTGACATGCTGACACCTTTCTATTTGTGTGTCCCCATGTATCCCTATTATCCCTCCTGCTGGAAGCTGCAGCGGTATCAAGTACCTGCTGAAGACTGGAATGTTGTGGAGGCCTCCCTTGCACCTTCTGCCCAACACTAGGTGGAGACAGAGTGTAAAGGCAAGAAGTGGCACATGTGCCGGAGTAGCTGGCAACATTAATAAAGTGATTGTACAGTATTTTTTGAAACAACAAACATTTTATACTTACCTCCTCTGTGCAGTTGGTTTTGCACAGAGTAGCTCATATCCTCCTTCTCGGTTCCCTCTTCTGTGCCTATGGCTTGTCCCGCCTATGGAATGCCCCCACAGCCAGCAGCTTTTTTATGGGCATCATAATGAGCACATGAGCAATGCCTTGGAATATGAGCATAAATTCACCTGTTTTTCTGAGCAAATTACTGTGTTCAAAAATAACAGATTCCTAACACCGGTAAACAATACGAGTTTATACTCATGCTCCTATGCAGTGCTTAGGTGCTTCTACTTATAAACAAGGAGGCAATAGATGTGCCATTCCAGTTCATCATGGCCACATTCCTACACACATGCAAGTTGTGTGTACA
This sequence comes from Aquarana catesbeiana, assembly GCF_042186555.1. Taxonomy (NCBI): domain Eukaryota; kingdom Metazoa; phylum Chordata; class Amphibia; order Anura; family Ranidae; genus Aquarana; species Aquarana catesbeiana. Next base: position 439,265,773 of record NC_133327.1, on the reverse strand, counting down.
CATATGTGGCCATAGTGAACTGCAATTGCACATCTATTGTCTGTTTTCTTTAATGTATGATCTTGTAAACAATGCTTAGGAATATGAGCATAAGCTTGTACTGTTTTTCTGGTGCTAATAATCTGTTATGTTTAGATAATGTACTAAATAACAATCATTCTATTATCTCCCTATGGTCGGTTTGGTTGTTAGTTCAGTTTACAGGGGTTTATTTTACCTTTATCACCCTCACATGGGCATTTCTTATGTCTGCCCAGCTTGTGAACACTTGGCTGACAATCTGGTTCCATGCCCTCCTCTTGCTAGAAGCTTGTAGCATGGATCTCTGGAATCGTAGAGGCAGGCGTGCTGCTTTACCATTCGGATAAAGCTCTCTGGATCTAAAATAGATACTGCCTCTTCCATCACTTCCTCATCCATATTGCTTGCCTCCATGTCTGCTAACCAAAAATGGAGATCTGTGCATTTCCTGTGTAATTTTATGTCATTTCCTTTATGGAAATCTATTTCACTTGAGCAGATAAAAGCGGCAAAATGCACTTAGAAACGCTCAAAGAAGCGCGATATCGCTTAGACGCTCGAATGGAGCGTTTCCATTCATTCCTATGGGAATACAAGCGCTCCAAAAACGCCCAAATCTGCCCGATTCAAGCAACAAAAAAGGGTCCAGAACTTGTTTGAGCTTCAGGCGTTGGTCTTCAGGTGACGTGGAGTGGAGATGTGAACCATCTCCATAGAGAATAATGGATTTTTTTCCCCTCAAGTGTTTTGTAACTTCAGGCTTCAAGCTACATAACACTTATACTACTCCGGCACATGTGCCACTTCTTGCTCTCACACTCTCTGTCTCCACCGAGTGTTGAGCAGAAAGTGCAAGAGGCCTCCACAACTTTCCAGTCTTCAGCAGGTACTTGATACCGCTGCAGCTTCCAGCAGGAGGGATAACAAGGCTACATGGGGACACACAAGTAGAAAGGTGTCAGAATGTCACAAATACATGAGGGCATACTCTGACCCCTAGTGGATATTGTATGGATGCTGTACACAAAGATAAACATATATTTAAAAAAAACACAAGACTTCTTATCAATAAAGCATTTTTTAAAATTATTCAGTACAGCTTAGTATATATCATATTTATTGGCATATAACACACACCTTCATTTTAGGAGGGAAGTTTCAGGGAAAAAAAAAAGGGAGTTAGACTCTCCGGTAACTCTTTTTCTAGGAGTCTTCCAGGACAGCCTCTGAGATCATGATTTTTAACACTTGTGAATACTGTGTATATATTATGTATTTTTTTTTCAATAAATAGTATCATATTTTTTCCACTTCTCTATTGTTTCTATGCCTTTAAAGTCCGATCCATGGTTACTCTCTGAGTACCCCTTTTTGTTTCCTCTCTAACTTACAGGTGTGGCAATGTGAGTGCTCCCCCTCCCCTTTTATTTATATTTCAGCATCTGAGAGACATAGGTCTCCCCCCTCCGGGACAGGAAACACGTATACCAATTATCTTAAAAGGTGGTCCTCCAGGCCTCCCTCTTCAGTTGATCAAGGAACTACCGGAAGGCTTAGAAAGACATAACACGGTAACACGACGTCAGTACATAACTCCAACACCAGTTAATAGAAAACACCGGGTGGTAAACCAGGCTGTCCTGGAAGACTCCTAGAAAAAGAGTTACCGGTAAGTCTAACTCCGGTTTTCTCCTTTCGTCTTCCAGGACAGCCTCTGAGCTGATAAGCAAGAAATGCACTTTGTCAGGGCGGGACCACTGCCTGGAGGACCTTTCGTCCAAATGTCTGCTCCTTGTCAGACAATAAATCCAGACGGTAATGTTTAGCAAATGTAGAGTAGCTGGACCACGTTGCTGCCTTGCAGATAACCTCTGGAGAGGCACCGGCCCTCTCTGCCCATGAAACCGAGACTGCCCTGGTGGAATGTGCCTTGCCTAATGGCGCTTGCCTACCTTCTAACTCATAAGCTTCTATAATTGCCATTCTTATCCATCTAGCAATGAAAGATTTAGATGCCCTATAACCTTTGTGGGCCCCCGCATAATTAATAAAAAGAGAATCCGAGTTCCTGAAGCTTCTAGTGGCTTCTAAATAAACTAAAAGGCTTCTTTTAACATCTAATAAACTTAAAGATTCCTCTTCATCTGCCTCTGAGGTGGGACGAAATGTTGGCAGGACAATGTCCTGAGTTCTATGGAACATAGATGCTACCTTAGGGAGGAAGCTCCAATCTGTCTTAAGTACGATCCTATCCTCCAGAATCAACAAAAATGGCTCCCGAACGGAGAGAGCCTGCAAATCACTCACCCCTCTGGCTGACGTGATAGCTATCAAAAAAAATGTTTTGAGTACAACCCATTTCAGCATTGCTTTCTCCAGGGGTTCGAAGGGACTACCAGTAAGTGCCCTGAGGACCAAGGACAGATCCCAGGTGGGGCAGGCTCTCACCCTTACCGGCCTGGACCTCACCAGGGCCTTGAAAAAGTTCCTAACAAATTGATTTTGCTGAAGTGAAGTCTGCAGAAAAATACTTAAGGCCGCGGTCAGAACCTTCAAAGTACTACATAGTTACATAGTAGGTGAGGTTGAAAAAAGACACAAGTCCATCAAGTCCAACCTAAGTGTGTGATTATATGTCAGTATTACCTTGTATATCCCTGTATGTTGTGGTCGTTCAGGTGCTTATCTAATAGTTTCTTGAAACTATCGATGTTCCCCGCTGAGACCACCGCCTGTGGAAGGGAATTCCACATCCTTGACGCTCTTACAGTAAAGGACCCTCTACGTAGTTTAAGGTTAAACCTCTTTTCTTCTAATTTTAATGAGTGGCCACAAGTCTTGTTAAACTCCCTTCTGCGAAAAAGTTTTATCCCTATTGTGAGGTCACCAGTATTGTATTTGTATATTGAAATCATATCCCCACTCAAGCGGCTCTTCTCCAGAGAGAATAAGATCAGTGCTCGCAACCTTTCCTCATAACTAATATCCTCCAGACCCTTTATTAGCTTTTTTGCCCTTCTTTATACTCCCTCCATTTCCAGTAAATACTTCCTGAGGACTGGTGCCCAGAACTGGACAGCATACTCTAGGAGCGGCCGGACCAGAGTCTTGTAGAGCGGGAGAATTATCGTTTTATCTCTGGAGTTGATCCCCTTTTTAATGCATGCCAATATTCCCTTTGCTTTGTTAGCAGCAGCTTGACATTGCATGCCATTGCTGAGCCTATCGTCTACTAGGACCCCCAGGTCCTTTTCCATCCTAGATTCCCCCAGAGGTTCTCCCCCCAGTGTATAGATTGCATTCATATTTTTGCCACCCAAATGCATTATTTTACTAACAGAAAGGCCCAGTTCTACACCTGTCTGAAGGAAATCCACGACTGCCATAATCCCAGGATGATTCAGCCCCTGCTACTCCAACCAGGAACGAAACCTTTTCCATACCTTGGCATAAATCGCCCTGGTTACCGGTTTATGGCACTCGAGCAAAGTTCTAATCACTCTCTCTGAAAATCCCTGAGCTCTTAACAGCTGTTCCTCAGATACCAGGCTGTTAGTCTGAGGTTCTCTATTTGCAGGTGTAGAATTGGTCCCTGGGAAATCAAGTCCTCCCTGACCGGGAGAGGTAATGGAGGACAAATAGCCAGTCTCTTCAAAATGGCAAACATTGGTCTCTTTGGCCAAAATGGCGCTATCAGGATGAGGTCCGTCGATTCTGCCAGAATTCTCTGGAGAACCACGGCTATCAGCCTCACTGGAGGAAAGGCGTAACACAGGTTGAACTGCCAAGGATTGGCAAAGGCGTCTATCCCTGTGGCCTGATCCAGCGGGTGGATGGAAAAGAATTGTGCCACCTTCTTGTTGCCCTCCGAGGTGAAGAGGTCCACCTCCGGCTGTCCCTAACATTGCACAGTCTCCCTGAATATATTCATGTTGAGAGACCATTCGTCCTGACTTATATGCTGGCGGCTGAGAAAATCTGCCAGCGAATTCTGAGAAACTTTTAGGTGAATGGCTGACAATGCAGACAGATTTATCTCAGCCCAGCACAGAATCTTATTTTCTATGATCTGTAGGGCGGGTCTCCTTGTGCCCCGCTGCTTGTTCACATATGCGTCAGCCGCCACATTGTCTGTCCGTACCTATAGGTGGTGTCCACCTATCCAGGAGTGGAAAGCCTCTATAGCCCTCAGAATTGCCAGAAGCTCCCTTTGATTTGAGGGTCAACTGGCCTCTAATGGAGACAAGGCTCCCCGAGCTAAGGACCCCTCCAGGTGGGCGCCCCATCCCAATGCACTGGCGTCGGTTGTCACCACTATGGCTGCAGGATGGGCCCAGGACAGACCTTTTTCCAGACAGTGATGAGCTCACCACCACCATAAAGTCCTTTTGATTTTGTCTGGTAGGAGCATAGGTTGATCTAGGCTTTGTTTTCTGCCGTCCCAGTAACGCAGCATGACTGCAGAGGGCGCTGATGAAGCCTTGCCCAAGAAACCGCTGGGGAAACAAGACATCAGCAGACCCAGAACTCTCATAACCTGTCTGATCAGGGCTACCTGATTAGTTTGAAGCTGGGCTACAGCCTGATCCACCTTCAGGATCTTTTCCTTGGGGAGAAACGCCTTCATCTCCACTAAAGAGATTTTGTACCCCGAATACAGGACCTTCTGTGCCGGGGTCAGCTGGGATATTTCTGCTGAGTAAACAGGAGATTCTCACTGCATGTAATCTGACGGCTCTCGTCCCGCTCCTATCCCCGTTCCCTCCTAGGCAGTCCACATTGCAGTATCGGCATAAAACACACACACACATTATATGCACCCGATTTTCAGGGTGAAAGTGCAAGTTATACACCAATAAATACAGTAGTTATATTAACAAACAGATAAAGGGTAACATTACTCTTTACTAAATATTTCAAATTATTCAATGGCCTCAAGCTGCCATGGGACCTGTCCTGCTGGAGACATAAAGTAGGATGCAAATTGATCACCGACATGTGTACTTTCTCTGCTTCCACAAACACCAGTCCAATGAGCTCTTTCCATGTTCTGAAATAATGGATCCTCAAACTCAAATCCATCCCGCTGCCTTACAAAGTTATGAAAGGCACATGTAGCTTTAACAGCACAGAAGGCATTTTGCATGTTCAGGACGATGGGTGTGTGCAGGACCCGCCATTTGTTTGCTAAAATGCCAAATGCACATTCGACAACTTGACATGCTCTTGTTAGCCAATAATTGAACACACTCTTCTGTAAAGTTAGATTGTGCCCAGAATAAGGCCATAGAAGATGCTCACTCAGAGCAAAGGCCTCATCCCCCACAAAAACACTGGATAAGGGAGGGTAATTTGTGCCCGGGAGTGGACTGTTTTCCGGAAGGTCCAGATTATTGGTACGCAGCATGTGTCCAAAAAAAGAATGCCCAAAAATACAGCACTGCTGCCATATGACCCAATATCTATATAACGGAAGCAAACGGAAGCAATAATTAGCATTAGCCACTGCCATTATAACAAACAAAAAATATTTCTTGTAGGTAAAATATAGGCTTCCACTGCCCATGGGCTTCATGATCCTAATATGTTTTTCATCAATCGCTCCAACACAATTGGAGAAGTTGCAGCATTGCCAGAAAACTTCAGATATCTGTGACCATTCTTTTGTTGTAGGTTTTTTTAACACAATTTCCTTCAACACATCCCAAATAGCAGAGCAGGTGCCACGGACTATGTAACTTGCTGTAGATTTTCCAACCCGTAAGGCATAGTGTAGACTTGCTGATGATTGTAGTATACGGGATGCCTACACTCGACATCTACGACTGCTAAGAGAATTTAGGAGTGGAACTGCGGCGTGTGCTCCTTGTGATTATGTGCATGCCAAAGAATGGGAGTTCCTTCAGCCATTTCTGGCTTTGGAGCTGTAAGCTATCATCTGTACGTATGTCATTAAACAAAATGTAAAGAGAAAGTTATAATAATTAATTTCTATTTTCTGTACGAAAAGCTGCTGGGAGAATAGTACTCAAAATAACATTTTGGACAAAGATGCAAGCAGTCAGCAAGCAGGCCAAGCATCAGTCAGTGAGCAAGCAGGCCAAGAGCTTACGGAGAGCCAAAAGTCAACTCCAGCACGTTCTACCTCTAACACCTGTGGGAGACGAGGAGTCCACACCACCCATTTGTCCTTGTGTAAGGAGGGCTTCTTGTTGCATGTACCGGATTTTAACCACATGTTGGACATTATGGCCAGTATGTTGGAAAGGATGAACAACAGGTCTCATGTGCAGGTTTCTGCAAGGTGTCTGGAAGGTCTGATGGTGAGGGTACCATCAGAACTACAAGCAGACACGTTGACAGGTACCATCCAATACATAGCCACATTTATTCCGCCAACCACCACATATAGGTCCTCAGAACCTCCACCACCTTATGGTCCCTATGCAAGTCTCCCCCCGCCCCCTCTGCCAGCACAACATTCTTTACCCCTTCCTCAGTTGCCATCACCACATTCTGCCACCCACCTTCCTCTTCCAACACTACCACCTTCTAATTGGCAGAATGTTAATCAGAATCCCTCTACCTCCACCTGGTCACATTATGGCCATGCCATGAATGTGGTGATGTCACCTAATCAACTGCTCCCAAACCTTCCATTTTTTTTTAGGAGCTACGTTAGCTCTATTTCTTTTTTTATATTGTTGAGCTTGTTGGAGCTTGTTGTTTTGTCTTGTTTGTTATCTATACATTATCTTATCTAGATGTATATGTGAAGAAAAAAAATTTAGATTTAAAGAATATTTTATATTTGTAAAAAAGTAAAGTTTTGTATTTCTTTAAAAACGTGTGCTTGGTGTTTATTTTATGCATATAAAAATTTGAATATTGGGTTCATGTATATCAGTTTTCAAAAATTTACAAAAAAGAAAAAAATTACCTCAGTGTGATGATTAGCCGTTCCACAGGGGGTATAATGTTACGGAAATATGTGAGGCTGCAATATTGGGCACAGGTAAAGCTGCAATGGTGGGCACAGGTCCTGCTGCAATGTTGGGCACAGGTTACGCTGCAATGGTGGGCACAGGTCACGCTTCAATGGTGGGCACAGGTCATGCTGCAATGATGAGCACAGGTGAGGCTGCAATGGTGGGCACAGGTCACGCTGCAATGATGAGCACAGGTCACGCTACAATGACGAGCACAGGTCACACTGCAATGACGAGCACAGGTCACTCTGCAATGATGAGCACAGGTGAGGCTGCAATGGTGGGCCTAGGTCAGGCTGGGCACAGGTCACGCTGCAACATTGGGCAATGATGAGCACAGGTGAGTCTGCAATGTTGGGCACAGGTCATGCTGCAACGGTGGGCACAGGTCACGCTGCAAAGTTGGGTACAGGTGAGTCTGCAATGTTGGGCACAGGTCATGCTGCAATGATGGGCACAGGTCACGCTGCAATGATGGGCACAGGTCACGCTGCAATGGTGGGCACAGGTCACACTGCAATGGTGGGCACAGGTCACACTGCAATAGTGGGCACAGGTCACACTGCAACGTTGGGCACAGGTCACGCTGCAACGCTGGGCACAGGTGAGTCTGCAATGTTAGGCACAGGTCGCGCTGCAATGATGAGCACAGGTGAGTCTGGAATGTTGGGCACAGGTCACGCTGCAATGGTGGGTACAGGTCACGCTGCAATGGTGTTTATTTTATGCATATACAAATATTAGAATATTGGGTTCTTCATGTATCAGTCTTCAAAAAATTACAAAAATAAGAAAAAAATTACCTCAGTGTGATGATTAGTTGTTTCACAGGGGGTATACTGTTACGGAAATATGTGTCCATTCATTGCAACCGACTACTGAGTAAACCCAGTAACTCAAAGCTGTGAGTAAAAATAACAAATGTGGGGTTTAGTGGACATGATAAGAAAGGAACATTGGGGGTTTTTTACTAAAGGAAAATCCACCTTGCACTGAAAGTGCACTTGGAAGTAAAGTCGCTGTAGATCCGAGAGGGACATGCAAGGAAAATCAAAAACAGCATTTTAGCTTGCACATGATTGGATGATAAAATCAGCAGAGCTTCCACTCATTTCAGATCTACCCCTTAGATTTAGAGCGACTGCACTTCCAAGTGCACTTGCAGTGCAAAGTGGATTTGCCTTTCGTAAATAACCCCCAATGTCAAACATCATGAATCCAAAAGAAGTTTGACTAGCCTTTTTATGGACATCCTAGTGTAGTCCAAAATGTTTTCCTTATGATCACGTAGATCACTGTACATGACTCAAAATTGGCCTCTCTCTTCTCGAATGGCAATTACGGGGTGGATCCAGTATCTGCGTGCCCTCATCTTCCACCTCTCTCTTTCATGCAGAAAATATGACGTAACAGTGACTGCTGCCACAAAGTACGCCATCTCATCGTCACTCATCTTTGTATAACAAGATACACCACACACCACAGCCAGGAAAAGAAAGAACAACGATAAACCGGAAGAAGAATATTCACCCAGGAAGCAGGGTGACAGGTTGAGCCCTGGTTCGCAATGATGCGGTGGAGGAGACGCAGCAATTTCTGTGCGTTTCCTGTACCACATAGCAATTACACTGTTTTAATGCGATTTGCTGTGGGTGTTAATTAAATGTTAACGACCCCCCCCAAAAAAGCAGGTCGCAAAATGAAGTGTGTTTGCCTGAACTGGATCACTTGGGTGTAATCCGGTTCCAGTGCGAACAAAAAAAAGCTGCCTGCACCTCCTTCATGGGAATGCAGTGTGAATTGATTCATTAAAAATGAATGGACACAAATCACATGGTTTTCAGGCGGTCTTTTGCGCATTTCCATGCAGCGTTTTCCAGTGTTTTTGAGCTTTGCCATTTTTTTTATTAGCCAAAAGGAAAAATGATCATCCGTTTCATCATTTGTTGGTATGTTTTTAGATTTTATTCATCTGCTTCCTGGGTGAATATTCTTCTTCTGGTTTATCATTGTTCTTCTTTTTCCTGGCTGTGTTGTTTGGTGTATCTTGTTATACAAAGATGAGTGACGATGAGATGGCGTGTTTTGTGGCAGCAGTCACTGCTACGTCATATTTTCTGCATGAAAGAGAGAGGTGGAAGAAGAGGGCACGCAGATGCTGGATCCACCCCGTAATTGCCATTCAAGAAGAGATAGGCCAATTTTGAGTCATGTACAGTGATCTACGTGATCATAAGGAAAACATTTTGGACTACACTACGATGTCCATAAAAAGGCTAGTCAAACTTCTTTGGATTCATGATGTTTGAAATTGGGGATTATTTACGAAAGGCAAATCCACTTTGCACTGCAAGTGCACTTGGAAGTGCAGTCGCAATAAATCCAAGGGGTAGATCTGAAATGAGTGGAAGATCTGCTGATTTTATCATCTAATCATTTGCAAGCTAAAATGCTGTTTTTGATTTTCTTTGCAAGTCCCCCTTGGATCTACAGTGACTTTACTTCCAAATGCACTTTCAGTGCAAAGTGGACTTTCCTTTAGTAAATAACCCCCATTGCTCCTTTCTTATCATGTCCACTAAACCCCACATTTGTTATTTTTGCTCACAGCTTTGATGAGTTACTGGGTTTACTCAGTAGTCGGTTGCAACGAATGTTATTTCCGTAACAGTATACCCCCTGTGGAACAACTAATCATCACACTGAGGTAATTTTTTCTTATTTTTGTAATTTTTTGAAGACTGATACATGAAGAACCCAATATTCTAATATTAGTATATGCATAAAATAAACACCATTGCAGCATGACCTGTACCCACCATTGCAGAGTGACCTGTGCCCAACATTGCAGACTCACCTGTGCTCATCATTGCAGCGTGACCTGTGCCCAACATTGCAGACTCACCTGTGCTCATCATTGCAGCGTGACCTGTGCCCAACGTTGCAGCATGACCTGTGCCCAACGTTGCAGCATGACCTGTGCCCACCATTGCAGCATGACCTGTGCCCACCATTGCAGCATGACTTGTGCTCATCATTGGAGCATGACCTGTGCTAATCATTGCAGCGTTAACTGTGCTCATCATTGCAGCGTGACCTTTGCCCACCATTGCAGCATGACCTGTACCCACCATTGCAGCCTCACCTGTGCTTATCATTGCAGCGTGACCTGTGCCCACCATTGCAGCCTCACCTGTGCTCATCATTGCAGCGTGACCTGTGCCCACCATTGCAGACACACCTGTACTCATCATTGCAGCGTGACCTGTGCCAAACGTAGCAGCCTCACCTGTGCCCACTATTGCAGCCTCACCTGTGCAGCGTGACCTGTGCCCACCATTGCAGCGTGACCTGTCCTCATCATTGCAGCGTGACCTGTGCCCAACATTGCAGACTCACTTCCGGCATGACGTCACTTCCGGTTGCCATGCGGCTGAGCCCTGACACAGCGTTTCATTATTCTGACTCTTTCAAAGGGCTAATGCAGTTATTCCATTCATTTATAACTGATGCACGGAAACCTCTGTTCCCTTCCATATAGACAGTAGGTCATGGTTTATGAATGAATTGAATAATAATAATATTAAATTAACATATCAATGAAGCAATTTTTAGATATGACAATACACGGGGATGGTTTGTACCTCCAAACAAAGGTTTACTTTAAACCTACAAATAGAAACAGCTCTTTATCTATAAATAGTGGGCATCACCCTATCTGGTTGCAGAATATTCTGAAGGCACAAGTGATGACAGGAGAAACTGCACAAAAGAAGATGATTTTTTGGGTACAATCTCAGGTAATTAAAGAGAGATTTTTACAGAAGGGGTACTCTATGGAAAGTTTAGATAGAACAGTAAAAAAATGTTTAGAAACAGAGGGGCAAAACCAGAAGCTCATTAAATCAATGGGGATTAAGTTCAGACTTCCATGCACAGTATAAAGAAGTTGAGGCGATAGTTCGCAAACACTGGCATATTCTGTGCATGGATAGGACTTTAGGATCAATACTACCAAAAATGCAAAAAACGATTTCATATCAGAGAGCACCTAATTTTGCGGACATGGTGGTAAAAAAAAATCCATGATCCTCCTAAAAAAACAGAATATGTTTGATAACACAAAAGGGTTTTTTTTTGTTGCTTGTTGAAAATGTAGAGCTTGTAAACCACAGAATAAGGTTAGACATAAGTTTTTTTTGTTCAGCCTATGATAATAAGGAATATAAGATTAGTGAGTGCATAACTTGTAACACCACTCATGTGGTATACGTCTTAAAATGTCCGTGTGGTTTTATTTATGTGGGCCACATGAAATGCCCTTTGAAATAATGCATAGCTGAACATATACAAAACATCCTGATAGGTTATCACCAACACTGTGTATGACTACACTTCAGAAATACGCATAGTAAGGACCCATTGGGTTTCAAATTTTGGGGCATTGATGTGGCGCATCCCTCCTGGAGAGGTTCTAATATTATTAGGGATAATACGTGGATATACACATTAAAGTCCCTCAGTCCAGATGGTCTTAATGTTGAACTAGATACCAACTGATTTATCAATGATTACATGTAAGGTAGTTTATAGAAGGTGAGAAATAAAGTTTTGTCAGTTTTTTCCTGTCATTCAGCCAGCCCATAAGTGATGCCGAAGCCTGAACTTGTGGAGGAGTCGGAGACTTTTTTAAAAATATTTTTGTGAGTAACTATTTGAAGAATACATTGTAATATTATATTGTACAGTAATACACTATTGGAATTCTTCTATCTATGAGATTGTTAGGGATTTATTCATTTACAGAGCATCCAGCGCCTTCTGGAATCTATGAATTTTATTGATTTGTTATCCTTATTATATACCGTAAATAAGGGGGCTGTGAAAAGATTGACACATATGATCTTTTTAGACATATTTAGTATTTTTCAGAGGCATTTACATTAGATAAGCTTTGCATTGCGGTGTTGTAAAGGATATACAACTTTTTTCCTTCTCCCCCTAAGGCCACTTTCACACCGGGGCGTTTTTCAGGTGCTTTTGGGCTAAAAATAGCGCCGGTAAAGCGCCTGAAAAATGCCTCCCCTGCAGCCCCAGTGTGAGAGCCAGAGTGCTTTCACACTGGGGCGGTGCACTTGCGGGACATTAGAAAAAGTCCTACAAGCAGCATCTTTTGGGCGGTGCGAGAGCGGTGTATACACCGGTCCTCCACCACCCCGCTATTGAAATCAATGAAGACCGTTGCCGAAGCGCCTGCAAAGTGGCACTTTGCGGGGGCGCTTTTAACCCTTTATCACTTAACCCCAGCTAGCGGCCGAATAAAGGGTTAAAAGCGCCGCTTTGGGGTGTGCGAACACGCCGGAGCTCATCCTTCGTGGTGAAGCACTTTTTGGTGGTCAACCGAAGTGAGATATCTGCATTTTCATCACTTCTATGTATTTATGGGGTTATTTAGAAGTTTTTAATTTATAGAGAAACTCAAGCATCCAGTGCCTTCTGGAATCTTTGAACTTTATTGATTTATTTTGATAAGGAAAAAAGTTGCCCAAGCTTATAAAAAAAACAGTAAGGGTTACAAAAAGATTTCTAGGAAATTGTTAGTTTGTGAGATTGAGTACAACTGAGTTGATTGAGTTACAACATCCGACGACACTGTGCAATTCTCTAAAAGATGAAAAAGATTTCAAGCATAACAGCTAAAGATCTGCAGTCATTTATTCCACTTGATAACATCTTTGTTCATGAGATCACCATACACAACACAATGAACAAGAGGAACTGCGTTTGCTGCAGGGGAAACCACTGTTTTCTAGAAAAAAAAACTGAAGCCTATTGCAAGTGTTCACTATTCCATAGCAGTACTAAAACAATGATCTGGCTGAAATTTTTGGTAAATGTATACAATATTAGTTGGGGACTAAATGACTTCTACAGCATTCCACAATAGACTGGCAATGCGTTTTTGTCTGTAATCCAACATTCAAATATAGTTGAAAGTTAGCCCCCATGAGATGAAGGGCATGTATGAGATGTGGTATATTTGAATAGTCAATAGAGTTTTGTTCTAGTCGAAATTACAGTTACTTTGATCCCAGTCACTAATTCAGCATAAGTTGACTGCTGTATGTTAAAGTGTATTTAAACCCAAAAATGATATTGCAGCTTACCAGTCCTTGGATGGACTGATTGCATTAGATTTTTTTGTCCCAGACATTCTCTTTCATTTTCATGTGGTAATACTGTGCATACCACACTTCCTGTCCCTGTAGGGTCCTATATGTTCAGGGACATATGCCCAAAACGCAGCATACCTGCACTCTGAGTATAATTCCCTGAACGTACAGTATAGGGCTGTAATCGCGAGTAGCACGCAGTCCTGTCCAGCTGTAGCATATTTCAGCCTGCACAGACTTTGAGAAGCTGCAGGGAGTGAATCTGAGGAATGAATGCACATGGGCTAAAAGCCCAGTGTGCATATAGCCTAAACCCAGTTGGTGTTAGTGGAAGTAATATACGTCAGATAGCTGGTGTCAGTGGAAGTAAAATAAGCACCATAATCAATGCCGGTGGGAGTAAAAGAAGTCCCATCGATGCTGTCAGTAGGAGTAAAAAAATTCCCACAGCTGCTGTCAGTGGGAGTAAAAGAAAGGCAAATGCTATTGTCAGTGGGAGAAAAAAAATCACCTTATTAGTGTTCAGTGTTTACTTACCCGATCACAAACTTCAGCACTGCTGCTCTGCCTTTCTAATTGTAGCTACCACCACCATCTCCTCATTGTCAATCAGTTGATCATGGTGTTGGGATAATCTGCAGTATGGGGTGCCAGAATGCACTCCATTGTAACTCTCTAGGGCCCACATATCCCTAACATGGACACAGCCGCTGCTCCAAATCTGACAACATGTGTTCCGTGCATCCACATTCAGGCAGTCCCATTCATGTCAGGGGGGTTGACATTTGGCATCCGTGTGGGTGCAGGTGTGGGTCCCCGAATGCACACTGTCCCACACGGATGCCAAATGTCAACCCAACTGTCATGAATGGGACTGCCTGAATGCCGATGCACGAAACACATGTGCATCCCATGCAGGTAAGACACAGTTTTCACATGGGTGTGTTCTTAAAGTGGTTGTAAAGGCAGAAGGTTTTTTACCTTTTTGCATTCTCTGCATTAAAGGTAAAAAACCTTCCATGTTTAGCTCCCCCAGTCCCCCCTAAATACACACCTGAGCTGTGCCTTAGAGCAGCAACTTTCTCCTCCCTCTATGTCCTCACTAGACATGGTGGCAACAGTGGGAGCCATGGGCTTCTGCTGTTATCCTCACAGCCTGTGAGGATAGAGTGGGGGTGGAGCCGAGCCAATGGACACACAGAGCCCGGCATCGAGCACGTACCACTACTCCCAAAGCAAGTGGCTTGCTATAGGGGCACTCAGAAGGGGAAGGAGCCAGGGGGGCCACGGGGGGGCCCCAGAAATTGAGGATTTCGGCTGATCTGTGTAAAACCATTGCGGACCCAAGAAATGGAGGATTTCGGCTGATCTGTGTAAAACCATTGCACAGAGCAGGTAAGTATTTTACAATCACTTTAACTGTTGTGCTATAGCCAAAAGACGGCTACAGTGTGGGCCCTCTCATTCTGGGAGGACATCCATGGATGTCCTGCCCGAACCATTGGCCTTCCTGTGTCCTTCTGACCCAGTTGATCACAGATCACAGTAAAGGGCCAATCACAGCTAATCGCATGTAAACAAACTTGACGGCTATCAACTGTCACAGCGTGAGGAGAGGGGAGCTGGTAACCTGCGTGCGGGGACATTTACAGTTTATCAGTGCAGCCCCATCAGTGCCTCCTATCGTGCCACTGCCGCCTATCAGTACCTGCTCATCAGTGCCGCCTATCAGTGTCGGTGAGTGCTACCTCATCAGTGCAGCTTCATCAGCGCACATTGGTGAAGGAGAAAAATTTCTCCCCTGCAATCATTAACCACTTGCCGACCGCCGCACGCCGATGTACGTCCAAAGTTTGCCAGGGGATATCGTTGTTATGGCAGCAGCTAGCTGCCATAATCCCGGTATCCCTGTTTTCGTGCGGTGGTTGGCTTTCAGATAAAAGTGGTGTCTGCAGCGGATTCGCCACAAGATCACTTTTATCGGTGGCGGGAGAGGGCCCCCCCCACCCGCCGTGATCCGGTGCCCTCTGCCACTTAGCGGAGCCGTCGGTAGCGGCGGAGGCGATCGCGTCTGTCTGCCTGCTGTGCCTGGAGACGAGTGAGGCTAAGATGGCGCCCACTCATCTCCATGACACTGCAGGACAGAAGCGATGTCAAAACGTCACTTCCGCCCATACGTCTTAAAGGCACATTTTTTTCAATGTCATTTTTTTAAATGACCTTTTTTTCTTTTTTTTTTTTATTGCATTTTTTGTGTAAATATGAGATCTGAGGTCTCTTTGACCCCAGATCTCATATTTAAGAGGTCCTGTCATGCTTTTTTCTATTACAAGGGATGTTTACATTCCTTGTAATAGGAATAAAAGTGACACTTTTTTTTTTAAACAGTGTAAAAATAAATAAAATCATGTCAAATACATAATAAAAATAAAAAAAAATGATTAAAACCCCCCCGTCCTGACGAGCTCGCGCACAGAAGCGAACGAATACGTGAGTAGCGCCCGCATATGAAAACGGTTGTCAAACTACACATGTGAGGTATCGCCGCAATCGTTGGGCTAGAATTATTGCTCTCGCTCTTAGACCTCCTCTGTGATGCAAAACATGCAACCTGTAGAATTTTTTAAATGTAGCCTATAGAGATTTTTTAGGGTAAAAGTTTGACGCCATTCCATGAGCGTGCGCAATTTTGAAGCGTGACATGTTGGGTATCAATTTACTCGGCATAACATTATCTTTCACAATATAAAAAAAAATTGGGCTAAGTTTTCCGTTGTCTTATTTTTTTATTCAAAAAAGTGAATTTTTTCCAAAAAAAAGCGCACTTGTAAGACCACTGCGCAAATACGGTGTGAAAAAAAGTATTGCAATGACCACCATTTTATTCTCTAGGGTGTTAGAAAAAAAAAAAAAACAATATATGCTTTTGTTGCCATGGTTACCAAAGCTTCTGTTATACACAGGGGGGGAGGTGGCTGGAGCATCTCAGCTCTGATTACAGAGCCCGGGGGAGGGGACAGACACACCATGTACTGATTTATAATAGAGGAATATGATGGGGCAGTTTTGATGGTGGCAATATGATGGGGCAGTTTTGATGGGACAATTCTGATGGGGCAGTGTTGATGGTGGCAATATGATGGGGCAGTTTTGATAGGGCAATTCTGATGGGGCAGTTTTGATGGGGCAATTCTGATGGGGCAGTTTTGATGGTGGCAATCTGATGGGGCAGTTTTGAAAGTGGCAATCTGATGGGGCAGTTTTGATGGTGGCAATATGATGGGGCAGTATTGGTGGGGCAATTCTGATGGGGCAGTTTTGATGGGGCAATTCTGATGGGGCAGTTTTGATGGGGACAATTTTAATGGAGCAGTTTTAAAGGTGGCAATATGATGGGGCGGTTTTGATGGGGGCAGTTTTGATGGTGGCAATATGATGGGGCAGTTTTGATGGGGACAATTTTTATGGGGCAATTCTGATGGGGTAGTTTTCATGGCAATATGATGGGGGCAGTTTTGCTGGGGGCCGTTTTAGCAATTCAGCTATTCAGCATTCCCACGCATTTTCCCCAGGAAATGCATTTTCTAGTTTGTAATTAGTGGGACTGCTTTAGCTTTAGCAGTCCCACTATTGTTATTCGATTTTATTTATTTTTACTTAGTTATTATTCCGTACGTTTTTTGGCTCTGCGTAACTTCTGCATACTTTTAGCTATTAAAACCATTCAACTATTAAAACGTTCGTCTCTTTCAGCGGATGATGGGACTTTTTCAACTTTTTTTCTACCATTTATACTTTTTAAAATATTAAGCTTTTTATCACTTTTTTTTAACATTGAAGTCAATGGGAGCATGCTTCAGATCCTTAAAATCTTCTTCCGATCCCAAAAGTTTCAGCTCCTTCATACTTTCACCTACAGACGCCAAACAAACTTTAAAATGTTCACAAAATATTCAGCTATCTGGCTATATCTTTTCAGTTTTATATCTTTTACAGTTTTTGTGAAAAAGCTGTTTAGTGGTCATTTCAGGAAATTTTAGCCATTAAACACAGTGTACTGTGCTGGTTTTGTTGCCATGGTTACCAAAGCTTGTGTTATACACAGGGGGGAGGTGGCTGGAGCACCTCAGCTCTGATTACAGAGCCCGGGGGAGGGGACAGACACACCATGTACTGATTTATAATTGAGGAATATGATGGGGCAGTTTTGATGGGGCAATTCTGATGGGGCAGTTTTGATGGTGGCAATATGATGGGGCAGTTTTGATGGGGACAATTTTAATGGAGCAGTTTTAAAGGTGGCAATATGATGGGGTAGTTTTGATGGGGCACTTTTGATGGTGGCAATATGATGGGGCAGTTTTGATGGAGCAATTCTGATGGGGCAGTTTTGATGGTGGCAATATAATGGGGCAGTTTTGATGGAGCAATTCTGATGGGGCAGTTTTGATGGTGGCAATATGATGGGGCAGTTTTGATGGGGCAATTCTGATGCGGCAGTTTTGATGGCAATATGATGGGGGCAGTTTTGATGGTGGCAATATGATGGGGCAGTTTTGATGGGGCAAGTCTGATGGTGGCAATATGATGGGGCAGTTTTGATGGGGCAATTTTGATGGCAGTATGATGGGGCAGTTTTGATGGGGGCCGTTTTAGCAACTCAGCTATTCAGCATTCCCACGCATTTTCCCCAGGAAATGCATTTTCTAGTTTATTAGTGGGACTGCTTTAGCAGTCCCACTATTGTTATTCGATTTTATTTATTAGTAGGACTGCTTTAGCACTTCAACAGTGGTCCGAGCTCAGAGGAAACATCCGGTGCAACCTAACTGGAGTGTAATACCATTGTGACAACACCTTGAACCCTGTCTCCTGCTGGTTGGCACAAATCGATGTTTTATATGTGAAGAGAATTATTCACTCCACTTGTCTCTTGGAGAACTGTATTCCCAGATCCCTTTCCCATTTGGCTATGTAAGGAGGTCTATACCCTTTGGGAGGTGTGAGTAAGAGTTGGTATGTTAACGAGATGGTGTGGCGCGTTGGTTCTTGCTCTAAACAGAGTTGCTCAAATGAAGTCAAGGGTCTTAAGTAGGGTGCCGGTGAGGGCTGTACTGTGATGAAGTGCGCTAATTGAAGCCTTTGCCAGAAGGAGAGACAGACCAGGAAGGGATCATCTATCACTGTTTTTCTGGACATCCACTGTCCATTCTGTATGAAATGGCGAAGTTGACATTTGTCACTTCCTTTCAATTCCTGAAACCTGGGGTCACTCATTCCTGGACTGAAAGCTGGGTTCCCAATCTCTGGAGTAAGTGGTGAAGGGGTATTTGCAATCGAGTGTTCTCGAGTGGTTTTCTGGGCTATTCGCCATGTCTCTCCTATCGTAGGGTGTTTTAATATACGCTCTGGTAGGTTCTTTAGACACCAGGGTAGTCCTTTCAAATCCATCCCAGCCAGCAGCTGTTCTATTTGAATCCATTGTTTTAATTATTCGTGGTGGCACCAATCAATGATTCTTGTCAAATGACAAGCGGCGTGGTACAGGCTCACATCTGGGAGAGCCATGCCTCCCGATGTTTTAGGTAACCTTAAAATGGCCTGAGACAGCCGGCCCAAATGAACCTAATCAGAGTACGGTTCACTGCTCTGAGGAATGTATATGGGACCTTGACAGGGAGGGTCTGAAGATGATATAGTATACATGGCATGATGTTCATTTTTATTATACTACACCGTCCAAACCAAGAAAACATGCCTGACTGCCATTTCAATAAGTCTTTTTTGATATCTGTTAGAAGGGGGGGAAGTTAATAGAGAAAATATCTTCTACTCTACTTGATAGACGAATGCCCAAATATTTAATGCAGGAACCCGCCCATTTAAACGGGAAATCTACTCTTAAAAGGTTGTTCAAGGAGGCTGACATGGAAATATTTAAGGCTTCCGATTTCTGAAAATTAACTTTGAAGAAAGACAGTGTTCCATATGTTTGCAATTCCGCCATTAGATTAGGTATGGAAACCAGGGGGTTAGTTATGAAAAAGAGTAAGTCGTCGGCAAAAGCCGCTATTTTAGGAGATAGGGATTCACATAATTGGACTCCTGTTATGTTAGGGTTGTCTCTCACCGTACGTAGGAAAGGTTCTAAAGATAAGATGAATATTAATGGGGATAGGGGACACCCCTGCCTCGTCCCATTGGTAATACCAAATGAGGAGGAGAGCTGACCATTAACTTTCACTCGTGCTGTGGGCCTAGAATAGATGGCTTGTATCCAGCTCATCATTCTCTCCCCCAAGCCTATGTGGTGTAGGGTCTCGACCAAGAAAGGCCAGTTAACTCTATCGAACGCCTTTTCGGGTCGGTAGAGAAAAGTAACATTGGGGTTCTACGTGTTTTAGCAACATGAATGAGATTTATTGCCTTTGTGGTGTTGTCCCTGGCCTCTCTTGAGGGCACAAATCCTACCTGGTCTAAGTGTACTAGCGAAGGAATCCACTCCGACAACCTCATGGAGAGAATCTTAGTGAAGATCTTTAGGTCAATGTTAAGGAGTGAAATTGGCCTATAGTTTTGGCAAAGTAAAGAGTCCTTGCCCTCCTTGGGAATCACTGAAACAAAGGCTCGCAGTGAGTCTTCCGGGGGAACCGCCCCCTCTCCAGTATCATTATATGCTGCTAGGAAGTGAGGCAATAAGAGGTCACTACGTCAACAAGTACCCATCGGGGCCCGGTGCCTTACCATTTTGCATACGCGCCATGGCTAACGTTACCTCCTCTCCCGACAACGGCTCATCCAAGGCTTTCAAAGCCTCTTCAGGCAATCGCGGAAGGCCAGACTTTTGAATATAATCCCTTATTGCCTCCTGTTCACGGGATGTTTCAATTCCCGAAGATGGACGCCTAAGATTATATAATGAGGTGTAATATTTGCGGAACTGTTCCGCGATTTCCTCCGTGGCATGCACCTTAGAGACATCATCTCTCATCAATTCTGGGATAAAGGCTTGCGCCCGCTGTGCTCTCAAGGCCCTTGCTAACAATTTACCACACTTGTTACTATGTTCATAAAAAGCGCGTTTGCATTTTGCAATGACTGCCTTAGCTTTTTCCAATGCCAGGGATCTCAGTTGGCTTCTCAGGGTAGTAAGTTCTAGTAGTGTCTGGGTGGCTAGGGATTGTTTATGAGTGGATTCCAAGACCCTGATTTTACCTAAGAGGTCAAGAATTTGTTGAGCTCTTGCCTTCTTAAGTCGTGAACCAATTTTTATTAAAATACCTCTAATAGTGCACTTGTGAGCTTCCCATACCATCAATGGGGTGCACCCCTCCTCTACATTAGTTGAGAAGAAATTCCTCAACTCCCTAGCGACTTCCTCCACCACTTCTGGGTTTTGGATCAATGTGTCATTGAGCTTCCACTACCATTGTTTTGACCTAGGGGGCAAAATATCTATGTCGACAAAGACCGTTGCATGGTGTGAAAAGGCGATGGACCCTATTGATGCAGCTCTCACCTTAGAAAGTAAAGATTGGGGCAACATAAAGAGGTCAATTCTGGTATACGAATCGTGAGGATGTGAATAAAAGGTATAATCTCTCTGGGTCGGGTGTAGGATCCTCCATATATCTACCAGGTGGAAAGCATAGAAGTTCTTTTTTAGGCGTTTGAGTGCGGCATAAGAGACCTGTGAAGTTTGTCTCGATGTGTCCAAGGAGGGGTCCATGGTAAAGTTAAGATCCCCCCCCAGGATCACCACCCCTTCGGCAAAATCCATTAGTTTTGTCATAATAAGATTCCAGGAATCCAATCTGGCCCGTGTTGGGAAGATACAGGTTCACCAGGGTTACCAAAGAGCCGCCCAGAGTCCCTTTCACAAACAGGGACCGTCCCTCACTATCATTCCACCTGTCACGTAGCGTCCAGGGTGTCGTGGATCGTATAAGTATACGGACCCCCTTGGATTTAGACTCGAAGGAGCACTCATGATAGGCAGTCGGGAAGAAACGATTATGGAGTTTTGGGATGCTACTGGCTCGAAAGTGGGTCTCTTGGAGGAAGCATATGTGAGCTTATGCATGTCTCAGATTGGATAGTACCATGGACCATTTCTCTGGGGTATTAAGACCCTTCGTATTAATGGACATCAGTCTAAGAGTCTCCGTTGGGTTCATGGTTCAAGCCGGGCTGGAGGAAGGAAGATGGGGAGTGAAAGAGAGAGATGGAAGAGAGAGAGAAAAAAAAAGGGGGGGGGAGGGGGAGGATAAAGAGAAAAGGAAAGCGAGAAATTCAAGAGAATAGGTTGGAAAATAAAAAACAACGAGTCACGTAAGTAACCGTAAACTCATATAACTACAGCGCCTTAGTCGCTGAGAGACTTGGTCTCAGTACACCCGTGGAGCTTCAAATCTGAGCTCCAGAGGGGTGTAGTCCTATGTGGGTTAGTAACTACACACGGCGGGATCAGGAGCTCCCTATCCTGACCCACCTTCTAAATATTATAAAACGTAGGCATAAACAGAGGCAACCAATACAGCAACACAAACTTTTATAAAACAGAACTAAACACACAGTGCATGAATAAAAAGGAATCCTTATAGGGCCAGCTTCCCCCGCCAGACATCCCTCCTTCTGCATGGACGGTCACAACCCAGGGAGTCTCCATGAGAGTCCCTAGTGTCTGTCTAATGAGCGATTGTGCAGCAGGAGAAATATAGCCCCATTTTAGCGTCATTAACACACAACAATACAGTGACAGGCTAAGTTATAAGCTTATCTATGCACCCGGAAACTGGTATTCGGTCCAGTGCCTCCTCCCCCCCTTTCCAGACCCCTATCTGTTGAGGAAGTATATTTCCTCCTTGAGTGGCAATGGTGATTCAGGGCTCGCCCTCATTACTTGATGGGTTCCCGAGCTCCATTCATGGCTTATTAGGAGGCATGGATCTGGTATACATCTCTATTATATAAGAGTAGTATTATTAACCTCCCCTCCCATGTCCCACCTCCCCACCTCCTCCCTCCACAGCCCCCCCTTATCCATTCCTAGAAAAACATTGGCCTGCACCACATTCTAAATATAACATATGCAACCTCAAGCTTCACAGGTTATACAGGACCTTCAAAAATAAACAATAAAAAGGAGGGGGGGGGGGGAGAGTCGCTTGATTGTAGGTCTTGGGTGTAACTCTTGAGGTGTGCACTATGGGTTACAGGGCTCTTCATTATTAGCATTCCCTGAAAGCAGGGAGACCCCCAAGCTGTTAATCAACTAGGCTCTCTCGAGATCACTGCCCCCGCATGTTAGGTAATCGTCTGATCTCACTCCAGCTGCAATGCAAACAACGGGAAAAAGAAAAGCTTAAGCAATGTGTCCGGGAGCTGGGGGAGACCTCCGGGCTTGTAACTTTTGCAATGCAGACCGCGAGGTTGGGGGCCATGCTGGAAGCTCCATCGGGATAAAGGCAGGGCTCGGTGGACATCACACCACGGGAGGAGGGAAGAGACACCGTCAATGAGTCTAAATACTCCGGAGGTCATAAAGAATATTCAGTTTTGTAACACAAACAGCAGCCTGTCACTTACTTGTGTGCGTCTTTAGATACTATGGCTCCAGATCTCCCCTTCCCAGTGGAGTGGGTTCCCTTTGTCTGCGCCTGGATGAATGGCGGGGGAGACCTAACGGAACGTTCTGGGGAGTTGGACGAGGCTCTCTACTCGGTAAGGGACCCAACCAGTTCCTCAGTGGAAAGGGCTCCATATCCAAGAATGCAAAAAGGTCAGGAAGCTCTGCATGGCGCCGTAGAGTGGAGGAGGCATTCCCGAATAGTTAACTGGACTGGGAAGCCCCATCGATATGTTAAATCTGCTCGGCCTAGTCTCTCCAGCAGGGGTTTTAGCATAGCTCTCCTCACCAGGGTCGCTCGGGATACGTCTGGGTAAACTGAAATTTGTGCCCCATCAAAGTCTACTGTACCCTTGAGCCGTGCCGCACGCATGATCTGTTCCTTGTGGCTATAGCGGTGCAGACGACAGAGAACATCCCGGGGCCTGTCCACATCGTCCAGTCTAGGGCCAAGCGCCCTGTGCACCCTATCGAACTCTAGGGAAGCCGTTAAGTCCCCGTCCAGCAGTGTATTTATAATAGCTCGAACCGTTTCGGATAGGTTCTCCTGGCCGGTTGCCTCTGGAATGCCGCAAAACCTTAGGTTTTGTCAGCAGCTCCGGTTCTCCAAATCCTCGGCGTGCAGTTGTACCTCCGCTAGCTGTTCCTGCTGTTTCTGCTGAGCTCTCTCCAGCTGTGTCACTCGGTTCTCTAGTGATCCCACCGAGGCCTCCTCTCTGGTTAAACGCTCGTCTATCTCCTGCACTTCTGTGCGGATCTCCTGAAGATCCCGGCGGTGCTGCTCCTCCATTCTTAGTACTAGCACCTCCATGTCAGCTTTGGTGGGGAGAGCTTCCATGTCCGCTTTAGTTGGGAGTGCCTTTAACAGTGTCCGTATATCCGAGTCATCTCCGGATAGCTGCGAGGAGCAACTGGTAGCCGGCTGGCTGCCCATAGAGGGATCCCTGTGCCCATAGAGGGATCCCCGTCAAGGGTTGTGAGTTCATCTGTTGAGGACGCCATACCTCCTGCTGACGAAGAAGATGGCCTTGTCTCGCCACGTGCTGTCTCAGTGCGGGCCTCCGGGCTAGCTTTAATCTTTTCCCTGAGATATCTGTCTATCTGGGCGGCCGGATTCGTCTTAGAGGATCCCTTGTATTTGCCTTTCCTTCGATAGCTCATTGCCAGGTAGCCAAAGGTTGAATGAATGGCATTACAGCCGCAATAGGTGGGTCAAGAGTCGGGAGCTCGAGCTCTAAGCGACTTCACTCCGCCATGTCCAGGCCACGCCCCCCATACTTTTTAAAATATTAACCTTTTTACCACTTTTTTTTAACATTGAAGTCAATGAGAGCATGCTTCAGATCCTTAAAATTTTCTTCCGCTCCCAAAAGTTTCAGCTCCTTCATACTTTCACCTACAGACGCCAAACAAACTTTAAAATGTTCACAAAATATTCAGCTATCTGGCTATATCGTTTCAGTTTGATATCTTTTACAGTTTTTGTGAAAAAGGTGTTTGTTTAGTGGTCATTTCAGGAAATTTTAGCTATTAAACAGAGTGTACTGGGCTGCTTTTGTTGCCATGGTTACCAAAGCTTCTGTTATACACAGGGGGGAGGTGGCTGGAGCATATGAAAGGGCAGTTTTGATGGTGGCAATATGATGGGGCAGTTTTGATGGGGGCAATTTGATGGAGCAGTTGTGATGGGGACAATTCTGATGGAGCAGTTTTGATGGTGGCAATATGATGGGGCAGTTTTGATGGTGGCAATATGATGGGGCAGTTTTGATTGGGCAATTCTGATGGGGCAATTTTGATGGTGGCAATATGATGGGGCAGTTTTGATGGCAGTATGATGGGGACAGTTTTGATGGGGGCCATTATAGCAATTCAGCATTCCCATGCATTTTCCCCAGGAAATGCATTTTCTAGTCTAGTTTTAATTTTATTAGTGGGACTGCTTTAGCAGTCCCACTATTGTTATTCGATTTTATTTATTAGTGGGCATGCTTTAGCAGTCCCACTATTGTTATTCAATTTTATTTATTTTTAATTTTAATTTTAATTTTATTCCGTACGTTTTTTGGTTCTGCGTAACTTCTGCATACTTTCAGCTATTAAAACCATTCAACTATTAAAATGTTCGTCTCTCTTAGCTGAGGTGTGCTCTTTTTCAACTTTTTTTCTACCATTTATACTTTTTAAAAAATTAAGCTTTTTAACACTTTTTTTTAACATTGAAGTCAATGGGAGCATGCTTGAAATCCTTAAATTCTTCTTCCGCTCCCAAAAGTTTCAGCTCCTTCATACTTTCACCTAGAGACACCAAACACACTTTAAAATGTTCACAAAATATTCAGCTATCTGGCTATATCTTTTCAGTTTGATATCTTTTACAGTTTTTGAGAAAAAGCTTTTTGTTTAGAGGTCATTTCAGGAAATTTTAGCCATTAATCAGAGTGTACTGCGTTTGTTTTGTTGCCATGGTTACCAAAGCTTCTGTTATACACAGGGGGGGAGGTGGCTGGAGCATCTCAGCTCTGATTACAGAGCCCGGGGGAGGGGACAGACACACCATGTACTGATTTATAATAGAGGAATATGATGGGGCAGTTTTGATGGGGTAACTCTGATGGGGCAGTTTTGATGGTGGCAATTATGATAGGGCAGTTTTGATGGGGCAATTCTGATGGGGCAGTTTTGATGTGGACAATTTTTATGGAGCAGTTTTAAAGGTGGCAATATGATGGGGCAGTTTTGATGGGGGCAGTTTTGATGGTGGCAATATGATGGGGCAGTTTTAATGGGGACAATTTTGATGGGGCAGTTTTGATGGCAGTATGATGGGGCAGTTTTGATGGCGGTCGTTTTAGCAATTTAGCTATTCAGCAATTATTTTAAATATTATTTAAATATTATTTAAATATTTTTGAAAAAAAAAAAAATTTTTGAAAAAAAAAAAAAAATCATTTTTGAAAAAAAAATATATATATTTTTGAAAAAAAAAATTATTTTTGAAAAAAAAATATTTTTGAAAAAAAAATATTTAAAAAAAAAAAAAATATTTTTGAAAAAAAAATTCATTTTTGAAAAAAAAATTCATTTTTGAAAAAAAAAATTACTTTTGAAAAAAAAAATTACTTTTAGTTTTGATGGGGCAATTCTGATGGGGCAGTTTTGATGGGGACAATTTTGATGGGGCAATTCTAATGGGGCAGTTTTGATGGCAATATGATGGGGGCAGTTTTGATGGTGGCAATATGATGGGGCAGTTTTGATGGTGGCAATTCTGATGGGGCAATTCTGATGGGGCAGTTTTGATGGTGGCAATATGATGGGGCAGTTTTGATGGGGCAATTCTGATGGTGGCAATATGATGGGACAATTTTGATGGAGCAATTCTGATGGTGGCAATATGATGGGGCAGTTTTAATGGGGACAATTTTGATGGGGCAGTTTTGATGGGGCAGTTTTGATGGTGGCAATATGATGGGGCAGTTTTAATGGGGACAATTTTGATGGGGCAATTCTGATGGGGCAGTTTTGATGGCAGTATGATGGGGCAGTTTTGATGGCAGTATGATGGGGCAGTTTTGATGGCGGCCATTTTAGCAATTTAGCTATTCAGCATTCCCACGCATTTTCCAGAGGAAATGCATTTTCTAGTTTTTAATAATTTTAATAATTTTATTCCGTACGTTTTTTGGTTCTGCGTAACTTCTGCATACTTTCAGCTATTAAAACCATTCAACTATTAAAATGTTTGTCTCTTTTAGCTGAGGTGTGCTCTTTTTCAACTTTTTTTCTACCATTTATACTTTTTAAAATATTAAGCTTTTTAACACTTTTTTTTAACATTGAAGTCAATGGGAGCATGCTTGAAATCCTTAAATTCTTCTTCCGCTCCCAAAAGTTTCAGCTCCTTCATACTTTCACCTAGAGACACCAAACAAACTTTAAAATGTTCACTAAATATTCAGCTATCTGGCTATATCTTTTCAGTTTGATATCTTTTACAGTTTTTGAGAAAAAGCTTTTTGTTTAGAGGTCATTTCAGGAAATTTTAGCCATTAATCAGAGTGTACTGTGCTGCTTTTGTTGCCATGGTTACCAAAGCTTCTGTTATACACAGGGGGGAGGTGGCTGGAGCATCTCAGCTCTGATTACAGAGCCCAGGGGAGGGGACAGACACACCATGTACTGATTTATAATAGAGGAATATGATGGGGCAGTTTTGATGGGGTAATTCTGATGGGGCAGTTTTGATGGTGGCAATATGATGGGGCAGTTTTGATGGGGCAATTCTGATGGGGCAGTTTTGATGTTGGCAATATGATGGGGCAGTTTTGAGGGGGACAATTTTTATGGAGCAGTTTTAAAGGTGGCAATATGATGGGGCAGTTTTGATGGGGGCAATATGATGGGGGCAGTTGTGATGGGGCAATTCTGATGGGGAAGTTTTGATGGTGGCAATATGACGGGCAGTTTTGATGGGGCAATTCTGATGGGGCAGTTTTGATGGGGCAATTCTGATGGGGCAGTTTTGATGGGGCAATTCTGATGGGGCAGTTTTGATGGGGCAATTCTGATGGGGCAATTTTGATGGGGCAATTTTGATGGGGGCAGTTTTGATGGGGACAATATGATGGGGCAGTTTTGATGGGGCAATTCTGATGGGGCAGTTTTGATGGTGGCAATATGATGGGGCAGTTTTGATGGGGACAATTTTGATGGGGCAATTCTAATGGGGCAGTTTTGATGGCAATATGATGGGGGCAGTTTTGATGGTGGCAATATGATGGGGCAGTTTTGATGGTGGTAATATGATGGGGCAATTCTGATGGGGCAGTTTTGATGGTGGCAATATGATGGGGCAGTTTTGATGGGGACAATTTTTATGGAGCAGTTTTAAAGGTGGCAATATGATGGGGCAGTTTTGATGGGGGCAATATGATGGGGGCAGTTGTGATGGGGCAATTCTGATGGGGAAATTTTGATGGTGGCAATATGACGGGCAGTTTTGATGGGGCAATTCTGATGGGGCAGTTTTGATGGGGCAATTCTGATGGGGCAGTTTTGATGGGGCAATTCTGATGGGGCAGTTTTGATGGGGCAATTCTGATGGGGCAATTTTGATGGGGCAATTTTGATGGGGGCAGTTTTGATGGGGACAATATGATGGGGCAGTTTTGATGG
This sequence comes from Aquarana catesbeiana, assembly GCF_042186555.1. Taxonomy (NCBI): domain Eukaryota; kingdom Metazoa; phylum Chordata; class Amphibia; order Anura; family Ranidae; genus Aquarana; species Aquarana catesbeiana. Next base: position 439,237,784 of record NC_133327.1, on the reverse strand, counting down.
GGCAATTCTGATGGGGCAGTTTTGATGGTGGCAATATGATGGGGCAGTTTTGATGGGGACAATTTTGATGGGGCAATTCTAATGGGGCAGTTTTGATGGCAATATGATGGGGGCAGTTTTGATGGTGGCAATATGATGGGGCAGTTTTGATGGTGGTAATATGATGGGGCAATTCTGATGGGGCAGTTTTGATGGTGGCAATATGATGGGGCAGTTTTGATGGGGCAATTCTGATGGTGGCAATATGATGGGACAATTTTGATGGAGCAATTCTGATGGGGCAGTTTTGATGGTGGCAATATGATGGGGCAGTTTTAATGGGGCAATTCTGATGGGGCAATTTTGATGGCAGTATGATGGGACAGTTTTTTTGGTGGCCATTTTAGCAATTTAGCTATTCAGCATTCCCACGCATTTTCCCCAGGAAATGCATTTTCTAGTTCCATATGTTTTTTGGCTCTGCATAACTTCTGCATACTTGAAGTCAATGAGAGCATGCTTCAAATCCTTAAAATCTTCTTTCGCTCCCAAAAGTTTCAGCTCCTTGATACTTTCACCTACAGATGCCAAACAAACTTTAAAATGTTCACAAAATATTCAGCTATCTGGCTATATCTTTTCAGTTTGGTATCTTTTACAGTTTTTGTGAAAAAGCTGTTTGTTTAATGGTCATTTCAGGAAATTTTAGCTATTAAACAGAGTGTACTGTGCTGCTCTTGTTGCCATGGTTACCAAAGCTTCTGTTATACACAGTGATGGGCGGTGGTTGGAGCATCTCAGCTCTAATTACAGAGCCCGGGGGAGGGGACAGACACACCATGTACTCATTTATAATAGAGGAATATGATGGGGCAGTTTTGATGGGGCAATTCTGATGGGGCAGTTTTGATGGTGGCAATATGATGGGGCAGTTTTGATGGTGGCAATATGATGGGGCAGTTTTGATGGGGCAATTCTGATGGAGCAGTTTTGACGGTGGCAATATGATGGGGCAGTTTTGATGGGGCAGATTTGATGGTGGCAATATGATGGGGCAGTTCTGATGGGGACATTTTTGATGGGGCAATTCTGATGGGGCAGTTTTGATGGCAATATGATGGGGGCAGTTTTGATGGGGGCCGTTTTAGCAATTCAGCTATTCAGCATTCCCACGCATTTTCCCCAGGAAATGCATTTTCTAGTTATTAATTTTAATTTTATTCTGTACATCTTTTGGCTCCGCGTAACTTCTACATACTTTCAGCTAATAAAACCATTCAACTTTTAAAATGTTCAGCTCTTCAACTAATGATGGGACTTTTTTTTCTACTATTTATACTTTTTAAAATATTAGGCTTTTTAACACTTTTTTTATCATTGAAGTGAATGAGAGCATGCTTCAAATCCTTAAAATCTTCTTCCGCTCCCAAAAGTTTCAGCTCCTTCATACTTTCACCTACAGACGCCAAACTTTAAAATGTTCACAAAATATTCAACTATCTGGCTATATCTTTTCAGTTTGATATCTTTTACAGTTTTTGTGAAAAAGCTGTTTGTTTAGTGGTCATTTCAGGAAATTTTAGCTATTAGAGTGTCTATTGGGGTGCTTGGAGTGGATGATGTTATAGCTAGAGCACAGAGCCTTAAAAAAAATCATCTTAGTTCCTTCTCTATAAATTGCTCTCACGCTCACAAGATCTACTTGTCATACACAATTTATACACAAACCGTAGGTATTTTTGTGTAGTTTCAGGCAATGTGCTCAGTTTTGTGATACGCCTTTTACTTTTGGCTGGTTGAGCTTCCAAATGACAAGAGTTCTACACTTTCTTCCATTGACTGTCCTGTATAAAATTCTTAACAATTCCCAGCGAAACGCACAGCCAACTTTTTTAAATCGCTGACATGCCCACATTTTTAAGTTTATCAACATAAATTTTATACCGATACATTCACAAAGGCCGTGTGTCTCTAACGGTGAAGTTGCTGTTTGCATAGCATGTACTGTTGTGGATTTATTAAGGCTTCTTTGAAGGGTTCTCTCACACTGTCTCTCACTCAGGCAGCTAGCAGATAGTGAGGAGATGTTTCTTAGGCCCCTTTCACACTGGGGCGGTTTGCAGGCGTTATTGCGCTAAAAATAGCGCCTGCAAACCGACCTAAAACTGCCGCTGCTGTTTCTCCAGTGTGAAAGCCCGAGGGCTTTCACACTGAAGCGGTGCGCTGGCAGGAGAGAAAAAAACTCCTGCAAACAGCATCTTTGGAGCGGTGAAGGAGCGATGTATTCACCGCTCCTTCACCGCTCCTGCCCATTGAAATCAATGGGGCAGCGCGGCTATACCGCGGCTGTAGCGGCGCTATGTGAGCGGTTTTAACCCTTTTTCGGCCGCCAGCTGGGGTTAAAACCGCACCGCTAGCGGCCGAATACCGCCGCTAAAACAATGGTAAAGCGGCGCTAAAAATAGCGCCATTTTACCGCCGACACCCACACCGCCCCAGTGTGATAGGGGCCTTACAGTTTGTTCAGGGAACAGGCAGCTAGCAGATAGGGAGATGCTATTCAGTATTCCCACACATTTTCTCCAGGAAATGCGTTTTCTAGTTCACTTTATAGCAGTGATGGCGAACCTTGGCACCCCAGATGTTTTGGAACTGCATTTTCCATGATGCTCCACTACACTGCAGAGTGCATGAGCATCATGGGAAATGTAGTTCCAAAACATCTGGGATGCCAAGGTTCCCCATCACTGCTCTATAGCAGCCTTTCTCAAACACTTCAACACAGGAACCCTTGCAATAACTTTCTGGTCTCGGGGGAACCCATGCTAAAAAAGTATATCTACAACTCGTGATACATTAGTGTGATGGTCAGTGGGAAGAATGCTCCTTCCACTTGTGGTCACTGGGAAGAATTGCCCCTTTACAAATAGCTAAAAAGATTAATGGTGTAGGTGGGAACTTATCTGAGAGGTAGAAATTGCACACTCCTCAAGGAACCCCAAGCAACCCCTGGAGGGGGGGACCCTAGTTGAGAAACCCTGCTGTAGCCTGATATAATTTGTTATTGCTCCTATTCGCACAAAACAAATGTACATGCAGTTTCACAGAATGAATAGCTTTGAAATTTTTTTTTTTATAAATACACCCCTTAGTTTGCAGTGCAGAGGTCTCCCTCATATTTTCTCTTCTGGTAGAATTTTCTTAGCTTACAGTGTTAGGCTATTTTCTCTATTGGTCAAATATTCTTTAATCACTTCCTGAATGCCTTATGGATGCAAACATCCTGTCAGCAAGTGGCTATTACAAGTTCAAGATCATGGCTGCATATGCAGTACTTTTTCATACAGCCGACAATTGACTGTCTTCATCTGTTACCCGATTTCCTCTGTGTCGAATGAAGACGAAAGTGACAATGATTTTGTCACTTGTGGTTTTATAGCTGTCAGCACAATCTGTGCTTGGTCAGCTGCTTTGTAGAGCAGGGGAGACACTAGGAGATTAAGACCCCTGATGTCTTCATAAAGAGTACCCATCACCGTCCAAAGCTATTACAAGAGGGGTTTGTTAGCCCCCTTGTGATAGCAATAAAGTTAAAGGGGAAAAAAGGCAAAAAGTGTAAAAAAAAATTTGAATAAAATAAAAATTATAAAAAATATAAACACACCCCCGCCGCATGCGCGCACATGTAAACGCGTGCATATGCCCAGCGCGCATATGTAAACAAGCGGGTGCACCACACACGTGAGGTATTACCACAAACATCATTCATGATGCTGCACAAAAAACTTGTCAAGGCTTTGAAAATGTTGCCTATAAAAAATTTTAGGTGCTGTAGTTTGTTGCCATTTCTCAAGTGCATGCAATTTTGAGTCTTGACATGTTTGGTACCTATTTATTTGATGTAACATTGTCTTTTATATTTTATCAAAAATGCTTTTTATACTGCGTTTGTGTGCACTAAAATTCATTTTAGAGTATTTTTTCCTAAAATTCTGCATTTGACAAATGGCTGTGCAAATACTGTGTGACAAAAAACATTTCAACTGCCACAATTTTATTCTCCAAGGCCTCTGCTTTCAAATAATATCTACTGTCAGGGGGTTCTGAGCTATTTTTTAGGGGAAAAATAAGCTAATTTTAATAGGTGTGTGAAAAAATTTAAAATGGCCTTGGACAATTTTCTTCTGGTCAAATGTTCTTAAAGGTATTTTCTTTTAGGATAGAATGTTAGAGAATGTTACATTGACCCTGTAAAAGGCAATAAGTAGAAACTGTAATTTTAAAAACGTGACTTTTGCATGAATGCTGAGATTCACACTCCAATTTATTTTAAAAATTAGACCCCTGATTAACTGATGATCAAGCTCTAAATAACATATATTGTCAACTACAGCGATAGAGTAAATTGATCCACAGAATAATTAAATTTGGCTCACTTTTGCATATTTTATAACACTGTGAATTACCAACAGACTCTCGTTTCATTTGCTCTGCAGTAGCCAAAATTACAGCAGCAAACACACTTGCTGAAAACCCACAGATCCCCAAAGCACCATTAACTTATAGCACCTACACATTAAGAGTATAAAAACATATTTCAATTTAGAAGCAGAATATGACTTAAAAAAAAGAGGTTAGAGGCTTGAAAGATGTCAGTGTGTGCCAGAGCTTAACATAGCACTCTATGTTATAGTACCATTAAAATTCTGGCAGTGTTTTAATGTTTAAGTACATTTTATGTTTCAGAACTTCAAAGATACTTGCTTGTAATTTGAGATGATAAATCAGGCTCTATATAATTGGCTTTGCCACCAACAGATACAATGTGAATGATAAACACTGTATAGAAAAGAAAATGGTGCAACATTTTAAAAGTAGATATTTTATGTGAAGCTCATTAGCCAACACAGTGGTTGAGGAAAAAAAATGACATATCTAAACAATATGGCGGCTGTTGTAGTAACATTAATGCCCCGTACACACGGTCGGACTTTGTTCGGACATTCCGACAACAAAATCCTAGGATTTTTTCCGACGGATGTTGGCTCAAACTTGTCTTGCATACACACGGTCACACAAAGTTGTCGGAAAATCCGATCATTCTAAACGCGGTGACGTAAAACACGTATGTCGGGACTATAAACGGGGCAGTGGCCAATAGCTTTCATCTCTGTATTTATTCTGAGCATGCGTGGCACTTTGTCCGTCGGATTTGTGTACACACGATCGGAATTTCCGACAACGGATTTTGTTGTCGGAAAATTTTATATCCTGCTCTCAAACTTTGTGTGTCGGAAAATCCGATGGAAAATGTGTGATGGAGCCTAAACATGGTCGGAATTTCCGACAACAAGGTCCTATCACACATTTTCCGTCGGAAAATCCGACCGTGTGTACGGGGCATAACAGTAAATAAACATTTTTTTGACAAGAAAATCATTAAACACAGCCTAAATAATGTACTTGACAAGCATTAGTCTATCTTGAAATGTAGAAAACTCTAAACATTAAGCTGCCTGCTGAAATTTTACCATTTTGTCAACCACAAGACAAATAAATAAAAGTATAAATGCTGTAAAAATTAGAAATACATAAAACAAGTATTAACTTCCTTTATTTCAATTATTTTTAAACATGTCAACAAACTCTACTTTTAATACACGGTAAAATTGACAAAAGGTGACCCAGCAAACTAACTGTGGAAAATGCAGGTTGGTTTAACTGTTTTTCTTAAATTCTGTTCATTAGTGTTGATTCATAATGTAAACTGAAAAGGTGATAAAAGATGAAATGCTAACATTTCATGTGATATTACATATGTGTTATCTCATCCCATAAGGTATAACAACAGTAAGCACAATGCATGAGTCTTCTATTCTAGGATTTATATTTGTATACATACTGTTTACTGTATAAATATTGTGTGGCCAGAGGTGCTCAACCCAGCTAAGACTGTGGAGTGAGTGGTCAGCAACTAATACATCACAGACTTGCCAATTAAGGTACAGAGATGCATTAGCCTCATAGACCGCAAGAGAGTGTGTATTAGCTTGTATCACCTGTGGAAAGACATAATGCTACTGAGGACTATCTAGGATGTTTGGGTGCCAATTGGTCAATATTACACGAATGTAACCTGTGGAGGTATATGCTTCTATTTGCCAAGCCTGTTCTGGTAGCACAGCTAGGAACGGACATACAGGGTGAGCTCCATTGGAGTACGCCAGCTCAACGGGGAATCTGTCTGCTTATCCCAGCTGAACAATCGGACAGCTAGTGGTGTCCGCTCCGCTTATGCAGGGTGGACACTGACAAAGCCCACTCTCCTCTATGAGTGGTTAGATGTAAACCGACCACCTGTCTACTTATACCTGACTGCCATCCGATTCAATAAGCAAGATGGATGTTTTTAGCGGACAGGATCAGATTGTATATCTGCGGGTGTCAACAGACACATGTCCGTTGACACCTGTCGCTCCATAGAGACTGGACGGTCCGATCAGGTCCGTCTGAAAAACTGACAGGTGGACCCAATCGGTCCACCTGTGTGAAAGGGCCGTAACTCATGAACCAAAAGTGAGCCTAGTATTCCTCCATTTTGTGGTATACAGTTGCAATAAAAAGTATGTGAACCCTTTTGGAATGATATGGATTTCTGCACAAATTGGTCATAAAATGTGATCTGATCTTCATCTAAGTCACAACAATAGACAATCACAGTCTGCCTAAACTAATAACACACAAAGAATTAAATGTTACCATGTTTTTATTGAACACACCATGTAAACATTCACAGTGCAGGTGGAAAAAGTATGTGAACCATTGGATTTAATAACTGGTTGAACCTCCTTTGGCAGCAATAACTTCAACCAAACGTTTCCTGTAGTTGCAGATCAGACGTGCACAATGGTCAGGAGTAATTCTTGACCATTCCTCTTTACAGAACTGTTTCAGTTCAGCAATATTCTTGGGATGTCTTGTGAGAATCGCTTTGTTGAGGTCATGCCACAGCATCTCAATCGGGTTGAGGTCAGGACTCTGACTGGGCCACTCCAGAAGGCGTATTTTCTTCTGTTTTTGATTTTGTCCTGTCCTGTTGCAACACCCATCTTCTGTTGAGCTTCAGCTGGTGGACAGATGGCCTTAAGTTCTCCTGAAAAATGTCTTGATAAACTTGGGAATTAATTTTTCCTTCAATGATAGCAATCCGTCCAGGCCCTGACGCAGCAAAGCAGCCTCAAACCATGATGCCCCCACCACCATACATCACAGTTGGGATGACGTTTTGATGTTGGTGTGCTGTGCCTATTTTTCTCCACACATAGTGTTGTGTGTTTCTTCCAAACAACTCAACTTTGGTTTCATCTGTCCACAGAATATTTTGCCAGTACTGCTGTGAAACATCCAGGTGCTCTTGTGCAAACTGTAAACGTGCAGCAATGTTTTTTTTGGACAGCAGTGGCTTCCTCTGTGGTATCCTCCCATGAAATCCATTCTTGTTTAGTGTTTTACGTATCGTAGATTCACTAAAAGGGATGTCAGCATATGCCAGAGACTTTTGTAAGTCTTTAACTGACCCTCTAGGATTCTTCTTCACCTCATTGAGCAGTCTGCGCTGTGCTCTTGCAGTCATCTTTACAGGATGCCCACTCCTAGGGAGAGTAGCAGCAGTGCTGAACTTTCTCCATTCATAGACAATTTGAGTTACCGCGGACTGATGAACAGCAAGGCTTTTGGAGATAGTTTTATAACCCTTTCCAGCTTTATGCAAGTCAACAATTCTTAATCGTAGGTCTTTTGAGAGCTCTTTTGTGTGAGGCATCATTCACATCAGGCAATGCTTCTTGTGAAAAGCAAACCCAGAACTGGTGTGTGTTTTTTATAGGGCAGGGCAGCTGTAACCAACCCCTCCAATCTCATCTCATTGATTGGACTCCAGCTGGCTGACACCTCACTCCAATTAGCTCTTGGAGATCTCATTAGTCTAGGGGTTTACATACTTTTTCCACCTGCACTGTGAATGTTTACATGGTGTGTTCAATAAAAACATGGTAACATTTAATTCTTTGTGTGTTATTAGTTTAAGCAGACTGTGATTGTCTATTGTTGTGACTTAGATGAAGGTCAGATCACATTTTATGACCAATTTGTGCAGAAATCCATATCATTCCAAAAGGGTTCACATACTTTTTATTGCAACTGTACCTTGTCTGTATTGTGTAAAGAAATAACATTAGCAAGTTGTGGAGCAGCTGGTGTCTCACGCAATGAGAGAAAACAAAATAACAGACTGAGTGAAATTTTTTTCTGCCTTGGCATTTACAAAGCAGTTGAGCAGTTTTGTAAGTATTGTCATGAGTGTCAAATGAACCCTTTTGCTGCAATCCAAAGTAAGGATTATGCCAGCAGCAGCACCTATATGTAAACAAGCTAAATGTTAGGACTGAGTTCGCCTGCTGGTGGCACTGTGGTGGTGCTCTAGGCAGATTGCTGCAGTTCCAGTGTCCACCAGCAGGTGACTACCAGAAGCCAGCAGGCTTCAGTGATCAGCTCCACCTGGTTTCAGCTACTAGGTGGCTATATAAGGCTACTCCTATTAACACACCTTGCGTGACTGTTTTGATTGCCATCCTTGCTGCCAGATCCATAATCCTGTGTATTCTGCTCCTGAGCTATCTGGAATCCTGTACCCCGCTGCTTACTCCTGTACCCAGTCCTATTTGCAGCGAGCCATTGTCTTTTTTGTAGAAGTAAATTGGATGGCTTTAAAGCTGCCTAATCATTTCTAAATGTACAGCTATGAGCACTTCCAGGATCATAGTTGTCAGCCTCTTGTTTTTCTGGCCAAGGAAGAAACTGAATGAGCCAGTCTGTGCTTAATTGGCCCCAACAGAGAGTAGAGGTAGGATTAGGGGTCTAGTAGACCCCTGACGTATCCTTAACTTCCCTGGAGGTATGATTATGTCAGATTTTTGCATCTCAAAGCGGTACAATTGTTTTGCATTGAAAATTGGCGTTTTATATTGTAGGCCTGTAATTCTTAACAATAACACACTTAAATCTGTCCAAACAAGAGTCTAGTAGATATCCCGGGTATGATAAAGTTTGAAACACAAAATCATAAATTATAATATAATAAATAAATATAAATAATTATAAAAAATAATAATATAAATATATTTCTTAGAAATAACACACTTAAATCTGTCCAAACAAGAGTCTAGTAGATATCCCGGGTATGATAAAGTTTGGCCCCCCAAATAATAAATTATAATATAATAAATAACTATAAATAATTATCAAAAATAATAATATAATAATAATAATAAAATGACTTTCCCCACGATTCACTATCGCTCAATTCTGCAAGTATTCTAATTTACTGTTGCTGTTTTCTAGCTGGTCTAAAACTACTTTTGACGTAAAGGGACACTTTTTGGTTGCTATGGACAATCTCAAGTTTCCAGGCAGAAAGAACAGTATATATAATATAAAACTGCATGCAGGGCACTGGACAAAGCACTAGGAACAAAAGGGATGCGAAATGATTTCATACAATAATGTATTCTGTAAGATTACAATGTACTGTATGTGTTATGAATTTTACATTTTTTGAATTTGCTACCAGGCTTCGCCCCGTGCATCGCGACACTCGTAGGGAACGGAGCCCGGCACACAGAGCTTCGGGCGGAGGACAGAGCCCGCAGACACAGCGGGGTAACCAACCTGCAGCAGGATCCTGCAATGCAATCCCGAGTGTGGCTCGGGGTTACAGGTAATTATACTGAAATTTAACCCCCGAGCCACACTCGGGAAAACCGCCAGGGAGGTTAAAGACAATTTATCACCTGCACTATGTTAACATATAGACCTGTGCTGATAGCAAAGAAGTTAAAGCATTTGTTACCCCCAACTCTGAGAAAGTATCCTGTTCTCTTTGTGTTGCTTCCTTTTTGTGAAATTCCTGGTGTTCCTGCTAGTCTTCATGGTTTCCTATTAAAAACTGACCACACTAAGCAGGGGAACACACTGTGGTCAGTTCTCTAGCTACAGTTGTATGCAAAAGTTTAGGAACCCCTGACAATTTCCATGATTGTCATTTATAAATATTTGGGTGTTTGGATCAGCAATTTCATTTTGATCTAGCAAATAACTGAAGGACACAGTAATATTTTAGCAGTGAAATGAGGTTTATTGGATTAACAGAAAATATGCATCAAAACAAAATTAGACAGGTGCATAAATTTGGGCACCCTTGTCATTTTGTTGATTTGAATACCTATAACTACTTAGCACTGATTAATTGGAACGCACAGTTGGTTTGGTAAGCTCATTAAGCCTTGAACTTCATAGACAGGTGCATCCAATCATGAGAAAAGGTATTTAAGGTGGCCAATTGCAAGTTGTTGCTCTTTTTGACTCTCCTCTGAAGAATGGCAACATGGGGGCCTCAAAATAACTCTCAAATGACCTGAAAACAAAGATTGTTCTACATTATGGTTTAGGGGAAGGCTACAAAAAGTTATCACAGAGATATAAGCTGTCAGTGTCCACTGTGAGGAACATAGTGTTGGAAATGGAAGACCACAGGCACAGTTCTTGTTAAGGCCAGAAGTGGCAGGCCACATAAAATATTGGACAGTCAAAGGGGAAGGATGGTGAGAATGGTGAAAAACAGCCCACGGACCACCTCCAAAGACCTACATCAACTTGCTGCAGATGGTGTCACTGTGCATCCTTCAACAATTCAGCGCACTTTGCACAGGGAGAAGCTGTATGGAGGAGGAACGCAAAAGAAGCCTTTTCTGCACACATGCCACAAACTGAGTCGCTTGAGGTATGCAAACTCACATTTGGACAAGCCAGCTTCATTTTGGAATAAGGTGCCATGGACTGATGAAACAAAGATTGAGTTATTTGGTCATAACAAGGGGCGTTATGCATGGCGGCAAAAGAACACAGCATTCCAAGAAAAACACTTGCTACCCACAGTAAAATTTGGTGGAGGTTCCATCATGCTGTGGGGCTGTATGGCCAGAGCCGGTACTGGGAATCTGGTTAAAGTTGAGGGTCGCATGGATTCCACTCAATATCAGCAGATTCTTGAGAATAATGTTGAGGAATCAGTCACAAAGTTGAAGTTACGCCGGGGCTGGATATTTCAACAAGACAACGACCCAAAACACTGCTCAAAATCTACTCGGGCATTTATGCAATGGAACAAGTACAATGTTCTGAAATGGCCATCCCAGTCCCCAGACCTAAAATATTATTGAACATCTGTGGGGGGATTTGAAGCGGGCTGTCCATGCTCGGCAACCATCAAACCTAATTGAACTGGAGATGTTTTGTAAGGAGGAATGGTCCAAATACATTTATCCAGAATCCAGGCACTCATTACAGGCTATAGGAAGCGTCTAGAGGCTGTTATTTCTGCTAAAGGAGGCTCTACTAAATATTGATGTGATTTTTCTGTTGGGGTGCCCAAATTTATGCACCTGTCTAATTTTGTTTTGATGCATATTGCGCATTTTCTGTTAATCCAATAAACCTCATTTCACTACTGAAATATTACTGTGTCCTTCAGTTATTTGATAGATCAAAATGAAATTGCTGATCCAAACACCCAAATATTTATAAATGACAATCATGGAAATTGTCACGGGGTTCCTAAACTTTTGCATACAACTGTATGCTGTGAATTCAGTGTACTCTACTCCAATGATCACACTTGTCCTGAAACGCTCCCACTACACAGCCATTCACTGGCAAGCTCAGTGTGCTGCTATTTCTCCTCCCCCAGCTCTTATGCAGCTGAGAACAGAGGGAATGTGATCACTTATAAACAAGGGGAAAAAGGTATTTATGTTTTTTTATATCTATACACAAATGTTTTGCCTTTCATTTCTATTTTAAACTGAATGGGTTGTTTTACAAGTTGAATGTTTACAATCACTTTAAGTAAAAAAAGAATAAAGTTAAAAAGTCTAATAAAATAAACCAGTAAACCCCCCTCCTCTCCAATTTTATAAAGTGCTCGCCCCAGGTACATATAAATGCATATGGACCTGTTAGGTGTGCACACACATACGAAAACGGTAAGTGCCCCACACATACATTAGGTATCATTGAATACGCCTGTTTGAGAGCGATAATTTTAGGGTTCACTGTTAAATTGATGCGCTGTAAAGGCTTTTAACAATTTTGGGTATCACAGTTTTTCGCAGTGTCACGGGTGTGCTTGACATTTGGTATCTATTTTCTTGATGCAACCTCATTATTTATATTTTACAATAAAAACCTGGTATTACAGTATATTGTGTTTGTAGTCAGAGTATTCACTTGGAAATGCGATAATACCCTAACTACCAAGAGCAGAGGTGTGCCTTGGCCTAGCTGGTCAGTACGGCCGAAAGAGGGCATACTCTGAATGTATGAATATGAAAAATGTACAATGTGTATAATTAAGTATATGAAGGTCTGGGGGGAACGGGTGGGTGGGACACTAAATGCAAGCAGACGCAGGATCAGACAGAGGAGGAGGGATATATACTCCTCAGACTCCTCCTACAAATACAGACTAGCCTCCGGCCAGTCTTCTTACTTGTAGTCAGAGTCTTCACTTGGAAATGCGATACCCTAACTACCAAGAGCTGAGGTGTGCCTTGGCCTAGCTGGTCAATACGCCTGAAAGAGGGCAAAAAGACACGAAAGTAGGTGATAAGAAAGCTTGATGAAGAGTAGTTAACAATCCATCTATTAGAGTAGCACACACCTGGATGGCTTCAGTATACAGATCCGGTATGTATCAGCTATGACAGGAGGTAAACCAATGTCCCATGAATCGATGATAAGAAGGGACCCTCTGTTTGGAATCTGCCCAGAACCCAAATAAATGTCCCCTAAAATGAATTGGATTGAGCCAAATTTCCAAGAAAACCCCAGACATGAGAACAAACTGCTTGTAGTGAGAGGATACATGGGGGAAAGGGAGCAAGGGCAGCCACGTTAAGACTGAACACTCTAAGACCGAACACTCTAAGACCGAACACTCTAAGACCGAACACTCTAAGACCGAACACTCTAAGACCGAACACTCTATGACCGAACACTCTATGACCGAACACTCTATGACCGAACACTCTATGACCGAACACTCTATGACCGAACACTCTATGACCGAACACTCTATGACTGAACATCGCTACGACTGAACAACGCTACGACTGAACAATGCTATGACCGAACAACGCTAAGACCAAACACGCTATGACCGAACCGCTGTGAGGCATGGAATCATATGAAATGACCATGGAAGTTGAGCTACCCCACCAATCAGCCCCCCTTCTCAGTACTTGCCCTCAGAGACCCCCCCCCCCGGGAGAGGTGCCGCAACAGACTTCACAAGTGCTGAAGATGAACCTGCTGAACTGCACCTCCCCCGTGATTGTGACCCCAAGGTAGCCTGGACTATCAAGGAAGTCTCAGCCGGCTCTCAGGGCCATGCCAGGACAGATCCAGCAAAACATGTCCTCGCTAGGATTTACTGGGAATCTGGTGACACACTGTGTAGAAAGCAAACTAAAGGTAGACTTAGAGCAGGGGATCTTAAACAGGGGTGACAATACCGCTTGTGGATATTGGATCCAAATGATGGGGGTATGGGATGAATCTCTGAACAATTAAATAAAAATAGAAATGGCATTCTCCGCTGTGCAGCCCCCCTGGCCCGTACATATCAGGTCTAAAATGCTAACCAATGCAGCCCCCCCCTTGACGCCCAGTGTGAGCACCGCGAGGAGTGAGCGGGCCCCCCAGATGATGCCAGCATGAGCATCGGGAGGAGTGAGCGGGCTGGTGGTCAGCCCTCCCCCCTCATGATGCCTGGCGAGCAGAGGTCCTGACAACTATGAGGACTGAACCACAAGCAGCCCTTCCAGGAGATATCTGACAGCTATGGCTACAAGATATCTATGCCAAACAGCTGACTGAATTTATTCGGGCCTGCAACCCTCCCCCTTGTGACCTGCGGATCGCGAGGTGGGGAGAACCCCAAGTCCAGTGCTGCCTAACAGTGACAACCTGGTGAACCAGGGAAGACTGACCAATAATGCTGCCAGTGACAGGAGTGGATGACCCAGCCTGAAACCTGACAGGTAACACAGCCTAAGGTGGAGCATGACATGACAATGGAGGCTACCAGAGGGTGGAGGACCTGGCTCTGGTGACCCAACTAACCGTACCAGTCGCTGACCTGTGCGTAGTGAAATCGGGGCGGCACCCCCCTGAAGACTTCCCCCAGCCTGCATTTTACCACAGGCGTGAATGCCCCGGGAGAAAGAAAATCCACCTGTTGCAGCCCAAACGCCGAGCTGCCGTCTCGCTGGACAAAAACCGGGAGTGCCGATGGAACCAACCCTGAATGCGAGGCGACGCAGGATCAGACAGAGGAGGAGGGATATATACCCCTCAAACTCTTCCTACAAATACAGGCTAGCCTCTGGCCAACCTTCTTACTTGTTTGCATTAAATTTTACATATATAAATTACTTAAACAGATTTAAACAACCGTATCATAAATATTATATGACAAACACTGCCACTGGTCTGAAAGCAGAGACCCTGCAGAATAGAAAATATGTAATGTTTGGGGGGCTTCAAGTAATGTTTGGCATCAGGCCAAAAATGTGCATTTTAGTATGTGAAGGAAATAAAACATGCAAGTCCAAATGTCAGGCTTTTTTTCTGCCATGAGGCTACTGCCAAGAGGAGGAGCATTTTTTAGACATCCTGTGTGCATTAGGTCTTATAGCTTTAAGATAATCATCCACTCAGGACAGCAGGTGCTCTATGGCTTTGTCAAAGTGTGTCACATGGCTGTTGGATTCTGACTTTGTTGTGGATGTACTGTGGGGTACAAAGTCAGAACCCAACAGCCATGTGACACACTTTGACAAAGCCATAGAGCACCTGCTGTCCTGTGTGGATGATTATCCTAAAGCTATAAGATGTTAAAAGGCACTGTGAGGACTTATACAGTCACTGCGCTTGTATTCGTTTTACTGCTCCATCCCTGTCAGGTCTGTCACATCAGTCCCGGCACCTGTAAAAGCAGAGCAGCCACGGCACTTTACAGATCACTCCGCCAAACACTGACACCAGGGAAGAAAGATAGCAGTAGGGCAGGGCCGGATTATGAGCATTATGGGCCTGGTGCTGAGGATTTAGGTGGGCCTTTTTATGAAAATAAATAAATGAAAACACAATTTTTTTTTGTTAAAACAAATTAAATTAAAGAGAGAGAGGGGTTGAGAAAGAGGGGGGGGGGGGGGTGTGATAGAGAGAGAGGGGACGAAAGAGACAGGGGTGAGAAAAAGAAGAGAGAGTAAAAGAAAGAGGGGAGAGAGAGGGTGGTAGCATAGAGGAGGTGAGGGAGAAAGAGAGGGGGTGTTAGGATAGAGGGGATGAGAGAGAAAGAGAGAGGGTGGTAGGATAGAGGGGGAGAGAAAAAGAGAGAGGGGGGGGCAGCAAAGCACAGTACATTAGATGGTGGGCACAGCACATTACATGGTGGATACAGGAATACAGCATAGGGTACATGGTGGGCAAAGCACATCACATTACATGGTGGGCACAACACATGACAGTGGGCACTGCACAGCAGCACAGCACATTCAATGGTGAGCATGGCACGGCACATGACATGGTTGGTACTGCACAACACTGCACATGCACATGGGTGAGCACAGCACCTTATACAGTACCTGACCACGAGAATGTGTCTCCAGCGCGATCCCATCGCACTGGTTCTCGGCAACAGGGTACAGTACATCTCGCGCTGGCTCGCTCATCAGGAAAGGAAAATAGTTTTTTCCTTTCGCAATGAGCGACAGGCATTGCTGACAGCTGTCTGGTATGAATCATGAGGGGGAACGCCGCGCCAAAATTTTAAATAAAAAAACGGCATGGGTTCCCCCCCAGGGGCATACCAGGCCCTTAGGTCTGGTATGGATTTTAAAGGGAACCCCCTACGCCGGAAAAACGGCGTGGGGGTCCCCCCCAAAATCCATACATGACCCTTATCCGAGCACGCAGCCCGGACGGTCAGGAATGGGGGTGGGGACGAGCGAGCGCCCCCCCTCCTGAACTGTACCAGGCCGCATGCCCTCAACATGGGGGGTGAGCGCTTTGGGGCAGGGGGCACCCTGCGGCCCCCCCACCCTAAAGCACATTGTCCCCATGTTGATGAGGACAAGGGCCTCTTCCTGACAACCCTGGCCGTTGGTTGTCGGGGTCTGCGGGTGGAGGGCTTATCAGAATCCGGGAGCCCCCTTTAATAAGGGGGCTCCCAGATCCCGGACCCCCACCGTATGCGAATGAGTATGGGGTACATCGTACCCCTACCCATTCACCTGGGTAATTTATTATGCAGCTCCCTGGGTCTTCTTCCGACTTCGGGGGTCATCTTCCGACTTCTCCGCTCGGCGGCAGAAGAGCCGGAGAGCGGGAGAAGAGGCCGGAGAGCGGGAGAAGAACCGGACACTGGGAGAAGAGGCCGGAGAGAGCAGGGTTCCCCTTAAAATCCATACCAGACCTAAGGGCCTGGTATGCCCCTGGGGGGAACCCATGCTGTTTTTTTTATTTAAAATTTGGCACGGCGTTCCCCCTCATGATTCATACCAGACAGCTGTCAGCAATGCTTGTCGCTCACTGCGAAAGGAAAAACGGAGTTACTTACCGGTAACATCCTTTTCCAGGAGTCTTTCAGGACAGCACCATAGAGAGACCTTGGCTCCTCCCTTCCCAGGAAACACCGCCTTAAACTTCAGGATTTAAGTCCCACCGTCCCGCCAGCCCCTCAGTTCTTCAAGAGTACCTCCGGTCAGCTGGGGAGACACAAGAACACGTCATAATAATCTCTATCTTACCTGACGTTCTGCGATGAACTCTTAAGGAAAGTCCAACAAATTGGGTGGGTATCTGTGCTGTCCTGAAAGACTCCTGGAAAAGGATGTTACCGGTAAGCAACTCCGTTTTTCCCCATTCCGTCTTTCAGGACAGCACCATAGAGAGGATAACCTTACGACCAAAAGCTTGGTCTTTTGCAGACAGAAGATGCAATCTGTAGTGCTTCACGAATGTGTCAAACCTGGACCACGTTGCAGCCCTACAGATCTGCTCTGGAGACGCACCAGCCCACTCTGCCTGGGAAGTTGCCATTGCCCTGGTGGAATGGGCCTTAATACCCTCCGGGGGGTCTAACCCCCTGACTACGTAAGCCTGAGTAATGGCTGACCTTAACCACCTGGCTATTGTACGCCTAGAGGCTTTGCCACCTTTCTTAGCCCCGGAAAATAATACAAAAGGAATCAGACTTCCTAAACAGTTTTGTAATATCTAAGTACTGAAGGACGCACCTTCTAACGTCCAATTTATGAAAAATATGTTCCTGTTCCCTCTCAGGATTCGAACAGAAGGTAGGCAAAATAATCTCTTGGCCTCTATGGAACCCCGAGGCCACCTTTGGCAAAAAGGCCGGATCGGTTCTAAAAACCACACGGTCCGGAAACACCTGAAAAAAAGGTGTCCTAATAGAGAGGGCCTCTAGTTCACTCACTCTCCTTGCCGTAGTGATCGCCACCAAAAACACCGTTTTGAGGGTGATCAATTTTAACGTACAGGACTCAAATGGCTCAAAGGGTTCCACCGTGAGGGCCTGTAACACTAAAGAAAGATCCCATATCGGGAAGGGGGAGACTCTAACGGGTCTCCGCCTGCTTAAGGCTTTAAAGAACCTGACTATCCACGGATCCGTAGCTAGCTGTTTTTCGAGAAAAACGTTCAAGGTGGATACCTGTCCTTTCAAGGTGCTAAGGGCTAACCCTTTGTCTGCCCCTGCTTGAAGAAATTCTAATACCGCTACAGAGCTGCGTACATCAAAGGAACTTTCTGAGCACCAGCTATCAAAACGCTTCCACACTTTCCGGTAGATAAGTTGCGTTTCCTTTTTTCTGCAACTTAGGAGGGTTTTAATTAAACGATCCGAAAACCCCCTGCCCCTCAGCAATTCCTCCTCAGTAGCCAGGCTGCGAGGTTCCAGCGCTCCACCTGAGGACAACAGACCGGCCCCTGAGAAAGAAGGTTCTCCTGGACTGGCAGGATCCAGGGCGGTTCCACCGCTAGGCTCTTAAGGATGGAAAACCAAGGCCTTCTGGGCCAATGAGGCGCAATCAGAATCAGAGTCGTGCTCTCCACCCGGAATTTTCTCAGCACTGCTGGGATCAGTACAGGGGGGGGAGGCATAACACCTGGAGAAAGACCATTTCTAAGCCAGAGCGTCCACTCTAAGCACCCCGTCCCATTTGTTCAGGGAGAAGAAAAGAGGCGTCTTTCTGTTTTATCTTGAAGCGAAGAGGTCTACACATGGCATTCCCCACTTTAGAGAGACCGCCTCGAAAACCTCCTGGTTCAAAACCCAGTCGCCTTCTCTCAGCGTCTTCCTGCTGAGGAAGTCCGCCACCTGATTTTGTTCTCCCTTCAAATGTACTGCCGAAAGGGACTGGACATTTTTTTTCGGCCCATTTGAGAATGGATTCTGTCAGGACCCACAGGGATCTGCTCTTGGTACCCCCCTGCCTGTTTATGTATGCTACTGCGGTAGAGTTGTCCGATCGGACCCGCACGTGCTGGCCCTGGAGTTCCCTCTGAAAGACTCTGAGAGCCAAAGCTATGGCCCTCAGTTCCCTCCAGTTCGAGGACCTCCTTGCGTCCCTTCTCAGCCAGATACCCTGAGCCATCCGGGAATCCAAACCTTGTGACAGATTGGCCTCCTTTCTCCACCACCAGAGTGATCTCTTGAACTGACTCGGCACCTTTATCAGGGAGTCCAAAGACCCCTGATTGTGGTCCCATACCCTCAGGATGAACAGTTGCAAAGGGCGAAAATGCAATCCTGCCCACTGCACCGCTGGAAGCGAAGCTGTCAGTAATCCCAAGGCAGACATAGCCCTTCTTACCAATATCTGATGGCTGCCCTGGAGTACCAACATTTCCCTGTCTACCTTCTGGATTTTTTCTGGGGGAAGGAAGACTCTCTGTACTGTTGAGTCCAAGCTGTAGCCCAGAAAAATTACTTTTTGAGATGGGACTAAATTGGATTTCTCCAGGTTCAAGAGCCATCCTAGGTTTTCCAGGATGTCTCTTGTTACCCGCAGGTCCCGCGACAACTGTTCCTGAGAAGAGGCAAACAGGAG
The DNA here is from genome assembly GCF_042186555.1 of Aquarana catesbeiana. Taxonomy (NCBI): domain Eukaryota; kingdom Metazoa; phylum Chordata; class Amphibia; order Anura; family Ranidae; genus Aquarana; species Aquarana catesbeiana. The sequence goes on along the minus strand of NC_133327.1, from coordinate 439,218,552 downwards.
CAGGTCGTCCAGGTATGCGACTACTGAGATGCCTCTGAGTAGCAAAAAGGCCAGGACTTCCACCATTACTTTGGTGAAGATGCGGGGGGAGGATAGCCCGAAGGGGAGGGCCCTGAACTGAAAGTGAACTGCCCCCTCTCCGGTATTTACCGCCAACCTGAGGAACTTCTGGTATCCTTCTGCAATGGGAATGTGCAGGTAGGCATCTTTCAAGTCTACTGATGCCATGAAACAGTTCGGGGGAAGCAGGGCTTTCACCGAGTATATTGAGTCCATTCGGAACCTTCTGTAGGTGATCGAGACATTCAGAGGCTTCAGGTTCAGGAAGAGTCTGAATTTTCCCGACGGTTTGCGGACCACAAAGATGTGGGAATAGAAGCCTCTGCCTGTCTCTCCTTTTGGAACTCGTACCACTACCTCCTGTTCCTCCAACTCCTGTAGGGAGGAAAGAAAAGCTGATGATCTTTCTGCACACTTTAGCAGCTCGGTGACAAGGAGTCTGAGAGGAGGAGGTTTTGCAAACTCCAACCGGTACCCTCTTCTTATAACCCCCAATACGAACTGGTTGGAGGTGATCATCTCCCACTGTGGGAGGAAGCCCCCCAATCTCCCTCCCACTGTGGTTCTGTCACTTTGATTTCTTGGGCTGTTCAGGAGGGTGAAAAATAGCCCCCCCACGCCCTTTGCCCTTTTGTCCCCAAACATTCTTCTGCTGTTCGGGTTTTGGAGGGTCAACCTTTTTCCAAGGGCGAGACTTTCTTTTAGTCTCTGTAAATTTTCTTTTAAAAGGAAAGGCCTTTTTCCTGTCGGCCGTCCGATCCAAGACGGTCTCCAGGCCTGGTCTAAACAACAAGTCCCCTGTGAGAGGGATTCCTCAGAGTTTGGCCTTTGAAGCGTTATCTCCCTGCCACGTTTTAAGCCATAAGGCTCTCCTTGCTGAATTGGATAATGCAGCCGATCTTGCGGACATACGCACTTATTCTGCTGATGCATCCGCAAGATAAGCCACTCCTTTCAGGAGCGTCGGGAAAGATGACAGGATTGTTTCTTTAGACGTTCCCGCCTCAATGTGTGCCTTAATTTGTGTCAACCAAAATTCCATGTTCCGTGCCACCACTGTGGACGCCATGGCAGGTTTGAGATTCCCCAAGGAGGAATCCCAGGATTTTTTTAAGAGTGAATCCATCCTTTTGTCCATGGGATCTGGAAGCGCCCCCATGTCCTCAAAGGCCAGGTCAGTATGCCTAGAGACCTGTGAAAAGGCAGCGTCTAGTTTGGGAGATTTGTTCCATATTAGCGCCTCCTCTTCTGCAAAAGGGAACCCTCGTTTCAAAGTTCTTGAAAAAAACGGTTTCCTTTCTGGATCCTGCCACTCTTTTTTGATGGCATCGACCAAGACATCATGGACTGGAAACACCTTCCTTTTATGTTCCCCTAGGCCCTTGTACATCTGGTCATGGAGTGACAACTTTTTCCTCTCCTCCTGGATTCCTAAAGTGGTATGGATAGCTCCCAAGAGCTCCTCCACCTCTTCCAGGGAGAGTTTGTAGCGAGAGGCTTTTGTGGAATCCCCATCCACTTCCTCCCCATCCGACTCCCCTTGGGAGTTTGAGGAAACACTATCAGGCTCCTCGATCTCCTCTCTGGAGCCGCCTGGATTCTCTCCACTTCCCGAGGGAGCATCCATTAAGCTTGGGGCAATACTCTGTTGTGCTGGTGGAGGATTAGCTTGGGGCTGAGGCAGCTGGAAATTAGCAAAAAGAGCCTTGAAGGATTGCATAGTGCCAGAAAGCTCTTTGACGGATGCTGCTAACTCCATGGATTGTTCTGCTGCCTGTTGCCTCACTAACCCCTCTATACACTCCCTGCAGAGTGGTTTAGACCAAGACTTCCCCATCGTGGCTCTGCATGAAGGACATCTTTTCTTGGAAGTATGGGGCGACTTGATTTTTTCCATAGACTTGCTCTAAAACAGAATATAAAAAAGAGCAGTCAGCAAGCCCCTCCACCAGCACTTAACCCAGAGGGCCACCAGGGGTGCATTTCCCAGGACCAAACCACCACCAGGGTCCCAGTTACCCCCCTTCCCCCCACCACCAAGGGAGAAAAAGACACCTGTGGAGCTTACAGGAAAGACGGTAAGGGAACACCACCCCAGGGTTCCTCTTACCTTAGAGTGGCTGGTGCAGGCTTCTCCAGGCGCAGTTCGTGAAGCCTCCGCTTCCGACATCCTGCTGAGGATCGTTATGGTCTCCCTGCCTCTGTGTGCTGTCCCCACAGCAGAGATGAGGCAGCACCAGCAAGCGCACGGTCCGCTTTCACTACCTCGCGGTCGGAACCGGAAGCCGCGGGTCAGGCGGAAGCACTGACCTCCCGCCGGAAAAGGCGTCACCCGCCCTCCGACCCAGCGCTCTGAGCTCACACGCTGGCTGCTTCATGCAGGGCGGTCCCTAGCACCTCCGCCCTGTGCCGCCCCTGGACCCAGAAAAGCGGACCCCTCCAGCTTGCTGTCTCGCCAGGAGAAGCTGGGGGAGCGTGATGTGCAGCTCTTTAAGGTACCCGGGCTCCCTAGCCTTATGGGCTGCACGATAAATGAAGGAGAGAAAGAGAGAGAGAGAGAGACCTTGGTCCCCCCCCCTCCCTAGGAAGGGGGGAGGGGGGGCTCAGCCTCCCTGGCTGTCTTAGCCCCTGGCTCCTAGCGGTGTCTCCCCACCGGAGGAAACACCAGAATTGAGGGGCTGGCGGGACGGTGGGACTTAAATCCTGAAGTTTAAGGCAGTGTTTCCTGGGAAGGGAGGAGCCAAGGTCTCTCTATGGTGCTGTCCTGAAAGACGGAATGGGGAAAAAAAAAGCTTTCCTTTTCCGATGAGCGAGCCAGCTCGGCGCTGGCTCCCGCAACGGGGCTCGCAGGTGTCAAATCTCACCGATAACAGCGGCGAGATTGACACAATATCGCGGTCACCTACTGTATGGTGGGCACATCACGTGAGATGGCGGGCACAGCTGAGCACTTTACCTGGTGGGCACTGCACATTACAAGTGGGCACTACACAGTACAGCACATTATATGGTGGGCACAGCATATTATATAGTGGGTACTGCACAACGTGACATGGTGGGCACTGCATGGCACAGCACATGACATGGTGGGCACTGCACTTGACAGGGTGAGCACTGCATGACACAGCACAGCACATTACATGGTGGGCACAGGATACTAAATGGTGGGAACTGCACAGCACGTTCCATTGTGGTTACTGCATGGCACATGACATGGTGTGTACAGCACATTACATGGTAGGCACTGAACAGCACTTTATATGGTGGGCACTGCACGACATAGTGGGCACAGCACATTACAGGGTAGGTACAGCACATTACATGGTGGGCACTGCATGGTACAGCACAACATGGTGGGCACAGCACATGACATGGGAACAAGAGAGAGAATACGCTCTAACAGAAAAATTTTTTTTTAAACTAAAATGAAGCAGCAACTAATAATGTGAGATACACACATATAACATCAAGAAAAAATAAGAAAAAAGCTGCGCTGAAAAATGGTAAAACCAGTGATGAACCAGTGCTGGATTAAAAATATTGTTAAGTACACATATGAACACATATGTGGCAAATAAAAAACTAAGTAACAAAAATACTAATGAATATCCCAAAACGTGAAATTAAGAGTCCCAACACTAAAAATATAACTAAAAAATGTGTGTGTCAGAGAATGTCCATATATCCCTTAGTAATGAACAAGCAACTTGAATAGATTGATGAATAAAGATGGGCAGTTTTCCACCACCAATAAATGCCAAACACCGAATAAATTGGGCACTTACCGGAGGGCAAGTAACAAGAGCTTGCGGCTATACACCCAGCCAGGGCCTCTGTCCAAAAGAATCCGGGGCAGCAGCTCAAAAAGGCGTCATACACAGGAGCAAAGTGCGACCAATTGACCAATGATGGTATACCAAATAAAGCTCACTAACAGACATGAGGTTCACCCAAAAATAAAAGAAAGGGAGCTTCCCATAGTGTAATACTGGTATATACATTTAATTAAAAAAGTAGAAAACACACCTACAACAAATGGATTTTAAAACAGCATGGATAGCCAGCCCGCTTGCGAACGCCCGTTCACTCAGAAGATCAAACGCGTGACGTCAGCACGTCCTGTCCACCCAGGAGGGAAAGAGAGAGGGTGGTAGGATAGAGGGGGTGAGAGAGAAAGAGAGAGGGTGGTAGGATAGAAGGAGGTGAGAGAGAAAGAGAGGGTGGTAAGATAGAGGGAGAGAGAGAAAGAGAGGGGGGGAGAGAGAGAGCGAGACTGTGGAGACTGTGGGGGGCACAGCATAGTACATTACATGGGGGGGGGGTGACAGCACAGTACATTACATGGGTGGTACAGCAGAGTATGTTACATGGGGGGGGGGGGGCAAAGCACAGTACATTAGATGGTGGGCACAGCACATTACATGGTGGATACATGAATACAGCACATTACATGGTGGGCAAAGCACATCACATTACATTACATGGTGGGCACAACACATGACAGTGGGCACTGCACAGCACATTCAGTGGTGAGCATGGCACAGCACATTACATGGTGGGCACAGGACATTACATGGTTGGCATTGCACAATACAGCACATATGGTGGGCACAGCACATAACATGGTTGGTACTGCACAACACAGCACATGCACATGGTGAGCACAGCACCTTATATGGTGGGCACATCACGTGAGATGGCGGGCACAGCACATTACAAGTGGGCACTACACAGCACAGCGCATTATATGGTGGGCACAGCATATTATATAGTGGGTACTGCACATGACATGGTGGGCACTGCACGACACAACATGACATGGTGGGCACTGCATGGCACAGCACATGACATGGTGGGCACTGCACTTGACATGGTGAGCACTGCACGACACAGCACAGCACATTACATGGTGGGCACAGGACACTAAATGGTGGGAACTGCACAGCACGTTCCATTGTGGTTACTGCATGGCACATGACATGGTGTGTACAGCACATTACATAGTAGGCATTGCATTGTGCAGCACATGACATGGTAGGAGCAACACAGCAAATGACATGGTGGGCACTGCACAGCAATTTACATGTTGAGCACTGCATGACATGGTGGGCACAGTACATTACATGGTAGGTACAGCACATTACATGGTGAGCACTGCATGGTACAGCACGACATGGTGGGCACAGCACATGACATGGTGGGCACTGCATGGCACAGCACATTACATGGTGGGAACAACACATTACATGGTGGGCACTGCATGAAATCGCACATTACATGGTGGGCACTGCATGAAATAGCACATTACATGGTGGGCAATGCACACAGCATCGTGGGCACCGCACATTACATGGTAGGAACTGCACATGACATAGTGGTTACTTCATGGCACAGCACATAACATAGTGGGCACAAGAGAGCACATTACATGGGGGGAGCAGCAGTCTGTCCCCTAGCACAATCATTACACCCCCCCTGTAGTGATATAATATGTGTAGTAGTATACTAGTATCGTGGGTATGATAATTAATTAGTAAGTACTCTTCCGCAGCAACCCAAGTCTTCCAGAGAGATGCACTTTATTGACTTCTAACACAGAACAAAGTCCAAAGTCCACAGATGACAAAAAATCCGACAGAGTATATAATTCAGAGTCCCATTTTTTCCTAGGTCTGCGCCTTCATAGTCATACACAGACAAGACTATACCTACTATAGACTGAACGCCATGTTATATTTACTAGACACTGGATGGCTGAGCAATTTGATTCATCCGATTTGATTCGTCTCCATTCAGGCCTTTGATATGCTTTAGTCTTTCAGACAGACAACAACCCCAGCCGTGAACAGCTGCAGTCATAAACCGCCCCACTCCCGCATATCAACATCAACAAGTCCCCTTAGATATGTGTAATTAGATTAGATTAACAGATACCACCTGAACACCCTTTGAAATGTTCAATTAGGTTAACAGGCCATACCTCACACCTAGGTAGACTTGCATAAGATTAACACATCAAAGGGTCTTCAGCTGTCCCCTTGCTATGTTAAAATTCAGTTGACTTGGACAATTCAACTGAATTTCTGGTCAACATGGCACTCCAATACAACATTATACATAAATCGGCCAACATATTACAACACCCCCAGGTCAGTTTCTACACAATCCTCCCTCCCTAATAAGATTACTAACCTCATCTCAACAGCATGGGATTTTTCCTTCCTCCCGGGCTCCTGCTGGCTAGGATGACATCAGCACCCCTCCCCCAGACAGCTGCCTGCAGCTCTCGAACACTGAGGATCTGTGTGAGTGGAAGAGATCCTGTAATGGGAGGCAACGGCAGACACAGGACTCGGCTGACACTTGTGACCTCCATGTGTGCACAGAGGGCTCCTCTTCCTTTAGGACAGGACACAGATAAGCCACTGGCATGGGCCTATATTGAGGGAGGGGCCTGGAGCTGCAGCTCCAATAGCCCTGCAGCCGGGAACTCTAGAGCATGCGGCTGGGTGCAGGATGGTATACCTCAGCCCCGAAAATGAAAAAATAGTCCCTCAGCTCCCACCTTCGGCACCCCTCTATTGAACTGATGGGGCCCAGAAAAAAATATTTATTCATCCCCTGAGCAAGAAGGAGCTTGGGAAGGACCAGTACATGTTTACAAGGGGACAGGTAAATTGCAGGGGCCCCCATGCAGCTGGGTCCCCTGGGCAGTGCCTGCTCATTAAGACTGCCCTGCCTGCTAGTTGGCTAGAGGTTTATACGTCGTGGTGTTAAACTTTCTTTTTCACCAGTGCTAACATTTTTTCATGGGTTTCACATAATGGAACCCCAAGAAATTACATTATAAATCAAGCAAATCTAGAACTGGGATGTTTTGGCCCAGATATGGATGTATACGTCTGGTGTGATGCAGCACACATATTTTAATGTTGTATGCTTTTTATGAATGACAAATGCACTTTGTCACCAATTTGTGTGAAGCACCCCTCACAAAGTTGTCATTTACCCTTTTACCCTGCCCAGATATCAATGCTGAGGCATGTTTTCATTTGCAAAGAGTGTGTATTCCAAATGAACAGGTGTGACTACTTGAGACCTCGGGCAAGTTTTTGTTTTTTTACATTCACCCTGCTGACACAGGTCCAGTGGCGGGACTGGGCGTGACTGTGAGCGGAGCTGAGAAGAGCCGAGTACACTCGGCTATGTGTATGTCGGCGGCGATCGCTCCGCTCACAATCAGTGGGGAACGGCGTATAACACGCACCCACGATTTTCCCCTGATTTTAAGTAGCGTAGTGGTATGCCCGGTTACCTTCAAAGGTTCAAGCCATGGGTTCGAATCCCACCGATGGTACCACCTCCTTTTTTGTGCATTGTGCTCAGCAGCATAATTAGCCAATGCACATCCGTTAATTCTATAATTATAACTCTTCAAATGCATGCAATGGTATGTAATTATCTAATAATATTGTAGTGTGGAATTCCAAAAATCCGGCTATTCAAAAATCAAGGAAAAAAACAGCAGAAAAAAAAAAAAAAATCAAAATTTGTGGTGGTGTCCCCCCAAAAATACATACCAGACCCTTATCCGAGCATGCAGCCTGAAGGTCAGGAAAAGGGGGGGGACAAAGCATTAACAGGGGGGCCCCCAGAAATGAGGGCAAAACCACACAGAACACCTGGAGTGCTGCTCAAGGGGCCAAGTAAGGTAACAATGATGAAAGGTAGCCAAATGAATGGATCAGACTCAGACAGCACAGCATGTGAAAAATGCAACAGTCAAAGAAAAAACACAGTGCAGCGCTCTGAAAGAGTGCTCGAATAAATTCCAAAGTGGTGCTGTATTCATAAACAATGCTTGCTACCATTTAGATAAACAGTGCTGTTTATTCCATAAAGTTAATAAAAAATAAAAATTAACAAATCAAAGTTTAAAATTGTGATGGTGAACGTTACCAGTGACACCTTGGAGTGGATAGTGGGGGAAACAATCATCCGGAAGGCTTGCTTAGAAGTGGTTTGAACACCAATCACCATCCAAAGGAGTGGAGGGGGAATCCAGTTCCCAGAGGGGAACCGTACTGGCTGCTGGTTGGAACAGTCAGCTCCAAGGTGGACGCTGTGGCTGGATGGTGGCCAGCAGGAAGGATGGAAAAGGCAGCCTGTGTGATGGTAATGGCTCCAGGGGGAACAAACAAGCCGAGCAGCGTGCCTTCTGTGACAGCAATGCTGTGCTGGGGATGAAAGGGGAAGTGTCCTGAAGTTACCTGAAGTGACTTACATGTTTCGCAAGCATGCGATTTGTCAAAAGTCATCACAATTTTAAACTTTGATTGTTCATTTTTATTTTTTATTAACTTTATGGAATAAACAGCACTGTTCATCTTAACAGTAGCAAGCATTATTTATGCATACAGCACCAATTTGGAATTTATTCGATCGCTCTTTCAGAGCACTGCACACTTTTTTCTTTGAAGGGGGCCCCCAGATCCCACCCGCCCCCCCATGTAAATGAATACCCATTAACTGAAAAAAGTACTGTAGTGTGACAAAAGACAATAGCCAGTTTTTGACTTCTTTATTAAAAATGTCTTCTTCCCCGCTTCTTCTTTTGGTCTTCTTCTTCCTCTGGTCTTCCTCCGTCTTCGCCTTCCCTGCTTCTTCCTCCAGTCTTCTCCCTCTTCCTTCTTCATCTCCCGATTCTTCTTCGGGTCTTCTTTTGCTTCTTCCTCCGCCACCACTCCACTGAACATGAAAAAAAGACCCTCCTCCAATGCTGCGGCCAGCCGATCTGTCCGCTTCCATAGCGCACATTTCATATATAACTATGGGGTGTGGCCACCAGAAGATGTCATCCAGAGACCCCCGCCCCCTTGTGACATCACAGACCCATCATGCCACAGGTGGTGAAGTCCCATGGGGCGGGGTCTCGGAATGACATCATCCGCCCCATCGCAGCATCGGAGGTGGTTCATTTTTGGAATCTTCAGCGGGATCGGTGGCGGCGGAGGAAGAATAAGAAGACCGGAGGACGAAGAGGGGGAAGAAGAATCTGTAAGAAAGAAGCAGAAGACCAAAGGAAGAAGACCGGAGGAAGCAGGAGGAAGATGACATTTTTAATAAAGAAATTGTCAAAAACCGGCTATTGTCTTTTGTCACATTACACTACTTTTTTGGGGAATTGGTAGGGGTACCCAATACCCATTCACATGGGGGGGGCGGGATCTGGGGGCCCGCTTGTTAAAGGGGGCTTCCAGATTCGGATAAGCCCACAGACCCCGACAACCACAGCCTAGGGTTGTCGGGACGAGGTTCTTGTCCCCATCAAGGTGCTTTGGAGGGTACCCCAAAGCATCCTCCCCATGTTGAGGGCATGTGGCCTGGTACAGTTCAGGAAAGGGTGGGCGCTCGCTCGCCCCCCCTCCTGTCCTTCAGGCTGCATGCTTGGATAAGGGTCTGGTATGGATTTTGGGGGGGCCCCCACGCCAGATTTTATTTTGGCGTGGAGTTCCCCTTAAAATCCATACCAGAACCGAAGGGGGGGGACCCTACGCCGTTTCTTTCCTTGATTTTTTTTTAGCTATATTGCCAGGAATCGGCAATACATTACAGCCGCGAGCAATTTTAAATTACATTTTTTCCTTTAGAAATGTAATTTTGCTGCGGCACTGTTCTACATATCGTCCAGATGCGCCACTTTACAGGCAGGCTAAGGGCCCCCCCCCCCCAGGAAGGATATTTAAAGGAATTTTTCATTTTTATTGTTTCACTTTAAGTATTATTAAAATCACTCCTCCTGAAAAAAAAACTATTTATTTATTTTTTTAATGATACATGTCCCTCAGGGCATGTCAGGGAAGGTTCCATCCACTGATGACACTGCCTGATATTTGGCGTGCAGTACTGTGGTCCACCAGCAGGTGTCTCCTGGCAGTCTGGAACTGCCAGGGGAACTTCCCCTGTTGGTAGCATTATGTGATCTTTGGGCCGCAGTATTGGCGTCCACCAGCGGGTTGTTCCTGGCAGTGTGGGGCCGACATCAACTCCTGCAATCACCTGAGTCTGATTGAGATGAGTATAAATACCCGGAAAGTGCACACACACCTTGCCCTGGTATTGTCCTTGTGCCCTGAACTTCAGCCTGTTTATCTGTTATCCTGAACCCCGATTCCTGTATCCTGAATCTGTTTGTATCTGTTCCTGTATCCCTGGATCCTTGCTCTGCAGCCTGATCCCTTCCATCTTGTTTCCCGTCTGTTTACTCCTGGACCCCATCTGCTGATCTGTTTATGACCCTGGCCTGGCTTGACTACGATTCTGGTACTCCCTTCTGCTATATATGCTGGTTGGTTTATTATCACCGTTTGGTTTGTTCACTCTGTTTGTATTGGTGGTGTGTTTGCATTTATATGTATTTACTTTAACCACTAGGCGTCCGCGCTATAGCCGAAAGACGGCTACAGCGCGGACGCTAATTGCCGGGAGGCCGTCCCTGGACCATCTGTCAGTGCCACATAGTGCCATCTGTCATCAGTGCCACCTGTCAGTGTCACGTGCCATCTGTCATCAGTGTCATGTGTCATCAGTGCCACGTATCAGTGCCATCTGTCATCAGTGTCATCAGTGCCACATATTAGTGCCATCTGTCATCAGTGCCACGTGTCATCAGTGCCACATATTAGTGCCATCTGTCATCAGTGCCACATATTAGTGCCATTTGTCATCAGTGCCATGTGTCATCAGTGCCACATATTAGTGCCATTTGTCATCAGTGTCACGTGTCATCAGTGCCACGTATTAGTGCCATCTGTCAGTGCCACGTATTAGTGCCATCTGTTTTCAGTGCCACGTGTTAGTGCCATCTGTCATCAGTGCCACGTGTTAGTGCCATCTGTCATCAGTGCCACGTGTTAGTGCCATCTGTCATCAGTGTCACGTATCAGTGCCATCTGTCATCAGTGCCATCTGTCATCTATGCCACGTCAGTGTCACATGTCATTGTCCTGGTGCTCCAGGGCCTTCAAAAGTGTAAAAGGTAATCAACAAGTTAGATGTGTAATTTATGCTCCTAGAACACCCGATGGCGCTCCCTGCATGTTGGGCCTCTGTATGTGGCCAGGCAGTGAAAAAGTCCCACACATGTGGTATTGTAATACTCAGGAGTAGCAGAATGTATTTTGGGGTGTTATTTGTGGTATACACATGCCATGTGAGAAAAATAACTTATTACAATGACAATTTTGTGGGGGGGGGAAAAAATAAAAAATCTTCATTTTGCAAAGAATTGTGGGAAAAAATGACAACATCAAAAACCTCACCATGCATCTTACTAAATACCTTGGAATGTCTACTTTCAAAAAAGGGGTCATTTGGGGGGTATTTGTACTTTTCTGACATGTTAGGGTCTCAAGAAACGAGATAGGCCGTCCGTACATCAAGTGTGATCAATTTTTTATGATTTGCACCATAGTTTGTAGATTCTCTAACTTTCACAAAGACCAAATAATATACACTAATTTTGGTTATTTTTACCAAAGATATGTAGCAGTATAAATTGTGGCCAAAATTTATGAAGAAAAATTAATAATTTGGTAAATTTTATCACAGAAACGAAGAAAAATGCGTTTTTTTTCTAAATTTTCGGTCTTTTTTCATTTATAGCGCAAAAAATAAAAAGCCCAGAGGTGATCAAATACCACCAAAAGAAAGCTCTATTTGTATGAAAAAAAGGACACAAAATTCATTTGGGTACAGTATTACATGACTGAGTAATTGTCAAAGTGTGAGAGCGCTGAAAGCTGAAAATTGGTCTGGTCACGAGGGGGGTTTAAGTGCCCAGTTGTCAAGTGGTTAATAAACTTACTTTCACCTATTTATGTCTGGTTCACTCTGTCGCAGTCAAACAGTTCTGGTCACATCTGGTTTATGACAGGGCAGTACCCAGACCCTTATACCCCTTTTATGGCCAATTGTTTGCATATAAGCCTTCATAATTGGCACTTTCGATTTTTCCTGTTCGGCTCCCATAGGCTTCAATGGGGTTCGCAATTGGCACTTGCAGATCCGCGGAATTGCAGATTAGCGCTGATTCTAAATTTACAAAGGCATGTTCGCTGCTAATAGCGCACTCCGGGAATTGTGCGTTCGCCCACTTAAACGCTATTTTTATGCACCGCGTGATCGCATATTCGCGATATAGTAAATGACCCCCTAAGTGACACTTTTTGGGGACCAGTGACACCAATAGTCCAGACACATGGTATACACCGCTCAGGCAATTAGGAAGATAATTGACAGCTGTGGGTGCTCACCCTAGCTCTCCACCATGCATACAAATGAACGAAAAAAGGAAATGGTGGCACACCACAAAGACAAGTTCTTGAAAATCATTTTGTCACCCAGCCAGGCATAAACACAAGAAGGGTTGACGCGTTTCACACGAATCACTCGTGCTTATTAATTTTTATGAGATGGGATGCTGACCTATGAGTGCTTCCATTATCCATATTGGTCCTATCCCGGAGTGTGTGGAGACCCATAAACAACAATACAGATGGGCTTAATCTACTAAAGAGTAATTGGAAATCACAACAGCCTATTTGACCTTTGGTATATGAGTTCTCTGGCTCTGGTTAGCGTGCTTGCTGTACTTAAGGTGGTGGATCACTGAGTGGCTTTGGGGTATTGAACCTATTCTTTTATACACGTCGAGACTCCCTGATGCTTTTTCTTGGACTCACTTTATTTGGATGCGTAGTTTGGACTCTCAGGATCATCACGTTGGAGTCATTACACTTCCTCTTAAAGCGGGATTCCGGCCAGCGAAAATTTTTTTTTTTTAAATCAGCAGCTACAAACACTGTAGCTGCTGACTTTAAATAAGTACACTTACCTGTACTGGGGTGCCCGCGATGTTGGCCGCCCGAGGCCGACCCGTCCCTTGGCTCTTGGGTCCCGGCTTCGCCATCCTAACAAAGGGAAACAGGCAGTGGAGCCTTGCGGCTTCACTGCCAGTTTCCTACTGCGCACGCGCGAGCGGCTCAGCGATTTGTGAATGGCCCAGTGGTTTTCTGGGAACACACACAGTTCCCAGAAGGCAACGGGGTCGCTCAGCTAGGAGCAGAACATGCCGTGGAATAGGAAGAGGCAGATTAGGAAGACTGCCTAGCAACAAGGGTTCAGGTAAATTAAAAAAAATTTTTTTCAAATGTTTTTTTTTTATTTTTTTAAAGATTTTTCATGCTATTTTCTATTTTAGGGTGGCCCTCCACTTTAATTTATCTTTTGAGGTGTTAACGAATCCTACATTTCTGCATATGTACGTTGTTTATTATTTACATTTTCACAATTTTGTAGTGATTCCTCATACGAATGCACACATATATGGTTTGTTCTTAGTGTTAGCACTGTACTATTTCCATATTACACAATTTTGATCTATTTATGTCAACTGAGGTGCTGGCAGCTGTTTAAACTTTATGGTTTATACCCTCATAGCGCAATTTATATTTTCTTTTTTTCAATACCTATCAAGTAACATATATTCCTGTATTTCCAGGCAAACTCCCCTCTATGGAAAGAGGGAGTGGCTGCCACAAAGAAGCTGATGCCAATAATTGTTTCTATCTGAGTTTGGATAAGGCTGGGTTCACACTGGTCCGACAAACGCTCCGACATTGGGAGCTCATGTCGCATGACGTGTGAAATTTAATGTTTCCCTATGGGAGCCGTCCTAACTGGTCCGACACAAGTCGTTCCGACTTTAGAAATGCTCCCTGTACTACTTTGGTCCGACTTTGATCCTACTTCAGCCTATTGACTATCATTGAAGTCGGATCAAAGTCGGATTGCCGTCTTGCATGATCCGACTTCGGCACGCGACTTGTGCTCAGATATTCTTGAGGGGGAACTCCGCGCCAAATTTTAAATAAAAAACCGGCATGGGTTCCCCCTCCAAGAGCATACCAGGCCCTTGGGTCTGGTATGGACCTTGAGGGGAACCCCCTACGCCGAAAAAACGGCGTGGGGGGTCGCCCCCAATCCATGCCAGACCCTTATCCGAGCACGCAGCCCGGCCGGACAGGAATGGGGGTGGGGACGAGCGAGCTCCCCCCCCCCCCCTCCTGAACCGTACCAGGCCGCATGCCCTCAACATGGGGGGTGGTGCCTTGGGGGAGGGGGTTTTCTGGGAACACACACAGTTCCCAGAAGGCAACGGGGTCGCTCAGCTAGGAGCAGAACATGCCGTGGAATAGGAAGAGGCAGATTAGGAAGACTGCCTAGCAACAAGGGTTCAGGTAAATTTAAAAAATTTTTTTTCAAATGTTTTTTTTTAATTTTTTTAAAGATTTTTCATGCTATTTTCTATTTTAGGGTGGCCCTCCACTTTAATTTATCTTTTGAGGTGTTAACGAATCCTACATTTCTGCATATGTACGTTGTTTATTATTTACATTTTCACAATTGTGTAGTGATTCCTCATACGAATGCACACATATATGGTTTGTTCTTAGTGTTAGCACTGTACTATTTCCATATTACACAATTTTGATCTATTTATGTCAACTGAGGTGCTGGCAGCTGTTTAAACTTTATGGTTTATACCCTCATAGCGCAATTTATATTTTCTTTTTTTCAATACCTATCAAGTAACATATATTCCTGTATTTCCAGGCAAACTCCCCTCTATGGAAAGAGGGAGTGGCTGCCACAAAGAAGCTGATGCCAATAATTGTTTCTATCTGAGTTTGATCTATTTATGTCAACTGAACTGAACTGGGACGTTTTAGGGGGCGTGGTCATCACCCGATGACCACGCCCCCTTATGCCGTCATAGTCCCAGCATGCCCAGGGACTATGACGGCATAAGGGGGCGTGGTCACCACCTATATAAGTCAGAGCGGAGCGCTCAGAGTGCATTCCAGCCCCAGAGAGCGTCGTGTCAACATCAGGAGAAGAGAGCAGAAGGCAGAAGGCAGAAGATTGAAGACCGGGCTCCTTCGCTATAGCAAAAGAGTGGCAAAAGAGCAGAAGAGAGCGGAGGAGCCCGGCAGAAGGTCCGGAGAGCGCGGAGAAGAACCGGAGAGACCCCCGAAGAGAAGAAGGCAGCAGACCGGGCTCCTCCGCTATAGCAAAAGAGCAGAAAATAGCGGAGGAGCCCGGCAGAAGACCCGGAGAGACCCCCGAAGTCGGAAGAAGACCCCCGGAGCTGTCTAATAAATTACTTTAAAAATCTGTGTAGTGTTTTTTTTTAATTGACACTTTTTCCCTAGGTGAATGGGTAGGGGTACGATGTACCCCATACTCATTCACATAGGGTGGGGGGCCGGGATCTGGGGGCCCCCTTATTAAAGGGGGCTCCCGGATTCCGATAAGCCCCCTGCCCGCAGACCCCGACAACCAACGGCCAGGGTTGTCGGGAAGAGGCCCTTGTCCTCATCAACATGGGGACAAGGTGCTTTGGGGTGGCAGTGCGCCCCCTCCCCCAAGGCACCACCCCCCATGTTGAGGGCATGCGGCCTGGTACGGTTCAGGAGGGGGGGGGCGCTCGCTCGTCCCCACCCCCATTCCTGTCCGGCCGGGCTGCGTGCTCGGATAAGGGTCTGGTATGGATTGGGGGCGACCCCCCATGCCGTTTTTTCGGCGTAGGGGGTTCCCCTCAAGGTCCATACCAGACCCAAGGGCCTGGTATGCTCCTGGAGGGGGAACCCATGCCGGTTTTTTATTTAAAATTTGGCGCGGAGTTCCCCCTAAAGATTCATACTAAACACAGTGCCGGGCATTGGCGGGGATCCAAGTCGGATCCCCGTTCATTGAAAGTCGGACACATGCCGGCTTCATGTCGCAGGGCAAAGTCGGATCCAAAGTAGGATGGCTGTCGTGTCGCACCAGTGTGAACCCAGCCTAAATGGTTCAGTATTGCAGAACATCCCAGTGTTTCCTGGGAAGTGAATGAATTCAACATCTAGACATCTTTTTGTAATGGATGGAGATAATTATATAAGATATGATTTAATATGGGCTGTGGATTTATGAGCACAAACCTTCTCATTTTTTAAGGTATTGATAAATCGTCTGAAGCCATTTGCATGTGATATCTGTTGATCTGGATTGGACATTAGGAACTGGAGGTCTTTTAGCTCTCACAAAAAGTAAAATGTGGAAGATAAATATATTACTGTGCTTTATATTATTTTGATTTGTTTGGTATTAATCCCATTGTACGAATATACTGTAACAGCAGTGTTTCCATACTTTAAGTTAAGTTTAGGTAAGTTATTAATGTGTAATGGAACTGTGGTAGTCACATTATAAGGTATACCCATTGTTAATTAATCCTTGAATCAGCAAAGTTTTGCCATAATGCAGCTGGCCAAAAATTAATTGTAGAGATTACACAACATTCCTAAAGAATCCAAAAAACATAATTTGTATTTACAGTTTTCTACTTTGGCAAACAAAAATAAGTGGAACATCAACTACAGCCAAGCCATTGACACTATCTTTAAATGTGATGTACAACTTGGAGAATGTTCCCAAACAGATGAAAGAAGAATATTCCTTTTGCTCTGTCTTTGTGTCTGTCACGTTTGTTCTTGTTCTCCACATTGTAATTCATAACAAATTTACAGTTTTTTTTTTTAACTTATGGCTTTTTAAACAAAAGAATGTTTTTTATACACATGACAGAATGGAAAGGGAGAGTGTGAACAGGAAACGTATACTAAAGGTATGAATATATAAGTATTTCACAATTTTCTTTAATACTTACCTTATCTATGGGTTTGGGGACTCCTGGGTTGAAATAATTTAACAGAAGCATAGTGGAAATCCAGTATAGCAAAATAGAAATCTGTGCACAGTACAGACACCACAGATCAGGTTAAGCCCCCGTTCACACAGATGCAAGGCGCACACGATTGTCGGCAATGGAACCCTTTAAATAGCTGCGACTCATGTCGCATCGACATTAAAAAAGGTTCCTGCACTACTTTTTGCCAATTTCATTGCGACTTGCATAGATGTCTGTTGTATGAAGTCGCAAGCCGCAATGAAATCAGCAGTGCAAATCGCACTGATGTGAGGCTTTCAAATTGTGCTGAAGTAGCTTGATTTCATAGCTGCACCGGTGTGATGGAGGGCTAAGGGTCAAGGGAGAAAGACAAGAGTATACAACTTTACCAGCTTATAGAAAATGGCTCTCAATAGGGTGAGGGACCAGAATCATCTGGTCTTTACCACAGCCACTAAAGATGGACTTTTGCAGCAGGATTACCCAATATAACTCATAGGATTTCCTAGCTGGATGACTAAAGGCAGACAGATTAAACCAGTACACAGCAGACATGCAGGAACAGATGGAGTCATAACCAGGAGCAATAGGATAGACAGACAGATACATAGGAGCAGTGGTCAGAACCAATAACAACAGACAAACAGGCTATGCAAGAAAGAGCTGCCAGTTATGATACCCTTTGTGCCGAATTAACAACAACCATAACCACTTTCCATGTAAAAAAAAAAAACAAAACAAGGTATGGTAGAACAGAACAACCAAAAGATCACACAAAATCAAAAGTGATGTGACTTGAGGAGCAATATGCATAACACCTTGCACAAAGTAATCAGCCTCTGAAAGAGGACAGCTAAAGGCCAAAATCGAACCTCTGATTGTACTTAAAGCCAGACGCACATCGCCCCTCAGTTTGGAGAAAAGCCAGGATACGACCCACAAACTACCTGGGGGAATGAAATTTTCTAGCCTCATACCAGATCACAAAGGATTTCCAGGTCATGTGGTAGGTCTTCCTAAAAGTAGCCTTCCAGGCTCTCAAAAGCATGGAGATAATCGCATCAGATACTCCCCTATCCTGCAAAATTCTGGCTTCAATAGCTTTGCCATTTAAGCTAGTGACCTAAAGAAGGGTGGACGATCGAACATTGCAAAAGGAGGTCTGGAGGAACCGGAACAGTCCAATGATTGTCTACTGACATGTTCAGCATATCAAAATAAAACGTTCTCCTGGGCCAGGCTGGAGCAAATTAGAATCACTAGCATTCTCTCTACTTGAATCCTGCAGAGTAAACGCAGAAGAAGCTGTAATAGTTAGGAAGGCATAAATCAGGGAGAACTAGTTCCATGATTCCTGGAAACAAAACAGTTTTACCCTGAATTTGGTTGCCAAGAGATCCACATCTGACATGCCCCACCGCCAACCGAGTGCTCTGAACACCTCTGAGTGGAGAGCCCACTTCCCGGGCAACAACTGCTGAGGAAGTCCACATGGTAATTTTCTACTCCTGGAATGTGAACTGCAGACTGTTGACCACAGTTCCAAACTATTGATGGGTAGCAACCTCTCCTGCAGATATTAGGTTCTCTGCACCAAAAGACGATCCAGCAACACTTCCCCCCCTTCCCCCCTACACATACACACCACCTGTTAAGCTGGCATACATAGTCAGCACCTTCCAAGAAAGGGGGAGAAAGGACTTTCCTGTCTCCAACCAGTCCAAGAATCACAGAGTGCTGGGATGTGAGGACACTGGAGAGTCCAACATCTGCACTTTTTCTGTCCTATGCCATTAGAATATTTTGCTGCAGAGGTCTAGAGTGGAAGTGAGCAAAAAGAACTCCCTATAAACAAGGCATCCATCTTCCTCAAAACTCTCATGCATAGACAAATTGAAGGATAACTAAACAAATGTTTAGCCTGATTTTGAAGAATCACCTTTGCCTAGGCAGTGTTCAGGAGCAGGCCCATATATTCAAATTGCTGGGCTTCAATCAATGCAGATTTCTGGAGATTAAGGATCCAGCCAAACCTCCTTAGAGTGTGCATCGTGAGAAATACGTTGTGCTCCACGCGATAAATGGATTGCTTTGAGAAGCAGATCGTCCAGGTACCCAAGAATAGGCATCCCCTGGATCCTTAGAAGACCCAGAATTGGGGCCCAGACTTTTGTGAACACTTGGGGAGCTGTTGATAGCCCAAACAGCAGGGCGACAAATTTAAAATGATGGTTCACCACCCCAAACTCAAGGAACATCTGGCAAAGAGGAAAGACATCAGGACATGTACAGTAAGTGAGCATCCTGTATGTCCACTGATGCCAGGAAATTCCCTGGCTGGAGCGACATCACCACCGTAAGAACTGATTCC
This sequence comes from Aquarana catesbeiana, assembly GCF_042186555.1. Lineage (NCBI taxonomy): Eukaryota > Metazoa > Chordata > Amphibia > Anura > Ranidae > Aquarana > Aquarana catesbeiana. Next base: position 439,199,326 of record NC_133327.1, on the reverse strand, counting down.
ATTTGAAATCTTCGTATCTGAAGAAACTTGTTGAGATCCAAAAGAGGACAAACATCGCAGTTTAGCTTCCTAACTGTAAAAAGGTTCAAATAGTAACAGCAAAACCTTCCATCCTCTGGAACTGGAACAATCACTCCTTGACACAAAAGATGAACCAGTAACAAGAAAAAAAAATTCTCTCCGAAGAAGTAAAAGACCTATATTCTTACCATTTTATTGTATACAGAAACACAAAACACAGGCATATTACATATAGCTATCAACAGCTTTAAAATGTATTTACAAAATACCATATATTGTGGTCATAAATTTAATTAGTTACAACTCTTCAATAATATTACATGTTACATTGTAGTACTGTATACATAGTTTCAGAGCCCTATTTACAAACAAATGAGGGGTGCTCAGCTACACAAAAAATACATTTGAAAGTGGTAGCATTTATAATTTGATACTTTTTGTGATGTGTATGCATACTAGACTAAAGTTTGCTGAGGCAGTGCTTGGGGCCAAATGCTAATTCAAAGTATAGCTTGCTATGGGGGCACCAGAGCCGAGCCGGTGCTCTGTGTGTCCATTTGGCCCCACCGCTCTCTCTCCTCACTGGCTAACTAAATTTTGATTGACAACAGTGGGAGCCAATGGCGCTGCTGTTGTGTCTCAGCCCATCAGGATTGAGAGTCTTGGATGGCTGAGGAACTCGTACACACCGCTGGATCAAGATAGGGCTCAGGTAAATATTAGGGGGGCTGCACACAGAAGGTTTATTTATTTTAACGCATAGAATGCATTAAGATAAAGAACCTTGTCGCCTTTACAACCACTTTAATGTCTTCATGGACACTGTATAGTACCATGCTTGCATCTTGGAAGCTATTCTTGGTAACCCTTTTTTGGTTTAGTAAGTGTGCTGTACAACTTTATATGCCTGCTCAATAATTCCTTTTTACTGTGTGCATTTACAAGTCTCCTTGTCAACCAATTGCCGACCGCCGCACGCCGATGTACGTCGGCACAATGGCACGGGCAGGCATAAGGGCTTACCTGTACCAACACTACACGTACAGTAGAACACGCAGGCACACTTTTCAACCCTCAATCACCCCCCTGTACCCCCTGTCACAGTGACACCAATAGCAGGTTTTTTTTTTCTGGTTATTGCATTGGTGTCATTTTGTGACAGTTATAAGCGGTACGGCAGTTAGTGTTAGGCCCCTTTAAGTCTAGGGTATCCCCCTAATAAAGTTTTAACCCCTAGATCACCCCCCGTCGCCAGTGTCACTAAGCGATCGTTTTTCTGATCGCTGTATTAGTGTCACAGCTGACGCTAGTTAGGGAGGTAAGTATTTAGGTTCGCCGTCAGCGTTTTATAGCGTCAGGGACCCCCATATACTACCTAGTAAAGGTTTTAACCCCCTGATTGCTCCCTAGTTAACCCTTTCACCAGTGATCACCATATAACTGTTACGGGTGACGCTAGTTAGTTACTTTATTTTTTATAGTGTCAGGGCACCCACCGTTGATTACTTAATAAAGGTTTAACCCCCTAATCGCCCAGCGTGTGAATAAGTTGGGTTTTAGGGTCAGATAGGGTCTGCGTCGTCCCAGGCAGTGTCAGGTTAGTGCCAGTACCGCTAACACCCACGCACGCACTATACACCTCCCTTAGTGGTATAGTATCTGAACGGATCAATATCTAATCCGATCAGATCTATACTAGCGTCCCCAGCAGTTTAGGGTTCCCAAAAACGCAGTGTTAGCGGGACCAGCCCAGATACCTGCTAGCACTTGCGATTTGCCCTTCCGCCCAGCCCAGCCCAGCCCAGCGCAGTAGCGATCGATCACTGCCACTTACAAAACACTAAAGACACATAACTGCAGCGTTCGCAGAGTCAGGCCTGATCCCTGCGATCGCTAACAGTTTTTTGGTAGCATTTTGATACAGTCGCTAACAGTCAGGAGCTTTGTTGCCTGTGAGTCTTACTAGTGTACCACTAAATTTAGAGCCCAAAATGGCAAATCGAAGGTACACTAGTGAAGAGGCCTACAGGTTTCTGAGCATGACAGATAGTGAAGAGGAAGTCACTCATCTGTCAGATTCAGGCTCAGAATACGAACCTGTAGACAGCAGCGGCTCCATGACAGATAGCTCTGGCGACGGAGTTGTGGTCCCTGCCAAGGTCAGGCGTACCAAACCCCAATCTTCTTCTTCTGCCGTTGAGGTGCAAGAACCACAGGGCTCTCGTATGGAGCAGAGAAGTACTAGCGCCACTATTCCTTCTGATGAACTGGCAAGCACCAGCGGCCTAGTACACCCTGGTCGTACATCCAGCACTACAGTAACACTTGGTGAAGTGGCGAGTCCCATAAGTGCAGTTCAAGCTGGCGAGGTGGCAAGCACAAGTAGTGTCACGCTGCCACCAAGAGGACGAACACAGGCCCGTTGTGCCCATAGTGCCCTTCCTGCTGCATTCGCCAGTCCTAATTGGGAACCCACCACTTCGGCAGCACCGTACTTCCCCCATTCACTGGCCAAACCGGCATTCATGTGGAAACTCTCTATAGATCTATTGTGGACCAAAGCAATTTGTACGCTGGTCAACACATCGTCACTATTCCCAGTCCTCCCTTGCCAGAGATTGGAAACCAATTACGGTTTCCAAATTTAAGATCTTTTTGGGCCTTTCCCTCCTCATGGGCATAACCAAAAAGAGTGAGTTGCAGTCATATTGGTCCACTGACCCAATTCACCATATGCCCGTGTTCTTTGCTTCCATGGCCAGGGCACGATACGAGCAGATTTTGCGGTTCATGCACTTCAACAACAATGAACTCTGTTGTTCTTGTGGAGACCCTGGATACGATCGGCTCTACAAAATTCGGCCCCTCGTAAACCACTTCAACCAATGTTTTGCAGACTTGTTTACTCCCCATCAAGTTGTCTGCGTTGATGAGTCCCTGATTAAGTTTTCTGGCCGCTTGTCATTCAAAAAGTACCTTCCCAGCAAGCGCGCCAGATACGGGGTCAAGATGTATAAGTTCTGTGACAGGGCCACAGGCTATACATGTAGTTTTATGGTTTACGAGGGAAGAGATAGTCACGTAGAGCCGACAAACTGCCCTGACTACATAGAAAGCGCTGGCAAGATTGTGTGGGACTTGGTGTCACCCTTATTCGGAAAGGGGTACCATTTGTACGTGGACAATTATTACACGAGCGTGCCACTTTTTAGTCACCTTTTTGATCATCAGATTGAAGCATGTGGCACCTTGCGATCTAATCGCCGGGGCTTTCCCCAGTGGTTTGTAGATTCCCGTCTTAGGCTGGGGGAGAGAGCCTGCTTGAAGTGTAATAACTTGCTTGCTATGAAGTGGAGGGATAATAAGAATGTTTGTTCTTGCCTCCCTTCATGCAGACACGACTGTCTAAATTCCTACGGCGACTGGTGTTGTGGAGAAACCCCTCTGTGTCCACGAATATAACCAAAATATGGGAGGGGTGGACCTCAACGACCAGTTGTTGGCGCTGTACCTAGTTGCCCGTAAGGCCAGACGCTGGTATAAAAAAGTGTCTGCATACTTATTTCAATTGGCTTTGCTGAACGCTCATGTGCTATACAGAGCTCCATGACTTAGATTGGGAAAGCATTTTATCACACCGATCTGTGGCAGAGGAGAGATCTAGGGTCTAATAGACCCCAATTTTTTCAAAAAAGAGTACCTGTCACTACCTATTGCTATCATAGGGGATATTTACATTCCCTGCGATAACAATAAAAATGATATAAAAAAAAAAAAAAATGAAAGGAACAGTTTAAAAATAAGATAAAAAAGCAAAAAAAAGAAAGAAAAAAAAAAGCACCCCTGTCCCCCCCTGCTCTCGCACAAAGATGAACGCAAGCATCGGTCTGGCGTCAAATGTAAACAGCATTTGCACCATGCCCGTCACTAAATGATATATTGCTCAAACATGCCATGGGTATGTGAAATCACACCCCAAAATACATTCTGCTGCTTCTCCTGAGTACAGGGATACCACATGTGTGAGACTTTTTGGGAGCCTAGCCGCGTACGGGACCCCGAAAACCAAGCACCACCATCAGGGTTTCTAAGGGTGTACATTTTTTATTTCACTCCTCACTGCCTATCACAGTTTTGGAGGACATGGAATGCCCAGATGGCACACCCCCCCCCCCCCCCCCCCAAATGACCCCATTTTGGAAAGTAGACACCCCAAGCTATTTGCTGAGAGGTATGGTGAGTATTTTGCAGACCTCGCTTTTTGTCACAAGGTTTTGAAAATTGAAAAAAATAAAAAAATAAAAAATACATTTTTCTTTTCTTTCTTCATTTTCAAAAATAAATGAGAGCTGCAAAATACTCACCATCCCTCTCAGCAAATAGCTTTGGGTGTCTACTTTCCAAAATGGGGTCGTTTGGGGAGGATTTCAAAACTGTGATAGGTAGTGAGGAGTGAAATAAAAAATTTACGCCCTTAGAAATCCTGAAGGCGGTGCTTGGTTTTCGGGGCCCCGTACGCGGCTAGGCTCCCAAAAAGTCCCACACATGTGGTATCTCCGGACTCAGGAGAAGCAGCAAAATGTATTTTGGGGTGCAATTCTGCATATAACCATGGCATGTGTGAGCAATATATCATTTAGTGACAACTTTTTGTAAAATATTTATTTATTTTTTTTGTCATTATTCATTCACTTGGGACAAAAAAATAAAATATTCAATGGGCTCAACATGCCTCTCAGCAATTTCCTTGGAGTGTCTACATCCAAAATGGGGTAATTTGGAGGGGTTTTGTACTGCCCTGCCATTTTAGCACCTCAAGAAATGACATAGGCAGTCAAACTAAAAGCTGTGTAGATTCCAGAAAATGTACCCTAGTTTGTAGACGCTATAACTTTTGCGCAAACCAATAAATATACGCTTATTGACTTCTTTTTCTTACCAAACACATGTGCTGAATACATTTTGGCCTAAATGTATGACTAAAATTTAGTTTATTGGATTTTTTTTTATAACAAAAAGTAGAAAATGTCATTTTTTTTTCAAAATTTTCTGTCTTTTTCCATTTATAAAGCAAAAAATAAAAACCGCAGAGGTGATCAAATACCATCAAAAGAAAGCTCTAGTTGTGGGAAGAAAAGGACACAAATTTCGTTTCGGTACAACATTGCATGACCGTGCAATTAGCAGTTAAAGCGACGCAGTGCCAAATTGTAAAAAGTGCTCTGATCAGGAAGGGGGTAAAACCTTCCGGGGCTGAAGTGGTTAAATCACTCAGCTTAAACAATTTAGTCATAGCCAATTTTGTCTCAGCATGTGACACTTTTTTCAATACATGATTATACCTGATTATATTGTATAAACAGAATCCATCATTTGCGACAATTGTTCTTTAAAGCCCAACTCCATGGAGAATAAAAAAATCCCTCTGTGCAGTGGGGCTGCCCCCACAATAAAAGCGTTAAATGCTCATTCATGTCTAGGGGGCAGGAAAAACTGTGATACCTACCCGATCCTCCATTTTCCTGGCAGCAGGCACTCCCCTATGCTTCAGTGTCGTCCTTACATCCAAGTTAGGGCTTTGGACCCTGCACAGATCTATGACGTCAGGGGCATCTGACCGCCATAACATAGGAGAGAAGAGGCTGTGGGGACTGGAGTTACAGCATGGAGGAGGCTGTGGGAGTGGAATTGGGCATGTAAAAGAGCTTTTTTTATTCCCTTAGAACTAAATGAGCATTTAATCATTGCGGTATGTGGGCATCCTCACAGCAAGGGAGGGTTTTTACTTTCCCTGAGTTCAACTTTAACTGTATATCATAGCTGCAGATATCAGAAAATGGCAAAATGTAAAGATGCATTGTCAGATTTAAAATATAACAATCACGTCTACATTCAGTACTAATTTATACTGCAGTCTGATCACAAAAGTCAACTACAAAGTGTATCTGTTTTGCTAATAAACATAGGTTTTACAGCAGCTACCAGCCACCACTAGAGGGAGCTGAAGGGAAGACATGGGACGCACTTTATATAGAGATAAATGAGAAACCTCTCTCTCTCGTCTTCCCTTCGGCTCCCCACTAGTAGTGGCCAGGGGCAGCTGCTGCAGGACAAGAATGACGTAATAGCACTGATTTAAGGTTTGGAGGTCCATGTGTCTAATAGCAAAACAGATACTTGTGTGATCAAGATGCAGAGACAAGTTTACAATATAAGTACAGTACTGAAAGTGTACTCATTCAACTACAGTCTATGCATCTGAGTGTGCTTATTCTTAAGGGGATCACAGATAACATTGGCTAGGGGTAAACTTTCTGACTTTAGCACAGTTGATGTGTTTACTGGATAGCATTAGTAGCTCACTGCCGCTTGGTGCTTGGAATTGCTCTTTAAAGAAAAATATGTGATTTTCCCAAGCTGTTACACTAATAACATTCATATATACAACTTATGTATGCATAATTCTGCAAACACATGGCAGACATCGTTGAGACGCTGAAAAGATGCTGACTGCAGTGTCATCTATGCAATTATGAACATAAAATTAGCTGTGTTTCCCCTGCCCCCAATCTACACACTTTTGTTGGGTATAATTTGAATTCTATGAAGCCGCTGTGACCTTTCTGAATATATATTTTAAATGTTTTTCCAGCAGGTATTCTTTTCAAATAGGACAGCTTATATTCTAGGTTTTCTGTTAACCTTTAACTATACCTAAAATAGTCCAAGTTCCAAAATAGAATATTCCACTTCCCACTGTTCCCTAGCAAACAACAACAGGACTTCCGCCCAGCTGTTTGGAGTGATTGGTGGACCACAAAAATAAAGGTTCCACTAGGGAATTGTATTTTTAGGTGTCTGGCCACCATTCTCTGTGAAATGTATATTTGCTGTTTCTTACTCAAGAACACCTGGAACATGCAGAAGGGTGCCCTCTGTGATACTCGACAGAAGGATCTCAAATAAATAAGTGGGTTTTGGTATTCTTGAACGTATCTTCAATATCCTATCAATTTTTATCTAGATCTCTAAAGTTAATCATATGAGAATTAAAGGTTAAAACTGATGTTTAAGAAAAAAAAATCCCTACAGCATTAGTCATGTCACTTACCTGGAATGAAGTATGTCTCACAATGTAAATACAGATGGATCCTGGAGATATCCCATCCTTTTCCAGTCTCTGAATGTCTGGCACTGCAATGGTTAACAGCTTTGGGTCTTCAGAACAGCAGTACACATGGGGATGAGTTCCTCATGGGGACACAGCCCCTCCTTCCTCCGCCTCCATTGAGAAAATATATTTTATTGATATCACTGCTAGTAACTCAATCTGTGAATGTCAGAGAGAGAATCATGTGACTGATGAAACCCTTCTCCATTCATAGATTGTTTTGCAAGCACAGTATAATCAATGAAATAACGTTTCTCAGAGGAGGGAAGGAAGGAGGGTGTGTCCTCTTTGGACCATCTGTACTGCTGAGAAGCTGAAGCTGTTCACCATTGCAGTGCTGGAAGTTCTGAGCCCGGAATAGAACAGGCATTCCTGCAGTGAAGATTTCTCCAGGATCCAGCTGCCTGCACAACATGGGAAATACTTCATTATGTAAGTTATGTGGCTAAAGCTAAATGGATATATATATATTTTTTTTAGCTAAACGTCAGCTTTTATTAGTACACAATGCAATATGGAGGAAGAGACAGTACAACAAGCTCCTGCAGATATGACTCTTACTAATCAGATGGTGCTGAACACATGGAACAGGAAATTACATCATAACCATGTACCTCCATTAGGCCTCATGCACACTGGACGTTAAAATAACATTATAAGAACGTCATTAGCTTTGCAGTAAGTTTCTCAAAGTTGTTTAATGTTTTTGCAATAGCGCTTAGCGTTTATTGGCGTTTTTCCACATTCGCGTTTTTTTGGTGGGTTTTCTTTTCACATTTTTTTATTAATTTCTTTTAATGGATCAAAAACGTTAAAAACAGCTGGTGAGCCACGTTTTTCAGCATTTATCAGCGTTTATCTGCATTTTTTGACGTTGTAGCATTTTTTACAATTGAAAACATGAAAAACTCCTCCCAGAACCCACTAGTTTTGGGGGTTATTTTTAAAGCCAAAAAACGCTCCAGCCAAAAACTGCTGATAACAGCCTATGTGTGCATGGACACATAGGATAACATGATGGGGAGTTTATTGACTGTAGAAAAGAACATCTGATACCAAAAACAGCTGCTGTAAAAGCGTCCAGTGTGCATGAGGCCTTAAAGTGGTTGTTAAACTCAGTCATGAAATCTGAGCAAATAACATATCTGTAGTGTTTACTTTTAAGGCTGCATTCACACCTGAGCGTTTCGTTTCCAGGCAGAAAGTCGCACATTTTTACTGTGATTTTACTGCGTTTTTTGCTGGGTTTTGTACAGGTCAGAAGGTCACCAATGTAAAAAGCACAAAAATGCCTGTAATAAGCCCAAAAAGAAGCTCATGTATTTTTTTGAGCTTCAGGCATTTTGCTTCAGGTGACAAAACACTGTAAAACAGGTGCCATCGAAATTCATGGGATTTTGCTTGTTGGGCATTTTTCAGGCGTTTTTTTTTCAGGCGTTTTACAAGCTGAAAATGCTCAGATGTAAATGCAGCCTAAAGCTCTAAGTGCCATTTCTCTCTGGCGTGTCATTCCTCTGTTATCAGCATGAGTCACTTCTGAGAAGTTTTCCTGGAACATGAGATAAAATTTGTGTCCGGGAGGGAGCTCAGCGCGAAGCTTGTCTATTCAGAACTTAGTTCTGCTGTGTGTGAAGGGGTGTGTTCCTTTCCTCCAATGAGCTCTCAGACATCTTACTGCACCTCTTCACCCCTTCCTCTGCGATACTGAAAATAGCACTTTTGAATGGGTGGACAAATGAGAAGACTGCAGATAAACAAGTAAAACTTATGTAGGAGGATTTGTTTTATCTTTGTGTATTATCTGACACTATTCACTTCACTGGATATATGAAATGGTTTACAACCACTTTAACCACTTGCCGACCACCTCACGCATATATACGTGAGCAGAATGGCACGGGCAGGCAAAATCACGTACCCATACGTGATTGCCTTCCCGCAGGCGGGGGGTCCGATCGGACCCCCCCCCGGTGCCAGCGGCGGTCGGCATTTGGCTATGAGCGATGAGAGACGAGGGGGAGACCATCCGATCGTGGCCCCCCCTCGCGATCGCTCCCAGCCAATGAGGAACATCCCCTGCCTGTGTATAGTACACACAGGCAGAGGATGTGATGTCATCTCTCCTCGGCTCGGCAGTTTCCGTTCTAGCGCCGAGGAGAGAAGACATGTAAGTGCACCAACACACACACACAGTAGAACATGCCAGGCACACAAGTCAAAGTAATGTGGCGCTAGTCTAAGTGTACCACTTGATGTACATCTCAAACTAAAGAATCTCCATGCTTCCTTACTGTTCAGTACTCAAAACACTCTTGGTAAACACTACTCACTTCTCCCATTAGGGGGCAATCAAGTCTACAAAAAAAAATTGAATACTAATAAATAAACCAAAACTATATATCATCCAATCGATCAAGTGTTCCTCAATCAGACTTTGTGAAACTGTAACTAAAGGTGCTAATTAAAACACAATCAAACACGATGAAAAAAACAATTCCTCAAAAGTGTGTCATACATAGTGCATAATTTTCTTCAGCTTAATGAATAAAAACATTGGTAGACAAAATAAATATTTCTTGGTGACAACTCCTACCCTGACGCGTTGCGTCACACCCACGTGACTTTATCAAAGGGATCCCTTTGATAAACATCCCTTTGATAAAGTCACGTGGGTGTGACGCAACGCGTCAGGGTAGGAGGAGCCAGGTGCCGACGCTTCCCGGGGACGGCCGTACCCGGAAGCCTGATCGTCTCTGCTGCATTTGTCGCTGACAGTATTCTGTTTGTAATGTAAGTTACTACTTTTTATCAATAAACGTATCTTGGAAGTACTTCACTATGGAAGCATCTCCTTCTTCATTGTCATTCTGGGGTCGTGGGGAGCGCTGGTGACCAGATTGAGAGTCTGACCCAGGTACACCCCCTGGAAGAGGGGGACGGCTGTTGGATTACTTTCCCTCACAGAGGAATATTAACCATTTGCCTAACTTGGCCCATTGGGGCCGCTGATAGAGGTGAGAGGCTGGGGGAAACATCTGTGTGCTGCACCAGTTTTTCAAGTGTTTGAATCCAGCACAAAGTCACGCTACTGGCATGTTAATATCAACCATTTGTATGGACATTATTAAGCACATTGCATGAAGCATTTTGGACTTGATCACATTTCATTGTCACACATTTTTTTACCATTCTTTATTTTTTATTTTTTTCCTTTTTTTGGGGGAGAGGTGTTGGACTTTGGGAGTTCATTTAAGAGTCAGATTTGTTATATTATGCATGGCTCTGCACTTATGTCACTTTTTTTACACTTGATCACTTTGCATTTATATCATGTGATATAGAGTTGCATTCTTCGATTATTATTGCATCACAGTTGTCACCAAGAAATATTTATTTTGTCTACCAATGTTTTTATTCATTAAGCTGAAGAAAATTATGCACTATGTATTACACACTTTTGAGGAATTGTTTTTTTCATCGTGTTTGATTGTGTTTTAATTAGCACCTTTAGTTACAGTTTCACAAAGTCTGATTGAGGAACACTTGATCGATTGGATGATATATAGTTTTGGTTTATTTATTAGTATTCAATTTTTTTTTTGTAGACTTGATTGCCCCCTAATGGGAGAAGTGAGTAGTGTTTACCAAGAGTGTTTTGAGTACTGAACAGTAAGGAAGCATGGAGATTCTTTAGTTTGAGATGTACATCAAGTGGTACACTTAGACTAGCGCCACATTACTTTGACTTTTAAGACGTTACTTATTAAGGTGTGTGAGGCCACCTCATATGTTGGCAGCTTCTCTATAATCTCTATTCTAGTACCCTTGACTCTGTGAGAACTTGGTTGTGCGCATTAGTTCTGTAACATTTTAATTTGCCAGGCACACAAAACACCCCGATCCCCCCCCCGATCGCCCCCCGATCCCCCCCCCCCAATCACCCCTCCCCCCTCCCTGTCACAAACTGACACCAGCAGTTTTTTTTTTTTTTTTTTATGATTACTGCATGGTGTCAGTTAGTGACAGTTACTGTGGTAGGACAGTGAGTGTTACCCCCCTTTAGGTCTACGGTACCCCCCTAACCCCCCCTAATAAAGTTTTAACCCCTTGATCACCCCCTGTCACCAGTGTCGCTAAGCGATCATTTTTCTGATCGCTGTATTAGTGTCGCTGGTGACGCTAGTTAGGAACGTAAATATTTAGGTTCGCCGTCAGCATTTTATAGCGACAGGGACCCCCATATACTATCTAATAAATGTTTTAACCCCTTGATTGCCCCCTAGTTAACCCTTTCACCACTGATCACCGTATAACTGTTACGGGTGACGCTGGTTAGTTCGTTTATTTTTCATAGTGTCAGGGCACCCGCCGTTTATTACCGAATAAAGGTTTAGCCCCCTGATCGCCCGGCAGTGATATGCGTCGCCCCAGGCAGCGTCAGATTAGCGCCAGTACCGCTAACACCCACGCACGCAGCATACGCCTCCCTTAGTGGTATAGTATCTGAACGCATCAATATCTGATCCGATCAGATCTATACTAGCGTCCCCAGCAGTTTAGGGTTCCCAAAAACGCAGTGTTAGCGGGATCAGCCCAGATACCCGCTAGCACCTGCGTTTTGCCCCTCCGCCCGGCCCAACCCAGCCCACCCAAGTGCAGTATCGATCGATCACTGTCACTTACAAAACGCTAAACGCATAACTGCAGCGTTCGCAGAGTCAGGCCTGATCCCTGCGATCGCTAACAGTTTTTTTGGTAGCGTTTTGGTGAACTGGCAAGCACCAGCCCCAGGCAGCGTCAGGTTAGCGCCAGTCGCGCTAACACCCACGCACGCACCGTACACCTCCCTTAGTGGTATAGTATCTGATCAGATCAATACCTGATCCGATCAGATCTATACTAGCGTCCCCAGCAGTTTAGGGTTCCCAAAAACGCAGTGTTAGTGGGATCAGCCCAGATACCTGCTAGCACCTGCGTTTTGCCCCTCCGCCCAGCCCGGCCCAGCCCACCCAAGTGCAGTATCGATCGATCACTGTCACTTACAAAACACTAAACGCATAACTGCAGCGTTCGCAGAGTCAGGCCTGATCCCTGCGATCGCTAACAGTTTTTTTGGTAGCGTTTTGGTGAACTGGCAAGCACCAGCGGCCTAGTACACCCCGGTCGTAGTCAAACCAGCACTGCAGTAACACTTGGTGATGTGGCGAGTCCCATAAATGCAGTTCCAGCTGGTGAGGTGGCAAGCACAAGTAGTGTCCCGCTGCCACCAAAAAGACAAACACAGGCCCGTCGTGCCCATTCGCCAATCATTCGCCAATCCTAATTGGGAACCGACCACTTCTGCAGCGCCCATACTTCCCCCATTCACATCCCCAACCAAATGCAGTCGGCTGCATGAGAGGCATTTTCTTTATGTCCTCCCGAGTACCCCTACCCAACGAATCCCCCCAAAAAAGATGTTGTGTCTGCAGCAAGCGCGGATATAGGCGTGACACCCGCTATTATTGTCTCTCCTGTCCTGACAATCCTGGTCTTTGCATTGGTGAATGTTTTGAACGCTACCATTCACTAGTTGAGTATTAGCGTAGGGTACAGCATTGCACAGACTAGGCACACTTTCACAGGGTCTCCCAAGATGCCATCACATTTTGAGAGACCCGAACCTGGAACCGGTTACAGTTATAAAAGTTAGTTACAAAAAAAAGTGTAAAAAAAAAAAAAAACAAAAAAAAAAAAAACACATACAAAAATATAAAATAAAAAAAAAATAGTTGTCATTTTATTGTTCTCTCTCTCTCTCTATTCTCTCTATTGTTCTGCTCTTTTTTACTGTATTCTATTCTGCAATGTTTTATTGTTATTATGTTTTATCATGTTTGTTTTTCAGGTATGCAATTTTTTATACTTTACCGTTTACTGTGCTTTATTGTTAACCATTTTTTTGTCTTCAGGTACGCCATTCACGACTTTGAGTGGTTATACCAGCATGATGCCTGCAGGTTTAGGAATCATCTTGGTATCATTCTTTTCAGCCAGCGGTCGGCTTTCATGTAAAAGCAATCCTAGCGGCTAATTAGCCTCTAGACTGCTTTTACAAGCAGTGGGAGGGAATGCCCCCCCCCCCCGTCTTCCGTGTTTTTCTCTGGCTCTCCTGTCTCAACAGGGAACCTGAGAATGCAGCCGGTGATTCAGCCAGCTGACCATAGAGCTGATCAGAGACCAGAGTGGCTCCAAACATCTCTATGGCCTAAGAAACCGGAAGCTACGAGCATTTCATGACTTAGATTTCGCCGGATGTAAACAGCGCCATTGGGAAATTGGGAAAGCATTTTATCACACCGATCTTGGTGTGGTCAGATGCTTTGAGGGCAGAGGAGCAATCTAGGGTCTAATAGACCCCAATTTTTTCAAAAAAGAGTACCTGTCACCACCTATTGCTATGATAGGGGATATTTACATTCCCTGAGATAACAATAAAAATGATTTAAAAAAAAAAAAAAAATATGAAAGGAACAGTTTAAAAATAAGATAAAAAAGCAAAAAAATAAAGAAAAAAAAAAAAAAAAAAAAAGCACCCCTGTCCCCCCTGCTCTCGCGCTAAGGCAAACGCAAGCGTCGGTCTGGCGTCAAATGTAAACAGCAATTGCACCATGCATGTGAGGTATCACCGCGAAGGTCAGATCGAGGGCAGTAATTTTAGCAGTAGACCTCCTCTGTAAATCTAAAGTGGTAACCTGTAAAGGCTTTTAAAGGCTTTTAAAAATGTATTTAGTTTGTCGCCACTGCACGTTTGTGCGCAATTTTAAAGCATGTCATGTTTGGTATCCATGTACTCGACCTAAGATCATCTTTTTTATTTCATCAAACATTTGGGCAATATAGTGTGTTTTAGTGCATTAAAATTTTAAAAAGTGTGTTTTTTCCCCAAAAAATGCGTTTGAAAAATCGCTGCGCAAATACTGTGTGAAAAAAAAAAATGAAACACCCACCATTTTAATCTGTAGGGCATTTGCTTTAAAAAAATATATAATGTGTGGGGGTTCAAAGTAATTTTCTTGCAAAAAAAAATAATTTTTTCATGTAATCAAAAAGTGTCAGAAAGGGCTTTGTATTCAAGTGGTTAGAAGAGTGGGTGATGTGTGACATAAGCTTCTAAATGTTGTGCATAAAATGCCAGGACAGTTCAAAACCCCCCCAAATGACCCCATTTTGGAAAGTAGACACCCCAAGCTATTTGCTGAGAGGCATGTCGAGTCCATGGAATATTTTATATTGTGACACAAGTTGCGGGAAAGAGACAATTTTTTTTTTTTTTTTTTTTTTGCACAAAGTTGTCACTAAATGATATATTGCTCAAACATGCCATAGGAATATGTAAAATTACACCCCAAAATACATTCTGTTGCTTCTCCTGAGTATGGGGATACCACATGTGTGGGACTTTTTGGGAGCCTAGCCGCGCACGGGACCCAGAAAACCAAGCACCGCCTTCAGGCTTTCTAAGGGCGTAAATTTTTGATTTCACTCTTCACTGCCTATCACAGTTTCGGAGGCCATGGAATGCCCAGGTGGCAAACCCCCCCCAATGACCCCATTTTGGAAAGTAGACATCCCAAGCTATTTGCTGAGAGGTATAGTGAGTATTTTGCAGACCTCACTTTTTGTCACAAAGTTTTGAAAATTGAAAAAAGAAAAAAAAAAAATGTTTTTCTTGTCTTTATTTTCAAAAACAAATGAGAGCTGCAAAATACTCACCATGCCTCTCAGCAAATAGCTTGGGGTGTCTACTTTCCAAAATGGGGTCATTTGGGGGGGGGGGGGTTTGTGCCACCTGGGCATTCCATGGCCTCCGAAACTGTGATAGGCAGTGAAGAGTGAAATCAAAAATTCACGCCCTTAGAAATCCTGAAGGCGGTGATTGATTTTCGGGGCCCCGTACGCGGCTAGGCTCCTAAAAAGTCCCACACATGTGGTATCCCCATACTCAGGAGAAGAAGCTAAATGTATTTTGGGGTGCAATTCCACATATGCCCATGGCCTGTGTGAGCAATATATCATTTAGTGACAACTTTGTGCAAAAAAAATAAATAAATAAATAAATAAAAATTTGTCACTTTCCCGCAACTTGTGTCAAAATATAAAACATTCCATGGACTCAACATGCCTCAAAGCAAATAGCTTGGGGTGTCTACTTTCCAAAATGGGGTCATTTGGGGGGGGGGTTTATGCCATCTGGGCATTTTATGGCATTCAAAACTGTGATAGGTAGTGAGGAGTAAAATAAAAAATGTACGCCCTTAGAAATCCTGAAGGCAGTGATTGGTTTTCGGGGCCCCGTACGCGGCTAGGCTCCCAAAAAGTCCCACACATGTGGTATCCCCGTACTCAGGAGAAGCAGCTAAATGTATTTTGGGGTGCAATTCCACATATGCCCATGGCCTGTGTGAGCAATATATCATTTAGTGACAACTTTTTGTAATTTTTTTTTTTTTGTCATTATTCAATCACTTGGGACAAAAAAAATTAATAATCAATGGGCTCAACATGCCTCTTAGCAATTTCCTTGAGGTGTCTACTTTCCAAAATGGGGTAATTTGTGGAGGTTTTGTACTGCCCTGCCATTTTAGCACCTCAAGAAACGACATAGGCAGTCATAAATTAAAGGCTGTGTAAATTCCAGAAAATGTACCCTAGTTTGTAGGCGCTATAACTTTTGCGCAAACCAATAAATATACACTTATTGACATTTTTTTTACCAAAGACATGTGGCCGAATACATTTTGGCCTAAATGTATGACTAAAATTGAGTTTATTGGATTTTTTTTAGAACAAAAAGTAGAAAATATCAATTTTTTTCAAAATTTTCGTTTTTTTCCGTGTATAGCGCAAAAAATAAAAACGGCAGAGGTGATCAAATACCATCAAAAGAAAGCTCTATTTGTGGGAAGAAAAGGACGCAAATTTCGTTTGGGTACAGCATTGCATGACCGCGCAATTAGCAGTTAAAGCGACACAGTGCCAAATTGTAAAAAGTGCTCTGGTCAGGAAGGGGGTAAATCCTTCCGGGGCTGAAGTGGTTAAAGAAACAATATGTTAAAAATAACACTACTACTTAGTGGCAAAACTACTACTCACACTATAATATATGGCAAGGGTTGTTGCACCTATGCCTATATAAGCAGAATACAAACACCCCCATTCAACTAATACTTCTCAGAAGTGCCATCTTTTTTTGAGCCAGTTTGAGTCCACATATACTATTTATTCTGGATTACCATTTGCAAAATAATCTCAGGTTCATGTCTTATATCTGTTTTAGGTACTGTATGACTCTTAAATGTATTCCAGTCCCTTTGCAAGGGTTTGCTTACACATCTGCAGCTCCTATATATAGATAAATAGGGACTGCAGTATCAAAGTGCCCCCACTGCTTGTCTGCTCTGTCCTTTGTTAGACAGATCTTTTCCCAACAGTTTAATAATCAGATCAATTTTAGAAGTTTGATTTAGCAGAACGTTTCCATCTTCCTCTTGTTGAATTTTAATACCTGGGTAGAGGAACACATACCATAGATCCTTAATTTTAAAATTCTCATTTTGTGTTTTACTCATTTTGCAATTTCCCCAGCAACTTTGTGAGGAATAATCAAATTGCCATCGGTGAGTAGCAGATGCATCCACTTAAGATCTTTACATTTAGAGTATAGGCATGAATCAGCTTTACTTCTTGTGCATCCGTGTCATTGAGTCCGTTCAATGATGTACAATATGCAACTTACAAACATGTTTTTCTCCAGCTGTTTATCCTTCTGGTTGAGTCATGTACAACTTCTTAAGCCTAGGTTCACACTGACTGCAGGAATGAAATCGTGCAAGTTCAGCTGAACTCGCACAATTTAATTCCCGCATATCAGTCCTGACTTCGGGGCCGATTTCAGAGACATTATGCGGGTTTCTGCACAGATGTCAATGGAAATCGCACCCCGAAATCGCCAAAAGTAGTAAAGAAACTACTTTTGGGAATCGGTGCGGCACCGCAAATGCGGTGTCGCACTAATTCGGACGCTTCCATTGCCGACAATTGCTGCCGATTTGGCAAGCGATTTGACATCTATATTGGCTATCTCAGATTGGGCCCAATGATCGTATCCCAGACCAGCTAAATGTCTTTTTTGAGGGAAATGAGAATCACGCAATGGATGGCACGTTGTGGGATGCATGCGGGGGGCACTGAAGTCAACCATATCCTGTATTAAATGTTCCAATAGGCAAGGATAGGTGGAATTAGCTGGGCTATGTGCACAAGCAGAGGACAAATTTGTATCTAATCCCTCGAGTGAGAATCAGGTAAGATGGGAAAGCCTACTTAGGCTATATAAAGGTCTAAACTAGAAATGAAGGCCAAACAGAAACAATTTTTATGAGGCAGAAATTTTTTGAATAAGGGAATCAGTCTAGTGGACTATTGGCATTTATTGGCAAACAATAAACAACAACCTTGGCGATTTCAAAAATATGAAATGAACAGGGGAGAATAGCCTATACAATAGAAGAAATTCTAAAATACTTTCATGAGTATTATGTTAAAATGTATGCCACTTCATTAACATGCACAGAGGAGGATACAGAGGGGTATCTGGAGGAGTTAGAGTATCCTGAAATATCAAAAGAAAATGCATAATTAATGGATGGGGAGATTATGGAGGAAGAAGTGAGGGAGGAGATCTCCTCGCTGGCTAGTGGTAACTCCCCAGGACCAGATGGGATACCTTTGGAAGTGTATAGTCGATATGTAGACTTGGTGGCCCCAATATTGACTAGGGTATACAGAGAGGCCTTCACCAGGGGGGAACGCCCATACTCAATGTACGAGGCAATGGTAATTTTAATTCCAAAACCTGATAAGGACCCATATGAATGTACCACATATAGGCCAATATCCTTGTTAAATTGTGACTATAAAATTTAGGCTAGGATATAGGGCAGGAGATTAACCACCTCAAAAGAGGGTACTTACACTCCCTCCCTGCCCAGGCCATTATTCAGCTTTCAGCGCTGTCACACTTTGAATGACAATTGCGCAATCATGCTACGCTGTAACCATGTGAAATTGTGATAATTTTCTTCACACAAATAGAGCTTTCTTTTGGTGGTACTTAATCACTCAAGGGTTTTTTTATTTTTTTATAAAAGAAATTAAAAAAAAGAACAAAAATTTTGAAAAAAAAAAAAAAGTTTGATGGGCAGCACTGATAGCCAGCACTGACTGGCATCACTAAAGGCCACAGATTGCTGGCACCTGTGGGCACAGATTGGTGGCAATTATGGGCACTGGTCGGCACTGACTGCTGGCAGTGGTGGGTAATCATTGCTGGCACTGGTGGGCATTAATTGTAAACAGGGCACTGATGATCAGTGCCCTGATTACATACCTAGCTGTCCCCTGTGAGGAGACGCCACTGATCTCTCTCCTCACACTCTGTCAATGTGAGGCAAGGAGCGCCGATTACCGGCATATCCGTGTTTACATGTGACCGGCTGTGATTGGACATAGCCGATCACATGGTTAAAGAGCCACGGCCCTTTACAAAGATTGGGGTCGTGCCGTGTCCTAGCAACAAGGCGCGGCCGCGATTGCCGTGCTGCGTGCCCCCGGGAGTGCGCGAGAGCGGTCATTCTGGGAGGCCATCATATGACGTCCACCCAGAACGAGAGCCGCACTGCCCAGCTGTCATTTGACGGTGGGCGGGCGGCAAGTGGTTAAACAGCGTAATAACATCTATATTGCACATAAACCAGACAGGTTTCATGCCAGGTAAATCAACGTTGATAAATATACGCAGAACGCAATTGGTGGCACAAATGCGGGAATATGTTCCAGAGACGGGGGCCCTGGCATCTCTTGATACAGCTAGAGCATTTGACTCTGTAGAGTGAGGATTTCTGCAGGCAACATTAGGGAAGTTCGGTTTTGATAATGGATTTAAACAATGGGTTAAAATACTATATATGCAAACACACGATCAAAGTTATTGATTAATAGAATACTGACCCCATCAATAAATTTATTTAGGGGCATGAGGCAGGGATGCCCATTATCCCTGCTTTTGTTTGCTATTACGAGTCATATTGGACTTTACGCTGACGATATTATATTGTATATGCGGGATATGCAGAGCACACTGGGAAAGGCAATGAGTATAATAGACACTTTTGGTCAGTACTCAGGGCTTAATATTAACTGGCAGAAGTCCTTTCTGATGCCATTGCAGCAAGAATCAGAAACGGAGGAAAGGATAGATTCCCCACTTAAAATAGTGGACTCCTTTAAATACTTAAGAATCTACATAACAAGACAACCCTCATATGCATTGGTGGCCAATGTAAACCCATTGATGGAACATATTAAATGTAAGCTGAGGATCTGGAGTAAGTTGCCATTGTCAGTGGTGGGCAGAATAAGCTTAATTAAAATAATTTTATTACCAAAGTGTTTATCTATTTTTTCACACTCCCCAGTGGAAGTGCCTAAAAAGATTTTTAAAAGCTTGAACTCTCAATTTACAAAATTTATATGGGCTAATGGCAGATGCAAAGTTAAGCTTACAACACTACAGTGGCCAAATTCAGAGGCAGGACTGGCTCTGCCAGATATGTACCTGTACTACCTTGCGGGGGAATTAAGACATTTGTGTACTTGGTTGATACAGGAACAAAGTCTCGGATTGTCCAGGTCGAGAATCTATTGATAAGGCTTGAGGCACAACATATACAATTACCAAGGGTAAATATTCCCATGCTCTCTTTGGCATGATCGTTATGGCGGGAGGTTAAAAGGCTAACAGAATTTAGGGACATCCCATCTGAGCTACCCATGTGGAATAATCCCTTATTTGAGCAATTAAGTACACTGCAAGATAATATATTTTGGACGCAAAAAGGAATAGTAGTACTGGATCAGGTTTATGAAAGTGGGAATATATGCTTGTTTGATTCTTTAAAAACACAATATAACCTAGCAGATAGAAATTTTTACAGATTCCTACAATTAAGGCATGCACTACAGGCTCAATTTGGTAGTTATAATGTCAGTATATCAAAATTCCCTCTTATTGGAATATTAAGAACTCAGGGACCAAGGGGATTAGTATCTAAATTATATACATACTTAATGCAGGTCAAGATACGGGATGCTCCACTACAGATTAAAAGGAAGTGGCAAAAGGTCTGTACATCTATGACAGATGAGATATGGAAGGAAGTGTGTAAATCACATTTGGGAGTATCACCTGCAAGTAACAACAGATTCATACAGCTGTATATAATACATCAAGCCTATCTCACACCATGTAAATAAACTTAATGGGATGAATGGCAGCCAAGGACTGTGGGAGGTGTTATCAACCAGGGGCTGATTTCGTGCATTTAATGTGGTCCTTCCCGGGTATTAGTAGATACTGGAGACAGGTCTTGGATATATTATCAAAAGTACTGTGGGACTGCATTCCATTCACTCTAGAAGTTTGCCTGTTAGGACTGGTCGAGAACCAGAAGTGGAGTGGATATACTATGACCTACCTACAGGAAACCCTATTCATGGCACGTAGGCAAATTGTATTTAAGTGGATGCAACAAATACCCCCCTCAAGGGATCAATGGCTTAAAGCGGTAAACCAAATACTTCCATATGAGAAATTAATGTATGAGTATAGAGGAACACCTCAGAAATATTATAGAATTTGAGATGGATGGTTGAACTCACCATTAACTCTTAGTGGAAATGAATAATGTATAAGAGGGGCACAGATAGAAGAGGACTTGGATGGATGCAAGTTAGAAAAGTAGGGGAGGAGGGCACTGCAACCAGGGTATTTAGCTGTCTCTACTCTTTTTGATTTTTTTCTTTATATTTAGGGTGGAAATATAATGTGTATTGTAATTTCTTTTTTGGTTTGCATTGATTAATACGAAGAAACAAATGATTTGATAAATGATGAAATGTGATATTATCAATTTTGGTAATGCAGACCTATGAAATAAAAAGTATTTAAAAAAAAAAAAAAGTTACATTTTGGTGTCATATGACCAGACTATATTCTTCCAGTGTTTCAGAGGCTTGTCTAAATGTTGTGCAGCAAACTTTAAACGAGCTTCAACATGCTTCTTCTTCAGCAATGGAGTCTTGCGGAATGAGCGTGCATACAGCCATGGTGGTTGAGTGCATTACTTATTGTTTTCTTTGAAACAATTGCACCTGCTAATTCCAGGTCTTTCTGAAGCTCTCCACAAGTGGACCTTGGCTCTTGGACAACTCTTCTGGTAATTCTTTTCACTCCTCTGTCAGAAATCTTGCGAAGAGCACCTGGTTGTGGCCGGTTTATAGTGAAATGATGCTCTTTCCACTTACGGATTATGGCCCCAACAGTACTCACTAGAACATTTAGAAGTTTAGAAATCCTTCTGTAACCAATGCCAACAGTATGATTTGCAACAATAAGGTTGAAAAGGTCTTGAGAGTGCTTTGCTTTTACACATCATGAGATGTTTCCTGTGTGAAACCTTGGTAATGAGGCACCTTTATATAGGCCATCAGTTGAGAATGAACCAGCTGATATTAATTTGAACTGACAAGGGGCAGGATTGCCTTCTAATTACTGATAGATATTCATGCCTTTTTGCACCTCCCTTTCTTCATGTGTTCAATACTTTTTCCCTGTGTCATTCCATTTTATTACACACAACTTAATTTCTAAAATTATTTGTTTTGGTTTCTTTGTATGTATGGATTGCATGGGTTGTTACGGACGTGGTGAAAATTCCATGTCAATAGCACCTTTAGAAATATATTTACCTAGAAAAATGGTGACGTGTTCAATACTTATTTTACCCACTGTATAAGCAATCATAATGTGTAAAAAAAAAATCCTGATCACTTCTCAGAGTGTGTATGTATATATATATATATATATATATATATATATATATATATATATATATATATATATATATATATATATATATATATATATATATATATATATATATAATTTTTTTTCACGTACTGTCACTAGTCAGTGTCCCTGATCCCCGCCACACCATTTATATGATGTTGTTGTACTGCACTGGTGACAGTATGTAAAAAAAAAAAAAAATTATATATATATATATATATATATATATATATATATATATATATATATATATATATATATATATATATATATATATATATATATATATATATAGTATGTGTTTTTTTATTTCTTCATTATCCAAAAAATTGTGACAAAAAAATTACAACTTCAAAGCACTCGCCAAGCCTCTTACATTAGACTGTCTACTTTCCAAAAATGGTTCATTTGGGGGATATTTATACTGTCTTGGAATGATACGGGGCCCCAAAGTCGTTTCGGAAAATGTCATTCTCTGCTGCAGAAAAGTGCTTGACTCGAGTATAAGGCGAGGGGGGCATTTTCAGCACAAAAAAATGTGCTGAAAAACTCGGTTGATACTCGGGTATATACGGTACGTTATATTATGTTTATGTGTGCAAATAAGGATTTTAGTGGTTTTATTTGAGAAAATAGTGATTTGATACACATTTGCACAAAAATCGCAGGGCCTTAAAAGTCAGTAGCACCTTCTTTTTATTCTACTGCTCCTATGCTTTCAGAAAATATATGGTTTGGGGGGTCTTTCACAAATTCTGAATGCTGTAAGGGAAAAAATGAAAACCTCCAGATTTTTGGAAAAATGTGGATAGGTACATTTTTGCATACATTCGATTTTAACCATTTTGCAAGAAGGCGCAATGTAAAAATTACAAATATCGGTTATTGATTACCTCCATACAGGTTAAACTTTTATATTTAGTTGGAATTTAGCAGGAATTTTGTAAAATTAGCTGTGTTTTTATCTGCTAATAATGGTTTTAGGGTGTTTTTAGCGAAAATCTTGTTTTGATAAACATTTGCGCAAATACCGCGGGGTCTAAAAAATAAGTAGCACCATCTTTTTATTCCAGAGGTCATATGTTTTCAGAAAATATATGGTTTGGGGGTCCTTTACAAACTCTGAAAGCTGTAAGTGAAAAATGAAAACCTCCAGATTTTTGGAGAAATTTTTTGGTACGTTCGATTTTCACCACTTTGCAAAAAGGCACTTAAAATGTACAAATGTTTGTTATTTATTACCTCAACACAGGATAAGCTTTTATATTTAGTAGGGATTTAGCAGGAATTTTGTCAAATTAGCTGTGTTTTTAGCTTCTAATAAAGGTTTTAGTGTATTTTTTGTGAATATATTGTTTTGATAAACATTTGTGCAAATACCTCGGGGTCTAAAAAATCAGTAGCATCTTCTTTTTATTCTAGAGATCATATGCTTTCAGAAAATATATGGTTTTGAGGGTCTTTCACAAATACTGAAAGCTGTAAGGGAACAATGAAAACCTTCAGATTTTTGGATAAATTTGGATGTTTACACTTTTGCGTCTGTTCGATTTTCACAATTTCACAAAAAGGCGCCATTTAAAAGTTACAAATAATTGTTATTTATTCCAAAAGTGTTATTACTGCGCTATCCCAAAAACCAAAATATATAGAATTGAACTTATTACTGTGAACTAGCTGCAACTAATAAATGCAAGACACACGCATTCAAAATAGCATACAAGATAATAAGCTGCGCTGTATATTAGGATTCTCTACATGAATCTTTGCGAGTCATGCCAATATACACTTATGTGTAAATGTGTATGCTGCAGCATACGAGAGCCGGCCGGCTCGTGTTATTGATATCCATCGCTGAACGATTATCTGCATAATTGTAAGTGCAACATTCTTTTAATCTAATAAAATTTTAAAACTTAATACACTGTGGAAGCTTTTTATCTTTTCACGGCCTATGAATGAATATTTGCCATACGAGATGACATCTCTCATTGGAAACTGTGGGGAATCTGTATAGCGCTGACAGCCACCGCAACACCCGAGGCTGGGTAAAAGCCTAAGGCACGTTGGGTCTCTGTAAAAGGGGATCTAGGGAGCTGGTAAGCGGCAGTATTTCCTGTGATGGAGGCACTTTTAGCATTGTACTCCTACACTCATCACGTCCAGTGTTGGAACTGCATGTCACCATTTATGAAAGATCGTTAAGTCACCCCCTGGAGAAGTGTCTATATTTGTGGACTTTTTGTTTTTGAGAACTTTTTAGTCTATTGGAGTGGACTTTATTATTTAAATAATTTTTATTTCACATATTAAATGTTTTGATATATATTTTATCACTATTTTGCTTTCTGTGCACTTATCACTGGTGACTGCAAACACATTTACGATTCATGTAGAGAATCCTAATATACAGCGCAGCTTATTATCTTGTATGGTAAATTGTTATTTATTAACTCAATACAGGTTAAGCTTTTATTTGCTGCGTCTTTATCTGTGAATAATTTTAGTGGATTTTTAGCAAAAATATTGATTTGATAAACATTTTCGCAAATATCATGGGACCTTAAAAATCAGTAGCACCTTCTTTTTATTCTACTGGTCATTTGCTTAAAGAAAATATATGGTTTGGGGTGTCTTTTACAAACTCTGAAAGCTATAAGTGAAAAATAAAAAAGCAAAGGAAAAATTGCAAAAATAGTCTGGCCACCTGAGTGTACAAAAAGGAGCACAGGGCCTGGCAGCGAAAGGGTTAAAGCTTTGAGTAAAGGAGTTCTCTATGCACCAAAGTCTCAGGTCTCCTCTGCCTTAATCATCCCAACATCTAGAGCTCATGCACGCATAGCCGGCAGTCAAAACGTTGCTATCCTGAACACAATTTTTCCGCATTCAGGAGAGGGAGGTTGAAGCTCCCCTAAACGCAACAGCTTCTAAACTCTGGTAAAAGCCAATGTGTGCATTGACACAGTGGCTTTTATGGAGTTGAGTTTAGGGGCTTTGGCAAAAAAAACACCAAAAGCTCCTAAACTCAAGTTTAGGAGCTGTAGTGTACATAAAGCTTGATACAAGGTTTTTTTTGGAGTTGTTCAGTACAAAAACAAACCTATGTTAAAAAAATAAAATAAGGGAGGAAAAGCAAGTATAAGTGAGGTTGCTGGAGTATATACTGCTTAGAAAACCAAATTGTTTAGTGATTTAGCTGATTGTATGCAATAAAAGTTGTTTAAATCTCCATGTGCATCACAGATTTATAGTGAATAATGTAAAAGTATGATTTGGCAGTTCAGGTCTGTGGGTGCTTCATTGTGACAACATACTAACATTTTCTTTAGCAAATGAGATCTAAAGGGGTTTTACTAATGCTAATTTTGCAAAGTAATTTGTTATGCAGCTTAGTGAATTTATGAAGCAAAGTGAAAATGATTTTTAGATGATTGGATAGTTGAAGTCATCCCAACTTCAGCTCATTCACTAAGCTGGTAAATTAATCCCACTTTGGCAGAAAATGAGCCATTTAAAAAATGTACACTGAAGACCAAAATGTACAGCTCTAGGTCCTATAAAACCCACAGTAATGAGTAAGTCCTGTTTCAGTTTGTATAACAGAAGTGTGAACAGCAAGTTTTGACAAAGCATTTGAAGAGCTTTCAGTAAGCTTTGTTGAAGCTTTTAAAGTACCATTCAACTCCAGTTGGAAAATGTTGAACACAGATCCTAATGGGAGTATTGATTGTCACTTTAAGCAAGCTGCTCGCAGGTTTCAGCAGGCTTTCAACGAGTTTCAGGAGGTGCTGAAACCTGCTAGCAACTTGTTTAAGCACTTGCCGACCAGCCGCCGTCATTATACTGCAGCAGGTCGGCACGTTCCCGTGAGCCGTTGTAGCTATACGTCGGCTCCTTTAAGCGGGATAGCAGGCGCTCGCGCGCTGCACTGCGGGGAGTGCCGATGCTCGAGCGATCGCAGACACGAGAGGCAGAACAGGGACGAGTGTGTGTAAACACACAAATCCCTGTTCTGCTCTGTGAGGAGAGACAGATCGTGAGTTCCTAATAGCTAGGAACCACGATCTGTCATCCCCTCTAGTCAGTCCCCTCCCCCTACAGTTAGAACACACAGTCAGGGAACACAGTTACTACTTGATCGCCCCCTGGTGTTAACCCCTTCCCTGCCAGTGACGTTTATACAGTAATCAGTGCATTTTTATAGCACTGATGGCTGTATAATTGTC
The DNA here is from genome assembly GCF_042186555.1 of Aquarana catesbeiana. Taxonomy (NCBI): domain Eukaryota; kingdom Metazoa; phylum Chordata; class Amphibia; order Anura; family Ranidae; genus Aquarana; species Aquarana catesbeiana. The sequence continues at coordinate 439,172,958 of NC_133327.1, read as the reverse complement.
AATCGTCCTAAAAATGTGTCCGATGTGTCTGCCGTAATGTCGCAGTCACAATAAAAAGAACCACCAAAGAAAACTCTGTGGGGAAAAAAAGGACGTCAATTTTGTTTGGGTACAGCGTCGCATGACCACGCAATTGTCAGTTAAAGCGACGCAGTGCCATATCGCAAAAAATGCTCTGGTCATTGAGCAGCCAAATCTTCCGGGGCTGAAGTGGTTAAAGTGGCAATCAACACTCCCATAAGGACCCGTGTTCATCTCATTTAGCCCATGTGAAACAGGCCTTATGTACACATTGGGGGTGTCATCATAATCAGATGTGGGTGTTCCATGAACACTGGTGTGCTCTTCCTCAGTGGCATATTTTTACTATTTTAAGAAAACCACTTACATCATCTTCCAATAAAATAATATGTATATACAATATAATCCAAGGTTGGACAACACACCTCATTCAATGCCCTTGAGTATTTACTGTATATTCTTCAATGTAATCTCTTATCCTTCTTACACTGTTTTTCTTTTTTTGCTTTTAGTTTGAATTAGGCCTTTGAAAACACAAAATTGTGTCAGGAAAATAAACGAATGCGACCTGGAAGCCAGCATGAACATCGCTCATTCTGAGCTCTACAGGATGTTCATATAGCAGGTAGATCATAAATGTAATTTGAAATAATTATTTGAAACCTAGATAGACCACATACTACATACCATATATACTCGAGTATAAGCGGAGCCAAATATAAGCCGAGGCACCTCATTCTTCCGCAAAACTGGGAAAACGTATTGACGCGAGTATAAGCCTAGGGTGGGAAATGCAGCAGCTACTGTAAGTGGAAAAGAGGGTCAACAATTCCCATCTGCAGCCTTACTGTGCCCATTTGCAGCCTCACTGTGCCATCTCCATGCCCCACTGTGCCATCTCCATGCCCCACTGTGCCATCTCCATGCCCCACTGTGCCATCTCCATGCCTCATTGTGTCCATCTGAAGCCTCATGTACCTTATATATGATCTCCAGAACACTGGCGCTGTGACATGCAGTCTAGTTGGCGGTTCGTGCAGTGTAACAAAGCCCCACCTCCTCCTTGTCCGTGATGGAACACCGATTCAGTTTTCCAGCAGTGAGTCAGTGTTCCGCCTATCACGGACGAGGAGAAGGCGGGGCTTTGTTACACTGCACGGCCGCCGACTAGACTGCACGTCACAGCGCCGGGAGATCAGGCACATGAGGCTGCAGATGGGCACAGTGACTTGAGTATATGCCAAGGGAGATTTTTCAGCACAAAAAATGTGCTGAAAAACTTGGCTTATACTCGAGTATATACGGTACCACACACTGTAAAATCAGTGTGCAGCCATTTCTCCATATACCCCGATACAGAAGCTGTTAACTTGCAACTAGCTTATACATGAACCTAAAGCCTGAAGTGAATGGAGAATGTGGCATGCATAAAGAAGGCTTTTTTAAGATTCTGGACACAAGCTATGTAGTGCCAGGCAGGCTATCTAGTGAAGATCTCAGAATGCCAGTGTTGACAGAAGAGGATAACGGCATTATAGCAGGCAATACACTGTTAGCCTGCAGACTGAATGAAAAGAATCTAACAGATTCCTCCATGCATGCTAACCGTGCAGATGGACAAATCCCCCCTGCTCAGCCTTGTATACCGACAGCCTGTATCAAATTGGATGCAGCCACCGTTTGAAGGATAATCCTCTCCTTGGCTCATTCATTTGTTCAATTGAAGGATGTTGAGTGGGAGGGGGCTAACAGAACCATCCACAAACCCAAATTTCGTCCATCAGAAACTGGTCAAAATTTGCTATGACCAGCTTTAGAGTGCACTTATCTTTCATTACTCTGCAATATTCCAACAGTTTTAAACCAGGTGGCCTTTTCTCAAGCAATATATATTAGAATGAAACTTACATACAAAGTAAGCGCCTTTGAAAATTTGTATGTAGTGATATTTTTATTGTATCATTTGTTAGCAGAAATGAGGCTCAATTTACATGACTACAATGTTCTTCATTTCTCATAACAGACGTTATTTTCAGCAATGAAACTGCAAAAATGACAGTAACGTAGCTCAAAAAATAATTATTATACCAGATAAGATTTTGCATCATGGTTTATTGAACTAAGCCCATCTTATGCCTCTGTTTTGTGATATACACTGTATATTATTTGAATAGACAACCAACAACTTGTATGTAGTAAAAAAATGACAACAAGCACTCTATTTATGAAGTAAGAACAGAACACTCTGAATTATACTCAGCTTAAAGCTATTTGTAAAATGTCTCTCAGTTTTGTGCTTTTAGACTTCTTTTATTTAAAGACATAATGTGAAATGTACAAAAGAAAAACTGAAATATCACATGGTCCTAAGTATTCAGACCCGTTGCTCAGTATTTAGTAGAAGCACCCTTTTGATCTAATACAGCCATGAGTCTTTTTGGGAAAGATGCAACAAGTTTTTCACACCTGGATTTGGGGATCCTCTGCCATTCCTCCTTGCAGATCCTTTCCAGTTCTGTCAGGTTGGATGGTAAACGGTGGACAGCCATTTTTAGGTCTCTCCAGAGATGCTCAATTGGGTTAAAGTCAGGGCTCTGGCTGGGCCATTCAAGAACAGTCACAGAGTTGTTGTGAAGCCACTTCTTTGTTATTTTAGCTGTGTGCTTAGGGTCATTGTCTTGTTAGAAGGTAAACCTTCGGCCCAGTCTGAGGTCCTGAGCACTCTGGAGAAGGTTTTTGTCCAGGATATCCCTGTACTTGGCCGCATTCATCTTTCCCTCGATTGCAACCAGTCGTCCTGTCCCTGCAGCTGAAAAACACCCCCACAGCATGATGCTGCCACCACCATGCTTCACTGTTGGGACTGTATTGGACAGATGATGAGCAGTGCCTGGTTTTCTCCACACATACCGCTTAGAATTAAGGCCAAAAAGTTCTATCTTGGTCTCATCAGAACAGAGAATCTTATTTCTCACCATCTTGGAGTCCTTCAGGTGTTTTTTTAGCAAACTCCATGCAGGCTTTCATGTGTCTTGCACTGAGGAGAGGCTTCCATCGGGCCACTCTGCCATAAAGCCCCGACTGATGGAGGGCTACAGTGATGGTTGACTTTCTACAACTTTCTCCAATCTCCCGACTGCATCTCTGGAGCTCAGCCACAGTGATCTTTGGGTTCTTCTTTACCTCTCTCACCAAGGCTCTTCTCCCCCGATAGCTTAGTTTGGCCGGACGGCCAGCTCTAGGAAGGGTTCTAGTCGTCCCAAACGTCTTCCATTTAAGGATTATGGAGGCCACTGTGCTCTTAGGAACCATAAGTGCAGCAGAAATTTTTTGTAACCTTGGCCAGATCTGTGCCTTGCCACAATTCTCTGAGCTCTTCAGGCAGTTCCTTTGACCTCATGATTCTCATTTGCTCTGACATGCACTGTGAGCTGTAAGGTCTTATATAGACAGGTGTGTGGCTTTCCTAACCAAGTCCTATCAGTATAATCAAACACAGATGGACTCAAATGAAGGTGTAGAACCATCTCAAGGATGATCAGAAGAAATGGACAGCACCTGAGTTAAATATATGAGTGTCACAGCAAAGGGTCTGAATACTTAGGACCATGTGATAGTTCAGTTTTTCTTTTTTAATAAATCTGCAAAAATGTCAACAATTCTGTGCTGTGTGTACATTAATGAGGAAAAAAAAATGAACTTAACCACTTCAGCCCCGGAAGGATTTACCCCCTTCCTAACCAGAGCACTTTTTACAATTTGGCACTGCGTCGCTTTAACTGCTAATTGCGCGGTCATGCAATGCTGTACCCAAACAAAATTTGCGTCCTTTTCTTCCCACAAATAGAGCTTTCTTTTGATGGTATTTAATCACCTCTGCCGTTTTTATTTTTTGCGCTATACACGGAAAAAGACCGAAAATTTTGAAAAAAAATTATATTTTCTACTTTTTGTTCTAAAAAAAATCCAATAAACTCAATTTTAGTCATACATTTAGGCCAAAATGTATTCGGCCACATGTCTTTGGTAAACAAAATGTCAATAAGTGTATATTTATTGGTTTGCGCAAAAGTTATAGCGCCTACAAACTAGGGTACATTTTCTGGAATTTACACAGCCTTTAATTTATGACTGCCTATGTCGTTTCTTGAGGTGCTAAAATGGCAGGGCAGTACAAAACCCCCACAAATGACCCCATTTTGGAAAGTAGACACCCCAAGGAAATTGCTGAGAGGCATGTTGAGCCCATTGAATATTCATTTTTTTTGTCCCAAGTGATTGAATAAAAAAAAATTACAAAAAGTTGTCACTAAATGATATATTGCTCACACAGGCCATGGGCATATGTGGAATTGCACCCCAAAATACATTTAGCTGCTTCTCCTGAGTATGGGGATACCACATGTGTGGGACTTTTTGGGAGCCTAGCCGCGTACGGGGCCCCGAAAACCAATCACTGCCTTCAGGATTTCTAAGGGCGTACATTTTTGATTTTACGCCTCACTACCTATCACAGTTTTGAAGGCCATAAAATGCCCAGATGGCATAAACCCCCCCCAAATGACCCCATTTTGGAAAGTAGACACCCCAAGCTATTTGCTTAGAGGCATGTTGAGTCCATGGAATATTTTATATTTTGACACAAGTTGCGGGAAAGTGACAATTTTTTTTTTTTTTTTTTTTTGCACAAAGTTGTCACTAAATGATATATTGCTCACACAGGCCATGGGCATATGTGGAATTGCACCCCAAAATACATTTAGCTGCTTCTCCTGAGTATGGGCGATTTTTCAAACGCATTTTTTGGGGAAAAAACACACTTTTTAAAATTTTAATGCACTAAAACACACTATATTGCCCAAATGTTTGATGAAATAAAAAAGATGATCTTAGGCCGAGTACATGGATACCAAACATTACATGCTTTAAAATTGCGCACAAACGTGCAGTGGCGACAAACTAAATACATTTTTAAAAGCCTTTACAGGTTACCACTTTAGATTTACAGAGGAGGTCTACTGCTAAAATTACTGCGCTCGATCTGACCTTCGCGGTAATAGCTCACATGCATTGTGCAATTGCTGTTTACATTTGACGCCAGACCGACGCTTGCGTTCGCCTTAGCACGAGAGCAGGGGGGACAGAAGTGTTTTTTTTTTTTTTTTTTTTTTTTCTTTATTATTTTTTTGCTTTTTCATCTTATTTTTAAACTGTTCCTTTCATTTTTTTTTTTTTTTAAATCATTTTTATTGTTATCTCAGGGAATGTAAATATCCCCTATGATAGCAATAGGTAGTGACAGGTACTCTTTTTTTAAAAAAATTGGGGTCTATTAAACCCTAGATTTCTCCTCTGCCCTCAAAGTATCTGACCACACCAAGATCGGTGTGATAAAATGCTTTCCCAATTTCCCAATGGCGCTGTTTACATCCGGCGAAATCGAAGTCATAAAATGCTCGTAGCTTCCGGTTTCTTAGGCGATAGAGATGTTTGGAGCCACTCTGGTCTCTGATCAGCTCTATGGTCAGCTGGCTGAATCACCGGCTGCATTCTCAGGTTCCCTGTTGAGACAGGAGAGCCAGAGAAAAACACGGAAGACGGTGGGGGGGGGCATTCCCTCCCACTGCTTGTAAAAGCAGTCTAGAGGCTAATTAGCCGCTAGGATTGCTTTTACATGAAAGCCGACCGCTGGCTGAAAAGAATGATACCAAGATGATACCTAAACCTGCAGGGATCATTCTGGTATAACCACTCAAAGTCGTGAATGGCGTACCTGAAGACAAAAAAATGGTTAACAATAAAGCACAGTAAACGGTAAAGTATAAAAAATTGCATACCTGAAAAGCAAACATGATAAAACATAATAACAATAAAACATTGCAGAATAGAATACAGTAAAAAAGAGCAGAACAATAGAGAGAGAATAGAGAGAGAGAGAACAATAAAACAACAACTATTTTTTTTTATTTTATATTTTTGTTTGTGTTTTTATTTTTTTTTTACACTTTTTTTTGTAACTGCAACTTTTATAACTGTAACCGGTTCCAGGTTCGGGTCTCTCAAAATGCGATGGCATCTTGGGAGACCCTGTGAAAGTGCGCCTAGTCTGTGGAATGCTGTACCCTACGCTTATACTCAACTAGTGTATGGTAGCGTTCAAAACATTCACCAATGCAAAGACCAGGATTGTCAGGACAGGAGGGACAATAATAGCGGGTGTCACGCCTATATCCGTGCTTGCTGCAGACACGACATCTTTTTTGGGGGGGTTCGTTGGGTAGAGGTACTCGGGAGGACATAAAGAAAATGCCTCTCATGCAGCCGACTGCATTTGGTTGGGGATGTGAATGGGGGAAGTACGGGTGCTGCAGAAGCGGTGGGTTCCCAATTAGGATTGGCGAATGCAGCAGGAAGGGCATTATGGGCACGACGGGCCTGTGTTTGTCTTTTTGGTGGCAGCGGGACACTACTTGTGCTTGCCACCTCACCAGCTTGAACTGCACTTATGGGACTCGCCACGTCACCAAGTGTTACTGCAGTGCTGGTTTGACTACGACCGGGGTGTACTAGGGCGCTGGTGCTTGCCAGTTCACCAAAACGCTACCAAAAAAACTGTTAGTGATCGCAGGGATCAGGCCTGACTCTGCGAACACTGCAGTTATGCGTTTAGTGTTTTGTAAGTGACAGTGATCGATCGATACTGCACTTGGGTGGGCTGGGCCAGGCGGAGGGGCAAAACGCAGGTGCTAGCAGGTATCTGGGCTGATCCCGCTAACAGTGCATTTTTGGGAACCCTAAACTGCTGGGGACGCTAGTATAGATCTGATCGGATCAGATATTGATCCTTTCAGATACTATACCACTAAGGGAGGGGTAAGCTGCGTGCGTGGGTGTTAGCGGTACTGGCGCTAATCTGACGCTGCCTGGGGCTGGTGCTTGACAGTTCACCAAAACGCTACCAAGAAAACTGTTAGCGATCGCAGGGATCAGGCCTGACTCTGCAAACGCTGCAGTTATGCGTTTAGTGTTTTGTAAGTGACAGTGATCGATCGATACTGCACTTGAGTGGGCTGGGCTGGGCCGGGCGGAGGGGAAAAACGCGGGTGCTAGCAGGTATCTGGGCTGATCCCGCTAACGCTGCGTTTTTGGGAACCCTAAACTGCTGGGGCACTAGTATAGATCTGATCGGATCAGATATTGATGCGTTCAGATACTATACCACTAAGGGAGTCGTATGCTGCTTGCGTGCGTGGGTGTTAGCGGTACTGGCACTAATCTGACGCTGCCTGGGGCGACGCATATCACCGCCGGGCGATCAGGGGGCTAAACCTTTATTCGGTAATAAACGGCGGGTGCCCTGACACTATAAAAAATAAACAAACTAACCAGCGTCACCCGTAACGGTTATACGGTGATCAGTGGTGAAAGGGTTAACTAGGGGGCAATCAAGGGGTTAAAACATTTATTAGGTAGTATATGGGGGTCCCTGACGCTATAAAACGCTGACGGTGAACCTAAATATTTACGTCCCTAACTAGCGTGACCAGCGACACTAATACAGCGATCAGAAAAATGATCGCTTAGTAACACTGGTGACGGGGGGTGATCAAGGGGTTAAAACTTTATTGGGGGGGTTAGGGGGGTATCCTAGACCTACAGGGGGCTAATACTAACTGCCCTACAACTTCTAACTGTCACAAACTGACACCATGCAGTAATCAGAAAAAAAAAAAAATACTGCTTGGTGTCAGTGTGACGGGGGGGGGGGGTGATTGGGGGGTGATCGGGGGGCAATCGGGGGTGTAAAGTGTGCCTGGCATGTTCTACTGTGTGTGTGTGTATTGCACTCACATGTCTTCTCTCCTCGGCGCCGGAACGGAAACTGCCGAGCCGAGGAGAGATGACATCACATCCTCTGCCTCTGTGTACTACACAGAGGCAGGGGATGATTGTCATTGGCTGGGAACGATCGCGAGGGGGGGGCCACGATCGGATGGCCTCCCCCTCATCTCTAAATGCTTCCAGACCAAAGCCGATCGCAGCTGGCACCGGGGGGGGGTCCGATCGGACCCCCCGCCCGCGGGAGGCAGATCACGTATGGGTACGCGATTCTGCCTGCCCGTGCCATTCTGCCGACGTATATCGGCGTGAGGCGGTCGGCAAGTGGTTAAATGATTTTAGCAAATGGCTGCAATATAACAAAGAGTGAAAAATTTAAGGGGGTCTGAATACTTTCCGTCCCCACTGTATATTCTTTCTATACCGTTTTGTGTTTGGAAGAGGATTACGTGGGAGGCCCACCCATGAGATGTTTGCCATAAGCCAATGTCCAAAAACAACGCAAGATTGGCATACACTTGTCCTACCAGAGGAAGCAAGATGAATGTGGCCACCCTCTATGGGCACAGAAGTGAGCTACAGTGGAATGTGGCTCTAATTTACTGCAGTGGTTTAACTGGCTGATGAAATAGGGACAGTTTGTGGAAAACATATTTTTGACTACCACCGCTTTTTAGTATCAGGGTAGATGACCACTGGAAGAGGATTCAGCGCTACCTAGACCATTTGGTGCAAAGTCTGGCTGGATGGAAGGGGACAAAGGGATAACATTAAAGTAGAAGTCCAGTCTAACACCAAAATCACAACATGTACAGACATCCACGATCTAACATTAACCACCTATCTAGCCCTGTAAAGATGAAATCAGTATGCATACTTTTTTTAAGCTGATCCGCTCCGGCCTCCAGCGGTGGAAGCTTTGCAGAAGAGACAGCCGACAATGGTTGTGAAATGAATGGGAAGTGACATCACCCATAGAGATACTATGGGGCTTCCATTGTCGGCTGCCTCTCTGCATGGGCTACACAGCAAAGCCGCAGCTGACAGCTCAGTTTGGGATCGGGTCAGATTGGCTTTAGAAAAGGTATGTATACTGATTTCTTCTTTACAGGGTTAGATAGGTTTGCGTTAGATTGTGGATGTCAGTAGATGCACAGATTTTAGTGTTAGGGTGGACTTCTACTTTCAGTATAGTCATTGAGAGGCTTGTTAGATGGGGACACAAAGGTGAAGTTCAATCTAGGCTCTAAGCCACACTGAAGATAGTAGCTGCTCCTCTGGACCAGGTCTGGAGTACCTTAATGCACATATTAGGAGCAGGAGAGGGTGCCACCATCTAAGTGTAAACTATTTTATTAAAAGCAATAATAAAAAGATAAAATCGCACTTACTGCATAAATTAAAAAGGACAGCATATCAGTGCGAACCCTCTGACGAGCGGCTCTTGTCTGCAGAGATCGGCGGCTGGTAAAGGCAGATCTGCATCTGGAAGCTGCTGGAGAAGGAAGGATGGTCACTGTCAAACTGAAACTGCAACTTCCTACGATGCGGCTGAGCGACTTCTGGGATTACTTTGGCAGCTCAGCTGAAATCGGCTCCACTCAGTTCAACTCTGTGATCTTCGGTGATGTTATCACTACATTGGTGGGGGGGCATGACTATGCATTTCAGGGGTGGACACATTCCTTTGTCCAGCCTGAAGGTGTCCCTCTGAAGACAAGGGCTGCTCAACAAGGGGTTCCACTTGAATCTTGCGATATGCTGACTTTTTTCATTTATGCAGTGAGTGTAATTTGATATTTTTATCATTGCTTTTAATTAAATAGTTTACACTTAGATGGTGGAGTCCTCTTCTGCTTTTTCATAATGGGTAGCTGATCATACCTGCAACCCCTTATTACTGCTACCATGTGTAAAATTAGTCATTCTTTAAGCTAATTAGTATTAGACATAAGAGGTGAGTGGATTCTACTGATATTCCATAGTTTACTTACAGGTAGTTCATTATCAAAAGTATCTGGCACTAATATTAATAAGATTTTGTGTTGAAAAAACATATTAAAGTCCCCATTGTTAACCTCTTTTCAAACATGATAGTTGCCTAGCTATCTCTAGTTCAGTACTTTCTGTGTCACAAATCTAGAGCAGGAATGCATCCAGAGAGGTCTAAACTCTGGATCTGCATATTTCTTCAAGGTCTATTACCCATGTATAACCCATTGCATTAGCATGATAGCTGGGCATCTAGCAGTATAAAGAGTTCGACAGTGGCACAGGTTTCCAGTAGCAGACCCAGATGGCACCACTAAATTGACAAACACAGAAACACTAATTATGCAAGAACAACTATGACCTCCTATAAAAACTACCAAATTTTAAGGTTTTCTTATAAAGCTGCAAAATTTTACAAAAAACACATTGGTAAAGCCACCTAAAAGCTGATTTCAAAAATCTCATATTGACATCACAGTTACACTAGTGAGGTAAATCAATCAAGATAACAAGATATTTACATTTAGAGACTCTATACAATGGGGTATGAGCTATACTGAGTTGGTCGATTTTACCACGTGGAAAGAGTAGGCACTTGTCCCAGTTAATTTTGTTGTCAGAGTAGAACCCAAAGGAATCGATAACCCCAATGTGGAATGTAAGGATGGATCAGCATATCCAAGATATAGCAGAGTATGGTCCGCATATAGGGAGATTTTCACTTCCTGTGAGCCCACTGGCAGTCCCGTAATAGATGCAGTATCCCGTTCCAGGATAGGTAGGGGTTCCAGTCCCAGGGTGAAAAGCCCAAGTAAAAGTGGGCAGCCCTGTTTTGTACCCCTTTGGAGTGGAAATGGTGGAGAGAAGAGATTGTTAAGACACACATACTTGGCTCTGGGGGTAGAGCAAAGCATTTTCAATCAAGAAATAAATTGGTTTCCAAAACCAAATCTAGTCAAAATTTCCCAGAGGTAATTCCATTCAAATGAATCTAATGCCTTCTTCGTGTTGAGGGATACTACCACTCCCACTTCATTGCCCTGTAATATTGTAGAAATATTAGTAAACAGTGGCCTAATAATAATTTTGGTTCCCTTGCTGGGCATGAATCCAGTTTGATCGGGATGTATCAATGAAGATATTACTCCCATTAATCGGTTCGCCAGAAAATTTGCAAAGACATTCAGAAGAGACATCAGGCAATAAGAGGCACAATGGGTTGGGTCCTTACCCGGCTTGGGAATTACTACGATAATTGCAGACATTAAGGCAGGCAAACTACCTTCAGCTAGAGCCTCATTTAAAGTCTTGTGAAAAATATTTATAGGATTAAATGGGGATACCGTCTGGTCCCAGGGTTTTTCCTGACTGTTAAAAAAGTGTGTTGCGCTAAAAATGAAATGTTATATCTGTGATTGTAATAAGTCCAAATGTCTATTCCTTGACATTAACAAATAAGTCCCAAGATTGGTGAAACAGATGAAATGTGTCTTAGAATTCAAATCCCACTGACGACCTTTGTGAATTTCACCACACCACATATAGATGTGCTCTTACCAGAGAGCATAGACCTCCTATTACGGGAGGTCAAGGAAAGCTTATAGATCTCATGAAATTCATCCTCTACTGATGTCTGACCACAAGGAAACGATGGGAGTCACTTTAAACAACCCACAAATGTGCCGAAAGCCCTCTTGTCTCAGACCATCAGAGCCGATATCATACATCAATGAAGAGCTAAGCAGCAATAGTGTAATACCTTTTACAATCCAGCTTTATTAAAGTATCACACTTACACATTTCCAGAGTAAAAAACAGCTTATATCAAGTCTGATGCAAATAATCCGAATAGATGCGATAACACGGATCTGTACCTCTAGACAAAAGTAATTTTGTCTAGATAACAGGTCAGTACCAGAGGGTCACAGGTTACCCTTGAATAATATAGAGTTTGGTAGCATAAGGCAGATCAGGAATTGATTTGCTCTAGAGTAGATAGCACAGACCTATCCTTTAGCTATGGCACTAATACGCATTAATTCCCTGGCAAGTCAGGCTAGAAGGCAATTATTTTTCTCTCCGTGTTCAAAAATACACTGAGATTGACTTAACTTTTCTTTCTGGGTAAGCAAGGTACAAAGCAGCATTACTTTTCGAAGAGCCACCTACAGGTAAGAGTAAACGGATCTCGGAGTCTAATATACTGATCTTCTAATAGTTTGGTCCTGACTTTAGCTTGATTGTGGTCCAAGTGGAGGTCCCTATGAATCTGCCAATTACTGACTGATATTCACCACGAATATATGCTTTGAAAGAATCACAGAGGATGCTCGGGGAGGAGGTGCCTGTGTTAAAGAGACAATATTCTCTGAAAGCCGTTTAAATCCAAGGTTCAATAGCGGGATCAGAGATCCAATAGTGTGACAACCTGCACAAGTAATTTTACAATTTGCAACTTTACATAGATGGCTTCAGTTTAGGCTGATTACTGCTGAATAAGACAAAATTTGAGCAGTGGGTATCCCTCCAAGCACCAACTACCTTGACAAAGTCAATTATAAAAATCAAATGAGCTGGGTAGAAAATATCATGGGTGGAGGGGAGATGGGCGGAGCCTAGCGGAGCAGACATGCATTGTTAGAGCTCCGCACCGCTGAGAAGAGAAGGACAAAGCGGAGCCTGCAGGCTCAAAAGGTATCCATTTGAACCTTTTTGCCCCAGGGAACAAACTGTGAAAGTTTGGGCAGGAAATATGGTACTGGGAGGAAACCATGGCAGAAATGAAAATCACCTCACAAAGAGCTCACAGGCACTCACTGCAACTAAAGCAGCTCCAGTCACCTCACAAGATACAGCATCGGGGCGCTCTCACAGACAGAAAATGTCACAGCAAGACTCTCCATTTGAGTCAGATACAGAACAAATCCTCTCACAAACTTCTCCACAAGCCTCCTCAGCATCCCCAGTAATATTATTACAATTTGAAAAGATGCTTCATAAGGCTTTAAAACAAACCTCAGACCAAATAACAAAAAGCCTAACCAAAGAAATAAGAGAGCTGGGAAACCGCACCGCAGCCTTATGCCGCGTACACACGGTCGGACTTTCCGGCATACTTGGTCCGGCGGACCAGAGTGTGCCGGACAATCCGCCCGTGTGTGGGCGGCGGCGGACTTTTCCGGCGGACTTCTTCCCAAAAGCCCGCCGGACCTAGATTTTAAACATGTTTGAAATCTTTCCGTCGGACTCAGTTTCGGGCGGAAAGTCCGCTCGTGTGTGTGCTGGTCCGACGGAAAGCCCGCTCGTGTGTAGGCTGGTCCGACGGACCAAATGCGACACGAGGGGATGGTATTGCATCTCGCGCTCGCTGCAATAGGAAAAACAAATCTTCCTATTGCGGCGAGCGCGGGGCATACCAGGCCCTTAGGTCTGGTATGGATTATAAAGGGGAACCCCGCTACGCCGAAAAAACGGCGTGGGGTCCCCCTAAAATCCATACCAGACCCCGATCCGAGCACGCAGCCTGGCCGGTCAGGAAAGGGGGTGGGGACGAGCGAGCGCCCCCCCCCTCCTGAACCGTACCAGGCCGCATGCCCTCAACATGGGGGGTGGGTGCTTTGGGGGAGGGGGGCGCCCTGCGCCCCCCCCCCCCAAAGCACCTTGTCCCCATGTTGATGAGGACAAGGGCCTCTTCCCGACAACCCTGGCCGTTGGTTGTCGGGGTCTGCGGGCGGGGGCTTATCGGAATCTGGGAGCCCCCTTTAATAAGGGGGCCCCCAGATCCCGGCCCCCCACCCTATGTAAATGAGTATGGGGTACATGGTACCCCTACCCATTTACCTAGGAAAAAAGTGTAAGTAATAAAACACACTACACAGGTTTTTAAAATATTTTATTAAACAGCTCCGGGGGGGGGATCTTCCTCCGGCTTCGGGGGTCTTCTTCCGGCTTCGGGGGTCCCTCCGCTTCATCTTCTCCCGGCGTCCGGTTGGTTCTTCTCCGCTCTCCGGCCTCTTCTCCCGGTGTCGCAGGTCTTCGGCCGGCCCCTCCGCTCTCTTCATGTAGCTCTATTGCGAGCGGAGGTCCGGACTTCTGGGCTTCTTGGCTTCTTGGCTTCTCTTCTCTTCTCTTCCCCCAGATGTTGACACGACGCTCTCTCCGGCTGGACTGGTCTCTGAGGGCTGCGTTGTGACTTATATAGGCGGAGACCCCGCCCCCATATGATGTCACAGTCCCTGGGCATGCTGGGACTGTGACGTTTTAGGGGGCGTGGTCGACCACGCCCCCTAAAACGTCACAGTCCCAGCATGCCCAAGGACTGTGACATCATATGGGGGCGGGGTCTCCGCCTATATAAGTCACAACGCAGCCCTCAGAGACCAGTCCAGCCGGAGAGAGCGTCGTGTCAACATCTGGGGGAAGAGAAGAGAAGAGAAGCCAAGAAGCCAAGAAGCCCAGAAGTCCGGACCTCCGCTCGCAATAGAGCTACATGAAGAGAGCGGAGGGGCCGGCCGAAGACCTGCGACACCGGGAGAAGAGGCCGGAGAGCGGAGAAGAACCAACCGGACGCCGGGAGAAGATGAAGCGGAGGGACCCCCGAAGCCGGAAGAAGACCCCCGAAGCCGGAGGAAGATCCCCCCCCGGAGCTGTTTAATAAAATATTTTAAAAACCTGTGTAGTGTGTTTTATTACTTACACTTTTTTCCTAGGTAAATGGGTAGGGGTACCATGTACCCCATACTCATTTACATAGGGTGGGGGGCCGGGATCTGGGGGCCCCCTTATTAAAGGGGGCTCCCAGATTCCGATAAGCCCCCGCCCGCAGACCCCGACAACCAACGGCCAGGGTTGTCGGGAAGAGGCCCTTGTCCTCATCAACATGGGGACAAGGTGCTTTGGGGGGGGGGGGCGCAGGGCGCCCCCCTCCCCCAAAGCACCCACCCCCCATGTTGAGGGCATGCGGCCTGGTACGGTTCAGGAGGGGGGGGGCGCTCGCTCGTCCCCACCCCCTTTCCTGACCGGCCAGGCTGCGTGCTCGGATCGGGGTCTGGTATGGATTTTAGGGGGACCCCACGCCGTTTTTTCGGCGTAGCGGGGTTCCCCTTTATAATCCATACCAGACCTAAGGGCCTGGTATGCCCCGCGACGGGGCTAGCAAGGTGTCAATCTCGCCGATAAAAGCGGCAAGATTGACATCCTTCTCTAGTCCCGTCGCACCTGAGTCACGTTCAAAATGAACGGACTTGTCCGTGTGTGGGCAAGTCCGTTCATTCTGAAAGTCCGCCGGAACTCCGGCGAAAGTCCGTCGGAAAGACGGGCGGACTTAGCCCGCCGGAAAATCCCGGCGTGTGTGGGCAAGTCCGTTCGTTTTAAAGTCCGGCGCACCTGGCGGACAAAGTCCGTCGGAAAGTGTGCCGGACCAAGTAGGATAGAAAGTCCGCTCGTGTGTACGCGGCATTAGAAATAAAAATGGATGAAATTGAAATTACAATCCAAGTAAATATAACAGAATTGGAACAATTAAAAGAAGAGAATTTAATACTTCAAACTAAGCTCGAAGATTACGAAAATAGAGTCAGACGTTCAAACTTGCGCAGAAGGGGAATACCTGAAACTGTGACAGACCTGCAATCTACTATTACTGCTCTATTACAAGAACTAAAGCCAGATATCCCTATTGAACGTTTAGAACTGGACAGAGTACACAGAGCCCTCACAGCCAAAAAGAAAGATGGACCCCCACGTGATATAATCACAAAATTTCATTATTACAGAACGAAAGAACAAATACTAATTGCTGCAAGAGAAAAAAAGGAACTTAATTTTCAAGGACACAATTATCAAATTTTTGCTGACCTATCCCAACTTACTATTACTAAAAGACGATCCATGAAACCCCAACTAATGGAACTGCAACGCCACAACATTATGTATCAATGGGGCTTCCCCTTTTCAGTCAGATTTAACTACCAAGGTACAATTTACAGAAGCAGATGAACTACAACAAACCCTTTTAAAATTAAATCTGACAGAACCCACAAGCAGCAACTCTCCCACACGCAGAAGAATGGCATCATCTTCACCTTCAGGCAGCACTCAGAAAATTTCAGAAAAAAATGGGAATCATCATTCTCACAAAAGAGGCCGTTATGCCACATCATCCATGGACCAAGAAGACTCAATGGACTGACATCCTAATTCCTGATATCTCTTCATTTTATTATACTAAGAGATGGTTCTCTATAAAAAACCTGTATTTATAACTGAATGTAACTGCATTCTGATAGTCACACACTGTGTGGGATCATGTTACATTCCAGTTATATTTCTTATTACTTCTGATTCATGTAGCCTTAGAATATATAAGTGAAATAAGGAAATTCTTGTTCAGTTATATATTATCAGGTAATAACAATAGATTTATTACTTTTTAGGACAAATATGTTCAATAATCCAGAAGTAATGGAAGCTTTTTCTTTCTTTTCTTAAAACAAATATATTATTACCTAACTAGTTCCTAGAATTATGTTTTTGTTTATTCTAATCTGAAGCAATACAACCTCAATTTTATGAGTTAACATATCTAAACAGTTACATATGAATAAAATATGTAATTGTTTACTCTAAAAGGGTTAAAATCCCAAAATAATTCAAACTATCTTCATCAATAGCAAAGTTATTAACAGTACCTTTCTAACTGAATTATTTAGCCTAGGGCAAGACTAATCATATACAACCACCCTGGAATAAATAATTTCAACAAAAACTATATTCTGCACTCCAATTAATGAAACATCATTTTGATGTCTTTTGACATAGCACTTCTCTCCTGTAAGCGGAAGATCCGTGTACCCCCATTAGCCCTCCTCATTCTCCCAACCATATTATGTGGGAGTGTGACGAAGGCACTTATTCCCCTGAGAGAGATATTTATTCTCTTTCACGGGTAAATTGTGATTACTTACCAAAAATAATTTATACAATGTATCATCTAATCTCATATGTTTTTTGTTTACTCTTTACTCCAGAATTCACTGGTTTCTTTTCTATCTATTCATCTCTTCAGTCCACACAGGTTGATCTGCGCAGTCAGCTCTGCATAACAAAAAGTAAGTCAAAACTATTTGATCTGTTGCCATGGCACCACTGAATATACTTTCCCTGAATGTTCAGGGAATAAATGTCCCTCAAAAAAGGACCAAAGCCTTCCGTACTTTCCATAACAAGAAGGCTCACATAGTATGCCTCCAAGAAACACACTTCACCAAAGATTCTACTCCAAAATATATTTCTCCTTTTTATCAACAAATTTACACGGCTTCTGCCTGTACCAAGCAAAGGGGAACTCTAATTGCATTTCACCGATCCACACCATTCACCTTATCATCAGAAATTAAAGACCCAGAAGGTAGATACCTGATACTCATGGGTTATATAATGGATACAGCAATCACGGTGATTTCCTACTACGCTCCTAACAAACAACCTACACCATTCCTCTCACATATATTACAAGTGATTAATACACACAAAATAGGAACAGTGATAATGTGTGGGAATTCGAACCAGGTCCTCCTCCCATTTCTAGATAAATCACCTTTTACACCATCCAAAATAACCTCTAGATTACCTTTTTCTCAACTTCTTTCCAAATACAATCTGGTAGATTCGTGGAGAGAAAGTAACCCAATGAAAAAGAAATTCACTTATTTCTCGCACTCTCATCAAACTTTCACCAGAATAGATCATATTTTTCTAACAATAGGAATGATACCAGAAAATATTGCATCAGATATAATTCCGATTCCGTGGTCTGACCATAATGCAGTATACACTACTATAGCCTCAGCCATACCAAAAGCGCATGACCCAACGTGGTACTTACCGGACATAATGCTCAAACACCCACTACATCAGATGGCCATTGAACAAGCTTTAAAGGAATACATATCAATTAATAATACAACAGACATCTCCCCAATAACACTGTGGGAAGCTCATAAGCCTGTCTTGCGTGGTACAATACAAAGACAAATGGCACTATTTAAACGGGAACGCAAAAATCTAGCAAAAAAACTAGAACTCAATTTTAATGCAGCCTACATATCATTTCAAGAAAATCCATCTCAGAGTACAAAATCTCATCTGGAAAAATCTAGATTGGAATACGATCTATTTCTCACTGAGTCAGTTGATAAATCCCTCAAACGCTCCAAACACAATTTCTACATGAATACAAACAAACCAGGTACATATTTGGCTCGGGCATTAAATTCAACTAACAAATCTTTCAAACCAATACGTTTGAAATTATCAAAAAATGTTTACACTTGTAATCCAGTTAAAATAGTCCATAAATTTCACTTACATCTCGCAACTTTATACAAGACAAACAATGAATTTAATCCTACAGAGGCTGAATCCTTCTTCTCAAAAATAACCTTACCTGAGTTATCTCAGAATCAAAAAAGCAGTTTGGATGAGCCTATAACTATAGATGAAGTTGCTAACGCCATAAAAGACCTAAAACTTAACAAAAGACCAGGCCCAGACGGCTACTCAGCTTTATACTATAAAACATTCTCAGAAATACTCTCTCCCATTCTCACTGAAACTTTTAACAAACTTCTAGATGGACATTCTTTTCGGCAAGAAACACTAATGGCAATTGTTTGTATGATCCCAAAACCCCTTTCTGACGATACTTCCTGTGTGAATTATCGGCCTATCTCTCTGTTAAACCTCAATATTAAATTATTAGCAAAAATAATAGCAAAACGCCTCAATAGCATTATAGGAAAATTAATACATAGAGATCAAGTAGGCTTCATGCCAAATAGACAGACAGGCGATAATATACGCAGGGCAGTGTTATTGGCACATATTGCTAAAAAACGGAAAATCCCTTTATGTTTTCTAT
Organism: Aquarana catesbeiana; assembly: GCF_042186555.1. Classification (NCBI taxonomy): domain Eukaryota; kingdom Metazoa; phylum Chordata; class Amphibia; order Anura; family Ranidae; genus Aquarana; species Aquarana catesbeiana. The sequence continues at coordinate 439,154,186 of NC_133327.1, read as the reverse complement.
CTCTCGATATTAAGAGGTCATTTGACACAGTATCCTGGCAATATATGCAATATTCATTACAAAAATGGGGTTTTGGATCCCACTTTTTAACATGGATCAAAGCATTATATAATAAACCCAAAGCCTATATAAAATATGCTGGATACAAATCTGAAGCCTTTAATATCGAAAGAGGTACCCGACAGGGTTGCCCATTATCTCCCTTATTATTTGCCCTTATACTCGAACCCATGGCCCAATACATCAGAACAAACCAAACTATGACTGGCATTGAAGTAGGAGGTATTACACACAAATTATGTATATTTGCAGACGATATATTACTTTTTCTATCATCATCACCACAGGTCTCTGGTCCTAACTTAATACCAGCTCTTGATGGATTTGCAGCCCTATCCGGCCTTATGATTAATCCTAAGAAATGCCTAGTGCTTAATATTTCACTCACAAACATGGAATTGATCCCGGCTAGGGCTGCACTCCCATTCACATGGGCAGAAAAATCAATCCCATATCTTGGAATTCATTTAACAGCATCTCATTCTGACTTATTCTCAACCAATTATCCTCCTGTATTAAGACAGATCACAAATCTAATAAAACAATAGTCGCAACTTCCTTTATCCTGGATAGGGAAGATTAATGCAATCAAAATGACTATTCTACCCAAATTGCTTTATCTATTCAGAGTCCTCCCTATTCCAATTCCTTCCTATTTTTTGAGAATAGTACAAAAAAGAGCAACTTCGTTTATATGGGGCTCTTCTAAACCACGTATACCTATACACACACTACATCTTCCCAAAAATAAAGGAGGCCTGGGATACCCTAATTTTACTAACTACTACAGAGCAGCACATTTGGCCAGTCTGTCCAAATACCATGCAAAACAGGAAATCCCATTATGGGTATTTATAGAGGCTTCAGAAAATGACCCTCTATTAATATCAAATTTATTATGGCTTGATCCTAAAGACCGCTTTAAAATTCATAATCCCATAACTAAACACTTCTTATCTCTCTGGGATAAACTAAAAACCAAATATCAGTTACAATCTCCACACAATCCTCTCCTTTCTTTTATCAGAAATCCGGCCTTTTATCCGGCATGGATCTACCCAAATTCTTTTAAAGCTTGGACAACATCAGGCATTCAGACACTAAATGACTTCATAGCATCTAAATCATTCCTTTCATTCCCATCGCTTAGAGAAAAATATGATCTACCAAACTCTGAGATATTTAGATATCTCCAAATCAAAAATTTCTATACACCATTCCTAAAGGGGGATACACCATTATCCCAATTATCCATTTTTGAATCAATCTGTACAAAAGATCCATTTGCTAAAGGTACAATTTCATCACTTTATAATCAATTATATGGAGTAGCAAATCTTAATAGACCCTCTTACGTTCAGAGGTGGGAGGAGGACCTGGGACGAACTTTGGAAGACACGGACTGGTCTAACATATGGCTCACATCTAAGTCATCTTCACCCAACATCTTAGCACTGGAGACAAATTATAAAGTCCTAACTTGCTGGTACCTTGTACCCGCTAGAGTGGCAAAATATTCACCTAATACCTCAGCTCTTTGTTTTCGAGGATGCCCAGAAATAGGCACATATTTACACACATGGTGGACGTGCCCAGTAATCCAAACCTTCTGGAAGGAAGTCTTCGTGATTGCATCTAAAATATTTAAAAAAATAATACAACCAGATCCATATTTAACTTTACTTAATCTAAAACCGGAATGGTTAACACTCTCTCAATTCAAACTTATGATCCAACTAATAACGGCTGCAAAACAAACAGTGGCCAAGGCATGGAAATCTCCTACATTGGTACTAGCAGAAACAATTCACAGAATGAATAATACAATGTCCCATGCTAAGATGGTAGCCATCGATCAAAATCAAATTCCAAAATTTGAAAAACTTTGGCATCCTTGGATAAAACAACAGTTCCTGTCAAACTTCAATGACTCTGTCCTGTTGCCATGGTAACAGATTAAATGACTTACAGAGACACCCATTCTAAGGCTTCAAAGAGAACTAAAAAGAATAATAAACTGACGAGCGGGACAACCTTGTGGACCATACCTCTACCTTTCAACCCTTTTTCTTCTTTCTCTTTCCTTTTCTCCACCTTACGATTAAAGCTCATTATCAGAATTTATTTGCCCTATATACACTCTACTTGTAAACAATATGTATAGTAGGTATAAATCATTTAAATACCTACAAAAGTAACTAAGGAAATTATATATATCTTTAATTTAGGTTTACGTGAACCCAATGTTTAATATTTGAAATTTCATGATATTTACCTATATAAACCCTACTGTAAAACAATGAGCTTACTTTATAGATCCTTGTAAACTTACTTTATGTATCTTTATAACATTGTATACTCAATAAACTTCTTTTGACAAGGAAAATATCATGGGTGCCGAAACAGCCTGAATACAATAGATGGCAGTGAAGATTCCTCCATTCAAGCGGTTAGCATGGAGGGGAAATCAAATGTTTTACTTTTGTTCAGCCCGCACAGTAAATCAAGCCATGTATGGCTACCTTTAATTTGAAAAGATAACATTCTGGGAGTAAATTTTTGATACAGTGGTTAGTTCAGCTTTAGATTCAGAACGTTCTCCTAAATTAATACCTTCATTGGGGAATCTGTTTTTGGTAAGATATGCAATACAGGAATCGAGGCCATGAGAACAGCTACAAAAGTTATTTGTATAGAGGGGATGTGTCAATTCAGACTTTCACAGATATTTTTAACCATATTAATAAGTACTGAAATAAGAGACAAAACAGCTTGAGCCAAAGGACAGGAGAGATCCAGAGATCCAGAAAAAGGTCTAGCAGAATTGATGGATGGAAGCAATATATATACTTTTGTGACAGCAGGTGTGGGTAAAACAACCCTGCCCACTATCACAGGGAAGTGGGAGTGAGGTGTAGGATGCTAAATACAGGTGTAACATGTTCAGGAAATGAACTTATCCTTTAAAAATAAAAATAAATGAAAGCAATCAATAAATATGACCATTGATTACATAAATTCAGATGTTACCCTATTAAGGCATGTCGTGTGCATACATTGTATATCAAAGTACTTTAACACATATATCAAATGTACTTTAACACAAACTAACGTGCAATATATTCAATATGAATCATATACAGTTAGGTCCATTAACTGTAGATATGGACACGGGCATACTTTTGGCTCTGTATGCCACCAGAATAAAATTCAAACAAAACAATCCACATTAATTTCAAGTGTAGACTTTCAGCTTTAATTCAAGGGGTTGAACGTAAATATCAAGTGCAAATTTTAGGAACTGCAACCATTTTTATACATAGTTCCCCATTTTCAGGGGCTCAAATGTAATTGGACAAATGAATATAATCATAGATAAAATGTTAATTTTTAATATTTTGTTGAGAATCCTTTACTGGCAATGACTGCCTGAAGTCTGGAACCCATGGACATTGCCAAAGACTGGGTTTCCTCCTTTCTGGTACTTTGCCAGGCTCTAACTGCAGCTGTCTTCAGTTCTTTGTTTGTGGGTCTTTCTGAATTCAGTTTTGCTTTCAACAAGTGAAATGCATGCTCAATTGGGTTGAGATCAGGTGACTGACTCGGCTATTGCAGAATATTCCACTTTTTTCCTTCAAAACCTCCTGCAATGATTTTGCATTGTGTTTTGGATCATTGTCCACCTGTACTGTGAGGCACCGTCCAATCAACTTTGCTGTATTTGGCTGAATATGGGCTGACAGTGTATCTCTAAACACTGCAGAATTCATCCGGCTGCTTCTGTCTTATCAATAAACACCAATGACCCAGTGCCACTGGAAGCCATGCATGCCCATGCCATCACACTGCCTCAAACGTATTCTAATGTCTGAAGCTAAACACCTGAGCGCAGGAGAATTACTTTGCATCACACTGAGGATTGATCCACCAAAAATAAATGAATGAAAAAAAATAAAAATTATAAAACAGAGAACAGGTCTCCCATAGAAGACAAAGACAGATGTCTCACCATATACCACAAGTGAAAAAAATGATTGTGTAAAGTGATAAAATAAGTCCCAATTATAAATATTACAAAAACTCAAAAAAGTCCATAAACAGGGTGAGTTGATGACCAGAGTGCATATATTCAGAAGAGATGTGACAAACCTATATCGATATCCCCAGTAGTAAGCGTGGTACTGTCTGAGGAGCCCAAGCCATTGGTGAGTGCACAGTCCCAGGTGTCTCCTAGTCCCAGGTGTCTCCTAGTCCAGGCTCCAGTGTCTGCAGGATCCCAGGCAGCACTGCTCACTATGCCTTTCCTGCTGCTGATCTCTGCTTGAGATTTCTTACTGGGGATATCGCTTACTACTGGGGATATCGATATAGGTTTGTGGGTGACCTGATAATTTCCCAGATGCCTGGTGAGACCACTGTTATGGTGGTCACCGCGAGCTGGTAAGGAGCCTCATATCTCACTTGGGTGCGAATCACTTTGGATGCTGGACTCACCTATGTCACATCTCTTCTGAATATATGCACTCTGGTCATCAACTCACCCTGTTTATGGACTTTTTTGAGTTTTTGTAATATTCATAATTGGGACTTATTTTATCACTTTACACAATAATTTTTTTCACTTGTGGTATATGGTGAGACATCTGTCTTTGTCTTCTATGGGAGACCTGTTCTCTGTTTTATAATTTTTATTTTTTTTCATTCATTTATTTTTGGTGGATCAATTATCTGTTTATGGTTATTTTTGGTGGATCAATTACCGGTTTATGGTTATTTGTAGTATGATATACTATTCATATTTAGCTTTAGCGCTGCACTTATTTTGTTCTTTGATGTATTGGAGTTTAGTATTAGACTTTTAGTGCTGGCGGCTTTTACAACTCACATATCAATATACACCTTTCTAGTGCAGCGTTAACCCTTTTTTTGGGTTTTTTTATTTTTATTTGCATCACACTGCCCCACCATTTTTTACAGATGAAGTTGTGTGTTTTGGATCATGAGCTGTTCCACACTCCACACTTTTTTCTTCCTGTCATTCTGGTACAGATTAATCTTAGTTTCATCCTTCCATCCATAGAATGCTTTTCCAGAACTGGTCTGGCTTTTTTAGATGTTTTTGGCAAACTCTAATCTGGCTTTTCTATTCTTCAGGTTTATGAATGGTTTGCACCTTGTGGTGAACCCTCTGTATTTGCTCTCATGAAGTCTTCTCTTGATTGTAGACTTTGACAATGATACGCCCACCTCCTGGAGAGTATCCTTCACTTGTCTGGATGTTGTGAATGGGTTTTTCTTTACCATAGAGAGGATCCTGCGATCATCCACCACTGTTGTCTTCCGTGGACGTCCAGGCCTTTTTATGTTGCGGTGATCACCAGTGCGTTCTTCTTTCCTCAGAATGTACCAAACTGTTGATTTTTGCCACTCCTAATGTTGCTGTTATCTCTATGATGGATCTGTTTAATTTTTGAAGCCTTACAATGGCCTGTTTCACTTACATGGACAGCTCCTTTGAACGCACGATGTAGGTTCACAGCAATAGATTCCAAATGTAAATACCACACTTAGAACCAACTCCAGACCTTTTACCTGCTTAATTGATGAAGATATAACAAAGGAGTAGCCCACACCTGGCCATGAAACAACAGCTTTTGATTTCTTGAAAAAGGGGGGTGGCTAGTCTTAGGAGCTGAAATTCCTAAACCCTTCCTCTGATTTGGATGTACATACCCTCAAATTAAACATGGAAGTGTGCACTTTCAGCCCATATCCATTATATAACTAAAGCTTTAATATGTTTTGGTAAATACCTGAAAAAAAAACTAAAATTGTGCCTGTGTCCAAATAGATATGGACCTAACTGTATGTGCATTAAAAGTATAGAGAAAAGGTCATGTGGAACAAAAAAGTCCCAACTCCAAAGACAGAGTGACTGTTCCCATACTCTTCATAGTATACCAAATATATCCAAAATACTGACACATGGAACCCTATCCGTGCACACCACTCTATGCGAAGAGGAGACTTACCGAAAAAATGTTGACCCTCAAATTAAAGAGTAGTCAAAAACAGCTTTGTATAGAAATACACACTGGCTCCTGTTTTATCCAGAGATGTAGGCACACCACGGCAAATGACTCCCACCGCATCTACAGTCTTCTGCATCAATTCAAAGTAGTTTTCAAAGAAAAAACAGTGCTGTATAAAACCAAACATTCGATATTGCCCACATCCAATATGGCTGACGTTTGGCATGCTTGCATGATGACGTACGCCCTGGCTTACGTCAATTGGAGCTTTGCACAACTAGATGAGGCCCTTAAGGCAGAAAAACTTTCATTCAAATATATTCCTCAATAGTAACAAAAATATAAATCCACTTTGTGTGCAGCGAATGCTCTTACAAATCCAGATATTGTAAAATAGATGATAGCCCTGTGCTCAGTGTCCTGCAATAAACCCTACTTCAGGAAACTGCTGTTGCCCCAAATATCTGAATACAAGATATAAAATAAAAACTGTGCAAAAAAGGGGCACCTTTGTATTGGGGCATTAGGGACTTGGGATCATTAGAAATTAACTTGTGTTGCACTTGAGCACTTTGTGGATTGGTTATATATGCAGATTGGCACGTTGCTTAAAGTGGTTCGAAAGGCAGAATGTTTTTTATCTTAATGCTATGCATTAAGATAAAAACCCTTCTGTGTGCAGCAGCCCCCCTAATACTTACCTGGGCCCCATCTTGATCCAGCGATGTTGCACGAGAGACTCGACTGTCTCCCTCCTGATTGGCTGAGACACACAGCAGGCACCATTGGCTCCTGCTGCTGTCAATTAAAGTCAGTGAGCCAATGAGAGAGAGGGGCTGGGGCTAAGTCACGGCTCCATGTCTGAATGGACACACAGAGCAGCGGCTTGGCTCGGGTGCCCCTATAGCAAGCTGCTTGCTGTGGGGGCACTCAGCAGGAGGGAGGGGCCAGGACTGTCGGCGAGGGACCAGAGAAGGGAATGATCTGGGCTGCTCTGTGCAAAACCACTGCAAAGAGCAGGAAGGATGTTATAACATGTTTGTTATTTTTGAACAAAAATAAATAAACAAGACTTTAGTATTACTTTAAGTAGATGTATATGAATTTATTACTGCACATGAGCACTTTGTATTATGAAATGTTTACTTATACTTTTGTATTGAGAAGCCCAGATATTATCCTGTAAAGCTGTGAGAGGCACCTAGCAAGTCCACGCACTGCAGGCTGCCTGCATAAAGAGGAAGGAGGAAGTGAATATAAGACTATTCATATTGCCCATGGAGAGACAGCAGCAGTGACTAGTCTTTATCCAAGGAAGATCCTGCATAGAGGCAGTTTCACCCTGGATTACTGCACAGATCAGGAGCATATACATAAAGAACATACAGGCCTCTAGTATTTAGAGAACATTTGCTGATCATGGCGTTCAGCTTTAAGATACTCATAAGACCATCAGGATTAGTAGCTTCAGATGATAAAAAAAACCCCACAAAGCTTGGTGGGCCTTGGTGGAACCTTTCAACCACATATAATGCGGCTTTAAAATCTTTATCCTAGCAAATTGGCAATGATTCACACCTTTTACTGTGTAACAAACAATTAACACATCATAGACCGCTTGGCACAGGGCTCGACAAATCCCAGGCGCCAGGTCACCATTGCGATTAGAAATTGCATCTTGGCACCTGGGCCTTTGTCAGCCTATTTACTGTTGGCACCAGCATAGCTTACCAAAGCGCAGGAGCCGCCAAACTATTGGGTGCAAGACGCATGCCAGGGGCCCGGGAATCTCCCATCAAATTCCTCCTGCTTGGACCTTATACGTCAGCTCCTTATCGTCTAAGGCCTGCCCCTGTATTTCGAGCGCTGACTCGACAGGCCACGGGATTCTCGCCTGCAATTGGCCTCGGCAGCTGTCAGTCAGGCCAGGCATCAGGTGGCTGGGCTACCTGCATCCAGTTAGTCACATCCCCATACAGTAAGAAACACTCACTAGGGAACACAATTAACCCCTTGATCGCCCCTAGTGTTAACCCCTTCCCTGCCAGTGACATTTACACAGTAATCAGTGCATTTTTTTAGCCATGATCGCTGTATAAATGTCAATGGTCCCAAAAATGTGTCAAGTGTCCGATCTGTCCACTGCAATGTCGCAGTACCGCTAAAAATCGCAGATCACCGCCATTATTAGTAAAAAAAAAATAATAAAAATGCCATAAATCTTTCCCATAGTTTGTAGACGCTATAACTTTTGCACAAACCAATCAATATGCGCTTATTGTGATTTTTGATTTGTGATTTACCAAAAATATGTAGAAGAATATATATTGGTCTAAACTGATGAAGAAATTGTTTGTTTTTTTTTTGTTTTTTTTTAAATTGGGGATATTTATTATAGCAAAAAGTAAAAAATATTTTTTTTTTTCAAAATTGACGCTTTTTTTAGTGCAAAAACATAAAAACCGCAGAGGTGATCAAATACAACCAAAAGAAAGCTCTATTTGAGGGAAAAAAAAGAACGTCAATTTTGTTTGAGTACACCGTCGCACGACCGCACAATTGTCAGTTAAGGTGACGCAGTGCCTTATCGCAAAAAAAAGGCCTGGTCATTAAGCAGGCAAATCTTCCGGTCCATAAGCGGTTAACAACTTGCCGACCAGCTGCCGCAGTTATACTGCGACAGGTTGGCATGGCCGCACGAACCGCCATCATTGTACGTTGGCCACTTTAAGAGCTATTGGAGGCGCATGATCCCCCCCAGCGCGATGCTGAAGCCGATACGCGTGGTCGGCAGCCACGATGTCTGCTGGCCACCCGTGATCGCTCCACAGAGAGCCAGAACGGGGATCTCTCAATGTAAACAGACAGATCCCCGTTCTGACAGGGGAAAAGGGAGAGATCTGCTTTTGCTAGTGATTAGGAACAGCAATCTCGCTCTTCCTCCAGTCAGTCCCACCCCCCCAGTTAGAAACACCTCCGTAGGGAACACTTAACCCCTTGATCGCCCCCTAGTATTAACCCCTTCCCTGCCAGTGACATTTACACAGTAATCAGTGTCAAAAGTGTCCGATCTGTCTGCTGCAATGTTGCAGTCCCGCTGGAAAAAAAAAAATCGCTGATCACCGCCATTACTAGTAAAAAAAAATAAATAATAAGAAGAATGCAATAAAAATATCCCCTATTTTGTAGACACTATAACTTTTGCGCAAGCCAATCAATATACACCGATTGCGATTTTTTTTACCAGACATATGTAGTAGAATACATATTGGCCTAAACTGATTAAGAAATGTTATTTTTTAAAAAAAATTTGGGATATTTATTATAGCAAAAAAATAAAAACCCCAGTGGTGATCAAATACCACCAAAAGAAAGCACTATTTGTGGGAAAAAAGGACACACATTTTGCTTTGGTACAACGTCGCACGACCGCGCAATTGTCAGTTAAAGCGACACAGTATTTCAAAAAATGGCCTGGTCATTAAGTGGGCAAATCCCTTAGATATGAGATAGTGAGATAGGCAGTCAGTACATCAGGATTGATCAATTTTCAAACATATATACCATAGTTGTTACCATAGTTGTTGACACTTTAACTTTCAAGCAAACCAATTAATATACACTTATTGAGATTTTTTTTACCAAAGATATTTAGGCCCCTTTCACACTTGTGCGACCTGAAAGTAGCGTGATTTTGCCACGATTTTGACGTGACTCAAAGCAATACCTGTGTAATCTTGAGGTCTATGGACCTCAAGTCACATCAAAGTCAGACCAAAATAGTGCAGGGATTACTTTGAAGTCGCTGAGACATGAAGTCGCACAGATATGAATGTCACTCATTGTAAATCATGGGGTACGACTTGTCACACGACTGTGCAGTCCCAAATCGCAGGATAAGTCGCACAAGTGTGAAAGGGGCCTTAGCAGAATACATTTTGGCCTTCACTTTAGTTGAGAAAAAAACATTACCCTCTGGTTGATCTATGTACATTGAAGGGATATTAAACTTTGTTGCGGATTCCTACTTTTTGTTATTCTGAAGAAATAGCCGTTTGTGTCCATGTGCAAAATGAATGTGAATGGGATTGGTTTCACAATTATCAGCTGCTGTGCTTGCAGAGTTCTAATGAGGAAAATTGCAGGGATTGCATCCCTCTAGATGTGATTTCCCTTTGAGAGTAACTCATCAAAAATGACATTTTTGTTGCAGGGGATGCCCTGACTTGTATCTTAGTTCAAACTTCTGGGAAAACCAGTAAGCCAATCAAACACGCAGGGAATTGCATTTCTGGGGGTGTTCAGTACATCATCTGTGTACAGAATGCCTCCAGGCTGCCATATTGCATTGCATTTACAGAAAATTATAGCACTGCAGATTGAAAAGGGAAGGTATGTACTTGCACCGTATATGCACTTCAGCTCCAGGCCCTTTTCTTTGACAATTTTGTGTACATGTAAAAATTTGTATTTTGTTGCTAAAATATTAGTTAAAAGCCCCACACATTTTATATTTTTAAAATCAGAAACCCTAGAGAATAAATTGGTGGGTGTTGCAATTTTTTATGTCACAGGGTATTTGGGCAGCAGTTTTTCAAACAATTTTTTGGGAAAAATTACACTTTTTTGAATTTTAATGCAAAAAACACACTATATAACCCAAGCTCTTTGTAAAATATAAAGATGATGTTATGCCGAGTCAATAGATACCAAACATGTCAAGCTTTATAATTGTGCACGCCCGTGCAATGGCGACAAACGACGTAATATTTACTATCCATAGGTGACGCTTTTAAAGCCTTTAACGGTTACCATTTTAGATTTACAGAGGAAGTCTAGTGCTAGAATTATGCAATGTAAGTTTTTATTTTTCGTCTTTTTTCTTTTTACGTTATTTTATTCATATTTTCATGAATAGGGTTAGGAGGAACTTTTGGTCTCTCCAACTGTAATGTTACTTTTGATTTATTATATGATTTTCTTGCATACAATATGTTTTTAATGTTTATATGATTGGGTGGTAGGCAAGTGGTGCTTGTATATTCTTCATGCATTGTTGTTAATATATACAGCCAAAAGAGGGAGCTCTTTTATGCAGGATTACATTGTATCATTTATTTTCGAGGAGGACGTTTTTACATTTTTCTTTGTTTTTTGGATTTTAAGATTTTATTGTTTAAAGAGTATCTTTTTTGTCAGCTCTTACTAATTATTTATATGGAATTGAGAAACCCACATCCCTGTACAGGTAATCTCCCTCTCGGAAGGCTGCTTTCCTTGGTCGGGCACTCCCGGTGTCACGGCTGTAATAAATGGTGACTGCTGATGATGCACACAATTCTTCAATCCCAGAAGACACCAATTTTGGGGAAACACACAAAAAGGCGGAGTGTGTGTGAGATCACCACTTGCCGGCGAATTGAGTGATACTGAGGCCGCATTTTTTCATATTTGAAGCCTGATATTAACTGCTTAAATGTAAGTGGAATTACCCTTTCCTCGTTCAAAATTTTATTTGAAAGATCAACATAAAATAATAAGGAATTACCGTTTTTAACAAAAACATATCCTGCTGTATTACACTATGAGTCTCTCCCTGCTTGCTTCCCACATGATCCCATTTGTGAGCGATTTAAGCAGACACTGTGTGGTCTAATTCAATCAATTATGGAGCATATTACTAAGATGCAGTTTTGATATGAGCATTACCAATCAGTGAATGGATATTATGCCTTTATGATCCCTGTAATTCAGGATCCACATCATTTGGCAAGCGGCCATCTATCATTGAAGGAGCACCTTTGAGCACTTCAGCACTTTTGAGAAAATACTGCACGTCGAGCACTTTTTCCACATATATACAGTGGGGACGGAAAGTATTCAGACCCCCTTAAATTTTTCACTCTTTGTTATATTGCAGCCATTTGCTAAAATCATTTAAGTTCATTTTTTTCCTCATTAATGTACACATAGCACCCCATATTGACATAAAAACACAGAATTGTTGACATTTTTGCAGATTTATTAAAAAAGAAAAACTGAAATATCCCATGGTCCTAAGTATTCAGACCCTTTGCTGTGACACTCATATATATAACTCAGGTGCTGTCCATTTCTTCTGATCATCCTTGAGATGATTCTACACCTTCATTTGAGTCCAGCTGTGTTTGATTATACCGATTGGACTTGATTAGGAAAGCCACACACCTGTCTATATAAGACCTTACAGCTCACAGTGCATGTCAGAGCAAATGAGAATCATGGAGGTCAAAGGAACTGCCTGAAGAGTTCAGAGACAGAATTGTGGCAAGGCACAGATCTGGCCAAGGTTACAAAAAAATGTCTGCTGCACTTAAGGTTCCTAAGAGCACAGTGGCCTCCATAATCCTTAAATGGAAGACGTTTGGAACATCCAGAACCCTTCCTAGAGCTGGCCGTCTGGCCAAACTGAGCTATCGGGGAAGAAGAGCCTTGGTGAGAGAGGTAAAGAAGAACCCAAAGATCACTGTGGCTGAGCTCCAGACATGCAGTCGGGAGATGGGAGAAAGTTGTAGAAAGTCAACCATCACTGCAGCCCTCCGTCAGTCAGGGCTTTATGGCAGAGTGATCTGACGGAAGCCTCTCCTCAATGCAAGACACATGAAAGCCTGCATTGAGTTTGCTAAAAAAACACCTGACGGACTCCAAGATGGTAAGAAATAAGATTCTCTGGTCTGATGAGACCAAGATAGAACTTTTTGGCCTTGTTTTTCAGATGCAGGGACAGGACGACTGGTTGCAATCGAGGGAAAGATAAATGCGGCCAAGTACAGGGATATCCTGGACGAAAACCTTCTCCAGAGTGCTCAGGACCTCAGACTGGGCCGAAGGTTTACCTTCCAACAAGACAATGACCCTAAACACACAGCTAAAATGATGAAGGAGTGGCTTCACAACAACTCCGTGACTGTTGTTGAATGGCCCAGCCAGAGCCCTGACTTAAACTCAATTGAGCATCTCTCGAGAGACCTAAAAATGGCTGTCCACCAACGTTTACCATCCAACCTGACAGAACTGGAGAGGATCTGCAAGGAGGAATGGCAGCGGATCCCCAAATCCAGGTGTGAAAAACTTGCTGCATCTTTTCCAAAAAGACTCATGGCTTTATTAGATCAAAAGGGTGCTTCTATTAAATACTGAGCAAAGGGTCTGAATACTTAGAACCATGTGATATTTCAGTTTTTCTTTTTTAATAAATCTGCAAAAATGTCAACAATTCTGTGTTTTTATGTCAATATGGGGTGCTATGTGCACATGAATGAGGAAAAAAAATCACTTAAATGATTTTAGCAAATGGCTGCAATATAAAAAGAGTGAAACATTTAAGGGGGTCTGAATACTTTCCGTCCCCACTGTACATGGACTTTTATTAATTAGAGTTGGTTTACTAATTGTCATTATATTTATCGGATATATTGTTTGTTATCACCGCTTAAACTGTATATGTGGGAAATTCAGGGTCCATATATCACAGTGATTCCTTTGACGTTTGTTTGCACTTTATGTATTGATCAAGTGAAAGATTTATTTCTTAAAAGGGACAGCACACTATTTTTTAGAACTAGTGCTAGAATTACTGCCCATGATCTGACTTTTGTGGTGATACCTCACGTGTCGGATGAGTGCTGTATGCGTGTGCCTTTTATTTTGTAGTCCTAAATGTAATAAAGGCTGAACAAAATTGATATACATTCTATTTAAAAATCAATGTAACGTTTGTTGTTTTTTAAATAACGAACATGTTTTACAGTATCTCACAAAAGTTAGTACACCCCTCACATTTTTTGTAAATATTTTATTATATCTTTTCATGTGGCAACACTGAAGAAATTACACTTTGCTACAAAGTAAAGTAGTGAATGTACAGCTTGTATAACAGTGTAAATTTTCTGTGCCCTCAAAATAACTCAAAAAACACCCATTAATGTCTAAACCGTTGGCCACAAAAGTGAGTACACCCCTAAGTGAAAATGTCCAGATTGGGCCCAATTAGGCATTTCCCTCCCCGTGTTATGTGACTTGTTAGTGTTACAAAGTCTCAGGTGTGAATAGAGAGCAGGTGTGTTAAATGTGGTGTTAATCGCTCTCACTCTCTCATACTGGTCACTGGAAGTTCAACATGGCACCTCATGGCAAAGAACTCTCTGAGGATCTGAAAAAAGGAATTGTTGGTCTACATAAAGATGTAGTATTAAAGTGCTTTTGCGCTACTGTGGACTAGTGAGTGCAATAGTGTGCAATAAAATGAAAACAATAAAATTAAAATTGCAGCAAAATCTATCAGTGTAACACATAACACTAAACAATGAATATTGGTGAAGTGATTTCGCGCAAATAGTTGTAAATAATAGTCAATCAATTAATCTATACACTTCAAAGGAACATGCATAATGATACGTAATAAATTTTAAGTGTATGTATTGCTTTTTCGTGTAAAAGCTCACATAGTGCTTAATATATTGTGCATAAATATAACTATAACTTTAACTTTTATTGTGTAAGAGTCTATGCTACTAGATTTTAATAAATACGTTTTGGACCTGATATATTACACTACTGGAGGTTCTTTTCTCTCCCTTGCTCCCTCTCTTATACGGAGGTACCTCCCTGCACGATGTGATTGGACTACACACCGCTGCATTCTGAGAAGGAACACTGCCCACTATACCATCTAGAGTTACCTGATTTACCATCCAGGAAAACCAAGGGATCCCCCTAGTGGTGACTGCATATTATTATCAATATTGAGGTAAGGGTCCTGTGAGACCACATTGAAAAGGGAGCCACAATAGGACTATTGTGAAGAATTATCCCCGCTGATTTTAATAATAACAGAACCCTATTACATCTCATTTGACTACATTACTATTGGACTGTCTATCACTGTGTTCATTTTGAATTTTAAGTATTTCTGTTTTTCATATTGGATCATTTTTTAGATCTTTATATAAATATTCTTTTATTGTGCCTTCACCCACACTGGGCTATTTACACTTAAACTTTATTTTCACCAGATTAGTTATATTTATGCACAATATATTAAGCACTATGTGAGCTTTTACACGAAAAAGCAATACATACACTTAAAATTTATTAC
Organism: Aquarana catesbeiana; assembly: GCF_042186555.1. Taxonomy (NCBI): domain Eukaryota; kingdom Metazoa; phylum Chordata; class Amphibia; order Anura; family Ranidae; genus Aquarana; species Aquarana catesbeiana. Next base: position 439,138,958 of record NC_133327.1, on the reverse strand, counting down.
GTATCATTATGCATGTTCCTTTGAAGTGTATAGATTAATTGATTGAGTATTATTTACCACTATTTGCGCGAAATCACTTCACCAATATAAATCTACATAAAGATGGCCTAAGCTATAAGAAGATGCCAAGACCCTGAAACTGAGCTGCAGCATGGTGACCAAGACCATACAGCAGTTTAACGGGACAGGTTCTACTCAGAACAGGCCTCGCCATGGTCGACCAAAGAAGTTGAGTGCACGTGCTCAGCGTCATATCCAGAGGTTGTCTTTGGGAAATAGACATATGAGTGCTGCCAGCATTGCTGCAGAAGTTGAAGGGGTGGGGGGTCATCCTGTCAGTGCTCAGACCATACACCGCACACTGCATCAAATTGGTCTGCATGGCTGTCATCCCAGAAGGAAGACTCTTCTAAAGATGATGCACAAAAAAGCCTACAAACAGTTTGCTAAAGACAAGCAGACTAAGGACATGGATTGCTGGAACCATGTCCTGTGGTTTGATGAGACCAAGATAAACTTATTAGGTTCAGATGGTCTCGATCGTGTGTGGCGGCAACCTGGTGAGGAGTACAAAGACAAGTGTGTCTTGCCTACAGTCAAGCATGGTGGTGGGACTGTCATGGTCTGGGGCTGGGGCTGTAAGAGTACTGTCAGCACTGGGGAGCTTCAGTTCATTGAGGAAACCATGAATGCCAACATGTACTGTGACATACTGAAGCAGAGCATGTTCTCCTCCCTTCAGAAACTGGGCCTCAGGGCAGTATTCCAACATGATAACAAACCCAAACACACCTCCAGGACAACCACTGCATTGCTAAAGAAGCTGAGCGTAAAAGGTGATGGACTGGCCAAGTACGTCTCCAGACCTAAACCCTATTGAGCATCTGTGGGGCATCCTCAAACGGAAGGTGGAGGAGCACAAGGTCTCTAACATCCACCAGCTCCGTGATGTCGTTATGGAGGAGTGGAAGAGGACTCCAGTGGCAACCTGTGAAGCTCTGGTGAACTCCATGCCCAAGAGGGTTAAGGCACTGCTGGAAAATAATGGTGGCCACACAAAATATTGACACTTTGGGCCCAATTTGGGGTGTACTCACTTTTGTTGCCAGCGGTTTAGACATTAATGGCTGTGTGTTGAGTTATTTTAAAGGGGACATCAAATTTACACTGTTAGGCAAGCTGTACACTCACTACTTTGTAGCAAAGTGTCATTTCTTCAGTGTTGTCACATGAAAAGATATAATAAAATATTTACAAAAATGTCAGGGGTGTACTCACTTATGTGAGATACTGTAGTCACCTGCTCTTTACAATGGAATTGCACAGAGCGACCCCAATCCCCCTCTTCTGGGGTTCCCCGTTGGTGCTCCTTTTCTTCTCGGTCATTACTTCCTATGTATGCGGTACCACCTGCAGGCTAGCTCCCGAGCCACGATGCCTGCATTCATAGACATAGACAATGCAACTCAGACCCAACAATGACTCCTGCTGCCTCAGCAAAGTCTGTGAAAGCTGCTACAGACAGGCACAGCGCTAGATAAATTGAGGGCTTAAGTATATGGTGGCACAGGAGAGGAGGCAATATTACTACCTAAACATTTTTTACTTTAATGCAGAAAATGCATCAAAGCAGAGCTATAGGCAATTTTTTTTTTTTTAAATTTTGGATAGAGTAAGGGAGGGTTATAACCACTGTGTCCCATTGTGGAGATTTCCCTTCACTTCCTGTCCCATAGCCAAACAGGAAGTAATAGGAAATCCATCCAAATTAAGGGAACTCCCTGAGGACCCCCAGGTCACCAAAACTAGTGACCCCATTGGAAGATTTCTCCTCTATTACTTTTCTGAGAACAACCCAAAATTTGGGATTTTATTTTACTTTCACTTTCAATGATAATGGTAAACAGGACAAATGTTTTGGGAACATGCTTGTAATCCAAAGCACTTGTATATCAAAGTGATTTTCCCTATAAGAAATAATGGAAACTCAGGTGATTCGTTCCACAACCATTTATTCATAAGTACTTCAGTCTATAATCCATATAAAAAGATTATAGCAATGTGATAGGTTGTGTAACCATAAAATGTCCATCCACAAATGGCAGCCTCCACAAGGGGATTAGAAGCAAAATCCAGCAGGAGCTACAGTGTATAAAATAGAGGAGAGGTGACTCTATTGCCCCGTACACACGGTCGGACATTGATCGGACATTCCGACAACAAAATCCATGGATTTTTTCCAACGGATATTGGCTAAAACTTGTCTTGCATACACATGGTCACACAAAGTTGTCGGAAAATCCGATCGTTCTGAACGTGGTGACGTAAAACACGTACGTCAGGTCTATAAACGGGGCAGTAGCCAATAGCTTTCGTCTCTTAATTTATTCTGAGCATGCATGGCACTTTGCGCGTCGGATTTGTGTACACACGATCGGAATTTCCGACAACGGATTTTGTTGTCGGAAAATTTTATAGCAAGCTCTCAAACTGTGCGTCGGAAATTCCGATGGAAAAAGTGTGATGGAGCCCACACACGGTCGGATTTTCCGACAACAAGGTCCTATCACACATTTTCCGTCGGAAAATCCGACCGTGTGTACAGGGCATAAGTGTAGCAATATGGTTACATTTAGTGAAGGTACAAAATTTAGCAACTCACACGGTTGATTGAATAAAAGAAGCACATCTAAGTATGCAAGCATCCGGGGTAAAGCTGTCCACATAGACTGTCCTCTGCACCATCGGCTCTCACTGCTGCAATCATGACCAGAAAGACTACCTTGTAGTAGAGCAATTTGAAAGCAAGGATAGAAGTGCTTCTGGAGAGCAGCGTGGAAGCGATGACGTTGATGGTGGTGCGGAGGACGGTCTATGTGCACAGCTTTACCCCGGATGCCTGCATGCTTAGATGTGCCTGTTTTATTCGTCAACCATGTGAGTTTCTAAATGTTTTACCTTCATTAAATGTAACCATATTGCTACACTTAGAGGCGCTTCTGTTCTGTTTTATACTCAGTTGTGACATGACGATAATTGTATATCAAGACATCACTTGTATATCATGCCAAAATTTATTTAAAAATGTTGCTTGTCTTGCAAAACGCTCTCAAACCAAGTTACTCTCAAACCAAGGTTTTACTGTAGAGACAGAAATAAAAACTGACAGGTGTTCTAATCCATCTCTACACTATCCATAACTAAAAAAACGAAAATAACTAAAAAAACGAAAAAAAAAGTTTTGCCTTTAGTTATACTTTAGGGTAAAAAATGTTTAGGGTTTAGAACCAATTTATAGTGTAGGTCAAGGCCAAAAAAAACAGATTTGATAAAGGTCTGCAATACATGCACATTTCCATATTTGTATCTGTAAACAAACTGCATGTTTTGAAAAATAAATGTTGAGATGCCAGAAATATAAAGTAGTGTGCTCCTACCCTCCTCTTTGATTTTGACTTAACATAGTGTGATTTCAGCTTTGAATTTTAAAGCACATGTGTCAACCCTGTCTACTTCATTTCCTCATCCTCTCCCTCATCTGCAGAGCCCCTCCTTGTGAACCGGCAGAAGGAACAGAAAGTTATCAGCTCATAAGATTTCTGGCAAAGTCAAGAGGTTTTTTTTAACTGTAAATTGTGCAGATGGAGCAGAGAGCAAATTATTAAGGCTTACGTACACTTTAAGATTCCAGCCAAAATCTAAGAGGAGGGGCTAATATCAATGCCCCTTTCTTCCTGATAGGACCAGGTATATTGCAGGCATGGTTATTACATTAAACATCAGGCTTGTAAATAACCTGTGGAATCTGCAATAAACCAGAATTCATACATATACTATTACCTTTGGGGTGGGAGGGCCATGATCATCCAAAAATGTTGAATTACCTGAAAAAAGAAGAAAATAAAATAGTTTAGTTTAGAAGCCATATTTTCAGGAAAATATACACTAAAATGAATTATAGTGAAAACAAACAGAATATTATACCCATTTTTTTGGTAAGATATAAAAGATAGGGTTGCATTGAGTAAACAGACACCAAATATGTCAAGTCTTAAAATTGCGCATGCCAAAAAAGATGGTGCCAAAAATTCTCCATAGGTGATGCTTTAAAAGCCTTTACAGGTCATCACTTTGAAGTTAATCCATGAACTATGGCCCTAGAATTATCGCCGTCACTCTGACATTTGTGACAATATCTCACATTGCAGTGCAAAAGATGTTTACATACACTTGTTCCCCCCTATACTGTACTTTTTGCATGGGGTGTGTGGAGGTGATTTATATTTTTTTTTAGACTTAGAATAAAAGTTAACTTTTTTTTATCATAAGGGAAAATTAATAGAATTAAAGTAGTTAAAGTTGTATTCTGGGGAAATTAAATACTACATTTACAATGGGGCATCCCCCACACTGCAAGGGTTACATTTTATTTTATTTTTTCATGAGGTACCATTAAAAATCACCATGTCCCTCACACGAGCAGCCTTCCTCCTCTCCATGCGATCACTCCCCCAGAGCCATACATCAGCTACACGCTGATGTTATCACGTACAATGCAGGACCAGCAGTTCTGGAGTATAAGGCCTCATGCTCACAGGGCATTTTTACAGCTGCTTTTAGCAGCGTCAGACTTTTTTTGCAGCTTAAAAATGCCTCTCCATGTTATTCTAATGGCACACAGCAGACCTAGCATTCGGGAGAGAACGCTAAGGGGAAGAACAGCGCAGAGAGGAGGCCCAGCAAAAGACCGCAGAGAGAGAAGAACTAGAGAGGGGAGAAGACATCAGCGGAGAGGGGAGAAGAACCAGAGAGGAGGAGAAGACATCAGCGGAGGAGGGAGAAGAGATTGGAAGACGCCAGAGCTGCCTTAATAAATTACTTTAAAAATCTGTGTACTGTTTTCATTGTTGACACTTTTTTGGGGGGTTAATGGGTAGGGGTACAATGTACCCCATACTCATTCACATACTGTGGGGAGCTGGGATCTGGGGGCCCCCTTGTTAAACCCGCAGACCCCGACAACCACCGGCAAGGGTTGTCAGGAAGAGGCCCTTGTCTTCATCAACATGGGGACAAGGTGCTTTGGGGCAGCTGTATGCTTGGATAAGGGTTTGGTATGGATTTTGGGGGGACCCTACGTCATTTTCTTGGCGTGGGGGTTCCCCTTAAGATCGGTGGGGTCTGGTATCGTCCAGATGGAGAACCCCACGCCTTTTTTTTTTTTCCCCCATTTTGGCTAGGCGGTTCACCTTCCAGCACACAAGCCACGCCGCAAGTCGGATCATCATGATCCGACTTCTGGTGCGACTTCTATTCAAATCAATGGGGTCCCATAGGAAACCATTGATTTTGAATAGCAGGGAAGGCAGAGAAACGCTGCTAAAAGCTAGTGCGGCTAAACACGCATTAATGCCAATGCAAAAAGCTACTAAAAGCGCGTTTTTACAACGGCTTTTTCCTGGCGTTGGTAGTGGCTTTGCAGCTCTTTTTTTTATAACGCCCCGTCTGCATGATGCCTAAGTATGGACGCCAAGGGCCAACCCATAACTCAAACCTTTGGAGGTTTGAAATTCACTGTGGCTGAATTTTCATGCTGTAGACTTGCAGAGCTCTTGCTGTAGTCTCACCACTGCAACTTTGCTCTTGTTAGAGACTTGCCACGCAGATTTGCTACAAATTGGAAAAGTGTCAACTAGAACTTGTGCTTCAAATGCTCTGCAAGTGTACAGCATGTTAACAGACTTACAATTCAACACTGCCACAAATTTGTGGCAAATTATCCTTGATATCTGGGTGGCAAAATTTCAGTAAACCTGTGGCCATTCCCTTTCGTGTTAAGCCGATCCAATGATCGACTTCTTAAGAATGGGCTTGTTGGAAAACTTTTGTTTGATTGGTGCTGCAGCCAATAAGGAACTTGCATCTCTCTTCAACATTTAGCTAAAAAAGTCTACTATACTATAAGTCTACTCTATTACAAGTAGTTCCACCACATTTTTTTTTTTTATTTCCATGCTTCACAAATTTCTTAGGGTTTCTTGTGTTCATCTGTTCTGATCTGTTGCTTCATTGTGGTAATTAGGTAATTTAAAAGCTGTTTATCACATCACCCTTATGGAATGCACTATTTTGGACTCTCAAAGGGTACTTAAATTGAAGCAAAATATTTATGAAATAGCAGTTGATAATCACTGTGGTCTCATCTCATCTCAAGAAGCTAGAAGTTACATTTGGCACTGTGAACCAGCATATCATTAAAAGTAATGATTCACAGCAGAAAGTTTTCAAGACTGGGTGAATCAGTTAGGAAAAAATTAAAGTGTTTGTAATTTTTTAAAATAACAAACGAGTTTATACTTACCTGCGCCGAACCTCCTCTGTTGTTATCCCCCTCAGCGCTCCTCCTCTCTGATGAGTGCCCCCATTGAAATTCACTTTCTATGGGGGCCACTCGTGCAGCCTCACTCCCAAGCCTCACTGTCTGTATCTATATGTCTGTGTAGGTCCCACTCTTCCTACTCCCTCATCACTGGCACCAATGGGTCCCGCTGCCTCAGACATGCACAACTATGGAACGAATAAGGGCTCTGGTAAGTACAAGGGGGAGGGGGGTACTGATGCCTGAACATTTTTTACCTTAAGGGAAAGAATGCATTAAAGTGATTGTAAAGGTAAACATTTTTTTAAAGGAAAAAAAACAAACATGTCTATACTTACCTGCTCTGTGCAATGGAATTGCACTGAGCAGCCGTGAACCTCCCCTTCTCAGGTCCCCCCTCCCAGCCCCTCCTCTCTGTGGAGTCCCCCAATGGGAAGCCACTTCCTATGAGGGCTCCTGTGTGTGCTCGCTCCCGAGTCCTGCCGCTTCGTCCATTGACCTAGACAGCAGGACTCGGCCCTGCACCCATCACTCGCAAAGCCAGCGTGACACGGAAGAGAGGGGAGAGAAGATGTGCACAGCGCTTGATTGAATGAGGGCTCAGGTAAGTATAAGGGTGGGGGTGGTGCAAGGAATGCATTAAGGTAAAAAATGTTTAGGCTTTAGAGTCACTTGCAATATTATAATTAAAGCAACCCTCAAATTTTCCACTCGCCTACTGGGAGTGGAGGGGGAGCACCGCCAGCAGGGTTGATTGGGAGCCGTTCTCCCAGCAATCGCCCCGGTGGAAGAGAGCATGGAGGAAAAGGAGAGCCGTCGGATCACAAAGCGGTATAGCACGCCGGAACAGCTTACATTGAAATTGCCTCTGCTCTGCATGCCCTCACACGCAGCCCCGCCTCCTCCTAACCCCGTGCCTGTGATAGACAGAGCGCCAGTCCAATGCTGGGATGCGTTCTGTCTATCACAGGTGCGGGGTTAGGAGGAGGCGGGGCAATGGGGGCACAGTGAGGCTGCAATGTTGGTCACAGTGAGGCTGCAATGGGGGCATGGTGAGGCTGCAATGGGGGCATGGTGAGGCTGCAATGGTGGGCAGGGTGAGGCTGCAATGGGGGCACAGTGAGGCTGCAATGGTGGGCACAGTGAGGCTGCAATGATGGGCACAGGTCACACTGCAATGATAGGCACAGGTGATGCTGCATTGATTGGCACAGGTGAGCCTGCATTGATGGGCACTGGTGAGGCTGTGCTGAGGGGAACTGATAAAGTTGTTGTTAATGTTTATTTTTGTAATTTAACTTAATTCTGCATAAAACATTTAAATTTCATGAGATCATTTATGAGGGCGTTATTGGGGGCAAAATTAGGGGTAGGGTAGGGGTTGGGTGGGGCAACTGGTGGCGAGTAACCCTTGAGGCCTAGCTAGTAGTTCAGAACTTGAAATTTTGAGCCCTGATTTAAGTACACCTATAAAAAAAATGCTTGATGTACCTAAAAGCATCCATGGAACCTGTACATGTTTTGAAATGTCTGAGTAGATACAGAATATTTGAGTGTATCTAAGTGTGTTTCCAAATATTAATACAAGAGTGACCTTCTAAAGTGTCAATAAAGTATATGCCATAGTAAAGCTTATTTTATTATTGGTCTGACATTACCTTGTCAAAGATCAAAGCTTTTAGATTCTGCCACATAGTTCATAATGCAAATGGAACCCTACATTATGGTTCTACTCTTTTAATGTGTAAAAATCTATACTGCTCTAATATTGGATCCCTTCACTGAACTGTAGCAGCACCCCATCCGTTTTAATAAATTTATGTTTTTTATCTGCAATATCCTTGACACAGCATTGTGGAATATGCAAGGGCTACATAAATATGAGCTATGGCTGGTATAATGACATCCAAGAGAAACACTCAAGCGATTTCAAATCCCACTTCGTGTCCTTAAAGCGGGGGTCCACCTATCTATTGTTTTTTTTTTTTTTTTGGAGTTCATTCACAAACTTTTCTTCTCATGATTATCTACTCACATGTTCTGTGTAATAAGTCCGCCTGTGTCCGATTTCGTTGTAAAGAATAACTTATAAAATTCACTGAAGGCGGTTTCCATCTTCATTGTGGGCATTTGAAGCCCACAAGCATGTATTTCCTGGATGCGGAGAATGCTGTGCTCCCAGCATTCACCGAGATGTTGTGATGACGCTGTTGCACAATGCATGCTGGGAAGCCTGAGACTAGCTCCCAGGGGACTGTGGGAGGTCTGGGAGAGGCTAAAAACACGCCTACTCCCATGGGAGGAAAACCAGGAAGTGCTAAGAAGATTAGAAAAAAAAAAGGTAATTACGGCGATTTTAATTTTTTTACACAGCATGTCAGCATCTAGGCAAGGAAGATAATGCATAGAGATAATGTTCAAAATTTGGGTGGAACCCCGCTTTAATTGTGGCACTAATGAACACTGAACTTCAGATGGGCAAAAATACAGGGGTGTCAGGGATGCACCCCATATTTGCATGTCTAAAGTGACATCAGCAGTCCCAGTCTTCCCCACCTAGACACCGACACGTTTTCTAATCCAGTCAGTAGGCTGAACATAATATCCTGATCCACCAAGCAGTGTAGCATCTTTAGTCTTCAGAAAATTTTCAGCACTTCAATTTTGAAATTATTCTAATGAATATTATAGCTGAGAAAAGGATCAGCACCACTAGCAAGGAGCATTAGGTTGCGCTCTCTCTATATGCAATAGTATGCACCTATAACCATGTCAAATTTGTTACTGCAAAATCAGTGGCCAGAAAATGCTCAATGATCGCAAGCAGTAATCGCAAGGTAAAATAAATGAACACACTCTCCGAATCAAAGTTACTGTGTCAGTTCTGTAGCAAGATATTGCTGCACTGTATTAATCCACCCAGTCATTGTGGTTCAATTAGTAAAAGAACTGTTGAATTGACTATTCATTTTGCAAGGTAAGTTGCACTTTGCAAGGGAATTCTCCCTAGCTTAGTTAATGAGGGGAAGCTCTGCTGACTTACATCATCCAATCATGTGCAAGCAAAAATACTCTGTCTCTCACACACAGAAAACCTGATTAGGCAGGGAGTAACCAACTAGCAGTTTATTAACCACTTCAATACAGGGCACTTACACACCCTTCCTTCCCAGACCAATTTTTAGCTTTCAGCGCTTTCACACTTTGAATGCCAATTACTCAGTCAAGCAACACTGTACCCAAACAAATTTTGTATCATTTTTTTCATACAAATAGAGCTTTCTTTTGGTGGTATTTAATCACCACTGGGTTTTTTTATTTTTTGCGACATAAGCGAAAAAAACAGCAAAAATTTCAAAAACAAACCCCACTTTTTTTTAGTTTCTATGATAACATTTTGCAAATAAGTCATTTTTGTTCGTAAATATGGGCCAAAATTTATACTGCTACATCTCTTTGGTAAAAATAACCCAAATTAGTGGATATTATTTAGTCTCTGTGAAAGTTATAGAGTCTACAAGCTATGCTGCAAATCATTGAAAAATTGATCACATCTGATCACACCTGATGCACTGACGGCCTATCTCATTTCTTGAGGCTCTGAAATGTCAGGACAAATACCCCCCAAATGACCCTTTTTTGAAAAGTAGACAGTCAAAGGTATTCGTAAGAGGCATGGTGAGTTTTTTTAAGTCGTAATTTTTTCCCACAATTCTTGGGAAAATGAAGACATTTTTTTTTCCACAAAACTGTCATAACAAGTTATTTCTCACACATAGCATATGCATACTTCCAATTACACCCCAAAATACATTCTGCTACTCCTCCCGAGTATGGCAATACCACATGTGTGGGACTTTTACACAGTCTGGCCACACAGAGAGGTCCAACATGCAGGGAGCACTGTCAGGGGTTCTAGGAGCATAAATTACACCTCTTATTTCCTAACGACCTATTACATTTGTGAAGGCACTGGAGCACCAGGACAGTGGAATTACCCACAAAATTACCCAATTTTGGAAAGCCAACACCCCAACGTCTATTCTATGAGGCATAATGAGTCTTTTGAATGGTTCATTTTTTTCCACAAGTCTTCAGAAAACGTGGAAAGAAAATTAAAACTTATTTTTTTTGCACAAAGTGGTCAGTTTATAAGAAATTTCTAACTCAAAGCATGTATATAGCAAAAATGACACCCCAAAACACATTCTGCTACTCCTCCTGAGTATGGCGATACCACATGTGTGAGACTTTTACACAGCCTGGCCACATACAAAGACCCAACATGCAGGGAGCACCGTCAGGCGTTCTAGGAGCATAAATTACACCTCTAATTTCCTAACGACCTATTACACTTTTGAAGCCCCTGGAGCACCAGGACAATGGAATTACCCACAAAATGACTCCATTTTGGAAAACAAACACCCCAACGCATATTATATGAAGCATAATGAGTCTTTTGAACGGTTAATTTTTTTACACAAGTCTTCAGAAAACGTGGAAAGAAAATTAATTTTTTTTTTTTTATTTTTATTTTTTACACAAAGTTGTCAATTTATAAGATATTTCTAACACATAATATGTATGTAGTAAAAATTACACCCCAAAACACATTCTGCTACTCCATCTGAGTATGTCGATACCACATGTGTGAGACTTTTATGCAGCCTGGCCACATACAGAGGCTCAACATTGAAGTAGTACCTTTAGGTGTGCTAGGAGCATAAATTACACATCTCATTTCATTCCTACCTATCACACTTTTGAGGGTCCTGGAGCACCAGGACAGTGGAATTACCCACAAAATGACCCCATTTTGGAAAGCAAACACCCCAACGTATATTCTATGAGGCATGGGCTGCAGATAGGTACTTGGGTACTCTGATGGCCTGGTGACAGGTACTCAGGTACTCAGTTGGGCTCTGACAGGTACGCAGATGAACTGTGACAGATACTCAGATGGGCTGTGACAGGTGCTCAGGTACTCACGTACTCAGATGAACTGTGACAGGTACTCAGATGAACTGTGACAGGTACTCATGTACTCAGATGGGCTGTGACAGGTACTCAGTTGGGCTCTGACAGGTATGCAGATGAACTGTGACAGATATTCAGATAGGCTGTGACAGGAGTTGAGGTACTCATGTACTCAGATGAACTGTGACAGGTACTCAGATGAACTGTGACAGGTACTCATGTACTCAGATGGGCTGTGACAGGTACTCAGTTGGGCTCTGACAGGTATGCAGATGAACTGTGACAGATATTCAGATAGGCTGTGACAGGTGTTGAGGTACTCATGTACTCAGATGAACTGTGACAGGTACTCAGGTACTTGGGTACCCAGATGAACTATGACAGGTACTCAGATGGGCTGTAACAGGTACTCGGGTACTCAGATGGACTGTGACAGGTACTCAGATGGACTGTGACAGGTACTCAGATACTCAGATGAACTGTGACAGGTACTCAGTACTCAAATGGGCTTTGACAGGTACTCAGGTACTTGGGTACTCAGATGGACTGTGACAGGTACTCAGATGAACTGTGACAGGTACTCAGATGGGCTGTGACAGGTACTCGGGTACTCAGATGGGCTGTGACAGGTACTCGGGTACTCAGATGCACTGTGACAGGTACTCGGGTACTCAGATGGGCTGTGACAGGTACTCAGGCACTCGGGTACTCAGATGTTCTGTGACAGGTACTCGGGTACTTTGATGGGTGATGAGAGGTACTTTTATGGCTGGTGAAAGGTACTTTTATGGGTGATGACAGGTACTTTTATGGGTGATGACAGGTACTTTGATGGCTGGTGACAGGTCCTCTTTATTAGGGGGGGGTAATCAGTGTGGTTGGTGTACACTAAGCGGTAACGAGATGTTACCGCAATCTCCTTCTCACACATGATCGGTGTGTGAGGAGGAGAACCCGGTAACATCTCGTTACTGCGGTTTGTTGACATTCTGTGACCGGCTGTGATTGGACACAGCCGGTCACGTGATAAAGAGCCAATTTCACAGGCTCTTTACTGCGATCGGGGATGGGCTGTGTCAGGGTGACAAGCCTTGTCCCCAATCGCCGCTCTGCACACGCCCTAGGGGCGTGCATGAGCGCTGTGCATGTAGACAGTACATGTGACCGGCTGTGACTGGACACAGCCGGTCACGTAGTAAAGAGCCATTTTTTATTGGCTCTTTACACGGATCTGGGATGGGCTGTGTCTCCGAGGGACACACCTCATTCACGATCGCCACGCTGCGGACCCCAGGGGGCCCGCAGGAGTGGCGAGATACCGAGGATGTCATATGACGCCCGCCCAGGATGAGTGGTCCCATCTGCGGACGTCATATGACTATGGCTCGGTATTGAAGTGGTTAAACAGGTGCAAAGTTAGAATCAATAATGCAAAACAGTTGGTTTATGATAGCAAAAAGCATGCATACACTGCATAATATCACAAAAGAGATTCTGAAATCTGCTTTACAGCAATGTCTCCAAGGCTCATTGAGAGTAACACGACTGCAAAGCAAAGGCTCTATAAGACTATAGAAGAGAGTTAAGCTGAGAATCACTACTTTAGTAAACATTCAGAACATAGATACTTGTGTTTATTCTCACAAACATCTTTCTTGGTGAAGTCCAGGGTAGCTTTGAAGGGATCAAAGGCCCAACAAAGTACTACCCACACTGAAACTGGAGTACTCTTGTAGCACTCAGGGAAGGTGATGCTGTATGCCATTAGTCTCACGTGCCCAGATACCTTTGCCTCATCAGGTGTGGCAAAGAAATTTCCATGGGCATGTTTAGGAACCCAGGGAGTTGTGGAAAATAGAGATAAAGGGAGTTGCATCTGCATTTGAGCATGGTGACAAAATGTGCACTCCACTGCAGGTGAATCTGTTTACTCAGCAGGAAATTACAGTTCTCCTGCCCTCTTACTGGCCCTGTCTAGAGATGTATCTGTTTATTTTGCAGAACATTACATGTGTCCTATCTTACAATTGATAACTTTAAGGTGAACTTTAAGGTGTACCTGTTTAAACACTTCAGCCCCGGAAGGATTTGCCCAGGCCATTTTTTGCGATTAGGCACTCATTTTAACTGACAATTGTGCGGCCGTGCGATGCTGTACCCAAACAAAAATGACAACTTTTTTTCCCACAAATAGAGCTTTCTTTTGTTGGTATTTGATCACCTCTGCAGTTTTTATTTTTTGCGCTATAAAACAATAAAAGTGTGACAATTAAAAAAAAAAAAAACTATATTTTTTACTTTTTGCTATAATAAATATCCCAAAAAAAGTTTTAAAAAACAAATTTATTCATCAGTTTAGGCCAGTAACTGCGATTTTTAGCGGGACTGCCACAAATCGGACACTTTTGACACTTTTTTGGGACCACTGACATTTATACAGCGATCAGAGCTAAAAATAGCCACCGATTACTGTATAAATGTCACTGGCAGGGAAGGGGTTAACACTAGGGGGCAATCAAGGGGTTAAGTGTTCCCTAGGGAGGTGTTTCTAACTGTGGGGGCAGTGTAGTGACTGGGAGTAGAGAGACATCGCTGTTTCTAATCACTAGAAACAGCAGATTTCTCTCCTCTCCCTGACAGAATGGGGATCTGTTTGTTTACATCGACAAATCCCCCATTCTGTCTCTCTCAGGAGCGATCGCAGGTGCCCGGCAGACATCACGGCCGCCAGGCACGTGCATCAGCTCCTACGTCACACGGCGCACGCGCGCCGGCTAAGGCTATTAAAAGGGCCGCCATACAGCAACGGCGACTTGCCCAGGAGAGCCAACCTGCCGCTGTATAACGGCGGCGGCTGGTCGGCTAGTGGTTAAAGGGATGCATTTGACCCTGAATGTGTAGTGCCTTAAATGCAAGTACACACCAGCTACTGTAGATGCTGCACCTGTGCCTCCCAGGTGCACTAAAATCCTAGGATGGCACACATGGGCTAGATGCCCCATGTGCAAGGAGCCTTCTGTAGAGTTTGTGCTTTGGAAGTGCAGCAGGACAGAAGTGCAGCAGAACAAATGTGCAGAACAGCAGTAGCTGGATAAAGGAAATTTAAATTATTTCTAATTTCTTTAAAGTATTTCCAATTGCTTTTCTTAATTTGTTTGCTTTTTAACCTTTGTACTGTGTCTGTGTTGTTATTGGTGATGGTTTACTAAATGCAAGCATAATTGTTATTGTGCTGCTGAGATGTTGAGTACTGGTGGTTATCAATTAGCATATGTAAGAGAGGTGAACCATTGTCCTAATCGGTGCCTTGTTAGGCCCCATGTACACGGGACGCTGTTAATAGTACATTCAGAGGCAGTTGGACGCTTTTTTTAACTGCCCCTGAACTCATTCAATGTTATCCTATGTGACCATGTACACAGTCTCGTTTATTGCCGTTTTTAGGCAGTTGCGATTTAACAGCATCTCTTTGAAAGCAAAAAAATGGGTTCAGACGCCGAAGATTTCCACGTTTCTGCGTTTTTGTTCATAAGCTATTTTAAAAAGGTACCCTATATTTTTGACCTGAAAAGACAAAAATATGATGGAAAACGATGAAAAAACATTAAAAAAAACAGTTTGAAATGTTTTAATTAAAAAAACAAACAATAAAAAAATATTTATTAAGCACAATTTAAGAATTTAATATATAATCATTTTTTGCAACAAATATTTGCATTAAAAAAAAATACAAAATAAATAAATAAAAAAATAAGAAATTACATATACAGCTTTAAAAAATATAATCCCAAAAATGTATTAATCAATTAATATTTAATTATTAAAAATATTTTAAAAATTGCAAATAAAAATTTGATATATTATAAAAAATGAAATTAACGTTTAAATTTGCATAAAATAGACAAAATATTTTTTTTTTAAAAGTAATTAAAAAACTTTTTCTAGTTTTTATAGTCGTACTTTTTCTAGTAGAAGGTAAAATGCAGGTACGCAGCTGTACGTACATGTTGGAAAAATATCTTACCGGCATTTGCTGCGCAATCAATGGATGGGTCCAATAGTGACAAACTCTGACTCTAGACCTCGCACGCAATTTTCTACGTCGTTCTAGCCTCATCAAGAGCAACGTCAGGAGCATTTCCTCACATATGCTCATTATGGGATCCATTGCAAAAAAAGCACAGAAATAGAGGCAAATACAAGTATACAGCTGCTCTCTCTGCTGCTGCTACTCACTCTGGTCAAAATGGCTGAAATAGTTAAATAACAATGTTTTTTGAGCTTGGGGAGGGTCTTAATGAGGTTATCTTAACCACCTGACAACTGGGCACTTAAACCCCCTTCCTAACCAGACCAATTTTCAGCTTTTGGTGCTCTCACATTTTGAATGACAATTACTCAGTCATGCAACACTGTATCTATATGAAATTTTTGTCCTTTTTTTCACACAAATGGAGCTTTCTTTTGGTGGTATTTAATCACCGCTGGGTTCTTTATTTTTTGCGCCGTAAAAGAAAAAAGACCGAAAAATCTGTAAAAAAATACATTTTTCTTCATTTCTGTTATAATATTTTGCAAATTAGTAATTTTTCTTCATATATTTTGGCCAAAATTTATACCGCTACATATCTTTGGTAAAATTAACCCAAATCGGTGGATATTATTTGGTCTTTGTGAAAGTTAGAGTCCAAAAGCTATGGTGCGAATATCTGAAAATTGGTCACACCTGAATTACTGACGGCCTATCTAATTTCTTGAGACCCTAACATTCCAGAAAAGTACAAATACCCCCCAAATGACCCCTTTTTGGAAAGAAGACATTCCAAGGTATTTAGAAAGATTCATGGTGAGTTTTTTGAAGTTGTCATTTTTTCCCCACAATTCTTTGCAAAATCAAGGTTTTTTTTTTACTTTTTTTTTTCCCACAAAATTGTCATATTAGCAGGTTATTTCTCACACACCGCATATGCATACCACAAATTACACCCCAAAACACATTCTACTATTACTCCCGAGTACGGCGATACCACATGTGTGAGACTTTTACACAGCGTGGCCACATACAGAGACCCAACATGCAGGGGAGCACCTTCAGGCGTTCTGGAGCACCCAGGCCAATTCTGACATTTCTCTCCTACATGTAAAAATCATAATTTATTAGCTAGAAAATTACATAGAACCCCAAAACATTATATATGTTTTTTTAGCAACGACCCTAGAGAATACAATGGCGGTTGTTGCAACTTTTTATCTCGCACGGTATTTGCGCAGCAATTTTTTTTAACGCTTTTTTTGGGAAAAAAAACTGTTTTGTGCTTTACAAAAACCAAAACAGTAAAGTTAGCCTAATGTTTTTGCATAATGTGAAAGATGAAGTTACGCCGAGTAAATAGATACCTAACATGTCACCTTTCAAAATTGCACGCGCTTGTGGAATGGCCCCAAACTTTGCTACTCAAAAATCCCCATAGGCGACGCTTTAAAATTTTTTACTGGTTACATGTTTTGAGTTACAGAGGAGGTCTAGGGCCAAAATTATTGCTCTCGCTCTACCGATCGCAGCGATACCTCACATGTGTGGTTTGAACACCGTTTTCATATGTGGGCGGGACTTATGTATGCGTTCGCTTCTGCATGCGAGCACACGGACAGGGGCGCTTTAAAATTTTTTTATTTTTTTTTTTATTGTTCATTTTACTTTATTTATTTTAGTTTGATGCTTTTTTCCAAAAAAAAAATTTTTGACCACTTTTATTCCTATTACAAGGAATATAAACATCCTTGTAATAGGAATATGGCATGACAGGTCCTCTTTACAGTGAGATATGGGGTCAATAAGACCCCACATCTCACCTCTAGGCTGGGAAGCCTGAAATTAAAAAAAAAAAAAAAAAAACGATCCTGGCTTCGATCGTAGCGGTGAGTCAGTAGAAGCGTGGGAGGGGGGGGACATCCCCTCTCGCCTCCCGTAAGAACGATCAAGCAGTGGAACAGCTGCTATGATCATTCTCATGGTGTAGGGAATCGCCGGCTGAAAAAGCTGATATCTGAATGATGCCTGTAGCTGCAACCATCATTCAGATATCCCCGCACAGAGTCAAGGATGTTGTATGACGGCCGGCGGGCAGGAAGTGGTTAAAACGCTTTTTTTTTTTTTTTTAACACAAATTTGTCCATTTATACAATATTTCTACCACATAACATGTACATTCCAAAAATGACACCCCATAATAGATTCTCCTGCTCCTCCTGAGTACGGCGATACCACATGTGTGAGACTTCCACAGCCTGGCCACATACAGAGGGCGAGTACAGCTGAGCATGGCTCAGCATGGCAGGGTATGGCTGGGTATTGCGGAGTATGGCGGGGTATTGCGGAGTATGGCGGGGTATTGCGGAGTATGGCGGGGTATTGCGGGGTATGGCAGGGTATGGCGGGGGCATGGCAGATTATGGCGGGGGCATGGCAGAGTATGGCGGGGGGCATTGCGGAGTATGGCGGGGTATGGCGGGGTATTGCGGAGTATGGCGGGGTATTGCGGAGTATGGCGGGGTATTGCGGGGTATGGCAGGGTATGGCGGGGGCATGGCAGATTATGGCGGGGGCATGGCAGAGTATGGCGGGGGGTATTGCGGAGTATGGCGGGGTATTGCGGAGTATGGCGGGGTATTGCGGAGTATGGCGGGATATGGCGGGGGCATGGCAGATTATGGCGGGGGCATGGCAGAGTATGGCGGGGGGCATTGCAGAGTATGGCGGGGGGCATTGCAGAGTATGGCGGGGGCATTGCGGAGTATTGTGGGGGCATTGCAGAGTATTGCACAGCATTGCAGAGTATTGTGGGGGCATTGCAGAGTATTGCACAGCATTGCAGAGTATTGTGGGGGCATTGCAGAGTATTGCACAGCATTGCAGAGTATTGTGGGGGCATTGCAGAGTATTGCACAGCATTGCAGAATATTGTGGGGGCATTGCAGAGCTTTCGCACAGCATTGCAGAGTATTGTGGGGGCATTGCAGAGTATTGTGGGGGTATTGCAGAGTATTGCACAGCATTGCAGAGTATTGTGGGGGTATTGCAGAGTATTGCACAGCATTGCAGAGTATTGCACAGCATTGCAGAGTATTGTGGGGGCATTGCAGAGTATTGCACAGCATTGCAGAGTATTGTGGGGGTATTGCAGAGTATTGCACAGCATTGCAGAGTATTGTGGGGGTATTGCAGAGTATTGCACAGCATTGCAGAGTATTGTGGGGGTATTGCAGAGTATTGTGGGGGTATTGCAGAGTATTGCACAGCATTGCAGAGCATTAGGGATGGCTGAGCATGGATGGATGGATGTCTCTGTGCAGCGCTGTGGGCACTACACATACAGCCCACAGCGCTGCAGACATCCATCCATCCCCCTCCCCGCTCACTGTGTACCGATCGGTACACAGGTGGGGAGGAGAGGAACCGGCGTCATCAGATGACGCCGGTCTGTTTACATGTGATCGCGCCGTCATTTGACGGCGCGATCACATGGTAAACGGCCGCGATCAGCGGCCATTTACCGGGATCCGTGATGCGCCGGGTCCTCTGGACCCGGCGCGTCACGGATGTGTTCGGGTGCGCGCCCCAGGGGGAGCGCGAGAAGGAAATTCTGGGAGGACGTCATAGTACGTCCTCCCAGAGTTATCCAACCGCCCTGCAGCCGTCATTCGGCTATGGGCCGGTTGGTAACTGGTTAATAAACACTTCTAGATGCAAACGCAGTAAAACGCCGCTAAACACGGCATGCAAACGCAGCAAAACAGCCGTTTTTAAACACCGGTTTCAAGTTCATTCAGAGGAGTTTGCCCCAGCGTCCCGTGTACATGGAGCCTTAGTGTTGTATTTAGGAGGGGTAGCATCTCTGTAGAGTTTGCTCTTTGTAAGTGCAACAGGGCAAAAGTGCATAGTTTGAACAGCAGTAGTTTGGAGACAGCCAACTATCATTGGCTAGTACCTGTGTTTGCATTGAAGTAAATATGTTTGAAATGTCTGGTTTCATTCAGTGTAATACTTGTTTGGCATTTGTTTTCATGGTACTTTGTGGAAGCTGGGATGCTGTCCCATTTGTATGGAGATTTCTAGTCTACATAATGACATTGCTTGTCCAAATTCCTTGGTTTGTGTCCTGCAGTTTGAAATCAGGAGGCTGTTTAAGCCAATTTGTTCTGTTTTGACCTGCAAAAAGTCACCTCTTCCTCAGAGACTGCGCAGGAGAAGAGCAGTGTGGACAAGGAAGAGTGAGGCCTGTGGACCACAAACATGTAGCTTTTGGTGGGACACTTGTAAGATTGCCAAGCCTTCTCTGCATAGGAAGGAGGACCCTGAGAAAAAAATTGCTTTGCCAAAATTTTTTATTTGAGGTTGCAAAGCAGGCAAGTGTTGTGGATAAGGTTCCTAAAAGGAGAAGTCATCTCCTTGTTGGTGATTCAATTGTAAGAAGTGTTTGCAAATCATGTAGAAGTGTCAAAAAGAATGTTGGCGTTTAAGTCAGGAGAGATAAAAGGCGCTTTTTAAAATATGTCAAAAAAGCTAGTGAAGAGTGCAATGTTGATGTTGTGCACCTAGGCACAAATGATGTGCATTCTACAGAATTATTTTTAGAATTTGGGCCATGATCTTTAACAGTTAGGGTTTACTCGTACATTTTTAGAGGCCTTACCTGTCCATAATGGACAACAAAAGAAAGTACTTTGTATAGCAGAGTTCAATGTTTGGTAAAGGATTACTGCAAAGCTGGAGGTTTTGGTTATGTTATGTTGTATCATGATGCTATCAGGTGGTCTGACATTGAGTTGTACAAGAGAGATTGTCTGCATCCCTCACACAAGGGCACTGAACTTTTTAGTATGTAATTAAGGAGTTTTTTGGACATGCATTTTAACTAAGAAATGGGAGCAGAGATATACAGTAATTGATGAGGAGCATTTCTGTACCCAGCGGGTTGAAATAAATGTGAGGGTTTGTGTTGCTAAAGGCTTGGTTGATTGGGCAGTCACTTCAGTTAAAGTTTCTGGTGGTAAAAATAAAGAAGTAGATGGCAGTGTTTGTCACGTCATGTGCACTAATGCTTGTAGTTTAGGCAATAAGCTTTGTGAGCTGACAGTCTAGAGACATCTTGGACATTGTTGCAATTACAGAGACATGGTTCAATCATTCAAATGAATTGGAAATAACTATACCAGGATATACACTAAACAGGAACGACAGAGTAGGGAAGAGGGGAGGTGGCATTGCCATATATGTAAAAAATAGCATAAGGCTAACATTAATGTAATAAACAAATGAAATACTCAAAATTCTCTGGGCCTGCCTTCCAACCAGAGAGGGATCTTCCCTTAGAATTGGTGTAGCGTACAGACCCCCAGGACAGACTGAAAATTATAACTGGTTGATTGATGAGATAACGCAAATGGCAATAAAGGGATAGGTTTTGATTATGGGTGACTTCAACATGTGTGGCACTAACTAGAATTCTTAAACTGCTATTATGGATGGGGTTTCTCTAAAACAGTTAGTTAAAAGCCCAACCTGAGGTGATAGTACTAGTTTTAGAATACTGACAAATGGGCGCCGACTGTGATGTTGAGGTGGGAAATTGTGGGTTCTAGTGACCACCATTGTCTTTGGTACGATATTAAAACAAGAACTGAAAAATCATATGCAAAAACAAAACTTTTAGATTTCAAAATGAATAATTTTGTTGAAATGGGGGAATTTCTAAAAAAAATGAACTAAAAGATTGGAGTAAAATGACAGTGTAAGTGTGAGTAATTAATCAGTAGGCACTGTAAGGTCTCATGCACACTGCATCTCAAAGAAGCGGCTCCTACAGGCTTTTGAGCTTTTTTGCGCTGTAATTTTTTTCTGCCACTGAACACCCCTCCATGTTTGCCAATGTGTCCATGCACATTATGGCTTTTTTCTTTTTTTATGAGTTTACATGCATATGCTCTTACAGGCAGAAACTACCCAAACCCCCCCCCCCCTACCAAACTCACGTTTTTGAAAGGAGCTTTCGAGCAGAAAGCTAAGGGGAAAATAATACTGGGACTATGCTATAGGCCCCCTAACCTGAGGGAGGAGGGGGAGATGGACCTCCTATCATAATTTGGATTAGCTGCAAGGATGGGAAGTGTTATCATAATGGGGGATTTTAATTATTCAGACATAGACTGTGCAGAGGGAACCACACATTTGTCTAAGGCTCGCCAGTTCCTAAATGTCTTGCAGGACAATTTCATGGGTCAGATGGTAGACGCACCAGCTAGAATTAAAGCGTTACTAGATCTACAGATATAGAAATAGATAGGTATACAATAAGTCTAAATGCACCTGAGAAAAGGATTTAAAACCCTGAGGGGTGTATATGTGGCATAAATACTTAATTCCCCTGGACGTCCATCTCATGGGGTCGGGCAGGGAATATAGCTCCTTAAGAGTGGATTAAACGACAGTGGACTATTGGGAGAAGCCAGCCAGGAGTCTGTTAAAAGCTTTGCTACCATAGTTTGGAACAGGGAAAAAGGGAAGTATAATTGACATGCCTGGTCCAGGTGGTGTGCATCCTCTATAGACAATGTTGTGGAGGGTTTCAAATAAGGAGACTATAGCTTGTTCAGTAGTGGAGCAGGCAATTTTAGAGTTGGGGTGAAGCCAGTCGTGAATATTATCCAGCTGGGATGCCAGATAGTAAAGGTAGAAGTTGGGGAAGGCCAAGCCTGCCAGGTGTGATGGGAGGCGTAGTGTTTCTAGTGCAACTCTAGGGGGTCGTCCGTTCCAAAGGAATGTAATACAAATAGAGTCGATACGTTTAAAAATGTATTTGGGAATTTTGCAAGGGGAATTAGCCATAACATATAGTAGTTTAGGTAAGTAAATCATCTTAAGAATATTGGCTCTTCCCATAAGATCCAGAGGTAAAACTTTCCACTGTTTGGTTTGTGTTTGTAGTTGGAGCAGTAAGGGGCATAGATTATTGGTTATGTATAGAGACAATGGTATTTGAATTGTGACTCCTAAGTATCTGAAGGAGGTGGCGACTTGTAGCCTAGAGTCTGATTGGATCACCGATATAGCAGCTTGGTCTAGGGGAAAAAGGATTGATTTATCCCAGTTCACTCGGAATCCGGAACAGTCACCAAACGTATTAATTTCAGCTAAGAGGTTGGTGAGGGAGTGGCGGGGATCTGCTAGGTAGACTGGGGTATCATCTGCGTATAGGGAGATTCGCTCCTTTATATCATTTATGGGAATGCCTTTAATCCATGGAAAGCTACAGATCCAAACAGCAAGGGGCTCCATAGCCAGAGCAAATAGGAGGGGTGATAAAGGACATCCCTGCCTGGTACCTCTGGTAATTGGGAAGGTCTCAGTGACATGGGAATTAATCTGTATGTGGGCTAGTGGTAAGGTATAGAGGAGACGTATCCATGCTATGAGTCGGGGTCCGAACCCATATAGTTGCAATACCCGAAACAAATAAGGCCATTCTACACTGTCGAAAGCTTTACAAGTGTCTAGTGATACAACACGGGTAGGCAGACAGTCATGTGGGTAAGTCTGGTTGTGAAATAGTCTATGGATATTCATTCTGGTTGAGAGGCCTGGTATAAAGCCCCCCTAGTCACTCCTGACCAATTTCGCAACTTTATTCAGACGATTGACCTGGACTTTGGCCAAGATTTTGACATCTACCTTAATGAAGGATATCGGCCGATAGGAGTCACATTTAAGAGGATCTTTCTAAGGTTTCAGTATCAAAATAAATTAATGTCTCTCTCATGGAGGGAGGAAATACTTCATGTTTCAAGGTCTCATTATATGTATTGAGTAGAATAGGACCCAGGAGGTGCCGAAAGTGTGTATACCATTCAGCTGGAAAACCATCCAAGCCTGGAGAGAGAGAGAGGTTCTTCTAGAGCAGAGGTCTCAAACTGGCGGCCCTCCAGCTGTTGCGAAACTACAAGTCCCATGAGGCATTGCAAGGCTGACAGTTACAAGCATGACTCCCACAGGCAAAGGCATGATGGGACATGTAGTTTTGCAACAGCTGGAGGGCCGCCAGTTTGAGACCCCTGTTCTAGAGCATCACGGTCTTGGTCTGACAATTGGGGAAGCGCTCTTTGGGTTAAATATTCCTCAAGTTGGGTCTCAGAGTAATGGGCCCTAGTAGTATAAAGATAGGAAAGTGTCTGTTATATCCTGAGGGACGTCACTGATCTTATCTTGAGAGGTCAGGATCCTAGGAATAGATATGGGGGTACGGTCTGATCTGGTTAGGTAGGCTACCTGCCTTATTGCCGTGTTCAAACGTCTTCTGAGTAACATAGAGCATACATTTTTTAGTAGGGTCCAGCAAGCGGAGCTCATACTCTCTACGGCTGTGTAGCCATGAGGCTTGCATAGTTGTATCAGGGTTCTTAGCATAGGCCGCCTCTGCAACTATCATTGCATTTTCTAGTTCCTCAGTGCGCTGTTGAGTATTTTTGCGCAAAATGCCAGTAATGGACATAAATGTGCCCCTCAGCACAGCCTTGGAGGCCACCCAGGCAGTGGAGGACCAAACAGTTCCCTGATTCGCATGCCAGTAGTCAGCAATACCTTTCTGGCATTCATTATGTACAATCTCATCCTCCAGCCAATGGTACTTTAAATGCCTAATGTGAGGGCCTACGCTCGGCAGAAGGAGGAGATCCACAGAAAAAGGGGCATGATCAGACACCCCTCTGGGTAGATAGGAGACTGCCTGAACAATAGGAAGCACATCAGCAGGGGTAAATGCCAGATCTACGGGTGACATGGTGTGGAAGGAGTCAGAATGGCAGGAGAAGTGGTGCACATCTGGGTGCTTCCATCGCCATATCTCAGTAAGGCCATACACTTGAGTCCAGTCAACAAATGAGGGATAGGGCCTGCCCCCACCCTTCAAGCGGTCCATGGCAGGGTCAAGTACAGCATTAAAGTCCCCTACAAACAGTAGCGGACCAGGGGATCTAGACAGTAATAAAATGGACAAGTGAGAGTAAATCTGGGGAAAATGGAGGAGGGACATATACGTTTACCAATGTGAAAACTGTGGAGACAATACGGACAGTAATTACAATTAATCTCCGTCAGGGAATTTGCTAGTAGGATAGAGACCCCACGGGAGTAGTTAGTGTGGGTGGCATGGTTTTGTGTAGCTAGCCAGGGACGTTTAAGGGCCGGCAGTGTGGTATTGGTGAGGTGGGTCTCTTGAAGACAAATTATATGGGGTTTATATTTTTAAGATAGGAGAATACCAGGGACCGCTTTTGAGGTGAGTTTAGACCCCTAACATTCCAAGAAATCAGTTGTAACGCTTTAGCCATAGGAAACTGTATCCAACATAGTAGCATAGGGAGAGTCACTAAATGCAATATGACATATATGACATTGGCTATAGTAAAAATCTGGGGTAAAAGTGCAGTAGCATCAGAGGTGGAGCATCCATAGGAGCATAAAGAACAACAGAAAAAAAAACCCCTAAAGGTCTAATCATTCTCAGCAACCAGAGCGTGAGAAGGAACCATAGGAAAAAACTACCCCCCCCCCCCCCCCATCCTCCTGCCCATCTCAACCATCTCAAACACAGCTTTGGTTCCCTGAACAGAAAAAAAAAAAAAAACCCAGCAACAGTCATGAGAGGGAACAGAAAAACCTGTGGCCTCGCCACCTACTAGTATGGGAGAAGTAGCAGGTCCAGTGAGGCTCTCGAGAAAAGTGCATGCATCCATCCATCATAAAAGGCACAACAGGTGCGAACGTTAGGAAGTCGTAGAACTGGCTAAGGCATCTGCAAGGTCTGCAGCAGGGGAAATGTAGAGCAACTGGTGGAAAGGGGTAGGAAAAGTACATTCCACAGAATAACCACAGCAGCATGAGTGTAGGTACTTAGCAGATGATTGAGAAATCCTGAAGGTGTTCCAGTAACCATCAGATAGGATAAGCAGAGAGGTAGGGATGACTAGAGGAACAACAGAAAGCAGCATCAATCGTGGCGTTGTCTTGGTTGTTTTCCAAAGCGAGCATCCAGCCAGGCCATAGCTTCTTTTGGAGAAGAGCAGAAGTGAGCTTTACCCTCATAGATGATCCTTAGATAAGCAGGGAAGAGCATTGCTCAAGGGAGGCCTTCAGTGTGAAATCAGTATTTCACTGCCGCAAAGGATATGCGCCGGCGTTGAACTTCAGCTGAGAAGTCAGGGTATATGGAGATATTGTTGCCATTAAACTTGAGCGGCCCTTTTTCTCTGGCAAGACACAGGATAGCGACTTTGTCATGGAAATTGAGGATTTTTGCAATCTGGGACCCTGGAGGGGCCCCTGAGGGACGCGGGGTGCTGGGGTGCGGTGTGCACGTTCAGTCTCAAAGGCATGGTATAGCACCTCTGCCCCAAAAATATCCCATATGCCCTGGAGGAGTCGTTCAAGGCGCAAACCCTCAGAGCAGTCCGGGAACCCCACAAAACGGAGGTTGTTCCGGGAAGAATGGTTCTCTAGGTCATCCAACTTGACTCTGAGGGTCACCAGCTCATCTGTAGCCATGCATACTGTAGCAGCTAAGGGGTGTACTGTTTCTTCTAGGGAGCTGATACGTTTTTCTGCCCCTCTTGTCCTCTCTTCAGTAGGGAGAGATCAATATGGATGCTTTCCATTTGAACTGTGAGGGAGGCTTTACAGTCTTTACTACCCAGCATGATTTCAGCCAGGGTGGGCTCATCTGAAGAGGGGCCTGGTGAATTGCATTCCACTGAGCATGTAGGGGAGTTTAGAGGTGTTAGGTGATCAGCCTGGGTGCAAAAGAGAGAGAGAGAGAGCAGTGCTGAGGTAAGGGAAGGCTGCAGCGTGGCTTCATGCATGGCTGAGGGATCGGCGCCATCTTGCCTGCGGTACTTAGCTAGTTGTTCCGCTGCAGACTGGGGCACGGATGGCCCATATTTGTTCACCATCGTCCCTGTAACGGATGCCCGCCGTCCTTAGGAAGATGATGTGGGTTTAGTGACACTAATATCTGTCCTAGTATTTATTATATTTGTTGTCACAATCTATTGAAGAGTTTAGTAACCGACTAGTATGCTTCTCACATGATTAATTCTAAAATTCAGCTCCAAGTGTAAGCAACTCTAAAACCTTACATCAGTAACAGCCAGACTAGTTTTTAAGCTGGTATATTGCACTAGTAATCCACATACCACAACATTTCAAGCATTGCCTATTCTGGTTCTGTAATTCACTCTGACACATTAAAAAAAAATAAAATGACAGACTTCTTGTTCTAAAAATATATGTACATTTTAAGAATGGTTTGATCATTTTTACATGGCTGCCACTGAAGTTATTCTTACATGAAAATTGTAAATTATGATTAAAAGCTTCAAAGTCTGTGCCTTGGAAGTGACCGCATCTGCTAAGAATACATACCAGATGTGAACAATCATAGTGCTTTTTTGCATTCTCAATCATAAGTGTGCAACGTCACATTGTAATAACAATTATGGGATAGAATCAGTGTTTATTTAGAGAAAAAAAGATTGATTGTGATATCATATCTGCAATTTAAATTTACAATTGAAAGTGAGACTCCCAACAAATAGGTAAATACAAGCTGAAAATTTTCGATTCTGTGGGGTGGATTCCTAAAGGCAAATATACTTTGTACATTGCAAGTGCAGTTGCAATCATTTTCCCCCGAGCTTAGTAAATGGGGTAAAGCTCTGCTGAATTTCATCATTCAAATGTGTGCAGGCAGAAATGCTGTTTTCTTTTATTTTCCTTGCACCTGATTGATTCTTTACAAAGTGAAGATTTGCCACATTTACTAAGAAAAACGGGCATAACTCAGTGTTGCCAACCATCTGTAAATTTACAGTAGGTAAAAAATACCCTGATTTCTCCCATCTGTAAAATGTCCACAGACAGGAGAAATCTGTAAAAATACAGAGGGAGGCTGACTTTCCCCCTATACTCACACTAGTCCCATCTCCCGCTGCACTGCCCACTGCTGTGGAATTACTCTGGTTGCTAGGACTGCCTGGTGTCTGGCCACCAATGACATAATGCACAGGCTCCAGAATTCAGAGCAGAGGAGGATGTAACTTCCTCCTCCAGACCTGCTCCGCTTCCTCCTAGTGCTCCACTTCCTCCAGCTTCCACCCTGCTGACAAGACAAGAAACTAATGAGAGTCTGAGATGAAACAGGGGATGGGTTCCTGTGTTGGTAGGGGGCAGGGAGCTGGGGAGAGATAGAGGATGGCAGTCAGTGCGAGAGAGAGAGAGAGAGAGAGAGAGAGAGAGAGAGAGAGAGAGAGAGAGAGAGAGAGAGATATGGAGAAGAGGGGAAAAGACAGCCTAAGCTAAAGAGTAGTGAGGACACTTATATAGAGGGGGAGTGAGGAGGGACAAGGTGTTGGCAGTGTGTGGCAGAGAGTGAGGGTATGGGGAGGAAGGCTGACAGGCTTTCTCTCCCCCTCCTCCTCTCTCCATTCTTGCTCTGCCACCCGTTTTTTTTGTTTTGTTGTTTGTTTTCTCTCCACCTTCCTTCTCTCTCTCCGTCTTCTCTCTTTCTCCACTGTTCCGCTCTCTTCTCTCCTTCTCTTTTTATCATTTCTCTCCCTCTCTCTTTTGCCTCTCTTTCTGTATATCCATCCCACCATTCTCTCTTTTTTTCCTCCCATCTCTCTCTCTCTCAGCCCCCCCCCCCCACCCACCATCCTCCCTCACAAATCTCTTTTGGCCCTCTTCCACCCCTCTCTCCCCCCAGGTTTCCTTCCCCTCTCTTCCTTTTTCTTTTCCTTCTTTCTTTCCCCACCTCTCCCTCTCACCCTCTCGATACTCTCTCCCATTTTTTCCTCCTTCCCTCTTTCTCTTCCCTCTCAGCCTCCTCCCTTTCAATCCTCTCGGTTATGCCTAGTACACATGGGCCGAATGATAGGAGACATCGGCCAGTTCCATAAAAACTGGCTAACATTCAGCCTGTGTGTATGTAAGTCAGTCCAACAGAGGCATCGGACGAGAACCTCTATTTGAGGTTACTGATAGAAGGGGAGAGCAGCTTGATCTCATCACTCCTTCAGTGGGGTGGCTTCAAAATCAGACTGCATTGCTCAGTGCTCAAGTGCTGGTCTGTAGAGCTGTCCTATCAATTACAAGACCTGGTTGTATCTGCTGACAGGTTTGCTGGGATCCCAAAGCGGGTTGAACAAAATCTTTTGGCAAGTAAGGCAGTTCCAATACATGCATTTTAACTTAATAATTAGCTGTCTGTCTGGAGTTTAGTTTAAGGAATTGGGATTGCATGGAGAAAGGACAACTGGAAGGTGACTAAAACTATTATGCTAATATGAAAGCACCTTATTAGCATTCAATGTGTTTATTGCAGAAAACAGGAGTCACAGTATATAATTAATTCTGCTCAGAGCATACAAACCCAGTTTTGTGACCAGTTCACAGCTGACTTCAAGAACTTAAATAAACCTTAACAAGTACATCAAAATTCTGTCTGTTTATTATTTGCTGTTAGCTAAGCCTGTTAATTATATTCCTTATATCTGAAGAAGATCTGTCATAAGACGAAGTCGAGAAACAGACAAGTTTTCCTTTTTCACACCTTTGTAGTTAGCACATGAATTCATTATTAATACACAAAAACACTAAGAAGGTTGACACGGAAAAAAGGTTTCTAATTAAAGTAATCATATGGCTCAAGATACTTTTAAACATAGATCTGGCTGAAGGACTAGAGCAAAACACATAAAACAAAATATGCATTTATCTGACCAAAAGTGAAAAAGAAATGTATGTCACTGTTAATTGCCTATATTTATGAAAAAGGTGGGAGGGACAGAGCAGGGCTTTTACATCTTTTCCCTGATCTCCTGGGGATAGAGAAATGTGCCATCAATCCAAAGGGCTGAAGTCAGAGCTAAGCATGGCTATTCACTGATAGGGATGTCAACGGTGCCAACAGCTAACAACTACAGCAGCAAGGGAAACAATCCTGAAGTGATTTCACTGTAGAAGGAATAGTGTTGTCACCCTACCAAACAAGGTTCTACTGGCAGGATCAACAGGCATTTACAAAATGTTCAGCCTGGTCTTCCTGGTATGTGCAGTCTGCATTACATTTGTGAATTTATAGTTTAACGACAGTTATACTTTAAGAGCAACCTTTTATGGAAAAGCATGCTGTTACAGAGGGGCATCAGCATACTATATGCTATTTTACTTATCGTTAGGCTGTTGGTCTAATGCACCTTCTACCTTTGGTTGTTTAAATGGCTGAACGGCGATGATATCACTCCTTGCGCATGGTAGTCACAGCCGTGGCACAGTGCATACACTGGTCAAGGACAGGCTAGCATGCCAGGACACAAGCATTGAGCTTCAGCAGGTGAACTAGCAACATGTGCTGCAGGCAAGTTTCCAATCAGGAGCACAGAGCAGGAGCTCAGAGAGCTGTCAGAGACTCAAATCCAGGTGTCGGTCACAACCCACAACCAATATAAGTCATTTATGCAGTAATATAGAACACCTATATGAATAAATAAGGTATACATTTACAATAGAAAACATCAATGCAGTCAACAAATCAATACAGTAAAAAAACTAAACCCACAACAGTAAAATCAGTCTGTATATGCAGTAAAGCATGTTTGTTATACGCACTGTGGAACCTAAGGGGTTCATTTTGTAAAAAGGCTGTTTGATCCTGTTTTATTTTTCTTGGGAGGGTGCATATGATCAGCACAGGGCAAATCAGCACTGTCCAGACAGAGGGTCAGGAGTCTTGCAGCCTCATAGCACAGTCAGAGTAGAGTAGAATGAAAACTCCTCCTACAAGCTTTAACCAGACACTGATAAAAATCACAAGACTGCTTTACCTGCTGATGAGAAAAGGTATTTAGCAGTTTATGTTTACTAAAAGAATTGCATTGCATAGTGAATGCAGGGTTCTGAGTTTAGTAACAGTACACTTTTGTGTAGATTTGGTAAAACTTTGGATAGTTTTAAATTGGACTGGTAAAATCAGTGAGTGGCTTTGTATTTTGAAGTAAAGTACAAGTGTTAACTCCCGTGAAAAGAATAGCAAAAATATTGCTAGCAACAGGTCCACGAACATACATGAGTATTCAAATAGAAATCGCAGTCGCGTATTTCAATCTAGAGCAAAGGGCAAGAAGGCGGGGCTGGCCTGCAGTGGTGTGTGGTCTATCTTACTGGGCACCTTTCCATCGCTACTTGAGAGGCAGCAGCTAAGACCCCAACAAGGCTCACCCACAGTAGACCTACTTCAGATGAAATAATACAGTCTGTGCCCAAACAAAGCAACAGGAGAAGCTGTAAGGATAATGTTTTACTAAATATTGTGAGTACACTTTTTTGCAACTTTTGGGCCCTCTCCATTGTCTGAGTCTAATTAGGTGTGTTTGACATCCGGCATGCACCTTGATATTATTGCCCAGTACATTTTGACCTTAACATATGTCCATGTATTGAACACATTTTTATCTCTATAGGATTTAATGTCATGCTATGTACAGGATATCCACTTGCTAATCAGGCATTTTCTGGGACTTTTTGTTTAAAAGTTTAAATTTGTATTTTTACCTAGAAAATTACTTAGAACCCCCAAACATTATATATATACTGTGTTTACAATGCTTTGGTTTGTGAATGAACAGGAAGATCTGTACAGAGGCATTTCCATTTAATCATTGTATGTAGCTGAGGCTGCAGAGATAAGGATTGAGGGCTGTGTCCTCAATCTCCTTTCTCTGTCTCAAAAGTGAGATATCAGGGATCTGTTTAGACCCCTGGACCCCTGATATTACACAAATGCCTCACCCCCCCTCCCCCCAAACAGGGCTGCTAAAAAATTGTAAAAAAATTATACAAAACATAAGTTGTAAAAAAAAAAAAAAACAATAAACACAAATAAATGACCAAAAACAGAGAAAGAGAACAAAAAGCAGGACTTTGCGTGAGACATGTCAGCGCATAAACACTAATTAATTGGTCAGGCTCATATAGGGTTGGCCTGTATCCAATGCAAATATAAAAACCGGAAGTCAATAATAATATAAAAAACAATGGGCGTAATCGCAAATGATTTACATCAGATATTCATAGAAAATATAATTTTAATTCATCATTCAACATAGAGGAATTAATGTAAAATCAATCAATAGAAATAAGTACAAAAAATACAGTTACAGTACAGATAGTTGTTAGAATGTAGGCATCCATAAGTTAACTCAACGCGTTTCTTGGCTTATAACCAATCATCAGGAGTTCTGATGCGTAATAACTAAAAATAAAGTAATGGAGCAGCCATTAGTCTAATGATTGACACATATGTACCGAAAAAACAAAAACTAAGATAGTACTCACAAATTGATGGATAACCATTGAAATGGGACTATCAGGTGGTCTGGGTCTGCAAAGTCTCCCCCGGGGTTGAGGCAAGGACCAGTCCCCAAAAAAACCCAAAAGACAGAGGCCGCCAACCGGGCCGGGACACCCCACGTAACCGTTGCCCAGCGAGAAGGGGAGAGCCTGGCACCCGCTTTCTGTGACCTGACCAACCGTACCTCAGAACCCACTGTATCATCTTTGTTACAAACCTTTTAAGTTTACCATGGCTTTTTGAATCTTTTTCTCGTTTTTTTCTTTTTCATCAGCTAGACATTCGCTGACCACCCGCTGCATATTGATTCAATTCAGTGCATACAACTTTTCCATTCCTTATGCTTTAACTACCTCATTATGTGTTTTTTTTAACTACTCACTGGTTTACTTTAGTAATGGGCAGTGGGACTGGAGTCTTGTTGGGTCCTAGTTCCGGGGTTGTGATGCGCCCAGTTCGCGGCCCCTCACCCACCTTACACCATGGTGGGGGCGGGCCGTGACCTTGAAGCATCGGCGTCATGATTTCACGTCCTGCATGCGGCATCCAACGGCGCTGCATTGCGGGCATCAGTGATCCACTCCATCGGGGGTCATGACGGCAGGGGGATGGGAGCCCACCCCGATTGCCTTGATCGTGGATTGTATCCTCCCTCCGTGCCTCTTTGACGCCCCTTCATGACGTTGGCGGGGACACGCCCCCAGCCTGGGGTATATGGCGGCGGCCTCTGGCTGGTCCGCTCCATACACCACCTCAGCTTGTGTAGGGATGACCGGCTTGCGCACCACATGCACTTCACAGGTAAATCCCCTCCACCTTTCTATCGCCATCCATGCCTCCCTACTTTCAATACCACTAATGTCACACGCATATATCTCCCTCACTGTTAACCTTGTACATCACATCCCCTCCTAATTTCACTGTTTCCCCTACCACATACCCTACTCCTCCTACCTTGCCTAGTCATGGATGGCTTCCCCATTTCACCTTCACTCACACTCCTTCCTTTCCCTCCACAGCATTCCACATGCGTTTTGCCAGGCTCTCCCCCTCTTGCTGGGCAACGGTTATGTGGGGTGTCCCGGCCTGGTTGGCGGCCTCTGCCTTTTGGGTTTTTTTGGGGACTGGTCCTTGCCTCAACCCCGGGGGAGACTTTGCAGACCCAGACCACCTGATAGTCCCATTTCAATGGTTATCCATCAATTTGTGAGTACTATCTTAGTTTTTGTTTTTTCGGTACATATGTGTCAATCATTAGACTAATGGCTGCTTCATTACTTTATTTATTTTTAGTTATTACGCATCTGAACTCCTCATGATTGGTTATAAGCCAAGAAATGCATTGAGTTAACAGCTTATGGATGCCTACATTCTAACAACTATCTGTACTGTAACTGTATTTTTTGTACTTATTATGTCTATTGATTGATTTTACATTAATTCCTCTATGTTGAATGATGAATTAAAATTATATTTTCTATGAATATCTGATGTAAATCATTTGTGATTACGCCCATTGTTTTTTATATTATTATTGACTTCCGGTTTTTATATTTGCATTGGATACAGGCCAACCCTATATAAGCTTGACCAATTAATTGTTGTTTATGCGCTGACATGTCTCACGCAAAGTCCCGCTTTTTGTTCTCTTTCTCTGTTTTTGTATTAATTGGGATGGAGACATGTCAGCGTTCTAAATAATGGTATGGTACAGGTCACAACCCCCTTCTCTTTGTATACACAAATAAATGACCGCCTAGCAACGAATCACCAACTTGTTAATAGAAAAAGTTAACTTTGACAGCTCCTGCTCCCCTGTCCAGTGCTGTGCTCCGCTGTAAGTCTCTCTGCATCTTAAGTCAGTGAAAGTGTCATTCATTGGTTTTAATTTTTTTAATGCTATATCTAATATAGCATTCAAATATTTACTTAACAAGGCAGTAATGATATGTACAGTGGCTATAGTAGCCAATTATATGTTATCCTTATTTTATTTGTTACCGTCAGATCAATGAAATATGCTTAAAAAATATTAATATTGTTAAAGTTGTTTTTGTTAATATTTATTTTTGTAACTCAATTCTGCATAAAACATTTAACAATGTCATTTCATGAGATAACTTACAAGGGCATATTTAGGGGAGGAATTAGGGGCGGGGCAAGGTAGGGGTTGGGTGGGGCCTGGCTAGTAGTTCAGGAATAGTTTATGGACTCTTTAACTTTCCTACAGACTAAATCATATAAAGTGGGGATGTAAAGTATTCAGACCTCCTTAAATTTTTCACTCTTTGTTATATTGCAGCCATTTGCTAAAATCATTTAAGTTCTTTTTCCTCCTCATTAATGTACACACAGCACCCAGCATTGACAGAAAAACAGAGAATTGTTGACATATTTGCAGATTTATTAAAAATGAAAAACTGAAATATCACATGGTCCTAAGTATTCAGACCCT
The DNA here is from genome assembly GCF_042186555.1 of Aquarana catesbeiana. Lineage (NCBI taxonomy): Eukaryota > Metazoa > Chordata > Amphibia > Anura > Ranidae > Aquarana > Aquarana catesbeiana. The sequence goes on along the minus strand of NC_133327.1, from coordinate 439,104,691 downwards.
TTGCTCAGTATTTAGTAGAAGCACCCTTTTGATCTAATACAGCCATGAGTCTTTTTGGGAAAGATGCAACAAGTTTTTCACACCTGGATTTGGGGATCCTCTGCCATTCCTCCATGCAGATCCTCTCCAGTTCTGTCAGGTTGGATGGTAAACGTTGGAGGACAGCCATTTTTAGGTCTCTCCAGAGATGCTCAATTGGGTGTAAGTCAGGGCTCTGGCTGGGCCATTCAAGAACAGTCACGGAGTTGTTGTGAAGCCACTCCTTCGTTATTTTAGCTGTGTGCTTAGGGTCATTGTCTTGTTGGAAGGTAAACCTTCAGCCCAGTCTGAGGTCCTGAGCACTCTGGAGAAGGTTTTCGTCCAGGATATCCCTGTACTTGGCCGCATTCATCTTTCCCTCGATTGCAAACAGTCGTCCTGTTTTTGTAACTTATACATCTGCAAGAAAGCATGTTCTTTGGAAAAAATAGACTTACTGACCAGATCACCATATGAAAATAGAAGAAAGGGGGGCATGACCGGAAGTTGACCTGCATGGACGCTTGAGCACCTAGCTCTCTCACGGCCCACAGCTCCACGGCCTCTTAAGAGGACTTTCTGCACCCATACATGGGTGGATCCAGGAGAACCCGCTCCTCCAAAGCACAGGGATCATCCCAACCTCTTCCCGATTCTTCCACGACCTTCCAGGGCTAATTTTTGCCGCCTCCCATGCCCCCCGGCGGGATGAACAAAATGGCGCCGGCTACCTCCACCTCCTCCATGCGGTCTCCACTACAGCAAGCTTTTCAAGCTCTGGCCCATCCGCAGAGCACACCCGAGTCTGCATGGCTGGCACCCGGGATGCAACCATCCCCGATGGACACAGTGAGTCGCACCCAGCCTCCCAGGCGGTGGAACCACACGGGACACAGCCCGCTCCACTGGGCCTAACCCCCGCCTCGTACACACAGTGTACAGACACCTTCCCGTGGCTGCTGAGGGGGCCCAGCTCTCCTTCTCCTTCAGAGAACTTCCCACCCCTACCAGGCCCCTTGCTCATGCAGGACTCTGAGCTCTCACAGGTAGAGCCCCAAGGGAGACTCAAACCACGCCAGGCCTACTCCCCTGCTCCTGCCTCCCCCAAATCACAGAGACAATCCTGCTCCAGGGACCCCGGATCTTCTGAGAGGGGTGCAGACTTCACCGCTACCTATGCCCAGGCAGTCAGCTCTCCGGTCCTCGCTCATACAGGGGACCCGACAAGGCGGCCCTCCTCTCCGTCCCAGACCACAGCACAGAGTGACTCATGGGACCCCCAAATGAGGCCCAAAACGCAGGCCCAGACCACCGCTTCCCTGCAACCTCAACTGCCATCCCCTCCTCCTCACTTCTTACTGCCGCAGAGGGTGGTGGACCCCCACCACCAGATGCATCCCTCCTGGCAATCATATATCCAAGCCATACCAACCAAAGAGGACTTTAAACAACTAATTGAGGATGTTAAATCCACTTGTCGTGCAGAGATTCAAACACTACATGCTAATTTAAAACACAGTGGGGCAAAAAAGTATTTAGTCAGCCACCAATTGTGCAAGTTCTCCCACTTAAAAAGATGAGAGAGGCCTGTAATTGTCATCATAGGTATACCTCAACTATGAGAGACAAAATGTGGAAACAAATCCAGACAATCACATTGTCTGATTTTTGAAAGAATTTATTTGCAAATTATGGTGGAAAATAAGTATTTGGTCACCTACAAACAAGCAAGATTTCTGTCTCTCACAGACCTGTATCTTCTTCTTTAAGAAGCTACTCTGTCCTCCACTCATTACCTGTATTAATGGCACCTGTTTGAACTTGTTATCAATATAAAAGACACCTGTCCACAACCTCAAACAGTCACACTCCAAACTCCACTATGGTGAAGACCAAAGAGCTGTCGAAGGACACCAGAAACAAAATTGTAGACCTGCACCAGGCTGAGAAGACTGAATCTGCAATAGGCAAGCAGCTTGGTGTGAAGAAATCAACTGTGGGAGCAATAATTAGAAAATGGAAGACATACAAGACCACTGATAATCTCCCTCGATCTGGGGCTCAACTTAAGATCTCACACCGTGGGGTCAAAATGATCACAAGAACGGTGAGCAAAAATCCCAGAACCACACGGGGGGACCTAGTGAATGACCTGCAGAGAGCTGGGACCAACGTAACAAAGGCTACCATCAGTAACACACTACGCCGCCAGGGACTTAGATCCTGCAGTGCCAGACGTGTCCCCCTGCTTAAGCCAGTACATGTCCGGGCCCGTCTGAGGTTTGCTAGAGAGCATTTGGATGATCCAGAAGAGGATTGGGAGAATGTCATATGGTCAGATGAAACCAAAGTAGAACTGTTTGGTAGAAACACAACTCGTCGTGTTTGGAGGAAAGAGAATGCTGAGTTGCAACCAAAGAACACCCTATCTACTGTGAAGCATGGGGTGGCAACATCATGCTTTGGGGCTGTTTCTCTGCAAAGGGAACAGGACGACTGATCCGCGTACATGAAAGAATGAATGGGGCCATGTATCATGAGATTTTGAGTGCAAACCTCCTCCCATCAGCAAGGGCATTGAAGATGAAACGTGGCTGGGTCTTTCAGCATGACAATGATCCCAAACACACCGCCCGGGCAACGAAGGAGTGGCTTCGTAAGAAGCATTTCAAGGTCCTGGTGTGGCCTAGCCAGTCTCCAGATTTCAACCCCATAGAAAACCTTTGGAGGGAGTTGAAAGTCTGTGTTGCCCAGCGACAGCCCCAAAACATCACTGCTCTAGAGGAGATCTGCATGGAGGAATGGGCCAACATACCAGCAACAGTGTGTGACAACCTTGTGAAGACTTACAGAAAACGTTTGACCTCTGTCATTGCCAACAAAGGATATATAACAAAGTATTGAGATTAAATTTTTGATATTGACAAAATACTTATTTTCCACCATAATTTGCAAATAAATTCTTTCCAAATCAGACAATGTGATTGTCTGGATTTGTTTCCACATTTTATATCTCATAGTAGAGGTATACCTATGATGACAATTACAGGCCTCTTTCATCTTTTTAAGTGGGAGAACTTGCACAATTGGTGGCTGACTAAATACTTTTTTGCCCCACTGTAACAGACAGAGTGGAGATGGCAGAGGAGGAAATACAAGAAACTAAGTTGGCAGTACAGCAATCAACTACAAGGTGCAGAACATCGCACAGTGCTCAGAGACATGCAGCGCCATGTTGAGGACCTGGACAACCAGGGGAGCAGGAACAATATCCGAGTCAGGGGCCTGCCTGAATTGGAGGGCCCAGAAGACCTGCAAATCACCCTGCAAACCCTATTCAACGACCTTCTGGGAGAACCCCTCGACAAACACATTGAAATGGATAGAGCACACCGTGCCCTGCTCCCTAAAGGCCCTGCCTCCAAACCCTGTGATGTCATTTGCAGAGTTCACTCTTACCCTCTGAAAGAGGACATCATGCGCAAGGCCCGCTCTATCCGCAAAGTAGTCTTTCACAACGCACCGGTACAGTTATACCCAGACCTCTCTTGGATTACCCTGCAAAAACGCAGGCTCCTCCAACCCCTTCTTCTCGTGCTGCAGGAAGAAGAAATCATGTACCGCTGGGGATTCCCTTTCAGCCTCACAGCAAGACTAAGACAATCTGCCATGCTACGCTATCTGGAAGACCTGCAAACTCCAGGTATGGGACCTGGTGGCCACCCCACCGCCCCTGCCCACAGTATGGCAGAAGGTCCCCCAGCTAAACGTTCCTGGGGTCCGGACACCCCTCCATAAAGCTGCCAAACCAAAAAATGGCTGATCCTCCCCACCTGGCACACCTGCCTATGGTCCGCACTTCCCCCTGGTTAACATTCCTGGCCCACCCTACAGCCTTACACATGGCCTCCTTAGGCCCCAGTTTTACCCTTGTTTAGCTCAATGGGCGTATCTCGATAAAGATTTGCGAATGGTTACCCTTCCGATCACTAGACCCCCCTTGGTTTACCCCCTAGAGTTCCTTGATAGTTTATTATTGACTTTTGATAATTATCACTGCGGTCCTCTGTGTCCCCCTTGGCCTGTTTCTTACTCCTGGCCGGGAGGACATATAGGAACTTAGTTGGCCCTGTATATCACAGGCTATACAGAGCTTATTCACAATGTTAGCTTTGCCTACTGTATGTAGTATTGATCTACCTCTTTCTTCTCTCACTATCTCTGTCGTTCTCCCTTTTTCTCCTCCACTGGCTTACCCTATGCTCCTAGCAACCATCCGGATCCTCTCCAGGGAATGGCGCACTCCCGGCCACCGCACCTCGGCATCCCACCAGCTGGATCAGATAAGTGCTTTTAAGTTTGCATATACCCATCACCATGGCTAAGGTTATGTCATTAAATGTTCATGGCCTAAACTCCAACAAGAAAAGACATCTGGCGCTTAGGGAGTTCAGGCAGTTGGGGGCAGATATCATCCCGATTCAGGAGACCCACTTCAAAAAGGGGGCTCCTTCGCGGTCGCTTCCAGACATTACCCTCAGGTCTATCAGGCGTTTACCCCCCCCAAATGGCCCGGTGTAGCCATTCTTTTTAAACGTGGATCCCCATATACATGCTCTGAGTCTTTCATTGACCCACAAGGACAGTATATTATCCTGCGCGGATAATGGCAGGCGCATACAGTCAGTTTTTGCACCCTCTATGCCCCGAACGTCCACCAGATTAATTTTCTAACTAAAGTGTTTGCACACCTCTTCCGAACACCCAACAAATTCTTAATAGTAGTCGGGGACTTTAACCTATCCCACTCCTCAGTGCTTGACTGCCATGTGGTGAACCCTAGGGTTTCCCACACCCAAGCCTCTAGAGACTCGAAACTCTTTCGTCACATCACTAGGCGCTATGCCCTAGTTGACTCCTGGCGGGTTCTTCTCCCCAGGGATCGTCAGTACACGCTTTATTCCACCCCCATCGCATGCACTCTTTGTTAATAATGCCACGTTACACATCACCCACACTGCACAGATTCTCCCAATCTCCTGGTCGGACCATGCCCCTATCCTGCTGACACTGGACTTACAGTGCCTTGCAAAAGTATTCACCCCCTTGGCATTTTTCGTGTTTTGTTGCCTCACAACCTGGAATTAACATGGATTGTTTGAGGATTTGCATCATTTAATTTACATAACCTGCCTACAACATTGAAGATGTTTTTTTATTGTGAAGCAAACAACAAATAGGACAAAATAACAGAAAAAGTCAATGTGCATAACTATTCACCCCCCTAAAGTCAATACTTTGTAGAGCCACCTTTTGCGGCTATCACAGCTCCAAGTCGCTTTGGATAAGTCTCTATGAGCTTGCCACATCTCACCACTGGGATTTTTGCCCATTCCTCCTTGCAAAACTGCTCCAGCTCCTTCAAGTTGGATGGCTTGCACTTGTGAACAGCAATCTTTAAGTCTGACCACAAATTTTCTATTGGATTGAGGTCTGGGCATTGACTAGGCCATGTCAACACATTTACATGTTTCCCCTTAAACCACTCAAGCGTTGCTTTAGCAGTGTGTTTGAGGTCATTGTCCTGCTGAAAGGTGAACCTCTGTCCTAGCTTCAAATCACACACAGAGTGGTACAGGTTTTGCTCAAGAATATCCCTGTATTTAGCACCATCCATCTTTCCCTCAACTCCGACCAGTTTGCCAGTTCCAACTGCTGAAAAACATCCCCACAGCATGATGCTGCCACCACCATGTTTCACTGTGGGGATGGTGTTCTTTGGGTGATGTGTTGGGTTTGCGCCAGACATAGCGTTTTCTTTGATGGACAAAAAGTTCAATTTTAGTCTCATCAGACCAGAGCACCTTCCTCCATACATGTTGGGAGTCTCCCACATGCCTTTTCGCAAAATCAAAACGTGCCATTTTGTTTTTTGTTGAAAGTAATGGCTTTCTTCTGGCCACTCTGCCATAAAGCCCAACTCCATGGAGCGTACGGCTTATTGACGTCCTATGTACAGATACTCCAGTCTCTGCTGTGGAACTCTGCAGCTCCTCCAGGGTTACCTTAGGTCGCTGTACTGCCTCTCTGATTAATGCCCTCCTTGCCCGGTCTGTGAGTTTTGGTGTAAGGCCGTCTCTTGGCAGGTTTGCTGTTGTGCCATGTTCTTTCCATTTGGTTATGATAGATTTGATGGTGCTCCTAGGGATTATCAAAGATTTGGATATTTTTTTATAACCTAACCCTGACTTGAACTTCTCAACAACATTGTCCCTTACTTGTTTGGAGAGTTCTTTGGTCTTTATGGCAGTGTTTGGTTAGTGGTGCCTCTTGCTTAGGTGTTGCAGCCTCTGGGGCCTTTCAAGATCATGTGATACTTAGATTGCTCATAGGTGGACATCATTTCAGTAATTATGTAACTTATGAAGGTAATTGGTTGCACCAGAGCTTTTTATGGGCTCCATAACCAATGGGGTGAAGACATACGCACACGCCAATTATCAGTTTTTTATTTCTGTAAAATAGTTTTATGTATATATTTTTCTAATTTTACTTCACCAACTTAGACAATTGTGTTCTGATCCATCACATATACCGGTAATTCAGATTAAAAAAACATTGAACCAAAGGCTGTAATGTAACAAAATAGGTAAAAAGCCAAGGGGGTGAATACTTTTGCAAGCCACTGTAGGTGCCCCAATCGCAAACCATGTCACTGGCAGCTGAACACCTTCCTCTTACAACACCTCCCCTCCAAAACAGAATTAGAATCCACACCGAAACTCTACTTCACTGAGAACAACATCCCTAACATATCCTCTTCCACTCTTTGGGAAGCCCATAAGGGAATTCTTCGGGGTCACTGCATTGCGCTCGCTTTAGCCATGAAAAAAGACGCGAGAGCAACCAAATCACAAGCTGAGAGGGAACTTAGGGCCTTAGAACTTCGACTACAAACCTCCCCATCCCTACCCCTACTCAGGAAAATCATCCGACTCCGTATGACTCTTAAAGACCTGGCACTAGACCAATTAGAAAAGGCCCTGACTAGGCAAAAACAACTATATTAAGGGTAACAAAGCCCACTCTCTATTAGCTCGGAAATTGGCTTAATGCTCTCACACGACTACCCCACATCAAATTAAAAACAGAATGGGCTACCTACTGTCTCACCCCCAGAACATTGTCCACTCCTTTGAGGAGTTCTACACCGCTCTATACAACAACCCCGGGATCCCTCATGACCCCCCCCCCCCCAACTAACTGACCGCATGAACCACTATCCAGAACGTAGTAGAATCTCCAGGCTTCAGGCCTCGGACCTCCTCTCCCTCAATGCACCCATCACGGAAGAGGAACTCATGTCCACCATCAAAACCCTACCCACGGGTAAATTCCCCAGTCCAGACGGCCTCCCCTATGAGTATTATAAATCCTTTCTTCCCCTACTTCTGCCACATATGTGTAAACTCTTTAACGCCTTCCTTCAGCAAACCCCCACCCTCTCAGACATACAAAGACCATTCCTCACTTTGATACCAAAACCTGACAAGGACCCCTCTTTATGCGCTAGCTATAGGCCTATAGTACTTTTAAACTCTGACCTGAAAATTTTTACCAAATTCCTCTCAATACGCCTTAACGCGATATTACCCTCTGTAATACACAAGGATCAGGTGGGCTTTGTCCCTCTCCGTCAGGCAGGGGACAAAACGAGAAGGGTTATTGACTTAATAGATGTGGCAAACAGGGATGGCCTGGAGTCCTTAGTCCTCGGTCTGGACGCGGAAAAGGCCTTCGACCGCCTTGGCTGGCCTTTCCTGTTTGCCACATTACGCCACATGGGATTCCGGGGACCCTTTCTATGGGCTATTCTACACCTCTATACCAACCCTACACCCCAAGTGAAAACTCCTTTCGCTCTGTCTACCTCTTTCCCGATTGCAAATGTGACCTGCCAGGGGTGCCCTATAGGATATAAAATAAATGCGACCAAATCGGAGGCACTCCCAATCAACACCCCGGCAGGCGAAGTGCACCACCTGCAGCAGTGCTCCCCCTATAATTGGAAGACCTCAGCCCTGAAATATCTAGGGGTTCATATCAAACCGACCTTTGCCAGCTTATACCAAGCGAACTTCCCACCCCTGTTTTGCTCCATAAGAGATCTACTTCAAAAATGGAAGACCCACCATATTTCCCTTCTGGAGAGTGACCTCTGAAGATGACCATTCTCCCTAAACTCCTGTATCTATTCCAGACACTGCCTATCCCTGTCCCTTATATACAACTAAGAAAGCTTCAAGCAGATTTGATACGCTTTGTCTGGAACTACAGGAGATACGGGATACCCCACCCCGTCTTGATGGCGTCCCACTCCAATAGGGGGCTAGCGTTTCCTGACCTGGTAAAATATTATCATCAAGTGACTCAACTGCGTGCCCTGACCTCCTGGTTCCCCCAACGATCCTATAATAAATGGACAGAGATTGAAAAGATATGGCTCGCGCTTATACACCCAAATAGCTTACTCTGGAATGAGAACACGGAGGTGGACCCCGGTAGGCTTTTAGGGTCTATGTCTCAACTCAGAACACTGGCGCAAAATGTTCCGCGCACATGAGGGGGGGCCATCTCCCGCCGCCGATAAAAGTGATCTCGCAGCAAATCCACCGCGGAGACCACTATTATTGGAAACCGAACCGCCGGTCGAAGAAGAGGATACCGGGGTTATGGCAGCTAGCTGCTGCCATAACAACGATATTCATCTTCAAAGTTAGGACGTTAGGACATGCGGCAGTCCGGAAGTGGTTATGTGATTGCATTAGTATGAATGTTTTGTAAAGTCATTATAAGTCTCTGTTTACACTTCGTAGGTGCAACAGTGGCTTGCACACCTTTTCTGCACATTTCCACTTATCGTGTTTAGAAGAGCCATTATTTCACTGGGCTGCCTTCAGTGTGAGAAAGGTGCAAAAGAAGTGCCTGAGGTTTTTAAAAATCGCGGTGCACCAAAACGCACAGGACTGTGGTACCATGAGTTTTGGCGCACATGACTGCGTGTGCACTAGCATGACGTGTTGGTGTGACATTATGAATTAATGGCAACTCTGTGGAACTACAAAAGGGCAGCATGTTTTTTGTGCATTATGGTAAAGTACGTGATTTTTCGCCTGTTCCTGCAATGCACTGGTGTGAACGAAGCCTAAAGCTGGGTACACACTAGAATTTTTTATTTCGTTCAACCCAGTGGGCTGAATAAAAAAAAAAAAAAAAACAGAGATCACCATACTAACACAAGCGATGTTAGTGTGGCGATCTTCACTGCTGTGCTGTTGTATTCTGAGAGGGACTGTCCCCCCCCCCCCGCCAGAACACACTGATCAGCACTCCCAGCCAGTGTCTGCCAGTGCTGATCAGATTCTGCTTGGATGGTGGTTCTCCAGCATGCCTGTTCAACAGAAGCTGGTCATGAGACCGGCTTCTGTAGAACAGATAGCTGTACGCACGTGTTGAAAGTCAGCTGGTTCCTGCTGAATGGACCGATTTTCATACAAGACTTATAGGTAAAGCATAGAAGCACTTGTGGGTTTAACTAACCATTTTTTTTTTGTATGATTATTATTTATAGTTCCCATAATTGCGGAAGTGACAGGCATGTGTCCTTTGCATATATAACTAAAAGGTATCTCACTTTGCCATCCCAGAAAGCTGCGAGGTAGGGTATTACATACTTCATGTGATAGGCCATAGGAAAATTCCGTTTTAGTGACATGTTTTGAAAAAAAGGAAGATAAAATAATATAGCTTGCACCCAGTAATGTATTAGTGTGACGCTTAAAAAAAAAATAAAAAAAAAAAAAAATTGTTTGGGTGATGTGATGCTAAAGGCGCCTGTCAGACATTCGTGCTTTTTTACAGGAAGTGCTACACTGTGGGTTATGTTATGAGTCAATATAAATACAAATAATGCTTAGCAGAGCTATTTAACTGAGACTCAGTTATCCAAACCAAAACAGGCACTTTCTGCACGATTGAAAAAAATACTCAGTGAAAAGGCAAATAAACTTTTAACAACTTGCTTACTGGGCACTTCAACCCCCCTCCTGCCCAGACCAATTTTGAGCTTTCAGCACTGTCACACTTTGAATGACAATTGCGCGGTCATACAACACTGTACCCAAATGAAATTTTTATCATTTTTTTCCCACAAATAGAGCTTTCTTTTGGTGGTATTTGATCACATCTGGGATTTTTATTTTTTGCGAAACAAACAAAAAAAGATGGAAATTTTTGAAAAAAAAAAAAAATCATGTTTAATAGTTTGTTATAAAATTTTGCAAACAGGTAATTTTTCTCCTTCATTGATATGCGCTGATGAGGTGGCACTGGTGGGCACTGATAGGCTGCACTGATGGGCACGGATAGGCACAGATAAGGCGGCACTGATGGGCACAGTTAAGGCGGCACTGATAAGCACAGTTAAGGCGGCACTGATGGGGACAGATAAGGCGGCACTGATGGGGACAGATAAGGCGGCACTGATGGCCACGGATGGGTGGCACGGATGGGTGGCACAGATGGGTGGCACAGATGGGTGGCACGGATGGGTGGCACGGATGGGTGGCACGGATGGGTGGCACGAATGGGTGGCACGGATGGGTGGCACGGATGGGTGGCACGGATAGGTACCACTGATGGGGGGGCACTGATGGGTGGCACTGATGGGCACTTATGGGCACTGGTAGGTGACACTGATGGGCACTGATAGGTTGCACTGATGTGGGTGTTGATGGGTGGCACTGATGTGGGTGCTGATGGGTGGTACTGATGGGTGGCACTGTGGGCACTGATGGGTGGCACTGTGGGCACTGATGGGTGGCACTGTGGGCACTGATGGGTGGCACTGTGGGCACTGATGGGTGGCGCTGATTGTTGGCACTGTGGGCACTGATGGGTGACGCTGGTGGGCACTGGTAGGCAGCACTGCTGCCTATTGCCTTGTGTCAGAAGATCGCCGTGATCGGGACTGATGTCCCGATCACGGCCGCCGGTGATCGGGTTTTTTTTTTCCTCCTCGCGCTGTCAGCGCGAGGAGGAAAAATAGCCGATTACCGGCTCTGTTTACATCACATGATCAGCTGTCATTGGCTGACAGCTGATCATGTGGTAAGGGGTCGGGACCAACCCCTTACTCTGATCTGTGATCAGGCGAGTCTCATAGACTCGCTGATCACCGAGCGCGCCGCGCGCGCCCTGCAGGGGGCGCGCAGGCCGCTCATGCACGGGACGACGTCAATAGACGTCGTCCCGGCAATTTAGATCCGCGCTGTTGACGTCATTTTACAACGGCCCGGATCTGAAGCAGTTAAACATAATTTTTCCTTTCATCTGCAGGCATCTGAGGTTAGAGATACATGAAAGCATGAAATTTGCACATGCATGCATCCAAATATTATATAAGCCAGCCTGCCATTTGCTCTCTAGTGATTCAGACAGGGCCACCAATATATGAGAAGCTATGTATATGAGAGAATATGGAGACTGCCATTGCTAACTTTTTAAGGCTGTCATAGATATCCAAAATCTTCAATATTTTCTGAAGTAACAGTACGGCACTTGTATGAAGATCAAAACTTCAATTTTAGACAGACGTGATGATTTTGAGATCAGGGCTCGGGTGGGGGGGTCAAATAATCACTTCCAGGGCTCCTTGTTCTTTACAATGAAGATAGTTCTTAATGACCTTTGCTCTATGTTTGGGGTCATTGTCATTGATTTATTTTTTTATTTATTTCAGGTACTTATAAAGCGCCGTCAATTTACGCAGCACTTTACATATACATTGTACATTCACATCAGTCCCTACCCTCAAGGAGCTTACAATCTAAGGTCCCTAACTCACATTCATACATACAAGGGACAATTTAGACAGGATCCAATTAACCTACCAGCATGTCTTTGGAGTGTTGGAGGAAACCGGAGTACCCGGAGGAAACCCACGCAGGCACAGGGAGAACATGCAAACTCCCGGCAGGTAGTGTCGTGGTTGGGATTCGAACCAGAGACCCTTCTTACTGCTAGGCGAAAGTGCTACCCACTACACCACTGTGCTGCCCATTGTCATGCTGCAGAATAAATATGGGGCCAATCACACTTCCCCCCTGATGGCATGACATGATGGATAAGCATCTGCCTTGTTGAAAACGTCACCTCTTCTGGTTCATAGTCAGGTATTCTTCTGTTTGTTACAAATGACTCCTGGTTCTATCTTAGATCCATCAATGGTTGTTGCCTACCCCTTAGTAGGACTGCTTTTGGATGTCCCAATTGTTTCAAAATTCTTGAATGCCTAAGCACCTCAATCAACAAAAAAAGAACATAAGATATTTGTACTTGTTGTAAAAAGTTTGTCTTGAAGGTCCCACCTCTCTGTGATCATTGGCTTTATAAACTGCTTGCTTACAATACTGAAGCATCACGGTTAGAGGAGGAGTTATACAGTGGCTGACCTTCAGTAGATTTTTCTGTTTGTCAGTATCCATACCTACTGTAGGCTGCAGTATACCCAGACTGTTTTAGAATCCCTGAACTCCCATGTCCCTCAATGGACTTCAAGAAAAAGATTTTACTGTTTATCATCTGTTGAGAGATGCAAGAATTCAGGAATTTTAAAACCGCTGGAAAGTCCAAAAGCAATCCATCATCATTAGGAACGCAATTTGTGTAAACAATATATAAAATATACCATTCTATGTGATATTCTCTGTAAAAGTTAGTGGGTACAGTGGGGCTGATGCTACATCTGACAGGCCAGCTCATGGTGCATCCAGCCAATGCTCGAAGAAGAGAGAGCGAGCTTCACTGCATCTGACAGAGATGGGTGGGCCGTCGTTGAAGGAGAGAGCGGTCTAAACAGTGGACTCAGCTGGGGATCGGCGGCGGTGCTGGATTCAGGAGGGAGGGCCAAGCCTTGGTGAGAGGACGCCTCATGCTCGTTGTACTGCAGTAAAGACGATTGACTACTTGCACTGCTTCTCCTTCTCTGAGATTTGCTGTACAGAAACTTCAAGAGGCAAATAAGCCAAATTCAGTGCACTAGAAAAAGAAAAAGCAACCGCAGCTCCGAGTGGATGGCTGGGCAGCATGCGTGTGATACAACACTGAGCAGATTGCCCATGAGGACTGGACTGTTCATTCACAATTGTTGCCTCATGTTATAGACTAACAATGGCTTTTGGGACTGTTTATTATTGCTTTTCCAGCCATAGATTGACTTTGTTCTTTGGTCTTTCTGACAAACCAAACTCCTCCCTTTTGCTTAATATTTTAATTTTTTGTATTGACTCAATTTTACTTTAAATGTGTGGGAACATGTTCAAGGGCCGCAAATTTTATCATGCTGATGTCAAAATGATGGTATAAACCTATGTGTCGACTTATAGATTTTTCCATAAAACATTTCTAAGCCGGCACAACATGATCGGGGTTCTGAATCAGAAATGACAACAGGGGCTCCAGACCATGTTTGGCTTATGGTCACAGGGGGATCAGACAGACTCTGCAAGGGATATAACATTTTGCAAATCAGTTTAATTTGTATTCATAAATTTGGGCCAAAATTTATACTCCTACATATCTTTGGTAAAAATAACCAAAATCAGTGTGTTTGGTCTGTAAAAGTTATAGAGTCTACAAGCTATGGCGCCAATCATTGAAAATTGATCACACCTGATGTACTGATGGCCTCTCTCATTTCTTGAGACATTAACAAGCCAGGAAAGTACAAATCCCCCCCCCCCCAAATGACCCCTTTTTGTAAAGTAGACATTCCAAGGTATTTAGTAAGAGGCATGGCAAGTTTTTTGAAGTTGTAATTTTTTCCCACAATTCTTTGCAAAATTAAGATTTTTTTTTTTTGATTTTTTTTCACAAAATTGTCATATTAACAGGTTATTTTTCACACACAGCATATGCATACTTGCAACTACACCCCAAAGCACATTCTCCTACTCCTCCCGAGTATGGCGATACCACGTGTGAGACTTTTACACGGCCTGGCCACACACAGAGGCCCAACATACAGGGAGCACCATTAGGTGTTCTAGGGACATAAATTACACATTTAAATTTCTTGACTACTCCTTATAATTTTGAAGGCCCTGGAGCATCAGGACAATGGAAACACACAAAAAATTACCCCATTTGTGAAAGTAAACACCCCAACGTATAATCTATGAGGCATAATTAGTTTTTTGAACTTGTAATTTTTTTCCACACGTTTTTGGAAAATGTGGAAAGAAAATGAAAACACTTTTTTTTTCTTTTTACACAAAGTTGTCCATATATAAGATATTTCTAACACATAGCATGTACATAGCAAAAATTACACCCCAAAATATATTCTGCTACTCCTCCAGAGTATGGCGATATCACATGTGTGAGAATTTTTCACAGCCTGGTCACATACAGAGGTCCAACATGCAGGGAGCACCATCGGGTGTTTTAGGGGCATAAATTTCAAATCTAATTTGACTACCTATTACACTTTTGTGAGACACTGATGGGCACTGTAATGGCATGGATGAGCACTGATGTGGCATGAATGTGGCACAGATGAATACTGATGTGGCACAGACTAGTACTGATGTGGCACAGATGAGCACTGATGTGTCATGGATGTGGCACGGATGAGTACTGATGTGGCACGGATGAGTACTGATGTGGCACAGATGAGTACTGATGTGGCACAGATGAGTACTGATGTGGCACAGATGAGTACCGAAGTGGCACAGATGAGTACCGAAGTGGCACAGATGAGAACGGACGTGGCACTGATGAGTACTGACGTGGCACGGATGAGTACTGACGTGGCACGGATGAGAACGGGCGTGGCACGGATGAGAACTGGCGTGGCACGGATGAGAACTGGCGTGGCACGGATGAGAACTGGCGTGGCACGGATGAGAACTGGCGTGGCACGGATGAGAACTGGCGTGGCACGGATGAGAACTGGCGTGGCACGGATGAGAACTGGCATGGCACGGATGAGAACTGGCATGGCACGGATGAGAACTGGCGTGGCATGCATGTGGCATATAAATAATTGAAATTACGCGCTTAGGTGTAGGCTGGGCTGCTGCCTCTCCAAAGAAGCTCCACGAATGAAGTCAAGTATTTAAAATAAATATAAAGAGGAAATGTGTCGCTGCCTTCCAGCTAGTAATAGTCAGATCCTAAATCCCAATTCAGGTAGTGAATGCAAATGTCAGTGGGGTATAAGTGTATCTCAAAAATATTTATTAGAACTCCAAGTGCCGATAAATTCAAGAAAAAATAATAATAAATGTAAGTGTTCAGTAACAAAAAATCCTACTAAATGCAAATGTGTACTGCACCTAATGATGCACTCTAAACATAAAAAAAAAAATATATATATATTATATATATATATATAAAAAAAACGCATTTCCAGAAATGTGAAATAATGTGAATATTAAACCAATACGTTAATCCGTTGATAAAATAAAATATTACAAAATATTACAAAATTAACAAAAAAGAAGAGAAAGTCCAAAAACGTCATTGGACGGAGCGATCATGTGGTAAAGGGCCTCTGTCATTGGCCTTTTACGTGACGCGCCGAGTCCGGATGACCCCACGGTCACGGACATTCCCCAGTTTGCACGGGAGCTTGATTCTGGGAGAACGTCATTGTACACCCTCCCAGATTTATCCAATCGCGCTGTAACCGTCATTCGGCCATGGCCGGTCCGCAAGTGGTTACTGTCTTATTGGAAGATAATTGGAAATAGTTCCCTACAGAAAGCAAAACTACAGGCTACAGAAATTCAAATCAGGTTGTCTGCTTCCAATGGATTTGGATACTTATTTATTTTACGATTTATCCCAAACTCAGTGTTATACAACCAGCCTTCCAGACTATGATTCTGTAAGCCACATGTGCATATGCTACAATATTATCCACCCTGTGTGGTTAGTTTTGTTTGCTAAAAATACTTTAAATAATAAAAAAAAAAAAAAAAAAAAACACAGGAAAACATTTAAGATATCCACCTACTTTCAAAATCTGTTGGGCAAGAATGACAAGTTTTTAAATTCAGGCAGGAAATCTCAAAAGAGCACAAGACTTGTATTTATGGTTGCGATCATTCACATAATTAAATTTGACCATAGCTTCCTCTTCATTGTGCACTAGCATACATGGACAATATAAAGCACAAACAATCCAATCACTGATAATAATAGTGTAGCAATCAAATGGTGGATACAATTGCAGAGGAAGCGCTGGTAGAACAGGGAGCTTTTGTTTCCAAAAGTCCCATATGATACAAAAAAATCTGCTGCGGACTCAGCCCACTAGAAAGCACCTATAACTGAAATATCACTTTTGGGCGGCCTGATCATTTAAATGTATGTATAGGCATATCTATTTTGTGAGAAAGGTTTTCTTTATATTCTGATAGGTTTCTTTGTAATTACACTTTATTGATTTTGGGCAAAGAATCATGGCACTACTTTTAAATATGACCTAGACTAAATTTCACAACCCACTTCTTAGGCATGCTAGAGGTTTTCCAGATGCTTGTGTAATTTGGTTCATTTCTCGCATATGTTTGGCAAAAGTGTCAGATGCATCATTTCATCGAAAGTTTCCAAACAAGTCAATACAGGGTCATTCCAGGATATCAACATGGGACAAAAGGTTAGGCTTTTGTCAATGAGTAACATCATGATGATCATTTCAAAAACAAAGGGCAATTGTAATCAACTTCTGAAGCAACATATAACTGTTTTGGAAGGTTATGGCTAGCTAAATTCCAGTTTAATTCTGGAATCTGCACAATGCACGTATAGTCTCAAGCAGTAACAAATGTCTGGTGAAAGCCTATAGCATTCCAATAGGAGTCAAACAACAACCTTAACCTATACCCCTATGCCATTTACAACTGCACAGGTGATTAACCAATTGAGCGCCTGAAAATTTTAACCCCTTCATGACCAGGCCATTTTTTTGCTATTCAGCGCTATTTTAACTGGTAATTGCATTTACACAAAGGAAATTTATATAATGTTATGTCACACAGATATAGCTTTCTTTTGGTGGTATTTGATCACCACTGGGTTTTTTTATGTTTTGCGATATAAACAAAAAAGGCAGAAAATGAAAAAAAATAAATAAAAAATTCTTCATAAATTTTGGCCAAAATGTATTCTGCTACATGTTTTTGATAAAGAAAATCCCAATAAGTGTTTACTGATTGGTTTGCGTGAAAGTTATAGCGTCTACAAACTATGGTATATATACTGGATTTTTTGTACATTTTTTTATCCTACTAATGGTGGCGACCAGCACTTATAATGGGACTGCGATACTGCCGCGGTCAAACTGACACTAACGTGACGCTGGGGGGAACTGACTAACTGCCACAGCCATCACCAGTGACATTAATACAGTGATCAGTGATAATACTATACATTGTCACTGTACTAATGACACTAGGTGGTAAGGGGTTAACATCTAGGGTGATCAAGCGGTTAAAAGTGTGCCTATGTGTAATGTGTGTACAGTGTGCTGCTTTTTCACAAAGCAGAATTGAGAACTGACAGATCACTCCTTCAGTACAGAGCAGTCTGTATTGTTTACTAGCACACAGCTGATCATCAGTCCCCAGCATATACGTGCGCCCTAAACCCATAGCAAGGTATGTGTTCATCACTTTGCCTACTACCATGGCTCAGGTAGCAAGTAGTTAAAGTGATTATAAAGTCATTTATATTCATCATCCACTCAGAAATAGTTGGAGAGCGAAGCGAGGTCCAATCTGCCTACAAGCTAGAGATAGTAAGCACTAGATCATGGTCCATAAAAGAGGAGTTTATGGCCTAATGGGCATTTAGGAGTTCCGCTAAAATGTTAACCCCCAATAGGCCATTCAAAGTGCCTACAACCTCAGCCCAATATCTCTTTAACTTAGGACATCGCCACATGAGATGGAGAAGGAATCCTGAAGATTGACACCACCTATTACAGCATGGGTTATCTCTTATCCCAACTGCATACAGAAGCTCAGGAGTTCTACAAACCCTATGTATAATATATACCTGAGACAGTATATGAGAGGGAGAGAGAGGCCCGCTGCAGCGATTGTAAGATATTTTCCCACATTTCATTTGAGATATTACCTATATCCTTCTCTCATCATGCTTTATAGATTAAAGCGGTTGTAAACCGCTGGCCAATTTTTTTTTGTACCTGCAAGGTAAAGGCATAATGTACTAGTATGCATTGCAAAGCTCTTCCAGCGCCCAGATCTCAGAGCTGCAGGCGCTCTCATCTTCACCTGTCTTGCTTCCTGGTTCCCAGACTCCGTCTCTCTGACTGGCAGGAGCCGCAATGATGTCACTCCCACACATGTGCGCAGGAGCCGCCGTTCAAGGCGCGGGGATCTGAAGAAATGGCACGGGTGGCCATTCCTTCAGAGTGCATGCGCCAGTGATGTCACTGGCTGCATGTACACTAAATATCTCCTAAACCTTGCACGTTTAGGATGTATTTACACTACCTATAAAGGTAAACCTTATTATAGGCTTACCTATAGGTAAAAGCAAAAGATGGAAGTTTACTTCCACTTTAACAAGAATTTCAATAACAAATGGTGTACATACAGTACGCCTTTCGTGATCTTTCATGCCTTTCCGATGTTTCACTAGTTGTTTCTTTGGCCAAAAGTACTGTTCCATCTTTTGTAGTCTTCCAATTTGGACATGTTTGCATATCTATACCAGCATTTGAACATGAAAACCCCTAGGGATGTGAAGCGGTGAAAATATAACTGAATGCTCTACTCTTTTCTTTCTTTTTTTAGGATAAACACACATCATGTTTTAGCTCGTTAAGGCAAACTATATTGGTCTTTGGTCAATTTTGTTTTCTTTTTTCCAATGTTTAATATCAGTTTTCTTTCCACTGGCTATATCCAGTATATAATCTTTGTTTTTTGAATAAACATTTCATGATGATAAAGTATTTCTAGTGCACTATAAGATAGCCAATGAGACACCTCAGATAGCAAACAGTCCGTGGAATTCATAGAGTGGCACAGACGCACTCTAGAAGAGTGTCTGTGCCATCATACCACAAGTGTTTCTAAATGAAAATAAATTCACGTACACTTCAGAAACAAGCACGTGTATGTCATAAAGCCTGTGCAGAGGTGCAGTCAAGCTTCATTTGTTTCTAGGATGCTGTTGGACTTGGGGTTGCCAGAGACCTAGCAATCAATGAAGTGCAGTCAAGCCTGAATGATAACTAGGATGTCAAATGCTAGCTCAAATGGTGAAATCCATATAAATTTGGTGTTTTACCTGCCAAATGATTTCTATTTCTGTCCTTCCAGTTCTCAGATTTACACACCACAGCCCTCTCTGGCAAGACAGGAAACTTAAAATGTATCTGATGCAGTGAAGTCACACTTATATGTACCTTCCCCAGCCTTTGAATGGCCAACAAAAGGAGAAGCAGTAGATCTCTGTTACTCTGCTCTCGCTTATCAGCAAGATTCGTGTTGGCATATGAACTGATTGGCTCTTTGTGCTGCTTTCCCCATCCCCAGTTTCAGCTCTACTGTGCTGGAAATGCAAGAGGTACTTAGACTGTTTGCATTTAAAAATACATTTAATGATTTATTGAAATGGTTCTAAAGGCTCAAGGTATCTTTTTACCTTGATGCAATAAATACAGAGCTGCATTTGTTTGTGTCTTTTATATCTGCCAGGGGATCAACTTTAGAAAAATTCTTTTGAACACAAGTGTGCATTTGAAGGAAACAGAATAGACTGCAAGTCATTTCTAGGTAAATAAGCCATAAATCACAACTATCTTGGTCAAATTTATTGTAATATGACACCTGAAAGCAATTAGTTCAACATCATATGGTATTTTATATGTTCGTTTCTCCGAAAATAAAATAGTTGAACAAGCGCCTAGCATTTAATCATTTGCTGTATTTTCCAAAATGTAATTTCCTGTTCCTTTTAATTACATCTTAAAACACTTTTTGTGCCAAACATGTTTGCTATTACTTGAAGAACCAATCAATCTATTTTGTAATTCTTATAAAAACTAGTGATAAAATTCAAATATATATATTATTTTTATTATACGGTACAGTACACATTATATATATATATATATATATATATATATATATATATATATATATATATAAAACAACTAATCGATTAATCGATTATGAAATTAATCGATTATTATTTTCATAATCGATTAATTGGCCAGTAACATAATGGGGTTAAAAAAGCTAAAATTAGCCCTACATAGTACAAAAAGAGCAAATCTCTACTGTAAATATTACTTTCACTGTTGCACAGTAAAAAAAACGAAGGGCTAATTTTTTTTTTTTTTAAACTCCATTATGTTACTAAATGTCTTAGGCCTGATTCACACCTATGTGTTTTTTGGTGCTTTTTGCAGAAATGCACTACAGTTCATTTAACGTTCACATCTATGCTTTTTTCAGCTGCTGTGTATTTGGAAAGGGTCAAGGACCTTTTTCAATGCAAAACAGTGCTTTTTTGGTTCAATATACTTCAATGGAGAAGCTGCAGAAAAGCATATAATATTACAGTTCTGTTTGAAAATCTGCAAAACAGTCCAGAACTTTTTTTTTTCTTTAAATAAAAAAATTTGATCCAAGTCTGAAGATATTTACCAGATTCAACCTCTAATAGTATATAGAGTATATCTCTTCTGACTGTTATTCTCAGAGAGGATTAACAATTTTACTCCCTAAGCATATAGTTCGCTATTTATATTTACCCCTGCATATAAAGATATTTAGGAATAAAGTGCCTTTTTTTTAAGCTTTACATATTAACTAAATTATACACCACACTTCTTTTTAAGGATATTAACCGATTAATCGAAACAATAAATCGGCTAACTAATCGATTATGAAAATAATCGTTAGTTGCAGCCCTAATATATATATATATATATATATATACATATACACACACACACACACACAGTACATATAATATATATAAAATCAGATTTTATAGGTGCTATACTATGTTTAACCACTTCAGCCCCCTTCCTGACGAGTGCGTTTTTTGCGATTCGGCACTGCGTCACTTTAACTGACAATTGCGCGGTCATGCGACGTGGCTCCCATACAAAATTGACGTCCTTTTTTTTCCCACAGAGCTTTCTTTTGGTGGTATTTGATCACCTCTGCGGTTTTTATTTTTGCGCTATAAACAAAAAAATAGCAACAATTTTGAAAAAAAAAGCATTTTTTTAAACTTTTTGCTATAATAAACATCCCCAAAAAATATTTAAAAAAACATTTTTTTTCCTCAGTTTAGGCCGATACGTATTCTTCTACATATTTTCAGTAAAAAAAAAAAAAAAAAAAAAACGCAAGCGTTGATTGATTGGTTTGCGCAAAAGTTATAGTGTTTACAAAATATGGGATAGTTTTATGGCATTTTTATTATTATTTTTTTTTTACTAGTAATGGCGGCGATCAGCGTTTATCGTGACTGCGACATTATGGCTGACACATCAGACATTTTTTTAATCAATAAGTTTTTATTGAGTATTTCAAGAAATGGGTACAGAAAGGAAAAAGGGGGAAATGGGTAAATGGAGGAAAATGGGTTATACAACTTAAATCAATAAATAAGGGGTAGTAAGTGATATACATCTCATAGTGATATACAATCAGAAGATATAATTGTACAAAAGGATAAATAGGTACAGTATTGGACCTACTGGTTCTGTTAATGGTATAATCACCTCTAATATCATTTAAGTCACAGCTTATAAGGCCATATAGACCAGGATTTGTCAAAAGTCACACTCTGTAAAGAATTTAGTGCAATGAGGCGTTCAAAGGTATAGTTTCTATTGACAGCTTTGACTATATCTGTCACATTCAAGGCCGTAGTGGATTTCCAATTACAGAGAATCATTAATCTCGTCTCTAGTAATATGTGTGTCACTACAGGTCGGAAGTCTTTATGAATTTTGTCAATGTTTAAATGTAAGATTGCTAATGCAGGGTCTGGGGGTGTAAGCATTCCCGTTATGGAGGAAATTAGTCTAAATATTTGATTCCACGTACTTTTAATTGTGGGGCAATGCCATAACATGTGTAGTAAAGAACCCGTGTGTCCACAAGCTCTCCAGCAAAGAGGCGATGTGCCGGGAAAGAATTTTGCCACCCTGTAAGGTGTATAATGCCATCTATTGGCTAGTTTTATTGCTAGTTCCCAGTGCTTAACGCAATGAGAAGCTTTATGTATCCCTGTAAAGGCCTGTCGCCATTGTTCTGGTGAAAACTGTTTGCCCAGGTCACCCTCCCATTTGGTCATCGCTGTAGTTTTGATGAACGTATTTTTATCCCTTATTTGGTGGTAGAAAAACGATATACCTTTAGTGTTGTTGTTGGCGTGTGAGTAAAATTGCCATATTGCTTTTGGTACGTGGATAGATGGACTGGAGTGGGAATTAAGAAAACGCGTGATCCTTGTATATAGATGTTTCTCATTATTGGTGAGGTTGTATTGGGACTTGACCTGGTCAAATGTCTTCAATTGATTTCCGTCGTAAAGGTCTAGGATGTTATTTATCCTTTTGGTCATCAAAGAAGTAACTGTCAGTGATGGTATCTTTGTTTCTAGTAGGGTTATAGGTATAGTATATGGTAATGCTTGGTTATCTTTATGTTTTTGTTTGAGAAGGAATCTCCATGCTTTCAGTGAGATCTGTATAGGGGGAGTAAAAGCAGATAATTTCCATGGTAACCAACCATCACTCAACAAAAATAGGGTTAAATCTTTTATTGGGGCTAAAGTTTTTTCAATATCTACCCATAACGGTGGATCTTCAGTTTTGAACCATAATTTAGTCTGATCTAGTCTGACTGCCCAGTAGTAGTCACATAGGTCCACTAGGCCTGCCCCTCCTATTTTTTTGTGGAGTGTGAGGTTGTTTCTGGAGCATCTGGCTTTTTTACTATTCCATATGTATTTCCAGCTTATTTTCGACATTGTACGGATATAGTGGATAGGTATATTGATTGGTAAGGAACGAAATATGTAAAGTATTTGAGGTAGCAGCATCATCTTATATGCTGTGATTCTACCAAACCAAGATATTTCTTTGTTAGACATTTGTTTGATTTGGGCTTCCAGTGTGGTCATCAATGTTTGCATATTTGCTTTAACCAATGTGGAGGTTTTATTAGTGAGTGTGATACCCAGGTATTTTATACTATTAGAGCTCCACGTATAGGGCAGTATTGTTTGGAGCATTGTACGTTCGTGTGGTAGGACACCCAGGTCTAGAATTAAGGATTTATTAAAGTTGACTTTATAGTACGATATTTCTCCAAATGTGTTAAGGATTGTATGGGCTTGCGATAATGATGTGGTAGGATTTGTCAGGAGAAGGATTACATCGTCAGCAAAGAGGTTTATGGTATGCATACTGGAGCCAAACTGGAAGCCTGAAATCAGGGGATGAGATCTTATAGTTTCAGCTAGGGGTCCTATCATTAAGTTAAAGACTGTTGGAGACAGGGGGCACCCCTGTCTTGTACCATTGGTAATATGGAATGTTTTAGATAAGAACCCAGAGGAGTAAACCTGTGCCGACGGTTGTGAGTATAAAGCCATAATGGCTTGCAGTATTGGGCCTTGGAACCCAAATTTGGTAAGTGTCATTCTCATATATGTCCAGTGGACTCTGTCGAACGCCTTCTCTGCGTCGATAGATAACAGCAGAGAAGGCGTTCGAGTTTTTTCAGCAAAATTCATCACATTTACAATTCTCCTGGTGGCGTCTGAAGTTTGTCTCCCCTTCACAAAGCCCATCTGGTCGCGTTTGATAATGCGAGGTATTATATCTGTCAATCTTTTGGCTAACAATTTGGCATAAATTTTGATATCTGAATTCAAGAGAGAAATAGGCCTGAAATTAGTTGGTGTAATAGGATCTTTACCAGGTTTTGGTATTGTAACTATATAAGCTTTTAACATGTCGTGAGGAAGGTGTGCGGACTCAGCAGCCTTGTTGAATATGATAGACATATGTGGTGATAAAGTGTTTGCAAAAGTTTTAAAATATTCATTAGAGAAGCCATCGGGTCCTGGAGACTTCCCGTCTGGAAGAGTGTTTATGATCTGTGTTATTTCCCTTTCTGTGATTGGTAAGTTTAATGATTCTAGTTGGTGTGTAGAAAGAGTGGGGAGATTGACGTTTTTTAGGAACATCTCAATCTGTTCTATTGTTGGTTGATGTGTGTTGGGATCTGAGTGTAAATTATAGAGTGAGCCATAGTATTCCGCAAATTGGTCGGCTATTTCTTGAGGGTTTGTTATTTTGTGTGATTGAGTAGGGTGCTGTAGGAAAGCAATTCTCGTTCTGGTTCGAGCCGCCTTCAATCTATTTGTTAGATACTTCCCTGCTCTATTAGCATTGGCATAATAGTTTAATTGAAGGCGTCTGAGATGTATGTCGTATTGTTGAGATAGAATATGTCTAAGTTGTTCTCTAAGGGAATGTAATTTGTTGGTAAGTGGTAGTGTAGGGGTTTTTTTGTGTTGAGAGGAGACATCGTGGATGTCAAACATGATAGTGCGTAGCTGCTGAGCCTTTTTTCTTTTTTCTCTGGCCCCTATTTGTATCAATACTCCTCTCATGAAGGCCTTATGTGCATTCCAAAGAATGTATGGGTCAGTAACTGACCCCACATTCTCAGCAAAAAAGAATTGCAATTTCTGCGATATTAGTGATTGGAGATGTGGGTCATGTAAAATGCGTGCATTACAGCGCCAGATGGGGGGTGAAGGAGAGATTCCCCTCTCCGCCACAGACATAGAAATAGCTGAGTGGTCTGACCACGTGATATCATGTATAGTAGTTTTTTCAACATTTTGTAGCAGCCATTTATCCGTTAGGAATAAGTCAATGCGAGAGTATGAGCGGTGTCTGTTGGAGAAAAAGGTGTAGTCCTTTTCGTTACCGTGTTGACATCTCCACGTATCAAATAGTTCCTCCTTATGTAGTAGTGGTTGGAGGGACAGAGATCCCTTACCTGAAGATGTATCAATGAGTGGATCTGGTGTCATATTAAAGTCTCCACAGATCAAGAGATTACCATGTCGTAGAGCTTTTGCTTTTTGGGTCACTTTGTTGATGAATCTGATCTGGTGCTTGTTTGGAGCGTATAATGACACTATGGTGTAGGGATTAGAATTAATGTTCCCTGTGGCAATGATGTATCTTCCTGCTTCGTCAATAATGATATCTTTGGGCTCGAAAGAAACGGAATTTTTGAAGGCTAAAAGAACTCCTCCAGTTTTGCGATGCGGCGTACATGCCACATAGATAAATGGGTAGTCCCTATGAGTGCATTGGGGAGCGTTATCTAATTGAAAGTGCGTTTCTTGGACGCTTAGTATGTCCGCTTTATGTTTATGCGCTTCTTTCCACAAGCTGAAGCGTTTAGCCGGGTGATTTAAGCCCTTGGCATTAATTGAGAGGCAGGTTATCGTCATTCAAGAGACGTGGGTCTGGTTATGAGGCTGTGTCGTGGGGGTACTCACTGCGACTATAGGTAGTTGCCTGCGCTGCTGGGTTGCTGGTGGAGACGTTGTTGTGGAGCCATTTCGTTGCTGGTTCAGAGGTGAAGTCGGTGTTTTGTATCTGTGTATATCACTTAAAAAAAAAAAAGGTAAAAAAAAACAGTAAACCAAACTGAAGATTAACATGAGTAACATAAAAAAATGGATCTCAAAAGTGATCCTCGTGCAGTCGTAGCTGCTATTGGTGGTATTGGGGGGAAGGGAGAGAATCTAGAATAGAAACTCAGCCCTGGAGATAAACCTGTAACATATAAGGTTTATTTTACGAGCTTCCACTTGTCGGTTTTTTGTTAGATTTCTTGTAAGACACTACCTGCCAATCATTTTGGATCAGAGGTGGTTCTGCTGGTTGAGCCTGATGTATAGGCTGGTCCAGAATGATATTCCATCTCTTTAAGGTAGATAGCCCTTCTTCAAGGGTATTTATTGAGACGGTGATTCCATTATGGGTAATGGAGAGTGTAGCTGGGTATTTCCACTTATGGAGGATTTTGTGGTTCCTCAATGCTTTGGTGATCGTTATTAGATTGCGACGGCGTTGCAGAGTATGCCTGGAGAGATCCGGAAGCAATCTGATGTTTGCATACTGCTGGGGAACATTCTCTTGCTTGCGTGAGGCTTGAAGAATTCTGTCCTTAACATGGTAAAAATGCATTCTAAGCAAAACATCCCTGGGGATTTCAGCAGGGAGAAAGGACGGTTTAGGGACCCTGTGTATTCTATCCACAAGCAGGTCATGAACTGAGGCTTCGGGTACCAATGTTGAGAATAGGGTCTGGGCATATTGTAAGAGCTGGTTCGGGGGGACATCTTCTGGTATTCCTCTCAGTTTAAGGTTGTTCCTCCTGGACCTGTCTTCTAAGTCGGCCATTTTGTCTTTGAGCCAGGTTATATCTTCCCCCTGGGCTGTATGGGCCTCCACCATAACATTGTATGCTGAGGTATATTCCTCCATTTTGTTTTCCACTTGATGCACTCTGTGGCCTATGGCTTGGACCTCTTTCTGACACTCTGTTATACCTCTGACCATGTCTGCTTGTAATGAGGAACGTAATGACAGGAGCATTTCTTTGAGTAAAGTGTCTGAAACCGGCCTATCTGCTGTAGGGAATTCCCTAATAGGATCTCCTTCATTGCTACTCTGACGTGAGGGGTTGCTGTGAGGCCCGCTTACCTCCATGCCCTGTGCGTTTCCTTGCCTTATGGGTGAGTCCCTTCTCGGCTTCGATTTGGCCGGGCTTCTTGTGGAGGGGCTGGATGTGCTTGAGGAGGACCCGCTGGGTGAATTCGGGGAGTGGGTAGAGACAGATGCCTGTGCTTGTCTGTGCGCTTTAGGCCTAATCTCTGTCCTGTCAGCTGCCGTTCCGCCGCCATTTTGATGAGCGCAGTCCGCGTAATAACTGTTCATTTTCTGCGGCTGCTGGGGATTTTTGCGGCGTCTTGTCATTCCCGGTTTGTGCCGCGGGCACCTACTTGTAAGACGGTATGTCTGTTAGGCAGTAAAAGTGCCGTGGAGCCCTGTTGGCTGTGGTTTATCTCCTGAGGCGAGCGGAGCTCTAGGATTACGCGTCCATCTTAGAGCCCGGTACACATCAGACATTTTTGACACATTTTTGGGACCATTGTCATTTATACAGCAATCAGTGCTATACAAAAGCACTGATTCCTGTGTAAATGACACTGGCAGTTTGTCCTCTCCGTGAGCCGATTACGGGTATCCCCGCGGTGAGTCCGCGGGACCCGCGCCCCGACTCAGAGCTCCCGGCCGGCGCGCAGCAATGGCACGGTGGCAGATTCAAAGGGACGTATGGGTACGCCCATTTGCCCAGCCGTGCCATTCTGCCGATGTACATCGGCGTGCGCCGGTCTGGAACCGGTTAATCAGTCAGGTTAGACCAGTGTGGTCAATCAAGGTAAGGACTCAAATTTACAACCTCATATAAAATAGGCTAATTGTATACATTTATACAGTTCAGGAGGAAAATGTGTCCTAAACACTACATGAATAATCCAACCTATGTCCATTCAACTACTGCAAATCTGACACTACACATATTCTACATTCAGTATCTCACAAAAGTGAGTACACCCCTCACATTTTTGTAAATATTTTATTATATCTGTCCCCTCAAAATAACTCAACACACAGCCATTAATGTCTAAACTGCTGGCAACAAAAGTGAGTACACCCCTAAGTGCAAATGTCCAAATTGGGCCCAATTAGTCCTTTTCACTCCCCGGCACCATGTGACTCATTACTGTTACAAGGCCTCAGTTGTGAATGGGGAGCAGGTGTGTTAAATTTGGTGTTATTAATCTCACTCTCTCATACTGGTCACTGGAAGTTAAACATGGCACCGGATGGCAAATAACTCTCTGAGGATCTGAAAAAAAGAATTGTTGCTCTACATAAAGATGGCCTACACTATAAGAAGATTGCCAAGACCCTGAAACTGAGCTACAGCATGGTGGCCAAGATCATACAGCGTTTTTACAGGACAGGTTCCACTCAGAACAGGCCTCGCCATGGTCGACCAAAGAAGTTAAGTGCACATGCTCAGCGTCATATCCAGAGGTTCTCTTTGGGAAATAGACGTATGAGTGCTGCCAGTATTGCTGCAGAGGTCGAAGGGTTGGGGGTCAGCCTGTCAGTGCTCAGACCATATGCCGCACACTGCATCAAATTGGCCTGCATGGCTGTCGTCCCAGAAGGAAGCCTCTTCTAGAGATGATGCACAAGAAAGCCCGCAAACTGTTTGCTGAAGACAAGCAGACTAAGGACATGGATTACTGGAACCATGTCCTGTGGTCTGATGAGACCAAGATACCAAGGTCTGATTTGATTCAGATGGTGTCAAGTGTGTGTGGCGGCAACCAGGTGAGAAGTACAAAGACAAGTGTTTGCCTAAAGTCAAGTATGGTGGTGGGAGTGTCATGGTCTGGGGGCTGCATAAGTGCTGCCGGCACTGGGGAGCTACAGTTTATTGAGTGAACCATGAATGCCAACATGTACTGTGACATACTGAAGCAGAGCATGATCCCCTCCCTTCGGAGACTGGGCCGCAGGGCAGTATTCCAACATGATAACGACCCCAAACACACCTCCAAGACGACCACTGCTTTGCTAAAGAAGCTGAGGGTAAAGGTGATGGACTGGCCAAGCATGTCTCCAGACCGAAAACCCTATTGAGCAACTGTGGGGCATCCTCAAATGGAAGGTGGAGGAGCGCATGGTCTCTAACATCCACCAGCTCCGTTATGTCATCATGGAGGAGTGGAAGATGACTCCAATTGCAACCTGTGAAGCTCTGGGGAACTCCATGCCCAAGAGGGTTAAGGCAGTCGTGAAAAATAATGTTGTCCACACAAAATATTGATACTTTAGGCCAAATTTGGACATTTTCACTTGGGTGGTGAGGGGTGTACTCACTTTTGATGCCAGCGGTTTAGACATTAATGGCTGTGTGCTGAGTTATTTTGTTATACAAGCTGTACACTCATACTTTACATTGTAGCAAAGTGTCATTTCTTCAGTGTTGTTACATGAAAAGATATAATAAAACATTTACAAAAATGTGAGGGTTGTACTCACTTTTGTGAGATACTGTATATTTAATAGGGATGCACCAATATATTGGCTGTCAAAAATAGGGTTATCAGCATT
Source organism: Aquarana catesbeiana (assembly GCF_042186555.1). NCBI lineage: Eukaryota > Metazoa > Chordata > Amphibia > Anura > Ranidae > Aquarana > Aquarana catesbeiana. The sequence goes on along the minus strand of NC_133327.1, from coordinate 439,075,311 downwards.
TTGCCGATATAAATAAAAGGTGCTGCATCTCATTGACTTCAATGCAAAATTGCATCCCATTGACCTAAATGCAAAATTGTGTCCCCCATTGACTTCAATGCAAAAACGTTCCCTAGTGACTTCAGTGCAAAATCCCGTCCTATTGAATTCTATGCAAAATCCTGTCTAATTGACTTCTATGGAAAATCCTGTCCCATTGACTTCTATGCAAAAATCCTGTCCCATTGACTTCTATGCAAAAATCCCGTCCCATTGACTTTAATGCAAAGTTGCGTCCCATTGACTTCAATGCAAAGTTGCTTCCCATTGACTTTAACCTCTTCCCTCCTGGGCACTTACACCCCCTTCATGCCCAGGCCAATTTTCAGCTTTCAGCGCTGTTGCACTTTGAATGACAATTACGCAGTCATGCAACACTGTACCCAAACAAAATTTTTATCATTTTTTTCACACAGAGCTTTCTTTTGGTGGTATCACCACTGGGTTTTTTTTTTGTTGCTAAAAAACAAACAAAAAAAGACCGAAAATGTTGAAAAAAATAAAAAATAAATGTCATGGTTTGTTGTTTAAATTTTTGCAAACAGGTAATTTTTCTCTTTCAGTGATGTGTGCTGATGAGGCTACACTGATGGGCACTGATGAGGTGGCACTAATGAGGCTGCACTGATGGGTGGTATTGATGGGCACAGATTATTATACAAGATTTATATAGCGCCAACAGCCACTGATGGGCACTGATGATGAGGCACTGATTGGCAGTACTGATATGTGGCACTGAATGGCAGCACAGATGGCACTGAAAAGTGGCACTGGTGGGCACTGAAATGTGGCACTCGTGGGCACTGATAAGTGGCACAGATCAGGACCGCTGATCGTGAGGAGAAAAAAAGCTGATAACCGGCTCCTGTTTACTTCCTGATCAGCTGTCATTAGCTGACAGCTAATCACGTGGTAAAGGGCCCGCTGCGATTGGCCCTTTACTCTGTTCTGCGATCATACAAGTCCAAGCAGAGCGCTCACGGGAGGACATCTATTGACGCCCTCCCAGCACTGGAAGCCCATGCTTAGCAGTCATTCGGCTATAGTGCGGGCGGAAAGTGGGTAATGCAAAATTGCATCCCACTGACTTCAATGCAAAAAATGCCCTCTAGCAACTTCATCCCACTGACTTCAATGCAAAATTGCATCCTACTGACTTCAATACAAAATCGCGTACCATTGACTTCAATGCAAAAACTTCCCTATTGACTACAATACAAAATCGCAGCCCATTGACTTCCATGCAAAAACGCCAGCCACATAAATTAATTAATTTATTTTTTTAACTGTCTGTTTCAGTTTTCAGCCAAGTGCAACCTGAATTTTTGGTTTCAGTTTTGGCAGTTTTCAGAGCTGGCCACTCAGCTGTCGGCTAATTGCCAGCTCCTTTCTCTCCACAGTGACTCACCTGTTGATGATATCCTGTTCATCAGTCCTACCTGCTTAAGCCATCCAGCCCAGATGATCTCTGCCTTCGCCTTGGTCACATCTCTAGAGACGCTCTCCTGTGTTTCTGTTAAAGACTTGCTTGGCTGACATTCCTTCTGGCTCCAGCTCCTGCTTGCTGTTCTACTACGCTCATCTCTGGCTAACTGGCATTTTGGCTTGTCTGACTATCCGTTCTGGTTCCTGAACTCTGGCTATGTTGACTACTATTACTCGGTTTACTTTTTTTATTATTATTAAACAAGTCAGATTTACCTGTACTTCTGTCTCAGTCTGATTCATGGTTCTGACAGATACAGATGGAACAATTTGTTGCCAATTTGAATGAAAACAATCAAACTGTTAACAATCCAAATCACACTAACGAGTAGCAATACCAGTATATTTTTTTAGATCCAACAATCTTCATTGAAGAGAATAAGATTTTTACCAAAATGTACAATCAGCCAGTTGATGCACACATTTTCATCCTCTCTGAGAGTTGCCAGATGTAAAGATGGATACTTAAAATTCCTAGAAGCAAAACATTACTCTAGGTAGGAGAAGTTAGAGTGGGGTGGAGGGATGAGCAAACATTTATTTTTGGGTAGAGTTAGGCTTTAAGACTATGTCTAAAGCTGAAGCCCTTTGAATTTTCAGTATGGATTCATTAAGACCTTATGGCCTAAACTCAGAGACTGAATTATTTTCATTTAAGTGATATGTTTTTATTACCTATAATCATAGATTTTTTTATTATTTATAACAAGGAATTGCATGCCCTCTACATTTTTATATTTTTGATCACCTACTTGTCCCTCCCTATTTTATAATACATTGGTGATGATTATACATTAGTCATAAATATCTTTATTATTTTATTAAAATTTATTTTTTGACAGTGTACCTTTATTTTTATTTTTTTGATTGAACTACTATATATTGCCAATCACGGCCTATACTATTACAAGAGATGTTGTTCATCTCTTGTGATAGCATGAGCTGTGACATGTCCTCTGTATGGTAAGATCTGGGGTCTAAGCACCTGTAATAATGATCAGGTGGCTATATTGCCTCTTGGATTGCTTTTAATTTAAGCCCATTTACCTGGTCAAAAGAAATGATAACATGCTCATGGCTGCAGCTGTGATTGTGATATCACCACTCCCATTCAAGGATGTTCAGTGGGAACTGGCCAAATTTCAATTTATGTATTGGAACGGTAGTTGTACAGAAGGCAATCTACCAATCAACTTCTGTACAACCACCCTTTCAGATTTTTGCTACTTGATCAGCACTGCCGGCTACAGCCGGAAGCGCTAATCAGTGAATTCAGATGGTGGGGAAGTCTCCCTGCTGTCAGAATACAATAGCTCAACAGGAAGGATTCCCCCATCTACCTCGATTCCCCCGTCCACCCGCTGGTTGATCACAAAAAAAAAAAAAAAAAAAAAACGGAGCCATCAATGGTTAACTGTTAGGGTGAGGTTGAAGAGTTTGCTACCACAACACTTCATATTTATGATATTTGCCTGCTGTACCATGTTCTTGTATGAGAAAGTATTCTGTTCTTTGTACAGCCTCACTTTAGGAGAAAATTGCAAAGATGCATTTCTCTAGATGACTGCCCAAACAGTGAATAAGACCGCATGTAATGGCCATCAAAACTGAGTGATGTGATAAGCAATTGTGTACATGACACAATGACCACACCGACTCAAGATTTTAAGGTTATGATATATAAGGGTGCTTGCACATGATACTGATGTATAAAATGCCTGATCTTCCTGGCAGAAAGTTCCTGGCCAAAAAAAAAAAAAAAAAAAAACGTGATTATGCTCTGTATAGTCTGTACGTTTATAATTTGTACACGTGTACAAATTATTTTAGCTCCCTCAATGCCAAATAATATAGGGAAGTGTGATTTACTAGCATATTTGCACGTACACATGTAAAATACTGACAATGAATGCATATGTTTGTATTCTTGTTTTTTGACTGATCTATATGCAGAACTAGTTTTGCTGATATTTACGTGCCTGTGTGTACAGGTCCATTGAAAACATTTGGCTGCATTCATACCAGTGAAAAAATAAATAAATAAAAGCCTGCATGCTTAAAAATTTGGTGTTTTTGGTGCCTGTGTGCAAGAGCCCCAAATCATAAATTCTATCTATCTTATCTGCTCTGTATGAAAACTGTGACTAGGTTATGGTTCACATGTTCCAAGAAGAATACATAAATACAAATAAAAATGTATACTAACCTAAAAGAAGCTATTTACGTTCTTCATAGTTTAAGTCATACATTACTTTGAAGAAAAATGCAAGATTAAAACAAAAATCCCCTCCTACTCCTTTAAACAAGAATCAGCATGAAACATTCATGATCAACAACTGACTACATACATCTGCAGCCAAAACAAAGTATGCATTTGGAACACAATCCCATTTTCGTCCAGTGTCTTGCTATTCAGTACTTTAAATCGCAGCTTGTCACTGCGGTTTCTCCAAATATAAACATCTGGAAAACCGCAAGCCAGCATTGTTATCAGCACACCTCACCCATTGGAACTTTACCCACAGTGGCACTGCAGACAGTTTGTAAACAGACGAGATGACCACATGGCACAGCTGTAATTTTAAAGGTGAAAATGTTGCTTTGGGATTAGGCAGTGGTAAAAGACAATTCTCACGCAAGTCAACACATAATTTAGAATACTAATTTAGCAATCAGGAAACGGGCTAAAACCTGCATTTAGTTCTCAACAACATTTTTGGCGATGGTTTCATTTGTAATCTGATAACAGTATGAAGGCTGAAAAAGTAAAGTTTTATTGAACATCTTCACACATTTGCCAAATTCATAAACATGTTTTCATTCTGTAAACTATTTAGGTTACAGCAGCTTCTAAATTGTTACTGTGAGCTGCTAAAGTGTGAATAATTCAATATATTACACAGACCAATTTGTCTTAAATATAAAAAAGTATTTATAGATGGAAAAAAAAAAGCAGAGCTATTCATTCTGTAAAAATGCATGCATGTTTATTCTGTGCTAATGCTGCCAAAATGAATGTTACATGGATATTTTCTCTGCAGGTTGAACGTTTCTCATGGGAATAGTAAGAATCAGGAAAATACTGAAGCATAGCCGCTATATGGAGCTAATGATCATAATATATATATATATATATATATATATATACTTATTTACTAAGATCCCTAGTTCCATCTAGTGCCAATAATGCAGTATTTTCCTGATTCACGGCATTCACACAGAACAAATGTACATGGAGTTTTGCAGGACGAAGAGCTCTGCAAATTTTTATAAGCACACCCAAAGTTTTATAAATAACTTAACATTATCATCACTGGTTAGTCCAGTTACATATTCATAACATCATTACACACACTTTTATACATTGTGTAAGACCACTAAAAGTATGTCAACAGAGACACAGTGACTGAGCAGACACAGCTGCTTCTCCCAATCTGACATCCATGTGGGTGCGTGTTCACCAACACAGACAGTGTGAGTTTGGGGACACACACTTGTTCCAAATGATATGAATGGGACTGCCTACACCTGGATGCATGAACACACGTGCCTCCTATGTAGGCAAACACAGCCTTTGCACAGATGTATGCTAAAGTACGCATATGTGAATGAAGTGCAAACACTTAACATAATAATGTGTAACCCATGTCACAACATTTATTAAGCTCTATTATAAATGTAACAGCTGATTTTAGTCTGATTGAGGCATGTCACTCACAGTATATACTGTATACCAAAAAGCAGAAGTGTTAATCCTTGTGTTAAGAGTTTGTTAATTTGTTACTGCTTGCATCCTAAAAAACAATATATAAGGATTAGAAGGGAGACCCGCTCACAAACCAGCGATACACTAATTTCCCACAATATAACGCCTAAATATACTTTTCACTATCACTGCTGAAACATTAATGACAAACCAAGACAGGGCACTGTGACATGTCACGCCGTCTGCATATTGTTTCTAAGGGACAAATTTGGCTGGGTCAGAAGATAATGTTGTTGTTTTGGGATGTGAATGGGGCTGTGAACACACACACAATACTGTAGTAAATCCTTTTAGGGCCTTACTAGTGGTGAGCAAATTCATTATCATTTGCTTCACTGGTGATCTACTGAATTCAGCCCTGATTCTTTTTAAAGGGGTCAGATATCTGCAGGTGAATCTGCAGAATGATACTTTGAAACCTTTTCCAGAATACTAGAGCACTCCAAAAATCTAACTTTTTAACCACTTGCCGACCGCCTCACGACGATGTACGTCGGCAGAATGGCACGGGCAGGCAGAATCACGTACCTGTACGTGATCTGCCCCCCCCCCCGGTGCCATAGGCGGCCAGCATTTGTTCCCGGGCGATCAGAGGTGAGGGGGAGGCCATCCATTCGTGGCTCCCCCCTCGTGATCGCTCCCGGCCAATGAGATCATTCCTCTGCCTCTGTAATGTAAACCGAGGCAGAGGAAGTGATGTCATCTCTCCTCGAGCCGGTCTTTTCGTTCCGGCGCCGAGGAGAGAAGACATCAATGTGAGTTTGCACAACACTACACTTACAGTAGAACATGAAGGCACACTTTTCACCCCCCAGTCACCCCCCGATCACCCCCCTGTCACAGTGACACCAATAGCAGTTTTTTTTTTTTGCATTGGTGTCAGTTTGTGACAGTTATAAGCGTTAGGGCAGTTAGGGTTAGCCCCCTTTAGGTCTGGGGTACCCCACTTTAGGTCTAGGGTACCCCCTAATAAAGGTTAACCCCTTGATCACCCCCCGTCACCAGTGTCACTAAGCGATCGTTTTAAGTAAGGTAAGCATATAGGTTCGCCGTCAGCGTTTTATAGCGACAGGGACCCCCATATACTACCTACTAAAGGTTTTAACCCCCTGATTGCCCCCTAGTTAACCCTTTCACCAGTGATCGACGTATAAGTGTTACGGGTGACGCTGGTTAGTTAGTTTGTTCTTTATAGTTTATTATAGTTTTAGGGCACCCGCCGTTTATTACCTTATAACGGTTTAACCCCCTAATTGCCCGGCAGTGATATGTTACGTTTTTAGGGTCAGATAAGGTCTGCGTCGCCCTAGGCAGCGTCAGGTTAGCGCCAGTACCGCTAACACCCACGCACGCAGCATACACCTCCCTTAGTGCTATAGTATCTGAACGGATCAATATCTGATCCGATCAGATCTATACTAGCGTCCCCAGCAGTTTAGGGTTCCCATAAACACAGTGTTAGCGGGATCAGCCCAGATACCTGCTAGCACCTGCGTTTAGCCCCTTGACCCAGCCCTGCCCACCCAAGTGCAGTATCGATCGATCACTGTCACTTACAAAACACTAAGCACACACAACTGCAGCGTTCGCAGAGTCAGGCCTGATCCCTGCGATCGCTAACAGTTTTTTGGTAGCGTTTTGAATCAGTCACTAACAGTCAGGAGCTTTTTTGCCTGTGAGTCTCACTAGTGTACCCCTAAATTTAGAGCCCAAAAAGCACCAGCGGCCTAGTACACCCTGGTCGTACATCCAGCACTGCAGTAACACTTGGTGACGTGGCGAGTCCCATAAGTGCAGTTCAAGCTGGCGAGGTGGCAAGCACTAGTAGTGTCCCGCTGCCACCAAGAAGACGAACACAGGCCCGTTGTGCCCATAGTGCCCTTCCTGCTGCATTCGCCAATCCGAATTGGGAACCCACCACTTCTGCAGCACCCGTACTTCCCCCATTCACTGGCCAACCCGGAATTCAGGTGGAAACAGTTGATTTTACGCCACTGGATTTTTATTCGCTGTTTTTCACCGAAGATCTCTATAGATCTATTGTGAACCAAAGCAATTTATACGCTGGTCAACACATCGCCACTATTCCCCAGTCCTCCCTTGCCAGAGATTGGAGACCAATTACACAATTACGGTCTCCGAATTTAAGATCTTTCTGGGCCTTTCCCTCAACATGGGCATAACCAAAAAGAGTGAGTTGCGGTCATATTGGTCCACTGACCCAATTCACCATATGCCCTTGTTCTCTGCCTGCATGACCAGAGCACGATATGAGCAGATTTTGCGGTTCATGCACTTCAACAACAATGAACTCTGTCGTCCTCGTGGAGACCCTGAATACGATCGGCTCTACAAAATTCGTAAACCACTTCAACCAGCGTTTTGCAGACTTGTTTACTCCCCATCAAGTTGTCTGCTTTGATGAGTCCCTAAATAACATTTTCTGGCCGCTTGTCATTCAAACCGTACCTTCCCAGCAAGCGTGCCAGATACGGGGTCAAGATGTATAAGGTCTGTGACAGGGCCACAGGCTTTACATGTAGTTTTATGGTTTACGAGGGCAAAGATAGTCACGTAGAGCCGACAAACTGCCCTGACTACATAGGAAGCGCTGGCAAGATTGTGTGGGACTTGGTGTCACCCTTATTCGGAAAGGGGTACCACTTGTACATGGACAATTATTACACGAGCGTGCCACTTTTTAGTCACCTTTTTGATCAACAGATTGGAGCATGTGGCACCGTGCGACCTAATCGCCGGGGCTTTCCCCAGCAGCTTGTAGATTCCCGTCTTAGGCTGGGGGAGAGAGCCTGCTTGCAGTGTAATAACTTGCTCGCTATGAAGTGGAGGGATAATAAGAATGTTTCCGTTCTTACCTCCCTTCATGCAGACACGACGGTCCAAATTACTACGGCGACTGGTGTTGTGGAGAAACCCCTCTGTGTCCACGAATATAACCAAAATATGGGAGTGGTGGACCTCAACAACCGAAAAGTTAAAGTTACTAAAAAAAGTGTTAAAAAAAAAAAAAGAAATAAATAAATAAAAACACAAAAAAATAAAATAAAAAAAACAAAAATGTCGTTTTATTGATCTCTCTCTCTCTTGATTCTATTCTGCAATGTTTTATTGTAATTATGTTTTACCATGTTTGCTTTTCAGATATGCAATTTTTTTTATACTTTACGGTTTACTGTGTTTTGTTGGTAACCATTTTTTTGTTTTCAGGTACGCCATTCAGCTGCAGAGCGGATTTATTTATCTTGACAGCAACAGCGTTTGCTCCCACGATACATAAAGCCGTGACTCCAGCGCTGTCGGAGGTGATTTCACCACCACAGTTACATACTTCAGCATATATGCCGAAGCGTGGGGGCAGCAGTGGGTAGAGGAGTGATTTGCTCCTGCCTTTTGTGGGAGGATGCCCCCATGCTTCGGCATATATATATTTTAGGCACAGGTTGCGTTAAATGTTTTATTTTTTACTATGTTTTTTTGTATTTGCTTTGCAGGTATGGTAAGTCTTACTGTTATACTGTAATGTTACTTTGTTTTATTGTTAACCATCATTTGCTTAGCAGGTACGCCATTCAGTTGCAGCGTGGATTTATTTATCTTGACAGCAACAGCGTTTGCTCCCACAATACATAAAGCCGTGACTCCAGCGATGTCGGAGGTGATTTCACCACCACAGTTACATACTTCAGCATATATGCTGAAGCGTGGGGGCAGCAGTGGGTGGAGGAGCGATTTGCTCCTAACTTTTGCGAGAGGATGCCCCCATGCTTCGGCATATATATACGGTGCATGTATGCTCATCATTAGAAGTGGGTGGATGAAGGGAGGTATTCTAATGGTGGGCATACCCACCGATCAATCTCTTTTTTTGCCCACAGGCTGCATGAAAAAAAAGTTTACAATATATGCCCAACAAGGACCAGCAACGTACTGGTATGTTGCTGGACTTTGAGTGGTTATACCAGAATGATGCCTGCAGGTTTAGGTATCATCTTGGTATCATTCTTTTCAGCCAGTGGTCGGCTTTCATGTAAAAGCAATCCTAGAGGCTAATTAACCTCTAGACTGCTTTTACAAGCTCCCCCACCGTCTTCCATGTTTTTCTCTGGCTCTCCTGTCTCAACAGGGAACCTGAGAATGCAGCCGGTGATTCAGCCAGCTGACCATAGAGCTGATCAGAGACCAGAGTGGCGCCAAACAGCTCTATGGCCTAAGAAACCGGAAGCTACGAGCATTTCATGACTTAGATTTCGCTGGATGCAAACAGTGCCATTGGGAAATTGGGAAAGCATTTTATTACACCGATCTTGGTGTGGTCAGATGCTTTGAGAGCAGAGGAGAGATCTAGGGTGTAATAGACCCCAGTTTTTCAAAAAAAGAGTACCTGTCACTACCTATTGCTATCATAGGGGATATTTACATTCCCTGAGATAACAATAAAAATGATTTAAAAAAAAAAAAAAATAAAAAAATAAAAAAGCAAAAAAATAATAAAGAGGAAAAAAAAAAAAAAAAAAAGCACTCCTGTCCCCCCTGCTCTCGCACAAAGGCGAACGCAAGCGTCGGTCTGGCGTCAAATGTAAACAGCAATTGCACCATGCATGTGAGGTATCACCGCGAAGGTCAGATCGAGGGCAGTAATTTTAGCAGTAGACCTCCTCTGTAAATCTAAAGTGGTAACCTGTAAAGGCTTTTAATGTCATGTTTGGTATCCATGTACTCGGCCTAAGATCATCTTTTTTATTTCATCAAACATTTGGGGAATATAGTGTGTTTTAGTGCATTAAAATTTAAAAAAGTGTGTTTTTTCCCAAAAAAATGCGTTTGAAAAATCGCTGCGCAAATACCGTGTGAAAAAAAAAATTAAACACCCACCATTTTAATCTGTAGGGCATTTGCTTTAAAAAAATATATAATGTTTGGGGGTTCAAAGTAATTTTCTTGCAAAAAAAAATTATTTTTTCATGTAAACAAAAAGTGTCAGAAAGGGCTTCGTCTTCAAGTGGTTAGAAGAGTGGGTGATGTGTGACATAAGCTTCTAAATGTTGTGCATAAAATGCCAGGACAGTTCAAAACCCCCCCAGATGACCCCATTTTGGAAAGTAGACAACCCAAGCTATTTGCTGAGAGGCATGTAGAGTCCATGGAATATTTTATATTGTGACAAAAGTTGCGGGAAAAAGACAATTTTTTTTTTTTTTTTTGCACAAAGTTGTCACTAAATGATATATTGCTCAAACATGCCATGGGAATATGTGAAATTACACCCCAAAATACATTCTGTTGCTTCTCCTGAGTACGGGGATACCACATGTGTGAGACTTTTTGGGAGCCTAGACGCGTACGGGACCCCGAAAACCAAGCAAGCACCGCCTTCAGGCTTTCTAAGGGCGTAAATATTGATTTCACTCTTCACTACCTATCACAGGTATAGTGAGTATTTTGCAGACCTCGCTTTTTGTCATAAAGTTTTGAAAATTGAAAAAAGAAAAAAAAAAATGTTTTCTTTTCTTTCTTCATTTTCAAAAACAAATGAGAACTGCAAAATACTCACCATGCCTCTCAGCAAATAGCTTGGGGTGTCTACTTTCCAAAATGGGGTCATTTGGGGGGGGTTTGTGCCATCTGGGCATTTTATGGCCTTCAACACTGTGATAGGTAGTGAGGAGTGAAATCAAAACTTTACGCCCTTAGAAATCCTGAAGGCGGTGCTTGGTTTTCGGGGCCCCGTACGCGAGTAGGCTCCCAAAAAGTCCCACACATGTGGTATCCCCGTACTCAGGAGAATCAGCAGAATGTATTTTGGGGTGCAAATCCACATATGCCCATGGCCTGTGTGAGCAATATATCATTTAGTGACAACTTTGTGCAAAAAAAAAAAAAAGTTTGTCATTTTCCTGCAACTTGTGGCAAAATATAAAATATTCTATGGACTCAACATGCCTCTCAGCAAATAGCTTGGGGTGTCTACTTTCCAAAATGGGGTCATGGGGGGGGAGTTGTGCCATCTTGGCATTTTATGGCCTTCAAAACTGTGATAGGTAGTAAGGAGTGAAATCAAAAATTTACGCCCTTACAAATCCTGAAGGCGGTGCTTGGTTTTCGGGGCCCCGTACGCGGCTAGGCTCACAAAAAGTCCCACACATGTGGTATCCCCATACTCAGGAGAAGCAGTTAAATGTATTTTGGGGTGCAATTCCACATATGCCCATGGCCTGTGTGAGCAATATATCATTTAGTAACAACTTTTTGTAATTTATTTTTTTTTTTTGTCATTATTCAATCACATGGGACAAAAAAAATTAATATTCAATGGGCTCAACATGCCTCTCAGCAATTTCCTTGGGGTGTCTACCTTCCAAAATGGGGTCATTTGGGGGGGGGGGGGTTGTACTGCCCTGCCATTTTAGCACCTCAAGAAATGACATAGGCAGTCATAAACTAAAAGCTGTGTAAATTCCAGAAAATGTACCCTAGTTTGTAGGCACTATAACTTTTGCACAAACCAATAAATATACACTTATTGACATTTTTTTTACCAAAGACATGTGGCCGAATACATTTTGGCCTAAATGTATGACTAAAATTGAGTTCTTTGAATTTTTTTAATAACAAAAAGTAGAAAATGTCATTTTTTTTCAAAATTTTCGGTCTTTTTCCGTTTATAGCGCAAAAAATAAAAATGGCAGAGGTGATCAAATACCATCAAAAGAAAGCTCTATTTGTGGGAAGAAAAGGACACAAATTTCGTTTGGGTACAGCATTGCATGACCGCGCAATTAGCAGTTAAAGCGACGCAGTGCCAAATTGTAAAAAGTGCTCTGGTCAGGAAGGGGGTAAATCCTTCCGGGGCTGAAATGGTTAATTCCTTCTACCTCCAGTGACAAATAGGAAAAAAACAATACCAAGTTCTCATTTATTAAACTTAACCAGTCACTAAGCAAGCCTGTCTTGTCATAATCTTTTGCATTCCCTTCCCTCCATTCTGTTCAGTTGATGAGAATAAAGAACAGTCATATCTTAGCTAGGAGTTAAATTGTGAGAACTGTGAACAGTATTCTAACATGACATCTATTCCCAGCAGCTCATTGTCCTAAGTGCTGCAACCCTCTAAGCTAACTGCAATGCAACAATGGCCCATACATACAGGTTTATTTTTATTTTATTTATTACAGGTACTTAGGCCTGGTTCACACCATGCATTTTTTGTGCGCTTTCAGTTTTCCAGAAACACACCACAGTCCATTTAACATGGTTTCCTATGGGTTCTATGGGGTATGTTCACATCTGTGCATTTTATGGAAAGGGCCAAGGACTTTTTTCAGTTTTTTGATTCCATAGACTGTAACAGATCAAAAACATGTATTGAAAAACGCAAAATGCACCTGAAATATGCAAACTGTGACCTGCATAGGTGTGAACCAGGCCTTATATAGCGCCGTCAATTTACGCAGCTCTTTCCACATATAATAAAGCACTAAAAATAAAACATATTTTATGTTAATCTTATAGTCCCAATTTACTCACAGCTACTCTAAGCAAACCCCTCTAATGCCGCGTACACACGATTGGAAATGCTGCCAGCAAAACTCCGATGAGAGGTTTTTGTCGGAAAATGCGACCGTGTGTATGTTCCATTGGTCTTTTGCTGTCGGAATTCCAGCCAGCAAAAGATTGAGAGCATGTTCTCTATTTTTCGGTCGGGAAAAGTACCTATCCGAAAATGCATTCGTCTGTATGCAATTCGGACGCGCAACAAAACACGCATGCTCGAAAACAATTTGACGCATGCTTGAAAGCATTGAACGTCATTTTCTCGGCTCGGCGTAGTCTTGTACGTCACCGCGTTCTTGATGGTCGAAAGTTCAGAGAAATTTTGTGTGACCGTGTGTATGCAAGGCAAGCTTGAGCGGAATTCCTTTGGAAAAACCATGCAAGTTTTTTCTGACGGAAATTCTGATCGTATGTACGCAGCATAAGAGGGAGCTGCATTAGCTTAAATGACTACTTTGACTAAAATAGTGAAAAATCCATCCCTTTAGCCCTAATGAGCTGGTATCAGCAGCAGTGTTGGCAGTTTGGTCCATCATAATATGACAGCACTGACTGACCTATATACATCTAAGTTTTCAGAAATTCGTTCCCTTTTAGATGAATATTTATTCATTTTAGCTCTGTTTTGCAAAGGCTCCTCTTGCAAGTTCAGAATCTCATTGGCATACTACTTTTTCTTATACAATGGAACCAGACAACACTTACTTTTTCTTTACTTTTTTTTTTTAATTTTCCATTTTAGGTGCACTCATATTTTACACACGGAGATTTTTAACACTATAGAACAGCAAGACAATGAGGGGACATATGCAAGGCTAGCTTTAGTTATGTGGCTCTTTTGGCTATTTTTTAATATAACATTTTTTAGTATGTTATCCTCCTTTGCCCCAAAAGAAGTGCAGAGGCAAGTGAATTTGTAAAGTTACCAGTGGTAAATGCACTGGGCACAGTCCAAATTTTAAGTTAAACTGCTAAAACAAAATAAAAAGCAGATCCTTGTTTAAAAGAATGTATTATTTAATAAAATCACTTGTGTGAAAATTGAACTCTAAGCAGTGACCACCTCCTGCTTATTTCTCTACTGCCTACCTTGAGTGTCCTTAAGGCCCCTTTCATACTGGGGCAGTAGGGGGCGCCAGCGGTAAAACAGCGCTATTTTTAGCGCTGTTTTACCGCGGTATTCGGCCGCTAGCGGTGCGGTTTTAACCCCCCGTATAGCGGCTATAGCCGCGGTATTACCGCGGTATAGCCACGCTGTCCCATTGATTTCAATGGGCAGGGGCAGTTTAGGAGCGGTGAATACACCGCTCCTTCACCGCTCCAAAGATGCGGCTGACAGGAGATTTTTTCTTCCCCTGCCAGCGCACCGCTTCAGTGTGAAAGCCCACACTGAACGGAGGCTGTTTAGGGGCGGTTTGCAGGCGCTATTTTTAGCGCAATAACGCCTGCAAACCGCCCCAGAAGAAACATTGCTATGTGAGATGTCAGATTACTAGAGAGGTGCAATATTATCAGAAGCCAGGGCTGCCACAGAGATGACATGTAACCAGAGGAGCACATTGTGGCCAGAGAATGCATTGATTTAAAAAAATGTGATTCTGCAGTTGAGCTATCTTGAAAACCAGGGTGCTGCCAAGTACAAGATTTACAAAGGCAGATCTTATAAACCTTAGGCCTCTTTCACACATGCGGATGGTTTGTCTGTTTTTCATCCATCCTTTGACGAATGAAAAACAGACATCAATGCATTTCTATGTAAAAACAGATGTAAACAGATGATCATCCTTTTACATCCACATCCGTCAACATCTGTTTTTATGGAAATGGATCGGACAAAAAAAGGAAGTAAACTGACAAACAGTCCATTTTTGCATGAAAAAGGTGGTTAAGGACTTTAGCTGGTGGATGTAAAAAAATGATGTAAAAATGGATGAAAAACTGATGACAAACTGATGTAAACTTCATCTGTTACCCCCCCTGGGGTGGCAGGGTCAGTTATTGGGTGTTTTTTACCCTAAAGCTGGGAATGCATTAAAGCGGTTGTATACCCGCAAACATTTTTTTTTTTTTTAACCCTGTAAAGCAAAAGGCATAATGAGCTAGTATGCACCGCATACTAGCTCATTATGAAATACTTACCTTAGAACGAGGCGTCGGTATCTTACCTGGTCCACGCCGAGGGAGCTGTCATGTTGCCTCGGTGTGTCTTCCGGGTATCGCGGTTCCAGCGCTGTGAGTGGCTGGAGCCGCGGCGTCATCACTCCCGCGCATGCATGAGATTTCTTACTCGGCAAGGTCTGGCAGTTGCCGGGCTTCAGCCGAGAATCCCCTGTGCGCATGCGCCGCTGCAGTCAGCGGATCATAGCAAGGGGAATATCTCCTAAAGCGTAAAGGTTTAGGAGATATTTTTTTTACCTACAGGTAAGCCTTATTATAGGCTTACCTGTAGGTAAAAGTAAAAAAAATGACTATACAACCACTTTAAGGTGTAAACACACATAGCCTTTAGAACCACTTTTTTTAATTTCTTTCCAATAATCTTAAATTATTAAACTTCTCTTTTTTCCTTTTTACCCAATACATGCATACAATTTAAACAGAGCTCTTGTTTAAATTGTGTGTGTATATATATATATATATATATATATATATATATATATATATATATATATATTGAAGTGGTTAAGGATGGGGGGGGGGAATTATTGTGTGTTTTTTTTTACCTTAAAGCTGGGAATGAATTAGGTTGAACAAACAAATAGCCTTTAGAACAACTTTGACTTGCTTGTCAACAATACCTACGGCTTCTGGCTCCCCACAAGGTGTAAAAACGTAGTGCTTATTGACAAGCGGTCTTATCGCCCAAGACCATCTCTACTGCAGTGGATGTCTGGAATAGTACAGTGAATAATATTTTCTACAATGGGTCAGCTTAGTTTGCTACATGATGGAGCGACATTACAAGTTGCTGAGCAATGCAATATTCCAACTGTTAGCAGTGCTGACTAGAAACTAGCACTGCCCAGAAATGAAATAGTTCACTGAAGATGATATAATTTTCTGTATTATTAAAGTAGTAAATCTATCATTACATGTTGTGACCACCAGTGTTCTTAAAGTGATTGTAAAGGCTCGTTTTTTTGTTTTGTTTTTTTTAAATACGGTAACAAACATGTTGACCTTACCTCCTCTGTTGGTTTTGCATAGAGCAACCCGGATCCTCCTCTTCTCGGGTCCTTCTTTGCTGCTCCTGGCCCCTCCCTCCTTTGAGTGCCCCTCTGCCAGCAGCTTGCTGCAGGGGGCACCCAAGCCGAGTCAGAGCTTCGTGTATCCATTCAGACACAGAGCCCCTACCTGGCCCTGCCCCCTCTCTCGCTTGATTGGCTGACTTTGATAGACAGCGGCGGCAGCCAATGGCGTCGCTGCTCTGTCTAAGCCAATCAGGAGGAGTGTCCTGGATGGCTGATGGGAGCATGGACATCGTTGGAGAGAGAAGGGGCTCAGGTAGGTAATTAGGGGGTGCTGGGGAGGCTGCTACACACAGAAGGTTTTTTATCTTAATGCATAGAATGCATTAAGTTTAAAAACCTTCTGCCTTTACAACTCCTTTAAGGGTTTTTACAAGCAAGCAAGAGTTGGTGGATTTACAGTGGTGGTTTTTCCCTTTAAATATTAAATTAAAAGCTCATAAAATAGTTTTTACCCATCTTCCTGCTGACCTAGCTTACGGCACCCCTGAATTTATTCCAAGTCTGCAACAGTGTTCGTCTTTTACATATATATTTTTTCCGGTTGAATACTGTATTATAGCATGAATTTCCCTAGCAACAGAGCATAGCAATTAAAAAGCAGAGCACATCCACAATAATTGTATACAAGTCAAGTCTTCATTAAATGACTTCTTACTCTACCTCATTGGTCTGAATTATTTCATAATGAAGCAAGTAAGCAATACGTTTCAGTAGTTTGACAACCAGAAAAAATAAGCTGCTGTGGCAGACTCACACTACAGCCTATAACCTCAGTTAATTAATGCAATAAACTTTATACACATTTCTAATTTCTGACAGTTCTTTTGGGTATTGGATAATTCTTTAAACTCTAAGAGGCTGGATTTATCTCAGCAAACAAGCCAAGTTCAATGACCATGCAAAGCTTACCCTTCCTGCTCTCTTATATCATTGCACTCCCCAATGCTCTCCACCTCTGAAAAATATTTGCCTGTCACAGAGGGACCCATATAAACACACTCTTTTAGCCAACAAACGAGGATGATGTATGCAGAATTTTAAATTAGTGAAGAGACTAAAGATTTTTGACTTTCTTTTTTCTTGCAGAGTATAATACCCTGATCCTGATGTGATGTGTCTTTTGTACCATGTACTTATTTTAAAAATATCCTGTTCTCTTTGCATTGCTTCCTTTGTGTGAAATACTAGTTGATCCTGCCAATATCCCTGCTTTCCTATTTCAAACTGGAGACTTGTACTGACATGTCCACCCCTGCACAACTCTTCACTAGGAAGTGTATTGCTTTCTCCTTGCCTCCTACTGACACACCCCCTGAAGTGTCCACTCCCAACTCTCAAGCCCCTTATGCAGCTGAGAACCAAGGTCATGTGATTACATATAGGAAAAAAAAAAGTATTTACATTTTTTTTTAATATCTATACAAAATGTTTTACCTTGCATTTCTATTTAAAACCTGAATAGGCTGTTTACAAGTGAAGGGTTAACATATACTTTAATGAATATGTAAAGCCAATATTTTGTATTCCTGATATGTGCCTGCTGTACCATGTACTTGAATGTAAAATTTCCTGTTCTCTTTGTATCGCTTCCTTTGTGTGAAATACCCAGAGGCTGAACATTTGGTGCAGCTCTGCATAGAAACCAATCAGCTTCCATGTTTTTTTTTTTTTGTCAAAGCTTAATTGAACAAGCTGAATTTAGAAGTTGATTGGTTACCATGCACAACTGCACCAGATTTTGTACTCTCCAGTTTTAGTAAATCAACCCCTTGGTGTTCCTGCCAGTCCCTCTGCTTTCCTCCTAGAAAAACTGACCTCACTAGGCAGGAGAGCACAGCATGGTCAGTTCTCTAGCTTTTCTCTCCAATGATCAGAGTTGTCCTGACACCCCCACTGGGAAGTTCATTGTGCTACTGTTTCTCCTCCCTCAGTTTTTATGCAGCTAAGAACAGAGTATATGTGATCGCAAAAGGGAACAAAAGGTATTTATAATGTTTTTTTTATATGTGTATACACAAATGTTTTGCCTTTCATTTCTATTTTAAACTGGATGGGTTGTTTTACAAATTGATCATCTACATATACTTTAAGTATTGGTTTAAGTGCACTTTATGATAATTTTGCAATTGTGAGGTGGCACAAGAAGAAAAACTCTCTGAACCTACAGCACTGCCACATTGTCATCTTTCTGCAGCAGGCCACCACTAGGAAGCAGCTCATTCAGTCTAGTACAGAACCCTCTAGTGGAGCCTGAGACTGCAGGGTTTATAATGTAGTCTTTGTCCAAACATGCACTCTTGTATTGATTTTCTTTAGCACAAGCTGCAAGGATACAAATTTATAATAGTTGTGAGTACACTAAATCTTAGTGCACCTGTGCCCAAACTATGGATATTAACAACTTTAATACAAGGCACTTATACACCTTCCTGCCCAGACCAATTTTCAGCTTTCAGCGCTGTCGCACTTTGAATGACAATTGCGCGGTCATGTAACACTAGCTAAATTTTTATCATTTTGTTCCCACAAATAGAGCTTTCTTTTGGTGGTATTTGATCACCTCTGGGATTTGTATTTTCTGCTAAACAAATAAAAAAAGAACGAAAATTTTGAAAAAAAAAATGTTTTTTTTATTTCAGTTACAAAACTTTGTAAATAAGTACGTTTTCTCCTTCACTGATGGGCACTGATAAGGCGGCACTGATGGGCACCGATGAGGTGGCACCAATGAGCCGGCACTGATGAGGTGGCATTGATGGGCACTGATGATGGGCACTAATATGCGGCACTAATGGGGCACTGATAGGTGGCACTGATATGCGGCACTGATAGGTGGCATGGATGGGCATTGATAGGCGGTACAGATGGGCACTAATAGGTGGCACGGATGGGCACTGATAGGCGGCACGGATGGGCACTGATAGGCGGCACAGATTGGCACTGATAGGTGGCACAGATTGGCACTGATGGGCACCAATAGGTGGCACTGATGTACTGTTATGTATGGTACTGATGGATGCCAATCAGTGCCAAACAATAGTGCCTGCCAATCAGTGATGCCCATTGTGGGCACTGATTGGCATTCATTGTGGGCACTGATTGGCATCCATTGTGGGCAATGATTGGCATCCCTGGTGGTCTAGGGTGGCATACCTGGTGGTGACATCCCTGGTGGTCCTAGTGGCATCCCTGGTGGTCCAGTGAGGGCATCCTCCGGGGACTGCACTGATAATCGATCAGCACAGACCCCATCAGAGAAGCAGCTGATCGGCTCTCCTCTACTCGCGTCTGTCAGACGCGAGTGATGAAAGGCCGATCACCGGCTCTTCCTGTTTACATCGTGATCAGCCATGATTGGACACGGCTGATCACGTGGTAAAGAGTCTCTGTCAAAGACTCTTTACCTAGATCATAGTTGCGGTGTGTCAGACTGACACACCGTAACAACGATTGCCGCGCTTCGTGCCCCCAGGGACGCACAGTGGCTTAATATCCTGAAGACGTCATATAACGTCTGGTCAGGGTATTGAAACCACTTTGCCGCTGTCATTTTGCTATGTGGCGGGCAGCAAGTGGTAAAACTACTGTGAGGCACTGGCTGTCAGGATTGTGGTCAATGTATACTTGTCACCTAGGTTCTCACCTACACATATGAGTGGCTCCAGGGTTTGTGTTTGCTTTGGATGAAACAAACTGTTGTTTTCTCATATTTTAATACGTTCTTGCTGGGTCCTGAAGCCCAGTGACTTTGTAGAGCTATAGGTGAGATAAAGCCTCCCTCAATAGGCCCATGTTTTATTTATTAAACAGACCTCACTAATTAGTTATATGTCCACAGGGCTTTTTATATCTGAGCTGACAAACTAAAGGCCATCTCTCTCACTGCTGTGGAAGCTTGCTGTTAGGTGAAAATGTTGACTGCTGACAGAATGCTAAAAAAGGTACAGGTGCTGCAGGCACAGTAGAGGGTATCCTGACAGTCAGGAACAGAAAAAAGTTTAGTTTGTGGTTTGATGAGACATATGGTTTGTTTTATGCTATGGACCAGCTGTACAAAACTCTCCTGTATTGAACTGTGTTTGTTTATCGCCCTGCTGAATAAAGGTGCAGGACTAACCTACATGGACAATTCCTGGATGTCCCTGTCTCGTGTATAGTTTATCGCTGCCACTGCTAGTTCAGCATGTCCCTCTTACACTATATGCATTCTCTTATCAAGCAGTAAAAGAACATTAAAACAAGCCATCCCTGACCACTAGTTCATTTTGATGTGAAGGTATCCTTTCTTAAATACCCTCGAAGACCACAATAAAGACTCCAAACAGGTTTCAATTGGTATCGAACAGCTTAGAAACACGTGCTGGTTGTTTAGGAGGGCGTGAAGAATCCAATATTGCAGTGAAAAAGAAAATAATAGGGAAAGAGTATAGATTTCAATGCCTGTGTTATGAAAATACATTTCATACCAATACTTATATATAATAGAGACATGAATGAGGGCTTGTTTAAAAGTGCTTTTACCACTTGTTCAGAATATGTAAATACTTTAGGGTACTCGATCTTGGCACATATTCATTTTAAATAGGGAAAAATGGTTTATTAAAAAAAGCAATGCAAAATAACATCATGCCTTGCAATACCACTCACATCACTGTCATAAGTGTTTGGTCAAAATGGATATAAGTGCTTCAGCCTGCATACATCTGTAAAACGTTCATACCACAACAAAGGCCTGTAAAATGACATTAGAAAGGGCTTAAAGGACAAACTCACCTTTTGTAACATGTTACACCCCAATCCCTCGTTTTGGTGGCTCACTGCCACAATCTAAAGAAAATGTGGCCATGAGGGGCTCCACCCACCCGTATCATTCATTCAGTGTTCTGTGAATGAATGGACTACAACTATCAACAGCTTACACTGAAGATCTACAGGAGACCTGCATAACACCAAGCTCCTATAACAAAAAATAGTAAATGTACTTTTTTACCTGCAAAAAAATGTGCATATATTTAATTGTTTGGTAATAGGTGAACTTATCTTTTAAATGGATTCTAAAGCTATTTTTAATTTTTTTAAGTAACAAACATTTTATACGTACCTGCTCCGTGCAATGGTTTTGCACAGACCAGCCCGAATCCTCTTTTTTTGGGTCCCCCGACAGCAGTCTTGACTACTCCCCCCCCCCCTCCTGAGTGCCCTTGATCTACATGATGTTGTTGTGTGTTCTTTCCCTGTGTCCTAGTTTTGCTCTATCTTCCATGCAAAAACACAGTAGTAGCCTGACTAGCATATGAAAAAGTGGCCCTAGCAGTAATATTCCATTATACCATGGCAAGTACAAGCCATATGCCTAAAAACGGAGATGGTTGGCATAGAGATGGCAGCAAAGCCACTATTAACACATACACTGCTGGTAATACAGGAAGGCTCCTAGGAGAACATTGTGTTTCTCACCATTAAAACTGTTTACCACAACCTAAATTGAGGATACAAAGCTATGTAAAGTAAAGCAATGCAAACAATAGTCAAAGAAAACCTGTCAGAAAAGTATTTGTGGTCTGGTCAGATTCTTTGGCATAATAATCTTTATCAGCTGGTACCAAACTTTTTTGGAGTCTTTTGTAAAGTCAGCAGAAGTGCACGTTCTTTAGCTGCCTCCTGGGCAAAAGCACAGGTTCACTTTCATGCCTTTTCCAGTTTTGTGAAATTCTAAAATGAATGTCCTCACTGGTTAAACACTTCTGTGAAGTTTTGTCACTTCCAAAGCCCGAAAGACATGTGCTTATTGTAAACTAAGCCTACATTGCCTGTCTGTTAGTGTATACATGTATGTAAGCACATGTTTAAACACAAATTAACATACAACACAGTATATCATACAGTGGCACTTTTAGCACCAAAAACCACACAAAAACTACTTAGGCCTCATGCACACTGGATGTTAGAATAACGTTATAAAACCACCAGTAGCTTTGCAGTGAGTTTTTTAACCTTTAACGTTTTTGCAAAAACGTTTTTAGCCTTTATTGGTGTATCCTTAGCGTTTTATGGCGTAATGCTGCGTACACACAACTCCTCTCAGAACCCACTAGTTTTGGGGTTTTTTTAAGCCAAAAAACACCCCAGCCAAAAACTGCTGATAACAGCCTATGTGTGCATTGACACATAGGATAACATGATGGGGAGTTTATTGACTGTAGAAAAAACTGAAAATTGTATACTTACCTTTCCGTAATTTTCCTTTCCTGACGCATCCCATGGCAGCACACACATTTGGTTGTGACTCCGCCTCCACAACCTGATAGGACTGGTTAGCTATAAGTTTTGAAGAGGAGTCCACCGTTGCATTCTCAGTAACTATCACCTTAGAAGGGTGGGATTCTGTGTGCTGCCATGGGATGCGTCAGAAAAGGAAACGGTAAGTATACAATTTTCCGTTTTCCTGATGCATTATGGCAGCACACACATTGGGAAATAACTCGCTGCATGGGTGGGTGCTTTCAGAAGAATTTATTTACTCAAGCACAGGGTATACAAGAATTAGTCTGAATGATTGCTCTCCCGAACTCAACCGTAGTTAATTGAGCCGAGTCTATTCTGTAGTGTGATATGAAAGTGTTTCTGGAAGACCAAGTTGCTGCCTTGCAAATGGTCTCTGAGGACACTCTACAGTACGCTGCCCAGGAGGTCGCTACCGCTCTAGTCGAGTGGGCCTTTAATCCGTCCAGTATTGGGAGTAGCCGAATTTGGTATGCTCTTTTGATGGTTTTTACTAGCCAAGAAGCTATTGTTCTTGAGGAGGCTGCCTGACCTTTTTTTGCGCCATGCGGTATAACTAGAAGGTTTTCAGACTTTCTGAACTGTCTGGTAGCTTCTAAGTAGGTGAAGATAACCGATTTAATGTCCAACCGATGTGGTTCCCCTTCACTAGTAAGAAAACCTGGAAGATTGATTTCCGAGTTGAAGTGGAAGGTAGATGCTACCTTAGGTATAAACTGATCTGAGGGTCTGAGGACGACTACCTGGGTAAAAAAACAGATGCGGTTCTTTGATTAGTAGAGCTTGAAACTCTTTTGGCAGATGTTATTGTGACCAGAAAAGATAATTTAAACGTTAGATCCCATAAGGATACTGATTCTAGAGGGAAGAAGGGTTCTCTTGACAGAGCCTCTAGCACAATCGATAGGTCCCACGTCGGAAAGGTTGGTTTTCTTGGTGACCTAATTTTCAGGCATGCTTTCTGGAACTGAATTATGAGCGGGTCCAGTGCCCATTTGGTTCCCGTCATTGCGGACAGTGTAGAGACTTGGACTTTGAGAGTGCTTGAAGCTAGTCCTCTCTCCAGACCTAGTTGCAGGAACTCTAGGACTTGAGAGACTGAAGGAGAGAGTGGATCCCAAGACTGTTGCTGCGCAAATGCGGTGAATTTTTCCCAGATTTTGTTATATGTGTTGTTCGTTGTCCCTTTCCTGGCCTGTTGGAGTGTGTTCACTACTCTAAGTGAACACCCTTGGTCTAGTAGCCTCTCCCTTTCAACCTCCAGGCCATTAGGTGTAACTGTTCCAGTGATGGGTGTATGAATGGGCCTTGTGAGAGCAAATCTGGGGTCACAGAGCGGAAACGGCTCTGCTGTGTTTAGCTGTAAGATGGTCGCAAACCATGGCCTCCTCGGCCAGAATGGCAACACTGCTATGACTATGGATGTCAATCTCCTCAGCCTGGCCAGAAATCTGGCTATTAGGGGAATCGGAGGGTAAATATATCCTAAGTGGAAACTCCATGGGTGGTGAAGACAGTCGATCCCTGCCTCCGTTGGATAAGTGGCTCTTGTTAGGAACCGGGAACATTTGTTGTTCTCTGGAGTTGCTGCCAGATCCATATTGGGAATCCCCCATTTGCAAGTAAGAAGAGCAAAAACTTGAAGGTTGAGGGACCACTCGTTGTTTGATAATAGGATTTTTTAAAACAGCTTACCTGTAAAATCCTTTTTTCGAAGGACATCACGGGACACAGAGCCACAGTAATTACTGATGGGTTATATAGGTATCACTGGTGATTGGACACTGGCACACCCTATCAGGAAGTTCAACCCCCTATATAATCCCTCCCCCTTGCAGGGATACCTCAGTTTTGTAGCCAAGCAATATAGTGTATTAGAAGAGGGGCGGGACCTCTGTGTCCCGTGATGTCCTTCGAAAGAAAAGGATTTTACAGGTAAGCTGTTTTAAAAAATCCTATTTTCTTTCTCGAACATCACGGGACACAGAGCCACAGTAATTACTGATGGGATGTCCCAGAGCAATGCTACCTGAGGGGGGGGGAACCACGACCAAGTAGGGTGCAATCAGACCTGAGGACCCTGTACCGCTGCCTGCAGCACACTACGCCCAAAGGCGATATCCTCATGCCTTCTCACATCCACCTGATAGAATCTGGTGAATGTATGAACTGAAGACCAGGTTGCGGCCTTGCAGATTTGAGCCATAGAGGCCCGGTGATGCACTGCCCAAGAAGCACCAATAGCCCTTGTGGAATGTGCCCTGATCTGAAACGGAGGAATCTTCTGTTTCAAACCGTAAGCTTGAATGATCAACTGTCGAATCCATTTAGAAATGGTAGCTTTTGACGCTGCCTGTCCTCTATTGGGACCCTCTGGCAGCACAAACAAAACATCCGTCTTGCGGATCTGAGTAGTTGCCCCTAGATAGGCCTTAACTGCTCTTACTACATCCAACGAATGTAGAGATCTCTCTTCCGGAGAACAGGGATCTGGAAAAAAGGAAGGTAGAACAATGTCTTGGTTTAAATGAAAATCAGAAACCACCTTCGGTAAAAAACTAGGATGAGGGCGTAGTACCACTCTATCCTTGTGTATAATCAAATAAGTCTCCTTACAGGAAAGAGCTGCTAATTCTGATACTCTTCTAGCAGAAGAGATGGCCACCAGAAAAATTTATTTCCTTGTCAACAAGACCAAAGGAATCTGACTTATTGGTTCAAAAGGCTGTTTCTGTAACACAGCCAGGACCAAATTCAAGTCCCAGGGGTTTAGGGGCGCTTTAACCGGAGGATTAAGACGCATCACCCCCTGCATAAAGTTTCGGACCAAAGAATGCAAAGCAAGTGGCCGCTGAAATAATACTGATAAAGCAGAAACCTGGCCCTTGATGGTACTCAAGGCCAGCTTCATCTCTAATCCCATCTGTAGAAAATCAAGGATTCTACCTATGACATATTTCCTGGGATGCCAACCTCTGGATTCACACCAGGTTATATAAGCCTTCCAGACTCTATGATAAATCATCCTGGAAGCTGGCTTCCTTGCATTAATCAAGGTAGATATGACAGGACCTGAGAGCCCACGACTCTTCAGAACGTGGGTCTCAATAGCCAAACCGTCAAATTTAGCGTTTGTAAGGCAGGATGGAACACTGGACCTTGAGATAACAGGTCTGGGCGTACCAGTAGGGTCCACGGGGAACCCACCGTCATCCTTACTATTTCTGCATACCAAGTCCTTCTGGGCCAAGCGGGGGCCACCAGAAGTACCGACTTCCTTTCCTGCCTGATCCTGCGAAGGAGTCGTGGTAGTAGCAGAATAGGCGGGAATGCGT
Source organism: Aquarana catesbeiana (assembly GCF_042186555.1). NCBI lineage: Eukaryota > Metazoa > Chordata > Amphibia > Anura > Ranidae > Aquarana > Aquarana catesbeiana. Next base: position 439,049,581 of record NC_133327.1, on the reverse strand, counting down.
AAATCAGTGAGAACCGATACCACGGAATCACCAACGCATCCGTCCCGCATGCAAGAGGATCTTTTGTCCTTGCCACAAATCTGTCTATCTTTTTGTTGAATCGGGATGCAAAGAGATCTACATCTGGAACCCCCCATCTTTGGCATATGGCCCAAAAGACGTCGGGATGCAGAGACCATTCCCCTCGAAGTAACTGCTGGTGACTTAGATAGTCCGCCTGCCAATTTTCTATTCCCGGGATGAAAACTGCCGATATGCATGGCACATGCATCTCTGCCCAGACTAAGATCTGGTTCACCTCTTTTTGAGCAGCTCGGCTCCGGGTGCCTCCCTGATGATTGACATAAGCCACTGCTGTGGCATTGTCGGACTGGATCCTGACCGGACAACCCTGTAGCCTGATAGTCCAGGCTTTTAGAGCTAGATGTATCGCCCGGATCTCCAGAATGTTGATGGGTAAGGTCCTCTCTGTCTTGGACCATACCCCTTGGACCGCAGCCTGTTCCAGAACTGCTCCCCAACCTGACAGACTGGCATCTGTTGTTACCACCGTCCAGGTAACCGGTAGAAAGGATTTCCCCTTCTGCAGGTTTTCGGGTATGAGCCACCAATTGAGGCTCTGACGCACCGCATGCAACAGGTGCATCGGAAAGTCTAATGCCTGAACCTTCTTGTTCCAGGTCGACAGAATACTGTGTTGCAGCATTCTTGAGTGAAACTGAGCATAGGGAACTGCTTCGAATGAAGACACCATCTTCCCTAGTAGCCTCATACAAAGGCGGACTGAGGGACCCTTCTTGGTCCTTACTGTCAGAATCAGCTCTCTCAAAGCAGTGATCTTTGCCTGGGGTAGAAATATCTTCTCCTGGCTTGTATCTATAATCAGACCTAAATACTCCAGTCTTCTTACTGGTTTTAGGAAAGACTTTTCTAAGTTGAGGATCCAACCCAGGTGTTCGATACCTGACCGTGGTCCTCAAGTTTCCCTTCAAAGAGGCTACCGACCGGTCTATCAAGAGCAGGTAGTCTAGGTATGCTATGACAGCTATACCCTGAGCCCTTAATCTGGCCAGAGGAGGAGCCAAGATCTTTGTGAACACTCGAGGTGCAGTGGCTATCCCGAAAGGCAGAGCCACAAACTGGAAATGGCGCCCTCCTACCTCGAAGCGCAGAAACTTCTGATGAGCAGGAAAAATGGGCACATGCAGATATGCATCTCTGATGTCTATTGATGCCAGAAATTCTCCTCCCTGCAGGGTGGGAACTACTGTTCGAATTGATTCCATGCGGAAGGATTGAATCCTTAGGAATCGGTTCAGATCCCTTAAGTCCAGAATGGGCCTGACATCCCCATTTGGCTTTTGGACCGTAAAAAGGTTGGAATAGAAGCCCAATCCCTGGTCCTTTGCGGGAACTATCATAATGACTTCCTGCGACAAAAGTCGCTCTAACGCTAGAAGGAGCGACTGCTTCTTCTCTGGGTCTCTGGGAACATTTGATCTGAGGAACCGAGGAGAGGGGAATTCCTGAAACTCCAGCTTGTACCCTAAGGTTACCGTGGAGATTACCCATCTGTCCTGGAAGTCCTCCTGCCAGAGCTCTGAGAACTGTCGCAGTCTTCCCCCCACTCGAGTGAGCGGGGGCGCCCCCTCATGCAGAGGTCTTAGTGTTTTGCCTAGTAGGCTTCTTTCCCCAGGACTTCTTTTGTCCCTGGGGTTGACTCTTGTCTCTGGACCCCGATGGAGGCGGCCATCGAGACTGCCTGGAGGCTGAAGCCCCCGGCGCTGGGGAAAGAGTCCGTTTGAAAGAGGGACGCTTACTCTTCTTCTTGACAGGTAAGAGAGTGCTTTTCCCACAAGAGATTCTCTTGATATAGTTATCCAAGTCCTCTCCAAACAACCTTGCACCACGAAATGGAAACCCAGCCAGTAGCTTCTTACATGGTGCTTCGGCTGACCAATTTTTCAACCATAGGATTCTACGTATATGCACCAACCCCAGTGAAAGACGGGAGGTTTGCACGATAGAATCTCTAATGGCGTCAACCACAAAGCATAAGGCCGCTGGAAGGTTAGCAAACCCCTGGGCCTGCTGTTCAGGTAATACTTTGATGACCTGCTTAACATGGTCTCTTAAGTATTGACAGACTCCAATCGCTGCTACTGCAGGTTGGGCCACTGATCCTGCTAAGGAGAAAACATCCTTCAATAGGGATTCCATCCTTTTATCTACAGGATCCCTGAGCATCTGAGCATTGTCTACAGGACAAGTCAGGCTATTATTTACGGAGGAAATGGCGGCATCAATAGCCGGTATTCCCCACATTTTAATAAACTTTTCTTCCATCGGATAAAGTGTTGAAAACTTTCTCGGCGGAAAAAAACGTTTGTCTGGGTGATCCCACTCAGGATAAATAAGCTTTTCAAGTAAAGTATGAACAGGAAAAGCATGTGCTGCTTGGAAAGGTTTCAGTGACCCCAAAGCAGAAGAGGATTCTTTAGCAGTTTCAGGTATGGGCAACTTAAATGTGGAGCGGACCAATCCAGTGAGGATCTGCACTAAGACTTTCTCCTCTTGGGAAGTCGCAGAGGGTCCCTCTCCACCTGAATCCTCCGAAGAGGAATCATCCATCCCATCCCGATCCTCTGAAAGGGATTCATCTCCTTTATCCCAGAGCTCCTCTGTCTGAGGGTCTTGGGGAACAGAGGAAAGCCTAGTGCGTTTTCTTCCACTGAGTGAAGACGTAATCACGGCCATTAATCTTTCCTCTAGACCATTAATGGTTGAGGAAAAAACCTCTTGTGTAATATATACAGGGGCTGAAGTGCCAGAAGCAGGTGTAGCCCCTGACCCCGATGGCTCTCCCTGGCTAGCCGTCCCTGGCCCATCTTTAGGGGGGGGGAGGATGCTGCCAACAGGGGGCCCTCAGAACCTGAACGAGATCCCCTAGTGTCTCTGGTTCCTGGGGTGCTTGAACCTCTTCTACCCATAGTGCAAAGCAACAAGGTGTGAGGTATACAAATGAACACTGCCCGCTGAGCGATGTAGTCTGGCTAAAAGCCTTGCTACCCAATGCTCAGTCTGGTGTTACTTCAGTAAATGCTGCCTAGGAGAATGCCTGTGTCCCACCTTACATGCGACCGTCAGCTCTGTGTCTCTCAGAAGGCTGTGTGCACCTGTACAGAGTGCCTCTAATAGCCTGCAGCTGGCCTGAGTGGGAGTCTAAGCACCTGTGCTGACGTCCCGCCCCCTCCTCTACCGCCCCCCCCCCCTCGAGTTTTGAAAAAAACGAGCGCTTCCCGCGCTGCCGACTCTCCTGTCATGCTTCCGGAGAAAGGCTGGGGATGGGGGGGGGGGGGGAGGGAGGCTGGTAACAAGATCTGCCTGAACGGCTATCTTGAGAGATGGTGGCCATTAGGCCGCAGAGCCCGGGTGGTATAACCACTTTCTAGACCCCTGTGGCCCCTCTCTAGCCTGGGGGGGAACATTCAAACATGAGAAATCCCCCTTTCCACCTTACCTGTTTGCAGCCTGCTTGAGACGCTGGGACATAGAGTCAGCATGTGTAGGTTTGTGCTCTTGGCAGCCCCCGGTGGTCACAATAGGCATAGTATGCATTTACCTTAAAGGAGAAAAGCCACTAGAACTAAAAAATTCTGTGGAATCTCCTCTTACCTTATCCAGCCGCAGGGTGCTGTTTACACAGACCCAATCTTCACCTCTCACGGTGGGCTCCGTTTGAAAAAACTGTCAGAGACTGGGGCCCCCATCAGTAGGGGGGTCCAACAGTTCTGGGACCGTAAAGCACCTCGCCAGAAATTAGGAAGTTTAAAGCCATTTTCTGATCTGCGGGGTCCAGCTCTCTAAAAAGAGAAGCATTACGGGTAAAACCTCGTTTCTTCGGACACGAGGCCCGGGTACCATTCAATTCGGCCATGAAAAGACACTTTGAATGGATCCGGTTCGCCTGGCTTGCCCCAGTATAGGATCTTAGGATATTCCCTTTGGAGCTCAGCACAGGACATCTTTACACGTCCATCACCTAAGACACTGGCGTAAAAACTGAGGTATCCCTGCAAGGGGGAGGGATTATATAGGGGGTTGAACTTCCTGATAGGGTGTGCCAGTGTCCAATCACCAGTGATACCTATATAACCCATCAGTAATTACTGTGGCTCTGTGTCCCGTGATGTTCGAGAAAGAAATAAATATTTGGCTCAGGTTGTCCGCGAGTTGGTTCTGTACTGTCAGGACATATATCGCTTTCAAATCCGTCAGATGAACTTGAGCCCATTCGAGTATAGGGCGAACTTCTTCCATGAGCGTGCTGCTCCGGGTACCACCTTGTCTGTGAATGTAATTCACAGCCACCGTGTTGTCCATGCGTAGGAGAATGTTCCTCCCTGCGAGGAGTGGTCCGAATGTTACGAGAGATTGCCAGGCGGCCCTGTGTTCCAGAATGTTTGAAACTATACCCTGTGGGTGAAAGGACCAACGACCCTGTGCCCCTTGTTCTTGATAATGTGCTCCTCACCCCTGGAGGCTGGCATCTGTGGTGATTATCTCTGGTAGTGGCAGTACTATGGGACGACTGCGTGTTAGGTTGCTGATTCAAGTCCACCACCATGCAGACTTCTTCACTGGTTGATCATGATTCGCTGGTTCATTGATGACCCGTTCCACTGTCTTAGGAACGAATTTTGGAATGTTCTTGAGTTCCATTGGGACCACTGGACCATTAAAAAGGTGGAAGACATTGAACCCAGGATGCTTAGACACGTCCTGGCCGATAGGTACTCTGCTGCCAAGAGCTTCTTTATTTTTTAAGCCAGCGGTTCTATTTTCGCTTGGGGAAGTCCGACCGTGTTGGAACTGGTGTCTATCTCGGTTCCTGTGGCGCCGTGAGTCCGAGCCGGCCGCCATGATGGGAATGGCAAGGCGAGGGACTACAGTGTCCAGCGGGCCCAGAACGAGGGGAAAGAAAAAAAAGAAAAACTAAAAATGACAACTATAAGCAAAACAGTGGAAAACCTACCAGGTGGCATAAGACAGAAACCTTAGAACAGGGGTCTCAAACTGGCGGCCCTCCTGCTGTTGCAAAACTACAAGTCCCATGAGCCATTGCAAGACTGACAGTTACAAGCATGACTCCCACAGGCAGAGGCATGATGGGACTTGTAGTTTTGCAACCGCTGGAGGGCCGGCAGTTTGAGACCCCTGCCTTAGAAGGTAAGAGGTGGAGACCGCTGCACATAATTTTAAACCTGTTTAAGGCTTTGTAAAATGTGAATAATAAAACATACCCCTGAGACCATCAGAGTGGGGTTCCCTGCATAAAGCTCGTTTAGTTAAGGGGTTCCAAGTTCTAACCAGTCGATCCATACAGGTGAGGAAAAAAAAGGAGAATGCAACGGTGGACTCCTCTTCAAAACTTATAGCTAACCAGTCAGGTTGTGGAGGCGGAGTCACAACCCAATGTGTGTGCTGCCATGGTGCGTCAGGAAAAACATCTGAAGCCAAAACAGCTGCTGTAAAAACGTCCAGTATGCATGAGGCCTAATAATTCCAGGGGAAATCGCTATACAAAGAAACCACAAGTTTCTACTAGACAATTTAAAAGCATAATTTAAAAAAAACAAATGTTAACTCTGAGAAAAAATAAAATCAAACAAAATTTGGTATAAAGGCAGTCACTATCTGGGAATTTCAAAGATATTTGAGGTTCAGAAAAAAATATAAATTCACTGCATGTATTCTGACAATTCTATGTGGTTAGGACCGTTAACAATACCATTTAATATATGCATTTCTTTTTTATTTTACAGGCCTTTATTTATATTTTTCTCCACATTTACACTGCCAAGCAAAATTATCTGGAATTTTTACCCCTAGAATATTTCCAGACTCTCACCATCCATGTGTATCTCTCTCGGCAATTAATAAGTGCCAAAGAGTCCTTTAACCACTTGACAACTGGGCACTTAAACCCCCTTCCTAACCAGACCAATTTTCAGCTTTTGGTGCTCTCACATTTTGAATGACAATTACTAAGTCATGCAACACTGTATCTTTATGAAATTTTTGTCCTTTTTTTCACACAAATAGAGCTTTCTTTTGGTGGTATTTAATCACTGCTGGGTTCTTTATTTTTTGCGCCGTAAAAGAAAAAAGACCGAAAAATCTGTAAAAAAATACATTTTTCTTCATTTCTGTTATAATATTTTGCAAATTAGTAATTTTTCTTCATATATTTTGGCCAAAATTTATACCGCTACATATCTTTGGTAAAAATAACCCAAATCAGTGGATATTATTTGGTCTTTTTGAAAGTTATAGAGTCCAAAAGCTATGGTGCGCATATCTGAAAATTGATCACACCTGAATTACTGACGGCCTATCTAATTTCTTGAGACCCTAACATGCCAGAAAAGTACAAATACCCCCCAAATGACCCCTTTTTGGAAAGAAGACATTCCAAGGTATTTAGAAAGATGCATGGTGAGTTTTTTGAAGTTGTCATTTTTTCCCACAATTCTTTGCAAAATCAAGGTTTTTTTTTTACTTTTTTTTTTTTCCACAAAATTGTCATATTAGCAGGGTATTTCTCACAGACCGCATATGCATACCACAAATTACACCCCAAAACACATTCTGCTATTACTCCCGAGTATGATGATACCACATGTGTGAGACTTTTACACAGCGTGGCCACATACAGAGGCCCAACATGCAGGGGAGCACCTTCAGGCGTTCTGGAGCTCCCAGGCCAATTCTGACATTTCTCTCCTACATGTAAAAATCATCATTTATTAGCTAGAAAATTACTTAGAACCCCAAAACATTATATATGTTTTTTTAGCAAAGACCCTAGAGAATACAATGGCGGTCGTTGCAACTTTTTATCTCGCACGGTATTTGCGCAGCAATTTTTTTAACGCGTTTTTTTTGGAAAAAAAAATGTTTTGTGCTTTACAAAAACCAAAACAGTAAAGTTAGCCCAATGTTTTTGCATAATGTGAAAGATGAAGTTACGCCGAGTAAATAGATACCCAACATGTCACCCTTCAAAATTGCACGCGCTTGTGGAATGGCGCCAAACTTTGCTACTCAAAAATCCCCATAGGCGACACTTTAAAATTTTTTACTGGTTACATGTTTTGAGTTACAGAGGAGGTCTAGGGCCAAAATTATTGCTCTCGCTCTACCGATCGCAGCGATACCTCACATGTGTGGTTTGAACACCGTTTTCATATGTGGGCGGGACTTACGTATGCGTTCGCTTCTGCATGCGAGCACACAGGGACAGGGGCGCTTTAAAAAATTTTTTTTTTTTTTTTATTGTTCATTTTACTTTATTTATTTTAGTTTGATGCTTTTTTCCAAAAAAAAAAAAATTTTGACCACTTTTATTCCTATTACAAGGAATATAAACATCCTTGTAATAGGAATATGGCATGACAGGTCCTCTTTACAGTGAGATATGGGGTCAATAAGACCCTCTCACCTCTAGGCTGGGAAGCCTGAAATTAAAAAAAAAAAAAAAAAAAAAAAGATCCTGGCTTCGATCGTAGCGGTGAGTCGGTAGAAGCACCGCAAGGCGGCGGGAAGGGGGGACGTCCCCTCTCGCCTCCCGTAAGAACGATCAAGCAGTGGAACAGCTGCTATGATCGTTCTCATGGTGTAGGGAATCGCCGGCTGAAAAAGCTGATATCTGAATGATGCCTGTAGCTGCAACCATCATTCAGATATCTCCGCACAAAGTCAAGGACGTTGTATGACGGCCGGCGGGCGGGAAGTGGTTAAAACGCTTTTTTTTTTTTTAACACAAAGTTGTCCATTTATACAATATTTCTACCACATAACATGTACATAGCAAAAATGACACCCCGAAATAGATTCTCCTGCTCCTCCTGAGTACGGCGATACCACATGTGTGAGACTTCCACAGCCTGGCCACATACAGAGGCCGAGTACAGCTGAGCATGGCAGGGTATGGCGGGGTATTGCGGAGTATGGCGGGGTATTGCGGAGTATGGCGGGGTATTGCGGAGTATGGCGGAGTATGGCAGGGTATTGCGGGGTATGGCAGAGTATGGCAGAGTATGGCAGAGTATGGCGGGGTATGGCGGGGTATGGAGGGGTATTGCGGAGTATGGCGGGGTATGGCGGGGTATGGCGGGGTATGGCGGGGTATGGCGGGGTATGGCGGAGTATGGCGGAGTATGGCGGAGTATGGCGGGGTATTGCGGGGTATTGCGGAGTATGGCGGGGTATGGCGGGGGCATGGCAGAGTATGGCGGGGGGCATTGCAGAGTATGGCGGGGGCATTGCAGAGTATTGTGGGGGCATTGCAGAGTATTGCACAGCATTGCAGAGTATTGTGGGGGTATTGCAGAGTATTGCACAGCATTGCAGAGTATTGTGGGGGCATTGCAGAGTATTGCAGAGTATTGTGGGGGTATTGCAGAGTATTGTGGGGGTATTGCAGAGTATTGCACAGCATTGCAGAGTATTGTGGGGGTATTGCAGAGTATTGCACAGCATTGCAGAGTATTGTGGGGGTATTGCAGAGTATTGTGGGGGTATTGCAGAGTATTGTGGGGGTATTGCAGAGTACTGCACAGCATTGCAGAGTATTGTGCTGGTATTGCAGAGTATTGCACAGCATTAGTAGTGAGGGATGGCTGAGCATGGATGGATAGATGTCTCTGTGCAGCGCTGTGGGCACTACACATCCAGCCCACAGCGCTGCAGACATCCATCCATCCCCCTCCCCGCTCACAGTGTACCGATCGGTACACAGGAGGGGAGGAGAGGAACCGGCGTCATCAGATGACGCCGGTCTGTTTACATGTGATCGCTCCGTCATTTGACGGCTCGATCACATGGTAAACGGCCGCGATCAGCGGCCATTTACCGGGATCCGTGATGCGCCGGGTCCCCTGGACCCGGCGGTCACGGATGTGTTCGGGTGCGCGCCCCAGGGGGCGCGCGAGAGGGGAATTCTGGGAGGACGTCATAGTACGTCCACCCAGAGTTATCCAACCGCCCTGCAGCCGTCATTCGGCTATGGGCCGGTTGGTAAGTGGTTAAAGACTGCTGAATGTTCTCTTTGGTAACTGTGTTTAGCTGTAATAAGTAAATAACATTGCTTAGTAGCAAATGTAATTACTAGGGGTGTTGAAAATGATCGGCGCATCGATGCATCGGGATTATACCCTTCCCGATTCGGCATCGATGCGGTAACCCGGCATAATCGATTATGCATGACGTCATTCCGGCTCCTCCCCCTCGCACAGCAGTGTCTGCTGGAATGACAAGCCGCCGATCGGCTGGCTGCGCCTGGTGCTTCTCCCTCCTGAACGGACAATGTAATGTCAGAGTGCTGCCCCCACCCATGCTCTCCCCCTCCTCTGGGATCTGTATATCTGGACAGTGACACCGATCATCTCCCTGATGGGCAGGCGCTGAGACTGCACGGAGCTGAGACACAGATCACTGCACGGAGCTGAGAAACACCGAGATCACTGCAGCTGTGTTAACAGTGGTCGGATGAGGCAGGCATAGGGTAGGCTTCAGGAAACGAGCTGTGAGGAGAGGAGGGGGGATGGTAGGAGTGCTCCGGAGGTGAGAGTCTGTCATGCTTGATATATGTGAGGGGTGAGTGCATAGAAGTGGCACATCCCCCCCACCTGCTGCAACTATCCAGTGTGTGTGTACTGTATGCCTAACACATTGGGGGCTGCACAAACTTTTATTGTCAATTTTCTTACTGTGATTTCCCCATCATCTCTCCCCTCTGGAACCATCTACTGATCTGCAAGCAGTATATTTCTTGCTGATTGGAATGTCTTCCTTTTTTATTTTTGCAGTAATGTTGAACTGTTTACTATCCAAGTTGCTGCCAAAAGACTCAATGGATTTGTTAAAGTGATACTAAAAGTGTATTATTTTTTCTTTAAAATAAAAGATATCATACTTACCTGCTGATCTCCTGTACTATGTCTCTGACCATCCCCTGTACTATGTCTGCAGTCTCTGACCATCTCCTGTACTATGTCTGCAGTCTCTGACCATCTCCTGTACTATGTCTGCAGTCTCTGACCATCTCCTGTACTATGTCTGCAGTCTCTGACCATCTCCTGTACCATGTCTGCAGTCTCTGACCATCTCCTGTACCATGTCTGCAGTCTCTGACCATCTCCTGTACCATGTCTGCAGTCTCTGACCATCTCCTGTACCATGTCTGCAGTCTCTGACCATCTCCTGTACCATGTCTGCAGTCTCTGATCATCTCCTGTACCATGTCTGCAGTCTCTGACCATCCCCTGTACCATGTCTGCAGTCTCTGACCATCCCCTGTACCATGTCTGCAGTCTCTGACCATCTCCTGTACCATGTCTGCAGTTTTTGATCATCCCCTGTACCATGTCTGCAGTCTCTGACCATCTCCTGTACCATGTCTGCAGTCTCTGATCATCCCCTGTACTATGTCTGCAGTCTCTGATCATCTCTTGTATTATGTCTGCAGTCTCTGACCATCTACTGTACTATGTCTGCAGTCTCTGATCATCTACTGTACTATGTCTGCAGTCTCTGACCATCCCCTATAGTATGTCCGCAGTCTGACCATCTCCTGTAGTATGTCCACAGTCTCTGACCATCTCCTGTAGTATGTCCACAGTCTCTGACCATCTCCTGTAGTATGTCTGCAGTCTCTGACCATCTCCTGTAGTATGTCTGCAGTCTCTCTGACCATCCCCTGTATTATGTCGGCAGTCTCTGACCATCTCCTGTAGCATGTCGGCAGTCTCTGACCATCTCCTGTAGTATGTTCGCAGTCTCTGACCATCTCCTGTAGTATGCCTGTAGTCTCTGACCATCACCTGTAGTATGTACGCACTCCGCAGTCTGACCATCTCCTGTAGTATGTCCGTAGTCTCTCTGACCATCTCCTGTAGCATGTCCGTAGTCTCTGACTATCTCCAGCTGGTCAGAGACTGCAGACATGATACAGGAGATGGTCAGAGACTGCAGACATGGTACAGGAGATGTTCAGAGACTGCAGACAATGTCTGCAGTCTCTGACCATCTCTTGCAGTAGGTCTGCAGTCTCTGACCATCTCTTGTACCATGTCTGCAGTCTCTGACCATCTCCCCTAGTATTTTGGGGAGAGCCTGGAGCTCGTTTAAGTTGTTGTCTGCTGTGTTTAGACTTTGCTACATGCAGGGAGTGTTGTCTTTTGTTTTAAAGAACAGATCGAATAAAAAAAAAAAAATGGAGTTCTCCTGACAGCTTGAATTTTTTTGATGAAAACCATGCGCACCTCCGCTGTAATCGTGATGCATCGTGATGCATCGCGGAATCGAATCGAATCGTTGACATGATAATCGTAATCGAATCGAATCGTGAGGCCAGTGAAGATGCGCACCTCTAGTAATTACTGTACCAAATATTGATACGTTTAAGTTCCTTAAAAATATAAATAAATATATATATATATATATATATATATATATATATATATATATATATATATATATTCAATTTAAAGTGTTACTAAACCCAGGACCCTGTATTCACTATATCTGGGATCCCACAGTGCACAGAACATGGAAATACAATAGTTTCAGTAAATATAAACTGCTAAATACCTTTTTTCAGCAGTTAGAGCAGTCTATTGACTTCTATCATTGTGTGGTTAAAACTTGTAGGAGGAGTTTTCATACTGCATTGGCTGTCCTATGAGAATGCAGGACCCATGACCCTCTGTTGGGACAGTGCTGATTGGCCCTGTGCTGATCACATGCACTCTCCCAAGAAAAAAAAAACTCTAGCAATACACACCAAACTGAGCATGTGGAGCTTGTTCCCTAGCCTCTGTTCTATCAGGAGATGTATTGGGGACTGTGGAAGAAGGGGATGAACAGAGAAGACCGGATCAAACAGCTTTTTTACATAATGCAGAGTATTAACCGCTTAGGTTCCACAGTGAGTATAACAAGCATGCTTTACTGCGTATACAGACTGATTTTACTGTTGTTGGCTTAGGGACACTTTAAAGTGGATGTAAACCCTCACATATATCCAGTGAAGTGAACAGCCTCAGATCATACATAGAGATTAAACAAATCCTCCTACATAAAGACCCCTTTCACACTGAGCCGCCCCAGGCGTCAACGGTAAAGTGGCGCTTTTTTTAGCCGTCGTTTTAGCTGCGCTATTCGGCCGCAGCGGTGTTTTGCCGGTAGTATAGCAGCGATTGTTTTCAAAGGGAAGGGACGCTTTAGGAACGGTGAGTTCCCTCTGGCTTTCACACTGGAGTGAATGGAGCCCCTGTTTCAGGGCGCTTTGCAGGTGCTATTTTTAATGCTATAGCACCTGCAAAGCGCCTCAGTGTGAAAGGGGTCTAAGTTTTACATGTAGATCTGCTGTCTTCAGTTTTATATACTGTTTAGAAAGTACACATCCTGTTAGAATTGTCACTTCCTCATTCAGCAGTAGCAGTGTAGTCTTGGATTACACTGGGAGACAGCTTCTTGGAGGAAAGGCCCACACCCCCTCTCTACATAGGCAGAGGCTTGCAGAGCTGTGCTGTGAATTGACCAGCTCTCTGCTAATCTATTTATAGCACCCACTCTGACACAAAATTCAGGCTGGTTTTATCACAATTGTCGGAGAACTTGTCAGAAGTTATGCCGATAACAGAAGAACGGAGCAGGAAAAGACCAATGGACTTAGTGCTTTGGAGAGATAAGAAACCGCTGCAGATATGTGTGCAGCTCCAATTTCATTAAGCCGAGTTTACATCCACTTTCGGTCTACTGGTAATGGTTGCCTGCCTTCAATTACACAGATCCTTTGCCATTACCTTATTGTATCTTTTACTAGCCAATAACTTATTTTGAAAAAGGCTTCTACAATTTACTAAAGGGTGTCAGCAGTTTTAGCTAGATGAAAAGCTTTAGAAAGCAAGCATCTCTTTTGCACCTACTATATTTAACAAACACCCAAGAAAAGACTTAAAGCGTAAATTCACTCAAAAGGGGAAGTTCCGCTGTAAGTACTCGCCCCCCCCACTCTGCCACATTTGGCATGTAACTTTTTGGGGGGTGAGTGGGTTCCTGTTTTGACAATTACCCACTCCCACTTCAGTTCGGTTCACCTAGGCGATCCAAATGGATGTTCTTCTCTCCACCTTCCTCCCCACAGTCTTCTTGGACACATCACAAGTCCCAGAACCCTGTAGAAACATTCACAAAGTGCAGCGTGGCTCCTGCATGCGCAGTGGGCAGCCAGGTGTGAAGCTGCAAGCAGCGCAGCGGGCTGCCCACAGTTAAGATGCTGGCACCAGGAACCTGAAGGCTAGTGAAGAACTAGCCCAGGTGAGGATGGCGCTGGATCTCTGGATGGGTAGGTGTCCTATTAATAACTACTTCAATACCGGGCACTTTCACCCCTTCCTGCCCAGGCCAATTTTCAGCTTTCAGCGCTGTTGCACTTTAAATTACAATTGCGCGGTCATGCAATGCTGTACCCAAACATCTTTATCATTTTTTTGAGACAGATAGAGATTTAGTTTAGTGGTATTTAATCACCGCTGAGGTTTTTATTTTTTTGCTAAACAAATGAAAAAAAAAAAACATTTGAAAAAAAAGTTTTTCTTAGTTTCTGCTACAAAATTTTCTAAATAAGTAATTTTTCTTCTTCACTGACGTGTGCTGATAGGCTGCACTGATGGGCACTGATGAGGAGGCACTAATATGTAGCTCTAAAAGGTGGCACTGATAAGCAGCCTTGATGGGCACTGATGAGAAGCATTTATGGGCACTGATAGGCGACACTGATGAGGAAGCACTGAAAGGTAGCACTGGTGGGCACTGATAGGCATCACTGGTGGGCATCACTTATGGGCCTGAACTGATAATTAATGCACTGATTATCAGCGCAGACCCCCCCCCCCCCCCCGTCAGGAGAGCCACCTATTAGCTTTCCTCCTACTCATGCGCTGTCAGCATGAATAGAGGAATGGTGATAACTGGTACTTCCTATTTACACTGTGATCAGCTGTGATTGGACACAGCTGATCACATGGTAAAGAGCCTACGTCATAGGCTCTTTACTGTAATCGGAGATGTGGTGTGTCTGAGCAACACACCCTAACCAACCAATCACAGCGCTGCACACCGGGGGGGGGGGGGGGGGGCACACAAGGGACCTGCTCTGAAGGACATCATATGACGTTCAGTCTGAAGAATGAAACCCCCGCCCGGCTGTCATTTTGATATAGGCTGGGCGGGAAGATGTTGCTACTGACTTTTATTTTTTATTTTTTTTTGTACAGTGAAGAACCTCTTTAACCATTTGACCTTCAGAAGATTTACCCCCCTTTCATGACCAGGCCATTTTCTTGCAATTACAGCACTGTGTTATTTTAACTGACAATCGTGCAGTCATGCCACGCTGTGCCCAAATAAAATTCATGTCCTCTTTTTCCCACAAATAGAGCTTTCTTTTGGTGGTATTTGATCACCTCCGTGTTTTTTTGTTTGTTTTTTTGTGCTATAAACAAACAAAAAAAACGACAATTGTAAAAAAAAAAAAAAAAAAAAAAAAAACATGTCCAATAAAAAAAAGTTGCTTCATCAGTTTATACCAATATGTATTCTGCTACATATTTTTGGTAAACAAAATCCCAATAAGTGTATATTGATTGTTTTGCGCAAAAGTTATAGCATCTACAAACCATGGAATATATTTATGGAATTTTTTTATTTATTTTTTACTAGTAATGGCGGCAATCAGCAACTTATAGCAGGACTGTGATATTGCAGAGGACAAATCGAACACTAACTGACACTTCTTTCCTATACATTTTCTGCCCTCAGATGTTCTATAGAAGAGCAGAATTGTCACCCTAGGACAAGAAATGTGTTAGAACTATAACTATAGACAACCCCATCTCCTTTTCTCCATAACATGGAAGGGAAGTGTTCTCTAGTCCACAGAAGTAAACTTAGCAGAGTTGAAAACAATGTCTGAGATGTCAGTGAAGCATTATTAGCTCATTATAAAAAGTCAGAAGCTCCCAGGATCTGTGGTAAAATCAACAGCTATTTTATGCAGGCACCGAACAGATAAAACAAAAAGCTTTCAAGAGTATATTTAACAGACCAAAAGGGAGCAAACAAGAGTTCATTGTTAGGGCCCGTTCACATTAGCATGCACGTTATGGTGCACTTGACGTGCGCTTGCTGGTGTGCATTGTTACAAAGCATTACAGTGTTTGCTTTTTAACTTTAACAGTTCATTTCATCCACTTCAATTAACTCTATTCATGTCAGCATTTTGTGAGACACTGCCATTCTGCGTAATGCAATGCACACCAGCGTGACACATTGCTGTGAACAGGCCCCATACAAAGCAATGCTCCCCAATGTGGACAAAAAGGCCTGGTGTGAGCAAGTTCTTAGGATTTACTTACACTTAGAATCTTAAGTGATCAACAGTAGCAGAACACCGTAATGGCCCGTACACACGATCGGACATTCCAACAACAAAATCCATGGATTTTTTCCGACGGATGTTGGTTCAAACTTGTCTTGCATACACACGGTCACACAAATCTTGTCGGAAATTCCAAACGTCAAGAACGCGGTGACGTACAACACATACGACGAGCCGAGAAAATTGAAGTTCAATAGCCAGTGAAGCTCTTCTGCTCGATTCCGAGCACGCGTGCAATTTTGTGCGTCTGAATTTTGTTGTCGGAAAATTTGAGATCCAGATCTCAAATTTTGTATGACGGAAATTCCGATGGAAAAGGTCCGATAGAGCCTACACATGGTCGAAATTTCCGACAACAAGCTCCCATCGAACATTTTCAGTCGAAAAATCCAACTGTGTGTACGGGGCATTAGAGTAGGTTGTACTAAAAGTGGACCTATGCTCAATCAGTATTGACTACTTCTAATCCTTATGCTGCTAGCATTAGTAAATACACTGGAAGGTATATAATATTTAAAATGTTAAACTTTTTTTTTTTTTTTTTTTATTATTTCTTTAGTTATGTCCTGGTTTTAAAGCCTAGGCAAATTATGTCATACATCACAGGAGTCTTCAGAAGTAGAGGAGGGTTTTCTCAGCCAAACACACCCTCCAGCTTGCATGCTGAGCTAAGGGTAGGTGGATTTCTGGAAGTGAATGCTAAATGAATCATCTGCCCTTTGTCAAGATGGCAATGGCCAGAAATGCTAGAAGGTATTTTTCAAAGTGATTTCTCAGCAAAATAAAGTATGGAGACATGGATGGATGGATGGGGGAGTTTGCTTTGAATATTAAAAATTAATTAAATTGCATTTTTGGTTCGTGTTGCAGTGAAGTTCCACTGTAATAGACTTGCTTTCCCCAAGAACATTAACAGTTGGCCTTTTCCTAAAGCAGAAATAAAACTAAAATATCCCCCCCCCCCCCTTTTTAACCTCTCCCCTGCTTTCCAGTAACCTAATCTGACAAAACGACCTGTAAAAAGCTCACCTATCAGTAGCTTCCTCATCTCCTCAGCTCCCAATCCTGGCACATACCCTGTGTGATTAGGATCCACCTCACCAACAGGAAAGTCAAATATTCGGCTTCTAATTTAATTTATATTGTACATATGTGTTGGATCTTAACAAGCATGATGAGGCAGGATGATGAACACAGGGAATTCTAAGAGCAAATCAGTGTTTGAACTTCTGTATTGCAAGGGAGAAGTATAGCCAAAACTATTTGGCTGTACTTTTCCTGGGGCTCACAGGAGTGCAGTTCGTTCTGCACTCCTATGACCCGTTTTGTGGCGTCACCCCGCCAGCCAGTCCAGGCTTAGGAAAGATCCTCTCCGGGAAACCAAGTGATTTAGATAAATACATGTAATTAATTGAGGACCTGTTGGTTCTCCCTTTTGTCTCCTAGGCTAGGTTTCCACGATTGTGACCCAAAAGTCGCGCAATTTGCAATGCGATTTTTGATGCAATGTCAAGCAACTGGTGAGAGCCGTGGTAGTGCAGGTCGCACCGAAGTCGGAACACAATAGTACAACTACCTTTTTTGTAGTCGTTGCGACTTGAGTCGCACCAGTTAGAACAGGGACCATTGAAATATATAGATTTTGACTTCTCATGCGACTTGACATGTGTCAAGTCGCACAGCAACTCACAGTAGTGGAAACAGAGCCTTTCTAGAGTACAAGTCTTGCTCTCGTGTCCTTCCATCTCTGACGCGCCTTTCCTGCTGAATGAGGTTAAAGGGAACTATACTTTATACTGTTTTATTCATTGTTTTGTTACTCAGTATGCAATGTACCTGCTTACCTGCTTATTACAAATCATTACTTATGAATACAATTATGTGCATAGACACTAATACTATTGCAATGTCAAAAAAGGATGCAAGTTATGTGCAAAATCAAAAGCAAAGTAAAAAATCAATTTTCCATTTTTTCCCCCCTCACAGATCCCTTGAGCCGCTGTCTTTTTTTGTCCACCTCTCGCCCTTGGAGACGTTACCTCTAACCTGTTAGGCTTCCCGGCACGGTAGGGATATGTGTGTATTTCACGTATCCCCCTTTTCCTGTCGCATCATGGCAGCATACACCTATGGGTTGTGGCTCCGCCCCCGCAACCTGATAGGACCGCGTAGCTATTAAAGTCTGAGAGAGCCCCTGCCCCAGCATTCTCCTTTTTTTCCTCACCTGTCAAGGACCGAAAACATGCATCCCTTACCTAAAACATTCGCCCCAGCCAGGTTCTAGCCTCTCCTGGGTGGAAGTCCTATCCTGTACAGCCTCTAAATGAGCTCAATGGAAGGAACCCCACTCTGATGGTCTCAGGGGTATGTTACAATACATTACAAACCTTAAACAGGTTTATGGATCGCAGCGGTCTCCAGCTCCTTTCTGTGCACCTGTGGGTAACTTCCCCTCCTGTCTGTCTCCATAGCTCCAGCTTGTCAGGACATCCCACTTTCCAGCTTCCAAAATGGCGTCGGAGGCCTCAGAGCGCATCTGAGCATGCTCGAGCGTGACGTCATCACCCCGAGACGGCGGCAAGTTTAAAAATGCTGTAATGTCAGCATTTTCTTGTCTCTTCTCTCCTGAGCCTGTAAGGGGGAATTTTGACCGGATTTCTTTTGCTAATCTACCCTGTCTCTCTCTTGCTATCTCCACGCCCAGGTAAGATCTATGATGGCTTTTTTCTTTGCTTGTTTACTATCTGCTATCCCATGCATGCTAAGTCACCTATATAATTATAGGTTGATTCATCACCTTTCATGGAGACCGTTGCCCAGGTAGACCATCACCAGCCTACTAGGTAAGAGGGGATGATGGGTAAGTATGAAGAGAAGGAAAAAGAGAGCCCTCACTAATGCTGTTTAAATTGAACAGCCCCACCAGGTCTTCCAGATCGTCACATTCAAGACGAGGGGAGCCTTCAAGAAGGAGCCGCTCAAGCCACAGGCAGAGTCGCTCAGAGCGCGGCAGAAGTCGCTCAAATCGCAGAAGCCGCTCAAGTCACAGGAGGAGCAGATCAAGTCGCAGGAGAAGCCGATCAAGATCAAGGCATAGTCGCTCCCACCACAAAAAATCCCCTGCGCGCAGGAAATCTCCTGTCACCCAGCCTTCCCGTCCACCCGGGAACTCCTGCTGGATTTGCGGTGCTACAGCACTTCCAGACAAACTGGCCTGTCGCACATGCTTCATTGAGGCAGCTAAAGACAGAGAAACAGAGGCAAGAGAACCAATTGATCCATCACCACAAGTTGCAGAGCCAGAAGCCAGCAGACCTATACAAAGTACCTCATCCACTGCCCCATCATCATCAAAGACGTCAGACCCTCTCTCTGACACTGATGATCTAGAGGCATCCACCGGCTTCGACTTCTCATTGATCGACCCATTCGTGAAGTCAGTAAAAGAGGCGATCGACTGGGTGGAAGAAAAAGAAACTCCTCAAAAAGTGAGGAAATACTTTCCAAATCTTAAAAAAGACCCAGAGAACTTCCCGTTCATTGAGGAACTTGAGGATCTAATTAAGGATGAGTGGCAAAAGCCAGAGAAAAAAACTGGCCTCAGCAACAGATTATCAAAACTCTATCCACTTAAAGAGCCTAACGTCAACCCACTAATATCTCCTCCAGTGGTCGACTCCTCCCTAATGCGCCTCGCCAGGCACGTAACACTTCCAATAGAGGATGCAGTCACATTCAAAGACGTCCTGGATAGAAAGATCGATCTGGATCTTAAGAGAACCTACCTCTCGGCAGGTGGCGCTTGCAGGCCAGCAATAGCATTGGCTGCCGTCGGTAAGGCTATCTCAAGCTGGTCCACGATGGCCGAGAAGCTGGTATCGGAAGGAATAGAGCAGGAGAAAGTTATCTCAGCACTCCAAGAACTTAGTCTTGCAGGCGACTTTGTCGCAGAAGCCTCTGTGGATATAATTAAAACCACTTCAAGAGCAATGTTAAGCTCAGTAATGGCCAGAGGGCGCTCTGGTTAAAACCCTGGTCGGCAGATCCCTCCTCAAAATCCAATTGGTGCAAAATACCCTTTGATGGCGTAAACCTTTTTGGAGAAAAACTGGACGTGGCTATTTCTAAAGTCACGGGGGGAAAATCGGGACTCATCCCTTCAGATAGGAGGCCCAGGCAGCAGAGACCACCGGTTTCTAGAAGAAATCTGCCAGATAAATACAGAGAGGCAAGATCCTACAGGAAAGAGTATAGGAGGAACTGGAAGAATCCCCAGTCATCATTCCTCAAGCTCCAAAAGTCTAAGACCCCTGCGTCAGGGGAACAAAAGTCTTTTTGAAGGTGCGTCCGCCCAACCAGCTTTAGTGGGGGCCAGACTCATGAGTTTCAAGCAGGTCTGGGCGGATACAATAAAGGACCCATGGACGATAGACACTGTCCAGTTCGGCCACAAATGGAAATTCAAGACACGGGCTCCAAGAGACCAATTCTCTGTAACCAGATTACCTGCATCTCGGGAAAAAAGGATGCTACTGACAAAGTACGTCCAAGACCTGTTACAAAAGGAAGCCATAGTGGAAGTTCCAATATCCCAAAGGTCAACGGGATTCTACTCCCCGTTGTTTCTGGTGAAGAAGAAATCGGGGGATCTACGCCCTGTCTTAGATCTAAAGAATCTCAATCGCTCAATCTTAGTCGAGACATTCAAAATGGAGAGCCTCCAGTCAATTCTTCGGGCCATGAATATCGGGGATTGGATGCTTTCCGTCGATTTACAAGACGCCTATCTGCACGTGCCCATTCACATCTCATTCCAAAAATTTCTCCGCTTTGCGGTAGGTCTACATCATTTTCAATTCCGAAGCCTCCCGTTCGGGATCTCCACCGCTCCAAGGACATTCACAAAAATCTTACTGCCAGTAATAGCCTTACTAAGAGAACAAGGATTGAGGGTCCATCATTACCTGGACGACATCCTTTTGCTAGCAGACAATCAGGATTCCCTTCTACTGCATCGATCCATTCTGATTACCACCCTACAAAACTTCGGCTGGATCATAAACTGGGGGAAAAGCAATCTGCAGCCCACTCAGAGAATGATATTCCTGGGGGCGGAACTAGACACCCGTCTCAATACGGTGGAACTTCCGCAGGAAAAAATTCCCAGCCTCATTCAGAAGGCAAGAAAGTTATTAGCCTCTACCACACTACCAGCCCGGGAGTACCTCAGCATACTGGGGTCATTCTCAGCAACCATCCCAATGGTACAATGGGCCCAATGGAACACCAGACCTCTGCAAGCATCATTGTTAAAACAATGGAACGGGGTATCATTGTCTCAGCCGATCGTAGTCCAGAAAGAAATAAAACAATCACTCTGGTGGTGGACCAGATTGAACAATCTGAAGAGATGCAGGCATATAGTCCCTCTTCCTCAGGAAATAATTACTTCAGATGCCAGCCTGAAGGGCTGGGGGGCACACTACCGCCATCACGCAGTCCAGAGCCTTTGGACATTCAGAACACAGAACGTGGTTTCAAATATATTGGAGATGAAAGCAGCTTTCCAAGCTCTGTTAGCCTTCAGCCCCCTCCTCAGGGGGAAAGAGGTCCTGCTAAAATTGGACAACAGAGTGGCAGTTGCCTATATCAACAGGCAGGGGGACACCAGGAGTCGCTCCATGATGCGGGAAGTCCGTCCAGTCTTTGAGTGGGCACAGCTGAACCTGTCGGGATTAACGGCAGCGTATGTCCCAGGAGTCCAAAATCAACTAGCCGACTCCCTAAGTCGGACCTTTGTATCAAACAACGAGTGGGCCTTAAGTCACCAAGCCTTTACCCTCATAACCCAGACCTGGGGGATACCGGATATAGACCTGGCGGCAACACCGGTCAACACGAAATGCCAGAGATATCTAGCCAGAATTCCTTTCCCATCGGCAGAAGGCACGGATTGCCTACAACACGACTGGAACTTCCGTTTGGGGTACATATTTCCGCCAACACCACTCATTCCGAGATTCTTACTCAGACTCAAGAGGTCGAAAGCCACAGTGCTAGCAGTCCTCCCATTTTGGCCGAGACGACCATGGTTTACGACGCTCCTCCAATTGAGCACAGCAGAACCACTGACACTCCCAATGACAGCGGATATACTGTCGCAGGGGCAACTCCTTCACCCATTTCCGGAGAGGCTGCATCTAACAGCATGGAGATTGAAAGGACTAGGTTCTTAGTCCAAGGTTGCTCCCAGAAAGTGATAGACACTCTCCTCCAGGCCAGAAAATCCACGACCAATAAAACCTATAAAAGGGTCTGGGAGAGTTTTCTCTTAGTCGCACAACAGCAATCCTGGAACCCGGCATCTCCATCAGTTCCTCAGATCCTCGAGTTTCTCCAGTTAGGTCTAGATAAAGGTCTTAGGTTTAGTACCCTGAAGGTACATGTATCAGCCCTATCCGCTATGACAGGAGTGAAATGGGCTCAAGAACCTCTCATCATCCAATTTCAGAAGGCTTGCCTAAAGCTGAGACCACCTAGGAAACCTTCCTTCCCGACATGGGATCTTTCAGTAGTGTTGGAAGCCTTATCCCATGAGCCATTTTTTCCGTTAGAGAATGTTTCCCTGTGGGACCTAACTCTCAAAGTCACTTTCCTAATAGCAATTACATCAGCTAAAAGGGTATCGGAAATTCAGGCCTTACAGGCTAAGGAACCATACTTGATGTTCTATCCAGACAAAGTAGTCTTAAAACCATCGGATCGCTTCGTCCCGAAAGTGTCATCATCTTTCCACTTTAACCAAGAACTATGTCTCCCCACCCTATCCACAGAACAGGGTGATCCACATCCGCTTGACATAAAGTCGAATATCCAGGCCTACCTCCTGGCAACCAGCAATTTAAGGAAGACAGAGGACCTACTGGTCATTCCTCATGGGTTTAGAAGAGGACAAGCAGCAACCTCTCGCACCATCGCAGCATGGTTGGTGAAGATCATTAAGAGAGCTTACGCATCTAACAATGCACGAGTACCTGAGGGCTTAAGGGCACACTCCACAAGGGCAATGGCGACCTCCTGGGCGGCCTACTGCAGGGTATCAGCCGAAACCATCTGCAAAGCAGCCACTTGGTCTTCGAAAACCACTTTTATCTCTCATTATAAAGTGGACTCCGCTAGATTGTCCACGGTAGAATTTGGGAGAGCAATTATTCAGGCTAACTCCTCAATACCTTCTAAATAAAAAAACTTATCTTTTGCTCATACCCACCCAGTTTGCGAGTTATTCCCCATAGGTGTATGCTGCCATGATGCGACAGGAAAACGGAAAATTGTATACTCACCTTTCCGTAATTTTCCTTTCCTGTCGCATCTCATGGCAGCATACAAATGCCCACCCATCTGAGGTGAGGTATATATACACGGAGAATGCTGGGGCAGGGGCTCTCTCAGACTTTAATAGCTACGCGGTCCTATCAGGTTGCGGGGGCGGAGCCACAACCCATAGGTGTATGCTGCCATGAGATGCGACAGGAAAGGAAAATTACGGAAAGGTGAGTATACAATTTTCCGTTTTTCAGCCCCTGCAATATTAACATCTACCACTGTGGGGAGCTATACCGTGCTGGCGGCGTTCTGTGATCGCCGTCGGACGGAGAGTTGACATCGTGCGTGGTATGGCCGACCCGCATTGAGCAGAGGTCCCTCTGCTGCGCATGCGTGTCACCTCTCACGTCACGTTATTACGTCGGAGGCGACGGAGGAAACCGAGGCAGCCCAGCAATCCAGAATGCCGGGGTGGCCACAGAAGGGCCGCCATAGGGGTCTCATTGGCCCCCTCCTGAGGGGAACTTCCAGAGGCAGAAGCACACACCTGTTACCCATTTTCAAATTAAATACTAAGGTACTTAACATATGCCACCCACCGGCAGTCCTCAGACGACACCCGGGGAGAGCACACAAATATACTCTTTGCAAGATGGATGGGTAAGAACGGACATCAGTGTGCTGCTGGGTTTCATTATTGAAAAAAATCTATTACTGATTAGTTTATTACAAATCTCTACAACACAGATGCAGTATTTATACTCTTCTGATCTGAACACACAATTACTTTAACGACGCAATAAGGTATTAATTATTTTATTTTTAATCTCTTTTACTTTTTGTTTATGCAATACATGGTTACTCCATAGCACTCAACACTCACCTTCACTTGGCATCCTCTTGCCCTTTTGGTTTGGATGCATTAGTATCACACTACGTATTTTGTCTCATTCATTGTAAACCTTATTGAATACAATACACTTGTAAGTTTTTGTCACCTTTTTAACATTCCTATTTTGTTTATTTTTATTTTTCACTTGTGTTTGCCTTTTTTGTGGTTTGGGCATGAATTTCTTACGTGCACACCCTCAATTTATATTTGATTTAAACACACATATATTTTCCATACTACACCTTTTTTTTTTTATGACATGCATCTTTTCTAATGGATTACACTCATTTGACCACCATAAGCGATAACCACACACACACGCACCTATTTTCTCTCTTTATCTTGCTGACACAATATCATTGTGTCACTCCTTACTGTTTATAACATACCCAGATCATCTGTTGTATGCCTAATGCTAAAATGATTGTGGGAACAACGCACAATTCACCATCGCAACCAAATAGAAAATGATATCCCATGTACAGTGTGACATGGTTTCTCTTATATAGGGATTGGATATAAGTTCCCAACCCCTCTATGGAGAAAAAAACCTAGATTATATACTAAATTAACATTGAAACAACCCCGGCAGCTCACGGAGGGGGGACTCCTTTCATTAAGATTCTCCCCCTCTCACAATGTCCTAAAAAACTATTCTTACCTCTTTGGTATGCTGATTATGTATAATTACAATTTTCAGGTGCTCCTGAACATTTGATTCCCCATTGGGGGGGCTGTTAAATATGTGACCACTTGTAAGCCTCACAGATCAGGGTCGCCCCCTTGGGTTGAGGGCATGGACAGGCTTTGAGTGGGTCCGGGATTGCACTTGAGAGGTATATCTGGTTTTTAAAGAAGTCTCTGGTTAAGCGAGCCTTCCTGGCAGAAAGGGTAAATACACTGTGATTACATAGATCAAACACGAAACAATGTAGACGTAATAAATGATACTGTATTGGTTATTAAATTACATGACAATTAGAATATTGAAATCTGTCTTCTTGATGTATTTATAGTAATGTAAGGACCCCCTGAAGAAGACCATAACCTTTGAGGTCGAAATGCAATGGGGCATTTCCATACATCGGATAGTGCAATTTCAAGTGTAACAATGTATCACCCTTGATGTATAACCTTTCCTAGCCTAATTTGTCTCGGCTTGTATATACCAGAGCTCATATTTTAATTAATTTTTTTATATGTTTTGTGTCTAACCATCCTTTGAAATAATAATAAAAAAATCAGATTTTTTTTTTACAAAATATTTGACTCCTATTTGCTGCTAAAAAGCCCCATGGGGAACTTTCCACTTTTTTCTTTTCAAAGACTGTAATTGGGGTGTGCAGCCCTCTCAGACTCTCATATATGTGTCACTCTATGATATATAACTTTACAGTCGGGATCCACCCAGATGCCTAGACCAACAGCTTGCTCAGCCTCTCAGCGATCTGCTGAGAGCCTGAGCCAGCCGCTCCCACCCCCAGCACAGCCCAGCAGGAGGGTTACAGCCAGTGCCAGTGGTGTACAAGTGGGGGGCGGGCCGCTCCGGGTGCCACACACTGGGGGGTGTCAGTGCGGAGTGGGTTTAGGCATGGCACGGTGACAGGCAGGGAGAGGCAGTGGTGTTGTGAGGTGGAGGGTGGGGTAACACCACTCCACCAACCATCCCCTTCTCTCGCAGCCACGGGCTGTCTGAGCAGTCCCGGATGTCACACAGGCACAGCCAAGCAGAGTGAAGCCGCCTCCCCCTCCTCTCTGCTTATGTGTACACAGGGGGAGGAGACCTGGTGTGCATGTGCCATGCTTATCTGAGGTACTGAAGGGGGGTCTGCACTAAAGGGAGGGGGTCTGCACTGAAGGGGGATGGTCTGCACTGAAGGGGGATGGTCTGCACTGAAGGGGGATGGTCTGCACTGAAGGGGGGGGTCTGTGTAACATACAGGGGGTCCAGAGCTGTGGGGGATGTATAACGTATAGGGGTCCAGAGATGCAGGTTACTGTGTAATGTAAAGGGGTCCAGTGATGCAGGGTGCTCTGTAATGTAAAGGGGTCCAGTGATGCAGGGTGCCGTGTAATGTAAAGGGGTCCAGAGGTGCAGGGGGCTGTGTAATATAAAGGGGTCCAGAGGTGCAGGGGGCTGTGTAATATAAAGGGGTCCAGAGGTGCAGGGGGCTGTGTAATGTAAAGGGTCCAGAGCTGCACAGCACTGTGTAATATAAAGGGGTCCAGAGGTGCAGCTGTGGAGAGGGGGTACACAGTAGTGACAGAGATATTGGGGTATGCAGGGGGCACAGTGGGGTGTTTTTACATTATAATGTTGGGGGGGTGCCAGATATAGGATCCACCCTGGGTGCCAAATGCTCTAGGTATGCCCCTTGTTACAGCATAGAGCCAGTGACTGACAGTTACCAGCCTTCTGCAGACTGAAGACCGAGAACTGAGCGATCAGCGATGTTTGATCACTCGGTTCTCAGTCTAAGGCTCGATTCACACCTATGCATGTTGCTTTTGAGCGTTTTTGGAGGTTTTTTTTTCATGCTTGGCACGTTTTTGAGCAGCGTTTTTGTAGCGTTTTTGCCGCGTTTTTGCCGCGATTTGCGTTTTGCGTTTTTTTTTTTTTTTTTCATTTTTTTTTACAGTCTTAAAAAAAAATTACAAAAAAAAAAACGGCAAAAACGCACCAAAAACGCACCAAAAACGCTGCAAAAACGGTGCACTTGCGTTTTTGATGCTTGTCCATTGAAATCCATTACATGCAAAACGCTGCTTTTTGCATGAAAAAAAGTCCCCGACCCTTTCCAAAAACGCAGAGATACAAAAAAGCATTGATGTGAACATGTTCCATAGGAACCCATGTTAAAAAATTCCCATGCATTTCTGCAAAATGCAAAATGCATCAAAAAACGCGCTAGTGTGAATGGAGCCTTAGAGCTGGTGGGGAACCAATGCTGCAGTCGCCTAAGTGATATGACTTTTTTTTTTTAAACCTGTACTTTTAATTTGCTGTATACACTTTTGCAGAAGTCCACAATACACCTTTCGCCTATAGGATCCAGTTATTCAGTTTAATTATAAATCATATTAATTAAACACAGTTTACAGAATTCCTGTTCTTTCTTGGCTCAGTACTAAAAGTACTGTAATTCCCCGTACACATGATCGGATTTTCCAACAACAAATGTTGGATGTGAGCTTGTTGGCGGAAAGTCCAATCGTGATTGTTCCATCGAACATTTGTTGGCGGACTTCCCACCAACAAATGTTGGTTAGCAGGTTCTCAAGTTTTCCGCAAACAAATTTTTGTTGTCAGACTTTCCCATCGTGTGTACACAAGTCCATAGGACAAAAGTCCACGCATGCTCGGAATGCACTCGGACTTGTAAAACTAGCGTTCGTAATGGAGCTATCACGAACGTCTTGTACGTCACTACGTTCGTAATTGTTGGCCAACATTCGTGTGACCGTGTGTATGCAAGACAAGTTGGAACCCGATCGTGTGTACGGAGCAAAACAGTGTAAAATGATGCTTGTAGGTTCAGCTATTACGTTTTTAAAGACTTAAAAAAAAAAATTCTCAAATGGTTTCAGCATCTGCCCTTTGTTAAACTAATTTTCTAGACTTTGGCTGGTTGAGTTAATTTGGAATAGGTAAATCTGTACACACGAAAGTTTTGAATATAAAGTTTCCATATCAACATGCTACAATAAAATTTTACAGACAATGGAAAAGAGGAAGTACTGTGGTGACAGTTTACATTCTGATTTTTCAAAGTTCAGACACCAGTATTTGACTTCATATTGCACCACTGGAGGTGTTTTAGGTCTCTTTGGGGACTAGTTACTGGGAAAATTCACAGAAATAAAGTATGGTTGGCTGTACTAAAAATATTGTAAGCTATAAAATGACCCATTACGTGGTGCTAAGACTTTAGTGAGTTGCTGCATCGTTGCTACAGCCAAGCTTAATACTATTCCACTTAGGAATGCTATTACTTATGAACATATTTTGACTAGGAGGGAAAATCCATTCAATATTACTTCTTTGTCAGAAGTCATTTGTTTTAGATGCGACCCATTTAATTTATCATCAGCACTGGCCATAGGATTGATTTAATAAAGTCTCTAGGATGTGGTATTAGAAGACATGAGCAGGTCTGTGATTTAATGTGCACTTCAAAACTGCTTAATACAAGCCCCTTGCTATGAGCTCATAAATCTGCCATACAGTAATAAAGGTGCACATGCAGCAATATTTAGTTCCAGTAGCTGAAACAGACAGATGCATGAAGACATGCTCTTGTAATAAGAAATGTAAAAAAAAAAAAAAAAAAAAAAAAAAAAAAGTATATAAAATAAATAGATGGCTGTATGTTTATCTCCAGCACTATAACACTATATTATCGTTCTGCATTTTGCAGCTTCTGCTAGAAATGTGTTTAGCAAGGAATTTGGTACTATTAATTTTTTTATGAAAGTTAATTTACTTTATTAATAATAATCTCTGTCACCTCTAAGCCTATTGAGAGGTTATTCTCTGATAATTATAAATACCATCACAATCCAGCAAACTTGTGTTCCTTTTACCCACCCCAAGCAGGCAGGTTAATAGGAAATGTCATGGTTTTCTTTTTCTTTAACCTGTTACCGACCGCACTATAGCCGAATGATGGCTACAGTGCAAATCGATAACTCTGGGAGGGCATACATTGACGTTCTCCCAGAATCGTGCTCCCGCCCGCCCCCTGGGGCGTGCACATGGGAACATCCATGCTCACTGGGTCCACAGGACCCAGCGCAACATGGATCGTGGTAAAGGGCCAATGACAGCGGCCCTTTACCACGTGATCACTCCGTCCAATGATGGAGCGATCATAAATGTCAACACTGCAGGGTCACTGGAAGTTCAACTCTTTCTCCTCACACCGATACACCGTGAGTGGAGAGGAGAGCGATCGAGTGCCATATTGTAAGTTGTGATTATTATAAATGGGGCCAGCAGTGCTCCCACTGTGCCACATCTGAGCGATCTGTGCCACCTCTGTGCCACCAAAGCTCATCTGTGCCACACCAGGGCCCATCAGTGCCCATCGGTGATCATCAGTGCCACCATAGTGCTCATCTGTACCATCAGTGCCACTACCGTGCCCATCTGTGCAACTCATTAGTGCCACTACAGTGCCCAATAGTGCACATCAGTACTCTGCGGTGAAGCCTCACCAGCACCCAGCAGTGCAGCCTCACCAGCACCCAGCAGTGCAGCCTCACCAGCACCCAGCAGTGCACCCTCACCAGCACCCAGCAGTGCACCCTCACCAGCACCCAGCAGTGCAGCCACACCTGTCTGGAATCACAACACAGTCAGCGGTATGGAAAAAAAAAAATTTTACCAGTCAGGAGGCCTACCAGATTCTCAGCCTAAATGATGAGAGCAGCGGGGAGCTCTCTGAGTCTCAGTCAGATTCTGATTCGACCTATGAACCCGTTACAAGCAGTGGGTCTTCTACAGAGAAGGAGGAACGTGTGCCCATACAAAGAAGGCGTTCTGGCATGGAGCAGCAGCCTACTACCAGCAGCGCAGGGCCATCCACCTCAAGCGCAGTGCCACTGCAACAAAGGCCAAGCACCAGTAGGGTGTCATCTCAGCCCCAAAGGGATAGGTGCCATGCTAGCCTTCCCTATGCCCTTCAAAACCCCCTGTGGCTTCCCCCTAATTCCGGAGCAGCAAAAATCCACCCTTTCACTGCCCAGCCAGGTGTCCAGGTGAACACGGATGATTTTGCCATGCTTGATTTTTTTTCATATGATTTTCACCGAAGACTTAGGGGTGCAACGGATCAAAAAACTCACGGTTCGGATCGTTCCTCGCATCAGGAGTCACGGTTCGGATCATTTTCAGATCAATAAAAAAAAAAATCTTCCCCCACTGTAATATCCACATCATCTCCCCCACTGTAATATCCACGTCATCTCCCCCACTGTAATATCCACGTCATCTCCCCCACTGTAATAATATCCACAATCTGCCACACTGTAATAATATATTAGCAGGGTATGGCAGAGTATTGCAGGTTATTGGCAGGGTATGACAGGGTATGACAGAGTATTGGCAGAGTATTGCAGAATATTGGCACTGCTGCCATCCGATCTCTCCCCTCCACTGTACAGATCAGTACTCAGAGGGGAGAGAGGAACCGGCGTCTGTTTACAAGTGATCGCTCCATCATTTGACGGAACGATCACGTGGTAAACGGCCGCCGGGTGTACCAAGATGGCCGCCTCTCTGGAGCTAGGCCGAAGCCGCAGCCTTTCCTAAGGCCGAGGCAGCGGCGCGCTCCGCGGAGCGCATGTGTGCCGATCCGAACAGGTTGAGCCGTTCGGATCACGGATCGGTGACGATCCGTTGCACCCCTACTTACTATCGTCCATTGTGGCCCAGTGCAACCTCTATGCACAGCAGTACATAGTAAGCAACCCTGGCTCTAGTTATGCCTGTCCCTTTGAGTGGACAGAGCTTACCGTAGAGGAATTCAACTTTTTTTAGGCTTAACTTTTACTATGGGACTCACCAAAAAAAAACGAATTGTACTTCTACTGGTCTACCAACCCCATCCACCACATGCCACTCTTCTCATCCATTATGCCAAGATCAAGATACCTTATGATCATGTGGTTCCTCCACTATAATGACAACACCCAGTGCCCTCCCCGAAATGACCCAGCTTTTGACAAATTATTTAAAAATTCGACCACTCCTAAATTATTTCTCAGAAAAATTCCCCCAGTTATATACCACCGACCAGAATATATCCGTGGATGAGTCCCTTGTAAAATTCTCAGGCAGGCTGGGCATCAAACAGTTTATTCCCAGCAAAAGGGCCCGATATGGGGTTAAAATGTACAAACTTTGTGACCGAGCCACGGGGTACATTTACGCCTTCCTGGTGTACGAAGGGAAGAACTCCCAAATGCATCCCCCTGCATGTCCAGAGTATATTGGAGCCATTGGCAAAGTTGTCTGGGAGCTTGTCTATCCACTCTTTGGAAAGGGATACCATCTTTATGTGGATAATTTTTATACAAGCTTACCCCTCTTCCGCAATCTTCACCGGAGGGACACACCAGCATGTGGTACAGTAAGAGCCAATAGAAAGGGCTTCCCGCAAAAACTCGTCAATGAAAGGCTACGACGAGGGGAAACGGCATCTTTATGGAACCAGGAGCTATTGGCTGTCAAGTGGAGGGACAGACAAAACGTCCACATGCTCACGACAATCCATAATGAGACCTACATGGAAGTCTCAAGAAGAAACCGCCCAATCCAGAAACCAGCTTGTATCTATGACTATAATTTGTTTATGGGGGGGAGTGGACTTCAGTGATCAGATGATTGAACCCTACCTTCCCACAAGAAAATCCCGTCATTGGTATAAAAAAGTGTCCATTTATTTTTTCAGTTTAGCCATGTATAACACATAGTTATTTACCAAAAATCTACTGAGACCCCCGTATCCTATCTGCACTACCAGGAACAAGTAATCTCCGCCCTTTTGTACCCTGAAAGCCCACCAGAAAATATTTGCTCCAGGAACGCCACTTTCCTGAGAAAATCCCCCCCCCCGTGAAACAGGCCACAAACGTCAGAAAAAATGCCAGGTGTGCTGCAGAGGAGGGGCTAGAAGAGACACCACGTATTATTGTCCCCAATGTCCTTCCCAACCAGGCCTCTGTATAGGTGAATGTTTCCGCCGTTGCCATACTTCTCTACATAATTAGGGAAGTATGGTAAACGTAATTCTCATTTCCTGTCATTTTCCTCCACACCCCTTATGCCACTGCACTGAACTGTACGTACCTCTGCCTTCTCCGGAACCGACCCTGGCCTGTTATACGACCAAGCTTCTGCCTAACTATAAACATAACTCTGCCTTCTCCGGAACTGACCCTGGTCTGTTATACGACCATGCTTCTGCCTAATGCTAAACTGTACCTACCTCTGCCTGCTCTGGAACTGACCCTGGACTGTTTGACCACGTTTTTTGCCTGATCATTTACCCTGCTATGCTAGTGGGAACACTGGGGTCTCACATAAGTGAGGGGCTCCAGAAATGTTTTTCTGGATGAAGAAAACAAATTTTTTAGTTTTCTCATTCCCAGATTAAGGTCTGGAGAGTCGAAGGCTTCAAAGAGATTTGGGTGGGAGAAGCCTCTACCCCTGTCCCCATTCTTTCCTGGCCTGCTACTTGGACCATATTCCTGCTTACTACCAGGACCAATATTTTGGCACTGCTGGCAATGTCTCTACTTGCACTGACCCTGGACTGTATATGGACAGTATCCCTGCCTGCACTGACTATGGACAATATTCCTGCCTGCTGCCTGGACAATTCCATTCACTGTCGCTGACCACGTCCCTACCTGCTGCCTGGATCAGGGCTCTTCTCTTGTGGACAACTGCACTACTAAAACCACAGGTAATCTTTTGTTTACCCTTTGCTCAGCAGAATGTATTTTAGGGTGTAATTCTTGGTATGTGTGCATGCTAGGTGTTAGAAATATGAAGGGCCTTCAAAAAAATGTGATAGATTGTAAGGAAATTAGATGTGTAATTTATGCTCCTAAAACGCCTGAATGTGCTACTTCAATGTTGGGCCTCTGTATGTGGCCAGGCTGTGTATAAGTCTCACACATGTGGTAGCGCCATACTCAGGAGGAGTAGCAGAATATATTTTGAGGTGTCATTTGTGGAATGTACATGCCATGTGAGAGAAATAACCTGTTATAATGACAATTTGGTGTGAAAAAAAATAAAAATAAAAAAAAATCTTCACAACTTCAAAAAACTAACCATGCCTCTTAATAAATACCTTGGAATGCCTACTTTTCAAAAGGGGGTCATTTGGGGGGTGTTTGTACTTTCCTGGCTTGTTAGGGTCTCAAGAAATTAGATCTCAGTACATCAGGTGTGATCAGATGCGATCATCTGGCAATTGTCCAGGCAGAGTCTACAAGCTATGATTGGCATCATAGCTTGTAGACTAACTTTCACACAGACTAAATAATATCCACTAATTTTGGTTATTTTTACCATAGATATGTAGCAGTATAAATTTTGGCCCAAATTTATGAAGAAAAATGACTTATTTGCAAAATTTTATAATAGAAATGAAGAAAAATGCATTTTTTTACAAAATCTTTTCATTTATATTTTTTCATTTATAGCACAGAAAATAAAAAACCCAGAGGTGATCAAATACCACCAAAAGAAAGCTCTATTTGTGTGAAAAAAGGACGAAAATTTCATATGGGTACAGTGTTGCATGACTGAGTAATTGTCATTCAAAATGTGAGAGCACTGAAAGCTGAAAATTGGCCTGGTTAGGAAGGAGGTTTAAGTGCCCAGTGGTCAAGTGGTTAAGAGAGCCTACTAGCTATACCAGCCCAATCGCAGGCACACAAAAAATATACCTTTGCAGAGGGGCCTCCCCATGCTGCTGGGGTTAAATGCTTGTTAAGTCTAGGAGTAGAGTAGGGGTTGTAACGATATCACGTACGGGACATGAAAAGCTGTAGCTAGCTGCCATCTTGTGTGGAAGTAGCCATGACAGTTTGGCTACCCATGTAACCTTACAGAGAAATCTGAACTCCCTCCTCCCTCCTTCCTTGTCTTAGGAAGCTTTTTAAGTTCAACAGAAAAGGTTATCTCAACAGAGAAAACAGAACCAGGTTAGGTCAGTAGAAAACATTTGTTGTAAGGGCAGTGTTCAGGCCTGTCGTAAAACTGTCACCCTCCCCTTTCCGAGACCTAACAGGCCCCGGTTGTAAATTGTCTGAATACGCCTCCAACTTATAAGTATGAAATTTCAGCATGTGTCCTAACTTCTGACTTAGTAATAGCACAGCCATAATCTGGACATATTTAGTTTCCTCAGATAATATGGAACGTTTCAAGTCCAGACACCCCTATGTCAGGTCATATGGGAAACCCCTGGGACCACTTATTCCTCCAAAGCAGGCTATACATTATAGATATTGCATGTTTAGACTTGTTTTGAAGGAAATCTCAAGTTGAGTAATAATATGGATATTTGGAGTCTGTAAACACTATAGATGCAGATATATGAATATGTATTACAAAATCTACCTGGGACGTGGTCATGAGTGTAGACACCTCCCAGCAACCAACCCCTAAACAAGATGACCAGACGATTGGTTACTGGTCACTGTCAACACCCCCTTTGATTTGACAGAAAAGAGGAGATGCCAAGACAATGGGTAGTTCTCCTTTTACCATCCAAGAAGAAACATCTGCCAAGTCGAGAACCGAGTACCTAGCTCATCGATCGAACTCTGATCAACCCTCGGACATTAATTGCAAGTATTCTTTCTTCCCAATTCTACCTTATTGCTTTGTGGCTGTATATTGTCTTTATCTTTTTGAAACATCTTTTTTCTGTAAATATTTTATTTGCACCAACTTTGACCTTTTTATAATAAAAACCCTTGTGTTGAAAAGTGTTAATCTTGTCTCTAAAGCTCTTAATGCAAGCTATAAACGAACCTGCCTCTTGAAGGGCGCTACTGTTGTAGAGTAAGACTCTGAGCAGACCTGTCTGTGGTGGCAGTGTGTGTGGCAGACGCTTAGTCTAAAATTATAATTGGTATTGCTAAAATTACGAGTCTCCCCCGGCTCAGTCTTTTAAACGGGGGTGGTGGCAGTTAAAGGGTTAATTGTGTAATTAGCCCAGTGACAATCACTCTCAGGCTACTCGCACCTAGATTGTGGTCCCGCAAGCTGGAAAATCTTTGTGCTGGGCGCAGCTGAGAGTGGCATTGTTACGTAAGTGACAGCGTGGTGTGAGGTTGGCCGGTTCTTCGTTGCAAGTTAGCGAGGAGGGCAGGGATCTGACACCCGCGTTCGTCACAGGGGTAGGTGCACCTGCAGATTTCATCCATAAATGAGACCTGTCGCCCAAAACATCCTCTATATGGTGTTCCTGGCTGTGATCCTATGCTTATCTTCTCGTGTACAATGCAGGACTGATGGCTTTAGTGTTGGACCACCCACAGCCCAAAGAGAAAAGAGGAGAGTGCCAGTGGGTTTTTCTTCATTCTGGGGTTCGGCTTTGAACTTTTAAACATTACAGTTCTTCTTAAAAGGACACTAATTGTTTTGGGTCAATTTTATTTTATACATTTTTAAACTGTTTCACATCTTTTTCTATATATATATATATATATATATATGTGTATGTATGTATGTTTGTATGTACGTATGTGTGTGTGTGTGTGTGTGTGTGTGTGTGTGTGTGTGTGTGTGTGTATATAGATATATATATATATATATTTTTTTTTTTTAGAAAATAAGCACTTCATATAAACAAGTGATTTCAAGAGCACTATGGGTAGTTAAAAAAGCAGCTAGTTGTCTCTTTTCAGACACCTGATTTAGTTAGGGGGTAAAGCCTGTACACTTTGCAAACTGACTTAGCGCTTTGCAAGTGAATTTTAACTTACATTAGTTAATGTGGTGAAGTTCACTTTGCAAAAAATACCATCACATGCATGGAAAATAACAAAAAATTAATAGGCTTTTTGGTCTTTCAGCTACAACATCTCTCAACGAAACCTTCAAAGGAGACATTTAAGCCAGGTACACATGGGCCGAATGCTGGCAGACAATAGCTGGTACCAAAAAAACAGCTGACATTCAGCCAGTGTGTATGTCGGAAGAGCATGCTGGAAAACCAGCATCCGACTGAATCA
Organism: Aquarana catesbeiana; assembly: GCF_042186555.1. Lineage (NCBI taxonomy): Eukaryota > Metazoa > Chordata > Amphibia > Anura > Ranidae > Aquarana > Aquarana catesbeiana. The sequence continues at coordinate 439,014,092 of NC_133327.1, read as the reverse complement.
GTGGCTGAGAGCACTGATTGGAGTGTTGTGGCGGGGGGCTGTCCCCTGTCAGAATACAACAGCTCACTGAGCTAACCTTGCATGGTTAGCCACTTAACCACTTCAATACCAGGCACTTATGCACCTTCCCGCCCAGACCAATTTTCAGCTTTCAGCGCTCTCACACTTTGAATGACAATTACTCAGTCATGCTACACTGTATCCAAACAAAATGTTTATCATTTTCTTCTCACAAATAGAGCTTTCTTTTGGTGGTATTTAATCACCACTGGGTTTTTCATTTTTTGCGATATAAGCAACAAAACTGCGAAAATTTTGAAAAAAACGTACTTTTTTTTTAGTTTCTATTGTAAAATTTTGCAAACAAGTCATTTTTCTTCATAAATTTGTGCCAAAATTTATACTGCTACATATCTTTGGTAAAAATAACCCAAATTAATGTTTATTATTTGGTCTTTGTGAAAGTTATAGAGTCTACAAACTATGGTGCCAATCACTGAAAATTGATCACACCTGATGTACTATCTCACCTGAAGGCCTATCTCATTTCTTGAGACACTAACAAGCCAGGAAAGTACAAATACCCCCCAAATGACCCCTTTTTGGAAAGTAGACAGTCCAATGTATTTACTAAGAGGAATGGTGAGTTTTTTGAAGCTGTAATTTTTTCCCACAATTCTTGGGAAAATTAAGATTTTTTTTTTTTTTTTTTTTTTTTACACAAACTGGTCATATTAACAGGTTATTTCTCTCACACAGCATATGCATAATTGCAACTACACCCCAAAATACATTCTGTTACTCCTCCTGAGTATAGCGATACCACATGTGTGAGACTTTTACACAGCCTGTCCACATACAAAGGGCCAACACTAAAGTAGCACTTTCAGGCGTTCTACAAGCATAAATTGCACATATCCTTTCTCAACCACATATTACATTTTTGAAGGCGCTGGAGCACCAGGACAATTGAATTGTCCACAAAATGACCCCATTTTGGAAAGCACACACCCCAACGTATAATCTATGAGGCATAATGAGTCTTTTGAACGGTTCATTTTTTTCCAGAAGTTTTTGGAAAATGTGGGAAAAAAATGAAAATACATTTTTTTTACACAAAGTTGTCCATTTATAAGATATTTCTAACACATAGCATGTACATAGCAAAAATAACACCCCAAAATGCATTCCTCTACTCCTCCTGAGTATGGCGATACCACATGTGCGAGGCTTTTACACAGCCTGGCCACATACAAAGGCCCAACATTGAAGTAGCACTTTCATGCGTTTTACAAGCATAAATTGCACATATCCTTTCTCAACCACCTATTACAATTTGAAGGCCCTGGAGCACCAGGACAATGGAATTATGCACAAAATGACCCCATTTTGGAAAGCACACACCCCAACGTATAATCTATGAGGCATAATGAGTCTTTTGAATGGATCATTTTTTTCCAGAAGTTTTTGGAAAATGTGGAAAAAAATGAAAATGCATTTTTATTTACACAAAGTTGTCCCTTTATAAGATATTTATAACGCATAGCATGTACATAGCAAAAATGACACCCCAAAATACATTCTGCTACTCCTCCTGAGTATGGCGATACCACATGTTTGAGACTTTTACACAGCCTGGCCACATACAGAGGCCCAAAATCCAAGTAGCACCTCCAGGCATTCTAGCAGCATTAATTACACATATCATTTTCTGACTACCGATCACATTTTTGAAGGCCCTTCATATTTATAACACATAGCAGGTACATACCAAATAACAAAAGATTACCTGTGGTTTTAGAAGTGCAGTGGTCCACAGCGGAGAGCAGCGGTCCAGGCAGCAGGCAGGAATGAGGTCAGCGACAGCAAAAGCAATCATCCAGGCAGCAGGCAGGAATACTGTCCATAGTTCATACAGGCAGAGATACTGTCAGCACAGCCAGAGCACAGCCAAAGCACAGCCAAAGCACAGGTCCGGGTAGCAGGCAGAGGTGTCCCAGCAGAAATACTGTCCAAAGTAAGTAGAGGCAGCAGGCAAATATATGGTCAACACAGCCAAAGCATTGGTCCAAACAGCAGGAAGAAACATGGTCCATAATGTCATGGGTCTTTACAGGCAGCAATATGGTCAGCACAGCCAAAGTATTGGTCCAGGCAGCAGGAAGGACCATCAAGCTTAGGGCCAGGGGGACAGGGGTAGAGGCTTCTCCCACCCAAATCACTTTGAAGCCTCCGGGCAACCAGACCCTGCTCTGGGAGCATGGAAAACGAAAAACTGGTTTTCTCTACTCAGAACGCTATTCTGAAGCCTCTCACATATGTGAGACCCCTGTGTACTAAAGTAGATGGCCAAAAGATCAGTCCAAGTGGAAGGCAAAAACATGGTCGATTAACAGGCCAAGGTCGGTACACGTGGAAGTCAGAAACGTGGTTTAAATCGGAAGGCAGAGGCATCGTCGGTAAACAGGCTGAGGTTGGTACACGTGCAAGTCAGAAACGTGGTTTAAATCGGCAAGCAAAGACATCGTCGGTAAACAGGCCAGGGTCAGTTAATTAACATGGTAGCCGGCAAATGGGGAAATGGCAGTCTGGTAATAATACAGGGAACTAATATTGGATGGATGGATGATAATTTTTGAAGCAATCTCCGATGCACAGGCCAGGTTGGGAGGGACATTGGGGACAATAATAGCTGGAATCTCTTCTTACTCCTCTTCTGCTGCATACACGGCATTTCTTTTGGCGTCTTCTTCCAGATTCTGTGGGGGGAATGCTATAGGGAAGGTGTTGCTCATGAAGTCGACTCACATTATCCGAGCGAATGCTTCCTGGGGCGGGACCTTGTTGGTAAATGAGGGCAGTGACGATATATTCAAAATACTTGAGGTAGGTGACTTGTTGGTTTTGAGTTGCTTTTGGTAGCAGACAAACAAATTAAAAAGGGCCATGTGAAAAAGGTGAAAGGCAACTTTCTTGTACCAGTAACGGGACTTTCTGTTTGATAAGTAGGGCTGTAGCATCTGATCGTTTAAATCCACCCCCCCCATATACATATTGTAGTCGTGGACACATTTGGGCTTTACAATGGGGCCGCGTCTTCTTTGGATCTCCACCACTGTGTCATTGTGGATGGTAGAGAGGATGTGGACATCTTTCTTGTCCCTCCACTTCATGGCCAACACCTCCTCGTTCCTCATGAATGCCGATTCTCCCTTTCGTAATTTTTTTGCCAACAGATTTTGTGGGAATCCCTTACGGTTTTTTTTTTAAGGTACCACAGGCCGGGGTTTTTTTACTATAAAGGTGACGAAAAAGGGGCAGGCTGGTATAATAGTTGTCGACATATAAATGGTATCCTTTGTCAAATAGGGGGTATGCCAGCTCCCAGACAATTTTCCCACTGGTTCCAATATATGTGGGGCAATCATGGGGCTGGAGCTGGGAGTCTTTGCCTTTGTAGATCCGGAATGTGAAGACATATCCAGTGGCTCGATCGCATAATTTATTTAACTTCACCCCATACCTGGATCTCTTGCTTGGTATATACTGCTTGAAGTGCAGTCGGCCAGTGAAATGTATGAGGGACTCGTCCACACAAATTTTTTGGTCTGGGATGAAAACTTCTCTAAATCGCTGGGAAAAGGAATTGATTAGGGGGCGTATCTTGTACAATTTGTCATGGTTGGGATGATCTCGGGGAGGGCACTGGGAATTGTCATTGAAGTGGAGAAAACGCATAATCATGTTGTATCTTGTCCTGGACATGACAGCGGAATATATGGGCATGTGTTGGATGGGGTGGGTGGACAGAGGCGGCTCTCTAATTAGGCGGTCGCCTAAGGCCTCGCACTTACAGGGGCCTCGCGGCCGCCTAATTTGCCTGTTCTCAATCACTGAAGTTGACGCCGGCGGCTCCGCCTACCCCCACTGTGACTCTGTGGCTTAGGAGCTGACGGACAAATCAGATACTGCCCGCAGCCTGAGGAATAGCGGCCTCATCATGGAGCGTCCCAGTCCGTGGGGCCTCATATGTAAGTTTTGCCTAAGGCCTCACAAAGCCTACAGCCGACTCTGTGGGTGGACCAATATGCATGGACTTTGCTCTTTTTTGTAAGCCCCATATTGAAAGTTAGGCCCAAAAACAATTAAAATTCATCCAGTGTGACACATCGCCACTGGAACATGCGGGCGTAGGAAGAATTGGGGTTGGCAGCAATAAATTGGGATGCATACAAATTAGTTTGATCCACCATATTCTGCAGAAAATCTTGTGGGAAAAAAAGAAAAATAATCGAATTCAGAAAAATTTGTAGTGTCGGGCTGCACACCTGGCTGTGCGGTGAAAGGGGGGATGATAGCGGATCCTGAGTTGGCAGGCAAACAAAAGCGGTTTGCCAGGGCATCGGGAAGGTAGGACTGGGGCTGGGTTCTTCGGGTTGGGCGGGTAATTCCAGTGCTTGTATTGGGCTCCTCTTCCTCTTCCTGGGGTCTGGCGCTGCTGGTGGTGGGCAGATCTCCTGATCTTGGTCCTGATCTTGGTCCTGATCTCATTCTTTTGGGAGGGACGGCTTCCTCCGCGGACTCGGACTCTGGCTATCCTCCACTGGCTTGTATTCCGAACCAGATGATGTGAGCTCCCCGCTGCTTTCATCATCGGACATGGCAAGAATCTCATATGCCTCCTCAGGTGTGTAAACCCTTTGGGACATTATAGCAATGCTTATTGGCGGGCCTGTGTGGTGGTACAGATGGCGGTATGGGTGTTGGTACCGATGGCGGTACGGGTGGTGGTGGTGGTGGCGGTACGGGTGGTGGTGGTACCGATGGCGGTACAGGTGGTTGTGGCGGTACAGGCGGTGATTGTGGTACTGGTGGCGGTACAGGTGGTGGTGGCAGTACCGGTGGCGGTACGGGTGGTGGTGGTACCGATGGCGGTACAGGTGGTGATTGCGGTACCAGTGGCGGTACAGGTGGTGGTGGTACCGATGGCGGTACAGGTGGTGGTGGTACCGATGGCAGTACAGGTGATGGTACCAATGGCGGTACGGGTGGTGGTGGCGGTACAGGTGGTGATGGCGGTACAGGTGGCGGTATGGGTGGTGGTGGTACCGATGGCGGTACTGACGGTGGTGGTACTGATGGTGGCACTAGTGGCGATACTGGTAGTGGCCTGTGTGGCAGTATAGATGGTGGGCCTGATGGAGGTACTAGTGGCGTTACTGGTGGTGGTACCGATGGCGGTACTGGTAGCCTGTGTGGCGGTACCGATGGCGGTGGGCCTGTGACAGATGGGCTGGTTGACAGATGGGCTGATTGACAGATGGGCTAATTGGCTGGGCTGTGTGACAGGTCCTCTTTATTGGGGGGGGACCGTGTTGTGCACAGTACAGTACAATACAGTAATGTCAGACAGACACTGATTTCACTCACTGATCCCTGCTCTCACCTCTCACGATCGGTGTGTGAGGAGAGAGCAGGGATTAGATAGTAACAGCTACTGTTTTGTTTACATTTGTGACCGGCTGTGATTGGACACAGCCGGTCACCTGGTAAACAGCCAATTTCATTGGCTGTTTACTGATAGGGGAAGCGCTGTGTCCAAGGGACACTCGCCTTCCTCGATCCCTGCTCTGGATGCCTTCGGCGGCGCGCAGGGAGCGCGCCGCCGAGTTTGTTGTGACAGATGATCGGCTGTGACTTTGACACAGCCGATCACGGGGTAAACAGCCAATAAAATTGTCTGTTTACCTAGATCGGGGAAGCGCTGTGTCCAAGGGACACACGCCGCCCCCGATCGCCGTGCGCCGGCATGTTATCCTGCTGGACATCATATGATGCCCAGTCAGGATAACGCAACCACTTCCTGGACGTCAATATGCTATTGACTGGCCGGGAAGTGGTTAAGGACCAAGCCTCTTGCTGAGATTTGTTGTTTACAAGTTAAAAAGTTTTTTTTGCTAGAAAATTACTTAGAACCCCCAAACAATATACATTTTTTTCTAACACCCTAGAGAATAAAATGGTGGTCATTGCAATACTTTCTGTCACACCGTATTTGCGCAGCGGTCTTACAAGCGCACTTTTTTGGAAAAAATAAAATTTTTGAATTAAAAAAAAAATGTAAACATCCCTTGTAATAGAAAAAAGCATGACAGGACCTCTTAAATATGAGATCTGGGGTCAAAAAGACCTCAGATCTCATATTTACACTAAAATACAATTTAAAAAAAATAGCCCTTTAGGAGCTGTGGGCGGAAGTGAAGTTTTGACGTCTCTTACACCCAGCTAGTGACCGGACCCCATCGCCACCACCGCTGCCGATGGCTCGGGTAAGCAGTGGAGGGCACCGGACCGCGGTGGGAGGGGGGGGGGCCCTCTCCCGCCACCGATAAAAGTGATCTTGCGGCGAATCTGCCGCAGAGACCACTTTTATCTTGTAGCGAGCCGCCCGCTGAAGAAGGTAATACGGGGGTTATGGCAGCTAGCTGCTGCCATAACAATGATATTCCTCTTCAAACAGCCGACACAAAGCTGCAGCGGGCGGTCCGTTAGTGGTTAGTACAGTGGCTCCGGACCGAAGCTGACAGTTTTTTTTTTCGTTTAACCCACGGGGTTGAACTAAAAAAACAAATAAATAGTGTGTACCCGGTTTAAAGCGGAGGTACGCCCACCCCTGCATATATTAAAAGCCAGTAGCTACAAATACTGCAGCTGCTGACTTTTAATAGGACACTTACGTGTCCTGGAGTCCAGCGATGTCGACACCGCAGCTGATGTTTCCATCAGCTGTCAGGTGCTATCGTTGCCATTGCCGGTAAGGGAACCCGGTAGTGAAGCATCACGGCTTCACGATGGGTCCATACTATGCATGCGTGAGGCACCGCTGCGCTCTCCTACTGGCCTGGCGGCGGGGAAAGGAGGAGGGAAGAGGAGGGGGCGGAGCTGCTGACGTCATGCGCTGAGGTCCAGTCTCCTGGAAGTGGGGATAGGGTATCCACTCCCCCCGAAAAGGTGCTAAATGTGGCACTGGAGGGGGGGGGGGGACAAATGAGTGGAAGTTCCACTTTTGGATGGAACTCCGCTTTAAGTGGGTAAAAAAATTGAGACATGAACTGTTCTCACTAGTGGCAGAAAGGAGATTGCATAATGTAAATATATACAATATGTATATATGTACACCCCTCACATTTTTGTAAATTTTGTATTATATCTTTTCATGTGACAACACTGAAGAAAATACACTTTGCTACTATGTAAAGTAGTGAATGCACAGCTTGTATAACAGTGTAAATTTGCTGCCCCCGCAAAATAACTCAACACACAGCCATTAATGTCTAAACCGCTGGCAACAAAAGCGAGTACACCCCTAAGTGAAAATGTCCAAATTGGTCCCAAAGTGTCAATATTTTGTGTGACCACCATTATTATCCAGCACTGCCTTAACCCTCTTGGGCATGGAGTTCACCAGAGCTTCACAGGTTGCCACTGGAGTCCTTTTCCACTTCTCCATTACAACATCACAGAGCTGGTGGATGTTAGAGACCTTGCGCTCCTCCACCTTCCGTTTGAGGATAGCCCACAGATGCTCAATAGGGTTTAGGTCTGAAGACATGCTTGGCCAGTCCATCACCTTTACCCTCAGCTACTTTAGCAAGGCAGTGGTCATCTTGGAGGTGTGTTTGGGGTTGTTATGTTGGAATACTGCCCTGCGGCCCTGTCTCCGAATGGAGGGGATCATGCTCTGCTTCAGTATGTCACAGTACATGTTGGCATTCATGGTTCCCTCAAGGAACTGTAGTTCCCCAGTTTCAGCAGCACTCATGCAGCCCCAGACCATGACACTCCCACCACCATGCTTGACTGTAGGCAAGACACATTTGTCTTTGTACTCCTCACCTGGTTGCCGCCACACACGCTTGAAACCATCTGAACCAAAGAAGTTTATCTTGGTCTCATCAGACCACAGGACAGGGTTACAGTAATCCATGTCCTTAGTCTGCTTGTCTTCAGCTGTTTGCGGGCACTCTTGTGCATCATCTTTAGAAGAGGCTTCCTTCTGAGACGACAGCCATGCAGACCAATTTGATGCAGTGTGTGGCATATGGTCTGAGCACTGACAGGCTGACCCTCCACCCCTTCAACCTCTGCAGCAATGCTGGCAGCACTCATACGTCTATTTCCCAAAGACAACCTCTGGATATGACACTGAGCATGTACACTCAATTTCTTTGGTCGACCATGGTGAGGCCTGTTCTGAGTGGAACCTGTCCTGTTATACCTGTTAAGACCTGTATGGTCTTGGCCACCATGCTGCAGCTCAGTTTCAGGGTCTTGGCAATCCTCTTATAGCCTAGGCCATCTTTATGTAGAGTAACAATTCTTTTTTTCAGATCCTCAGAGTTCTTTGCCATGAGGTGCCATGTTGAACTTCCAGTGACCAGTGTGAGAGAGTGAGAGTGATAACACTAAATTTAACACACCTGCTCCCCATTCACACCTGAGATCTTGTAACACTAACAAGTCACATTGACACAGGGGAGAGAAAATGGCTAATTGGGCCCAATTTGGATATTTTCACTTAGGGGTGTACTCACTTTTGTTGCCAGCGGTTTAGACATTAATGGCTGTGTGTTGAGTTATTTTGAGGGGACAGCAAATTTACATTGTTATACAAGCTGTACACTCACTACTTTACATTGTAGCAAAGTGTAATTTCTTCAGAGTTGTCACATGAAAGGTTATAATAAAATATTTACAAAAATGTGAGGGGTGTACTCACTTTTGTGAGATACTGTATATAATTTTTTTCTAACACCCTAGAGCAGGGATATGCAATTAGCGGACCTCCAGCTGTTGCAAAACTACAAGTCCCATCATGCCTCTGGGTGTCATGCTTGTGGCTGTCAGAGTCTTGCTATGCCTCATGGGACTTGTAGTTCTGCAACAGCTGGAGGTCTGCTAATTGCATATCCCTGCCCTAGAGAATAAAATAGCGGTCCTTGCAATACTTTCTGTCACACCGTATTTGTGCAGCGGTCTTACAAGCGCACTTTTTTTGGGGAAAAAATACACTTTTTTTAATTAAAAAATAAGACAACAGTAAAGTTTTTTTATATTGTGAAAGATATTGTTACGCCAAGTAAATGAATACCCAACATGTCATGCTTCAAATTTGCGCCCACTCGTGGAATGGCGACAAACTTTTACCCTTAAAAATCTCCATAGGGGATGTTTAAAACATTCTACAGGTTGCATGTTTTGAGTTACAGAGGTGATCTAGGGCTAGAATTATTGCTCTTGCTCTAACAATCGCGGTGATACCTCACATGTGCGAGGGGAACTGGGTGAAAGTGTTTGTGGTCAGGTGAGACCAAAATCAAGCTCCTTGGCATCAACTCAACTCCCGTTTGGAGGAGGGGAATGCTGCCTATGACCCCAAGAACACCATCCCCACCTTCAAACATGGAGTTTTTTTCTGCTAAGGGGACAGGACAACTTTACCGCATCACAGGGACAATGGGCCATGTACCATCAAATATCTTGAGGGAGAAGCTCCTTCCCTCAGCCAGGGCATTGAAAATGGGTCGTGGCTGGGTATTCCAGCATGACAATTACCCAAAACACACAGCCAAGGCAACAAAGGAGTGGCTCAAGAAGAAGCACATTAAGGTCCTGCAGTGGCCTAGCCGGTCTCCAGACCTTAATCCCATAGAAAACATGTGTGTCAGCCTCGCAAACCTTAATTACTTGGAGAGGATCTGCAAACAGGAGTGGGACAAAATCCCTCCTGAGATTTGTGCAAACCTGGTGGCCAACTACAAGAAATGTCTGACCTCTGTGATTGTCAACAAGGGTTTTGCCACCAATTACTAAGTCATGTTTTGCAAAGGGGTCAAATACTTATTTCACTGATTAAATTGCAAATCAATTTATAACTTTTTTTAAATGCCTTTTTCTGGATTTTTTTTTTTGTTGTTGTTATTCTGTCTCTCACTATTAAAATAAACCTGTCATTAAAATTATAGACTGATCATTTCTTTGTCAGTGGGCAAACATACAAAATCCCTCACTGTAATTATATTATTGTTGAACCACATACTACTTTCTACAAGTAATCATTTTCAATCATTTTCAGGCTTCCTGTGCATACATACAGTACACACTGACAAAAAATAAATTATATACAAATGTTTTAAAAAATAATAATAAAAATGTCCAAAGTGAAACTAACAATACACTTCTTAGTTCTGGTGGTCATTTTTGATTCTTTCTTAAAGTGTTACTAAACCCAGGACCCTGCATTCACTATATTTGGTCTCCTACAGTACAGGCAGTCCCCGAGTTACGAACATCCTACTTACGAACAGGAGGCGGCATGACGTCTGCACATGCACGGCCACTCTTCGAATGCGGGCACATCGGAAAACATTGGAAAACGACGTCTGCGGATGCGCGGCTACTTGACAGAACATTGGAAAACATCGGAAAACGTTGTTTCTGCCGTTCTGCGCATGCGCTTCCGACTTCCGAACATATTCGACTCAAGAACAAACCGGCAGTCCCTAACCCGTTCGTAACTTGGGGACTGCCTGTACACAGAATCTATTATTTTAGTAAATATAAACTGCTACAGTGCCTTGAAAAAGTATTCATACTTCTTGACATTTTCCACATTTTGTCATGTTACAAACAAAAACATAAATGTAATTTATTTGGGTATTGTATTTATTATAAATAAGAAAAGATATCTCTGCACTACCAGTATAATAATACACAACGGAACACTGGTTGCAGCAAGTAATTAAAAATAGCTCAAAAAACAATGGAGATCAAATTCAATGTTTAATCCTCGGGTGCAAAAATGTCCAAAATTAAAATCCATTTAAGACTCTGACTGAGGGTTCTTACTTTATGGCTTCCTAGCCAATGAATGCCCACAGCTACATTCCAATGCATATACCGCCCCCTCTGTATTGCACCCTATGAAGTCTTTGACCTCATAGACATTGCCTGTGCTGATGGAAGTAAATGAACGTTTCTTTACTACCAGTCGTCTTGTTTTAGTACATGCAGAATAAAATTTGCACGGGAAGAACCCTTTTCCCGTGAAAAACGTAAAGCTTTTTTTTTTTTTTTTTTTTTTTTGTGTGAGTACTTTTAAACTTGTAACCTCAATAAATACCTGTGTTTACATACTTCACGATTTGGGTCCCCCTTTCCTCTCTACTCACGGATTTGGGAGGCTGTCCACTGTCACCGAGGTATACAGAGATAATCTATCACTATATATGATGATCATATATCAAGCTACCAAGAGGCACATTAGGATACTTAGTCCATTGACGCTTCCCCTGGCCATCACTATACAAGAGGAACAATAGATATGAGCCACTGGAGGATTCACCCAGCACCACCATTTTTTACAACACGCTGTTACCTTACAGCATAGGGGTAAGGAGCCACTGCACACCTGAGGTGTTTATACACTGAAGAGGATTCACATCACTTATGCACTGAAAGACTGCATTTGCACTGAATGTCACTTGGAGCACAGCACTTTATTGCACTTTATTTACCAATTTTCTCTGAATACATATGTACACTGTTGGACTTTACCTTCATATTGTGTAAACATTAGCACCTTTATTTATTTTATGCAACCTGAAGTATATGCGATTATGTATCATTTCTATGCGTTTTTATGCAATTTTGCATATGCAATGTAACTTGATATAGCACTTTATTTATGGTAGTGTGTCACTTTTCATTAGAGCGCAATACCACATATTGATTTTTATATATATATATATTTATTATGTGGTAGACCAACACACACATAATTGTGAAGTGGAAGGAAAATGATAGATGGTTTTCCAAACTTTTTCCAAATAAATATCTGAAAAGTGTGGCGTGCTTTTGTATTCAGCCCTCTTTACTCTGAGACACCCAACTAAAATCTAGTGGAACCAATTGCCTTCACCTAATTAGTAAATAGAGTCCACGTGCATATAATTTAATCTTAGTATAAATGCATCTGTTCTATGAAGGCCTCAGAGATTTGTTAGAGAACCTTAGTGAACAAACAGCATCATTAAGGCCAAGGAACACACCAGACAGGTCAGGGATAAAGTTGTGGAGATGTTTAAAGCAGGGTTAGGATATAAAAAAAATATCCCAAGCTTTGAACATCTCACGGAGCACTGTTCAATCCATCATCCGAAAATGGAAAGAGTATGGCACAACTGGAAACCTATCAAGACATGGCCGTCCACCTAAACTGACAGGCCGGGCAAGGACAGCATTATTCAGAGAAGCAGCCAAGAGGCCCATGGTAACTCTGGAGGAGCTGCCGAGATCCACAGCTCAGGCGGGAGAATCTGTCAACAGGACGACTATTAATCGTGCACTCCAAAAAAACAGCCTTTATGGAAGAGTGGCAAGAGAAAAACCATTGTTGAAAGAAAGCCATATGAAGTCCCGTTTGCAGTTTCCGAGAAGCCATGTGGGGGACACAGAAAACATGTGGAAGAAGGTGCTCTGGTCAGATGATTTAAAATTTAACTTTTTGGCCTCAAAGCAAAACACTACATGTGGCGGAAAACTTTGGCCTCATGTACACTGCTGCTGCTAAACGGAGACTTAGGAGCAGTTGGGCATTTTTTTTCAACTGCTCCTGAACTCTCCTCCATGTTATTTTATCAGTACATGTACACAGGGTCATTTATAGTCGTTTCTAGGCAGTTGAGTTTAGAGACTTTTTTTTGGAACGCAAAAAAAATGGGTTCAGACGCTGAGTTTAGAGGCATTTCAAGCACCAAACGCTTCTAAACTCGGCTAAATGCGACTAAACGCGGTAACTCGCATTTTGCCGTGTTTCATTTACAGGCGTTTTTCATTTTTGGCAATTTTTTTTAACCGCTTCTAAACGCGAACACGGCAAAACACCGCTGAAAGCGGCATGTAAACGCAGCAACATGGACGCTTTAAACGTGGGTTACTATCTGTCAAGTTAAATCATTCAGAAGAGGTTGTAAAAACATCCCGTGTACATGAAACCGAACACTGCACATCACCCTCAACATGCCATCCCCACTGTGAAACGTGGTGGTGACAGCATCATCTTGTGGGAATGCTTTTCTTCAGCAAGGACGTGGAAGCTGGTAAGAGTTGATGGGAAGATGGATGGAGCCAAATACAGGGTAATCTTAGAAGAAAACCTGTTAGAGTCTGCAAAAGACTTGAGACTGGGGCAGAGGTTCACCTTCCAGCAGGACAACGACCCTAAACACACAGCCAGAGCTACAATGGAATGGATTAGATCAAAGCATATTCGTGTATTAGAATGGCCCAGTCAAAATCCAGACCTAAATCCAATTGAGAATCTGTGGCAAGACTCTTCATCCAATCTGACAAAGCTTGAGCTATTTTGCAAAGAAGAATGGGCAAAAATGTCACTCTCTAGATGTGCAAAGCCGGTAGAGACATACCTAAAAAGACTTGCAGTTACACTTGTAATTACAGTAAAAGGTGGTTCTACAAATTATTGACTCAGGGGGGCTGAATACAAATGCACGCCACGCTTTTCACATATTTATTTGTAAAGAATTTTGAAAATCATTTATCATTTTCCTTCCACTTCACAATTATGTGCCACTTTGTGTTGGTCTATCACATAAAATCCCAATAAAATAGATTTACATTTTTGGTTGTAACATGACAAAATGTGGAGAAGGGGTTTGAATAGTTTTTCAAGGCAACGTAAATACCTTTTCTCATGAGCAGTATATAGCAGACTTGTGACTTCTATCAGTGTTCGGCCGCGCACTGGTTAAAGCTTGTAGGAGGAGTTTTCATTCTCCTCTGACTCTCCTTTGAGTCTGCATGACCCCTGACCCTCTATCTGGACAGTGTTGATTGGCCCTATATCGATCACATACACCCTCCCAAAAAAAAAAAAAAAAAAAAAAAAAAAAAACCTCTCTAGCAATACACACCAAACTGAGCATGTGCAGTGTGTCCCCCAAGGCTTTGTTCTATCAGGAGATGGATTGGGGACACTAAAAGAAGGGGAGGATCAGAGAAGACAGGATCAAACAGCCTTTTTACACAATGCGCTGGATTAGCACACCAAATTGACACACATTAACACACCAAACTGAGCATGTGGAGCTTGTCCATTAGCCTCTGTTCTATCAGGAGATGTATTGGGGACTGTGGAAGAAGGGGAGGAACAGAGAAGACGATCTATCAGGAGATGTATTGGGGGACTGTGGAAGAAGGGGAGGAACAGAGAAGACCGGATCAAACAGCCTTTTTACACAATGCAGAGGATTAACCCCTTAGGTTCCACAGTAAGTATAACAAGCATGCTTTACTGCATATGCAGACTGATTTTACTGTTGTGGGTTTAGCAACACTTTAAGAGATAAAAGATGCAAACCTATTAGTCATTATAGGCAAGTTCATTGCACTTTTGTGAAACATTTTCACTTAGAAACATTCTGCTTAATATTTATTTGATTAGGGCTATTAAAGTGTTACTAAACCCACAACAGTAAAATCAGTCTGCATATGCAGTAAAGCATGCTTGTTAGTGGTTAGCTAGCAGCACTAGGGTCACTAGTTTGAATCCCAACCAAGACACTACCTGCCTGAAGTTTGCATGTTCTCCCTGTGCCTGTATGGGTTTCCTTCGGGTACTCCAATTTCCTCCCACACTCCAAAGACATGCTGGTAGGTTAATTGGATCCTGTCTAAATTTGCCCTTGTATGTATGAATGTGAGTTAGGGACCTTCGATTGTAAGATCCTTGAGGGCAGGGACTGATGTGAATGTACAATATATATGTAAAGCGCTGCATGCACTGACAACGATATACAGGTACCTGTAATAACTAAATAAAACTCTATGGGACAGATTTATAAAGTAGTATATATATATGTTACTTTCACCAAGCATCCATTTAAAACAAAGGCATCTGGAAGAGTCTCCCGCGGTGAATATTTGGTGAATGTCACGTTCACTGCTTTATAAATATATCCCTATGCATATACAGTATGTTTCCTAAATAAGAGGTCATCATTTACTATTATGCCTTTAATGAAAATCAGATCTCATTTTAGGAGCCATTCAAAAAATAAAAAGATAAAAAATAAGGACAATTTCCAAAGATACATTTTTTTTTCTTGCTTACAACCCCATGAGTAGTCATGACCACAACCCCAACACAAATATATAGAACTTTAATACGGTTCTCTGTTTGCCTTACATAGTGACAGTGTCTGCAGGAAAATGGCCCAGTTACGGATGATTGATGTCAACATTACTGGGTTGGGTAATATTAACAGAATTTGCCATAATTCTCAAACATTTCTGAGTAATAACCAAATGGATAAAATCACCCTATGATCAACATTATGTAAATAATAATTAAAATAATTATCAGTGAGCACAGAATCAATATTCAGAATCTGGAAATGATGAGATAATTGATGCAACTGGATGTAAGCTTTTTCCTACATTCCAAGTCAAGCTGGTATGCACACTTCCCTACCCAGCTGGTACTTGCAGAATATGCACCATTCATTACAGAAAAAAATATCACACATCTGTATGTTAAACAACTTGCTCATTTGCTCAGGAGTGGGCTAACCTGTACAGGTCTTTCTTGTAACGCATTAAATCTGCTACCAATTTGGTTTAGCTGTTGAAAAATACATGATGTCATTCCTATTTTCCAGTACACACTTTATATTCATTCTTCATTTCATATGCAAGCCATTCTACACTTGCTCTAAGGTATTTATTTGCTTTGTTTGCTTGAAGTATATAATGTAATGGCTGTAGGCTTATTTTCTACAGATATGTGTCAGTTATTTGTAGAACAATCATTTACAGCATCCATCCTGTAAATGAAGCTCAAAAGCACAACAGTGAAAGCAGACTGCCTGTGTCTATGGGCACAAAATTACCAATGGTGGGTTCCAGAAGATTCCACATGTACATTAGTGAACTCTCAAGTATTCCAGACCTCCAGTGGTCAATCATGCAGAACATTTTTTAATCCTTGTTTCCACAAACAGGCACCCTCTCATATCTTCAGATTATTTCTAGGGTATGCTGGGATTCCAAAAACCTGGGATGTCCCATTATAAAAATATCATTCTGGTAAGCCTCCTTACACCCTACACCTTCCTACTGGCCTGTGAAGCCACTCATCACATGATCAGAGAGATGACTTAATGTGAATAAATCACCAGGACTAGATTGCTTTTACCTGAGAGTTCTAAAAAAACGTAGCCATGTTGTTAAAGCCAGACCTTATCTTATATTTTTTAAGGCACAGATATAGACCAGAATGGAACTTGCTGATATGCAAAAAGCAAATGTAATACCAATATTCAAAAAAAGTCAAAATATATTCCTGGAAACTACTAACCAGCATGTCAGCCTAACATCAAACAAACATCAATAGTATGTAAACTATTGGACAGAATAAAAAGGAGCTATAGACAGGAATTTGATGATGAAAATAGTATCATTAGTAGTTACCAACATGGATTTGTGAAGGACCGTTTTTGCCAGACCAACCTTTTAACATTATATGAGGAGGTAAGTTGTAATTTGGATAGAGGAAGGTCTGTGGATATAGTCTATCTGGATTTCACTAAGGCACTTGATACAGTACCCCATAAACACTTAGTTTACGAATGAAGGCCTTTTGGCATTGACAAGATCATATGCACCTAGATAGAAAAGTGGTTACAGATGTGTGTCCAGAGGGGGGCGATTAATGGCATATTTTCTGTATGGTCTAGAGTTGTAAGCAGGGCTCTGTCCTGGGACCAATTCTGTCACTGTTCATAAATATAGAGGTTGGAATAAATAGATCAATCTCTGTGTCTGCTGATGCTACAAAGATAAGCAGGGCAATAACTTTACAACAGGCTATAATAACTTTACAAGAAAACCTAGTTAAAATAGAGGGCTGGGCAGCTATATGGCAGATGAGGTTTAAATTTGGAAAATGTAAAATTCCTTAAAAGCTGGAATGAATGGATCTACATGCTAGGGCTTCAAATTTTCTGAAAAATTCTAAGAATTATCAAATTTGTTCCTGAACCACTTTCTTCTCCAAGGTATTCTGATGAATACGGTAACTTCCAACCATCTCCCTTTCCTAACCATCTCTTCTTCCTTCCCTCCTCCTCCTTTAATACACTAAGCCACAATCCCTTGTTTACAGTGAGTTCCCGTTGGGGTAAACGGGATTATATAAATGTTTAAACACCTTAACAGTTTCTAGCTTGACTATAGTATTTTATATAGTAACTTACTCTTATTATTATTTAATTATTATTTATTTTGAAAACCTACCTAGGCATTTCTGTGACAACACTGTTTCATTATGTAACTGGAATATTCTTGTTTTACTTTTGAAAATTGAATAAAATCTTTAGTGAGAAAAAAAAACATATAAAACTATAATTTTACCACTTTACAAAGCCTTGGTTCAGCCACATCTTGATTATGCTGTTCAGTTCTGTTCACCAGCCCTCAGGTAGGATGTGCTTAGATTGGAGAGAGTCCAGAGAAGGGTAACCAAGCTAATAAAGGTGGCATGGTCAGTTATGAGGAATGATTACAAACATTAAAGGGGTTGTAAACCCTCGTGTTTTGTCACCTTAATGCATCCTATGCATTAGGTGAAAAAAATTCTGTCACTGAGCAGCCCCCAAGCCCCCCCATTTTACTCACCTGAGCCCGTTCATTCTCACGCCGGAGACGCAAACACCCTCTCTGTCCGGGGTCTTGGCTCTTGATTGGCTAGATTGATAGCAGCCATTGGCTCCCACTGCTGTCAATCAAATCCAATGACGCGGGCGCTGGGGGGTGGGGCCGAGTGTGGCTTTCTGTGTCTATGGACGGAAAAGCTAGACTCGGGAGTACGCCTGGACGTGTCCCCTAAGGAGAGCGCATCTCCTAGGTAGTTTCCCGATGCGGGGAGGAGCTACTAGCGCCACCGGGGGACCCCAAAAGAGGAGGGTTGGGGCCACTCTGTACAAAATGAACTGCACAGTGGAGGTAAGTATGGCAGGTTTGTTATTAAAAAAAAAAAAAAAAAAAAAAAAAGAGGGTTTAGTAACCCTTTAAACATATTCTCCCTGGAGAGGAGATGCTTAAACCTTTCACTGCCAGAGCAGTTTTTGTGAATAAAGAGAATAAAATAGTGGTAGTTCCAATTTTTTATATCACACGATATTAGCGCAAAGGTCTAGGAAATTCAAAATTTCAGTAAAAAACACACTAACGTGAATTTTAGGGCGAACAAACGCAATAAATTACCCACATTTTTGGTTAAATATAAAAGACAAGGATGCACCGAGTAAATAGATACCCAACATGCCAAATCTTAAATTGATCAGTTTAGTTTTATGGGGGAGGTCTTAGATGTTAGAATTATTTCTCTTACTCCGGCATGCACGGTGATATGTAACATGTGTATCACAATCAACGTTTTCACGTGTAGGCACCCCAACACACGCGTTTACGTTTGTGCGTGTGTATATGTGGGGGGGGTGTTTCAAAAAAAATTTTGGGGGGGGGGGATTTTATGTGCTTGGGTGTAACTTTATTTTTATTTATTGCGATATGCAGCGTCTCCCCTCTACTCTACTAAATGTTTTGCAATGCAGATCGCATTGCAAAATATTATTTCCGGGCTAGCCGGGACACAGAGAGCTTGACCCGGAAGGGAAGTCAGAGACGTAGCTATCCAGGTCACAGGAAGAAGGGAAGGAGAGAGGTGTGTCCGCTCTTCTCCTTCCCCTCCAGCCG
The DNA here is from genome assembly GCF_042186555.1 of Aquarana catesbeiana. NCBI lineage: Eukaryota > Metazoa > Chordata > Amphibia > Anura > Ranidae > Aquarana > Aquarana catesbeiana. The sequence goes on along the minus strand of NC_133327.1, from coordinate 438,995,255 downwards.
CCGGCAGGCGCCATGGAGCTCCCAGGCCCGCAGATGAGCAAGCAGTGCCCGGTAAGCATGGCGGGGCAAGGCGGTGTATGTTCCTATGCGATTCCTATGCACTACTTTAGAAAACGCACTTCAACTGGATCACATAGTACATCTGCATGATACATCGCATGGTACGTTCTAGTGTAAATGGGCGCTTAAGTTCAATGTGCATGACATCTCCTGTATTTATCTCTATTATTTGCATCCTCTTTTTTTGCACTCCCGGAAGACCATTATCGATGCATTTCAGGCCTAAGCATCTTCAACATGCAGCTTCGGTGCAGCTGCTATGCTGTGCCTCCCCATACTCCTGCTCAATCACAGAAGCCTTTGTATTATGAGAAATCATTCACAAGATACAAAGGCTTCTTTGAATAGGAAGCAGAGGTGGGGGGGGGCATAGCTGCTCTGTGTGCCCCTCTATTACAACCCACAGTGTCAAACATTCGTTTTAAAATCTACTACTATATGGCTAGCTTTAGACTGAGTTTTCTGATTCATAGAAAGTAATAGACTACTAAGTTAATAGACTGGGGTTGCAAAACTTACACATCACTAAGCAGGTAAATAAAAAGTAAACTCATGTTTGAGGTGTATTTGATTATTTTCCTGATGTCCCAGCTTAAATATTTTAAAAATAAGGATTATAAAAAGATGATAAAATATACGTCTCAGCTACTTTGTGCACACTCAGTGTCGATGCTTGCAGGCAATTGCAGAGATGAAGTTTCTTTTGTAAACTGCCTTTGCAAAATAATCAGGGTATGGAATTAAAGTGGATGTAAACCCGTTTTTTTTTTTTTTTTTTTTTATATATATCATAATGTAGAGTATAAGATTTCCTATCATTTGAGCCCAGTCTTGCCACAAAGAGTTAATCCAGCTCTGAGCAATCCTCTTTTATTGTTCAGTGAGATAAAACTTGACAAACTGACAAAAACTTTGTCAAATCCTCCCCCTTGCTGTGAGTGACAGGTGATTTACATCTGGTACACTAGCCTAAGACATGCATTATTTTTTAATTCCCTCCCCACTCCTTTCTTCAGCAGTTCTGCAAGGATTGGCTGTTTCACACCTCAGCATGATTTGGCATGCTGAAGTCATGTGGTTAATTTCCTGTCTTTTCACTGGATGTTAGAGATCATAGCAGAAGTTCAGTGTAAGAAATACACAGGAGAAAATGCATATTGACAAGGGGAGTGTAGAGGTGGGCGGGGAGTCCACTGACATCACGACTCCACCCACCGAGCTCCAGACAACAGACCCATCCACAGAATCTGCAGTTTTTCGGCTCTCATAACAGACAGAGGGGAGACATTTGACAGGTAAAGATACATGCAGGAGGCATGCATATCCTTATAGATAACCCCTATGGCAGTAGTTTAGAAAGGATGACATTGGGTTTACATCCACTTTAAAGAAAGAGAAAATATTTAGGGCCTGCTTATGACCATGAGGAAAAATTGCAGAGGTGTGGTTAATAGTAAGTAATCCTTGCTTTATAAACTACATGTTCCAAAATTTTCAAGTATACCATTTATTGCTACATGCAATACATTACATTTTTCTTTTGTTCCTGCTATTCTGCATAAGCCCTACCTTATTTTTACATTTGTATTGGAACATTTACAAGGTCAAAAGAAAAGAATGTGCTTTGCAGAAACTTCCAGGAGTCTTCTCTGAACCACAAATTCAAAGCTGAAATAGTGAAACATACTACTCACAAATACAGCACAAAACCAGTGGCGGCCCATCCATAGAGGGTGCACGTGTGCCACCTCCCCTATCCATGTGTCCGGCCCCCTGATCTACATATCAGGGCACCAGACTATGGATTCCAATGTGGGGTGGGTGTTTTTTTGAAGCACCTGATTAGAGCCAGATACTCTAATAGGCTTCAAAAAAGGGTGGGTTAGGAGCACAGAGCATTGTGCTCCAAACCCACCCAGTTGTGTGACGATAGCAAATTAATTTTCACTATTTTCACACTAAAGTTCCTCCCCACCAATAAGGAGGCAGGTTGTGAGACTTGTTTCCTATTGGCCAAAGCACCAGGTGAGCCTAATGGATGGCTAGCGCTTAGGCGGAAGCGAGAGGAGACACACGGCGGAGGAAGCTGCTAGAGGAGTGGACACCGGAGCAGCTGTGGGGGGGTTATACTGCCATGCCGCCGGCCGCTGGGGGGGTGGTAGTAGTGCTGCGCTGCCCGGGGGGTGGTTGTTTAATGCCCCCCCCTCCGCCCCCCCAAAAGAAAAACCCACCAGACGCCACTGCACAAAACAATTTACAGCTAAGGCTCAGTTCACACTGGGGCGACTTGGGATCCGACTTGTACGCCCTCAAGTCGCCCCAAGTCGCCCCAGAAAGAGATTCACATTTAAGTGAATGGGAGCGTACTCCCTGTACTACTTTGATCCGACTTTGATCCGACTTCAGCCTATTGACTATCATTGAAGTCGGATCGCCGTCTCGCATCATCCGACTTCGGCATGCGACTTGTGCTCAGATGATCTTGAGGGGGAACTCCGCGACAAATTTTAAATAAAAATCCAGCATGGGTTCCCCCCCCAGGGGCATACCAGGCCCTTGGGTCCGGTATGGATCTTGAGGGGAACCCCCCTACGCCGAAAGGACGGCGTGGGGGGTCCCCCCCAATCCATACCAGACCCTTATCCGAGCACGCAGCCCGGCCGGACAGGAATGGGGGTGGGGACGAGCGAGCGCCCCCCCCCCTCCTGAACCGTACCAGGCCGCATGCCCTCAACATGGGGGGGTTGGTGCCTTGGGGGAGGGGGGCGCGCTGCGGCCCCCCCACCCCAAAGCACCTTGTCCCCATGTTGATGAGGACAAGGGCCTCTTCCCGACAACCCTGGCCGTTAGTTGTCGGGGTCTGCGGGCGGAGGGCTTATCGGAATCCGGGAGCCCCCTTTAATAAGGGGGCCCCCAGATCCCGGCCCCCCACCCTATGTGAATGAGTATGGGGTACATCGTACCCCTACCCATTCACCTAGGGAAAAAGTGTCAATTTTAAAAAAAAAACACTACATAGATTTTTAAAGTATTTTATTAGACAGCTCCGGGGGTCTTCTTCCGTCTTCGGGGGTCTTCTCCGCGCTCTCCGGGTCTTCTGCCGGGCTGCTCCGCTATTTTCTGCTCTTTTGCTATAGCGGAGGAGCCCGGTCTGCTGCCTTCTTCTCTTCGGGGGTCTCTCCGGTTCTTCTCCGCGCTCTCCGGGTCTTCTGCTGGGCTCCTCCGCTCTCTTCTGCCGCTCTTTTGCTAAAGCGGAGGAGCCCGGTCTTCCGTCTTCTGCCCTCTTTTCTCCTGATGTTGACACGACGCTCTCTGGGGCTGGAATGCACTCTGAGCGCTCCGCTCTGACTTATATAGGTGGTGACCACGCCCCCTTATGCCGTCACAGTCCCTGGGCATGCTGGGACTGTGACGTTTTAGGGGCGTGGTCACCGCCCAATGACCACGCCCCCTTATGCAGTCATAGTCCCAGCATGCCCAGGGACTGTGACGGCATAAGGGGGCGGGGTCACCGCCTATATAAGTCAGAGCAGAGCGCACAGAGAGCATTCTAGCCGGAGAGAGCGTCGTGTCAACATCAGAAGAAAAGAGGGCAGAAGACGGAAGACCGGGCTCTTCCGCTTTAGCAAAAGAGCGGCAGAAGAGAGCGGAGGAGCCCGGCAGAAGACTCGGAGAGCGCGGAGAAGAACCGGAGAGACCCCCGAAGTCGGAAGAAGACCCCGGAGCTGTCTAATAAAATACTTTAAAAATCTATGTAGTGTTTTTTTTTTAAATTGACACTTTTCCCTAGGTGAATGGGTAGGGGTACGATGTACCCCATACTCATTCTCATAGGGTGGGGGGCCGGGATCTGGGGGCCCCCTTATTAAAGGGGGCTCCCGGATTCCGATAAGCCCCCACCCGCAGACCCCGACAACCAACGGCCAGGGTTGTCGGGAAGAGGCCCTTGTCCTCATCAACATGGGGACAAGGTGCTTTGGGGTGGGGGGGCCGCAGCGCGCCCCCCTCCCCCAAGGCACCAACCCCCCCATGTTGAGGGCATGCGGCCTGGTACGGTTCAGGAGGGGGGGGGCGCTCGCTCGTCCCCACCCCCATTCCTGTCCGGCCGGGCTGCGTGCTCGGATAAGGGTCTGGTATGGATTGGGGGGGACCCCCCACGCCGTCCTTTCGGCGTAGGGGGGTTCCCCTCAAGATCCATACCGGACCCAAGGGCCTGGTATGCCCCTGGGGGGGAACCCATGCCGGATTTTTATTTAAAATTTGGCGCGGAGTTCCCCCTAAAGATTCATACCAAACACAGTGGCGGGGATCCAAGTCGGATCCCCGTTCATTGAAAGTCGGATCCACAAGTCGTGTTGAAGTCGGGTTGAAGTCGCGTTGCAAAGTCGCGTTGAAGTCGTGTTGCCCCTGTGTGAATCGAGCCATAGGGACATTTGGAAAACTTGTGCAGGCAGAAAACCAGGAATTTCTCCATGCCATATGTGTTCTTGAATATGTAATATTTATAAACCACTGTGTATTTATGATAGGTATGGCAAGGGAAATGGAAATTTAGGGGTAAACAATTAGTAAACCTGTGAATTTTCTGATGAATGCACAAAAACTGTATTGTATTTTTTCACACCGGTTTTTAAATACCCACTTAGAACATAATTTAGGAACCAGTCAATGCATTCTAGAAGCAAGTAGGAACTTTTAAGGTTTAAAACACCTAAGCACGAGCATTTATGTGTGTGTCCATGCACATTATGAAGCTCATAATGGAGCATGTACCAAAGCTTGTGGTATACGTGCCATGCCATTCTTTTTTATTGGCCCCCTATACACATATACAGTATAAACAAACACACATGTCTTTTAGCACACTACAGTGAACGCACTATGAGGGCAAATTACTAAAAATGGAGCAACTGTGTCTGGTAAACAATCAGCTTCTAGCTTTCATTTGTCCGCGCTGCCTGGTCCCTGGCTCCACCGGCCACCCACAATCGTTCTCAAGAATGACAGAACGGCGGTCTGCCTATGTAAACAAGGCAGACCGTTGGTTCTTTCACAGACAGAGAGATCTGTTATTCATAGTAATCGGGAACACAGATCTCTCTCTTTGTCCAGTGTCAGCATCCCCCACACAGTTAGTAAACACACCCAGGGAACACATTTAACCCTTTGATTGCCCCTGATGTTAATCCCTTCCCTTCCAGTATCATTTATACTGTGACAGTGCATTTTTTAGCACGGATCACTGTATTGGCGTTACTGGTCCCCAAAAAGTGTCACTTAGTGTTCAATTTGGCCGCCGCAATGTCGCAGTCCCACTAAAAAAAAAATCACTGATCGCCACCATTACTAGTAAAAAAACAAAACAAAAGTCCTTAAATCTATCCCATAGTTTGTAGACATGATAACTTTTGCGCACACCAATCAATATATGCTAATTGGGATTTTTTTTACCAAAAATATTTAGCAGAATACAAATTGGCCTGAACTGATTAAGAAATTAGATTTTTTTTACATATTTCTATTTGATATGTTTTATAGCAGAAAGTAAAAAATATTGTTTTTTCTTCAAAATTGTTGTTCTTTTTTTGTTTATAGTGCAAAAAATAAAAACCACAGACAGCTCTATTTATGGGAAAAAAAGGACATCAATTTTGTTTGGGTACAACGTCACACAACCACGCAATTGTCAGTTAAAGTAACCTAGTGCCGTATCGCAAGAAAATGGCCTGGTCATTAAGGGGGTAAATCCTTACAGGGCTGAAGTGGTTAACTAAACAAGCAGAAGATAGAAGTCAATTGGTCACTATGCGCAGCTGCTCCAGTCTTAATACATTGTACTATATGTGTGGCAGTGTGCTGCACTACCCAAAAAAAGCACAGGTGTCTGATAAGCAGACCTTGCACTAAAATGTAGGAAAGGTTAGAAAATATACAAACCTCTCACCCAGCTTCAGAACTGAAGAGGGTGATGATACAGTCCCTTCTTCAATATACTGGGATACTATAATACAAGCTTTTTTACTTTCAAGCTTTCATGAACTGTTTTAATATTTGGAGGGTTGTGGGTCTGGATGTTATTAAATTTATTATGGGTATTTATAAAGCTTCAATCATTTACACAGTGCTTTACATATACTGTATATTGTACATTCACATCATTCTGCCCTCAATAAACTTACAATCTAAAGTTTTTAGCTTACATATTATAAACGGTTTAGACAGGAGCCAATGAACCTATCAGTAAATAGTGAGAATGTGGGAGCAGACCTACGCAAGCACAGGAAGAGCATGCAAACTTCATGCAGGTAGTGTTGTGGTCAGGGTTCAAACCAATGACACTAGTGGCGCAAGGCAGAAGTACTAACCACTAAGCCACTGCGATGTAATAAAAAGGACCTTGCACCTTAATACATGTTTACAAGCACAAAAGTGTGCATAGTATCTAAAGGTAAACAGTGTTCAAAGAGATAAGAAGTTGCTATTGTTGACCTCCTCCTGAAAATGGCAGTTGCTTGACTCTTAGTGATTCTTTGACTTCAAGTTACAGATCCAGAACACACATTCAGCAAGTGTAACCAGAACTATGACATACATTTTTTTTTTTTGGTCAAATGATTCAGAAGGTACTAAACTAAGTGGATCAATTAGATTAAACAGAAAGGCCATCATTAGCAGCCTCTGTATTTCACTCAATACAAGCTGTTTAAGCGCATGCTTACATTGACTGCAAAAGAATATGTTTTAAAAGTTAAGCCTAGGAAATTGGGCACAAATATCTGTATTTGGAAAACATAGACGGTATCTACGTATGTGGGAAATGGTCCTTTGTCATTCTAGAATTTCAAATAATAAGAGAAATGTTCCCTCCCTGTTCCATTGAGAGTACACAGTATGAGCATACACATATGACTGTACTTGTTACAACAGGGCCTAGATCCTAAGGTCTTTAAGAACAGTTTGCATCCAAAGGCCCCAAATTTTAAATATATCTGGTAGGGCAACCTTTATGAACATATATTAACTTCTTAAAGGGAGAGTATAATTGATATCAGCTATCCACTCTTTCAGTGAGGGGGGGAGCACCTGCATCCAGTGGCGGGCTACCATTTTCCTGGCGCTAAACAAAGTTTCATGCAAAAAAGTAGTTCCCACTTCTATCTGTAGGAGAACATCCACATTGTAGCAAATGGTTCTGAAACCCTGCAGTGGTTTATAATTGGTATATAATGGTATAAGTCTGTCAAAGAGTACACAGAATCAATTTCTTTAAACGTTTTACAAACATATCTTGTGTTATTCCTTTCCCAGATTTTGATTTGTCTCAATTTTGAGCAATCTCTTTAGTGATTGTGTAGCAATACCCTCTTGCCCTAACAGACCCACTGTTTCCGGATCAAGAGCTGAAACTAGCTAAACAGCAAATATTTTCATCAAAAAATTTGCTAAGACAGCAAATGATTTCACAATAAAGACAAGTTTCTTCTGTTTTGACAAAATAAATTGAGACTGAAATTACATTTCACACAAGAAACTGTGTATTGTGCATAGTCTCGTTCAGGAAATAATATGTTACATTTTTGTTTACAATAAACACAAATTCTCCACCCATGATAGATTCTGCAGCTATTTGTACTCTAGGTCTACTATGGAGTTTCCACACAGCCTGCAATAAATCATGTCTCAGAACAAATGCGATTAAGGCAAACTACAATATGGAAAAACAAGTTTCATAAACTAATTAAAAACTCAAACTGTCAAGCTTGTATTTGAAAATATTCCACTGTAAACTTTACATAATTACTGTCACATACTGTACCCCAAAGCATTAAAGAGGACATAGTTGAGGACATTAAAGCATATTACACACAATAAAAAAAAAATATATATATATATATATATATTACACATATACATACACACACACACACACACAACAGTATCACCGACTGCCATCGGTGAGTCGGAGACAGGATCCGCCAGCCCCAGATGTTTACCATAGAGATTTTCGGTGGACCAAATTGTCGCAAGAGTCTCTATGATCGTTCGGAGGCCAAGCATTATGTTATGACGTCACGCCCAGCCACTGCATTCAAACAAACGGCGCTGCCTTGGCTGGGAAGCCGAGATTGTTTTTTTTTTTTATTATTTTATTTAAGACTTCCCAGCCTAGAGGTGAGATGTGGAGTCTTATTGACCTCATATCTCACTGTAAAGAGGACCAGTAAATGCCAACATCCCTTGTAATAGGAATAAAAGTAGGGCTGTTACTGATTAAAAAAGAAATCGATTAATCTAACACAAAAATTTTAATCGATTAAGCGACTAATTTCGATTAATTATAACGCACATACAGATCCAACGGTGCTGATTTAGCACCGTTGTTATGGCAACGGCCAAAGCCTGACATAGCGGGGCATGGCTAGGACATTACATGTCAAACTCAGCCCCACTGTGCCCATAATCGCAGCCTTATGCCCACCGTGCCCATAATGCAGTCTCACCGTGCCCATAATCTCAGACTTACCGCGCCCATAATCGCAGCCTCTCCGTTCCCATAATGCAGTCTCACCATACCCATAATCGCAGCCTCGCCGTGCCCATAATCGCAGCCTCGCCGTGCCCATAATCGCAGCCTCGCCGTGCCCATAATCGCAGCCTCGCCGTGCCCATAATCGCAGCCTCGCCGTTCCCATAATCGCAGCCTCGCCATGCCCATAATCGCAGCCTCACCATGCCCATAATGCAGTCTCTCACCGTGCCCATAATCGCAGCCTCACTGTAGTCAGTGCCTGGATTACACAGTCTGCGGGCATTTCCCGCTGTGTGTCTCGGAGCGGAGTGTGAAAACTTTGGCCGCTCTAGGAGGAGGGCGGGACTTTTCTCACAGCGCGGCCAAAGTTTCCACACTCAGCTCGGAGACACACAGCAGGAGACACCCGCAGACTGTGTATGACATATAGTGGAGGAGGAGGAGGAGGGAGCGGAGCACTGCGCTGCAGCCACAGCTTGGCCCAAAGCGGCCCCAGGGCAGGCAGCCTACCGATCAAAAAAATTTTGATCGATCAAAAAAATTAACGATTAATTAAGGAATTAATCATTAATTTCTGCAGCCCTAAAGTGATTTAAAAATTTTTTTTTTTTTTTAAAAGTATCAAAAAACTAAAAAAAAAGTAAAATTAACATTAAAAAAAAAAATTTAAAGCGCCCCTGTCCCCGTGTGCTCGCACGCAGAAGCGAACGCATACGCAAGTCCTGCCCACATATGAAAACGGTGTGCAAACCACACATGTGAGGTATCGCAGCGAACATTAGAGCGAGAGCAATAATTCTAGCCCTAGACCTCCTCTGTAACACAAAACGTAACCAGTAAAAAATTTTAAAGCGTCGCTTATGGGGATTTTTAAGTACCAAAGTTTGGCGCCATTCAACGAGCATGTGCAATTTTGAAGCGTGACATGTTAGGTATCTATTTACTCAGCGTAACCTCATCTTTCATATTATGCAAAAAATGTTTACTGTTACGGTTTTGTTTTAAAGCACGAAACCGTTTTTTTTAAAAAGAAAAACACGTTTGAAAAATTGCTGTTCAAATACCGTGCAAGATAAAAAGTGGCAACGACCGCCATTGTATTCTCTAGGGTCTCTGCTAAAAAACATATATAATGTTTGGGGGTTCTATGTAATTTTCTAGCAAAAAAAATTATGATTTTTACATGTAGGAGAGAAATGTCAGAATTGGCCTGGGTGGCAAGTGGTTAAAGATTTAGAGAAGCTCTGTAAAGAAAAGTGAACCAAAATCCCTCCTGAGACGCGTGCAAACCCGGTAAGTACTAAGTCATGTTTTGATTAAATCCTTATTTGACTCACTAGAATCAATTTAGAACATTTGTATCAGTTTTTGTTCTGGATTTTTGGCTGATATTCTGTACTGTTCCTTAAGGGCGCTATTTTTGAAAGCAAGTTCACCTTTGCAGCTCTGTACGCCCCTAATTGTGAGCAGATTACTTTTCTAGACTCTGTCCTAGAGTCTCTCTCCTCCTTCAGGGAAGGCCAACTGATATTGGGTGGAGATTTTAATGTTAGCCCCGATTCACAATTAGACACGTCCTCGGCCCATTCTGCCCATTCATTTGCCTTTCTGAAGCATTTCAGAAAATCCCTGCAAGCGCACCAGCTGGAGGCTGCACCATCCCACTGGGAGGGACTATAGCTATTTTTCGGCTATCTATAATGTCTATACTCAAATAGAGTATATGATGATGATGGATCAATTTTCCCTTGAATCTCTATGTGGTGCGTCCATTGGCTCCATAATGATCTCGGATCATGCTCTGGTCTCCATCTCCCTACATTTATTGTCTTCTCATGCACGGCTGTTGACCTGGTGCCACACGAGAATATTCTAGATGATGCAGTGGCACTGAAACAAGTTTCAGACACTATCTCCCTGTACTTTGCCAAAAACCTGACGGGTGAGGTGGGGATGGGATCTGTCTGGGAAGGGCACAATGCAGTGGTTTTGGGGGGAGTTTATCTCCCAGGACTCTAGATTGAAAAAGGCCAGAGAGGGGGAACTACAACCCCCCGTGACGAAGATTCGCTCGGTTGAACTCACACATAAGCACCGCATTATGGCTCTCAAACGTCAACATGCCTCAGGGCATGTCCATAAGCTTACTACTACGGCGGGCTCTTCAGTGGCGCACTTGTCGAAAATAGACACGTTTAGGGCATACTATGCCCAGTTTTACCATCTCCCTGATACTCTCCCTGGCTCCACAAAGCCCCAGAAGGTGGAGTGTATCCTGCAGTACCTGGAGGAGGCCCAATTCCCGCAGCTCCTCACCCCAATTAGCGACCAACTGGACACCCCTATCTCCCTGACAGAAATTGCAGCAGTCATTAAAGACCTTCCTAAAGGGAAGAGTCTGGGCCCTGATGGCTTTACCAATGCCTACTATAGTAAGTTTTAATCGCTCCTCTCTGGCCACATCTGTGCCTATTTCAATGCTTTCGCATTGGGCACAGTGATGCCCAAAGAGGCGTTGATGGCCCACATTATGGTAATCCCCAAAGATGGAAAGGACCATACTATTCTTGGTAATTATAGGCCAATTTCGCCTTTGAACACTGACAATAAAATCCTAGCAAAGATTTTACCGTATTAAACCAATTCTTCCAACGACCGCCCACCCTGACCAGACGAGGTTCATCGCAGGGAGGGAAGTGAGGGATAATTCTAATAGAGTGATCCAGCGAATTCATTGGGCTGAGCTTCTGGCTAATTACCCTCCCTGGCTTCTGCTTTCCACAGACCCTGAAAAGGTGTTCATCCGGAGATGGATCCAGTCCACCCTGTCAGTTTTGGCCAGACTAGGTTCAGACCCCAATATGCTTTTGTGGAAATTTTCACTTTATAGTTCCCCAGAAGCTAAGGTAAAGGTGAATGGGGTATTATCTGACTCGTTCCCCATTCGCAATGGGAAACGGCAGGGATGCCCTTTGTCTCCCCCCTCATCTTTGCCATGACCCTCGAACCACTGTTTAACAAAATACACCTTAACGCCGCCATTAAGGGCTTTATGGTGGGACCGACGGAGCATAAACTGTCAGCCTATGCGGATGATGTCTTATTTTATGTCTCAGACCTTGTGATTTCCCTCCCTAATATTATGGCAGAACTAAGAGACTTCAATCTGCTTTCAAATTGGACGGGTGATCTGTCTATCAAAGTGCCCGGACAAGGGGGAGGGGCTGTATGTGACGGCGCGCAGCGGGGAACACACAGCTATTGAAATGAAAGCTGTGATGTTCCCGGCGCTGTAATCAAACAGGCGGCAGCTCTCCTCTCTTCTACGATATAGGAAGCCCCCCTAATAGCCCCGCCCCCGCCCCATTCGGTATCGGCAAAAATTCTCTTTCGGCTTTTTGCCGAAAGGGCCATTTCCGGCCGATATGTTTCGACGGCCGAAATTTCAGTGCATCCCTAAATGCAACATGCTCCAGATTTTCTACAGTGTACAACAATGCGCAGCTTTGGAGTTGCACTAGTGGAAACGTAGCCTAAGGCTAGAGCGTGACTTTGGAGTGTGACTTTGATCCAACTTTACACTCTCTGAATCAAAGTTGCATCAAAGCATTACAGGTACCTTTTCAAAGTCGCTGATTTTCAAAGTCATATTGATGGGAACAGGTACCATTAAAATCAATGGGCTGTGACTTGGAATGCGACTTTGGACACATAGTCGCATGACAAGTTATGTTACGACTATTGCGATCACAAAGTTTCACAATTTGGAGTGCAACTTTGATGCGACTGGGTTCAGCTTTGATACAACTTTACACTCTGGATCAAAGTCGCATAAAAGTATTGGAGGTACCTTTACACAAGTTACTGATTATCAAAGTCGCATAGATGTGAACAGGTGACCCCTCCCTGTGCACAGCTATACTGTAAATGTGCACTGCACCCCCCCTCCCCCATTAGGATGGGGCTTTTTATTTCTTCATTTTCTCATGAATTAGGATGTACAATGACAGAACACTGGGCGGGAACCCATGATCAGCTCCTCCCATCCTGTATACGCCCACTGGCTACACAGGAAGTGATGTCTCTAGCTTTCAGGAACCACACCCAATGGCTGATTTTACTCTCAGAAGGAAGTAGAATTGAAGTCATGTGACGGCATTGGATACTGCAAAATAAAGGTAGAAAAACTGTGATTTTTTTTTCATTTTGAGGCATAAGGCTGAACTTAGCTCACATTAATGATTGCAGGGGAGAAATTGAAGTGTTAGGGTGGACTTCCACTTTAACAGTTTGTTTCTGAAATACATCTGGAATGGGAAAAGTCCTCATCTGGCCCTTCGCACATTACAGCGCCCTAAAAGGGGGGGGGTATGGGTGTACCGGTCATTTGTAAATATTATAAAGCAATAGCTCTGCAACGGATCTTAGATTGGTACCACAATGTGGCCACTAAATGATGGGTCCCGCTTGACAAATTCTTGGAGGGCCCCAATTTAACTCACGCCCCCTGGCTCCCCGGGTACTGTTTGAGCTCGCCTCTTCTATGGCCATCCATGCCTTAGCAATCTGGGATGCATTAAATAAGCAGGGACAGCTTGCCCCTCTGATTTCTCCCCTGGCTCCCTTGAGGGGGGTTTCACCTGGCTCACTCCAGGGGAATATCCCTCCTTTTTCAGGTCTTGGTCAGCTGACAGGGAGACGAGATGCGGCAGATTTATACAAGATCAGGGTTTATTGCCACGGGCTACTCTGAGAACACAATATGGATCCTTACCTATGGATGATTGTTGCTATAGAAAGCTCCAACACTTTGTTCGCAGCCAACCCCAGAATATTCACTCCCCAAGCACTGCCCTACTTCTGCAATCCCTCATGCTATCTCTGTGCTGTATGAGATGTTGCAGTCGCTGGAGAACAGGGGAAAGCCTATCTATATAAGGGAGTGGGAGAGAGACCTTCAGCATGTCTTTACCGAAACACAGTTGGACCATCTCTACCGTCTCACCCACACGAGTTCTGTGGACACAAAAATGCAAGAAAATGGTTTTAAAATACTCACCCGGTGGTATAGGGTTCCCTCTAAGCTTGCTAGGATTTATCCATATGTGTCTGACACTTGCTGGAGGGAATGTGGCCTCAGGGGCTCATTCCTCCACATTTGGTGGAAATGCCCTAAGATACAACCCTACTGGAAAGACATACGATCTCAAATTAGGGCTATTCTGGACATTGAGATTTCTGACTCCTTCTGGAGTTACTGCTGCACGTCCCGCCATTCCTCTCAGTAATTACCGCAAGTCCGTACTGCCTCAACTACTTAATGCGGCTAGAAGGTTAATTTCAGATAAATTGGAAGAAACCACAAATTCCTACTCAGGCTGATTGGATCCTCTTAGTGAATAATATAATGGCTGCGGAGGAGTTGATGGAGACATGTAAAGATAGTTATGACAAGTTCTATAGTATATGGGCCACATCGGGCTCTCAGGGGTCTCCACCCATTGCAATACCCCTCCCTGATGGGATCTGATGCTCCATGTGTCCCCCACCGGCTCTGCAGTGAGAACTGAGAGATCAGTGGTGTGTGACTGTCAGTCAGCAGCTCTCTGCTCTCCCTTCCAAGCACTCACTGGAGAGCTGGGTTGTGGAGGGGGCGAGAGGGGCTGGCTAAGGCTGGTCCAGGCTTCTGGGCGGATACTGACTATATGGTCAGGATCTTTGCCACTGTCAGTGATAACAAGTCACAGGATCGCAGAACTAACTGCACCTCTGTGATCCATAGAAGTATCGAAAAAAAAGCTTTGACACCCGATGCGCTTTGTGATCGCTGTGTCTTTCGGGTACATCTGATCACAGATCGGGGTGAAATGCTAATCACAGCAGACTTTTACCACATGATCAGCTGTGTCCAATCTCAGCTGATCACGATGTAAACACACTTATCGGTTATCGGCAATCCTTTCCTCACACTGTCACAGCATGAGGAGAGGAGAGCTGGTAACCGGCAAGTGTGAAAGGGGACATCTACACTGATAATCAGGGCACTGATCATCAGCATCCTTATTATCAGTTCTGCCTATCAGTGCCCATCAGTGCCACCTATCAGTGCCCGTCAGTGCTGCCTATCCATGCCCATCAGTGCCACCTATCAGTACCCCATAAGTGCCACCTATCAGTACCGCCTATCAGTGTAGCTTCATCATTGCCCACCAGTGCCGCCTCATCAGTGCCCATTAGTGCAGCTTATTAGTGCCCATCAGTGCTGCTTATCAGTGCCCATCAGTGCAGCCTCATCAGTGCACATCAGTGAAGAAGAAAAATTACCTGTTTGCAAAAAGGTTTTTTTCTTTTATTTGTTTAACAAACAAAAAAAACCCAGTGGAGATTAAATACCACTGAAAGAAAGCTCTATTTGTGTGAAAAAATTGATAAAAATGTCATATGGGTACAGTGTTGAATGCCCGCGCAATTGCCATTCAAAATGTGACAATGCTGAAAGCTGAAAAATGGCCTGAGCAGGAAGTGGGTGAAAGTGCCCAGTAGGCAAGTGGTTAATGTTTTTTCGAATCAATCTAAATCTGCTAGCCTCTCCCCAGATTGAAAATGCTGTCCAAATGTGCCTTGATTGCTCCTCCATTCAGAATGGAGCCATCCTAAGACAGGAAATGTGTTACTGGTTGGATCAGCAGTTTAAAATAAAGGAAAAAATACCATCCTAAAAGAAGATAACTAATACAGCCAACAGATTTAAGGATTGGTAAGCTGCAATATATTAATTTTTGATTTAGGTTTAATACTGCTTTATTATTATTATTATTACTACTGAGAAGTACCTCTTCTCAATAGGGGATTCTAGAAAAAAATGTTTAGGATGAGCAAAGACTTTTTTCATTTTGCATAGAGTAAGGGAGGGTTATAACCCCTGTCATTTTTTTGCCATCTGTGTATCATTTGGGAGATTAGCTTCACTTCCTGTCCCACAGCCAAAACAGGAAGTGAGAGGAAATCCTGCAAATTAAAAGGAATCCATTGGGCTCCCCAAGGTCACCAGAACTAGTGTTCCCATCAGAAGACTTCCCCTCTGTTATTGTTCTGGGCACAACCTAAAATTTGTGATTTTCTTTTACTTTCACTTTTGATGACAGTAAACAGGACAATTAGAGAGAAATGGAGAGAATCAGAGGGTAAAGTATCAAGTCAAGCCAACAGTGGCAGTGATGAAGAAAAACAAAGTTTATTTTCTTTAAAACCCATAAAGGGACTTGAAATAAAATAATGACCAGTACATGTAAAAGGTATGATTAAAAGGAGAGCCTACGATACCAAAGGAGGTCACCGGGGCAGTGAGGAGTGAACGGCATCCATGGTTGTGACCGGTGGAGCATGGGTGGCGCCAATGTCCATGTTGCACCAGAGGATCCCGGAGGGGAAGAAAGGAATCCACTAACCGACGCTCACTGGGCTGGCTGGCGTGGAGTTGGAAAAATTGCCGTGATCCGCGGGATGGTGACAGACTGCTGGTAGCCCAGAGAAAGCCTGTCGATGTAGTGTGGCTGATGCTGGTATGCTGGAAGACGAATCAGCTGGCAGGGCAGCCTAAGCCCAGGGCTGGGGGGGACGAGACTTTTTTCATTTTGAATAGAGTAAGGGAGGGTTATAACTCCTGTCATTTCTTTGCTATATGTGTATCATTGGGGAGAATAGCTTCACTTCCTGTGCCACAGCCAAAACAGGAAGTGAGAGGAATCATTTTGGGCCCCCAAGGTCACCAGAACTAGTGTTTCCATCAGAAAACTTCCCCTCTGTTACTGTTCTGGGGACAACCCAAAATTTGGGATTTTCTTTTACTTTCACTTTTGATGATGACAGTAAACAGGACAATTAAGAGAGAATGAATCTCCCTAATGGAAGCAGATGTAGCAATAAAAAAACAGGTATATTAAAGTGACACTAAAGTCTTGTTTTGTTTTCTTTTTGTACACAACAAACATGTTATACTTAACTGTTCTGTGTAATGGTTTTGCATAGAGCAGCCCCAATCCTCCTCTTCTCGGGTCCCCCGCCGGTGCTACTGGCCCCTCCCTCCTGTTGAGTGCCCCCACAGCAAGCAGCTTGCTATAGGGGAACCTGAGCCACGCCACCGCTCTGTGTGTCCATTCAGTCATGGAGCCATGGCTTGGCCCTGCCCCCCTCTCTCCTAATTGGCTCACTGATTTGGTTTGACAGCAGTGGGAGCCAATAGCGATTTGCTGCCGTCTCAGCCAATGAGGAGGAAGAGTCTGACAGCCGAGTCTCACAGTTGAGTCTCTCGTGCAAAATTGCTGGATCGAGATAGGACTCAGGTGAATATTAGGGGGTGCTGAGGGGGGCTGCTGCACACAGAAGGCTTTTTATCCTAATGCATAGAATGCATGAATATAAAAAAACCTTCTGCCTTTACAACCACTTTAATCCATTTCCACTCGGTCCAAAACAAACAAACAAAAAAAACATTTTGCCTTTAGTTATATTTTAACAGTTCGGGAACTTTTAAGAGACCCCAGGCTGGTTACTTTAGGTATAATGGACACAAGTAGACTAGCTGTGTGACTAAGTCAATAAGGACCAAAATGGAATCCTTAAGTTTTGAGGTTATGCCTGCAGATTGTGACTCATCCTGCACCAAGTCCTCAAATGAGGACAATCCTCCTCATCCTCAGTATCCGGCTCCTACTTACCAGACCGGCGAGTCCTGTCGGGCAGAGGGTAGGCTCCCTTACCCTCCGACTATCGGCCCCCTGGTAGAGTAAACAGGGGGTACGACAGTACAGAGTGGTATGAAGGCCTGTGTGGCTGTTCAGGTATTGCAGTCCGGGTGTCACAGGGTTAACTGTAGCAAAGACTGAGTAGGCTGGAGCACCTTCACTGAGCAGAGCAGGCTGGTGTGGACAACAGGCAGGAAGACTGCAGACAGGCTGACAGGATCCCAGAGAGCAGGCAGATGGATGGTCAGGAGACAGGCCGGGTTTGGTAACAGGCAGACGGCAGAGGTACAGTGGAACAGGCAAGCGGATGGTCAGACAAGCAAAGGTCGGTGCAGGCAGAGTTCAGAGAAAGGTCGGGGGACAAGGCCGGGTCAATAGGTATAACAGGAACAAACAAGGTACACGGTCAGGCTCTGGAACGACTAGCTGTTGATTAGGCAGCACTGGTCACCAGAACTCACTGGCTTAAATAGGGCTTTTGGCGCCAAACGACGTGCACGCGCGCGCCCCGGCACACACAGGCACGCGCGCCCGCCAACGCCCGCGCGCGCGCCCCCGCACACCGGCGTGCACAGTGGAACGATCCTGGACACACACACCGGCGCCGCGAGGAGCCCGCACGGCGAGGTCCGCAGAAACGCGCGCGCCGACGCACCCTGACGCACACCACCGCGGGCGCCCCGCCTGCCAAGGTAAGAACCCTGACAGTGCCCCCTCCTCAAGGGCAGCCTCCGGATGCCCAGCTGGGCCAGCCTGGGAGCATGGGAGTTCTTGAAGTTTCGTAGCAATTCGTTGGCATGCAGGTTACCTTCGGGTTCCCAAGAATTATCCTCGGGTCCATACCCCTTCCATTTAATGAGGTACTGGAGCTGATTCTGCCTCTTCCTACAATCCAAGATTGCCTCGACTTCGAACTCCTCCTCATTGTTGACCAAAACAGCCTCCGGTGGCTTGGCCTTACGGTCAGGAAAAGGATCGTGGATAACTGGTTTCAGTAATGAAACGTGGAAGACCGGGTGGATTCTAAGGGACTCTGGCAGACAAAGTTCAAAGGCAACATCATTCACCTTTCTCTTCACCCGAAACGGGCCCAGGAACTTAGGTCCCAACTTCTTGGAGGGACAAGCCAACTTTAGGTTAGTTGTAGAGAGCCATACTTGGTTGCCAGGTTCAAGGACGAGTTCTCCTCGCCTTCTCTTATCGAACATCCTCTTGAAGGAAGCCTGGGATTGGGCCATGGTTTCCTGCAAGATCTTACAGTTACTAGAAAAGAACTCCATTGTTTCCGTTACTGCGGGTAGAGAACATTCCGGGACAGAACTGGGAAGGAAAGAAGGATTGAATCCATAATTCGCAAAGAAAGGAGTCTGGTTGATGGCAGAGCGTAGGGAGTTGTTATATGAGAATTCGGCGACTGGTAACAAGGACACCCAGTCGTCTTGTGTAAATACAGAAAAACAACGGAGGTATTGCTCCAGCGTCTGGTTAGTTCTTTCTGTCTGGCCGTTCGTCTGAGGGTGGTAGGCCGAGGAGAACGCCAATTCAATTTCCAAAGCGGCACACAGTGCTCTCCAAAACCGGGAGGTAAATTGAACACCTCGGTCGAATACGATATTCGCGGGCACCCCATGTAACCTTACTACTTCCTTGACGAATATCTTCGCCGTTTCTACGGCTGTGGGAGTACCCTTCATAGGGATGAAGTGTGCCATCTTGGATAGCCTATCGATCACCACAAAGATGGTTGAGAAACCTTCAGAGGGGGGTAACTCCACAATGAAATCCATTGATAGCATTCTCCAAGGCCTGTCAGGAATCGGTAAGGGTCTCAATAAACCCCAGGCCTTTGAGCGGTTGCATTTATTCCGGGCACAAGTGCGGCAAGAACCCACATACTTCTTACAGTCCTCCAGGAGACATGGCCACCAAAAGGTGCGCAGCACCAATTCTAAAGTTTTCCGGGCTCCGAAGTGACCCGCCAGCTTGTGGTCATGACATAGTTCCAGTACCAGTACCCTACATCTTTCAGGAACAAAAATCTTGCCTTCATGCCAGAGCAACCCATCATTAAAACTGGTTCCAGTAGGTAGAGGAATTTCAGAGGAGGCCTGTTTAATCCTGGAAATTAAATCTCCCTGGAGAAGTAAGAAACTACCTGCAGGCAGAATAGTATCAGGAGGAGTACTTTCCTTGGAATCATGAAACATCCGTGATAGGGCATCAGGTTTTCCATTCTTGGATCCGGGCCTGTACGTGATATGAAAGGAGAAGCGGGAAAAAAAAAGTGCCCATCTAGCCTGTCGTGGTCTGAGTCGCTTGGCTGCTCTTAAGTATTCCAAGTTCTTGTGGTCGGTAAAGATGAGAACCGGATGTACCGCACCCTCTAGTAGATAGCGCCATTCTTCCAAAGCCGCTTTCATGGCCAACAGTTCCCGGTCTCCGACATCATAATTTTTCTCAGATGATGAGAGTTTACGGGAAAAGAATGCTACAGGAAACAAGAGGGCCTTGGGGCCCTGACGTTGAGAAAGTACTGCCCCCACTGCGATCTCCGAAGCATCCACTTCCAGTACAAACGGTAATGCAGGGTCCGGGTGCTTGAGAATAGAGGCAGAAGTAAACAGTCCCTTTAATTTCTCGAACGCTGCCTGTGCTTGGGATGACCAACAGAATCGTGCCCCCTGTTTAGTAAGTTCCGTTATTGGTGCAATGATCTTAGAAAAGTCTTTAATGAATTTCCTATAAAAGTTGGAAAATCCTACGAAACGTTGGACTCCTTTCTTGTCTGTAGGAGCCGGCCAGTCCAGGATGGCCGATACTTTTTGTGGGTCCATCTTGATTCCTTCAACAGAAATAATGAGTCCCAAGAACTGAATACTCTGGCGTTCGAACTCACATTTATCTAATTTAGCGTATAAGCCATGTTGCCTGAGCCGGACGAGAACATTCCTGACGTGCCTGCGATGATCCGCCAAAGAAGAGGAGAAGATGAGTATATCGCCCAGATAAACGATGACGTAAAGGTCCAGGATATCTCTAAAGATGTCGTTCACAAAGTGCTGGAACGTAGCTGGGGCATTACAAAGACCAAAGGGCATGACCTGGTACTCGAAATGTCCGAAACGAGTGCGAAACGCAGTCTTCCACTCGTCACCCTCTCGGATGCGGATTAAGTTATAAGAACCCCGGAGATCCAATTTAGTAAAGATTCTGGCAGTGCCCAGCCTTTGGAATAACTCAGGTACCAGAGGGAGCGGGTAGCGGTTTTTAATCGTGATCTTGTTCAGCTCGCGGTAATCAATACATGGCCGCAGGGAATGATCCTTCTTTTCCACAAAAAATAAACCCGCACCGGCCGGAGAGGTGGACGGGCGGATAAATTTCTTTTTCAGATTTTCATCCAAGTACTGCTTCAGGGTACCCAGCTCCTGCTCAGTCAGGGGGAAGATCCGGCCAAAAGGTACCTCGGTTCCAGGAAGAAATTCAATTGGGCAGTCGTAGGGCCTGTGTGGCGGTAGTAATTCTGCCCCCTTTTTGCTAAACACATCCGCAAAGTCTTGGTAAGGCTCAGGAATAGCTTGAGGCAGATCGACATCTGGATGTAGACAGAGGAGTTGAGCAACCTCACGGCCTGTCCCTTGTAAGCAGTGTTGAAGACAATATCCAGAGAGGAACTCGACATTACCTGAAGCCCAGTTGATTTGGGGGTTGTGCGCCTGTAGCCAAGGTATTCCAAGAATAACTGGAAAGAGGGGGGACGAGATGGCGTCCAGACAGAGATATTCATGGTGTTGCTGGCCCATGATGGCTTCTAAGGGAACAGTCTCCTGAGTGACTGGGCCGGAGCGGAGAGCAGAACCGTCAGCGAGATGAACAGCAAGGCTTTGAGTTTTGGTTTGGAGAGGAATGGCATGTTGAGAGGCAAAGGTCCAGTCAATAAAACAGCTGCAGGCTCCAGAATCAATGATAGCTGGGACTTGGATGGCCTTTCCGGGAAGCTGTAAAGTGACAGAAATGGTTAGGTGAGTGCCCAAAGAGGGTACAATAGTAGCACAGGTACGAACATCAGAACGACATTTACGCATCTTGTTGGGGCAACCGCTGGCGTAGTGCCCCGATTCCCCGCAGTAGAGGCAGAGGTTGTGTGCCCGCCTACGTGTCTTCTCCTCTGGGGTCAAAGAAGGACGGAATAGACCAAGCTGCATTGGTTCAGGCGCATCATAGGTCGAGGCAGGTGGTGGAGCAGGAGATCTACTGGGAGGACAGGGTACTTGTGGAATCATCCAGGTGGGACGAAAGGTACTGGTGGTTCTTTCGGTACGTCGTTCTCGCAGTCTACGGTCTATTTGGATTGACAGATTGATAAGGTCTTCCAAGGTCTGTGGTACCCCTACTCGTGCCAACTCATCTTTGAGAGGTTCTGACAACCCCATCCTGAACTGATGGCGCAATGCAGCGTCATTCCATGCCGTGTCAGAACTCCAGCGTCTGAACTCGACAGCATAGTCTTCAGCTGCTCGACGGCCTTGACGAAGGGCCTGTAAGGAAGCTTCTGCGGTGGCAGTGAGCTGGGGGTCTTCGTATAGTTGGGACATAGCTCCAAAGAAGGCCTCCAGACTATCCAAGACGACGGATTTTTGCTCCAAGAGTCGGTGGGCCCATGTCTGTGGTTCACCAGACAGTAAGGAAATAACAAAGCCCACCTTAGTGGCTTCCAGGGAGAACGTGCGTGGCTGAAGGGCGAAGTACAGGTTGCAAGCATTCCGAAAGGCACGATACTTACTTCGGTCTCCGAGAAATCTTTCGGGTACTGGTACTTTGGGCTCAGGAGGTAACATGACCACAGAAGGTGTTGAGGTGGCTGCTGCGGACCCTGGTGGACCGGGAGGTGCGGACAAAGCCTGCACACGTTCTTCCAAGCTGGAATATCCCTCTTGTAGGCTTTTCACTGCCTGGGTTAGACCCGCCAAATGTCGGCAGAGTTCATCCATGGGGGAGGCCCCCTGCCCGGACTCGGTCATGGCTGCCTAATACTATCAGGCTCCTACTTACCAGACCGGCGAGTCCTGTCGGGCAGAGGGTAGGCTCCCTTACCCTCCGACTATCGGCCCCCTGGTAGAGTAAACAGGGGGTACGACAGTACAGAGTGGTATGAAGGCCTGTGTGGCTGTTCAGGTATTGCAGTCCGGGTGTCACAGGGTTAACTGTAGCAAAGACTGAGTAGGCTGGAGCACCTTCACTGAGCAGAGCAGGCTGGTGTGGACAACAGGCAGGAAGACTGCAGACAGGCTGACAGGATCCCAGAGAGCAGGCAGATGGATGGTCAGGAGACAGGCCGGGTTTGGTAACAGGCAGACGGCAGAGGTACAGTGGAACAGGCAAGCGGATGGTCAGACAAGCAAAGGTCGGTGCAGGCAGAGTTCAGAGAAAGGTCGGGGGACAAGGCCGGGTCAATAGGTATAACAGGAACAAACAAGGTACACGGTCAGGCTCTGGAACGACTAGCTGTTGATTAGGCAGCACTGGTCACCAGAACTCACTGGCTTAAATAGGGCTTTTTGGCGCCAAACGACGTGCACGCGCGCGCCCCGGCACACACAGGCACGCGCGCCCGCCAACGCCCGCGCGCGCGCCCCCGCACACCGGCATGCACAGTGGAACGATCCTGGACACACACACCGGCGCCGCGAGGAGCCCGCACGGCGAGGTCCGCAGAAACGCGCGCGCCAACGCACCCTGACGCACACCACCGCGGGCGCCCCGCCTGCCAAGGTAAGAACACTGACACTCAGCTGACACTCAGCTAACTATGCATAGGCAACTACAGCTCCATTGAAATCAGAGGTGGACTATGGATGAGAGGGTGTGGAAGCACACTTGCATCCTCCATGTTCTGAGTAAGCTAACGTGACAAGAATTCCTCCCTAAATAAGACAGAGGAGTGGAAAGGAAGACACTTAGGAGTGTTGCAATTCAGACAGGGACAGTGATGTGAGCTATTGGTGTCAAGTTCCTTAGGGGGTACAGTGCAAGCACTGTTAGAGCATTGTAAGCTGGCAAGGCTCCCAGGACCAATACCCTTTTACTTATGATCCATCATTCTAGGTAAGTTAGGAATTGCCCACAAGGTGTATTCAAAAACCAATGCTCGAGTATGAAGGGTTAATGCAACCTATGACAAAATCACTGTAAAGCAGGGAGGCCTGGCAAAGTTCAAAGGATCGTGGAGGTGGTGCATAAGCAGAGGAGATGAGGGGGAAGGCAACAAGTTCCATGCACACACCAGAAAATGCATGAAAAGGTCTCAGAGGAAAGAAAGGCGTCCACTGTCATTGGATGGTAGTAAGAAATTGAGATATGATGGGAGTGGTTGGGGTTATACTAGGCTGTTCTTACAGCTTTAAATACAGAAAAAAGTGCAGCGCTGGATATATGCAAAACCCATAAAATGGTGCTATTAAATAATTATTATATATAAACCATGTACATTGGAAATAAATCAAGCACAAATATATGCACCTATGTAAAAGAAGTGCTTCACCATAGGAGTACGTGTGTGTGGTTAATCCCACCATAATGACATATCTCAGTAAAATTCAAGAAACAAAACAAAAGTGTCCATAGAAGGTTAAAGATTGAAGTGACTTTGTTGTAGAGATAAATTCGTGACTGTCACTGTGTTGTACGCCCGTCACCTTGTGTAGATTAAAGGCTTACCAGACAGCCTCTGATCAGAGGCATAATAGCATCAATTCGTGGTGTTGTCCTCACAGGGAATGGACCTCTTCCAGGGTGGTAAATGTATGTCAGCAAACGATCTCCATAAGCCTCCAGACAGCAACCCAATAAGGAAAAATCACTCCCAGATAACCAAGGGGAACAGAAAGGAAACTCCAGTAGTGTAGAGCGTTTAGACTTTCCTTTATTAAAATCGCCGCATCGGCATCCATAAAACTTTATCCTTGCAAGGACGTATATTAAAAACAACTCAGCTCAAAAACGAAACTCCGCGCATGCGCCGTCGATACGAGCATGTAGCACGCTCGTACCGACGGCGCATGCGCGGAGTTTCGTTTTTGAGCTGAGTTGTTTTTAATATACGTCCTTGCAAGGATAAAGTTTTATGGATGCCGATGCGGCGATTTTAATAAAGGAAAGTCTAAACGCTCTACACTACTGGAGTTTCCTTTCTTTTCCCCTTGGTTATCTGGGAGTGATTTTTCCTTATTGGGTTGCTGTCTGGAGGCTTATGGAGATCGTTTGCTGACATACATTTACCACCCTGGAAGAGGTCCATTCCCTGTGAGGACAACACCACGAATTGATGCTATTATGCCTCTGATCAGAGGCTGTCTGGTAAGCCTTTAATCTACACAAGGTGACGGGCGTACATCACGGTGACAGTCACGAATTTATCTCTACAACAAAGTCACTTCAATCTTTAACCTTCTATGGACACTTTTGTTTTGTTTCTTGAATTTTACTGAGATATGTCATTATGGTGGGATTAACCACACACGTATTCCTATGGTGAAGCAATTCTTTTACATAGGTGCATATATTTGTGCTTGATTTATTTCCAATGTACATGGTTTATATATAATAATTATTTAATAGCACCATTTTATGGGTTTTGCATATATCCAGCGCTGCACTTTTTTCTGTATTTATCTAGTAGTGCCCTTTATCAAGGTTATAGTGCTTAGCTGCAGGATATTCTTTCACAGGTTGTTTTATTCACTTTGAAATTGATTTACACACCTAGCGCGAATTTTTTTCTTCTATAAACATTGTTCTTACAGCTTTGTTTGCCAATGTCCAATCTCCTGTAGGCAGTGTGTAACACAATATACCTTAATTCCTTCATCTATGCCCCTACGTGAAAGAAAACCTGTATTTTAGCCAACACTTTTGATGAGGCTACAGAGCTTTTGAGTCCAATTTTCACAGCAAATAGGTAGAAGCCATTTATTCTGAACTTTGCTTAGCCCATAAAAGTCAGCACATGTTTAATTTAGAGCAACACATGCCATAACTAGACCTATTCAGGACAAATTAGAATCTGCAAGAGCTCTGCTAAAATTCACTACACCTGCTCTACTTTTTAAGTAGATAATGCTTAATGTAATCCACATATACCTTTTGAAAACAGAAGAAATTCAAAACAACATCACTAATATTGATATTTTGCATATATGTGAGGGTAATGCCAACTCAATGATGACATATCAAGCCTTGTCAACCTAGCAACTGTCACACTAGACTAGACTACCAATTTATTTTACTACTAACACTTTTTTCACAGCAATTTACTATATGTTATGTTTTAAATTCTAGATGTAATGGTGACTTCTGTGTCTTCATTTAGTATTTAATAAGGCACATTTAAGAAAGAAAGAAACGGTTCAAACTCCAGCCATAACCCAAGGGAGATTTGCCAATTTTTAAAAGGAAAGCCCTTGTACTGTTGACGTTTCATTTTCCTATTACACTGTTTACACGAGGTAAGGAATATATTCTAGCTTTGAAGAATAGTTTGTCATAGCGGGGGTTTGCAAGTCTAATATTTTTTTTTTTATATAGGAATGTCTTTAAAACATGGATACATTTGATTGGCTAATGAACATTCCAAACCTGAACAAACATGGACGTAGAAAAGCACATCTCTCTACTTTTATGAGAGCAAGAAGTGTGAAAATAATTCTTTTTTGGTAAAGTTAACAACATATTCTTTGGTTTGCAAAAACCACATTTATTGAGTGGTTGGAAATATGTGACTCCCTTGCAGGTCTTGCTATGAAATTTAAACCTGGAATCATTTCACAGTTCTGCATTTCAGGCAGTCGGGAAAACACTGATTTTAACCAATGAGTAATCTATATAGTCCAACCACGTAAGAATAACAACTTTATTTTTATTCAAAGAGTTGCTACTGGAGGCACAGGTTACAGCAACACTGTGGCAATAGTTATTTCCTTTGCTGTGAGGTGCCCAGCCATTTGCTGGATAATAAAGATAATATATACACATATTAGCACAAACTGTCCACCAAGGCCAAAGTCTAATGTGACATGTCAAATACAATAGGCTCTATAAATAAGAAGGCAGACAACATAGCTAAATATATACTGTATATAAAGGCTACAAAGCCGTGTATATACCCTGTCTACGCTAAAGTACCGTAGATTTTCTCAAAGCAAAACTCCTATTACCAAATCAAAAAACAAAATAATACTCTCTTCCTGCGCCATAACAAAACTCTCTGGGTCTCTGCCCCATTTTGCTTTGTAGTATTTCTAGGTATGGGGAATACAATGTACATTCTCCCTGGCCTCCCAAAAACACAGTTATGCACAGTCTTATAAAGTTAGGCACTTTGCTTGAAAGATTCCTAAATAAGATGAATAGAGTTTTATGGGCCTTTAGTGCTGGTCTGTATTAAAGAATCAGCACATTCAAACCCAGTAGTCAGCATAATACAGTCTTTAGTTATGCTAGGTACTTGTGATTCCAGATGAAGTGCAGAATATAATCAGTTAACTTAGCACAGATGATCTATGGTTCAGAGTCTTTACCGTGAAGGATATTAGATGAGCTCACAAAATTAGCTTCATACTTTAAAACGGGCCTTCAATGTTCATTCTCTAAATTATATAAAGAAACATGGCCAAGTCCTCGTGTTAAATGGAATGTATAGTAATGGTGCACATTTTCTAAATGTAATATGTTCAGGACTACATATTAAAACACTTTAAAAATATTTCTACATTAAACAGAAACAACAATGCATATGAATGCTACTTATATACACCTACAGTATAACCAACTAGCAGGTGAAGCTCAATGCTGCTTTTGAAATATTTACTAAGATACTCTAGTCCAGAGTTTCTAAACTCCAGGCCTCAAGGCGCCCCCAACAGGTCATGTTTTCGGGCTTCCCATTATTTTGCACAGGTGATTTGATCAGTTTTACTGCTTTAGCAATTATCACAGCTGTTTCAGCTGAGGGTAATCCTGAAAACATGACCTGTTGGGACGCCTTGAGGACTGGATTTTAGACACTGTTTTAGTCTTTTGGAGAGGAAGTAGGTTGAATGATGCTAGTTGTCATTCAGCTTGGAAGACTGGTAACATCTAGTGGTGGAGTGGGTGCAGGACTAAAAGTAAGTACCACAGCAAAAGCAGTTTTTTTTTACTTTTCTTTGGCCTTTCCCACTCAATTAGAGACAGTCTGGATGCAAACAGTACAGTATCTACTGTGCTTTAAGGTGTTTGTAACCTTAACCACTTCACGCTAAATCACGTACCTGTACATCATTTGGTTGAAGTAGTTGCACAGGGGTGATGCCCCTGGGGTGATTCTCCCCCCCTCCCCCCGTTCTGCCCAAGTATCCAGTCCCACCAGGAGACCAGAGCGACCATCCACTACGTCCGCCGGCTGTGTGGAGTCTCCGATGTAAAAACACAGAAGTGACGTCACAACGTCAATTCCGGTTCACTCGGCTGCCAATGGCGTAGATTTTTAAAAAATGTCAGTATTCCAAAATGCAGATTTTGGCAGTTTGAATACTCTGAAGTGCAAAGGAGGGATTTGGGAGCATTTAGACCCCCGATCCTTCCATAAAGAGTACCTGTCACTGCCTATTACTGTTACAAGGGATGTTTACATTCCTTGTGACAGCAATAAAAGTGATCAGATTTTTGTTTTTTTTAAAGGGATTGTTAAAAATAAATAAATAAAATAAGAAAAAAATAAATAAAATTTTAAAGTGCCCCTGTCCCCAAGAGCTCGTGCACCAAAAAAAACACATACGTATGCCGGGCCTGCAAATGTAAACGGTGTTCAAATCACACATGTGAGGCATCACCGTGATCGTTAGAGCAACAGCAATAATTCTAGCAAAAGACCTCCTCTGTAACTCTAAACAGGTACCTGTTAAAAATGTTTAAATGTTGCCTATGGAGATTTTTAAGTAACGTAGTTTGTTGCCATTCCACGAGTGCGTGCAATTTTAAAGCATAACATGTTAAGTATCGATTTACTCTGTGTAACATCATCTTTCACAATATGCAAAAAAATTGGGCTAACTTTACTGTTTTTTATTTTTTAATTAAAAAAAGTGCATTTTTTTCAAAAAAAATTAGGCACAATACCGTGTGACATAAAATATTGGCATGTTATTCTCTAGGGTCTTAATAAATAAATATATATATATATATATATATATATATATATATATATATATACACATATATACATATATACATACATACATACATACATACACACACACACACACACACACACACACACACATATATAAATAAAATAAATAAAATTAAATAAATATATATATATAAAATGTTTGGGGGTTCTAAGTAATTTTCTAGCAAAAAATACTGATTTTAACTTGTAAGCAACAAGTGTCAAAAATAGGCTTGGTCTTGAAGTGGTTAAAGAATTAAATCACTGCCAGCCATAATGGCACAATGTTGGTGTTTTTTTTAAATCGATGCCTCTAAATACCTTTTTTTTTCAGATATCTTCAGGCCGGTCACATGACTCCCAACTGCTCTCCTACTCTAATACAAGGCTACAGTGGGAGGGCCCAAGATCTCTCTCTGATTTCAGCAGGGGAGGTCACGTGACCGCTGTGCTGGTCTCTCATCCCCTCCCCTGTAGCCCTGGATCGAGGGCTGGCGGTGACATTTTTTAAAATGTTTCTACTAATAGTGGCAGGAGAGGGGGTGGGGTGGAGACAGCTTACACAGTCTCCCGAGCTGACAGACTTGGGGGGGAGAGCAGAGTAGCTGATGATGGAGGCATGTAACCTGACCATGGTAATCAGAGCTCGGCAGCCGTGATTACCATGATCAGCATATAGAGGGGGACACAGGAACAGGCAAGATCAGCCAGGTTTTTTACAGCTTAGAGAGAGGCAGATTAGACAGCACAAGCGCGATGTTGTTTAATCTGCTATAAGGGAACAACCACTTTAAGGCCGGGTTCACACAGTCGCGCCTTAGCAACGTGCACATTTCAGCAATGTTTGAAAATGCGTAATGGTGTGCTGCAGTGTCATTCATTCCTAATGGCACCCCAACACACCTTATCAAGGCACATGTGTTGACACACACTACAATGAACCGTTACACTCTGTGATACACCGATTTAAAAAAAAAATAGCTCCTTTAGGTCAACCTTAGAAAAATCATAATTATTTGGATATCAGTGTCATGGATGAATCAATGTGTCAAGCCACTCCTCTCCTTGCACCAGGTGTGAATGAGTCTGTTTATCTTCAAAACCATTAAAATGTATGAATGAGCCTGAAGGTAAACAAAGCCATTCGTATATGGGTGACTTACCACAGTACTTATTTCACAGTAGATTACTGGTGTTGTTTACAAAAATAAATCCATCCATAAAAAAAAAATATATAAATATAGATAAAAAGGTAAAAAAAATAAATAGAATTATTAAATAAAAAAAGATGTATGCCGTTTCCAATCTGTTTGCCTTTTTGTTGTATTTGAGCCATTTTATACAAATGTACAAAAACAAAGCTAATATGTGGCTCTCCAGACCTGTTAGGAGGCTGCACTTCATACCCTCCGTGTTTACAAAGTTGACCATCTCTAATCTAGAGGCTACTAAGGGTATATTACTCCCTAGTTTGAGACATGCTGGATACTGAGACTGGATACTAACATTTCTAGGTAAAGTTGATCTAGGGAACATCCGACTGCCTTTTGGGGGATCAGAAAGGAATTTTTTCCCCTGTTGTAGCAAATTGGATAATGCTTTGCTGGGATTTTTTTTTTTTATTGCCTTCCTCTGGATCCACTGTGGGTATAGGATTGTGTATATGGGACTGCATGATTTTTTTTTTTCTCTTTTATTGGTTGAACTAGATGTAATTGTGTCTTTTTTCAACCAGACTAACTATGTAACGATGTAGCATGCAAATGATGTGCCCCAGTATTGTGACAAAATATTATGAAAATAACCTTCTTGAAAAAACACATATTATATTTAAACGTTTTATGCATGAGAAGCAAATACAAACAACAGCTTTAAATCATAATTTTCCTTCAGGAGTAAACCCTGATTGATTATGCCTAAAAAGCTAATCACTTCCAAATGTATTTTGGAGTCACTTATCCACAACCCTCCCAATTACTTTCAGAGAGGATTTTCTGTCTGTGTCCTTCACAGGCCATTTCTTACTAGTGCTGACTTCCATCAAGCCTTGGAAACTTTAGTGTGAACACGAAATTCTAAACTTTTGCAGAGGCAACGTATTTCTAGAATTATGACACAGAAGCACTTATTGAATAATAAAAACAAAATTATACATAAGCCTTGTTACATTCTCTTTCTCTCTGTTCTGAGCTGTTTTGGAATGAACAGCGGTAATACTCCACATAATTCTATTATTTAGCAATAACTACAATAATGACTTCTCCAACGTACACAAATTATGTTCTGAACTCTTCAACCTAGTCCTAAATACCTGGAAAAAACCCAGTTGCCAGGTTGTCATGGCAATTTCCAAAAGTTACCTGCTGGCCACAGCACGTTCCTGTATTGACTTGCAGATGTTTAGGAACCATTAGAACTGATTCCTAGCAGTTAGACCTCACAAAGTGAGGACATATAGTGTGAAAAAAAAAAAAATCTAGAAACGTGTATTTCTCAATATATTTTCAAGTAGATTATCATCTACTAACATTGATATCACTGTTTATATTGGTATGGAGATCTCAATACAGCCATTATCAGGGGTATAGTTACCATAAGGCACCTGTGGGCCAGTGCTTAGGTGTAGCAAGGTCGGGGGGGGCAAAGGTCTAAAAATTTGATATTGGTAATCACGTCCTTATTTTGTTTTCCTCTTCTGAACATTTGTAGCTACATTAAGCAAAATGACTGTAGGTGTAGGAGAGTGCAGGACATGTTGGGAGGAGTGAGAAGTTTCTTTATAGTTCAGAAAACATAAATCAATTTACTAACTTTAGGCTTCATTTACATCACTTTCTGCTCCTACTACACACACATTTATAAAATGCAGGCAGAATTATGGAGCTTGCTTCACCATCAAGAATTTACCCCCTTCATGACCAGGTAATTTTTTTGCTATTCAGCACTGCGCTACTTAAACTGGCAATTGCAGTTATACAGCACTGTACACAAATGAAATTTATATAAACATTTTCTTTTGGCGGTATTTGCTCACCACTGGGTTTAATATTTATTATATAAACGAAAATTTTAAAAAATAATTTTTCTTTTTACATCCTGCTATAAAACATTTTTTTTTTTTTATTGGATATCACATTTCCCAATAAGTGTACACACACACACACACACATTGGGCTTTTTATACTAGTAATGGCAGTAATCTGCGACTTATTATGGGACTGTGATAGAGCAGCGGGCTATCTGACACTTGCAGTCTGCAACAGGTAAAGCTGAATTCCAGGTATGTATTTTTTAAATTGTTATATTGGTCCAGTTCGGACCAATGTAACTATGCATATACCATATCTGGCCTATCCCCACTGGAAGTTGAAAATCACTGTAGTAGGCACAACTATTGATTTCCACTAGCTTCCAGGTCCCATGCCAAGCAGCTACCCTACTGATTACGGAACACAGGAGGTCACTCGCTTGGCAGAGGCACAATTCAGAGAACATGGTGCATCTGCTCAATGAATGCAAAGCGTTCTCTGATTGGACAGGGTGAAGATTGTGAGATCGCCGCCACACCTGTCCCCCACATCCAATCTGATAACGCTTTGCATACATACACATAAATCAGTTTTAAAAGTGTCATCACAGAAAAAAAAAAAGCATAGCAATCTGCCCAGTGAAAGTGCATGCACATTCATTCTGTGTAAATGGGGCATAAAAACAAAACACCAAAAACAAATGTCATGGGGTATTTACTGTGCTGGTCCAATGTGTTTCATAGATTTAATAGAGAAAATACTGCATTTGATCACTAGGTGGCAGTAAATATTGTAGGATATCCCTATAAAACTTAGCCCTATCTTGTGGCCAAATGCAATATTTTATGTTTTAACTACTTAAGGAATGGAAGGATTGTACCCCTGAATGACCAGGCCATTTTTTGCGATGCGGCACTGCGTCGCTTTAACTGACAATTGCGTGGTCGTGCGACCTTGACGTCCTTTTTTCCCCGCAAATAGAGCTTTCTTTTGGTGGTATTTGATCACCTCTGCGTTTTTTATTTTTTGCGCTATAAACAAAAAAGATCAACGATTTCGAAAAAAAAAAACAATATTTTTTATTTTTTGCTATAATAAATATTCCAAAAAAAAAAAATAGAAAAAAACGAATTTCTTTATCAGTTTAGGCCAATATGTATTCTTCTACATATTTTTGGTATAAAAAAAATAAAATCGCAATAAGCTTATATTGATTGGTTTGCGCGAAAGTTATAGCGTCTACAAAATAGGGATATTTATGGCATTTTTATTAAACTTTTTTTTTTTGTTTTTTTAACTAGTAATGGAGGTGAGAAGTGATTTTTAATGGGACTGCGACATTGCGGCGGACACATTGTACACTTTTTACACTTTTTTGGGACCAGTGACATTTATACAGCGATCAGAGCTAAAAATAGCCACCGATTACTGTATAAATGTCACTGGCAGGGAAGGGGTTAACACTAAGGGGCGATCAAGGGGTTAAGTGTTCCTTGGGAGGTGTTTCTAACTGTGGGGGCAGTGTACTAACAGGGAATAGAGAGAGATCGCTGTTCTACTTCCCTGACAGAATGGGGATCTGTCTGTTTACATTGACAGATCCCCATTCTGTCTCTCTCTGGAACGATAGCGGGTCGCTGGCGAACATCGCAGCCACCGACCAAGCATATTGGCTCCGGCATCGCACCTGCTAGAGATCTTAAAGCAGCTGACATACAGCTACGGCGCTATATGCAGCCGTGCCAACCTGGCGCAGTATAACTGCGGCAGCTGGTCAGCAAGCGTTTAAACCAATGAAAAAAAATTAAAACAGCACTTGAACCGATTTGAACATTTGCAAAGAGCCTCATTCACACTGGCAGCGGGCATACATGCATTTATATGACACATAGAAGGCATGTAATAACTGTAAGGCCTCATGTGCACAGGCATGCAATTTCATACAGGATTTCGCTGGCAGAAAATGAGTTTTTTAGTTCTGGATGAAATATTAGTATCATGATTATCTTCTAAAACTATTCATAGCCACGAAGAAAAACAGTACCCCTGTGTTGGTTTATATGCTTGAAACTTTTATGTCATTTACAACCTAGGTTTGAATCTTTTTGGCAATTATGACGCAACACAGGTCAAGACAACTCTTCTTTTTCGATACCTTAATAAACTAGGAACAATTATAATTTGTATTTATAAAAAAATTACTAGGCAGTGGTGGCAGCGAGTCATTCACTGGCCATCGGAGCGTCCCAGAATGACCTCGGCCTTAGTCATATAGGAGTATGTCCATGTGAGATGAGATGCACTATGGGCCACTTTTTACACAACATCTTGCAGCCAACTATGTCTACACTGATTTGTAAGGGCAGTATGTACAGGAAGGGCACATCAAGGGTATTATGGCTGGCAGTATGTGCAGGAGAGCAGTGTGGAGGATATGGCAAAAGACACTATGTGCAGGACAGAAGTGTGGAGGGTAGGAGATGGCAGGCAGTATGTGCAGGAGAGAAGTGTGAAGATTATGACTAAGGGCAATATGTGCAGGAGAGGAGTGTGGAGGGTATAACAACAGACGGTGTGTGCAGGAGGGGAGTGCAGAGGGTATAAGGGGTATTATATGCAGGATTGTATAGGGTATGACAGCAGGAACTATGTGCAGGAGAGGGGTGCAGCGGTTATGATAAATGGCATTATATGCAGAAGTGTATAGGGTATGACAGCAGGAAGTATGTGCAGGAAAGGAGTGCAAAGGGTATAATATAGGGCATTATATTGTATGCAGGTGGACTGTAGAGAGTTTGATAGTGGGAAGTAAGTGCAGGAGAGGAGAGCAGAGGGTATGATGCGGAAAAATATCCAGGAGAGGAGTGTGAAGTATATGCACAGGCGTTATAATGGCAGACAGTATATGCAGGAGAAGAGTGTGAAGGGTATGAGGGGCATTATATGCAGGAGGAGAAGAGTGTGAAGGGTATGAGGGGCATTATATGCAGGAGGAGAAGAGTGTGAAGGGTATGAGGGGCATTATATGCAGGAGAAAAGCGTGTACGGTATAACAGCGGGCAGTATGTACAAGAGAAGAGAGTATGACATAGGGCAGTGTGTGCATGAGAGGAGCGCAAATGCTATTACAGAGGACAATATGTGAAAGTACAAAAGTGTGGAAGAGGAAAAATAGTGATCTGTCACAGTTTGCGTTCTCCAAAACGAACCATTGTTCCTGTCCGCGGCTGTTCATGTTGCAGCCTTTCTGCAGGGTCAGTCTACTGTTTATCACCTGGGTCCCACTCTTTATACTTCAGAGAAAACGGACGTCGCTCCTGGGACTTTAAATGAGGTGTCCATGGTGATCAAAAAGGGTAAACAAGTATAAAAGTACAATTGATTTATTGAAAACAACAGCATAATCCAATATAGGACATGAGCATGGGTGAACAAGTTCATAAAACAGCAACATTGCATAATAATCCTAAAAATATAGCCATAATATAATAGTAATACATGTGATACAGGTATGCATGGTACATATCTAACCCGATGCGTTTTGCGAGCTTTCCTCGCTTCATCAGGGGCTGATGTACATATCTGCTGTCTGTAGAAACAGATAAGGTATATTAATAGAGTATCGGTTATGTCTGGACAGAAGCAAGAAGCCTGAACCGATCATCCCATACTCACTTGTCAGACCAAGGCTACAAAGACTGAACCCAGGTGGGGGCCGGCAGAGGGCATCTCCCCCGGGAGCTGAAGAGACCGAGAACCCGGCTAGGAGGACCGAGGCCAGACGTGGGGGGCAGCATGGCAATATAAAAGAGGAAAGAAAGAGTGGACCCCAAATGCTCCCATGTGTCTTGCAGGGCATACTCACGC
Organism: Aquarana catesbeiana; assembly: GCF_042186555.1. NCBI lineage: Eukaryota > Metazoa > Chordata > Amphibia > Anura > Ranidae > Aquarana > Aquarana catesbeiana. The sequence continues at coordinate 438,959,819 of NC_133327.1, read as the reverse complement.
TATGAAAAATAAAAATGTATAGTATGTATAAGGTTAAATGTCTTGAAAATATGTAAAATGATGAGCATCATGGCATCAAGTACAAAGGTATGCTAATGAACAAGGTCTGAAATGATAGCAATTGGCTCTGTCATAGAGATATGAAGTATGTGCTGGATGCAGGGTATGCACAAGGTGTCCTGCAAAATGTGGGAGAAAAAGGGGGTACAGAATGGGAGGTTGAATGAAAGGAAAAAAGGAGGAGAGGGACAAGTGGAAAGTAAAGCACAAAGAAAAATGATGAAGAAAGGGGGAAAAAGAAAAAGGAAAAAAGAAAGGGAGAAAAAAGGAAGAAAAAAAGGGAAGGAAGACAAGGGGGAGGGGAGGAAGAAGAGGTGGGGAGGTAAAAGGAAATATAGCACAATGAGATAGAAGAAGGACAAAAATGATAATGATGATAATACCTGAAAGCAGATGCAACAACGTGGAAGGAAGGGGGGAGTGGAGAAAGTGTAGGTGTGGAATGTTAGTCAAAAACATAAAATGAGCATATGTAGACGAGTACACAATAGAGTAGAAGATGTGAGTAATAGGGTACATCAAGGTGCCTACCAGTGTAGTGGAGCGTCCCGCCTCTGTGTTGGAAAGAGATGATAAGAGAGGTATGCCATACCGTCACCCCCAGCCTAAGTACCCGACATCCGCCGAGTTCCCCGCCCCTAACGTCATGCATCAGGTGGAGCAAGGGGGGATCGCACCACGCTCGCCGCACAGCGGCAGGCACTCGCGATCCCCAGCCTCCACCTGGATGACATATCCCGCCCATCAAGGAGGGGATACCGCTGGAGTGTGGACATCCCCAGATGGGCGTGGAAAGGCATGACGCCGATGCACTGGTGGCTCCGCCCCTCCGGAGAACCAGAGAGACGGAGACAGCTGGGGAAAAGTAATCCCCATTTGTGCATCGCAGCTCCCGGAGGATAAGACAGACCGCCTGGCCCACAACAAGGGCGCAGTAAGGGAGCTAGGTCTGCAAGTGCAAAATCAAATAAAAAAATGGGTAAACCAACATGTCATTATGTGTCAATAATGGCAAGGTTTGAATGTTAACCATGTAAGATCTAGGATCAGTGTCAGACACGGGCATTAAGGTGTCTTCCACTTGGGTACAAATTGCAAAGGAAATCTGAGAACTGACCCCTAACATAAAACACCTCCATCCTCAAATTTCAGAGAAAACGGACGTCGCCCCTGGGACTTTAAATGAGGTGTCCATGGTGATCAAAAAGGGTAAACAAGTATAAAAGTACAATTGATTTATCTGAAATTTGGGGATGGAGGTGTTTTATGTTAGGGGTCAGTTCTCAGATTTCCTTTGCACTCTTTATACTTGTACATGTTTGCAACCACTTCAGCATTCCCCAGGAAAGCTATTCTAGGTCTTTTGCAGCCTGCAGCTATTCTTGCACTCCTCCTGCTGGTAGTCAGCAAAAAATGCTGCCAGACACTTCCCTTGAGGTCATGTCCAGGAAAGTTATTTAACCCTTTTGTCCCCACTGACATTTTATGCAGCAGCAGGGTGTTTACACACACACAAATAAAATCTGACTAGCTTACTGTCTGCTTTCAGATGGAAGTGTTCCAGCAACTGCAAAGCCGCCAGATTGCATCTACAGAGCCCCAGGAGTGCCCCCTGCCATGATTCCTGGTCTCCGCTATCCTACCTGTGGGCCTGAGACCCGCATGCCCAGGTAGAGGGGAGGGTGACCCACAAATCATTGATCTTCCTTACCCTGTAAGAGCCTGGAAGCAACACAAATTGCATCACTTCTAAATTCTGATGTTACTTCCCTGGCTGCTGTGGCTGGGGAAGAAGCTTATGGAGCGCAATCTGCTCTAGCAGTCTATGGTCAGTGGTAGGACTCATGCATGTGGGCAGAATATAGCCGCTTTAAGAAATATTTTTATTTTTCTGTATGCCTCTGAATGCAGCTCTATTTCAGCAATATTTACATGAACATTGTGGCATTTAAGTTTATACTTTAGAGCAGCGTTCAGGGATATAAAAACATGCCCTGAACCTGCATTTAGAGAGAAGCTTACTGGCATAATTTACACACATGCACATATACATGTACGCTTTTGGGTTTATTATGGCTTTAACCGCTTCAATACAGGGCACCTTTACCCTCTTCCTGCTCAGGACAATTTTCAGCTTTCGAAGCTGTCGCACTTTGAATGATAATTGCGCAGTCATGCAACACCTGTAGCCAAACTGCGTTTTTATCATTTTGTTCAGACAACCAGGGCTTTCTTTTGGTGGTATTTAATCACCACTGGGTTTTTATTTTTTGCTAAATAATGAAGAAAACTGATGTTGGGGGGGATGAGTTTTTCTTTGTTTCTGTTATAAAATTTTGCAAATAAATACTTGTTCTTCATAAATTGAGCCCAAAATATATTCTGCTACATTTCTTTGGTGAAAATAAGCCAAATCAGTGTATATTATTTAGTCTACAGGATAGAGTACACAAACTAAGGTATACAGTGGGGACGGAAAGTATTCAGACCCCCCTTAAATTTTTCACTCTTTGTTATATTGCAGCCATTTGCTAAAATCATTTAAGTTCATTTTTTGCCCTCATTAATGTACACACAGCACCCCATATTGACAGAAAAACACAGAATTGTTGACATTTTTGCAGATTTATTAAAAAAGAAAAACTGAAATATTACATGGTCCTAAGTGTTCAGATCCTTTGCTGTGACACTCATATATTTAACTCAGGTGCTGTCCATTTCTTCTGATCATCCTTGAGGCCGGGTTCACACTGGTGCGACACGACAGCCGTCTTACTTTGGATCCGACTTTGCCCTGCATCTTGAAGCCGACATATGTCCGACTTTCAATGAACGGGGATCCGACTTGAATCCCCGCCAATACCAGGCACTGTGTTTGGTATGAATCCCTCCAAGAGCATACCAGGCTCTTCGGTCTGGTATGGACTTTAAGGGGCAAAATCCATACCAGACCCATATCCGAGCATGCAGCCCGGCCAGTCAGGAAAAGGGGTGGGGACGAGCGAGCGCCTCCCCCCCCCACGAACCGTACCAGGCTGCATGCCCTCAACATGGGGGGGTGCCCTGATTCCGATAATCCCCCCACCCCCAGACCCCGACAACCAACGGCCAGGGTTGTCGGGAAGAGGCCTTTGTCCTCATCAACATGGGGACAAGGTGCTTTGGGGTGGGGGGCCGCAGGGCGCCCCCCTGCCCCGAAGCACCCCCCATGTTGAGGGCATGCGGCCTAGTACGGTTCAGTGGGGGGGGGGGCGCTCGCTCGTCCCCACCCCCTTTCCTGACCGGCCAGGCTGAGTGCTCGGATAAGGGTCTGGTATGGATTTGGGGGTAACCCCCACGCTGTTTTTTTTTTTTTTGGCATTGGGGATTCCCCTTAAGATCCATACCAGACCCAAGGGCCTGGTATGCTCTTGGAGGGGGAACCCATGCCGGTTTTTTATTTAAAGTTTGGCACGGAGTTCCTCCTCTAGATCATCTAAGCACAAGTCACATGCCAAAGTCGGATCAAGCAAGACGGCGATCCGACTTCAATGATAGTCAATGAGCTGAAGTAGGATCAAAGTCAGACCAAAGTAGTACAGGGGGCATTTTCAAAGTCGGACCGATTTGTGTCGGACCAGTTAGGACGGCTCCCATAGGGAAACATTGATTTCACATGTCATGCGACATGAGCTCCCAATGTTGGAGCGTTTGTCGCACTAGTGTGAACCCGGCCTAAGATGGCTTTACACCTTCATTTGAGTCCAGCTGTTTTTGATTATACTGATTGGACTTGATTAGGAAAGCCACACACCTGTCTATATAAGACCTTACAGCTCACAGTGCATGTCAGAGCAAATGAGAATCATGAGCTCAAAGGAACTGCCTGAAGAGCTCAGAGACAGAATTGTGGCAAGGCACAGATCTGGCCAAGGTTACAAAAAATTTCTGCTGCACTTAAGGTTCCTAAGAGCACAGTGGCCTCCATAATCCTTAAATGGAAGACGTTTGGGATGACCAGAACCCTTCCCAGAGCTGGCCATCCGGCCAAACTGAGCTATCGGGGGAGAAGTGCCTTGGTGAGAGAGGTAAAGAAGAACCCAAAGATCACTGTGGCTGAGCTCCAGAGATGCAGTCGGGAGACGGAACAAAGTTGTAGAAAGTCAACCATCACTGCAGCCCTCCACCAGTCAGGGCTTTATGGCAGAGTGGCCCGACAAGCCTCTTCTCAGTGCAAGACACATGAAAGCCCGCATGGAGTTTGCTAAAAACACCTGAAGGACTCCAAGATGTTGAGAAATAAGATTCACTGGTCTGATGAGACCAAGATAGAACTTTTTGGCCTTAATTCTAAGCGGTATGTGTGGAGAAAACCAGGCACTGCTCATCACCTGTCCAATACAGTCACAACAGTGAAGCATGGTGGTGGCAGCATCATGCTGTGGGGGTGTTTTTCAGCTGTAGGGAAAGGACGACTGGTTGCAATAGAGGGAAACATGAATACGGCCAAGTACAGGGATATCCTGGCCGAAAACCTTCTCCAGAGTGCTCAGGACCTCAGACTGGGCCGAAGGTTTACCTTCCAACAAGACAATGACCCTAAGCACACAGCTAAAATAACAAAGGAGTGGATTCACAACAACTCCGTGACTGTTCTTGAATGGCCCAGCCAGAGCCCTGACTTCTCTGGAGAGACCTAAAAATGGATGTCCACCAACGTTTACCATCCAACCTGACAGAACTGGAGAAGATCTGCAATGAGGAATGGCAGAGGATCCCCAAATCCAGGTGTGAAAAACTTGTTGCATCTTTCCCTAAAAGACTCATGGCTATATTAGATCAAAAGGGTGCTTCTACTAAATACTGAGCAAAGGGTCTGAATACTTAGGACCATGTGATATTTCAGTTTTTCTTTTTTAATAAATCTGCAAAAAATAGTATTTTATAAAACCGCTTACCTGTAAAATCCTTTTCTTTCTAAGGACATCACGGGACACAGAGCCACAGTAATTACTGATGGGTTATATAGGGTATCACTGGTGATTGGACACTGGCACACCCTATCAGGAAGTTCAACCCCCTATATAATCCCTCCCCTTGCAGGGATATCTCAGTTTTGTAGCCAAGCAATATAGTGTATTAGAAGAGGGGCGGGACCTCTGTGTCCCGTGATGTACTTCGAAAGAAAAGGATTTTACAGGTAAGCGGTTTTAAAAAATCCTATTTTCTTTTTCTGCAATCAGACCTGAGGACCCTGTACCACTGCCTGCAGCACACTACGCCCAAAGGCGATATCCTCATGCCTTCTCACATCCACCTGATAGAATCTGGTGAATGTATGAACTGAAGACCAGGTTGCGGCCTTGCAGATCTGAGCCATAGAGGCCCGGGGATGCACTGCCAAAGAAGCACCAATAGCCCTTGTGGAATGTGCACTGATCTGAAACAGAGGAGTCTTCTGTTTCAAACCGTAAGCTTGAATGATCAATTGTCAAATCCATTTACAAATGGTAGCTTTTGACGCTGCCTATCCTCTATTGGGACCTTCTGGCAGCACAAACAAAACATCCGTCTTGCGGATCTGAGCAGTTGCCCTGAGATAGGCCTTAACTGTTCTTACTACATCCAACGAATGTAGAGATCTCTCTTCCGGAGAACAGGGATCTGGAAAAAAGGAAGGCAGAACAATGTCTTGGTTTAAATGAAAATCAGAAACCACCTTCCGTAAAAAACTAGGATGAGGGCGCAGTACCACTCTATCCTTGTGTATAATCAAATAAGGCTCCTTACAGGAAAGGGCTGCTAATTCTGAAACTCTTCTAGCAGAAGAGATGGCCACCAGAAAAATTAACTTCCTTGTCAACAAGACCAAAGGAATCTGACTTATTGGTTAAAAAGGCTGTTTCTGTAACACAGCCAGGACCAAGTTCAAGTCCCAGGGGTTAGGGGTGCTTTAACCGGAGGATTAAGACGCATCATCCCCTGCATAAAGCTTCGGACCAAAGAATGCGAAGCAAGTGGCCGCTGAAATAATACTGATAAAGCAGAGACCTGGCCCTTGATGGTACTCAAGGCCAGCTTCATCTCTAATCCTAATTGTAGAAAATCAAGAATTCTACCTATGACATATTTCCTGGGATGCCAACCTCTGGATTCACACCAGGATACATAAGCTTTCCTGACTCTTTGATAAATCATCCTGGAAGCTGGCTTCCTTGCATTAATCAAGGTAGATATGACAGGACCTGAGAGCCCACGACTCTTCAGAACGTGGGTCTCAATAGCCAAACCGTCAAATTTAGCATTTGTAAGGCAGGATGGAACACTGGACCTTGAGATAACAGGTCTGGGCGTACCGGTAGGGTCCACGAGGAACCCACCGTCATCCTTACTATTTCTGCATACCAAGTCCTTCTGGGCCAAGCGGGGGCCACCAGAAGTACCAACTTCCTTTCCTGCTTGATCCTGCGAAGGAGTCGTGGCAGTAGCAGAATAGGCGGGAATGTGTAAATCAGTGAGAACTGATGCCACAGGATCACCAACGCATCCGTCCCGCATGCAAGAGGATCTTTTGTCCTTGCCACAAATCTGTCTATCTTTTTGTTGAATCCGGATGCAAAGAGATCTACATCTGGAACCCCCCATCTTTGGCATATGGCCCAAAAGACGTCGGGATGCAGAGACCATTCCCCTGGAAGTAACTGCTGGCGACTTAGGTAGTCCGCCTGCCAGTTCTCTATTCCCGGGATGAAAACTGCCGATATGCATGGCACATGCATCTCTGCCCAGACTAAGATCTGGTTCACCTCCTTTTGAGTAGCTCGGCTCCGGGTGCCTCCCTGATAATTGACATAAGCCACTGCTGTGGCATTGTCGGACTGGATCCTGACCGGACAACCCTGTAGCCTGATAATCCAGGCTTTTAGGGCTAGATATATCGCCCGGATCTCCAGAATGTTGATGGGTAAGGTCCTCTCGGTCTTGGACCATATCCCCCGAACCGCAGACTGTTCCAGAACTGCTCCCCAACCTGACAGACTGGCATTTGTTGTTACCACCGTCCAGGTAACCAGTAGAAAGGATTTCCCCTTCTGCAGGTTTTCGGGTATGAGCCACCAATTGAGGCTCTGACGCACCGCATGCGACAGGTGCATCGGAAAGTCTAATGCCTGAACCTGTTCCAGGTCGACAGAATATTGTGTTGCAGCATTCTTGAATAAAACTGAGCATAGGGAACTGCTTCGAATGAAGACACCATCTTCCCTAGTAGCCTCATACAAAGGCGGACAGAGGGACCCTTCTTGGTCCTGACTGCCAGAATCAACTCCCTTAAAGCAGCGATCTTTGCCTGGGGTAGAAATATTTTCTCCTGGCTTGTATCTATAATCAGACCTAAATACTCCAGTCTTCTTACTGGTTTTAGGAAAGACTTTTCTAGGTTGAGGATCCAACCCAGGTGTTCTAGATACCTGACCGTGGTCCTCAAGTTTCCATTCAAAGAGGCTACCGACCGGTCTATCAAGAGCAGGTCGCCTAGGTATGCTATGACAGCTATACCCTGAGCCCTTAATCTGGCCAGAGGAGGAGCCAAGATCTTTGTGAACACTCGAGGTGCAGTGGCTATCCCGAAAGGCAGAGCCACAAACTGGAAATGGCACCCTCCTACCTCGAAGCGCAGAAACTTCTGATGAGCAGGAAAAATGGGCACATGCAGATATGCATCTCTGATGTCTATCGATGCCAGAAATTCTCCTCCCTGCAGGGTGGGAACTACTGTCCGAATTGATTCCATGTGGAAGGATTGAATCCTTAAGAATCGGTTCAGATCCCTTAAATCCAGAATGGGTCTGACATCCCCATTTGGCTTTTGGACCGTAAAAAGGTTGGAATAGAAGCCCAATCCCTGGTCCTTTGCGGGAACCATCATAATGACCTCCTACGACAAAAGTCGCTCTAACGCTAGAAGGAGTGACTGCTTCTTCTCTGGATCTCTGGGGACACTTGATCTGAGGAACAGAGGAGAGGGAAATTCCTGAAACTCCAGCTTGTACCCTAAGGTTACCGTGGAGATTACCCATCTGTCCTGGAAATCCTCCTGCCAGAGCCCTGAGAACTGTTGCAGTCTTCCCCCCACTCGAGTGAGCGGGGGCACCCCCTCATGCAGAGGTCTTAGTGTTTTGCCTAGTAGGCTTCTTCCCCCAGGACTTCTTTTGTCCCTGGGGTTGACGCTTGTCTCTGGACCCAGATGGAGGCGGCCGTCGAGACTGCCTGGTGGCTGATGCCCCCGGCGCTGGGGAAAGAGTCCGTTTGAAAGAGGGATGCTTACTCTTCTTCTTAACAGGTAAGATAGTGCTTTTCCCACAAGAGATTCTCTTGATATAGTTATCCAAGTCCTCTCCAAACAACCTTTCACCACGAAATGGAAACCCCGCCAGGAGCTTCTTACATGGTGTTTCGGCTGACCAATTTTTCAACCATAGGATTCTACGTATATGCACCAACCCCAGTGAAAGACGGGAGGTTTGCACGATAAAATCTCTAATGGCGTCAACCACAAAGCATAAGGCCGCTGGAAGGTTAGCCAACCCCTGGGCCTGCTGTTCAGGTAATACTTTGATGACCTGCTTAACATGGTCTCTTAAGTATTGACAGACTCCAATCGCTGCTACTGCAGGTTGAGCCACTGAACCTGCTAAGGAAAAAACATCCTTCAATAGGGATTCCATCTTTTTATCTACAGGATCCCTGAGCATCTGAGCATTGTCTACAGGACAAGTCAGACTATTATTTACGGAGGAAATAGCGGCATCAATGGCCGGTATTCCCCACATTTTAATAAACTTTTCTTCCATCGGATAAAGTGTTGAAAACTTTCTCGGCGGAAAAAAACGTTTGTCTGGGTGATCCCACTCAGAATAAATGAGCTTTTCAAGTAAATTATGAACAGGAAAAGCATGTGCTGCTTGGAAAGGTTTCAGTGACCCCAAAGCAGAAGAGGATTCTTTAGCAGTTTCAGGTACGGGCAACTTAAATGTGGAGCGGACCAATCCAGTAAGGATCTGCACTAAGACTTTCTCCTCTTGGGAAGTCGCAGAGGGTCCCTGTCCACCTGATTCCTCCAAAGAGGAATCATCCATCCCATCCCGATCCTCTGAAAGGGATTCATCTCCTTTATCCCAGAACTCCTCTTCCTGAGGGTCTTGGGGAACAGAGGAAGGCCTAGTGTATTTTCTTCTGCTGAGTGAAGACGTAATCACGGCCATTAATCTTTCCTCTAGACCATTAATGGTTGAGGAAAAAAACACTTGTGTAATATATACAGGGGCTGAAGTGGCAGAAGCAGGTGTAGCCCCTGACCCAAACGGCTCTCCCTGGCTAGCCGTCCCTGGCCCTTCAGGGGGGGAGGATGATGCTGACAGGGGGCCCTCAGAACCTGAACGAGATCCCCTAGTGTCTCTGGTTCTTGGGGTGCTTGAACCTCTTCTACCCATAGTGCAAAGCAACAAGGTGTGAGGTATACAAATGAACACTGCCTGCTGAGCGATGTAGTCTGGCTAAAAGCCTTGCTACCCAATGCTCAGTCTGGTGTTACTTCAGTAAACACTGCCTAGGAGAATGCCTGTGTCCCACCTTACATGCGACCATCAGCTCTGTGTCCCTCCAAAGGCTGTGTGCACCTGTACAGAGTGCCTTAATAGCCTGCAGCTGGCCTGAGTGGGAGTCTAAGCACCTGTGCTGACGTCCCGCCCCCCCCCCCTCCCTCTAACCCCCCCCCTCGAATTTTGAAAAAAACGAGCGCTTCCCGCGCTGGCCAACTCTCCTGAGATACTATGGAGGAAGGCTGGGGGAGGGGGATGAGGGAGAGAAGCTGGTAGTGAAGACCTGCCTAAAAACGGCAATGGTCGGTAATGGCGGCCGAGGCAGCAGTGCCCGAGCGGTATAACTGCTTTCTAGACCCTTGTGGCCTCTCTCTAGCCTGGGGGGAACATTCAAACATGAGAAATCCCCCCACCCATCCTACCTTGGAGCCGGCCTGAGACGCTGTGAAACATGTGCAGCACCAACACTGAGACAGACAATCCAGCATGCTCTTGGCAGCCCCCAGTGGTCACAATAGGCATACCTTAAAGGAGAAACCTACTAGAATTAGGAAATTCTGTGGAATCTCCCTTACCTTATCCAGCCGCAGGGTTCAGTTTACACAGACCCAATCTTCACCTCTCACGGTGGGCTCCGTTTGAAAAAAACGTCAGAGACTGGGGCCCCCTACGAATAGGGGGATCCTGCAGTTCTGGGCCCGTAAAGCACCCGGCTAGAAATTAGGCTAGAAAACCATTTTCTAATATGCGGGGTCCAGCTCTCTAAAAAGAGAAGCATTACAGGTAAAACCTCGTTTCTTCAGACACGAGGCCCGGGTACCATCCAATTCGGCCTAGAAAGGACACTTTGAATGGATCCGGTCTGCCTGGCTTGCCCCCAGTATAGGATATGGGATATTCCCTTTGGAGCTCAGCACAGCACATCTTTACACATCCATCACCTAAGACACTGGCGTAAAAACTGAGGTATCCCTGCAAGGGGAGGGATTATATAGGGGGTTGAACTTCCTGATAGGGTGTGCCAGTGTCCAATCACCAGTGATACCCTATATAACCCATCGGTAATTACTGTGGCTCTGTGTCCCGTGATGTTCGAGAAAGAAATGTCAACAATTCTGTGATTTTCTGTCAATATGGGGTGCTGTGTGTACATTCAACACTTCAGCCCCGGAAGAATTTACCCCCTTCCTGACCAGTGCGTTTTTTAGCGATTCGGCATTGCGTCGCTTTAACTGACAATTGCGCAGTCGTGCGACGTGGCTCCCAAACAAAATTGACGTCCTTTTTTTCCCACAAATAGAGCTTTCTTTTGGTGGTATTTGATCACTTCTGCGTTTTTTTATTTTTTGCGCTATAAACAAAAAAAATAGTGACATTGAGTTTGAAAAAAACCACATTATTTTTTACTTTTTGCTATAAAAAATATCCCCAAAAAATATTTAAAAAAAGCATTTTTTTTCCTCAGTTTAGGCCGATTTACATTACATTTTTTTTTACTAGTAATGGCGGCGATCAGCATTTTTTATCGTGACTGCGACATTATGGCGGACACATCGGACATTTTTGACACATTTTTGGGACCATTGTCATTTATACAGCAATCAGTGCTATAGAAATGCACTGATTCCTGTGTAAATGACACTGGTAGTGAAGGGGTTAACCACTAGGGTGCTAGGAAGCGGTTAAGTGTGTCCTAGGGATGTGTTACTAACTGGGGAGAGTGGGGGGGGGGGAGTGGCTACATGTGACATGTCACTGATCTCTGCTCCCAATCACAGGGAGCAGAGATCAGTGACACTGTTACTAGACAGAACAGGGAGATGCTTGTTTACATTAGCATCTCCCCGTTCGTCCTCTCCGTGAGGCGATCGCAGGTGTCCCCGCAGACTCGAGTCTGCGCGACCCGACTCGTGGAGTTCCCGGCCGGCGCGTGCACGCACGCAATGGCACGGGGGCAAGTACAAAGGGACGTACTGGTACGCCCATTTGCCCAGCCATGCCCGACGTACATCGGCGTGCGCCGGTCAGGAACCAGTTAATGAGGAAAAAAATGAACTTAAATGATTTTAGCAAATGGCTGCAATATAACAAAGAGTGAAAAATTTAAGGGGGTCTGAATATTTTCCGTCCCCACTGTTTACCAGTAATGACAAACCTTGGCACCCCAGATGTTTTGGAACTACATTTCCCATGAGGCTCATCACTGGTATATACAGTATCTCACAAAAGTGAGTACACCCCCCACATTTTTGTAAATATTTTATTATATCTTTTCATGTGACAACACTAAAGAAATGACACTTTACAATGTAAAGTAGTGAGTGTACAGCTTGTAAATTTGCTGTCCCCTCAAAATAACTCAACACAAAGCCATTAATGTCTAAACTGCTGGCAACAAAACTGAGTACACCACTAAGTAAAAATGTCCAAATTGGACCCAATTAGCCATTTTCCCTCCTTGGTGCCATGTGACTTGTTAGCGTTACAGGGTCTCAGGTGTGACTAGGAAGCAGGTGTGTTAACCACCTCAATACAAGGCACTTTCACCCCCCTTCCTTCCCAGACCAATTTTCAGCTTTCAGCGCTGTCGCACTTTGAATGACAATCAACACTGCACCCATATGAAAGTTTTATCATTTTTTTCACATAAATAGAGCTTTCTTTTGGTAGTATTTTATCACCACTGGGGTTTTTATTTTTTACGATACAAATTAAAAAAGACCGAAATGTATTTTTATAAATGCATTTTTCTTAGTTTCTGTTATTTCATTTTGCAAATAAGTAATGTGTCTTCACAAATTTTGACCAAACATTATGCTGCTACATTTCTTTGGTCAAAATAAACCAAATTAGTGTATATTGGGTCTGTGTCTGGGGGGCAGACAGATGTTTTTAATGCACTGTGACAGATGTGATGGGGACAGATGTTTTATGGGGACACTGACATGTGTATGGGGGCAGGGGTGACAGTGATTGGTGTACTGTTTGTGGGGGGATCTGTGACAAAAAAAGAAAAAAATCATCCTTACGCAGAGAGCTGTCGCAGAGATGCAGATTCCCCTGCACTAAGCTCTCACTCTAAGCTCAGCGGGGAGAACGGTCACAGAGACACGAGTCTCTGTTTACATTGTGATGGCTGTGATTGGACACAGCCATCACGTGATCGGAAGGGCCAATCACAGCGCCCATATCCCAATCTCTGCTTGGCTGGTCACAGGATCGAGCCGCAGCACAGTCTCGGGGCCGCACTGTGAGCACTCATTCTAAGAACGTTCCTAAACCTCCACTTAAAGCGGCGAAAGGCCCACCCAGCTGTTTATGTAAAGTGGCCGGGTGGGAAGTGCATAAAGTTGGTGTTATCACTCTCACTCTATTATACTGGTCACTGGAAGTTCAACATGGCACCTCATGGCAAAGAACTCTCTGAGGATCTGAAAAAAAGAATTGTTGCTCTACATAAAGATGGCCTAGGCTATAAGAAGACTGCCAAGACCGTGAAACTGAGCTACAGCATGGTGGCCAAATCCATACAGCGATTTAACAGGACAGGCTCCACTTAGAACAGGCCTCGCCATGGTCGACCAAAGGAGTTCAGTGCACGCGATCAGCATCATATACAGAGGTTCTCTTTGGGAAATAGACATATGAGTGCTGCCAGCATTGGGGATCAGCCTGTCAGTGAACAGACCATATGCTGCACACTGCATCAAATTAGTCTGCATGGCTGTCCTTCCAGAAGGAAGCCTCTTCTAAAGATGATGCACGAGAAAGCCCGCAAACAGTTTGCTGAAGACAAGCAGACTAAGGACATGGATTAATGGAACCATGTCCTGTGGCCTAATGAGACCAAGATAAACTTATTTGGTTCAGATGGTGTCAAGCGTGTGTGGCGGCAACCAGGTGAGAAGTATAAAGACAAGTGTGTCTTGCTAACATGGTGGCAGGAGTGTCATGGTCTGGGGCTGCATGACTGCTGCCGGCACTCTGCTATAGGCTGGGCGGGAAGGTGTTAAGGAACTATAGGAGTCAAATTGAACGGTCAAATGCATTCAAGCTTTAAAAGGTTTTCTGTCAGCAGATGAAAATAGAAATAAATACTGTACCTAATAACCAATTGTGACTGGATTAGTATGCTATATTTTTGACAGCTTTCTTGGAACATACTGAAATAACCAGTTTTTTTTTTTTTTTTTTAAGTTTTCTACAGAGAGGAAGGATGAGAACCTCTCCATTAGCCATTAATTGTTGCCTGCGTCCCCACTTATACCTCTCATTGTGATCTGTGTATCTAAGACAGAAGTGAGTGGAAATATCTCCAACAGGTACACACACAGTAAGCCCCGGTTCACACAGGGGCGGCATGACTTGCAGGTCGCCTCACCGAGGCGACCTGCACACAACATCCACAGCGACTTGCAAAACGACTTCTGTATAGAAGTCTATGCAAGTCGCCTCAAGACGCCCCAAAAGAAGTACAGGAACCTTTTTCTAAGTCAGAGCGACTTGCGTCGCTCCTATTAGAACGGTTCCATTGTACAGGCGGTGACCATGCCCCCTTAAGACGTCACAGTCCCTGGGCATGCTGGGACTGTGATGTCTTAAGGGGGCGTGGTCATCACCCCGTGACCACGCCCCCTTAAAACATTGCAGTCCCAGGTCACCGCCTATATAAGTCATAGCGGAGCGCTCAGAGAGCATTACAGCCGGAGAGAGCGTCGTGTCAACATGGAAAGAAGACAAGAAGACAAAGGCAGAAGTCCGGGCCACCGCTAGCAAAAGAGTGGCAGAAGATAGTGGAGGAGCCGGCAGAAGAACTTTAACACCGGGAGAAGAGGCCACAGAGAGTGGAGAAGAACCAACCGGACGCCGGGAGAAGAGGCCGGAGGGACCCCCGGAGTCGGAAGAAGACCCCCCGGAGTCAGAAGAAGACCCCCCGGAGTCGGAAGAAGACCCCCCGGAGCTGTCTAATAAATTACTTTAAAAACCTGTGTAGTGTTTTTTTGACACTTTTTTCCCTAGGTGTATGGGTAGGGGTACGATGTACCCCATACTCATTCACTAAGGGGGGGGCTGGGATCTGGGGGCCCCCTTATTAAAGGGGGCTCCCGGATTCCGATAAGCCCCCCGCCCACAGATCCCGACAACCAACGGCCAGAGTTGTCGGGAAGAGGCCCTTGTCCTCATCAACATGGGGACAAGGTGCTTTGGGGTGGCGGGGGCCGCAGGGCGCCCCCTCCCCCAAAGCAACCCCCCATGTTGAGGGCATGCGGCCTGGAACGGATCAGGAGGGGGGTGCTCGCTTGTCCCCACCGCCTTTCCTGACCGGCCGGGCTGCGTGCTCGGATCGGAGTCTGGTATGGATTTTGGGGGGATCCCATGCCGTTTTTTTCGGCGTAGGGGGTTCCCCTTAAAAGCCATTCAAGACCTAAGGGCCTGGTATGCCCCGCGACAGGGCTCGTAAGGTGTCAATCTCGCCGATTGCCTTCCTTTTCTAGTCCCGTCGTACCCGAGTCACGTTCAGAATGAACGGACTTGTCCATGTGTGGGCAAGTCCGTTCACTCGGAAAGTCCACCGTAACTCTGTCAAAAGTCCGTCGGGAAGACCAGCGGACCTAGTCTGCCGGAAAGTCCGGTCGTGTGTAGGCAAGTCCGTCCAGAAAGTCCGCCGGAAGCCCGGCGGGAAGAACGTCGGACCTAGTTTCCCAGAAAGTCCGGTCGTGTGTGCGCTGCATTAGTTCCCAAAACTAGGAAAAACACCAGGAAATACACCAATCTGCCTCCAGCAGATGGATGACTTCATTTTTTAAACATAATTTTCTTAGGCCCAGGCGAAGTCACTTGATTTAAGTTCAATATATTGTTACTGCATATTCTGTAATACATCAGGTATTTATTTATATACACTTGTAAAATTACTGATAGAGAATTTTTAAGTACTTGTCTAGACATGAATAGGAAAAATAACATATTTTAAGTTCTGAATGCTGCATTTTAGTTGTTGCAGTGCACCAAGAGCACATTACTTTTCAATATTTCAGATACAAAGTCGTAGATAACTAGTTTGGAAGCCAAGAAATATCATTTTTTTTTATTTCAGGCTTTCTGGGAAGCTCTTGACTGCTGAGTATACATAAGAGAACACGACCACAAATATGTCAAGAACCTAAGGGCTTGGAGGACAGTTTCATCCTGTTAATAAGAAGTAGGGATTTTAGTTTGAAAGCCTTAGGGAAGCAAAGACTTAAAAAAACAGCCATCCCTTTCTTTTTCTTCATTTCATGCGGCTTTACTTTGTTATAAGAACATTTGCTGTCATGTGCAACTTCTCTAAGTTTGAGGAACAACAGTAAATTGTATAACACTAAGCTGTAGAAGTTTTAATAGTTATACGTTTTGGAAATCATAATAAGAAATGCACTAGTCAACAAATTCCTAAACTAGACATTCCTGAGCATTGCTACCAAATATGTAAAACAGTAATACAAGGTCAGACAAATAAGTAGCTTTTGAGGGTAGGGGAGTTACTCAGTGTTAATCTTGAGGCATTTCTAGTGTCTTTAAGCCCTGGTTCACATTGATGCTACTTTGAAATCGCGCTACTTCACTTGAAGTAGCGCGATTTCAAAGTTAGAAGGTCAGTGCGATTTAATGTGCTACTTGCTAGACATCTCTGCATGAAGCCACACAGATGTCTATCTACTGAAGTTGCACCTGAAATCAGCAAAAGTAGTGCAGGAACTACTTTTGCAAATCGGTGTGGCGCTGCAAAATCGGTGTCCCACAGATGCTATATGAAATAACAGGTTTAGGCGGTTTAGTAATAAATAAATGTACATGTTGAGTCAATGTTTCAGAAAAAAATGATTTAGGGTCCAAACTGACAGTGGAGACATTCTTAGATTCTTTAAAAAAACATTATTCTTAGGTTTATTTAATAATCAGATTTAAATAAAATTGCCTGAATTTACTACTTACAACAAGTTAGACACACATCAATTTTTTCATCTTAACCTTACACCAGTTTAAATTGCTAATCCAAGGATTTTACAAAGTAAACAGTTATTCCCTGTTTGATATTTCAAAGAGTAAAGTAGTTTTAGTTTATTTTTTAGTTGACATGTTTTAATGGTAACCCCTCTGCACTTTTGGGTACCAAAGGGCATTGTAGCAAAGTACCATGCATTTTAGTGCAGCACATGTTTTTCAAAAGGGTCATGCACTTTTTTTAGTGCATTTTTTTCCTGCGTAGGGCCAGCCATTGAAAAAAACAGGCTATCCTAAAATGTGGATGCACAAAAACCTGCTTCATTGTCTTTGCGCTCTTTCGCACCCACATAGGTGTACCCTGGAGCTCCGCCCAAAAGGGGAAGTTCTGCTTTAAGCACTCCTCCTAACCCTCCTATGCCACATGTGGCATGTATTTTTTTATTTTTTTTAGTGGGGGAGCTGGTACCTAGTTTTGACAGGTACCCACTCCCACCTAGGCGATCTGAGCGGAAGTTCACCTCTCCACCTCCCTCCCTGCAATCTTCTGGGACACGTCACAAGTCCCAGAAGATTGCCAAACTATTTGGGAGGCACAGCGCAACTCGTGCATGTGTAGTGCGCACCTGGCTGTGGAGCCACAAGCTGTCAGTGTCGGTGAGAGGAGAGGGAGAGAATCGAGGGGTCTGGAGGCCACATCGTTGGATTCTGGGACAGGTGAATGAGGTTTATTAAAAGTCAGCAGCTACACTTTTTGTAGCTGCTTTCTTTTAACCACTTCCCTACAGGCGGATAGTGAAAGGATGCCGGCAGGGACATCTTCTCCCTCCGGGCGGGTGTCATATGACGTTTGCCTGTTCTCGCCACTCTCGCACACCCCCGGAGGTATGCAGTGCAGCGATCAGGAATAAGGCATGTCCCTCGGGACCACCCCATCCCGATCAGGCTAGAAAGCCAATGAAAATGGCTCTTTACCATGTGACTGGCTGTATCCAATCACAATCGGTCACATGCACTGTCTTCGTGCACACAGCTCGTGCATGCAGCGATCAGGGAAGAGGCGTGTCACTCTAACACAGCCTATCCCCGATCAGAGTAAAGAGCCAATAAAACTTTCTCTTTACCACGTGACCGGCTGTGTGCAATCACAGCCAGTCACAAATTTCAACAAACCTCAGTAACTAGCTGTTACCGGGTTCTCCTCCTCACACACATCGAACCTGTGTGAGGAGGAGATTGCGGTAACAACTAGTTAACGCTTACGGTGCACAGTAAGACTCACAGATTGCCCCAGTAATCTATATGCAGCCCATCAGAGTAACCAAGTACCTGTCTCTAGCCCAGAGTACCCGAGTACCTATCTCCAGCCCATCAGAGTACCTGAGTACCTATCTGCAGCCCATCAAAGTACCCGAGTACCCATCTCCAGCCATTAGGATGAGAGAAGAATCTGGACAGCCGCACTCTGAAAATTAGCCTTTATTCATAAAAAAGGGATATCAAAAATACATGCCACAGCAGAACACAGGACAGAAGAGCTGACACGTTTCACACTATCAAACAGTGCTTAATCATAGCTCACTGGCCAACCTCTATATGGGTTGGTGGGAGAGGAGCCGCATCTTTGGACATGATAGCCCCCGTTGCTTGGACGCTATTTTTTTGTCATTATATTGACAATCTTTTGTTTGACACATCAGACGACAAGGTCGGTCTAGATCTGTGGCTCTCCTATATGAACGACAATCTCCTTAATCTGAGATTCACTGGGAACCTCTGTGAGGTCTCCATTGAGTTTCTAGATGTACAGTTAACTGGAAAAGATGGTACAGTAGTCACTGGTTTACACAGAAAATCCACAGCGGTAATGCACTTTTAAGAGCTGACACTGCCCATCTGGGGAACACCATCAAAGGTGTGCCTTTTGGCCAGTTTCTCAGACTTAAACGCCTGTGTAGTGCACAAGACAACTTTAAGAGATAAGCCATAGACATGACCCAGAGATTCAAGGATAGGGGATACCCAGACAAGATTAACAGGGCCTTCCTTGCAGCTAGTAAAATTCCTAGGAATTCCTTGTTGAAGGAAGAAAAATGCAAGAAATACTCCCTGTCTATGGGTAATGTTCCCGTCTTCTCTACGCCCTGCAGTTCAGAATTTATGAAAATCAAAAATACAGTCACTAAGTATCTCCCCATTCTATTTAATGACCCCATATACAGTGAAATCCTTTAAAAAAGGCATTAGGTCAGTGTCCCGAAGAGCACCTACGTTTGGAGGATCCCTTTCACCAAGTCTATTCTCAAGTGAACATTCAGGCTCTAACTGGTTGCACTTTAGAGGCAATTTTAAATGTGGTACCAAAGGATGCGACTATTGTCGCTTTATTAAAAAGGGTAAAAATGTAAGTTCCAGCACGGTAAAACTTTTGACATTTCACCATTTATTAATTGTAATTCTAAATTTTTAGTATACGTCATTACATGCGAGTTGTGCCACATCCAATATGTGGGTCGCACTACACGCAGGCTAAAAGATTGATTGTATGATCATTTGTATGATATTGATAAAAATACATTTACCAATGTAGCCAAACATTGGAATCTTGTTCACTTCAGGGACATTACGAATCTTTCCATCCAGGGTGTAGAGAAGATAGTGACCCCCAAGAGAGGAGGAGACAGACTGAGAACACTTTGCAAACGCGAAGTGTTCTGGATATTCATTTTACATACGAGGATCCCGACAGGGTTAAATTTTGAGTGGGATGTTTCCCACTATTACGATTAACCTAGTGAACTATGTGATTTGGTTAGCAAGGGTTCTGTCTTTATCCTATCTGTGGATTATCTTTCTCGCTTTTTATTATTCAGGTGTCCGATGCTCTACATCGTTGTGTATATATTGGACACCATTGTTTAAAACTAGATTTCATTGACTGTTGAGGCATGGACAGGTATACACGCACTTGCGAGCATTCACGGTTACGCAAGCATGTGCACCGTCCATATGTAGCTTCGCTTAATACTAACACACTTTAAATATCTAGGTTTTTTATGCCCCATGGCCCCGCATTGTCATCGGTTTGTTTGAGAAGCCATGTATATGACACATTTATTCATTTCTTGACACGATTTTCAGTAATCATGAACTATATGTTTAGCCTCGGGTCTGCTTCTGGTTCGGTGAACGTGTATGTTCCAGTCCGATACCATGGGCTGGAATCAGACTGTTTCGATCGTTCAGGAGCAGCCCAAGGTTTACATGCCATATGCCATTTAGGCGCGGGAAGTGCATCGTCCCTATCCAGCTCAGACTAATATGTCTACATTGACACCTGTTCCCCTGATGTGCCATCATTTATTGGTATATGCAATTATACGGGAAGCTCTATATTATATATTCATTAACTACCCGTACATTATTACTGCTTTTTATACCTAGGTTCCAATTTAGATCGCCATGTGTATGCCCGATATGTTTGACCAGGATCATATTTTAGTGATCGTTTCAACAAAGGTTCTACTTATTCCATTTGTGGATTATCTTTTCCGTTTTTCATTATTCAGGTGTCTGATGCTCTACATCGTTGTATATATGTTGGACATTATTGTTTAAAACTAGATTTCATTGACTGTTGGACACAGACAGGCATGCACACACCGTAAGCATTCACGGCTATACAAGTATGCACTGTCAATATGTAGCTTTGTTTAATACTAACACATTTCAAATATCTAGTTTTTTATGCCCCATGGCCCCACATTGCTGTCTGTTTGTTTGAGAAACCATGCATATGACACATTCATTTATTTCTTGACACGATTTTTAGCAATCATGAATTTTATGTTTAGCTCTGGGTCTGCCTTTGGTTTGGTGAGCTTGCATGTTCCAGTCCAATGCCATGGGCTGGCATCGGACTGTTTCGATCGTTCAGGAGCAGCCAGAGGTTTACATGTCGTATGCCATTTAGGCGCGGGGGGGGGGGGGTCCATCGTCCCCATGGGGAGCTCTTTATTATATAGTACACATTTATTGATTAACTACCTGTATACTACTGCTATTTTTGACACTTAGGTTCTACTTTAGATCGCCACGTGTATGCTTGACATGTTTGGCCAGGATCATATTTTAGTGATTGTTTTAAATATGGCCAGGATTGGATTTTGGGGATTGTTTTGAATGTGGTCATGGTAACATGCACCCATGTGTATTTATACGTAGGTGCATGTTGTCCATGGTTGGCCCCGTTTATGATACATTCACGATATACTTATAAAATTTATATACATCTGAATTAACATCCGGCGTCTTAATGCCCCATATAATTGCTATATTTATCGCTGTAGTTATGCCATTAATATTTTTATGCCGTCATTTAGGTGGTCCAAATCTCCCAATTATATATGTGAAGTGAGGGTTCTACTTCATTTTTTCTATGACTACTCTTTTTCTCCCTCCTTTCCCTTTACTCATTTTGATGGGAATGCTCACATTATTATCTGTACACTATAACAAACAATTAATATTTACATTAGATAGGTTGAGCATTATTTAGACAGGGACAGGAGGGTAGGAGTGATCATCGGTGCACATTATAAATCCGCTGCGTGTTTTTTGTCATTTGAGTACAAACATGCTTTTAAATTTAATGTATTGTTTATATTGATTTTTACCAATGATTGGTATTAGGATACAAAGTAATCTGTGTCAGTAAACCTAGTCTAGTTTATTGGTGTTAGCTCGTATTCATGTTTTATGCACACAGATATATGTATAGGGGGTCGAGTTTCTTGCTGATATCTGTGACTTTATGACACACAATAGAGGTCTATTGTTTATAAAGCATATATAAGCGCACATTCCCTTTTAACATACTTTTGCTTAGATTGTGTCTATTAGTTTATGAATACCTTCATCATTATTATTATTAATTCATTACATTATTTTTTCACTATTTGTTCACTATCCTCAAATCTAGTACAGTATAAGAATTTATATTCATTTTTCATATAAACCCCTCCTTGTTTGGTTTTTGGGTTTATACTAAAAATGTATTTTTCCTTCACTTAGATATATTTATAAGCACCTCTCTCAACCACACGTTAGTCATGTCTTTGATTGAGTACACGAAATTTGTTGATTGGATTCCATCAATCACTCACTTGGTCACATGGTCAATATAGACAAGCATTTATATGAAACTAATTTTTGTGGTTGTTAGCTATGATTAAGCACTGTTTAATAGTGTCAAACGCGTCAGCTCTTCTGTTCTGTGTTCTGCTGTGGCATGTATTTTTGATATTCCTTTTTTTTATGAATAAAGGCTAATTTTCGGAGTGCTGCTGTCCAAATATTCTCTCATCTTAATTGCTATATACATTGCCAGCACCTGTTGCTTCAACCCTGAGGAGAAGTTTATTTCCATTTGATCTACTTGGAGCAGTGATCCCCCTTCCCCTACCTATCTCCAGCCCATCAGAGTACCCATGTACCTATCTGCAGCCCATCAGAGTACCCAAGTAGCTATCTGCAGACCATCAGAGTACCTGAGTACATATCTGCAGCCTATCAGAGTACCCAAGTACCTGTGTCCAGCCCAGAATCCCCGAGTACCTGTCTCCAGCCCATCAGAGTACCCAAGTACCTATCTGCAGCCCATCAGAGTTCCTGAATACCTATCTGCAGCCCATGCCTCATAGAATATACATTGGGGTGCTTGCTTTCCAAAATGGGGTCATGTTGCTGGGCGTTTCCATTGTCCTGGTGTTCCAGAGCCTTCAAAAGTGTGATAGGTTGTCAGGAAATTATATGTTTAATTTATGCTCCTAGAACACCAGACGGTGCTCCCTGCATGTTGGGACTCTGTATGTGGCCAAGCTGTGTCCTTTGGGGGGGGGGGGGTATTTGTACTGTCCTGACATTTCAGGGCCTCAAGAAATGAGATAGGTCATCAGTACATTTGGTGTGATCAATTTTTAATGATTGGCACCATAGCATGTAGACTCTAGAACTTTCACAGAGACTAAATAATGTCCACTAATTTGGATTATTTTTACCAAAGATATGTAGCAGTATAAATTTTGACCCAAATTTATGAACAAAAATTACTTATTTGCTAAATTTTATAAAAGAAACAACAAAAAAGTGTTTTGTTTTTTTTCAAAATTTTTGCTCTGTTTTCACTTATATCGCAAAAAATAAAAAACCCATTGGCGATTACCCACGTCGATGTACGTCGGCAAAAGGTCCCCTTTAAGAAGCGGTGTTGCGAGCGTGCCCGCCGCAGTCTCCGTGACCGTGGGTCCTGCGGACTCGATGTCCGCCAGGTGCCCGCAATCATGTCACGGAGAAATTTGGCCAGTGCAGCAGGGACCAGCCAAATTTCCATCCATGTATGGGCACCCTGGTTTATTAAACTCTGTTGGGTTTTTTCAAACGATCAGTGCAGCTGGTTCTAACTGACAACACTGATCATTGTGTTCTCACAGAAGGGAAAGCTCTCTCCGCTGTGAGAATACAATAGCACAAAGAGTGCGATTCAAGGTGGACAGGGGGAATTGGCACTTTTTTTTAGTTGGATGAAGGAAAAAATGTGTAATGTATGGCCTGCTTTAGTATCTAAAAAAAGTTAAACTTTACTATAAACACATTAATTTCTCTCTAAGCATAGTGTTTCTCACTATAATATTTATTATCACAAGGAGGGTTTTCAGTCATATCCATTCTATTACATCTATCCTTTCTTTACCCTTTTTTTCAATGTTATATTCTGCTAACATACTGTATTTTGAGTCAAAACTGGAATTTGTTTTTTTAATGTACAGTATGCTTCCGCTTTTTATATGGATATTAATTATATACAGTATCTACCTGCTACAGATAAACCATTCTAGGTTTAACTCTTGATATTTGCAATGAAGTAAGTTTGAACTTGTCATGTTACAACCAAAAATGTAAATTTATTGGGCTTTTGTGTGATAGACCAAGACAAAGTGGCACATAATTGTGAAGTGGAAGGAAAATGATAAATGGCTTTCAACATTTTTTACAAATAAATATCTGAAAAGTGTGGCGTGCATTTGTATTCAGCCCCTTTTACTCTGATACCCCTAACTAAAATCTGGTGGAACCAACTGCCTTCAGAAGTCACCTAATTAGTAAACAGAGTCAACTTTGTGTAATTTCGTGGAGCAGAAGGGCAAAAGCTTGTTTGATCTTGATTTTCAGTATGAATACAGACAGTGAAAGCGGGGCCTCATGATCCTTCTGACTTTTTACCTGGCTTGTGGCGGCCAAGCGTTCATAGCGACGTCGCTTTTTGATCCTTCTATGTCGGCTCTTCCTATCATTGTGAAGCAGAATTCACCAGCATTGGATTGTTCACCCACTAATAGGGAACGTGAGCTGGGTTTAGACCGTCGTGAAACAGGTTAGTTTTTTTTACAGAACCTTAGTGAACAAACAGCAACACAAAGGCAGAGGAACACACCAGACAGGTCAGGGATAAAGTTGTGGAGAAGTTTAAAGCAAGGTTAGGTTATAAAAAAAAATATCCCAAGCTTTGAAGATCTCACAGAGCACTGTTCAATCCATCATCTGAAAGTTGCAAAGAGTATGGCAAAACTGCAAACCTACCAAGACATGGCCGTCCACCTAAAGACTGACAAGGAGAGCATTAATCAAAGAAGCAGGTCCATGGTAACTCTGGAGGAGCTGCAGAGATCCACAGCTCAGGTGGGTGAATCTGTCCACAGGACAACTATTTGTCGTGCACTACTCAAATCTGGTCTTTATGGAAGAGTGGCAAAAAGAAAGCCGTTGTTGAATGAAAGCCATAAGAAGCTTCGTTTGCAGTTTATGAGAAGCCGTGTGCCTCATCTGGAGTATGCTGTTCAGTTCTGGGCACCAGTTCTCAGGAAGGATGTGCTGGAAATGGAGCGGGTACAGAGAAGGGCAACAAAATAAAGGGACTGGAGGACCTTAGTTATGAGGAAAGGTTATGAGCACTGAACTTATTCTCTCTGGAGAAGAGACGCTTGAGAGGGGATATGATTTCAATTTACAAATACCATACTGGTGACCCCACAATAGGGATAAAACTTTTCAGCGGAAGGGAGTTTAATAAGACACGTAAATAGGGGGTTCTTTACTGTAAGAGCGGCAAGGATGTGGAATTCCCTTCCACAGGCGATGGTTTCAGCGGGAAGCATCAATAATTTAAAAAAACCATTAGATAAGCACCTGAACGACCACAACATAAAGGGATATACAATGTAATACTGACATATAATCACACACATAGGTTCGACTTGATGGACTTGTGTCTTTTTTCAACCTCACCTACTATGTAACTATATCAAAATTTCAAGGGGTATGAATACTTTTTCAAGGCACTGTATAACTTGCCATTATAGCATTAACTGGGTTCTGTCTAGTCAGATCAGGATCCGCTAAAATACTGGAAGCTTTGGTTTCTGCTTCTTTGTCCAAGGCCATCTGATTACATATGATATTATGCAATATAAAACATAAGTACCATATTTAAATCGGCATATAACACGCATTTTTTCCCCCTGATAATCGGCTGCAAATCATGTGTGCGTGTTATACGCCAATATTTTCTTTGGGCTACCTCGGAGGGGGGCGGTTCCTATGATAGACGTCACATGCATTGGACCAGTGTTCTATCTAAACTAGGAGCCCGTCCAGGAGGCAGGACTTCGTATTACAGAGGCCGTCGACTAAACGGGAGATCCTCGCTCTGTGTAATCTAATCTCCGTACACTGGTGAGGCGTCAGATGGGCACTGATCAGGCTGCAATGGTGAGACCGCAGATGGGCATTGATCAGGCTGCATTGATGGGTAGGGATCAGGCTGCATTGATGGGCAATGGTGAGGCTGCATTGATGGGCAATGGTGAGGCTGCATTGATGGGCAATGGTGAGGCTGCATTGATGGGCAATGGTGAGGCTGCATTGATGGGCAATGGTGAGGCTGCATTGATGGGCACTGATAAGGCTGCATTGATGGGCACTGATAAGGCTGCATTGATAGGCACTGACCCTTATTTTGTTTCAAAATTCTTTACTTAAAATGTTTTTTTTTTTTCCCTGAAACTTTCCTCTTAAAATTAAGGTGCGTGTTATAGGCCAATAAATATGGTAACTAAAACACACAGAATTTGTTTTTGTTTCTTCCAAGAAATAACCGTGTGCTTGTACAAATTTATTTATAGCTGGTCTGCCGAAATCCAATTTTTGACATGTTCACTATAAAAAGAAATCCATCCTAATGAAGAGTGTCCCGTGTGTTTAGTGTCTAGGATGCAGTGTTATGCACAGATCTGACCTTCACTCGCCCCTGTAGATTGCAGTTGGCGGCAAAAGTCCGGTACTTCAAATGGAACTCTAAAGCCTCGTACACACAATTGGATTTTCCGCAGACAAAGCGTCAGACTTTTGTCCGAAGGGCGTTGGGCATGAACTTGTCTTGCATACAAACAGCACACAATTGTCGGCCAACAAACACGAACGTAGTTACGTACTACGTGGCTTTTCAGCTCTTTAGCACCACATTTGGGCACCTTCTGCTAATGTTGTGTTTGGTAAGCATTGATTCTGAGCATGCGTGTTTAAAGCCTCGTACACACAATCAGATTTTCCAACGGGAATTGTGTGTTGACACTGTTGGCCTAAAATCCGACAATTGTCGGATTTTCCACGAACAAATGTTGGGTTATAAATAGACTTATAAATTTTCCGCGGACAACGGTCTGTTGTCAGATTTTCCAATCGTGTGTACACAAGTCCGTCAGACAAAAGTCCAAAGTACAAACATGCATGCTCGGAATCAATGCTCACCAAACACAACATTAGCAGA
Source organism: Aquarana catesbeiana (assembly GCF_042186555.1). Taxonomy (NCBI): domain Eukaryota; kingdom Metazoa; phylum Chordata; class Amphibia; order Anura; family Ranidae; genus Aquarana; species Aquarana catesbeiana. The sequence goes on along the minus strand of NC_133327.1, from coordinate 438,933,314 downwards.
AGGTGCTCAAAGGGTGGCGCTAAAGAGTTGAAGAGCCACGTAGTACGTCACTACGTTCGTGTTTGTTGGCCGACAATTGTGTGCTGTTTGTATGCAAGACAAGTTCCTGGCCAATGTCCTTTGGACAAAAGTCTGACATTTTGTCTGTGGAAAATCTGATCGTGAGTACAAGGCTTAACTCTCAGCGCCGGATAGGTGAGATAAAAAAAAGAGGAAAGGTACACAGCCTAGACTCATGGCACACACTTCATAGGTGCGGATTTTCCAAGTGCACAATGTCAAAAAATTTTGGCTTGCGTTCAGTTTTAAACAATTAATGCAACCATATAGTCATAAACCATACACTAAACAAACACAGAAGATGGTTAATTTTATCAAGGAACTCTGCTAATAAACACATTTTGTGTAATCATTCTCCAGAAACTAGTTTATAGGAAAAGACTGTGAATGTAATCATTTATTTAGATATAAAGAACCAGTGACTTGTAAGTTCACATTTAAAACAATATCTAAGGTTTCACACGTACGTGATGCTCTGTAACTGGTCATTCATTCTGCATTGGCTACAGTTACACATGATGAAGGGCTCCAAACATACTCAAGCCTGTCATAAATGGGGTAAGTTACATATGTAAGCGGAGTTTCAGATGTTATTCTTTTCTGTAACAGAACCTGCCATGTAGAAACGGACTTCCCTAGAGAACTTACCATGTGGAGAGAAAGAGAGAGAGTATGTTTACTGACTTGGAAAGCTGCACAGGAAAACGATCCAGTCCCATGCTTCCCTTGTGTTCCATAACCTGTAATGTTATACAGGACTTCATCAACCTGTATAGTCTCCCGAAGGAGGCTGTTATTACCTGAATATACAAAAACTGCATATTAACTGTAGTATATTAAGGACCTGACCTATTCAGCAACACCACCAAGACTACAGAGACTATCTTGGAGCAACTATGCATCTTGTAAATCAGAAAATGGCAGCTTCCAGCAGACAGGTATTCACAGTAGCCAGTTTAATGACAGATTCCCTTTTTATCATGCATATGTATTGGAAGAGGACATCAGCTGTATGAGTTCAAAGGCGCAATGAGTTTTCTTTAAAAATGCACAGCTTACTTTCATTGGTTAGTGGTAGAATTATGTGCAGTAATAAATTATTTAAATCATAGTTGATTAGTAGTTTAATTACTTGCTAAACATTGGGTCAAATGATGTAATGCAGTAGTTTCATAATTTGCCGATCTGTGGATGAGTGCTACAAATAGGGAAAAGGCCGATGTCCCTGCAGTTTCCTGGACTACGTTTTCTAGCAGCCCTTGCAGCTCATTATATGGGTGTGCATGAACAGTCTCAATAACAGTACTACCTACAGTATGTAACATGTAATTGCCCTTACTCATGGTGCCAGTTAATGGTGACAGATTCTAAGGACAGCCAGAATACACAAGACCATTAACAGCATAGCATCCATGGCCAAGCTCAGCTGCTTTATGCAGGGCTGGATTGAAAATGGTTTAGGCAGGCCATACATGGGTTGAATTTCTTTCGAAAATCTTTTCTAACAATTTTTGTTCGTATTTCGCACCATTAGTGGGCTGCAGCAACAGACGATTTTTGGGCATGCTGGAAATTTTTTTAAAAAGGAAAGATTTTCTAATCAATGATGGGAGAATCATGCGAGAAATGTAAATCGAAAAAGAAATGCGCATGTGCAAGAAAAGAAATTTCCCGGAAAGAAAAGATTCCTAGCCACAAAAATTCTTTTCTGTGGCAGCAGGAGGTGAAATTGAAGGCTTGGTTGGTCGGATTTCGAAATCAATGGTGGCATCATCGGATCACAAAACGCACAAATTTTCTGATTTACAAACCTGACACAATTTGGTGCTCCATCTGACTGTGGGAAAACACTTCGGTCATTTCAAGCAATATAGAAAAATAAAACCGTTAAGTTTTATTACATTTTTAAGTTAAGTTTTAAGCCACATCTTTTGTCTCACTATATCAAATCTGTCAATTTGATTGGTTGTTTTGATTTTGGCTGATGCCGACCGATCAGAATTGCTCTCATCCATCTTAGAAGCCCCACAGAAAAAACAGAAAAAGAGGGATAAGAACCCGCATTTGAAATCCTTGTACTACTGCACCCCATGCCAGGGCACTGATAGCTCATCACCTACGTGGGTAAGTAGAGCAAGGACTTGATAAAAACCATCTATCCGCTGCTGACCCAACTTTAACAGAAGTGCTCCACTTGGAAATCCCTCCCTTTGACTCCGGTGGGTAGGGGTAATCTCTTAAAAATGATTTACTTACCAAAATTCTTGTACTATTTTAGGCACACCCCGACCCCTATACCTAGATCCTTTTTTCGCCGGATAGAAAGTGTGGTGTTCTCCTTTATTTGGGCAAGGAAACCCCTAAGGGTGGCAAAAAACATACTTTACCTTCCACTAGCCGGAGGCGGACTGGCATTGCCTAACTTCCTAGTATACTACTGGGCGGCTGTCTTAGGGACTGTGAGGTGGTGGTTCTCACAGCCTCGACAAAACCCAGCAGTTAACCTAGAGGCGGCAATCATGGGATCATATGCAGCGTTATCCAATCTGCCATATAGGGGAGTGAGGGCTAATCCTGCTGTAACAGGTCCTATGAAAACCACGATTCAGGTGTGGAGATCCTCTAGGGCAGCTCTCCTGCAACAGTCTTGGGTCTCCCCATACACCCCACTCTGGGCTAACCCCATGCTCCCTCATCTTTCCACTATCTCAGATCCGGCAAGCTTGGCCAGGAGGGGTATTACCACATTGAAACAGGTTATGCCCAGGGGGGTCCTGGCACCATTCAGAGAGTTGCAACAGGCTCATAACCTGCCAAACACCTTCCTTTTTAGATACTGGCAGCTGCAGCATGCCCTCAGGGCCCAGTTTCCCTCTCAGGTGTTGCTTGAGCCAAATTCAATTGAGCACCTTTTGATCTCAGGGATGTTGGAAAAACATTTATCCTCCCTATACCTTTATTTAACAGTTGCCCATGACGTTAAATATGACAGAACTAGGACTAAATGGCAGGCAGATATTCCCTCTCTGGGAGAGGAAGAATGGGAGGAGTGTTTAACTACATTTATCCCATCCATGTGGCTAAGGATAGATTCATACAATTAAAATTCATACACAGGGCTTATTACATGCCCCAAAGACTAGCGAGAATTTTTTCTGGACTTAGCCCTAATTGTACCAGATGGGAACTAGAAACGGGCATCTTCTTTCATATTGTCTGGTACTGTCCCAAACTACGCCCGTTCTGGAGTGCAGTGGCAGACACTTTAGGAGCGGTGTGCGGTCTTGAGATACCACTTGATCCTCTAACCTTACTACTGAGCCACCTAGAGGAAATAGAAGGCGACCGTTACATTAAACTGTGTTTAACCACTTCCCTACCCAGCCATAGTCATATGACGTCCACAGATGGGATCTCCCATCCTGGGTGGACGTCATATGACGTCCTGGGATTCCCGGCCGTCTAGGGGGCGCGCGCGCGCCCGCCGCGTTGCTCGGGACCCAGTGCGTGTGCCCGGCAGCCGCGATGTCCGCCGGGCACCCGCGATTGCCCGTTAACCGGGCCGGACCGTGGATCTGTGTGTGTAAACACACAGATCCACAGCCTGTCAGCTCTGAGGAGAGCGATCTGTGTTCCCAGAACGGAGGAACACTGATCGGTCTCCTCCCCTTGAGCGTCCCCTCCCCCTTCAGTTAGAATCATTCCCTAGGAAACATATTAACCCCCCCCCCCCCTAGTGGTTAACCCCTTCACTGCCTGTCACATTTACACAGTAATCAATGCAATTTTATAGCATTGACCGCTGTATAAATGTGAATGGTCCCAAAAATGTGTCAAAAGTGTCCGATGTGTCTGCCATAATGTCGCAGTCATGAAAAAAAATCGCGATCGCCGCTAAAAAAATAAATAAATATTTTTTTTTTAAAAATGCCATAAATCTATCCGGTATTTTGTAGACACTATAACTTTTGCGCAAACCAATCAATATACGCTTATTGCGATTTTTTTAACCAAAAATATGTAGAAGAGAATGTATCGGCCGAAACTGAGAAAAAAAATTGTTTTTTAAAAAAAAATTGGGATATTTATTATAGCAAAAAGTAAAAAATATTGTGTTTTTTTTCAAAATTGTCGCTCTTTTCTTTTGTTTATAGCGTAAAAAATAAAAACCGCAGAGGCGATCAAATACCACCAAAAGAAAGCTCTATTTGTGGGGAAAAAAGGACGTCAATTTTTTTGGGTACAACGTTGCATGACCGCGCAATTGACGTTCAAATTGCGACAGCGCTGAAAACTAAAAATTGGCCTGGGAAGGAATGGGGTGAAATTGCCCGGTATTGAACCGGTTAACATATTCATTATTTTATGCCAGGAGAGAAATACTCCTCAAATAGAAGCAAAAAGAGGCTCCAACCAAGGAAGCATGGCAAAAGACGATAAACAACGTGCTGCCATTATACCGCATAACTTACAAGAGTAGAAACTGTGCTCAGAAATATGATAAAGTGTGGTCGAGCTGGGTCGACGCATGCGGCTGAATCCCAATGAGGGGGGAACGCCACATGTGACGGTCGGGGCCTGGAGGATGCCCTTCTCTGGGGGGGGAGGCCGAGGTAGTTCCCTCCTTATGGGTCTCAGGGTCAAATCCTGCTCGGGCTTCGTTCAGCGGTTGGGCATCCCCTCCCCACTCCCCCCGCCCCCCCTCGTGCCATTTGGCTGAGGGGACGGAGATAGCTCCCCCCACTGGATTAGTATGGCTCAGATGCTTCCACCTATTTATATTTTTGTTATGACACACCTCCCAATGCAACACTTACCATATGATGTCATAATTCTGTAACATGTATGTATTTTGTATATCCTTACAATAGGTGTTGGAATGGAGTATCCCTTACGCATGCAACATTGAAGTCATGTAATTAATTGTTTGATATCAGATCCGTGTATGATGCTGGTTATGCTTGTACTGTCTTGTATGTTTAATAAAAACCTACTGTTAAAAAAAAAGTAGAGCAAGGACAAGGGGAGGGGGGAGAGAGTACAGTGTTAGTTTTCTCAAAAAGTGAACTTTTAACTTTAGGCCCCTTTCACATGTGCAGATCTGTATTCAGATATCTGCTTGCTCAGCAGGGATCGCTCCATTGATCCCCGCTGAGCCGGCAGATGACAAGTCCGTCTCTGCACACTGTGTAGAAACGGACCTGTCAGATCTCCGCTTTCCTCTATGGGGGGGGGGGAATCAGATGAAAACGGACCGCCTGTCCATTTTCATCCAATCCGCCAGACAGATGGAAAATAGGGTTTCCATCCGTCTGGCTTTAGTGGAGCGTATCGGGGCTGAGCGGATGCCGCTGACATCCGTCGCTCCACAGAGATGTATGAAGCGACCGTTCAGGTCCGCTTTAAAAAACTGACAGGCGGATCTGAACGGTCCGCATGTGTGAAAGGGCCCTTAAGAAATTTGAGTTCTCATAAAGGTACCCTGTTTCCCCGAAAATAAGACCTAGCGTGATTGTCGGTGATGGCTGCAATATAAGCCCTACCCCCCAAATAAGCCCTACCTTGTTTCCCCGAAAATAAGCCCTACCCTGAAAATAAGACCTACAAGGACTTTAACTATGGCTTATTTGGGGGGGTAGGGCTTATATTGCAGCCATCACCGACAATCACGCTAGGTCTTATTTTCGGGGAAACAGGGTATATAGTGCTACATTAGGCTTTGCCAGGGTCATTTTAATTTCAGTATACACACTGGACAAGAGATCTGCAGTCAGTTCAATTCACCCTACATTCACACCTATGCGTTTTCTTGGTGCATTTTGCAGAAATGCACTACAGTTCATTTGACATGGTTTACTATGGATGTAGTTCAGACTTTTTTTCCCGCAGCAGATTGCGTTTAGCGTGTAATAGGCTTCAATAGAGTCGCACCAAAACGCAAGTGTTTGTTTTTGATGCATTTTCTTTTTTTTTTCTTCTCCCTCTTCTCACTCTGTATAGCTGGTCACCGCGTCCTTAACAATTGATAAGTCATCAGCTGTCAGCGGGCTTCCACATTGACAGCTAAATGTAAATAAAAAAGTATCGGGAAAAACATGGGAAAAACATATTTTAAAAAAATGGCGTGGGGTCCCCCCCAAATCCATACCAGACGATTATCTGAGCATGCAGCCCAGCAGGTCAGGAAAGGGAGGGGACAAACGAACGCCCCCCCCCCTCCTGAACTATACCAGGCTGCATGCCCTCAACATGTGGGGGTGCTTTGGGGCAAGGGGGTTAACCACCGACTGCCCACCCCTCCCTCTGACCGTTCTTAAATAGGTAAGAGGGGGGGACCTGGTAACATCACCTGGTGGCCACGTCCCCTTTTGACGTCACTGACTGTTGCATGCTGGGTCGTGATATCACACGGGACGGGGCTAAAAATGTAAAATGCTTCTGAAAACCGCAACAACCACAACTGCATAGATGTGAACCCAGACTCAGTTAGTTATGGTATTGCTGCCATATTAGGTATCAAGATCTTTAAAAATGAATATTTGAAACAACCGTGCATAGTGAATATAAGCCTATTAGAACTGAATATCCCATAGTTAAAGTGGTTCTAAAAGCAGAACCCTGACCCCCTTATACTTACCTGAGCCCGATCTTGATCCAGCAATGTACACAAGAGCAGAGGGTCTCCCGGCTCTCTCCCTTCCCATTGACTCAGACATAGCAGTGGGACCCATTGGCTCCCGCTGCTGTCAATCACGGCCAGTGAGGAGGGGACAGGGGAGAGCCCCACTCTGTGTCTTATGGTCATACAGAGTGGGGCTTTGGAGTGAGCACACACAAGAGCATACACAAGTGCCCCCATGGCAAACGGCTTGCTAGTGGGTCACTCGTGGAGGGGGAGGACCCAAGGAGAGGATGATTGGGGCTGCTCTTTGCAAAACCACTGCACAGAGCAGGCAAGTATGATGTTTGTTACTTTAAAAAAATAAAATGTAAACCTTTATAATCACTTTAACACTAGTCTAAAAGTAGATTAAACTGATACTAACTGGTGGCAGATATTTAACCACCTCAATACCACCATACGTATATATAAGGCCTTGTATTGAGGTGGTTATACCAGGATCATGGTTGCAGATACAACCATGATCAACCATGATCCTGGTACCATTTTCTCAGGAGGCAATTCTCTTTTTTTTAAAAGTAATTATGTTGTTCACTTTCCTTGTTCATCCTTTGTGACAGCAATAAAGTTGATTAAAAAATAAAAAATGAAAGGGACAGTATAAAATAATAAATTTAAATAAAATAAATAATAATAAAAAAAAAAAAAAAAAAAAAAACAGAAAGCCCCCCTCCCCCATGTTAATGTGCAAAGGCGAACGGTGCGTTTTCCTTTCCATATGAGCATGGGGGGGGGGGGGGGGGTTGGGGCCCTTTAATGGTTTTATTTACTTTATTTAAAGTTATTTTTTTGTGATTGTAATGTATCACACGAATGTTAGAGCGAGAGCAATAATTCCAAGGCCAGATCTCCTGTGTTACTCTAAACTGATAACCTGTAAAGGCTTTTAAATCATCACCAATGTGAAAATGTAATGTTCCGTAGTTTGTTGCCATTCCACGAGCATTCGTAATTTTAAAACGCGTCATGTTTAAGTCTATTTACTCAACATAACTTCATTTTTTATATTTTGCTCAAAAATTTGGTCTTTCATTGGTAATATATGATGTTCACTAAAATTCATTGAAGTGTATTTTTTCAAAAAAACATTGCATTTAAAAACAGCGGCGAAAATATCGTGTGACATATAAAATTGCTACAACCACCATTTTATTTTCTAGGGTCCGCCTTAAAAACTGACAGGCAGACCTGAACAGATCGTTCGTGTGAAAGAGGCCTTAAGGTTTTTTTTTTTTTTTTTCCATCATACTTACATAGGTGCCAATGCTGCATCTTTCCCTCGCCACCTCTGCACTGAGAACCGAGCCATCGAACACCACCGATGGCTCGCTTCTCTTAGCTCTCCGCTCTGCTCCCCGCGGCCATCTCAGGCTCTCAGCGGCTCACTGAGAGGCTGAGACAGGCATCAGTCCAGGCACCTGGCGGATCCAGACTTTATTGTCGTGGGTCACAGGAGTGCAAAACAAATTGCACTCCTGTGACCCATAGGTGAAGCCCAGCCAAACAAGCTCAGGCTGGAGTTCTCCTTTAATGAAGTGGTTACTTTGAAATACTATGGATTTTCCCATTCCAGTGGAAACAGGTAACAAAAACTTCAGTAAATCACTGCACTGCCTGGTGAGGCTGTGAATTGAATCATTTATGTTTCGATTCTCACTAGGGAAACCTCAACAGCTGGTTTTTGGATTCTAACTGGAGAAATGAAATAATAAATGTTTTGAATATTTACTGTTTTCTGTTTTACAAAATGGCATTAGTCAATAGAAAATTACATATTTAAAAATTTTCATCTTCTGAGAGGAGTTTACCTCTTTATTGTTAAAACAAAACTCTCAGACACACGGTATCCATACTTTAGCATGGTACTAATTACCAAAATGAGATCATAGCACAGCCCTTTACATTAAGACATTCAGAAAACTATACAGAATGATTCATGGGCAGAATACGTATACAACTTGCAATTACCACATCCTTTAAGGTCAACACAGTTTGACAGATTTGGTGAGTTCATTCTCTCCATATACTCCCTTGGGAAAAGTCAGTAACGTTTTCTTTACATTAAACTAAAGTAAATAATCTGCTTACATGGATTTAAATATGAGGCTGGGTTGTTGCCTTGTAGAAAATAAGTAGTCTTCAAGCTCTACTGTTACTCTATAAAAGTTCTGATCACCCACCTTGAGTGATCTTTCAAAAAAATCAAAACACTCACCACAACAGAATACATACAGAGACTCCTGTTCCTGAAAGCATTGACCCATGTACTTTGAGTCATTGCCTGAAATAAGAATGCAGCAATTGAAGATTCTGCATTTTTCATAGCCAGCAGGTCAAAGAGCTAAACAACCGGGCAGATAACCAGCATTTTCAGAAGAACTTAAAAAATGGCTTTCTACCCGTTTTGTTTTCTCCAAAATACATTTTGTGTAAGCACTGCAAGCACAAAATCTGCAGGGTTGGCAAATCCTTACCAAACTGATACACAAGAGCAGTCTTGGTGACTTACCTCTCTAGATGGGCGGCACAGTGGCGCAGTGGGTAGCACTCTCGCCTAGCAGTAAGAAGGGTCGCTGGTTCGAATCCCGTACCACGACACTACCTGCCTGGAGTTTGCATGTTCTCCCTGTGTCTGCGTGGGTTTCCTCCGGGTACTCCGGTTTCCTCCCACACTCCAAAGACATGCTGGTAGGTTAATTGGATCCTGTCTAAATCAGCCCTAGTATAGGTATGAATGTGAGTTAGGGACCTTAGATTGTAAGCTCCTTGAGGGTATAGGGACTGATGTGAATGTATAATATATATATGTAAAGCGCTGCGTAAATTGACGGCGCTATATAAGTACCTGAAATAAATAAATAAAATAAAATAGATAGGTGTAAACGTACTGAGAATCTTTTCTTTACAAAAAGGTTCATTTAGCTCTCCCACCCATCTTCCCAGCACCATACACTCGCCTCTTCTCATTTCCCTCCCTCCATTTAGTCAATTGGATTAAGAAAATTCCACAGCCCCATATGACAGCCAATCATGAGGAACCTATAGCAGTCACAAAGGAGAGGGGGAGTAAGTCTCATTCTAACCCATGCTTGGATATATATCAACCCCAACACTGTGCAGCCAAAATGAGTGTATTGCCTAGTGTCATCTGCTCACCTCCAATAATTATGCTCAAAATATGCAATGTGATAGATAGACCTCAACTTAAACTAATACAATGTAAAAACAGTGTATGACTATAGACCAAAACAAATAGTAAAGCAAATTAGATAATAATAAAACAAATAGTCTGCATAAATATGAATTTTCTTCCCCAATCTTGTGACTTCAAACATATAAACTAAAATGAATTAACCACTTGTCCTCTGGAAGATTTACCCCCTTCATGACCAGGGCATTTTTTGCTCTTTGGCACTGCATTGCTTTAACCAACAATTGCGCGGTCATGCAACACAAATACACAAATGAAATTTAGATCATTTGTTCCCCACAAATAGTACTTTATTTTGGTGGTATTTGATCACCACTGGATTTTTTTCATTTGCTGCGCTATAAACAAAAAAAAAGACAGAAACATTTGAAAAAGAAAAAAAAAAAACAATTCTTTTTACTTTCTGCTATAAAACACATCCAATTAAAAAATGTAAAAAAAATCGAATTTCTTCATAAAATTTAGGCCAATATCTATTCTGCTACATTATTTTTGGTAAAAAAAAAATCCCAATAAGCATATATTGATTGGTTTATGCAAACATTATAGCATCCACAAACTATGGTACTTTATACTGGAATTTTTTTTTTTTTATACTAGTAATGGTGGCGACCAGCGACTTATAGTGGGACTGTGATAGTATGGAGGGCAATCTGACACTTTGTGGGAACCAATGACACTAATTCAGTGATCAGTGCTAAAAATATGCCCCTTCACTGTACTAATGACACTGGCTGGGAAGGGGTTAACATCTATGGCAATCAACAGATTAAATGTGTGCCTAACCGTGCTTGGTGTGTTTACTGTAAGGTACTTTTACTAAGGGATGTACTGGTTTTTACTCTGTTTTGCAGGGAATCAAAAACCAGCACATCCCTGCTGACAAGACAGAGCTCTGTTTTGTTTACATTGACAGAGCTCTGTCCTGTCTTCCTCCTTGCCAATCAGGGGGTGCCGGCGGTCAATCATTAGTCAGCATCTGCTGACTGTCTTGTGACTAATCACAGCACAGCTGGCACGCGCCCCCCTACCTGGAATTTCTGGATCACGTACTAGGTAAGTGATCCGGCACAGGAAAGCCGCTCTGCCACTGTACGCCTACGTGAGGCGGTCGGTAAGCAGTTAAAAATACACACAAACTCCAGTGTAAGGTGACCCTTCACCTATTGGAAAGGCACAAGTTTATTTAACCTTTAGGCTCGGTTCACATAGGGGCGACTTGTCAGGCGACCTAGTCGCCTGACAAGTCGCCTCCCGTTCTGTGCTACGGAACCGTTCTAATAGGAGCGACGCAAGTCGCTCCGACTTAGAAAAAGGTTCCTGTACTACTTTGGGGGCGACTTGGGGCGACTTGCATAGACTTCTATACAGAAGTCGTTTTGCAAGTCGCCTCGGAAGTCGTTTGCAGGTCGCCTCGCTGAGGCGACCTGCAAGTCGTGCCGCCCCTGTGTGAACCGGCACTCAAGCTATAGGCAGGTCAAACATTGCCAAGATGTTTTCCTCCCTTTAGCAAAAGGCAGCTTTTAGACTTTTAGGCCCCTTTCACACTGGGGCAGGGGCTGCGGCGGCAGTAAAGCGCCGCTATTTTCAGCGGCACTTTACCGTCATATTTGTGGGGGTATTCGGCGGCTAGCAGGGCGCTTTTAATACACCGCTCCTTCACCGCTCCAAAGATGCTGCTAGCAGGACTTTTTTTACCATCCTGCCAGCGCACCGCTCCAGTGTGAAAGCCCTCGGGGCTTTCACACTAAAGAGACAGGAGCGGCTCTTTCAGGGCACTTTGCAGGCGCTATTTTTAGCGCTGTAGCGCCTGCAAAAGCGCCCCAGTGTGAAAGGGGTCTTAGTGTTCCAACCACTATGATTGCATGTATGATAGGTATGATAACCAGCATGATAAGCTAAAACAAAACAGAAGCACTTTGCAGTGTGTTTTTACTGAAATTGTAAAATGAAAAGGGTCACTATAAAAACAAATTAGGTGACTGTATAAATAACACTATACTTAATCAAAGGCGTATCCTTAATGGTCGGCACCAGCCTTTATTAAGGTGACTCCCTACGCATTGGGGTTGCTTTAACAAACCTGGAGAGTGCAAAATCTGGTACAGCTCTGCATAGAAACCAATCAGCTTCCAGTTTTGTTTTGTCAAAGTTTAACCACTTCCATACGGGGGCCTATTCTGGCACTCCTCTCCTACATAGAAAACTAGAAAATTACCCAGAACCCCCAAACATTATATGTTTATTTAGCAGACACCCTGGGGAATAAAATGGCGGTCATTGCAACTTTTAATGTCGCACGGTATTTGCGCAACAATTTTTCAAACGCATTTTTTTGGGAAATAAAACGGATTCATGAACTAAAAAAAAAAATAACAAAACAGTAAAGTTAGCTCAATTTTTTTGTATATGTGAAAGATGAAGTTACACCGAGTAAATAGATACCCAACATGTCACGTTTTAAAACTGTGCACACTCATGGAATGGCGCCAAACTTCGGTACTTAAAAATCTCCATAGGCGACACTTTAATAAAATTTTTAATTTACAGGTTGCCAGTTTAGAGTTACAGAGGAGTTCTAGTGGTAGAATTATTGTGCTCGCTTTAACGCACGCGGCAATACCTCACATGTGTGGTTTAAACAACGTTTACATATGTGGGCGGGGACTTGCATGTGTGTTCGCTTGTGTGCACAAGCTACCGGGAACAGAGGCGCTTTCATTTTTTTTTTATTGCTTATTTTACTTTATTTTTTTGTTTTTATACTTTCTATTTTATTTTTTATATCACTTTTTTCCTATTACAAGGAATGTAAACATCCCTTGTAATAAGAATGGTGCGTGACAGGTCCTGTTTATGGAGAGATGCGGGGTCAATAAGACCCCACATCTCTCCTCCAGGCTGGAAAGCATGAGATAAAAAAAAGAAAAAAATCACGATCCCATGCTTTCCAGCCACGATCGCGGCTTTGTTTACAAGCGCAGTCTGGACGTGACGTCGTAACGTCATGCCCGGGCCCCTGACGGTCATAGAGATGGCTCTCTATGATCATCATCCAGCGGTGGCAGTTTTTTTTCTCTGGGTCCCCGATGACACGGGAGAGCCTGGTGTCCCCTCCCATCGTTTGTAAGAACGATCTAGCCAGCTGAACTGCCGCTATGATCGTTCTTACGGTGCACAGAATCACCGGCTAAAAAAAAAAAGAGCATTATTGAATTATGCCTGTAGCTGCAGGCATCATTCAGATATTCCCACTAAAAGTATGAGGTCCTTGGGCTGGAAGTGATTAAAGCGGAGGTCCACCCTAAAATAAAAAATTACATTTTCCAAAAATATATATAAAAAACATTTGAAAAAAAATGTTTCTACTTACCAGAAATGCCTGTTGCTAGGCAGTCTTCCTAATCTCCCCCTTCCTATTCCGCTGAGCTGTTCCTTAACCTTCTCCTCTTCGGCGAGCTGCCCCATTGTCTTCTGGGACATGTGTGTGTCCCAGAAAACAACATGACCATTCACAAAGCGCCACGCGACTCGCACATGCGCAGTAGGAAACGGGCAGTAAACCTGCAAGGTTAACTGCCTGTTTCCCTTAGTTAGGATGGCGGTGCCGGCACCCAATCCGATGGACGGATCAGCCTTGGGGGGCTGACATTGTGGGCTTGCTGGACAGGTAAGTGCCCTTATTAAAAGTAAGCAGGTACAGTGTTTGTAGTTGCTGACTTTTTAAAAAAAAATACAGCCGGACCTCCGCTTTAATTTAACAAACTGAAGTTAGAAGCGGATTGGCTACCGCGCAGAGCTGCGCCAGATCTTGCACTCTCCAGTTTTAGTAAATCAACCCCTCTGTGTCACATTAAACAAACAATTAACAGTGAGCATGGTAACATAAAGCAAGCCCCTTCTTATGTGTTTTTGTCAAACATTCATCATTGACGCTATTTACTTCAGCTCAAAAAAGTAGCTGAATGAGTGCCACTGAATGTATATTAAAGCGATATTAAAGCCTTGTTTAAAAAAAAAAAAAGCCGACACTCTAGGCTCCTCCTTCCTGCCAGGTGCCCCCACAGCAAGCAGCTTGCTTCAGGGGCACCCAAGCAGGCGCGCTCCCAAGCCACGGCTCTGTGTCTAATCACAGGCTTAGCCCCGCCCCCTCTGTATCCTGATTGGCTCACTGGCTGTGATTGACAGTAGCTCCCGCTGCTGCCATAAGCCAATCAGAAGTGCAAGTCCCTGGAGAGGCAAGGCTCTCGTGGACATAGCTGGATTGAGAGGGAGCTCAGATAAGTGTTGGGTGTGGGGGGGGCTGCTGCACACAAAAGGTGTTTTTTACCTTCATGCATAAAGGTAAAAAACCTTGTGCCTTTACAACCACTTTAACATGGCAACTGCTGTGGATATTACTGGGTATTATAACTGACCTAATATATATTTTATTTTTACTGACATACATTTGTAGTTTACAACCCTTTGGACAAAACAGTGACCACACTAGAGGCCCCTAAACTCTTATCAGGTCCATTATTGCAACATCTTTAGAGTGGATGACAAGTTCGAAAGCTTCACATTAGCAGAAAGGTGTAAACATGTTTGAGATTTTAAATGATTTATGTGGAATACCTAATGTTAGCGGCACTTTACCATCGGTATTCGGCTGCTAGCTGCTTTCACCCCCCCCGCTAGCGGCCGAGAAAGGGTTAAAAACCACCGCAAAGCGCCTCTGCAGAGGCACTTTGCCGGCGGTATAGTCGCGCTGTCCCATTGATTTTCAAAGAGCAGGAGCGGGGAAGGAGCGATGTATAGCGAGCGATGTATGGCGTATAACATGCACTTTTTCACCCTGAAAATCGGGTGCAAATAGAGTGTGTGTGTGTGTGTATGTTATACGCCGATACTTCAATTTTAGCTGCCTTGCAGGGAACGGGGAGGGGGGGGGGGGGGCGAGACGAGAGCCGTCAGATTACATACAGCAAGAATCTTCTGTTTACTCAGCGGCCCCTGTAATAGGAAGTCCCGTCTCCTGGGCCGGCATTGGACCAGTGTTCTATCTATCATAGAACTTTGTATTAAAGCGGCCGCCGAGTAAACAGGAGATTATCGACGTATGTAATCTGACGGCTCTCGTCCCGCCCCCCTCTCTGTCCCCTCTGAGGCAGCAGTAATCTGAGGTGAGGCTGCAGATGGGCACTGATCAGGCTGCATTCATGGCAATGGTGAGGCTGCATATGGGCATTGATCTGGCTGCATTGATGGGCAATTGTGAGGCTGTGGATGGGCATTGATCTGGCTGCATTGATGGGAAATTGTGAGGCTGCAGATGGGCAATGATCAAGCTGCATTGATGGGAAATTGTGAGGCTGCAGATGGCATTGATCAGGCTGCAGATGGGCAATAGTGAGGCTGCAGGTGGGAAATGGTGAGGCTGCATTGATAGGCACTGACCCTTATTTTGTTTCAAAGTTCTTTATTTTAAAGTTTTTTCCTGAAACGTCCCTCCTAAAATGAAGGTGCGCGATATACGTATGCGTGTTATATGCCGATAAATACGGTAATAGTTAAGGTGCTGCAAACATATCTCAGGCTATTATTATAGAAACATATCTATCCTTATATTAGTCATATAAGTTATTAGCAAAACACATATTTACATTATTAATACAAACCAGTATTTCCTGGAAAACAGCATCAGATTATAAATTCCAACACAGGAACGCGAATATTTAAAAAAGAAAGAAATATTCATATTTTTCATTCTGAAATAAAAGTGGGCCTTCAAATAAAGGTATGAAGCTGTGCAATAAACTGGAAACTGGCCACAAAAATCTTAGGTCCCCTGATAATGCTCTTGATAAACAAAAGTTTAAAACACATTCAGCTGCTGAATGTTTCTAATATTTGGAATTTTTCCTGCCCAACTTGTAGGCATAGGTATTTTTAGTAGACATAGGCTTGGTTGAAAGTGCTCCTTTTGAGCAAGGTCAGCAACAGAAGCTCTCTGAATTAACCACACTTTTTATCTATGGATTATCTGCTAAGAAAAGGCAGTCCAAAAACAGATCTTTAGCTATATTAGTAATGTAACTGGGTTAGAAGTATGAACATGAGTAACTTGAGACTTTACTAGTATTGTACAGTGGAACACCAACTTTTTCTTCCCTCTGCTTTTCACAAGTATTGGTATTGTCTTCCTGTTCATAAATTGTCCTGCCCTTTCTAAATACAGGCCAGAAAAATCTCCCCAAAGGGAACACAAACAGCATTAATAACTTCATACAGGTTCTTGAAGCTGATGGATGCTGCCTGAGTACGTACAAACATTGCAGCAGCCAGAAATGGGACACACATCATTGGAGCCAACTTACAACATTTTTATTCTGGCCATACTTGAGCAACCTTACCCTAAAAACGAAATACAGTTTTGATTTGAGTGATCCACATTAAAAATAAAAGTACACTGGAACCATTCAGAACTTACTGAATGTGGTGAAGCTCTGCTGATTTCCATGATCCAACCATGTGCAAGCAAAAATGCTGTTTTGTTTTTTTTTTTCTTGCAACTGATTGGGTATTTTAAACAAAGTGAAGCTTTACCATATTCACTAACCTTTGGAGAAAATGAGTGCAACTGCACTTTCAAAGTGCACAGTCTATTTGCCTTTAGTAAATTAACCCCATAAATTATTTGTCCACCCACACCTAAAGCTGAACCCCATGCACAGTAAAGTCTACTTTAGGTTTAGTCTAATGGCCTGTACACATGCTCCGAAAATCAGAGGACAGATCGCCCTTTTTTTTTTTTTTTTTTGCATGCTAGTCGCATATAGAGAAAATGGAGAGGTTACTAAAGTTACAAAAATTCTCGTACGACAGAATAAAAAATTAGTAGTGATGTCATGTGTTGTATTTGTATTGTATTGTATTTTCAGGCGACAACTGTACTGATTAAATGAAAATCATACGAACCGATATCGTACAAGGAAAATTTTCGTGCATGTCGGATAATATCAGATGAACGGTCATGATCGGCTCTCAAAAGCTCTGTACTAACAATCCGATTACCGTACGATCGCTTCAAAATTGGTATTTTCCACCTAATTTTTGGATCGTGTTTACGGGTCATAAGGGAGTGTGATGTGAAGGAATACTTACTCTGTTCCTCAATCCTGAGGAAGATAAAACTTTTCTTCAGTCAGATACTCTTCTTCGATAAAGTCTATCCCTGGAATGTGGATGGACCTTCTTTAGGCACTTCTTGTCATGGAGTGACAACTGCCTTCTAATTGTGCTCCTGTGTTGTCACCCTGTCATATGCACCCCTGGCTGACACTATGAGTAGAAAGGCTGGCATACATTTTTCAGATATGGTCTATCATTGTCAATGCCAGAAAGATGGTCCAGTACAATGATGTACACCTGATGTTAGAGGGGGTATATGGATCCGGAATGTGGCTGAAAAATCCTTGCTACAGTGATGATAAAAAAATGTGTATTTTATGAAAATAAATAAAAACCAAACAAGCCAACTGTTCATGACATATTTTAGCAAATTATAAGTCATTCAGGTAGCATTATAAAGTAACTTTTTGACATTTATATAAACAAAAAAATAAATAAAAGCAAGTCAGGTTATATTTCTTAAAGCGTTTGTTAACCCCAAAAAATGTAATAACGATTCTGTTCCTTTAACCACTTAAGCCCCGGACCATTTTGCTGGCCAAAGACCAGAGCACTTTTTGCGATTCGGCACTGCGTCGCTTTAACTGACAATTGCGTGGTCGTGCGACGTGGCTCCCAAACAAAATTAAGTCCTTTTTTTCCCCACAAATAGTGCTTTCTTTTGGTGGTATTTGATCACCTCTGCAGTTTGTATTTTTTGCGCTATAAACAAAAATAGAGCGACAATTTTGAAAAAAACGCATTATTTTTTACTATAATAAATATCCCCAAAAAATATATAAAAAAAACATTTTTTTTCCTCAATTTAGGCCGATACATATTCTTCTACATATTTTTGGTTAAAAAAAAAAAAAAAAAAAAGTCACAATAAGCGTTTATTGATTGGTTTGCACAAATGTTATAGAGTCTACAAAATAGGGATAGTTTTATGGCATTTTTATTAATAATTTGTTTTTTACTAGTAATGGTGGCAATCTGCGATTTTTATCGTGACTGCGTTATGTCAGACACAACAGACAATTTTGACACATTTTTGGGACCATTGTCATTTTTACAGAGATCAGTGCTATAAAATTGCACTGATTACTGTAAAAAGGACACTGGCAGTGAAGGGGTTAACCACTAGGGGGCTAGGAAGGGGTTAAGTGTGTCCTAGGGATGTGTTCTAACTGTGGGGGGGGAGGGGCTGTGTGTGACACATCACTGATCATAGCTCCCGATCACAGGGAGCTATGATCAGTGATACTGTCACTAGGCAGAACGGGGAGATGCTTGTTTACATTAGCATCTCCCCGTTCTTCCTCTCTGTGAGACGATCGCGGGTATGCCCGCGGACATCGAGTCTGTGGGACCCGCGGTCGGACTCATGGAGCTCGCGACGGGCTGGCGGCGCGCCCGCAATGGCACGGCGGCAAATTCAAAGGAACGTACAGGTATGCCCATTTGCCTGTCTGTGCCATTCTGTCGACCTACATCGGCATGCGCCGGTCGTTATGTGGTTAAAACATGTTATACAGCACAGTGCTTGTGCTGCGTATTTTGGCCCCCTGTATCACCTGAAATACCTGGCTGATCCTGCCAGTTTCTACCCTCCCCTCTGTATGCTGATTCCAATATATCAGGGCTGCTGGAGTCAGTGTAAGTGCTTCTGTCATATGTTGCTATCTGCAACTCCTGTGTCTCCTCCTCCCCCTTCCCTCCCGGTCACCTCTCACTATCGCTGATCTGCTCCTCTCCCCACTGCTTCAAAACTAACTGATCTGTATATCATCCCCTCTGTCACATAAAAAGCTGCATCCTAGTGCCTCTGCTTTATAGAAAAAAAAAAAAAAAAAAAAAAAAAGATTTTTACCTGTTTTAACAGTGTCTTTCAGTGATCACATGACCCTCAGCTCCTCTCCTCCCCTCCCCTCCTCCCTGGCTGACATCAGCAGGGAAATCCTGACCCCGCCCACTGGAGATATCACACGGGGAGAGCTTAGAGTCTGGAGTAATGTGATCGCTGAAAGACACTGTTAAAACAGGTAGAACTCTTTTTTTTTACTGTTTTTATAAAGGACAGGCACTAGGATGCCGTTTTTTTTTATCTGACAGAGGGGATGATATAAAGATTTAAACCGTCAATGCAGTTGTTCTGCTTTCCCTAATGTAACACCGGCTTGACTGTTTATGCTATGTTACACATGCACATTAACCAGGATTATGCTCCATGATAAATGCGTTGGGTTAAGGCAGCCCAATAATTTCAATGAACCATGTAATGCATCAAAAAGCACCATATATGCATTTATAGACTTGCACTGGTTTTTGCACTGATTTTGTGTGAGATCTTTATATGTCATTTTGTATAAAATATTATATTATATATATATATATAGCCTGCAGGTGGACCTTTGCCTCCCAGTACATATTGATACTTCCTCTTTTTAAATGTATCATATCCCTATGAGACCAGTGAACGTTAACCTTTTTTCATCAACTTATGCTACAATTGTGGGAAAAAGGATGGCTAACTGTTTAGCTTCAGAAATGAAAATACATCTCTTATTGCTCATTTTATATATAATGTATTCTGTGTTGATCAAATATGAGATGTATCTATGCTAATTTACTTGACCTGCAACACACATTCATCAACAAGGTGCACTGGGGTGCAATTCAGTCTGAATTCAGAATGAATTGCACCACATGCGCGTAATGTGTGCTACTACAGCACAATGGTGTGAACAGGGCCAGCATATGTTTTACCACAACACATTTTAATGCAAAAACCTTTGCGGGGAAAAAAAAGATCAGTTCTTTTGTTTGTGCATTAACTGCTTGCCGACCACCGGCCGTCAATTGACGGCCACGCGGCGCAGCTCTCGTTGCGGGCGGGCGTCATATGACATCCTCGCTTTCCTAGGCCACCAGGGGGCGCGCGCGCGCGCCGCCGGCGATCGCGCGCGCCCACCGTGTCACTAGGCACCCGGTGCGCGTGCCCGGCGGCCGCGATGTCCGCCGGGCACCCGCGATTACCGGTAACACAGCAGGACCATGGATCTGTGTGTGTAAACACACAGATCCACGGTCCTGTCAGAGGAGAGGAGACCGATGGTGTGTTCCCAGTACAGCGGAACACCGATTGGTCTCCTCCCCTAGTGAGTCCCCGCGCCTTACAGTTAGAATCACTCCCTAGCAACACAGTTAACCCCTCGATCACCACCTAGTGTTAACCCCTTCACTGCCTGTCACATTTATACAGTAATCAATGCATTTTTATAGCACGGATCGCTGTATAAATGTGAATGGTCCCAAATATGTGTCAAAAGTGTCCGATGTGTCCGCCGCAATATCGCAGTCACGATAAAAATCGCAGATCGCCGCCATTACTAGTAAAAAAATAAAAAAAAATAAAAATGTTATAAAACTATCCCCTATTTTGTAGACGCTATACCTTTTGCGCAAACCAATCTATATAAGCTTATTGCGATTTTTTTTTTACCAAAAATATGTACAAGAATACATATCGGCCTAAACTGAGAAAAAATTTGTTTTAAAGAAAAAAAAAAATTGGATATTTATTATCGCAAAAGGTAAAAATTATTGTGTTTTGAGGTGGTTAAAGTGCACTAACACCCCCTTCAAAATGAATGAGCTGTTCTATTGCAGCATGCAATGCTACTAGTGTGTACTAGGCTTTAAAGTATAACAACATGTTACAGTAACGCATGTGCATTAGATCAGAGAAACTGTTATAAACCATTCCCAGCAGACTACATTTTTTACAACATATTTGCATATAATGCACCACACTTCAAAAACTAGTTAGTTAATGAACAGAAGATACTTGCAATTTCAGAGCTATACTTCCTAGTGAACATGTGCAAATAATTCATATTCTGAAAATTTCCTGCCAAGGAGAATTTGCTTCCAAGAAATGTAATCTGGAAGACAAATGTAAATGTTCAACCTGCTACCATGTGCAGTACAATTACAGGTTCAAGCCATAGCATGATGTCTTGTGCTTGTGACAGATGTCTCAAATGCCTCGTTTCCACTGAGCGTATCGGTTCGGGTCGGTACAGCTTGGAAGACCTAGAATGGTCCGGCCTATTCAGGTGAGCGTTTCCACTGCAAGTGGGATCGCCAGGGGCCATATGTGGGTTTAGAAAAAATGCCTAGCATGGCGTCACACGTCCGCCAATCAGTAATATGTATCGTAGCTCCGCCCTAACCGAACCGTACCATTTTCTATGGCCCCACATCTGAAGCAGGACCCAGAATGGTGCGGTTCGGTTGTATGGGCCGCTTTCATAATGGAAACACTCAAAATAGCGTACCGAACCGATCCGCTCAGTGGAAACGAGGCAATGTTACCATGACCATTACAAGAGACTGTTAGAGACTGCTTGCATACTACAAGAGACTTTTGGAATCTATAATACAGTATTGTTTAAAGAGATCATTAAATTGTTACAAACACTCTAATATGTTTTGTAAAATCAGTAAAATAGGTAAATTATCGGTAAAAGTGATATATTTGTATTACATATTCGCTACTCTACCTAAATAAATAATTATATTCCCAAATGTAATTAAAAAAAGTTTAAAGTGAGCTAAGCAGTAATTCAATGACTGCATTGTCATTATTATTGCAATTGTGCTGTCATTTTAAAATTTGTTGCTGTGGCATGGCCTGGCGTGTGAACAGCATGGAGGCATAGTGAAGAAGCTCCAGAAAGCTAGCCGCTTCACAGCTACACAGCGAACCAGCAGTGGGTCTAAAGATGGGCAAACTGACAAAGGCCACAACTACACATCCACACAGAAGATCGCATCACTCCTCATCGACTCCATCTGCCTGCAATATCCCCAATATCTTACAAACAACAGGCAACACACAACAGCAAACATACATCCTAAAACTGCCTAATGAAATACCAAGCTTCTGTGATAATTTACAATTACCATACATAGCCTCGCTGGAATGGTATGAGCAATTCAAACTTCCACCCTCATTATCCATTGCATCATCAACTCCACAATCCTCACCACCTAAATCAACGTGAAAGAAGGGCAGACAATATAAACAGAGTGGTTCCGGGATCCACCTTCTCATCCCCGAAATCCAAGCAATCTAGGTTCTGAGATGATCTAGAAGATACCTGACTCTTCTTTACGAGATCATCATATCATAAATCTTTCTGCCTTCCATAAGGACATTTATATAACTGACACCTCTGAATCCATAGATGCACAATCTACTTGGGACTGAAGATGACTATTCTGAAGTGAACGTCTCTAGTCACTGTTACAAGCTTCCCCCCACCAAGGACAAACATCCAAATTTTTTTTTTTCAGATACCAACCAGAAAATATAAGCGGCCAGGCGATTTTGATAGCTTTATAGTTTATCATCCTGGATCACTGCCACACATTCAGTGACTATAGACTATATACACTGTCTATTCTTGTACCCACCCCATTTATTCAGAGGCAACATTTTGGTTTACATCTCCTTACATCATACTAACAAGAGTCATTTGATGAAGAATGTTCATTTATCTGTTCAACAGCCGTTTTCGGGGCTGTTAAGGGCCACAGCCTACAAAAATGGGAGTGAAGGTTAATCTGAATTTATTGTCTAGAACAATTAATCTTAAATTAACATTTATACCTATGTTTATGATTAACCACTTACCGACCGCCGCACGACGATGTACGTCCAAACTTTGAATGGGGATATCGTTGTTATGGCAGCAACTAGCTGCCATAACCCCGGTATCCCCGTTTTCGTGCGGCGGCCGGCTTTCAGATAAAAGTGGTCCCTGTGGCGGATTCGCCACAAGATCACTTTTATCGGTGGTGGGAGAGGACCCCCCGCCGCGATCCGGTGCCCTCCGCCACTTACCGGAGCCATCGGTAGCGGCGGAGGCGATCGCATCTGTCTCCGTCCTGTGCCTGGAGACGAGTGAAGCTAAGATGGCGCCCACTCGTCTCCATGACACTGCTGGGCGGAAGCAATGTCAAAACGTCACTTCCGTCCACGCCTCTTAAAAGGCACATTTTTTAAAATGTCATTTTTTTAAAAGACTTTTTTTTTATTATTATTGCATTTTAGTGTAAATATGAGATCTGAGGTCTTTTTGACCCCAGATCTCATATTTATGAGGTCCTGTCATGCTTTTTTCTATTACAAGGGATGTTTACATTCCTTGTAATAGGAATAAAAGTGACACAATTTTTTTTTAAAAAACAGTGTAAAAATAAATAAAATATTGTAAAATAAATAATAAAAAAAAAAATTTTTAAAAACCCCTCGTCCCAACGAGCTCGCGCGCAGAAGCGAACGCATAAGCGAGTAGCGCCCGCATATGAAAATGGTGGTCAAACCACACATGGGAGGTATCGCCGCGACCGGTAGAGCGAGAGCAATAATTCTAGCCCTAGACCTCCTCTGTACCGCAAAATATGCAACCTGTAGAATTTTTTAAACGTCGCCTATGGAGATTTTTTAGGGTAAAAGTTTGACGCCATTCCACGAGCGGGCGCAATTTTCAAGCGTGACATGTTGGGTATCAGTTTACTTGGCGTAACATTATATTTCACAATATAAAAAAAAATTGGGCTAACTTTACTGTTGTCTTATTTTTTTATTCAAAAAAGTGAATTTTTTTTTTAAAAAGTGCGCTTTTAAGACCGCTGCGCAAATACGGTACAAAAAAAAGTATTGCAACGACCGTCATTTTATTCTCTAGGGTAATATGGTTGTGGCTAGATGGTACAATTGGATGCAGCACCTCAACCCAAAGTAATTAGATAGCTAGTGAATATAGGGACAGGGGATTATAACGGTGCTAAGGTCAAATAATGCAAAAGGGAAGAGAGGATTTAAAATGACAGTTACAAAATTTTATTGGTAATGTTACAGACATGAAAAAACACTAAAATGGTTAACACCTAAAACAGACTTATATATTGCGTGCGACCCAAAATGCAGTAGAGTAGGCCAGATGGAGATGGCCATCCAAATAAGGGCTCGGTTTCCTACATGTTTCGCCAAGGCATTGGCTTCCTCAGGGAACAAGAGCTCAAATTGGGTATAGAGAAGTCTGTACATAGGGATACAGAAAACATAATATGAACAGAAATATCTAACGATACAATATTTAGTACAAAGCTGAATAATGGAATATTGTGGCTGGACAGTCTCGCAGAGAGGCGGTCCCAGTGACCCCGGTACCGCAAACGTACCTGAAAGACCGACACCCAGAGGGGGCACGAAAAATGTCACCCAAGGGGGAAGGGCGGGCTGCACCGTGTATTGTGTCTGCAGGGGGCACGCAGTAAACCTGGCAAAGGAATGCATTGGAAATAGGTGAGTAGATGTTGGATATATATTGAAACATTACGTTTAAGAGGGCACAGGAAGTGATGCAATTGTACATCGGTTGCATAGAGCAAAAAAATTTTGTGATAAAAAACTCACACTATTGGTTAAAAACAGTTGATTGGAGGAGGGAAAAAGCGCCTGTAGGTAAGTACGCACACACAGCAGGACAGTTGGCAGGATTGGCAATCAAATGATAAATGACCTATATGAGAAGATAGGTTTGCTTTACAGAAAGGCCTAATAGTCATCATAGAAATGGAGAGGAAAATCGCACAGGGAAAAGACTTACCTAATAAGGTGCACTGTAAAGCAAGTAACTAACTTAGATGTTTGCGTAATTTGTATGCATAAGAAATAATCTTTTAGGGAGGGCAGCGGATACAGTGAGTCCTAGAGGGGAATAGGTGGAGAAGGGCTGTATTAGGAAATCAGAGAACTGTGCAGTGTGGGGCTAAAAAACTAGTTAAAAGGCAGGAAATAATTTACCTGATGGGCCGTTTAGCAGAGTACGTGACTGTTAAGAAGTCAGTATTGGTGATTGCCAAGGAGATGGATGGTAGCTCCAAGATGGTAAATCCTAAAGGGAGTAATTGAGGGCTGAGTAAAGAGTAAGGTTAAGGAAAGTATTAAAGATGTGATGATAATCCCGGATTACCTGGTTACTGTGTGTGGGAACACATACAGGCACGTCCCTCGTCTAGCATGTGAAACGAGGGACTGGCCGGTTACTGAAATACCCCCCACACCTGATCAGATAGTACATGTTCCGGCATGCACCGCGCGCAGACGCTCAGACACAACGAGACGCCGTGGATTGGGAGGTCCCAGGGCGCCGTCAATATTCATCTGCCGGTGGAATGGGGGAGGCCAGAAGGTGTGAGCGAGGCGCGGACGCCCGGGGCAGACAATAATGTACTGCCCCGGGCGTCCGTACAGGCACGAACAGCGCTAGCGAAACCCCTCCCGAGAGGGGGGCATGGCCGCGCCCCCCCGCGGGATGCGGGAAAGCCAGTGAGCGAGAGCGATTCGGGGACGGAACCCACCTCAATGCGAGATAGAGTGTGGGCGGAGGCACAGGATGGGGGGACTGGTCCCCCACTAACCCGACGGTCCACAGGGGTCCATGGGGACAGCGGGAGCATACCTGCGCGTCAGCCCGCAATGTCCAGCCACAAAGAGTGTAACAGACATAGAGAACCACAGGGTCCTGGTTACACAAAAAAACTATAATGAAAAAATATATAAATCAAACTGGGAAAAGTAATACAGATAAATACAAAAAGTGTATTAATGCATATGTCATAAGTTTCTAACATCAACGAACAGCAAAAATTAACAAAAAAGTCCAAATGGCAGATAGAACAATGTTTAAATAAAGTATGTAAAGAAATACATTTTAACAAAGGCATGTAGCATGAATGCTGATATTGTGGGAGTCACATAAATAGAACTATACAAGGGAAACACAAGAGCAACCATGGCAGGAGAATAAAGAGCGAGAGAAACATAGAAAAAGGAGAAAGGGGGTGGGGGCAGGGGGGCAAGAAAGTAGGGAAGGAAGAATGGGAGAAGATGGAGCGAGGAAGAAGGGAGGGAGACGAGAATGAAGACTATAAACGACGTGGATTTGGAAACAAGCACTAGAAGTTGGTATGCATAGCGTGTTTGCAGATACAACTGGTAGAGGTACAGGCTCATAAAAAAGGTTTGAAACTTATGCGTTCGTTAAGCCCAGGGAAGCTGGTGGCATTTAGTATGTGAATCCATTTTGTTTCAAGCTGTAGTAATCTGTTATCTATGTTTCCGCCTCTAACATGTGAAGGAACATGTTCGAGTGCGGAAAATAGAATGACGTGGGGGTCGAAATTGTGCTGGGCAGCAATGTGCCGGTTTATGGCAGTGGTGGTGGTATTTTTATATAACGGTTTTATGTGGTCTCGGATACGGATCTAGAAGGGACGCTCAGTTTTGCCAACGTAGTACGAGCCACATTGGCATTGGGCCAAATAGACGACTCCTACGGTGGCACAGGTGACCCGGTGTCTAATGGTGTGAATATTTCCACCAGGCAGGGTCACTACTCTGGAATTGGTGACAAAGGCACAAACGTCACATTTGCCACATTGGTATGTACCTGTGGCAGTGGGCGCACGTGGAGTGTCAGTCGCATGATCACTTTTAATGAGTCGATCTCGAAGTGAACATAGATAACAGATTACTACAGCTTGAAACAAAATGGATTCACATACTAAACGCCACCAGCTTCCCTGGGCTTAACGAACACATAAGTTTCAAACCTTTTTTATGAGCCTGTACCTCTACCAGTTGTATCTGCAAACACGCTATGCATACCAACTTCTAGCGCTTGTTTCCAAATCCACGTCGTTTATAGTCTTCATTCTCGTCTCCCTCCCTTCTTCCTCGCTCCATCTTCTCCCATTCTTCCTTCCCTACTTTCTTGCCCCCCTGCCCCCACCCCCTTTCTCTTTTTTCTATGTTTCTCTCGCTCTTTATTCTCCTGCCATGGTTGCTCTTGTGTTTCCCTTGTATAGTTCTATTTATGTGACTCCCACAATATCAGCATTCATGCTACATGCCTTTGTTAAAATGTATTTCTTTACATACTTTATTTAAACATTGTTCTATCTGCCATTTGGACTTTTGTTAATTTTTGCTGTTTGTTGATGTTAGAAACTTATGACATATGCATTAATACACTTTTTGTATTTATCTGTATTACTTTTCCCAGTTTGATTTATATATTTTTTCATTATAGGTTTTTTGTGTAACCAGGACCCTGTGGTTCTCTATGTCTGTTACACTCTTTGTGGCTGGACATTGCGGGCTGACGCGCAGGTATGCTCCCGCTGTCCCCATGGACCCCTGTGGACCGTCGGGTTAGTGGGGGACCAGTCCCCCCATCCTGTGCCTCCGCCCACACTCTATCTCGCATTGAGGTGGGTTCCGTCCCCGAATCGCTCTCGCTCACTGGCTTTCCCGCATCCCGCGGGGGGGCTCGGCCGTGCCCCCCTCTCGGGAGGGGTTTCGCTAGCGCTGTTCGTGCCTGTACGGACGCCCGGGGCAGTACATTATTGTCTGCCCCGGGTGTCCGCGCCTCGCTCACACCTTCTGGCCTCCCCCATTCCACCAGCAGATGAATGTTGACGGCGCCCTGGGACCTCCCAATCCACGGCGTCTCGTCCTCACATTGGCCAGGCGGACGCCGTTGTGTCTGAGCATCCGCGCGCGGTGCAAACCATTTTAGTGTTTTTTCATGTCTGTAACATTACCAATAACATTTTGTAACTTTGTCATTTTAAATCCTCTCTTCCCTTTTGCATTATTTGACCTTAGCACCGTTATAATCCCCTGTCCCTATATTCACTAGTTATTCTCTAGGGTGTTAGAAGAAAAACCATATATAATGTTTGGGGGTTCTAAGTAATTTTCTAGCAAAAAAACCTGTTTTAAGCATCTAAACACCTAAAATCCAAAACGAGGCTGGTCCTTAAGTGGTTGTAAAGCTTCAAATATTTAAAAAAATAAATAACAAACATGTCATACTTACCTCCACTGTGCAGTTCGTTTTGCACAGAGTGGCCCCTAACACTGACTTCTGGGGTCCCTTGGCGGCTCTCGTGGCTCCTCCCCCTAGGAGAAGCACTCTCCCGGGGGGGGGGGGGTTACCTTGCTGGTGCGCTCCCGAGTCCAGCATTCAGCTTCCATAGCCGCTGAATGTATGACTCAGGCCCCATCATTGGAATTGATTGACCGCAGCTGGAGCCAGTGGCTGCGTTGTTATCAATCTATCCAATCAAGTGCTGATTGGATCAGCGGGACAACATGTCCTCGCCGTTGGAAATTCCAGGACTCAGGTAAGTAAAACAAGGGGGCTGGGGGGCAGGTCACTGCCAGGTGTTTTTTTCACCTTAATGCATAGGATGCACTAAGGTGAACAAACACAAGTTTTTACAACCCCTTGAAGTGATTTATTTCTATACTTAACACATTCAGAAGTGTGGTTTATTACAAGATTATTTAGGGCCCACTGCTCTACATATATCTATTTTAGAATTACAGTAGTTAGCTGTGAGCACAAAGCTCTCCTTTAAAGATGTACAGCAAACTCCTGATTAACAGTTAAAGTTACTTAAACTAACTTATTCTACAATAGTCAAATAGCTGTGCCTTTTACGGTTAGTACCTTACATACTTATTATTATATAGTGCATTCATCAGTACCTCCCACCAAACCCTACATTTGGTATAGTATAGATAAGCGACTTTATTGAATTTCTATTTTTAAACGTTTACTTCTACCATCACATCTTAGGTTTCTTGAACACCCATCAAAGGTTGCTCAGAACCTGTTCTCTTTTGTTCATTTTCATTAGTCCTTATTTGTTTTTTTGTGTCATAGACATGCAGCATGCCCATTGTCTAACTATGGCCTATTCATCCTTAGGCAATAGATCTCTTATCATTTTGCATAATGTTAGAGGTTTACATGTACCTAATAAAAAGATCTCAACTCTTTCGAGAACTCAAAAAAGCCAAACCATGGGTAGTATTTTTACAAGAAACAAACTTTAAAAGCCATCACATCCCTACCCTACCAAACAATTATTTAACTAAAATGTACCAATCTACTAATGCTTTAGCTAAGACAAAAGGTGTCTCCATACTACTCAGCAAAGATGCAAACATTTCAATAATGGATCATTTGATAGACCCTGAGGGCAGATACATGTTTTTGAAAGGTTCTTGGGCAGGCAAGAACCCTTTAGCTATTGTTTATTTTCCAAATAAGGTCCACATTACCTTCTGCCAACATCTTTTAGATTAACTGAATGGTTATGTCCGATGAAAGATCTGCCGATTTTCTTATCGTTAGTATGCTGCTTTTTTTACAGCCGATTAAGAATTTTCGTCAGACAAAAACTGGATGTGCAGGCTCCAAAATTTTTGTCTGATGTGACCACAACGTCCGATTTTCTTTTCATTAGTATGGTTTTCTGCCGAAAAAAAATCTGAAGAGCAAGACTAGGCATGCTCAGAAATTAAAGAACACATACAAAACAATTCAACATATTACGTCACTTCTGACATTGAATTCTGTCATCTGAAAATTTTCTGATGACGAGTACCCTCTTCACTTTCGATTTGAGACTAGCATCCAACAAAAAATTGACGCAAATGTATCCAATAATCTGATCATGTGTACAAGGCTTTTTGTCTTCAGATTTAGCAAAACCATATGAGGTCAAACCTTAAAGTGGATGTAAACCCGAATTTTTTTTTTAATGTCATAATGTAGAGCAGGGATATGCAATTAGCGGACCTCCAGCTGTTGCAAAACTACAAGTCCCATCATGCCTCTGGGTGTCATGCTTGTGGCTGTCAAGAGTCTTGCTATGCCTCATGGGACTTGTAGTTCTGCAACAGCTGGAGGTCTGCTAATTGCTGATCCCTGATGTAGAGTATAAGATTTCCTATCATTTGAGCCCAGTCTTGCCACAAAGAGTTAATCCAGCTCTGAGCAATCCTCTTTTATTGTTCAGTGAGATAAAACTTGACAAACAGAGAAAAACTTTGTCAAATCCTCCCCCTTGCTGTGAGTGACAGGTAATTTACATATCTCGTGCACTAGCCTAAGACATGCATTATTTTTTAATTCCCTCCCCCACTCCTTTCTTCAGCAGCTCTGAAAGGATTGGCTGTCCCACACCTCAGCATGATTTGGCATGCTGAAGTCATGTGGTTACTTTCCTGTCTTTTCACTGGATGTTAGTGATCATAGCAGAAGTTCAGTGTAAGAAATACACAGGAGAAAATGCATATTGACAAGGGGAGTGTAGAAGTGGGCGGGGAGTCTACTGACATCACAACTCCACCCACCGAGTTCCAGACAACAGACCCACCCACAGAATATGCAATTTTTCGGCTCTCATAACAGACAGAGGGGAGACATTTGACAGGTGAAGATACATGCAGGAGACATGTATATCCTTATAGATAACCCCTATGGCAGTAGTTTAGAAAGGATGACATTGGGTTTACATCCACTTTAAGAGTTTAAATTTGTATGCAATCAGGCAGGCCCTTGAACTACATGGTTTTGGTAAATCTGAAGTCAAAAATCTGCAGAAAATCTAATAATGTGTATGTGGGCTAATACCACGAAAGACCTCCCATACTTAACTGTTTGGGAAGCACATAAGTGTGTAGTACATGGCGACTTCATTAAATGGGGGCCAAAACAAAAATTGATCACAAATGCAAGAATGTGGAACTATCTGCTACTATAGCCAACCTCGAATCCCAACACAAGCAATCACAGTAGAGACCTCTGCCCCATCCCCCCCATAGCAGTGTCCCTTGCACCGCCCCCACAGTAGTGTTCTCTGACCCCTCCCCCCATAGTAGTGTCCTCTGCCCTTCTATAACCGTTTCCTCTGACACACGAACCTCCCCAAAAGAAGTGTTGACAACACACAGCAGTTTGTAGCTCTCTCCTACTTTACAGTGGCTGTACATCACAGTGGAGCGAGAAGCAGCACAGTGCTGGATGGAGGGCAGGAACAGGAGCTGCTTCAGTTAACTTTTCTTGTTGACAAGCTGATGATTGGTTGCTAAAACCGCCTAGCAACCAATCATCTGCTGGTTAACTTACAAAGTTAACTTAAGCATCTGCCATGCTCCCGCCCTCCATCCAGCACCCACTGTTTTGCTTCTCACTCCGCTCTGCTAGTGAAAGGAGAGTGGCGCCAGTGGAGGATGGAGGAAGCATAGGCATAGCCCTGATCGTGATCAACCTGTCGGCTGCCTGCGAACGACAGGCAGATCGCGATCAACGGGTTATCAACCCAGGCTCTATAGGAAGATTTTTTATTTGATAGGTCCAAAATTCATTTTGTGGAAACAAAAGAAACTGACAGTACAATATCGCAGACAGTACTCAGCATCATAGTAGCTTGCCCCTGTAAATCTGAAGGGACACACTAGTGATGTAGGGGCCAGAAGGACAACTACAGCAGGCAATGGGATGACACAGGTATTCAGCACATCCAAAAGTGTCACACTGTTGGTGAAGGATTGTGTATATGTGATTGTATGTTTTTTTTTTTTTTAGTTGGTTGAACTAGATTGACTTGTGTCTTTTTTCAACCTATGTAACTGTGAAAAATGTGCAAGTGAATAAAGACTGGATTCAATGTCAATTCAAAAAATGGTAAATACATCTCAAATATGTACTTCAGCCTTTAGAAAATCAGACAAAACCAAATTGAAATGGAAAAGTAATTTTTAAAGTGTTTTTTACCCCAGCATTTCATATTCCTGATACATGCCTGCTGTACCATGTACTTATATGAAAAAGTATCCTGTTCCCTTTGTATTGCTACCTTTGTGTGAAATCCTTGGTGTTCATGTCAGTCCCTCTAAATTCCTATTAAAAACTGGCCACACTAAGCAGGAGAACACAGCGTGGTCACTTCTCTAGCTATGCTCAGCCTGCTCTCCTCCAATAATCAGATTTGTCCTGACACGCCCCCCCCCCCTCCCCCACAGCTATTCACTGGGAAGTAGCACTGGGGAGTGCTACTGCTTCTCCTCCCGCAGTTCTTATGCAGCTGAGAACAAAGAGAACGTAATCGCTTATAAAAAAGGGAAAAAAGGTATTATGTTTTTTTTTCTTTTTTTTCTTCTTTTGTTGAAATTTTAAACTGAATGTGTTGTTTAGCAAGGTGATCATTTAAAATCACTTTAAAAATTCATCCATTTAATTTCAGAAAGTGGAGTTTTCCTTTAAAGCAATGCAGGCAAGGTCTGCAAAGAACTGAGCTTGCAGATCCATAAAAAGCAAAAACAATCATACACAATGAGTGATATATGTTCAATATATTTGTCCTAATGTACCATGAAATTGATGCCTGTTCTTTAGAAAATACAGATGCATCCAGATTTCTAGCATCTTATAAATGGGATACGTCTGCGTAACCAGTTCAGCTCTCACACCTGTACACCCCCTGTGGACCAGAGCGATTTGTATATTTCTGCTATAATTACTTAAAAGAGAAGTTCCAGAATTTATAAAAATTAAACATTTATACTCACCTTGGTGGGTGCAGCATTGGTCCAATACTGCATCTGTCCCTCGCTGCCTCTAAGACCGAGAACTGAACAATCAATGACCACTGATCTCTTAATTCTTGGTTTTTAGTGAGCAGAGAGCCAGTGACTGTCAGCCACAGGCTTTCTGCTCTGCCCCTCCAGCACTCACTGGAGCGCTGGGCTGTGCAGGGAGTGGCTGGTCCAGGCTCTTGCAGAGAGGCTGAGCCAAACACCGATCCAGGCATCTGGGTGGATTCCAGCATTAAAGTCGGGGTCGCTCCAGAGCCTGGACCGGCTGAGTGATGTCAGCCGATAGAGGACTTCAACTCACTGTTGGCTGAATATGGGTCACAGGAGTGCAGAACAAAAGTGCCCTTCTATGACCCACAGGAGAAGTAGAGCCAAAGGAGCTTTGGCCCTACTTCTCCTTTAAGAAAACAAACAATACATACATAATTTTTAGGACAAAAAAGGCTTTGCTTTGGTAATATTGTCTTGCAAAAATGTTTTTATAAGACGACTGTGAAGGCTTAGACAACCATTCTTAAATGGTCCCCTATCCCGATACCCCCCCTTTGGAACAATCCCATCCTCCCATCTTTCCACTGTTCCTGACCTCCTGATTTGGAAAAGCGGAGGTATTCAAACTCTTAACATTATCCTCTTGACAGGTGAACTCCATTCTTTCAATTTACTGAAACTGGAATTTTGCCTTCCTAATTGGTATTTCTTTAGATGCAGTACCTCTAACTGAGGCATGTTGTTGAGGCCCAGTTCCCCCAAGTACCTATCCTCCAGCAGAGCTCAGAATCTCTCCTAAAGGCTTCTGTCCTAGAAAAGCCACTTTCTTCAGTTTATGCCTCATAATTCATCACAAGTGCTAAGACCCATCTACTGTTTCAGAACTGGAAAACCAATATTTCTACTCTTTCTGAAAAAGAATATGGTGGCTCAATACACCAAACTGATGATATTTGGTAGGGATAAGTTTGTTCAATTGAAATTTTTGCTTAGGATACATTATACAACCCAGAGGTTGCATGACATCAACCCCACTCTTTTCTTCGCTCTGTGACAAATGTCACAATACCACTGGAACCTTTTAAAACATGGTGTGGAGCTGCCCTCTGTTTTCTGATTATTGGAAACAAATCACAACCAGGTTGGTTAACCACTTCCGGACCACCGCACATAGGATATACGTCCTAACTTTGACGGGGGAAATCGCTGTTATGGTAGTAGCTAGCTGCCATAACCTTCAAGATAAAAGTGGTCTCTGCGGCGGATTCGCCGCAAGATCACTTTTATTGGCGGTGGGTGAGGGGCCCCCCCCCCTCCCGCCGCGCACCGGTGCCCTCTGCCGCTTACCGGAGCCATCGGCAGCGGCGGAGGCGATCGGATGTTTCTCCTTACTTAGCATGGAGACGAGTGAGGGGAAGGCCCCCACCCGTTTCCATGTCATTGCAGGGCAGAAGCGACGTAAAAAAGTCACTTCCGCCCATAGCTCTTAAAGAGCCATTTTTTTTAAATAATTTTTTTTAAATGACAATTTTTTTTTTTTATTGCATTTTAGTGTAACTGAGATCTGAGGTCTTTTTGACCCCAGATCTCATATTTAAGAAGTCCTGTCATGCTTTTTTTCTTTTACAAGGGATGTTTACATTCCTTGTAATAGGAATAAAAGTGACAATTTAAAAAAAAAAAAGTGTAAAAATAAAAAAAAGGTAAAATAAATAAGTTTTTTTTTTTTTTTTTTTTTTTTAAACGCCTCCCACCACTTTTATCGGCAAGATTGACACCTTGCGACATGCTGGGACTGTGATCTCATAAGGGGGCGTGGTCATGTCATCCGATGACCACGCCCCCTTATGAGATCACAGTCCCAGCATGCCCCAGGACTGTGATGTCATAGGGGGCGGGGTCACCACCTATATAAGTCCATTGCGGAGCGCTCAGAGAGCATTCCAGCCGGAGAGAGCGTTGTGTCAACATCTCTGGAAGAGAAGAGGGAAGAAGACATCTCTGAAGACTGGGCTCCTCCGCTAGCAAAAGAGTGGCAAAAGAGCAGAAGATAACGGAGGAGCCCGGCAGAAGGAAGAAGGCACCGGAGAAGAACCAGAGAGCGCGGAGATGATACCGGAGAGAGGGAGAAGAGGCTTGAGAGACCCCAGAAGTCGGCAGAAGACCCCCGAAGTTGGAAGAAGACCCCCGAAGCTGCCTAATAAATTACTTTTAAAACCTGTGTAGTGTGTTTTTTTATTGACACTTTTTTCCCCAGGTGGTTGGGTAGGGGTACGCTGTACCTCATACTCATTCACATAGGGTGGAGGGGCCGGGATCTGGGGGCCCCCTTATTAAAGGGGGCTCCTGGATTCCAATAAGCCCCCCACCCACAGACCCCGACAACCAATGGCCAGGGTTGTTGCGAAGAGGCCCTTGTCCTCATCAACATAGGGACAAGGTGCTTTGGGGTGGGGGGGGGCCGCACCCACCCCTAATGTTGAGGGCATGCGGCCTGGTACGGCTCAGGAGGGGAGCGCTCGCTTGTCCCCACCCCCTTTCCTGACCGGCCTGCGTGCTCGGATAAGGGTCTGGTATGAATTTGGGGGGGAAACGCACGCTGTTTTTTCAACGTAGGGGGATCCCCTTATTATCCATACCAGACCTAAGGGCCTGGTATGCCCCCAGAGGGGAATTCCCTCTCGCGCTCGCTGCAATAGGAAAATGTGTTTTTCCTATTGCAGCCAGCGCGAGATGTACAGTACCCTGTCGCCGAGAACCAACACGATGGATGGGTTCGCGCTGGAAACATTTTCGCGGCCGCATACTGTAGATTGTACAAAAGTCCGATGCTTTTGTGTACACACGATCGGACTTTGCTCCATCGGACTTTTGCTCCTGGAAAGTTTGTGCGTTCGCACAGCCAACAAAAGTCTGATGGAAACAGAAAAAGTTTGTCCGATGGAGCGTACACGCGGTCAGGTGTTGCTCCAAAACAGCTAATTTGCATGTTTGTTGTCAAAAAGTCTGATCGTGTGTACAGGCCTTTAGACCTGTGGTGGTATTCTTTAGAACATTATGATTTTCTAATAGGGATGCACCGAATGGGTTTTTTGGGGCCGAAACTGATACCGAAAATAAATCTTCCTTGATCCCGAAAAATGAAACCCATACCGCAACAACACCGAAACCGAATGCGACTGTTTTTAAAAAATATTTTTATACAGGAGATGGTCAGAGACTGGGGACATGGTACAGGAGAGTGTCAGAGACTGGGGACATGGTACAGGAGAGTGTCAGAGACTGGGGACATGGTACAGGAGAGTGTCAGAGACTGGGGACATGGTACAGGAGAGTGTCAGAGACTGGGGCATGGTACAGGAGAGTGTCAGAGACTGGGGGCATGGTACAGGAGAGTGTCAGAGACTGGGGGCATGGTACAGGAGAGTGTCCGAGACTGGGGGCATGGTACAGGAGAGTGTCAGAGACTGGGGGCATGGTACAGGAGAGTGTCAGAGACTGGGGACATGGTACAGGAGAGTGTCAGTGATTGCAGACACATTACAGGAGATGGTCAGAGACTGGGGACATGCTACAAAAGATGGTCAGAGACTGGGGACATGCTACAAAAGATGGTCAGAGACTGGGGACATGGTGCAGGAGATGGTCAGAAACTTGGGACATGGTGCAGGAGATGGTCAGAGACTGGGGACATGGTACAGGAGATGGACAGAGACTGCAGACATGCTACAAAAGATGGTCAGAGACTGGGGACATGGTACAGGAGATGGACAGAGACTGGGGACATGCTACAAAAGATGGTCAGAGACTGGGGACATGGTACAGGAGATGACCAGGGACTGAGGACATGGTACAGGAGATGGTCAGAGACTGCAGACACATTACAGGAGATGGTCAGAGACTGGGGACATGGTACAGGAGATGACCAGGGACTGGGGACATGGTACAGGAGATGGTCAGAGACTGCAGACACATTACAGGAGATGATCAGAGACTGGGGACATGGTACAGGAGATGGTCAGAGACTGGGGACATGGTACAGGAGATGGTCAGAGACTGGGGACATGGTACAGGAGATGGTCAGAGACTGCGGACATGCTACAAAAGATGGTCAGAGACTGGGGACATGATACAGGAGATGGCCAAAGACTGAGGACATGGTACAGGAGATGGTCAGAGACTGCAGACACATTACCGGAGATGGTCAGACACTGGGGACATGGTACAGGAGATGGTCAGAGACTGCAGACGTGGTACAGGAGATCAATGCAGTCTCACCAGTGGCCATCAAATGCAGCTTCACAAGTGCCTGTCAGATACAGCCTACCAGTCAGTTGTAGCAGCCTGTCTGTGCCCGTCATGCAGCCTCACCAGTGCCTGTGTCCATATGTAGCAGCCCGCCAGTGCCCATGCCATGCAGCCTCACCAATGCCCACGCCCATCAAATGCAGCAGCCCACCAGTGCCCATGGCATGCAGCCCGCCAGTGCCCATCATGTACAGCCTGCCAGTGCCCATGTTATGCAGCCTGCCAGTGCCCATCACGTACAGCCTGCCAGTGCCCATGTTCTGCAGGCTGCCAGTGGCCATGTTCTGCAGGCTGCCAGTGCCCATCATGTACAGCCTACCAGTGCCCATCATGTACAGCCTCCTAAGTGCCTGGTAATGCTATGTCACGCTGTGTGTCAGATCTAAATCACTGTGCAGCCAGTTTCATCCCGGAACGCCCCTCAGAGTCTCCCCTCCCTCCTCCTCCTCCTCTCACTCCTGTCCTACACAGCCTCCCCAGTGCCTGGTAATGAATGTCACGCTCAAACGCTGTGTGTCAGAGCTGGTTCTGAATCGCCATGCAGCTGATGTCCCGCCTCCTATGACACACGGCACAATGATTCCTAGCATTGGATCAGAGTGCCGTCTATCACAAGAGGCGTTCTAGGAGGCGGGACATCAGCTGCACAGCAATTCAGATCTCCGACACACAGCGTGTGAGCATGACATTCATTACCATGCACTGGGGAGGCTGTGTAGGACAGGAGTGAGAGGAGGAAGAGGAGGACTCTGAGGGGAGCGTGGGATGAAACATCTGCGGCACCCGGCGGGATGGCCCCGCCCCTTTTTTCGGCGCCAGCATTGGCAAAAATTCTCTTTCGGCTTTTTGCTGAAAGGGCCATTTTCGGCCGATATGTTTCGGTGGCCGAAATTTCGGTGCATCCCTATTTTCTAATCTTTGTTACTGATACTTTGCAAAGTAATTTACAAATGAGTAATTTAAGTAGAAAACAAATACAAATAAGACAGGTTTAAATTATTACTGGTTAGAAAATAGAAAAAAACTAAGGAGAAGGGAAAGAAGGAGATAATTAGGACTAAATAGGGTAAACTAAGAGCTATTAATAGCTACACATTTTATTTATGAAAAAAAAACCCTATTTTTTTACTTTTCAAGTTGCTTTAACTGACATACATAGTTACATAGTAGGTGAGGTTGAAAAAAGACAGAAGTCCATCAAGTCCAACCTATGTGTGTGATTTTATGTCAGCATTACATTGTATATCCCTGTATGTTGTAGTAGTTCAGGTGATTATCTAATAGTTTTTTGAAACTATCGATGCTCCCCGCTGAGACCACCTGCTGTGGAAGGGAATGCCACATCTTTGCCGCTCTTACAGTAAAGAACCCTCTAAGTAGTTTAAGGTTAAACCTCTTTTCTTCTAATTTTAATGAGTGGCCAACATCATATGCATCCCTTTTATCCACAGAGAAAATACAAAGTAACGATGTTTATTTATTTATTTTATTTTTTATTTATTTCAGGTACTTATATAGCGCTGTCAATTTACGCAGCGCTTTACATATACATTGTACATTCACATCAGTCCCTACCCTCAAGGAGCTTACAATCTAAGGTCCCTAACTCACATTCATACATACTAGGGACAATTTAGACAGGATCCAATTAACCTACCAGCATGTCTTTGGAGTGTGGGAGGAAACCGGAGTACCCGGAGGAAACCCACGCAGGCACAGGGAGAACATGCAAACTCCAGGCAGGTAGTGTCGTGGTTGGGATTCGAACCAGCGACCCTTCTTACTGCTAGGCGAGAGTGCTACCACTACACCACTGTGCCGCCCATATATTTGCCTTTTTTTTCTTACAGCAGCAGTTTAAGGCTCGGTTCACACTGCTGCGACTTGGGATCTGACTTGTGAGACCCCAAGTCACATGACACGTGAAATCCCATGTTAGCCAATGGGAGCTGTCTTAATTAGCACTACTGAAGTCGCTCCGACTTTAGAAAAAGGTTCCTGTACTACTTGAAGATGACGTCTATCTGACTTGTGCCCATAGACTATTATGGAATTTGCCTCCAAGTCAGATTCACATCTATAATGATGTTATTTTGATCCGACATTATAGGAAGATTACCCAGGCATTCCCTGCGGTGTAGCCCCTCCCACAGATCAGCAGTGCATGGCATCTTCCTGTATGCAGTTATCTTGGCATATCTACAGAAGACAAGCTTTTGCTGAGACTGTTGCAGATTTTGCAATGGCATCCAGAGCATGCAGAGAAGTGTTAGACATCCTCCTCTACTTCTTCCATCAACGCTGCCACATCAGCTGCAATGACAGCTGTCATTATATAGGACAAGGAGAACATGGTCTCTGACCAACACAGGACACATGGAATTCCAGGAAGTAAACAGGAAAAGGAATCGTGTCACAATAGCTGATGTTCTCATTCGTCACAAAGTAGCATGGCATGAAAGTCTCTTCAAAGTTGCATCAAGTCACATCAAAGTAGCACTAAAGTTGCAGCAAATCAACGGGAAGTTGTCTGGCAAAGTCGCTCCATAAGTCAAACAACTTTCAGGTCACAGTAGTGTGAACCAAACCTTAATAACAGATGTACTTACACAGCAACTTTTAGCTGTCCTTTTCACAGCCGGCAACTGTGAGGGGGGTGAGCGGCAGTGGGCAAGCACAATGTCTTAATGTGGACGTATTACTTAGTTTCCCTACAGTAAATGTACAGTAAACATAAATAAACCTGTGTCAGCAGCAAACAAGAAAAACTTTTTAAAGACAATTAACTTCATAAAGAATGGGCCTTCAAAAGTCATACCAAAGGCACAGCTGAAGTCAGGCTGCAATAAACAGCAGGGTCTAGATGACAGGAGAGAGCTTTGTTTAAAGAAATAGTAGGAACAACTGAACAGAATATCAAAAGCACTGTGTGGGGAGGTTAGCTAAGAGCTGTCCAACCTCACAGCTAGCCTTAGACAACACATTGGAAGATGGGACAAAAGGACTACGCGTACTTTGTTCCCTTCCTTAATATTCTGCTTTGACTGCAGTGTATTTAAAGCACACAGCTATTAATTCTGTTTTACACAAGACACATGGAGTTTATGTGAAAAAGTTTATGTCTTAAACCAGAGATATGCATGTATGGGCATCTGTACAAGCTCTTAGAAACCTTTTTAAATGAAAACCTTTTAAAATCAATCTACATATGTTTCACAAGGTTTATTACTTACCTTACTATAGTAGGGGCAGGCACTAAGGTTACTTGTACCTTAAGCTATACTGTGAGACTACAATACGATGAGAAAGTTGTGTGTTTGCCCACAGCATTGTTCAAATGAGAATCAGGCTGTTTTTAAGTCTATGTTCACACTGTAGTGATGCCAGACACTGCATGCGATTCGCACCCGCACATGCGATGTCTGTGCAGTGCAAGTTCAGCCATACATTGGATTCGCATTAAGAAAAAAAAAAAAAAAAAAAGAAAGAGTGCAGGGACCCCCCCCCCCCCCGCACTGGAATCGGGTCGCATGGGTGTTCTCACCCATACGATCCGATTCCTGTCCGATCTGTCCGCACTTGGATCTGCGAACCGATCTGGGGGTGTTATTAACATTTTATTGACACCGGCATCGGTTCACAGTGTGAACCTCCTGCGGAAGAGGAGCGATGCGGGAACCGGCGCTGGAAACGCGCTGGTTCCCGCATCGCTACCGTGTGAACTTAGCGTTCCTGTATAGAGTCCACTTCTGATATCAAAACGCACTGATTTGGTGTTTGCTTGTTGGAAAATCTCTGTTGGACCGGTCCATCCATTATTTTCCAAAACAAAGATATACAGTAAAGTGCAGAAGTTTTAGGCAGGTGTGAAAAAATGCTGTAAAATTAAGAATGTTTCAGAAATAGAAGCGTTAATAGTTTATTTTTTATCAATTAACAAAATGGAAAGTAAAATGAACAAAAGAGACATTCAAATCAAATCATTATTTTGTGTGACCACCCTTTGCCTTCAAAATAGCATCAATTCTTCTAGGTACAATTGCACACAGTTTTTGAAGGAACTCGGCAGATACAGTCAGGTCCATAAATATTGGGACATCGACACAATTCTAATCTTTTTGGCTCTCTGCACCACCATAATGGATTTGAAATGAAACAAACAAGATGTGCTTTAACTGCACACTTTCAGCTTTAATTTGAGGGTATTTACATCCAAATCAGGTGAACGGTGTAGGAATTACAACAGTTTGTATATGTGCCTCCCATTTTTAAAAGGGACCAAAAGTAATGGGACAGATTAACAATCATCCAAACTTTCACTTTTTAATACTTGGTTGCAAATTCTTTGCAGTCAATTACAGCCTGAAGTCTGGAATGCATAGACATCACCAAATGCTGGGTTTCATCCCTGGTGATGCTCTGCCAGGTCTCTACTGCAACTGTCTTCAGTTCCTGCTTGTTCTTGGGGCATTTTCCCTTCAGTTTTGTCTTCAGCAAGTCAAATGCATGCTCAATCGGATTCAGGTCAGGTGATTGACTTGGCCATTGCATAACATTCCACACTTTTCCCTTAAAAAACTCTTTGGTTGCTTTTGCAGTATGCTTCGGGTCATTGTCCATCTGCACGGTGAAGCGCCGTCCAATGAGTTCTGAAGTATTTTGCTGAATATGAGCAGATAATATTGCCCGAAACACTTCAGAAT
Organism: Aquarana catesbeiana; assembly: GCF_042186555.1. NCBI lineage: Eukaryota > Metazoa > Chordata > Amphibia > Anura > Ranidae > Aquarana > Aquarana catesbeiana. The sequence continues at coordinate 438,891,669 of NC_133327.1, read as the reverse complement.
TCATACTGCTGCTTTTGTCAGCAGTCACATCATCAATACATACAAGAGAACCAGTTCCAATGACAGCCATACATGCCCATGCCATGACACTACCACCACCATGCTTCACTGATGAGGTGGTATGCTTTGGATCATGAGCAGTTCCTTTCCTTCTCCATACTCTTCTCTTCCCATCACTCTGGTACAAGTTGATCTTGGCTCATCTGTCCATAGGATGTTGTTCCAGAACTATGAAGGCTTTTTTAGATGTTGTTTGGCAAACTCTAATCTGGCCATCCTGTTTTTGAGGCTCACCAATGGTTTACATCTTGTGGTGAACCCTCTGTATTCACTCTGGTGAAGTTTTCTCTTGATTGTTGACTTTGACACACATACACCTACCTCCTGGAGAGTGTTCTTGATCTGGCCAACTGTTGTGAAGGGTGTTTTCTTCACCAGGGAAAGAATTCTTCGGTCATCCACCACAGTTGTTTTCCGTGGTCTTCCGGGTCTTGGTGTTTGTTTTGTTTTTTTTTAGCCTAATGATGGCTTGCTTTCCAGTGACAGCTTTTTGGATCTTATATTGAGAGTTGACAGCAACAGATTCCAAATGCAAATAGCACACTTGAAATGAACTCTGGACCTTTTACCTGCTCCTTGTTAATGGAATAATGAGGGAATAACACACACTTGGCCATGGAACAGCTGAGCAGCCAATTGTCCCATAACTTTTGGCCCCTAAAAAGTGGGAGGCACATATACAAACTGATGTAATTCATACACCGTTCACCTGATTTGGATGTAAATACCCTCAAATTAAAGCTGACAGTCTGCAGTTAAAGCACATCTTGTTTGTTTCATTTCAAATCCATTGTGGTGGTGTATAGAACCAAATAGATTAGAATTGTGTCGATGTCCCAATATTTATGGACCTGACTGTAGGTTGTTCCAGACATCTTGGGGAACTAACCACAGATCTTCTGTGGATGTAGGCTGCCTCACATCTTTCTGTCTCTTCATGTAATCCCAGACAGACTTGATGTTTAGATCGGGGCACTAAGGGGGCCAAACCATCACTTCCAGGACTCCTTATTCTTCTTTGCGCTGAAAATAGTTCTTAATGACATTGGCTGTATGTTTGAGGTCGTAGTCCTGCTACAGAATATATTTGGAGCCAATCACACGCCTCCCTGATGGTATGATGATGGATAACCATTGATTCTGACCAAAGGAAACCATTGATTCTGACCAAATCTCCAACTCCATTTGCAGAAATGCAGCCCCAAACTTGCAAGGAATCTTCACTATGCTTCACCGTTGCCTGCAGACATGCATTATTGTACCGCTCTCTAGCCCTTCGTGAACAAACTGTCTCCTGCTACAGCCAAATATTTCTAATTCTGACTTATCAGTCCAAAGCACCTGATGACATTTTTCTGCACCCTAGTTGCTATGTTTTTGTGCATAGTTGAGTCATTTAGCCTTGTTTACATGTCCTATGCATTATCCTAAGGCCTATCTATCCTCCTTCTTCCATTGTGGTATATCATACTCCTCAAGAATATAGTAGGCTAGGCTTGCCTGTATTGCAGATAAGGATACTGTATAACATAATTCACTAACATAATGAATATTACCAAGTGAGACTTTGTTTTTCAAGGTGTACCTATCCTACACTGCTCTAACCAAAAGCATTAGGAGAATATTACTATGACTAACAGAGGTTCCCAACCTTTGTTCATCAGCCCCGGTTCACATATATGCGAATTGGATGTGTTTTGAACCACATCTGATTCACATGACACGTGAAATAACCTTGGTTTCCATTGTAGCTGTTCACATATATGCGTTGTTTCTGAGCACTGAGGTGCAGTTCAGGTGCGAATTACAAGCTCAGTGACTTTTATGGGAATGCTATTGAATCTCACATCATCAATTTTGAACACGATTTTGGCTGATTTTTTGGGGGCCCCCTTGTTAAAAAGGGCCTTCCGGATTCCGATAAGTCCCCCACCCACAGACCCCCATAACCACTGGCCAGGGCTGTGGGGAAGAGGCCCTTGTCATGAGGACAAGCTGCTTTGGGGGGGGAGCCCCCCTACCCCAAAGCATCCCCCCATGTTGAGGGCATGAGGCCTGGTATGGTTTAGGAGAGAGGGGGAGCTTGCTCATCGCCCCCTTTCCTGGCCTGCCAGGCTGCATGCTCAGATAAGGGTCTGGTATGTTTTTTTTGGTTGGGGGGCGCCTCCACGCCATTTTTTATTACATTTTGATGCGGGGTTAACCGCCAAACCCATACATGACCTAAGGGTCTGGATTTGGGGGGGACCCCATACAGTTTTTTTTCTGGCGTGGGGTCTAATAGACCCCAGGTGTCTCAATAAAGAGGACCTGTCACTGCCTATTGCTATCACAAGGGATGCTTACAATAAAAGTGATAAAATCTTTTAAAAGCACCCTTGTCGCCTTGTCCTCGCGTACAAAGGTGAACATACACGTCGGTTACACATCATACATAAACAGCAATCGCACCACACGTGAGGGATCACCATAAATGTCAGATCGAGAGCAATAATTCTAGTACCAGATCGCCTATGTAAATCTAAAGTGGTTACCTGTAAAGGCTTTTAAAGCGTTCCCTATGGATAATATATGTACATAGTTTGATGCCATTCCATGGCTGTGCGCAATTTTAAAGTGTGACATGTTTGGTATCTATTCACTTGGCATAACATCAACTTTTATATTTTACCAAACAATTGGGTATTATATTGCGTTTTTGTGCATTAGAATTCATCAAAGTGTATTTTTAAAAAAAAAATTGCATTTAAAAAAACGCTTTGCAAATACCATGTGACATAAAAAAATGCAACACCCACCATTTTATTCTCTAGGGCCTCTGCTTTAAAAAATATTTAATGTTTGGGGGTTCTAGGTAATTTTCTAGAGAAAAATACAGATTTTTACATTTTTGAAGTGTCAGAAAAAGGCCTGCTCTTCAAGTGGTTAAAGGAGAAGTCCAGCCTAAACTCGTTTGGCTGGGCTTCTCCTATGGGTCACAGGAGTGCAATTAATTTTGCACTCCTGTGCCCAGTCACAGGAATCTGTCCAGGCACCGCGTCATTGCGTGACAATAAAGTCCGGATCCGCTGGTTGCCTGGACTGACACCCGTCTCAGCCTCTCAGCGAGCCCCTGAGACGGCTGCTCCCCGCCCCTCTACAGCTCACAATGAGCGCGCGGGGGGAGGTTTGGGGGGAGAAGAGCGGAGAAGAGCGGAGAGATGCTGATTGGCCGGGGGACAGATGTTGCATCCACCTAGGCAAGTATGATGGGGGGAAAAAACGCGAACCCATACTTCTCTTTTAAGAAAATATGTTTTTTCTTTCTGCTTCAATAATGCATTTTAGGGTTTGTTCAAACATATGTTGATTATGAAGAAAGAAGCAATGTTTCTTACGTGCCAATGGCATTTATGATGTTTTTTTTGTGTCTACAAAGAGTTGAAAAAAAGCATCAAGCATGCTCATTGAATGCTCATGAAAGAGTTGTTTTTCTATTGTGAAATTTTAAAGTGGAAGTGATGTACAGAAAATTATCTATGGTATGGTAAGGTTAGTATGAGGTGTCATAGCAAGCATTTTTGTGAATTCTCTACAAGATGGATTCATATACTTTGATCTCTTTGACACTTGACTTGGTCCAGCACAACTTCGCTGACACAAAAAGCTTTGTCATTGGCAATAATTCTCAGTGACCCTGCTCCTGCCTGGCATGGTCAGTATTGCTGGTGGGCTTTTGCCTGCACATAGAAGCAAATTGTTTTTACACACGGCTCTCTGTACAAACAGGACATTACTGGAGCTGATCTGCTCTGCTTCTTTATTTCCCAGTGCATTCTAGGATACAGGAACCTCCAATGACTCTCCGCCAGCACTCAGCTAACACTTTATAAATGCTTCCCTGACACGCAATAAATGCTATAGAAGAGGTTAAAGTGATAATAAAATATGTTGGGGGTTTTTTTGTTTTGTTTAACCAGCTCAATACTGGCCACTTTCACCCCCTTCCTGTCCAGGGCAATTTTCAGCTTTCAATGCTGTCGCGATGTGAATGATAATTACTCAGTCATGCAACATTGTACCCATATGAAATTTTTATCTTTTTTTTTTCACACAAATAGAGCTTTCTTTTGGTGGTATTTAATCACTACTGGGTTTTTTTTTCCATTTGTAGCACAAAAAATAAGACAGAAAATTCGGAAAAAATTTCTTTTTTTAGTTTTGGTTATACAATGTTGCAAAGCACTTTTTCTTTTTTACCTAAACTTATACTGCTACATTTCTTAAAGGGGTTGTAAAGGTATAAATTGTTTCACCTTAATGCATTCTATGCATTAAGGTGAAAAAACTTTTGAAAATACCGCCGCCCCCCCGTTTTACTTACCTGACACCTCGAAACTCGGCCGCTCACTCCCGACCTCCATTCAGCCGATCAGCCTGGTCGCTGATTGGCTAGTGGATGGATTGAAAGCAGCGCAGCCATTGGCTCGCGCTGCTGTCAATCACAGCCAATGACGCGGCGCGCCGGGGGCGGGGCCGAGTGATACAGCGAGCGGCTATAGCCGCCGGCTGTATCACGGGAGCGCGCCCGCAATAACTAACCACCATGCGAGAGAGCTCGCATTAAGGTGGTTAGTTATTGTGGGGAGGAGCCGAGACAGCCGCCGAGGGACCCCAGAAGAGCAGGTTCGGGGCCACTCTGTGCAGAATGAGCTGCACAGTGAAGGTAAGTATAACATGTTTGTTATTTAAAAAAAAAAAAAAAAAAATTTACCTTTACAACCCCTTTAAGTAAAAATAACCAAAATCAGTGTATGTTATTTGGTCTAAATGAACGTTATAGAGTCTACAAGTTATGGTACCAATCACTGAAAATTGATTACACCTGATGTACTGATCTAATTTCTTGAGGCCCTAAAATGCCAGGACAGGACAAATACCCCCCAAATGACCCATTTTTGGACAGTAGACAGTTACAAGGTATTTAGTAAGAGGCATAGCGAGATTTTTGAAGTTGTAAGTTTTTCACACAATTCTTTGTAAAATGAAGAAATTAAATAATGTTTTTTTTCACAAAAATATCATATTAACAAGTTATTTCTCACACACGGCATAGGCATACTTGCAACTACACCCCAAAACACATTCTGCTACTCATCCGGAGTATGGCGATACCACATGTGTGACACTTTTTTACAGTCTAGCCACATAGAAAGGCGCAACATCCAAGGAACACCTTTATCCACTTTAAGACCAGACCTTCTTCTGACGCTTTTTGTTTACAAGTAAAAATCAGTATTTTTTTTGCTAGTAAAATTACTTAGAACCCACAAACATTGTATATTTTTGTATCAGAGGCCCTAGAGAATAAAATGGTGGGTTTTGAAAATTTTTGTCACACAGGTTTTTGCACAGCAGTTTTTCTAAAACAATTTTACATACTAACGCAAAATATTTACACACTAACGCATGAATACACTTTCATGAATTTCAATGCACACAAATGCACACAAAGACAATATAATACCCACGTTTTTGGGAAGATATTAAATATGGTGTTGCGCTGGGTAAATAGATACAGAACATGTCACGCTTTAAAATAGCGCACACTTGTGAAATGGCGCCAAACTTCGGTATTTAAAAATCTCCATAGACAATGCTTTATAAGCCTTTATTGGCTCAAAGTTTAGAGTTATACAGGATGTCTGGTGCTAGAATTATTGCTGCCACTCTGATGTTCGCAACAATACTTCACACGTGTGGAATGATCGGCGTTTACACGCGTACAGGACAACGTGTGCGTTCGCCTTTGCCTGCAAGCATGGGGGGACTGGGGTGCTTAAATGTTTTTATTTATTGTCAGGACACTGGTATGCTGACAGATGTGTTTGTGCACGTGTACACTATGACAGATGTTGATCGTCCACAGCCGGATACTGACAGATGTTGATGTTGCAATGGAACACTATTGCAGATGGTTTTGTGCACTGGTACACTAGTACAAATGTTGATGGCACACGTACACTGACAGATGTTTTGTGCACTGGTACATATGTTCATAGGACACTGTGACAGATGTTTTGTGTACTGGAACAGACAGGGACAGTGGTGCTTGGTGTACTGTGTGGAGATGGCTGCAGTCTGTGTGATCTGTGACAGCTCTCTGTGTAAAACCATCACTTACACACAGAGCTCTCAGCACAGGCTGTAGCATCCCCCGCTCCCCCCGAACTGAGCTCTCTCTGATCTCAGCGAGGATGGCTGACAAAGAGACAGGCATCTCAGTTTACACTGTGAAAGCTGCGATTGGACATAGCCATCAGGTGATCGGAAGGGCCAATCATAGCATCCATATCCCGATCGGTGTTTGGCTGTGTTGAAAGATAACCACCATAAAAGAATGATGCTGCTGCGCAGCCTCGCAGGTACGAGTATGTTGGCTCAGAATGGTGAAGCCACCACCCGGCCGTTTATGTAAATTGGCCGTGTGGGAAGCGGATAAAAGATAACAAACATGTTATACTTACCTGCTCCGCGCAGTGGTTTTGCACAGAGCAGCCCCGATCCTCTTCTTCTTGGGTGCCTCACCAGCGCTCCTGACCCTCTCTCTTGTCGAGTGCCCCCACAGCAAGCTGCTTGCTATGGGGACACCCGAGCCAAGCCGCTGCTCTATATGTTCATTCAGACAAGGAGCTGCGGCTCAGCCCCACTCCCTCCCTCCTCATTGGCTCACTGACTGATTGACAGCAGCGGGTCCAATGGCGCCTGCTGTTATCCCAACCAATGAGGAGGGAGAGTCCTGGACAGCCGAGGCTCTCGTGCAACATTGCTGGTTTAAGATGGGGCTCAGGTAAGTATTAAGGGGGCGGAGGGGGAAGCTGCGCACAGAAGGGTTTTTTTTTTTATGTTAATGCAAAAAATGCATTGAGATACAAAAACCTTCTGCCTTTAGAACCACTTTAAGATGCAGTTATGACACATTACCTTTGAAATTAATAGAGGCATGCGTGAATGTCTTGTAAAAGCAACCGGCTGCTTAATTTTTTAACACAACACAATGGCTTTTGCTTCTGCTTGCACTGTACAGTGTGGTGCTCATTGTAATATTCATGGCAGACATTGAAGGGTAGTTACGAGGCTTTAAAAATACTTCATAAATACTGCTAAACACAGCGTATTGACACACATGTAAACAAGCCCTAAATGTGCATAAAGGAATGCACCACACCATAGCAGAAACATCTAAGCAGGCCCTAAATGAAACTTTCTTTTAGGCCCCTTTCACACTGAGGCATTTTTCAGGTGCTTTTGGGCTAAAAATAGCGCCTGTAAAGCGCCCAAAAAACACCTCCCCTGCAGTCCCAGTGTTAAAGTCAGAGTGCTTTCACACTGGGGCGCAGGACATTAAAAAAAAGTCTTGCAAGCAGCATCTTTTGGGCGGTGAAGGAGCGGTGTATACACCACTCCTCCACCGCCCCTGCCCACTGAAATCAATGGCACCACTGCCAAAGCGCCTGCAAAGTGCTTCGGCAGTGGCGATACACGAGCGGATTTAACCCTTTATTTGGCCGTTAGCGGGGGGTTAACAGCGCCAAGCTAGCTGCCGAATAGCGCCGCTAAAACAGCGATAAGCTTTACCGTCAACGCCCGTCCCGTGTGAAAGCATCCTTAAAGTGGTAAGAAACCTATAGATTTAACAGTTTAACCACTTAAGCCCCGGACCATTTTGCTGGCCAAAGACCAGAGCACTTTTTGCGATTCGGCACTGCTTTGCTTTAACTGACAATTGCGCGCTCGTGCGACGTGGCTCCCAAACAAAATGGACGTCCTTTTTTTCCATCAAATAGAGCTTTCTTTTGGTGGTATTTGATCACCCCTGCAGTTTTTATTTTTTGCGCTATAAACAAAAAAATTTGGAAAAAAAAAAAAAAAAAAAACGCATTATTTTTTACATTTTGCTATAATAAATATCCTCCAAAGATATATTAAAAAACATTTTTTCAGTTTAGGCCGATACGTATTCTTCTACATATTTTTGGTAAAAAAAAAAAAAGAAAAAAAAAAAAAAAAATCGCAATAAGCGTTTATTGCTTTGCTCAAGTTATAGCGTTTACAAAATAGGGGATAGTTTTATAGCATTTTTATTAATAATTTTTTTTTTTTTACTAGTAATGGCGGCAATCAGCGATTTTTATCATGACTGCGACATTATGGCGGACACATCGGACATTTTTGGGACCATTGGCATTTATACAATCAGGGCTATACAAATGCACTGATTCCTGTGTAAATGACACTGGCAGTGAAGGGGTTAACCACTAGGGCGCAGTGTAGGGGTTAAGTATGTCGTGGGGAGTGATTCTAACTGTGGGGGGGCGTGGCTACGTGTGACACGTCACTGATCACTGCTCCCGATCACAGTGAGCAGAGATCAGTGACACTGTTACTAGGCACAACGGGGAGATGCTTGTTTACTTTAGCATCTCCCCGTTCTTCCTCTCCGTGAGGCGATCGCGGGTATCCCCGCGGCGATCGAGTCTGCGGGACCCGCGGCGCGCACGCAATGGCACGGCGGCAAATTTAAAGGGACGTACGGGTACGCCTATTTGCCCAGCCGTGCCATTCTGCCGACGTACATCGGCGTGCGCTGGTTGGGAACCGGTTAAAAAAACATTGTTCTCTCTCCATCTCTTATGTTATTTTACTGGCTTCCACGTCTCAGCAAGATCCGCTCAAATGGGAAAGAGATCTCAAAACTAAATTTTCCGAAGACCAAAAGAACCAGTTATTTTTTTTTTTGCACACAAATCTTCCCTTTGTAGTATCAGGAGACTTCTTACAGACTACTCACTTTGACAACCGAGCGGCTGTACTTCTCAATCTAACTCCTATGTCAACTAAGAGATACCGTAAATCCTTGCTGAAGCATCTCCTGAATGTTGCCAGGGCATGTATCCCCAGTATGTGGAAACAACAAACCCCTCCCTCTATATTGCAAAGGTTTGCCAAGGTGAACAATATGGAACAGATGGAACACCTCACTGCGGTCCCTGGGGACAAGACAGAGGAGAACAATATGCGTTGGCTATACTGGGACATGTTTTATTATTCAGATGACTACTTAACCTATTCTTAAATAATTGAGGGTATTCAATTCTGTGAACTTAACTACCTGTGCTGACAACCCCGCTGTAGTTCCCTCCCCCGCCCCCCCTTTTTAATTTTTCTCCCCATCCCCTCCCCTTGACTCACTTCGCTCCTCCTTCTTCCCCTTCTCTGTCTAAAAACTTTGAAAAATGCTATGCAGTTCGCTAAAATCGTCTAGTAGGAACACCTTGTGTGCAGAGTATGGTACCCCCTGGATGGGGACTAAGTTCTTGCCTTTACCTGACGCTAAGATGATCCTCTCAGAACGTTCATACGAGGCATGTTCTTTTAAATGTTGTTTATTACATGGCAACACTTTTCTCCACAGTTAACTATTATTCAAAAGGTTTGATATGATTGGTTACCTTATACTTATAGGCATCTGGTCTCTTAGTTGGTTAGTGATCATTATTCTATTGTACTTGACTGTCCATATTATATTATAATATATATTAACATGGATAACTTTTATCAGGAATATGCTGTCATGTCATGTTATATACTGCATAGCCAAATAAAGAATTGGAAAAAACAAAACAAAAAAAAAAACAGTTACATTTACGACATGCCGGGAAAATAACTGTCACATTGGTTGTGGATGTTCAGCACCATGGCAGTTAAAGATCAAACAAACAGAGGCCAAGATGGGAGAGGGGGAGAGGGAGAGAGAGAGAGATCGTCGTTATACTGCGGCAGGTTATACCGCTTTCCTGGGCAAATCGCAGTAGCTAAATGTCGCCTAGGGGGTGTGCGCGCACCCGCGGCGATCGGATTCACTTTAGAACCGATCAGTCTCCAGGCCAACGATTTCTGGCCTGTACCTGGTGATCGGTTCTGGCGAATCAGAGACTGTCCTCAGGCTGTAAGTGTAAACACCCAAGCCCACCCAAGTGCACTATCAATCGATCACTGTCACTTACCAAACACAACACACATAACTGCAGCGTTCACCAGGCCTGATCCCTGCTAACGCTAACAGTTTTTTTGGTAGCAGGCTCTGACAATCAGGTGTTCTTTTTGCCTGAGAGTCGCACTAGTTGTACCAGTAAATTTAGAAGAGGCCTACACGTTGCTGAGCATGAAAGATGAGAGCGAAGGGGAAGTCACCCATTTGTCAGATTGAGGCTCAGTATACGAACCAGTAGACAGCAGCGGCACCCAGACAGATAGCTCTGACGACGGTGTAGTGGTCCCTGCTAAGGTCAGGCATACCCGACCCCGTTCTTCTGTTGTTGAGGTGCAAGAACCGCAGTGCTCTCATATAGAGCAGAGATCCAGTACTAGTGCTCATCCTGGTGAACTGGCAAGCACCAGTGGCCCTAGTACATCCCTCGTTTTTTCATGAAAAATCTCTATAGAGCTATTGTGGACCAAAGCAATTTGCATGCTGGTCAATTCATCGCCGCTAATCCCCAGTTGACCCTTGCCAGAGATTGGAAACCTATTACGGTTTCCAAATTTAAGACCTTTCCCTCCTCATGGGCATAACTAAAAAGAGTGAGTTGCTGTCATATTGGTCCACTGACCCAATTCATCATATGCCCGTTTTCTTTGCTTCCATGACCAGAGCTAGATACAAGCAGATCTTGTGGTTTATACACTTCAACGACAATGAACTCTTTCGTCCTCGGGGTGAGCCTGGATTTGATCTGCTCTACAAAATTCGGCCCCTCGTAAACCACTTCAACCAACAGTTCGCAGCCTTGTTTACTCCTGATCAAGTTGTCTGCATTGAGGAGTCCCTGATTACGTTTTCGAGCCGCTTGTCTTTCAAACAGTATCTTCCCTGCAAGCGTGCCAGATATGGGATCAAGTTGTATAAGCTCTGTGACTGGGCAACAGGCTATAATATAGTTTTATGGTTTACGAGGGAAAAGACACGTGGAACCCGAGAACTGCCCAGACAACATAAGGAGCGCTGGCAAGATTGTTTGGGACTTGGTGTCACCCTTATTTGGAAAGGGGTACCACTTGTACGTGGACAACTATTACACAAGCGTGCCACTTTTTAGTCACCTATTTGATTGTGGAATTGGCACATGTGGCTACGTGCAATGCAATTCCCCCAACAGCTTGTAGATTCCTTACTTAGACAGGGAGAGAGAGCCTGCTTGAGATGAAATAATTTGCTTGCAGTGAAGTGGAGGGATAAATCGGAATGTTTTCGTTCTGTCCTCCCTTCACGCAGATACGACAGTCGACATTTCAACGGCGACTGGTGTTGTTGTGATGCCCCTCTGTATCCACAAATACAACCTTAATATGGGAGGGTAGGACCTCAATGACCAGTTGATGGCGCTGTACTTATTTGCTCGTAGAGCCAGACGCTGGTACAAAAAAGTGTCTGTATACCCATTTCAATTGACTCTGCTGAACGCTTATGTGCTATACAAAGCGTCAGGACGAACTGGATCCTCCCTTAAATTCCAGGAAGAGATCATCACAGCCCTTCTGTTTCCAGTGCTGTGCTGTGCCCCACCTTCCTTCCTGCATGAGAGACCAGTTAGCCTAACATCAATAGTATGCAAGTTCTTAGGATGATAAGGGACTATATACAAGATTTTAGTAGTGAAAACGGTATTAGCAGTAATCAGCATGGATTCATGAAGAATCATTCTTGCCAAACCAATCTATTAACCTTCTATGAAGAGGTGAGCTGCCATCTAGATAAAGGATGGTCGTAGATGTGGTGTATCTGGATTTTGCAAAAGCATTTAACACAGTTCCCCATAAATATTTACTGTACAAAAGTAAAATCAGTTGGCATGGACCATAGGGTGAGTACATGGATTGAAAACTGGCTACAAGGGCAAGTTCAGAGGGTAGTGATAAATGGGGAGTACTACGAATTGTCAGGGGTGGAAAGTGGTGTCCCTCAGGGTTCTGTCCTGGGACCAATCCTATTTAATTTATTCATAAACGACCTGGAGGATGGGGTGAACAGCTCAATCTCTGTATTTGCGGATGATACTAAGCTAAGCAGGGCAATAACATCTCCGCAGGATGTGGAAACCTTGCAAGTAGATCTGAACAAATTAATGGGGTGGGCAACTACATGGCAAATGAGGTTTAATGTGGAAAAATGTAAAATAATGAATTTGGGTGGTAAAAATATGAATGCAATCTACTCACTGGGGGGAGAACCACTGGGGGAATCAAGGATGGAAAATGACTGGTGGGTCCTAGTAGATGATAGGCTCAGCAATGGCATGCAATGTCTACAAGATCTCTGGTCCGGCCGCACCTGGAGTATGCTGTCCAGTTCTGGGCACCAGTCCTCAGGAAGGATGTGCTGGAAATGGAGCAAGTACAGAGAAGGGCAACAAAACTAATAAAGGGACTGAAGAAGAATATTAGTTATGAAGAAAGGTTACGAGCACTGAACTTATTCTCTCTGGAGAAGAGACGCTTGAGAGGGGATATGATTTCAATTTACAAATACCCCACAATAGGGATAAAACTTTTCTGTGGAAGGAAGTTTAATAAGACACGTGGCCACTCAGTAAAATTATAAGAAAAGAGGTTTAACCTTAAACTGCGTAGAGGGTTCTTTACTGTAAGAGCGGCGATGATGTGGAATTCCCTTCCACAGGCGGTGGTTTCAGCTGGGAGCATCGGTAGTTTCAAGAAACTATTAGATAAGCACCTGAACGATCACAACACTACAGGGATATACAATGTAATACTGACATAAAATCACGCACATAGGTGTGACTTGATGGACTTGTGTCTTTTTTCAACCTCACCTACTATGTAACTATGAGAGGTATTTTCTGCATGTCTTCTCTGGTACCCCTACCCAACGAACACCTCAAAAGAAGATGTTGTTTCTGTAGGAAATGCGGATACAGGCATAAACACCCGCTTTTATTGTCCCTCCTGTCCTGACCAACCTGGTTTCTGCACAGTCCTAGGGCACACTTTCACAGGGTCTCCTAAGATGCCATCGCATTTTTAGAGACCCGAACCTGGAACCTTTAGAGTTACAAAGAAAAGTATAAAAAAAAAAAAAAATTAAAAATTTTATTGTTACTATGTTTTATCATGTTTGCTTTGCAGGTATGTCTTTTTTTATACTTTACTTTTTACTATATTTTATTGTTAATCATTATTTTCATTGTAGGTATGCCATTCAGCTGCAGCACTGATTTATTCATCTTGACAGCAACAGCGTTTGCTCTCACGATAAGTAAATCAGTGACTCCAGCGCTGTAGGAGGCGATTTCACCACCACAGTTAAACAAAAAAGAGCATACAGTTGTGCTCATAAGTTTACATACCCTGGCAGAATTTATGATTTCTTGGTCATTTTTCAGAGAATCTGAATAACACAAAAACTTTTCTTTCACTCATGGTTAGTGTTTAGCTGAAGCCATTTATTATCAATCAACTGTGTTTACTCTTTTTAAATCATAATGGCAACAGAAACTACCCACATGACCCTGATCAAAAGTTTACATACCCCAGTTCTTAATACTGTGTATTGCCCCCTTTAACATCAATGACAGCTTGAAGTCTTTTGTGGTATTTGTGGATGAGGCTCTTTATCTTCTCAGATGGAAAAGCTGCCGATTCCTCTTGGCAAAAAGCCTCCAGTTCCTGTAAATTCTTGGGCTGTCTTGCATGAACTGCACGTTTGAGATCTCCCCAGAGTGGCTCAATGATATTGAGGTCAGCAGACTGAGATGGCCACTCCAGGACCTTCACTTTATTCTGCTGTAGCCAATGACAGGTTGACTTGGCCTTGTGTTTTGGATCATTGTCATGTTGGAATGTCCAATTCCCATGGGCAGCTTCCTGGCTGATGAATGCAAATGTTCCTCCAGTATTTTTTGATAACATACTGCATTTATCTGTACCTTTGTAGCTCACACATCCCCAAAACATCAGCGATCCACCTCCGTGTTTCACAGTAGGAATGGTGTACCTTTCATCATAGGCCTTGTTGACTCCTCCCCAAATGTAGCATTTATGTGGCCAAAAAGCTCAATTTTGGTCTCATCATTCAAAATGACTTTGTGCCAGAAGGTTTGAGGCTGTCTCTGTGCTGTTTGGTGTATTATAAGCAGGATACTTTGTGGTATTTGCGTAGTAATGGCTTTCTTCTGGCAAATCAACCATGCAGCCCATCTTTCTTCAAGTGCCTCCTTTTTGTGCATCTTGAAACAGCCACACTGCATGTTTTCAGAGAGTCCTGTAACTCACCTGAAGTTATTTGTGGGTTTTTCTTTGCACCCCGAACAGTTTCCCTGGCAGTTGTGGCTGAAACATTAGTTGGTCTACTTGACCGTGGTTTGGTTTCAACAGAACTCCTCATTTTCCACTTCTTGATTAGAGTTTGAACACTGCTGATTGGCATTCTCAATTCCTTGGATATCTTTTTATATCCCTTTCCTGTTTTATACTGTTCAGCTACCTTTTCCCGCAGATCCTTTGACAATTCTTTTGCCTTCCCCATGACTCAAAATCCAGAAACGTCAGTGCAGCACTGGATGAAAGATGCAAGGGTTTGTCAGGAGTCCAGAAACTCATTGACCTTTTATACACACACACAAACACTAATTACAAGCAAACAGATCACAGGTGAGGATGGTTACCTTTAATAGCCATTCAAACCCTTTGTGTCAACGTGTGTGCATGTTATCAGGCCAAAATCACCAGGGTATGTAAAGTTTTGATCAGGGTAATTTGGGTAGTTTCTGTATGATTTAAAAATAGCAAACACAATTGATTGATAATAAATGGCTTCAGCCAAACACTAACCATGAGTGAAAGAAATGTTTTTGTGTTATCATTCCTATTCTCTGAAAAATGGCCAAGGAATCATAAATTCTGCCAGGGTATGTAAACTTGTGACCACAACTGTATGTGGTCTTTTATTAAACTCTCCAGTATCTTCCTGACTATAGAAGTTAAACTAACAGGTCTATAGTTACTTGGTAAAGACTTTTGAACATATAGTTTCCCCTCAAGGGTGGGACTTTAAAGGCATGGACTAAGAGATACTAAATGTCATAAAAACTAGAATGACTTTATTACAAATTTTGTCAAGAAAAAAAATACACAAAATTCATATAAATATAGATAAGAAAAAAATTTTGCACAATAAAGTTCCAGAGTGCATAGCATTACAAAAAAAAAAAAAAAAAAAAAAATCACATTGTAGATGTACATACAAGGTGTGAACATCTGACTATAAAAATGCATACAGTGTTTTCCTACGCGTTACGGAGAAAATAACTCCTTCCTCAGGGATATTTTGATATGCATTGATTTCTAAATGTGGCCGTCTAAAATATAAAAAGAGCATATTTTCAGCAACAAGAAAATATACTTCAGCAATGTTTCTCCATCCATCCAATCGCAGCAGATGGATCCAAACAAAATAAAAAATAAAAAAATATATCTATGTGCATTGCTACCTACTCATATGCAAAGCAGACATCCACAGATAGTGGACCACACAAGGATGGTCAGATGGCCAGAGAAGTGCAGATATATGAAGACTTTGATACCTTTTTAAATATGGGCACCACATTGGACCTGCAGTGGTATCATCCCAGTTATTATATTAACTCTATATTATTATATTAAGTCCCTAAAAATTTGAAACAATGGCCTTGAAATGACAGAGCTCAATTCTTTTAGGATCTGTGGGTGGATGCCATCTGGTCCAGGTGCTTTATCCACCTTTATTCTGTCTAAATATTTCTGGACCATATCAATTTTGAGCCATTGTGGATAATTTGGGGCTGTGTCAATACCACCTCCCATTATGGACATGAGCTCCCCCATGCTTCTTTGTATACACAGAGCTGAAGAAAGTATTTAATAAATTTTCCTGGTCTTTGTCCCCAGCCACCCACTCTAGATTATTTTGTAAAGGGCTTACATGCTCAGACCTGACCTTTTTACTATTAATATATTTGAAGATTTTTTGGGGGTTTGTCCTACTATCTTTTGCAATCTGTCGTTTTGAATTTTTGCATCCTTGATTTCCTTCTTACATATTTTGTTATATTCTTTGTAACATTTAAACGATGATAGCGTTCCTTCTTTTTTTTTTTTTTTCTTTTTAAAGCTTTTTTTTATTATTTATAGCCATTTGAACTTTGGCCACATAAGTTTAAAAGGCTAAAAATAAAACCTATTGCCCATGGGAATATATTTTGCAGTGAGTTTACATGCAGTGAATTTACATTAGAGCTGCACGATTCTGGCCAAAATGAGAATCATAATTTTTTTGCTTAGAATAAAAAGATCACGATTCTCACGGCGTAAAACCTTTCACATTATACAAAAAAAATGAGGCTAACTTTCCTGGTTAGTTTTTTTTAAATTCATTAAAGTGTAATTTTTCGCAAAAAATTGCATTTAAATGACTGCTGCGCAAATACAGTGTGACATAAAATATTGCAACAACCCAAAAATTATATATATATACATATATATATATATATATATATAGTTTGGGGTTCTAAGTAATTTTCTAGCAAAAAAAAAAAAGATTTTAACTTGAAACCAACAAAATGTCAGAAAAAGGTTTAGCGTTTATGTGGTTAAACTTCCCTCATTTTCACACCAAAGTGTATTCTTTTGATCTAAAGGACAAATCGTTACAATGTTTATACTTAAGTTCCACTGCTAAAGACTGTTGTGATTCTTGGCAGACTGCCCGTTTTTTTTTCCCTTTCTTTTGATGGCTGTCAGCTTCAGCAGAGCTGAGAGAATTCTCTGCATAGAAAGAATCGGGGAATACTTTATCAAGATCTCAAGGGGGGAAAAAAATTAAAAATCGCGATAACGATTCTTAACGATTAATCGTGCAGCTCTAGTTTACATAGTCACTTTTAAGAATTCCCATTTCTGTTCTGTGACCATTGTGCTCTGGTCAGGAAGGGGGTAAAACCTTCCGGGCTGAAGTGGTTAATCTTGCTTTAACAGCACTGATGAAAGCTTCAAACTTAGTCTAGTCTATATCTACTATTAAACTACTACCGGTATATCTACTATTAGTCTATCTACTATTAAACATTTAAGCATGTTTAATGCTTAAACCTTATTTCCATGCAAATATACAAAACAAAATGAATGCTCGTATAACTCCTTTATAGTCTGATCAGCAGGCTACAGTTGTGTTCTTGACCTGGCCACGTCTGGGTGTCTGCATCACAAGACTGGCTGCCAGTATTCCAAGTTGTCTGGAGTTCAGCATGAAACAGAATCTGTCAGTTTGTCACTTCATGGACAAATGTGACAGGTTCTCAACCTCCCCTTGATACATCTCCATCCTGTTTATCTGGTATAGCCCTTGGATACATCCAGTACTCCCTCCCAGGTTTTTGTGTTCAGGTCAGAGCCTGGGGGAGGGGGACCGATCTATAAAACCAGTCAGTGCAAAGTGACAGATCGTCATTAAACTGTCAATATTACACTAGCAAAGCAAGTTAAAAATTGGTAAAAATATTAATTCAATTTAAAATAACTATATTATAGTGTGTGAATAATTCACAAAACATGCTGATGGTTTGTTCAACAAATATCCACTCTTTAAGGCCCCTTTCACATGGGCGGACCGTTCAGGTCCGCCTGCCAGTTTTTTAGGCGGACCTGAACGGACGCTCCATACAGGTCTATGGAGTGAAGGATGTCAGCGGTGACATGTCCGCTGAAATCCGACCTGCTCCGATCCGCTAAAGTGTGATGGAGGAAAACCCTACTTTTCCATCCGACTGCGGATCGGATAAAAACGGACTCTACGGTCCGTCTTCATCCGATCCCCCATAGAGGAGAGCGGCGCTCTGACAGGTCCGTCCCTGCACAGTGTGCAGAGACAGACCTGTCATCTGCCTGCTCAGCGGGGATCAACGGAGCGATCCCCCGCTGAGCAAAGCGGAGCCTGTACACAGACACGTCCGTGTGAAAAGGGCCCTTAGCTTATTTTATGTAAATAGTGCATTGGTGGGCTCTAAAGAGCATTTAAGAAAACAAATAACTTAAAAAGAGGGAGTCCACCTGAAAAAAAAAAATATTAAAAGTCAGCAGCTACAAATACTGCAGCTGCTGACTTTTAATAAACGGACACTTACCTGTCCTGTAGTCGGCAGCCGAAGCCGAGCAATAGCTCGGCTCTCAGTTGCTGCCACCGCCATTCTCGGTGTGGGAATCAGGAAGTGAAACGTTGCGGCTTCACTTCCCGGTTCCCTACTGCGCATGTGCGAGTCGCGCTGCACGTCCCAAGTGGTCCCCGCTATCTCCTGGGACCTGTGTGTTTCCCAGGAGACAGCGGGGCAGTGCGGGAGGGGGCATGACTCCCACGGGAGTCTTTTCCCGGAAGTGGATGCAGATACCTGTCTAATACAGGTATCTGCACCCCCCTCCCTGTGGCACCGGGGGGGGGGGGGGGATCAGATGAGCGGAAGTTCCACTTTTGGGTGGAACTCCGCTTTAAGCCAAATAAACTTTCACTAATCAGCAATGTCCTAAACACTGAACTAGAAATATCAGGTTATAATGAATATCAACTGTTGTGTTTAAGTCAACTATCCCGAAGTAGTTCTAGCTTGTTTCATGTATATGAACTACCTCATCCATCCTAGATTCATCTTTTCAGTATACAGTGCAGATTAGATCATTAAAAAAAAAATGATTGGATGTAATAGCCAACAAAGACACTTCTATTGGAAATTTCAACAAAAGAGAAGATGTCAGCACTACAGGAGAACTTATACAATATAGTGGAGGTATGCAGCCTTAAATAATTACATTATGAACACTAGGGTCAACCGTTCTTAACCGCTTGCCTACTGGGCACTTTCACCCCCTTCCTGCCCAGGCCAAATTTCAGCTTTCAGCGCTGTCACGATTTGAATGATAATTGCGGTCATGCAACACTGTACCCATATGAAATTTGTATCTTTTTTCACACAAAATCATTGCATTCTGTTTTTATGTCGATTACACATCATCACTTTTTGGGAGTTGGGCTTGTGTTTAACAGTAAACCAATTCCATTTACAAAACAAATTATGAGGACTGAGCTTGCCTGTGCTCCGCCTAAAATAAAGTAATTTTAAGATTCATAAAATACTGTCACCAGATGAGAAGAAATTCTTGTGGCAACTGACAACTAAAGCTGTCCATGAAAGTAAAAAATGCCTTGAGACTGCAAATCAAGCTGCAATGTACTGGCTCTGAATTCATGCCACTGCCATTAAAATAAAAAGCAAAGAGAAAGATCCTACTAAGGAGAATGTTTTATGCAGCCAAGAATCTAACCTTACAAATTAGCCTCTAATAAAACTAGGGTCAGTACTAGGACAGCTCTTGTTTTGCCTCTTGTCAGTAAACATATCAAACCTAAATGAATTTTCAGCTGCAGGGTCAATGAGACCAACATACGTTTGCCACTAGGCAAGCTGGTGTAAAATTTGGGCAAATATGAGCCAAGCATAGAGGCTAGTAAATTTGCTACTCACCCCATAACTGCATTTACCAGCTCATCCTATGTAATATGTCATATCAGCTCACATATTTTCTACACTCCTGCTGTAGTCTATTCAACGGTCCTGATGCAGCTGTGCGAGTGAGCGTCCCACAGTTCAGTTAGACAATAAACAGCACTGACTGGAGTCTGTAGGAAGAGCCGATTCACCTGTCAACCAGATTTCTAGCTGACAGGTGAATGTATATAAAATGGCTGGGCATATTGTAAAAAATGTCATGGGGACTCCCCCAAAATCTAGACCAGACCCTTACCTAAGCATTCAACCTGGCTGGCCAGGAAATAGGATGGGGGATAGGCATGCACCCCCCCTCCTAAATACCAGGCCATATGCCCTCAACATGTGGGTGGGGGTTAACCATGCTGACAAGTACAAGAGAGGGTGGCTACATTCCAGTAGGACCATGGAGAATGAACACAGCTGCACTGTAACAGGCAGTCCTGTATATATATATATATATATATATATATATATATATATATATATATATATATATATATATATATATATATATATATATATATATATATATATATACACACACACACATACACACACATATACACACACATATATACATACACACACACATAGACATACATATACACAGTGCTTTGCAAAAAAATATTCACCCTCTTGGCATTTTTCGTGTTTTGTTGCCTCACAACCTGGAATTGACATGGATTGTTTGAGGATTTGTATCATTTATTTTACAGAACATGCCCATAACTTTGAAGATTTTTTTTTTTTTTAATGGGAAGCAAACAATAGGACAAAATAACAGAAAAGGTCAGTGTGCATAACTATTCACCCCCCTAAAGTCAATACTTTGTAGAGCCACCTTTTGCGGTTATCAGCTCCAAGTCGCTTTGGATAAGTCTCTATATGAGCTTGCCACATCTTATCACTGAGATTTTTGCCCATTCCTCCTTGCAAAACTGCTCCAGCTCCTTCAAGTTGGATGGTTTGAGCTTGTGAACAGCAATCTTTAAGTCTGACCACAGATTTTCTATTGGCTTGAGGTCTGGGCTTTGACTAGGCTATTCCAACACATTTACATGTTTCCCCTTAAACCACTCAAGTATTGCTTTAGCAGTGTGTTTGGGGCCACTTGCTGGAAGGTGAACCTCCGTCCTAGCCTCAAATCACACACAGAGTGGTACAGGTTTTGCTCAAGAATATCCCTGTATTTAGCACCATCCATCTTCCCCTCAACTCTGGCCAGTTTACCAGTCCCGACTGCTGAAAAACATCCCCACAGCATGATGCTGCCACCACCATGTTTTACTGTGGGGATGGTGTTCTTTGGGTGAGGTGATGTGTTGGGTTTGCGCCAGACATAGCGTTTTCTTTGAATGCCAAAAGTTCAATTTTAGTCTCATCAGACCAGAGCACCTTCCTCCAAACATTTTGGGAGTATCCCACATGCCTTTTCCCAAACTCAAAACTTTCCATTTTGTTTTTTGCTGAAAGTAATGGCTTTCTTCTGGCCACTCTGCCATAAAGTCCAACTCTATGGAGCGTACGGCATATGGTCATCCTATGTACAGATACTCCAGTCTCTGCTGTGGAACTCTGCAGCTCCTCCAGGGTTACCTTAGTTCTCTGTGCTGCCTCTCTGATTAAAGCCCTCCTTGCCCGGTCTGTGAGTTTTGGTGTGCAGCTGTCTCTTGGCAGGTTTGCGGTTGTGCCATGTTCTTTCCATTTGGTTATGATAGATTTGATGGTGCTCCTAGGGATCATCAAGAATTTGGATATTTTTATAACCTAACCCTGACTTGTACTTCTCAACAACATTGTCCCTTACTTGTTTGGAGAGTTCCTTGGTCTTCATGGCAGTGTTTGATAGTGGTGCCTCTCGCTTAGGTGTTGCAGCCTCTGGGGCCTGTCAAAAAGGTGTGTGTATATGTAATGACAGATCATGTGATATTTAGATTGCACAGGTGGACATCATTTCACTAATTATGTGACTTCTGAAGGTAATTGGTTGCACCAGAGCTTTAAGGGCTTCATAACAAAGGGGGTGAATACATACGCACATGCCAATTATCATTTTTTTATTTTTGAAAAATAGTTTTATGTATGTATATATATATAGTATATATATACACACACACACACACACACACACACACACACACATATACATTATATATATATATTTATATTTATTATACATACATACATACTAGGGGTGCAACGGATCAAAAAACTCACGGATCGGATCGATCCTCGGATCAGAGTCACGGATCGGATCATTTTCGGATCAGCAAAAAAAACGAAGAAAAAAAAAAAAAAAAAAGACAAATCTTGTTACACCCACCGGAGTTTTAGATTTAAAAGCTATTTTCCACACAAAACAAAGCTTATATGCATAAATACAGTATTTGTAGATCGGACGGACTGTTTAGATGTTAAATTTTAAAAGCAGCAGCAAACCTGCTGACCTTACATGGTTGCTAATGTGACAGAATACCTCTGATTTTCACATTTAACATTAAATGTGAAAATCAGAGGTGTTCTGTCACATTAGCAAATACTGTATTTATGCATATAAGCTCAGTTTTGTGTGGAAAATAGCTTTAAAATCTAAAACTCTGGTGGGTGTAACAAGATGTCCGCTTGCCCCCTTCTAACTCTATAATTACAGTACTGTGCAAGGGAGTGTGGGGTGTAGCAAGATGGCGGCGACGAAACGTCACTTCCTGACGATACAGCGGCCTCCTCCGTGTGTACCAAGATGGCCGCCGCTCCGGAGCTAGGCCGAAGCCGCGGCCTTTCCTATGGCCTAGGCCGCCGAGCGCTCCGAGGTTGGCCCGAACGGATCACGGATCAGTGACGATCCGTTGCACCCCTAATACATACATACACACACACAGTATAAATACACACACACACACACACACACTTTATATAAGTACATGGGACATTACTTAACATCAGTGTGTTGTCTCCTGGTTTAGGTGAAATCTGCATCCTCCGATGCCCCTCACCACCGCCGTCACAATTTTTAGCTGCAGTGAGAGTTAGCATGGTTGTAAACCTCAGACATGAAATATGAACAAAGCATATCCCTCTATAGTGTGTACTTGTCTCAATCCAGAGCACTAAATGACATTTTTGTTCGCTGCCTCATTCCTCTGCTATCTGCATGAGTCACTTCTGATATGTTTTTCCGACACTAAGAGAAAAAAGCCTGTGACTGACAATTAGCTCTCACTGAGTTCTGCAAAGTGTAACTTCAGCTCCCTACCCCCTGTTTTCTGAAAGCTCAGACAAGCTGTATAATTAACTTTGAGCAGATGTAGAGGCGAGGGGCCTGCATCTTTAAAGGGAGGAGAGGTGGATATTTGAAAGGTCTGCCACCTACATTTAAATATCGTGTGCAGGGACAGAATAATGTTCCTCAACATAAAACTGCAAATATAACATCATCTACAGTGCATATTCAAAAGATTCTGAGCATACAGAGAAATCTCTGTGCGCAAGGGATGAGGCCGAAACACAATATTAGATGCCCATGTTTTTATGGGGCCCTCAGATGGCACTGCATTAAAAACAGGTATAATATAATAAATAGAAATTTGACATTCTTTTGGTAACCGTGGGCGTTGCATCCTCTGGACTAAAGATGAGAGGTACCTCCTGGCTTGTTATCAGCGCTCAGTTCAAAAGCCTGCATCTAGGATGATATGGGTTGCATTCGTGTGTATGGAATGGGCAGCTTGCACATCTGGAAAGGCACCATCAATGCTATAAAGATATATCCAGGTTTTAGAGCAGCATGGCCTCCTTACCAGATGGCGACTTTTTCTGGGAAGGCCTTGCACATTTCCGCAGGACAATGCCTAATCACTACTGCATCTATGACAACAGCATGACTTTGTAGTAGAAGAGTCTGGTTCCTAACTGGCCTGCCTGCAGTCCAGACTTTTCACCAATTGAAAATATTTGGTGCATCTTGAAACAAAAAATACAACAAAAAACACCCAGGACTGTTGAGGATTTAGAATCTTATATCAGGCAAGAATGGGACAACACTTCTCTCCCAAAACTCCAGCAACTGGTCTCCTCCATTCCCAGACACTGTATTGTTCAGCGTGGTAAACATGGCCCTGCCCCAACTTTTTGAGATGTGTTACTTCCATCAATTTCAAAATAATGTGTTTTTTTCTAAAACAGTACATTTTCTCAATTTAAACATTTGATGATTTCTATTGTGAATAAAATATAGGTTTATGAGATTTGCAAATCATTGCATTATGTTTTTATGTAGGTTTTACACAGCGTCCCAATTTTGGAATTGGAGCTGTATTTTAAAGTGACAAGGAAGCTGGAGTTCAGTTTTAAAACTTACATCAGGTTATGCTAGTTAGGAGGC
This sequence comes from Aquarana catesbeiana, assembly GCF_042186555.1. NCBI lineage: Eukaryota > Metazoa > Chordata > Amphibia > Anura > Ranidae > Aquarana > Aquarana catesbeiana. The sequence continues at coordinate 438,867,597 of NC_133327.1, read as the reverse complement.
ATCAATTACCTGTTTAGATCTCTGATGTCTACATAAAGTAGACCTGTCCCCCAGCAAGCTGGGTGGAAAAGGCAGACTGGCTGCACTCCTACACAATTGGGTAAAGTTTACCTCTCCGGGAGTGAAAAAAAACTAGGAAGCCTGATATCAATGTTTGACATTAAGTGTACAGGAAGTTGCAAAAGTCCTGGATTTCTGACAGGAACCACAGGGATTTTTCTGTACTTGCAGAAAATGTACTTAGCCTGAAAGACACATACTAACACAGTCATCATATTTAGGGACTGGTAAGTAGGGATGAGCTAAGCATTAGGCTAAGCCCAATCAACTTCTGTACAACTGCCCTGCTAGAAAATTTTGTCTCGATCAGCACCCCAGGCTATAGCCTGGAGCACTGATCAGTGTATTCTGATGTCAGGGAAGCCTCTCCGCTGTCCAAATACAATGACACAGTGAGGAGGATTCTGGCATTGACGTTAGATGCATGGGTGGGGGAATTTGGTCAGTTTTTTTCGTTCAACCCACTGGATAAAGGGGCTCTTCCCACATCCACCCTGTGACTTGACTGTGAAAGGAGAAGCATGCCCAATTCACTAACTAAACTGCATGCATCTAAAAAATAAATGTACTAGTGTATCATATTTACAGAGTTGCATTAACGTTTGACTTTTAGGCCTCATGTAAATCGGCTTGAAAAAATGCCACTTTTGCAGGCATTTAGGGGGTAGCGTTCACAGGCAGAAGAAAAACAATAAGGCCCCTTTCAAATGGGCACGCCTATCAGGTCTGCCTGTCAGTTTTTCAGGCAGACCTGATCAGACCATGCACCTCTATGGAGCAGCGGATGTCAGCAGTGACATGTCCGCTGACATCCGCCGGTATCCAATCTGATCCTGTCCGTGAAATCTAGACGGATGGAAACCATATTTTCCATCTGTCTGGAGGATAGGATCGGATGGGATCGGATGAAAACGGACATGCAGATCAGTTTTCATCCGATTTCCCATAGAGGAGATCGGGACTCTGACAGGTCTGTCTCTGAACACTGAGCGGAGACAGACCCGTCACCCGCCTGCACAGCAGGGATCAGCGGATCGATCCCCAGCTGAACAAAACAGAGTTTGCACGGGCGGAAAGCCTGTGTGAAAGGACCCTAAAAGGTGTGTTCAAGAGAGGAGCTAAAGAGCAAAAAAATGAAAAAAAAAAAGAAGATGCGCCTAAACACATCTAAATGCGTGTGCAATACGCCGCTTTTACCGTGGTTTTTTTTTGCTGCTTTTCTCCTGCCAGGAGAAACGGCATTCAGAAAGGCTAAACAGACACCCTGTGTGCATGAGGCCTAAATATGTCAGCAAATCAGCTTTACAAACTTTGCCGTATGAATTTTTGCCCAGCCCCAACAAAACCATATTTTGTGTAAGATAATAATCCTCTATGATTATAAGCAGGGCTTGACAAATTTGCTTTGAATCTAGGAGCCAGCTAAAAAAGTTAAGAGCCAGTTTTTTTATTTTACCAACAAAGCTTATGGTAGAACATCTAAAATGTGATAAAACCCTTTCACTGTCAGAGCTGTTTTTGCATTGTTTTGCACACATGTTTAAAAAAATCATTTTAGGTCCGAAGATTACATAAAACACCCAAAACATTATATATTTTGTGAACGTAGACACCCTAGATAATAAAACAGTGGTAGTTCCAAGTTTTTACCGCAAAGGTAAGAAAAAATTCAGTAGACGCATTAAAGTTAATTTCAAGGGGCACAAAAATGCAATAAATTACCCAATTTTTTGGTAAAATATAAAAGCCGAGGTTGCACTGAGTAAATAGATACCCAACATGTCAAGTCTTAAATTTGTGTGCGCCCGTGAAAATGGTGACAAACCTAGTACCATATATTTTCCATAGGCGATGCTTTAAAAGCTCCCTATAGGTCATCAGTTTAGCATTATGAAAGAGGTCTGGTGCTAGAATTATCGCTCTAATTCCAGCACGCGCGGTTTTGAGTAACATGTGCATCTCAATAAACGTTTTTAGCCGTAGGCGCCCCAACGCATGCATTTACATTTGTACGTGTGTATATGTGGGGGGGCCTCAATTTTTTTCGGGAAGGGAGATTTTATGTACTTGGGTGTAACTTAAATATTTTACAATTAAAAAAATTTCTTTTTTCACTTACACTTCATCACATTGGGGTAAAAAAAAACCCCTATGTGATGATTTCTTTTGGTGACAGGTTCCCTTTATTGGGATATCCAGGGGTCTAAAAGACCCTGCATGTCTCTCCTGTGCTCCACTGAATGTAATGCAATGCACATCACACTGCATTACATTCTTTCCCAGTCTTGATGGCTAGGAAAAGTGTCAACGGGGACCAGGAAATGACGGCATACATATCACTTTTGGGACAGCAATTGGAATGTGCATTCACACTCCTCCCTCCCTTTATCCTGGTGGCACCCACTATGCCGGTCCCGGGCCCGCAGATGGGCAAGCGGAGCCAAGGATACATAGCCGGGGGAGGTATGCGGTGTGTGTGGAAGCATTCGGGCAGCAACCCAGGCGCCAGGACACAATTTCTTGTCACCATGGCGAACTGGTGCCTGGGATTTGTCGAGCACTGATCATCTAGTGGCCATAATGTGTTTATTTCTTGAGTGATGTATTTTTAAAGAATGCATATATGTATAAATATGTATTTCATTGGGGCTGTACGAATGTTTGTCAAATTCCTACAGCAACGTTTTTTTTTTTACATAGACCCCATAGTGTGTTTTTAATTTACAATATTGTTTGCTAAACATTTATAAAGGTTGAGGTGTCCTGTAGACCCCTCCAGTGCCAGCTTATTAGGACTAAAATGGTTGCAATCAAACAACTTATTCTAACGGGTCTGATTGTTATTACCCAATATAAGTTTCAACCAGTGGTGTGTGTAGACAGCTTACAGATATGAGATCCAGGTCCAAACAGGTAAAATCTGACTGCATCCAAAGACTGTGGCTTAATGTCTATGTGTTTATTATATACAAGTTCAAAGATGCAGACGAATTTCAAAAGACTTTTACCTCTACAATGTCACAATTCTATGAAAATGAGTGAAATATGAGTGAGGACCCCATACCATCAGACTGCATCGGTAGTCAGGACTATGCAACTGTTCAGAAAGATATTGCTATCTCATTGTAGTTTCAGGTGTTTAAAATGTAGTTGTCAGATTAAGACCCCTTTCACACTAAGCCGCCCCGGGCGTCAGCAGTAAAGTGGCGCTATTTTTAGCGCCGCTTTACCGTCGTTTTAACGGCGCTATTCGGCCGCTAGCGGGGCGGTTTTAACCCCTGCTAGCGGCCAAAAAGGGGTTAAATCCTCCCGCAAAATGCAGCTGCAGCGCTGCCCCATTGTTTTCAATGGGAAGGTATTCACCGCTCCTCCACCGCTACAAAGAAGCTGCTGGCAGGACTTTTTGTGACGCCCTGCTAGCACAGCGCCCCAGTGTGAAAGCACTTGGGCTTTCACACTGGGTCCGCAGGTGAGGCTTTTTTCAGGCGCTATTTCTAGCGCTGTAGCGCCTGAAAAAGGCCTCAGTGTGAAAGGGGTCTAAGGATTGCTTAATTCTGTATGTGATGACAAAGCCAAATACTTTGTTTAAAAGACTTTCATTTTCAGTCTATGGTGTTAACCAATCAATGCAACCTTTTTAACACCAACATTTTCACTACATTTCTGTAAAATAGGCAAACCAATGGAGACCCTAGCTGTTGTCACAATTGCACATACACAGTAATCCTCACCAAGGTGTATGTAGTATAAGGGTCAGTTCACACCAGATGCAGTTCCTTGCGCTTTTTTTCTGCACAAAATGCATGCACAGTGTTTTCCATGTATTCCAATGGCTCTAGTTCACACCATGCAGTCAGTTTCTGGTCAGTTTCTGCACCGGAAACTGACTGCATGGTGTGAACTAGAGCCATTGGAATACATGGAAAACACTGTGCATGCATTTTTAGTGCAGAAAAAAAGCACACGGAACTGCATGGAACTGCACCTGGTGTGAACTGGCCCTAATACTAAAGTTACCAACTACATGGGTCTTACTCACAACACCTCCTATGTGAGAATATATTACAGTGTATACCTTACCAACAAACACATCTTAATATAAACTGAAATGATCTTTAGTTTTAATCTTGAAACACAGGTTTTTGTTTATGAAAAGCAAAGAAATGCATTCTTAAAGGGTAACTCCATTTTCAAGGGAGCAAAAAACAGCAAATACATATAAATAATTTAGCGTATACAATTGCAACACAAGTCATATTGTAATTGAATGTTATTAAAAATTACCTTTCCCTTTTTAATCTGCAGCTCTGTAAATTTTCTGTAAAAGTGCAATACAATATGGCATACAGAATGCCCCCCAGAAAATTTCCTGCTTGTGTGATTGGCTCACCGATTTTCCCAGAGCCAACACTTATGCTGGCCATACACTATAGGAAAATTCAGTGGACATAAATGAATCCATTTTTTGTTAGTTTTTTTTACATATACCTAGTGCAAACAGTTCGGACAGGAAACACATTAACCACCTTTCAATTTATCATTAGTTTGGCAGAAAATTTCCAAACTTGTCCTTTGTTTTTTTGGCTCAAAAACGTCCCAAATATTACTGATTTTGTGCCCATTAACTGGCCGAAAAACAAACGAACTGGCCAAATGACCGATTTTCGGCCGATTTTTCGTATAGTGTATGGCCAGCATAAGGGCTTGTTCACACTTGACTAAATTTCTGATGTTAGTATGGGTGTCAGACGTCAATGAGCTTTAGTATGGGCATTAGACAGGCGTTTTACAAGCATTAATGAGTTAAAAATGCTCCCCAAATGCCCTATTGGCAGTTTTGAAGCATTTGACAAGCGTTAAAACTGCTCCACAAATGCCTATTCCATTACAGTAAGTGAACTAATCTTAACGCCCCACAACCGCTTCACAACTGCCTGCCAGAGCATTTGCGAAGGGTTACCATAGACTTGAATGGGAGGCATTGAAAGATATCAAACGCCTCCTGACTTGACATGAGACTTCAATTTAAAAGCGATGCAACGCTTAATGTGAACAGCACTATGTGCTGTCCATTGTATCTTGTGCAAAGGCATTTGAGGGGCCTTTTTAACGCCTCTCAAATGCCTGCTCTTAATGAGTGTGAACTCAGCCTAAGATACAAGTCAGATATCAGGCATTCCTTGCAACAAAAATGCCATTTTTGGTGAGATACTCGCAATAGGAAATCACATCTAAAAGGGATGCAGGCCAAGCAGCTTTCCTTATTAGTGCACTGCAGCTGCCACAGCTGATTGATAATTATGAAAACATAATGAAGTAAAAAAATGACTGCGCTAATATCTAAATAAATAATAGCTGCTGGTACAACAATCAGGCAAATTGTGTAAGTAATGATTTTTAAAACGTGCAGCGCTGAAAATAAACCGTGTTGCTAGTGCAATACCAGCAAAAAACAATCAATTGTGCATAAATGCAACTCTAAATATGAAACATAAAAATATGCAAAAATGTACCAATAAAAAGTGTTAGAACAACCATGCAAACTTGGTGAGTAATCCACCTGTGAATAAACTAAAAAGGTGCAAACAGCCGCTTTATATTAAACAGCTCAAATGAACAGGGATGAAGGTGTGAATCTATTCAATATGGGTGAAATATTGTACACATTAAACAGTTCAAAAGTGCAAAATGTTGAACATGGAAGTCTGTTCAGTGAGGATAAAGATTGACCATAATCCGCTAAAGGAGTCACCCGACACGGTCGCATTGAGCCCGTTCCATGATTTTGCACTACCTGTATTCCTTATGTGATCACATTGCTTCAGTGGTTGTATATGTCAGCAATCATTGATGTAAGTATTCCACTTTTTATTAATAAATTGATGCAATACGGTTTTACACTATGTGGAGGCCTTTTCTTTTATGAATGGTGGAGCCCATTATTCGTTTTGGCGACAAGACGTTGTGGTACACTGTGTAATCCATCTCCAGTGATTTTTATAAAGTAAATGCTGTAAACTAATTTAGTAGTCCGCACCTAAGATGAGCCCCAATTCATGCACCTTCACACCTCAGATCACTGTCCCTCCAGCAAATGTTTCACCACTGTACCCCCCCTGCTCATCTGCCCCACCACTCTACCACCCCGCACATCTGCCCCACCACTCTACCACCCCGCACATCTGCCCCACCACTCTACCACCCCGCACATCTGCCCCACCACTCTACCACCCCGCACATCTGCCCCACCACTCTACCACCCCGCACATCTGCCCCACCACTCTACCACCCCGCACATCTGCCCCACCACTCTACCACCCCGCACATCTGCCCCACCACTCTACCACCCCGCACATCTGCCCCACCACTCTACCACCCCGCACATCTGCCCCACCACTCTACCACCCCGCACATCTGCCCCACCACTCTACCACCCCGCACATCTGCCCCACCACTCTACCACCCCGCACATCTGCCCCACCACTCTACCACCCCGCACATCTGCCCCACCACTCTACCACCCCGCACATCTGCCCCACCACTCTACCACCCTGCACATCTGCCCCACCACCCCGCACATCTGCCCCACCACTCTACCATCCCGCACATCTGCCCCACCACTGTACCCCCCCCTGCACATCTGCCCCACCACTGTACCCCCCCCCCCGCTCATCTGCCCCACCAATTCACCTCCTTTCACATCTGCCCCACTGCTCTACCCCCCTGATTTTCTGCCCCAACACTGAACCCCCCTGCTCATCTGCTCTACCACTGTAACACCCCCGCTCATCTGCCCCACCACTGTAACCCCCTATACATCTGCCCCACCAATGTACCCCTTTCTCATCTGCACCACCAATGTAACTCCCTGCACATCTGCACCACCACTGTAACCCCCTGCACATCTGCATCACCACTGTAACCCCCTGCACATCTGCACCACCACTGTAACCCCCTGCACATCTGCACCACCACTGTAACCCCCTGCACATCTGCACCACCACTGTAACCCCCTGCACATCTGCACCACCACTGTACCACCTTGCTCATCTGTCCCACCACTGTAACCCCCTGTACATCTGCCCCACCACTGTAACCCCTGCTCTTCTGTCCCTCCACTGTAACCCCCGCTCATCTGCCCCACCAATGTTTTCCCTTTCTCATCTGCTCCACCATTGAACCATCTTCGCATCTGTCCTAACATGAACTTATCTGCTCATCTGCCCCACCACTGTAACCCCCTTTCTCATCTGCCCCACGACTGTACCTCCTGCACATCTATCCCACCTCTGTTCCCCCTGCTCTTCTGCCCCACCACTGTAACCCCCTGCTCATGTGTTCCACCAATGTACCTCCTTTCTCCTCTGCACATCTGCCCCACCTCTGTACCCCTGCTCATCTGTCCCACCAATATATCTCCTTTCTCCATTGCCCCAACACTGAACCCCCCTGCTCATCTTTCCCACCACTGTAACCCCCTTCTCATCTGGCCCAATTCTGAACCCCCCCTGCTCATCTGTCCCACTACTGTAACCCCCTGCTCATCTGCCCCATCACTGTACCCCCCTGCTTTTCTGTCCTACTGCTGAACCCCCTTCTCATCCCTCCCGCCACTGTATCTCCTGCACATCTGCCCCTCCACTGTACCCCCTTGCTCTTCTGTCCCACCACGGCAACTCCCCTGCTCATCTGCCCCATTAATTTACCCCTTTTCTCACCTGCCCCACCACTGTACCTCCCTGAACATCTGCTCCACCGCCTTATCCCCATGCTCTTCTGCCTAACTACTGAATCACCTTCTCATCTGTCCTAACATTGAACCCATCTGCTCATCTTCCGCTCCACTGTAACCCGATTTCTCATCTGCCCCACCAATGTACCTCCTGCACATCTGTCTCACCTCTGTATCCCCCTGATCTTCTGCCCCACCTCTGTTCCCCCCTGCTCTCCTGCCCCACCACTGTAACCCTCTGCTCATCTGCACCACCAATACACCTCCTTTCACATCTGCCCCACTGCTCTACCCCCTGCTTTTGTGGCCCAACACTGAACCCCCCTGCTCATCTGGCTCAACACTGAACCCCCCCCCTGTTCTTTTGTCCCACTACTGAACCCCCTTCTCATCTCTTCCACCACTGTACCTCCCTGCACATCTGCCCCACCGCTGTAACCTCCTGCTCATCTGCTCCACCGCTGTACCCTCTTCTCATCTATAATATGTGTGATATGCAGAGTGGTGAAAGGAAGCAGAGATGAGACACATCTACCTGTACTGGCACACTCATCCTGCTGATCCACCTCTCACATCCAGCCCACGTGCTTGTATGTGATGTCAAATACAAGCATCTGGAATAGATGCGCAATGATGAGCTCAGGTCAGGGGCATTCTCTGAAAGCAGTGAGCCTGTGTGCAGGATCATATGTTGGGCCCCCGCAGCTGAGAAAAAGTGTGGCGCTCCACGCCGCAGAAAAAGTGGTTAGGTGTGATTTTCATTGCACTGAATACGGGCTGTGGCTTAAAGGGACACAGAGTGCAGGGGTTCAGTAGTAACTTACATAGTTACATAGTAGGCGAGGTTGAAAAAAGAAACAAGTTCATCAAGTCCAACCTATGTGTGTGATTATATGTCAGTATTACATTGTATATCAATGTATGTTGTGGTCGTTCAGGTGCTTATCTAATAGTTTTTTGAAACTATCGATGCTCCCCGCTTAGACCATCGCCTGTGGAAGGCAATTCCATATCCTTGCCGCTCTTACAGTAAAGAACGCTCTACGTAGTTTAAGGTTAAACCTCTTTTCTTCTCATTTTAATGAGTGGCCAAGTGTCTTGTTAAACTCCCTTCTGCAAAAAAGTTTTATCCCTATTGTGGGGTAACCAGTACGGTCTTTGTAAATTTTAAATCATATCCCCTCTTAAGTGTCTCTTCTCCAGAGAGAATAAGTTCAGTGCTCGCAACCTTTCCTCATAACTAATGTCCTCCAGACCCTTTATTAGCTTAGTTGCCCTTCTTTGTACTCACTCCATTTCCAGTACATCCTTCCCGAGGACTGGTGCCCAGAACTGGACAGCATACTCTACATGCGGCGGACCAGAGTCTTGTATAGCGGGAGAATTATCCTTTTATCTCTGGAGTTGATCCCCTTTTTAAATGCATGCCAATATTCTGTTTGCTTTGTTAGCAGCAGCTTGACATTGCATGCCATTGCTGAGCCTATCATCTACTAGAAGGTTCAGGAATAATTTCAAAAAAGTTCCCAGAAGCTCAACAGTCTGTCACCTGATGGAGGTTTTCTCAATCACAGTGAAATCCCTGCTTTCTGAGATGGGTAGGGGCAACCAAGCGAGTCATCTTCCTCCAGATGGTGGGTGGGGCTAGAAGGACTGTGATCAACTTTAGCAGTGGCCAAGACAGTCCTCCTCCTGGAAATAGGGACCCCCCCCCAGCAGAACTGCACCTAATCTCTTCCCCATCACAAAAACTGACGATTGCAGCTACAGCAAAGTTAGAGAACCAAGAAATGTTTCCCATATTTTACAATGTGTGGGGGCACAGTGCCTCCCCCTCAGTGCAGGTGCGGCGTGGGGAAATCTGAAATTGGAATGCATTAGTGTCTCACTGACACTTCCCTGTGCTGCTCTGCTGATGGGGAGGGAGTCGAGTGCCGGCAAAAGAGGCTTGGCGTGCCGCTTGCCTACCCCTGCATTACACTAAAGGCTCATACACACTATAAGAAAATCAGCAAATCAATGGGTTAATGTGTTCCCTAGTGTGTGTTTTAATTGAAGGGGGGAGGGGACTGTGTAGGGGAGATGACAGATCACTGTTCATACTCTGTATGAACAGACGATCTGTCTGTTTTCCCCTCAGAGAACCGGAAACTGTGTGTTTACACACACAGATCCCAGTTCTCCATGTGTCAGCGGCGATCGCGGGAGCCCGGCGGTGATGTTGGCAAATCCCTGCAATGTACATTAAAGGGGTTGTAAAGGTAAAAATTTTTTCACCTTAATGCATTCTATGCATTAAGGTGAAAAAACTTTTGACAGTACCGCCGCCCCCAGCCCCCCCGTTTTACTTACCTGACGCCTCGAATCTTCGCTCCTCGTCCTCGTCAGCTTCATTGCAGCTCAGCCTGGTCGCTGATTGGCTGCAGTGGATGGATTGAAAGCAGCGCAGCCATTGGCTCGCGCTGCTGTCAATCACATCCGATGACGCGGCGCGCCGGGGGGCGGGGCCGAGTGATACAGCGAGCGGCTATAGCCGCCGGCTGTATCACGGGAGCGCGCCCGCAAGCACTCACCACCGTGCGAGGGAGCTCGCATGAAGGTGGTAAATGCTTGCGGGGAGGAGCTGAAACAGCCGCCGAGGGACCCCAGAAGACCAGGTTCGGGGCCACTCTGTGCAGAACGAGCTGCACAGTGAAGGTAAGTATAACATGTTTGTTATTTTAAAAAAAAAAAAAAAAACATCTTTACAACCCCTTTAATCACCCAAAGGGGAATGTTTTTTTCTCAACAAAAGTGGAGTTAAGCTTTAATGCAAGGCCATATAAACCCTCACCTTGTAAAATAACCCATGCAGTTTTAAAATAGAAGTGAAAGGTAAAACGTGTATTGATATAAAAAATAAACCTATAAACACTTTTTTCTTTTTCTATTTTTAAAGCGGAGTTCCACCAATAAATGGAACTTCCACTGATTGATCGGATTGCTCCACCCCTCTGGTGCCACATTTGGCACCTTTCAGGGGGGAGCAGATACCTGTCAAATCCAGGCATCTGCTCCCACTTCCGGGGAAAGATCGCTGCACATTGTCCCACGAACTACGTAATATCCGGCCCCTCCTCCTCCCCCCGCTGCCTTCTGAGAGACACACAGGTCCCAGAAGACAGCAGGGACCATTCAGAAAACACAGCACGACTTGTGCATGCGCAGTAGGAAACAGGCTTTGAAGCAGTAAGGTTTTACTTCCTGTTCCCCTCAGTAATGATGCCAGTGCCTGCACCTAGAGCCGAGGGACAGATCGGCTTTGGGTGTTGACATCGCGGGCTCCCAGGACAGGTAAGTATCCTTATATTAAAAGTCAGTAGCTACAGTATTTGTAGCTGCTGACTTAATTTTTTTTTACCCACGCGGAACTCCGCTTTAAGTGATCACATGTCCCTCGGTTCTCAGCTGCAGAAGTGGCTGAAAGAGCTGGGGGTGGAAGCTGCAGGGAAGGCAATACACGGATCTTCCCAGTGAATGGCTATTTGGTGGTGGGGGGGGTATAAGCACACGTCTGATTATTGGAGCACAGTACCATAATCTGAAAACTAAACCAGAAGCACACTGAAAGACACCTAAATTAATCAAACATGTAAATGTCTACACATAATTATCTGTGGCAAAAGGTGCAGGCAATATCTGACATCAGCTCAAAATGCTTTAAAGTTCTTTATTGTATAAAACCATATGAATCGAAATGGAATATAAAGGATCCCAGAAAAACATGCATGTGCCACAAGTCCCAAGTTAAATATATATTCCACAGGGGAAAGGATCCAGTGGTAAACTAAACAGTCAGTAGAAATAGAATGTTGGCACTACAAATCAATAAGCTTGTAGTCATCCAAGTTTCGTGCTGTGTGCTGACAGTAGTTGGTAAATTGCAGCAGACCATAGTAAATATTTTTCAGGCAGCTGGGGAATAATCACCTGTATAGCATTGGCTGTTTCCGCTACTCCCTCAGTAGTAGAGCTGCACAATTAATCGTTAGAAAAAATTGTGATCTCGATTCAACCCCCCTCACGATCTCTATGCAGAATTTCCCGATTCATTCATGTAACAAGTGTAGAGAGTTCTCTGCTCACTCAGCTGTCAAAAGAAAAAAAAAAAAAAAAAACAGGCAGCCTGCCAAGTTTTTCACAACACTGTCCTGCTGGTAGAGAACTATAAACATTGTAACTTTTCCTCCTTAGATCAAAGGGATGAACTTTGCCTGACATGAGGGAAGTTTAACCACTTAGGCTCCATTCACACTAGCGCGTTTTTTGATGCATTTTGCAGAAATGCATGGGAATTTTTTAACATGGGTTCCTATGGAACATGTTCACATCAATGCCTTTTTGTATCTCTGCATTTTTGGAAAGGGTCAGGGACTTTTTTTCATGCAAAATGCAGCGTTTTGCATGTAATACAGTTCAATGGACCAGCATCAAAAACGCATGTGCACCGTTTTTGCAGCATTTTTGGTGCATTTTTGATGCGTTTTTGCCGTTTTTTTTTTTTTTTTTAAAACTGTAAAAAAAAAAACGCAAAACGCGGCAAAAACGCTGCTCAAAAACGTGGCAAGCATCAAAAAAAAAAACCTCCAAAAACGCTCAAAAGCAACATGCATAGGTGTGAATCGAGCCTTAAAGTCTAAACCTTTTTCTGACACTTGTTTCTTACAAAAGTTAAAATCACTATTTTTTGCTAGAAAATTACTTGGAACCCCCAAACATTATATGTATATTTTTATCAGAGATCAGAGATTGTTGCAATATTTTATTTCACACGGTGTGTGCGCAGCGGTCTTTCAAACGCAATTTTTGGGGAAAAAATACACTTCAATTAAATTTTTAAAAAACTAAACCCGATTTTTTTTTTTTTTTTTTGGGCCATGCATATCATGCCGTAAGTGACTTTACGAGGCCGCGGGAAGACTTTGGGAGCGGAACCACTGGCCGGAACCATCAAGAAGCATGGAGCACAATCAACCTCTCATCTATATAGTCAAGGTTTCAAAATAATCACATTTGTCTGTACAGTAGACAGTCTTAGCAACTGTTGCCATAATGATCCTTGTGAAACCAGTGCCAGCGCCAAGCTCCAGTGCATTTAGTACAACCTCTGAATAGACCTTGCTGGCAGAAAGTGTAATCAGCAAGAAGGAAAGCTCCATGCCATATCTTTTGTTATGCTGAAGAAATAGCCGTTTGTCTGTGTCCATGTGCCTTTTATATGTTTGATGAATTTAAGTGTCTTTTCAAGCGCTTCTTGTTTAGTTTGTCGGTTTTACCAACAGCAGATGGAACTGTTGTCGATAAATTTGGATACGAGTAGTAGCTATACGTCTGCATACCGGACTCACTGTAATGCCCCATACACACGGTCGGATTTTCCGACGGAAAATGTGTGATAGGACCTTGTTGTCGGAAATTCCGACCGTGTGTAGGCTCCATCACACATTTTCCATCGGATTTTCCGACACACAAAGTTTGAGAGCAGGCTATAAAATTTTCCGACAACAAAATCCGTTGTCAGAAATTCCGATCGTGTGTACACAAATCCGACGGACAAATCAGAATAAATAAAGAGATGAAAGCTATTGGCCACTGCCCCGTTTATAGTCCCGACGTACGTGTTTTAGGTCACCACGTTTAGAACGATCGGATTTTCCGACAACTTTGTGTGACCGTGTGTATGCAAGACAAGTTTGAGCCAACATCCGTCGGAAAAAATCCTAGGATTTTGTTGTCAGAATGTCCGAACAAAGTCCGACCGTGTGTACGGGGCATAACTATGCATAGCACCGCGCATTTCTTATGATCTATGGGTTATCATAGGACAGGCAGGCTGTGCTCCTAGCACAGGCAGAAAACTGACCACACTAGTGCGAATGTGATCTCATGCCTAGCGTGGCCAGTTTGCAATAGGAAAGCATGGGGACTGGCAGGATCACCAGGTATTTCACACAAAGGAAGAAATGAATAGAAAACAGCATACTTTTTAACACAAAAACATGGTACAACAGAGTCACCAGGAATATGAAATGCTGGAGTAACAAGCATTTTAATAACTAATAAACTTAGGCCTGCCACATGTAATCAAAAATTACATGGGATCACATGCTTGGTGAGAAGAGACAACTGACTGGTGGGGACCCGAGAGGAGCGGACATTACCCATTATTTCCTCCACCAGCACACTGCTCTTTCTCCCGCGGCCCCTGCCAAGATGGCGCCGACACGCGGTAGCTCCACTTCTAGTAAAAAGACCCTGCAGCCTTCAGTGTCTGCCACAGGGGAGGATGCAGCAGCGCTACTGTGTGTTTTACCCATTCTGTCCCCTGAGCTCCCATGGGCGGACTCCCCAGCAAACTCTAGGCAGACACAGGAGCTGGATGCTCATGCGGGGGATACCATCTGGGAAATCCTGGCAGACATTCCCTATAAACAAGACCTACAGGCAGTGGCCATCTCCATTGTCAATGCTCTCTCTCATGAACTACATGACCTTCGTCAGCAGGTGGATTCAGTGGAGGAACGGGTGACAGATCTTGAGGCCTCTGCAAACTCTTCAGACAGCAGTCTCACTGCTCTAGAGGCTGACCAACAGGCCTTCCGCCGCCATCTCACTGATGTCCAACTTCGTATAGATGATGATGATAACCAATAGGAGAAACAACCTACGCCTCAGGGGGATTTCAGAGGCCACCATGGGCATGGATCTGCATGCCACAGTGACAACGATCCTCAACCAGCTGCAGGGCAAACCACCTGCTGCTGAGTTGGAGCTAGACCCGGTTCAAGTGCAAGGGTCTCATGCGCCTTCTTCAACTTCAGCGGCCTCTGCAGTTCCCCCGCGAGTCCTCTGCCGGGTCCATTTTTACACCAAAGAAGAAATTCTGCACCAAGCCTGGTCTAGAGGCCCTACTGACTTTGATGGTGCCACGATTAGAGTGTATCCTGATGTCTCCAGGCAGACCCAAGCAATGAGGAGGAGCTGCGTCCTCTGTAGGAAGTTATCCGGGAGGCAGCGGAAACCTATCGATAGGGCCACCCAATCCATTTCATCTTCACAGGGGAAGAGTTTTTTCTGCGCTCTGCTGAGCAGTTGCCAGCCCTGTTCAGCTTCTTGGACAAGCCCGTTGTCGAGGTCCCCAACTGGTTGGACTATTTGTTGAATCCGGAGGCTTCCTACAGACCTCGTTCCAGAGCCTCCAGTCGTGAGACCCCCAGCCGAGTAAGGCCTAGACCGCCTCATGCTGCATCAAAAGACATCTTTTGCATTCCATGGATGTCCTATTTATAAATGTCATTAATACATATTTCTTCTATATCTGGTTTGTTTCCCTGTTTGTCGTGTGTGACCTCCCCGGGCCTCATACCCCCCTTCTTTAAATATTTTTGGTTTTGACAGGCCCTGACCCTTAGGTTGGCCTTTTAGGTGCCTGACAAAAGGGACCTTGGAATACCCACCCAGCTTGGGATGGGTTTTGTGTAGGGCTGCAACTAACGATTATTTTCATAATCGATTAGTTGGCAGATTATTGTTTTGATTAATCGATTAATAACCTTAAAAAAAAAATGTGTGGTTATAATTTTAGTTATAATGTAAAGTTTAAAAAAAAGGTAATGTATTCTTAAATATCTCTATGCAGTGGTAAATATAAATAACCAACTATATGGTTAGGGAGCAAAATATCAAATCCACTCTGAGAATGACAGAAGAGATTGACTGTATATACACACACTATTAGAGGATATATACTGTATATACTATTAAAGGGTGAATCTGGTAAATATCATCAGAGATCAATTTTTTTTTATTAAAAACAAAAACAATGTAATTTTAAGAACGTTCGTTCGATTTTCTAATCGTTGGTGGGGTCAAATCGATGTTCATTTTCAACCACAGTGACGGGAAAATTTGGAAATAATAGAAAACTTGGTCAAAGAAATTTTCAGACAGTGTATGTGGTTTTCATTCAGAAATGACATTCATTTAAAAACAGAATGTTAAAAACAAGTGAAAATTTCAAACAACATTCTTTCATTCAGCGAATGTACAAAGATTTTTCTGAAATTGATCCGTGTGGCCAGCATAAGGCTCAGTACACACCTATGCAGTTTGCTTTTGATCTGTTTCTGCAGTGCTTTTTGCTGTGCATTTTGATTTTTGTGCACGTGTTTTTGCTGCGATTTGCATTTTGCATTTTTTTTGGCCAATTTGTTGTTGGGCAGATTAAAAAGCACAAATTGCTGCAAAAACGCATTACATGCTTTTCTGCAGCTTCTCTATTGAAGTATATTGAACCAAAAAAGCACAGTTTTGGGCGAACGTGTCCCATAGGAAACCACGTAAATGAACTGTAGTGCGTTTCTTCAAAAAGCACCAAAAAACACATAGATGTGAAACAGGTCTAAGGGGTTCATTTTTTTACCGTAGAACTGTGAAAGTAATATTTACAGTAGCAATTTGCTCTTTTTGTACTATAAAGGGTTCATTTTAGCTTTTTTTTTTAACCCCATTATGTTACTGGTCGATTAATCAATTATGAAAATAGTAATCGATTAGTTCTCGATTAATTGTTTCAGCCTTAATTTTGTGTTTATATGGCTTTTACAGCCCTGGGGTGTCACGGTCAATAGTTTCCCTGGTCGAGTCGGAATGCTGCCCTCCTCATAGTTTTTGCACATAGAGCATTGACTGGTTGCTGGACAACAGCCTTACCGCTGCTCACCGAGAGAGAGAGTTCTGCCGTTTTTTGTTTTTTTTTCACCTTTTCCATCATAACGTGGCCATTATCTATTCTCATGGGGCTATGGGGTCCATCCCATAGCAGAGTATTTTCTTAATATATCTCAATTATATGTTACTGATGTATGCTCGCACAATATTATTTGACATTGGACAGGGCTTTAGCTATCTTCTGTCTCGTGCCATCAGGTCGGAGGACAGGGCTTGGCTTCGCTCCTGTGTCTTCCAGCTTTACGTGACAACGAATCCACCTGTTCTCTTATTTTATCCACTGCTGTCTGGCCCTTTCAGCAGGTGTAGAGTGCGGTCCTATCAGTTCCTCCCTAGGATTGTCTTGGACACCCAGTCCGTGCACCTCCTCTCTTTGTTGGTTTAACCCCCTTTTTATACTTGCGCATTTCCACCCCCAGATAGAGCGCACAGGCACTCAAGCAGGGAGCCACCCTATCAGGGACCCGAGTGATACATTTTTGTAGCCTTCTCCTACCCCTCCTCTAGTTTCTCTTTCTTCCTATCCTTTCTGCCAGCTGAAAGGGAGACGAGAAGGGCTATACGTTTTACACCTTGGCCATTATTCTTCCCTGTTTCTTGTCTCTTCTTCTGACCTCTACATTCTTCCCCTCCCCCCTCCCCTTTGCCACTCTTTTACCTCTCTTCTCTTTGGTCTTCCCTCTCTTGGGTTCTATCCAGGGCTGCTTTGTGGCTCTTCTTCCCTTAACTTTCCCGTTAGTGTGCCTTTTCTCGGCCTGCCATGGGCTCCCTTCAGATCTCCACCCTCAATGTACGAGGACTGAATGTCCCAGAAAAACGCTCCTGGCTAGTAGCCGATCTCCAGAAGGGTAAAAACCCAAATTGCCTTTCTGCAAGAAACGCACTTCAGAAGTGACAGCGTTACCAAATTGACCAATAGAGACTTTCCATGGGCAGATCACAGTCCTTTGCCTATTTCTAAATCTAAAGGGGTCAGAATACTGGTTGCTAAGTAAGTACCGTGGACTCTTAGTGAGGTGCAGTTCGATGCCCAGGGTCACTTTCTCCTGCTCAAGGGGAAGGTTCAGAGTGTTCAGAACACCTTTGTCAATGTCTATTTCCCGAATGTGGACCATCCCCAAATCCTCCAGGACCTTCTTCTGAGCTACAGCACAGTGGCAAAGACCAGACAGTTGTTTAACTGGATAGGTTCCACTCAGAACAGGCCTTGCCATGGTCAACCAAAGATGAGTGCACAAGCATCATATCCAGAGGTTGTCTTTGGGAAATACATGTATGAGTACTACCAGCATTGCTGCATAGGTTGAAGGGGTGGGGGGTCAGCCTGTCAGTGCTCAGACCATACGCCGCACATTGCATCAAATTGGTCTGCATGGCTGTTGTCCTAGAAGAAAGCCTCTTCTAAAGATGATGCATAAGAAAGCCTGCAAACAGTTTGCTAAAGACAAGCAGACTAAGGACTTGGATTACTGGAACCATGTCCTGTGGTCTGATGAAACCAAGATAAACTTATTTGGTTCAGATGGTGTCAAGTGTGTGTGTGGCAGCAACCAGGTGAGGAGTACAAAGACAAGTGTGTCTTGCCTACAGTCAAGAATGGTGGTTGGAGTATCATGGTCTGGGGCTGCATGAGTGCTGCCAGCACTGGGGAGCTACAGTTCATTGAGGGAACCATGAATGCCAAGATGTACTGTGACATACTGAAGCAGAGCATGATCTCCTCCCTTCGGAGACTGGGCTGCAGGGCAGTATTCCAACATAACGACCCCAAGCACACCTCCAAGACAACCACTGCCTTGCTAAAGAAGCTGAGGGTAAAGATGATGGAGTGGCCAAGCATGTCTCGAGACCTAAACCCTATTGAGCATCTGAGGGGCATCCTCAAACAGAAGGTGGAGGAGCGCAAGGTCTCCAACACCCACCAGCTCAGTGACGTCGTCATGGAGGAGTAGAAGAGGACTCCAGTGGCAACCTGTGAAACTCTGGTGAACTAGGTGCCCAAGAGCGTTAAGGCAGTGCTGGAAAATAACGGCGGTCACACAAAATATTGACACTTTGGGCCAAATTTGGACATTTTCACTTAGGGTGTACTCACTTTTGTTACCAGCGGTTTAGACATTAATGGTGTGTTGAGTTATTGTGAGGGGACAGCAAATTTACACTGTTATATAAGCTGTACACTCTCTACTTTACATTGTAGCAAAGTGTCATTTCTTCAGTGTTGTCACATGAAATGATGAAATACAATATTTACAAAAATGTGAGGGGTGTACTCACTTTTGTGAGATACTTTCAAATTTAGAATACATTATATAGTACAGACAGCTAAAATTATAATTACTTATTGCTATGTTGCAAAAGTTGAGGACCTAGGTTTGTCCTTAGGGTTCTCACTGGCTAACATGTATGGTTTTCTTAAAGTGGAATGTCACTCTCTCAATCAACATTATTTTTAATCCTCAAGCTGCTAGTACTAGTAAATAGATAGGGAAGTATATATTTACAATTACTTGCATGATTTAAATCACTAGTAAAAAGGCTTGATGTAAATCAACTCGATTTAAATCATAATTTTTAAAGAGCAAATATAATTTCAGTCCAACAGCGGCTCCTCCTCAGTCCCGCTGTTGACTCACCGACAGTCCTATTCACTTTAATGGGATGGCTGGTGATGCGGTAGTGACACAAGGTGAGGGACCTGGCAGCAGCAGGTGAGTGGATGCCCGCTAACGCGCTGCCAGGATGGATCTGAAATTACAGGTGCTCTTTAAAATGTAAGGGCTTATTCTTGCTGGTAGTTAGAAACTTTAATATTTGCAAACAAAATTAAGGTTTCCTATTTAGAATAATAAGCTGTTAGGTTAGTTAAACAGCCATATCAGAACCGATTCAATCATACAGTTTGTAGTGTACGTAGAAAACCATCTTTAGATAGATTTTTACTCCAAAAGCATTTTATTCAAATATTTGATTTAAAAAAAAAAAATTATATATATATATATATATATATATATATATATATATATATATTTTAAAATAAAAAAATCCCTTTTTTTTTTTTTTTTTTAAATCATTGTTTTATATCCACCCCGATTACTTGGTTAATTTTTTTTTTTTTTTTTTTCACATTTCTTCGGTTAGTTTCCAGACCTAAGCAAATTATGTCATACATCTCAGGAGTCTTCAGGATGGGAGGAGAGGAGGAGGGGTTCTCTCAGCTAAGCACACCCTCCTGCCTGCATGCCTGAGCTAAGAGTAGAATGATTCCAGGAAGTAAATGCTACATGAATCATCTGCCCTTATTCAAAATGGCCACAGCCAGAAATGCTAGGACGTATTGTTCAAAGCGATTTCTCAGCTAAATAAAGCATAGAAACATGTATGGATGGGCGAGTTTGCTTTGAATATTAAAAATGCATTCAATAGTTTTCTTGGTTTGTGGTGCTCAGATGCAGTGCAGTTTCGCTTTATTAGCCATTTCCAATTTTGATATATATGACTTCTCACTGCATATGGCCAAGGCTCATATGTAGCATTACATGGGTACACATCCACACAAGCCAAAAGCTGGTACACAGTATACAGTATGTGTAAATAGGAGTAATCATTCCATTTATCCCCCAAAGATTGTCAGTATATTAAAAAGACCAAGCCCCCAAATTGTTGGGGAATATATAGATCCATATAAGAAGAACATAAGATCAGTGTTTCAGGCACCCATTGAAAATAAAAAAGAATTATTGATGAGCTCTAATTGATTGCAGCTTAATCCTCACAATAATTCTTGAATTTATCACTATCAAAATGTATACATTTGTTTCAACGTTTGGGTGATTGTACACATTTAGTTGGTGGACCAATCATCTCTGGGACAATTTTGGAGTGATTGCAGCAGTATTCTATATATTTCTTTTACTTGCATCTATTCAATTTCAGCGCTTGAGTATTTTATTTTACACATAAGATCAGTGTTGGAGTAAATGATTCCAAAAAAAAAAAAAAAAAAAAAACCTCCTAACAGCAATATACAAATTGGCTCTTAAACTTCCCACCAGCAATAGTAACATAGTAGCAAATGACCCAGGGCTCTAGCAGTCCGCCAAAGTTGATATTTATGGCCAAGTAAAGTCCTTATATATACAATATAGGCTAGGGAGGTGGATCTAGTGTCAAAACTGTTCTGATATCCGTACAGAGAAGTGTAAGCTCGCTAGCTACATATGAGGGCTCATGTAAATGTCTGTAATAGTTTAATATAGTTCCCAGCAGCACAGAGAACTCTATTTATCCAAAGCTTATGGAATGATTCACTTTCCATGCTTTAGTCAGATGGTCAACCTAAATATTTAATTAACTTAGAAAACCCAACCAGATTTTCAGTTTAACAGATTAATATTACTTTATGCCAAATGCAATACATTACAGAATGAATACAGGTCACTTCCCTGTCTTTCACAGAACAAGATCTTGTAACCTATTAAAAAGAGTCAAGTATATACTTATAATAACTAGACATCTGTAGCTTCCTACATGATTTGCAGAACAAAAAATTTGAGGAAAACCTAGCCAGGAAATGTATTTAAGGTTACAAGTTCCTTGTATTTCTTATTTTCTTTTTGTTTTTACCCATGATGAATGCTGAATGTCTAACAGCGTTGTACAAATGAAATCAATATCAGCAAACAGTGTCTGCTGAATACGCTGAAAACCAATAGAAAATATTTGATATTTCCATAATCTTTCTATTTCAGTTCAAGTGTTAGGAAGGAGGGGGTGTATATAGGAAGTAGGGAAGATGGTAAAAATACTGTATACAGTATATGGCTCATGTGGGATTGTAAAACAGAGAACTACAGGAAGAGTCATTAAAGCGGAGTTCCACCCAAAAGTGGAACTTCCGCTCATTTGTCTCCTCTCCCCCTCCGGTGCCACAATTGGCACCTTTCGGGGGGTGGGGTACCTGTCTTTGACCTGTTCCCACTTCCGGGAGTCCGGGCCGCGGCCCATGACATCACCGTGGGGCTCCCTCCTTCTCTCCCTGTCGCCGGGCCAGTGGGAGAGAGGAGCAGGGCCTCATGCATGCACAGTAGGTTTCCCCACGTGAAGCCGTAACACTTCACTGCCAGGTACCCTTACCTGCAAGCGGCAGCACCCGATAGTTGATGCAAACATCAGCTGCGGTGCCGACATCGCTGGACTCCAGGACAGGTAAGTCCGATTGTTAAAAGCCAGCAGCTGTAGTATGTGTAGCTGCTGGCTTTTAATTTTTTTTTTTTTTTTGGGCGGAACACCACTTTAAAAGTACACTCCAGTCATGCAGGCAACATGGGTGTATATAGCTTTTATATTATTTTGTGCAAATAGCAGTCCTGTTTTCAGGCATCTTTATTTTCTCTAGGGTCCTGAAGGTGAACTTCTATACACATACGAGGGCCAATTTAGACAGGAGCCAATTGACCTACCAGTATGTCTTTGGAGTGTGGGAGGAAACTCACACAGGCACAGGGAGAACAGGTAGTACCATGGTTGGGATTCAAATCGAAGACTCTAGTGCTGCCAGCCAGAAGTTCTAACCACTTAGCCACTGTATTATTTATTTTCTGATATTCCATTCAAATGCCAAGTTTAAGTAAATATGCTATTTTACAAATCAGAAAACACTTGCTTGCAACTCTGATATCTTCTGTGTGGAAGATTTTAGCAGCTAAAATGACAGTGCCATTTTAAAATAATCTACAGCCATTAAGTTTATCATTATATTTAGTCAGACACACTTTACTTTTCCGTACATCACTGCTACTGTGGAAGTAGTCAAAGCTGCAAATCTACAAAAGCATGTCCAAAAAAATAAACCTTCTCTGCATTAGGAACACATGTTGCTTCCAAAAACCTTTATACAACACATTTAAATTATTATGCACATAATACTCAGTTAAAATGTATGCCACATATTTAATATGTTAATGATTAGTACGCCATGACAACAAGCTAAGGACTCCACTGACCAACTGATATAAGTTGTCTGTTCCAATGGTAAAACAAATCTGCAGAATAGGCGTAAAATGCATGTTTAATAACATAATACAAGCAGCAATGATGTGCAATAACCCAGAACAACCAATTGCAGATCATCTCTCATATATCTGACCACACACACGAGTATGGTAAAATGTTGTGTTAATGCTCTTTTGCAGTGCTATTTTATTAGAACAATAATACACATGCTCTGCTCTTTGCAGCGGCAATACAGAATAGTAATTATAATCACAATAATGTTATTTAAACAAAGTTTATCATCACAAATAGTTTGTGCACATTAGAGTGTCCCCTTACACTGGAGCCCTCTTATATGAGTGTCCCATAGAAAACCCCCCTTTTACATTAGTGTCTCATTGAAAAGGAGCCCTCTTACATTAGTGGCCCATTGTAAAGCACCCTCTTACATTAGTGGACCATTCAAAAGCTCTCTCTTACATTAGTGGCCCATTGAAAAGTGCCCTCTTACATTAGTGTCTCATTGAAAAGCAGCCTCTTATATTAGTTGCCCAATAAAAAGCACCCTCCTTTTAGTGGCCCAATAAAAAGCACCCTCTTACATTAGTGGCCCAATGAAAAGCACCCTCTTACATTAGCGTCCCATTGAAAAGTTCCCTCTTACATTAGTGGCCCATGGAAAAGGGCCCTTTTACACTATTGGCCCATTAAAAAAGTGCCCTGTTACACTATTGGCCCATTAAAAAAGTGCCTTCTTAACACTATTGGCCCATTAAAAAAGTGCCCTCTTATACTATTGGCCCATTAAAAAAGTACCCTCTTATATTAGTGCCCCATTGAAAAGTACCTTCTTACACTAGTGGCCCATTAAAAAAGCGCCCTCTTACATTAGTGGCCCACAATTGAATGTGCATTCCTGGCACACTCTGGCTGTACCAGAATAGCCGACCCCTGTGTGCATGCGTGTGTGCCAGGGATGTTATCCATCACAGGCCAATCAAGAGGGTGAAAACCTGGTGCCTAGAAAGAAGATGAAAGCAGCTGGTAAAGCATTTAATTGGCTGGTGGAGGTGAGTATTTTCTGCAGTTTATTTCTGCTAGAAGTTAAGAATAAACACTTGAATTGAATTTTTCTTCAAACCACAGTCACTTTAAGTTCATTGCCCCTTTTACACAGGCTAACCGATTGTTTATTTTTTTTAGGTGGACCTGATCAGAGGCTCCATGGCTGATGCACATAAATGAACTTGCGTCTTTTTACATCCGCTCACCCTTGAGTCTGTCCAGGAGGAAAATAAAGCAAAAGGTCTGCGCTCTCTTTTTTTTGTTTTTCTGCACCTAAACATGACGGATCGGGGGTAGCCTGATGTAAATGGGCACATGTCCGTTCACATCGACCACCCATACAGGTTCAGAAAGCTCTGTTTTTTTAATTCACTCTGAACACAAGGGACATGTTTGGATTAAGCAGGCGATTTGTTTTGTGGATGGGATGTCACCGGTATAAATGTGTCCTCTGGGTATATAATGAGCTGTGATTGGAGATCAAAGCTATCATACATTCCTGTCCTGCAGATGTTGTGGGTCCTGTCAAAGCACCTGCAGCTACTCTCTATACACCAAACCTTCTGTATCCATAGACACCCTCAACAGGTTCCCCCCTCCCCCCCTTACTGTGCACATCAGGTCACTCCCAGCAAGTTTACAGCTTACCCAGGTAGAGGCGCAGGTCCAGCAGGATCTGAGGGGGTCCCCCATTGAGCTGGTAGAAGAGGGAACCCAGGCAGAAGAGTAGCAGGGTGCCCATGCAGAAGCCATAGTGTCTGAGGGAGAAGTGAGGGGACAGTGCAGACAGGCAGCCTTCCCTGGGAACATGATTGCTGTGTTTGTGGTTATTGGTCTTCTTCATCATCATAGGGCAGGAAGAGCTCAGCCATCACCAGAGCCGCTCTCTGTGTCATTGGACAAGTTGGAGCAGAGTTGGCGGGAGCCCCCCTGAAGTCAGCACAGTGTCTCCTCCATGCCACATGGACACCGTGTGTGAGGGGGAGTCCCCGGACTGTATAGGGGGGGGGGTCCCCGGACTGTATGGGGGGAGTCCCCGGACACTGAGTGCTTTCTATCCGCTCTCCTCCGCCTATGCTCCGGTCCTGGGTGCTCTCCGCCCCTCCTCCTCCTCCTCCTCACAGCCGCAGGGCACCCAGGAGCTCCGCCGTGTCCGGTGCGCCCCGCTCTGTCTCCTCAGGGTGAAGTGCGGCATCAGATTACCACTCTCTCCATATCACCGGGCAAGTTTTTTTTTTTTTTTTTTCTTCCTCAAATGTGTGGAAGTAGAAGAAAGTTGTTTTCATTTGTCGCTTTCCCCTCAGTCTCTCCCCTCCCCCTCCTCCTCCTCCTCCTCCTCCCTTCTTCTTCTTCTCCTCATGACTTCTCTTTATTTCCACACCAGCGACCCCTGGGGGCTTCTTGTGGTGGTGGAGAACTATGAGGGCGATGGACAGGGACTGTACACACTGACTGACTTCTCAGCTCTGGGCTTTCCTTTCGCTGCATGGTGCCAGGTTAAGGTGACTCTTCCTGAAAGAAGGAAAAAAAAACAATGGAAAAATTGTTCCTCTTAGGCTTCATGTACACGGGACGTTTTAAAACCTCTCCTCAACGATGAAACTTGACAGCTAACAACCGGCGGTTAAAGAACGTCCATTGTGCCACGTTTAGTCACGCTTGCGTTTAGAAGCGCTTTTTGCATTGTAAATGGTCAGAAATGTATCTCCATTAACCACTTCCATACCGGGCCATTGTAAAATGGCTACGGCGGGAACATCTTCTCCCTCCGGGTGGACGTGATATGACCCCCTCCGGTTCTTGTCGCTACTGCGGGCCCCCTTGCATGGCGAACGGGGATGAGGCATGTCCTTCAGACACAGCCCGTCCTCGATCAGGGTAAAGAGCCAATTAAATTGGCTCTTTACCATGTGACCGGCTGTGTCCAATCGCAGCCGATCACATGTGTTGTGCTCGTGATCGCCGCTTGTGCGCGCTTGTGTCCAATCACAGCCAGTCACAAATGTCAACAAACGGCTGTAATGCCGTTTCCAGGTTCTCCTCAATGTGTGAGGGGGAGGCCTTGGAAGAAGAATGTGCTACAGTACAACGATCTGCTCCCCAAATAAAGAGGACCTGTCACCAGCCCCAGACTACCTGTCACCAGTCCCAGAGTACCTGTCGCCAGCCCCAAAATACCTGTCGCCAGCCCCAAAATACCTGTCGCCAGCCCCAGAGTACCTGTCGCCAGCCCCGGAGTACCTGTCATCAGCATCAAAGTACCTGTCACTGGCATCAGAGTACCTGTCACCAGTCCATCAGAGTACCGAGTACCTATCCCCAGTCCGTCAGAGTACCGAGTACCTGTCACCAGCCCATCAGAGTCCCTGTCACCAGAGTACCCGAGTACCTGTCACCAGCCCATCAGAGTACACGAATAGCTGTCACCAGCCAATGCCTCATAGAATGGGGTGTTTGCTTTTCAAAATGGGGTAATTTTGTGGTTGTTTCCATTGTCCTGGTGCTCCAGGACCTTAAAAAGTGTGATAGGTTGTCAGGAAACGAAATGTGTAATTTATGCTCCTTGAACAGCTGATGGTGCTTCCCTGCATGTGGGGCCTCTTTATGTGGCCTGGTTGTGTAAAAGTCTCACACATGTGAGACTGAGGATGAGTCAGGATGAGTAGCAGAATATATTTAGGGGGGGTAATTTTTGCTATGTACATGATATGTGTTAGAAAAATCGTATAAATTGACAACTTTGTGTAAGAAAAATAAGTTTTCATTTTCTTTCCACATTTTCCAAGAACTTGTGGAAAAAAATGACATGTTCAAAAGACTCATAAAGCCTCATAAATTATACGTTGGGGTGTTTGCTTTCCAAAATGGGATAATTTTGTGGGTAATTCCACTGTCCTGGTGCTCCAGGACCTTCAAAATTGTGATAGGTAGGAATGAAATTAGATGTGTAATTGATGTCCCTAAAGCGCCTGATGGCGCTCCCTGCATGTTGGGCCTCTGTATGTGGCGAGGCTGTGAAAAAGTCTAACATGCAGTATCACCATACTCAGGAGGAGTAGCAGAACGTATTTTGGGGTGTAAATGGAAGAACACTTATGCTGTGTGTGAGAAATAACTTGTTATGACAATTTTGCGTAAAAAAAATGTATTTCTTAATTTTCCCAAGAATTGTGGGAAAAAATGACAACTTCAAAAAGTCATGCCTCTTACTGTCATAAATAGGGATGAGCCAAACACCCCCCTGTTCGGTTCGCACCAGAACATGCGAACAGGAAAAAAATTTGTTCGAACACGCAAACACCGTTAACCACTAAGCCACCGCCCACCGTCATATGACGGCAGGACGAGGCTTCTGTTGTTCTGGGAGGACGTCATATGACGTCCTCGCCCTCCCGAGCCACTAGGGGGCGCGCGCGCGTGCCCGCTGCGTCGCTCGGGACCCGGTGCGCGTGCCCGGCGGCCGCGATGTCCGCCGGGCACCCACGATTGCCAGGTAACAGAGCAGGAGCATGGATCTGTGCATGTAAACACAGATCCACGTCCTGTCAGAGAGGAGAGGAGACCGATGGCGTGTCCCTTGTACATAGGGACAGCGATCGGTCACCTCCCCCAGTCAGTCCCCTCCCCCCACAGTTAGAATCACCTCCTTAGGTCATACATTAACCCCTCGAGCGCCCCCTAGTGTTAACCCCTTCCCTGCCAGTCACATTTACACAGTAATCAATGCAATTTTATAGCATTGATCGCTGTATAAATGTAAATGGTCCCAAAAATGTGTCAAAAGTGTCCGATGTGTCCGCCGCAATATCGCAGTCACAATAAAAATTGCAGATCGCCGCCATTACTAGTAAAAAATAAATAAATAATAAAAATGCTATAAATCTATCCCCTATTTTGTAGACGCTATAACTTTTGCGCAAACCAATCAATATACGCTTATCGCATTTTTTTTTTTACCAAAAATATGTAGAAGAATACATATCAGCCTAAACTGAGGAAAAAATTTGTTAAAAAAAAAAAAAAAAAATTGGATATTTATTATAGCAAAAAGTAAAAAATATTGTGTTTTTTCAAAATTGTCCCTCTTCTTTTGTTTATAGCGCAATAAATAAAAACCGCAGAGGTGATCAAATACCACCAAAAGAAAGCTCTATTTGTGGGGAAAAAATGATAAAAATTTAATTAGGATGCAGTGTAACATGACCGCGCAATTGTCATTCAAAGTGCGACAGCGCTGAAAACTGAAAAATGGCTTGGGCAGGAAGGGGGTGTAAGTGCCCTGTATTGAGGTGGTTAAAGTCTATGGGACACGAACATGAATAATCAAAAGTGCTAATTTTAAAGGCTTATATGCAAGTTATTGTCATAAAAAGTGTTTGGGGACCTGGGTCCTACCCCAGGGGACATGGATCAATGCAAAAAAAAGTTTTAAAAACGGCAGTTTTTTCGGGAGCAGTGATTTTAATAATGCTTAAAATGAAACAATAAAAGTGTAATATCCCTTTAAATTTCGTACCTGGGGGGTGTCTATAGTATGCCTGTAAAGGGGTGCATGTTTCCCGTGTTTAGAACAGTCTGACAGCAAAATGACATTTCAAAGGAAAAAAAGTCATTTAAAACTGTTTGCGGCTATTAATGCATTGCCGGTCCAACAATACACATAGATGTTCATTGATAAAAACGGCATGGGAATTCCGCACAGGGGAACCCCGAACCAAAATTTAAAAAAAAAATGACGTGGGGGGTCCCACTAAATTCCATACCAGGCCCTTCAGGTCTGGTATGGATATTAAGGGGAACCCCGGCCAAAATTTAAAAAAAAAAAATGACGTGGGGGGCCCCCCTAAATTCCATACCCTACGAGAACCCTGGTTCCTCCTCCGGTGTTCTCGTCCAGCATCTCCTCCGTGGCGTCTTCTTCCCTTCTTCTCCTCGGGCTGCTCCGCATCCATGGCATGGAGGGAGGCTCCCGCTCTTCTCTTCATCTTCTTCTCTTCTTCATCTTCTTCTCTTCTTCATCTTCTTCTCCGGGCCGCTCCGCATCCATGGTGGCATGGAGGGAGGCTCCCGTTGTGTGACGCTTCTCCTCTTCTGACGGTTCTTAAATAATGGGGGGTGGGGCCACCCAGTGACCCCGCCCCCTCTGACACACGGTGACTTGACGGGACTTCCCTGTGGCGTCACGGGGAATGCCACAGGGAAGTCCCGTCATGTCCCCGTGCGTCAGAGGGGGGCGGGGTCACTGGGTGGCCCCGCCCCCCCCATTATTTAAGAACCGTCAGAAGAGGAGAAGCGTCACACAGCGGGAGCCTCCCTCCATGCCAGCATGGATGTGGAGCGGCCCGGAGAAGAAGATGAAGAAGAGAAGAAGATGAAGAAGATGAAGAGAAGAGCGGGAGCCTCCCTCCATGCCATGGATGCGGAGCGGCCCGAGGAGAAGAAGGGAAGAAGACGCCGTGGAGGAGATGCTGGACGAGAACACCGGAGGAAGAGCCAGAAGAACCAGAAGAAGATGGAGGAAGAAACTGAAGGAAGTTGGAAGATAGAAGAAAGAAGAAAGAAGAAGCATTTAAATAAAGGAATTGTCAAAAACTGTCTCTTGTCATTTTTAACATTTTTGATAGTTTTTTTGTGAAATGGTAGGGGTACCCCTTTACCATTTCACACAGGGGAGAGGTCCGGGATCTGGGGGTCCCCTTGTTAAAGGGGGCTTCCAGATCCGGATAAGCCCTCCGTCCGCAGACCCCCACAACCACCAGCCAGGGTTGTGGGGATGAGGCCCTTGTCCTCATCAACATGGGGACAAGGTGTTTTGGGGCTTACACCAAAGCACCCTCCCAATGTTGAGGGCATGTGGCCTGGTACGGTTCAGGAGGGGGGGGCGTTTTCTCGTCCCCCCCTCTTTTCCTGCGGCCTGCCAGGTTGCGTGCTCGGATAAGGGTCTGGTATGGATTTTTGGGGGGACCCCACGCCGTTTTTTTTTTTTTATTTTGGCGCGGGGTTCCCCTTAATATCCATACCAGAATTGAAGGGCCTGGTATGGAATTTAGGGGGACCCCCACGTCATTTTTTTTTTTAAATTTTGGTTCGGGGGTTCCCCTGTTGGGAATTCCCATGCCGTTTTTATCAATGAACTTTTATGTGTATTGTCGGACCGGCAATGCATTAATAGCCGCGAGTAGTTTTAAATTACTTTTTTTCCTTTGAAATGTCATTTTGCTGTCAGACTGTTCTAAACACGGGAAACATGCGCCCCTTTACAGGCATACTATAAACACCCCCCAGCTACGAAATTTAAAGGGATATTACACTTTTATTGTTTCATTTTAAGCATTATTAAAATCACTGCTCCCGAAAAAACGGCCGTTTTTAAAACTTTTTTTTGCATTGATACATGTCCCCTGGGGCACTTTTTATGACAATACCATGCATATAAGCCTTTCAAATTAGCACTTTTGATTTCTCCCATAGACATTTAAAGGGTGTTCCGCGGCATTCGAATTTGCCGCGAACACCCCAAATTGTTCGCTGTTCGGCGAACTTGCGAACAGCCGATGTTCGAGTTGAACATGAGTTCGACTCGAACTCGAAGCTCATCCCTAGTCATGTGGCCAGAACTGTGTGACTGCGACGGAGTGAACCAAACATAGGTCGGTGAAAGTAAGTGATTTTATTAAGATAAATGCATATTTTATTAAGATAAATGCATATACCACCAATACAAAACAGAGTGAGAAACCCAAATAACTAAAAAAGTGGCAACAAACCAACCAGTATATATATAGCAAAAGGGGATACCAGAATCATAGTCAAGCCAGGCCAGGGTCATAAACAGGAGGTCAGCAGATGGGGGGCAAGAAGTAAACAGACAGGGACAAGGTAGAAGGGATCAGGCTGCAGGACAAGGATCCAGGGATGCAGGAACAGACAGGATCAGGTACAACAGGTTCAGGATTCAGGGACCAGGTTCAAGATCAGTATAACAGGATGCAGGTCAGGGCTCAAGGACAATACCAGGACAAGGTGTGTGTGCACTTGCCGGGTATTTTTACTATTACCTGCTATCAAGCTCAGGTGATGCCTGAAGGTAATATCTGCTCCACACTGCCAGGATCGAGCCACTGGTGGATGCCAGTACTGCGACCCAAAGATGACATAACACCAGCAGGGGAAAGCTCTCCTGACAGTTCCAAACTGCCAGGAGACACCTGCTGATGGAACCTTTCCTGACACTTACCAATACCTTGGACTGTCTACTTTCCAAAAAGGGATCATTTATGGGGGGGTATTTGTACTGTTCTGACATTTCAGGGTCTCAAGAAATGAGATAGGCCATCAGTACATCAGGTGTGATAAATTTTCAATGATTGGTACGATAACTTGTAGACTCTATAACTTCCATACAGACCAAATAATATACACTGATTTGGGTTATTTTTACCAAAAATATGTAGCAGTATAAATTTTGGCCAAATTTATGAACAAAAATTACTTATTTGCAAAATTTTGTAATAGAAACTAAAAAAAAGTGTTTTTTTTTTTTTTTTTTAATTTTCGCTTTTTTTTACTTATATCGCAAAAAATTAAAAAAAAAAAAAACAGTGGTAATTAAATACCACCAAAAGAAAGCTCTATTTGTGTGAAGAAAATGCCCAACTGCCCCTAAACATCCGTTTATCAGCAGCAGCAGTGTACATGAGGCCTTAGGCTGGCCATACATTATACAATTTTCCTTTAGATTTACCAAAACCTAAACACTTTCAATTTGTATGCAATGAGGCAGGCCCCTACACTACATAATTTAACCGCTTCCCGCCCACCGGCCGTCATATGACATACTTGACTTTGTGCAGGGATATCTGAATGATGCCTGCAGCTACAGACATCATTCAGATATCTTCTTTTTCAGCCAGCAATTCCCTACACCATAAGAACAATCATAGTGGCTATTCAGCCACTTGATCGTACTTATGGGCAGCGAGAGGGTCGTCGTCCCCCTCCCACCACTCTCCGGTACCCACATATGTAAACGATGTTCAAACCACACATGTGAGGTATCGCCGCGAACGTTAGAGCAAGAGCAATAATTCTAGCCCTAAACCTTCTCTGTAACTGAAAACATGTAACGAGTAAAAAAATTTAAAGCGTCCCCTATGGGGATTTTTAAGTATCGAAGTTTGACGCCATTCCACGAGCGTGTGCAATTTTGAAGCGCAACATTTTAGGTATCTATTTACTCAGCGTAGCATCATCTTTCACATTATGCAAACAAATTGGGGTAACTTAACTGTTTTTTTTTAATGCATGAAACTGTTTTTTTTTTTTGCAAAAAAACACATTTAAAAAATTGCTGTGCAAATACCGTGCCAGATAAAGTTGCAACAACAGGGGGGCATGGCCTGGAGCGGCATGGAATAGAACGCTCGGGAACTGAGCTCCACTGGCCGATTATCCTTATCCTATCGAGAATCGCATATTCTATGACCTTACTAGCAGCCAAAGACTCGAGAACCACTGCCATCACACCAAGAACACTCTGGGAGCATGTCGCCACTGAAAAAACCTGCATCGGCGGTTACAAAACTCGGTCAATACTGGCGCCAAGAGACGGACTCCCAGGGCCAAGATGGCGGCGCCACACAAGGAGAGGAGACATCCATAGGAGCAGACACGGCAAAAGTGTTAGAGGCAATCACCACATGCCAGGAGGCCGTCACAGCCTGCCAAACAACCCTCACAGCCCAGATCGAGGAGGTGAAAGTAGACATCTCTCTAGTAAGACAAGATTTCCAGAAATTGAAGGAAAGGGTTACCGAGGCAGAGACCCGACTGAGCACTGTGTAGGACTCCCCCCCCCCCCCCCCCCTCCAGAACACCATGGCCGATCTACAGCTGCAGGTGAGCCAACTCCTGCAAAATCAGGATGATATTGAGAACAGACTCAGACGCTGTTATCTCAGATTCATTGGTCTCCCCGAGGGGGTGGAAGGGAGAGACCCCCCCATGTTTCTGGAGAAGCTATTATGTGATACCTATGGCAAAGAAGCGTTCTCCCCCACATTTGTAGTGGAGCGAGTGCACCGCTTCTCGGGCAGACCACCACCAGCTGGAGCACCCCCGCGCACATTTATTGCGAAGTTTCTCAATTTTAGAGACAGAGACGCTATACTACGCCTCAGTAGAGAGAAGGGCAACATCCCATTTGGGAACAAGATGGTCGCCATCTTCCCAGATTTCTCAGGAGAGGTGCAGCGCAGACGAAGAACCTTCATGGAAGTTAAATGGCGCCTCCGCATTAAAAATGTGAAATATGCTAGGCCCTTCCCGGCTCGTCACCGGGTTAAGGTTCCTGAGGCAGTCATCACGTGGCTGGAGCAGAGGGAAGCATACAGATGAGTAACCATGTTGTTTCTCTCTTTCCTCTACTTACTCCATGACCCCCTTTTTTGTTTCTGCCCCCGGTTGTCCCCATGAGGATACGAGAAAAGAGGGGATGAAGATGTAGACTATGTGGTTTTCTGTATTTGGTTGTTTTTTGTTTTTATTTTATTTTGGCCACGTGTTTTATTTCTGCTACCACGCAGCTCAGAAGGGTTGGGTAATTCACCTGCCACTGAACAGACTAGCCCTAGTTATTCCCCTTCACACAGCCACACCATGTTTGTCACTGGAGGGCCATTGCAGCCGCTTGCCCACCATACTTCTTCCTAGCTCCTTTTTCCTGCTTTTGACTCTCTGAGTTCTACTTTTGGGAAGGACTATTGCCTTATACATCCAATCCAGGGTCGGTTTGTCTCATATACCTACTTAAAAGATGGACGGTCTTCATTTACTTCCGGCGGAGGAAGACTCTTCCTTAGAGAGCTCACAAGTGAAGTGAGCAAAGTCCTGTAATGTGCAACGTTATACAGCGAAGTTTCGCCCCACTTACCAAAGTTTGCAACCTGAAATGGAATGTACTAACCACTGCTGTGCTGAATTTACCCTTTACTTTTGCTATCATATCAAATACACCAGCCTCAGTGACTACCTTACTGATCCTGTTGTTCTTTAACTTTTTTTCCACCGGTTGGATATTGTTTAAGCCATGTTGGCAGCTAGGGATAAATGCCTGCACCATTTTGGGAATGTGCAGAGCGGGGAGGGGGAATGTAGGTTTTAGACTGTTACAAGACATGATATGTTGCTATGTTCTAATCTGCTGTTCATATCGCCATGATTGTTTTATTGTACTGTTAGTGATTATCTCTATTTGGAGACTATGCACCACTATGCCTGATACTTGGGGTTGTCTGAACCCTGGAGCCCCATATTATCTTTACCTCTCCCAATGGCCGCCATAAAATTACTCACGTGGAATGTCCGTGGAGTTAGAGACCTAGTAAAGAGGTCTGCTGCATTTGCACTGTTCAAAAAGCAGAGAGCAGATGTAGTGGTCCTAGTGGAAACCCACGCTGAGGGCCCCACGCAAAGGGCACTTAAATGTCCTTGGATAGGGTGGGCCTACCATTCTGTTCACACCACGCACTCAAGGGGGGTATCGATTCTAATTGCTAAAACCACGCACTTTGAGCTCCAGGGTTCAGAAATTGACCCGATGGGTAGATATGTGTTCTTAAAAGCTAAACTACATGGGGATATGATACTCCTGTTGGCATTTTATGTCCCACCACCGTTTCACTCCACTATCCTCTCTGCTGGGTTTGACTTTATGGCTCGACACCCCAATCTGCCAGCTATATGGATGGGTGATTTTAATAATGTTTTACACCCAGCCATGGATAGAATGAGTGGGTCGGCACCCTCACCAGCGTGCCCTCACCCCACGAGGTTTGCTAGGCTCCTGAGTGACTTCAACCTAGTTGACACGTGGAGGGTCAGGAATCCTACATCCAGGGCCTATTACTGCTTCTCCATGACTCACTCCTCTATGTCCCGCATAGATCTCATATTCGTATCTAAATCACTTCTCCCCAGATTGATAGACGTGGGATTTTCTCCTAAATCACTCTCAGACCACTGTCCCTATTGGGCCAAACTCTCTTTGCCACATGATCGTCCACTGACTATGTGGTGGTTAAACCCATTTTGGCTGACATTGTTTCCGGAGAATGATGATCTTATAGCGGACCGGGAGCAATACTTCCTTACTAATGAGGGTTCTGCTCCCACTCAGATGGTTTGGGAAGCGTTTAAAAAACATGCCCGCATGACTCTCACTGCATGCATTAATAGGTTAAAAAGAACTTCTGAGACAACCATGGACAGGGCGACAGACAACCTGCTCACAGCAGAGAGATGAGGGAAGGACGAATAACCGCAGATCCCTATTGTACCACTATAAAGGGGGCTTGAATTTAGCTTCAGATAGGTTACACCTATGCCCATGCAATACATGACTTTCCCCCCCCTGTGGCACAACACAACTCTTCCTGAATTCAACTTAATCCCGGATAGTGTGGTGTAGAGCTCAAGGGAACTATTCTATTTGTCCCACATCACCTGTAATGGTAAACTGAAGACCTTTGATAGACTAAAAACTGAATTCACACTACCAAATCAGATGTTCTTTACGTATATACAGCTCCGACATGCCTTCTACACGCAGTTCCCCTTGGATGATCTCACCCTTGCCAACAATCCCTTAATGGAAGCAATAAAATGCCCCGACCTTAAAAAGTTGATCTCTCAATTTTACATGATGTTGATGCTCCCGCATGCAAGCACGTCGGCCTACGCCTTGAAGTCTAGGTGGGAAGGGGAGGTGGGCCCTATTGAGGATGAGGAATGGAGTGACGCCTTAGACACATGCAAACTAGTATCTCCCAAACTATCGGATCGTCTAACCCAGATATTTATATTTCACAAGTCTTACCTCACACCACTCAGAAATTCCAGATACAAGCGCAGTCAGTCTGCAAATTGCCCAATGTGTACTCAAGCTGTGGGCACCTTTTTCCACTTATTGTGGCAGTGCCCCAGGATCCAGGCCTTTTGGACGCAGGTGGCACGATTCTTGCATTACACAATGGGTTCCCCTATAGCACTACAACCAAAAACATGCCTCCTGGGGATTTTCCCTGATCCAGAGATAAATAAATTTACTAAAATATTTTTACACTAAACACTCTTCTCCGCACGGAAGGTCATAGCCAGAATCTGGATGAGACCTAGTCCCCCGGAGCTTACACACTGGATAGTGGAAGTCAATAACATTTTGCCCTACAAGAAACTTATATACTCCAATAGAGGGTGTCGCTCAAAATATGAAAAAGTGTGGGATAGATGGGTTAAGGCGCCCAAAACCTGTATGTGAGTGGAAATGGGCACAATGTCTTCTCTATGTCTGTTGGTCTTCAAGCTGAATGGGGTAGAAATAATAACGGCATAGCATATTCAATGGAAGAACACTACTGAATGTTAATGATGCTAAAAGGGATATCTTGTGTTAACTCATATAACATAAGAGATGTCATCGCAAGATACATATCTGTGATACTGTGTATTATACTTGATATTTGTCTCGAATGCTTTATTGATGTATATAATTTTTTTTCAATAAAAGATTATGTTGAGTAAATAAAAATAAAAAAGTTGCAATGACTGCCATTTTTTTTCCTCTAGGGTCTCTGCTAAAAAAACGTATATAATGTTTGGGGTTTCTATGTAATTTTCTAGCAAAAAAATGAATATTTTTACATGTAGGAGAGAAATGTCAGAATTGGCCTGGTAGGCAAGTGGTTAACCTGTTAAGGACTACCCCACTCAGATATACCTGCGGCATGGCAGCCCTCCTGCATTAAATCACGTACCTGTGCGCCGCTGGTGACCGTCTCCGATTGGACAATCAGCGGGTCCGCCAACACCCCCACTCGTTCTCAGGAGAGGCAGAACGGCAATATGTAAACAAGGCAGACGGGCATTCTGTGAGAGGGGAAGATGGAGATCTTGTGTTTCTGCTAAGTAGAAACATGGATCTCTGTCTCCTCCCAGTCACAGCATTTCCTCCACAGTTTGAAAGCACTCCCTAGGAGCACATTTAACCCTTTGATTGCCCCTGATTAGGGATGAGCCGAACACCCCCCGGTTTGGTGCGCAGCAGAACATGCGAACAGGCAAAAAATGTCTATGGGACGCGTGAAAAATCAAAAATGCTCATTTTAAAGGCTTATATGCAAGTTATTGCCATAAAAAGTGTTTGGGGACCCGCGCCCTGCCCCAGGGGACATGTATCAATGCAAAAAAAAGTTTTAAAAACGTTTTTCCGGGAGCAGTGATTTTAATAATGCTTAATGTGAAACAATAAAAATGAAATATTCCTTTAAATATCGTGCCTGGGGGTGTCCTTAGTATGCCTGTAAAGTAGCGCATCTTTCCCATGTTTCCCACAGCAAAATTACATTTTTAAAGGAAAAAATGTCATTTAAAACTGCTCGCAGGTGTAATGTATTGTCGGATCCCGGCAATATAGATAAAAATACCAAAAAAATTTGTGTTGATGCCCCCCCCAATCCATATCAGGCCCTTCAGGTCTGGTATGGATATTAAGGGGAACCCCATACCAAAATTTAGAAAAAAATGGCATGGGAGTCCCCCAGGCACTATATATTCTGAACAGCAGTATATATACTTTACGGCCTGCTCTATATACTCTACAGAAAGTTGGGCCTTAGGTGTTGGTGGTACCAGAACACTGTAAGCCCTCACAGTTACTCTTGTTGGGTGCAGGAACGGGCCCTGCTGTGAAACATGACTGCCAGTTTCTTGTCCTTGGGCACCCCCTCTCTCTAGGCTCACGCTACTCCCTTCCTCAACCTGGGAACCAACATCGGAGCCTTCAAATCGCTGCACATGCTCCAGCAGCATATAACCGACACTGTGGTCGAATAATTCTGGGGACTCCTCCGTGCATGATGGTGGGGCTTCGGAAGGAGTGACTGTGGACAAGAAGCCAGTGGAATAGGCCAATTTGGCAGCTGCGTTGGAAGGCAAACTACTCTGCGCCTGGGTGACAGGATGAGGAGGATGAGGACAGCTTCGTTATCCACTTCACCAACTCTTCTGCATATTGTGGCTCAATAACACGGCTAGCAGCAGCAAATAAGGACAAGCATACCCCACGGCCACCTGAAGAGGATGCACCATGTCCACGACCACCACTGTTGACTGTAGACACAGAGGCTGCTTGCCCTCTATTAGGTCCAAAGGTTACAAACAAGTTAGGGTCTGCAGGTTTGTTCTTAAGTTCTTAATCTATTTGTAAGTCGGAACAGGTACATTTTTTAAGTGTAGCTCCAGCCAAGAAAACTATTTTTAAGCTTTTTGGATAGCATAGAGAAGGGTTAACACCCCTGTAACATTTGTTTTGCTGTCTGTGCCCCTGTTCAGAAGATTTCACCTCACTTTCTGTCCCAATGACAATTGGATTTTGAAAATTTTGGGTTGTTGTGGAAACAAGCCTGGGTGATAAAGCATCAGTGGAGGTACCTTTTTCCCATAATAACTCTTACAGGAGTGATTTTCCCCTCCTAGGGGTAGATTTTCTCTCACTTCCTGTTGTTTACCTCCATTTGTAAGTAGGAGTCATTTGTAAGTTGGATGTTTGTAACTAGGGGACCGCCTGTAACCAATAAAAAATGTCAAAAATCTAATTTCTTCATCAATTTATGCCAATATGTATTCTGCTACATTTTTTAAATAAAAAAAAAAATCCCATTAACCACTTCAGCTCTGGATGATTTACCCCCCTTCATGACCAGGCCAATTTTTTTGTGATATGGCACTGCGTTATTTTAACTGACAATTGCGTGGTCATGCAACGCTGTACCCAAATAAAATGTATGTCCTTTTTTCCCCACAAATAGCTTTCTTTCTGTGGTATTTGATCACTTCTGCGTGTGTCTTATTTTTTGCGAGATTAACAAAAATACCAACAATTTTGAAAAAAAAACAAAAAAAGCTATATTTTTTACTTTCTGCTATAAAACAACTATAACGTGTTTTTGGTAAAAAAAAAATCCCATTAAGCTTATATTGATTGGTTTGCGCAGAAGTTATAGCGTCTACAAACTATGGGATATATGTATGGAATTTTGTTTTATTTATTTATTTTTTACCAGTAATGTTGGTGATCAACAACTTATAGCTGGACTGCGATATTACGACTGACATTTGGACACTAACTGACACTTTTGACACTTTTTGGGAACCAGTGACACTAATACAGTGATCAGTGCTAACAAATATGCTCTGTCATTGTACTAATGACACTGGCTGGGAAGGGGTTAAACATCTAGGGCAATCAAAGGGTTAACTGTGTGCCTAGCCAGTGTTTTGGTGTACTGTGTGAGGTGCTTTTACAAAGGCTGGTCATTTATTATACAATTTTTTTGTACAATTTTCCTTTAGAGTTACCAAAACCATATAATATGAGATCAGACCTAAACACTTTCAAATTGTATGCAATCAGGCAGGCTCTTGCACTACACAGTTGAAGGTCGATCTAAAGGAAATAGAACAAGAAAATGGTATAATGTATGGCCAGGATAAGGTAAGTAATGGATTTTATTCCCTGCTTTGCGGTGAAAGAAAATCCATTATTTTCCTCCTGTTATAACAGGGCTCTGCCTTGTTTACATAGGCAGGGCTCTGTCCTGTGTAAATTCCGACCGATGGGTGGGTGCCGGTGGTAATCCATTAGCCGACACCCGCTGATCGTCATCTGCTGTGTTTAATCACAGCACGGCTGGGTTGCTGGCAGCTTGTGCACATCCCCTACCAGGAAGTGGCAGATCACGTACCTAGTACGTAATTGTAACTGTACATTTGCTGTCCCCTCAAAATAACGCAACACATAGCCATTCATGTCTAAACAGCTGGCAAAAAAAAAATGAGTACACCCCTAAGTGAAAATGTCCAAATTGGGCCCAATTGGACCTGTCAGTATTACAGGGTCTCAGGTGTGAATGGGGAGCAGGTGTTTTAAATTTGGTGTTATCGCTCTCACTCTCTCATACTGGTGACTGGAAGTTCAACATGGCACCTCATAGCAAAGAACTCTCTGAGGATCTGAAAAAAAGAATTGTTGCTCTACACAAAGATGGCCTAGGCCAGTGATGGCGAACCTTGGCACCCCAGATGTTTTGGAACTACAATTCCCATGATGCTCATGCACTCTGCAGTGTAGCTGAGCATCATGGGAAATGTAGTTCCAAAACATCTGGAGTGCCAAGGTTCGCCATCACTGGCCTAGGCTATAAGAAGATTGCCAAGACCCTGAAACTGAGCTGAAGGTGGCCAAGACCATACAGCGGTTTAACAGGACAGTTTCCACTCAGAACAGGCCTCGCCATGGTCAACCAAGGAAATTGAATGCACGTGCTCAGCGTCATATCCAGAGGTTGTCTTTGAGAAATAGACGTGCTGCCAGCATTGCTGCAGAGGTTGAAGGGGTGGGGGGTCAGCCTGTCAGTGCTCAGACCATACGGTATAAACTGCATCAAATTGGTCTGCATGGCTGTCGTCCCAGAAGGAAGCCTCTTCTATAGATGATGCACAAGAAAGCCCCCTTATTTGGTTCAGATGGTGTCAAGCATGTGTGGCGGCAACCAGGTGAGGAGTACAAAGACAAGTGTGTCTTGCCTACAGTAAAGCATGGCGGAGTGTCATAGTCTGTGGCTGCATGAGTGCTGCTGGCACTGGGGAGCTACAGTTCATTGAGGGAACCATGAATGCCAACAAGTACTGTGACATACTGTAGCAGAGCATGATCCTCTCCCTTCGGAGACTGGGAGCAGGGCAGTATTCCAACAGGATAACGACCCCAAACACACCTCCAAGATGTGTACTCACTTTTGTTGCCAGCAGTTTAGACATTAACCACTTCGCACCCGCGCTATAGCCGAAAGACAGCTACAGCGCGGACGCCAATTGCCGGGAGACCGCCCCTGGATGTCCTCCTGTTTACTTTCGCAGGGAAGTTCTGTGCTGGCCATGTCCCTTGGATACAACCAGTCACAGATCGCTGTAAACGGCCAATCACAGCGGCCGTTTATAGCGCGATCAGCGGTGCCAATGAGAGATGATCTCATATGTAAACATATGAGATCATCTCTCATCGCCGGCTGTCTCTGTGTGAGGAGGGAGAGCGAACCGCTGCAGCGTGGGTAAAAAAAAAAATGAAAAAAAGAGTGACGTTAGTGCCATCTGTCCCCACTGTCATCTATCCCCACTGTCATCTGTCCCCACTGCCATCTGTCCCCACTGCCATCTGTCCCCACACCCATCTGTTCCCAGTGCCACGTATAAGTGCCATCTGTCATCAGTGCCACGTATTAGTGCCATCTGTCATCAGTGCCACGT
Organism: Aquarana catesbeiana; assembly: GCF_042186555.1. Classification (NCBI taxonomy): domain Eukaryota; kingdom Metazoa; phylum Chordata; class Amphibia; order Anura; family Ranidae; genus Aquarana; species Aquarana catesbeiana. The sequence goes on along the minus strand of NC_133327.1, from coordinate 438,826,616 downwards.
ATTAGTGCCATCTGTCAGCAGTGCCACATATCAGTGCCATCTGTCATCAGTGCCACATCAGTGTCATCAGTGCCACGTATCAGTGCCATCTGTCATCAGTGCCACGTCAGTGTCAGGTGTCATTGTCCTGCTGCTCCAGGGCCTTCAAAAGTGTAATAGGTAGTCAACAAGTTAGATGTGTAATTTATGCTCCTAGAACACCTGATAGTGCTCCCTGCTTGTTGGGCCTCTCTATGTGGCCAGGCTGTGAAAAAGTCCCACACATGTGGTATTGTAATACTCAGGAGGAGTAGCAGAATGTATTTTGGGGTGTTATTTGTGGTATATACATGCCATGTGAGAGAAATAACCTATTACAATGACAATTTTGTAGGGGGGAAAAAAATCTTCATTTTGCAAAGAATTGTGGGAAAAAATGACAACATCAAAAGCTCACCATGCATCTTACTAAATACCTTGGATTGTCTACTTTCAAAAAAGGGGTCATTTGGGGGTATTTGTACTTTCCTGACTTGTTCAGGTCGCAAGAAATGAGATAGGCCATCAGTACATCAAGTGTGATCAATTTTTTATGATTTGCACCACAGCTTGTAGACTCTCTAACTTTCACGAAGATCAAATAATATCCACTAATTTTGGTTATTTTTACCAAAGATATGTAGCAGCATAAATTGTGGCCAAAATTTATGAAAAAAAATTAATAATTTGCAAAATTTTATCACAGAAACAAAGAAAAATGCGTTTTTTTTTCAGAATTTTCGGTCTTTTTTAATTTATAGCTCAAAAAATAAAAAACCCAGAGGTGATCAAATACCACCAAAAGAAAGCTCTATTTGTATGAAAAAAGGACAAAAAATTTATTTGGGTATAGTATTAAACGACTGAGTAATTGTCATTCAAAGTGTGAGAGCGCTGAAAGCTGAAAATTGGTATGGGCAGGAGGGGGGTTTAAATGCCCAGTAGGCAAGTGGTTAATGCCTGTGTGTTGAGTTATTTTGACAGCAAATTTACACTGTTATACAAGCTGTACACTCACTACTTTACATTGTAGCAAAGTGTAATTTCTTCAGTGTTGTCACATGAAAAGATAGAATAAAATAATTACAAAAATGTAAGGGGTGTACTTTTGTGACATACTGTATATATATCTGCCTTATATGCCGTATATATGTTACACGGTTGGCAAGCGGTTAAAGTGGCGTTCAACCAAAAATGTTATATATTGCAGCTTACCAATCATTTGATGTGGTGGCTGCATTTGTTTTCGAAAGGCATAGATTCACATGTCATCTGAAAAACCATTGTTTTCTATGACTGATGTTCACATCTATGCGCTGCAATTTTGATCCGGTTTGGAGCAATGCATTCCAATCTCGCACAGCATAGAGTATAGTGGCATTCTGAGATGAACAGTTCACATGCGATTCATAGCTGGTTTTGCATAGAAGTGACTAGAAGGCAGTTTTGTAGAGAAGAGGATGGACAACATTTCTAGCTAATGAAGGCAGACTGAAAATCACAGCAGTACTAAATTAACATTGAATGAAAGGGTGTTTACAGTAGCATCCCTGAATCGTATCTGAATTGCACCTGATCTGCTGAACAACTACCTTTGACAATCGCACTGAAAACTGACATAAAACTTGCACCACATATATGTGAATCCAGGATTAAAGGGTAACTCCACTTTCGTTGGAGAAAAAAAAATAGCAAATAAAGAAAAATAATATGGCGTTTACAATTGCGACACAAGTCACTTTGTAATAGAATGTTATTAAAAATCACCTTTCCTTTTCAGTCTGGAGCTCTGTAATTTTCTGAAAATGCAACGCAATATGAATACCTGGAGGTGTTCTGTATACAGAATGTGTACAGAACACCCCCCAGATACATAATTTCCTGCTTGTGTGATTGGCTCATCAATTTTCCCAGACGTCAACACTAAGATACAAGTCAGATTTCAGGCATTCTCTGCAACAAAAATGTCATTTTTGGGTCAGATACTCCCAATAGGAAATCACGTCTAAAGGGATGCAGGCCCAGCAGCTTTCCATATTAATTGATTGATAATTAGATTCACTTTCCCACGTAGATTGTTATAATCCCTGCAATGTACATACAGTAGTTCACCCGGGGGGGATGTTTTTTTTTTCTCAACAAAAGTGGAGTTACTCTATTTTCCTTCTGGTTTCACCTGGTGATCTGGCCAGTAACACGCATCCTGTATTATAGTGCCCCCACGCAGACCCAGATGTAGACCTTGGGGGCCTGGGGCACTTCAGGTTCAGGGGAGCACTTATACACAGAGTTGGTTTACATTCATTCAACGACAGTCACAAATTTTTTAAATGCATGGCAGAACATCATTCTGAGGTCACACATGGCCAAGCACACGCAGTCATAGTGCTCTATGTGAGGTTTGCTTGAGCTGACGAAAATACATTTTTGAAAAAGGATACAAAATATTTTTTTTTGTAAGTGATCACATGACCTCTCTTCTAAGCTGCATAAGGGGCTTAGAGAGGTGGGGGTGGAGACTGCAGGGGGGGGTGTCAGAAGGAGTCAGAGAAACAGCAGAAAATGAAGAGCTGTGCGGGAGGGACGTCATCACAAGTCTGTGTCAGCACAGAAAACTGAGCACACTGGGATGGATGCACTCTAATGCCTAGCATGGTCAGTTTGAAATGGGAAAGCAGAAGGACTGGCAGGAACACCAGGGATTTTACACAAAGGCAATACAAAGAGAACAACATACTTTTTCTTACAGGTACATGGTACAACAGGCACATATCAGGAGTGTGTGTTGGTGGAACATACACTTTAAAGTGATATTAAAGGCTTTTTTTATTTGGCGAAATAAAAAAGAAGTTATACTTACTTGCTCTGGGTAACGATATTGCACAGAGCAGTCCCTTACTTCCTCTTTGGAGGTCCCCCGCCAGTGCTGTCTGCTCCTTCTTCCTCTTTAGCAAGTCATGTGCTATGAGTGCACCCTCATGTGCACACTCCTAAGCGGGGCTGTGTGCATCCATAGTCACGCACAGTGACAGTAAACCAATCCCTCCCCCCAGCTTCCTCCTCACAAGAGTTTGACTGACAACAGCAGGAGCCTATGGCTGCTCCCAGACTGTCCAGTGATACCAGGAAGAGAGAGAAGTGGTGAGGGAGCTGGGACAGCACTGGATCATGATAGGACTCAGGTAAGTGTTTAGGAACAAGGAGGTAGAACAAGTAGTGGGGTTGTTTGTTACCCTCAAGGTTTTTCACCTCATGGATTCTATAGCTCTATTCTCATTGGCTGGATTGATAGCAGCAGGAGCATTGGCTATCAATAAAAGCCAGTGACACGTAAGCCGGGGGCAGGGCAGAGTCCTGCTGTTTGTGTCAATGGGCGCAGCAGCAGGACTTGGGAGCACGTCCACACGATTGCCCCCAGGGAATGCGGGTCTCTGTGGGGGCACTTGAGAAGAGGAGGAGCCAGGAGCGCCTCTGGGGGACCCCAAAAGAGGAGGAATGGGGCCCCTCTGTACAAAACTCTTGCACAGAGGAGGTAAGTATAACATGTTTGTTATTTATTTTTTATTTTTTTTAAAACAAACCTTTACAACCCCTTTAAGGTAAAAAAAAAAAAAAAAACTTTTTGAGTTTAGAACCACATTAATGTCCCTGTAATCTATTTTTGATTATATCTTTTCTCACTATTTCTTTTCCCTCTTTGTAACGTTTTCTGTGAGCTCCCAAACCTCTCTTTTTCTGCTTTGAGCTCAGGCATGTTTGAATCCAAGTCCAAGCCTACATGAGTAAACCCACAAGCTGTCACCGTACTAAGCCAATCATATGCATCTGGGGCATTCCCTGCTCCACAGTCACATGTATACTACAGGTGCTGAATATAATCGCAGTGTTGAAGCATCATGATTCAGACGTTTGCGATTCTGTATCAATGCTGAGAGTTTGCCAAATCGATCTCCGATGACGTCATCCATCGCTCCATGCGGTGCTCTGCCTTTCCTGGAGACACACAGAGGCAGAGCCTGCCTGGTGGATAAAGCCCTTTCCCCTTCACTGAAGCAGAAAGTCGGCTGATGAGTTGACAGCCAGTAGAGTGAAGGGGAGGAGCTCGAGGAGACCCGATGTCAGGAGAGCCATCATCGGAGGCACTGGAAAGGAGAAGGGAGGCAGAGACACATGGAGCATGGAGTAGAGGGAATTGACTGACACTGAGAGCAGGTGAGTGCCAGTGTCACTGCTCATATCCCCCCACCACCATCCCTCTGCCTGATCCCATCCATCCCACCACCATGCAATAGCATTCCAACCCCAGGACCCTTGGGAGTAGTACATGGCTGGTGAAGTTCCAGATGCTGTCATCCTGAGTGACCCAGAGGAGTCTGCTTCTCAAGCCTCTGCACATTTGAGGCGCATGGGCAACCTCATGCTTCAAAGCCTGCGAAAAGACCCAAGAATACGTGGCATAAAGGAGAAGGATGTTTACTGGTTGGCAACTCTCCTTGTCCACCGTTATAAGGGGAAGGTCTCAGAACTCATCCCGTCCAGAGAGTGCAGAAGATAAAATCTCTTGACTACACGTTAAAAATGATTTTATTGAACGTTTTTCCTGACTCCAGTAGGTTACAGTGTCGTGGAAAATGTAGTTTGGAGTCTGCTGTTGGTCAAGAGATGAGAGTTGGAGAAGGCATTTGCCTAAGAGAGATATTTCGGAATTTTTTTAGTCCTCGCCGCCCAGAGCTGTCAGCTTCCACATCCCATCGGCAGCGTCTGCATCACATGGTGGACGATTACCTCGGGGCCAAAACAGAGATGGAGAGCTTTCCAGCTGACGATCCACTGACTTACTGGGTCATGAGAATAGACCACTGGCCAGAACTTGCCCAGTATGCTAATGAGTTGTTGGGCTGCCCTGCATCCAGCGTGCTTTCAGAACGGGCATTCAGCGCTGCAGGAGGTTTCGTTACTGATCATAGAACGTGTCTGTCCACAGACTCCGTGGACCGTTTGACTTTTATAAAAATGAATCAGTCCTGGATTACCAGCTATAAAGCCCTTGATGCCGATGTCACTTATTATGTCTTTTTGGGATGTGGAATCTCTGCAGGACTTCGAGGCTGCCTAGCTTTGAGTGTGTTCAATCATTTCATCTGGAAGAATGTTTTTGGTATAGTTTTCATGGGCACAATAAACACCCAAAGACCAATTTTTTAGCACCTGTTTGACAGGTGCATATCATTGCAATTTTTTTGCCTTCATCAAGAGCACCTCTATATGGTTACAGTGGAAAGGCACCCCCGATACCCAAAGTGTAATTTTTCTGCTTTACCTGTTTGACAGGTGCATATCATTGCAATTTTTTACAGCAAGGCCAGTTCTTGCTTTCATCAAGATTACCTCTATAGGGTTAGCGTGGGAAGGCACCACCGACACCCAAAGACCAATTATTACGCACACGTTACTTCTATCCAAAGTCAAAGTGAAACCAGAATGTATCCAAAAAACTCTAATCTTGTTCCCAGTGCACTACATTGTGGCCTCATCATAAACACTGGCTCCCCGGCTGTTGCTGAGCAAAATAAAGGCAGCTTGCAGGGAAAATATATAAATGCAATTTTTGCTGCAGCAGATTCTAGACATGGTACAGATCTGCCACTTTACAGGTAGACTAAGGGGACCTCCCAGGCACTTTGTTGGAAGGAATTTTTCATTTTTATGCTTTCACTTTAAATATCAAAAAATCACTGCTCATTTAAAAATGACGTTTTTCAAAACTTTTTTTTATTGATACATGTCCCCCAGGGCAGGACCCGAACCCCTATAACCATTTTATGCCAAATTACTTGCATATAGGCCTTCAAAATGGGCACTTTTGACGTTCTGGTCCCATTGACTTTAATGGGGTTCGATATTCAGATCAAAGCTTTCACGGTGTTTCTAATGCGAACCAAACAGGGGTCCGTTCGGCCCATCCCTGATGGGCACTGATAGGTGGCACTGCATAGGCAGCACAGATGAGGAGCTACTGACAGGCATTACTGATGGGGCACTGATTGGCATTGTTGTGGGCACTGATCGGCACTGCTGTGGGCACTGACAGGCGTTTATTATGAGTACAGGCTGGCAGGTGTTGGGCACTGATTGTCAGCTGATGGGCAGATCAAAGCTTTCACGGTGTTTCAAAGTTCTGATGCGAACCGAACAGGGGTCCGTTCGGCCCATCCCTGATGGGCACTGATAGGTGGCACTGCATAGGCAGCACAGATGAGGAGCTACTGACAGGCATTACTGATGGGGCACTGATTGGCATTGTTGTGGGCACTGATCGGCACTGCTGTGGGCACTGACAGGCGTTTATTATGAGTACAGGCTGGCAGGTGTTGGGCACTGATTGTCAGCTGATGGGCACCTTTTGATGGGGGCTGTGCTAAAAATCAATGTGCTGATTATCAGCACAGACCCCCCTCTGACAGGGAGAGCCGCCAATCAGCATTCCCTGTCAGCGATAACCAAGGAAAGCCGTTTACCGGCACTTCCTGGTTCACGCGATGATCAGCTGTGATTGGTCACAGCTGATCACGTGGTAAGAAGCCTCAGAGACTCCATACCACAATCAGAGTTGCGGTGTGTCAGACTGACACACAACACCTCCGATCGCCGTGGGCGCACGACGGCTGTGTTATCCTGATCACGTCATATGATGCCCGGTCAGGATATCACAACAACTTTGCCGCCGTCATTCTGCTATATGGCGGGTGGCAAGTGGTTAAGCTTTGACAATAAAACCTGGAAGCTGAATGCTTTCTATGCAGAGCTGCACCAGATTTTGCACTCTCCAGTTTTAGTAAATCACAGTGAGCATGTAGCAGTACTAACAGTACTAATAAAGATAATACACTAATTTATAAAATAATCACTGTTTCAATTCTCAGCAGCTGTACAAAAGTCACAAATAATACCCAACATACAGTATTTACAATATGTGTAAAACGTCAGTTCTATTTGTTGCCTTTCTCAGGGTGAACATAATATTTCCTAACATTTGATCCTAAGGGAAAAAAAGCCCTAAAGACATTTGCTCAGAAAAGAAAATAGCCTAACATTATAGGCCCAGAGCATCAACCAGAAGAGGAAGTAATACAAGTGAGACTTCTGCTACGTGTATGGAGATTCCTGTGCTCACTACTAACAGTGTAATGAATCAGCTATTGCAGAGAGTGCACTGTTATAGAGAATTGATACAATGTTGCAGAGACAGAACTCCAGTGATCTGCGACTCATCTGTGAAGCGTTCTGGTAAACTCATCTGTCTCTGCAACATTGTACCAATTCTGTATAGCAATTCACTTTCTGCAGCAGTGGTCCAGGCCCTGAGGCAAGGCCAAATCAGGATGGTGCATTCTTTTCAAACAGTTCTTCAATTTAAAAGAATAGTAAAACCTGAAATGGAAAGACACTCATTGAGAAGAAAAAGGCTGCACACCCCAAATAATGTTATAAAAATAAGGAATTGTCCCCCATGGGGTTTTCTAGGCAACAAAAAAGAAGATAGAAGAGTACTGCATAAGGTTACGTAGATAGGATTTTAATGATAACAAAATATCAAAGAAACTATAAACACAGTCATTCAAAACATAAGCTGTGGTACAAAGAATGAAAGCAACATCACTGACGTGACAGTCACAATAATACACAGTAATCAAACATTGAGATAAATTGGTACATGATTCATGTATATAAATCTGACGCGTTTCGACCCCACCGAGTCATCTTCAGAGGATTGTTGTAGACTGTAAGAATGTTTATAAGAGTTGAAGTTCATAATGAAAAGAAATAAATAAGTAAAGGAGAAAACAGTATTGGACATTTTCATATATAGTTACCGATCATATTAGATTAAGCCGTATTGGATAGCCTCTAAAGGGGAAATCCCCTTACTTGGTCCAACTCAGCGATCCCAGGAGGGAGTCAGACTGCCCGTGCGTGTCTTGTGAGGAGTCACACATATGAAGCAATCCCAGAGGCCTAGGGGAGTGGTGGAGGGGGATAGGCAGTGCCTGCAATAGAGGTATTATATGCTAGTAGTATCAAATATCAAAAAATACCAAAGGTAATAAAATGGATGACTAAGGAGAACATAGTTTAAATGATATGTGTGTATATCTATGTTGTTAACATGTTTCTACTCTATATGTATTTAATATCTCATGTTGTAGCCAATGTATCTGGAAATAACTGGAGGGAAGGAGGGACAAAAGGGAGGAAAGTATGGTGTGTGGAAAAACTGGTGAGGAGGGAAGGAAGGAAAAGAAACCAACAAAGGAAGAACGAGGGGCTGGAAAGAAGGGGAAGGGGAAAAGGGGAGGAAAAGAGTGAAAGGGATCCAGATACATTGGGCTGAAGAATGGCGTGGGTAATGGTGCTAGTGCATAATGGTGAATGTAGGCAATGTATGTGTAAAGTGAAAGTGACAAGTGGTAAGTGTAAAAATATAAAGTAAAACCCGACAACCAAACCATGAGGAAAAAAAAAAACACCAAAGCAACAAAAAAGTGGATGTGTGGGGACAGACAGAACAGAACTCCAATGATCTGTGTCTCATCTGTGAAGCGTTCTGGTAAACTCATCTGTCTCTGCAACATTGTACCAATTCTGTATAGCAATTCACTTATTGCAGCAGTGGTCCAGGCCCTGAGGCAAGGCCAAATCAGGATGGTGCATTCTTTTCAAACAGTTCTTTCATTTAAAACAATAGTAAAACCTGTTCCATTGACAGCATATTTGCCAAGTGTCCCAGATCCTGCAGGAGAGTCGCAGGATTTTGCACACTGACCTGCAGTGTATGTGTCTTGGGGACTATACCACAGCTGCCACTGTTGAGTAAAGTGGTCTCTGCCTGTTAGTACAAGTATAGTACTGGCCAGACGTGTTTGGGGAGAGAATTAGTGGTGTGGGAGTATGTTACATAGTTACATAGTTAGTCAGTCAGGTTGAAAAAAGACACAAGTCCATCCAGTTCAACCAATAAAAAAAAAAAGAGCACCAGTACCCCCCTTCCTCTGCAGAGTGCCAGTGCCCCCTTTCTCCCACCACAGACTGCCAGTGCCCCATTCTCCTTCCACAGAGCACCGTGCCCCCTCCCTCTGCAGAGCACTAGTGCCCCCTTCTCCCTTTGCAGAGCACCAGTGCCCCCTTTCGCTCTCCACAGACCACCAGTTCCCACCTCTCTCTGCAGAGAGCCAGTGCCCCCTTCTCTCTCCACAGAGTGCCAGAGCCCCCCTTCTCTCTACAAAAAGCACTAGTACCCCCTTTCACACCACAGAGCTCCAGTGCCCCCCTTCTCCCTCCAAAGAGTTCCAGTGCTCCCCCTCCCCCTGCAGAGTGCCAGTGCCCCTTTTCCCCTTCCACAGAGCACCAGTAGCCCCTTCCTCTGCAGAGTGCAAGTGCCCTACTTCACCCTCCACAGAGTGCCAGTTCTCCCATTCCACTGCAGCGTTCCAGTGCCCAACCTTCTCCCTCCACAAACTGCCAGTTCCTCCCTCCCCAAAGTGCCAGTGCCCCTTCTTCTCCAGAGTGCCAGTACCCCCTTCTCCCTCTGCAGTGGGCCAGTGCCCCCCTCCCTCAATGGAGCACCAGTGCTGCCCTTCTCCCTTCTTAGACTGCCAGTGCCCACCTCCCTCTGCGGAGCACCAGTGCTGCCCTTCTCCCTTCTTAGACCGCCAGTGCCCACCTCTCTCTGCGGAGTGCCAGTGCCCCCCTTCTCTCTCCACAAAGCACTAGAACCCCCTTTCACTCCACAGAGCACCAGTGCCCCCCTTCTCCCTCAAAGACTGCCAGTGCTCCCCCTTCTCCCTCCACAGAGCACCAGTGCCCTCCCTAACTCCACAGACCACCAGTACCCCCTACTTCTTCCACAGAGCGCCAGTGCCCCTTTCTCCCTGTACAGAGCGCCAGTGTCCCTCTTCTCCCTTCACAGAGCACCAGTGACGATCTTCTGTGTAACTCTCTTTGCAGCAGCTTTCAACTGCTGCAGGGAGAGCCACAAAAGATCAGTTCCAGTAATTTCCCCCACCCACCACACTAATCACCCCCTCCTGTCCACTGTCAGATTCCCCTCCGCTGCCCGGACCCCCTTTGTACCCCGGCGCCCCCTCATTATTGCCAGCTTTCCTCCTTTCCCCTACCTCTGGCTGCTGCAGACATACGGGGGGGATCTTCAGCATGAAGAGGGGGGGGGGGATGGTGGATGGTCAATGCAATTTACTGGCCCCTTCCTTTTCTAAATGAACACAGCGAGTGATTGGTACTGATCACTCTGTGTTCATTCATAACTGAAGCATACTAAACTGCGTTTACTATATCTCAGTTTGTGAATGAACAGGAAGCCACTCAGCACAGAGCACTGTCCAGTGCAGCTAAGGCTGCAGAGAAAGGGGCTGGGGAATCTCTGTCCTCAGTCCCTTTCTCAGTCTCAAAAGTGTGACATCAGGGGTCTGTTTAGACCCCTGACATTTCATCAAACCCCCCAACAGGGTCCCTAAAAAAAATGTAAATAATAATAAAATAAATAAATAAAAACTAAAACTACTGAAACCATCTGCTGCCCTACTGGTACCAATCTCTGCCCTACTGACACTGTCCACTGCTCTACTGACTGGCACCATCCACTGCCCTACTGACTGACACCATCCACTGCCCTACTGACACCATCCACTGCTCTATTGATACTGTCCACCACCCTTTTTACACCATCCTCTGCCCTACTGACACCAACCTCTGGCCTACTGACACTGTCCACACACCTTCCACTGCCCTACTGACACCTTCCACTGCTCTACTGATGCTGTCCTCTGCCCTACTGACACCGTCCACTGCCTTACTGATACCTTCCACTATTCTACTGATACTGTCCAGTGCTCTACTGAAACTTTCCTTTGCCCTACTGACACCATCCACTGGCTTACTGATACCTTCCACTGTTCTACTGATACTGTCCACTGCCCTACTGATACCTTCCACTGTTCTACTGACACAAACCTCTGCCCTACAGATACCTTCCACTGCTCTACTGATACCTTCCACTGCTCTACTGATACCATCCACTATTCTACTGACACTGTCCTCTGCCCTACTGACATCATCCTCTGCCCTACTGAGGAAAACTGTTGTATAGGCGCTGCAACCTTCCCACATAAAAGCTCCGCCCGGTACTCAGGCCTTGAGGATGTTGACACCTCCAACATGCCTGAATAAGGAAATGGATGGTCGACACTCAGGATGATATCTAAAATAGTATTTCTTTATTCAGTACATGTACAAAGCTGTAAAACTGCCTACCCATCTCAGACGTTAGTCCTTAGTCATGGCTGATAAAAAACAAAATAGGTAACCACTTGCTTACTGGGCACTTAAAGTGGAGTGCCACCCTAAAATAAAAAATAGAATCAAAAATCATAAAAAAATTTAAAAAAACATTTGAAAAAAAAAATTATTAACTTATCTGAAACCCTTGTTGCTAGGCAGTCTTCCTAATCTGCCTCTTCCTACTCCGCGGCACTTCCTCCTCTTTGGTGAGCGGCCCCGTTGCCTTCTGGGAACTGTGTGTGTCCCAGGAAGCAACGGGGCCATTCACAAAGCGCCGCGCGTCTCGTGCATGCGCAGTAGGAAACGGGCAGTGAAGCCGCAAGGCTCCACTGCCTGTTTCCCTTCGTTAAGATGGAGGCGCCGGCGGCCGATACGATGGACGGATCGGCCTCGGGGAGCCGACATCGCGGGCTCGCTGGACAGGTAAGTGTCCTTATTAAAAGTCAGCAGCTACAGTGTTTGTAGCTGCTGACTTAAAAAAAAAAACATATAGCGGCCGGAACCCCGCTTTAAACCCCCTTCCAGCCCAGACCAATTTTCAGCTTTCAGCGCTGTCACTCTTTAAATGACAATTGCGCGGTCATGCTACAGTTTACCCAGATTAAATATTTATCATTGTATTCACACAGATAGAGCTTTCTTTTGGTGGTATTTAATTGCTGCTGGGTTTTTTATTTTTTGCTAAATAAAATAAAAAAATAAAAAAAACAAAAACAAAACTGTTTCATAGTTTGTTATAAAATTTTGAAAACAGGTAATTTTTCTCCTTCAATGATGTGCGCTGATGAGGCTGCGCTGATGGGCACTGATAGGCTGCGCTGATGGCACTGATAGGTGGCACTGATAAGGCGGCCCTAATGGACACTGATAGGTGGCACTGATAAGCACTGATGAGGCGGCACTGATAGGTGGCACTGAGAGGTGGCACTGATGGGTGGTGCTGATGGTTAGCACTGATGGGTGGCACTGATAGGTGGCCCTGAAGTGCACTGATGGGCAGGGCCGGTGCTACCACTAGGCGGACTAGGCAACCGCCTAGGGCGCTCTGCCGCCTAGGGCGCTTGGCCGCTGGCTATTTTACTCCCGCACTGTCCTCCACAGAGCTTACAACTACCGCCCTGCCATGTCAAGCAGCGCTGCCGCCACCCCCACCCCCCGCACCTCGCTCTGTGTTTCCAGTCCAGACAGTAATCACATTCCCCCCTCTCTGCTGTTCTATCATGCTTAGTGAGTGTCACATTTGTCCAGCACGGCGCTCTCTGATGTGTGTCCGGCAGCAGCAGCCCCTCCCTCCGCTCTCTGCGCTCTCTGCCTGACACTGTCTGTGAAATGTCATGTCCCACCGAGGCCGCTCTCCACTCTACAGTACAGTGTTCATGTCAGTGTGTGTCCAGTAGCGCAGCCCCGCCCCCCCACGCTCTCCTGGCCGTGTCACTACTGGAGCGGAGTACATGGATGGAGGATGCATCATGGGATAGATAACATGGCGTGCCGCCTGGCGGCAGATCTCCGGGCTTGGGGACAGGACAGGTGGAGCCTGGGCTGGCTGGAACTGGAAGAGGCACCGTTACCGCACCGACACAGAACAGAAGCAGCAGGCAGGTACACAGGCAGGACAGCATAGTTGGTGCAAGTGAGGAACAGGTGTTACTGGTGTTGTAAGTAAAAACTGCTGCTTTCTCTCTGACTAAATGAAATTGTATATGTGATGACAATAAAATGTAGTTTTAAAATGTGTTTGTATTATTATGTATGTATATTGATGTGTGTGTAATATGTATTATATTGACTGATCTGCCAAATGGCCTCCCCTGAAGCTGTATATAATGGGCGCTGGTGAGGCTGTATATGATGGGCGCTGGTGAGGCTGTATATGATGGGCGCTGGTGAGGCTGTATATGATGGGCGCTGGTGAGGCTGTATATAATGGGCGCTGGTGAGGCTGTATATGATGGGCGCTGGTGAGGCTGTATATAATGGGCGCTGGTGAGGCTGTATATGATGGGCGCTGGTGAGGCTGTATATGATGGGCGCTGGAGAGGCTGTATGTAATGGGCGCTGGAGAGGCTGTATATGATGGGCGCTGGTGAGGCTGTATATGATGGGCGCTGGTGAGGCTGTATATAATGGGCGCTGGTGAGGCTGTGTATGATGGGCGCTGGTGAGGCTGTATGTAATGGGTGCTGGTGAGGCTGTATATGATGGGCGCTGGTGAGGCTGTATATAATGGGCGCTGGTGAGGCTGTATTTGATGGGTGTGGGGTGTACATGGGCAGGGAAAAGGGGGTGGAGTCAGGGGTGGAGCCAAGGGGGGCGGCAAAATGAGGTTTCGCCTAGGGTGTCAAAAATCCTTGCACCAGCCCTGGGCACTGATGATCACTGATGGGTGGCACTGATGGGCATTGGTAGGTGACACTGATAGGCAACACTGATCTGTGGCACTGATTATGAGACATTGATTAGCATTGATAATAGGTCAAAAGTCCGCGCTCAGGAAAACAGAAGGGCTGCAGCCTCCCCCTAATTAGTTCCCACTGGAAGCTAATTGGTAAATGTAAAGAGAAGTTGAGGAATATGGCGCTGCCCTATTAACAGTATTTAAATGGTGATAATCATGAGAATGTGTAAACACGCTACAAGTGATCATGTAATTTCTAAGCAAGAAACACAAATAAGAGGCTAAGTACCAAAAACATGCGTGAGAGTGACAATAGCCTGCGATTTAGGAAAGAACTAGCATATGTGTAAAGATAAAAATAAATAAACCACTAAAAGGTAAGCGTGCAATCCCTGTGTGTTATATAAATGTGATAGTAAGTGCCGTATACTGTGCCGTACTGATTAGCATTGATTGGCAGCACTGGTGGGCATTGATTGGTGACACTGTGGGCACTGGTAGGTGGCACTGGTGGGTACTGTTAGGTGGCACTGGTAGGTGGCACAGTGGGCACTGGCAGCTGACACTGGTGGGCACAGTAAATGCAGCCGCGGCTTTCTGTGTGAGGGGCCGATGTCCCTCTGACAGAAGCCGGTGATTGGCTTTTTTTTCCCCTCATGCTGACAGCGTGAGGAAAAAAAAATACAGATTACCGACCTTCTGTTTACATCACGTGATCAGCCGTCATTGGCTGACAGCTGATCACGTTGTAAGAGGCAAGGATCGTCCCCTTACTCGGATCTGTGATCAGCTGAGTCTCATAGACTCAGTGATCACAGAGCGTGCCGCGCGTGACCCGTAGCGTCCATGGACAACCTCTCGGCAATTAAGCCCCACGCTGCAGCCGTCTTTCGGCTATAGCGTGGGCGGCAAGTAGTTAAATCTTAAATTTACAGGTTCCTCTGACCCTTTTTCTATTAATTATCTTGATATCACATTACAAGTTGATTCTGGAACTTCTAGTCTCAACAACTACTTTTAGGAAGTCCTGCACGGGTAATGACACCTTTATAGCCAGTAGTTGCCATCCCACACATACAATAAATGCTATTCCTGTAGGGGAGTTTATCCATGCAAAGAGAATAACTGCTCGACTGACCTTTCTTTTTCCAGGGAGTGTGAAGTTATTCGAGATAGACTCTCCAATCGGGGTTACCCTCAATGGAGTATAGATAGGGGATTTAATGTCGCTTGTCATAAAACAACAGAAGGATCTACTCTCTAGTACTCATTCTGTTAAATCTAGGTTCAGGTCCTATGTCATCCTTAGTGCCGACCATCCCTTTCCTTACTCTGCCCTACTGACACTGTCCTCTGCCTTACTGACACTGTCTGCTGCCCTACTGACACTGTTCACACACCATCCATTGCCCTACTGACACTGTCCACTTTTAAGGTAGGCTTAGTTTATATTTTTACAGTGACCTTTGTTTTATTTATCTAAGCATATTTTATGGATACAAGGATGCTTTTGTTTTATTTAACCATGTCTCTTTAAGCCCCTTCCACTATTAACACAATTTGGCCACACCCAGTGTTACATGCAACACATTACTGCTCTCCTTTGGACATCCAAAGGTGTCCCAGGCCTTTTAGAATCCTATAGTGTTCCTATAGTTTCAAGCCTCACCTCTCACCTCTGCGGTAGTTTAGGAGGGGATTCCACTGGGAAGGAAGAAGAGTACATTAAAGCAGGCTTTATTAAAGACCTGCTTCTTGGCTCACTTCTTCTCTCCTGTAGACGCTCTTCCTAATCTGCTGTGGAAGTGAAGCTTGAAATCACCTCAGTCAAACCTCACCCATGCAGTGATTGTATAGGCCCTCTCTCTCAGGTGAGAGGGGTGCTGAACTGAGTTTTTGCCCCGGGTGACAAAATGTCTAGCTTAGCCACTGCTACCACCTACCACCAATGAAAAGGGGATTTATTTAACTACCACTTATCCCAAAGAAGAGGGGATTTATTCAGCCACCACTGACCATCAATGAAGAGGGGATTTATTTAGCTATCACTTACCACCAATGAAGAGGGAATTTATTTAGCTACCACTTACCATCAATGAAGATGGGATCTAATTGGCCAACACTGGCCACAAATGAAGATGGGATCTGTTTAGTTGTCATTGACCACTAGGGGATTTATTTAGCCACCAATGACAATGAAGAGGCGATTTATTTAGCTACCACTTACCAACCAATGAAGAGGGCATTTTTTGAGCTACCACTTACCACCAATGAGGATGGGATCTATTTAGCCACTACTTACCACCAATGAAGATGGGATCTATTTAGCCATCACTGATCAGTGATCACTAGGGGATTTATTTAGCCACAACTGACAATCAATGAAGAGGGGGTTTATTTAGCTACCACCTACCACCAATGAAGAGGGGATTTATTTTGCCACCACTGACCACCAATAAAGATGGGATATATTTAGCCACTGTTAATCACCAATGAAGATTGGATCTATTTAGCTTTTACTGTCCACAAGGAACAGTGGATTTATTTAGCCATCACTGACCACCATTGGAGATGTGATCTATTTGTCTGCTACTGGTCACCAATGAAGGGGGTGATATAATACTGCCACTAACCACCAGGCAGGGTGTGTGGGGTTATTATTGCAACACTGACCACCAATGAATTAAGATTTATATTTTTTCCTCTTGACAGCCAATGCTGGAGGTTGTTATTAAGTTCAGTGACACTGGAGATAATTATTGTGTCCACTGGCACTAAACCTGGGGTTGTTTTTTTCTCTCACTCATATCGATCCTGTGGGGTTATTATTGTGTCCACTGACACCAATAAAGGGGGTTATTATTATTATAGGGTGTGAACACCCTATGTGATCCAATTCTACTGCAGCAAAAAAAAGGTGCATGCACCGAATGCGCTCAAATCGTGCTGGAAAGAATCGTATGTGATTTGAACAGGAATGCAGTGCGAAATCACATTCGGTTTCATGCATTAGTGTGAACATGCAGTGGGGACGGAAAGTATTCAGACCCCCTTAAATTTTTCACTCTTTGTTATATTGCAGCCATTTGCTGAAATCATTTAAGTTCATTTTTTTTCCTCATTAATGTACACACAGCACCCCATATTGACAGAAAAACACAGAATTGTTGACATTTTTGCAGATTTATTAAAAAAGAAAAACTGAAATATCACATGGTCCTAAGTATTCAGGTGATGAGCAGTGCCTGGTTTTCTCCACACATACTGCTTAGAATTAAGGCCAAAAAGTTCTATCTTGGTCTCATCGTACCAGAGAATCTTATTTCTCACCATCTTGAAGTCCTTCAGGTGTTTTTTAGCAAACTCCATGCGGGCTTTCATGTGTCTTGTACTGAGGAGAGGCTTCCATCGGGCCACTCTGCCATAAAGCCCTGACTGGTGGTGGGCTGCAGTGATGGTTGACTTTCTACAACTTTCTCCAATCTTCCGACTGCATCTCTGGAGCTCAGCCACAGTGATCTTTGGGTTCTTCTTTACCTCTCTCACCAAGGCTCTTCTCCCCCGATAGCTCAGTTTGGCCGGATGGCCAACTCTAGGAAGGGTTCTGGTCATCCCAAACGTCTTCCATTTAAGGATTATGGAGGCCACTGTGCTCTTAGGAACCTTAAGTGCAGCAGAAATTTTTTTGTAACCTTGGCCAGATCTGTGCCTTTCCAAAATTCTGTCTCTGAGCTCTTCAGGCAGTTCCTTTGACCTCATGATTCTCATTTGCTCTGACATGCACTGTGAGCTGTAAGGTCTTATATAGACAGGTGTGTGGCTTTCCTAATCAAGTCCAATCAGTATAATCAAACACAGCTGGACTCAAATGAAGGTGTATAACCATCTCAAGGATGATCAGAAGAAATGGACAGCACCTGAGTTAAATATATGAATGTCACAGCAAATGGTCTGAGTACTTAGGACCATGTGATATTTTAGTTTTTCTTTTTTAATAAATCTGCAAAAATGTCAACAATTCTGTGTTTTTCTGTCAATATGGGGTGCTGTGCATACATTAATGAGGAAAAAATGAACTTAAATGATTTTAGCAAATGGCTGCAATATAACAAAGAGTGAAAAATTGAAGGTGGTCTGAATACTTTCCGTCCCCACTGTAGGCTAAAGCATGTATATAGTATTTACTTTTCCTGGTAGTAAAAACTGTAAAATGTTCGAAATAAAATGCAATACAGTGAGAAATATTACTTTATGTTTTTCAGAACTCGTTGCATAATATTCAGTGGTAATGACTAAACATTCTGTGGGATTTCACGATACATTTATTGCTATAAGTTACCTAATGAGAAAGTCTTAGCTAATCCACTAAAATGTTGGAAAGTTGTATACCAAAAATATGGAAGATTTTTTGATCACATTCATTTTTGTAAAATGTACGAAACACAAAATATATGGAGCAGCAATATGAAATCCTACTATTAACTCATACATAGTTACATAGTAGGTGAGGTTGAAAAAAAACACAAGTTCATCAAGTCCAATCTATGTGCCTGATTATATGTCAGTATTACATTGTATATCCCTGTATGTTGCGGTCACTCATGGTTGAATTTATGGGCATATTTTAATAATATTCTTTGCACTGAAAATCTACTGTTCAGTACTATACAGTACTATACAGGTGCTAGCAATATGCACTGTGCTATGGATATGCTACAGAAAGGGGAGAGAATCCACAGATAGAAATCATGGTACAACAGTATATTTAGTTAGAATAAGACACATTTTGGTAATTATCTTTACTTGCTGGCTGTGCTTTCAAAAAAATATTTTTGTAGTAAAGTTCCAATTTTTGTTTACTGCATTGGGAAATTAATATTTTGGTTAAAGACTGCATGTGTGGATCACATGTTTGACTGACAGAACACTCTGCCCTGAATGGCGTGGAAGGGAGGGCATGCAACTACTGGTATTTCTTTTATAACCATTCCCACTTGTTTGACTACTAGCTAACAAACTGATTATGGTTTCAGATTTTTGTTGCAGTTAAATACTTGGAAATCAGACAGACATCTTTATTCCATAAATTGATTAAAATCCAACAAAAGCCATCTCACAGGAACAGAGCATAACAATAGCTAACGCGTTTCACACCAAAAGATGCTTACTCTTAGCTGTTAAATACTTGGGGAATGTCTTCAAAAATGTATGTTGTCAGTAGTATAGTTGTCATCTATGTTTTGCTTTTTATCCAGCGTGGTTATTCCTTCAAGGGATATTTTTGCTGCGTTTGACAAAAATGCATCTTGCAGAGAGCTAAATGGAACTGCATATACATTACGTGAAAAGCAAAAGAGTGTACAAAACACATAAAATGTGCACAATGCATGACATACACCATAAATATACATAAAATACTTGCATAAGTGAAAGAAAAGCTTTTGTGTTATTATTCATATTCTCTGAAAAAATGGCCAAGAAATCATAAATTCTACCAGAGTATGTAAACTTATGAGCACAACTGTATAAGCTAAACTTTAGTGTACAAAGAACAGATTATTTAAGAATAAAAACTCCTAAGCCATGAGCTTACTTAGCTTTTTTCTGACAGTGGTGGCCTATCATGCTGTTTATAGCTTCAGTAGAGAAAATGTGTCTGATGTTTGAGCCTGTGCACTAACTTCCCATAGACTTACTATAGCCAAAGATTACATCCTCTGTATTTTTCCTAGTTCAAGTTTCTTCTAGAAGAATGTCAGGTGATTGAAATATTTTCAAACACCTGATTTGTGTAAAACAGCCAAACCCTTCAGCACTATTGGGTCCTGTGGTGATGACAGATGTAGCCCTAGTTAGGAAGTCAGCTGTGGCCTCATCCAGGTGGTGGCTCTTCCTGGCCCTTTTGTTGGGAGGGCGCAGGGGAGGGATTCTGCACTCAGTTGTCTGGCTGCTGGGCCCGGCCTCTTCTTGGCTCAAAAGTTCCTGTGTGTGAAAAACCAACATCATTTTAATTTTTGGTCATCATTTACAAACACTTTTCAGCTCATGACTTTTTAATTTGGAATGTGTCCAAATAGTAAAGACTATCATTCTGAGTCCAGCATTTCTCATTCTTGTCCTAATCCTTTTTGGCCACTACTGTCTAATGATATGGAACTCACTTTTTTAACACAACAAATTATTATCCATACTAACATCTAATTAACATCATTGTATTTTTTTCATTCAAGCTTTTAAACAATGGTATACCTGGGTCAAGCTGGGCTCCTCCTCCTCTTCATCCTGTGTAGGATCAGGCTCAGTATCGGTGGCCTCAGCTGATGTGGAGGGTAGTGTGGAGAGAGATCTGCGTGGTATAGTTTGATCAGACAAAAATTGGAGGCTGTTGAAGTACCACAGCTTGGGTACATAAACGTCTTAAGCTGCTGCTCTGGATTTTTTGGATTTATCGATCTTCTTTCATTTCCTGTTATACATGCTCCTGAGACCCCCAATTTTGGTCTTTATCAAACTGTAGGTTGCTCTGGGGTGCACAGTCTTCGCAAATTCCACCAGTTTCTCAATTGCTGCCATCCTCTTGTTTTTATTGCAGTAATCCTTATGTTTGACTTGCCACAGACAGGTGAGCTCCCTGTATTTTTCTATTAATTGGCTAAAGAATTCGTGGGAATTCAAACATGACTTCATTTTGGTGACAAGTATCAGATGGCTGCAAAACAGAACACAAGACAAACCATAATGGGTGGCGTATAGCTCATAATCTGGTCACAATATAGGCCTTTATGTAAGCAATATATGCCACTAACCACTGGTAACAGAATTTAGAAATGCACCTTTTTTTCGTGGCTACTTTCGGCTTGCGTTCATCTCGCGCCTATTCGTAACGTTCCTACGCCCGTTACATTGCACGCTCGTTCTGGATTGATATACACTGTGCATGCATAAAACCTCTGCTCTCCGAGTGTCATGACGCTGGGGCGTGACCAGATTCTCTATTCTGCATGCGACATACACAGCGGAAGATTCTAGAGGGATGTCATGATGGTGGACTCACCGAAAACGAGCAGGCCCGCGGTGGTGAGGCTTATCGCAAACCTAAGGCCACCCCCCATGAGCAAGGGGGAAATGGTGGAGATGGTGCGCATATTTGACAAATATGACTACGACTGTAAGCTGCAGAACTATGATAGGCCCAACAGCCGTAAAGACTGGATTCTGGACAAGATCATCACAGTATTAGAGGGCGAATAATCGGTGCACCGAACAAAGGATCAAATCTGCAACCGCTGGTCGGATTTAAAGCATCGCGAGAAAGACCAGATGTACTCCATCCATTGCACCCTAAAAAAAGTAAGCCAGATTAATATCTAAAATCATAATGTAAATGTTGTAATTAGCTGTCTGTATATTAGCTGGAAAAAAGTAGATCTACACAACTGGACATCATGTTTTCTCTAATCTAGGTATGAATAATTTTTGTAAAGATGAAGTTAACTTTTAAGCAGATATGAACTATACTTTAATTATTTTTTTAGTAGCCTTTTTTGGTGTACTAATTTTTTATATATTTTCTTCTATACACAGGAAAAATTAAAAGACAAAGTGAGAAGACAAGCCACCAGAGGGGACAAATGGAGGGCTTTTTCTTGGCCGGGCCCCAACAGGGGAGACAACAGGTCCATCTTCCCCCCAAAATCGTAAGTGCCAACTTCCAAACCAATCATTTAGCCACCGACAAGGCTGTTTCTAGGTGGGCCAAAGGCCATGGTCTTAGGGCGTAACTTAAGGGTTAAAGAACACTTTATGTTTGCTGCGTGGCTCATCACTGCCCATTAATGACGGCTTGCCAGGGTAGACATGGGTAGAGGAGAGGCCCAGGGGATCACAGTCACACAGAGTCACGCCTGCTAGAATGACCATCATATATCCCATAGGAGACAAGAGGGGTGGGTGGCAACTGCATGAGTTGTTTAATGTGGGCATTTAGCCATTTATTTTCCCTTTTAAAATGACATCATCTTCCCTTTTCAAAGCATTGTTCAAATTTAAAAACAACTTAGTGCAGCATGTTGGAGTCCACTAGGAGCAAACAGTGTCACCAATGTAAGGTCGGGCAACTAATTCAGCAAAAGGGATGCTAGGAACAGATGTGACTTGGGGTGGCTTAATGAATGTTGTATTGTTTATTTTTAGAGGAACGTGAGTGTGGTCACCTCCCACATTTTGAGGAGTGTGATCTGAGAGCTGGACCCAGCACAGAGCCTCCAGTGGACAGAACATCCCCTGATGTCCCTCTTCTCCCTTCACAGAGCACCAGTGACGATCTTCTGTGTAACTCTCTTTGCAGCAGTTTTCAGTTCCAGTAATTTCCCCCACCCACCACACCGATCACCCCTTTTTGTCCACTGTCAGATTCCCCTCCGCTGCCCGGACCCCCTTTGTACCCCGGCGCCCCCTCATTATTGCCAGCTTTCCTCCTTTCCCCTCCCTCTGGCTGCTGCAGACATATGGGGGGATCTTCAGGATGAAGAGTGCGGGGGAGGGGATGGTGGATGGTCAATGCAATTTACTGGCCCCTTCCTTTTCTAAATGAACACAGCGAGTGATTGGTACCAATCTCTCTGTGTTCATTCATAACTGAAGCATACTAAACTGTATTTAGTATACTTCAGGTTGTGAATGAACAAGAAGCCACTCAGCACAGAGCACTTACCATTCATTCACTGTCCAGTGCAGCTGAGGCTGCAGAGAAAGGGGCTAGGGAATCTCTGTCCTCAGTCCCTTTCTCAAAAGTGTGACATCAGGGGTCTGTTTAGACCCCTGACATTTCATCAAACCCCCCAACGGGGCCCCTAAAAAATTGTAAATAATAATAATAAAATTAATAAAAACGAAAAATACTGAAACCATCTGCTGCCCTACTGGCACCAATCTCTGCCCTACTGACACTGTCCACTGCTCTACTGACTGACACCATTCTCGGCCCTACTGACTGACACCATCCACTGCCCTACTGACACCATCCACTGCTCTATTGATACTGTCCACCACCCTTTTTACACCATCCTCTGCCCTACTGACACCAACCTCTGGTCTACTGACGCTGTCCACACACTTTCCACTGCCCTACTGACACCTTCCACTGCTCTACTGATATTGTCCTCTGCTCTACTGATGCTGTCCTCTGCCCTACTGACACCATCCACTGCCTTACTGATACCTTCTGCTGTTCTACTGATACTGTCCAATGCTCTACTGATACTGTCCTTTGCCCTACTGACACCGTCCACTGCCTTACTGATACCTTCCACTGTTCTACTGATACTGTCCACTGCCCTACCGATACCTTCCACTGTTCTACTGACACCAACCTCTGCCCTACAGATACCTTCCACTGCTCTACTGATACCTTCCACTGCTCTACTGATACCTTCCACTGCTCTACTGATACCTTCCACTGCTCTACTGATACCATCTACTGTTCTACTGACACTGTCCTCTGCCCTACTGACATTATCCTCTGCCCTACTGAGGAAAACCGTTGTATAGGCGCAGCAACCTTCCCACATAAAAGCTCCGCCCGGTGCTCAGGCCTTGAGGATGCTGACACCTCCAACATACCTGAATAAGGAAATGGATGGTCGGCACTCAGGAAGGATGACATCTAAAATAGTATTTCTTTATTCAGTACATGTACAAAGCTGTAAAACAGCCTACCCATCTCAGACGTTAGTCCTTAGTCATGGCTGATAAAAAACAAAATAGGTAACACCTAAATAGTATATACAAAGATCACACGATTAACCAACACAGGTGAATTAAAAATGCAAAAGGATAAACCTGACATGAGTCCGTGCAATGGAACACATCACAAAAAATAGACATATGAAAAACTAGGCATATAAAAAAATGTTTTGGTATAGTCGCCTCATTGACGATATTATGATCATTTGGGACACCCAGGGAACCACTCTTGATCTTAATATTTTGTTGGATTATGTCAACAGGAATTTTTTAACCACTTGCTTACTGGGCACTTAAACCCCCTTCCGGCCCAGACCAATTTTCAGCTTTCAGCGCTGTCACTCTTTAAATGACAATTGCGCGGTCATGCTACAGTTTACCCAGATGAAATATTTATCATTGTATTCACACAGATAGAGCTTTCTTTTGGTGGTATTTAATTGCTGCTGTTTTTTTATTTTTTGCTAAATAAAACAAAAACAAAAACATTGAAAAAAAACAAAAACTGTTTCATAGTTTGTTATAAAATTTTGAAAACAGGTCATTTTTCTCCTTCACTGATGTGCGCTGATGAGGCTGCGCTGATAGGCACTGATAGGCTGCGCTGATGGGCACTGATAGGTGGCACTGATGGGCACTGATAAGGCGGCACTAATGGACACTGATATGTGGCACTGATAAGCACTGATGAGGCGGCACTGATAGGTGGCACTGAGAGGTGGCACTGATGGGTGGCGCTGATGGTTGGCACTGATGGGCACTGATGGGTGGCACTGAAGGGCACTGATAGGTGGCACTGAAGTGCACTGATAGGTGGCACTGATGGGCACTGATGATCACTGATGGGTGGCCCTGATGGGCACTGGTAGGTGACACTGATAGGCAGCACTGATCTGCGGCACTGATTATGAGACACTGATGGGCATTGATTGGCAGCACTGGTGGGCATTGATGGGTGACACTGTGGGCACTGGTAGGTGGTAATGTGGGCACTGGTAGGTGGCACTGGTGGGTACTGTTAGGTGGCACTGGTAGGTGGCACAGTGGGCACTGGCATCTGACACTGGTGAGCACAGTAAATGCAGCCGCGGCTTTCTGTGTGAGGGACTGATGTTCCTCTGACAGAAGCCGGTGATTGGCTTTTTTTTTCCCCTCTTGCTGACAGCGTGAGGAAAAAAAATACAGATTACCGAGCTTCTGTTTACATCATGTGATCAGCCATCATTGGCTGACAGCTGATCACGTGGTAAGGGGCCGGGATCATCCCCTTACTCGGATCTGTGATCAGCTGAGTCTCTTAGACTCAGTGATCACAGAGCGTGCCGCGCGTGACCCGTAGCATCCATGGACAACCTCTCGGCAATTAAGGCCCACGCTGCAGCCGTCTTTCGGCTATAGCTTGGGCGGCAAGTAGTTAAGTCTTAAATTTACAGGTTCCTCTGACCCTTTTTCTATTAACTTGACATCACATTACAAGGTGATTCTGAAACTTCTAGTCCTAACAACTACTTTTAGGAAGTCCTGCACGGGTAATGATACCCTTATAGCCAGTAGTTGCCATCCTACACATACAATAAATGCTATTCCTGTAGGGGAGTTTATCCGTGCAAAGAGAAACTGCTCTACTGACCTTTCTTTTTCCAGGGAGTGTGAGGTTATCAGAGATAGATTCTCCAATCGGGGTTACCCTCAATGGAGTATAGATAGGGGATTTAATGTCGCTTGTCATAAACAACGGAAGGATCTACTCTCTAGTACTCATTCTGTTAAATCTAGGTTCAGGTCCTATGTCATCCTTAGTGCCGACCATCCCTTTCCTTACTCTGCCCTACTGACACTGTCCTCTGCCTTACTGACACTGTCTGCTACCCTACTGACACTGTTCACACACCATCCATTGACAAAATGTCTAGCTTCGCCACTGCTACCACCTACCACCAATGAAAAGGGGATTTATTTAACTACCACTTATCCCAAAGAAGAGGGGATTTATTCAGCCACCACTGACCATCAATGAAGAGGAGATTTATTTAGCTATCACTTACCACCAATGAAGAGGGAATTTATTTAGCTACCACTTACCATCAATGAAGATGGGATCTAATTTTCCAGCACTGGCCACAAAGGAAAGATGGGATCTGTTTAGTCGTCATTGACCACTAGGGGATTTATTTAGCCACCACTGACAATGAAGAGGCGATTTATTTAGTTACCACTTACCAACCAATGAAGAGGGCATTTATTGAGCTACCACTTACCACCAATGAGGATGGGATCTATTTAGCCACTACTCACCGCCAATGAAGATGGGATCTATTTAGCCATCACTGATCAGTGATCACTAGGGGATTTATTTAGCCACAACTGACAATCAATGAAGAGGGGGTTTATTTAGCTACCACCTACCACCAATGAAGAGATGATTTATTTTGCCACTACTGACCACCAATAAAGATAGTATATATTTAGCCACTGTTGATCACCAATGAAGATTGGATTTTTAGCTTTTACTGTCCACAAGGAACAGTGGATTTATTTAGCCACCACTGACCACCATTGGAGATGTGATCTATTTATCTGCTGCTGGTCACCAATGAAGGGGTTATATAATACTGCCACTAACCACCAGGCAGGGTGTGTGGGGTTATTATTGCAACACTGACCACCAATGAATCAAGATTTATATTTTTTCCTCTTGACAGCCAATGCTGGGGGTTGTTATTATGTTCAGTGACACTGGAGATAATTATTGTGTCCACTGGCACTAAACCTGGGGTTGTTTTTTTTCTCTCACTCATATCAATCCTGTGGGGTTATTATTGTGTCCACTGACACCGATAAAGGGGTTTTTTATTGCATCCACTGTATCAGTACAAGATGTTATTATCGTGTCTATTGGCACCAGTGGTGGAGGTTATTTCTGAATCCACTTTGTACTGGTGCATTTTAATTGCAGGCAGGCAGGTTACATGCAGCGTTTTCTTGTCAAATGTTACATTTGCCATTTAACATGAGCCAGGTTAGCAACGTTAAAACCCCATTCATGGAAATCTGGCCCTGGCTTTAACACATATTTGGACAACATCTACTGTACTCTAGATTCCCTTGCGTTGGCATATGCACAGATATGATTACACATTTTTGGGACAAAATTTCTGCACCTGGGGTATGGCCTCGTACAGAGAGTAATGCAATACATAAAAATCCCTTTTTACTCTTCTGATTCTACCTCTTCCCATCTAGTCAGTTCAAATCATTCAGCCCCAAAGTATAATACCACCAGCTTTACACCAGCTAGCATGATCAAGAAACATGTGTGCTCAAAATTTGAGCATATATTATTTTACATACTGTAGTAACTTTTTTGTTGCACAACACAGGATTTATTTTTCTATTCCTGCCTTACAAATAATTAAAAACAGAAGATTGGTATCTCTCTAACCTATATCATTGCTTTCCAAAAAAGTAAGCATTGTCACTCTATGTGTGTTACTGGCAGTATCACTAGGTGAAAATAAAACAGTTTGTTTTTTTGTGTTTTGGACACGCTTTTAGCCTGCATACACACTGATTCAGTGTGGGATTTGCAGCGATTCCTGTGTGTTTTCTGCACCGCATCACAATCGCGCTCTGTTTCACAAAACCCAGTGCGATTGACTGAATTGGATCACATGGGTGTGAACACCCTATGTGATCCAATTCTACTGCAGCAAAAAAAGGTGCATGCACCGAATGTGCTCAAATCATGCTGGAAAGAATCGTATGTGATTTGAACAGGAATGCAGTGCGAAATCAATTCAGTTTCCTGCATTAATGTGAACATGCAGTGGGGACGGAAAGTATTCAGACCCCCTTAAATTTTTCACTCTTTGTTATATTGCAGCCATTTGCTAAAATCATTTAAGTTCATTTTTTTTTCCTCGCAGCACCCCATATTGACAGAAAAACACAGAATTGTTGACATTTTTGCAGATTTATTAAAAAAGAAAAACTGAAATATCACATGGTCCTAAGTATTCAGACCCTTTGCTCAGTATTTAGTAGAAGCACCCTTTTGATCTAATACAGCCATGAGTCTTTTTGGGAAATATGCAACACGTTTTTCACACCTGGATTTGAGGATCCTCTACCATTCCTCCTCGCAGATCCTCTCCAGTTCTGTCAAGTTGGATGGCAAACGTTGGTGGACAGCCATTTTTAGGTCTCCCCAGAGATGCTCATATGGGTTTAAGTCAGGGCTCTGGCTGGGCCATTCAAGAACAGTCACGGAGTTGTTGTGAAGCCACTCCTTCATTATTTTAGCTGTGTGCTTAGGGTCATTGTCTTGTTGGAAGGTAAACCTTCGGCCCAGTCTGAGGTCCTGAGCACTCTGGAGAAGGTTTTCATCCAGAAAATCCCTGTACTTGGCCACATTCATCTTTCCCTTGATTGCAACCAGTCGTCCTGTCCCTGCAGCTGAAAAACACCCCCCACAGCATGATGCTGCCACCACCATACTTTACTGCTGGGACTGTATTGGACAGGTGATGAGCAGTGCCTGGTTTTCTCCACACATACTGCTTAGAATTAAGGCCAAAAAGTTCTATCTTGGTCTCATCAGACCAGAGAATCTTATTTCTCACCATCTTGGAGTCCTTCAGGTGTTTTTTAGCAAACTCCATGCGGGCTTTCATGTGTCTTTCCCTGTACTTGGCCACATTCATCTTTCTCTTGATTGCAACCAGTCGTCCTGTCCCTGCAGCTGAAAAACACCCCCACAGCATGATTCTGCCACCACCATACTTCACTGCTGGGACTGTACTGGACAGGTGATGAGCAGTGCCTGGTTTTCTCCACACATACTGCTTAGAATTAAGGCCAAAAAGTTCTATCTTGGTCTCATCAGACCAGAGAATCTTATTTCTCACCATCTTGGAATCCTTCAGGTGTTTTTTAGCAAACTCCATGCGGACTTTCATGTGTCTTGCACTGAGGAGAGGCTTCCATCGGGCCACTCTGCCATAAAGCCCCGACTGGTGGAGGGCTGCAGTGATGATTGACTTTCTAAAACTTTCTCCAATCTCCTGACTGCATCTCTGGAGCTCAGCCACAGTGATCTTTGGGTTCTTCTTTACCTCTCTCACCAAGGCTCTTCTCCCCCGATAGCTCAGTTTGGCCAACTCTAGGAAGGGTTCTGGTCGTCCCAAACATCTTCCATTTAAGGATTATGGAGGCCACTGTGCTCTTAGGAACCTTAAGTGCAGCAGAATTTTTATTGTAATCTTGGCCAGATCTGTGCCTTGCCACAATTCTGTCTCTGAGCTCTTCAGGCAGTTCCTTTGACCTCATGATTCTCATTTGCTCTGACATGCACTGTGAGCTGTAAGGTCTTATATAGACAGGTGTGTGGCTTTCCTGATCAAGTCCAATCAGTATAATTAAACACAGCTGGACTCAAATGAAGGTGTAGAACCATCTCAAGGACGATCAGAAGAAATGGACAGCACCTGAGTTAAATATATGAGTGTCACAGCAAAGGGTCTGAATACTTAGGACCATGTGATATTTCAGTTTTTCTTTCTTAATAAATCTGCAAAAATGTCAACAATTCTGTGTTTTTCTGTCAATATGGGGTGCTGTATGTACATTAACCAGGTGCCGACCGCCTCACGACGATATACGTCGGCAGAATGGCACGGGCAGGCAAAATCACATACCTGTATGGTGCCCGAGGCGGTCGGCTTCTGTCCGGGAGCGATCAGAGGTGGGGGGGGCATCCATTCGTGGCCCCCCCCTCGTGATCGCTCCCAGCCAATGAAATCCTTCCTCTGCTGCTGTATAGTAAACAGCGGCAGAGGAAGTGATGTCATCTCTCCTCGGCTCGGTATTTTCCGTACCGGCGCCGAGGAGAAAAGACATCTGAGTGAGTGCACAGCACACACACAGTAGAACATGCCAGGCACACATTACACCCCCCGATCATCCCCTGATCACCCCCCAATCACCCCCCCGTCACAGTGACACCAAGCAGTTTTTTTTTCTGATTACTGCATTGGTGTCAGTTTGTGACAGTTAGTGTGGTAGAGCAGTTAGGGTTAGCCCCCTTTAGGTCTAGGGTACCCCCCTAACCTCCCCTAATAAAGTTTTAACCCCTTGATCACCCCCCGTCGCCAGTGTCACTAAGCGGTCATTTTTCTGATCGCTGTATTAGTGTCAAAGGTGACGCTAGTTAGGGAGGTAAATATATAGGTTCGCCGTCAGCGTTTTATAGCGTCAGGGACCCCTATATACTACCTTATAAAGGTTTTAACCCCTTGATTGCCCTCTAGTTAACCCTTTCACCAGTGATCACCGTATAACTGTTACGGGTGACGCTGGTTAGTTAGTTTATTTTTTATAGTGTCAGGGCACCCGCCGTTTATTACCTAATAAAGGTTTAGCCCCCTGATCGCCCGGCGGTGATATAAGTTAGGTTTTAGGGTCAGATAGGGTCTGCATCGCCCCAGGCAGCGTCAGGTTAGCGCCAGTACCGCTAACACCCACGCACGCAGCATACACCTCCCTTAGTGGTATAGTATCTGAACGTATCAATATCTGATCCGATCAGATCTATACTAGCGTCCCCAGCAGTTTAGGGTTCCCAAAAACGCGGTGTTAGCGGGATCAGCCCAGATACCTCCTAGCACCTGCGTTTTGCCCCTCCGCCCGGCCCAACCCAGCCCACCCAAGTGCAGTATCAATAGATCACTGTCACTTAAAAAACACTAAACACATAACTGCAGCGTTCGCAGAGTCAGGCCTGATCCCTGCGATCGCTAACAGTTTTTTTGGTAGCATTTTGGTGAACTGGCAAGCACCAGCCCCAGGCAGCGTCAGGTTAGTGCCAGTAGCGATAACACCAACGCACGCACCGTACAACTCCCTTAGTGGTATAGTATCTGAACAGATCAATATTTGATCCGATCAGATCTATACTAGCATCCCCAGCAGTTTAGGGTTCCCCAAAACGCAGTGTTAGCGAGATCAGCCCAGATACCTGCTAGCACCTGCGTTTTGCCCCTCCGCCCAGCCCAGCACAGCCCACCCAAGTGCAGTATCGATCGATCACTGTCACTTACAAAACACTAAATGCATAACTGCAGCGTTCGCAGAGTCAGGCCTGATCCCTGCGACCGCCAACAGTTTTTTTGGTAGCGTTTTGGTGAACTGGCAAGCACCAGTGGCCTAGTACACCCCGGTCGTAGTCAAACCAGCACTGCAGTAACACTTGGTGACATGGCGAGTCCCATAAGTGCAGTTCAAGCTGGTGAGGTGGCAAGCACAAGTAGTGTCCCGCTGCCACCAAGAAGAAGACAAACACAGGCCCGTCGTGCCCATAATGCCCTTCCTGCTGCATTCGCCAATCCTAATTGGGAACCCACCACTTCTACAACACCCATACTTCCCCCATTCACATCCCCAACCAAATGCAGTCGGCTGCATGAGAGGCATTTTCTTTATGTCCTCCCGAGTACCCCTACTCAATGAACCCCCCCAAAAAATATGTTATGTCTGCAGCAAGCGCGGATATAGGCGTGACACCCGCTATTATTGTCCCTCCTGTCCTGACAATCCTGGTCTTTGCATTGGTGAATGTTTTGAACGCTACCATACACTAGTTGAGTATTAGCGTACAGCATTGCACAGACTAGGCATACTTTCACAGGGTCTCCCAAGATGCCATTGCATTTTGAGAGACCCGAACCTGGAACCGGTTACAGTTACAAAAGTTACAGTTACAAAAGAAAGTGTAAAAAAAAAAAAAAAAAAAATATATATAAAATTTTAAAAAATAGTTGTCGTTTTATTGTTCTCTCTCTCTCTCTATTCTCTCTCTATTGTTCTGCTTTTTTTTACTGTATTCTATTCTGCAATGTTTTATTGTTATTATGTTTTATCATGTTTGCTATTCAGGTATGCAATTTTTTATACTTTACTGTTTACTGTGTTTTATTGTTAACCATTTTTTTGTCTTCAGGTACGCCATTCAGCTGCAGAGCGGATTCATTTATCTTGACAGCAACAGCATTTACTCCCACGATATAAAAAAGCCGTGACTCCAGCGGAGGTGATATATGCCGAAGCATAGGGGCAGCAGGGGCGGAGGTGCGATTTGCTCCTACCTTTTGCGGGAGGATGCCGATGCCCCCATGCTATATAAATGGTGCATGTATGCCCATCATTAGAAGTGGGTGGATGAAGGGAGGTATATTTAATGGTGGGCATACCCACCGATAAATCTATTTTTTTCATGCAGCCCACAGGCTGCATGAAAAAAAAAGATTACAATATATGCCCAACAAGGACCAGCAACGTACTGGTATGTTGCTGGATTTTCAGTGGTTATACCAGAATGATGCCTGCAGGTTTAGGTATCATCTTGGTATCATTCTTTTCAGCCAGCGGTCGGCTTTCATGTAAAAGCAATCCTAGCGGCTAATTAGCCTCTAGACTGCTTTTACACCAGTGGGAGGGAATGCCCCCCCACCGTCTTCCATGTTTTTCTCTGGCTCTCCTGTCCCAACAGGGAACCTGAGAATGCAGCCGGTGATTCAGCCAGCTGATCATAGAGCTGATCAGAGACCAGAGTGGCTCCAAACATCTCTATGGCCTAAGAAACCTGAAGCTACAAGCATTTCATGACTTAGGTTTCGCCGGATGTAAACAGCGCCATTGGGAAATTGGGAAGGCATTTTATCACACCGATCTTGGTGTGGTCAGATGCTTTGAGGGCAGAGGAGAGATCTAGGGTCTAATAGACCCCAATTTTTTCAAAAAGGAGTACCTGTCACTACCTATTGCTATCATAGGGGATATTTACATTCCCTGAGATAACAATAAAAATAATTAAAAAAATGAAAGGAACAGTTTAAAAATAAGATAAAAAAACAAAAAAATAATAAAGAAAAAAAAAAAGCACCCCTGTCCCCCCTGCTCTCACGCAAAGGCGAACACAAGCGTCGGTCTGGCGTCAAATGTAAACAGCAATTGCACCATGCATGTGAGGTATCACCGTGAAGGTCAGATCGAGGGCAGTAATTTTAGCAGTAGACCTCCTCTGTAAATCTAAAGTGGTAACCTGTAAAGGCTTTTAAAGGCTTTTAAAAATGTATTTAGTTTGTCGCAATTTTAAAGCATGTCATGTTTGGTATCCATGTACTCAGCCTAAGATCATCTTTTTTATTTTATCAAACATTTGGGCAATATAGTGTGTTTTAGTGCATTAAAATTTAAAAAAGTGTGTTTTTTCCCAAAAAATGCGTTTGAAAAATCGCTGCGCAAAT
The DNA here is from genome assembly GCF_042186555.1 of Aquarana catesbeiana. Lineage (NCBI taxonomy): Eukaryota > Metazoa > Chordata > Amphibia > Anura > Ranidae > Aquarana > Aquarana catesbeiana. The sequence continues at coordinate 438,793,799 of NC_133327.1, read as the reverse complement.
ACTGTGTGAAAAAAAAAAATGAAACACCTACCATTTTAATCTGCAGGGCATTTGCTTTAAAAAAATATATAATGTTTGGGGGTTCAAAGTAACTTTCTTGCAAAAAAAAATATTTTTTTCATGTAAACAAAAAGTGTCAGAAAGGGCTTTGTCTTCAAGTGGTTAGAAGAGAGGGTGATGTGCGACATAAGCTTCTAAATGTTGTGCATAAAATGCCAGGACAGTTCAAAACCCCCCCAAATGACCCCATTTTGGAAAGTAGACACCCCAAGCTATTTGCTGAGAGGCATGTCGAGTCCATGGAATATTTTATATTGTGACACAAGTTACGGGAAAAAGACTATTTTTTTTTTTTTTTTGCACAAAGTTGTCACTAAATGACATATTGCTCAAACATGCCATGGGAATATGTGAAATTACACCCCAAAATACATTCTGTTGCTTCTCCTGAGTATTGGAATACCACATGTGTGAAACTTTTTGGGAGCCTAGCCGCGTACGGGACCCTGAAAACCAAGCACCGCCTTCAGGCTTTCTAGGGGCGTACATTTTTGATTTCACTCTTCACTGCCTATCACAGTTTCAGAGGCCATGGAATGCCCAGGTGGCACAAACCCCCCCCAAATGACCCCATTTTGGTAGACACCCCAAGCTATTTTCTGAGAGGCATGTCGAGTCCATGGAATATTTTATATTGTGACACAAGTTACGGGAAAAAGACAATTTTTTTTTTTTTTTTTTGCACAAAGTTGTCACTAAATGACATATTGCTCAAACATGCCATGGGAATATGTGAAATGACACCCCAAAATACATTCAGTTGCTTCTCCTGAGTATGGGAATACCACATGTGTGAGACTTTTTGGGAGCCTAGCCGCGTACGGGACCCCGAAAACCAAGCACCGCCTTCAGGCTTTCTAGGGGCGTACATTTTTGATTTCACTCTTCACTGCCTATCACAGTTTCGGAGGCCATGGAATGCCCAGGTGGCACAAAACCCCCCCAAATGACCCTATTTTGGAAAGTAGACACCCCAAGCTATTTGCTGAGAGGTATAGTGAGTATTTTGCAGACCTCACTTTTTGTCACAAAGTTTTGAAAATTGAAAAAAGAAGAAAAAAAATTTTTTTTCTTGTCTTTCTTCATTTTCAAAAACAAATGAGAGCTGCAAAATACTCACCATGCCTCTCAGCAAATAGCTTGGGGTGTCTACTTTCCAAAATGGGGTAATTTGGGGGGGGATTTGTGCCACCTGGGCATTCCATGGCCTCCGAAACTGTGATAGGCAGTGAAGAGTGAAATCCTTAAGGTGGTGATTGGTTTTCAGGGCCCCGTACGCGGCTAAGCTCCCAAAAAGTCCCACACATGTGGTATCCCCTTACTCAGGAGAAGCAGCTAAATGTATTTTGGGGTGCAATTCCACATATGCCCATGGCCTGTGTGAGCAATATATCATTTAGTGACAACTTTTTGTAATTTTTTTTTTTTTTTTGTTATTCAATCACTTGGCACAAAAAAAATTAATATTCAATGGGCTCAACATGCCTCTCAGCAATTTCCTTGGGGTGTCTACTTTCCAAAATGGGGTCATTTGGGGGAGTTTTGTACTGCCCTGCCATTTTAGCACCTCAAGAAATCACATAGGCAGTCATAAACTAAAAGCTGTGTAAATCCCAGAAAATGTACCCTAGTTTGTAGACGCTATAACTTTTGGGCAAACCAATAAATATACGCTTATTGACATTTTTTTTACCAAAGACATGTGGCCGAATACATTTTGGCCTAAATGTATGACTAAAATTGAGTTTATTGGATTTTTTTTATAACAAAAAGTAGAAAATATAATTTTTTTTCAAAATTTTTGGTCTTTTTCCAATTATAGCGCAAAAAATAAACACGGCAAAGGTGATCAAATACCATCAAAAGAAAGCTCTATTTGTGGGAAGAAAAGGACGCAAATTTTGTTTGGGTACAGCATTGCATGACCGCGCAATTAGCAGTTAAAGCGACGCAGTGCCAAATTGTAAAAAGTGCTCTGGTCAGGAAGGGGGTAAATACTCCCGGGGCTGAAGTGGTTAATGAGGAAAAAAATTAACTTAAATGATTTTAGCAAATGGCTGCAATATAACAAAGAGTGAAAAATTGAAGGGGGTCTGAATACTTTCCGTCCCCACTGTAGGCTAAAGCATGTATATAGTGTTTACTTTTCCTGGTAGTAAAAACTGTAAAATGTTCGAAATAAAATGCAATACAGTGAGAAATATTACTTCTTCAGAACTCGTTGCATAATATTCAGTGGTAATGAATAAACATTCTGTGGGATTTGAGGATACATTTATTGCTACAAGTTACTTAATGAGAAAGTCTTAGCTAATCCACTAAAATGTTGGAAAGTTGTATACCAAAAATATAGAAGATATTTTCACATTCATTTTTGTAAAATGTACGAAACACAAAATATATGGAGCAGCAATATGAAATCCTACTATTAACTCATACATAGTTACATAGTAGGTGAGGTTGAAAAAAAACACAAGTTCATCAAGTCCAACCTATGTGCCTGATTATATGTCAGTATTACATTGTATATCCCTGTATGTTGCGGTCACTCATGGTTGAATTTATGGGCATATTTTAATAATATTCTTTGCATTGAAAATCTACTGTTCAGTACTATACAAGTGCTAGCAATATGCACTGTGCTATGGATATGCTACAGAAAAGGGAGAGAATCCACAGATAGAAATCATGCTACAACAGTATATTTAGTTAGAATAAGACACATTTTGTTAATTATCTTTACTTGCTGGCTATGCTTTCAAAAAAATATTTTTGTAGTAAAGTTCCAATTTTTGTTTACTGAATTGGGAAACTAATCTTTGGTTAAAGACTGCATGTGTGGATCAGATGTTTGACTGACAGCACACTCCGCTCTGAATGGCGTGGAAAGGAGGGCATGCAATAACTAACGTAAAATCACAGGACATGTGATCCTCTGTGTCTTAGCTTGACACCCAACCTATGCCATGCTGCACTGATAATAAGAACAGTGATCACAAGAAAAAAGAAAAACGGTACAAACAAAATAATTTTTGCATATAAATCTGTGGCTGGTTGTATGCCCTATTAATAAAAAAGGGCAAGGGGGTGGGGGAGAACCACTTTAAACAAAGTGCATTGATCACATTACATAAATAATTCTAAAATGTGGGATTACTAATATCTGAAACAGCAATATTAGTAATTGTGAACACAAAGGAATTGTGAGTTATAACAGTGACAGTATTTCTTTTATAACCATTCCCACTTGTTTGACTACTAGCTAACAAACTGATTATGGTTTCAGATTTTTGTTGCAGTTAAATACTTGGGGAATGTCTTCAAAAATGTATGTTGTCAGTAGTATAGTTGTCATCTATGCTTTGCTTTTTATCCAGCGTGGTTATTCCTTCAAGGAATATATTTGCTGTGTTTTGACAAAAATGCATCTGGCAGAGAGCTAAATGGAACTGAATATACATTACATGAAAAGCAAGAGAGTGTATAAAACACATAAAATGTGCACAATGCATGACATATACCATAAATATACATAAAATACTTGCATAAGTCAAAGAAAAGCTTTTGTGTTATTATTCATATTCTCTGAAAAATGGCCAAGAAATCATAGATTATGCCAGAGTATGTAAACTTATGAGCACAACTGTATAAGCTAAACTTTAGTGTACAAAGAACAGATTGTTTAAAAATAAAAACTCCTTAGCCAGGAGCCTTCTTAGCTTTTTTCTGACAGTGGTGGTCTATCATGCTGTTTACAGCTTCCATGCAGAAAATGTGTCTGATGTTTGAGCCTGTGCATTAACTTCCCATAGACTTACTGTAGCCAAAGATTACATCCTCTGTATTTTTCCTAGTTCAAGTTTCTTCTAGAAGAATGTCAGGCGATTGAAATATTTTCAAACACCTGATTTTTGTAAAACGATTTTTTTCCCACATTTGGCTAATCTTCTTTACTACTCTATCGAACTGATATATGCAGCAGTATATTATATATATGCAATATTTACCGAAAATTAAGATAGTTGTCAGTTTCTCACATCAATTGTTATTGACCAACTTTCAGTGCAGTAGTCATGACTTCACAGGTCTTTTGCTATTGTTCTGCATTTCCTGTTTCCCATAACAAAACTAGAGTCAGCTGTACATGTGCTAGGAGTATAAAAGCAAGGAATCCCAAAAACGAATTTTTTTTTTTAGTTTTTTTGTCAAGTTAGCACAACCCCATTATGCCATAGTGGTTTTGAAGCTAAACGCTCCAAATCTATTTGTGTCCCTTGTTCCTAATTTTAAAAATGTACCTGCCTACTCCCAAACTGTCATTAGAAGTTAAACACATAATCTATATTTACAGTGAAATTTTATATTTTTAGAATAGTAAGCACAAGAATGCCATATCAAAATCAAGAGGATAAACTGGTGGAATTGGTGAAGCCTCTGTACCCCAGGGCAGACATACACTTTGTGAAGAGCTAAATTGGGAACCTGAGGAGTGCATACAATAGGGAGCACAAGAAGGTCATGGACTCCAAGAGATTGTGAGCAGCAGCAGATGACACATATGTCCCCAAGCTGTGGTACTACAACAGGCTGTGATTTTTGGCAGACCAGACCAAACCACGTACATCGCTCTCCACACTTCTGTACACATCAACTGAGGCCATTTTGTTTATTGTGCATTCACAACATAAATAAAATGAATAAATTAGTAGACATATTCTCTGTCATCCAAATTATAAATTATAAACCAAAAGAGCAAATGATACACAGAAAAATAAAAAAGTATAACCTAGAAAATCATACGCAAATAAAAAATACAACATTCTAAATTAGTAGCCCCTAAACTCCCCAGACCACTGGCCTTGTTGTGGATCCTGGGGCTGATTTGACCACTGACCACCAAGCTGCTGGGGTGGGTAGGTTTGCTGAGGTGGGTAGCTTTGCTGAGGTGGGTAGGTTTGCTGAGGTGGGTAGCATTGCTGAGGTGGGTAGGTTTGCTGGGGTCGGTAGGTTTGCTGGGGAGGGTAGGCTTGTTGTGGAGGAGATGGAGGTGTGTGGTCCAAATGGCACACATGTGATTTTGGGGTTAGCTCTTGTTTCCTGGCCTTGCTGAGGAGCTTGATGATTATCCCCTCACATAGCTCCCTTTGATCCGCGTCAATCTTGCTGAGCTTATTAGCTGTAAAACAGCCAAACCCTTCAGCACTATTGAGTGCTGTGGTGATGTGTCTCTTCTTGGCTCAAAAGTTCCTGTGTGTGAAAAACCAACATCATTTTAATTTTTGGTCATCATTTACAAACACTTTTCAGCTCATGACTTTTTAATTTGGAATGTGTCCAAATAGTAAAGACTATCATTCCAAGTCCAACATTTCTCATTCTTGTCCTAATCCTTTTTGGCCACTACTGTCTAATGATATGGAACTCACTTTTAACACAACAAATTATTATCCATACTAACATCTAATTACCATCATTGTATTTTTTTCATTCAAGCTTTTAAACAATGGTATACCTGGGTCAAGCTGGGCTCCTCCTCCTCTTTATCCTGTGTAGGATCAGGCTCAGTATCGGTGGCCTCAGCTGATGTGGAGGGTAGTGTGGAGAGAGATGCGTGGTATAGTTTGATCAGACAAAAATTGGAGGCTGTTGAAGTACCACAGCTTGGGTACATACACGTCTTCAGATGCTGCTCCGGATTTTTTGGATTCATCGATCTTCTTTCATTTCCTGTTATACATCCTCCTGAGGCCCCCAATTTTGGTCTTTATCAAACTGTAGGTTGCTCTGGGGTGCACAGTCTTCGCAAATTCCACCAGTTTCTCAATTGCTGCCATCCTCTTGTTTTCATTGCAATAATCCTTATGTTTGACTTGCCACAGACAGGTGAGCTCCCTGTATTTTTCTATTAATTGGCTAAAGAATTTGTGGGAATTCAAACATGACTTCATTTTGGTGACAAGTATCAGATGGCTGCAAAAAAGAACACAAGACAAACCATAATGGGTAGCGTATAGCTCATAATCTGGTCACAATATAGGCCTTTATGTAAGCAATATATGCCACTAACCACTGGTAAAAGAATTTAGAAATGCACCTTTTTTTTCGTGGCTACTTTCGGCTTGCGTTTATCTCACACCTATTCGTAATGTTCCTACGTCCGTTACATCGCACGCTCGTTCTGGATTGATATACACTGCATGAAACCTCTGCTCTCCAAGCGTCATGACACTGGGGCGTGACCAGATTCTCTATTATGCATGCGACATACACAGTGGAAGATTCTAGAGGGATGTCATGATGGCGGAATCACCAAAAACTAACAGGCCCTGCGGTGGTGAGGCTTATCGCAAACCTAAGGCCACCCCCATGAGCAAGGGGGAAATGGTGGAGATGGTGCGCATATTTGACAAATATGACTACGACTGTAAGCTGCAGAACTATGATAGGCCCAACAGCTGTAAAGACTGGATTCTGGACAAGGTCATCACAGTATTAGAGGGCGAATATTCGGTGCACCGAACAAAGGATCAAATCCGCAACCGCTGGTCGGATTTAAAGCACCGCGAGAAAGACCAGATATACTCCATCCATTGCATCCTAAAAAAAAGTAAGCCAGATTAATATCTAAAATCATAATGTAAATGTTGTAATTAGCTGTCTGTATAATAGCTGGAAAAAAGTAGGTCTACACAACTAGACATCATGTTTTCTCTAATCTAGGTATAAATAATTTTTGTAAAGATTAAGTTAACTTTCAAGCAGATATGAACTATACTTTAATTATTTTTTTAGTAGCCTTTTTTGGTGTACTAATTTTTTATGTATTTTTTTCTATACACAGGAAAAATTAAAAGACAAAGTGAGAAGACAAGCCAACAGAGGGGACAAAGGGAGGATTCTCTTGGCCAGGCCCCAACAGGGGAGACAACAGGTCCATCTTCCCCCCAAAATCGTAAGTGCCAACTTCCAAACCAATCATTTAGCCACCGACAAGGGTGTTTCTAGGTGGGCCAAAGGCCATGGTCTTAGGGTGTAACTTAGGGGTTAAAGAACACTTTATGTTTTGCTGCGTGGCTCATCGCTGCCCATTAATGACGGCTTGCCAGGGTAGACATGGGTAGAGGAGAGGCCCAGGGGATCACAGTCACACAGAGTCACACCTGCTAGAATGACCATCATATATCCCCTATCCCATAGGAGACAAGAGGGGTGGGTGGCAACTGCAAGAGTTGTTTAATGTGGGCATTTAGCCATTTATTTTCCCTTTTAAAATGACATCATCTTCCCTTTTCAAAGCATCTTCCCTTTTCAAAGCATTGTTCAAATTTAAAAAAAACATAGTGCAGCATGTTGGAGTCCACTAGAAGCAAACAGTGTCACCAATGTAAGGTCGGGCAACTAATTCAGCAAAAGGGATGCTAGGAACAGATGTGACTTGGGGTGGCTTAATGAATGTTGTATTGTTTATTTTTAGAGGAACGTGAGTGTGGTCACCTCCCACATTTTGAGGAGTGTGATCTGAGAGCTGGACCCAGCACAGAGCCTCCACTGGACAGAACATCCCCTGATGCAACACAGACAGAGGGTGGAAGAGTGCAACAATTTGAATAAAAAACTTTGGAGCCTGTTGTTTGCCCCAGTAAGTATTTTTCAGATCTGGCTTCAAATGTGTATACATGTCTAGTGATTAAATGTATATTAGAGATCCGGAAGTGTTACATTACATATCAGGTCAGTAAGATACATTATAGGCTGAAGGGTATAGGTTGAGGACCATACACAGGGATACATCTATGTAAAACCATCAGCACATTTACCAGGGGGTATAAGGATTACTGAGATTGAATCAAGAGGGACAGAGGAAAAATCAAGGGAGGGATGAGGTCAGGCAAGAGGGGGAGAATAATCAAGAGGATACCATTAGTGTCCACCAACGGTGCAACCCAACCCTCCCAATTGGGTTCCCTCACTTCCCATATCAGTCCGGCTACGTGTTGCTATCCGAGTCCTAATCCAGGGGAAGTCTCCGCTCACTCACCCACCCCGCCCAAATTTTATCGAACTTCTTGGGACAATTGCGTCCCATATATGTCAGCTTGTATAAAGGGAGCGCTAAATCTATCAGGGTCTGCCATTGTTGTATCGAGGGTGGAATAGGCTTGTTCCAGTACAGTGCAATCGCTTTCCTTGCGTAGAAGGCCGCATAGAATACAAAAAGCTTTTTGGATTGAGGGGCCTCTAGCGTGTCACAGATCCCAAGTAGTAGTGGTAGCGGCTCACAGGGGACGTTCAATTTACCCACTGAGTTTATGACCCACACCACCCCCATCCAGAAGGGCCTAATCTGCGGACATGTCCACACCACATTAAAAAAGGACCCAGCCTCAGTTTTACATCTATAGTATGACGACTCTCTACCAGAGTATATTCTAGCGAGCCTTTCTGGGGAGTAGTAAACCTGGTGTAGGAATTTCAGCTGTACTAAACGATCTCTGGTCGAGACCATCAGTGGGATAAACTGTTGAATAGCCTCCTCCCAGTCATCGTCAGCCATTTCTGGAATGTCCCCTTGCCATACCGAAAACAGCTGAGACACCCTGGATGTGTCCAGGCCCGCCAAGACAGAGTACAGAGTGGAGAGCATGCCACCCACTCCCGGGGCTCTCAGGGAGGCCTCAACTGTGTGCATCTCCATGTTGATAACTCGCGGAAATTGAGCTTGGTAAGCATGACGTAATTGAAAGTATCTAAAGAACATGCGGTTGGGCAAGTTTCTACGTCTCTTGAGGTCATCGAAGCTGGTCAACTTCCCGTCAGTCACAATGTCATCTAAGGTTTTAATTTCGTAGCGTGCCCAAATCACTGGATCAGGGATAGTGTTGAAATGGGGCAGTCTAGTGTTCCCCCATAGCAGGGTATGCGGGGACCAAGTGTCAGGTTTCTCCACCCTTGAGTGCACAGCATCCCACACTTTCAGAGTAGTAGCCATAAGAACAGTGATGCAGGGATTGGACTGCGGCCCACTGTGTATCACTGTGTTCTTCAGCTCGGTGTATGAACCCAAGAGAGCCGCCTCAAGGGTGGCCGCCGAATTGGCCGGTTCCTCAGAGAGCCACCAGTAGACGGTAACCAGGATCGCGGCCCAATAGTATTTAATGAAGCACGGCAGGGCTAGACCCCCCAGCGACAGTGGAAGCTGCAGAGTCGTCTTTGCTATTCTCGGGGTGCCACCCTGCCAGAGAAATGTCATAATGATGATGTCTAGTTTTTTGAAAAAAGCCAATGATATTGGGACTGGAGTTTGTCTAAAAAGGTAGAGAAGTTTGGGGAGAATCGTCATTTTGATTACATTGACCCTGCCAACTGATGTAAGAGGTAACGATTAACATTCCTTGCATCGTCTTGACAGGTATGAAATCACCGGTGTGAGATTAAGGGGAATATACTGTGACAAGTCTTGTTGGATGTTAATCACTAGGTATTTAAACTGGGAGACAATCTTTAATGGTGTGTTAGTCAGTATGTTTACGTCTGTGGGTGATAAGGGGAACAGGATAGACTTTCCCCAATTAATACATATTCCTGAGAATCTGCCAAATGTGTCTATTATGGAGAGCGCTTCACCCAGGGAGTCACTGTCATTTTTCAAGTATAGGAGGGTGTCGTCGGCATACAGGGAGATTTTTTCTTGTAACGGGCCCATTGGAATACCCTCCACTTTCCCAGAGGAGCGTAGAAGAATCGCCATCGGCTCAATGGCCAGCGCAAAAAGGACCGGAGATAAGGGACATCCCTGTCTCGTTCCTCTGCGGAGCTGAAATGGTGGTGATAGGGTAGACCCCGTCCTCACTCTGGCCCTTGGAGACCTGTACAGGGACCGAACCCATGAGACGAAGTTAGGCCCAAAGCCAAATCTGCGCAGCACCTCCCACAGGTAATCCCACTCCACCGAATCAAACGCCTTTTCGGCATCAAGGGAGGCAACCGCATCCGATGGAGTGAGAAAAACATCCGAGGCCATAACCGCAAACAGCCTCCTGAGATTAATGTCAGTCCCCTTACCAGGCATAAATGCCGATTGGTCCTCGTGTACCAGAGTAAGAATAACCTCATTCACCCTACCGGCCAGGACCTTAGCAAGTATCTTAATGTCAACATTAAGCAAAGATATGGGCTGGTAGGATGAGCACAGTTCCGGGTCCTTATCTGGTTTGGGGATTGCCACAATGATGGCCTCAGCCATAGAGGCCAGAAGGTCTCCGTCCTCCAGGGCCTGGGAGATCATGTCGTGTAGCCTGGGTAGTAGTTGTTCACCGTACTGGCGGTAAAATTCAGTTGGTAACCCGTCAGTGCCGGGGGTTTTCCCCGCCTGCAGGGCCCCAAAGGCCTGCTGAATCTCCTTAAGTGTAATTGGACTGTCCAGTCTGTCTCTGTCAGCATCAGTGAGTTTTGGGAAGGTAATTTGGTCCAAATAGGAACTTAGTTCCTCAGGAGTATATGTCACCCTAGAGGCATAGAGGAGGTGGTAGTAAGAGGCAAAGCGGGCATTAATAGCCTGGGGATCCCTTACCACCGCCCCCCCCTCATCTTTAATGAGGGCTATACTGGTGACTTGCTGTTGTTCCCTAGCCAGCCAAGCTAGGAGCCTGCCAGTCTTTTCTCCCTGTTCAAAAATACGCTGGGTCTGCGTCAGCTGACGGTTTTTGGCCTTGGCTACCCTCAGCAAAACCACCTCCCGATAGGCAGCCTGCATGTCCAAACAGGTAATCGGGTTTTTGGTAAGGACATATTGAGACTCTAGGGAGCTAGCTTTAGATTCAGCCTCCTCTATAATTATAGCTGCGTCCCGCCACGTTCTCGAGATGGAACTCTGGTAGCATCCTCGTACGTGCGCCTTGAATGCATCCCAGACCCCCCCAGCCGAGGCCGTGCGATCGTTCAGCCGCCAAAATTCAGAAATATGTTTGCCCATTTTAAAGTCTATAGTGGGGTCCGAGATCCAATACCGGGAAAGAAGCCAGACTCTCTCCAACACAGGAGTTTGCATGTGGAGGCAACAGAGCAGGGGAGAATGATCTGATATGCCTCTCGGAAGCATTTCCACCTTGCACACCCTCGATAGCAGCCCGGGGCTCGCGTAGATCAAGTCTATCCTTGAGAGGGTCTGGTGTGTGGCTGAATGACAGGTGAAAGCACGCTCCTCCGGGTGCTTCCACCGTCAGACATCCACCAAACCATAGGGGGAGGCCCAGCTAGACAGGGGAGAACCCGGGGCAGTGCCCACCGTCAGTTTGTCTAGAGAAGGACTCGGAAGCATGTTGAAATCACCAGCCACCATAATATTATCAGTTGTATAATTAGACATAACAGGGATCAAAGTGTTCAGCAATGAGGTGGTAGCAGGCGGAGGCAAGTACAGGCCTATAATAAGCATATCAAGCGTATCAATTATGGCGTGTATTAACACATACCTCTGGGTCCAGTTTCACATCTAGTAGTTCAAAGGTCAAGGACTTATGTACCAGTATGCTGACCCCTCTGGCATAGCTGGAGTAGGTAGCGTGGTAGTAATATCCGACCCATGGTTTTTTGAGGCTCATGACCCTGCTACCCACCAGATGGGTCTCCTACAAGATGCATAAATGCGGGTTATGTTGTTTGAGAAAGGCCATAACTAGGGACTGTTTAACCCTGTCGTTTAGGCCCCTAACGTTCCAGGAGACTATCCTGATGGGAGCCATGAGCCAAGTCTAAATATGTTACCTGCATGATACTTGCGTGCTCAAGGACCCAGGGGGAAGGTCCCTCCCCTCCCCAACCAGCCCTAAATATTCCCCAACCACCCTCCCACCAACCAGCCACTTATCAGGCAAATCATGTAACATCTTACATAAATAAAAATAGAAAAGAAAGAGGTATGAAACCAACCCCCCCACCCCTCACCACCATTAGAAAAGAAAAAAAAAACATGGAGTGCTTAATCCCCACAACCCCTCTAGCACAACCGCTAATCCCCTCTCAGTGTAGGAAGTTCTCCTATAGGAACAGTGAGATTAGCTGTCAACCGAACAATCAGTTCTTCATAGCTATGTGGGCCAAGAGTCCGCAGCCTAGGAAGCCTGCATATGTATGTAGCCAGAAATGTCGAGATTGCGTATTAATGAGGCAGATGTCATAGTTCCCATACCTGGCACAGTAGAAGCAGAATAATAAAAAGAGAGACAACAAAAAGGAAAAAAAAAAAAAAGGGGGGGGGGGAGAAGGAGTAGAATCCTCCGTTTTGGGAACAGGATCAAACTGGAGGCGTGATCCACAGGAATATGCTAGGCAGCATGTAGGGCCTTCGATCATCACAGGCATAATGGGGATGGCCCCTTTTCACTCCCCTATACATGGGGCCATGTTACAATGAGGAGCATACATATGTCTGCTGCCGTGCACTCATTTCCCGGGCAAATTATGTCCATGCACATGAAAGGGAAAATACCAAGTCCTCCCCACGGTCGCATTGAGAATGGGGATTACAAGAAGTTCAGTCTCAATTGCGGGGGGAATATTCCCATTGTGGGGCACCACAGAGTAGGGGCAGTCACCATGTGCAGTGAGTGATCCTCTCAGGGTATGAAACGAACTAGCGACACAGGGTGAAAATTGTATACAGGGAGCTTCCACGGAATGTGCTTAGTCCTATGGCCAATATATCACGGCAAGCATACTTTACAGTGCCCGCCATCAGAAAGTCAGATCCCTGACCAGGGCCCAACAGGGGCACAACTGCGGGCCAGGCATGCAACAAGTGATGTAAAAGTAATGGAGGGGAAACAGTTACCTCGCTCTAGGTAGATTATCAAGCCATTGCGCTACATCTTTCGGGGAAGTGAAGTATTTAGTAGATTCGCCATCAATGACTGGATGGCGTGCAGGAAACAGCATGCTATATTTCATTCCTTTCAAGCGTAGCATAGATTTAACATGGTCGAAGGTGCACCGGAGCCTTTGCGTTTCTTTAGAAAAATCTGGGAACACCATTAATTTGGTATTTTCGAACCGGAGCTCAGCAATTTTCCTTGCCTCGCGGAAGACCAGATCCCTGTCATGAAAGTTCAGGAGCCGAAATATAAATGTGCGTGGAGGGGATCCCTGTGGGCCTCTAACAGCTGGCATTCTATGGGCCCTCTCCACCACAAATTGCGGGGAGAACTGCGCTTTAGGTAGCAGGGTGTGCAGGAGCTGTTCCGCAAATGTAGTAGGGTCATTACCTTCTGCACCCTCCGGCAATCCAACCACTCTGAGGTTGTTCCTCCTGCTCCGGTTCTCGCTGTCTTCGGCTCGGGACTCCAGCGCTTTCACTTTGACCTGCAGTGTGCGGATGGACTTGCGGTGGCCATGTTTGCTGAATTCCACCTCCCCCACCCGGCGTTCTGCCTCACCAAGTCGGTCTCGGAAGCGGTCCATGTCTCTCCTCATCAGCCCCACATCAGTCTAAATGAGGTCGATCTTCTCTGTGAGGGTGGTCTTGCAGCTGTTAATGGCCTGCATGAGAGCTGTAAAGTGATCTTCCTCTATATTTACTGGGTCTGCCGGTGCCGTTTGTGTCGCCATGTTGAGGCTGCACGTGGGGGCCTGCTTCTGAGGCTGCAGAGAGGATTTAGGAGCGCTGGCTCCTCTTCTCCCTGCTCCAGTCTTCCCCTTTCTCATACCCCGAGATCCCCAAGGTTTGTGGGACACTGCGGGCTTCACAGGTGCAATCAATCTCTTATATTCTAGATAAAATCAGCAGGTAATTGCGGAGCTCAGCTCACGCGCGTCTGTTCAGGTCTCCAGCTTAGCCATGCCCCCGTGCCTTGAACATTAGCATGGAGAAGGAAGAGGTGGAAGGAGCTGGCAGTGTTGCTAGTGTAGTGCTGGTAGATTTCTAATCTACTGCTGATAGGAAAATCTAGTGGGTTACTTGTTAGGTGAAGTTAGATTTGCCTCTGTTCCAGCTTGGCTGAGTTGCGTGTAGTTCCACACTGCGCCGGTGGGTGTCGTTGTCACCATGGGCCAGTGTTGGAAAGGCAACGTGTTGAAGCGTATGAGTGCTCCTCTGTCCCGGAGACAACTCGGTGGAGGTGGTCCTCCGAGTTGCATTCTGGGAGAGGGTATTTATGGGACAGACGCCATGTTTAGGGGTTCGTTTTCAGCCACCTGTTGGCCCTCCTGGCCGACAGGTATGCGTTAGGAGTACCACCTCGTTGTCCTCCGATCCGGAGGCCCGTGTCGCTGCAGCGTGTGGGTGGGCCCAGAAGCCTGTCTGGAGCCTACCACAGCGGCAGAGGAATGGTCTTCGGCTGTCTGTCCAAGAAGCTGGATAACTGAGGAGATCCTAGGGGAGGACCCGTCATGAATGGATCATGCAGAGTGCTGGTCTGGAGAGGGGCCTGGTGACTCAGTTGGAGCACGTATCCTGAAGTAATCTTACTGCATAGTACTGCCGGGTTGGCTTAAAGGTTCAAGTGCTGTGTCTGATATTCACCGTAAACCATTACATCCTGTGGCAGAGGATCGTATGGGTTTTGCTCCAGAGGCAGAGACTTTTGTTCGTGCTACGTACTGGCTGCTAGGCGAGTGAGAGAAAACTATCCAGGTGGGCAAAGATTGAATCCCACAAGGGGAGTATATTCAGTTACAAATGTTCAATTCCTAATGATGTACCAAAGAATACTAAGAAAAGGTATTTGAGCTTCCCTGCAATTTTCCTTCTACCTCTTTCCTGCTACTTCCTTTATTACCTGTTCATTAAAGCATTGGAAAAGATACTCAAGTGTCTGGTGCCTACATTGTCCGGAGGTAAACTCAACGGGACCCTAGACCCGGTGCCGGTGAAATAGAGGTGGCGAAAGTGAAGGTAACAGCCCATTTTAAACCAGCAGCTCCACCGTGAGTTAGTGCTACATGTGGGGGCGTCGTCCGGGATTTGTTGGCCATCAACTTCCCGCAACCTAGAGAAGTGTTTCACCGGGAGTTTACGGTAAAGGCTGGACTTTGTCAATTTCTCCGAAGAAGAAGTTGCAGGACTTTATTTCTGACTGCGTAGGCTGTGGGCGCCAGTAAAAGCCCGGGAGCTACGTGATCAGAGGAGCAAGTGGGAGGAGCCTAGCCTACTTGATACCGCGTGGGATGCGTGTATGTGTGTCGGCGCCAGAGAAGAAGAGAGGCCTCGTGATCGTGCTGAGAAGATCAGAGTGCGGCCATGTCTTTTTTCAGTGATGCAACCAACTATGGGACCTGAAATGTTCCCTACCAGCTTGCTGTGGGTGCTATGCTGACTGGAACCTTGCTTACGGATACCGGCATTCGTCTGAAACCGCAGGGGAGGTTTGTTCTCTATACAGCCAGAGATATTGAAGGGCTGGGCATGCTTTGCCACAAGTGTGAGGGACTGGCCATACATCTGCGTCCATTTGTTCGCTGCTTGCAATGTGTAGAATATTTGTTTGTAGTGGAGCAACCTACCATGTTGCTCCATGCTTATCGTATGGACTGGGCTACAGGTATTGCCACAATGGAAGCTGCTACTACTGCTGGGAAAGGGCGGCAGGCCGTGATTTAGCTTGTTGTCACCAAAAGTGTTCCTGAGAGAGATACTGCGGTAACTAACTCATCAGCGGACATTACTTTGATTTCTGCGTCCACTACGCCTATCCCCGTTGTACCTGTCCAGAGGAAGGTGGGATATGTGAAGGCTTCCCGCGGCCGTGGTCGAGGCCTACCCCAGAGACTACTCGAACTGGATCCTGAGGAGTCCACGTCAGGAATGGGTGAGAGATCTAAGGGGAATGTATCTGGGACTTTGTGTAGATATTTGCCAGCTTAAGAGTTGAGAGATTCGGAGATAGATTCCATGTCGGATCTCTCTGGTGATGATGACCTGTTTTGAAACGATGTCACAGGAAATGTTATGGGCTCAGAGTGAAGATGTTGCTTCTGCCTTAATTTTCTTGGAGTGGACGGCTCTGAGTTCTGGGAAGACATCACTTTGTGTGGAGCCGCACAGTACTGTAAATGAGACATTGTCTAAAGTTGCTAGTTTGCTTCCGACACCCGTCGTGTCTATGGTGAGCAAGTCATTGAACTCATGTGTGCCTCCTGGTTTGGGGAAAAATAGATCTTTGCTGAAACTTGCACGTTGGCAGAGAGTGCTTAACAAGCGTGTGTCCACGGAATATGGTCTGGAGTTCCCCTATGTTACTCAGGACATTATGCAAGAGATTGAAGCCAACCGGGAGCTTTGGTACAGTGAAGCTGTTTGGGACTATTTGTCTGTGCCGAAGCCTTTCCGGAAAACTGGATATTCTGTTGCCATGGATGAACGCTTCAGTGGATGTTTCCTACACTGGAACTATGGTCGGCACATTCATGCTGACAAAGTGGTCATTTGCAGACCAGGAAAAGATGACATTGTGTACTTTATTACTGCAGTGGATAAACTGGGAAAGAAACTGACATTGCCAGATCCTCGGTTTTACTGGTAATTATGGATAAAGAACTGTGGGGTATGTAGATAGACAGTGTCAGTGTTTAGAGATCTTCGTGATCAAGATTTGATGTTCATCTCAGTGTTTCTAAATCCAAGGACTTTTTGCTAGCCGGATTTCTTTAGTTTAAAAGATGTGATATACCTAAATATATATATAGGGGTGGACTCCTCAAGTTATTTTAGTTGGTTCTTTAAAGGAAATATAAGAAGGATTATGGGAAGAGAGTTTCATTCCTCTTTCGGAATGAGACTTTGCTCCTAAACTGTATATATCTCGTGTGTGCGTTTAACTTTGTTTCTTTTCAGGGGCAAGTGGATCTCCTATCAAGCTGTTAGGCTTTTCAGCTAGATAGATAGTGGGGCTGCAACAATCTCAATGTGGTTTTGTTTGCGGATGTGAACATATTGTTCTAAAAATGTTGAAATTGTAATGTCTTTCTACTGTCTTTCCTTCTTCTTTACTTTAATCCAAGTTTTAAGTTCAAATACCTACTCTCAGGCTTGGGAGTTATTTTTGACAGACGTTGAGGACAACGTCTATTGTAGTGGGGGGAGTATGTAGCGCTGGTAGATTTCTAATCTTCTGCTGATAGGAAAATCTAGTGGGTTACTTGTTAGGTGAAGTTAGATTTGCCTCTGTTCCAGCTTGGTCGAGTTGCGTGTAGTTCCACACTGTGCCGGTGGGTGTCGTTGTCACCATGGACCAGTTTTGGAAAGGCAACATGTTGAAGCGTATGAGTGCTCCTCTGTCCCGGAGACAACTCGGTGGAAGTGGTCCTCCGAGTTGCATTCTGGGAGAGGGTATTTATGGGACAGACGCCATGTTTAGGGGTTCGTTTTCAGCCAAATGCTGGCCCTCCTGGCCGACAGGTATGCGTTAGGAGTCTCACCTCATGGTCCTCCAATCCGGAGGCCCGCGTCGCTGCAGCGTGTGGGTAGGTCCAGAAGCCTGCCTGGGGCCTACCACAGAGGCAGAGGAATGGTCCTGGGCTGTCTATCCTGTGTGAAGAAGCTGGACAACTGAGGAGATCCCAGGGGAGGACCCGTCATGGAAGGATCATGCAGAATGCTGGCTTGGGAGGGGCCTGGTGACACAGTTGGAGGACGTATCCTGAAGTAATCTTACTGCATGGTACTGCCGGGTTGGCTTAAAGGTTCAAGTGCTGTGTCTGATATTCACCGTAAACCATTACATCCTGTGGCAGAGGATTGTACGGGTTTTGCTCCAAACAAGTCTGTGGCAGAGACTTTTGTACGTGCTACGTACTGGCTGCTAGGCGAGTGAGAGAAACCTATCCAGGCAGGGAAAGATTGAATCCCACAAGGGGAGTATATTCAGTTACAAGCGTTCAATTCCTAATGATGTACCAAAGAATACTAAGAAAAGGTATTTGAGCTTCCCTGCAATTTTCCTTCTACCTCTTTCCTGCTACTTCCTTTATTATCTGTTCATTAAAGCATTGGAAAAGATACTCAAGTGTCTGGTGCCTACATTGTCCGGAGGTAAACTCAACAGGACCCTAGACCCGGTGCCGGTGAAATAGAGGTGGCGAAAGTGAAGGTAACAGCCCATTTTAAACCAGCAGCTCCACCGTGAGTTAGTACTACACTAGGTACCCGAGTTTAGTAGACACAGGCACCAGGGCAGAGATTATTACAGAGTAGTTACAGTATGTACATTCCTAGTAGTGTAGGTGTCTGAAGGTCAAGCAGGTTGCAAGCAATAATAGACTGGCTAGGTAAGTTATTTCACTTTTAGCCTGTAATTAATAATAACTATAGGTCAACTGATATGTGTTTTTAAATGGCCGATGCAGAAATTTCAAAATAGGGGCAGCCAATGCCCAGTTTGACCAAAGCAAAATATAAAGGACGATATATCGGTCGGCCTATAATAATAACATGACCATAGTTAACTATGTAGGGCCTCATCCACTTGCCCATCATTCCTATTCAATATTTTTTTCTCTTCTTCTAAGGCCACGAACTACCAAGATGCACTATTGGTCAGTAATGATATGCTATGATTGAACTCGACAAAATTAAGGAGGCTGCCACTGCTTTACAGAAATGATTCCAAGATTATGTTGACCTGTTAGCAAAATTTTAACATATTCAGACCTTAATTTTTCTTAAAATTGTTGCCTCCTGTTTTTGTGTTGTTTTTGGACATCTTTTTGTAATACTTTAAAGCACAGGCTCAGATTGATGCTACTTGGAAATCGCGCTACTTCCTTTTACAACTACCGCAATTTCAAAGTAGCAAGGAACACTGCCATTGCCTAAAATAGGCTGTGACTTGTCATGCGATTTGACCTTTCAAATCACATGTAAAATCCAAAAAAATGTGAACCTGTGCTTTTTGATTGTGTGAGGTCAGTGTTTCTCCACTCCCCTTCTCGAAGTGCATGACCATGTCCTGTTTTCTTTATTTTCGGCAGTATAAAAAAGTCTGTGTCAATTATTTGGCACAAATATGACCACATCACCTGTCGCAAAAGTTACAAATAGAGAAAACAGGATCTGGTAATGCATCTGGAGAACGAGAGTTAAGAAACACTGCCTTAAGTATAATTGTTTTTTTTTCCTTGATGTGTTTTTTTGTATAAGAAAAGCCAAAATTTGAAGAAGCACACAAATTGGACCACAAACATTGAATTTCACTCATGATCACAAGTCTAAATTATGTTATTTTCCCTACATGTAGTTAGCAAAAGCCAACAAACACACAGTGGGTGTTATTTAATAAAGGCCAATCAACTTTGCACTACAAGTGCAGTGGAAAGTGCAGTGGAAAGTGCACTTGTAGTGCAAAATGGATTTCCATTTTGGAAATAACCTCCACTGTGACAACATGTGCTATCTCCCATCATGTGGTATCAATGGACCTGTTTCGGGGGATCAAAGCCTTCCTCTCACCTTCTTTAGTTTGGAGGAAGGGGTTGCACCCCAAAAATGATAACATTGATATCCCATGATTTGAGATAGCACATGTTGACACACTGTGTTTTGTGGCTTGGGCAAATAACCTGTTTGGACCTACACACATTTTAGGCAGGGCATCATAAGGGACATTTAACAGTTATGCGTCTTCAAAATTTGGCTTTGAAAGGGGTGATCTGCCTGAGGAAGGCAAGATATTCACAACTTCTGAATATTAATATAAATGTCTCATATGGCCTTCAAAGTCCAAAATTAGACATTTGTAAGTTCCAGAGTTGGGGATGTGGATGCTCTGCTTTCAAACATGCCTGTTTAGCCACTACAAATGCTAAAGAAGGCCAAATATACATGTTATACATAAATAACGATGTTGGTTTGTTCTAAAATCATAAAACGCACATGTGAATGTACTTGTATTAAAAATATTTTGGATAAACAATGTGTGGCTTCTTATTTCAATGCTTAATACCAGTATATTTGTTAAGTTGGTGTAGTTACATTGACAGTGTACTCTAAAATGTGTGTAGCCGAGCCACAGCACAACATAATAGTTAGCTCAAGGCGAGATTGTTACCTCATGTTGCACATCAGGTTGGTTTGCACTAGTGACAAAAATGACAAAGATCAAGACTATTTGCAAGCCTAGTAAACACAGACAACAGTAGTTCAAATGAAATGGTATTTTATGAATAAGTCAAATATTTAATCATTATTAAGTACATTTTGCTGCCAAGGCACTGCCCCTCTACCCACAAAGTAGTCCATATACTGTTCTCGGACAAGACGGGCATTCTGGGAGGCAAAACCAGCACGCACACTTTCGAGAGCTGGCATCACAGCCTCTTCAGCTGGTCATGAAAATGAAGCCTCATCTGTTTGCCCTGAGGCAATGTAGCTGGTAGCATTCCTCCTTAAAAAATTATGTAGGATGCAGCAGCAAAACACCATATGGTTGATGTTATACTCTGCCAAGTTTATGGGGTTAAAAACAGCCTAAATCGACTTGAAAGGATGTCAAAGGTATTTTCCACAACCATTCTGGCACAAGAGAGCTGATAATTGAAAATGCGTTGTTCTGGGGTGAGGTTCCTCATTGGAAAGTGCTTTAGAAGATGTTCCCCCAAAGCAAAGGCCTCATCTGCTACAAACACAAAGTTTAGTCCCTCAACATTGTCATGAGCATGTGGCAAACGTAAGGTCCCATTCTGTAGCTGATCATAGATTTTGGTATGCATCATGACACCCTGCATCAGAGTGGCGGCCATTCATACCAACATCCACGTACAGGAACTAGTAGTTTGCTGACACAACAGCAAGCAGAACTATGCTGCAAAAGCCTTTATAATTTAAAAAATAGGATCCTAAATTGTGTGGTGGGACAATCCTCACATGCTTCTCATCAATGGCACCCCCACAGTTGGGGAAATTCCACAAATTGGCAAACTGGACCGCCACGCCCTTCCATTGCTGGGTGTTTGAAGGAAACTGTGGAGTCAAACAAAAAAAATTTAAATTAATACTTAAGCACATAAAATTGAAAACATATTTGACACAAACATTGTTGGAAATCATACATTTATAACATTTAAATGTGTATTTACAAATAAAAGGGTAAGTTATAATTATATGCTCCCTCACCCCCTCTGGCCCTCTGGTGGCACATTCTAAAAATGTTAGGGGGGGAGTTGAATGGGTAGATGTTTTGGACAGGTAAACCTCTACACTTCCATGAAAGCTAAATGCATTAAAATATAAGGTTAATTTGGCCAGCTCCACCATCTTTCTAAGATTGGCAGCCCAGTGGACAGGTAAGAAGTGGCATAATCCAAAAATAAGAATACACACTGTCCAAATCTATACACATTTTGACATACATAACTTACCATTAAGATAATAGGAGAACAAAAATTAATGGTGTACATTTTGAAGGTAATCAGGCAGGCCCTTGCACTACATGCTTTGGAGAATTCATGCAGAAATCTTAAAGCGGAGTTCCACCCTAAAGTGGAACTTCCGCTCATCGGATTCCTCCCCCCCTCTGGTGTCACAATTGGCACCTTTCAGGGGGGAGGGGGGTGCAGATACCTGTATAATACAGGTATCTGCACCCACTTCCGGGTATAGCTAGCCGCAGACTCCCCGCCCACCCCCGTTGTGTTGTGGGAAATACACAGTTCCCACAACACAACGGGGACCAGTGTAGACACGCAGCGCGACTCGCGCATGCGCAGTAGGGAACCGGGCAGTGAAGCCGCAACGCTTCACTTCCTGATTCCCTCAGTGAGAATGGCGGCGGCAGCACCCGAGGATCGAGGGACGGCTCGGTCTCGGGTGCCGACATCGCTGGACCCCGGGACAGGTAAGTGTCCTTATTTTAAAAGTCAGCAGCTGCAGTATTTGCAGCTGCTGACATCTAAAATTTTTTTTTTTTAGTGAAACTCCACTTTAACTCAAAAAATGAGGTATACTGTATATGTGTTTTGCAAAGTCAGCAGATAGAGTAGTTGTATCGGTTGACTCTGCATTGGGGGGGGGGGGTTAAAGGGTTCCAAATAAGTGGTTTACCACAAAAACGGGACTCTTGCACTCTGCATGAATTTGAGGACAACAATAAGATTGTGATACATTTTAGGGGGTGTTTAGGGAAAACATAAAAATGAAGCATAAAAAAAAAGTGTTAAGTTACTAGGCTAGGTGTGTATGGGACAAATTCATATTGTGTGGAATTTCAATGATGTAATATATGTGTTATATGTTATATAGCTTCAACCAAATACTCTAAATGCGCTTACCAGATTCTCTGGCAGAGATCAGTGGTGCTTCAATGAAAATCTTTGAGCTAGAAATGACCGCTAACTCCATTTTTTAAAAGTTGTCCCTTTTGTCTCCCAAGCCTCCCTATTGGTCAGCGGGTCTGAACATTACTAGGGTGCGTCTTATGGTCAGGTGTGTCTTATGGAGCGAAAAATACACGGTCTTCCCCACATCTCTGATGTACATCTCTGCTAACCTGGCTGCATACATCTGCTGGACGGCTGGTCTACTCCCCTTCGGATGACTGGATCTCCAGGCTTCATTGAGTTTTCCAGAGATACCATCAGGAATTACCATCATCCCCGTGGGGATATATGTGAGTTTGACCTCTGCTTGCAGAGGTCCACAGAATCTGGTAAGCGCATTTAGAGTATTTGGGTGAAGCTATATAAGACCAATTACATCATTGGAATTCCACACAATATGGATTTGTCCTAAGGATATTTGATATTTATTCATTTTCGATTTATATTGGATTATTATTTATTAGTTCTCATTTATTGCGCTGCACTTACCCTTATTTTTTTACTTATTTTAGGCATATGTGATTACCTTTAGTGTTCAGCTTGCATATCTATTTTGTGACTCTATATCCGTTTGCGCTGATTGTTACTTATTTACATATAGGTGTGTATGGGCCCAGGGTAGCATGCTGGGGAGGTTAGTGAAGGAAAATATGCATGTAGGCCACAAAAAAGTTTACAGCATGCATGAGGACAAATAGGACATTCATTCACAGCATATTACAAAAATGGGAAGGATGGAATACAAAAAATATAAAATACATTAGAAAACATGAAGGTGGGGGCGTGGCTTGCTATTGATGGAGTAGGACTCACAGAGCTCTAGCTCCGCCGAACATCCGTCTTCAGGCTGTATAAGTTCCCTATAACCCGCTCTACACTCCGGTGCCTGAGGGTTCAGCAACAGAGATGTCCCGGGGAAAGGATAATCTAACAGCGGTGGACCATCCTGGACAAGATGGCGTCTGCACCATGTGCTCGGCAAAGGAGGCAGCAATAAAGCTCTTCTCCAAGCCATGAACAAGGGAAACTCCTTCCAGGAATGAACCCCAACTCTAGACCGGACAGTGCAGGAGGACGTGGCTAATCCAGGGGCAGCATGGCAGGAGGATCCCACAGACACAAACGTATGGGACACAGTGAGTACAAAGGCTCCCCTCCCTGATGCCATGAGTGCAGTCAGTTCCCAGGCCCCCCTCCCTGCAATCATGCACACAGATAGCCCAGCAGAGCATGCCACGGAACCTACACTAAGAGACATTCTATCAGCAGTCACCTCGTGTAATACAGCTATTACAGCTCTGACCACTGAAATTAAGGGGGTTAAACAGGAGATTAACCTTGTCAGGCATGACATGCAGAAGCTGCGCGACCACACCACTGCATTAGAGGGGAGACTGAGCAATGTTGAAGATGAAGTGGCGCCATTGCAGAGAGAAATAAATCACCTGCAGTCTCACTCCTCTGGCCACAGTGCTCGTTTAGAGGACATGGAAAATAGACTCAGACGAAACAACGTGAGAGCAGTGGGGATACCGGAAAGAGCAGAAGGGAAGAACCCATTGGCTTTCACAGAAAACTGGTTTGTCAGTACCTTTGGTGATCAGTCATTCTCCAAGATGTTTGCAGTTGAGCGGGCTCACAGAGTCCCAGCAAAGCCACCCAGACCTGGTGAACCCCCACGTCCATTCCTCTTTAAGGTGCTTAACTTTAAAGACAGGGATGCAATATTACAGCATACAAGAGCCAAGGGAGATCTCATGAAAATTGATAATGCAAGAATATCCTTTTATCCTGACTTTTCTGCGGAAGTGCAGCGCAGGAGGGCCAAATTTACTGAGGTGAAAAAGCCCCTTAGAAAATACGCAGTTACTTATGCAATGCTTTATCCAGCTAAACTTAGGGTCGCAACTAATGATGAGACTCACTTTTTTGAAAACCCTGCTACTGCCTCTGCTTGGCTAGACAGGAACACTCTCTGATGAGAGCAGGCCCACTTGCAAATTAACAGCTGCTGACTCCTCTGTTGAGGATCAGGGATGCCGAATCAGGAGCATCGGTCATACCTTCTTCTAGCTTACAGACTGTTTTATTTTCCCTGTAAGGCGGATTGCAAAGACACTAGGAATTGACGCTATGCAGCGTTCTAATGAGAAGCATAAAAATGCAAGTTCCTTCAAATGGGTGTTTTAACCGAGACATTGGGGCCCCCCCTGTCCCCCTATGGTCCTATGAGGATGCACCACTGTTGAACTCTGCCTCAACTGAAGTTTGGAGAGGCGGGGATATTGGAATACGAGAGTCCAAGTTTTTTTCAAGTTTTTCATTTTTTTACTGTTTGATTTACCTTCAACCTTTACCACACCCTGCCTGCTGTGGGGAGCGTAACGTTTTGCTTTTTAACAATGTGCCTACAATGTGCCATATTAAAAGATTCCTGCATGCGGGATGTGTAAGACTGGAGAAATGTTTGCTATTACATAATATTGTGGACCTTCAGACCCGGGGTGGTAGGAAAGATTACCAGTATATGATAGTGGTTATTAACAGCAAATAGTATGCTATATTGTGTTTACTGCATGTATAATTATACCCTATGGCTAATGCACTTACGATTTTCTCATGGAATGTTGTTTTCCACTTTAAAAAAGTACACCGCGGCAGTGGTGTGTCTGCAAAAAACCCATCTATAGCCTGATACGCTGTCTACCCTTAAATGCAGATGTTATCAGACACAGTTCCACTCCACCCACACGGCCTATTCCAGGGGAGTTAGCATTCTAACAGCTAATGCGATGCCCTTTACATTATTACAGTCCTTAGTGGATGATCAAGGGAGATACATATTTCTACTTTGTAAGGTGGCGGGAGTCTCCTGCATAATTGCCAATGTGTATATCCCTCCACCATTTACCCCTGACTGCTTGAATATATTGGCTCAATTTATGGCCCAACATTCTAACATACCACTATGGGTTATGGAAGACTTCAATAATGTGTTAGACAGAAAGTTAGATAGATTCTCATCCCACTCCAGAGGTGACACAGGTCCGAGTGGCCCAACCCCCTTTGCCAAACGAATTGGTGAACTGGGGTTGAAGGATGTATGGAGAAAAAAAAACCCGGGGGTGCAGAGCTACTCGTGTTATTCAGCTTCATACTGCTGTTTGTCACGTATTGATATGTCCTTGAGCAATATGGCAGCACTAGGCAGGACTGACACTGCAGTCTATGTACCTAGGAATATAACAGACCATTCCCCTTTTATCCTAGGAGTAGATTTCACTCTGCAAAGACAGAATAGGCTCTGGAAAGTTAATCCCTTTTAGTTTGAGTTATTCCCAGCTCCGGACCCCATCCCTGAGGCGATTAAGCACTTTATGCAAATCAACCAAGGTACAGCCAACCTCAAGATGGTATGGGATGCATTAAAGGCTCATATGCGGGGTCTTATTACAAAGCAGATCTCTGCCATTAAAACCAAAACCAAGGAATGGGAGAACACTATCCTGAATAAAGCTGGTGAGGTGGAAGCCCAATATATACAGTCCCTGTCAGCAGACACTGAACGCAGCTGGCTGGAGGCCCAGGCCCTCTTCCAACAGGTTTCGCTCAATGCAGCAGAAAATAAGAGATTCTTTATTAAACAAAACTACTTTAATGAAGGGGAAAATACGGGCCATCTCCTGGCAGTGATAGCTAGAGCACAGCAGGGCACCACACATATAGAATCCATACAAACCCCACTTGGAGACACAGTTAGTGAACAGGCCCAAATTGCATCAGTGTTCACAGACTTTTTAAGGATGTTTACACATCTAGAGTAAACCCTACAGTGGAGGCACTCTCTCAATTTCTGGATCAGTGTCACATACCTAGAGCTACAAATCAGGAAGTGGAAATGCTGAATGCTCAAAATGGAAGAATTTTTACTGGCTGTGTCCCAAATAGTGAACAGTAAGGCCCCAGGCATGGATGGGCTACTGATAGAAGCCTATAAACGATACAGTGAAACACTACTGCCAAGCTTGCTAGAAACATTAAACAAGTCATTCAAAACTGGCCGTCTTCCAGACTCCATGGGTGAGGCAGCGGTGGTGGTGCTTCCTAAACCAGGCAAGGACCCTCAACAACCAGACTCTTACAGACCCATCTTGTTACTAAACTCGGATGTCAAGCTTCTGGCACGAGTTTTGGCGACGAGATTGACAAAGGTAATCTCTGGACTGGTCCATGTGGATCAGTCTGGATTCATCCCGGCACGATCCATGGCACTGAACATCAGGAGGCTCTTCCTGAATGTTCAGCTCCCAATTGAGAACTCGGGTAATAGAGTGTTTCTTTCACTCAACGCTCCCAAAGCTTTTGACAGCGTGGAGTGGAACTACCTGTGGACAGTGTTAACTAAATTCGGCTTAGGGGAGGGATTCATATCCTGAATCAAGCTCTTATATGCAGCACCATCAGCAAGGATTAGAATAAATGATTCACTGTCGGAGGCCTTCCAACTATTCCAGGGTACCAGACAGGGGTGCCCATTGTCACCCCTGCTCTTTGCCCTTGCACTTGAGCCCTTAGTGGCCAGGATCAGAGCATCATCAGATATTATAGCTTCAAGAGGGGCCATAGAGAAGATAAATTATCACTATATGCTGATGACGCCTTGTTGTGCTTGGGGGACACAGCTGGCTCCCTAATTGCTGCTATGCAGATCATCGAGCTGTTTGGTGAATTTTCTGGTTTTACCCTCAAATGGCATAAGTCAGTGCTCCTGGATGATCTGCCTTCGGCGTTACCGGATAGTGTGTCCAGGATACAAGTGGTCACGTCTTTTAGATATTTAGGAATAATAGTGACTAAAGACCTCAAAGATTATGTAATTCTTAACCTAAAACCTCTACTTCA
Organism: Aquarana catesbeiana; assembly: GCF_042186555.1. Taxonomy (NCBI): domain Eukaryota; kingdom Metazoa; phylum Chordata; class Amphibia; order Anura; family Ranidae; genus Aquarana; species Aquarana catesbeiana. The sequence continues at coordinate 438,766,535 of NC_133327.1, read as the reverse complement.
GAAATGTAAAACTAAATGTGCCACCTGGTGTGGATTACCATTGTCAGTCACAGGAAGAGCTAACTTAACAACGATGATATGGGCCCCGCAATTGTTGTATATACTGCATAACGCACCTATCTGGATACCAAAGTACTGGTTCCAATGTATAGACTCACAATTCAGATCATTCATTTGGAAGAAAAAGGTAGCTAGAATAAAATTAACTACCCTCCAGTATCCTAAAGGCCAAGGAGGAATGGCTGTGCCCCATACGCGGACATACTTCTTTGCTGAGCAGCTACAACACTTTGCGGGATGGAATAAGCCTGATGCACCAGATCCATCTAAACCTCTACTTATTATTCCTACAACGACAAACCTTGCTATATCCCATATGGAGATGGGCTTCCCTGCGGCTCCCCCCCAGTGTCCCACAGTCCGCCTCATTAAAAAACTTAGGAGTAGTGTCAAACGTAGATTAGGAATAAACGGTTTTCTTCCTAGCACACCAATCTGGCAGAATAGGTTTTACATAGAGCTAGCCAAAATCAGTGGCCACATGCGATGGGAGGCAGCAGGGGTGAAATACTTACACCAAATTTTTGATGAACTAGGCCTGAAATCCTATAATAAACTAAAAGAGGAGTTCCTGTTAATTGGCAATTTTCAATACCAGTATATCCAGCTAAGTCACGCAGTTAGATCTCAGAGCAACTGCTCATCCCTGCGATTGGTAGACTCGACTTTTCTGGAATCTGTGTATGAGGAAATGGAAAAGAGAGGTATTATCTCCAGAATCTATACGCAACTGTTGACTCATATACAGGCACCTGACCTTCTGCCCTGTATGGAGAAGTGGGAAAGAGACATTGGTCCCATTGACGGGGAACAATGGGAGCAAATACTAAACGCAGGACCCCTAGTGTCAGTATCAGCGGCACAGAGACTATTGCACCTGTTCATTTTGTATAGGGTGTATAGAACGCCAGTGCAATTACACCGCTGAGGAACTAGAGACACACCCATATGCTCTAAATGTCAGGTACATCAAGGAGACCTCATACACATGCTGTGGAAATGCCCCAAACTTGTCAGGTATTGGAACAATGTTATTGCAATTATCAACTTAATTTATCAGGTTCAGCTGACTGTAGCTCCACTATTGTGCTTGCTGGGAGGCTTGGAGGAGGACTCGTACTCCCCTCCGATACACATAGCACTTATTAGACTGCTCTATTTGGCAAGAAAGCTTATTGAAAGATACTGGCTTTCTAGCCGGGTTCCGACGAGCAAGCAGTGGATCCAGGAGGTTAATAATATTCTTATACGAGAAAAAAACCCCTACTGTCATAGGATACAAAAGTTTGAAAACATATGGTAATGTTGGCTAAGCGCCCCAGAAGTAGCTCCTCCACAATTAGTCCTTAACAGATTTCTACAATGCTGATTGCCCAAATAAGAGGAGGGTACAGATTAAATATGCAAGCCAATATGGCATGCATGGAGAAGAGACACAATAGAACAGAGAACTACGTGGTAGAAAGCACACAATTAAAAAGCCATATATTGGGGAAAAGGTAAATTTGCTCTTGAAGGTTGAAATGTTCTAAATGTTATTTTTCCTTAATTTCTGTTCCTTTTGTTTTATTGAAGTTAATATAAAAGGCAGTATCGAAGCTGTAACTACATCTATAGAAGTTACATTATAAAGACCGTACACATTTCTCTATGTAACAGTATGAATATCTATTCACTTTGCATGGAAAGCATATATACATATTTGTCTTGAAAGTGACTTTTATTTCTTTTTTTTTTGACATAATAAAACTTTTTTTTTAATTCAAAAAAAGAAAACATGAAGGTGATATTAAAGCAAAAAACTTACATGAATATAGTCCTTCTGCAGGACTTGGATGATGGCACTACATGTCTCGAGAATAATGACTCCCAGAGCCTGGGGAGAGATACCAGTAGTAAACTTTATATCCTGGAGACTTCTCCGTGTCGCCAAGTAACGCAAGGTGGCTGTGAGCCTTTGCTCTGCTGGAATAGCAGCTCTCATGCAGGTGTCCTGCTTCATAATATAGGAGGACAGCAACGACAATAGTTGCTGAAAGCAGGAGTCCGTCATCTGGAGATAATTATGAAAATCATTCAGATTATTCTCCTGCAGCTCACGCAGCAAGGGCATATGACAAAATTGGTCATGATTAAGTAACTAAGTTTTGGCCCAAACACTTCTCATCCTACTACTCCTATTATTCCTGGACCGGGCTAGAGTCAAAGCAAGAACTCCAAGCCCATAAATAGCACGCTCTCTCGTAGGATTGCGCAACATGGCTGGTTGACCAATGACTGCTCAGAAACAAACAGAAACGCACAAAACTGAAAAACGCCAATCAACACTGACCAAACTTCTACTAACATGAAATTAGCAGAAGGAACCCAAAGGGTGACGCTGGAGAATTGAACTTCCTCTTTTGAAGTGTCGTCAGTACACAGAAACGGCACTATGTTTGTGTTTGTTGCCTAAAAAGTCCTGCCGTGTGTATGCATACCAAGTTCACGGCCAACGCCCTTTGGACAGAAATCCACGGAAAAGTTTGTTTGAAGTCCGATCGTGTGTACGAGGCTTTAGAGTTGCCACCTTATCCCTTTAAAACTGAATACATATTCATTACACAGGTTCTGTGGCTGATTAAGGTGGTAATTCAACTCACTTGGTGCCTTATCTGCATTAAATTAGCCTCAGAACCTGCGTAATTAATATGTGTTTGGGTTTAAAGGGATAAGGTGGCAACCCTATGAGGTGTTGGGAAATCCACACACATTAATGCTGGATTCACACATGTGCAGTTTGAACTCCAGCTCCGTTTTCTCTGAGAAGAGAAAAAACAGCTGTTCAGCAGTTCCTCTCCATTGTAGTTGCAGATCAGCTGAGCAGGGAGAGGGGGGAGGTGTAGTGAGAAGGGGGAGAGAATGCCTGTTCACAACGGAACACATCTGCAAATCAGATGCGTTCCCATAGAAGATAATGGGCTTGCAATTCGCACTGCAATGCCCAGAAAACGCACATGTTTTTTGGGCAATGTGGAGTGCGAATGCAACGCACATATGTGAACTAGCCTCATTCAAATGAACGTATTTTAAAATGTCATGCGAATTGGATGCGGTATAAGCCAATTCACATAGGTGTGAACCCAGCCTAAAGGCTATTTGCATTTTTGCAGTTTGTTAAGGCTTGTGCATTTATGAATGTTATGTCCCGATAGGGCACCCCCTGAAGTGAATTTGCTGCCAATTCACCAAAACATGCCAAAAATGTGCACACTAGTACATTAATATGAGCTGTGGCTAGCTACAACACAGATGTGTTACCTTAGTATGTTGGGTGCGATTAAAAATAAATAGATCCACAATGCAGTAAAGCATTGCAGTGTTGTGCATATTACCCTGTCATACACATGTAAATGGACCCTGAAAGTAAAGATGACAACATTGCCTAGCGACAAGAATTTGTGAGTTTCATTTATGCAGTATGTTCACTTGGAACAGGAAACTACAGTCAGAGGCGAAAGAGATAAACAAGAGCAGAGGACTTGCTATCTAGTAGAAGGGGTCATACTGGAAGGTTTGATTCTGAATTCTGTCTGTGTAATCAAGCAAACATGTTTTTAAAAAAAATGTTTCTCATATCATTGACATTCCACTTCCCAGTTGCATGGAAGAAGAGTAACCTTAGCAGTAGTTTAGTAGTTTAGTCAAGATTTTCTTTATAACGATAGCATACCATGCAATTATTATGGGTCTCAGCCCCATAAGCCTAGTACTTTCTGATTCTATAACAATTTACACAGATAGAAATAGCACTGGATGAAACATACTGTACAAAAGATACAAAAAGGTACCACTATCAAACTGTTATGATCGCAGTTTAGTATTACTGGAACTAGGGCCAGTGCATACCGATGCTGCTGACAATAATCCATCCCTCTGACAAATTTGTTTTGGGATTTATTGGTTAGCTTATGTGAGTATTTTTTTATCCCTTTACTGTTTTCTTTGTTTCATATCCACGATGATAACCCATTTGACTATACCTACTGAGATGTACCTGGATTTTATGTGATTCATTAAGATGTTCCTGGATGACATATGATTACTAGATGCTTGATATATGTGGATACACTATACTAGGCGCATTTGACTCTGTAATAGAGTCCTTCAACTCTGGCGAGAGTCCATCTTACATTGGTGGGGGATCACGTGGTGGAATAGGATCCCTAATGTTTCTATGACTGGAACCATTATCACAATTGCACATATTCTTGACACTTAATGTACAAATACAAATTGCACATATTCTTGGCACTTAATGTACAAATATTACTATTAGTGCTGCATACTTTATGTTTTAAATTGGTTAGCTTATGCCCCTCCTATGGCTCACTAATACTTCCCGGGGCTGATGCTTGGATGTACAGCGGATGGTTAATATTTGCCTGTGTTTGTATAATTTCACATCAAGCAATCTTTCTGTGGTGCAATTTGTAGTACTCATAAAATTTCCTGAAGAAGCCAGTGATTGGCGAAACATGTTGAGTGGAAGTAACTACATACATGAACTAAATTGAATGTTTCTTGATGGACTTTTAATCCTATACATTTTTAATGTTTTACATTGTATAATAAATTAAAAATAGATTTTTTTTTACTTGTTTGAATTGTGGTTGTCTGGCATCTTAAAAATCCCAAGGCATCTTCTTTATTATGTATTGGTTACAATGGGATGTGGTGCCCTTGATTTTCCTGGTTCACCAGTATACTGTATATTTCTACAAAAAGGAAGATTTCCCCACATTGGGGTTTTTAGGCAGCACAAGAAAAAAGTGTAGTCAATATTATATGAAAAAATATACACTTTTATTGAACAGATAATATATATCATCAGAGTTAAAAAACAATGAGCTCCAGTGGGTATTTATCTAAAAAATTGTTTTAACTGAACATACAAAAACAGACATTTGTTCATAGCAATGTTATGTCATGAACATTAAACCTGACGCGTTTCAACCCCTATGACTGGGGTCTTCTTCAGAGGGTAAGTCTGCTGGGAAGAGCATAAGAATAAAGTTGGTATACATATACATATTCTAAAAGATATATAACATGAACTACATTAATTGTGCATTGCAACAGTACAGTATAGTTACCAAATAGAAGTATGTCCAATGAAAAACATAAATTCCCACATGGAGGTCCCTTTAAAAGTTTAAAGTGCTTTATCCTCTTCTCCAGAAGGTGATTCCAACCTCCTCTGCCGCTGCCACAGCCCAGACCGGGATGGCGAGAGACAACGTGGCTTACGAGAGGCCACACCCTAAAACACCGCCCACCAGAGCAGACAACCAACCGGAGAGCACCAAATTACCTGTGATAGAGATTGGCAAGGGAAAAATAATAACTAAGAAACCCGTATAACAATAATTGGGTTTTATTTATGGGCTAAAAAAGCCTCTAAGATGTAAAAGACTTTACAGGTATGATATGTATGACCCAAACCACCTGGGGAGTTCTGAACCACAGGGAACAGGTGTGGTGAGGGCAATGAACACTATACCTGTGCTGAAAATAGAAAGAGGGGTGGTAGTAATAAAGTAAAAAGACAATAATAAGAAGTGTGGTGGTGCATGGAAGAGGAATGTGTGAGATGCGAATGAGTGCCAGTGTGTGGAAGAAAAAGGGGAGGGGAAAAAAGCACCGCAGGAAATACCATCCTCCATGCGGATAGCTTTCACCCTATAGGTCTGAAGAGGTCCATTCCATATGGACAATACCTGCGTCTACGCAGGAATTGTTCCGATGAGGTCCTCTTCAAAAAGGAAGCACAAAAGTTACAAATGAGACTACTAGCACGTGGTTACAGCCGTTCAACTTTACGCAAAGCGTACAATCGCGCAGCTGCACAATCCAGACACACACTGCTGTTTGGGGGAACGGCTAGGGGCGACTCAGGTATGGATCAGACTAGGGTGATTATGCGTTTCTCAAAACAACAAAATGAGATCAGAAACATTATCCGTAAGCATTGGCCTATACTCTGAGATGACCCCAAAGTTAGTAGGTTTATTTCAGATACCCCTTCAATTACTTTTAGACGAGCAACCTCATTAAAGGACAAACTAGTCCAGAGTGAGTTCAAAACGGCACAGAGGAGACGTAGGCATTGTTCCATCCTGGGATCTTTCCCTTGTGGACACTGCTCTTGCTGCCCATATATAAAACGTGAAAAAACCTTTCTTCTCCCAAATGGGACAACTTTCAAACCGTCACACTTTACCAACTGTCGAACACGTGGCGTAGTGTACCTTATGTCTTGTGAATGTGGAGCACACTACGTCGGAAAGACTAAGCAAGAGTTTCACCAGCGTATATCTAAACACATCTATCATATGCAAATTGGTAACCCGTATGTGCCCCTTGGGAGACATGTGAGGGAAATCCACAACTACAGAATGCCCATGGTATCCTTCGCCGCTCTCGACCGTATTCATATACCAGTGCGAGGCGGCGACTGGAATAAAATTCTTTTGCAGCATGAGCAGAGGTGGATATTTAAATTAAACTCCACCCTGTTCCCAGGACTGAACGAAGCCATCTCTTTTGCTCCATTCTTAAAAGGCTTTGTCTCTGGAAAAACACAATAATCATGTCCCCCCCCCCCGTATTCGGCTATGATATAGTCTAAAGTAAAAGAGAATGTTTTGAAATCGGCGACTAGGTCCTGTTCCCCCCCTCTGCAGTTTTTTAATCGTTCCATCCTCTCCCTGATGCTGATCCAATGACATCTGCCATTACATTTCATTGTTTTGTTTTTGTTTTTGTTTTCCTTTTTACTCTCAAGTGATGGGATAAAATTATCTATACATATGATTGAGTTGCTCCTGTTTTTTACTGAAGCTCCATACATGATTTTGTATACACAAGATATATAATAATGTTGTTAATTTTAAGCTGTGAACAAATGCATTGTGTATAATCTGTATATAATTTTTCTTTCCCCTTTGAAGTTGCTCCTTTTTCACCACTGGGGGAGCTCTAGTACCCTCTCTGCTGTCATCCCCGGGGCGGGGGCGACTTACGACGTGCCTTCCCGGCAGGGTGAGGGGGGTGGGACGAGCCTACCCGTTATTAGGCGGCTCCTCCCCCCCCCATGTTTTTCCCTTTGGGCGCCCGGCCGGCCACCGGGCGCTACACTGGGAATTTCTTTCTCCCTGCCGGCGGCATTCCGGAACATCCTCGGATGCCTTTCGTCACCGCGCATGCGCGGGGCCCCGCGCGAGCGTCGTGACGTCATAGACATCGCGAGATTTCGACGAGGATGACGAGAATTCGGAGCGTAGCTTTTCCGGAACGCCGGGGAAGCCACACCTGGCTGCCATGTTGGCCGCCTTACCGCCCACCAGGTGACCACACCGGATTGCATACACCTGGAGAGATAAGAGGCAAGGTATACACGCCCATTTAACCGTGGATATAAAAGGTAACATCTGTGATATGGTTTCAATTTCCTCCTGCCTGGCGGACTGCAAACACACCCCGCTGTCTGTTACTTTTTCTGCCACTTCTTGCGTCTATCACACAGTAAGTACACTCCTATAGCCTTGTGTTGTATAGCATCATGTTGCCCCAAATAATAGGGGTTACCTACCCCTATGACTTACAATAACATACAGTCTTTGACCACTCATAATATATGTGGCCATACCCTTTACAATTATATACTCTGTTTACTTTTAGACTGGTTGACTCAGCTTTTGGATACCATCACCTGAGTCTTATACAGCCTAGGACCAATCTTGTGTTGGCCAATAGACAACAGCCTAGATACATGGGATAACTTGATGCATCCACATGTGCCATTTAGCACTTTTTTAAGGTAATGTTAATACATTAGTTTGTTACATCACTAGTCTTTTTTTCTCACAATTGTCTTTTCCCTCCCTTTCCATCCCGTCTATCCTCCCTCCACCTCCCCCCCTCCCCCCCCCCTTCTTTTTCCCAACCCTCCTTTCCCCCTCCTCTCCCCCTTTCTCTTTTTTCTTTACTCCTCTCCCCCTCTCCAAATCCCTTCCCTCCTCCCCTCCCCTTTTTCTTCCACACACTGGCACTCATTCGCATCTCACACATTCCTCTTCCATGCACCACCACACTTCTTATTATTGTCTTTTTACTTTATTACTACCACCCCTCTTTCTATTTTCAGCACAGGTATAGTGTTCATTGCCCTCACCACACCTGTTCCCTGTGGTTCAGAACTCCCCAGGTGGTTTGGGTCATACATATCATACCTGTAAAGTCTTTTACATCTTAGAGGCTTTTTTAGCCCATAAATAAAACCCAATTATTGTTATACGGGTTTCTTAGTTATTATTTTTCCCTTGCCAATCTCTATCACAGGTAATTTGGTGCTCTCCGGTTGGTTGTCTGCTCTGGTGGGCGGTGTTTTAGGGTGTGGCCTCTCGTAAGCCACGTTGTCTCTCGCCATCCCGGTCTGGGCTGTGGCAGCGGCAGAGGAGGTTGGAATCACCTTCTGGAGAAGAGGATAAAGCACTTTAAACTTTTAAAGGGACCTCCATGTGGGAATTTATGTTTTTCATTGGACATACTTCTATTTGGTAACTATACTGTACTGTTGCAATGCACAATTAATGTAGTTCATGTTATATATCTTTTAGAATATGTATATGTATACCAACTTTATTCTTATGCTCTTCCCAGCAGACTTACCCTCTGAAGAAGACCCCAGTCATAGGGGTTGAAACGCGTCAGGTTTAATGTTCATGACATAACATTGCTAAGAAAAAATGTCTGTTTTTGTATGTTCAGTTAAAACAATTTTTTAGATAAATACCCACTGGAGCTCATTGTTTTTTAACTCTGATGATATATATTATCTGTTTAATAAAAGTGTATATTTTTTCATATAATATTGACTACACTTTTTTCTTGTGCTGCCTAAAAACCCCAATGTGGGGAAGTCTTCCTTTTTGCTTTAATTTTTAAGGGGTGAGCAGCAATCCTTTCTTCCCCTCCCTAATGTCTCTCCATTTTTTCGAACTGTATATTTCTAAAGTGTTATTACTAGAACTAGTAGCTAGTTATCAGTTGTATTTGAATTCAAACATAACTGACATAACTGCAATATTACGTTCACAAGCCCATAGATTAGCAGAACTCTATGTAATAAATTACAATTTTAGCATCTCAGGTACAGTATGTGACCCAGTATGTCCTTATTTTTATGATTGCAGAGGGTGCAAGATTCAACATCTAGCTTTAGAGCACATATTTTTTTCCTTTTATTTGAGTCTGGTGATTCTAGTGAATTTTGCTACAGTATATGTAGTGAAATGCCCTAAGGTTTTGCACTTCCGTTTAAACCAGTAATAAACCCAAAAGCAAACATTTATTATATATATATATATTATATTGCAGCTTGCCAATTTTTAGATGCTGTGGCTGCTTTAGTTTCCTTTTTTAGGATTTCTTTTCTTTATCTTCATCTGGTGATTTGGCCAGCAAGTCTGTTAATTTTTTAACAGAACAAGCGCTCCTGCAAGTGTAGCAGTTAGAGTGTTGAGCCAAACCATTTTCATAGTTAAATAGTTACATAGTTAGTCAGGTTGAAAAAAGTCCATCCAGTTCAACCAATAAAAATAATACAATCCCATATACACAATCCTTCACCCACAGTTGTTCCAGAGGAAGGGGAAAAAACCCCAGCAAAGCACGCTCCAATTTGCTACAGCAGGGGAAAAAATTCCTTCCTTCCTGATCCCCCGAGAGGCAATCGGATTTTCCCTGGATCAACTTTACCTTTAAATGTCAGTACCCAGTTATATTATGTACATTTAGGAAAGAATCCAGGCCTTTTTTAAAGCAATCTACTGAGCAGACCAGAACCGCCTCTGGAGGGAGTCTATTCCACATTTTCACAGCTCTTATTGTGAAGAACCCTTTCTGTATTTGGAGATGAAATCTTTTTTCCTCTAGACATAAAGAGTGCCCGCTTGTCCTTTGTGATGACCTTAAAGTGAATAACTCAACACCAAGTTCACTATATGGACCACTTATGTATTTGTAGATGTTGATCATATCCCCCCTAATCCCCTCTTCTCAAGAGAGATTAAATTCAGTTCCTCTAAACTTTCTTCATAGCTGAGCTCCTCTATGCCTCTTATCAGTTTGGTTGCCCTTCTCTGCACCTTCTCCAGTTCCCATATATCCTTTTTGAGAACTGGTGCCCAAAACTGAACTGCATATTTCAGATGAGGTATTACTAATGATTTGAACAGGGGCAAAATGATATCTCGCTCTCTGGAGTCCATGACTCTCTTAATACAAGAAAGGACTTTGCTCGCTTTGGAAACTGCAGCTTGGCATTGCATGCTATTATTGAGCTTATGATCTACCAAAACCCCCAAATCCTTCTCCACTAAGGATTCCCCCAGTTGTACTCCCCCTATTATGTATGATGCATGCATATTTTTAGCCCCCAAGTGCATGACTTTACATTCAACAACATTAAACCTCAATTTCCAGTTGCCCAAATAGACAGTGCATTGAGGTCAGCTTGTAAATTGGAGACATCCCGTAAGGACATTATTCCACTGCATAGCTTGGTGTCATCTGCAAAGACAGAAATGGTACTTTTAATCCCAGACCCTATATCATTTATAAAGGTATTAAAAAGTAAGGGTCCCAACACTGAACCTTGGGGTACACCACTGATAACCTTAGACCATTCAGAGTAAGAATCGTTATACCACTACTCTCTGAATTCGTTTTTTTAGCCATTTTTCTATCCATTTACAAATTGATCTTTCCAAGTCTGTAGACTTTACCTTACACATTAGTCGTGTGTGGGGAACTGTGTCAAACGCAAAAGTATACCACGTCCACAGCCACCCCTCTGTTCAAGGTGTTACTTACCTCCTCATAAAAAAAATCAGGTCTGTTTGACAACTTCTGCCTTTTGTGAATCCATGCTGTCTGTTGCTTAAAATATTTTTTTTCCCAGCAAGAACTCATCTATGTGGTCTTTTATTAAACTCTCCAGTATCTTCCTGACTATAGAAGTTAAACTAACAGGTCTATAGTTACTTGATAAAGACTTTAATCCCTTTTTAAATATGGGCAGCACATTGGCCCTACGCCAATCCAGTGGTACCATTCCAGTCATTAATGAGTCCCTAAAAATTCAAAACTATGGTTTTGAAATGACAGAGCTCAATTATTTTAGGATCTGTGGGTGGATGCCATCTGGTCCAGATGCTTTATCCACTTTTATTCTGTCTAAATATGTCTAGACCATATCACTTTTGAGCCATTGTGGATCATTTGGGGCTGTGTCAATACCATCCCCATTATGAACATGAGCTCCCCCATGCTCCTTTGTATACACAGAGCTGAAGAAAGTATATAATAAATTTGCCATCTCTTTGTCCCCAGTTACCCACTCTAGATTATTTTGTAAAGGGCCTACATGGTCAGACCTGACCTTTTTACTATTAATATGTTTGAAAAATATTTGGGGGTTCTTTCTACTATCTTTTGCAATCTGCTGTTTGTTTTGAATTTTTGCATCCTTGAGTTCCTTTTTACATATTCTGTTATATTCTTTGTAGCATTTAAACGCTGATAGTGTTCCTTCAGTCCGAGACAGAAGTACAGTTAAATCACACTTGTTTACTAATAAAAGTAAAAAGAACAAACGTAGTCAAAACATAGCCAAAGTTCAGTAAACGGAATGGATAGTCAGCCAAGCCAGAAGTCAGGGATCAAAGTAGTGGAACAGCAAGCAGGATCTGGAGCCAGAAGGGATGTCCGCAAAGCCAGTCTTTAAACAGGAATGCAGGAGATAGTTTCTTGTGATGTGACCAAGGCGAAGGCAGAGCTCCTCTGGACTGTAGCGACGAGCAGGATCATCAACAGCTGAGTAACTCTGGAGAGAGATGGGAGCTGGCAATTTGCTGACAGCTGAGCGGCCAGCTCAGAGAAGGAAGGGCTGAGCCCAGCCCTGACACTAGGTCTTCTTTCACACTTTCTTTGAGATCAATTCTTACATAGAGACAGACACCACCACCCCTCTGTTTTACCCTGTCTTTCTGAAAGAGAGCATAGCCAGGAATATTAATAGCCCAGTCATGAAAAGAATGAAGCCAAGATTCCGCAATACCAATTAGATCATAGTTCTCCTTGTGCATCAGAGCTTCCAACTCACCTATCTTACTTGGCAGACTTCGGCATTGGTGAACAAACACTTTAATCACTTGCCGCCCGCCATATAGCAGAATGACGGCGGCAAAGTGGTTTCAATATCCTGACTGGGCGTCATATGACGTCCGCAGGATATTGAGCCGCTGCGCGCCCCCGGGGGCGCGCATCGCGGCGATCGTTGTTGCGGTGTGTCAGTCTGACACCCCGCAACACTGATCTAGGTAAAGAGTCTCTGACGGAGACTCTTTACCACATGATCAGCCGTGTCCAATCACGGCTGATCACGTTGTAAATAGGAATAGCCGGTGATCGACTTTTCCTCACTCGTGTCTGAGAGACACGAGTAGAAGAGAGCTGATTGGCTGCTCTCCTGACAGGGGGGGTCTGTGCTGATTGTTTATCAGCACAGCCCCCCATTGGATCCTACCCAGGACCACCAGGGAAGCCGCTCAGGACCACCAGGGAAGCCGCCCAGGACCACCAGGGAAACCAACCACACTGGACCACCAGGTATGCCCCCTAGACCCCCCGGAAATACTAATCAATGCAAAGGCAGCTGCCAATCAGCCTACCACTGCCAGTGCCACCAGGGATGTCTATCAGTGCCGCGTATCAGTGCCGCGTATCAGTGCCCATCAGTGCCGCGTATCAGTGCCCATCAGTGCCGCCTATCAGTGCCCATCAGTGTCGCCTATCAGTGCCCATCAGTGCCACCCATAAGAACCCATCTTTGCAGCCTTTCAGTGCCCATCAGTGTCGCCTATCAGTGCCCATCAGTGCCCACCAGTGCCACCCAGTGCCACCCATGAGTGCCCATCAGTGCCACCTATCAATGCCTATCAGTGCTGCTTATCAGTGCCACCCATCAGTGCTGCCTACCAGTGCCCATCAGTGCCGCATATCAGTGCCCATCGTCAGTGCCCGTCAGTGCCTGCTCATTGGTGCCATCTCATCGGTGCCGCCATATCAGTGCCTGTCAGTGCCGCCTTATCAGTACCCATCAGTGAAAGAGAAAACTTACTTATTTACAAAATTTTTAAACAGAAACAAAAGCAAAACTTTTATTTTTTTTTCAAAATTTTCGGTCTGTTTTTATTTGTTTAGCAAAAAATAAAATATGCAGAGGTGATCAAATACCACCAAAAGAAAGCTCTATTTGTGGGAACAAAATGATAAAAATTTTGTTTGGGTACAGTGATGGATGACCGCGCAATTGTCATTCAAACTGCGACAGCACTGAAAGCTGAAAATTGGTCTGGGCAGGAAGGTGTCTAAGTGCCCTGTATTGAAGTGGTTAATTGTCACATTTTGCAAACGTATGTTGCATATTTTTTATTTTAGTTACATAGTTAGCCAGGTTGAAAAAACACACAAGTTCATCCAGTTCAACCTTAAAAGCAATAAATAAATAAAATAAAATAAAAAATATCGTACAATCCAATATACCCAATTTTATACCCACAGTTGATCCAGAGGAAGACAAAAAACCCCAGCAGAGTATGCTCCAATTTGCTACAGCAGGGGAAAAAATTCCTTCCTGATCCCCCAAGAGGCAATCGGATTTTCCCTGGATCAACTTTACCTATAAATGTTAGTACCCAGTTATATTATGTACATTTAGGAAAGAATCCAGGCCTTTTTTAAAGCAATCTACTGAGCAGACCAGAACCGCCTCTGGAGGGAGTCTATTTCACATTTTCACAGCTCTTATTGTGAAGAAACCTTTCTGTATTTGGAGATGAAATCTTTTTTCCTCTAGACATAAAGAGTGCCCGCTTGTCCTTTGTGATGACCTTAAAGTGAATAACTCAACACCAAGTTCACTATATGGACCACTTATGTATTTGTAGATGTTGATCATATCCCCCCTAATCCCCTCTTCTCAAGAGAGATTAAATTCAGTTCCTCTAAACTTTCTTCATAGCTGAGCTCCTCTATGCCTCTTATCAGTTTGGTTGCCCTTCTCTGCACCTTCTCCAGTTCCCATATATCCTTTTTGAGAACTGGTGCCCAAAACTGAACTGCATATTCCAGATGAGGTCTTACTAATGATTTGAACAGGGGCAAAATGATATCTCTCTCTCTGGGGTCCATACCTCTCTTAATACAAGAAAGGATTTTGCTCGCTTTGGAAACCGCAGCTTGGAATTGCATGCTGTTATTGAGCTTATAATCTACCAAAACCCCCAGATCCTTCTCCATTATGGATTCCCCCAGTTGTACCCCCCCTAGAATGTATGATGCATGCATATTCTTAGCCCCCAAGTGCATAACTTTACATTTCTCAACATTAAACCTCATCTGCCACATAGTCGCCCAATTAGACAGTGCCTTGAGGTTGGCTTGTAAATTGGAGACATTCTGTAAGGACGTTATTCCACTGCATAGCTTAGTGTCATCTGCAAAGACAGAAATGTTACTTTTGATCCCAGACCCAATATCTTTTATAAAGATATTAAAAAGTAAAGGTCCCAACACTGAACCTTTGGGTACACCACTGATAACCTTAGACCATTCAGAGTAAGAATCATTAACCACTACTTTCTGGGTTCTGTCTTTTAGCCAGTTTTCTATCGATTTACAAACTGATATTTCCAAGCCTGTAGACTTTACCTTACTGTGTTGAATGCTTTTGCAAAATCCAAGTATATCACATCCACAGCCACCCCTCTGTCCAAGGTTTTACTTACCTCTTCATAAAAATGGTACTATTTCCAATGGTTGTTTGTAACATAGGAACCTTCATATCATCTGCCATAGCCATTCCCCCATCTTTCCGCATTCCACCCTCAAATAGGGGCTGACCCCGGTCTGACCTGTCTGCCCCATTATAATCAAATTCACCCTCCCCCCACAATCCTAGTTTAAATATTTCTCCAGCCTTCCCATAAACCTCTCCCCCAGCACAGTAGACCCTCTTCCATTTAGGTGCAAACCATATTTAGCATATAGGTTGCACCCCAATGAAAAGTCAGCCCAGTGCTCTAAAAACCCCTATCCCTCCTTCTTACTCCTTCTTACACCAGGTCTTTAGCCATGCATTCAGCTCTCGGATCTCTAGTTCTTTAAATTTGTTCTTAAGGAGCCTCCACCTTCCATATATTCTGTCATTGGTTCCAACATGGACCAAGACAGTTGGGTCATGCCCAGCCCGTCCCAGTAATTTATCAACCCGGTCCACCACATGCCGAACCCTGGCACCAGGGAGACAGTAAACCATTTGGTTGATGCAATCCTGATGACAAATTATTATATCAGTCCTTCTGATTATAGAATCCCCTATTACCACCAACTGTCTAGGCCTACCTGCACTCCCCTCACCACCCCTGCTCAATGGGCTGCTCTCCCGGCTGTTAGGGGGAGCAGTGACATCTAGGGCTGCCACCTCTGAGCCTGATACCCCCACATCTTCACCCAACTTGGAGAATCTGTTAGGGTGCTCAAACCCAGGACTAACCTTCCTTTTCTGAGCCTGATACCCCCACATCTTCACCCAACTTGGAGAATCTGTTAGGGTGCTCAAACCCAGGGCTAACCTCCTTTTCTGTGAGCCCCTACCACTCCCTCTGACTGTATTAACCCATCTTCCTACCTGATAATCCTGACTAACCCCTCCACCCTCCCCATTAATCCCACTGACCACCTGCTCAACGAGCAGAGGACCACTTCAAGGTTGACAGTTCTGCCCAGTGTTGCAATTTGCTCCTCCAGATCTATAATGTGAGCTTCCAGAAGGGCAACCTGCTCACACCTGTCGCAGCGCTATCCATCCTGGAGCTGTTGCTCCATTGTTGTATACACGTGGCATACTGTGCACTGCACAAAACCTTCAGTCTTGCTAACACACATTTTCCCAGTTATAATAATAATATTACTAACAGGAAATTTCAGATGTTACTTACATGTTTGATGACTCCTGTTATATCTCCTGTTGTAAACTCTGGTTTTTAACTCACCACTAGAACTCAGTCCAGTTCCACTTGGTCTAAGCTCCAGCAAGCAAAAAGGTGGCAAGCTCAAGGATAAGCAAGCTCAGAAATTAGTTCTACAGTTATATAGGACCTGAAGCACCTGTGACCAATTAACCACTCCCTTTAATTAGTAGTCTGAAGGAAGGAAAAAAACTGTTTAAAAAGTGACAGAAAAGGTGTTAAAAAGCTGCAAGGAAAGACCCCAAAAAGAACCTAAAAATGCAAACACAGCAATCACCAGCATTCAAAAGCAAAACTGTTTTTCACTCTCCACTCAAAGTTCCCACTCTTCAGCTTCCAACCAGAAAATCATTTTCCAATGAGTGAAAGTGGCAGAGGAGACACAGGGCTTCAAAATTAGATGGGGGCTATTGAAGTTCTTTGCCGTTTTCAGAGGGGGCTGGAGTTGTGCGGGCTCTGTGTGCACTGTCCATCGTGCCCCCTCTCCTCTGCTTGCAATGTCAGTCAGAACTAATTAAAGTGTAAACATGAAAATGTTTTTTTTTTTCATGTCATAATGTAGAGTATAAGATTTCTTATCATTTGAGCCCAGTCTTGCCACAAAGAGTTAATCCAGCTCTGAGTAATCCTCTTTTATTGCTCAGTGAGATAAAACTTGACAAACAGAGAAAAACTGTGTCAAATCCTCCCCCTTGCTGTGAGTGAAAGGTGATTTACATATCTCGTGCACTAGCCTAAGACATGCATTATTTTTTAATTCCCACCCCCACTCCTTTCTTCAGCATGTCTGCAACTATTGGCTGTTCCACACCTCAGCATGATCTGGCATGCTGAAGTCATATGGTTACTTTCCTGTCTTTTCACTAGATGTTAGAGATCATAGCAGAAGTTCAGTGTAAGAAATACACAGGAGAAGGGGAGTGTAGAGGTGGGCGGGGAGTCTACTGGCATCACCCACCGAGCTCCAGACAACAGACCCACCCACAGAATCTGCAGTTTTTCGGGTCTCATAACAGACAGAGGGGAGACATTTGACAGGTAAAGATACATGCAGGAGGCATGTATATCCTTATAGATAACCACTATGGCAGTAGTTTAGAAAGGATGACATTGGGTTTACATCCACTTTAAGTACTTGCCTTCTTGAGAGTGGCATGTTTGGACAGCAGTGGAGGAAGCTGTCAACAATGCTAGCTCAACAACCACTGCACAGATTTGAATAGGGCCAAGTGACTGGGACAAGTCAGGGATAACAAGGATATTCAACTTCTGGTGATTCTGGGTACATCTACATTTCCATATGACAAAGTTTTGCAAATCAATAAGCTAGCATATTATTTAGTAGAATGAATTATGGTTTGTTAGATACCAAATATGACAGATACAGTATATGCATGTTTGGTGTTTCTCTGAGTTGTATTTTTCTCCACATTAATGTAAACACCTTTTAGGTATTACTATAGGAGTTATGAAAAATGAAGGAAACTTACATTTGTGGAGTTCAGCTGTATGTCAGTGTAGGTCAATATCTAGTCTCACAGATGTGATTGAGAAAAGCTGCACCCAGTCTGCAGTTAGCGCAAAGCAATCTGGTCTTACCACTGACCATACATACAGGCATACCCCACTTTTAAGTACAGAATGGGACCAGAGCATTTATGTAAAACGAAAATGTACTTAAAGTGAAGCAATACCCTTTTTCACTTCTGGGGTGTCAGGGGCTATAGTGGGGGGTGTCAGGGGCTGTAGAGGGGAGTCAGGGACTGTAGCGGGGTGTCAGGCAGTGTGTTTCCAAGTAGCAGGGAATCTGAACTATCCATGCACGGATTACTCAGCTGCAGCTTTAACTTGAGAGCTACTTTACATACACTCACTGGTATGTCCTTACTCGCAAGTGTATGTAAAGTGAGTGTACTTAAAGTGGGGTAGGCCTGTATAAGCAAAGAGTCCAGAGGATTGCTGCACTTAAAAACTTTGTTTATTTGTACAAAGATTTGTAAAGTTACATCTCAGAAAGTGTTCAAAAAGATTTCAGTTCCGGGCTTACGCCCTTCCTCAGATCGGAAAACACCTCTAACATTTTGATGACAGACTTTGCAATTTAACATTTTTTCAAAAGAGTCACATTTGGAATCAATCGATGGTTAATTGCTCATTAGTACAATTGTATTCCTCCGTTCATTAGTCATTTCACACCACTGATGCACAAATGGTTAACCATGTAGAAACTCATCTCATTATTCACTCAGGAGCCATCACATTGTTATTCTGTAATATATATAATCTAAATATTCAAGAGGATACTGTAAAATGCTTTCATAGATAATTTATTATAAATCATACAAATAAATGAAGATCCAAATCTGTATTTAAACCTTTTGGAGTAATAGTATTGAGAAAATGTATCCAATGAGCCTCATGTTTTCTTAAAATTAGTTCACGATCACCTCCTCTCCTATTTTTGTTAATGTCTTCCAACACCATGTATTTTAACTGGGAAGTTGTATGCCCCTTCTCTATGAAGTGTCTAGCTAGTGGTAATTGTATTCATTTTTCTCTAATTGAATATTTATATTGGGCTATACTGTCTTTAACCTTTTGGGTTGTTTCTCCAATATATAATAATCCACATGGACATTTTATGGCATAAATCACGTATGATGATTAGCAGGTGTAGGGGCCCTTGATTGGGATATCAAAGCCTTTATGTGGGTGTGATATGCTTTTTCCCTTTATCATGGAATTAAATTGGATACATGATAGACATGGAAATGATCCCAGATTTTTTGGTCCCAGAAAAGTTATCCTGGGAATGAGAGGGAAAAATTGATCGGATCTTACCAATCGATCTCTCAAAGTTCTACCTTTTCTTTATGAGGGTAATGGTAAATTCCAGAATTCTTCTATGGTGGGATAACTTTCCCTCAGTAAATTCCAGTGTTTCTTAATTATATTAAACACAGTATGTGTCTCACAGATGTGTATTCCTTAACCACTTGCCGCCTAACGCAGATATACTGCGGCAGAATGGCGCGGGCAGGCAAAATCACGTACCTGGTACGTGAACTGCCTCCCGTGGGTGGGGGGCGCATCGTGCCCCCCCCGTTGCCCGAGGCGGTCGGCATCGTTAGGGGAGCCATCCGTACTGAGGGGGAGGCTACTCATTCATGGCCACCCCCTCGCGATCGCTCCCAATGAATGACAATCTTCCTCTGCCTCTGTAATGTAAACAGCGGCAGAGGAAGTGATGTCATCTCTCCGCGTGTCGGTCTTTTTCGTTACGGCCCCGAGGAGAGAAGACATCCAAGTAAGTGCACCAACACTACACTTACAGTAGAACACTCTATGCACACTTTTCACCCCCCATCACCCCCCCCCCCCGATCACCCCCCTGTACCCCCTGTCACAGTGACACCAATAGCATTTTTTTTTTTTTTTTACTGATTATTGCATTGGTGTCAGTTTGTGACAGTTATAAGTGGTAGGGCAATTAGTGTTAGCCCCCTTTAGGTCTAGGATACCCCCCTAACCCCCCCTAATAAAGGTTTAACCCCGTGATTACCCCCCCGTCGCCAGGGTCACTAAGCGATCGTTTATCTGATCTCTGTATTAGTGTCACAGGTGACGCTAGTTAGAGAGGTAAGTATTTAGGTTCGCCGTCAGCGTTTTATGGCGTCCGGGACCCCCATATACTACCTAATAAAGGTTTTAACCCCCTGATTGCCACCTAGTTAACCCTTTCACCAGTGATCATCGTATAACTGTTACAGTTGACGCTGGTTAGTTTGTTTTTTATAGTTTCAGGGCACCCGCCATTTATTACCAAATAAAGGTTTAACCCCCTGATCGCCCGGTGGTGATATAAGTTAAGTTTTAGGGTCAGATAGGGTCTGCGTCGCCCCAGGCAGCGTCAGGTTAGCACCAGTACCGCTAACACCCACGCACGCAGCATACACCTCCCTTAGTGGTATAGTATCTGAACAGATCAATATCTGATTTGATCAGATCTATACTAGCGTCCCCAGCAGTTTAGGGTTCCCAAAATTGCAGTGTTAGCGGTATCAGCCCAGATACCTGCTAGCACCTGCGTTTTGCCCCTCGGCCCAGCCCTGCTCAGCCCACCCAAGTGCAGTATCGATCGATCACTGTCACTTACAAAACACTAAACACACATAACTGCAGCGTTCGCAGAGTCAGGCCTGATCCCTGCGATCGCTAACAGTTTTTTTGGTAGTGTTTTGATACAGTCGCTAACAGTCAGGAGCTATTTTACCTGTGAGTCTCACTAGTGTACCACTAAATTTAGAGCCCAAAATGGCAAATCGAAGGTACACTAGTGAAGAGGCCTACACATTTCTGAGCATGACAGATAGTGAAGAGGAAGTCACCCATCTGTCAGATTCAGGCTCAGAATATGATCCTGTAGACGACAGCGGCTCCATGACAGATAGCTCTGAAGACGGAGTTGTGGTCCCTGCCAAGGTCAGGCGTACCAGACCCCGAACTTCTTCTTCTTTCATTGATGTGCAAGAACCGCAGGTCCTTCGTATGGAGCAGAGCAGTGCTAGCGCTGCTATTCCTTCTGGTGAACTGGCATGCACCAGCGGCCTAGTACACCCTGGTCGTACATCCAGCACTGCAGTAACACGTGGTGACATGGCGAGTCCCATAAGTGCAGTTCAAGCTGGTGAGGTGGCAAGCACAAGTAGTGTCCCGCTGCCAACAAGAAGACGAACACAGGCCCGTCGTGCCCATAGTACCCTTCCTGCTGCATTCGCCAATCCTAATTGGGAACCCACCACTTCTGCAGCACCCGTAATTCCCCTATTCACTGGCCAACCCGGCATGCAGGTGGAAACAGTTGATTTTATGCCACTTGATTTTTATTCACTGTTTTTCACCAAAGATCTCTATAGATCTATTGTGGACCAAAGCAATTTGTACGCTGGTCAACACATCGCCACTATTCCCCAGTCCTCCCTTGCCAGAGATTGGAGACCAATTACAGTCTCCGAATTTAAGCTCTTTCTGGGCCTTTCCCTCAACATGGGCATAACTAAAAAGATAGAGTTGCGGTCATATTGGTCCACTGACCCAATTCACCATATGCCCTTGTTCTCTGCCTCCATGACCAGGGCATGATATGAGCAGATCTTGCAGTTCATGCACTTCAATGACAATGAACCCTGTCGTCCTCATGGAGACCTTGGATACGATCGGCTCTACAAAATTCGGCCCCTCGTAAACCACTTCCACTAATGTTTTGCAGACTTGTTTACTCCCCATCAAGTTGTCTGCATTGATGAGTCCCTGATTACGTTTTCTGGCCGCTTGTCATTCAAACAGTACCTTCCCAGCAAGTGTGCCAGATATGGGGTCAAGATGTATAAGCTCCGTGACAGGGCCACAGGCTATACATGTAGTTTTATGGTTTACGAGGGAAAAGATAGCCACGAAGAGCCGACAAACTGCCCTAACTACATAGGAAGCGCTGGCAAGATTGTGTGGGACTTGGTGTCACCCTTATTCGTAAAGGGGTACCACTTATATGTGGACAATTATTACACGACCAGCAGATTGGAGCATGTGGCACCGTGCGACCTAATCACCGGGGCTTTCCCCAGCGGCTTGTAGATTCCCGCCTTAGGCTGGGGGAGAGAGCCTGCTTGCAGTGTAATAATTTGCTCGCTATGAAGTGGAGGGATAATAAGAATGTTTTTGTTCTTACCTGCCTTCATGCAGACACGACGGTCCAAATTACCACGGCGACTGGTGTTGTGGAGAAACCCCTCTGTGTCCACGAATATAACCAAAATATGGGAGGGGTGGATCTCAACGACCAGTTGTTGGCACCGTACCTAGTTGCCCGTAAGGCCAGACGCTGGTATAAAAAAGTGTCTGTTTATTTATTTCAATTGGCTTTGCTATACGCTTATGTGCTATACAGAGCTTCAGGACGGACTGGATCCTTCCTTAAATTCCAGGAAGAGATCGTCAGAGCCCTTCTGTTTCCAGACGGTGCTCCACCTCACCTTCCCCAACCAAATGCGGTAAGCCGGCTGCATGAGAGGCATTTTCTTTATGTCCTCCCAAGCACCCCTACCCAACGAGCCCCCCCAAAAAGATGTCGTGTCTGCAGCAAGTGCGGATATAGGCGTGACACCCGCTATTATTGTCCCTCCTGTCCTGACAATCCTGGTCTTTGCATTGGTGAATGTTTTGAACGCTACCATACACTAGTTGAGTATTAGCATAGGGTACAGCACTGCACAGACTAGGCACACTTTCACGGGGTCTCCCAAGATGCCATCGCATTTTGAGAGACCCAAACCTGGAAATGGTTACAGTTACAAAAGTTACAGTTACAAAAAAAAGTGTAAAAAAAAAAAACACAAGAAAATAAATAAAATAAAAAAACAAAAATAGTTGTCATTTTATTGTTCTCTCTCTATTCTCTCTCTATTTTTCTGCCCTTTTTTACTGTATTCTATTCTGCAATGTTTTATTTTTATTATGTTTTATCATGTTTGCTTTTGCAATTTTTTTATACTTTACTGTTTACTGTGTTTTATTGTTAACCATTTTTTTGTTTTCAGGTATGCCATTCAGCTGCAGAGCGGATTTATTTATCTTGACAGCAACATCGTTTGCTCCCACGATACATAAAGCCGTGACTCCATCGCTGTCGGAGGTGACTTCACCATCACAGTTAAAAAAAAGAGCATATATGCCGAAGCATGGGGGCAGCAGGGGCGGAGGAGCGATTTGCTCCTACCTTTTGCGGGAGGATGCCCCCATGCTTCAGCATATATATATTTTAGGCGCAGGTTGCGTTAAAAAATGTTTTATTTTTTACTATTTTTTTATTTGCTTTGCACGTATGGTAAGTCTTACTGTTATACTGTAATGTTACTTTTTTTTATTGTTAACCATCATTTGCTTTGCAGGTACGCCATTCAGTTGCAGCGTGGATTTATTTATCTTGACAGCAACAGCGTTTGCTCCCACGATACATAAAGCCATGACTCCAGCGCTGTAGGAGGTGATTTCACCACCACAGTTAAAAAAAAGAAGATATATGCCGAAACATTGGGGCAGCAGGGGCGGAGGAGCGATTTGCTCCTACCTTTTGGGGCTGATGCCCCCATGCTTCGGCATATATAAACGGTGCATGTATGCCCATCATTAGAAGTGGGTGGATGAAGGGAGGTATTCTAATGGTAGGCATACCCACCGATCAATCTCTTTTTTTTCGTTCAGCCCACAGGCTGCATGAAAAAAAAGTTTACAATATATGCCCAACAAGGACCAGCAACGTACTAGTATGTTGCTGGACTTTGAGTGGTTATACCAGAATGATGCCTGCAGGTTTAGGTATCATCTTGGTATCATTCTTTTCAGCCAGCGGTCGGCTTTCATGTAAAAGCAATTCTAGTGGCTAATTAGCCTCTAGACTGCTTTTACAAGCAGTGGGAGGGAATCCCCCCCACCGTCTTCCATGTTTTTCTCTGGCTCTCCTGTCCCAACAGGGAACCTGAGAATGCAGCCGGTGATTCAGCCAGCTGACCATAGAGCTGATCAGAGACCAGAATGGCTCCAAACATCTCTATGGCCTAAGAAACCGTAAGCTACGAGCATTTCATGACTTAGATTTCGACGGATGTAAACAGCGCCATTGGGAAATTGGGAAAGCATTTTATCACACCGATCTTGGTGTGGTCAGATGCTTTGAGGGCAGAGGAGAGATCTAGGGTCTAATAGACCCCAATTTTTTCAAAAAAGAGTACCTGTCACTACTAGGGATGAGCCGAACACCCCCCTGTTCGATTTGTATCAGAACATGCGAACAGGCAAAAAATTTGTTCGAACACGTGAACACTGTTAAAGTCTATGGGACTCGACCATGAAATCAAAAGTGCTCATTTTAAAGGCTTATATGCAAGTTATTGTCATAAAAAGTGTTTGGGGACCTGGGTCCTGCCCTAGGGGACATGGATCAATGCAAAAAAAAGTTTTAAAAACGGCCATTTTTTCGGGAGCAGTGATTTTAATAATGCTTAAAGTGAAACAATAAAAGTGTAATATTCCTTTAAATTTCATACCTGGGGGGTGTCTATAGTATGCCTGTAAAGGGGCGCATGTTTCCCGTGTTTAGAACAGTCTGACAGCAAAATGACATTTCAAAGGAAAAAAAGTTTAAAACTACTCGCGGCTATTAATGAATTGTCGTTCCGACAATACACATAAAAGTTCATTGATAAAAACGGCATGGGAATTCCCCACAGGGGAACCCCCAACCAAAATTTAAAAAAAAATGGCGTGGGGGGTCCCCCTAAATTCCATACCAGGCACTTCAGGTTTGGTATGGATATTAAGGGGAACCCCGGCCAAATTTTTTTAAAAAAATGGCGTGGGGTCCCCCCAAAAATCCATACCAGACCCTTATCCGAGCATGCAACCTGACAGGCCACAGGAAAAGAGGGGGGAGGAGAGAGTGCCCCCCCTCCTGAACCGTACCAAGCCACATGCCCTCAACATTGGGAGGGTGCTTTGGGGTAGCCCCCCAAAGCACCTTGTCCCCATGTTGATGGGGACAAGGGCCTCATCCCCACAACCCTTGCCCGGTGGTTGTGGGGGTCTGCGGGCGGGGGGCTTATCGGAATCTGGAAGCCCCCTTTCTTCCTCCATCTTCTTCTTCTTCTGGTTCTTCTGGTTCTTCCTCCGGTGTTCTCGTCCGGCATCATCCTCGGGCGGCGTCTTCTTCCCTTCTTCTCGGGCCACTCCGCATCCATGATGGGAGGCTCCCGCTGTGTGACGCTTCTCGTCTTCTGACGGTTCTTAAATAACGGAGGGCGGGGCCACCCGGTGACCCCCCCCTCTGACGCACGGGGACTTGACGGGGGCTTCCCTGTGGCATTCCCTGTGACGTCAGAGGGGGGCATATAAGCCTTTAAAATTATCACTTTTGATTTCTCCCATAAACTTTTAAAGGGTATTCCGCAGCTTTCGAATTTGCCGCGAACACCCCAAATTGTTCGCTGTTCGGCGAACTGGCGAACAGCCGATGTTCGAGTCGAACATGAGTTTGACTCGAACTCGAAGCTCATCCCTAGTCACTACCTATTGCTATCATAGGGGATATATACATTCTCTGAGATAACAATAAAAATGATAAAAAAAAAAAAAAATGAAAGCAACAGTTTAAAAATAAGATAAAAAAGCAAAAAAAGAAAATTAAAAAAAAAAGCACCCCTGTCTCCCCCTGCTCTCGCGCAAAGGCGAACACAAGCGTCGGTCTGGCGTCAAATGTAAACAGCAATTGCACCATGCATGTGAGGTATCACCGCAAAGGTCAGATCGAGGGCAGTAATTTTAGCAGTAGACCTCCTCTGTAAATCTAAAGTGGTAACCTGTAAAGGCCTTTAAAGGCTTTTAAAAATGTATTTAGTTTGTCGCCACTGCACGTTTGTGTGTAATTTTAAAGCATGTCGTGTTTGGTATCCATGTACTCGGCCTGAGATCATCTTTTTTATTTCATCAAACATTTGGGCAATATAGTGTGTTTTAGTGCATTAAAATTTAAAAAAGCGTGTTTTTTCCCAAAAAAATGCGTTTGAAAAATCGCTGCGCAAATACTGTGTGAAAAAAAAAAAAAATGAAACACCCACCATTTTAATCTGTAGGGCATTTGCTTTAAAAAAATATATAATGTTTGGGGGTTCAAAGTAATTTTCTTGCAAAAAAAAAAATAATTTTTTCATGTAAACAAAAAGTGTCAGAAAGGGCTTTGTCTTCAAGTGGTTAGAAGAGTGGGTGATGTGTGACACAAGCTTCTAAATGTTGTGCATAAAATGCCAGGACAGTTCAAAACCCCCCCAAATGACCCCATTTTGGAAAGTAGACACCCCAAGCTATTTGCTGAGAGGCATGTCGAGTCCATGGAATATTTTATATTGTGACACAAGTTGCGGGAAAAAGACAATTTTTTTTTTTTGCACAAAGTTGTCACTAAATGATATATTGCTTAAACATGCCATGGGAATATGTGAAATTACACCCCAAAATACATTCTGTTGCTTCTCCTGAGTACGGAGATACAACATGTGTGAGACTTTTTGGCAGCCTAGCCGCGTACGGGATCCCAAAAACCAAGCACCGCCTTCAGGCTTTCTAAGGGCATAAATTTTTGATTTCACTCCTCACTGCCTATCACAGTTTCGGAGGCCATGGAATGCCAAGGTGGCACAAAACCCCCCCAAATGACCCAATATTGGAAAGTATACACCCCAAGCTATTTGCTGAGAGGGGTCTAGTGAGTATTTTGCAGACCTCAGTTTTTGTCACAAAGTTTTGAAAATTGAAAAAATGTCTTTCTTCATTTTCAAAAACAAATGAGAGCTGCAAAATACTCACCATGCCTCTCAGCAAATAGCTTGGGGTGTCTACTTTCCAAAATGGGGTCATTGGGGGGGGGGGGTTTGTGCCATGTGGGCATTTTATGGCCTTCAAAACTGTGATAGGTAGTGAGGAGTGAAATCAAAAATTTACGCCCTTAGAAATCCTGATGGCGGTGCTTAGTTTTCGGGGCCCCGTATGCAGCTAGGCTCCCAAAAAGTTCCACACATGTGGTATCCCCATACTCAGGAGAAGCAGCTAAATGTATTTTGGGGCGCAATTTCACATATAACCATGGCATGTGTGAGCAATATATCATTTAGTGACAACTTTTAGTACTTTTTTTTTGTCATTATTCAATCACTTGGGACAAAAAAATGTAATATTTAATGGGCTCAACATGCCTCTCAGCAATTTCCTTGGGGTGTCTACTTTCCAAAATGGGGTCATTTGGGGGGTTTTGTACTGCCCTGCCATTTTAGCACCTCAAGAAATGACATAGGAAGTCATAAACTAAAAGCTGTATAAATTCCAGAAAATGTACCCTAGTTTGTAGACGCTATAACTTTTGCGCAAACCAATAAATATACGCTTATTGACATTTTTTTACCTAAGACATGTGGCCGAATACATTTTGGCCTAAATGTATGACTAAAATTGAGTTTATTGGATTTTTTTTATAACAAAAAGTAGAAAATATTGTTTTTTTTTTCAAAATTTTTGGTCTTTTTCCATTTATAGCACAAAAAATAAAAACCGCAGAGGTGATCAAATACCATCAAAAGAAAGCTCTGTTTGTGGGAACAAAAGGACGCAAATTGAGTTTGGGTACAGCATTGCATGACCGCGCAATTAGCAGTTAAAGCAATGCAGTGCCAAATTGTAAAAAGTTCTCTGGTCAGGAAGGGGGTAAATCCTTCCGGGGCTGAAGTGGTTAAACTGTATTCCAGACAATTTACAATGTGTCAGTTTATAACAGTGCCTCATCTAAAGATCCTTGACCAGATACAGTTTATGTTGCCATACATTCCTTCTTTTTTATCAAATATGATGTCTTCCTTGGCTGCTTAACACAGACATGACTGTGTATGGAAACCATGGTTTCTATGGAGTAGTCTATGGAGATCCCAAGCCAGACACTACAGTGATCATATATTTGCACTATACACTAGCAGCTCTAGGCGTGTGTCTGGACAGAGGGGTGAAAATAAATTATTCACATGGCTTTGCCCACTGTCCTGAAATGAGGAATAATCCAGTTTTTTTGTGATGGAGTGAGACATGTGAATACTGTGGTTTCCATACACTGCACTGGTGAGGGTTGAATAGCTCGAAACAGCTGTGTGTAGTTTGAAATAAATGCTGTATTATATTAGGGTTATATTGTCACTATACATCAAAGGTTCTGGTTGTGCATGTGGTCAGAAGGTTAAGAAACAATGATTTGCAAGGCTTCACCCACTGTCCCACCCACTCTGCCCACTGAAAAATTCCTCTTACTTTTTGGGTTACATGATGGAATAAGGCATGTAAACACTGTCTTTTTAAAGAAGGTCTTACTGTGCTGTCACACTGATCAGAATGGGGGCTTTTTTTTTTTTTTTTAAACAGAAAAGTTTTATTATTGGACAAGGCATATGTACAACTCGAACACCAAATAATGAGGTATATGAGACATTGAGGTAACAGAAATAGGTAGATACAGTGGTATACTACTGATGGGGTCTGAAGCAAAATTAACAGAAGGAGAATACATTGAACAAGAGGGTTAATTCGTCCAGAATGGGGGCTTTTGCTTTAATCCCATCTCACCATAAACTGTTTGATTATACTGTTCAGAAGTTGAGGATATTAATGCTAAAGGGGAGTCCTGAAAGTAGTGAGTCCTTTAAGAATGTGCTAAATGTAGCGCCTGAAAGTGCTGAGCATCTTTTCCTCATTGTGTTGCTAGTGGCAATGAAAGAAAAAAATGTATTCCAATTTAGGCCAGCCCATATCTGCTTCTAGCAAAGTGATTAAAAACATAACCCTTTCAAATTTGAATGTAAGTAAAAATGTGGACTGAAAGTGGATGTAAACCGATTCATGAAATTGAGCTGGGCACATATATCTGCACATATATCTGCAGTGTTTTCTTATCTCTCTTCAAAGCACTAAGTCCCCTGGATTTCTCCTGCTCCGTTCTTCTGTTATCAGCATGATAACTCCTGACAAGTTCTCTGACATATGTGATAAAACCAGGCTGAAATTTGTGTCGTGGGAGGGTGCTATAAATAGATTAGCACAGAGCTAAACTATTCAGGAAGCAGCTCTGCCTGTGTGGAGAGGGGGTGTGTGCCTTTCCTCCAATCAGCTGTCTTGGCTGTATGCCCAGACTTCACACTCAGTGCTGAACAGGAAGAGAAAATCTCTTAACAGGATGTGCACTTTCTAAAGAAAATATACAGCCGAAGACAGCAGATATACATGTGAAACCTATGTAGGAGGATTTGTTTAATCTCAGTGTATCATCTGAGGCTGTTCATTTCACTGGGTATATGTGAGGGTTTACATCCACTTTAAAGAGCACATCCTCTTGCAAGCTTTGAAAGTGTGTTTGACCCAGATGCTCAAAGCTCTGACACAAAAGCAGTTATCCTACTGTGAGATGCCAATAAAATACTGTTTAGCTAGTGGAGCTTACAGTATGAT
Source organism: Aquarana catesbeiana (assembly GCF_042186555.1). Taxonomy (NCBI): domain Eukaryota; kingdom Metazoa; phylum Chordata; class Amphibia; order Anura; family Ranidae; genus Aquarana; species Aquarana catesbeiana. Next base: position 438,737,253 of record NC_133327.1, on the reverse strand, counting down.
GTCAGTGCTGAGGTGCTCCAATAATAGCCATAATGATACCTGACCTCATAAATGCCCTGATTGTAAAATGGTTGGTGTATCCCAGATTGAAACCTTCAGACACCGCAGTTGAAAGAAGCCTTTGAAATATCTCTTTGGTAATTTTGCCAAGTGACAGGCAAGTGTAGAATGCACCTCTGGTTGCATATTGGGTAGTTCTCTTTTAAATGCCACGTGGGCAACTGTGTCAGCAGAGATATCTATAAATTTAAAAGACATTGGAGAAAAGGTTATGGTGAAGAATAAGACTTGTGGGTGTGCATACTTTTGTCAGGCTAGGACTATGAAAAGGCAGGAGAGTACCCTTGAGTTGCTGTCCTGGTGCATACAGTGAATTTAGGAGAAGTTGGTCAGGGTTGGGGTGTTCCAACCCGGGTGTCAAAACAGAGGGGGAAAAAATGCAACAGATGTACAGTCCATCACTGTCTAAAGATGTAAATAGTGCCTGTTTCAGCAGCATAAGGGTCCCTGATCAGGTGTAAAATTTATTGGAGACAGGTGTGTGTTGCCCTAAAATAGAGAATCAGTCTAGTCAGTAAGTGCTCCTTCCCAAGGAGTGTGTGTCCAGACCTTTCTGGTCTTACAGACACACACTATGCCCAGACTGAGGGAGAAGTTCAATTCGTCCTGAAGCAGACTGAAGGTCAGACCAAAAATTGCCAAAAGGCTGAATACTTACTTCTGTGTCTACCTGTGTGATACTAAGAACCTTGTGAACCTTGATCCTGGATTTACAGAGCATAAAGAGAAGGCACAGCATAATCAATTTGTCCCTTAGACTTTTTTTCTCTCATTGAAACTCTTTATGGCCCTGCATGGATAGAACAGACATTGAGGGGGGTATGAGGGAGTCAGGTGTATCAAAGTGTGGAGCTATTGTGTCAAATTCAATAACCTTAATAAACCGTAAAAGTTATACATATAACAAAATAAAGTAAAAAATGTATATAGTGAAATAACAAAGTCTCTAATAATCTCCAAAAGTCACTTATGTATAGTGATCATTCGCAGTTCATACTGAAATGGGACGATCCTGTTCACCTTGTGAATGGCCAATGTGGTAGATGGAAAACAATTTGTGATAATACCACCACCAGAGTAAATTGCAGGCTTACCAGAAAATGTGAACCCAAAAGAACATACGTTCTATGAGTCAGATGTGCTTGTATTGCCCCCAGCAATGGAAGATGAGCCTTAGAGATCCACAGTGATGGGAATCTGGAGTCATCCAGGCTTTAGCAATAAGGGGTTTTCTCCATGAGGGTGGTTATGCATCCAGGAAAATTAGCCCATGAAAGATAAAAAAGGGGCCACATAGCGTAATTCCGTAAGCAGGAGAAAATGTATTAATAAAAAGTAGAACACTTACATTTATTTCGTAAAAAAAGCGCTTTAAGTAAAATCGTGGCGGCAGTGGAGTCCTCCCGACACGTTTCATCTCACTATACTTCGTCTGGGGTACTCATCCACTGCAGCCATACTCCCTAAAAAAGACACTGTGACCCCTATGATGAGAATCCAGCTCGTACAGTGTTTGGCCATGCACTTCCGGGTTCATCCAAAATGGCGGACCCGCGTGCGTTCCAAGCCTCTCAATTATGTTCCACAATGCGTTCCAGCACCCTGAGTTCTGTTGTTTATATCTCCCCATATGTATTGATATATAAAATCAGGCTTAATGTTACATATAATAGAAAGCCGAAAAACACCAAATGAGCAAAAATGAATGGGTAAGAGAAAGGCTGACCGTCTCCCATCCTAACAGATTGCACGCCTGTTGTCCCACGTTACACAAAACGGCGTGCGTTCCATATCAGGATCTCATGATAAGATGTACGTCATGACGTCATGAGCCGACGTGCTCTCCAAATGGAATGAAACGCACATCAGAGATCTCCGAAAGAGGCGTGCAATCCACGTCTCAATGTGATGGCCGAACGCACAGCGTGACATAGTCATACGTGCGTGCCAAAAAGTCAACAGGGACATCAAATGTGCTGTCCCCATAAAACATAGCCAGAGTTGGTCCGATGGACGGGCATGTCCATCCCCTACGTGCAAAGTTAGCCAAAAATACCAGTAATCTTTAAACGTCCACCCGGACCTCATCTCACTCCTTTTTAGTCCGTATTCAAATAAACAAAAAAAACAAAAACAAAAAAAATAGCGTATACTAAGGTCAAAATTAGGACAATAATATACATCTAGTCCATCAGTAAGTGGCAATACATTTAGGACACTAACGTTTTTGGCTACAGATGGATTATCAAACAAACGTAGTCATTTAATCTGTATTGTGACAAAAAATATGAATTTTGACGCTAACGTTTTCAATGAAATAAACGTAGTCCATTGATCTGTATTATGACAAAAATTAAAAAAGTAAAAAAAAAAAAAAAAAAATTAAAAAAAATTAAAAAAAAAATCTTATGAATATAAAAAAAAATTTAAAATTAAATATGAGTAAATAAATCTACTTTTTACTCATAGATTAGAAGAGACTAAATCGATACCAACGTCCAAGATGGATTCTCTCTGGATCATAGTGAATTATTAACAATAGATGCAAACGTCACATACTGTACGTATATAAGGTGTGACGAGTAGGTTACATATAACAGCAAAAATAACTAAAACTATTTGTGTTATCATTTAAGAATCGTTAATAAAGGCATTGATGTCCAATTCCATATTCATGCCATGTCGAAAATGAGACTGTAGCTCATATATCAAGAACGTTTCTAAACGCGAAACACCTCTGGTCATGGCACCCCTCCTCCAAGGTGGAATATATTTGTCTATGACGATAAATTGAGAACCTTTTGGATCACTATTATGGAATTCTCTATAATGTCTGGGGAAGCTATGCTTAGGGTCCCTGCTTTTAATTAGGGAGATATGCTCGCCCACTCTTATAGAAAATGTCCTTATTGTACGGCTGACGTATTGCTTATCACAAGGGCAAGTAATCAAATATACTACGTATCTGGTGCTACATTTTTCAGAATGGTTTAATAGTATATCTCTTTCCAGTAACTGTGGACATAAATTCTGTCACCTTACGTCACCCTAGTGTGTTATGCTGGCAAACTACACACTTCCTACATGGAAAGAAGCCAGTCCAGTCATGAAAGAAAGAGGGATGGGCTGGTGGATTGATGACATTGGGTGCTATACGACCCTGCAAGGACGGTGCTCCTCTAAAGATCACCTTTGCCTGTCGTGCCTAGAATGTTATCCTGTCTAAGAACGTCCCAATGTTTCCTCATAATATTTCTGATTTGTTTGTGTTGAATTGAGAACGAGGTCAACATAGCCCATTTGATTGTTGTATCGGGTTCTCTTTCTGGTTTCGTCACAAGTAAAGACTCCCTATTGATATTGATAGCTTTCTGGAATTCTAAGTCCAAACTGGCATCATCATATCCTTTATCTCTGAATCTTTGTTTAAGGATTCCTGCCTGTGTAATGAATGCGTCGGTATCAGTGCAGTTCCTGCGAAGTCTCGAAAACTGGCTCCGTGGCACCGCACTGAGCCAGGACTTATGGTGACAGCTATCTAAAGGAATGAAACCATTACGATCTGTTGGTTTTAAATAGGTGTTAAATTTAAACTGTTTATCCACAATTGCAATTTCTAAATCAAGAAAGTGGATCTTGGTTTCACTGGCCTCATATGATAGAGAAATACCTCTATCATTAAAATTCATATACTCAAAAAATTGTTTAAGTGTTTCCAAAGTACCGCTCCATAGGAGGAGGATGTCGTCTATATATCTCACCCATAGTACCAAAGACGTGGTCCCATGAGTATAGATGACATCCTCCTCCCACTTAGCCATGAACAAATTCACAAGGCTTGGAGCAAATTTCGCTCCCATTGCTACTCCACGTTGTTGGAGGTAGTAGAGCTGATTGAACCAAAAATAATTATGTTTGGTTGCAAATTCAAGAAGTTCTATCAGATAATCACATTGAAAGGATGCCAGAGACTGTTCATGGTCTAAGAAGTGTCTGACAGCCTCTATACCTTTCTCATGCGGTATGCAGGTATATAACGATGCCACATCGGCAGTGGCCATAATATAGCCATCCTGTATTTCAATGTTTTCAAGGAGTCTGATAGTGGAACTGGTGTCTTTCAAAAAAGAGGGCGTTTGCCTGACAATGGGTTGTAGATAAAAATCTATGTATTTGCCCACTCGTGAAGTAATGGAGTTAATGCCACTTACGATGGGCCTACCTGGGGGACACACTGGATTTTTGTGAATTTTGGGTAAATAATAAATGGGAATTCTGGGTGCTGTAGGAATCAAACATGCTTTCTCTTTTTTATTCAGAATCTTTAAGTCATAACCCTTAGAGAGGGTTTCTGAAGCTGTTTTTTATATGCATTAGTGGGATTATTGGAAAGTTCTCTGTATGTATCGGGTTCACTCAGGATCCAATACATCTCTTCTTCATATTGGCTTTTATCTAGGACGACAATGCCACCCCCCTTGTCCGCCGGGCAGACAACCAAGTTTTTCCGTGCACATAGAGATTGCAATCCATCTTTTGACAAAGGGTATGAGGGAGTCACTCATGTCACTCATTTTGCTGACATACTAAAGGACATGAGAGTGTTCATACAATGAAATATGTGAAGATTCACTTCAATTATCCATTTATATTTACTTATTTCTTCTGCATATGATTGGACAATTGAAGTGAGTATTCACACAATTTATTGAGTAAACATTCTCAAAGCATTTACTAAATTACCCTTATTATGATTTGTATGTAAATGTCAACTTGAGCTATTTTGCTCTGTAAATAACAGAACAATACAATATACTGTATGCAGTATTGCAGTATTTCATATTTACTTGTCTAAAAATATATACATATACACACTATATACAACAGTTATCCATTTAAAAGCTAAATGCCGCTGTCTCAAATTGAATAATGCCTATCTTTTCATGCCTTTTTCCAAAGTCAGTTTTAAAAAGGACGGTCTACCTTCATTTTCATTACTTGGGCAATTTCAGAGTTGCAATAACAGAAGCATCACTTCAACTCTTGTAGCTGTGGAGATCCTTTAAACACATCTTAGCAAAAATTAGGTTTACATGGCAAGAGATGCCTCCCAATCACAGAAACAGGAAATCTCATTTGTGGGGAATGTTCACAGGGATTGCAGGGGTTTACGGATATAATCCAGTAAGGATAAAGAATAAATATCATTAGCTTTTGCCCAGCTTCCTTTGAAGCCATTATTACTACCGATATAGACTGAACAAAGTGTCAAAAGTGTCAGAATGTCCGTTGCAGTATCGCAGTCCCGCTATAAGTTGCTGTTCACCGCCATTACTAGTAAAAAAATTTTTGAAAAATATCGCATAGTTTGTAGACACAATAATTTTTGCACAAACCAATTAATATACGCTTAATGGGATTTTTTTTTACCAAAAATATGTAACAGAATACATATTGACCTAAATTGATGAAGAAATATGTTTCTCTTCTTCAATTTTTTTATTGGATTTTTTTTATAGCAGAAAGTAAAAAAATATTGTTTTTTTTTCAAAATTGTCGGGTTTTTTTGTTTATTATGCAAAATATAAAAACCGCAAAGGTGATCAAATACCACCAAAAGAAAGCTTTATTTGTGGGAAAAAAAACACATACATTTTGTTTGGGTACAGCTTCACATGACCACGCTATTGTCAGTTAAAATAAGGGAGTGCTGTATCACAAAAAATGGCCTGATCAAGAAGGGAGGTAAATCTTCGGGGGGCAAAGTGGTAAAAATTACCAAATTGTGGGATGTTAGGAGACCTAATGGGGTAGCAAATCAACTATCATGAAATAGCTGCACACAAAGACCCTTTTAAAATGGCTATTTGCTAATTGCTTGCCAGACTTTCTTAAGATGGCTGCCACTTACTGGTTGTAGTTTGCCTTCCCAAAATGGCATCTAGCTATGCTGGAGTTGTATGCCCAATGATGTGATGAGGTGTCAGATCTAGATGAGGTTATCTTTCAGAGGATGTGTAAATGTGTATGATGTGTGTGTCAGATCTAGGTGAGATGATCCTTCAGATGATATGTATATGTGCATGATGTGTATATCCTGTGTGAGTGTGCTCCTTCCTGTTTTATGTGGTTGTGAATAATGCATTCATAAAATACGCTCAGAGAGTGACGCAGAAGGTGTAACCTTATTCCTATTGGTGAATTTGTTTAACCTCCCTGACGGTTTTCCCGAGTGCGGCTCGGGGTTAAATTTCAGCACCATTAGTGGTAACCCTGAGCCACACTCGGGATTACATTGCAGGATCCTGGTGCGGTGTTACTTACCTTGTCCCCAGGATCCTGCAATGTCCCCCGCTGTGTCTGCGGGCTCTGTCCTCCTCTGAAGCCTCTTTGTGCCAGGCTCCGTTCCCTGCGAGCGTCGGCAAATAAAAAAAACAGTAAAAATCATAACACATACAATACTGTATTCTTACAGATTATAGTACTGTATGAAATTATTTCACATCCGTTTTGTCCCCAGTGCTTTGTCCAATGCTCTGCATGCAGTTTTATATTATATATACTGTTCTTTCTGCCTGGAAACTTGAGATTGTCCATAGCAACCAAAAAGTGTCCCTTTACCTCAAAAGTGGCTTTAGACCAGCTACAAAACAGCGATAGTAAATTAGAACACTTGCAGAGTTGAGCGATAGTGAATCATGGGGAAATTTATTTTATTATTATTATATTATTTTTTTTTTTTAATTATTTATATCTATTTATTATATTTTATAATCTATTTATTATCTATTTATTATTTATTATATTTTATATCTATTTATTATATTTTATAAACATATAATTTATGTTTTTGTGTTTCAAAATTCATCATACCCGGGATATCTACTAGACTCTTGGTGGACAGATTTAAGTGTGTTATTGTTAAGAATTACAGGCCCACAATATAAAACGCCAAATTTCCATGCAAAATAATTGTACCGCTTTCAGCACCTAAAATCTGAAATAATCATACTGCCAGGGAGGTTAATTATCAAACCTATGTTTGCTTATGTACTAACTCACTTGGTCACCAGATGACATCTTCAGATAAAAAATGACTATTGTGAGTTTAATGGAAATTCCCTGATGATTAACCCTGAATAATAAATTCATACACAAAAATTGTATCTATAAAAAGATAGAATTTCATATATAACGATTAAAATAATAATTGTACATATATAGAGCACAGGAGATAATAAAAAAAAACTATACTTAAACTCTTATTGATTAAAGATGCCCTATAATACACATTCGTTTTTAACCACTTCAATACAGGGCACTTATACACCTTCCTGCCCAGACCAAGTTTCAGCTTTCAGTGCTGTCGCAGTTTGAATGACAATTGCGCGGTCATCCATCACTGTACCCAAACTAAATTTTTAACATTTTGTTCCCACAAATAGAGCTTTCTTTTGGTGGTATTTGATCACCTCTGCGGTTTTTATTTTTTGCTAAACAAATAAAAAAAGACCGAAAATTTTGAAAAAAATACAAGTTTTGCTTTTGTTTCTGTTATAAAATTTTGTAAATAAGTAAGTTTTCTCTTTCACTGATGGCCACTGATAAGGCGGCACTGACAGGCACTGATAAAGCGGCACCGATGAGGTGGCACCAATGAGCGGGCACTGACGGGCACTGACAATGGGCACTGATATGTGGCACTGATGGGCACTGGTAGGTGGCACTGATATGCAGCACTGATGGGCATTGATAGGCGGCACTGATGGGCATTCATAAGCGGGACAGGGTGGCACTGGTGGGCACTGATGGGCACTGATAGGCGACACTGATGGGCACCGAAAGGCTGCAAACATGAGTTCTTATGGGTGGCACTGATAGGTGGCACTGTTGGGCACTGATGGGCACTGATAGGCGGCACTGATGGGCACTGATAGGTGGCACTGCTGGGCACTGATGGGCATTGATACGTAGCACTGATGGGCACTGATACGCGGCACTGATATGAGGCACTGATAGGCATCCTTGGTGGCACTGGCAGTGGTAGGCATTGGAGTGGGCACTGATTGGCAGATGCCTGGGCATTGATTAGCAACTGCCTGGGCACAAATTAGTATTTCCCTGGTGGTCTAGGGGAGCATACCTGGTGGTCCAGTGTGGATGGCCATCCTGGTGGTCCTGGGCGGCATGATGGTGGTCCTGGGTGGGATCCGAGGGGGGGTTGTGCTGATAAACAATCAGCACAGACCCCCCTGTCAGGAGAGCAGCCGATCGGCTCTCCTCTACATGCGTCTGTCAGACGCGAGTGAGGAAAAGCCGATCACCGGTTCTTCCTATTTACATTGTGATCAGCCGTGATTGGACACAGCTGATCACGTGGTAAAGAGTCTCTGTCAGAGACTCTTTACCTAGATCGGAGTTGCAGTGTGTCAGACTGACACACCGTAACAACGATCGCCGCGATGAGCGCCCCCAGGGGTGCGCAACGGCTTAATATCCTGAGGACGTCATATGACGCCCAGTCAGGTTATTGAAACCACTTTGCTGCCGTCATTCTGCTATATGGTGGGCGGCAAGTGGTTAATTACCGTATCCTTAATAAGAAACGCTTTTTTTGGTAATGGAAGATTTTGTGAGGATAAAATCTTTCTATATTCAATCAACATAAATACCTTGCAACATTGTGTTACAATTTAAAACCATATACTTATACGTAAATATGTCCATGATACTTATACTGATTTTGTCAAGAAAAAGAATGTATAACCCATTGGCCTGTGATCAGCCATAGATAGATATATGTATTACACAGTCGCATAAGGGCTCAACCTTATGACTTGCAATTTAGAGTCTATGAACTGAATTATATTATACAAATATTTTGAGCTAGTGATATTGTTACAACCAGTTAATTTCTGTGCGAGGGGTCTCGTCCTATGATTGTCTTTCTCAAAGCTGAGACAATGGTGAGTAACTGGATAACCAGGCTGTTAATTGTTTGGTCCACAAGTAACACAATGCACATATAAGAATTCCTTTCTCGTCTACCGGGTCATCCATACGAGGTATCTTCACACTCCATATTTATGGGACCTGGAAATCCTTGTAATTATTGTTCAGTTTGTCTTTAGTTTCAGGTGTTGTGGGGATACCAGAAACCAATTGTTCATAGAATTAGTTCTGCACACATGATCAGAAAATTGGATGAAAAATATAGTTTTTGAAGTGATTGTACGATAATCTGATTGTTGGTACACAGCTTTCAAAAGATCGATCAGGACAGGTTGTGCGAAATTATCCAATGAGACAAGCATGAACATTTTTCTTGTACGAAACCAAATTGTACAATTTTAGTTTAATCAGTACAGTTTTCGTCTGAAAATACAATACATATACAATACAGTAAATTACATCACTTCCGAAATTTTATTCAGGCGTACAAGAATTTTCGTAATTTAGTAACCGCTTCATTTTTCGATATGGAGACTAGCATGCAAAAAAAAAAAAAAAAACAGACAATCATTCCCATCATAATCCCATCATGTGTACCAGGCTTTAGCAAGTTTGTTTACAGATTGAATTAGTTGGTATAGTCAAACTTAAAGTGCTTGTAAACGATCACCTTGTAAAACAACCCATTCAGTTTAAAATAGAAATGAAAGGAAAAACATTTTTGTATAGATATAATAAAACATTATAAATACCTTTTTTCCCCTTTTTTTATAAATGATCACATTCCTTCTGTTCTGCATAAGAGCTGGGGGAGGAGAAGCAGCAGCACACTGAGCTCCCCAGTGTATGGCTGTGCAGCAGGGGCATGTCAGAACAATTCTGATCATTGGAGGAGAGTACACTAAGTTCCCAGCATAGCTAGAGAACTGACCTCGGTGTGCTCTCCTGCTTAGTGTGGTCAGTTTTTAATAGGAAAGCAAAAAGACTAGCAGGAACACCAGGAATTTCACATAAAGAAAGCAATACAAAGAGAACAGAATACTTTTTCATACAAGTACATGGTACAGCAGGCACATATCAGGAATATGCTGTGTTGGGGTGACAAGTCAAAGGACACTGCCCTTTGACTTGTTTGCAATCTGGTCAAATGTTAATAGAACAATGTCTTTGGCCTGTTAAAGCAGAGTTCCACCCACTTTGACAACTTTATCTTAAAGGAAAGACCACCCCTCCACCACTCATTTTTGGATAATTATGTTTTTTTATTTTTTTTGTTTCTTACCTTTTATGAAGTACTGAGTGTACTGCCATCTGGGACCCGTGTGTGTGTCCTAGAAGACGACAGGGCCATTCAGAAAGTGCTGCGTGACTCGCGCATGCGCAGTAGGAAACCGGCCATGAAGCCTGAAGTCTCCTCGGCTGGTTTCCCTTAGTTACAATGGCGGTGCCTGCACCCGAGCTGATGCCTTTAAAAAAAAAATGTTGAGGCTGGAACACCGCTTTAAGAAAACTAGTCCAAAAATTCAAAATGATAAAATATGTATAATGCTTTACATAACAGTTCTGACAAGGTTAAGGGGTTACTAATGAAGGGGGTTTACATAGCATAACACCACTGTTGGGAACTATTATTGTGTAACCTTACACCAATGCTCGGGGTTATAACTGCGTAAACTGGCACCAATGCAGGGGGTTATTATTGCATAAGCTGGCACTAATGCTGGGGGTTATTGCATAGATTGGCACCAATGCTGGGCGCTATTGTGAAAACTGGCACCAATACCGGGGGGGGGGTTATTACTGTGTAAACTGGGAAACTGGGATGAATGCTGGTGGTTATTACTGCATAAAATGGGGGTTATTATTGCATTAATTGGCACTAATGCTGGAAGTTATTACTGCAGAAGTTGTCATCAATGTGGGGGGGGGGGGGGGGGTGTTATTATTGTGGAAATTAGAACTAATGATGTGGAGGTTGTTATTGCGGAAACTGGCACCAATGATGAGAATTGTTATTGTGAAAACTGGCACCAATGCAGGAGGGGGTCTGCTGCTATTGAGACCAATGCAGGGGGTTATCATTCTATCCACTGACATCAATGCTAGTGGGTTACAATAGCCGTAACAATGGGGCTTATTTTAATCCTGTTTTCTCTTCAGTGCACCTTGAGTTAAAAAATACAGCAGAAATTATATTTTATAGTGTATTATGCATCCACACAAGTAGGACAGGATTTTAAAACATGGGAGCACTAAAACTACTAAAATCAATACTTTTATAATGTGTGAGTGAATTCTGCTTTGAATGAAATAAACCAGATTAAATTATTAATGTTTTAAATATGTTCTTATCTTCAAAAGACACAGATTCGCAAGAATATATATATTTTTTTTGGGAGGCACAGTTTGCCATTTTTACCCTGGGCAAAGGATGGCCTCGTCCCAGCACTGATTGTATTCACCATATTATTACAGTCTCATTCTACCAATCTTTAAATAGAGTGAAGGCATGTCTCAAATTCTAAACGCTCACAAAATGTATCTTGCAACTGCATGTAATACCATGTTCCAGTACTGGCTATAGTTCTGCAAAGCTACTAATAAACCTTGTTTGTATTAACTTCTTCCTGATTTCAAACTCAAAGTTAAAAAAACGTTAGTTTAGTAAAATTTGGGATGTTTGAATCTGGCTCAAGTGCATATGCTGGGAATGTTTATCCTGGACCAAGGTTGATACTAGCTACTGTTGTTAAGGTCACTGAGCTAATTTAATAGACTCACAAATGTTACATTACAGACAACATGTTGATCAGCTATGATTTCACAATTAAAGTATCATCAAACCCACATCATTAAAAACTGATAGCCATGCTGTTCATACTCACTAAGTCAGGGCCGTTTTAATAGCATCATGGGCCCCTGGGCAAAGTAATGCTCTGGGGCCCCTACAATGGAGACAGTGCAGGTAAACAGACATCAAGTAGTTAGGAGGCAGACAAACGGAGCTTCCCCTTTTGAGTGGAGCTCCGCATAAACTACATGAACAATCATTCTGTACAGCAAAGAAACGGTGGGAAAATACTACATACATAAAGTAACAAAGCTGTCCTGTGCATATAATATATCTGCTAGATGGATGCGTCCCCAGCACTCTGACCCCTCTACATCCCAGATATCCCCCCAGTACTCTGACCCCTCTATACCTTAGATATCCCCCCCAGCACTCTGACCCCTCTACACCCCAGATATCCACCCAGAACTCTGACCCCTCTACACCCTAGATATCCCCCTCAGCCCTCTGACCCCTCTACACCCCAGATATCCCCCCGGCACTCTGACCCCTCTAGATCCCAGATATCCCCCCAGCACTCTGACCTCTCTACACGCTAGATATCCCCCCAGCACTCTGACCCCTCTACACCCCAGATATCCCCCCGGCACTCTGACCCCTCTAGATCCTAGATATCCCCACAGCACTCTGACCTCTCTACACCCTAGATATCCCCCCAGCACTCTGACCTCTCTACACCCTAGATATCCCCCCCAGCACTCTGACCCCTCTACACTCCAGATATCTCCCCAGCACTCTGACCCCTCTACACCTCAGGTATCCCCCCAGCACTCTGACCCCTCTACACCCCAGATATCCCCCCAGCACTCTGACCCCTCTACACCTCAGATATCCCACCAGCACTCTGACCCCTCTACACCCCAGATATCCCCCCCCAGCACTCTGACCCCTCTACACCCCAGATACCCCCCCCCAGCACTCTGACCCCTCTACACCCCAGACATCCTCCCAACACTCTGACCCCTCTACATCCCATTTATCCCCCAGCACTCTGACCCCTCTACACCCCAGATATCCTCCCAGCACTCTGACCCCTCTACACCCCAGATTTTTAACTGTTATGACCAGGGCACCAAACAAACCTTTAAAACAAAAATGTTTTAAATTGCCATACAATCTGTATGGCTGAGTTTGCATCACACAGACATTGCATGTGATTTGCAGTGCGGGGCAAATCACATCCGATGTCGCACAGCACAGCAGTGTGAACCGGCCCTAAGGCCTCTTTCACACTTGTACGACTTTTCCTGCATCCATAGACCTCAAGATTACACTGGCATTGCTTAAAAATCACATTAAATTTGCAGGAAAAAGCGCAGCAAAATTGCAGGACTTTCAGGTTGCACAAGTGTGAAAGGGGCCTTATGGACCTCAAGTTGCATGAAAAGTCGGCCAAGTGTGAAAGTAACCTAATGAGATTCGTTTATAACACCTTTGAATTAGGCCCCATTTGCACTTGTGTGACCAATGTCTGTGTAATCTTGCGGTATATGGACCTCAAGTCGCATCAAAGTCAAACCAAAATAGTGCAGGGACGAATTTGACCCACTTGTAGGATGCACAAGTGAGAATAGGGCCTAATTCAAGGTATTATCCATGAATCTCATTCACACTGCTGCGACCTGAAAGTCACACTATTTTGCTGCCACTTTGGTGCTGCAACTTGGTCCCAACTTCTGGGAATGCCTGTGTAATATTGCGCCCTATGTACCTCAAGTCACATGAAAGTCACACCAAAGTAGTACCGAGACAACTTTGAAGTTGTTGCAACTTGAAGTAGCACAGGTATGAATGGTTATCATTGAGAATCATGCGGTACAACTTGTAATGCAACTCGGAGGTCCAAATTTGCTGGAAAAGTCGCCCAAGTGTTAAACAAGTCATGTATATTGTAATAGAAAGGATCTCTCATTTTTATTTGCATAGTCCTTACTGATTTACATCAGCAGAACAAATGCAGGAAGGTATGTGTGCACATGGGCCAGAACCAAATGTGTGGTGATGCCAAATAAACAAATCAATGAACCCCACCCACACCAAATCTAACTGCCACATCCACCCCCACATTGAGTAAGCACAAGTACATATATTACACTTACCCGGAAAATGAGTTGCACCTCCTCTTTGCTAAAGAGGGACCTCGCCATGTCCACCTAGATGGAGATCCTGACCAGCACAGGAACTTCCGGGTAATTACAATGATTAATTTCCGGGTCAGAAGGTGAAACCACGCTCTTTTGATCTCAGCTGCAAATATTTGATCGCAACCACGATTAGAATTTATTATTTTAGTTTATTTGCATATATTCAAATCTGTATTTCTTTTTTTTTTTTTTTTTTTGAGTTTCAAAAAAAACTTTATTAAAGAGCAGTGCAGTACAATGTAAAAATACCATTATACAAACAGACATTGCCTGTACCAGTGAGGGTATAGCCAATGAAATGCCCAATAAAGTTATTCATAGCGACTTATAAATGAGACTCGAGGTAAATGGAAAGCAGTATCCCACAACCCTCGAGCCGGTCGGCGAGCCCGACACCCCTTATGGGATCACACTGTGTCAGGCGCCCACCAACCTGAGGGAGAAAGTCCCTGCTTCCCAGGGATCCTTACTAGTCTCCCGTCTCAGGACTCACAACAAATTCTGGAGAGACTTGAGAGTCTGCTAGAGAGGCAATCGTGCCACCCCAACAGAGTCCCCACTAAATTGGGGTGATCCGCCATGAATCTTTGAATCCTGAAAAGGACTCTAGTGCTTATGTTGACTTTGGAGGCTCTACTCCAAGCAGGAATAGTAGGAGAGATTATACTGGTAAACTGAAGCTGTGATAATAAATCATATAAGTAAAAGGGAAAGAAGGAAGAAAAGAAGAAAGAAAGAAGAAAGAAGAAGGGTTTAGAGAACAGTTGCCAGATAGGATCTTTCACAAGCTTGTCTGTATCGCTTGTACTCCAGGGATGAAGGATATGCGATATGTCTGGCCCAGGGTTCCCATGTTGCCTCAAAGGATTTAGTGGTGTCTGTCATAGTACTGACTAGTTTTTCTTGGGACATGATCCACAAAATCTTTCTTTCGGCTGCCTGGAAAGATACCGTGGGTTGCTTCCAGGCCTTAGCTATGGTGGTTTTTGCTCCTAAAAGCATAAACGCTATCAACTTTTGCACGTGTTTTGGGATCTTAGGAATTTGGACATTAAGCAAAGCTATTTGGGGTGATTTCATAACAGGGAACCCCGTGACTTTTCGTATCAAAGTAAACACTTTGTTCCAGAATCCTCTTAGTCTCGGGCACTCCCACCATATATGGAGCATGGAACCCTGGGCTTGACATTCTCTGAAGCACAATGGGGAGGTGGAAGAAAACATAATTGCCAGTCTGGAGGGAACAAGATACCATCTCATCAACACTTTTAAATTAGCTTCTATCAAAGAAATATTTAGAATACCTTTGAAGGCTCTTGTTCCCCTCTTGTGCCACTCCTCCAGGTCCCAGGTCTCCTGCAGAATAAATCTGTATTTCTACATATAGAAATATTTGAAGGTAAACTTAAGTGAGTTTGATAAGAAATGATGTCCCTGGGATTGCAGCAGGTGAATTACAAAGACAAAGGCCCAGTATGAGCCCTGGTTCACACAGACAGTGGGAGGAAATCATGCAAGTTCAGCTGAACTCACACGATTTTATTCCCACATGTCAGTCCTGACTGCGGGGGGAATTTGCTTTTCCTCCATAGTTGCAGCCTGTCTGTTTCTCGTTCTGTACCTTGCATCCCTGTTTGGCTGTGAAGTTTTTATTTGGATTAAAGACGTTTTTACACTATTTGAGCTATTGTGGCTTTCATGGGGAGCCACTCTTTACAGATTTGGTTGGTGAAATGAAGTACCGGGGCTCAGGTACAAGAAGTCACACACACACATATATACTCCTGCTGTTCTGTTACTGGAGTCCCTCTGCACTGGAATCCTCCTTGTCAGGACATCCGGAAAGAAACCCTTGATGAATCATTTTACTTAATCCTTTCCATGCCTGAGGGTCACTTTGTGGCCACTATTGTCTCGTGAGCGCTATGACATACCACTTCAGGTGAAGAACGAATAATATAGCATTTGTACTTTATTTTCATGTGGTGATTGGAGTATTTAAGAAGATTGCGGTTTTTGTTTCATAATAATGATAAGAGACAAATTATGAACTTTTTTTTCACTATATTCACTTTATTGGCAATTACATGATTTAATTTAATGTAGCATGCACTGTTGCACCTTATTACATGATTGAGTCAACACGATATTTAATTATTTATTTATTTATTATTGCACTACTGATGCGACCTTCACTGTTTGTTTATTGTTTATTAGTATTTTCTAATTCTAGGAGCAGCATTTGTTTGTGAGAGTACATGTATTACCGTATATACTCGAGTATAAGTCAACCCGAATATAAGCCGAGGCACCTAATTTTAACACAAAAAACTGGGAAAACTTATTGACTTGTGTATAAGCCTAGGGTGAGAAATGCGCAGCTACTGTAAGTGGAAAAGAGGGTCAACAATGCCCATTTGCAGCCTCACTGTGCCCATTTGCATGCCTCATTGTGCCCATTTGCAGCCATAGGTCCCCCGAACTTCAAATTAGGTAGTTAAGAGTTCCTAGATGCCCCCTAGCTGCGGCCAAAATTTGGGGTCTCTGGACCCACAGGGTAAAGAAAAGACTGACTGTCAGCCTATACACCTTATACACCGAAGGGCTGAGCAATTTGATTGGCCGTTTCCATTAGGCTTTTAATCTGCTTTTGTCTTTCAGATTGACAGATAATGACCCCTAGCCGTAAACAGCTGCCCTAATTTGCATTCTTGCATATTAACATCAACATAGCACAGAGTCACTATCTGTCCCCTTTGATATGTGAAGTAAATATTGTTTGGTCAGTATCTCCTTTGATCAACAAGAACCCTTTGAAAGGCGTAATTAAATTAACAGACCATGCCTCACATACCTAGGTACTGTACTGTATGTGTACACATATATAATAATATAATATCCTACATAAATCGGCCAACATATTGCAACACCTAGTTGGACGTTTGTCATTATGCACAATATCATTCCTTCTCCCCCCCACATATCACAGCAAAAAACCTGGCCTCTTCACAGGCCAAACGAACCCCCCCCCCCACCCAATGCAGCCCTTTATATAAGAGAGGTTGTATTGTTAGCACACTAACACACACCCAATAGAAGTACACGCCCACCAGTATGTTTCAATCTGTCTCTTCATGTATGTCTAAAGCGATTGCACCTGATGAGCAGGAACACATAATACTATTTGCAACGGTGTTAACCCTTGGCTATGTGCATCAAATCTCCACTTACAGGCCAAAGATCAAAGTCCATTTGTATGCACATAAAAAGCAACAGTTTTCTAAGCATGTGTACCTGTGCAGTGTAAACCCTACAATTTTAAATGCCCAAGTCCCTGGGCATGACTCCTGCTAACAAACATTAACATCGGTCCCTGGCTGCAATGGGCTTCCAATCTAAAGTCCAAAACCATCTTTCTTACATTAGAGACTATTTCAACAGGAGACAAATAAAATGCCAGCATGTCTTTGGATTGTGGTGAGAAACCCAAACAGGGAGAACATATAAACTTCAACACAAGCATGTTAGGGAATTGAACCAGCAACCCCAGTGCTGCTAGAGAGAATTGCTACCCACTTAGCCAGCGGGCAGCCTCACACATGTAGTCTGCATCTCCAGCCCTAAGTCCATAGCCATGCTCAGTGTCACAAGCAATATACAATATATTGTCCTAAGTATTGGGATGCCTGCCTTTATGAACACTTGAACTGGTGTTCAGTTGTGTTGAGATCAGGACTCTGTGCAGGCCAGTCAAGTTCCTCCACCTCAAACTCACTAATCCATTGCTTTATGGACCTTGCTTAGTGCACTGGTCCAAATCATTTGGTGGAGGGGGGATTATGATGTGGGGTTGTTTTTCAGGGGTTGGGGTTGGCCTCTTGGTTCCAGTGAAGGGAACTCTTAGGGCATCAGCATACCAAGACATTTTGGACAAATTCATGCTCCCAACATTGTGGGAACAGTTTGGGGATGGCCCCGTCCTGTTCCAACATGACTGCACACCAGTACACAAAGCAAGGTCCATAAAGACATGGATGAGGGAGTTTGGGGTGGAGGAACATGACTGGCCTGCACAGAGTCCTGACCTCAACCCGATAGAACACCTTTTGGCTGAATTAGAGCAGAGACTGCAAGCCAGGCCTTCTCATCCAACATCAGTGCCTGGCCTCACAAATGCGCTTCTGGAAGAATTTGTCAAACTTTCCCATAGACAAACTAAACCTTGTGGACAGCCTTCCCAGCTGCTGTTATAGCTGCAAAGGGTGGGCCAAATCAAATTTTAACCCTACGGACTAAGACTGGGCTGCCATTAAAGTTCATGTGTGTGTAAAAGCAGGTGTCCCAATACTTTTGGCTAGATAGTGTATCTGGAAAGATTTACAATGGGGTGGAACCCTCCTACACATAAATACTACATTTAGACATAATTTTAGGACTTGAGTCAGGAGTTATGTTTAACAACATAGGGAGATGAGACAACTTCTCTACATGAAGCGGCATGTTTGGGACTCAAACCCAGACCCTCAGCAAAGCTAAGCAGAAGTTCTATCCTCTAAGCCACAGAGCTGCCACATGTGAAAACCTCCTACACATAAATACACATAAATACTGCATTTCTTTGGACATATAGGCGGTGGAATTACATTACTCAAGAGTTATTCTTCTTGAATTATTCTGTGATATTTAGTGGTTCTTGGTGGGTGAGTGTAGAATAGTGATGTTACCCTCTAATTTTTGGGAATTACATTTTGATTTCTGATATTGGTACACATATCACATTTTTTGGGCTCAAATTATGATTATTTGGAAATAATAAAAAACACAAAAACTTGTGACTCATTTTAAATTTGCATCAGCAATGGTATTGTTTGTGGTTTGTAAAGACACCTGTGTGAGTTTGGGTAAAGATGTTTATAAGATGGAGAGTAACAAGTGAAAGTGACAGAGAAAAATATATTTGATCAAAACATGCAAACATTCCACATTCTAGCATTCTTAAAAACAAATTAGATTAAGTAGAAGCAACATTGTTGCAAAACAATTTATTTCAGAGAAATACATTTATCTCAACAAAAAAAGTATTTATTTGGGGAAGTTAAAATTGTACCATTAGAATGAATGGCTGTGACTTGCATTGGGCTACATAACTCTCATTTTCACTTCCAAAAAACGCTCTTTAACCCAGCACTCATTTTGGTATTTACTATAGCCCCTGTAAAAAAGCAATGGGAGCTAAAATGAGTAGTTTGCAGGTCTGAGCATGCTCAGTTGTGTTGGCACCTAGTTGTACAGAGACAGGGAATTTATCTCTTCTCAGACTTTTTAAGATATTTCAGTGTAGAAATCATTTTTTCACACAGTTTAAAAGCAGATTATGTTTAACCACTTGTCGCCTGCCATATAACAAAATGACGTTGGCAAAGTGGTTGCGATATCCTAAGCGGACGTCTAAGCGGAGAATATCAAGCTGCTGCACACCCCCAGGGGCGCGCATCACGGTGATTGTTTTTGCGGTGTGTCAGTCTGACACACTGCAACTCCGATCTAGGTAAAGAGTCTCTGTCAATCATGGCTGATCACGATGTAAACAGGAAGAGCCATTGATCTGCTTTTCCTCACTCGCATCTGATAGACGCGAGTAGAGGAGAGACGATCGGCTGCTCACCTGACAGGGGGTCTGTTCTGATTGTTTATCAGTGCAGCCCCCCTCGGATGCCTGCCCAGGACCACCAGGATGCCGCCAGGACCAACAGGGATGGCCACCACACTGGACCACCAGGTATGCCACCCTAGATCACCAGGGAAATGCCAATCAGTGCCCAGGCAGCTGCCAATCAGTGGCAAAGAAAAATGCCTGCCAGTGCCACCAGTGATGCCTATCAGTGAAATTTATCAATGCCAGCCATCAGTGTCCATCAATGCCCATCAGTGCTGCCTTTCAGTGCACATCAGTTCCCATCAGTGCCGCCTATCAGTGCCCAGCAGTGTCGTCTATCAGTGCCACTCATAAGTACCCATCAGTGCAGCCTTTCAGTGCCCATCAGTGTCGCCTATCAGTGCCCACCAGTGCCACCTATCAATGCCACATATCAGTGCCAACTATCAGTGCTGCCTATCAGTGCCCATCGTCAGTGCCACCTCATCAGTGCCGCCTTATCAGTGCAGCTTGTCAGTGCCCATCAGTGAAGGAGAAAACTTACTTATTTACAAAATTTTATAACAAAAACAAAGAAAAACTTAAAAAAAAAATTTTTTTTTTTTTTTTATTCATTTAGCAAAAAATAAAAACCACAGAGGTGATCAAATACCACCAAAAGAAAGCTCTATTTGTGGGAACAAAATGATAAAAATTTAGTTTGGGTACAGTGTAGCATGACTGCGCAATTGTCATTTAAAAAGTGACAGCGCTGAAAGCTGAAAATTGGCCTGGGCAGGAAGGTGTAAAAGTGCCCTGCATTAAAGAGGTTAACAACAGTTGGGCAACATATCCATTCATAAATCAATGTTATGTTTTTAAAATGTCTGCAGTAACAGATCAGATTCCCACTGGAATTTTTTTGTGAAAATTAGAAAATTAAAGGAAAAATTTAGTTGGATGTTGTGGGCAACACAATTGTCCTTTAAAAAATGTTTAGTATGTGATGCTCATCTGCAAATAAAACAATGACTGCTGCTCTAATGTCCATGTGCATTATTACTCTTTGGTATGAAGAAACAGTGGCTTAATGCCATAAACATTTCATTACCATGTTTTAACTGAGAGCTTTGTGGGTCTCTGAGGAAATATTGCAGTCAGAATGTACCACTGCTGTCAGTTGGTAGATAATGGAAGCTTCCCACTTATGAATTTTTGTTAGATTGCTTTGTAATTAAGTAATCAAAAAAATGCTAATTATTTAGAAAGCCTTTTGAAAAGGTTTATAGGCTTGTTGGTATATCCAGGATAAAAACAGATATTCTTCCTTGTAGGGATGAGTGAATAATGAAAATCTACTCTGACAGCAATTTACCCTATCTATAGGGTTAAAATACACTGATTTGTGGGATCACAGCGAACTTCTTTTCCATCTTACTTCTGAATTGCTTTTTGTAACCATTTCAATGAAGTGTTAACTAGTCTATTGAATTTAGTCTTAACTTAAAATAAACATTTGTTTTTAACCCTGAGTATGTTTGTTTTTAACTGCTTTTGCATTGTAAGATCCAATTCCCTTACCCAGTGACCCTTTTACCATATTACTATGTATGAAGGACAGCAACTAACTAAACTAACTAAAAAGGTAAGTTGCTTACCCTGCTTCCTACTCCTGGATTTCCACACCACCTTTTGGGGCACCAGTTCCTTTCTGCACCAGGCAAGTGCTTTAATGTGGCTAAGATAAAATTGCGCAACCATATACAATGAAGTATAAAAAATGATTGTGTTTTAAATACAATTTAAATTGTGTATATATTAAACCTCTTCAGCCCCGGAAGATTTGGCTGCTCAATTACCAGGCCATTTTTTGCGATACGGCAGTGCATTGATTTAACTGGCAATTGCGCGGTCATGCGATGCTGTACCCAAACAAAATTGACGTCCTTTTTTTCCCACAAATAGAGCTTTCTTTTGGTGGTATTTGATCACCTCTGTGGTTTTTATTTTTTGCGCTATGAACAAAAGAAGAGCGACAATTTTGAAGAAAAAACACAATGGGGTTTATTTACAAAAGCTGGAGAGTGCAAAATCAGACTCACTTCTGCATGGAAACCAATCAGCTTCTAATCTCAGCTTGTTCAATTAAGTTTTGGCAATAAAACCTGGAAGCTGATTGGTTTCTATGCAGAAGTGAGCCTGATTTTGCACTCTCCAACTTTAGTAAATAAACTCCAATATCTTTTACTTTTTGCTATAATAAATAGCCCACATTTAAAAAAAAAACAACACATTTTTTCCTCAGTTTAAGCCGATATGTATTCTTCTACATGTTTTTGGTAAAAAAATCACAATAAACGTATATTGATTGGTTTGCGCAAAAGTTATAGCGTCTACAAAATCGGGGATAGATTTATGGCATTTTTATTATTATTATTTTTTTTACTAGTAATGGCGGTGATCTGTGATTTTTATCGGGACTGCGATATTGCGGGGGACAAATTGGACACTTTTGACACATTTTTGGGACCATTGACAAATATACAATGATCAGTGCTATAAAAATGCACTGATTACTGTATACATGTCACTGGTAGGGAAGAGGTTAACAATAGGGGGCGATCAAGGGTTTAACTGTGTTCCCTCACTGTGTTCTAACTGTAGGGGGGATAGGACTGTCTAGGAGGAGAGGGAGATCGGTGTACTTAGCATGAACACACAATCTGTCTCTACTCCCCTGAAAGAACCGGGATTTGTGTGTTTACACACACAGATCCTGGTTCTCGCTCTGTCACGAGCTATCGCGGGTGCCTGGCGATCATCGTGCCTGCCTGGGACTCGCATCGGCTCCAGGCGCACGCTGCGGGCCCGTGCCTCCGGCGGCGCACGCTCCCCTAGTGGCCGAAAGGAAAAGTGACGTAAGGTAACATCGATTTGCCCAGATGAGCCAACCTGCCGCAGTAAAACTGCGGCGGCTGGTCCGGAAGTGGTTCAAGTTCATACAGTGCTCCAATGAATAAACCGTGATGTACAACACTCAGGTAAGGCTTGGTACTTCTGTTCGGATATTGTAATAAACAGCGCCGCTTACCAGATAGGATGGATCTCAAATTATAGAGGGTCTGACATCCAAAAGCAATGAAACAATATTTTCAAACAGCCGCAGCTCAAGCCAGCCAGCTGGTGCGTTGTGACGTCAAGAACTGGTGCTCCACCTGACGTGCTTCCCCAAACAAGGCATCGACTGGAAACTGGAGTACTGCACCCTGAAGCATCTTCTTTCTATCTTGTGATATGTAACACTGGGAAAGAGTTATCACCGCATACGTGAGGAATATTACATCAATATAAGAGCCCTCTGCATTGAAAGGATACCTGCATTGGAGGAGTCCCTGGAGGAACATTCCCAAGCTGAGTGATCCCTGGATAAGTGAATTTGATCTCTATAATTTGTGATCCACCCTATCTGGTAAGCGGCGCTGTTTATTACATTATCCGAACAGAAGTACCAAATCTTATCTGTGTGTTCTACATCACAGTTCATTCATTGGAGCACTGTATGGACTTTAATATATACACAATTTAAATTGTATTTAAAACACAATCATTTTTTATAATTCATTGTATTTGGTTGCGCAATTTTATCTTATCCACAATCTCATGAGCTGAATATTTAGGCTATGTAAGTTGCAGCACCTGGTACATGGTTACAATTGATTTTGTCATTTTTTTGTTGACTTTTTTTCACCTTTTTTCACTCTTTTTATATATATATATATATATATTAAAGGTCAGGGGCAGTGCAGATATTTCACCATATACTAGGTGATTTAATGTACAAGTATAGATAGAAAACTGGCTAAAAGACAGTATTCAGAGTGTAGTGGTTAATGATTCTTACTCTGAAAGGTCCAGGGTTGTTAGTGGTGTACCCCAAGGTTCAGTGTTGTGACCCTTACTTTTTAGTACCTTTATAAATGATATAGGGTCAGGGATTAAAAGTACCATTTTGTTCTTTGCAGATGACACCGAGCTATGCAGTAGAATAACATCCTTACAGGATATCTCCAACTTACAAGCCAGCCTCAATGCACTGTTTATTTGGACATACAGTGTTTTAAATTGTATTAAAACACAATAATTTTTTATATTTCATTGTATTTGGTTGCGCAATTTTATTTTATCCACAATCTCATGAGCTGAATATTTAGGCTATGTAAGTTGCAGCACCTAGTACATGGTTACAATTAATTTTGTCATTTTTTTGTTGACTTTTTTTCACCTTTTTTCACTATTTTTATATATATATATATTTTAAAGGTCAGGGGCAGTGCAGATATTTCACCATATACTAGGTGATTTAATGTACAAGTATAGATAGAAAACTGGCTAAAAGACAGTATTTAGAGTGTAGTGGTTAATGATTCTTACTCTGAATGGTCCAGGGTTGTTAGTGGTGTACCCCAAGGTTCAGTGTTGTGACCCTTACTTTTTAATATCTTTATAAATGATATAGGGTCAGGGATTAAAAGTACCATTTTGTTCTTTGCAGATGACACCGAGCTATGCAGTAGAAAAACATCCTTACAGGATATCTCCAACTTACAAGCCAGCCTCAATGCACTGTTTAATTGGGCATACAGTCGTGTTCAAAAGTTTGCATACTCTGGCAGAAATTGTGAAATTTTGACATTAATATTGAAAATATGACTGATCATGTCAAAAAACTGTCATTTAATATAAGGATAGCAATCAAATGAAGCCATTTATTATCACATAGTTTTTTGGATCCATTTAAAATCATAATGATAACAGAAATCACCCAAATGGCCCTGATAAAAGGTTTGCATACCCTGGAATGTTTGGCCTTGGTACAGACACAGAATGGCACACACAGGTTAAAATGGCAATTAAAGGTTAATTTCCCACATTTGTGGCTTTTTAAATCACAATTAGTGTCTGTGCATAAATAGTCTGAAAATGAGTTTGTTAGCTATTACATGGAAGCACTAAGCAGGCTAGACACTGAGCCATGAGTTAGAAAAGAACAGTCAAAAGACCTGCATAACAAGGTAATGAAACTTTACTTTACAAAGATGGAAAAGGATATAAAAAGATATCCAAGGCCTTGAATATGCCAGTCAGTACTGTTTCATTATGTATTAAGGAGTGGAAAATTAGGGGCTCTTTTGATACCAAGCCAAGGTCAGGTAGACCAAGAAAGATTGCAGCCACAACTGGCGGAAGAATTTCTCAGGATACAAAGAAAAACCCACAGGTAACTGCAGGAAAAATACAGGCTGCTCTCCAAAAAGACGGTGTGGTTGTTTTTAAGGAGCACAATTCAACGATACTTGAACAAAAAAGAGCTGCATGGTTGAGCTGCCAGAAGGAAGCCTTTATTGCACCAATGCCACAAAAAAGCCAATGAGGCATGTCAAGGTGTTGTTGGGCATATTATAACCAGGCTTTTTTGTGGAACTTGTACAGTAAAGGCTTCTTTCTGGCAACTTGACCATGCAGCTCTTTTTTGTTCAAGTATCATCGTATTGTGCTCCTTAAAAACAAACACTCCATCTTTTTCCAGAGCAGCCTGTATTTCTCCTGAGGTTACCTGTGGGTTTCTTTGTATCCCGAACAGTTCCTGTGGCTGAAATCTTTCTTGATCTACCTGACCTTGGCTTGGTATCGAGAGATCCCCAAATTCAAGGGAAATGCAAGGCTTTGGATATCTTTTTATATCCTTTTCTATCTTTGTAAAATAGGGTTTCATTATCTTGTTACGCAGGTCTTTTGACTGTTCTTTTCTACCTCCTCATGGCTCAGTGTCTAGCCTGTTTAATGCATCCATGTGAGAGCTAACAAACTCATTGACTAGTTATACACAGACACTAATTGTGATTTAAAAAGCCACAAATGTGAGATATCAAACTTTTATTGCCATTTTAACCTGTGGTTGCCAGCTTCTGTGTCTGTACCAAGGCCAAACATTCCAGGGTATGTAAACTTTTTTTAGGGCCATTTGGGTGATTTCTGTTATCATTATGATTTAAAAGGGATCCAAAAAACGATGTCATAATAAATGGCTTCATGCAATTGCTATCCTTAAATAAAAGACAGTTTTTTGGCATGATCAGTCGTATTTTTAATATTAATGCCCAAATTTCACAATTTCTGCCAAGGTATGCAAACTTTTGAGCACAACTGTACATGGCTTCAGTGGGGGTATAGCACCACGGTTTGATGAGAGATAAATGGTGGTCATTAGAGAGGGCCTATGATCTATAACAAAGTAGCATTTGTAGAACTACCAATATAGACAGATTGGCTGGAGTAGAGCTGTAGATTTTATAGAAGAAACTAATCAGATTCTGCAGATAGAACTAATGATACAATTATCTGTGCTGAGCTGTAGAACTGTTGAAAGATATCTATTTATCAGACTATAAACAGTTTATCTATCGTATTGACAGGTAGGGTATTAAAGTAGCCTCCTGCAGATAGACAGTTTGCCGCAAAGAAAGCAGATCAGATAGTTCTACTATACAGCCAGAGAGATCCTGTTCGGACTAGGAGCAGGGAAGATATTTGCAGTATTAAAGACCCCAGGTCAGATTGGGACCACCGTGGCAATCTCTCACCTTTCATTTTTTGAGGTGACCCCTTTAAGTAAAAACACGATACATTCTTTCACACACTTTTTCAATATTTTATTGTGAGCTAATAAAAGTTAGGTTTTAAGACCAGTTGGCTTAGGTGCGATACGAACCCTCGTGTTGTAGCTAAAACAATCGTTTTTCAACCAGACTAACTATGTAACCATGTAAATATATATACAGTACCTCTATATATAAAACGCAATCACTAGATGCTGAATGGTGTATAGATAAGTATCAACATGGTGGAGGGTGACCAGCTCATAGGCAGGTTGGCAGGGCTGGTATCATTGGATGGATGAGTAGAGTGCTTTTTGTTTTCAAGAAAATGTAATGAAAAAAATATTCAAAAAAAGAAGCTAAAAAAGGATGCATCAAATACAGGCTACAGGTTGTACCTGGATAAATCTGCAAAGTTCCACTGGTCATTACTTAGTATTCTTCTTGATGAATCAAGTTGCTCACTTCTATATGCTACCATTGTCTTGGTTGCTACAACAATGACATTTGTATAACATAGAGAAAAATGTTTGCAACAAAATTTATGATTAAATTAAGCACAGCTTTAATTTTGTTGATTTTTTAATGAACTCCTGTTAAATTATTTACCCTTTCAGCTCAGCCTTGTATAAATATATAGTGCAGTCATTATCAATTAGTAGACATTGCTCTTCGGTGCATTGTAAATTGGTTTCCATGTAAAAAGAGTTATTTACTCTAAATATTGAAGTTCTACATTATACTGTCACAGTAAAGTAATGCTACATTTACTGTATTCATGTTTTATGGCAAGAATAAAGCAAGTGTTTCTAGGATATTAAAAAATACACAAACTGGAAAGAAGAGCAGCCAAAAGAATGGAAACAGTTACATCTGCATAATTTTTGTCTGTTTCTCTGCATTAACTTATTTAATTGACCAGAAGCATACTGGGCTTTGCATCTAAGCTACCCTTATGCAATATTAAGTAAACTAAAATTAGACTATGATTTTTAGAATTTAATATTAATTTATTTTATTTCAGATAATTTCTGTTTATTGGAATTTACAAAATTGTTTATAATAACTACAGTTGTATTGTGTATCTTCCTGAAAACTTGGCTCAGAAAAAAAAAACAAAGTTTCAGCAAGACAAATTTCAAACAACTTCAAAGAAGGAATGTTGGTCACACCAACAAATAGGACTATGCTGCTTGAAACCCCAAGAAAATACTGCAATGTATGATTTTAAACTCATAGAAAGCAAACTTACCCATGTTATTTATGGAAAAAATGTAACTTGTAATGGTTTTGAATCAATTTATTTTGTTTATAAGATTATAAGCCAGTGTTTACTGCTTTTGCTATTATTTAAGATCTTTATTTAAAGAGAAATTCAATTCTCTCTATCTGCATTAACTCTTTTTAATACTCATCTTAGTAAATAGATAAGAAGGTATATTATATTTACTTCTTTTATCCATTTTTTTTTTACATTTCTTCAGTTGCTTCCTGGCCTGGCATAGGCCAAAATAGTCTCATACATCCCAGGAGTCTTCATGGGCATTCATTTCTTTCATCTGAAGGAGGGAGCATGGGCTTTTTTAGGTAAGCACACCCTCCTTTCTGCATGCCTGAGCCAAGGAGATATGGATTCAGGAAAAATACATGCTACATGAATCATCGGTCCTTACTTAAGATTGTTGTGGTCAGAAATGTTTGTTTTTCAAAGCAATTTCTCCACCAAATAAAGCATGGAGTCATGGATGCATGGGTGAGTTTGCTTTGAATATTAAAAATGATTTAAATAGCATTTTCAGCTTGTGGTGCTCAGATACAGTTAAGTTCCACTTTAAAAAATAAACATTAATTGCAACATTAATCAAATGCCCAGCCATCCAAAATGGACACTCAATTATCAAAGCACCCCCCCTCTTCATTTTTGTTCAGCACTAAATGAACCCCCCCTTTTTTGGGGTACATTATTATGCTTATCACTACTTAGTAGCCATTATTCAAGTTACTGTTTTGTGCCACATGTGTTCACTCCTTCAGTACCATCCCTGTGTAGCACTCTCTTTGGTCTGAGTTGTCCGTCTCCACATATAATCCCCTCATATGACGGCCTGAAGTCGATTCATGGCATACCAATAGTATGGGCGCCTAGGTGACGTGCAGACTGGCACGCGTGGTGTGTACCTTATGCTGGTGCTAGATATTTAATTATTTATTTATTTATTATTTAATCGAATTAATCGATTTTTTATTATTATTTTTCACTATTACTATTTTGTACATATCATCCATCACTTGTTGATTGTTTCCTTCCTTTGTGTGTGGCACATGTTTTGTACGGTGCCGTCTGCCATTCACTGTTGTGCAGAGGCCCCTCTGTTTTTGCTTTTTGTATCCATCTGTGTTTTTTGGGGCCCCTGGTTTGGCGTGGTCATTGTCTGCAGGGCAGCTGTGTGGTCAGGCTGACGTCGGGTAGCTCCTGTGCATCGTCAGCCATGACCCCTCGGAAGTCTGCCCTCAGCAACATGGCGCCGTACAGTCTCTCGCCGCCTACGTCATTGGCGGGTGACGACTGATGCAAAGGAAGTGACGCGCATCCCGCCTCTTCCACCTGCCTGGAACGCAAACGCACTGGCGTGCGTTTCAGGACGGGTTTACTACCCGGAAATGATCGGCGGGCTGCCCAGACGTACAGCGATCGGATCAGACACTGAAGGTACAGTGCCCACTCTTACACGACTGTCTGTTAGATATGCGGGGAGACCCCCTATTAAATAGGTTCACCTAGTTCATGTCACTCTGCACCTTATGCACTAAGTATGCCATTATTCATCACCAAGTGTGTGTTATGTCTTCTTCATGGGCAGCCCTGTTTTTTGGTAGCATTCAATTACAATTGTCATTTAGTGTTCCATTGATTTTGAGTTATTTAGTTTTTTACTATTCTGTTCATATGAGTGAGGAGCCTGGGAGGGAGGGATCTACTGAGGGGGAGGGGCCCCATGTGCCCTCCCTAATTTACTGATTATGCCTTTTTAGCACTATATATACAGGGACTACTGAAGGAGGGTTCACTGCTGAGCTCTGATGAAGAAGGGATGTTCCCTTCGAAACGCGTCAGCCGGTAGTGATGTTTGTATGTTCCTCCAAGACTTTTGGAAGGTTTTGCTCATCATACAACCATTTGATGCTAGTCCGTGCTTGTTTCACATTGCACCTTGTTCCACAACCGCTTGTGAGTAATTTCTTTTATCATTTTATTCAATAAATTATTTTACAAAAGATAATGCACATGGCTGGTGTGCCCCCTTTTTCTTTTTATTTCTTTGTCTACTAGGATTCCCCATCCTTGAGAGCAGCAAGGCCTGTGTTGTTGTGCCATCTGTCTGGTTGTCCACTTGTGCGCAGGAGTCATTTCTTCTTCTGGTATCAGCACTGAATGAAACCTGTGAAGAGAGAAGTACATCAGCTGCCATTGAAGAACTCTCCTTTTTTAAAGACATAGACGCCTACCATTAATACTAAGACAATAGGTTTTTTTTTTGTTTTTTTTGTTTTTTTTATTACCGACCTGGAACAAGTATCTGAATCAGAAGCTTGTTTCAGTGACTCTAAAATACTGAACAAAAGAACAGCCAGGAAAATGGCATTTTCAGAAAGAGGTCCGCAATTGCAGACCCCTTATTTTTTCTCAGCAACACATTCCTTTGTGGGTCTATTTACACTTTAGCGTTTCTTTGCATTGAGCTAACAAATGCCCGTTAGCATGCATTTGGGTTCATTTACTTTTTTAATTTTCCTTGCACCTGATTGAGTATTCTTTACAAAGTGAAGCTTCACCACATTCACTAAGCTCTGCACTTGCAAAGTGCACAGTCTATTTACTTTTAGTAAATCAACCCTATTGTGTTACATGATAAAGTGCATTGTGTTAACTCCTTGTCGCCAGCTATACACATATATCTGTGAGCTGCCAATGTTGCTGGTCTGTATTGGGGGCACACTATCTCTGCACCCCCAGCACTGTGACCATGCTGTCATCAATAGCTCTCGGTCACTGTTTACAATTGGGATGCAGTGGGTTGGGCTCCCATTCACTTGTTAACTGTGACAGTAAATTACATGATTAGGGCTTACCTACCAAGCTTTGGCATCAAGTTTCCCATTCAAGATGCCAATGCCTCGCACTACATCCAAACAGATATGCATAATTTTTGGATGCAGCACATCACAACACATGTGCTTTGTTGTGTGCTACAGTGTGGGTGAGTGGGGTGCATTGTATCAGTGAATTGGGGAACTATTCAAACCAATAGAGAAGTATGGCTTTTTATATAAAACAAACATTATCCTCACCTAGGTTGATGCATCTGTCCCCTGTCGGCTCTTTAGAGAGGACTGAGCGATCAAACACCTCTGATCGCTCAGTTCTCCCCTCCACTGTGAGCAGAGAGCAGGGACTGTCAGTCACCGGTTCTCTGCTGGCTTAGGCTCCCGGCAGAATGCTGAGGTTGAGCCAGGTGCCATTCCAGACTGTTAGATATGGTCGGGATCTTTTCAGAACCTGGACTGGCACTGTGACATCAGCCGACAGCTTTGGCTATACTTTTCTTTTAAATGGCTATGCAGCACACTGCAG
Source organism: Aquarana catesbeiana (assembly GCF_042186555.1). NCBI lineage: Eukaryota > Metazoa > Chordata > Amphibia > Anura > Ranidae > Aquarana > Aquarana catesbeiana. The sequence continues at coordinate 438,706,322 of NC_133327.1, read as the reverse complement.
TGCATGTTTTGCCATGCATGTTGGTAAGGCATCTTATGTAAATGGAATCTTAAAATTTATTTTTGCCTGTGGGATGAGAGGGCCGTTTAACCTGACTATTTTAACTGTCTATTTTTAGTATAAGAGCTGTAAAAAAAAACTTCCAAAGAGCACAGAACTTGCATATTGCTTGCCACCTGCTGGCTGCAAGTGGTAAAAAGAAATATCCAATATAATATTTTACCTGAAAAAGATACCTCAAAAGGTATATTTTGTAGTAGATGACATAATAGAGGAAGAAGGAAAAAAAGGTAGATACATTCCTTTTACATTGACTGCATACAATTCCAGTAGCCTGCGCTTTAATCTTTGGTAGGTATTAGAAGTGATTATGAGTGATTTGAGAACCTTGATCTAGATAGATTTATCTAGAGCATCATTTAATATTCAACAGGCGGAAATGTACGCAGGCTGCATGGAATGCATTTAAAACAGCTCTATCATGTAAAAATGAAAAATCTAGCATTAATACTGCAGCTTAAGTTAAAACTGAAATACAGTGAAGCACAAGACTTTGATGAGAAATGTCAGCTGAAAAATAATTTTCTTGCTTTCCAGTTTGAAATGTTTTAGAATGCCCTTTTACACTCTGCTGTATGTAACTATTCAGAATGAGCAAAAGCAAACTGCTAAGTTTTCTGAGATGGTAAAGAATACCTTAAACCTTCAAATTTATTTAGGCACAAGACCTATCCCTGACATATATTCGGTTTTCTAATGTGTATGTCTACAGGATTAGAACATTTAGTTTATAAATGGATAGAAAATTGGCTTAAAAAGCATATTCCCATAAAGTAGTGATTAATGATTCATACTCTGAATGGTTTAAGGTTATTAGTGGTTCTATCCCAAAGGTTCAGTGTTGGGACCCTTACTTTTTAACCTATTAATAAATTATATATCGGTTGGGATTAAAAGTACCATTACAGTGTTTGAAGATGGCACCAAACTATGCAGTGAAATGATGCCCTTACAGTATGTCTCCAACGTACATGCTGACCTCAGTGCACTATTTAATTGGGTAACTATGTGGCAAATAAGATTTTTTTTTTTTTTTTAAGTCAAAAATTTATTGAACATGTCAAGATACAACAGCTTCCAATGTACAAGTACATATATGAATTTTCAACCAATAACATATACACAAACATGATAACCTTACCACTACTACTCATCCAATTACTCCCCGCATCTGCACTCCTCCACTCCATCCGCCCCCTGACACAACCCGCAGCACGCATGTTATATATACAGTATATCTTCACCCCTAGGGACATTGTAAAAGTCGGGACATCACAAGTTCTCTAGGGCTTAAACCAGGTGTATCCTCTGTGCTGGTATATATATTTCTCCATAATCAGGGTATTTCCCATATGTGTTATCCAGGAAGCGCTAGTGGGTAACGAGGTGGACTTCCAGCCCATTAGAATAAGTTTCCTGGCCTGAAACAGTGCCCTAGAGAATGCAACCCTGATCAATTCCTCAGGAATCACATCCTCCAGAACAACCAGTATGCAGCATATAGGGTCTGTAGGTACCTTTGTTTGAAACATCCCATTGAGTGTACCAACCACCTTGTTCCAATAGCTATGGAGCTTTGGGCAGCGCCATAAGAGATGAATGAGATCCCCGTTGTGTTGGCGACAACGACAGCACAGAGGGTCCGCCAGTCTGCCCATCCTATGTAGTTTTGTCGGGGTGAAGTGTACTTTTAGTATTATATATAGTTGGGAAACTTTTTGTGCCACATTCAGAGAGCATGTGGTTATGGATTGTAGGGCTTCCTCCCATTGATCTCCCGTAAGTTGACCGAGGTCTCTCTCCCATGCAGACGCTGCCTTACAGGGGTATGCCTGCAAGTGTTTTGCGAGTAGCATTTGGTAGCTTTGGGATATGATCCCCTTAGTTACATTGCTGGAGTGCAGCACATGGAATACCGGAGTGGGCGACAGTGCCCACTCTCCTGCATCCCCCTGCGCAGCAACAGCATGCCGAAGCTGAAGGTACGAGTAAAGTATGGTATCGGGTAGGTTGAAGTTGGCTTGCAGTTCCGAGAAGGATAGCAGCTTGCCGTTACTAAATATGTGGGATAGCAGAGTCACACCATGAACGCGCCATCTGGGCCCCTGTTGTAACTTAACCAGCTCTACATAGGAACGATTACCCCATATTGGGCTAAAATCCATGAATCCCTGCACCCCCTGGAGTTGCCTGCCCTTGTTCCATATTTTTTGTATTAACGAGAGTGTTGGGGTCTGTTTATTAGATTTCAGGAACATTTACGCCTCCAGTCCCATCGGGATGGTCTCGGCTCCAGATGCAAACAGCATCAGCTGTGCCGCCGAACCCACCGGATCTTTGGAAATAGAACCGACCAAACGCTGCAGCTGGGCCGCAATATAGTACAGCCAAGGGTTGGGGACCGCCAACCCTCCTCCGTCCTTGGATTGCTGTAGCTGCTCTAGCCTAATCCTAGGGGGCTTAGTGTTCCACAGCAGCCGCTGAAATAGGGTATTTACCACTCTGAAAATTTTTAGGTGTATTACTACTGGCGAGTTGTGTAAGAAGTATAGCAACTGGGGCATTAAAATCATTTTGATTAGGTTTGGCCTTGCCTGCCAGTGACATTTTAAGGTTATTCCATGTGTTAATCTTATCCCGAAACCGAGATAGTAAGGGATTTCCATTTAGGGAGCAATAATCCCTGAGTCTGGGCGATATTTGTATACCCAAATATTTGAAGCTGGTAACCACGGGTATGAGACAAGAGTCAGGAAGTTCCACCTCCCGTTCCTCCTCCAGCATCATCAGGGCTGACTTGGACCAATTTATGGTCAGACCAGAATAGTGACCAAACTGCGTTATTATAGACATAACCCCTGGCAATGAGTGGCTGGGATCACCCAGAAAGAGTAACATGTCATCCGCATGCAACATCATTTTTTCATGCATGACTCCATATTGGAACCCGCATATCTGGGTGCTGGCTCTTATCAAGGCTGCCAGTGGTTCAATAGCAATTGCAAAAAGCAGGGGAGACAGCGGGCAACCCTGCCTCGTTCCCCTGTCCAGACTAAAAGGATGTGACATTCTGTCGGCCAGTCTAATGGTCGCCTGTGGGGAAGCATAGAGTAACTTAACCCATGCAATAAACCGATCCCCAAATCCAAACTTTTCTAGTACTGCCCACAGGTACCTCCAGCTGATACTGTCAAACGCCTTGTTGGCATCTAGGGATAAGAGAGCCCTGTGACTCCCCTTATCCTCTTGTAGTTGCACGTTTAGGAATAGCCTCCTTAGGTTTGTAGCCGTGAACTTTTGTGGCATAAAGCCAGCCTGATCCTGGTGAATAATGGAGGTTACTATCCCATTGACCCGAAGTGCCAAAACCTTGGCAAGTATTTTTATATCACTCTGGAGCAATGAAATAGGCCTATACGAGCCTGGGTCAACTGGATCCTTCCCCGGCTTTAGTAACAAAATTACATTTGCTTTGACCATAGAGTCAGGGAGTTTACCTTCATCTAAACAGACATTGAAAATCTTTAACAGGCAAATAAGGTTTAATGTTGATAAATCCAAATGTTTGCACTTGGGGGCTAAAAATATTCATGCTTCATACATTATCCCTTTCATGACTAAGCCTATTTTTGAAATTTGGTGTTTACAAGTTAAAATCCGTATTTTTTGCTAGAAAATTACTTAGAACCCCCAAACATTATATATATTTTTTAGCAGAGAATCTAGAGAATAAAATGGCGATTGATGCAATATTTTTTATCACACGGTATTTGTGCAGCGGTGTTTTAAACGCAAATTTTTGGAAAAGTGACACTTTCATGAATTTTAAAAAATCCAAACAGTAAAGTTACCCCAATTTTTTTGTATAATGTGAAAGATGATGTTACGCCGAGTAAATAGATACCAAACATGTCACCCTTTATTATTGTATGTGTGTCAACGGCGCAAAAACCACTACTATATTAAACGTATGTGTCAGGGTTGCTGCATTAAAAAAAAACCCTTCATTGAGATGGGCTAGAAATACTGGTTGGTGTGTGTGAATGCGCTACTCCCATAATAACCACCACTTGCAATGTTCTCTTCCTATTAGTCCGAAAGAATCACTTATGCAAAGTAATAAAATATAAAATCATGTGCATAATCTTATAACTCTAAATCAAACAGAAATATAACCATATATTATCCAGTACATGAAAAAAGTCCTTCAAACGTGCTGCAAAAAATCCTTTGGTAATATATTGTGACTGGCGTGCTCCTATGTTCCTTCAGTGATCATATGTGACTGAGTGAAACACCTCCACCATTCAGATTGGCCACTCACCAGATGCTTAATTAAAGATGCGCCTTTGGTTCATTCAAGGGATAACCACTCCACCTAAGTAACACTCCTCACCGGCTAAACTTGGGCTCTAATGTTCCTCATTGGAAAGCATAAGGGACAAAAAACGATCATAGCGCAATATGCTTGAACTGTTTATTTAAAATTCACAGAAAAAATATCAACTCACATTTAAAAGTGCCCTCGAGCCGGCACAAAGCTTATCCAGCAGTTATGGACGGGTACTGGGCTGTTTGCATGGTCCACCTGGTGTTGTATTGCGGCCTCCACGCTCGGCTTGCGCTCCAAGCCTCGTTCCCGTTCACGTCCGGTCACCTGATGTGAAAAAACTCCCAGCAGCCTCTACGCGTTTCGCATCATAGAATGCGTCATCAGGAAGCTCCATGCAAACAGCCCAGTACCCGTCCATAACTGCTGGATAAGCTTTGTGCCGGCTCGAGGGCACTTTTAAATGTGAGTTGATATTTTTTCTGTGAATTTTAAATAAACAGTTCAAGCATATTGCGCTATGATCGTTTTTTGTCCCTTATGCTTTCCAATGAGGAACATTAGAGCCCAAGTTTAGCCGGTGAGGAGTGTTACTTAGGTGGAGTGGTTATCCCTTGAATGAACCAAAGGCGCATCTTTAATTAAGCATCTGGTGAGTGGCCAATCTGAATGGTGGAGGTGTTTCACTCAGTCACATATGATCACTGAAGGAACATAGGAGCACGCCAGTCACAATATATTACCAAAGGATTTTTTGCAGCACGTTTGAAGGACTTTTTTCATGTACTGGATAATATATGGTTATATTTCTGTTTGATTTAGAGTTATAAGATTATGCACATGATTTTATATTTTATTACTTTGCATAAGTGATTCTTTCGGACTAATAGAAAGAGAACATTGCAAGTGGTGGTTATTATGGGAGTAGCGCATTCACACACACCAACCAGTATGTCACCCTTTATAATTGCACGCACTCGTGGAATGGCGACGAACTACGGTACCTATGAATTTCCATAGGCGACGCTTTAAAACATTTTTACGGTTACCAGGTTTGAGCTACAGAGGAGGTCTAGGGCTAGAATTATTGCTCTCGCTCTGACGATCGCGGCGATACCTTACATGTGTGGTTTGAACACCGTTTACATATGCGTGTGCGACTTCCGTATGCGTTTTCTTCGCTGCGCGAGCTCGCGGGGATAGGGGCACTTTAAAAAAATTTTTTTTTTTTTTATTTATTTTATTTATTTTTGTACTTTATAAATTGTGTTTAAAAAATTTTTTTTTTTTTTACTTTTATTGCTGTCACAAGCAATGTAAACATCCCTTGTGACAGTAATAGGTGGTGACAGGTACTCTTTATGGAGGGATGGGGGGTCTAAAAGACCCCCCATCCCTCCTTTACACTTCAAAGTATTCAGATCGCCAAAAACGGCGATTCTGAATACTGTGTACTTTTTTAAATTCTGCGCCATTGGCAGCCGAGTAAACGGGAAGTGACGTCATGACGTCGCTTCCGTGTTTACAACGAGAAGGCTGGAACGAAGCTGCGAGCCGCCGAAGGCAGCCGAATGGACACCGGGCCTCCCGATTGCACGGGAGGCCCGGTAACAGCGGCGGGAGGCGGCGGGAGGGGGGGGATGTCCGCTCCCGCTCTTCCGGTATAACAGCCGAGCGGCTTTTAGCCGCATCGGTTGTTATACATGGGTAGCCGATCGCCCGCTGTAAACAACGGTACCGGGATGATGCCTGCAGCTGCGGGCATCATCCCGGTATAACCCCGGAAAGCCGAGTACGCATATCTGCGTACGGTCGGCGGGAAGGGGTTATAGGAGGAAAACAACTGGGGGAGTCAATAGTGGAAAAGGATTTGGGTGTTCTGGTAGATCATTGCATGCAATGCTCAGTTGCAATTTCTAAAGCAAATGCTTTCTTGTAATAAAATAGGTACAGTATAGACTCCAGAGAGAGAGAGAGAGAGACATAATTTTGCCTGTGTACAAATCATTAGTAAGACCTTATCAGGGATATGCAGTTCAGTTTTGGGCACCAGTTCACAAAAAGGATATCGGGGAACTGGAGAAAGTGCAGAGAAGGGCAACCAAACTGATAACAGTCATGGAGGAGCTCAACTACTGAGCAAAATTATAAATGCGACACTTTTGTGTTTGCCCCTATTTATCATGAGCTGAAAGCAAAGATCTACAACTTTTTCTATCTACACAAAAGGGCCATTTCTCTGAAATATTGTTTACAAATCTGTCTAAATCTGTGTTAGTGAGCACTTCTCCTGCGGAGATAATCCATCCACCTCACAGGTTTGGCCTATCAAGATGCTGATTAGACAGCATGATTATTGCACAGGTGTGCCTTAGGCTGGCCACAATAAAAGGCCACTCTAAAATGTGCAGTTTTACTGTATTGGGGGGAGTCCGGGAGGTCCGAAAAACAGTCAGTATCTGGTGTGACCACCATTTGCCTCACGCAGTGCAGCACATCTCCTTCGCATAGAGTTGATCTGGTTGTTGATTGTGGCCTGTGGAATGTTGGTCCATTCCTCTTCAATGGCTGTGCGAAGTTGCTGGATATTGGCAGGAACTGGAACATGCTGTCGTATACGCTGATCCAGAGCATCCCAAACATGCTCAATGGGTGACATGTCCGGTGAGTATGCTGGCCATGCAAGAACTGGGATATTTTCAGTTTCCAGGAATTGTATACAGATCCTTGCAACATGGGGCCATGCATTATCATACTGCAACATGAGGTGATGGCCGTGGATGAATGGCACAACAGTGGGCCTCAGGATCTTGTCAGGGTATCTCTGTGCATTAAAAATGCAATCAATAAAATGCACCTGTGTTCGTTGTCCATAGCATACGCCTGCCTATACCATAACCCCACAGCCACCATGGGCCACTCAATCCACAACGTTGACATCAGCAAACCGCTCACCACACGACACCATACAATGCTGTCTGCCATCTACACTGTACAGTGAAAACCGGGATTCATCCGTGAAAAGAACACCTCTCCAAAGTGCCAGATGCCATTAAATGTGAGCATTTGCCCACTCAAGTCGGTTACAATGATGAACTGCAGTCAGGTCAAAACCCCGATGAGGGCGACAAGCAAGCAGATGAGCTTCCCTGAGATGGTTTCTGACAGTTTGTGCAGAAATTCTTTGGTTATGCAAACAGATTGTTGCAGCAGTTGTCTGGGTGGCTGGTCTCAGACGATCATGGAGGTGAAGATGCTGGATGTGGAGGTCCTCTGCTGGTGTGATTACACATGGTCTGTGGTTGTGAGGCCGGTTGGATGTACTGCCAAATTCTCTGAAACGCCTTTGGAGACGGCTTATAGTAGAGAAATGAACATTCAATTCAAGGGCAACAGCTCTGGTGGACATTCCTACAGTCAGCATGCCAATTGCACATGCCCTCAAAACTTGTGACATCTGTGGCATTGTGCTGTGTGATAAAACTGCACTTTTTAGAGTGTCCTTTTATTGTGGCTACCCTAAGGCACACCTGTGCAATAATCATGCTGTCTAATCAGAATCTTGATATGCCACACCTGTCATTATCTCGGCAAAGGAGAAGTGCTCACTAACACAGATTTAGACAGATTTGTGAACAATATTTGAGAGAAATAGGCCTTTTGTGTACATAGAAAAAGTTGTAGATCTTTGCGTTCAGCTCATGATAAATAGGGGCAAACACAAAAGTGTTGCGTTTATAAGTTTGCTCAGTGTATGAAGAAAAACCTACCTGATCACAATGTATAAATACATAGGTGGTCCATATAGTGAACTTAGTCAACGCCTCAGATGACTCCTATAAAGAAACACGTAAGGCGGAGCATGGTACGCACTCACGTCATTTCCAGTTTGCAAAGGTCCGGTCTGTGAAATTACCTACTTGACAAAGTCAAGCCTTGTTTTTAATGTGTTTTAAATAAACAACCCATTCGGATTTACACAATGAGTGTCCGTCTCTTCCATCTATAAGGATATCCTACCGGAGCCATGGAGGAGGTGACTAGAGGAATTTTACCTATTGCAAACGCTTCACCCTGATAGGGAAATAAGGATCTGGTTACCCCAAAGTTGGATATGCCAAAGAGGAGGTGATCGCTCTGGAAAATGCCATACGCTCACTACATGCGCTTTACCTCTGCAGGGGTGCTAGGATCTGGTGAGTGGGGAACTGAAGGGGAGCACGGAAGTCACTTCACTATTTGCACAAGAATTGTGGCTATATTTATGCACGAGTCACTTTGGGTACCAGCACAAGTCACTTGGAATTTTGTTATGTGCACTACAAAGACAGGACTTTATTTTTATTTATTTTATATATATATATATATATATAGATATATCTATATATATATATTTATATATATATATAGATATATATATATAGATATATATATCTATATATATATATATATATATATGAAGGCCAGTATGGTGGCCTGAATTTATGAGAGGAGTCCGGGGGGTATTTAACCAGCCCGCTCGCCTGTGGTATTTGTTGGTTTCCTGTGCGCGATACTACGTCACTAGGCCGACTATTCGAAACTCAGCGTCCGTGAGTTCTTGTCTTCGTGAGTTCCCGCATTCGCAAAATTTCCGTGCTCGAGAGTTTCGAGGTCCTCGTTACCGATTCGTATTTTCGTACAACGCGTCTGGCTCGGCTGTCGCAGGTAGGGTTCCGACTGACGTTTTGTTTTTACGCATTGTTAGATATCATGTCACTAAACCGTGATATCAAACTTACGAATCGCTCGCAATTTCACAATGTAACCGTAATGCATACTACTCGTACCGTCGTTATGTTAGCCATTTTCGTTATTTGTACCCCACCACGACGTAGATGTCGCTTCATTCAGGCATGTCTAACAAACTGTTTACCATGCTTCATTAGACAAACCGTTGTGATTCGCAAATTCGCAATTTTCTATCGACTCCTGTCAGTTCGATACTAATTCATTTCACATTTCAGAAACATTTCTAAGCATTTCAAGCATTTCAAACCATTTCGAATCATTTCATTCATTTCATTCACGTACCGCGCTCCGATTCGAATCCAGTCGCATCTAAAGATGCACCGATTCGCTCCGGTGTGCCCCAGTTGCTTACGGCCTCATTTCATTACATGCTTCAGAGTTAGATTCGTTGTCAGTCGCTCGTTACGACTCACCGATTCGTATCTCTGTCATGGCCATCATTTCACTGTCACGTATCACGCTCCGATACGAATCCAGTTGCATTGAAAAACGCACCGATTCGTCTCGGTGTGCCCCAGGTATTTGCCACATTTCGGTACATGCTCCAGAGTCCGATTCGTAGTCAGTCGCAATAGCGGCATGATCGATTCGTGCCTTTGTCATGACAAATCAAAACCATTCCACTGTCACTTACCGCGCTCCGGTATGATGCACTGATTCGTTACGGTGTGCCCCAGGGCTCGGCCTCATTTCAGTACATGCTCCAGAGTCCAGATCGTCGCAGATGCCGGGCGACCGATCCGCATCTCTGTCATGGGAATTAATTACCATTCATTTCACTCCCATATATCGCGCCTCCGTTTCAAATCCAGTCACATCTGAGATGCATCGATTCGTTAAGGTGTGCCCCAGTTGCTTCGGCCTCATCCTATACCTGTACCAGAGCTTGGTTCATTGTCAGTCGCAGTGGCGGCACAATCGATTCACGCCTCAGTCAGGGTAAAAATTTCAGTCATTTCATTGTTACGTACTGTGCTCCGATTCGAATCCAGTCGCATCTAAAGATGCACCGATTCGTTCCGGCGTGCACCAATGTTTTCTGTTGCCTCATACCAGTGCATGCTCCAGAGTCCGGTTCATTGTCAGTCGCAGTCGCGGCATGACCGAGCCAGGCCTCTGTCATGGCAAGATGCTTTATTCATTTCATGATCAAGGCAAACATTTAATTCATTTCGTTGTCGATACACACTTAAAGCACTTAAAGATTCGAATCTTGGGCATTTGTGAGGTATCGATTCAACCCGGTAGGCCACAACAGTCCTGGCCTCGTTTCATGCCAGGCCCCACAGTTCGACTTGTAGCTTGTCGCAGTCGCAGCATATCGATTCGTGCCACCATCAAGGCATTTACATTTCACTTATTTATTTTGTTCCATACACCTGTCGTTTAAATCACCATACAAGTTACTACTTTAAGTTAGTTAGCAAACCCTTCACGAGTTGTCCCCTTTCATTTTCCTCCAGGTCAGTCAAAGTTCAGTAGGTCCACCCTGCACCAGGTTGGACGATATCCCCCCAGGTAAAAAAAAAAAAAAAAAAAAAAAGGAGCACAAGCTGGGTACGTATGGCTTTTAGGGAAAAGAAGCAAACTTGAAATTTATGTCACCCCTAACAGGTTCCAGTCGACCAAAACACGATCTCAAGGACAAGATATCTTATCTAGATCAACCATGTCCCAGGCCGGCAGCGAAAACCTCACGGCCCCTCTGTCACCTTCCCTGGTCTCAGAGAGCGGCAGTGTGCAGTCCCTCGGGGGATGGACTATCCCCAAGTTGATGGCAGAGCTAAGACGCAGAGGCATGCCCTTCTCCACTACAGCTAGGAAAGGCGAGCTCTTCAAGCTCCTCTTCCCCCCCACCAGCCGCAGCAGGACACAGCATCCAGCAGGTGTCTCTCCAGTCAATATCCTCTGCCATCTCACAACTCCACACTATGGTATCGTCCCTGTCTTCCTCGGTCACGGACGTGCAAACCAGAGTGGCACTCCTGGAGGCTCGGCCGACCGCGGCTATTCCCGACCCGACCGAAACCCAAGTTTTGACACCCCTTCCTGCAGGTACCACAGGGTGGAGCCCCATTGTCTACCCCTCCCATTTGGTTCCAGCCAGCATCAGGAAGGACATCCTGGATGGCAGGGACGTCAACCTTGCCTCTCTCCTCATTTCTGTCCATGATCTGGCGGAAAATAAGGCCTATACCTGGGGTGACGTGTCGGTGGTCCTTAAGGCCAAAGACCCCAGACTCAATCGGAAATTATCTGTCCCAGAATTTACATTGGCCTTTGGCATGCTGAGGGATGTCCTATGTTCAGCCGCTTCCAGCAGGAGGGAAGAGCTGGACTTATACCTCCATACTGTAGTAGACCTGGGCTACAAGTACGAAGGATTTTATTTTTATGATTATCACCGTTCTTTTTCCGCAAAGTCAGCAGCCAGACTCACACAGTTTTAAACAACCACAAATTGGAGCCTCATGGACACAGAGCTGTTCTGTCGCCACTTTGCCGGCTTGCGCTCACCACTGTGTGCAATTTGCCAGCCCTCCACTCACACCGCCACCTGGTGAGCCAATGCGACAATCAGACGCCCCTTCGAATTTCCCTCTACCTCCGTTGCACTTCAGGGTCAGTCGGCCCCTGCACAAACGCCTCAGGTGGACAAATTCGGATGCCCAGTCCGGACCGTGGGAGGGGCAGCCATCTGCAACAATTATAACTACGGGTCCTGCAACTTCAGTCAGTGACGCCTGCTCCACATCTGCACCTTATGCCAAAGGGCGCATCCAAGAAACTTGTGTGAAGTCAAGCAACAGAAGAGGGCATGACTAAGCCGAGTCAACGTCCTGTGGCTAGGGCTCTACCTCACCTCACACCCCACCCCCTCCCTTGCCACCTACCGTATCCAGGGATTCACAGTAGGGTTTCAGACCGGCCTCATTTCACTGCCCCATACTACCTATGAATGTAGGAATCTTCGCTCGGCGGCCACTGACGAACAGGCCATAGACCAGCTCTTACAGGCAGAAATAGACCGAGAGTTCATTATAGGCCCCTTCACTCAGCCCCCTTTCAGTACTTGGAGAGTCAGCCCAATTGGGCTTGTCAAGGGCAAGTTCTCAAATAAATTACGTTTGGTGTACAACCTGTCTGCGCCTCATTCTTCCCACATTCCCAGTCTCAATTCCCTAATCCCCTCCGAAGAATTCTCCCTAAAATATTCCTCCGTGGATATGGCAATCCAAGCAATCATCAAAGCAGGTACAGGCGCCTGGCTCTCCAAAGCCGACATCTTGGACGCCTTCAAGCTCCTGCCTATCCACCCATCCCTTTGGTGCTGGCATGGCATTAAGTGGAAGGAGGCATACTATTTTGCTACAAAATTGACTTTCGGTTCAAAGAGTAGCCCTTGGCTCTTCGACACATTCGCTCAGTCCCTCGCCTGGATACTCTTGCACAAAGCTCAGTGTCAAGAGGTCATCCATTACCTGAACGACTTCTTACTAATAGAACCACCCAGTATGCCCCCAGGAGACCTCGACAAACTCAGAGTTGTATTCGGAAATCTCAATGTTCCCATCGCTGAGCATAAAGTCGACGGTCCAGCACACAACATCACCTTTCTCGGGGTCAACTTAGATACCTGCACCATGCAGGCCAGTCTCCCCCTCGACAAACTAACCTGCATTAGGGCGGTCCTCCAAGAATTCACCCACACTAGGGGGTGTACCAAAAAGCAGCTTCAATCTCTCCTGGGAATGCTTAATTTCGCCATGCGAATCATTCCACAGGGTCGCACCTTCGTTTCACGTCTGCTGATATTTCTGTCACAAACACAAGACCCCAATCAGATCCTAAATCTAGATACCGCAGCAGTAGCGGACCTATCTATGTGGGAGGAATTCCTTTCCACCTGGAATGGTATATCCCTATTTATACCTACGGTTTCGTCCCTTTCACCCCAGGTGGTGACAGATGCTGCAGCTTCCACAGGCTTCGTGGCAATTTTTGGCCACCAATGGTTTTCAGGACCCTGGCCTCCACAGATACTGTTGATACCTGGCTTCACCCGAACATCCTCCCTCTTCGAGCTCTATCCCATAGTGGCAGCCGCACAGCTCTGGGGTCATCATTGGACAGGGCAAACTGTGGTCTTCACCACCGACAATCAGGCCACGGCAGACATTATCAACAAAGGCAGGTCCAAGTCCCTATCAGTCATGTCCTTCCTGCGCAGATTGGTACAACTGTCTTTGCAACATCAATTTAATATCCACTGTTCATTTATTCCAGGCAAATAAAACCTAGCTGCAGACGCACTGTCACGTTTTAATTACACTTCCTTTTTCAAACAGGTTCCCGGAGCCGATCCAGTGTCGGCCCCTATCCTAGTTTGGTCTCAGCTGACCCTGGACTAGTTCAACATTTACAAGGAGCAACCCAGCTCATCAATCACTCACTGTGCCATAACACACTCAAAGCCTACCAGACAGCTTGGAGGACGTTCAATAAATTCCTGACACCCTGCTCCGAGGGAACAACAGATGTCAAGCAAGTACTGGCCTTCATTTCATATTGCCACACTCAGTTGGCCTTATCTCATAATACTATTCGGCTATACCTAGCTGTCATACAACATTTCTTGACTCTTCAAGACCCCGCAAAGTCTTCACTGTTTTCGTCCCACGCTATCCGAGCCATCCTACGTGGCACTCAGAAACACCAACATAATGGGGCCCATCTTTAGGGATATGTCGACCATCCTGAATAGTTCTCCATTTGGTCTTCTCCCCAGTACGGTCCTACAAGCGGCCATATACTTGGCCTACTTGCGACCAGGGTTCTTGCGACCAGGCGTGTTCACCTGTAACAACCCCATAGGCCAAGTACTACGCAGACGGCACTTGGTTCGCTACCAAGACCACTTCGTCCTCCACCTCGAGGTTTCTAAAAACCCAGCAGGCAGGCTCTGGAGTGGACATTCACCTTTACATAACCAATAATAGCTGGTGTCCAGTCACCGTACTCAATCATCTTCTGCCACTCCTGCCTGAACAACCGGACTCCAGTCCCCTTCTACCATTTCCAGTCAAACCCTTAAGTGCCTGTCAGTTTGTGAAACACATAAGGATACTTCTCCGCAACCTTCACCTTAACCCTAGTCAGTATTCCGGCCACTCCTTTCGTATTGGAGTGGCCTCAGCAGCATCCCACCACGGGGTCCCAGACCACGTCATTAAAAGACTAGGCAGGTGGAAGTCAGCCTGCTTCGCCCGGTATATCCCTTATCCTCAAGTGGAGATGGCACAGGCATTTTCAAAATTAGCTCAATAAAGAACTGAAAAACCAATAAAATACTATACCCCTACCTGAATGTTTTTGCCCCCTTATTTTGGTATACTGTCCATCAGACCAAGGCACACTTTCAGGTCCATTTCATGTGGTAAGTCCACACTTCCAGGTCTATTTCATATGGTAAGTCTTATGTAACTATAAATGTTATCCATGTCCGTATCGGCCATAGGGCTTCAACCATATGTAGGAAGGCCAGTATGGTGGCCTGAATTTATGGGAGGAGCCCGGGGGGTATTTAACCAGCTCCCTTGTGGTATTTGTCAGTTTCCTGTGCGCGATACCCACTCTCACATCCCCCTTTTCAGGGCATTTCTCAACTATTCATTTCTCTTCACAGAATAATCATTTCTTAAACTAGGGTATGCCCCCTTATTTTGATATACCATCCATCAGACCAAGGCACACTTTCAGGTCCATTTCATGTGGTAAGTCCACACTTCCAGGTCTATTTCATATGGTAAGTCTTATGTTAACTATAAATGTTATCCATGTCCGTGTCGGCCATAGGGCTTCAACCATAAATATATATATATATATATATATATATATATATATATATATATATATATATATATATATATATATAATATATATATATATTTTTTTTTTCTTTTGCACATTTATTTATTAATATTTTTTTATTTTTTATGAGGAACATTTAGGATGATTTTTTTCTGATGAATTTTGATGAATTTCTGTTTGCAATTTCCTCATATTGTGTTTTGTATAGTGATTTTCATATTCTTTACTCTCATGGTTCTGGCTGGACCCTTTACACAACTTTGTAATCAAATAAGTAATAGAGCACATAATATATACACCTTTTTGGTATAGGATATAAGGCGAGAACCCCTTTAAATACATCAATTTTACACATTGACAGATCTCACTGCTGGTCACTTGGTTAATTGCACTTTCACCTGAGAAGAGTGACTTACCTGGGAGGTTCACGCTTCAGGTGACAGGCAGCATCATTCACCCCTATACTTATATACTGTTTCATAGTGAACTTAGTGTTATTCACTTTCAGGTCATTACAGATGACAAGGGGGCACTCTTTATACAGTAAGAACAGTAAGAACTGCGAGAATGTGGTATAGACTCCCTCAAGAACTAATTATGATCAGCTCAGTAGATTGTTTTAAAAATATTAATAAAATATAGCTGGTTACTAACATTTATAGGTAAGTAGAAGTTGATCCAGGGAATATCTAATTGCCTTTTGGGGGGAGCAAATTTGATCATGCCTTACTGGGGTTCTTGCCTTCCTCTGGATCAACTGTTGGTATAGAATTGTGTATATTAAGGGTTTTATTTTCTATTGGTTAAACTAGATGGAATTGTGTCTTTTTTCAACCTGACTAACTATATAACTATCTATTTGCAATATTGACTTTAATGATCTTGTATAGCAACATGGCTCCTGTGTAACATGGCCCTGCAGCAACGTATTATATGATATGGTAGCGTTACACATCAGTTAAAGTGTAACTTGACCAAAATAAATGTAACTATATTGTTTTAAAAAGAATATGATAAACATGATATGGGCCGTGGAGTGAAGTGTGATTAAAGTCACAATGCAAAAGGGAAGACAAGGTGTGTTTGGAGTAGTAAAAGTATGTGCTAAGTCCCACTTGAAATGGCTGCAGCTCCTCTGTATGAGTTTAGGATATTAACTCTTGCACTGACAAAACAAAGAAACAGCGGCTGCTGCCATCCAAAGCCTCGTACACACGTTTGGATTTTCCGTAGACAAAACCTCTGACTTTTGTCCAAAGGCATGTGCCTGGATTTTGTCTTGCATACAAAACGGCAAGGAATTGTCGGCCAACAAACACAAATGTAGTGACCTACTACGTGTTTTTTCAACTCCTTAGCGCCACCCTTTAGGCTCCTTCTGCTAATTTCGTGTTTGTAGAAGTTTGGTGAGTGTTGATTAAAATTAACAAGGGACACCAACATAGTTGTATCTTTGATCTTAAAAACCATGGGATAATGGTGTTGTGGTAACTTGCACCAAAAAAAAAAAAAAAAATAACAAGCATAATAATATTATTCATGATATCACTAGAAAAAAAACCTTTGAAAATTGGTTTGCAATAACTTCATCAGTATCACCAGCAAAGCAGCTTCATTATTATCCCACTAAAGAAGACGAGAATTGTGCTCTACATTTCGAGATTTCATAATCTGCCGCGTCACGAATGTTAATTCTCTATTACTAAAGCTAGTTTACAAGACTGACTGCTTCCAACTTGTCCTTGCTTCCGATCATGCGTGTTTGTACTTTGGACTTTTGTCTGACGGACTTGTGTACACACGCTTGGAAAATCTGACAATAGACTGTTGTCCACGGAAATTTTTAAAGCCTGCTATCCAACATTAGTCTGTGGAAAATCCGACAACAATTGTCCGATGGAGCATACAAACGGATTTTCCGCCAACAGCCTGTTATCACACAATTCCTGTCGGAAAATCTGATCGTGTGTACGAGGCTTAAGTGTAAATGTATTTAAAACAATAAAAAGCAGTTAAAATTGCACTGACATTGTATAAAATCATAAAGGAATTCTAGTCCTTTGGTATCTGCCGAGCTCAGCAGGGTAGGTAAAGCTGAGTGATGCCTGGAAGTGGCTGGAGATTGTAGAGCTGGAGCAGGAAGCAGTGATAACCAGGACCTTTGGCGTGAGCCAGCATGGAGTGCGATGTCAGCTTCAAACCAAGAGCAGAGCCAGAGATACAAGAGTATGACAGGATGAGAAGGGGCGTGGTTACACATTTATAGGGACATGCCCCTTTATCATACCTGGATAGAGAATTAGATGGGATATTGATGAAGGAAGGGGGCTGGGCAGGCTGTAAGGAAGGAAGACCTGTATGAATAACACCTAGGTCTCCTACTACACCCTTTCTAGAAACAAATTACATAGAAAAAAAAAAACATAAAACGGATGTAGCGCTACCCTTGTGAGGGCCGCCGGTAGAATCTGTACCCCACTGGTTGCCCCAACTCTGCAAGTCCTCCGACACCTCTGACACTCTTGGTTCTGCCATTTTTACCAACTATTACCAGAAATAATGAGCTCATACAATGCTAGCGAAACGACTTATATTTGTTTACTGAAGCAAAAGTGGCACATGTAAAACCATAACATAAGACTGTATGTCATAAAGATAACTGGTTAGCAATAATACAGCCCTAGTATACAATATGATTGTGCAATCAACGGCCTCTACTTTGTAACACAATAG
This sequence comes from Aquarana catesbeiana, assembly GCF_042186555.1. Taxonomy (NCBI): domain Eukaryota; kingdom Metazoa; phylum Chordata; class Amphibia; order Anura; family Ranidae; genus Aquarana; species Aquarana catesbeiana. The sequence goes on along the minus strand of NC_133327.1, from coordinate 438,688,537 downwards.
AAATGTAAAGAATAAAGATGCAGCGCTAAAATAATAAAAACTGATGAAAATATGAATTGTATCAAAGAAAAGTAATGGTGAAAAAACTCTCATCTTAGAAAACTAAAGTGGATACCACACAGAAAATTAATGCAGAGGGAAAAAACAATAATTACTAATAAACTTAATAAAACAAAAAATGAAATTGAATATAAATCAACTGATGCATAAAGGTAATGGTGAAAAAAGCTCTCACCTACCAAAACTAAAGCAGATACCACAAAAAATTATTTTGACATTAATAAGTGAAAAAGCATAAAAAAGTGAGTCTATGACAAGTATGAAGATCAATCGATAAAAAAATTAGTTGGTGAATCACTGAGAACCAGAAAAAACAAAAAAACAAAGTCCCATTCCAATAAAAACGGTGAAAAAAGAAAAGATCGATAAAAAGTCCATATGAAGTGTGAAGATAATACTCCAAAGGAAGGTAATTGAAACCAGATCCTATATCCAAGATGATAGCACACCCGAGTGAGTATAAATGCTCCTTACCGACTACAAATGACCATCGTAGGTAGTCTCACCAGGCACAGGGAATAAAAAGTTCTCCCAGGAACCCATTCTGCTGTCCCGGTGCAGGCAGTCCCCTCTCCTGCGGCCTTTCACTTAGTCTTGTTGGCACCCTCAGCCCATCCACTCCGCTGGGCGGCCACTCCTGCACTTCCCTTCCCATCCTCTCCTCCTCCTCCTTCTTCCCTCACACAGTGCTGACAAGCCTAACCTTCCACGAAGCCTACAACGCCAGCTCGGAGCTCCTCGGATGTCACGTGCCCCCGCTCTGTCCAATCAGCGTGCTCCTCCCCTGTCCCAGCTCGATTCCTGTTTTTTTTTTTTTTCTAGAGGTTTTTTTCTTCACAAAATTGTGTGAACGCGAAACTTATTGGATTTTTAGACGAAAACACCCTCACTCTATCTGGGCTAAACTATGAGATTGAGACAAATACAATCATTTAAATCGTATTTTAACATTCTTCCCCTCAGCATTTTTTTCTGGATATTTTCTTTGTTTTTACTCTTTAAAATCATCCATCTGTACATTTAATTTAATAATCTGTACATCTAATACACATCTGTTCCAACAATACTTTTTTTTCCCCATCGTCTGTGCAATAATAATTAAAAATTCACTTTAATTAATTTTTATCAACTTTTATCCATCTGTACATCTACCGGTTGGATAAATCTATGTATAATAGTTAATTGATCTGGTCCATTATGTTATCCATACAGAATATATACAATATCTCACAAAAGTGAGTACACCCCTCACATTTTTGTAAATATTTTATTCTATTTTTATTCTATTTTATTCTATCTTTTCATGTGACAACACTGAAGAAATGACACTTTGCTACAATGTAAAGTAGTGAGTGTACAGCTTGTATAACAGTGTAAATTTGCTGCCCCCTCAAAATAACTCAACACACAGCCATTAATGTCTAAACAGCTGGCAACAAAAGTGAGTACACCCCTAAGTGAAAATGTCCAAATTGGGCCCAAAGTGTCAATATTTTGTGTGGCCACCATTATTTTCCAGCGCTGCCTTAAACTTCTTGGGCATGGAGTTCACCAGAGCTGCACAGGTTGCCACTGGAGTCCTCCTGGAGGTGTGTTTGGGGTCGTAATCATGTCGGAATACTGCCCTGCGGCCCAGTCTCTGAAGGGAGGGGATCATGCTTGGCTTCAGTATGTCACAGTACATGTTGGCATTCATATTCCCCTCAATAAACTGTAGCTCCCCAGTACCGGCAGCACTCATGCAGCCCCAGACCATGGCACTCCCACCACCATGCTTGACTGTAGGCAAGACACACTTGTCTTTGTACTCCTCACCTGGTTGCCGCCACACACGCTTGACACCATCTGAACCAAATAAGTTTATCTTGGTCTCATCAGGCTTCCTTCTGGGACGACAGCCATGCAGACCAATTTGATGCAGTGTACGGCATATAGACTGAGCACTGACAGACTGACCCCCCACCCCTTCAACCTCTGCAGCAATGCTGGCAGCACTCACATGTCTATTTCCCAAAGACAACCTCTGGATATGATGCTGAGCACCTGCACTCAACTTCTTTGGTCGACCATGGCAAGGCCTGTTCTGCGTGGAACCTGTCCTGTTAAACCGCTGTATGGTTTTGGCCACTGTGCTGCAGCTCAGTTTCAGGGTCTTGGCAATCTTCTTATAGCCTAGACCATCTTTATGTAGAGCAACAAATGGATTTTTAAAACAGCTTACCTGTAAAATCCTTTTCTTGGAGTACATCACAGGACACAGAGCACCATAGTAATGACTATCTGGGTTTATATGCTACCTTTAGGTGATTGGACACTGGCAACCAATAGTAAGAAGGTTCCTCCCATATAACCCCTCCCATACAGGAAGTACCTTAGTTTTTTAGCAAGCAATGAAGATCCCAGAAAAAGAAGGGAGGGACCTTTGTGTCCCGTGATGTACTCCAAGAAAAGGATTTTACAGGTAAGCTGTTTTAAAAATCCATTTTTCTTTATCGTACATCACGGGACACAGAGTACCATAGTAATGACTATCTGGGATGTCCTAAAGCAATGCCTTTGAGAGGAGGGAACGTACCTAAATCCCCCTTATTTTAGGCTCCAAATTATAAAGCTGCTTGCAGCACGCTCTGGCCAAAAACAGTCTCCTTTTGAGATCTAACATCCAGTTGGTAAAACCTGGTGAATGTATGCACCGAAGACCAAGCGGCCGCTTTGCAAACCTGAGCCATTGACACTTGTTGGCGCACTGCCCATGACGTACTAACTCCTCTGGTAGAGTGAGCTTTGAGATATCGACGTGGAACCTTGTGTTTCAACTCACAGGCCTGGATGATGACCTGACGAATCCACCTAGAGATTGTTGAACTAGCTGCTGCTTGTCCTTTCTTAGGACCCTCAGGCAGAATAAAAAAAGAGTCAGACTTCTGAAAAAGGGGCTGACATATCCAAATAAACCTTAATAGCTCTCACCACATCGAGTGAATGGAGCAATCTTTCCTCCTTAGACTTAGGGTTGGGAAAGAAGGAAGGTAAAACGATATCCTGATTCAAGTGAAAACTGGAAACCACTTTGGGTAAAAAATCCGGACGGGGCCGCATTACCACCTTGTCCTGATGAATAAACAGAAAGGGTTTCTCACAAGAAAGGGCGGCCAACTCAGAGACCCTTCTTGCTGAGCTTATAGCCACCAAAAAGACTAATTTTTTAGTCAGTAGGATCAAAGGAATACACTTAATAGGCTCAAAGAGTTGACTCTGTAGAGCTGAAAGCACCAAGTTCAAGTCCCATGGGCACAAGGGCGGTTTAATTGGTGGCCTCAAACTCCCTTGATAAAGGTTCGTACTAAAGAATGAGACGCGATTGATCTCTGGAAAAAAACGACAAAGCCGAAATTTGTCCCTTAATAGTCCCTAAGGATAAGTTTAAGTCAATTCCTGCTTGCAGAAAGGCAAGAACCCTTCCAATTGTATACTTGCGAGGTTGCCATCTTCTCTTCCAACACCATGAGATGTAAGACTTCCAGACTCTATGGTAAATTTTCCTAGACACTGGCTTTCTAGCATTTATCAAAGTAGCCAGAACAGAACCACTGACAACCACGGTCTCTCAGTACCTTGGTCTCAATAGCCATGCCATCAAATTCAGTGACCGTAAAGAAGGATGGTATATGGGACCTTGGGACAACAGGTCTGGGCGGAATGGAAGACACAATGGGTCCCCTACCGCCAACCTCACAATCTGTGAGTACCAAGACCTCCTTGGCCACCGTGGGGCCATTAGAATTACCGTTTTCTGCTCCACCTGTATCCTGCGTAACAGGTGCAGCAGCATCTGAATCGGAGGAAAGACGTAAATGAGAGAATACTGATCCCAGGGAACCACCAATGCATCCGTCCCCACGGCAAGTGGATCCCTGGTTCTGGACACAAAGCTGTCCACCTTGGCATTGAACTTGGATGCCAGGAGATCCACCTCTGGCATCCCCCAACGCTGGAAAATTTGAAGGAAAACTTCGGGGTGAAGGGACCATTCCCCTGGTAACAACTGCTGATGACTTAGATAGTCTGCCTGCCAATTGTCCACCCCCGGAATATAGACTGCCGAAAAAGATGGCACGTGTCTCTCTGCCGAAGTCAGAATATGATTTACTTTCTTTGGGCTGCAGAGCTCCGGTACCCCCTTGGTGGTTGATGTATGCCACCACTGTGGAATTGTCGGACTGGACTCTGACCGGAGACCCCCACAGCCTGGCCGTCCAGAATACGTGGGCCAAGCGGGCTGCTTAAATTTCCAAAAGATTGATCGGCAAGGTTTTTTCTACCATTTTCCCTGTACGGAGGCCTCTTCCAATACTGCTCCCCAGCCGAGATGACTGGCGTCTGAAGTTACCACCTTCCAAGTTACTGGTGGAAAGGACTTCCCCTTTATTAAGTTGTTGGTCTTTGACCACCAAGAGAGGTCCTGTTTTACCTTTGGGGATAGAGACATTGGATGATCCAAGGCTAGAACAGACTTGTCCCAAGCCTCCAGGATTGTTCTCTGGAACAACCTGGAGTGAAACTGCGCATAAGGAACTGCGCTGAAAGATGACACCATCTTCCCCAGCAGCCTCATGCACAATTGAATTGAGGGTCTTTCTACCCTTTTGACTTTCCTGACCAGCTCTACTATTGAGCTGACCTTCAAGGGGGTAAAAACACCCTTTCCCGGGTCGTATCCAGGATCAAGCCTAGATATGCCTAGATATGTCAGGATTTGAACTGGATGAAGAGCTGATTTGTCCATATTCAGAATCCAACCTAGGCCTCTTAGAACATGAACTGTAGTTGAAACGTTCTTTAACAGGGTGGAATAGGACTGGTCCTTCAACAGAAGGTCGTCCAGATATCCTATCACCGATATCTTCTGGGACCTTAGAGAAGCCAACACTGGAGCCAACACTTTTGTGAAGACTCGTGGGGCCGTAGCCAGACCGAACGGTGGTGCTACAAAGTAGAAATGACACCCCTCTACTGAGAAACGTAGAAACCTTTGATGTTGGCCGAAAATCGGCACATACAGGTATGCATCCTTGATGTCTATGGATGCTAAAAAGTCCCCTTTTCTTAGAGATGCCATTACTTAATGAACCGATTCCATCCGGAAGGTTCGCACTTTTAGAAAGGAATTGAGGGATTTGAGGTCCAGAATGGGCCTTACTTCCCCATTTGGCTTCGGCACTGTGAATAGGTTTGAATAAAACCCCTTGAACTTTTCTTTGTGCGGAACCTTGATAATCACCCCCTGCCTTTTTAGCTGCTTTAAGGCTAGGAATAGGCTTTTCTTTTTCTCTAGATCCGAAGGAACTCTTGATCTCATGAACCGATTTGGGGGAAAATCTCGGAACTCTATTTTGTAGCCTTGTGTTATAGTGGAGATAACCCACTTGTCCTGCAACAACCCTGCCCAAGCATCTGCGGACCGCCGCAGTCTGCCCCCCACTTGTAATAGTGGGGGCGCCCCTTCACAAGGAGGACTTGACATTGGCCTTATTCGGCTTCTGAGTCCAAGTTCTTTTCTGACCTTGAGGTCTTTTAAAGGCAGGTGGTTGAGGCCGTCGATACTTCTTGGGAGAAGATGCGCCTGGCCCACGAGCGTTCGGAATTTTAAAGGAAGGCTGCTTATTCCTTCTTTTCACAGGAAGCAAGGAGCTCTTCCCGCCTGAGATTTTTTGGATATACTTATCCAGATCTTCTCCAAACAAACGTTCCCCATGAAAGGGAAAAGCCGCGAGTAACCTCTTGCATGGCATCTCGACTGACCAGTTCTTTAGCCACAAAACTCTGCGCACATGTATTGAGAGTAGCGCAAAGCAAGACATCTGCTGGATTGAGTCTTTTAATGCATCTACTGCAAAACATAAAGCACGAGGAAGTTCTGTTAATTCATCAGAATATTCCTCCTGAACAGGTAGGTTCCTGCCCAGTCTTTTAAAATGGTCCTTCAGGGATTGACAGATCCCAATAGCCACAACAGCTGGTTGTACTGCTGATCTGGCCACCGCAAAGGAGGCCTTTAGCAAGGATTCCAGCTTTTTATCCGCTGGATCTTTAAATCCTTGGGCATTATCCACTGGACAGGTTAAGCTTTTGATTACTGAAAAAAATAGCAGCATCCACTAAAGGCGTATCCCACCTTTTTTTGAACTTTTCCTCCATTGGGTACAAAAAAGAAAACCTTTTAGGAGGTCAGTATATTCTGTCCGGATGTTCCCAATCAGCGTAAATCAACGGCTCCAATAATGGATGCACAGGAAACGCCTGAGAACCTAGCTGAGTACGCAAGGATCCCAATGTAGAACAGGAAAGTTCCGGCCCTTGTACAGGGGGCAACTTGAAACCTGCTCTCACCATTTCGGTTAAAGACTGGATAAACAACTTTTGGGATTGCGAAGCTGACAACGGTTCCTCAGGACCTGAGTCCCCCGCTGAGGACTCCTTAGCTTCAGCATCTTTATCCCCTATGGCCACCTCCTCAAAATCCTCTGCCCATTCAGGATCCTGACTTAGCACTGGGACCAGGCTCAGGAGAGGGAGATCTATTTTGTTTCTTCCCTCCCTGTGTTATTGAGGCAATCATACCCGCTATTTTGCCTTCAAGACCAGCGAGTGCTGACTTTAAGTCATCCTTAGTAACATAAGCCGAAGCAGGGATATTGGTGGTGGCCACAACGCCTGACAAATGCAATGGCTCAGCCAGGCCAAATGCCTCAGGTCTTTCAGGGGAGACAGGTGCTGCAGTAGCCTGAGGTTGATCTCCTGTTTTTGAAGGAGTCACTTTAACCCCTGGATTAGCCCTGCTCCCTACACCTCGTTTTCTGGAAGACCTTGCTTCCAGGTTTTTGAGGAAAATTCACTGTGCTAAATGTTGAATCAAAGCCAATACTATAGCCTCCTTACAGAGTTTGCAAATGCCTGACTCACGTGCCCCGCTCTGTGTCCCACTGTTACCGGCTCCTGGCTTCTCTGGGCTGACAAGAACAGCACTGACACACGCAGGCGTCTGACTTCCCTATATGTGCGTGCGCCGTCACGTGACGCACGCACGCCCAGGACTTACTGCGCACACCCGCGGGAAACACGCGGCTGCGATGCTGCCATCATGCACGCTAGGGCGTGCACAGGAGGGAGCGGGCTGCGCACACCTGCGCCACCTGCACGAGCGTGCTACCCGCGTGCACGCGCCCGTGGCCCATCCATGCGATCCCCAGAGGGAACCTTAGTCTGACTCTCTGAACCTTCACAGTGGACACAAACAGACACTACAATCTGGCATGACAATCTGCATAACATTATTTGGAAAATAATGTAAAAAGTGGGCCTCCAAAGGAAGCACTCACCGATCCTTGCAGCAGGGCCTGAGATAGGCCCAATCTTCCCCCATCACCGTGGGTAATGCCACTGAGGACCTTTTGTTTGGGGTCCAAACCCCTGGACCTGTAAAGCACCCTTTAGGTTTCCTTGGGCAAATAAAAGACCAGGAATACCATATCACAAGGGTCCAGCTCCATAAGGAAACATTACAGGCAAGACACTTTTCTTGAACCAGGGCTCAGGTACCATCCACTTTAGCATGATATGCCATCCGAATGGATCCGATTATAATATACTCACTGGGACATTATCTGAAGAAAGAGCTTTCACAGCCGTGACCATCACCTTCAAGACACTGACAAAAAACGAAGGTACTTCCTGTATGGGAGGGGTTATATGGGAGGAACCTTGTTACTATTGGTTGCCAGTGTCCAATCACCTAAAGGTAGCATATAAACCCAGATAGTCATTACTATGGTGCTCTGTGTCCTGTGATGTATGATAAAGAAAATTCTTTTTTTCAGATCCTCAGAGAGTTTTTTGCCATGAGGTGCCATGTTGAACTTCAAGTGGTGAGTATGAGAAAGTGAGAGTGATAACACCAAATTTAAAACACCTGCTCCCCATTCACAGCAGAGACTTTGTAACAGTAACGAGTCACATGACACCGGGGAGGGAAAATGTCTAATTGGGCACAATTTGGACATTTTCACTTAGGGGTGTACTCACTTTTGTTGCCAGCGGTTTAGACACTAATGGCTGTGTGTTGTGTTATTATGAGGGGGCAGCAAATTTACACTGTTATACAAGCTGTACACTCACAACTTTACATTGTAGCAAACTGTCATTTCTTCAGTGTTGTCATATGAAAAGATAGAATAAAATATTTACAAAAATGTGAGGGGTATACTCACTTACCCCGAACTTTCTCTTCAGAAGGCATTAAAGTAGGGTTCATCATTACTTTGTTACTAAAGGAACCTCTTTCCTGGGCTCATCATCTTCGGGAACAACACGATCCGGCTTTGACAACTACCGACTCCTTCTTCTCTGCCATGTCTCAGCTGTATGCTGATCCCTTCCTCCAGCAGACTGCAGAATCCACACTCGGCAGACTCCAGCAGGGCCTAAGGTCTGTCGAGGACTATGTTTCAGAGTTTCGAGTTCTGAGTATGGATACTCAGTGGAATAGGGCTGCACTCCACCATCAATTTCGTCTTGGACTTTCTGATACTTTAAAAGACGAACTTGCCCGTGTGGGGGTACCCACATCTCTGGAAGATCTGATTAATCTTGTATTTCTTCCATTACTGCAGCTTCTGCCAGAACAACGAAGGTGCCCATTAAGAATAAGAAGTACCATGAATCCCCCCCGTGGGAGTTTCCAAAGACCACCTCTGTCTTCTTCTGAACGCCTCTGGCGACAACATAACAGACTTTGCTTTTACTGCGAAAAGGAGGGCCATTTCATACAGACTTGCCCTGTGAAACCTTTCAAATCTGCCACTCTGCTACCCCACATGATGCATCTCCGTGGGAGGGACCAGTTACATCTCCCTCTTCCACTCCAGACCAGCTCCATTTACCAGGAAAGACTATTTTTGTATCCGCAATTATAGACTCCGGAGCCTGCAGTTGTTTTGTGGATTCAGCATTTGTTACTTTACATCAACTATCCTTATGCACCAAGAGGCAGGGATTTGCCATTCATCCGGCAGACAGCTCTGGTCTCAAGTCTGAGCCGGTAATTCAAGAGACTGTACCCATTCTCTGCCGAACTTCCTCAGGGCACCAGGACCTTCTCCGTCTGGATGTGATAACCTCACCCATGTTTCCCATTATCCTGGGGCTACCTTGGCTAAAGGCCCATAACCCCCATACTGACTGGCTTACTGGAGATGTCTCCTTTTCTTCCAATTACTGTCAGGCACATTGTTTCCTGGAAAGGACTGTTAACCCTGCTTCTCTCCTCAGTATCCACCTTGACCCTGAAACTGCAAAATTGGTGCCCGTTGCCCTCCATGAATTCTTGGATGTTTTCAACAAAAAGAGCGCAGATACCCTGCCACCACATCGGACCTATGACTGTCCCATTGAACTTTTACCGGGGGCCGAGATCCCTTTTGGTGGAATTTACCCGCTCTCGGAACCTGAATTAGAGGCCCTACGCAAGTATTTAGATGAAAGTCTAGAGAAAGGGTTTATTCGGCCTTCTTCCTCACCAGCAGGGGCCGGTATCTTCTTCGTAAAGAAAAAAGATCACTCTCTAAGACCTTGTATTGACTACTGGGATCTTAACAAGATAACTATCAAAAACCGGTACCCGCTTCCGCTGATCCCTGAATTGTTTCGGGGAGCACGAATATTTTCCAAACTTGATCTGAGGGGTGCTTACATCTTAGTCCGGATCAAGGAGGGAGACGAATGGAAGACAGCTTTTGGGACACGCTTTGGCACTTTGAATATTTAGTTATGCCCTTCGGCCTCTGCAATGCCCCTGCCACCTTCCAGCACCGGGTAAATTATGTTTTTGGGGACTTCCCTGATCTATTTCTTATAGTCTACCTTGATGATATCCTTATATTCTTTGATACGGTAGAATTACATCGCACCCATGTGAAGAAGGTCTTGAGTAGACTTCATGAACACCACCTCTATGCCAAGGCTGAGAAGTGTGACTTCGAAAAGCAGACTATACAGTTTCTTGGACTTGTTATTTCCTGCAGGGCTTTTTTTCAGTGGGAACGTGGGGGAACGCAGTTCCAGCACCTCCAGCTCTGAATGTATGTAATAGCATGGGGTGGGGGGTGCGCTGGAGGGTCTATTAATGTTGGCTGCTGGGAGATCTATTGTCATTGGTGGGGATCTGATTTTGTGTGAGGGTCTATTGTTGCTGATGGGGAATCTATTGTTGCTGGGGGGAATCTTATGTTGCTGGAAGGGATCTACTGTTGAGGGAGAGGTCTATTTTTAATGGCCGCTGGAGGATCTATTGACGCTGGCTGCTGGGAGATCTGTTGTTGCTGCTGGGGGGGTGGGGTTCTAATGTTGCTTGGGTGGATATTTTGTTACTGGGTGTGATATTTTGTTGTGGGTGGTCCACTGTTGCTGCAGGGAATCTATTGTTGTTGGGGTGGAGTCCATTGTTGCTGGGGGAGTTTATTGTTGTGTGGGGATCTATTGCTGGTATTCTATTGTTCCTGGTTGCAGGGGATCTATTTTACTGCTTTTCTTTTTATCATTAACATGTTCCATACAAATGATTTAGCACCACAAAATGATACTTGGTTCTGTATTCTCTAAAAGGGGCAGTACTGATAGGTGGGTAGGGGGTGGAATCAAGGGACGGTAGTCAGAGGTGGGTAGGGGCAGAGACAAGGGGTGACTCCGATGGGGGAGTTCCTGCACCTATTCTACGAGAAAAAAAGCCCTGATTTTCGCTGATGGCATTTCCATGGATCCCCAGAAGGTTGCTGCAGTCCTGGAATGGCCAGCCCCTACGGACAGAAAAGCTGTACAAAGGTTTGTGGGGTTTGCTAACTTTTATAGGAAGTTTATTAAAAACTTTTCTGCCATTATTTCTCATATTACACATTAACTAACCAAACAGCATGTTCCCCTTCTGATGGGTCCCTGAAGCACAAGCATCCTTTGAACAATTAAAGACCTTGTTCACCTCGGCTCCCATTCTGAAACATCCCAACCCATCCTTGGCCTATGTTTTGGAGGTGGACGCCTCTGAGAACGCCATAGGGGCTATTTTATCTCAGCGACAGGGCCCTAAATCTTTACTGCATCCCGTAGCCTTCTTCTCCAAGAAACTGAATCCTTCTGAGAGGAACTATGATGTTGGAGATCGGGAATTGTTGGCCACTAAAGCTGCACTTGCGGAATGGCGTTACCTGTTGGAGGGATCCTCTCACCCTATCCTCATCTTCACCGACCACAAGAACTTGGAATATTTGAGAACAGCCAAGAGACTAAGACCCTGGCAGGCAAGATGGGCATTGTTTTTCTCTCGCTTCATATTCCACATCATCTTCCATCCTGGTTCTAAGAATGGCAAATCAGATGCGCTGTCGCGCATGTTCCATGGTCCAGTCCGACCCTCGGAGCCAGACACTATCCTGCCGGCCAAGAATTTCCTCCTTCTTCAATCAGACCTGATGTCCCAAATAAAGGCAGATGTGACGGGGCACCCCCCTTCTCAAGATTTATCTCTCCAGTTAAAGGACGGGCTCTATTATCACAAAGAACAGATGTTTGTCCAGAACAGATCTTTGAACAGTTCAGAGTTTCTGTTCTTAAACGGTGCCATGATCACCCCTTGGCGGGCCATTTCGGTATCCATAAGAGTATAGACTTAATTTACCGTTCTTTCTGGTGGCCTGACCTGATACATCTGAGGACTGTAACAAATATATAAAATCCTGTGTGACATTCCTACGCTGTAAAACCAATCGAGCCAAGACTTGAGGTCTACTGGAATGTCTTCCTGTGAAAAAGAAACCTTGGAGAATGAAATCTAAGGACTTTATTGTGGAGCTTCCCCATCTGAGAACTTTACCTCTATATTTGTTGTTGTTCATCGTCTGACCAAAATGGCACATTTTGTACCCCTGCAAGGCACCCCTTCTGCCGCCGAGACTGCCTCCACATTTATCAAAGAAATTGTAAGACTGCATGGTATCCCTCTCCACATCGTCTCTGACCGAGGGATACAATTCACCTCCAGATTTTGGAGGGCTCTCTGTGAAGCTTTAAACTTTGAACTCTGTCTGTCCACTGCTTACCATCCTCAGGCAAATGGACAGACAGAGAGGACTAACCAGACCTTGGAGAAATACTACGTTGCTTCACCTCTTTCTCTCAGGAAGACTCTTCTCCCACTGGTGGAGTTTGCTTATAATAAATCCATTCACTCTGCTACCAAGCAATCACCTTTTTTGCCAATTATGGATATCACCCTTCCTTCCTGCCTGAGTTGCCTATAGAGTCTTCAGTACCCGCTGTAAAAGACAGACTAAACTTTTTCAACTCTATCAACAAATTACTCCAGGATACCATCTCTAAAGCCCAGGCAAGCAACAAAAATTGTTTTGACAAGAAGAAGAAGGGTAACTTGAATCTGGAACCGGGAGACAAGGCCTGGTTATCTACTGCAAATTTAAAACTTACATGTCCCTCCAAGAAAGTTGGTCCAAAATACTTGGGGCCTTTTCCAGTTAAAAGGAAAATCAACCCTGTGGCCTTTGAATTAATACTACCTAAGAATCTGAAAATTCATCTGGTATTCCACATCTTCCTACTAAAATCAACGGTGCCTAACCCTTTTCCCAACCGCATCCAGAAAGCCGGCAAGCCTTTCTCCACTGCTCGTCGAAGGCAATGAGGGATATGAAGTTGAAGCTGTGCTGGATTGTAAAACCAAGAGGGGCCAAACACAATTCTTGATCAAATGGAAAGGTTGTGGCCCAGAGGAGAATTCTTGGGAACCAACTGCTTATGTGCATGCCAATCAAAAAGTACGAGCCTTTTTCCAGTGCCATCCAGAAAAGAAGCCCCTGAGGGGCATCTGGGGGCTGCCCATAAGGATGGGGCAATGTAAGAGAAATGTCATTGTGCTCTGGGCGCACTCGCGCATAAAGAACTCAGCAGATCGCAGATGCGCCAATGCGCAAAGCAGTGTGCACGTCTGCAGGAGCGTGTCCATGCTTTCCTTTGGCACCAGACAGCCTATTTAAGGGGCGCACTGACTTCAGACAGATGCTGACTGATCTCCAGCTGTTCCTGTACCTGTATCCTGTTGTTACCTGCCTATTACCTGTTGCTAAACCTTGGCTTTCCCTGACCTTGCTGCTGGACTCCCCTATACTTCTGATTATCGGTTCCTGTTCCCGGCTTCCTATTTGACCCTGCTCCTGCTTGATGTCTTTGTACCTTGGTGCCCGCCTGCTACTGAACCCGGCTATCCTTGTGACTACGCTCCTGTCTCCTGTTTGGCTCTACTCTGCAACCTGGGTATCTGCAACTTCGTTCCAGCGACCTGCTGTGACTTTCTGCCTTCCAAGAGCCGCATCATCTGCTTCAGGCTTCCAGGGCTACATCTGCAGGCACCGGTGTTCCTCCTGTCCCTTGGTTCCTTCTGCCTCCACTCTCAGCGGGACCGGGACCGGAGATACAAGAGAGGCTGACCTCGTCATTTCAGACTCCGAACAGGTACGTGACACTATGTCTGGATAAATAAAATCCCCCATTACGATAACACTTCCCATCCTTGCTGCTAATCCAAATTGTGATAGAAGGTCCGTCTCCCCCTCCTCCCTCAGGTTAGGGGGCCTAGAGCATACTCCCAGTATTATTTTCCCCTTAGCTTCATCCCTTTGGAGCTCTACCCATAAGGATCCCACCTCCTCCCTAGCTCCCTTATTGATGTCATCTCTCACATTCACTTGTACATTATTTGACCCTGCTCCTGCCTGATGTCTTTGTACCCTGGTGCCCGCCTGCTGCTGAACCCGGCTATCCTTGTGACTACGCTCCTGTCTCCTGTTTGGCTCTACTCTGCAACCCGGGTATCTGCAACTTCGTTCCAGCGACCTGCTGCGACTTTCCAACTTCCAAGAATCGCATCGTCTGCTTCAGGCTTCCGGGGCTACATCTGCAGGCACCCGTGTTCCTCCTGTCCCTTGGTTCCTTCTGTCTCCACTCTCAGCGGGACCGGGACCAGAGATACAAGAGAGGCTGACTTCGTTATTTCAGACTCTGACTAGGTACGTGACACTATGTCTGGATAATTAAATTCCCCCATTACAATAACACTTCCCATCCTTGCTGCTTATCCAAATTGTGATAGAAGGTCCGTCTCCCCCTCCTCCCTCAGGTTAGGGGGCCTAGAGCATACTCCCAGTATTATTTTCCCCTTAGCTTCATCCCTTTGGAGCTCTACCCATAAGGATTCCATCTCCTCCCTAGCTCCCTTATTGATGTCATCTCTCACATTCACTTGTACATTATTCTTGATATATAGGCATACCCCTCCCCCTTTTTTACCCCTCCCCCTTTTTTACCCTCTCTATCCCTGCGATAAAGGGAATACCCTTGAATGGTTGCCAGCCAATCATGAGAGCTGTTGAACCAGGTCTCTGAAACTCCCACAAAATCTAAATCTCCCTCATTCAACAGTAACTCCAGTTCACCCATCTTGTCCGCTAGGCTCCTGGCATTGGTGAACATGCCACGTAGTTTAGACCGGTCGCATACTGTCCTTTTATTGGGTGTTCTGAGATTGCAAATAGTACTTGTTACTATACTTACCTCGGGTTTATATGCTTTAGTCAACCTACCCCTAATGCCCCCAATGCTACCCTCTGGAATATGTTCATTGCTGACTATCTCTATGTCTGGACCCTCCCCTGATTGCCTAGTTTAAAGCGGAGCGCCGCCGAAAATTTTTTTTTTTAAAAGTCAGCAGCTACAAATACTGCAGCTGCTGACTTTTAAAACATGGACACTTACCTGTCCAGGGCGCCGTGATGTCAGCACCCGAGGCCGAAGCGTCTCTCCGTCCTCGGGTGCTGCCGCCTCCATCTTCGGTAAGGGAATCAGGAAGTGAAGCCATGCGGCTTCACTTCCCGGTTCCCTACTGCGCATGCGCGAGTCGCGCAGCGCAATACGGATGGTCCCTGCTGCCTTTGGGACCCGTGTGTTTCCCAGCAGGCAGCGGGGAGGGAGCAGGAAATGGCGTAAATAACCACAGATTCTGCGGCTATCTATGCCGGAAGTGGGTACAGATACCTGTAATATACAGGTATCTGTACCCCCCTCCCCCCTGAAAGGTGCCAACTGTGTCACCAGAGGGGGGGAGGAATCTGATGAGTGGAAGTTCCACTTTTGGGTGGAACTCCACTTTAAAAACCCCTCTAACTTTTTGGCCATCTTCACTCCCAGCAGATCTGCACCCTCCCCATTTAGGTACAATTCGTCCCTTCTATAGAACTGGTGACCAACTGAGAAGTCAGCCCAGTCCTCCAGGAACCCAAACCCCTTCTTACTACACTAGCCCCTCAGTCGCTTGTTTACTTCCCTAATCTCCCTCTGCCTTACTGGTGTGGCTCGATGCACCGGTAGTAATTCTGAGAAAACTACCTTGGAGGTCCTTTTCCCCAATTTAGCTCCTAAGTCCCTAAAATCAATCTTTAGGACACTCCACTTCACTTCTCCACCCACCTCTGTGCTGGCCCCTTTCCGGCACCTGCCGGGTACGTTCCCGGCTCTCCTTTAGTATGGAGGGTCTTCTCAGTTCTGACAGTTGCTTCCCTAGATTCAGAACCTAGGCTTCCAGGGAAACAATGTACTTACATTTTGCACAGCAGTATTTGCCCTCAATCAGATGATCAAGGAACGCATACATGCCGCAAGGTGTACACCGAGTTGCATCTCCACACCCACCAGGCATCGTACCTACTAATTTAATGAGGATTGGGGATTATACCCTGTCCAAATTACCTAACAACTAGCTTCCTGACACTAATATGCAACAATACAATACACAGGTTCTCAACAAGACAACACACAGGTACTCGCTGCCCACAGGCACTCGCCGACCACGTGCACTCGCAGCCTATATGCACTTGCAGACCACTTGCATTCGCAGCCTACGTGCACTTGCAGCCCACGTGCACTCGCATCTCACGTGCACTCGTGGACCACGTGCACTCGCATCCCACATGTACTCGCGGACCACGTGCACTCACAGACCACGTGCACTCCCAGCCTTTGTGCACTCGCAGCCTTTGTGCACTTGCAGCCCACGTGCACTCGCATCTCACGTGCACTCGTGGACCACGTGCACTCGCATCCCACATGTACTCGTGGACCACGTGCACTCACAGACCACGTGCACTCGCAGCCTTTGTGCACTCCCAGCCTTTGTGCACTCGCAGCCTTTGTGCACTCCCAGCCTTTGTGCACTCGCAGCCTACGTGCACTTGCAGATCACGTGCACTCACAGACCACGTGCACTCGTGGACCACGTGCACTCGCATCCCACATGTACTCGCGGACCACGTGCTCTCACAGACCACGTGCACTCGCAGCCTTTGTGCACTCCCAGCCTTTGTGCACTCGCAGCCTTTGTGCACTCGCAGCCTATGTGCACTCGCAGACCACGTGCACTTGCAGATCACGTGCACTCACAGACCACATGCACTCGCAGACCACATGCACTCACAATACACAGGTACACACAATAAACAAGTATACACAATACACAGGTACTAATGTTCCACACACTACTCAAACACTCAGGTACTCACACTACACAGATACTTTGACCCCTGTTATAACCTCCAGTTTTCAACTCTGGTTTTTAACTCACCACTTAGTCCAGTTCCACTTGGTCTAAGTTCCAGCAAGCAAAAAGGTGGCAAGCTCAAAGATGAGCAGGCTCAAAATGAGTTTTACAGAAAGTTATATAGGCCTCAAGCACCTGTGACCAATTAACCACTCCCCCTAACCAATTTACATGGAGCATATGCATCCATGCCCCATGTGATGGCCGTGTACCGCGTGGTGATGCATGGTGTTCTGTGCATCCCTCTGCAGGCAGTCCAGTCAAAGTCAATTGGGACACAGCAGCTGCACGGACAGTCGAATGTCAAAATTTGACATGCAGACAGGAAGGGATGAATGTATCCAAATGCAGAGTGTCTGCATTCGGATCTGTGCACCCACTTCTTTAGGTGAAGCTCTCTGGTGGATGTAGATGCAGCAAAAAGTGACTCATTATACAGGGACTGTCTGCTTAACCCTTAGGGGAATTTATCAAAACTAGAGCAGACAGAATTTGGAACAGCTGTGCATGGCAACCAATCAGCTCATAGCTTTCATTTTAAAAGCTGAACAAGCTGAAGATAGAAGCTGATTGGTTGCCATGCACAGCTGTTCCACATTCTGACTGCACCAGTTTTGATAAATTCCCCTCACTGTGGTTTACATTTCTTATGCCCTGTACACACGGTCGGACTTTCCGACAGAATATGTGCGTTCGGAGCTTGTTGTCGGAAATTTCGATCGTGTGTCGGCTCCATCGGACTTTTTCCATCGGAATTTCCGACACACAAAGTTTGAGAGCAGGCTATAAAATTTTCTGACAACAAAATCCATTCGCGTAAATTTCGACCGTGCGTGGACAATTCCAACGCACAAAATGCCACGCATGCTCAGAATAAGTTAAGAGACGAAAGCTATTGGCTACTGCTCCATTTATAGTCCCGACGTACATGTTTTACATCACCGCGTTCAGAATGATCGGATTTTCCGACAACTTTGTGTAACCGTGTGTATGCAAAACAAGTTTGAGCCAACATCCATCGGAAAAAATCCATGGATTTTGTTGTCGGAATGTCCGATCAATGTCCGATCGTGTGTACAAGGCATTACTCTTGAATACTGCATTCTAAGTACAGCATATTCTTTGTTAAAAGAGAAGTATTTTTTTATCCCATAATCATACTTACCTAGGTGGATGCAGCATCGGTCCGATGCTGCATCTGTCCCCTGCCGCCTCTTCACTGAGAATCGAATCGAGCCACCGAACACTGCCGATGGCTTGGTTCTCTCACCTCCCCGAGCGGAGAGCTGCTGACTATCAATCAGCAGCTCTCGTGCTCTGCTCCTTCACGGTCAGTTAGTTTTGGCATGGTGTCGCTATATTGCCACATACTATTTTTCTGGTGGGGGTGCAAAAAACTTCCAGCCCTGGATGCCAGATGTGCTAGCTTTGCCACTGTTCCCCCTTACAGTGGTGGTTGGTGTAAATGCGCTTATTAAATTGGTGACAGTGTAGAAATCCCTCTTTTCTATTGGTGGGTGGCTTAAAATCCCCCGTTACATGGTGGTCATTGCAAATTCTCCCTCACAGTGATGGTCAGTGTAAATTCCCCCTCACAATTGTGGTCATTGTAAATTTCCCATTACATTGGTAGATTCCCCCACTCTATACTTGCCAAAAATTTCCAGCTTTGCTCTACATGATTCAGAATTTGACACAGTGTACTGCCTCCTAACTAATCCCATCCCCCACCACTGCCACTGATCCCATCAACCCCCCAGCATTGCCACTGATCACACCCCCCTCCCCCAGCATTGCCACTGATCCTAGGATTTCAAGGAGTCTTCTGTCTATTGATGGCTCCCCTTACCTCCCCAGTCCATGGTGTGCAGGCAGTGGGGAGATGATGTGCTGTAACCTTTAGCAACCAATCAGTTAGCAGTAATGATGTGCACTAACCTCTTGCAACCAATCAATGAGTGGTAAGGATATGAAGTAACCTCTGGGAACCAATCAGTGAGTAGTAGTAATGTGCAGTAACCTCTAACAACCAATTAGTGAGTGGTATAGATGTCAAGTAACCTCTAGCAATCAATCAGTGAACAGCACTGATGTACAGTAATCTCTAGCAACCAATCAACAAGCAGAAGTCATGTGTTGTAACCTCTAGAAAATAGTGAGCCATAATGTGTGCTGTAACCTCTAGCAGCCAGTCAGTGAGCGGTAATGATACACTGTAACCTCTGGCAACCAATCACAATCGCTGCCTGATCTGATTCAGTAAACTGATTTCTAGCTGCTATTTATTGAATGTCTCAAAGCATGTGGAGAGCAAAATTACATGGAAGGGGGGCCCAAGAAAATCTTTGCCCAGGGTCCAGTTAATATTAAAGACGGCCCTGTAGACAAGAATAATTTTATTCTGGAAGTAACAATTATCTTTTGATGCAAAAGATTTATTGCATCTTCGCTTGGTGCAGGGTAGGTGAGTATACTGAACAAGAGTTTTGTGTAGAGTTAAATTAATTTGTTGTGGCTAGGTTTACACTTGACAACACAGCGGCTCACAGCAGGAGTCAGGTGCATCTCAATTCACCATTTCAGGTCCAATTTCAGCCTGAATTGTGGACTAAATTCGGACCTGAAATGGAACAAAAGATGCACAGGGCTCCTGTGCAATCCACACCGGAGCTGCTACGAAGATGTGTGAACCAGCTCCATAGAGAGCTGGTCACAATCTCCTGCCATGCAAATTGGATGCGGGGAAATCTGCATCCAATTCGCAATAGTGTGAACCCAGCCTGAATTCGAGGTGTCAATAAAGGTCTCCCTGCAGTGTAGAAAATAAATACTTACCTCTCCCGCTGCCTGAGCACTAAGATACATGAATTAGTAAGAGCAGTGGCGGTTATCATACCATATCATGGCACCAATAAGCTCTGCTGTCTCTTTTGCTAACTCATAGTACTTTGGAAATTCTTTTTAATATGTATTTGGGCTCAGGTTTGACAAAAATTATTGCCAACACTGTATTTGCTATAAGAATGCAAATGAATACATTTGAATGGCAAACGCAAAGTTTGACATAAAAAGTCTGTGTTTGACCTGCTTTGCCTGCAGTTAAAACACACCTCAGTAGGACATGCTGCATTTAAAAAATGCAAAGCAGACAAAACTTAGCCCCTTAACTGCTGCGTGTACTGCTCAATTGAAATCAATAGGATTTTGATGACCATCATTTGATGTGAGTTTCTAATGTACATTGAGCACCATCAAAATTGCCAGTATTGGTATAGACCAGTGAAATCAGCATCTCATCTGATCCTGGATAGCGTGCCTTCCGCATCAGCATCTGACGTCACTTCCAGTTGCCACGACAGCCATGCCCTAACATGTTTTGTCCTTTCAACTTCATCAAAGGGGATCATTGTTTGATGAAGTTGAAGAGATGAAACGCGTCTATACACGTACTGGCAGTTCTGATGGTGGAGTGTATATGAGCTTTTTGATGGGCCTGTATTTTGACTTGCTTTTGTGAGTGCCATTTTATCTGATTTTAATAAAGTGGTTATGCAGTATCACGCTATCGGAGTTCTCTCTGTTTTTGATTCCTAATGCAACCCTGATAGGAGAGAGCTTCTAAGAAGGAAGTATTGAAGTGAAGGTATATCTGGGAAACAACAAAAAGAGAATACTTTCAAAAGCGCTTTTTGCCGATCAATGGTATGAGAGGCAAATTACTCTGGTGAGTCTGTAACCTGTGGGGAGTTGCATGTGGTGGGATTGTTGGATGGTTCACGGAATATTTTGAACTATTGGACACTAGGAGACAGTAATTTGTGAAACTGAATATCATGTGTACTCTGATATCACATAACCCTTGCACGAGCAGGGCCGGATTTGCCACAAGGCCACCGAGGCCAGGCCTTGGGGCGGCAGTGGTGCAGGGGCGGCTCCACTCCTGCGGCGACTTTGCGGCCGCCCCCCTTTCAGGCAGCCCGTTAATGTGCATTAGGGGCACCGGTGCCCATAGAAAAGATGGCCGCGAGCCGCCCACTACTGCGCATGCGCCGTTCCGAAGCCGGCCGGGCTCGGGAAAGCTCGTACGCGCTCGGCCGGGCGGCGCATGCGAAGTAGCGTGATTGCGCCGCCCGGCGCCATTTTTGAAAAGATAGGTCTCCAATCTGTGTGCCGCAGCGCCTTTGCTGCCAGGCCGCGGAGGAGACCAGTAATGTCGGCGTGGCGGCGGCGGCAGGGGAGAGAGATGACATCTCTCATTGCCCGCACCACTGTTCCGCCCTCCTCCATCTGGTGGCAGCCAGGCAGTGTGGCAAGTGATATCTGCATCTGGTGGCAGTGTGGCAAGTGACATCTCCATCTAGTGACAGCGTGGCAAGTGACATCTCCATCTGGTGACAGCGTGGCAAGTGACATCTCCATCTGGTGGCAGCGTGGCAAGTGACATCTCCATCTGGTGGTAGCGTGGCAAGTGACATCTCCATCTGGTGGCAGGCATAGCGGCAAGTGACATCCCCATCTGGTGCCAGGCAGCGTGGCAAGTGACATCTCCATCTGGTGGCAGGCATAGTGGCAAGTGACATCCGCATCTGGTGGCAGGCAGCGTGGCAAGTGACATCCCCATCTGGTGGCAGGCAGCGTGGCAAGTGACATCTCCATCTGGTGGCAGGCATAGTGGCAAGTGACATCCCCATCTGGTGGCAGGCAGCGTGGCAAGTGACATCTCCATCTGGTGGCAGGCATAGTGGCAAGTGATATCCCCATCTGGTGGCAGGCAGCGTGGCAAGTGACATCTCCATCTGGTGGCAGGCATAGTGGCAAGTGACATCCCCATCTGGTGGCAGGCAGCGTGGCAAGTGACATCTCCATATGGTGGCAGGCATAGTGGCAAGTGACATCCCCATCTGGTGGCAGCGTGGCAAGTGACATCCCCATCTGGTGGCAGACATAGTGGCAAGTGATATCCCCATCTGGTGGCAGGCAGCGTGGCAAGTGACATCTCCATCTGGTGGCAGGCATAGTGGCAAGTGACATCCCCATCTGGTGGCAGGCAGCGTGGCAAGTGACATCTCCATCTGGTGGCAAGCATAGTGGCAAGTGACATCCCCATCTGGTGGCAGCGTGGCAAGTGACATCCCCATCTGGTGGCAGACATAGTGGCAAGTGACATCCCCATCTGGTGGCAGCGTGGCAAGTGACATCCCCATCTGGTGGCAGGCAGCGTGGCAAGTGACAAGCGATGGTGGCAAGTGACACGCTCAGGGCTCCCAATGATTCTGCATTATGGTGAGTTGAACTATTTCATTTTATATTACAATGTAATGATAGAAATAATGCGTTTCAATCATCCCAACACCATACCAACCATGGTGCTGGGGATGATTGAAGCACTAACACCAGCCATTGCCCTGAAAAATTGCCCTGAAAAATCCTTACCCCTCCATCTGGTGGCAGCGTGGCAAGTGACATCTCCATCTGGTGGCAGCGTGGCAAGTGACATCTCCATCTGGTGGCAGGCAGCGTGGCAAGTGACATCTCCATCTGGTGGCAGGCATAGTGGCAAGTGACATCCCCATCTGGTGGCAGGCAGCGTGGCAAGTGACATCTCCATCTGGTGGCAGGCATAGTGGCAAGTGACATCCCCATCTGGTGGCAGGCATAGAAATAATGCGTTTCAATCATCCCAACACCATACCAACCATGGTGCCGGGGATGATTGAAGCACTAACACCAGCCATTGCCCTGAAAAATTGCCCTGAAAAATCCTTACCCCTCCATCTGGTGGCAGCGTGGCAAGTGACATCTCCATCTGGTGGCAGCGTGGCAAGTGACATCCCCATCTGGTGGCAGGCAGCGTGGCAAGTGACATCTCAATCTGGTGGCAGGCATAGTGGCAAGTGACATCCCCATCTGGTGGCAGGCAGCGTGGCAAGTGACATCTCCATCTGGTGATTGAAGCACTAACACCATACCAACCATGGTGCCGGGGATGATTGAAGCACTAACACCAGCCATTGCCCTGAAAAATTGCCCTGAAAAATCCTTACCCCTCGCGGGGGGGGGGCGATAATGAAGGACCCGGCCTTGGGGCGGCAAAGTGAGTAAATCCGGGCCTGTGCACGAGTTGGATGTTGTATTTGTCAAATATACAGTTATAATCTTATTTTGAGGTAGGTAGGAGGTCACTATCCCAGGTGCTTCCTAGTACTGAATTAATCGTGTTTATTTATGTCACTATTGTTGTACAAAATGTGTGTGGCAGACTGGTCTTTTAGCAGCTTTTCAAATTTATGAGCAGTTTTGGTTTAAAAAAACAAAAAACATTTTCTGATATATTAACATGGCTGTTACATTATATATGTATATTTTTTCATTTTTGCATTGTCGGGGATGGCATACAAACTAGATTGCAGGGTCACTGCTTGTTGTACACGGAAAAATTACAAAGTCCATTTGTCTTTGTCTTTGCAAACTATTTAGAGCCAACCTGTCACCCAAATGATTACACCTGGCATTTACTCTATTCAATTATATTATATTGGATGGAGTATTCTACAAAAATGGCAAACAGACATTTGAGTCCCAATATAAAGGGGAGAGTAAAGGCTGGTACACACGGACTGAATGTCAACAGAAACTGGCTGACAATCGGCC
The DNA here is from genome assembly GCF_042186555.1 of Aquarana catesbeiana. Lineage (NCBI taxonomy): Eukaryota > Metazoa > Chordata > Amphibia > Anura > Ranidae > Aquarana > Aquarana catesbeiana. Next base: position 438,665,118 of record NC_133327.1, on the reverse strand, counting down.
AATGTGTACAGCAACCTGTCCAACAGAAGACAGCCTAATGTCCGGCTTCTATCAAATGGGCATGCTAGAAAAACAGCAGCCAAGCAGCATCCGAACAGCGCTTGCAGCTAATGGCTGCGAATGCTGACCGGAGTGTTCTGGTGGGGAGCAGGTAGTGTCAGAACACAATAGCTCAGCGGGGGTTATAGATTCGCTGTACTAACCTCACATAAAACTCCATTTTTCATTCAGCCTGCTGGGTTCAAATGAAGAAAAAAAGCTGCCTGTGTGTACAAGGCATAAGCATCTCTAGGTTTGAGTAAACATATGATTCCTATGATAAACACCTCTTTTCATAAATCCACCTCTCAATATTTTTTAGTCAACCTTACATTTTTATGCCTTCACAAGGTTATCATATTGATGTTTTAAAATCTGATCATTCTGGACCATCCCTTTGTCAATACAGTGAGAATGAAAATGGCTTTGAACTGCTGATAGTAACATTGCATTAGTCTTGATAGACACTCGGTGTCACTCTTTAAAGACACGTTTCCTATGGTGTTGACATAGCACAATTTTGCTTACGGGTGGCAAATGACATCTATTGATTTATTTGTGAAATTATATTGAAAAACATAGCTTTGTTTTGAGAAGGTTTATTGATCAAAATAGTTCTCTGCAAAATAGAAATTATTCATGGCTTCTCTTCAGTATATTGAAACAAATAGTATTTGTTTAATAAAATAAAAATTCAATCGGACCGTTTACTATGTATTGCATTTTCATTTTAATCAGTTTTTTAGAAATCATACCCACTTAAAAAGTCTACTTAACCACTTCAGCCCTGGAAGGATTTACCCCCTTCCTGACCAGAGCACTTGTTACAATTTGGCACTGCGACGCTTTAACTGCTAATTGCGCGGTCATGCAATGCTGTAACCAAACGAAATTTGCGTCCTTTTCTTCCCACAAATAGAGCTTTCTTTTGATGGTATTTGATCACCTCTGCCGTTTTTATTTTTTGCGCTATACACGGAAAAAGACCGAAAATTTTGAAAAAAAATGATATTTTCTACTTTTTGTTCTAAAAAAAATCCAATAAACTCAATTTTAGTCATACATTTAGGCCAAAATGTATTTGGCCACATGTCTTTGGTAAAAAAAATGTCAGTAAGTGTATATTTATTGGTTTGCGCAAAAGTTATAGCGCCTACAAACTAGGGTACATTTTCTGGAATTTACACAGCCTTTAATTTATGACTGCCTATGTCGTTTCTTGAGGTGCTAAAATGGCAGGGCAGTACAAAACCCCCACAAATGACCCCATTTTGGAAAGTAGACACCCCAAGGAAATTGCTGAGAGGCATTTTGAGCCCATTGAATATTCATTTTTTTTGTCCCAAGTGATTGAATAATGACAAAAAAAAAAAAAAAAATTACAAAAAGTTGTCACTAAATGATATATTGCTCACACAGGCCATGGGCATATGTGGAATTGCACCCCAAAATACATTTAGCTGCTTCTCCTGAGTATGGGGATACCACATGTGTGGGACTTTTTGGGAGCCTAGCCGCATACGGGGCCCCGAAAACCAATCACTGCCTTCAGGATTTCTAAGGGCGTACATTTTTGATTTTACTCCTCACTACCTATCACAGTTTTGAAGGCCATAAAATGCCCAGATGGCACAACCCCCCCCCCCCAAATGACCCCATTTTGGAAAGTAGACACCCCAAGCTATTTGCTGAGAGGCATGGTGAGTATTTTGCAGCTCTCATTTGTTTTTGAAAATGAAGAAAGACAAAAAAAAAAATTTTTTTTTCTTTTTTTAATTTTCAAAACTTTGTGACAAAAAGTGAGGTCTGCAAAATACTCACTATACCGCTCAGCAAATAGCTTTGGGTGTCTACTTTCCAAAATGGGGTCATTTGGGGGGGTTTTGTGCCACCTGGGCATTCCATGGCCTCCGAGACTGTGATAGGCAGTGAAGAGTGAAATCAAAAATGTACGCCCTTAGAAAGCCTGAAGGCGGTGCTTGGTTTTCGGGGTCCCATACGCGGCTAGGCTCCCAAAAAGTCTCACACATGTGGTATCCCCGTACTCAGGAGAAGCAACAGAATGTATTTTGGGGTGTAATTTCACATATTCCCATGGCATGTTTGAGCAATATATCATTTAGTGACAACTTTGTGCAAAAAAAAAAAAAAAAAAAAAAAAATTTGTCTCTTTCCCGCAACTTGTGTCACAATATAAAATATTCCATGGACTCGACATGCCTCTCAGCAAATAGCTTGGGGTGTCTACTTTCCAAAATGGGGTCATTTGGGGGGGGTTTGAACTGTCCTGGCATTTTATGCACAACATTTAGAAGCTTATGTCACACATCACCCACTCTTCTAACCACTTGAAGACAAAGCCCTTTCTGACACTTTTTGATTACATGAAAAAATTATTTTTTTTTGCAAGAAAATTACTTTGAACCCCCACACATTATATATATTTTTAAAGCAAATGCCCTACAGATTAAAATGGTGGGTGTTTAATTTTTTTTTTCACACAGTATTTGCGCAGCGATTTTTCAAACGCATTTTTTGGGGAAAAAACGCACTTTTTTACATTTTAATGCACTAAAACACACTATATTGCCCAAATGTTTGATGAAATAAAAAAGATGATCTTAGGCCGAGTACATGGATACCAAACATGACATGCTTTACAATTGCGCACAAACGTGCAGTGGCACCAAAATAAATACATTTTTAAAAGCCTTTAAAAGCCTTTACAGGTTACCACTTTAGATTTACATGTTCCTTTCATTTTTTTTTTTTTTTAATCATTTTTATTGTTATCTCAGGGAATGTAAATATCCCCTATGATAGCAATAGGTAGTGACAGGTACTCTTTTTTGAAAAAATTGGGGTCTATTAGACCCTAGATTTCTCCTCTGCCCTCAAAGCATCTGACCACACCAAGATCGGTGTGATAAAATGCTTCCCCAATTTCCCAATGGCGCTATTTACATCCGGCGAAATCTAAGTCATAAAATGCTCGTAGCTTCCGGTTTCTTAGGCCATAGAGATGTTTGGAGCCACTCTGGTCTCTGATCAGCTCTATGGTCAGCTGGCTGAATCACTGGCTGCATTCTCAGGTTCCCTGTTGAGACAGGAGAGCCAGAGGAAAACACGGAAGACGGTGGGGGGGGGGCATTCTCTCCCACTGCTTGTAAAAGCAGTCTAGAGGCTAATTAGCCACTAGGATTGCTTTTACATGAAAGCCGACCGCTGGCTGAAAAGAATGATACCAAGATGATACCTAAACCTGCAAGCATCATTCTGGTATAACCACTCAAAGTCGTGAATGCTGTACCTGAAGACAAAAAAATGGTTAACAATAAAGCACAGTAAACGGTAAAGTATAAAAAATTGCATACCTGAAAAGCAAACATGATAAAACATAATAACAATAAAACATTGCAGAATAGAATACAGTAAAAAAGAGCAGAAGAATAGAGAGAGAGAGAATAGAGAGAGAACAATAAAACGACAACTATTATTTTTTATTTTATATTTTTGTTTGTGTTTTTTTTTTTTTTTTACACTTTTTTTGTAACTGTAACTTTTATAACTGTAACCGGTTCCAGGTTCGGGTCTCTCAAAATGCGATGGCATCTTGGGAGACCCTGTGAAAGTGTGCCTAGTCTGTGCAATGCTGTACCCTACGCTAATACTCAACTAGTGAATGGTAGCGTTCAAAACATTCACCAATGCAAAGACCAGGATTGTCAGGACAGGAGGGACAATAATAGCGGGTGTCACGCCTATATCCGCGTTTGCTGCAGACACAACATCTTTTTTGGGGGGGTTCGTTGGGTAGGGGTACTCGGGAGGACATAAAAATGCCTCTCATGCAGCCGACTGCATTTGGTTGGGGATGTGAATGGGGGAAGTACGGGCGCTGCAGAAGTGGTGGGTTCCCAATTAGGATTGGCGAATGCAGCAGGAAGGGCATTATGGGCACGACGGGCCTGTGTTTGTCTTCTTGGTGGCAGCGGGACACTATTTGTGCTTGCCACCTCACCAGCTTGAACTGCACTTATGGGACTCGCCACGTCACCAAGTGTTACTGCAGTGCTGGTTTGACTACGACCGGGGTGTACTAGGCCGCTGGCGCTTGCCAGTTCACCAAAACGCTACCAAAAAAACTGTTAACGATCGCAGGGATCAGGCCTGACTCTGCGAACGCTGCAGTTATGCGTTTAGTGTTTTGTAAGTGACAGTGATCGATCGATACTGCACTTGGGTGGGCTGGGCTGGGCCGGGCGGAGGGGCAAAACGCAGGTGCTAGCAGGTATCTGGGCTGATCCCACTAACACTGCGTTTTTGGGAACCCTAAACTGCTGGGGACGCCAGTATAGATCTGATTGGATCAGATCAGATATTGATCAGTTCAGATACTATACCACTAAGGGAGGTGAACGGTGCGTGCGTGGGTGTTAGCGCTACTGGCACTAACCTGACGCTGCCTGGGGCTGGTGCTTGCCAGTTCACCAAAACGCTACCAAAAAAACTGTTAGCGATTGCAGGGATCAGGCCTGACTCTGCGAACGCTGCAGTTATGCGTTTAGTGTTTTGTAAGTGACAGTGATCGATCGATACTGCACTTGGGTGGGCTGGGCTGGGCCGGGCGGAGGGGCAAAACGCAGGTGCTAGCAGGTATCTGGGCTGATCCCGCTAACACTGCGTTTTTGGGAATCCTAAACTGCTGGGGACGCTAGTATAGATCTGATCGGATCAGATATTGATGCGTTCAGATACTATACCACTAAGGGAGGTGTACCGTGCGTGTGTGGGTGTTAGCGCTACTAGCACTAACCTGACGCTGCCTGGGGCTGGTGCTTGCCATTTCACCAAAACGCTACCAAAAAAACTGTTAGCGATCGCAGGGATCAGGCCTGACTCTGCGAACGCTGCAGTTATGCGTTTAGTGTTTTGTAAGTGACAGTGATCGATCGATACTGCACTTGGGTGGGCTGGGCCGAGCCGGGCGGAGGGGCAAAATGCAGGTGCTAGCAGGTATCTGGGCTGATCCCGCTAACACTGCGTTTTTGGGAACCCTAAACTGCTGGGGACGCTAGTATAGATCTGATCGGATCAGATATTGATCTGTACAGATACTATACCACTAAGGGAGGCGTATGCTGCGTGCGTGGGTGTTAGCGGTACTGGCGCTAATCTGACGCTGCCTGGGGCGACGCATATCACCGCCGGGCGATCAGGGGGCTAAATCTTTATTCGGTAATAAACGGCGGGTGCCCTGACACTATAAAAAATAAACAAACTAACCAGCGTCACCCGTAACGGTTATACAGTGATCAGTGGTGAAAGGGTTAACTAGGGGGCAATCAAGGGGTTAAAACATTTATTCGGTAGTATATGGGGGTCCCTGTCGCTATAAAACGCTGACGGCGAACCTAAATATTTACCTCACTAACTAGCGTCACCAGCGACACTAATACAGCGATCAGAAAAATGATCGCTTAGCGACACTGGTGACAGGGGGTGATCAAGGGGTTAAAACTTTATTAGGGGGGTTAGGGGGGTATCCTAGACCTACAGGGGGGTAATACTAACTGTCCCAACACTGTAACTGTCACAAACTGACACCAATACAGTAATCAGAAAAAAAAAAAAACAGCTTGGTGTCAGTTTGTGACAGGGGGGGGGGTGATTGGGGGGGGATCGGGGGGCGATCGGGGGGGGGATCGGGGTGTTTTGTGTGCCTGGCATGTTCTACTGTGTGTGTGTGTGTTGGTGCACTCACATTGCAGTCTTCTCTCCTCGGCCCGGAACGGAAAATACCGAGCCGAGGAGAGATGACATCATTTCCTCTGCCTCTGTGTACAATACAGAGGCAGGGAAATGATCCCATTGGCTGGGAGCGATCGCGAGGGGGGGGCCACGAATGGATGGCCTCCCCCTCACCACCGATCGCCGTGGGAGATTTGCCGACCGCCGCAGGCACCGGGGGGGGTCCGATCGGACCCCCCACCCACGGGCAGGCAAGGACGTACCTGTAAGTCCTTTTGCCTGCCCGTGCCATTCTGCCGACGTATATAGTCGTGCGGCGGTCGGCAAGTGGTTAATCATATGCCCTTTTTTCTTGGGTATAGTCTTGAAAAAGACTTAAATACAGCACAAGCAAACTTAAAATGAATTATTTATATGTAGTGTAGCACTGGTAGATTTTTAATCTACTGTTGATAGGTAAATCTAGTGGGTTACTTGTTAGATGAAGTTAGGTTTGCCTCTGTTCCAGCTTGGCAGAGTTGCGTGTGATTCCACACTGTGCCAGTGGGTGTCGTTGTCCCCATAGGCCGGTGTTGGAAAGGCAACGTGTTGAAGCGTATGAGTGCTCCTCTGTCCCGGAGACAACTCGGTGGAGGTGGTCCTCCGAGTTGCATTCTGGGAGAGGGTATTTATAGGACAGACGCCATGTTTAGGGGTTTGTTTTCAGCCACCTGCTGGCCCTCCTGGCAGTCAGGTATGCGATAGGAACGCCACCTCGTGGTCCTCTGTTCTGGAGGCCCGCGTCGCTGCGGCGTGTGGGTGGGCCCAGAGGTCTGTCTGGGGCCTCCCACAGCAGCAGAGGAATGGTCCTGAGCTGTCTATCCTGAGTGAAGAAGCTGGACAACTGAGGAGATCCCAGGGGAGGACCCATCATGGAAGGATCATGCAGAGTACTGGTCTGGAGAGGGGCCTGGTGACTCAGTTGGAGGACATATCCTGAAGTAGTCTTACTGCATAGTACTGCCGGGTTGGCTTAAAGGTTCAAGTACTGTGTCTGACATTCATTGCAAACCAATACATCCTGTGGCAGAGGATCGTACGGGTTTTATTCCAAACAAGTCTTTGGCAGAGACTTTTGTTTGTGCTACGTACTGGCTGCTAGGCAAGTGAGAGAGGCCTATCCAGGCGGGCAAAGATTGAATCCCACAAGGGGAGTGCATCCAACTACAAGTGTTCAATTCCAAATGATGTTCTGAAGAATACCAAGAAAAGGTATTTGAGCTTCCCTGCAACTTTCCTTCTGCCTCTTTCCTGCTACTTCCTTTATTACTTGTTCATTAAAGCATTGAAAAACATACTCAAGTGTTTGGTGCCTACATCGTCCAGAGGTAAACTTAATGGGACCCTAGACCCGGTGCCGGTGAAACAGAGGTGGCGAGAGTGAAGGTAACAGCCCGCTTTAAACCAGCAGCTCCACCGAGACTTATTGCTAAATGTGGGGGCGTCGTCCGGGATTTGTTAGCCATCAACCTCCCGCAACCTAGAGGAGTGTTTCGCCGGGAGTTTACGGTGAAAGCTGGACTTTGTTAATTTCTCAGGAGAAGAAGAGGTTAAAAGTTGCAGGACTTTATTTCTGACTGCCTAGGCGGCGGGCGCCAGTAAAAGCCCGGGGGCTATGTGAGCAGAGGAACAAGTGGGAGGAGCCTAGCCTACTTGATACTGCGTGGGACGCGTGTGTGTTGGTGCCAGAGGAGAAGAGAGGCCTCGTGATCGTGCTGAAAAGATCAGAGTGTGGCCATGTCTTTTTCGGTGATGCAACCAACTGTGGGACCGAAGATGTTCCCTACTAACACCGCTGCGGGTGCTATGCTGACCGCAACCTTGCTTACAGATACCGGTATTCATCTGAAACCACAGGGGAGGTTTGTTCTTTATACAGTCAGAGATATTGAGGGACTGGGCATGCTTTGCCACAAGTGCGAAGGACTGGTCATACATCTCTGTCCATTTGTCCACTGCCAGCAATGTGGAGAATATTTGTTTGTGGTGGAACAACCTACCATGTCGCCCCGTGCTTATCGTATGGACTGGGCTACAGGTATCGCCACAGTAGAAGCTGCTACAGCTGCTGAAGGAGAGCGGCAGGCCGTGATTTCGCCTGTTGAAGAAAGTGTTCCTGAAAAAGATACTACGGTAACTGACTCATCAGCGGACGTTACTTTGATTTCCACGTCCGCTACGCCTATCCCCATTGTACCTGTCCAGAGGAAGGTGGGATACGTAAAGGCTTCCCGCGGCCGTGGTCGAGGCCTACCCCAGAGACTGCCCGAACCGGAGAAGTCCATGTCAGGGACGGGTGAGAGTTCACAGGGGAATGTATCTGGGACTTTGTGTAAATATTGCCGGCAGAAGAGTTGAGAGATTCGGAGATAGATTCCATGTCAGATCTCTCTGGTGATAATGATTTATTTGAGACAATGTCGCAGGAACTGTTATGGGCTCAGGGAGAAGATGTTGCTTCTGCTTTAACTTTCTCGGAGTGGTCAGCCCTGGATTTTGGGAGAACATCACCTTGTGTGGAGACACACAGTACTATCAAGGAGACATTGCCTAAAGTTACTACTTTGTTGCCGACACCCGTCAGGTCGATGGTGAGCAAGTCATTGAACTCTTGTGTGCCCCCTGGTTTGGGGAAAAATAGATCGTTGCCCAAACTTGCACATTTACAGAGAATGTTTAGCAAGCGTGTGGCCACGGAATATGGTCTGGAGTTCCCATATGTTACCCAGGACAAAATGGGAAAGAACCTGACATTGCCAGATCCTCGGTTCTACTGGTGATTATGGATAAAGAACTGTGGGGTATGTAGATAGATAGTGTCAGTGTCAGAGATCTTCGTGATCACGATTTGGTGTTTAACTCTGTGTTTCTAAATCCAAGGGCCGAGGGTTTTTCTTTGCTAGCTGGACTTCTTTCGTTTAAAAGAAATGACATTCCTAAATATATATAGGGATGGACTCCTCAAGTTATTTTAGTTGGCTCCTTAGTGGGAACATAAGAAAGATTATGGGAAGAGAGTTTCATTTTCTTTAGGAATGAGACTTTGCTCCTAAACTGTATATATCTTGTGTGTGTGTTTAACTTTGTTTTTTTTTCAGGAGCAAGTAGACCTCCTATCAAGCTGTTAGGCTTTTCATCTAGATAAATAGTGGGGTTGCAAAAGTCATAATGTGGTTTTGTTTACGGACGTGAACATATTGTTTAAAAGAAAAATGTTGAAATTGTAATGTCTCTCTACTGTCTTCCTCTCTTCTTTACTTTAGTCCAAGTTTTAAGTTCAAATACCTACTCTCAGGCTTGGGAGTTATTTTTGACAGACGTTGAGGACAACGTCTATTGTAGTGGGGGGAGTATGTAGCGCTGGTAGATTTTTAATCTACCGTTGATAGGTAAATCTAGTGGGTTACTTGTTAGGTGAAGTTAGGTTTGCCTCTGTTCCAGCTTGGTTGAGTTGCGTGTGATTCCACACTGTGCCGGTGGGTGTCGTTGTCCCCATAGGCCGGTGTTGGAAAGGCAACGGGCTGAAGCGTATGAGTGCTCCTCTGTCCTGGAGACAACTCGGTGGAGGTGGTCCTCTGAGTTGCATTCTGGGAGAGGGTATTTATGGGACAGACGCCATGTTTAGGGGTTCGTTTTCAGCCACCTGCTGGCCCTCCTGGCCGTCAGGTATGCGATAGGAATACCACCTCGTGGTCCTCCATTTCGGAGGCCCGCATCGCTGTGTGTGGGTGGGCCCAGAAAAGCAGTAAAATAGATCCCCTGCAGCCAGGAACAATAGAATACCAGCAATAGATCCCCACACAACAATAGACTCCCCCAGCAACAATGGACTCCACCCCAACAACAATAGATTCCCTGCAGCAACAGTGGACCACCCACAACAAAATATCACACCCAGTAACAAAATATCCACCCAAGCAACATTAGAACCCCCCCCCAGCAGCAACAACAGATTTCCCAGCAGCCAGCGTCAATAGATCCTCCAGCGGCCAGTAAAAATAGACCAGTAGATCCCTTCCAGCAACATAAGACTCCCCCCAGCAACAATAGATTCCCCATCAGCAACAATAGACCCTCACACAAAATCAGATCCCCACCAGTGACAATAGATCTCCCAGCAGCCAACATGAATAGACCCTCCAGCACACCCCCCACCCCATGCTATTACATACATTCAGTGCTGGAGGTGCCAGAACTGTGTTCCCCTCGCGTTCCCGCTGGAAAAAAGCCCTATATCTGCTGTTTAGTATATTCCTGTTTTCAAGGGAAATAAATGTAATATTGTTTACTAAGCATATGTGTTTGTTATATCATTGTGCTTATCAGGCTCTTATAGATTAGCTAATGTATAGGGATAGGCAATTTAATACATGTATGCAATAGTTATATAGGATATATATTAGATTGTATAATATTGCATAGATTACTTCATTTGGCACCCCAGAAAGCATGTGAATTTTATTTTTACACAGAATCCACAAACCCTAATGTATTATTTGTCTTGAGTCCCTATAAACTAAGGAATCAACACCTAGAACGAAAGGCCTGCTCTACTGTGAACAAAGATTTGCGCTGGTCGTGAAATTGAAAGCCCTGGTTGAATGGTCCTGAAAGTTCTATGGAATATTTCATCAGCGAGTGGACGCGCAAAAATCTGGTGAGATTTTTGTCCAATATATTTGTATGTGTTAACGTTTATTATATTGTTAATGCAAATTGTTAGGCCTGTAGCCGGTCAAGAGTACTGGTGAGAGTGAGGGATTGATCAACCTTGGTTATCTGATATAGCCTGCAGATTGACAGGATAAACCACACATCTTTGAGGAAAAACCTTTGAGAAGGGCCTATGCAAGGAGACCAGAGCTAAAATGTTTTTTGTGTAAAATAGGGGATCACAGCTAAGTATTGTTTGACAAATAAGAATCATATGCAAAGGAAATACCCTAAAATGACCCCAAGGCGTTATGAAGTGTATTCTGCCAGATGGGATAGCAATCCAAAGCATGGAGGCCATAGTAATCAAACCCATTTCCCTTTTAAGACCCAAATGCGGAGACTACAAACTGAAAATCATCAACATGTAGAACAGTTGCATAAAGTCAAAATGTAGGTAGCCGCATGGTTATTCAAATGTAGCACTGGGGGAAACAATGTTAGCAGCACTTAGTGAGCTGCATGGATGCTAGGAATTTTTTGGTCAATGTTTCCTTGCTATGAATAAAGTTTAGATGTGAGCTTCATGTTTTAAATATGATAGAGGACCTTGATGTATTTTTAGTATTTTCAAGGATAAGCCTCTGAATTATTTTTTTTTATATTTTTTTCTGTTATGATTAGTATGTTTTTTTTCTCTTCTCTTATTTTTAATTTTTTATTAATTTTTTTTAAAAATATGTTTGTTAAAATTTTTGTTTTTGAATTTTTTAAAATTTTTGTATTTGTGTTATTTGTTTATTCATTTTTTTTTTTATTTTTGTTTTGTTCAGGTGGAAAAATTATTATGTTTAGTCCACCTGAAAGGGGGGTAATTGGCTATTCCCTCAATTAGCAGCTGAATAGATGGTCATGGGATATGTCCTCCAGCTAGATACATTTTGTTTGTTTAAGACAAGAAGCCATTCTAGCTGCGGGAGTTCATTTTTCCCCAAACACAGCCAGCAACAAGACAGGATGAACATTCCAATATTTGCCCCCTGGGCTAATCTAACATTCTGGCTTGTATGCTTGGATGCAATTTGCATTGCTATTTTTCCTGAGTAATATGGCAAAGTTTACCAATACTGCTTGCTTAGTATAGGAAAATATGGCAATTGTTCCCCTAGCATTACAATTAATGGGAAAAGGCTTGGGGGACTTAAAAAGTCAATTGTTGTGATAAATGTGTGTAATCACTGTCTTTGTGTTCCTTTTCCAGAGACTAGGGAAGAAGTTGAACTGGTTTGGATACTAATATTTGTGTTTTATTTGCAGGTCCTTCAAAGTGAGAACAACAGTGGGCAAATTTAGCAGAACAGGGGTTAGGTTATTGTAAATGCATAATCGATTATCGCATGGTACCATGAGCTTATTAATTAGTAATTGTTTGCAAACAATGAAAAAAAATAAACAATAGTCAGGCATTAATGGATTAAGGAGTTACAAATGAAGTTACAAATGTTGTGATGAGGTACAGATGTTTTGTTTTTTGTTTTTCCCATGAACTAATTAACTTTCAGATCGAAATGAGCACTTACTCTTCTCGTGAGAAAAGTCCATGGATGTATTTAATTAAAAGTTGAGTGTTTGTCATTGTTTTATAGTGGTTGTCTTGTCATGTTGTTTTTGTGGGATAATGGCCAGATTTTTAATTATTTTTTTAATTATTTATTTATTTATTTTTACATTTTTGGTATTTGTTCAGTCATCTATTTTATTTTTGTTTTGTTCAGGTGGAAAAGATGTTAGGTTTAGTCAACCTGAAAGGGGGGCCATTGGGTGTGCCCCCAATTAGCAGCTGAATGCATTTTGTTTAAGACAAGAGTTGGTGGGAGGCCATTTAAGCTGCTGGAGTTGTTGTTTCTTTTGTTTTTTTTAAATTTTAATTCAGGTGGAAAGAGTTCCAGAAGGTTTACGCTTTGTGCACCTGAAAGGAGAGTTAGTGCATAGATCCTAAGGTATAGATAAATGCATTGTCTTTAGTGTTTACATTGATAATTTTTGAGAAACAACATTGACGTTCGTTTTGTTTTTACATTTTTGATCATACCATGGGGATCCATTTTAGAGTGGGTTCAGCCTAAAGAAGTCATGGTTGTTTTGATAGTTTGGTCAGAGTTGCAGAAGCCAGGAATACTAAGTTCCTGGGTTCCAAGGAAGGAACCATAAATAAACACAGCAAGTGAGCAGATATTATGGATAAGAATTTAATTCTGCTCTTGTTTTCCACTTCCAGAGTCCTGGTGGCAGTTTGTCTGTACCATACCACACTGCAAATTTGTTCTGATAAACATCAGGAGAGAAGGGACAAACAAAAAGATTCCGTTTAATACTTGTTTTTTTTCTTATGGACAATTTAGTGCTAATGCTGAAACTGAAAGACTGTGCCTATCACCAAGACTTGTGAAACATTTTTGCCAGAGTCTCTCCGGATGAATGCAAATGTGCTATTAATACATGTGCGATGGGTTGGAGGTTGGGGAAGGAATATAACATATCCAATCCATCGGAACATGAAATGTAAAATATGTTTTTTTTTTGTTGGAGAGAGGAATTGAAAGAAGAAAAGTTTTTTTAATGTATGACATGTATTGACGTAACGGAATTAATATGGTGCAGGTATCCAGGAGACTGGCACTTATACATAATAAGGTGTCGGTTTGCCAGACTAGAGGGTGCCAGGTGACACATCAATGGGGTGAAAACATCCTTGTAGGGGTGGTGTCTCAATCTTAGCAGTCCTGTAGAGAAGCTCTCGGTTACTGGACATGTGGGACACCAGAACTGGACATGGGGGAGATACGCCTGGTTGATGTCTCACCTGAGAGGTTGAAACCCTGCACGGGTAATGCCAGTGACTACACACAGGAGCATGCTCTGTTAAATAAAGGGAACAAACGCTGGCTACCAGGTTACAATATGCCTTCACCACATGGCACTTCAACATCTCACAGTGGTTGATAAGAATCTATTACCCTATATGTGCTAAGTATACACTGAATCAAGTGCAGTCATTGTACCAGTGGCTTGCTCCCAGAGATGAGGTGCATGCAGGATGCTCATTTCTGAGGAGTAACTGAAAGAGGAGGGATGTATTCAGCACTATATTGGGGGGAATAGGAGCTGGGATGGGTGTTGTTAATGGAGTGGACATCGGTATCCTGAGGAACAAAATATCAGCCATAGCTTAAGCGGGGCTTTGTTACTCAGAGAGATTGGTGGCATCCTTAATAACATTCAACAAAGTCACATAAATACCCAGTGTAAAGTGGCTCAAGATTTTGTCATGTTGAGAGGTTGGTAGAGAGTGTGATGGTACAGGACAGAAATCTGTCATGGGCTCTGGCGTGCACGCAGTGGCAGGCGGAATTATCAACCAGCATTTATTTATTTATTTCAGGTACTTATATAGCGCCATCAATTTACGCAGCGCTTTACATATACATTGTACATTCACATCAGTCTCTACCCTCAAGGAGCTTACAATCTAAGGTCCCTAACTCATATTCATACATACTAGGGACAATTTAGACAGGATCCAATTAACCTACCAGCATGTCTTTGGAGTGTGGAAGGAAACCAGAGTACACGGAGGAAACCCACGCAGGCACAGGGAGAACATGCAAACTCCAGGCAGGTAGTGTCGTGGTTGGGATTTGAACCAGCGACCCTTCTTACTGCTAGGCGAAAGTGCTATCCACTACACCACTGTGCCGCATTAAGCTGATTGTACAGTCTCTGTATGAGGGGCAGTGGCCTGATGAGTTAGCATCACCGCTCAGTAAGACTTTGCCAAAACTTGTCGCTTACACTAATCCAAAGTGGTGGTCGAATGCCTGAATGGGCTGTACTAGTTTGTATTGTGAAAGGTGTTATGCTGTATGATCCCATATACAGAAGTGCAGACTCGGTCTGTATATTTGGTGGCATCAATGGGCTTACTGACTGGGGATTCTATCTTGTTGCATTTGAGGCTAAATTACCCACGTGATCAGAGAAGATGGAAGGTGGAGGCAGGCTGATATTTCCCTCGGTCGTAATCATGACCATGATGTCCTTTGCATGCCAGGTCAATACACAATGATGAATTAGAAATGTTGGGAAGATATTTCACTCTGTGTTCTGGATGGAGAGATCATTGCTGGGAAGGAAGCACCTGGGTATTATTTGGGACATAGATGAGTTTGTTTCTTTGTCCTAAAGAATACCGATGTAACGTTAGCCATGGAACTAGAGGGTTCCTTGAACCTTACCATAGGTAGAGGTGCATGGTATACCCTGGGCATGGTCTCTGAAATCCAGGCACAGGGATGGAATTTTGTGGGTTTTGTCATTGTTGCAGATTTATATGTGTAGTTAGACTCGATATTTATATAGAAGGGTCACCCATTTATCTATGCAAGTTCAGGGACGAATTGACGGTACGGTCTCTGCGTACAAGTTAGAGACTTTGCTGCCAAGTCAGAGCCCTGCAATACCACTGACATGCCAAAAGTGTGGTAGGAAAGGCCATTGTGAGCAAGCCTGCCTAATCCCGATCCGTATTTACAGTAAAGGGTTATAGGAGGTTGGGAGCAGGATGCGTAATGGGATGGGACACATATATATGCATATATTATGGTAATGGGTTGATTCATGTTATGTTATGTTATGTGTGTTTTGGGCTAGTAATATGGGCGAAAGGCCCTCCTCGAGACTCTATATCTGAAAGCTGGTTGATATGTTGCTCTGAATGTGTGCTGGTAAATGGTGAGTGAATGGACACCCCTTGCCTGTACTGCACCCCGTCCTGAAGATATCAGAAAGGAGAAGATACAGAAGACACAGAACGGTGACATGGAAGCCCTCACGGAAGAGTGATGTTAGTGTGTCACTCAGTAACAAAGTGGCATGTGTGGGGAAGCGCAACACGGTAAGACCCTTATGGACTGTTCCATAGGAGCTGTTTCTGAGGCACATGTTGGAAAACCGCAACACAGTAAGACAGTTAAGGACTGTTACATAGGTATTGGTTTGGAAACACAGGTTAGGAAGTGACACGTGTTAAGACATGTATGCACTCTTCAATAGGAGCCGTGTCTAAAGAGAGGTGATATGCGCCCTTTAGGCGCAAAGTGGCATATGTTAGAATTCAACATGAATTAGTATCATATTTCTGGAGGTTTACTTCCTGGTTGATACAGCCAGGTGGCCTAAGTTAGAACCAGTTACATATCAAAGCTTTGTAGCGTGTCAGAATAACAATGGCTTGGCTCAAGCCCACCTGCTGTGATATGTGTGATTACAAGCTTCAAAGAGAGCCACTGCTGCCAAGATGTCTATGAAGATTTGACCCAGGTTGGACAGTGGCGATTCATGGACAAGCGCTGCCCCTTGTGGACAATACAGCATGCTTCCTGGAGAATGGATAGATACAGTGGGGCAAAAAAACTATTTAGTCAGCCACCAATTGTGCATGTTCTCCCTCTTAAAAAGATAAGAGAGGCCTGTAATTGTCATAATAGGTATACCTCAACTGTGAGAGACAAAATGTGGAAACAAATCCAGACAATCACATTTTCTTATTTTTGAAAGAATTTATTTACAAATTATGGTGGAAAATAAGTATTTGGTCACCTACAAACAAGCAAGATTTCTGGCTCTTACAGACCTGTATCTTCTTCTTTAAGAGGCTCCTCTGTCCTCCACTCATTACCTGTATTAATGGCACCTGTTTGAACTTGTTGTCAGTATAAAAGACACCCGTCCACAACCTCAAACAGTCACACTCCAAACTCCACTATGGTGAAGACCAAAGAGCTGTCGAAGGACACCAGAAACACAATTGTAGACCTGTACCAGGCTGGGAATCTGCATTAGGCAAGCAGCTTGGTGTGAAGAAATCAACTGTGGGAGCAATAATTAGAAAATGGAAGACATACAAGACCACTGATAATCTCCCTCGATCTGGGGCTCCACGCAAGATCTCACCCCGTAGGGTGAAAATGATCACAAGGACGGTGAGCAAAAATCCCAGAACCACACGGGGGGGCCTAGTGAATGACCTACAGAGAGCTGGGACCAACGTAACAAAGGCTACCATCAGTAACACACTATGCCGCCAGGGACTTAGATCCTGCAGTGCCAGACGTGTCCCCCTGCTTAAGCCAGTACATGTCCGGGCCCGTCTGAGGTTTGCTAGAGAGCATTTGGATGATCCAGAAGAGGATTGGGGGAATGTCATATGGTCAGATGAAACCAAAGTAGAACTGTTTGGTAGAAACACAACTCATCGTGTTTAGAGGAGAGAGAATGCTGAGTTGCAACCAAAGAACACCATACCTACTGTGAAGCATGGGGGTGGCAACATCATGCTTTGGGGCTGTTTCTCTGCAAAAGGAACAGGACGACTGATCCATGTACATGAAAGAATGAATGGGGCCATGTATCGTGATATTTTGAGTGCAAACCTCCTCCCATCAGCGAGGGCATTGAAGATGAAACGTGGCTGCGTCTTTCAGCATGACAATAATCCCAAACACACCACCCGGGCAACGAAGGAGTGGCTTCGTAAGAAGCATTTTAAGGTCCTGGAGTGGCCTAGCCAGTCTCCAGATCCCAACCCCATAGAAAACCTTTGGAGGGAGTTGAAAATCTGTGTTGCCCAGCGACAGCCCCAAAACATCACTGCTCTAGAGGAGATCTGCATGGAGGAATGGGCCAACATACCAGCAACAGTGTGTGACAACCTTGTGAAGACTTACAGAAAACGTTTGACCTCTGTCATTGCAAACAAAGGATATATAACTATATATATAAGTATTGAGATGAACTTTTGATATTGACCAAATACTTATTTTCCACCATAATTTGCAAATAAATTCTTTCAAAAACAGACAATGTGATTGTCTGGATTTGTTTCCACATTTTGTCTCTCATAGTTGAGGTATACCTATAATGACAATTACAGGCCTCTCTCATCTTTTTAAGTGGGAGAACTTGCACAATTGGTGGCTAACTAAATACTTTTTTGCCCCACTGTATTAGGAATACCTCTTGGCAATATCTATTGGATGGAAGGCAAATGGGTGTGGCTATGAGTAGGCGTGTATGTTTGAGTAAAAAGGGCACACACAGGCTCTCTCTCACTTCCGAGGCTGGTCTTTGCATGAGCCTGCTGGTTCGGCCATCTTGAGACCTTGCTCTAATGCTGGGTTGGGCCTAAGCCATGTGGCCCAGAGCTCTTTCAACATCTTGAGACCAGCCGATAGGAGTCTATTTTAGAGGATGTGATAAGTATATTCTTGTATTATATGTTTGATTGTTGTTATATGTTGTAGATATCTGCTGTTTAGTATATTCCTGTTTTCAAGGGAAATAAATGTAACATTGTTTACTAAGCAGATGTGTTTGTTATATCATTGTGCTTATCAGACTCTTATAGACTAGCTAATTTATAGGGTTAGGCAATTTAATACATGTATGCAATAGTTATATAGGATTAGCCATTTTCCCTTTCCAGTGTCATGTGACTCATTAGTGTTACAAGGTCACAGGTGTGAATGGGGAGCAGGTGTGGTAAATTTGGTGTTATCGCTCTCACTCTCTCATACTGGTCACTGGAAGTTCAACATGGCACCTCATGGCAAAGAACTCTCTGATGATCTGAAAAAATGAATTGTTGCTCTACATAAAGATGGCCTAGGCTATAAGAAGATTGCTAAGACCCTTAAACTGAGCTTCAGCACGGTGGCCAAGACCATACAGCATTTTAACAGGACAGGTTCCTCTCAGAACAGGCCTCGCCATGATCGACCAAAGAAGTTGAGTGCACGTGCTCAGCATCATATCCAGAGCTTGTCTTTAGGAAATACTGTAGACGTATGAGTGCTGCCAGCATTGCTGCAGAGGTTTAAGGGGTGGGGGGGCAGCCTGTTAGTGCTCAGACTATAAGCCGCACACTGCATCAAATTGACTGCAACGAACTGGTCTGCATGGCTGTCGTCCCAGAAGGAAGACTCTTCTAAAGATGATGCACAAGAAAGCCCGCAAACAGTTTGCTGAAGACGAGCAGACTAAGGACATGGATTACTGGAACCATGTCCTGTGGTCTGATGAGACCAAGATAAACTTATTTGATTCAGATGGTATCAAGCGTGTGTGGCGGCAACCAGGTGAGGAGTTCAAAGACAAGTGTGTCTTGCCTACAGTCAAGCATGGTGTTGGGAGTGTCATGGTCTGGGGCTGCATGAGTGCTGCCAGAATTGGGGAGCTACAGTTTATTGAGGGAACCACGAATGCCAACATGTACTGTAACATACTGAAGCAGAGCATGATCCCCTCCCTTCGGAGACTGGGCTGCAGAGAAGTATTCCAACATGATAACGACGCCAAACACACCTCCAAGATGACCACTGCCTTGCTAAAGTAGCTGAGGGTAAAGGTGATGGACTGGCCAAGCATGTCTCCAGACCTAAACCCTATTGAGCATCTGTGGGGCATCCTCAAACGGAAGGTGGAGGAGCGCAAGGTCTCTAACATCCACCAGCTCCGTGATGTCATCATAGAGGAGTGGAAGAGGACTCCAGTGGCAACCTGTGAAGCTCTAGTGAACTCCATGCCCAAGAGGGTTAAGGCAGTGCTGGAAAATAATGGTGGCCACACAAAATATTGACACTTTGGGCTCAATTTGGACATTTTCACTTAGGGATGTACTCACTTATGTTGCCAGCGGTTTAGACATTAATGGCTGTATTTTGAGTTATTTTGAGGGGACAGCAAATTCACACTGTTAATCAAGCTGTACACTCATTACTTTACATTGTAGCAAAGTGTCATTTCTTCAGTGTTATCACATAAAAAGATATAATAAAATATTTACAAAAATGTGAGGGGTGTACTCACTTTTGTGAGATACTGTGTATATATATATATATATATATATATATATATATACACATACAGGGGCTGATTTACGAAAGCTATGCACCATCAGTAGCACAACGCACATTTTCATATTTACGAAACGGTGTGCCGGGAACAGATGCGATTCCCGCATTTAATATAGCAATCTCCGTGCACAGGAGAATGCAATCTGTGCGCCACTATGGACATGGCGCACGGCATCTTCAATTCAATATTAACAGAAGATGGAAGGGCCAATATTATGGGGTGATGTGGGGTGATGTGAGGAAGTTTAGTAACAACTGCCCAAGTAACAAATATGCCCAAAATAGAATGAGAAAGTAACTTTTTCAGAAAAAGCCTCTGCGTGAGATCAATGTAAGCAGTGCGCATGCGCAAGTGGCTGTTGTGCCCATTCACATGCGTTTGTTCACTGCGTGGCCAAAATCTTAGTAAATGTTAAGCAACGTACATGCAATTGCATGGGTTGAACGTGCGCGCCTCTAAACCTGACACATTTTATTTTTTATGCTGGTTCACCTCTATGTATTTTTTAAAGGAGATTTGCACACAGGTCATGTTAGCATGTTATGCCAACATGTGACATGTGCCTTGTTAAAATTACAGTTAGGGCCATATATATTTGGACACAGGGACAATTTTAGTTTTTCTCAGGTGTTTACCAAAACATATTCAAGCTATAGTTATATAATGGATATAATGGATATGGGCTGAAAGTGCACACTCTCAGGTTTAATTTTGAGGGTATGTACATCCAAATCAGAAGAAAGTTTTAGGAATTACAGCTCTTAAGAATAGCCACCCCCCTTTTTTAAGGGATCAAAAGTAATTGGACAATTGAATCAAAAGCTGTTTCATGGCCAGGTGTGGGCTACTCCTTCATTATTTCTTCATCAATTAAGTAGGTAAAAGGTCTGGAGTTGATTCTAAGTGTGGAATTTGCATTTGGAATCTATCGCTATGAACCTACATCATGTGTTCAAAGGAGCTGTCAATGCAATTGAAACAGGCCATTGTAAGGCTTCAAAAATGAAACAAATCCATCAGAGAGATAGCAGCAACATTAGGAGTGGCCAAATTGGTACATTCTGAGGAAAGGAGAATGCACTGATGAGCTCAGCAACATAAAAAGGCCTGGACGTCCATGGAAGACAACAATTGTGGATGATCGCAGGATCCTCTCTATGGTAAAGAAAAACCCATTCACAACATTAAATGTGAAGGACACTGTCCAGGAGGTGGGCGTATCATTGTCATAGTCTATAATCAAGAGAAGACTTCACGAGAGCAAATACAGAGGGTTTACTACAAAGTGAAAACCTTTCATAAACCTGACGAATAGAAAAGCCAGATTAGACTTTGCCAAAAAACATCTAAAAAAGCCAGACCAGTTCTGGAAAAGCATTCTTTGAGGGGATGAAACTAAGATTAATCTGTACCAGAATGACGGGAAGAAAAAAGTGTGGAGAAGATTTGGAACAGCTCATGATCCAAAGCACACAACGTCATCTGTGGTCACAAAGTGAAGCTTGCAGTGTAATCGCATGCATAGCTTCCAGTGGCACTGGGTCATTGGTGTTTATTGATGATGTGACAGAAGACAGACGTTGTCGGATGAATTCTGCAGTGTTTGGAGATTTACTGTCAGCCCAGATTCAGCCAAATGCAGCAAAGTTGATTGGATGATGCTTCACAGTACAGATGGACAATGATCCGAAACACACTGCAAAAGCAACCCAGGAGCTTTTGAGGGAAAAGAAGTAGAATATTCTGCAATGGCCAAATCAATCACCTGATCTCAACCCAATTGAGCATGTATTTCACTTGCTGAAGGCAAAACTAAAGGCAGAAAGACCCACAAACAAAGAACAACTGAAGACAGCTGCAGTTAGAGCCTGGCAAAGCATCAGAAAGGAGGAAACCCAGTCTTTGGTAATGTCCATGGGTTCCAGACTTCAGGCAGTCATTGCCAGTAAAGGATTCTCAACAAAATATTCAAAAATTAACATTTTATTTATGATTATATTCATTTGTCCAATTACATTTGAGCCCCTGAAAATAGGGGGACTGTGTATATAACTGGTTGCAGTTCCTAAAATTTGTACTTGATATTTATGATCAACCCCTTGAATTAAAGCTCAAAGTCTGCACTTCAAATTCATTTGGATTGTTTCATTTTAATTTTATTCTGTTGGCATACAGAGCCAAAAGTATGAAAATTGTTTCCGTGTCCAAATATATATGGACCTAACTGTATGTAAAATCACTCTTGCTCCTCTAGCTCCTCCTAAAAGGGCATTTAACCTTCCCCCTCTAATGCATATGATTTCCTTGGGCTAGCTTTTGCTTTTAAAGGGGAACTCCACACTCCATTCTCCAATGCTCTTGTCTCCCCCCTCTAACCCCTTGGATTTCCATGGGATAACTTTTGCTTTTAAAGGGGAATGCCACAATCCATTCTACAATGCTCTTGTCTCCCCCTCTAAGTCCTTGGATTACCATTGGCTAACTTTTGCCACTCAATTCTCCAAAGGCTGTGAGCTGCCTTCACCAATCCAAACCACATCCTTTTTCAGAGCATACAACAGGGCCAGCTAGGAAAGGGGCGAGAAGAGCAATCGCCCAACCCCATCCTGAACCATACAAGGTCACATGCACTCAACATAGCTGGCTGCCTTTGGGGCTCAGCCCAATACCAACCACAAAACACCTTGTACTCATTAGTTTAACGGGGTTTTCCACATTCCGTAAAGCCCCCTGTCTGCAGCCCCCCACAACCCCAGCCTAGGGTTGTGTGGAAGAGTCCCATGTCCCCTGAATATGGGAACAAGGTGGTTGACTTTGGGGTTCCCCTCCTGGCCCCAAGCATCCACCCCCTTTTATGAGCTGGCTTGCTGTGTGTTTGGCTAGGGGTTTGTTAGTGTGTGGGAGGGGCACAATATTTTTTTTAGTTTGTGGTCGTATTTTTCACACAGGGGTTCTCATTTTAAGCCTTAACAGACCCAAATGGCCTTGTATGTATTGGGGGGGCAGGCAATTTTTTGTTTTGGGTTAAAATCTTGCAGCTGCAATGTAGATTTGTACATTTTCTCTAAAGCCGTACATTTTGAAGCAGCATTTTGGATACATGCTACAGATGCATCACTTTACAGGCACAGTAAGCCCCCCCAAGTTACTAGCTTTTAAGCAATTTTGCATTTTTAAAGGTGCTACATTGGGTGAACCTGCATTTTGTGTATTTCATGGACTGTACATGTATTTTAAATTGCCTCATTAGCACACAAACCTATGTTATATAAAGCTTGCAGATAGCATTCTTTACCTTGCCCTGAAAAGAGGCAAGATTGCTTGATGGTGTTTGTGTGGGTGTGCGCGTAATCACAGAGTACATTTGGGTGTCCTTACAGAGTTTGTAATACATATATATTTTTTTCTTTGTATTTTGGTTGTTATGTCTTTGCAAAATAGATGTGTTTTAGAGCAAGTATTATTTATTTATTTATTTATTTTTTGGGTGGGGGGATATTTTTCACTGAAATATTTTTGATGTTGTCAATCTGTGTTGTTTGTGGGTTGTTAGTTTTACTTTGATTTAATTGTCTGTGCTGCATTATTTTGCAAAATTTTCCTCAAGCTGTTGTGACTACAAAATGTTTAAATCCTTAAGAGACTGTCTGTTTGTGGGCGCAGTCCTTTTAACTCCTGTTAATTTCCTCTGCAAAATGGTCAGACCTCAAAACCATGTTTTGTTAGCGTCTCAAATTAACATACATGTGTTTTTTACTTTCCCTGCTCTTTTCCAAGTCCTGTTCTCTTGACCAACAAAATTTGTAGCACATTTTTATGCTTTATGTGTTTTGTTAATAATTTGTTTTGCAGATGCATGCTCAATCCAAGTAATGCATTTTACAACCCCCCCCCCCCCCCCCAGACAAGTTCCATGCAACAGATTTCCCAGCTGCAGCTTAACTAGGCTGATTGGCATGGCAAAACAAAAAAAAGTGTGATTTGTCTAAAAGCTACTTTGATGCCTTCATAGTAGCATATGCATGGATTGTGTGTATGCTGCCATGGATAGGAACCAGGAAAGGAAAATTACAGAGAGGTAAGTATTCAATTTTCCATTTTAGCGCAGTCGTTCTCAGCCTCAGTCCTCAAGTATCCCGACAGGACATGTTTTGGAAATTTATCTTAGCTAAATAGCTGTCCAAAGCCATTACCAATACCAAGCCATTGACTGTGATTTAAAGCACCTGTGCAAGATGAAGGTAAACCTGCAAACATGGCCTGTTGAGGGTACTTGAGGACAGGGTTGAGAACCACTGATTTAGAGCACTGAGCTAAAATCTAGCTCAAGACAATCCTATTCTAATTGTGGGCATTTGAGGTAAACCAAGTGAGTGTTAGAACCCCTGTTTGTCTTCTTTCCGCGCCGGTGGGACTCCGCTGTGTTGTGCTTTTTCTTGCTGTCCGTTTGGCGCATGCACCTGGCGCTCCCGGCGCCTGCGCCGTGTGGAGGTGTGGTGCAACGACTGCTCAGGCAGGCCCGTCTTTGGAGGCTGGGCTGGACAAATCTATACTCAGCTGTCTGGCATGGCTAATCAGCTGGGCTGGGGAGTGAACGACGGGGCTGCAATATTTATAGCCCTCCTAAACACAGGCCAGGTAGGACCAGGGACCTGCTGCTCTCTGGAAATTCCCCATATTTGTGAGATCTGCTGCATTTGTGAGACGTTATTTCTTTTATTTTTTGAGGTTATATCCATCTATAAAGCATTCTGTCTGCTACTTTTCATCAACACTATTTTGGGTATTCCTAGTTATTAATATTAGTTTCACTTAACAGTGATCACTTGCAGCCTTGGCTCTCCAGATTGTGCAGCAGCTTTTCCCCTTGTCTCCACCGGTCTATGTATTCTTTCATCTAATCTAGGTAGATTTTTTTTTTCACTTTTTAATGTCATCTCTGTGGGGTAGTTCCCTTCATGACATATATATTACCGTCCATTGGTTTGTTTATATACCCGTTTTCCCATTTGTGTTTTTTCTTTTTTTTTCTTTTTTTCTTTTTCCCCCTTTCTCTCTCCCCCTTTCTTTGCTCCCCTTCCAGATCCTCCAATTCACTTTTGGGCCTCAGTACATGTGTCAGCCCGTCGCTGATTCGGTTTCGTTATTCAGCGGGGCTGTTGGGTGATAGTAAGAGGAGGACATTTCCCCCCCCCCTCTCCCCTTTTTTTCATATTACTTTTCATCATTATACTATGTGCTCTCCGGTGGATGGGACTTGTGGGGGACCCCCTGCTCCGGTTCTTCCTCACGGTTTTTAAGATTGTGGATGCATTTTTGTACCTGTCCAGTTACTATGATGTAAGTACTACACATGATGTGTTTGATCATTATGCAGCTGTATGCCTTTGGACAACTTTATTGATTATTGTATATTTAACATCTTATAGACACTGTTCTTCCTATGAAAACCCCTGATGAAGGAGACTACAGTCCATCTCCAAAACGTAGGGTTTCTGGATTGTGTATCCTATGTCATATGTCTGTACAAATATTATGCATCCTTTGCTATGTATGTCTTTTTGTTTTACTATATGTATCTCTTATGACTAATAAACTGTATATACCTTTTTACATTGTTGTTGTGGTAGTGCCTTTAAAATCCCACCCCTAGGGGGTTCCTCCATTTCTTTTTAGGTTGGGCTTTGTGTCCTTTTTTGGAAAATTGGGTAAAACCCTACCAATGTCTTTCCTTGGGGACACACAGGTCAATCTAACTAGTGTCCCCATTAGGCAAATTGCACTCTAGCACTTTGTTGTGTACACAAGATCTGAAAATATTAATTTATTGGGTTTAGGAACACTTCTCTGTTCTTTCTAATGTATTGAAAGATTTGGGTAAAAACATAAAAAAACACATTTCAAAGATATATTAGAATTGATAGGAATGAGATTAGCATCACACAGGTTAATAAACTGAGTACACCTACTAATTGCCTAACAAGACACATCCAATGAGATGAAATTAACCAATTGTATTGGGCGTGCGCTATTATCAATGAGAAAACCGCAGTTACCCTAGTGCCAGTTGCAGTTTACATATGCAGGTATTTATTATCTTTATTTGCACTTCAATGTGCGCAGGTTCGCACGTTCAGTTAATGTACAAACTGGTGCAGTGCCTTCTTCTTAGTAAATCACCCCCACAGTGCCTTGATAAAGTATTCCTACCCCTTGAAATTTTCCACATTTTGTCATGTTACAACCAAAAACGTAAATGTATTTTATTGGGATTTTATGTGATAGACCAGGAATCTTCAAACTACGGCTCTCCAGCAGTTGAGGAACTACACATCCCATGAGGCATTGTAAAACTCTGACATTCACAGACATGACTAGGCATGATGGGAATTGTAGTTCCTAAACAACTGGAGGGCCATAGTTTGAAGACCCCTGTGATAGACCAACACAAAGTGGCACATAATTGTGAAGTGGAAGGATAATGATAAATGGTTTTCAATTTTTTTTTACAAATAAATATGTGAAAAGTGTGGCGTGCATTTGTATTCAGCCCCCCTGAGTCAATACTTTATAGAACCACCTTTCGCTGCAATTACAGCTGCAAGTCTTTTGGGTATGTCTCTACCAGCTTTGCACATCTAGAGAGTGACATTCTTGCCCATTCTTCTTTGTAAAATAGCTCAAGCCCTGTCAGACTGGATGGAGAGCGTCTATGAACAGCAATTTTCAAGTCTTGCCACAGATTCTCAATTGGATTTAGGTCTGGATTTTGACTGGGCCATTCTAACATTTGAATATGCTTTGATCTAAACCATTGCATTGTAGCTCTGGCTGCATGTTTAGGGTCATTGTCTTGCTGGAAGGTAAAACTCTTCCCCAGTCTCAAGTCTTTTGCAGACTTTTATGCCCTGTACACACGACCGTTTTTGCCGTCGGAGTTCCGTCGGAGAAACCTTCGGAGTTTATTCCGACGGCAAAAACGGTCTTGCCTACACACGGTCAATCCAAAGTCTGACCAAAGTCCGACCGTCAAGAACGCGGTGACGTACAACACGTACAACGGGACTAGAAAAAGAAAGTTCCATAGCCAGTAGCCAATAGCTTCCGTCTCGTACTTGCTTCAGAGCATGCGTCGTTTTTGGTCCGTCGGAACAGCATACAGACGAGCGGTTTTCCGATAGGAATTGGTTCCATTGGAAATATTTAGAACATGTTCTATTTCTAGGTCCGTCAGAATTTTCTAAAAAAAAAGTCCGATGAGGCATACACACGATCAGAAAATACGATGAAAAGCTTCCGTCTGACTTTTTCCGTCGGACATTCCGCTCGTGTGTACGTGGCATAACAGTTTCTGTTCTAAGATTGCCCTGTATTTGGCTCATTCATCTTCCCATCAACTCTGACAAGCTTCCATGTCCCTGATGAAGAAAAGCATCCCCACAACATGATGCTGCCATCACCATTTTTCACGGTGGGGATGGTGTGTTCAGGGTGATGTGCAGTGTTAGTTTTACACCACACATAGCATTTTGCTTTTAGGCCAAAAAGTTAAATTTTGGTACCATCTGACCAGAGCACCTTCTTCCACGTGTTTGTTGTGTCCCCCACATGGCTTCTCACAAACTGCAACAGGGACATAAACAATGGCTTTCTCCTTGCCACTCTTAAATAAAATCCAGATTTGTGGAGTGCACGACTAATAGTTGTCCTGTGGAAGATTCTCCCACCTGAGCTATGGATCTCTGCAGCTCCTCCAGAGTTACCATAGGCCTCTTGGCTGCTTCTCTGATTAATGTTCTCCTTGCCCGGACTGTCAGTTTAGGTGGACGGCCATGTCTTGGTAGGTTTGCAGTTGTGCCATACTCTTTCCATTTTCAGATGATGGATTGAGCAGTGCTATGTGAGATGTTCAAAGCTTGGGATATTTTTTTTATAACCTAACCCTGCTTTAAACTCCTCCACAACTTTATCCCTGACCTGTCTGATGTGTTCCTTGGCCTTCATGATGCTGTTTGTTCACTAAAGTTCTCGAACAAACCTCTGAGGGCTTCACAGAACAGCTGTATTTATACTGAGATTAAATTTCACACAGGTGGACTCTATTTACTAATTAGGTATATATATACAGTAGCTCACAAAAGTGAGTACACCCCTCACATTTTTGTAAATATTTTATTATATCTTTTCATGTGACAACACTGAAGAAATGACACTTTGCTGCAATGTAAAAAAGTAAGTGTACAGCTTGTCCTCAAACAGAAGGCGGAGGAGCGCAAGGTCTCTAACATCCACCAGCTCCGTAATGTTGTCATTGAGGAGTGGAAGAGGACTCCAGTGACAACCTGTGAAGCTATGGTGAACTCCATGCCAAAGAGGGTTAAGGCAGTGCTGGAAAATAATGGTGGTCACACAAAATATTGACACTTTGGTCCCAATTTGGACATTTTCACTTAGGGGTGTACTCACTTTTGTTGCCAGTGGTTTAGACATTAATGGCTGTGTGTTGAGTTATTTTGAAGGGACAGCAAATTTACACTGTTATACAAGCTGTACACTCACTAATTTACAGTGTAGCAAAGTGTATATATATATATACATATATATATATATATATTGTAACGAGCCCCTGCTCGCTCGGTTCCATTCTCCTGACGCTCCTCTGTGGCTATTGAATCAGATTGCAGATCGCAACATCTGATGGTTCAGTCATCCGATGCTCCGGGAATCGAACTACAGCTATGTGCTGTTCGAATCCAGTTGTGATAGCTCAGAACAAACACCAGGCAGGCTGTATGTAAGTTCAAACAGGAATCTCACTTTTATTGGATGCACACAAGACAATTTTATACACAGCAGTTTGAACACCCCGCCCCCAACAACCACTTTCCTATTGGTCAATTGTAAAGTACACTTTAGTCTTCAATTAAGGTCCTCTTGGCCATGCAAATGAGGACGTGAAACAGGGTCAGCAGGAATTGGTCCGATAGCTTGAATAGGAGGACATAAGTACATAAACAAACAGTCAAACACAGAACAATGCCTTCCTTCCAGACCATGGAGCCGTCTGGAGGGGGTTAGCCTTAAAACAGGGCAGCAGATCCCCCCCACTGTGTAATAGAATCAAAGGGAAATACTTCAATATTCCAAGCTTCATGACAATACTCCCCCCTGGAAAACAGTCCAACAGCCACAGTGGGACCCCGAACGGGTCAACTCGAGGATGTTGGAAAAATAAATCAAAAAGGTGCAGCGCTAAAATCAATAAAACAACCATAGAGAATATATAAAAGTGCTAAAATCCCAGGGGAAGGAAATAACAAAGTGATAAAACTAAAATAGATAAAGAGCACAAAGAATGTCTAAATGTAAAATGTCCAAATATGAAGACATGAATCCACCAGGCAAACGTGATGATCACAGCAAACATGTGTGGCTGATAATGGAACCCTTCACCATGAACCAAATGGCCTCTCACCTGGTCACAAGGATCAAACAAGCAATCTCATATGGGTCAGCAGATAAATGAAAAAGGTCCAAAGGCAAGGGACTCCTCCAGATAACCAGGTAGCAGGTGGATGTCGTATTCATGAAATCACAAAGGATACAGACATAGTGCTCTCCGTATAAAATGCTTTATTTATAAGAAAGTAAAATATCACTTACATAACAGGCACTTCACAAGTGCCAGGACGCTGACATAGAAACACAGCAGGGTCCGTACAAGCGGTGGAGCATGCGCAGTAGCCGCGGATGACGTCACGACGTCACGTTCTGGACGCGTTGCGTCCCAGTGGGCGGGGACTTCCTCATCAGATGTCGTGACTACGTGGGCACCCGCGCTGTGTCCCAGAAGACTGCAATGAATAGTGAGGTGCTGGAACCCCTACACAGGCTGCAGGCTCCCCATTCTTACACCACAAACAAGTGATGTGAAGGCAGAGCTCAGGAGTGTAATCCAGATATGGAGGAGGAACCATATCTGGATTACACTCCTGAGCTCTGCCTTCACATCACTTGTTTGTGGTGTAAGAATGGGGAGCCTGCAGCCTGTGTAGGGGTTCCAGCACCTCACTATTCATTGCAGTCTTCTGGGACACAGCGCGGGTGCCCACGTAGTCACGACATCTGATGAGGAAGTCCCCGCCCACTGGGACGCAACGCGTCCAGAACGTGACGTCGTGACGTCATCCGCGGCTACTGCGCATGCTCCACCGCTTGTACGGACCCTGCTGTGTTTCTATGTCAGCGTCCTGGCACTTGTGAAGTGCCTGTTATGTAAGTGATATTTTACTTTCTTATAAATAAAGCATTTTATACGGAGAGCACTATGTCTGTATCCTTTGTGATTTCATGAATACGACATCCACCTGCTACCTGGTTATCTGGAGGAGTCCCTTGCCTTTGGACCTTTTTCATTTATCTGCTGACCCATATGAGATTGCTTGTTTGATCCTTGTGACCAGGTGAGAGGCCATTTGGTTCATGGTGAAGGGTTCCATTATCAGCCACACATGTTTGCTGTGATCATCACGTTTGCCTGGTGGATTCATGTCTTCATATTTGGACATTTTACATTTGGACATTCTTTGTGCTCTTTATCTATTTTAGTTTTATCACTTTGTTATTTCCTTCCCCTGGGATTTTAGCACTTTTATATATTCTCTATGGTTGTTTTATTGATTTTAGCGCTGCACCTTTTTGATTTATTTGTTTAGAGGGATTTGACCGTTTGACCCTGGTGTTCAGCTGCTTCCAGTTTTTTTGTCATACGTGCGCTGATATATATTTTCATATTCAATGTTGGAAAAATAGTCTTAAGGTTTCAACAGTGTGAATCGGTCACACTAATATGGCAAATACAATTTCCCAGAGTCTGTGTCTCTTGGGGGGATATGGACTTGAATCCAAAGTGACACCACCTCAAGGGTCCTCAGGCATATAGCTCACAAAGAGCACTGTTCCCCCAAATGCCAGGGCCCACGATCGGTCAGCAAGAGGCTAGCATTCAGTCCCCTTCAAAAGCCTCTGTCCTGGCTCAGTCTGTCACATTTCTCCCTTGTCGGCAGATAACTAACACAAGAGGAGACCCCAGACGGATTTACTCCGAAGTTAGTCCATAGTTCCAGTCCCCTAATGCCTGTACCCACACAGTACCCCAAACAAATTGTTCCATACAGAGCATTACTTACCCAGCCAACCTCTGCCTCTCTCAGAGAACATGCCCTCCACTGGGGACAGGCCTGGAATGGCCCTTCTCCCTGGAGTCCTTTCAGCCGCTGGAGAGAAGACAGGGTGACTGGGCTCACTCCGTCATGCTGTTGGGGATCTGGGCCGACTGCCCAGCATCCCTGGAGTATACAAGTGGGGACTGAAGTCCCATCCATTTTTAGTAGGTGAAAATCCCACAATGCTTGCAAAGCATGGCTGACATCCTCCTGTCTCAGTGTCGCACCATTTTCTGGGGTTGTGTCAGTGGAGACCAAAGTCCCATTCACTACCACAGGAACTCCCTCTTCTGTTAGTTGAGGGCAGAGGCCAGCAGCACTCTGCCTGGTTGCCAGCCCTTCTGCTGGGGACTCCACATCCTCCACTCTGGCTAACCGTTGGGGCAGGGGGCTGGCTTCCTCCACTCCCAAACTGTGTAACTGCCATTGGGGAGGTGAGCCGGCTGCTTCCTTTTCCATTCCCTCATCTGGATGTTGGGACGATATGTCTGTGGTACTGTCTCCCAGGTGCACGGATCTTTGCTGGGGAGGAAAAACCGCTTCCTCCACCCTGGCCAACTGTTGGGGAGGGACGACGAATACCTTCTCTCCGTTCTCCCCCTGTATCTTGATCTGCTGCTGGGAAGTGACCACCTCCTTCTCACCCTGAGTCTCCGGAATTGCCACACATGTGGGGCAGAGGTCTAGGAACCTCTGTCCAGTGACCAGCGCTTCAGCTGGGGAAGTTTCTTGTGACTCCACAGATACTGCTGTTGGTGCTGGGCAGAGCACAGTGAAGTTTGGTCCTGATAACAGCTCTTATTCTGCTGGAGGCTCACCAGGTTGTTCTTCCTCAGCAGAAAAGTCTATCAAATCCCCTGTCTCTGCGACTGGTGTCTGGGGATAAAGGTTCACCATCTCCTGTCCGTGGAACCCAGAAGATGCTATCAGTGCTGGGCAGAGGTTAGCAGAGCTCTGCCCTGTTGTCAGCACTTCAGCTTTGGGGATAGCGATCTCCACATTTTCCACTGCTGATTCTCTGGCATTTTGCTGGACAGGCACATTCCTCAATCCAAGATCATCCAATGCATAAACAGGTTCATCAAGGTCAGTCAGCACTTGCTCCATGCGCCATAAGACCTCCGCGTCCATAGCTGCGGGGGCAGGTTGGCAAAGCACACTGTTACTCTGCCACATTGTCGACTCTTCAGCCAGGATTTCAGAGTTGTCAACTGGTATTTCCTGATAGTCCCAGGCAAAGGGAGCCCTACCCTGCTGCTGAGCAGAGTCTAGCAGCTGTCTGTAGGCGATCTCCAGCTCCCGTTCCTGAACGGCCAGAAACTCCAAATCTTCCTGTGCCCAGTGCACTTCCGAGACATTCAGTCTTCGCTCTCTGTGCTCCATTATTTCCTCTAAATGCCAATCCCGATCATTCCCAAAGTCAGGGTCCCTGGACAGCCTCCAGTACAACAATCCCAGGCCATCGTAGTCAAAGCCTTCCGTGGGGCTGTCATCCGCCGTCCACGGGCACACTTGGGCTACATACCACTGGAGGGCTCTGTAGCTCTCGTCCAACCGCATTTCTGCCTGGATCAGCCTGCTTAACTCAGCTGTCCACTCCTGGTTCGGCTGTTCCCCCAATAACAGCATTCGCACTTCATACTGTGACCAGTACCTTACATGGATGGAGGGGAGAACTTTTCCCTGGTTTCGCTGCTCACGGGCTAGTGCTTCCTTCCAGAGTTTGCAGCGGTTAGAATCAAACCATCCCAGCAGGACCTGCTCTGTTTCTGGTCCTCTATGCTGTATCTGCATCTCTCGCAACCTCCTTCTGAATTCCTCTTCCATGGTGGCTGGT
This sequence comes from Aquarana catesbeiana, assembly GCF_042186555.1. Taxonomy (NCBI): domain Eukaryota; kingdom Metazoa; phylum Chordata; class Amphibia; order Anura; family Ranidae; genus Aquarana; species Aquarana catesbeiana. The sequence continues at coordinate 438,632,601 of NC_133327.1, read as the reverse complement.
ATCTGTACCTTTCCTCTCCTGCTATCTGGACCTTGGATCCAGGTGATGGTTTGGATGTGTTCACGGCAAGGAAGCACGATCCCACCGGTCCCTCCTGGCTCTCAAGTAAGTCTTTCAGTGTGGCTCTCCTGCAGGCTGGTTTGGAGTGGCCCAGTAACTGGAGAGCAAATCCCACAGCTGCCAACCAATGTAACGAGCCCCTGCTCGCTCGGTTCCATTCTCCCGACACTCCTCTGTGGCTATTGAATCAGATTGCAGATCGCAACATCTGATGGTTCGGTCATCCGATGCTCCGGGAATCGAACTACAGCTATGTGCCGTTATAATCCAGTTGTAATAGCTTAGAACAAACACCAGGTAGGCTGTATGTAAGTTCAAACAGGAATCTCACTTTTATTGGATGCACACAAGACAATTTTATACACAGCAGTTTGAACACCCCGCCCCCAACAACCACTTTCCTATTGGTCAATTGTAAAGTACACTTTAGTCTTCAATTAAGGTCCTCTTGGTCATGCAAATGAGGACTTGAAACAGGGTTAGCAGGGATTGGTCCGATAGCTTGAATAGGAGGACATAAGTACATAAACAAACAGTCAAACACAGAACAATGCCTTCCTTCCAGACCATGGAGCCGTCTGGAGGGGGTTAGCCTTAAAACAGGGCAGCAGATCCCCCCCACTGTGTAATAGAATCAAAGGGAAATACTTCAGTATTCCAAGCTTCATGACATATATATGCGCAGGGGACAGACAGGAATACGCCGGCGATCAGAGGCCTCCTTACCTTAGGCAGATCAGGCAGACATGGATCCGGGCTGCAGCTCCTTGCTTCGGGGCCATCGCTTCTCCTCCAGGCTGAACAGGAAGAGGGTCCTGACTGAACCCGATTGGCCAGGAGTCCTTAGGCTCCCTGGCCAATCGGGTCTCAGGAACTGCTTCCTGATTGGCCGGGAGGAGAATCAGGAAGACAATATCGAATATTAATTCGTTATTGTCACACAAGTGGGAGAGCTCGGTGCGCAGTGCTCTGCACCCAAGCCCACCCTTTTTTGTAGCCAATTAGATCCTCAGGTTCTAATCATGTGCTTTAAAAAAAGAACATTGAAGTCCATTGCGGCCCGCATGTAGATTAGGGGGCCGGATGCATGGATGGGGGGGTGGCGCCTAATGGACGGGCCGCCACTGATTATATATATATATATATATATATATATATATATATATATATATATATAGAGAGAGAGAGAGAGAGAGCTTCAAACAGCTACACTGGGCCCAAAGCAGTGTTGTGGATGGGCCTTACTTTTCCCCAGTGGTAGGTCTTTGTAGCAGGAGTAAAAGTGTCTTGAGTGTTTGGTATTCTTTAGAGACTGATGACATGCAGACTGTTGTAGAAAAGCATGCAGGTCTAGGTAGATCCATAATACCTCAAAACAAGCCAGGAGGCCGAATGTTTTATTGTGTACTGTATTGTGCTGACACAACCCCCCTGCATGGTTTTTAATTTTATGTTTCATAAAATAGTGATGAATAAATATATTTTACCAGCTGATGCCAAAATAGCAAGTGATCCCAGTAGCTACAAAAGTATCAGCTAGTCGTCACTAGGACTTGGTTTAAAAAAGAATAAAAATAAAGAGCTCTGCTATGGATAGTGTGGCATCCAAACTTGTCCCATGGCATCAACACTTTAGTGTCAATGACCTGTATCACATGCACTAATCAGAAACTGACTTCTCTTTGTTCCAGATCAGTGAATGAAAGTATTTACTTTTCGCTTAAAGTTGTTTCCAGGAGCTACCCTATCACACCATACCCATCAATATTCGGACATTGCAGTACTGATTTTCTGTAGACCTGAAGGGCTATAATACCAAAGAAGCATTATTTTTTACATTGTGCTTTTAAAAATGTTTTCCTGCTGAGACAAATTAAATTAGAAGAAACAACCCTGCTGGTGTATTCAGTAACTATTAATGTGTCTTTCAGTCAAAGGACTCATCACTTGTCATATCAAAAATATGTGTTTTTTAAATAAATGTAAATATAAATCACAAGCATGCATATATACATATTTCAAACAGCAGGATGGAAAACATTAGGGTAAATAAATAATTTCACAACATATTAAAATCCATATTATGTTGGTGAAGGCTTAATCAAAGGAAATCATCTTTTTAATATAAGGAAAGTAGATATTTTTTTCTTTTCTTAGCAACTAAATAAGCCTTTCTATTGAATACTTTCTGAACCTAAAATGTTGAGTGTCACTGTCATAAAAAAGTTGGTTTGCCATCAGGTTTTTAGAACTGCGAATTTAGTGAAACATTCTGTTTCTGCATATAATATTACCAGCAGTGGTTCAGCAGCTTAAAGTGCTTTTCACAGCTGTTTCCTTGATATGTACTTAAGAAGTCTCATCACATTTTATGTGACCATTAGGAACGGAGCCCGTGGAATTATGTCTGTGAATCTGTTGCCATAGGGTATCTTTAGAATTATAATATCATTAACCCGAATACAGCCACTCTTACTGGTTATAAAACACTCCAAATCTTTAAAAGAAGACTTTTTTATAATCTGCATATATCATTCTGGCATACCCCTTGTTACCATTGCAATTTCTACATGCTCATTACTTCAGAAACATAAGGGGTGCTTATTGATCTGTTACTTACACTTTTAGGCAACAGCAAAATTACAGGATTTAGGTATGTACCTTTGTATATCTGATATATATTTACAGTATATATCCAGGGCCGGATTAACATAGGGGCAGCTCCAGGCCCCTGCCTTAAAATCGGCCCGCCCAGCCAGCAGTACAAGCCCGATTTCTCCTGTCCATAAATGTCTATGGGACAGGAGAAACTGTGTGTAAATGTAGGGGTGTCTGGCTGTACCTGTGTTGGCTCACTGTGGTTATTACAGTGTCACAGTGCACAGTCCCCCCCCCCCCCTACACAAATGGCTCTGCCTCTCCCTTCCCCTCCCTCTCCTCTCTCTGTGTGAAGTCCATACAGTGAAGGAGCCGTGTGGGCGGAGAAATTGTGAACAGAGCTGCCGAGAAAGTTCCGCTCTGCGGATAAGGACCCCCATGTACTGCGCACCTGCAGCACTTGCGCAGTACAAAAAACAAGGGAGCCGCCGAAAATCTCCGAAGCTGAACAGCTGTGAGAGAGCTGTTCACGGCGCCTGGGCAATGAGCAGGACATTGTGCCCGACGCTGCCACACGCTCCCGATGCTCCAGCTACTTTGCAAGGGGCGGGTCTATTACTGTCATATCGTGGTAAATAATGTGAGAAGTATTGAAATGAAATCGCCCATGAAGATTGAAAAAAACGCCCCTTTGCCCCTTGCAGAGTAGCACGAGCATTGGGAGCGTGCGGCGTAGCATCGGGAGTGTCTGTTAGAATGTGGTGTTTTCATTGCGCAGGCGCGGTGTACAGCTGAGTCTCATTCGGCTATTTTCGGCGGCTGGGTAGTGCTTCGTACTGCGCAAGCACTGTGCCTGCGCAGTACAGGGGGGTCCTTATCTGCCGGGGGAACTTTTTTGGCAAGACACCGGCAGATACAAGGTGAACTGAACACAATATCTGAGTGATAAGCTTCCGACCATCCAAGTGTGAGCTCAGTGACTGGACTCTTATCTCCCTTCTCGCCCCCTCCTTTTTTTTTTACTTTTTCCTTCAGCAATGTCTGTTATAACTGCAGCCAATATGTTTAAACTTGGTTCCTTGTGCTTTTAAGTGGGTTCACACTGGTTTGCTGGGTTTTGGCCCATTGCTGGTGTATGCGCAGTTTTCCTCCGTTTTACCCCCAGTCCTATTGATTTCTATTAGGTTGCGTGTTTTTTCTGAAAGCGCACCAAAATTCCTGCATGCTGCATCTTTGGAGCACTGTCAGAAAATGTGTCAAAAACCTGTAACCTGATATAAATCAATAGGACTGCAGCTAAAACTGCAGATACACAAGCAGTGCAGCCAAAACTGCAGCACACCAATATGAGCCCAAAGGCTTGTACATCCCCCCCCCCCCCCGTAGAACTTGGTCTGATCATTCATTTTACACACAGCCCTGTCCCTTCTACACATCCTGGAAGAGTCCTGGAGGGGGTCTCAAGCTGCTGGTGGCAAGTGGCACACTGTATCTGGGGGCAGGCTGCTGGTGGCAAGTGGCACACTGTATCTGGGGGCAGGCTGCTGGTGGCAAGTGGCACACTGTATCTGGGGGCAGGCTGCTGGTGGCAAGTGGCACACTGTATCTGGTGCAGGCTGTCAGTTGCAAGTGCACATTGTATCTGGTGACAGGCTGTGGTTGGCAAGTGGCACACTGTATCTGGTGGAAGGCTGCTGGTGGCAAGTGGCACACTGTATCTGGTGGCAAGTGGCACACTGTATCTGATGGCAGGGTGCTGGTGGCACACTGTATCTGGTGACAGGCTGCTGGTGGCAAGTGACACACTGTATCTGGTGGCAGGCTGCTAGTGGAAAGTGGCACACTGTATCTGGTGCAGGCTGTCGGTTGCAAGTGCACATTGTATCTTATGACAGGCTGTGGTTGGCAAGTGGCACGCTGTATCTGGTGGAAAGCTGCTGGTGGCAAGTGGCACACTTTATCTCGTGGCAGGCTGCTGGTGGCAAGTGGCACACTGTATCTGGTGGCAGGCTGCTGGTGGCAAGTGGCACACTACATCTGGTGACAGGCTGTGGTTGGCAAGTTACACACTGTATCTGGTGGCAGGCTGCTGGTGGCAAGTGGCACAATGTATCTGGTGGCAGACTGCTGGTGGCAAGTGGCACACGGTATCTGGTGGCAGGCTGCTGGTGGCAAGTGGCACATTGTATCTGGTGGCAGGCTGCTGGTGGCAAGGGACATGCTGTATCTGGTGGCAGGCTGCTAGTGGCAAGTGGCACACTGTATCTGTGGCAGGCTGTGGGTGGCAAGTGGCACACTGTATCTGGTTGCAAGTGGCACACTGTATCTGGTGGCAGGCTGCTGGTGGCAAGTGACATGCTGCATCTAGCGGCAGGCAACTGTGGAAAGTGATACGCTATATCTGGTGGCAGGCTATGGGTGGCAAGTGACAAGCTGAATCTGGTGGCAAGCAATGGTGGCAAGTAACAAGCTGGTGGGAAGTGACAAGCTCAGGTTCCCACTGATTCTGATGCATGATGGTGAGTTGAACTATTTCACTATATATTACAATGTAGTAATAGAAATAATGGAATTTGGGGGGCGTGACTTGGCTGGATGGCACACTGTATCTGGTGACAGGCTGCTGGTGGCAAGTGACACACTGTATCTGGTGGCAGGCTGCTAGTGGCAAGTGGCACACTGTATCTGGTGCAGGCTGTCGGTTGCAAGTGCACATTGTATCTGGTGACAGGCTGTGGTTGGCAAGTGGCACGCTGTATCTGGTGGAAAGCTGCTGGTGGCAAGTGGCACACTTTATCTCGTGGCAGGCTGCTGGTGGAAAGTGGCACACTGTATCTGGTGGCAGGCTGCTGGTGGCAAGTGGCACACTGTATCTGGTGGCAGGCTGCTGGTGGCAAGTGGCACACTACATCTGGTGACAGGCTGTGGTTGGCAAGTTACACACTGTATCTGGTGGCAGGCTGCTGGTGGCAAGTGGCACACTGTATCTGGTGGCAGGCTGCTGGTGGCAAGTGGCACACGGTATCTGGTGGCAGGCTGCTGGTGGCAAGTGGCACATTGTATCTGGTGGCAGGCTGCTGGTAGCAAGTGACATGCTGCATCTAGCGGCAGGCAACTGTGGAAAGTGATACGCTACATCTGGTGGCAGGCTATGGGTGGCAAGTGACAAGCTGAATCTGGTGGCAAGCAATGATGGCAAGTAACAAGCTGGTGGGAAGTGACAAGCTCAGGTTCCCACTGATTCTGATGCATGATGGTGAGTTGAACTATTTCACTATATATTACAATGTAGTAATAGAAATAATGGAATTTGGGGGGCGTGACTTGGCTGGATCCCAGCATGGCCGCTTGAACACAGAGCTCCTGCCATCCGAGGACTATAATCAGCTATTTACGGGGAACCACAGCCTCTTTCCATGATGGGGAAGTCTAATAGGAGTGTCTCTGCCTCCCGGACACCGAAAGACCCGAATACACAACTCAGCCGCAATATCCCGGAGATATTCCGCACACTCCGGTCAGGCGACCACGAGGCCTCACAGACACCACAGGCTTCAGGCCCTAACTCCCCCAGTCACGGCTCAGACTCCCAGCTAGAGGAAGGAGATACCCGGTCTCACCGCTTCAGCCCAGCAGTGAACTTATCGGATTTACAGCATGTTGCATCCGACATCACTAACAACATCACTGGCACCTTGAAAGCGGCAATCTTAGACCTGAAGATGGACATCCAGGCAGTGGCGGCCACATATCAGATGTAGAGCAAACTACGCAGCTCCATACAGCTGCTATCAGGCAAGTGCAGCACACCTACGATGCCCAACTCTCATACCTATACGATCTACATCGCCAGGTTGAAGACCTTGAAAACAAGGGTCGGAGGCATAACATTCGAGTGAGGGGGATGCCTGAGGGCATGGAAGTAGGCTCCCTACCCCAAGTAATATGTGCTATTTTTAACGACCTTTTAGACAGGCCACCGGACTCTCAGATCGAGATGGAGAGGCTGCACCGAGCCCTCAGGCCACCTCCCCGGGACAATGAACCCCCAAGAGATGTTATATGCTGTATAGTGAACTTTCCTCTCAAGGAAGAAATATTGAGAAAAGCTAGAGAAAGAGGTCTCGTACAACATAATGGCATAGAGATTTGTCCCCAACTACACTGCAGAACAGGCGTGCCTTGCGCCCCCTGCTGGACCAACTTAGGGCGAGGAACATTCAATACCGCTGGAATTTCCCGTTCTGCCTGTCTGCTACCGCCAGAGGCCGCACCACTCTTTTAAGATCTCCAGATGACCTCCCTGCCTTTTGTGAGCAGCTCGATTTACCCATGACGGAGCTTCCGGACTAGTGTACGTTTCACTTTCCACCAGAGCCATGGAGACCGCTCTCACATAACCCCTCACCGAAAGCGCAAAGACATCGCTCTAGACGCCGAAGACCGGGCCCCCCGTCACCCGGAGCCCATACCTCCCGTCGTGACCTGGACCACCATGCCCTGGGACAACCTGTAACACCCTGCAGGAACCACCAGGAGTCCTGAAAAGAAAAGCATATATATCTTGACTTCCTGATCCAACGTGCATAGGAGTGTTTACCCACGAAGTTTATGTTCTGGTTATCGCACCCATTATGTTTGCCCCGACTTTCGTGACTTATCCCACCTTACAACAGGCTTCTAATCACCCTACCTAAGAGACCCACCCTGGAGGACTTCCCGACATCAAGGTGACCGACGCCGGAGCTATCACTAGACTTCCTTGAGTTACAGGTGCTACCCAATACACCATGAAACTTGTGCTACCAAATCTTGGACGTTAGCCCCGCATTGGGAACACGAGAATTAATTGTTCCAGCAACATCTATGGCACCTTTCCCCCGTAAGAGGAACGTCTGTACCTTTTCCAGATATTTGGAAGATGACCCATCTCCACCACTAACGTAACTGATCTATTCCTTCCACTCCCAGGACCTTTCCCTCTCCCTACCCTCCCCCCCCTCCTTCCCCTCCTCCTTCCCCCCCTCCTCCCCCCCCCTCTCTCCCTTCCCACTCCCTATCCCTTACCTTCCTCTCCTTCCCCTCTCATGTCCCTTACCTTCTCCTCCTCTCCCTATTGATATATGTATAAACTGCATAACCATACTTGCTATACATGTTTTTTCTTTTGATCCCTGGAAGTCACCAAGGCTGCTATTGGTGGATCCCTGCCCCCCCCCCCCCCCACAATTGTGATCATTCTTTATGAATAATACACAGTTACTAACGCTGTTGTTCTGATACCAGTAAGGCATACTCCCCTAAATCACAATCAATGCCCTCTCTAATCACCCCTGGGACACCGAACAGCATGCCTCGGGGCCCACGGGCCTCCCCTGTCTTACGCGACTCCCCAATTTGGGTACTCGTCTAAGAACAGGTAGAGGGTAATTCTTGTGAAGTCGGGGAAGAAGGAGGGCGACCACTACCATGCTTTATGAAAATATGACACAGCTCCAGGTCTCAATATACCTTTAAGTGGAAGACCCAGAAATGGTTTATTCTCTGTAATGAGACTCTCATACTAACAAGCATGGGAGACATATTTACAAAGTTATGAGTCACGATGAATACGTACGTTAATCTCTTACTTTTACATGGGTGTTTTTCTCTCTTTTTATGTTTCGGTTTCTTTTCCTTAGATTTTATACTTATAACTCCTAAATGGTAATTCAGGAAGTGTGCTACACGTTTGATGCTGATCTGAGTCAACCTTCCCAATTTTCATATTTGCATCTATTCCCTCTGAACTATTATCTCCTCTTGGTCCCCCATATGGCAACGGAGTAGGAATCCAGACACTCTCACCAACCCCCCGCGGCAGTACTAGTTTCTGGTCTGCCGACCATCCAGCCTCTTTTCCTACAGGTGGATTGGCATTTCCATCTCCACCTCTGGTACTCTTCCCCCACCCTATACCTGCTCCTTCCTACTGACTCCCCTTCTTCATCTCTCTCTTATTTCACCTTCGGTGCTTTATCCCACCTTATACCTACTTCCCCCCACTGATCCCCCTTCTCCATCTCTATCTTATTTTACCTCTGGTACTTTCCCCCATCCTACACCTGCTTTCCCCCCATTGATTCCCCCCCCCCTTTTTTTTTTTTGTGTCTCTCTAGACTTCCCACGTACTCTGCCCCACCGCTCCCCCCTCTCTTGGCCTAATCGCCCCAGCGTAGACAGGCACCTTTCAAGTGGGGTAACTAACTCCCGCGTTCCTGACTCTATATTCAATCCCGCTTCCTCAATACTAGGGTAAAAATGGCCTCTCAAGCACCTCTATTGCTGAAATGTGTTTCACTTAACGCGAAGGGCCTAAATGTGCCTGAAAAGCGTTCACAGGTCTTGTCCGCTCTCACCAAGCAGAAAGCCCAATTCCTTTTTATACAGGAGACTCACTTCCGCTCCAATTCCATCCCAAAACTTACTAACCATATATACCAGACAGCTTTCCTCTCCACAAACCCCATAGCAAAGACCAAAGGAGCTTCCATATTGGTTTCCAAGCATGCCCCCTTTAAACTTGCGGATTCCCTGATAGATCCTGAGGGGAGATTTGTTTTCATTAAAGGCTCTTAAGCCTCTAGACCAATTACGCTAGCAAACATTTATGCCCCAAACGATCGCCAAGTCTCATTCTTCAGGAAGGTGTGTGATCTTCTGCTCTCTTTTAAGGAGGGTGTGGTGCTTATGGGAGGAGATTTCAATGTGCCCCTTAACCCGGACCTTGATAGCTCTTCAGGCACCTCCACGATTTCGTACCGGGCCCTTCGTCAAATTAAATTACAGCTACAAGGTCTGGCACTGCATGATACATGGCGCACGCTGTTCCCCTCCATTCGGGACTACACCTTCTACTCTACTCCCTTTCAAAAATACTCACGACTGGACTATTTTTTTCTTTCCCAACCTGACTTAACCTACCTCACACATGCCACAATCGATCCCATGTACCTATCTGACCACCACCCCATCTCGGTCTCCCTAACTTTTCCAGACTCGATCCCAAAAACTAAAATCTGGAGACTCAACTCTTCCTTGTTAAAGGACGATGAGTTCTCTACGCATCTAGAAACATGCATAAACACATATTTCAAGGAAAATTCTACCCCAGAAATTTCTCCTATCACCGTATGGGACAACACCATCAGGGCAATAAATCTCCACCATTGGCTCACTACCACAGAGACACAGGGCTTCTTTTTATCGTTGGATGCCGAGAAGGCGTTCGACAGAGTGGCCTGGGACTACATGGGCGAGGTTCTTAAGAGGATTGGCCTTCACTCGCGCATGTTGGCCCGTATCTCGGTGCTGTACGCCTCCCCGAGCGCAGCTGTAAGAGTTAATGGCCACCTGTTGAACGCCTTCCCTATAAGTAACGGGACTCGTCAGGGCTGCCCCCTTTCTCCTCTGATATTTATACTTTCCTTAGAACCCCTCCTTAACAAATTAAGAGATAATCCTGACATTAAAGGCATCAAAATACAAGGTAAAGAGTATAAAGTCTCTGCTTTTGCAGATGATATTTTGCTCTCCTTGACCACCCCAACTACCTCCATACCCAACTTGCTTAAAGATATGGAACATTTCGGGACCTTATCACACCTAAAGATTAATTACGCGAAATCACAAGCTTTAAACATTTCCCTCACAACACAAGAGGTGGAACGTTGTCAAACCTCCTTCCCTTTTCAGTGGAACCAACAGACAATACCATACTTAGGTATTCAAATTACTACCAACTTAGTGGACCTATATAGTGTTAATTTTTGCAATTAACACTATATAGGTACAGATGACTTTCACAGAGGAGGACTGGACACGTATCAATGAATACGTACACAAGGGCTCTCTTAATGTAGCCATTCAAGAGAATGGCTATAAAATCTTAACGCGCTGGTACAGGACCCCGTCGCTCTTACATAAATTTTCCCCAACAATGCCAGATACCTGTTGGCGGTGTGGAAAGGCGAAAGGTACTATGCTACATATATGGTGGGATTGTGACTTCATACAACCATACTGGAAGGAGGTACACGATCTTATCACACATATTACAACTTATCCCCTAGCCTACTCCCCTGCTCAATACCTCTTACACCACACCCATTTAACTAAAAACGAATACTACAGGTCACTGGCAATGCACTTGGTGAATGCGGCTAGACTGTGCGTCCCAACACACTGGCGATCCAGGTCCGCTCCTACGATTGGAGAATGGTTTCGGAGGATCTCCAAAATAGAGGAGATGGAAGAATTGGTTCATATCTCGCAAGAACGAATCCAAAAATTTACGACCACATGGGCCTGTTGGACACACTTCAAACTTTCTCAACGCTATGGGGCATATAGTCCCTGAACCACTATAATTACCCTCTTTGAGGGATAGGAAGCAGAGGATGACACGCGGGGGGGCCATATAGAGACGAGGGGGAAGGCTTTGCTCCTTTTCTTTACCCCCCCTCCTCATTCCACTCCCTACCCTCTTACCAACCCTATACCCCCCCCCCTCTCCTCCGTTTCACTTCTGTAGTGCTTATTCTTTGTACAACTCTGTCCCTCTCCCCCCCCCCCTTTTTTTTTCCTCTCTTCTTCCCCCCTCTCCGTACCCCCCCCTTACCCTCCTTCTTTTTTCCTCTCTTTTCCTTTCTTTACCTTTCTCTCCACCTTTTGTTTGCGTTTTCCTTTCTCTTTCTTTTTCTCTTTCCCCTCTTTTTTCCCCTTTTTTGTTTTTCTTTGTTTCTTTATAACATAACCCTTACCCTCTTAATGGAGCTACATTACTCTTTTAATACTCACCTTAAAAGGGTTATCTGAGTTATCGTGTTAAATGACTGATGTATAACCGTGATTCCGATTTGATATTTCTGTGTTTATGTTATTTATATGTATCTCAGATTTGTGTAACAATAAGTACCATGTAATACCCCTGTTACTATACGTGTTTTCTGTTTTATGCATTGGTCAATAAAAACTATTATGGAAAAAAAAAAGAAATAATGGAATTTGATCATCTTGACACCATATCAAGCATGGTGTCAGGATGATTTTAAATGCTAACACCAGCCATTTGCCTGACAAATCACCTCCACCGCCAATCCACCGCCAATTTCCCCATCAACCCCGAGACTTCATCCCCCACGCTCATCTTTTTTTGGGAAGGGGGGGTTGTCCCTGAATGGCAGTTTGGAAATGTAGTCTCCCTATGTTGCTGCTGGTGAGAGACTGCATTGCAGGTGGTATTGGTGGTGTTGCTGCTGCTCAAAGGCTGCACGGCTGGTATTACTGGTGAGAGTATATTTAATTTGTTTTAGCGAAAAATTGTTTGCATTTTCATTTTGTTTCCATAAAAAGGCCCACCAAAATCCTCAGCACCAGGCCTATGATGCTCTTAATCTGGCCCTGTATATATCGTATATAGCCAAAAAAAAAGAAGGAAAACATACGCATGTAAAGCTGTATATAATAAAATTACTAATCCATCCATTAAAGTAATATTAAACCCTCAGCATTTTTTAGCTTAACACATTAAACACAAGAAATTAAACACTCCTCAATAAACTTTTTGTCAAACTCTTACACCAGCACTGGCAGTTTACAGTTTTCAATGTGCTTTCTATTGATTCATACAGTGTAGAGAGAAACAAATCTAGTCCCTGCATGCAAAAGAGGCTCCATAGTACACTGCAAGAGAAAGAGGCCACCCTGAAACAGGAATCTTGGTGCAGCACTCATGGCACCAGCTTAAACTGGAACATAGCAAAAGCTGCATAATCAGTAATTAAATCAGTTGCTGAAAGTACACTAAAAAAAATGGAGGGTTTAATGACATTTTAACCAGTAGGCGGCCTTTCGATGGCTGGACTGTGGCGTCAAGAGGCCGCACATTTGCGTGCAATAGCACTTATGCCGCGTACACACGACCGGTTTTCCCGTTGGATTAAACTCCGAAAGTTTCTCTGATGGAACTCCGACGGAATTCCGCTCAAGCGGTCTTGCATACACACGGTAACACCAAAGTCCGACCATCCAGAACGAGGTGACGTACAACACGTATGATGGGACTATAAAAAGGAAGTTCAATAGCCAGTAGTCAATAGCTTCCATCTCGCACTTGCTTCAGAGCATGCATCGTTTTTAGTCCGTCGGAACAGCATACAGACGAGCAGTTTTCCCAATAGGAATTGGTTCCGTCGGAAATATTTAGAACATGTTCCATTTCTAGGTCCATCAGAATTTTCGGGAAAAAAAAGTCCGATGAGGCATACACATGATCGGAATAGACGAGGAAAAGCTTCCGTCTGACTTTTTCTGTCGGACATTCCGCTTGTGTGTATGCGGCTTAACAGTGCTGTGCTGAGAGCGCGCACCTTGCACGCTTCTGGCACAGTGACCAGTGGCTCACGGAAAGCTCATGCAAGCAGCGATTGGGACTTTTCTGATTATGTGACAGCCAATCATGGCAGTCACGTGGCCATAAGTCCCTCCCTGCCTCCTGGCATAGCAAACCACCTAAAGGGCCGGCTGAAGCCGGCTCTAAGGGGTTAAAGAAATCCTGATGTAGTTACAATACAATGATATCTTACCCAGGAAAAAAACACACATTTGATACTTGCTCTGTAAAATGGTTCAGGAATTTCAGTCGTACTGGATCTTCATATGGTGGTTATACCCCACTGATGAGTGTTTGTGGTTGCAAATATATACATTTAAATATACAAATGAACCCTAGATCTTCGATCCAAGAATTCACCCTGCTGGCACTGCTGTAAAATGAAGTATAGGCATTACCTTCCATAACCCATTAGTGCATAACTTTTAGGCCAGTTGCACATGGATGTAGGAATTTACTGCTGATTATATTCAGGATCTTGTTGACAAAAAAAAATGTTCCTTGCGTAAATCTGTGTAAACATGTGTAAGCATATACAAGCGTAAAATTCTTCTTCATTGCCAGTATTGCAATATAGGTGTATATACACATACATAACCATGTGTATAGGTGCTTAACCACTTCAGCCCCTGAAGGATTTGCCTCCTTAATGACCAGAGCACTTTTTACAATTTGGCACTGCACTGCTTTACCTGGTAATTGCGCTGTCATGCAATGCTGTACCCAAACAAAACTTGTCTCCTTTTTGTCCCACAAATAGAGCTTTCTTTTGGTGTTATTTGATCACCTCTGGGATTTTTATTTTTTGCAATATAAACTAAAAAAGACCAAAAATTTTGAAAAAATGATGTTTTCTACTTTTTGTTATAAATAAAATCCAATAAACTCAATTTTAGTCATACATTTAGGCCAAAATGTATTCAGCCACATGTGTTGGGTTAAAAAATTTCAATAAGCGTATATTTATTGGTTTGCACAAAAGTTATAGCCTCTACAAACTAGGGTAGATTTTCTGCAATTTACGCAGCTTTTAGTTTTTGACTGCCTATCTCATTCCTTGAGGTGCTAAAATGACAGGGCAGTACAACCCCCCCCCCAAATGACCCCATTTTGGAAAGTAGACACCCCAAGTGATTGAAAAATGACCAAAAAACAAAACAAACAAAGTTGTCACTAAATAATTTATTGCTCAAACATGCCATGGATATATGTGAAATTACACCCCAAAATACATTCTGCTGCTTTTCCTTGGTACGGGGATACCACATGTGTGTGACTTTTTGGCAGTCTAGCCGCGTACAGGACCCCGAAAACCAATCACCGCCTTCAGGATTTCTAAGGGCGTAAATTTTTTATTTCACTCCTCACTGCCTGTCACAGTTTCAGAGGCCATGAAATGCCAAGTTTTGAAAAAAAACAAAAACATTTTCCTTGTCTTTCTTCATTTTCAAAAACAAATGAGAGCTTCAAAATACTCATCATTCCTCTTATAAAATACCTTGGGGCGTCTACTTTCCAAAATGGGGTCCTTTGGGGGGTTTTGTGCTATTTTGACATTTCAGGGCCTCCAAAACTAGTGATAGTTAGTGAGAAGTAAAATCACCATTTTACGCCCTTAGAAAACCTGAAGGCATTGATTGGTTTTCGTGGGTCCTGTAAGCGGCTAGGCTCCCAAAGAGTCTCACACATGTGGTATCCCCGTACTCAGGAGAAGCAGCACAATGTATTTTGGAGTGTAATTTCACATATACCAATGCCATGTTTGAGCAATATATCATTTAGTAACAACTTTGTAAAAAAAAAAAAAAAATTTGTAATTTTCCCAAAACGTGTGGCAAAATATTCCATGGACTCAACATGCCTCTCAGCAAATAGCTTGAAGTGTCTACTTTCCAAAATGGGGTCATTTAGAGGGGGTTTGTGCTATCTTGACATTTCAGGGCCTCTGAAACTTTGATAGGTAGTGAGGAAGTGAAATCACCATTTTACGCCCTTAGAAATCCTAAAGGGGGTGGTTGGTTTTCAGGGTCCTGTACGCGGCTAGGCTCCCAAAAATTATCACACATGTCAGGGGCGTAACTAGAAATAGCAGGGCCCCATAGCAAAATGTTGTATGGGGCCCCCCTGCAAACAGTCCCCCCCCACAGCTGCCCTAGTGTCAATGCAGTGTGACCTGTGCCCAATGCAGCGTGACCTGTGCCCAATGCAGCGTGACCTGTGCCCAATACAGCATGACCTGTGTCCAATACAGCGTGACCTGTGCCCCATACAGCGTGACCTGTGCCCAATACAGCCTGGTCTGCCTGTGCCCCATACAGCCCCACCTATGCAGAGGAAGAGGCAAGCCACCCGGATCAGCAGAGAACGGATTGCCCGCTGTAATAGCTTTCATTTAAATTTCCTGTCTTCCCAGGGCTCATCGTCACATAGCCCCACCTCTTGGCCCGACGCCTTTGATGATGTCACATGTCCCGCATTGGATGGGCGTTCTGTCTATCAAAGGCACCGTGCCAAAAGGTGGAGCTATGTGACGTGAGCCCCGGGAACACTGGAAGTTCTAATGAAAGCTCTTACATCGGGCAATTCAGCTCTCTGCTAAAACGGACAGCTCGCCTCTTCCTTTCCTCTCTCTTCCCCTAGCTGGGAGACTGTGCCGGCGGTGCTCTTATCCTCACTGGGCCCCACTCGGCTGCGGGCCCCATAGCGCCCGCATGGGTCGCTATGGTGGTAGTTACGCCCCTGACACATGTGGTATCCCCGTACTCAGGAGAAGCTGCAGAATGTATTTTAGGGTGTCATTTCACATATACCAATGCCATGTTTGAGCAATATATCATTTAGTGAATTGTAATTTTCCCAAAACTTGTGGCAAAATATAAAATATTCCATGGACTCAACATGCCTCTCAGCAAACAGCTTGAATTGTCTACTTTCCAAAAAAGGGTCATTGGGGGGCGGGGATTTTGAACTTTCCTCGCATTTTATGCACAATATTACAAACTTATGCCATACATTACCCACTCTTCTAACCACTTGAACCACCAAGTTCTTTCTGATACTTTTTGTTTATATGAAATTTTTATTTTTTTTGCTTTGAACCCCAAACATTATATATATTTTTAAAGCAAAGGCTCTACAGATTAAAATGGTTGGTGTTGCAATTTTTTTTTTTCACACTGTATTTGCGCAGCAATTTTTCAAACGCATTTTTTTTTTTAAATAAATACATTTTTTTTAATTTTAATGCACTAAAACACACTAAATTGCCCAAATGTTGGGTAAAATATAAAAGATGATCTCATGCCGAGTACATAGATACCAACACAACATGCTTTAAAATTCCGCACAACCGTGCAGCGGCGAAAAACTACATACATTTTTAAAAGCCTTTAAAAGCCTTTACAGGTTATCACTTTAGATTTACAGAGGTGGTCTACTGCTAGAATTACTGCCCTCGATCTAACGTTCATGTTGATACCTCACATGCATGGTGCAATTACTATTTACATATGACACAAGACCAGTGCTTGCGTTCACCTTTGCGTGTGAGCACGGAGGGACAGGGGTGTTTTTTTTTTTTATTATTATTTATTTTGCTTTTTAATTTTATTTTTACACTGTTTCTTTCATTTCCTTTCTTTTAAATCATTTTTATTGTTATCACAGGGAATGTAAATATACCCTATGATAGCAATAGGTAGTGACAGGTACTCTTTTTTTGAAAAAATTGGGGTCTATTAGACTCTAGCTCTCTCCTCTGCCCTCAAAGCAACTGACCACACCAAGATCGGTGTGATAAATTGCTTTACAAATTACCCAATGGCGCGGTTTATATCTGGCGAAAGTCATAATGTCAAAGTCATGAAATGCTCGTAGCTTCCAGTTTCTTAGGTGATAGAGCTGATTGGAGCCATTCTGGTCTCCAATCAGCTCTATGGTCAGCTGGAGGAACCACCGGCTGCATTCTCAGGTTTCCTGGTGGGACAGAAGAGCGCAAGAAAACCATGGAAGATGGCGGGGGGGACGTTCCCTCCCTCTGCTTGTAATAGCAGTCTAACGGCTAATTAGCTGCTAGGATTGCTTTTACATGAAAGCTGACCGCTGGCTGAAAAGAATGATACCAAGATGATACCTAAACCTGCAGGCATCATTCCAGTATACCAGTATGTTGCTAGTCCTTGTTGGGCATATATTGTAATGTTCTTTTCTTTCATGCAGCCTGTAGGCTGAACGAAAAAAGAGATTGATCGGTGGGTATGCCCACCATTAGAATATCACCCTGCTTCCACCCACTTCCAGATTAGGGTCTCTCAAAATGTGTTAGTGTGCCCTAGGACTGTGCCACGCTGTACCCTATGCTAATACTCCACTAGTGTGTGGTAGCGATGGAAACTGATGGAGACCAAGTTGGTCAGGACAGGAGGGACAATAATAGCGAGTGTCACGCTTATAGCTGCGTCTTCTGCAGACACGACATCTTCTTTGGGGTGCTCTTTGGGTAGAGTTATGACAGAGGACTTCTGGGAAGTGCCTCTCATGCAGCCGGCTCACTGCATTAACATTGTGAAGTTGGGGCACAGCTCTGTCTGGAAACAAAAGGGCTGTAACGATCTCTTCCTGGAATTTTAGGAAGGATGCAGTTTGTCCCGACACTTTGTATAGCACATAAGCGTTCAGCAAAATCAACTGTTTCTACCTGAATTTTGGGTTGGCCAGTGAATGGAGGAAGTACAGACGCTGCAGAAGTGGTGGGCTCCCAATTAGGAGTGACAAATGCAGCGGGAAAGGCACTAGGGATTCGACGGGCCTGTGTTTGTCTTCTTGGTGGCTGCGGGACACTACTTGTGCTAGCCACCGCATCATCTTTAACTGCACTTATGGGGCTCGCCACGTCACCACATGTTACTGCAGTTCTGGTTTGACTATGACCAGGATGTACTAGGCAGCTGGTGCTTGCCAAATTCACCAGAAGGATGAGCGGCACTAGTACTGGCTCTCTGCTCCATACGAGAGCCCTACGGTTCTTGCACCTAAACAACAACTGAAGAACATGTTCGGGTACGCCTGACCTTAGCAGGGACCACTCTGTTGTCAGAGCTATCTGTCAGGGTGCTGCTGCTGTCTACTGGTTCCTATTCTGAGCCTGAATCTGACAGATGGGTGACTTCCTCTTCACTCTCATCTGTCATGCTCAGAAACTTGTTAGCCTCTTCACTAGTGTACCTCCGATTGGACATTGTGGCCTCTAATTTTATAGGTACAACTAGTGCAACTCACAGGAAAAAAGAGCACTTGATTGTCAGAGCCTGCTTCAATCGCTACCAAAAAAACTGTTAGCGTTCGCAGGGATCAAGCCTGACTCTTTGAACGCTGCAGTTATGTGTGTTGTGTTTTGTAAGTGACAGTGATGGATTGATACTGCACTTGGGTGGGCTGGGCTGGGCGGAGGGGCTAAACGCAGGTGCTAGCAGGTGTCTGGGCCTGATCCCGCTAACACTGCGTTTTTCCCTAAACTACTGGGAACACTAGTATAGATCAGATCAAAGATATTGATCCATTCAGACAATATACTAGTAAGGGAGGTGTATGGTCGGTGTGTCGGTGTTAGCGCTACTGGCACTAATCTGATGTTGTCTGGGGCTGACGCTGCCCCTGACGCTAAAACCTGTACTGGGGGGGCGATCAGGGAGTTAAACCTTTATTTGGTAATACTGTATATGGCGGGTACCTGAATGCTATAAAAACCTGACAGTGACAGTAACTAGCTAACTAGCGTCACCCGTGACACTAAATACAGTGATCAGAAAAGAGATCTGTACACTATATTAGTGACACCGGTGACAGGGGGTGAAAGGGTTAACTGGGGGGTGATCAAGGGGTTAAACCTTTATTGGGGGGTTTAGGGGGGTACCTGGGCCTACCAATAACTGCACATATAGAATATACATAATAAAACAGTGCTGCGCTTTCTAAATAACTACCAAAAAATGTTCCCTGACTGGGAATATTGAACAATACAC
This sequence comes from Aquarana catesbeiana, assembly GCF_042186555.1. Taxonomy (NCBI): domain Eukaryota; kingdom Metazoa; phylum Chordata; class Amphibia; order Anura; family Ranidae; genus Aquarana; species Aquarana catesbeiana. Next base: position 438,613,491 of record NC_133327.1, on the reverse strand, counting down.
AATAATGAAATATACGTGTTCCCTATATGGGAATAGTGAACAATAGACAATAAAGATAAAGTCCACACACTCAAAAAAAATTGAATACAAATAAGAGTCCAAATGTACAAAAATAATCCTCAGAGTCTTCTGCACAAAAACGCACAACACACCACTAGTGCATAAACGTTGAAAATGCAAGTGCTCTCCTCCACCTCAATATCCTAGCCGCTCACCTCACATTCTGACCCCAGTTTCACCAGAAGGTCAGAAAAAGCAATTTCCCTCTCAGGGATATAAACAAATCAGCTGGTCATGGAGCCATGAACCCCTACTGAGGAAGTCACGGTGGTGTAATAGCCCATTTGACATAATGCGTATAGGGGGAAGAAGTCGCAGTGGCAACGTCATCCCGCAAGCATTTTGTCATTTCTATGCATCCTGAGCCCGCACTGCTCAAGTGCTGCATTTGTGAGTAACGTTTTAATGTCTTTATGAGGAAATAAACCGTTTTTATATACAGAGAGCACTAGATTTTGCCTTTTCTTTCCCTATGTGCACCGGACCCCATTGAGGGAATCTGTACTGGCTGGTATCCACCTAATCAGCCGGAGGCAGCACGGGCGGAATAGGAACTCCATGGTCAGCTGATTCGTTTATATCCCTGAGAGGGATATAAACGTTACTCACAAGCGCATCACTTGAGCTCTTGGGTTCATGGCTCCATGACCAGCTGATTCGTTTATATCCCTGAGAGGGAACCTGCTTTTTCTGACCTTCTGGTTTAACAGGGGTCAGAATGTGAGGTGAGCAGCTAGGATATTGAGGTGGAGGAGAGCACTTGCATTTTCAATGTTTATGCACTAGTGGTGTGTTGTGCGTTTTTGTGCAGAAGACTCTGAGGATTATTTTTGTGCATTTGGACTCTTATTTGTATTCAATTTTTTTTGAGTGTGTGGACTTTATCTTTATTGTCTATTGTTCACTATTCCCATATAGGGAACACGTATATTTCATTATTGTGTATTGTTCACTATTCCCAGTCAGGGAACACGAATATTTGATTGTGCACTCAGTATCTTGCTTTATTGCAAGTTAATCATCTATTTTTTTTTAAGTATAATTCTTTATTCAAAGGATTTTTCCATTTATGACAATACATCAACAAATATCAAAGAAAAGAAGAGAAAAAACAAAAAAACAAAAAGGAACAAAAAAAGGAAGTATCAGATAAACCCATTTTAAAAATAAACATATAAATCAAATCAAAACCAACCTCACATAACAAATATAACAGATATACTGGCAGCGACAGAAAAAAATAAATAAAATAAATTAAATTAAATTTATGGGCAAAAAATAATACAATAATAATACACCGCCCTAATAAAAAATAGGGTCCTATAACCTCCGCATATGATGATACATCAACTATTCATTTATAATATACATTATATTTATGTCACTGCCTAATATCTTCCTTTGTTATTCCTTGGCTTATCTACTTTTAAGACAAAAAATAAAAACATTTAAAAAGAGAAGAAAAAAAGGGGGAAAAAAAGGAGCGAGCTGACTAACTCAGACTCAAAACTTCATGGATTCCTACCCCCGACCCAACCCATCGGACCTAGCCTACCATTAGGGATGAGCCGAGCACCCCCCGGTTCGGTTCGCACCAGAACCTGCGAACGGACCGAAAGTTCGCACGAACGTTAGAACCCCATTGACGTCTATGGGACTCGAACGTTCGAAATCAAAAGTGCTCATTTTAAAGGCTAATTTGCATGGTATTGTCCTAAAAAGGTTTTGGGGACCCGGGTCCTACCCCAGGGGACATGTATCAATGCAAAAAAAACTTTTAAAAACGGCCGTTTTTTCGGGAGCAGTGATTTTAATGATGCTTAAAGTAAAAAAAAAAAAGTGAAATATTCCTTTAAATATCGTACCTGGGGTGTGTCTATAGTAGGCCTGTAAAGTGGCTCGTGTTTCCCGTGTTTAGAACAGTCCCTGCACCAAATGTCATTTTTAAAGGAAAAAATCTCATTTAAAACTGCTTGCGGGTTTAATGTCATGTCGGGTCATGGCAATATGGATGAAAATCAGTGAGACAAACGGCATGGGTACCCCCCAGTCCATTACCAGGCCCTTTGGGTCTTGTATGGATATTAAGGGGAACCCCGCACCCAAATTAAAATAAGGAAAGGCCCTATATACTCTGAACAGCAGTATACAGGCGGTGCAAACAAGACAGGGACTGTAGGTTTGTTGTTAAGTAGAATCTCTTTGTAATTTTGAACGGGTAAATTTTTAAAGCGTTTAGCTCCAGCCAAAAAATCTTTTTTAAGCTTTTTGGAAAACATAGGGAAGGGTTATCACCCCTGTGACATTTGTTTTGCTGTCTTTCCTCCTCTTCAGAAGATTTCACCTCACTTTTTGTCCCAATGAAAAATGTTTTTTGAAAATTTGGGTTTTTTGTGGAACAAGGATTGGAAAGCATCAGTGGAAAGGAGAAATTGTTTTCCCATATTAACTCTTACAGGAGAGAATTTCCCTTCCTAGGGGTAGATTTCATCTCACTTCCTGTTGTCTCCTTCCGTTTGCAAGTAGGAGTCGTTTGTAAGTTAGATGTTTGAAAGTAGGGTCCTGCCCTATATACTCAGCAGAAATTTGGGCCTTAGGTGTTGCTGTGGCCACAACACTGTAAGTCCTCACAGGGCCCTGCTGTGAAATATTAGATCAAGAATTGTAATTACATGCCCCTGTTGAACAGGAGCTGAAAAATTAGGCCTTAGGCACTGGTGCTGGTGCCACAACACTGCAACCCCTTACAGACACTCTAGTTGGAACGCAGGAACGAGCCCTGCTGCAAAGTATTGCATCAAAAATTGTAATTACACGCCCCTGTTAGACAGGGGCAGAAAAATTGGGCCTTAGGCACTGGTGCTGGTGCCACAACACTGCAACCCCTCACAGACACTCTAGTTGGAACGCAGGAACGAGCCCTGCTGCAAAGTATTGCATCAAAAATTGTAATTACACGCCCCTGTTAGACAGGGGCAGAAAAATTGGGCCTTAGGCACTGGTGCTGGTGCCACAACACTGCAACCCCTCACAGACACTCTAGTTGGAACGCAGGAACGAGCCCTGCTGCAAAGTATTGCATCAAAAATTGTAATTACACGCCCCTGTTAGACAGGGGCAGAAAAATTGGGCCTTAGGCACTGGTGCTGGTGCCACAACACTGCAACCCCTCACAGACACTCTAGTTGGAATGCAGGAACGAGCCCTGCTGCAAAGTATTACATCAAAAATTGTAATTAACACGCCCCTGTTAAACAGGGGCTGAAAAATTGTGCCTTAGGCACTGGTGGTGGCGCCCAGAACCAAAAATGTTCTTACAAGCTATCAGCGTGATGATTGTGGAGGAAGAGGATAATTACTCAGGGATAGTCACTCAGCATCAGCATAGGCAGTCTTTGAAGGGATCTGAGATTTCAAAAAAAATTATTCGGTTACATCAGCATCAGGTGCTTGGTAGCTGGTGGTGATCCAAGACTCATTCATTTTTATGAAGGTCAGCCGATCGACCGAGTCGGTGGACAGACGCACCCTGTGATCGGTTACCACGCCTCCAGCAGCACTGAATGTGCGTTCCGAAAGAACGCTGGATGCAGGACAGGCCAGTAGCTCAATTGCATACTGTGCAAGCTCTGGCCAGTGATCCATCCTCAAGACCCAGTAACCCAGAGGATTTTCGGTGGGAAAGGTGTCCAAGTCTGATCTTGCCCCTAGGTATTCCTGCACCATGTAAAACAGACGCTGGCGATGGTTGCTGGAACCGATCATACCTTGGGGCTGCGGACCAAAAAATTGTCTGAACGCATCGGTCAGACGGCCACCTTCTCCACCGCTCCTTCTTTGACTGACCGAAGCCTCAGCAACACGTTGTCCAGAAACAGGAGTTTGTAACCTCCCAGTCTCTGGAAACGCATTGCACAGACCTTTCTGCAAGGCCTCCTGAAGATGTTTCATCCTCTGCTCCCTCTGCGATGGCAAGATAAGGTCCGCAACCTTACCCTTGTAACGTGGATCAAGGAGGGTTGCCAGCCAGTATTGGTCCTTCTCCTTGATACCACGAATACGAGGATCCTTACGCAGGCTTTGCAGGATCAGGGAGGCCATGCAGCGTAGGTTTGCTGAGGCATTCGGTCCGGAGTCCTCTGGGTCACTAAGGACGACAACGTCCGCAGCCACCTCCTCCCAGCCACGTACAAGTCCATGTGTTTCTTGGGACTGATCCCTTAAAGACTGCTGCTGATGCTGAGTGCCAGGCTCCACCTCCATACTGACACAATCTTCCTCCTCCTCGTCCTCTTCCTGTGTGATCGGCGGGCACGCAGGAACACTGTCTGGATAAAGGGGGCCTAGAGAGCTAAGGAAGTCCTCCTCTTCCTGCCTCTGTTCTGCCTCAAGTGCCCTGTCCATTATTCCACGCAGCGTGTGCTCCAACAGGTGGACAAGGGGGACAGTGTCACTGATGCATGCACTGTCACTGCTCACCATCCTCATGGCCTCCTCGAATGGTGACAGGACAGTGCATGCATCCCTGATCATGGCCCACTGGCGTGGGGAAAAAAAAACAAGCTCCCCTGACCCTGTCCTGGTGCCATAGTCGCACAGGTACTCATTGATGGCCCTCTGCTACGTGTGCAGCCGCTGCAGCATGGCCAACGTTGAGTTCCACCTGGTGGGCATGTCACAGATTAGGCGGTTCTTGGGCAGGTTAAACTCCTTTTGGAGGTCCGTCAGCCGAGCACTGGCATTATATGACCAGCAGAAATGCACACAGACTTTCCTGGCCTGCCTCAGGACATCCTGTAAGCCCGGGTACCTGCCCAAGAACCGCTGCACCACCAAGTTAAGGACGTGAGCCAAACAGGGCACATGGGTCATTTGTCCCTGTCGGAGGGCAGAGAGGAGGTTGGTGCCATTGTCGCAAACCACCATTCCTGCCTTAAGTTGGCGTGGCGTCAACCACCTCTGAACCTGCCCCTGCAGAGCTGACAGAACCTCTGCCCCAGTGTGGCTCCTGTCCCCCAAGCACACCAGCTCAAGCACCGCATGGCATCTTTTGGCCTGCGTACTTGCGTAGCCCCTTGAACGACTACGGAGCACCGCTGGTTCCGAGGAAGAGGCCATGGAGGAAAAAGAAGAGGAGGGGGTGGAGGAGAGAGGTGTGTCACAATCAGCATTTTGGAGGCGTGGTGGCGGAACAACCTCCAACACTACTGCACCTTGTCCTGCATCCTTCCCAGCTGCCAGCAGAGTCACCCAATGTGCCGTGAAACTTAGGTAACGTCCCTGTCCATGCCTGCTGGACCATGAGTCAGCGGTAATATGCACCTTACCGCTGACCGCCCTGTCCAGCGAGGCATGGACATTGCCTTCCACATGCCGGTAGAGAGCCGGAATCGCCTTCCGTGAGAAAAAGTGGCGTTTGGGTACCTGCCACTGAGGAACCGCACATTCCACAAACTCACGGAAGGGGGCAGAGTCTACCAACTGAAAAGGCAGCAGTTGAAGTGCTAGCAATTTTGCCAAGCTAGCATTCAACCGCTGGGCATGTGGATGGCTGGGAGCAAACTTCTTTCGGCGGTGCAGCAGCTGGGGCAGGGAAATTTGCCTGGTACAATCTGACGTCGGTGTACCAAAAGCAGATTGCCCACAAGTACTTGGCTGTGACACACCTAATTCTACACCTTCATTCCTCTCACTGCAGGTCTCAGAGAGGACTGGAGGTCTAGTGGGATTGGAAATCTCAGCTGATGAGGAGCAAGGAGAGATCCTCTTTGTTCTTTGGTGTGGGTCTTTTAGATACGCTTGCCAACGAACTGCATGGCAGGTCAACATATGTCTGGTCAAGCATGTGGTACCCAAGTGGGAGATGTTTTGGCCACGTGAGATACGCTTGAGACATATGTTGCAAATAGCAGCGGTGCGATCTGATGCACTCGTCTCAAAAAAGGCCCACACCAAAGAACTTTTTGAATAACGCGCAGAGACTGCAGCGCCCTGCACATGTGGAGCTTTGGGGTGTGATGCAGTCAATGTGCTGCCCTTAGGCTGGCCCCTGGAGGGCATCCTGCCTCGTTGGTGATGTGCCGCCTCCTCCTCCTCCTCCTCCTCTCTCCTATCAGGCACCCACGTTGAGTCAGTGACCTCATCATCCCCTCCCTCCTCATCACTGGAGCAAACCTGGCAGTATGCTGCAGCAGGGGGAGCATGACTGCCAGATTGCTGTCCTTCTTGGGCACCCCCTCTGTCCGTGCTCATGTTACTGCCTTCATCGAGCTCAGTATCATCATCAGAGCCTTCCAAACGCTGGGCATCCTCCTGGAGCATGTACCCAACACTGTGGTCAAACAGTTCGAGGGAATCCTCATGAGGACATGGTGGAGCTAGGGAAGGAGTCACTGATGACATTGAGCTGAGGGAAGAGGCCGCTGCTTTGCCAGACAAAGCACCCTGGGCATGGGTGAGAGAGGATGAGGAGGATGAGGACGGCTTGGTCATCCACTCGACCAAGTCTTCCGCATGTTGCGGCTCAACACGGCCAGCTGCCGAAAAAAAGGCCCAGCGTGTCCCATGGCCACGTGCTGATGAGGATGCACCGTCTCCGCGACCAGCACTAGACACAGAGCCTGCTTGCCCTCTCTTATTGGCTTGTGACTGTCTGCCTCTCCTTCTTGGCCTTCCAGACATACTAATGGCCTGTAGCTGCACTAAGCTGGGATAGAACACCAGTAATTTTCTTCAGGTAGCTTTATATACTGTAACCAGACAAGCCTGCCTGTCAGTAGGAAGATAACAGGAACGGATCTAGCTGAACACTGTGAGCAGGACGCACTGTACTAAATGTAAATAGTCTAGCTGCCTGACCGTGGTACTAATAGGATCAAATAGAACACCAGTAATTTTCTTCAGGTAGCTTTATATACTGTAACCAGACAAGCCTGCCTGTCAGTAGGAAGATAACAGGAACGGATCTAGCTGAACACTGTGAGCAGGACGCACTGTACTAAATGTAAATAGTCTAGCTGCCTGACCGTGGTACTAATAGGATCAAATAGAACACCAGTAATTTTCTTCAGGTAGCTTTATATACTGTAACCAGACAAGCCTGCCTGTCAGTAGGAAGATAACAGGAACGGATCTAGCTGAACACTGTGAGCAGGACGCACTGTACTAAATGTAAATAGTCTAGCTGCCTGACCGTGGTACTAATAGGATCAAATAGAACACCAGTAATTTTCTTCAGGTAGCTTTATATACTGTAACCAGACAAGCCTGCCTGTCAGTAGGAAGATAACAGGAACGGATCTAGCTGAACACTGTGAGCAGGACGCACTGCACTAAATGTAAATAGTCTAGAAGATAACAGGAACGGATCTAGCTAAACTGAATACAGTGTATATATATATATGCAACACCTGGGATGCATATATATACACAATACACTGTAAGTGCAGCTAACTGACTGACTGTTCTGCCTAATCTATCTAACTCAAATCAAATGACATTGTCTGTCTCTCTCTCTCTCTCAATGAACGCCGGAACACACACTACACAGGGCCGCCGTGCAGGCGGCCTTATATAGTGTGGGGCGTGTACTAAATCCCCTGAGCCATAATTGGCCAAAGCCTCCTTGGCTTTGGCCAATTATGGCTCTTTGTTCAGGCGGCGCTGTGATTGGCCAAGTATGCGGGTCATAGTGCATGCTTGGCCAATCATCAGCAAGCAATGCACTGCCATGCCGCAGTGAATTATGGGCCGTGACGCGCCACACGAATTTGGAGCGAACGGCCCATATCGTTCGCAATTCAGCGAACGGGCGAACAGCCGATGTTCGAGTCGAACATGGGTTCGACTCGAACACGAAGCTCATCCCTACCTACCATTATAGATCTTCATGTCTAACCTAGACAGGGAGGAAATCTACATACTGGGAAGTGCGAGTAAAGGTCATCATCTATTCTCTTTAAGGATTTATTGGTAGTTATTTAGGAAGCGCAACACTGTTTTGTTATGTATATTCTATATGTGAAGTGAACGCATTTTCTGTGTGTGCAGCAGCCAGGGGGGGGGGGGGGTATTTTTAAATTTTTGGTTTGTGGTGGGATTTTGTCACATCACCTACTACACATATCACTACATAGTGATTAAGGTTATTATCCTTTGCGCATTTTCTGTGTGTGCAGCAGCCAGGTGGGGGGGGGTATTTTTTATTTTTGTTTTTTTTTTTGTGGGATTTTGTTATATCACTTACTACTCATATCACTATATAGTGATTAAGGTTATTAATATTTGCGCTGATAGAAATTTGTTTATTGTTTGATACCTACCACTAACTGCCCTAACACTGATTAGTGTCACAGATAACACCAGTACAGTGATCAGTGAAAAATCTGAAAACTGCACTTGATGACACAGTGACAGGGAGGGAGATCAGGGGGGGTAAAAAGTGTGCCTATGTGTGCTGTGTCAGTGTAGTGTTGGTGCAACTCACGCTTAGATGTCCTCTCTCTGGAACGGAAAAGAATTCCAGGAGGGGAGGTGACATCACTTCCTCTACCTGTGTTTACACTTACAGGCAGAGGACTGTCTCTCATTCGCCAGAACCGATCACCAGGTCCAGGCCAGAAATCATTGTCTTGGGCCTGAAGACCGATCAGTCAAGAAGCGAATCCGATCACCGTGGGTGCGCCTGGCGCACGCGTCCCCTTTGGCGGCCATGCGCCCGACGTACCATGCAGGCGATTCGCCTGCATGGTACGTCAAAAACTGCCTCATGTCTTTATTTACAGTACAACTGCGGCGGGCGGTCGGGAACTAGTTAAACACACATGTGTGTAAGTTACTTCACTGAAATGTAAAAACCTCTTGCTCACAGGAGTAAATAACACCACATTTTTCCTGGACATAGGCATATTCTTGTCTAAGGAAGACGAGTAATAAAGCGGTGAGTACATAGTCGTAAAACAAATATAGAAAATGTTATTTTTGAGTGCAGCAACTTATTTGTGTACATGTGTTTTTACGCGCCTATATGCTTGTTTTACGTGCGTATACATATGTATATTGCAATATTGGCAATGAAGAAGAATTCTAAGCTTGTATATGCGCCTTTATATTCCTTTATGTGCATTTATGCAAGTTCTTTATGGAACACTTTACTCAAGATCTTTCTGTCAACGAGACCATCAGGCCCTTTGGCTCTGGTATAGATTTTAAGGGGAATCCCACGCCAAAATAAAAAAAAGTGGAGGGGGGCACTGCCTATCAGAATCTGGAAACCCCCTTTAACAAGAGGGCCCCCTCCCTATGTGAATGAGTATGGGGTACATTGTAGCCCTACCCATTCACCAAAAGAAGTGTCAAAAAGAAAGAAAAACGGGAGGCAGTTTTTGACAATTTCTTTATTAAAAAATTAAAAAAACAATATCACCTGATGTAGATCCATCATCAATCACGACGCCCGCTGCACTGCCAGACCCAAAAAACAAACAAACAAAAAAAACCACTCTGCCAGTGACAAAGGTTAACCGCTAAATGCCTGCTTCGCCGTTTGATAGTTCTTAAATAGGTAAGGGACGGGGCCACCTGGTGACATCAGCTGGTGGCACCGCCCCCTTGTGACACCACTGACCGTTCATGCTGGGTCAGTGACATCACAGGGGTGTGGTGCCACCAGGTGACCCCGCCCCTTGCCTACTTAAGAACTATCAAATGGCAGTTAGCATTCCTTGGGGTGGAGCGTTTTTTTTTTTTTTCTTTTCGGGTCTGGCGGTGTGGCGGGAGCGTTATGATGATGGATCTACATCAGGGGGCATGTTTTTTTTTTTTTAATAAAGGAATCGTCAAAAACTGCCTCATGTCTTTATTTATTTTTGACACTTTTTTTGGTGAATGGGTAGGGGTACAATGTACCTCATACTCATTTACATAGGGGGCCTGGATCTAGGGCCCCCTTGTTAAAGGGGGCTTCCAGATTCCGAAAAGCCCCTTGCCCGCAGACCCCCACAACCACTGCCCAGAGTTGTCAGGAAGAGGCTTTTGTTCTCATCAACATAGGGACAAGGTGCTTTATGGTGGGGGGCAGAGCCCCCCTGCCTCAGAGTACCGCCCCAATGTTGAGACCATGTGGCCTGGTATGGTTCAGGAGGGGGTGCGCTTGCTTGTCCTTTCGATTTCCTGTCCTGCCAGGCTGCATTCTCAGATAAGGGTCTGGTATGGATTTGGGGGGACCCCACACTGTTTTTTTTTACATTTGGCATGAGTTCCCCTTAAAATTCATACCAGACCTGAAGGGCCTTTTTTTCTTCACTTTTTTCTATTGCGGGCAATGTTTTTTTTTTTTATTTAGCTGTCAGCGGGGAAGCTATTGAAGTCGGAGGGTGAAGCCATATTTACACTTCAAGTGATTGTAAAGTCTCGTTTTTTTCCTATAAAAATAACAAACATGTCATACTTACCTGCTTTGTTGCAGTGGATTTGCACAGAGCAGCCCGGATCCTCCTCTTCTCGGGTCCCTCTTCTGTGATCCTGGTCTGCGTTCTGCGCCAAAATACCATAAAGCCCTGTACAGTCTGATCATGAAAGGGATCCCTTATTAATTTCTGTGTACAAAGAGGAGGGAGAGAGCACAACCCACACCTTCTCCCATGTTTCTCCTCCTCTATGCTGTTATCTGTACTCTTGCCAGCAAAGCTGAAAGCTGTGCAAGCCGCCTGTCCATGTCCTACCAACTGATGATGTCATCAGTTTCTAAGGACAGATCAGGAGGCCCGTATAAGTGTGACAGGAGTGTGACAGTCACATGTGGACTTCTGCTCCACGACTGTATGGTTTCCAGCTTTGTTCAACATTCTCTAACTACGGTATATACAATCCTATTTGGCCACCACCTTAAGCAGCTATTTTTAAGATATGTACTATACCCAACATCCATTGTCACCTCTTCATTGTTTAGCAAACACTTCCTTTACAGCAATGTTAAAAGGGGGAGATCCAACTCACCCTCCTAAATAAACATGCTAATGGTCCATTAATTATATATTCACTGTAGCTTGATAGTTGACTTTTATTTTATCAGCTGATCCTTCCTATTTATATGTCTGATGGTCACATTTATTTGATTAGAGTTTTGCTGTTAACAGCCACAGGCCACAGTTTAGGAAATGAAAAGCTCTTTCTTCACTTTTCTGTCATGCCTGTTGTGTTGTTTTGTCTGTCTCAGCTGCTTTGGAAATATCTTCTATCTGTGCCAGTTTCTTGCAGGAAAACAGCTCATTCTAGCCAGTAATATGGTGTAACAAGAAAGACACTTTCTGTACACAAACATCCACTGCACCTGCAGAAGTTCTGGCCTCTGAAGCCAGCTCCATTCATAAGATCCAGCACTCACTTGCAGAGCTGCCAATGGTCCAGAATTCAGACGCCACTTCTTATACTTAGTTTCTTCTTCACTCTATCCGTCTCCCTCCTAATCACATCTGCAATTTCTAATAAATAGCGCTATTGATTTCTAATGTACTTTAACTGACAAGACTTCAGATCTGTTTTTCTTGCTAAAAACTCATTTGCCAAGTAGTACTTTAGCCCCTGCAGTGGGTTGTCAAGTTTGTAATGATTGCTGTTTTCTATTTAAAAACTGCTATGCATATGTACAAATTGTATAAATTTCCTTTTCAAAGATTGCCAATGCTGCTCTGCAGCTCTTTGCCAGTTTTTATAGTTGTGAAGGGTTTCAATGACTAAACATCTTCTGAGTGATTGAATATTTATTTATATTACATGTCTGCTAGGGAAATCACTTTAATGTTCTGGACAGAGTTCTTTGTGTCTATTTCTAATTCCATGGCACCTTTAATTCATTTGTTTTCCTGCTATGTATGGTATAGGCTAATTAAACTCTTCCTTGCCAGCCTGAATATCTTTTAATTGAGGTTTATAAACCTATTTACACATTATCTGAAAGTTAATGACATAGATCAGCTTGGCACAGTCTACCCATATAAAACTTTTTTTTAAAGATAATTAAACTTGCTTTGTCGCTTCAGGTATATTTATAATTCTAGTCTGTATTAAAACCTTCAACAATGTAGAAAGGAATTAGCATTAATATTCCAGAGATTAAAGCAAGCCTGTCTACAGAGAAAACTGCATTGCAGCCAGGCACATTTTGGTGGCATGTCCCATATTTCTCTCAAAACATACTGTGTATATATATATATATATATATATATATATATATATACATTGCTGCAAATGCACAATTATTAGTAATTACATTTTGGACTTTTGATGTTTTTGTGCACACAGAAGTTAAATTAATCATGTGATATTGCTGGGTTGATTTTTGCAAATTCATTTTACGTGTGTGTGTGTGTGCTTTTTGTAGCATTGAAGAAGCAGATGCTGTAAATAGGTACTACCAGGGCCACATAAGTTATGTAGAGGTTAAGGGAGCAGGGTTTCATACACAAAGTCTGTCTTCTTTTTTTTAAACTTTAAATTTTTATTAAAGTTGATGTAAACCTGATTCATGAAATTTGACCTAGGCATATATATCTTGTAGTGTTTACTTATCTCTCTCCAAAGCCCTGAGTCCCATGTCTTTCTGCTGTTTCGTTTCTCTGTTATCAGCATGATAACTTCTGACAAGTTCTCCAAGACAGAGATAAAAGCAGCTTGAGATTTGTGTCGGGGGTGGGTGCTATAAATAGATTAGCAGAGAGCTTGTCTTGTCACAGCACACCTCTGAAAGTATCTTCCCTCCTCTGCCTATGTGAAGTGTGGGTGTGTGCCTTTCCTCCAATCAGCTATCACACAGTGTAAGCCAAGACTACACGCCTACTGCTGAATGAGGAAGTAAAAATTCTAACACGATGTAAGGATTCTAAAGAATGTAGCAAGCTGAAGACAGCAGATATGCATGTAAAACTTATGTAGGGAGATTTTTTTCATCCCTGTGTATCACCTGTTCACTTCACTGGGCATATATGGGGGTTTACATCACTTTAAGTTTTACGTTAACAATTCCGACATTGTTGACATACAGTATTTCTATACAACATGATATTATTGTATAGTACAGAATGCAAACAATCAGCTAAAGAACATGTAGCAATGTGCACTATAATTATAAAGTACAGTGTTCCTACGGTATTTCTATGCATCGCATGTCCCTGTCATGGATCTGCCACCTAGGGGTTAAAATAGTGCAGACTGATTTCAGTGATTGGCAACAGGCTGCCTTATTTAAACACCTCAGCAGTACTGTGTCTTTGCTGTCTGATCTGCAGCTCATACCTGTTCCCATGACTTCCTGTTCCTGTGATCTGATCTATTTCCTGTGCTTGACCTGGCTTGTTTGACTACGATTGATCTCTGTTATCCTGACCCTGGCCTGCCTTGTACCCATGCTCCGCTCTACACTACTTGATATCCTGTTGCCGAACTTTGCCTGTATCCTGACCAGGGCTTTTTTTCTCAAACAATAGGTTCTGGAACCCAACCACGACCCCCCAAAACCCCTCCCCACACACACCCACCAAATCACAGCAAATAGTGGTTGTGGTCATATTTCACAAACAGTAGAAGGGTCTTAAAGGGGCATTAAAAACCAGGATTGCATTACATACAGAGTGCAGAGTTCATGGGGGTTACACACAAAGTGCAGAGCTGTCACTTGTAAACACAGAAACCAGACCAAGTGATTGTGGTGAGCAGGCACCAAAGGGTCTGAGCCAGAGGTGGTGGAACCGAGTTCCACCAAGTTCCCCCTGAAAAAAAGCCCTGATCCTGACCATTCTCTGCCTGTCGTCTATATCTACATCGGATCGTTTGTTACCAAACCCGGCTTGTCTGACTACGTATTCAGTGTCTCCCCAGCTCTGCACCTACCAGCCTGCCTTCTGTTTCCTGCTGCACCAGCTGAACTGACAAGACCAAAGATGAACCAGGCAGCCATACACTGCCAGGCTCTGGCGGCCACTGTTGCAACACCGGTGGCTCTTGAGCCAGGGTTGTACGAGAAAAGCTTCCCACTGCACGTCAGGCTCATCCGGCAGGTACATAACAGTCCCTCTAGTGCCCAGTGTTATCAACTGACATCATGTTTGTGAGCCAAGCTAAAGGGATTGTGGGGTGAGTAGTTCCACAGATTGATAATTGCGTCACATGACCCTGTATCCCAGGGATCTTTGCTACCATTGGAGAGATTGGTGGTAGGAACTATATTAGCCAAAGCCTTGCCCTGTGGTCTCTTCCTCCTGAGCCTGACGCAAGATGGACCTTTTCCCGTGCATGGAGAGAGAGGTTGCGGCCTACCATGCGGTGTACAACATTCCAACCCAGATGAGAGGGGCCTAGCACTGCTTGCTGTTTGTCGGACATCCGTCCAGCACCACTTCGGTCAACCTGCCAACCTGTGTTTCTAAGCTTCACATCGGGAGATTGACACGGCGGATCCGCTGCACACATGTGGCAACAGAAGCTGCTGTCAGGAGGGCATTGAATCAGCCTAGTCGTTGGCGAGAGGGCAGTCGCCCGACTTTGCAAGTCCTTTTTTCACGGTTTCACTGTGAAACTTTGCACCAGGAGTGTAGATATGGGGGGTTTTGGGGGTTGAAACCACCCCAGAGCGTCAGTACAGATTGCAGAAGAAGTAGCTATGTGAGCTCTAACTAGTGGTGCTGGTTGTGCCGCTATCGCCGCACTCGGCACTGACTCACACACATGCTGTGGCTGTGTTGTGTGCTGCCTGAGCCTGGCATGCTATTACACCACCCGACCAATGGGGCATGCTAGCCCAGCTTATTGGGCTCAGCTTAGGCTGAGGGGGGCTCTGTCAGCAGGGAGGGATGGGGCCGAGAGCTCCGCTGATGCTCTGAGCCTGCCCTGCCCCGCCCCATGCAGCCTGTATGTGCTCGGAGGCTTGGAGCAGAGAAATAAAGTGGGAGCGCCTCTCCCGCACCACTGTGAGCCCCGCCCCGGTCGCTGAGAGCCCTGACCCTGGCCACTGAGAGCCCCACCCCGGCCGCTGAGAGCCCCGCCCCCGACCACTGAGAGCAGGAGGTGAGCCCGGCTGGACAGGTAGGTGTTTCCGCCCATATAAACTGCCTCACTGTTATGCTAAACCCTCACTTACATTGTTGTTTACCCCCCTGTATAGCTGTGCATTGCTGAAAGGTAACATTTTAAAAATGGCTACTTGATCATCTCGTGTAGTATGTTGCATCTGCAATGTCTGGTTATCTCCTGTAATCTATCTGCAGTCATTGGTTATCTCCTGTAATCTATCCACAGTCATTGGTTAACTCTTGTAATCTACCTGCAGTCTGTGGTTATCTCCTGTAATCTATCCGCAGTCATTGGTTATGTCCTGTAATCTATCCGCAGTTATTGGTTATCTCCTGTAATCTATCTGTAGTCTCTAGTTATCTCCTGTAATCTATCCGCAGTCTCTGGTTATCTCCTGTAATCTATCCGCAGTCTCTGGTTATCTCCTGTAATCTATCTGTAGTCATTGGTCATCAACTGTAATTTATCCGCAGTCATTGGTCATCTCCTGTAATCTATCCGCAGTCTCTGGTTATCTCCTGTAATCTATCCGCAGTCTCTGGTTATCTCCTGTAATCTATCCGCAGTCTCTGGTTATCTCCTGTAATCTACCTGCAGTCACTGGTTATCTCCTGTAATCTATCTGCAGTCACTGTTTGAAATATATAATGGGTATGGCGCTCCCTATAGGATAAATGGGATGGTATAATGGGAGGGAGGTTTTATTGTATAGTCCCTTGTTTTCCTGGCATAGATTGAGCTGGAAGCACTTTTTACCTCCAACTATGCCCCTATTGGTGGTACAAAATACCAACACCCTATTATGTGCAAGAGGGTTGGTGTGGTCACATGTATGTTTTATGATTTTGGAATCGTTAAACTTCTCACGGAAGATTGTACTTTTGCACATTAGAACCCTCTAGCACATAATAGGGTGTTGGTATTTTGTACCACCAATAGGGGCATAGTTGGAGGTAAAAAGTGCTTCCAGCTCAATCTATGCCAGGAAAACAAGGGACTATACAATAAAACCTCCCTCCCATTATACCATCCCATTTATCCTATAGGGAGCGCCATACCCCGTTATATATTTCAAACATTTTGTGGAGTCTCCTTAGGGAAGCTTCTTTAGGGGGCTGCATACCTTACCTTCTGTCCTAAGCGCAGCGATTTCATATATACTTATCTGCAGTCACTGGTTATCTCCTGTAATCTATCCGCAGTCTCTGGTTATCTCCTATAATCTATCCGCAGTCACTGCTTATCTCCTGTAATCTATCCGCAGTCATTGGTTATCTCCTGTAATTTTATCTATCCGCAGTCTCTGGTTATCTCCTGTAATCTATCCGCATTCTCTGGTTGTCTCCTGTAATCTATCTGTAGTCACTGGTTATCTCCTGTAATTTATCGGTAGTCACTGGTTATCTCCTGTAATTTATCCGCAGTCACTGGTTATCTCTTGTAATCTATCCACAGTCACTGGTTATCTCTTGTAATTTATCCATAGTCACTGGTTATCTCCTTTAATTTATCCACAGTCACTGGTTATCTCCTGTAATCTATCCGCAGTCAGTCATTATCCCCTGTAATCTATTCGCGCTTTCTGATTATCTCCTGTAATCCATCCACAGTCTCTGATTTTCTGTGCATTTGGCTTATGGCTGCGGCAACTGTGACATCAATGGGCAAGATTAACGGGGACGCCGCCTGTGAAACTTGACATGTTGGGTTGAGGCAACGTGAAGCAAAGCACGGCAATGTGTAGTCAATGATGCAGCTGCTATATCCATTCAGAGGTAGATGGTAAAGAGGTGGTTCTGTTTAATCAGTCCCCGTTCACATTGACTGACTGCGGGTTTGAAATTGTGCAACTTCTTTAGAAATCGCACAATTAAAATTTCAGGTGTGGCTTGGAAGACATCAGCGCGGCTTCATGTACAGATGTCGATGCGTGTTGCACATGAAATCACCAAAAGTAGTGCAGGAACTACTTTTTCAGATCGGTGCGGCATTTTAACATGGCCATTGCCAGCAATAGGGTGCGACTTGTCATGCGACTGGACAGGTCAACAAGTTGCTCCAATGTGAATGGGGCCTTAGGCCATTCTTTTACGCAATCTGGTCATGCCCACTACCCTCCTGGCATGCTTAACAGAACTTTGTCACACTGCTGTAATCTCCAGCAACCAATCAGTGAGCGGTAATGATAAGCAGTAATCTATAGCTACCAATCAGTGAGCAGTAATAATGTGCAGTAACCTCTAGCAACCAATCAGCAAGCAGAAATGATGAGCTGTAACCTCTAGCAACTAATCAGTGAGCCATAACATATGCTGTAACCTCTGGCAACCAAACAGCAAACAGAAATGATTAACTGTAATCTCTACCAAATAATCAGTGAGCCGTAACGGTGTGCTGTGACCTCTGACAACCAATCACAATCGCTGCCAGATCTGCCGCAGTAAACTCATTTTGAAAATGTTTGCCCGGGGTCCATTTAATTTTATACAGGGTCCTGAGTCTGACCTCTCATTAGGGTTAAAGGTTTATAGGCTGGTTGAGGTTTCCCCTTTAGAAGTTTGTCAGTATAACCATTTAACTTGGTTTATCCTTTCAGATGCAAGCAGTGATCCGCAGTACACTGTACATGTGTGTGTATAATAGACTGTTTACCTGCAAATATCTTGACTTGTGTTATTGGGAGAAATTCCTTTGCTGAGTTGGTGCTGTTGCCTAAAACTCTGCAGATCCATTACCTCCTCTTTGTAACAATATCTTCTTTGAACTGTCCTGGTAAACATTATTAGAATATAAACGCACGTTAGTTGTCTGACTTATTGCTGTAACCACTTGCCGACTGCACCATAGCTGAATGACGGCTACAGCGCGGCTCGATAACTCTAGGAGGGCGTACATTGACGTCCTCCCAGAATCACACTCCCGCACGCCCCCTGGGGCGCACACCCGGGAATATCCATGACTGCCATGTCCGCAGGACCCGGCGCATCACGGATCATGGTAAATGGCTGCTGACAGTGGCCGTTTACCATGTGATCGCTCCGTCAAATGACGGAGCGATCACTTGTAAATAGGAATGAGCCGAACACCCCCCTGTTCAGTTCGCACCAGAACATGGGAACAGGAAAAAAGTTCGTTCGAACACGCGAACACCGTTAAAGTCTATGGGACACGAACATAAATAATCAAAAGTGCTAATTTTAAAGGCTTATATGCAAGTTATTGTCATAAAAAGTGTTTGGGGACCTGGGTCCTGCCCCAGGGGACATGGATCAATGCAAAAAAAAGTTTTAAAAACGGCCGTTTTTTCAGGAGCAGTGATTTTAATAATGCTTAAAGTCAAACAATAAAAGTGTAATATCCCTTTAAATTTCGTAGCTGGGGGGTGTTTATAGTATGCCTGTAAAGGGGCGCATGTTTCCCGTGTTTAGAAGAGTCTGACAGCAAAATGACATTTCAAAGAAAAAAAGTCATTTAAAACTACTCGCGGCTATTGCATTGCCGGTCCGACAATACACATAAAAGTTAATTGATAAAAACGGCATGGGAATTCCCCACAGGGGAACCCCGAACCAAAATTAAAAAAAAAAAATGACGTGGGGGTCCCCCTAAATTCCATACCAGGCCCTTCAGGTCTGGTATGGATATTAAGGGGAACCCCGGCCAAAATTTTAAAAAAATGACGTGGGGGTCCCCCTAAATTCCATACCAGACCCTGCAGGTCTGGTATGGATTTTAAGGGGAACCCCGCGCCAAAATGTAAAAAAAAAAACGGCGTGGAGTCACCCCAAAAATCCATACCAGACCCTTATCCGAGCACGCAACCTGGCAGGCCGCAGGAAAAGAGGGGGGGACGAGTGAGCGGCCCCCCCTCCTGAACCATACCAGGCCACATGCCCTCAACATTGGGAGGGTGCTTTGGGGTAGCCCCCAAAACACCTTGTCCCCATGTTGATGAGGACAAGGGCCTCCTCCCTACAACCCTGGCCGGTGGTTGTGGGGGTCTGCGGGCGGGGGGCTTATCGGAATCTGGAAGCCCCCTTTAACAAGGGGACCCCCAGATCCCGGCCCCCCCCTGTGTGAAATGGTAAGGGCCATTTCACTAAAAAACTGTCAAAAATGTTAAAAATGACAAGAGACAGTTTTTGACAATTACTTTATTTAAATGCTTCTTCTTTCTTTTATCTTCCTTCATCTTCTTCTTCTACTGGTTCTTCTGGCTCTTCTGGTTCGGCGTTCTCGTCCAGCATCTCCTCCGCGGCGTCTTCTATATTCTTCTCCTCGGGTACTTTTGTACCCCCTTACCATTTCACACGGGGGGGCGGGATCTGGGGGTCCCCTTGTTAAAGGGGGCTTCCAGATTCCGATAAGCCCCCTGCCCGCAGACCCCCACAACCACCGGCCAGGGTTGTGGGGAGGAGGCCCTTGTCCTCATCAACATGGGGACAAGGTGTTTTGGGGGGCTACCCCAAAGCACCTTCCCAATGTTGAGGGCATGTGGCCTGGTACGGTTCAGGAGGGGGGCGCTCTCTCGTCCCCCCCTCTTTTCCTGCGGCCTGCCAGGTTGCGTGCTTGGATAAGGGTCTGGTATGGAATTTAGGGGACCCCCACGTCATTTTTTTTTTTTTAATTTTGGTTCGGGGTTCCTCTGTGGGGAATTCCCATGCCGTTTTTATCAATGAACTTCTATGTGTATTGTCGGACCGGCACTGCAATAGCTGCGGGTAGTTTTAAATGGCTTTTTTCCTTTGAAATGTCATTTTGCTGTCAGACTGTTCTAAACACGGGAAACATGCACCCCTTTACAGGCATACTATAGACACCCCCCAGCTACGAAATTTAAAGGGATATTACACCTTTATTGTTTGACTTTAAGCATTATTAAAATCACTGCTCCTGAAAAAACGGCCGTTTTTAAAACTTTTTTTTGCATTGATCCAGGTCCCCAAACACTTTTTATGACAATAACTTGCATATAAGCCTTTAAAATTAGCACTTTTGATTTCTCCCATAGACTTTTAAAGGGCGTTCCGCGGCATTCAAATTTGCCGCAAACACCCCAAATTGTTCGCTGTTCGGCGAACTTGTGAACAGCCAATGTTCGAGTCGAACATGAGTTTGACTCGAACTCGAAGCTCATCCCTACTCAGCAATACTCATCCATTCATCCATACTCAGCAATACTCATCCATTCAAAAAATTGAGTGGGGGTCCCCCCAAATTCCATACCAGGCCCTTCAGGTCTGGTATGGATATTAAGGGGAACCCAGCACCAAAATCAAAAAAATGACGAGTGGGTCCCCCCAAAAATCCATACCAGACCCTTATCCAAGCACGCAACCTGGCAGGCCACAGGAAAAGAGGGGGGACGAGAGAGCGCCCCCCCTCCTGAACCGTACCAGGCCACATGCCCTCAACATGGGGAGGGTGCTTTGGGGTAACCCCCAAAGCACCTTGAAAGGAATTTGGGGGGACCCCCACGCAATTTTTTTTAAATGTTTTTTTTTTAAATTTTGTTTCAGGGTTCCCCTAATATTCATACCAGACCCAAAGGGACTGGTAATGGACTGGGGGGATCCCATACCGTTTTTTTCAATGACTTCTTTTATCTGTATTGCCGGGACCGACAATTCATTATAGCTGCGAGTAGTTTTAAATGACTTTTTTTCCTTTAGAAATGTAATTTTGCTCTCGGACTGTTCTAAACAAGGGAAACATGCGCCACTTTACAGGCATACTATAGACACCCCCCAGGTACGAAATTTAAAGGAACAGTTCACTTTTATTATTTCACTTTAAGCGTTATTATACTCAGGAGGAGTAGGAGAATCTATTTTGGGGTGTAATTTTTGGTATGTATATGCTATGTGTTAGAAATATTGTATAAATGGACAACTTTGTGTAAAAAAAAAATGCGTTTTCATTTTCTTTAAACATTTTCCAAAAAATGACATGTTCAAAAGACTCATAATGCCTCATAGATTATACATTGGGTTGCTTTCTTTCCAAAATGGGGTCATTTTTGGGGCGTTTCCATTGTCCTGGTGCTCCAGGGCCTTCTAAAGTGTAAGAGGTAGTCAAGAAATTATATGTGTAATTTATGCTCCAAGAACGCCTGATGGTGCTCCCTGCATGTTGCGCCTCTGTATGTGGCCACGCTGTGTAAAAGTCTCACACATGTGGTATCGCCATACTCAGGAGGAGTAGAAGAATGTGTTTTGGGGTGTAATTTGTGCTATGCCCTTGACCAGAACTCAGGAGAAGGGTCCCGTAACTGTGGGAGTCGACTCTCAAGGGGCCAGTGCCCCCCCTCTCTCTTTCTACACGGATATGAGCCGACTAGTTGATAGCTTAGTGAAGAATGGATCTGGAAATGCCAACCAGAGCTATCAAAAGACTTTGGTTCTTCTCAGGGCAGTTGCTGAATCCTGTGGGGGAAGATGAGTTTGAAACGTGGATGAGTCAGGTCCTGCAGGCCATGGAAGAGTGGAGTGTTCCAGAGGCTGTGAAATGACAATGGCTTAGTGAGAGCCTTCAAGGCCCAGTGGCTGATGTGATCAGTAATCTGAGGATGGGCAAGAAAACTTGTGTTGCCATGGACTACATAGATGCTCTGTATGCTGTATTTAGTTACATAGTTACATAGTTACATAGTTAGTAAGGTTGAATAAAGACGCCAGTCCATCCAGTTCAACCTGAGTGAGTGTGGGTGCTTGTCTACAATTGTCTCTATCCCTTTACATTATGTCTCATTAAGATGCTCATCTATTGAATTATTATTTATTTAAGGTACACATATAGCGCCATCAATTTACGCAGCACTCACATACATCGCACACTCACATTGGTCCCTACCCTCAAGGAGCCCACAATCCAAGGTTCCCAACTCACATTCATATACTAGGGCCAATTTTGAACAGAAGCCAACGAACCTACCAGCATATCTTTGGAGTATTGAATTTATGTATCTGGAAGGGTTGAAACTACCGCAGACCTGACGTACAAATTCATTCCCACCCACCAACAGAAGGGGGGGAGCCTGTCCGAATACATCTCTCGAGTAGACAGAATGCTGCATCAGATTTTCCTCAAGAGGGGTATTGATCCCAAAGATGTTGACCAGGCTTACCTGGACCGGGTTCTGTAAGAGGCTTGGCCAAATCATCCTATTGTATTCAAGTTACTACTGAAGAGAACTCAAGTGGTACCCACATACCCTGAAATCATAAGAGAAGTAGGAGAGGAGGAAGCTCTATTAGAAGAGAAAGCCAAAGATTGAAAGAAATGGGCTCTATTGCTGGGATCAAGGAGAAAGTGGTGGCTCGAGCTGTTCATGCGGAAATGGATTTCTCAGATGAAGATAGTGTAACTGAGTCTGAACCGGTGGGATTGGCCCTTCCTGACACTAATAAGCCAGTAGCAGAACTCGAGCCAACTGACATGATGGCTCAGGTAGCTCAGGCCCAAACCCAAATGTATCATGCTCTGATGCTAGTGATGGAGACCCAAGCGAAGGTCCAGGAACAGGGGACTCATCAAGGTTAGCAACAATTGTACCAGGGGTAAGAGAAGAGATGTTATGGGTGAGGAGAGGTTGGACATTTCCAAGCTGAATGCCCCAAGTCTGGCATCAGCCCTTAATTACTAATGGAAGTTCTGAGAGCATTACAAAAATGACTTTTCCCAAAGCCGGCGGGAAATTTTAGGGGACCTCAGTGAAGGAGCTAGTTAAGAGTCCCAAGGGGAAACTGCGCTCCAAAGCCCAGAAAAGGGACAAAGAAAAAAGGGGACGCAAGTCACCTGTTACCTCTACCCCTTCTTTAACTAAACGAGCAAAAGAAACAAAATCCTCAGGGAAGGGAAGACAGAGGCAGGAAATCAATGCACACCTTACTGAATGAATAGTTAGACCAAATCCACCGCCTTTGAGGAGGTTGGTTAGGGCACAAACTATAGAGCCACCTGTGAGAAACCTACCAAAGAGCTTAGTGGGGCCCTCCCCCATAGTCTCAGCACAAGTAGAGGGCATCTATACACAGGCCCCACCGGATACTAGAGCTCAGGTGACATTGCTGTATTGAGACTTTTACCACAAGTCCCTTTGTGCAAGCTCGAGGAGTTAGAGATTTGGGGCATAGGGACCCAGAGGTACCCATATGATGGATACATACCCATCAAGATAACCTTTGATCCTGCCATGGCAGGAAAACCAGAGACTTTCGATACGCTGGCTGTCACCTGTTCCCGACCTCCTTGGGCAGGCCGAAATTCCTTATTGATAGGCACCAACACCAACCTTGTGAGGAGACTACTCACTCCTCTGGCCTTGAAGGGTGCTCCAATAGGGAAGATTCATCCTAAGCTGAGGCAGGCGTTCCAGTGAGTATTACAAGAGCAGAAGGCACCTGCGGAAGGAGTGGGAAGATTGTGGCGATTGGATACCCATGAGAAGGTGTTGCAGCCTGGGGAAGGGGCCTGTCTGAAAGCCACGGCCAAGCTGTCATGGGACCAGCTGGGCCCCTACGTGGTGGTGGAAGCTGATCCAGCAGAGGAGGAGGCTGAAATAGAATTGGTCCCAGAGATCGTACCCACTTGGACCTTACTGAGAAACGGGGGACGAATTCCTGTCGGCGTGAGGAACATCACTAGTCACTCAATCAGCTTAAAGCCCCGTATGGTGATCGGAAAAGTGAGTGCTGCCACCCCAGTGGCTGGAGATGAGGTAGTTCAGAAGGGAGATGGAAGAAGAACCACTGTCCACTGCCCAAAGCTACCCTTTGCCTGGGAAGAGAGGATCAAAACTCAGATAGCTTGATGGGAGAAAATGTTCTCCAAGAATGACTTTGATGTGGGCTGTGCCAGGAGTGCTCAACATCGAATTCGACTGACCGAAGATAAGCCTTTTCGAGAAAGGGCCAGGCAAATCCCATTGTGTGATCATCTTCGAGAGCAGCTGGCTGAATTGAAGAGATCAGGGGTCATTAAGTAGTCCAGGAGCCCCTATGCCTCCCCGATCATGGTAGTGAGGAAGAAGAATGGGTCCCTTCAGATGTGCATCGACTACCGAACCTTGAACCGAAGAACTATCCCAGATCAGTACACAACCCCTTGCATAGAAGAAGCTCTACAATGCTTATCAGGAACCAAATGGTTCAGTGTATTGGATTTAATGAGTGGATATTGCCAGATCCCCATGCATCCAGATGACCGAGAAAAGACAGCCTTCATCAGCCCTCTAGGGTTTTTCAAGTTTGACCGAATGCCACAGGGATTAACAGGGGCCCCTGCTACTTTCCAGAGACTGATGGAGAACACTGTGGGTGATATGAACTTGGTAGAAGTGCTAGTTTATCTCGATGATATTATTGTGTTTGACAGAATGTTGAAGGAGCATGAAGCTCAGTTGGAGAAAGTTCTCCAGCGACTACATGCCGAGGGGTTGAAGCTGTCTTTAGAGAAGTGTTAGTTCTACCAGACCTCAATCACGTACCTAAGGCATGTGGTGTCGGCCGAGGGAATAGCAACTGACCCTCAAAAGTTGGAGGCTGTCACTTCCTGGCCTCTCCCAAATACCGTCACAGAGTTGAGGTCATTCTGCTCGTACTATCGAAGATTTGTGAAGAACTTCTCACAGATTGCCCGGCCGTTGAACGAACTGTCACAGAAGCAAACAGAGGGGGACCAGCAGAAAACCCAGAGGGGAGGCCCCAGGAAGCCTTGTGAGTCTATCCAGGAACAATGGACAGCAAAGTGTGAAAGGTCTTGGCTGGAGAGTCTGGTTGAAGCACCGGTGTTGGCCTACACTGATCCATCTAAACCATATGAATTACATGTGGATGTCAGCAGAGATGGCCTTGGAGGGGTATTGTATCAAGAGTACCATCCAGTGGCTTAGGCGAGTCGCAGCCTCACCCCCCTGAGAAGAACTATCCTGTGCATAAATTGGAGTTCTTGGCCCTCATGTGGGCTGTGGCAGATAATCTATGTGACTATCTGTACGGGGGCTACCTTTGTGGTGAAGACTGACAATAACACATTGACTTACCTACTGTCCACTGCAAAGTTGGACGCCACTGGGCATCGGTGGCTGGCAGCTCTGTCCGAGTTTCAGTTCAGCTTAAAATACCAACCGGGTGTGGGAAACAGGGATGCTGACGCTCTTTCCCGAAGACCTCACTCTATCAAGGTTGGACAGAAGAGTTGGGTCCATTTACCACTCAAAGAAGTACAGGCCATGTGTCAACTAGTAGAGTACAAACACAGAGGAGCCATAAGGGCTGAAGCCGTAAGAGTCACCCCTGTGGGAGTACCGAAGTATTACTGTGATTTGACCCAGTCAAGAATTGCCTCAGGTGACAAGAGGATATGAGACAGGATCAATGGGCAGATCCATTGGGGAGTCTGATACGGAATTCGATATCCGCCCAAGACCCTCAGATACTGGTGAATAGTCCCATCGAGAGGTCCAATGTAATAGAGAGTGGGAACGAATGAAGTTGGAAGGTGGGGTCATATATCGAAGAGGTCCCTCTGAGGAAGCAGAAGGTGTGAGTCAACTGTTTCTTCCAGGGAAACATCATCTAACAGTGTTGACCGCTCTTCATGATGATCATGGTCACTTAGGCCCAGATAGAACCTTCAAGCTGGTCAGGGATTGGTTTTACTGGCCGTCCATGAGAATGGAGGTGGAAAGCTACTGTCGCTATTGCATCAGATGCATTCAGAGAAAGATCTTACCAGGTAGGGCAGCCCCAATGGGCCATCCTCAAAGTCGGGGACCCATGTATTTGGTGTGCACTGATTTCTTGTGTCTGGAACCTGGCCTGAGTGGACAAAGTAATGTCCTGGTTGTGACAGATCATTTCACCCGATATGCTCAAGTTTTTCCCACCAGGGATCAACAAGCTAGTACTATGGCAAAGACTCTAGTGGAGAAGTTCTTCGTTCATTACAGATTGCCTCAGCGCCTGCATTTGGATCAAGGTCAGGACTTTGAGAGCATGCTGATCAGAAGATTATGTGAACTCTTAAGCATAAAGAAATCCAGCACTACTCCTTACCATCCTCAAGGGGATCCACAACCTGAGCGTTTAAACCGTATCCTGCTGAACATGTTGGGGACTCTTCCATTAGAGAAGAAACAGCATTGGGGGGATCATATCGCTGCAGTAGTTCATGCTTATAATAGCACCTCAAATGTTACTACTGGGTGGGCCACTAACTTGTTACTGGCTTGTCACAAAATGAATATGACTTTGCCTGAGGATGTACAGTATATAATTTGCTGTTAGAGGATCCTTTGTTGGGTCAGTTGTTAGCTGTTACCATTTTTAGCAGATAGTACATTTTTATCAGATGATTATGATACAGTAAAGTGATCCCACAGGTTGTGATCTGTCTTTAGGTACCAAAGACTTTCAAGTGGGGGGAAGATGTAGCAATGTGGACTACAATTTTAAAGTACAGTGTTTCTCTGGTATTTCTATGCATCGCATGTCCCTCTAGTGCCCGGTGTTATCCACTGACATCATGTTTGTGAGCCAAGCTAAAGGGATTGTGGGATGAGTAGTTCCACAGATTGATAATTGCTTTGCATGACCCTGTACCTGGATTACATATCCCAGGGATCTTTACTACTATCAGAGAGATTGCTGGGGGGAACTATAAAAGAAGCCAAAGCCCTGCCCTGCGGTAACTTCCTTCTGGGCCTGACGCGAGACGGACCTCTCTGTGCACGAAGAGAGAAGTCGCGGTATACCACGCGGTGTACAACATTCCAACCCGAATGAGAGGGGCCTAGCACTGCTTGCTGTTCGTCGGACATCTGTTCAACACCACTTCAGTCACCTGCTGACTTGTGTTCTAAGCTTCCCATTGGGAGATCGACACAGCGGATCCGCTGCACGCGTGTCACTACAGGAGCTGCTGTCCGGAGGGCATTGAATCGGCCTGGTCGTTGGTGAAAGGGCAGTGACCAACCTTTACAAATCCTTTTCTCGTTGTTTTAATGTTAAAAGGCAAATGGCCTGGTATGGTACTGGTGGGATTGGGGGAGGGTGGGGGGACTGCACACTTTTTGCCCTCCCTTTCCCTTTCACTCAGGCTGCATGTCTGTATAAGTGTCTGTTTGGAATATTATGGAGAACACCACATCATTTTATTTAATTCTTAATTACTATGGACCCCCCACAGGGGCTTTCTATGTAATTCGGTGACAATACATTGCCAAATTATAAGCCAGCGGGAGGGACATGCGATGCATAGCCTGATGAAGGAGCACGCATGCTCCGAAGGCGAAGCACCGCCTGCCTCACCCCGCTCCCGGAAGTGAAGACGCAGGTCAGTACGGCACTCCACGGAGGATCCATGACCGCCATCCTGGCCGCCCGGAGGCTCTGAGGACCCTCGGCACCACCGGAACAGCTACCAGGACCCAGGTCACAGGACTCACATCCCAGGAACCCCCCCACTGGCCCGTGACACCCACATCCCCCGAGAGCATGCGGATGAAACTACTTTACATGCTGGTTTTTAGCAACTCAAATGTGAGTGTTTTTATCTATTGTAATAAATATTTTTAACATACATGCAGGCACTTAGAGGGCGCTGTCCTTCTTTCTTTTTTTTTTTTTTTGCATTTGATGGGCACTGAGGAGTGAGCAGACCGGGGGCCTGGGCCCCACTCTGCACAATCAACACAGGCAGCCTGAGGACATTGTGTGTGTGTGTGTGTGTATATATATATATATATATATATATATATAGTATATATAGTTGTGCTCATAAGTTTTCCCTGGCAGAATTTATGATTCTTCTTGGCCATTTTTCAGAGAATATGAATGATAACACAAAAACTTTTCTTTCACTCATGGTTATTGTTTGACTGAAGCCATTTATTATCAATCAATAGTATTTACTCTTTATAAATCATAATTACAGCAGAAACTACCCAAATGACCCTGATCAAAAGTTTACATATCCCAGTTCTTAATACCGTGTATTGCCCCCTTTAACATCAATGGCAGTTTGAAGTCTTTTGTGGTATTTGTGGATGAGGCTTTTTATCTTCTTAGATGGTAAAGCTGCCCCTTCCTCTTGGCAAAAATGGCAAAAAGCCTCCAGTTCCTGTAAATTCTTGGGCTGTCTTGCATGAACTGCACATTTCTCCCCAGAGTGGCTCAATGATATTGAGGTCAGGAGACTGAGATGGCCACTCCAGAACCTTCACTTTATTCTGCTTTAGCCAATGACAGGTTGACTTGGCCTTGTGTTTTGGATCATTGTCATGTTGGAATGTCCAAGTACGTCCCATGCGCACCTTCCTGGCTGATGAATGCAAAAGTTCCTCCAGTATTTTTTGATAACCTACTGCATTCATCTTGCCATCAATTTTGACCAAATTTCCTGTGCCTTTGTAGCTCACACATCCCCAAAACATCAGCAATCCATCGCCATATTTCACTGTAGGAATGGTGTACCTTTCATCATAGGCCTTCTTGACTTCTCTCCAAATGTAGTGTTTATGGTTTTGGCCAAAAAGCTCAATTTTGGTCTCATCACTCCAAATGACTTCCTGCCAGAAGGTTTGAGGCTTGTCTCTGTGCTGTTTGGCGTATTGTAAGCGGGATACTTTGTGGCATTTGCGTAGTAATGGCTTTCTTTTGGCGACTCGACCATGCAACCCATCTTTCTTCAAGTGCCTCCTTATTGTGCATCTTGAAACACCCACACCACATGTTTTCAGAGAGTCCAGTATTTCACCTGAAGTTATTTGTGGGTTTTTCTTTGCATCCCGAACAATTTTCCTGGCAGTTGTGGCTGAAAATGTAGTTGATCTACCTGAACGTTGTTTGGTTTCAACAGAACCCCTCATTTTCCACTTCTTGATTAGATTTTTGAACACTGCTGATTGGCATTCTCAATTCCTTGGATATCTTTTTATATCCCTTTCCTGTTTTATACAATTCAGTTACCTTTACCCACAGATCCTTTGACAATTCTTTTGCTTTCCTCATAACTCAGAATCCAGAAACATCAGCGCAGCACTGGATGAAAGATGCAAGGGTTTGTCAAGAGTCCAGAAACGCATTCACCTTTTATACACACACACACTAATTAAAAGCAAACAGATCACAGGTTACCTTTAATAGCCATTCAAACCCCTTTGTGTCAACTTGTGTGCATGTTATCAGGTCAAAATCACTAGGGTATGTAAACTTTTGATCAGGGTCATTTGGGTAGTTTATGTTGTGATTATGATTTAAAAAAAAAGTAAACACAGTTGAGTGATAATAAATGGCTTGAGCCAAACACTAACCATGAGTGAAAAAAAAGTTTTTGTGTTATCATTCAGATTCTCTGAAAAATGGCCAAGAAATGATAAATTCTGCCAGAGTATGTAAACTTATGAGCACAACTGTATATATACACACACATACACACTTTTTTTATTTTTGAGGTGGGGGCGGGACTCCTGGGTGAGTTCCCACACTTTTTTCCCAGGACTTGACCCCTGTTCTGTATGCTTCAAAATTATATAAAAAACCTATGGGGAGCGCTTCCTTCTAAACTACCTTAGTGCGTTAATTGTTATCTTTGTGCTCTCCTTTCTCAGATACCGCTCTTTGAAAGATGTGTCAGAAGTACATTGGTACTGTTAGCTCAATGCTTCTTCTACATGCTTGATGTCATTAGTTTCTCTGCTATTTATAGCTTGACAAACTTCCATTGCAGTGACTTAATCCATCCATTGAAAACCATACTGATATTATTCAGTACTACAACCTACCTTATTAATAATATGAGCATTGCTGTTTCACATTGCTGTGCAGCGGTTTGGCCTAAGCACAGGTACAGCACAGTGTACTTGCAGTTTTTGTGCATGTTACCCACAGTTTCACATTGACTTCTATTAGATCGCACGTTTTTGGTGATTATTTCTTAAAGATGCCAGCATGCATGGCACTGCTCTGCACTGCAGCCAAACTGCAGTCTGGTAGTGTGAAACCATCCTTATTCTTATTATACTTTGACGAAAGGCTGTTTAACAGGTTGGGGATTAAAGCTATTGTATTGCTAGGATTTTTTTGTTAGTAATAGCACTATGTATTTTTTTTTTTTTTTTTTGGAAAATCAAAAAAGAAACAAAAAAAAAACACATGATATCCTTTTTTGCCATCTAGTTTTTATGCCCTCCTTTACTCTATATAAATCTGAAAAGCGATACCTTTGAGGAAGCAACTATATCTCCTAGTCACTGAGTAAATTAATAATATGCTCTTAATATCACTATAATAATCATCACAGTGCATGGAATCACAATAGAGTCCCTTGATGTCAAAGTTAATTATTTCATTAATTCAATTAGGAATGTGTACGGGTCATAGTTTTCCTGGAGCTATTAGTGTGATACCACAAGCAACCAAATGTAATTCCATATGCTTTCTTCTATTTGGATGTAACTGAACTCCATCAGTGATTTAAAATCATTCTTGACTTTTTTTTCTTTCTGCACCAACACAGCACAAAATCCTTTCCTTTTTTCCACACAAAGCGGGTTCATGACAACCTAGGTTATGTGCCACCTATAGGTGAATGGACTAGGGATGTAACATTTCTGGAAAGCCACGGGGAAAAAAACATTTTTCCATTTTTTTCTGGAAAAATTGAGAAAAAAATTTAGTGTGGAGGTAGTTTTATAAATTAAAAGTAATTTTGTTACACTGGGAAGGTGAAATGTAGTGTACATAAAAGTATTATACTTGAAATAAAAGTACAGCTTATTTAGTAAATAAACCGAACTTGCTTTTTAAAATGTTATTTTTTATAATAAATGGAATAACAAGGTTTGTATTCGTTAAGAACATTTTACCTATACATGAGAATAGATAACCACTCCCCTTTCCCTCGTAATAATTTAAAAGTTTCCTACCAATATGCAATTTCAGTTATTGACAATGCGATATAGGGAGTATTATTCCTGCGCTACCAAGCAGTGGTGTTATAGGTGGTATTAAATAGGGAAAAGCAGCTTGCACCGAATGGGGTCCAGCCTTAAACCCTGGTGTGACTGACAACTGACAAATGGGGATGGTACTGCGCTAATCCTACAATAAATTATAATATCTAGGTGTACTGGGTTTCAACTCTTGTCTTTACTGAGGTATAGGATGGTGATCTAAACCACCATGGGGAATTTAGCACTATGTGAACGTGCAGGCAGTATGTGCATAATAAAAAAATAATAATAAATATTAAATAAAGGGTGGATCCCACCCAAAAAACTAAACATATGTATCTCTCAGCTTAAATAAAAATAGAACCATGGTGAAATCTACAATAAAATTAAAAAAAAGAAAAATGTTTTCTTTCAATAAAATAATGATTGCCGCTGAGACATTAAATGCCAGTACAAAGTGCTGTGAATTAATATCCGGAAATTATTATAGTTCAATGAACCATGATTCATATAAATAAATAGATGGCTAAAAACTAAATAACATAGAAGCAAAAATTGCCAAATGATACAATGTTACAATGAATGTCCAAAGTGATCTTCATAATTGTGCATCATGCAATATAGTGTCCAGCGCCAACAGGGGGTGCTCAAGCTTAAAATAATACAATCCAATAAAGGTGACTTAGTGCAACAAAAAACAGCTTCAATGCTTACTTAGTGATAACGGACAATTAAGTCGTGTAGATAGCAGCTGGGTTTAAAAATCATTTGTTCAGAAGAGTGGTGAATGTGAAGTGTGCAGCAGGATCTCCTCCATGCAACAATCCTCTAGTGGTAGATAATGGCCCCTTACCTCACTATACTGAGGTTACAGCATAGAACAGACAGCGCTTGTGGTGTCTCCTGTGCAGGGGGGTCCTAGGTAATGGACTGTCATTTATCAGACCTCAGATCCATGGGGAGCATCATAGTAAATGGAGAGATGAAGATACCATATAGTGTAGTATTTCAAGCATGTATCAGACTTTATTCAACATTAGCAGCATACAGGGTACTCACACAGTAAAAAACGAAAGGTACAGTGTATCCAGACGAGCGGCGAGCTCATACACTGCTGACAGTGGGCGGTGCCTGTCCTTGTGCCTGTTGGTTGCTATCTACATGACTTAATTGTCCGTTATCATTACGGAAGCATTGAAGCTGTTTTTTGTTGCACTAAGTCACCTTTATTGGATTGTATTATTTTAAGCTTGAGCACCCCCTGTTGGCGCTGGAGACTATATTGCATGATGCACAATTATGAAGATCACTTTGGACATTCATTGTAACATTGTATCATTTGGCAATTTTTGCTTCTATGTTATTTAGTTTTTAGCCATCTATTTATTTATATGAATCATGGTTCATTGAACTATAATAATTTCCGGATATTAATTCACAGCACTTTGTACTGGAATTTAATGTCTCAGCGGCAATCACTATTTTATTGAAAGAAAAAAAAAAAATTTTTATTTTATTGTAGATTTCACCATGGTTCTATTTTTATTTAAGCTGAGAGATACATATGTTTAGTTTTTAGGTGGGATCCACCCTTTATTTATTATTTATTATTATTTTTTTAATTATGCACATACTGCCTGCACGTTCACATAGCAATATACTCCCCATGGTGGTTGAGATCACCATCCTATACCTCAGTAAAGACAAGAGTTGATACCCAGTACACCTAGATATTATAATTTATTGTAGGATTAGAGCAGTACCATCCCCATTTGTCAGTTATTGACAATGCGGATCCAGAAGCATGTATTGCTCTATCAAGCGCTTGATCAATTTTCTCCTGATTTGTAGATGTCATTTTATCTATAAATTAAGGTATTGTGTATTTTTGTGAGGCAGTGGTTTGTAACACTTTCTTACTTGAAGATGCTGCTGAAGAAGCATTTTGTGATGTTCCAAAAGCAGAAGAAAGAGTCTTTTTGGAACTCTGGAGGGAAAAGCTATCTGTATTTTCATTCTGGTCCTCATCATTTATTTCCATAAAGGTTTTTTTTATGTCTTTAGGGCACCTCTGGCATGCCAGGATGTGTTTTGTCATCCTTGGAAAAGAATATTTCTTCTCACAATATTTGCAAATAGCAGCTTTGCTCTCAGCAGAAATTGCACAGTGGAAATGTTTCCAAACTCTAGATGTTGGTCTCACCATTTACTGAGAGGAGGAAAAGAAAAAACTATTTACCGACCAGATTATAGGTAAATACTATGCCATGATGGTGGAGAACATTAATAGAAATCATTTAAAGGTTATAAAGATAAACTAATTTGACAGACTAAATGACTGTCTTACGTGTCAAATAAGGCCTGAGAGTACAGAACCTATCATCTACTGTATTCCAACAATCACCCAACTGTAGGAGGTACAAAATGGAGCCCACAAGCAAACTAAAGTTGAGCCTTTCTCCATTCAGTGCCCCCTAGTGGCAGATATGCATATTTCTCTTGTTTGAGAACTGCATTGAGAAGTAGAGGGTTACTTGAACTGTAATTCAGGATTTGCTTATCTTCAGCTAAGAGAACTTACAATAATTTAAGACTTTACATAAAGTCTCAAATCTTTCAGTAAGGTCTTCATGTTATATAACTTGAATACCATGTCACTAATTGAATTTTTCCAGAAAGAAAAAAACACTTTGAAAAAAACACAGAAAAAAATGTTTATTTTTATTTATTTGTTCATTTTTTTCCCAGGCCTTCCCATCTCTAGAATGGACACAGGAGAAAAACAGACAGAAAATCCCCCTATATAACCTCTCCTACTCAGGAAGACCCTCAGTTTTTTCACTAGTGTCTGAAGGTGATAGTCGCTGAGGTACAGCTCTGTACAGTATTTCCGGATTCCAAAAGGCCCCACTACAATAGAGGTGGGTGGTCAAGTGCGGATTGTCTGTAATGCGACTTGCGTGTATGGAACCCTGTGCAATAATAACTCACCAAGGTGTTTTCTAGCAGGGTGCTATAGAGGTCCAGGGCAGTGGACCCTGATAAAGGAGGATTAAGTCCCTGAGGGTCCTGAGGGATACCTGGCTTGATGGGTGAAGATTGGATCCTCGTCCTGTTTTTAGAAAGATCCTGCGGCGAGATTTGGTGAGTGTTTCTGCAGTTTGGGGACCTTTAAGAAAGATCACAAGGCTGTCTGAAAGGTGTCCTTGACTGTTTTCCCCACAAGGGGCAGAGGTGTTCAGATGGGGGAACCTGATGGATTCCAAATGCTGCTGGTAAATTAGACTGGCAGATTTTTTACACTGTTCAGTGTCCTTTCCCTCTTTCTTGTTTAATGTTTCGCTTCCTGCATATTTTTTTTAGAAAACTGGAATCTGGATATGTCTTCACATATGGAAGATTTTGTGGTAAACAGCAGCAGTGATGCAGCTAGAAGGGGCATAGGGTGAGCTCTTTATTTATACCAGGACATGTGAGTATACCTCTTGGGTAAGGGCACCGGCAGCTGCGTGGTCCCCTGAGGGTATCTTATACACTGTGCAAAGTGTGTCCTCTCAGCTGAGTGGGTTGTCTTTCTGGCATAGAGCCCATTCATTTTTTCAGGAAGCTTTAAAATGGGGTGGTGGGGAGTGCAGCTGGGAAGGGTGCATATGCACCAACGCTAGGTCCTCAGGACTCTGGAGATAGTCCCATTGATTTTGTTTCTCCTGAAAGGCCAGACGTGTCAGGTGCCCTTATGTCTGTCTGTTTGGTGGCTACCACAGGGGCATCTACTTTACATCATGTTACAAAGGAGGATTTGGCATTTGCCTGCATGTTCAGCTCCATAGGGCAAGGTTTAAAAAAGCGTACAAAATCCCCTTTGCATGTCCTCCCACCTGTAGTGGATGAGGAATGGTTGGACATAGATGAAGAGGCAGAAGGGGTGGCACTTGAAGAGGGTCATACAATGGATTCCACATATGGGGAGTCGGAACCTGAAGAAATCCTGGGTCTGATTGTTTCTCAGGCTCAAAGGATGCTGGTGCATTCTCTGAGAGAGATGGTTTGGGCTGATTTCAAGCTACTGCCTGCCAAATTAGCATCTGTTAAGTATTCCTCTCTTAGGTTGTTACATCCACCACAAAGTTCTCAGTTTTTTACCTTGCATCCTCTCTTAGAAAAGATGTTTTATGCGTAGTGGGATCACCCAGACAGTGTGTTTGTGCCTCCGAAAAAGTTTGCTCAATTCTATCCAATGGAGGAAAAGTTCACAAAGAAATGGAGCATACACTTAGTAGAAGCTGTAGTCCCCAATCTTAAAAAAAAATCGACCTGCCCGGTTGATGACTTTCAGGTTTTCAAAGACCTGGCTGATAAAAGATTGGAGACACACTTGAAAGCATTTTTTTCTTTGGCTGGATCCACTATGGAGCCGGTAGTAGCAGCTATTGTGGTCTTTCAGAGCCTTAAGGGCAGCATTAGGCAGCTGGGTAAAAAGACCTCTTTGGAGGGCTTAAAAGAATTACCTTAGGCTCTTTGTTTTGTGATGGATGTCTAAAAAGATTCCATTCAGCGTTTTGGTCTTTTGTCCATTTACATGTGTGATTCTGGGGGGCGCATGTGGGGTCCGTCCAGAGTGACACGGCAGGATTCCCCCACTGGTGTGCGCCGGTGCGCGCCTGTGCGCGCTAGCGCTGTTTGGCGCCAAGGGCCCTTTAAAAGCATGACAGCTGCACTCATGCGGTGCTGTTCGTCTGCAGCTCCGTACCTGTGTTCCTGAACCTGCCTGCTGATTGTCATTACTGTTATCAACCCGGCCTGCCTGACTTTGCTATCTTCTTGTGACCCGTTGCCGAACTCCTGCTTGCCTGACTACTCTGTGATTATCCATTTGCAAATATCTGCCTGATCTCCTGCCAATCCGGACTGTCTGACTCTGTCTTTGCCTGTGCCTTGTATTGCTGCGTTCCGGCCTTCTCATCCAGCTCCAGGTGCCGCTGCTTCTATACCTCCTACCTGCCTGCCTGCTGATCCTCTTCTGCTTGCCAGCATCTGCAGCTCAGCCATTCCTGAAGGATCTCTACTCAGCTTCTGTGCCGGCCTCAGCAAGAACCTTCATCAGGCACTCCTACCCACTGTGCTCACGAGACCACTGTTCCCACTCCAGTGGCTCCTGAACCAGCATTGTAAGAGAGGTCTTCTCCTACCAGTCGGGCTCAACTACCAGGTACCTAACAGGTCCACAGAATTGCCTTGCAAAAAATATTTTGCAGGCTTTTCATTTAATTGGTAACATTTGTTTGGGGTGGACCTGGACAGATATATCCAAAAGATTTCTGAAGGTAAGCTTTCCACCTCTCAAGAAGAGTAAGCATCCGGGTCAAAGGACAAGCGCTACTTCTACATCTGGTTCAGGCTCTTCTGGACAGTCCTTTTGGTACCCACAGGCTGTGGTCTCTAGGGGGAAAATTCAGGGCCAGTTTCATAAAAGATCCTGGTCATCTAAGCCAGAAAAATCAGATTCAAAGATCTCTTCCCAAGGAAGGAGCACCAGCACTTGTTTTGAGTGTGTGTGTGTGTGGGGGGGGGGGGGTGCTCGCATTTGTGAATGTTTTGCAAGAGGTTATTGCGGACAGGTGGGTCCACTTCACAGTCATTCTCAGTTATAGACCTGGATTTCTAAAATTCCCTCCTCCGTGATTTGTGAGGTCAACTGTTTCTGTGAATCTGCAGAGGAGGACAACATTGCTGTTTTAGGCTCTCGATTGTCTCCTTTCACAAGGGGTGATCAGGCCAGTATCGGAAGCCAAAAGGTTACTAGTTTACTTGAACCTAGTCATGGAACAAGTTTCTGCAGGTTCATATGTTTTGAATGGAGTCAGTGCACTCAGTGGCAGCATTGCTCCAGTCAGGAGACCTTTTATATTATGTTATACTATTTGTGGACATAAAGGATGCCTATCTCCATGTCCCAATATTTCCCTCTCATCAGAGATTGCTGAGATTTGTCGTAGAGCACTGGCACTTTTAGTTTGTGACTCTGCTATTCAGGCTGGCCATGGCCATGGCCCTTGGGGTGTTTACAAAAGTGCTGGCTCTAGTACTGTGCCAGTCAAAGGTTCAAATAATACCCATTCTGAAGAATATAGACGATCTGTTGCTCAGCTCACTGGTTGAGGCTGAGCAATCAGGTATCTTCCCTCAGAAAGCACAGATTTCTCTCGATTCATCTCTGTATGAGACTGATGGGAAGGATGGTTGCCACCTTCAAGGTGGTCCTATTTGCTCAGTCCATTTTAGGTCTTTGCAGCAGAATATTCTGTTGGAATGGGACAGGAGTGTTCAATCACTGGATTACTGCATGTCCCTGCATCCCAGTACACTATGGACTCTGAGCTGGTGGATGTCTCTTTGGCAGTTGGAGACAGAGAAGTCATTTCTTACTATTTCCTGGAAGGTATTGAGATCAGGTGACAGGATGGGGAGGTGTTCTGGGCCACCTTTCAGTGCAGGGGACCTGGTCTCCTCAGGAGAGGTTGTTACCCATCAACTTTCTGGAGCTTTGAGCAATCTGTCTCGCTCTGTTTCACTATACTGTTCAGCTACAGGGGCTTCCAGAGAGAATTCAAGTCAGATAATGCCACTGCTGAGCAATACACCAATTATCAGGGGGGCACCAGGAATTATGATGCCTAGGAACAGGTGAACCTCATCCTGTCATGGGTAAAGCTTCATGTTCTGGCCCTGTCAGCAGTTCACATTCTGGGGGTGAAAAAATTGGCAGGCAGACTATCCGGCAATTGTCAAGAGTGGCCTCTCCACCTGGAGGTATTCAGGGCACTTTGTCTATGATGGGGCACATCAGAAATTGATTTTCTAGTGTCCAGGTTCAATGCAAAACTAGACAATTTTATTTCCAAAACAAGGGACAATGGTGGTAAATGCCCTGATGACACCATGGCATCAGTTCTTTCAGATTTATGCTTTCCATCCAATTCAGCTTCTTTTGTTTTTATTGTGTAGGATTTAAGTGGAGGGAATGACAGTGATTCTGGTTGCATTGGCTTGGCCTAGAAGAATGTGGTATTCTGACATCATGAACAGGTGATGGACAGCCCATGGTTACTTCAGACTCGCCTGGACCTCCTGTCACAAGGCCCAATCTTGCAACCTTCTTTACAGTCGCTGGATTTATTGGCTTGGTTATTGAAGCCAAAGTTTTAAAGGATAGAGGAGTGTCTGATGTGGTCATTCCTACCTTATTGAGAGCCAAGAAGGCTTCTTCCAGGATAGGATTTGGAATTCTTAT
This sequence comes from Aquarana catesbeiana, assembly GCF_042186555.1. NCBI lineage: Eukaryota > Metazoa > Chordata > Amphibia > Anura > Ranidae > Aquarana > Aquarana catesbeiana. The sequence goes on along the minus strand of NC_133327.1, from coordinate 438,575,122 downwards.
GTGACCTAGTTTGAGGCTAGGAAATTTAATCTTTGTAAATATATGATAGGCCAGATTTTGGCCTTTCTTCAATCAGAAGTTGAATTAAAGTTAGCTTTGAGTACTATTAAGTGACAGATTTCAGTCTTGGCTGTTTTTTCTTTGCTACACACTGTTGTTCACGGAGTGACCCATTTGGTTCCACCAGTTGGGTCACCGTTTTTTCCTTGGGATCTAAATCTAGTCTTGTCTGTTTAACAGAAGCCACCTTTTGGGCCAATTCCCAATGTTCTGTTAGTTCTTTTAACGCAAGGTTGTTTTTCTGGTCATTATTTTGGTAAGAAGGGTATCAGAATTGCAGGGAGCCGTTTCTGGTACTCCATCATAAAAAGGTGGTCCTTCATCTTCAACCGTCCTTTTTGCCGAAGGTAGTTTTCCTTGTCAAAAGAAGTTTATTGAGTATACAATGTTATAAAGATACATAAAGTAAGTTTACAAGGATCTATAAAGTAAGCTCATTGTTTTACAGTAGGGTTTATATAGGTAAATATCATGAAGTTTCAAATATTAAACATTGGGTTCACGTAAACCTAAATTAAAGATATATATATATATATATATATATATATATATATATATAATTTCCTTAGTTACTTTTGTAGGTATTTAAATGATTTATACCTACTATACATATTGTTTACAAGTAGAGTGTATATAGGTCAAATAAATTCTGATAATGAGCTTTAATCGTAAGGTGGAGAAAAGGAAAGAGAAAGAAGAAAAAGGGTTGAAAGGTAGAGGTATGGTCCACAAGGTTGTCCCGCTCGTCAGTTTATTATTCTTTTTAGTTCTCTTTGAAGTCTTAGAATGGGTGTCTCTGTAAGTCATTTAATCTGTTACCATGGCAACAGGACAGAGTCATTGAAGTTTGTCAGGAACTGTTGTTTTATCCAAGGATGCCAAAGTTTTTCAAATTTTGGAATTTGCTACCATCTTAGCATGGGACATTGTATTATTCATTCTGTGAATTGTTTCTGCTAGTACCAATGTAGGAGATTTCCATGCCTTGGCCACTGTTTGTTTTGCAGCCGTTATTAGTTGGATCATAAGTTTGAATTGAGAGAGTGTTAACCATTCCGGTTTTAGATTAAGTAAAGTTAAATATGGATCTGGTTGTATTATTTTTTTAAATATTTTAGATGCAATCACGAAGACTTCCTTCCAGAAGGTTTGGATTACTGGGCACGTCCACCATATGTGTAAATATGTGCCTATTTCTGGGCATCCTCGAAAACAAAGAGCTGAGGTATTAGGTGAATATTTTGCCACTCTAGCGGGTACAAGGTACCAGCGAGTTAGGACTTTATAATTTGTCTCCAGTGCTAAGATGTTGGGTGAAGATGACTTAGATGTGAGCCATATGTTAGACCAGTCCATGTCTTCTAAAGTTCGTCCCAGGTCCTCCTCCCACCTCTGAACGTAAGAGGGTCTATTAAGATTTGCTACTCCATATAATTGATTATAAAGTGATGAAATTGTACCTTTAGCAAATGGATCTTTTGTACAGATTGATTCAAAAATGGATAATTGGGATAATGGTGTATCCCCCTTTAGGAATGGTGTATAGAAATTTTTGATTTGGAGAGATCTAAATATCTCAGAGTTTGGTAGATCATATTTTTCTCTAAGCGATGGGAATGAAAGGAATGATTTAGATGCTATGAAGTCATTTAGTGTCTGAATGCCTGATGTTGTCCAAGCTTTAAAAGAGTTTGGGTAGATCCATGCCGGATAAAAGGCCGGATTTCTGATAAAAGAGAGGAGAGGATTGTGTGGAGATTGTAACTGATATTTGGTTTTTAGTTTATCCCAGAGAGATAAGAAGTGTTTAGTTATGGGATTATGAATTTTAAAGCGGTCTTTAGGATTAAGCCATAATAAATTTGATATTAATAGAGGGTCATTTTCTGAAGCCTCTATAAATACCCATAATGGGATTTCCTGTTTTGCATGGTATTTGGACAGACTGGCCAAATGTGCTGCTCTGTAGTAGTTAGTAAAATTAGGGTATCCCAGGCCTCCTTTATTTTTGGGAAGATGTAGTGTGTGTATAGGTATACGTGGTTTAGAAGAGCCCCATATAAACGAAGTTGCTCTTTTTTGTACTATTCTCAAAAAATAGGAAGGAATTGGAATAGATAAAGCAATTTGGGTAGAATAGTCATTTTGATTGCATTAATCTTCCCTATCCAGGATAAAGGAAGTTGCGACCATTGTTTTATTAGATTTGTGATCTGTCTTAATACAGGAGGATAATTGGTTGAGAATAAGTCAGAATGAGATGCTGTTAAATGAATTCCAAGATATGGGATTGATTTTTCTGCCCATGTGAATGGGAGTGCAGCCCTAGCCGGGATCAATTCCATGTTTGTGAGTGAAATATTAAGCACTAGGCATTTCTTAGGATTAATCATAAGGCCGGATAGGGCTGCAAATCCATCAAGAGCTGGTATTAAGTTAGGACCAGAAACCTGTGGTGATGATAGAAAAAGTAATATATCGTCTGCAAATATACATAATTTGTGTGTAATACCTCCTACTTCAATGCCAGTTATAGTTTGGTTTGTTCTGATGTATTGGGCCATGGGTTCGAGTATAAGGGCAAATAATAAGGGAGATAATGGGCAACCCTGTCGGGTACCTCTTTCGATATTAAAGGTTTCAGATTTGTATCCAGCATATTTTATATAGGCTTTGGGTTTATTATATAATGCTTTGATCCATGTTAAAAAGTGGGGTCCAAAACCCCATTTTTGTAATGAATATTGCATATATTGCCAGGATACTGTGTCAAATGCCCTCTTAATATCGAGAGATAGAAAACATAAAGGGATTTTCCGTTTTTTAGCAATATGTGCCAATAACACTGCCCTGCGTATATTATCGCCTGCCTGTCTATTTGGCATGAAGCCTACTTGATCTCTATGTATTAATTTTCCTATAATGCTATTGAGGCGTTTTGCTATTATTTTTGCTAATAATTTAATATCAAGGTTTAACAGAGAGATAGGCCGATAATTCACACAGGAAGTATCATCAGAAAGGGGTTTTGGGATCATACAAACAATTGCCATTAGTGTTTCTTGCCGAAAAGAATGTCCATCTAGAAGTTTGTTAAAAGTTTCAGTGAGAATGGGAGAGAGTATTTCTGAGAATGTTTTATAGTATAAAGCCGAGTAGCCGTCTGGGCCTGGTCTTTTGTTAAGTTTTAGGTCTTTTATGGCGTTAGCAACTTCATCTCTAGTTATAGGCTCATCCAAACTGCTTTTTTGATTCTGAGATAACTCAGGTAAGGTTATTTTTGAGAAGAAGGATTCAGCCTCTGTAGGATTAAATTCATTGTTTGTCTTGTATAAAGTTGCGAGATGTGAGTGAAATTTATGGACTATTTTAACTGGATTACAAGTGTAAACATTTTTTGATAATTTCAAACGTATTGGTTTGAAAGATTTGTTAGTTGAATTTAATGCCCGAGCCAAATATGTACCTGGTTTGTTTGTATTCATGTAGAAATTGTGTTTGGAGCGTTTGAGGGATTTATCAAATGACTCAGTGAGAAATAGATCGTATTCCAATCTAGATTTTTCCAGATGAGATTTTGTACTCTGAGATGGATTATCTTGAAATGATATGTAGGCTGCATTAAAATTGAGTTCTAGTTTTTTTGCTAGATTTTTGCGTTCCCGTTTAAATAGTGCCATTTGTCTTTGTATTGTACCACGCAAGACAGGCTTATGAGCTTCCCACAGTGTTATTGGGGAGATGTCTGTTGTATTATTAATTGATATGTATTCCTTTAAAGCTTGTTCAATGGCCATCTGATGTAGTGGGTGTTTGAGCATTATGTCCGGTAAGTACCACGTTGGGTCATGCGCTTTTGGTATGGCTGAGGCTATAGTAGTGTATACTGCATTATGGTCAGACCACGGAATCGGAATTATATCTGATGCAATAATTTCTGGTATCATTCCTATTGTTAGAAAAATATGATCTATTCTGGTGAAGGTTTGATGAGGGTGCGAGAAATAAGTGAATTTCTTTTTCATTGGGTTACTTTCTCTCCACGAATCTACCAGATTGTATTTGGAAAGAAGTTGAGAAAAAGGTAATCTAGAGGTTATTTTGGATGGTGTAAAAGGTGATTTATCTAGAAATGGGAGGAGGACCTGGTTCGAATCCCCACACATTATCACTGTTCCTATTTTGTGTGTATTAATCACTTGTAATATATGTGAGAGGAATGGTGTAGGTTGTTTGTTAGGAGCATAGTAGGAAATCACCGTGATTGCTGTATCCATTATATAACCCATGAGTATCAGGTATCTACCTTCTGGGTCTTTAATTTCTGATGATAAGGTGAATGGTGTGGATCGGTGAAATGCAATTAGAGTTCCCCTTTGCTTGGTACAGGCAGAAGCCGTGTAAATTTGTTGATAAAAAGGAGAAATATATTTTGGAGTAGAATCTTTGGTGAAGTGTGTTTCTTGGAGGCATACTATGTGAGCCTTCTTGTTATGGAAAGTACGGAAGGCTTTGGTCCTTTTTTGAGGGACATTTATTCCCTGAACATTCAGGGAAAGTATATTCAGTGGTGCCATGGCAATAGATCAAATAGTTTTGACTTACTTTTTGTTATGCAGAGCTGACTGCGCAGATCAACCTGTGTGGACTGAAGAGATGAATAGATAGAAAAGAAATCAGTGAATTCTGGAGTAAAGAGTAAACAAAAAACATATGAGATTAGATGATACATTGTATAAATTATTTTTTGCAAGTAATCACAATTTACCTGTGAAAGAGAATAAATATCTCTCTCAGGGGAATAAGTGCCTTCGTCACACTCCCACATAATATGGTTGGGAGAATGAGGAGGGCTAATGGGGGTACACGGATCTTCCGCTTACAGGAGAGAAGTGCTATGTCAAAAGACATCAAAATGATGTTTCATTAATTGGAGTGCAGAATATAGTTTTTGTTGAAATTATTTATTCCAGGGTGGTTGTATATGGTTAGTCTTGCCCTAGGCTAGATAATTCAGTTAGAAAGGTACTGTTAATAACTTTGGTATTGATGAAGATAGTTTGAATTATTTTGGGATTTTAACCCTTTTAGAGTAAACAATTACATATTTTATTCATATGTAACTGTTTAGATATGTTAACTCATAAAATTGAGGTTGTATTGCTTCAGATTAGAATAAACAAAAACATAATTCTAGGAACTAGTTAGGTAATAATATATTTGTTTTAAGAAAAGAAAGAAAAAGCTTCCATTACTTCTGGATTATTGAACATATTTGTCCTAAAAAGTAATAAATCTATTGTTATTACCTGATAATATATAACTGAACAAGAATTTCCTTATTTCACTTACATATTCTAAGGCTATATGAATCAGAAGTAATAAGAAATATAACTGGAATGTAACATGATCCCACACAGTGTGTGACTATCAGAATGCAGTTACATTCAGTTATAAATATAGGTTTTTTATAGAGAACCATCTCTTAGTATAATAAATGAAGAGATATCAGGAATTAGGATGTCAGTCCATTGAATCTTCTTGGTCCATGGATGATGTGGCATAACGGCCTCTTTTGTGAGAATGATGATTCCCATTTTGTTCTGAAATTTTCTGAGTGCTGCTTGAAGGTGAAGATGATGCCATTCTTCTGCGTGTGGGAGAGTTGCTGCTTGTGGGTTCTGTCAGATTTAATTTTAAAAGGGTTTGTTGTAGTTCATCTGCTGATCTGCTTCTGTAAATTGTACCTTGGTAGTTAAATCTGACTGAAAAGGGGAAGCCCCATTGATACATAATGTTGTGGCGTTGCAGTTCCATTAGTTGGGGTTTCATGGATCGTCTTTTAGTAATAGTAAGTTGGGATAGGTCAGCAAAAATTTGATAATTGTGTCCTTGAAAATTAAGTTCCTTTTTTTCTCTTGCAGCAATTAGTATTTGTTCTTTCGTTCTGTAATAATGAAATTTTGTGATTATATCACGTGGGGGTCCATCTTTCTTTTTGGCTGTGAGGGCTCTGTGTACTCTGTCCAGTTCTAAATGTTCAATAGGGATATCTGGCTTTAGTTCTTGTAATAGAGCAGTAATAGTAGATTGCAGGTCTGTCACAGTTTCAGGTATTCCCCTTATGCGCAAGTTTGAACGTCTGGCTCTATTTTTGTAATCTTCAAGCTTAGTTTGAAGTATTAAATTCTCTTCTTTTAATTGTTCCAATTCTGTTATATTTTCTTGGGTTGTAATTTCAATTTCATCCATTTTTATTTCTAAGGCTGCGGTGCGGTTTCTCAGCTCTCTTATTTCTTTGGTTAGGCTTTTTGTTATTTGGTCTGAGGTTTGTTTTAAAGCCTTATGAAGCATCTTTTCAAATTGTAATAATATTACTGGGGATGCTGAGGATGCTTGTGGAGAAGTTTGTGAGAGGATTTGTTCTGTATCTGACTCAAATGGAGAGTCTTGCTGTGACATTTTCTGTCTGTGAGAGCGCCCTGATGCTGTATCTTGTGAGGTGAATGGAGCTGCTTCAGCTGCAGTGAGTGCCTGTGAGCTCTTTGTGAGGTGATTTTTATTTCTGCCACGGTTTCCTCCCAGTACCATATTTCCTGCCCAAACTTTCACAGTTTGTTTCCTGGGGCAAAAAGGTTCAAATGGATACCTTTTGAGCCTGCAGGCTCCGCTTTGTCCTTCTCTTCTCTCCTCAGCGGTGTGGAGCTCTAACAATGCATGTCTGCTCCGCTAGGCTCCGCCTCCTGCCTGCCGAAGGTAGTTTTAAACTTTCATCTTAAACAGGATATTATTTTGCCTTGTTTTTTTCCAGACCTCGGTAATGGGGAGGCAAAGCCTTCACACACTGAATGTAATGCTGGCTGTAAAGATGTATTTGAACCTGCTTACTGCAGTCAGGCAGTCAGATTCATTGTTTATCCTTCCTGAAGGTCCAAGGAAGGGTCAGGCATGTACTAAGTTTTACTATTTCACATTGGATTTGTCAGCTTTTTTCCCAAGCCTATGGCTTGAAGGGAAAGACTCCACTGTTTCAGACTCCACAAGTGATGGCTCACTCTACCAGAAGTGTTGGTCCCTCTTAGGCTATCGGTCATTAGGAATCAGTGGCTCAGGTTTGCAAGGTTTCAATCTGGTCTTTGGTACACACCTTTACAAGGTTTTTCCAGGTGGACGTATGGGCTGCTGAGGATGATGTCTTTGCCCACAATGTGTTTGTGGATGAGTAGATTTTTTGGGCCTGACGGTATTTGCTGTGTCTCCCTCCCCTCATGTGCTTTGCTTTGGGATATCTCAGGTAATCATGAATAATAACCTGCTCTGTGTCCCATGATATACGAAAAAGAAAATTGGATTTTTGTACTTACCTGTAAAATCTTTTCTTGGAGTACATCAAAGGACACAGGACCCTCCTTTTTATGCAGTGTTATATGGGGGGGCTTCCTGTCTGTTTTTTTTTTTTTTTTTTGGCAGTTTCCATTCATCTGCTCTGTACCCAAGATGTACTCCAAGAAAAGGATTGTACAATAATTGCAATTTTAGGAGACACAACCTTGAATTGTTTCTTTTTTGAACTTATGCTAATTTTCCCCCATTAGCAATGAGTTGTTTCATTTTACGAAATACATTATTCTTTGAGGTTCCCATTTAAACACAGAGATTATATTTCCAAGTTTTGTTAGAAGCAGTAACACAGCAGCAAGATTTGGAGTATTTTTTTCTGGTTAATTTCTGAGACCTGGTTCTAAATCTGACTGGTTTTCAGGTGGTCTCATGTGAGGCATTGTTCTGATTTTACCTGAATTGGATACAGAAACGAAGCCAAATCCTGTGTTTGATTTACATCTACTACATTTTATTTGAACAGTTTTTGTGTTTTTCTTTATATACCTTCTTGTAAAAGGCTATGAGCTTTAATTGAACTTTGGCTGCTTCTTGTGTTCTTTTAGTGTAAATTGCTTTAGGATAAGCACCCTGAGTTATTAAAGCACAACTTCAGGCTCCTGTACTTGTTATATCTAAACAAGTACCAAATTCAGTTACTATGTGATGCACAAGCCTCATAGAGTAAACTGAAAACTCCCTTTACTTCCCTGACTAAGCAAAAAATGTCTTCATTTGTATCTCACACATTACACCTCCCAGAGACTGTTACTCAGAATTGAAGTGTTTAAGTAACAAAGGCAATGTTGTCAATACAGAATGCAGTAGGCAGGACAAGGTTTGGCTAGGTGCTGACTGACAAACTACAAGTGTTAGGAGTGTGTCTCTTTCCTGCTTCAACATGATCCCACATTTGCTATCACCATCTCCTGCCAGCCTCTAGCTAAGTCTCCATATCTCATCCAGTTAAACATACCTACTACTCACCACCTGGCTGCATGTCTGTTCCACATCTCCAAGCCTCCTCCACTTTTTTTGGCTGGTGGTGATATCCCCCTCCTGGGCTGCATGGCTGTTACCTGGAAACAGGCCTGGCTCTGGCAGCAACACATCTTCCGCTTTATTGGCTGGTGGTGCCATGGATGCACTATTTTGACCTCAGAAGTCCAGGATTTTGGGTTTGTGATAGGTTCTTTACACCAGTGCTTTACTCTGCCATAGTGACACTCTGTTCTGACCTTTGCCTGCCTCTGGATTGTGCTACTGTCTGCTACCTGCCCTGACTTTTGCCTGCCTCCGAATTTTGCTACTGTCTGACACCTGCCCGGAACTTTGTCTACCTATGGATTCTACTACTGTCTGCTACCTGTTCTTAACCTTGCCTGCCTCTGAACCATACTACTGTCTGACTCCTGATCTGACCCATGCAAGACTCTGGATTATGTTACTGCCTTCCGCTTGCCTCATTCCAGTTCCAACCCAGCATATGCTGTAAGCTGCCTATAACCCTCTCCAGCTATCACAGATCATGGCAAAGCTTTCCAGCATGTCTTGATTTCTGAGAGACTTTGCCCTGCTTGAGTTGCTGACAACAGGCTTGTGAATCAGCAGTAACAATGCTAATAGCCACACCCGATGCAGTCCTTTTAAAATCTCAATATAGTGCAAGCCGGCACAGTCTACATGAGAGTGGCAACTGTGTTCTGAATTCAGGAGCAGTGCAACATCTTTGCCACCCAGTCAGAAGAAGCTACTTTAGGTGGACTTTACTGGCAGACTTGATAGGTACTAGTGGGAATTTGCAGGGGGCTGCCTCTGTGTGTAAACTTTCTGTATGCTGTAAATGTCTCTTTCTTTCTCTCCAACCCACTAAAGCTAGTAACATTTCCTATTCATGGTTTTCTTTAGGGGACCATTTAGGATGAGATCAGCATGTTGTTTAATCCATTTATTTTCCTCTGAAAGGTTTACATTGTCCCTTCTGGTTCCTTGTGCTAGGTGATTTTATTCTGGGAAATTTCATTAACTGTCAAAGGACAATTATGGTGACAAATATTGTATTCTAATACATTTATGTGTGGTTAATACACTATATACAATATAACATTAATGTAAAGATAGTATTTATTTTATAAATCCCCTTTTTAATTTTATATACATTTACAAACAAGCAAAGCTGTCCAGCTGAGTCAGTTGTTGGACAAACTATAACTCTCGAAGTATGCCTACATGATTGCATCAATGGTTTTTGTTTTAAAAAATAATCAAAACATAAGAATAAAATGTAACCTTTAAAGAATCCCTGCACCTGTTATAATATCTGCATCATTTTGCCTGCTAATGATCCTTGGCATCCCGTCTGATGCACAAAACAGCTTAAAGTGTTACTAAACCCAGGACCCTGCACTCACTGTATCTGGTCTCCCACATTTCACAGAAAATGGAAATGCAATTATTTTAGTAAATATAAACTGCTAAATATCTTTTCTCATCAGCAGTTGGAGCAGTTTTGTGACTTCTATCAGTTTCTGGTTAAAGCTTTAGGAGGGGTATTCTTTCTCCCCTGATTGTCCTATGAGGCTGCAGGACCACTGGCCCTCTGTCTGGACAGTGCTGATTTGCCCTGTGCATGCACTTTCCCAAGAAAAAAAAACTTTCTAGCAATACACACCAAACTGAGCATGTGCAGAGTGCCTTCTAAGCTCTGTTCTACCAGCAGATAGATTGGGGATTGTGGAAGAAGGGCAACATCAAACAGCCTTTTTACACAATGTATAGGATTAAACCTTTAGGTTCCACAGTGAGTATAATCAGCATGCTTAACTGCATATACAGACTTGATTTTACTGGTGTGGGCATAGTAACATTTTAACCACCTGCTAATGTAGCCAATCTGCAGGGGTTTGGATACTTTCCCCATATAAGAACAATACACATGCACAGGCTGCATATGTATATGTATATGTTATGTCGAAAAAGAGAGGGTGTGTGCTTTGGCTTTTGCTGAGTAATATGTCTCTTGTTAACTAAGGAGAATAGAAAAAATGTATGTTTGTTACTGCTGAAAACGACTGCTGCAGCTAATCATTTTAAAATAAAACCTCAGTGTTGTCTTTGAAAATTGTTCCAGGTTTTATTTTCAGTATTATCTTGCTTGTGAGAGAAGCTTTGAGAAACATGGGGGCTGCCATTTCTGACCTCCTTCTGAATATGTTAGTTTTCTGGCTATTACTTTGAACTTCAGGCCTCTTACACACGATGAGAATATTGGACGAAAGATTTTTGCATGCTAGCCTCAAATCGAAAATGAAGAGGTTACTTAATGAAGTAATGTAATGTGTTGTATTGCAATGTATTCTGTAGTTTCTGAGCATGTGTGGTCTTGGTCCTCTGATTTTTTTTTGGGACTAATACTGTACTGATTAAATCAATATTGTATGTTCTGGTATCGTACAAGAACATTTTTTTCTGTTTGTCCCTTCGGATAATTTTGCATTAACTGTCATGATCGGCTCTCGAAAGTTGTGTACTAACGATCAGATTTTCTGATCATGTGTACTAGGCATCAGCAGGGCTGGATTAACATAGGGGCTATTGGGGCTATTGGAGGTGTACCAGGCCCCTACCATAAAATAGGCCCCCTGTCACACACTGCACAAAAAAAAATCCAAAAAAAGATTGAGCTTCGAGGGTTGTAGCTCAGCAACCTGAGGTCACAGAGACTCCAAATTTGGAGGGTATGTAGCTTAAGTCCTACCCCACCACTGGTCAAAATTGGGCCCCTACAACCTATGGTCCTGAAGATACGGGGCTCCTTGTGCAGCCTGTCAGAAGCTACATACAGAGCGGCCAGTTTAAATACAAGCTGGCACACTCTGTTTGCAGCAGATTGAAGGATGTGCTTACAGTGCCTCTCAATTTTTGTCAGAGGCACTGAGCTCAATGGACAGCTTGGAGCCTTGGACCAATGGTAAAGTACTATTGGTCCTAGCTGTCCAATAAAAAAGCTGCAGTGGAGGCTCTCCTCTCACTGCAGTGTCATAGAAGGGGCATGTCTAAAAGACAAATGCTCCCTTCCAGCCCAGCCCTCTTAACTACAAGGAAAAAACATGGGTTTATGGCTATAAGATTTACCCACAATCCCATGTTTTTCTCACATAGTTAGTTACAGAGGAGGTCTTGTGCTAGAATTATTGCTCTCGCGCTAACGATCATGGCGTATGTAACCTGTGTGTATCTGGCTCTGATACTAGCCAGTGCCTCACCAGCCACTCACTGCAAGTCCCTGACTGCCAGTGAACATGGTTGCTGTGTGGGCATGTGGAGGTGCCAGATTTTATTGCAGAGCAGAAAATTTGGTGAGTACTGGCTTCCCTCTCCCCCTTCACATTTTCGAATGTCTCTCTTCTGCTGCTCTTACAGCACTGGTGCTTCTCTCTCCTAGACAGTGAGGGCTGGGGGGCAGTCTCTGTGACATGGGACAATTTCTGTGACTTGTGTGGTAGTCCCTGTGACATGTGGGACCGTTTCTGTGACATGTGGGACAGTCCCTGTGATGTGGGACAGTCTCTGTAACATGTGGTACACTTTCTGTGACATGTGGGACAGTTCCTGTGAACTGTGCGGTAGTCCCTGTGACATGTGGGACAGTCCTTGTGTTGTGGGACAGTATCTGTGATGTGGGGCAGTCCCTGTGAACTGTGGGGCAGTCCCTGTGAACTGTGCGGCAGTCCCCGTGACATGTGGGACAGTCCCTGTGACACGTGGGACAGTCCCTGTGAACTGTTCGGTAATCCCTGTGACATGTGGGACAGTTTCTGTGAACTGTGCGGTAGTACCTGTAATGTGTGACAGTCCCTGTGACATATGGGACAGTCCTTTGATGTGGGACAGTCTCTGTGATGTGGGGCGGTCCCTGTGACATGGGGGACAGTTTCTGTGAACTGTGCGGCAGTCCCTGTGACATGTGGGGTGGTCTCTGGCATAATTCTCTGAAGCAGTCTCTGTGGGAGCACTGACATCTTTGTCAGGCAATCCCAGGGGAGCCGCAGTCTCTGCCCTCATAGAGATTGTCAGTGCTCCCAGAGATCTTTCCATAGCATGAAGGAGGCGGGAATTCATTTCCATAAAAAGGCCCACCAAAATCCTCAGCATCAGGCCCATGATGCTCTTAATCCAGCCCTGGACATCAGGCTTCAATGCTTTCTGAGTCACAAGGATACATAGATACCAAGCTAAAATCAGGAACATTAAACAAAAAGGCAAAAATTGCTTTTTGTAATTCTTGCAGTTTTGTACATTTAAACACTTCTTCTTGTTCTTGCAAGAGTGAAGCACATTTCGCCCTCCAAATGAAGTGGAATACATACACATCAGATTCTTCTATGTTGAAACATATTACATATAAGCACTAAATAAATGTAAGTTTGCTTAGGCTTTTGGGCAGAATTTAGCTAATGTACTAGTAGAGCCCTGCTCTGCTACTACATCACCCCCCCCCCCCAAGTTGGTGTATTGCCCTGAGCCATATGTTTACTCTTTATACAGTGAGCTTAGTCTGTTACTCCTAAAGATGTATATATTTACCTGCTGATGTGTACTTCACTAGCTGCAACATAGCATTCATTATACAAAAAAAAGTGAATTAAAGTATATACACTATGCCTGTATAATGCATGCACTTCCAAACGACCTCAGTGTTCTTTTGTACTTTATGGTCTTCATTTGACTTATTTCATTTTGCTCCCTTGCACATCTGAGTTTCAATAACAACACCAGTATATTATGTTAGTATTCATTAAAGTAATGCAACTGTCTAAGATTTTATCTTCTGTTGATCTTTGATCTCCTTTCGCTCCTACTTTATATTTGCTACCCAATATTCTTAAAATGGTCACTGTTGATTTCAAACCATAAATAGTACTGGGGGTAGATAAGGCTATTCTTGCAATAGTACCTTTTAAACAGAAGTGTTTTGGGACATCAAATTAACAGTTTGACTAGTTTTACTGGTCTATGCCAAGCTGCTACCCATCCATACAGTCAATATGTTGCATTAACCTTCCATTCATCATACTCAGTGCTCTGACTGTACTGCTCTTGATCTCTCAGTAAAGAGTCACAAAAAGAAAAACAAAGATAAAAGACAAGATTAGACAGATGGACAAGGGTACATTTAAACTGAATTAGTTCACAGTATAAACATGTATAACAGATATATAGTATCTCACAAAAGTGAGTACACCCCTCACATTTTTGTAAATATTTTTATTATAACTTTTCATGTGACAACACTAAAGAAATGACACTTTGCTACAATTTAAAGTAGTAAGTGTATAACAGTGTAAATTTGTTGTCCCCTCAAAATAACTCAACACACAGCTATTAATGTCTAAACCACTGGCAACAAAAGTGAGTACACCCCTTTTTGAAAATGTCTAAATTGAGCCCAATTAGCAATTTTACCTCCTTGGTGTGATGTGACTCGTTAGTGTTACAAGGTTTCAGGTGTGAATGGGGAGCAGGTGTGTTAAATTTGGTGTTATCGCTCTCACTCTCTCATACTGGTCACTGGAAGTTCCACGTGTCACCTCATGGCAAAAACTCTGAGGATCTGAAAAAAAGAATTGTTGCTCTACATAAAGATGGCCTAGGCTATAAGAAGTTTGCCAAGACCCTGAAACTGAGCTGCAGCACGTTGGCCAAGACCATACAACAGTTTAACAGGACAGGTTTCACTCAGAACAGGCCTTGCCATGGTCGACCAAAGAAGTTGAGTGCACGTGCTCAGCGTAATATCCACAGGTTGTCTTTTGGAAATAGACGTATGATTGCTGCCAGCATTGCTGCAGAGGTTAAAGGGGTGGGGGATCAGCCTGTCAGTGCTCAGACCATACGCCGCACACTTCATCAAATTGGTCTGCATGGCTGTCGTCCCAGAAGGAAGCCTCTTCTAAAGATGATGCACAAGAAAGCCCGCAAACAGTTTGCTGAAGACAAGCAGACTAAGGACATGGATTACTGGAACCATGTCCTGTGGTCTGATGAGACCAAGATAAACTTATTTGGTTCAGATGGTGTCAAGCATTTGTGTTGGCAACCAGGTGAGGAGTACAAAGACAAGTGTGTCTTGCCTACAGTCAAGCATGTTGGTGGGAGTGTCATGGTCTGGGGCTGCATGAGTGCTGTCGGGACTGGGGAGCTAGAGTTCATTGAGGGAACCATGAATGCCAACATGCACAGTGACATAACAGAGCATGATCCCCTCCCTTCAGAGACTCGGCCGCAGGGCAGTATTTCAACATTATAACGACCCCAAACACACCTCCAAGATGACCACTGCCTTGCTAAAGAAGCTGAGGGTAAAGGTAATAGACTGGCCAAGCATGTCTCCAGAGCTAAACCCTATTGAGCTTCTGTCGGGCATCCTCAAACCGAAGGTGGAGGAGCACAAGGTCTCTAACATCCACCAGCTCCGTGACGTCATCATGGAAGTGTGGAAGAGGACTCCAGTGACAACCTGTGAAGCTCTGGTAAACTCCATGCTCAAGAGGGTTAAGGCAGTGCTGGAAAATAATGGTGGCCACACAAAATATTGACACTTTGGGCCCAATTTGGACATTTTCATTTAGGGGTGTACTCACTTTTGTTGCCAACGGTTTAGACATCAATGGCTGTGTGTTGAGTTATTTTGAAGGGACAGCAAATTTAAACTGTTATACAAGCTGTACACTCACTACTTTACATTGTAACAAAGTTTCATTTCTTCAGTGTTGTCACATGAAAAGATATAATAAAATATTTACAAATATGTGAGGGGTGTACTCACTTTTGTGAGATACTGTATATTATTTGAGCAGTTTTGGAATGTCACATAGTTTCAGGAGCCTTTTTGGATTTGCCTGAATGCAATGCAAATTGTTTTTATCGGCTGGCATTTAAATTACATTTAGATACACGTCACATGAAATGAGTTCAGTTTAAAGACTTCCAAAGATGTCAGGAAACTTTCATATGTATAAAACAGTTTGTTACTGTTCACCTAAGCTTTTTTGTCATTTCAGCTGAATAGCGATTCTTTTACTGTCATAAATATTGCAAGATGTCAAGTACAAAAGGACACAGACATATAAATGATGTTATAAATACAATAGGCGCTTTCCAAAGTTAGATTTAAAAAGTCACTGAAAGAATATTAACATTTTTTATATTATAAAACAAAATATGATGCATTCTGTTATGATAGATTAAGTTTCACTTCTCTGTTGATACGCTATCTCTGTCTGAGGAAATATCATGGAAATAAAATATATTTTACTGGATTACTACGGTATATTAAAGTTGACCAACTATGTAAACAGAAAAATTAAAATTTGCTAAATGTCATGCTTGCCTAAAAATAAAATTTCTAAGTCCTTGTACTTGCTGCATCTATATGCACACTGAACAGCATCCAAGTTCTGGGCCAGAAAGTGTACTCTTCAATAAACACAAATCACTAAGCAAAGTATGTGTTCACTTTGTGGTCCAGTATGCCAAAAGGAACTTATAATGCAATGCTCAGGCTGTGTGAACTTGACTACCCATCAACCTAAATGTGCTCTTTGGCAGGCCCTCTGCTAGGAGAGAGCAGAAAGATCCGCTGAAATGTGTCTTTACAGTCACATTGATGTTGTATGCCCTTCTAAATAGATGTCATTTTGTATAGGCCCTGCAGTTAATACCCTCAAGATAAATATGGTTTAACATGAATAGAATTTCTTATGACTGCTCCAGTGCAATGAAATTTCTGCAATGAAAAAAGATAAAATTGCCAAAAAAATATAATTTGTGGTATAAGATAGGGATGGGTAAATAGAATTGTCAGAGTTAAATTTTTTGGCAAACCCAAGTTTTGCTACTCAGAGAAAATTAACACTGATATTTTTTATTTTGACAGTGGGATAGTTTGTGCCTTTACTAAACAATGTATCATATGGACACACAGCTACATATCTTTGGGGAACAAAATACACTGAGGGGCAATTATCAAAGTGTTTTGATATCTTTTTATTACACTCACATCTTAAATATGCAGGCCAAACAAACACCAGTTTTCCACAACCGATGCAATGGTTTAATATTTGTAATCTCCTGCAAACAAATAGCGACAAATAGCATTTTTATATGTCTAAACTAAACTCGCAGCTGCTGTTGGATGATGCAATGTTATGAAGTTAAAATATAAAAAAATATATCAGCGCACATATGACACAAAAATGAAAATAACTGAAGCAGCTGAACACCAGGGTAAACGATCAAATCCCTCCAGAAAAATAAATAAAAGAGGTGCAGCGCTAAATCAATAAATGACCATAGAGAGAAATATATTAACACAGGGAGCAAAAAAAAAAAATGTCCGATAATAAATGTCCAAAATAAGCTGACATAAATCCACCAGGAAAGTGATGATAACAGCAAACAATTGTGACTGATACTGGAACCCTTCACCATGAATCGAGTGGCCTCTCACCTGGTCCCAAAGGTAATCAGGCAATCATAAAAGGTCAGCAGGTAGCAGGAGATCTTTATAACAAGGGACTCCTCCGGGTGATCAGGTGGCAGGTGGGTATCATTAGCATGAAATCACAAAAGGGACAGACATAGTGCTCTCCGTATGCAAAAATTTATTGTAAAACGAATAAAATCAGACTTACATAGCAAGCACTTCTCAAGTGCCAGGGAACGAACATGGACACACAGTGCAGTGTGTGAGCGGTGGAGCATGCGCAGTAGCCGCGGATGACGTCACGACGTCACGTTCTAGACGCGTTGCGTCCCAGTGGGCGGGGACTTCCTCAGCAGAACTGAGGAAGTCCCCGCCCACTGGGACGCAACGCGTCTAGAACGTGACGTCGTGACGTCATCCGCGGCTACTGCGCATGCTCCACCGCTCACACACTGCACTGTGTGTCCATGTTCGTTCCCTGGCACTTGAGAAGTGCTTGCTATGTAAGTCTGATTTTATTCGTTTTACAATAAATTTTTGCATACGGAGAGCACTATGTCTGTCCCTTTTGTGATTTCATGCTAATGATACCCACCTGCCACCTGATCACCCGGAGGAGTCCCTTGTTATAAAGATCTCCTGCTACCTGCTGACCTTTTATGATTGCCTGATTACCTTTGGGACCAGGTGAGAGGCCACTCGATTCATGGTGAAGGGTTCCAGTATCAGTCACAATTGTTTGCTGTTATCATCACTTTCCTGGTGGATTTATGTCAGCTTATTTTGGACATTTATTATCGGACATTTTTTTTTTTGCTCCCTGTGTTAATATATTTCTCTCTATGGTCATTTATTGATTTAGCGCTGCACCTCTTTTATTTATGTTATGAAGTTAACCTGAGGACTCCTTAAAGTGGTACTAAAGTTAATATGTCAAAAACCACAGACAGGCAGGGTTTTTGTTTATAACAGAAGAGACCCTAGAGGTCTCTTCTGTTATAAATGTCCCCACTGCCTGTCATTAGTAAGTGTGATCTGAGCTCACGCAGAGGACTAGAAGCTCCTCCTGCTTATGTTTCCCTGCAGACAGGCTGGGAAAGATCTGGGTCATGTGACAGCTGTATATTGATTAGGAAAAAGGTACTTAGATTTTTTTTTTTATTAAAATAATTACAGTGCCATCATCCACATACAAAAAGAGAAGAGACAATGTAAATTAAACAGTGTGTGTTTAGTATCACTTTAAGTAATACATAGCAATGCTTAAGAGAGAGAAAGAGAATGAGAAATAGAGAGAATGTGATTTTCTGATAGTAGCTCAAAACAAATACTTAAAGGCTAAGTTCACCTTATTTTATTCTAATTTCATTTTCCCTATGTACCAATATACCATTATTGTACTTCTGTTGCAGAAAAGAAAAAGCTTTCTATGTATTTTAGGACAAGGCCTTACCTTAGCCTCCAGCTTGTTCCATACAAAAGTTGATGGCTAGATTTAGGAAATAAAAATGGTTAAGTCTCAGGAAATAATTTATCACCTGACCTCATTAGCACACACCCTGCACCTAACCTCCCCCTCCACCCACCTCTGTACTGAGATGCAGACAGTAGTATTGAAAACAGATGTGTGTCCCTGGAAGTCTGTAAAGCTCACTATACACTATATAATCTGATTACAATTGTACAATTTCCTTTAGACCTACCATCAACTATGTAGTGCAAGGGTCTGCCTGATTGGATACAGAGTGATTGGGTAGATAGGTGCGTCCTCCTATTATATAGCTTTGGTAAATCTAAGGGAGATTGCACTCTCTAGTGTCCCCATGTATGCACACCACCCACATGGTTTTAGTTGCAGGGCTTTCTCTTCCAGCTACCCTGAAATGGACAAGGTCTATCATCCTACCTGAGTCCAGTAATGACAGGGCATAAAACTTGTTCATCCTGATATCCCATTTTAATTACCCCTCTGTCAGATCCAGGTGAGCAGCACAGACCTCTGGGAGTAACAAGACAGCCTCCATATAGCTCTGCACTCCATGAACTCTTCCTACCTTGACATGGCCCCTGGTGTGACAACACAGCACAGAATGTTCTCATTCCTTTGTGCTGGAGCAAAACTGGGAC
Source organism: Aquarana catesbeiana (assembly GCF_042186555.1). NCBI lineage: Eukaryota > Metazoa > Chordata > Amphibia > Anura > Ranidae > Aquarana > Aquarana catesbeiana. The sequence continues at coordinate 438,556,068 of NC_133327.1, read as the reverse complement.
ACAGGGATGATCACTTCCTGGATCAGTGCTGGTCCCTGGGTTTGGTGATGGTTTTTTTTTCTGCACTGGCAGGATCCTCAGGACTTGGGAGGTCCAAGTAGATCCTCCACCATGATGACCTGCTCTACCAACTCTACCAGTTGATCCATCGTCTGGAGTTTCCACTCCAAAGGAAGTGGTCCATGACAACCAGTTCCATAATCAGTGGTCCTGTTAATGTCTCTGGCTGCAACCAGTGGCTAGCTGCAACAGATTTTGCATTTGGAACTGCAGTGAATGGACAGCAAAGACAGTCATACCAAGGCATGCTAAGATCTTCCCCTTCAGTTTTGTATAGCCCTAAGCATCCTGCACTGGCAGGTCATAGTAGGGCTTCTGTGATTTATCTGATTAGGGTAATGAGAATGGCCCACTGGTCCTGAGACCAGCTCTCTTTCTCAGCCATGTGCTCAAATGTGGTCAACTGGGCCTGCACCGACTCCTTTCTGCACATCCGGTTGCACTGCCTGGGTCTGGTGAGCCTATATCAGTAGGGCCAACGTCTCTTTCTGGCAACCCTGAGCTTCTTCATGACAGTGGTCGGCACTAGATCCAGCCCAGCTCAGGGCCCACACTAATCAACATGGGTCCTTTAAAAATCACAGGACTGCAAACTCACTGTACTTCTTAGCTTTACATCAGAAATAACACAGCACATTCCACCATTTAACCCAAAAAATAACATAAAAAGGGCCTCCCCCAAGAATATCCCAAAAGGGAACTTCAGCAGATTCTGATAGAGATAGGCAGACGGACCCTAGTTCTTTCCATAATAAGGGAGAGAACATCCCTCAGAATGCTCCAGCAGTTAGGACAATGGAGGACTCCTTCAGGAAAGCAGTTGACTCCATTGTATTGAAAAATACAACACTAGCTTTGGGTCCTCAAAACATCCCTCTTTTGTGCATAGGTGAGGGACCATCAAAGATATAAAAACTGGAGTCCATGCTTCTCTCTTAAGTAATACAAGGTCTTTGTGGAGTCTTATATGGAACACTATGACAAACTCCCGAGGGCCTTGTCCTCTAAGACTTCGGCAGCCAAGAAGGTTCCTGGAGGCAGTTGCCAGAATTGGTAATGCGGTGGGCCAACATTCACACACCTTAGAACAAGTTAACGAGCACGCTTCAGATATTGTGTGCTGCACCTAGGATGTTCTGGGCAAGATGGAACCTCTACAAACCTGATCATTGGCCCAGAAACTGTTTCTGGTGGAGATTCCTAGGATAGTACAGATAACTGACAACCCAGTAAGATTTACACACACATAACAACTTTCTTAAGGTACATGTCAAATGTTTACATTTACCTGCAATGCCATACACCTAGTGAATTGGTGTATTGTGGGGATGCTGTGGGAGATAACTGTTTATCTGTGTCTATAACCTCTGTAGTCACTACCCTGGGGAAAGTTTGTAGGAAGGGGTTAACATTCCCCTTTATTCCGGGCCCCCCTTATCCCTCCTTGTAAGTGATGCCTCATCTTCTGCTCTTTAGGCAAATTTCTTTTAAATGGGGTGGTTGGAGCTTAGGAGGTGTTGCTGTCCACTGTGCCCAGACAGGCAGAATGGCATACCGAGGAAGTGGAACCACATCTTTGGTTCCTCCGCATGGGCTTCCCATATAATAGGCTTCCCTGCACCTGAGGGTAATCCCTGATCTGATGGGAGCAGTTATCCTGTGTTATGATAACACATATGGGTTTATGTTTGACCCAGGAATAGAGTAAGTACAGTATATCAAGTAGAACATTAAAAGTACCACAAAGAAGAAAACAAATATACAGCTAAAAAGGATTACAATATAATTAAATCACAATATAATTAAAGTGTTACTAAACCCAAGACCCTGCATTTACTATATCTGGTCTCCCACAGTACACAAAAGATGGAAATGCAATAGCTTTATTAAATATAAATGGCTAAATACCTTTTCTCCTCAGCAGTTAGAGCAGTCTTTTGACTTCTATCAGTGCATGGCTTGTAGAAGGAGTTTTCATTTGGCTCTGACTGTCCTTTAAGGCTTCATGACCCCTGACCCTCTGTCTGGACAGTGCTGATTGGCCCTGTGCTGATCACATACACTCGCCTAAGAAAAAAAAATCTCTAGCAATACACACCAAACTGAGCATGTGCAGCTTGTCCTCTAGCCTCTGTCCTATCAGGAGATAGGATCAAACAGCCTTTTTACACAATGCAGAGGGTTACCCCTTAGGTTTCACAGTGAGTATAACAAGCATGCTTTACTGCATATACAGATTGATTTTAATGTTGTGAGTTTAGTAACACTTTAACCACATTAAGACCGGGCCTCTTTTTCAGACTCAGTGTTTACAAGTTAAAAACACTTTTTTTGCTAGAAAATTACTTAGAACCCCCAAACATTATACTTTTTTTTCTAACACCTTAGAGAATAAAATGGCGGTCATTGCAATACTTTTTGTCACATCCTTTTGCTCAGTCTTACAAGCGCACTCTTTTGAAAAAAATTCACTTTTTTGAATAAAAAAATAAGACAACAGTAAAGTTAGCCCAATTTTTTTTTATATTGTGAAAGATAATGTTATGCCAAGTAAATTGATACCCAACATGTCACGCTTCAAAATTGTGCCCACTCGTGGAATGGCGTCAAACTTTTACTATTAAAAATCTCCATAGGCGACGTTTAAAAAATTCTACAGGTTGCATGTTTTGAGTTACAGAGGAGGTCTAGGGCTAGAATTATTGCTCTCGTTCTAACGATCGTGCGATACCTCACATGTGTGGTTTGACCACCGTTTTTATATGCGGGCGCTACTCACGTATGCGTTCACTTCTGCGCGTGAGCTGGTCAGGACAGGGCGCTTTAAAAAAATTACTTTTTTTCTTATTTATTTTATTTTATTTATTTTTACACTGTTTTTTTTTTTTTTTTAATTGGGTCACTTTTATTCCTATTACAAGGAATGTAAACATCCCTTGTAATAGAAAAAAGCATGACAGGTTCTCTTAAATATGAGATCTGGGGTCAAAAAGACCTCAGATCTCATATTTAGCCTATAATGCAATAAAGAAAAAAAAAATAAAAATTTGGTCATTTGAAAAAAATGACAACAGGAAAATGTGCCTTTAAGACTTATGGATGGAAGTGACGTTTTGACGTCGCTTCCGCCCTGCTATGGTATGGAGACGGGTGGGGGCCATCTTAGCCTTACTCGTTTCCATACCCAGCCACGAACAGGTCTCCGCTGCCGACGGCTCCGGTAAGCGGCGGAGGGCGTGGGGGAGCAGCGGGAGGGGGGGTCCTCTCTCCCACCGCCGATAATGGTGATCTCGCGGTGAATCCACCACAGAGACCATCATTAGCATAAACCGAACTGCTGCCTGAAGAGATGGATACCTCTGTTGTTGCAGCAACTGCTGCCATTACCGAGACATCCCTCTTCAAAGTCAGGACGTATATAGTTGTCCGGCGGTCGGTAAGTAAAAAACACATGCACTTAGAATTCTGTATTGATGTAATCATCAGAATAGTGTTTGAGATCAACTTCGCTTTCTCAAGATCTGTGCTAATTAAAGGGGTTGTAAACCCTCGTGTTTTTTCACCTTAATGCATCCTATGCATTAAGGTGAAAAAACTTCTGGCAGTGACCGGCCCCCCAGCCCCCCCCCCCCGTTTTACTTACCCGAGCCCTTCATCCCCTCGGCAGAGACGTGCTCCCCCTCACTGCACAGGGTCCCGGCTCTTGATTGGATAGATTGAGGTAAACCCCCGGGAAAGTGCTTCTTCTAGGGGGTGATCTGATGCGAAGAGGAGCCGCGAGAGCCACAGAGGGACCCCAAAAGAGGATGATCGGGACCACTCTGTGCAAAACGATCTGCACAGTGGAGGTAAGTATGACATGTTTGTTATTTAAAAAAAAATAAAACACAAAGCTTTACAATCACTTTAATCTATTAACACAATGTATCCAATCCTGAATAACAGTGTTATTTGCAAGTAATCAAAGAATGCACTGTCAATATACATGACCACATACAATATGAATATATTACAAAAATTTACAAACACATATAAAAAAACCTTTCCCTACTTTCGGGAATTACTGTATGGAAGAAAAAAAATAGAAAAAAGGGAGTTTAATCACAGATTGTTGTTCCTACTTAGTAGGAACAGACGATCTGTCTCTCCTCTCCTGTCAGAACAGGGATTTGTGTCTTTACACACACAAATCCCCGTTCTGGCTCTCGCGCCCTTGACTGCGGGTGGCCGGTGGCGATCCACCAGGCAACGCGCACCATGTCCCCTGCTGTGCAGCAGGCACGTGCACCTGCTATGGCTCTTAAAGGAGCCACCGTACGGGTACGCTGGTTTGCGCAGCGGTGCCATTCTGCCGACGGTATATCAGCGAAGCCAGTTGGCAAGTGGTTAAATAATATGGTGGTGGAACTACAGGATCCCCCACCATAGGCTTGAAGGTAGGAAAGTTGGTGGAGTCTCGCCTAATGCCTTCTATTGTTTGTAAATTTGTTTGTTTGCTTTAAAAAGTGTTATTTTAATTGCTGTTATTTTTAGCATGCTTTACCTTTCACAGAAAGATTGATTTTTAAAGTATTAAAGTATGTTACCTTTGCAAGATGATGATTTTTCAGTTTTTATTTATGATTTGTATATAAAATTCATCCCATTTCCTGTAAAAAGTGTATTTGCCCATATCTTAGAGATTGAGGGGAAACTGTGTTATTTATTTATTTTTTAAAATGTAGAAGAGCCGCTGAATTTTTTTTGTGATTTCTCTGCATACCTGAAGATGACACATCTTGCTCCCCCAGCACTTGCCGACACACCTTGAGGTATTTCAAAGAATCTATCAGGCCAAGCATAAAAGAGAGCATTAGCAAGTTTATTTACAAAAACAATTAATAAGACAATAACGCTACTCTGAGAGCTGGGTTAAACACCTGTAGTATTCTGACTAATAGTAATTATTATTATTGAAAATATACAAGATATATATGTCATCAACAGTTTGCACAGCACTTTACAATATAAAGGGAGACAGTACACTAACAACATCATTCAATACAAGAAGGTTAGGAGGGTCCTGCTCCTGACAGTTTACAATCTAATAGGGAGGGGCAAGTGGAACAAAAGTTGTTAGCGGAAGGCAGGATAGGCTACCCTGAAGACATAACTTTTTAGGGATCTCCTAAAAGTGGACAGAGTAGGAGAAATCTGAACAGATTGCGGTAGAGTGTTCCAGAGAATGGGAGAGGTTCTGTAGAAGTCTGGGAGACCAGTATGGGAGAAGGAGACAATGGAGCTAGAGAACAGGAGGTCTTGGGAGAAGCAGAAAGGACAGTTTGGGTGATATATTGAAACTAGATTGGTGATGTAGCTAAGGGCAGAATTGTAAAGGATTTGTATGTTGTTGTTAGTATTTTGAATGTTATTCACTGGGCATTCGCAAGCCAGTGGAAGGATTCACATAGAGGGGTGGAGGACTCTGAGTGGTTGGTAAGGTGGATGAGTCCTGCAGCAGTCATGGTAGACTGAATGGGGCATATCCTGCGTAGGGTAGGCCTATCAGAAGTGAGTTACAATAGTGAAGGCGAAAGATAACAAAGAAGTGAATAAGTTGCTTAGTGGTTTTATTGGTTAAAAAGGGCATATTTTGGAGGTGTTATGAAGGTCTACAAGATGTGGAGAGTAATTGGATTTGGGGCTGAAAGGACAGGTCAGAGTCCAGGACTGATAGTTGTATTTTTGATCTTGATGATGAAGTCAGGGGAGGGGGCATGAGCTGGAGGAAACATTATGAGGTCAGTTTTAGAAAGATCGAGTTTGAGAAAGTGGTGTGACATCCATACTGATATGTCAATAATAAGTTAGTCATGTGAGAGGAGACTGAAGGAGTAAGGTAGGGAGTAGAGATAGATTTGGATATCAACAGGATAGAGATGGTATTGGAAGCTGTGGGAGTTTATTAAGTGACCAAGGGAGGAGGTGTAGACGGAGAAGAGAAGGGGTCCGAGGACATAACTTTGGGGGCCCCTACAGAAAGAGGAAGCGGTGAGGAGAAGACATAATTGTAGGTAGCACTGAAGGATTGCTGTGATAGGTAGGAGAAGAATCAGAAGAGAGGAATCAGAAGAGAGCAGAGCCTGTCCTTTTTTTTGAGGAGGAGTCGGTGGTCAGCAGTATCAAAGGCAGCAGAAAGGTCTAGTCTTCTAAATATGAAGTAGTGGTTGTTGGTTTTAGCAGATATTAAATTGTCAGTTTTAATGGAGCAGTTTCCAGAGTGTTGTGAGTGAAAGCCAGACTGTAAGGTGTCAAGAAGGTTTTTGTTAGTGAGGTAGTTCAGACAGTTGTAGACTAGGTGTTCTAACAATTTAAAGGTAAATGGGAGCAAGGAGATGGGTATAAAGTTGTTCAGGCTGGTTGGGTTCAGTGAGGGCTTTTTAAGTATGGTGGTGATCAGTACATGCTTTAGAGGGGAGTGGAAAGTGCCAGGAGAGAGGGAGGGATTTAAGATGTGAGTGAGGGAGCATAGGATAGAGCAAGAGGGTGACTTTAGTAGTGGTGACTATTGTACACAGTAGAGAGTTAAAAATAGAGAAGAGCCAATGGGAACTGGATGACCGAGTATTAATTAGAGTGACAAAGTAGGCTTGTTTGGCAGCATGGAGGGAGGAATTGTATTTTAGGGAAGCAGAGTTTTTATAGGTTGAAGGCTGGCAGGGATTTTGTTTAATGCCACAATTGCTCCCGTGCACACCTATGTCTATTGAGATTTCTGGTGTCATCAGCCTGACGAACAGGATATCATCATCAGGTGAGTCACTTTGGAAAAGATTGGAGCTGGCAATTAACCGACAGCTGAGCAGCCTGCTCTGAGAAGGAGGGCTGGCAGGGCCTGAAGATGGAACTAGGCTCAGTAGCCACGTAGACAGCTAGCACTAGGACTATCTACAATTTTCTACACCAAAGGGACCTGCTGTCCCTGCCTGCAAAAGGCATTCATCTTAGGACTGGCTGAGCCAGTACCAGGCCTAAAATATAGTGCTAGCTAGCTGGTCCGGGTAGTGCAAGCAAGTGATGTGCTGGAGGTGTTGAGCAGAGATAATCTGCAAGCTAGTGATGTGCTGGAGAGAAGAGAGGAGGTGTATATACTAGAGTTTTATATAGTCTCAAGTCCCTAAATTGTTCCTAATCTTCTGGGCATCTCATAAATTCCCTATCCCTATCCAAGTGTATTCCCCCCAATAAAAAAAAACAACAAAAACCAAGTACAAGGTTTTTCTGCCTGAGGGTGAATGAGAACTGTGTGCCTGGTTGGGCAGGGTGATAGACAGACCACAACATTCAGCACAAAGGTACCTCTACACAATATTTTGAGAAATTGGAGAAAACAGATGAATACAATGAGTCTCAAAATAAACAAAAGCCACACACATGGGTCAGTGCTTCCAACTGCACTGATTTTAGATTGGTCAGACTTGGTATTGCACCATAAAAGCAAATGTAGCGCTGGTAGATTTACAATCTACCGCAGGTTAGGTAAATTTAGTAAATTGTGTGTTAGGAAGGTTAAAAGTTCGTCTCTGTTCCAGCTTGGCTGACGTTGTGTGTGCTTCCGTGCTGACTGGTGGGTGTCGCTGTTACCACTGGTCAGTGTTGGAAAGGCAACGTGTCGAAGTGTATAGATGCTCCTCTGTCTCGGAGACAAGCTCGGTGGAGGTGGTCCTCCGAGTTGCATTCTGGGAAGAGGGTATTTATGGGACAGACGCCATGTTCTAGGGTTTTTTTTACAGCCACCTCTGGCCCTCCTGGCCAACAGGTATGCCTTAAGGAGCTACCTCATGGTCTTCCGATCAGGAGGCCCACGATACAGCGGCGCAGGGGTGGGTCCAGAGGCTTGCCTGGGGCCTACCACCGTGGCCGAAGAATGGTCCTGAACTGTCGGCCATGTGTGACGAAGCTGAACGGCTGAGGAGATCCCAGGGGAGGACCCGTCTTGGAGAGATCATGCAGCGTGCTGGTCTATAGAGGGGCCTGGTGACTTGGTTGAAGGACGTATCCAAAAGAAGTAACTACACAGCATGGTTTTGCTGGTTCGGCTTAAAGGTTCTGGCACTGTGACTGACTTTCACTGCAGAGAAAATCTGATACATCCTGTGGCAGAGGATTGTACGGATTTACCCCCCAAACGAGTCTGTGGCAGAGACTTTTGATTCGTGCTGCGTACTGGCTGCTAGACCGGTGAGAGAGGCCTATCCAGACGAGCAAGGAGTGTGTCCCACAAGGGGAGTGCATTCCACCTAATTATTTGAATTCTACCAGGACATTTGTCGCAAAGATTCTATAAGAAGATATTTGAGTTTCTCCTGAAAGTTTCCTTTTCCGCCTCTTTCCTGCTACTTCCTAAAGTTTGTTTGTTCAATAAAGCATTGAAAACGTACTCCAGTGTTGGTGCATGTGTCGTCCAGAAGTAAGCTCAACGGAACCCCTAGACCGGTGCCGGTGAAACCAAGGGAAGCAAGGTGAAGGTAAGAGACCCGCTTAAACTAGCAGCTCCACCGTGAGTTAGTGCTACACAAACATATGATAGAGGCCACAAAATGGCTCCTCAAAGGAAAGTATTACCACTGAGAATTAAAGTCCCACCTCCCAGTGTCTTATGTTGCAACAGGACTTTTTCAAGATAAACATTGGGTATTCACTGAGTAGTCAGGGAAGCTAAAAAGCTTCATATTTTCAAAATGTAGCTCACCCTGGGCTGTGACCTCCCTAAGTTTTAGATACGATTCTTTAAGTTTAGCGATAGAAGTATGTAAGGGAGACTCTGGTGGGCCTTGGGAGAAGCAAAAAGGACAGTTTGGGTGATATATTGAAACTAGATTGGTGACATAGCTAAGGGCAGAATTGTAAATGGATTTGTATGTTGTTTTTAGTATTTAGAATATTATTCACTGGGCAATCGTAAGCCAGTGAAAGAATTCACAGAGAGGGGTGGAGGACACTGGTGGGCATGCTCCATGGAGAAAAAGCTGGAAAATGTACCCTGGACAGTAGCCTGAAGAGCATTGCATTTTCAGTGAATATGGTTAAGTGTTGGCCTTCTGCCCCTTTAGACAGGCCCAGTATGTGAAGGCAGTTTTCCACATCCTCTGACCTCTGACCTGGCTCCCAAAGACTTTACCTTATTTTATAGTGTGCATAGGGTAACCCTGTTATCGTCACTGGCTCCCTGCTAATGCTGGCTTGCATCTGGATTTTGTAAACAAGTGGAATTTTGAACTGAAGTGGAGAGATAATAACTAGAAGTGGTGCTTTTGACTGCTTGTGGTTACAAGCGTTGTGTTTTTGCTTTTTTTTTCTCCTTATTTAATAAGTTAGCTATCAGTTTTTAAAACACTTTTTTTCCCTCCTTTTTCTGACACTTTTTCCTTGTCAAAAGAAGTTTATTGAGTATACAATGTTATAAAGATACATAAAGTAAGTTTACAAGGATCTATAAAGTAAGCTCATTGTTTTACAGTAGGGTTTATATAGGTAAAAATAATGAAATTTCAAATATTAAACATTGGGTTCACGTAAACCTAAATTAAAGATATATATCATTTCCTTAGTTACTTTTGTAGGTATTTAAATGATTTATACCTACTATACATATTGTTTACAAGTAGAGTGTATATAGGTCAAATAAATTCTGATAATGAGCTTTAATCGTAAGGTGGAGAAAAGGAAAGAGAAAGAAGAAAAAAGGTTGAAAGGTAGAGGTATGGTCCACAAGGTTGTCCCGCTCGTCAGTTTATTATTCTTTTTAGTTCTCTTTGAAGCCTTAGAATGGGTGTCTCTGTAAGTCATTTAATCTGTTACCATGGCAACAGGACAGAGTCATTGAAGTTTGACAGGAACTGTTGTTTTATCCAAGGATGCCAAAGTTTTTCAAATTTTGGAATTTGATTTTGATCGATGGCTACCATCTTAGCATGGGACATTGTATTATTCATTCTGTGAATTGTTTCTGCTAGTACCAATGTAGGAGATTTCCATGCCTTGGCCACTGTTTGTTTTGCAGCCGTTATTAGTTGGATCATAAGTTTGAATTGAGAGAGTGTTAACCATTCCGGTTTTAGATTAAGTAAAGTTAAATATGGATCTGGTTGTATTATTTTTTTAAATATTTTAGATGCAATCACGAAGACTTCCTTCCAGAAGGTTTTAATTACTGGGCACGTCCACCATATGTGTAAATATGTGCCTATTTCTGGGCATCCTCGAAAACAAAGAGCTGAGGTATTAGGTGAATATTTTGCCACTCTAGCGGGTACAAGGTACCAGCGAGTTAGGACTTTATAATTTGTCTCCAGTGCTAAGATGTTGGGTGAAGATGACTTAGATGTGAGCCATATGTTAGACCAGTTCGTGTCTTCTAAAGTTCGTCCCAGGTCCTCCTCCCACCTCTGAACGTAAGAGGGTCTATTAAGATTTGCTACTCCATATAATTGATTATAAAGTGATGAAATTGTACCTTTAGCAAATGGATCTTTTGTACAGATTGATTCAAAAATGGATAATTGGGATAATGGTGTATCCCCCTTTAGGAATGGTGTATAGAAATTTTTGATTTGGAGATATCTAAATATCTCAGAGTTTGGTAGATCATATTTTTCTCTAAGCGATGGGAATAAAAGGAATGATTTAGATGCTATGAAGTCATTTAGTGTCTGAATGCCTGATGTTGTCCAAGCTTTAAAAGAATTTGGGTAGATCCATGCTGGATAAAAGGTCGGATTTCTGATAAAAGAAAGGAGAGGATTGTGTGGAGATTGTAACTGATATTTGGTTTTTAGTTTATCCCAGAGAGATAAGAAGTGTTTAGTTATGGGATTATGAATTTTAAAGCGGTCTTTAGGATCAAGCCATAATAAATTTGATATTAATAGAGGGTCATTTTCTGAAGCCTCTATAAATACCCATAATGGGATTTCCTGTTTTGCATGGTATTTGGACAGACTGGCCAAATGTGCTGCTCTGTAGTAGTTAGTAAAATTAGGGTATCCCAGGCCTCCTTTATTTTTGGGAAGATGTAGTGTGTGTATAGGTATACGTGGTTTAGAAGAGCCCCATATAAACGAAGTTGCTCTTTTTTGTACTATTCTCAAAAAATAGGAAGGAATTGGAATAGGGAGGACTCTGAATAGATAAAGCAATTTGGGTAGAATAGTCATTTTGATTGCATTAATCTTCCCTATCCAGAATAAAGGAAGTTGCGACCATTGTTTTATTAGATTTGTGATCTGTCTTAGTACAGGAGGATAATTGGTTGAGAATAAGTCAGAATGAGATGCTGTTAAATGAATTCCAAGATATGGGATTGATTTTTCTGCCCATGTGAATGGGAGTGCAGCCCTAGCCGGGATCAATTCCATGTTTGTGAGTGAAATTTTAAGCACTAGGCATTTCTTAGGATTAATCATAAGGCCGGATAGGGCTGCAAATCCATCAAGAGCTGGTATTAAGTTAGGACCAGAGACCTGTGGTGATGATAGAAAAAGTAATATATCGTCTGCAAATATACATAATTTGTGTGTAATACCTCCTACTTCAATGCCAGTTATAGTTTGGTTTGTTCTGATGTATTGGGCCATGGGTTCGAGTATAAGGGCAAATAATAAGGGAGATAATGGGCCACCCTGTCGGGTACCTCTTTCGATATTAAAGGCTTCAGATTTGTATCCAGCATATTTTATATAGGCTTTGGGTTTATTATATAATGCTTTGATCCATGTTAAAAAGTGGGGTCCAAAACCCCATTTTTGTAATGAATATTGCATATATTGCCAGGATACTGTGTCAAATGCCCTCTTAATATCGAGAGATAGAAAACATAAAGGGATTTTCCGTTTTTTAGCAATATGTGCCAATAACACTGCCCTGCGTATATTATCGCCTGCCTGTCTATTTGGCATGAAGCCTACTTGATCTCTATGTATTAATTTTCCTATAATGCTATTGAGGCGTTTTGCTATTATTTTTGCTAATAATTTAATATCGAGGTTTAACAGAGAGATAGGCCGATAATTCACACAGGAAGTATCATCAGAAAGGGGTTTTGGGATCATACAAACAATTACCATTAGTGTTTCTTGCCGAAAAGAATGTCCATCTAGAAGTTTGTTAAAAGTTTCAGTGAGAATGGGAGAGAGTATTTCTGAGAATGTTTTATAGTATAAAGCCGAGTAGCCGTCTGGGCCTGGTCTTTTGTTAAGTTTTAGGTCTTTTATGGCGTTAGCAACTTCATCTATAGTTATAGGCTCATCCAAACTGCTTTTTTGATTCTGAGATAACTCAGGTAAGGTTATTTTTGAGAAGAAGGATTCAGCCTCTGTAGGATTAAATTCATTGTTTGTCTTGTATAAAGTTGCGAGATGTGAGTGAAATTTATGGACTATTTTAACTGGATTACAAGTGTAAAAATTTTTTGATAATTTCAAACGTATTGGTTTGAAAGATTTGTTAGTTGAATTTAATGCCCGAGCCAAATATGTACCTGGTTTGTTTGTATTCATGTAGAAATTGTGTTTGGAGCGTTTGAGGGATTTATCAACTGACTCAGTGAGAAATAGATCGTATTCCAATCTAGATTTTTCCAGATGAGATTTTGTACTCTGAGATGGATTATCTTGAAATGATATGTAGGCTGCATTAAAATTGAGTTCTAGTTTTTTTGCTAGATTTTTGCGTTCCCGTTTAAATAGTGCCATTTGTCTTTGTATTGTACCACGCAAGACAGGCTTATGAGCTTCCCACAGTGTTATTGGGAAGATGTCTGTTGTATTATTAATTGATATGTATTCCTTTAAAGCTTGTTCAATGGCCATCTGATGTAGTGGGTGTTTGAGCATTATGTCCGGTAAGTACCACGTTGGGTCATGCGCTTTTGGTATGGCTGAGGCTATAGTAGTGTATACTGCATTATGGTCAGACCACGGAATCGGAATTATATCTGATGCAATAATTTCTGGTATCATTCCTATTGTTAGAAAAATATGATCTATTCTGGTAAAGGTTTGATGAGGGTGCGAGAAATAAGTGAATTTCTTTTTCATTGGGTTACTTTCTCTCCACGAATCTACCAGATTGTATTTGGAAAGAAGTTGAGAAAAAGGTAATCTAGAGGTTATTTTGGATGGTGTAAAAGGTGATTTATCTAGAAATGGGAGGAGGACCTGGTTCGAATCCCCACACATTATCACTGTTCCTATTTTGTGTGTATTAATCACTTGTAATATATGTGAGAGGAATGGTGTAGGTTGTTTGTTAGGAGCGTAGTAGGAAATCACCGTGATTGCTGTATCCATGATATAACCCATGAGTATCAGGTATCTACCTTCTGGGTCTTTAATTTCTGATGATAAGGTGAATGGTGTGGATCGGTGAAATGCAATTAGAGTTCCCCTTTGCTTGGTACAGGCAGAAGCCGTGTAAATTTGTTGATAAAAAGGAGAAATATATTTTGGAGTAGAATCTTTGGTGAAGTGTGTTTCTTGGAGGCATACTATGTGAGCCTTTTTGTTATGGAAAGTACGGAAGGCTTTGGTCCTTTTTTGAGGGACATTTATTCCCTGAACATTCAGGGAAAGTATATTCAGTGGTGCCATGGCAATAGATCAAATAGTTTTGACTTACTTTTTGTTATGCAGAGCTGACTGCGCAGATCAACCTGTGTGGACTGAAGAGATGAATAGATAGAAAAGAAACCAGTGAATTCTGGAGTAAAGAGTAAACAAAAAACATATGAGATTAGATGATACATTGTATAAATTATTTTTTGCAAGTAATCACAATTTACCCGTGAAAGAGAATAAATATCTCTCTCAGGGGAATAAGTGCCTTCGTCACACTCCCACATAATATGGTTGGGAGAATGAGGAGGGCTAATGGGGGTACACGGATCTTCCGCTTACAGGAGAGAAGTGCTATGTCAAAAGACATCAAAATGATGTTTCATTAATTGGAGTGCAGAATTATTTATTCCAGGATGGTTGTATATGGTTAGTCTTGCCCTGGGCTAAATAATTCAGTTAGAAAGGTACTGTTAATAACTTTGGTATTGATGAAGATAGTTTGAATTATTTTGGGATTTTAACCCTTTTAGAGTAAACAATTACATATTTTATTCATATGTTGAAATTATTTATTCCAGGGTGGTTGTATATGGTTAGTCTTGCCCTAGGCTAAATAATTCAGTTAGAAAGGTACTGTTAATAACTTTGGTATTGATGAAGATAGTTTGAATTATTTTGGGATTTTAACCCTTTTAGAGTAAACAATTACATATTTTATTCATATGTAACTGTTTAGATATGTTAACTCATAAAATTGAGGTTGTATTGCTTCAGATTAGAATAAACAAAAACATAATTCTAGGAACTAGTTAGGTAATAATATATTTGTTTTAAGAAAAGAAAGAAAAAGCTTCCATTACTTCTGGATTATTGAACATATTTGTCCTAAAAAGTAATAAATCTATTGTTATTACCTGATAATATATAACTGAACAAGAATTTCCTTATTTCACTTACATATTCTAAGGCTATATGAATCAGAAGTAATAAGAAATATAACTGGAATGTAACATGATCCCACACAGTGTGTGACTATCAGAATGTAGTTACATTCAGTTATAAATACAGGTTTTTTTATAGAGAACCATCTCTTAGTATAATAAATGAAGAGATATCAGGAATTAGGATGTCAGTCCATTGAATCTTCTTGGTCCATGGATGATGTGGCATAACGGCCTCTTTTGTGAGAATGATGATTCCTATTTTGTTCTGAAATTTTCTGGGTGCTACCTGAAGGTGAAGATGATGCCATTCTTCTGCGTGTGGGAGTGTTGCTGCTTGTGGGTTCTGTCAGATTTAATTTTAAAAGGGTTTGTTGTAGTTCATCTGCTGATCTGCTTCTGTAAATTGTACCTTGGTAGTTAAATCTGACTGAAAAGGGGAAGCCCCATTGATACATAATGTTGTGGCGTTGCAGTTCCATTAGTTGGGGTTTCATGGATCGTCTTTTAGTAATAGTAAGTTGGGATAGGTCAGCAAAAATTTGATAATTGTGTCCTTGAAAATTAAGTTCCTTTTTTTCTCTTGCAGCAATTAGTATTTGTTCTTTCGTTCTGTAATAATGAAATTTTGTGATTATATCACGTGGGGGTCCATCTTTCTTTTTGGCTGTGAGGGCTCTGTGTACTCTGTCCAGTTCTAAACGTTCAATAGGGATATCTGGCTTTAGTTCTTGTAATAGAGCAGTAATAGTAGATTGCAGGTCTGTCACAGTTTCAGGTATTCCCCTTATGCGCAAGTTTGAACGTCTGACTCTATTTTCGTAATCTTCGAGCTTAGTTTGAAGTATTAAATTCTCTTCTTTTAATTGTTCCAATTCTGTTATATTTTCTTGGGTTGTAATTTCAATTTCATCCATTTTTATTTCTAAGGCTGCGGTGCGTTTCCCAGCTCTCTTATTTCTTTGGTTAGGCTTTTTGTTATTTGGTCTGAGGTTTGTTTTAAAGCCTTATGAAGCATCTTTTCAAATTGTAATAATATTACTGAGGAGGCTTGTGGAGAAGTTTGTGAGAGGATTTGTTCTGTATCTGACTCAAATGGAGAGTCTTGCTGTGACATTTTCTGTCTGTGAGAGCGCCCTGGTGCTGTATATTGTGAGGTGACTGGAGCTGCTTCAGCTGCAGTGAGTGCCTGTGAGCTCTTTGTGAGGTGATTTTTATTTCTGCCACGGTTTCCTCCCAGTACCATATTTCCTGCCCAAACTTTCACAGTTTGTTCCCTGGGGCAAAAAGGTTCAAATGGATACCTTTTGAGCCTGCAGGCTCCGTTTTGTCCTTCTCTTCTCTCCTCAGTGGTGTGGAGCTCTAACAATGCATGTCTGCTCTGCTAGGCTCCGCCTCCTGCCCCCTTTCTGACACTTTTTAAACAGGACATTCTTTTTCAAACCAGCCGCTGTAGTTTTACTGCGGCAGAATGGCACGGCTGGGCGAAGCAACGTTACCTTACGTCGCTTTGCCTTTTGGCCACTAGGCAGCATGTGCCCAGAGCCGATGCGAGTGCCCGGCGGGCACGATGACCACTGGGCACTTGTGATCGATCGTTACAGAGCGAGAACCGGGATCTGTGTGTGTAAACACACAAGTCCCGGTTCTTTCAGGGGAGTAGAGACAGATCGTGTGTTCATACTAAGTATGCACACCAATATCTCTCTCCTCCCAGACAGTCCCATCCCCCCTACAGTTAGAACACACCTAGGGAACACAGTTAACCCCTTGATCACCCCCTAGTGTTAACCCCTTCCCTGCTAGTGACATTTATACAGTAATCAGTGCATTTTTATAGCACTGATCGCTGTATAATTGTCAATGATCCCAAAAATGTGTCAAAAGTGTCCAATTTGTCCGCCGCAATATCGCAGTCCTGATAAAAATTGCACATCGCCGCCATTACTAGAAAAAAAATAATAAAAATGCCATAAATCTATCCTATTTTGTAAACGCTATAACTTTTGCGCAAACCAATCAATATATGCTTATTACGATTTCTTTACCACAAATATGTAGAAGAATAAATATCAGCCTAAACTGAGGAAAAAATGTGGGATATTTATTATAGCAAAAAGTAAAAGATACTGTTTTTCCAAAATTGTAGCTCTTCTTTTGTCTATAGCACAAAAAATAAAATACCACCAAAAGAAATCTCTATTTGTGGGAAAAAAAAGGACGCCAATTTTATTTGGGTACAGTGTCGCACGACTGCGCAATTGTCAGTTAAAGCGACACTGATCACAAAAAATGGCCTAGTCATTGAGCAGCCAAATCTTCCGGGGCTGAAGTGGTTAAGGGGAGAGATTTTTTTCCTCTGCTAATTAAGGGGAGTGGTTATTTGTTCACAGGTGTGTATATACGTTTCTATACATCTCCCTTTGGAGCTGGCTCCCTGCTAATGCTGGCTTGCATCTGGAATTTGTGAACATAATTATGGCTCAGGGTGTTTAGTACACGCCCCAAACTATATAAGGCTGCCTGCTCGGCGGCCCTGTGTAGTGTGTTCCGGCGTTGAGAGAGAGATAGATAGAAAGACAGTGTCATTTGATGTAAGTTAGATAGAGTAGGCAGGCGAGTCAGTTAGCTGCACTTACAGTGTATTGTGTGTATATATATATACATCCTAGGTGTTGTGTGTGTGTGTATGTATATATATATATATATATATATATATATATATATATATATATATATACACACTGTATTCCGTTTAGCTAGATCCATTCCTGTTATTCTCTTCCTACTACTGACAGGCAGGCAGGTGTTTTTACAGTATTTACAGCTACCTGAAGAAAATTGCTGGTGTTCTTCTGCTCCCATTAGTCCTATTAGCTACAGTATTTACAGTTAGTGTAGTGCGTCCTCTGCACAGTGTGCATCTAAAGCTACCTGAAGAAAATTAGTGTTATTCTGATCCTATTAGTACAGTACCGCAGGCAGCTGCAGTATTTACATGTTAGTGTAGTGCGTCCTCTGCACAGTGTGCACCTAAAGCTACCTGAAGAAAATTAGTGGTGTTCTTCTGATCCTATTAGTACAGTACCGCAGGCAGCTGCAGTATTTACAAGTTAGTGTAGTGCGTCCTCTGCACAGTGTGCACCTAAAGCTACCTGAAAAAAATTGGTGGTGTTCTTCTGATCCTATTAGTACAGTACCACAGGCAGCTGTAGTATTTTTAAGTTAGTGTAGTACGTCCTCTGCACAGTGTGCACCTGAAGCTACCTGAAGAAAATTAGTAGTGTTCTTCTGATCCTATTAGTACAGTACCGCAGGCAGCTGCAGTATTTGCATGTTAGTGTAGTGCGTCCTCTGCACAGTGTGCACCTAAAGCTACCTGAAGAAAATTAGTGGTGTTCTTCTGATCCTATTAGTACAGTACCACAGGCAGCTGTAGTATTTACAAGTTAGTGTAGTGCGTCCTCTGCACAGTGTGCACCTAAAGCTACCTGAAGAAAATTAGTGGTGTTCTTCTGTTCCTATTAGTACAATACCGCAGGCAGCTGCAGTATTTACAAGTTAGTGTAGTGCATCCTCTGCACAGTGTGCACCTAAAGCTACCTGAAGAAAATTAGTGGTGTTCTTCTGATCCTATTACTACAGTACCACAGGCAGCTGCAGTATTTACAAGTTAGTGTAGTGCGTCCTCTGCACAGTGTGCACCTAAAGCTACCTGAAGAAAATTAGTGGTGTTCTTCTGATCCTATTAATACCACAGGCAGGCAGCTACAGCATTTACAGTTAGTGTAGTGAGTCCTCTGCACAGTGTGCACCTAAAGCTACCTGGAGACAATTGCTGTTGTTCTGCTCCTATTAATACCACAGGCAGGCAGCTACAGTATTTACAGTTAGTGCACTGTGTCCTCTGCACAGTGTGAACCTAAAGCTACCTGAAGAAAATTGGTGATGTTCTTCTGATCCTATTAATACTACAGGCAGGCAGCTACAGTATTTACAGTTAGTGTGGTGCGTCCTCTGCACAGTGTGCACCTAAAGCTACCTGAAGAAAATTAGTGGTGTTCTTCTGATCCTATTACTACAGTACCACAGACAGCTGCAGTATTTACAAGTTAGTGTAGTGCGTCCTCTGCACAGTGTGCACCTAAAGCTACCTGAAGAAAATTAGTGGTGTTCTTCTGATCCTATTAATACCACAGGCAGGCAGCTACAGCATTTACAGTTAGTGTAGTGAGTCCTCTAAACAGTGTGCACCTAAAGCTACCTGGAGACAATTGCTGTTGTTCTGCTCCTATTAATACCACAGGCAGGCAGCTACAGTATTTACAGTTAGTGCACTGTGTCCTCTGCACAGTGTGCACCTAAAGCTACCTGAAGAAAATTGGTGGTGTTCTTCTGATCCTATTAATACTACAGGCAGGCAGCTACAGTATTTACAGTTAGTGTAGTGCGTCCTCTGCACAGTGTGCACCTAAAGCTACCTGGTGACAATTGCTGTTGTTCTGCTCCTATTAATACCACAGGCAGGCAGCTACAGTATTTACAGTTAGTGCACTGTGTCCTCTGAGTGTGCACATAAAGCTACCTGAAGAAAATTAGTGGTGTTCTTCTGATCCTATTAATACCACAGGCAGACAGCTACAGTATTTACAGTTAGTGTAGTGCGTCCTCTGCACAGTGTGCACCTAAAGCTACCTGGAGACAATTGCTGTTGTTCTGCTCCTATTAATACCACAGGCAGGCAGCTACAGTATTTACAGTTAGTGCACTGTGTCCTCTGAGTGTGCACATAAAGCTACCTGAAGAAAATTAGTGGTGTTCTTCTGATCCTATTAATACCACAGGCAGACAGCTACAGTATTTACAGTTAGTGTAGTGCATCCTCTGCACAGTGTTACCTAAAGCTACCTGAAGAAAATTGTCAGTGTTCTTCTGATCCTATTAGTACCACAGGCAGGCAGCTGCAGTATTTACAGTTAGTGTAGTGTGTCCTCTGCACAGTGTGCACCTAAAGCTACCTGAAGACAATTGCTGTTGTTCTGATCCTATTAATACCACAGGCAGGCAGCTACAGTATTTACAGTTAGTGTACTGTGTCATCTGCACAGTGTGCACCTAAAGCTACCTGAATAAAATTGGTGGTGTTCTTCTGATCCTATATTAATACTACAGGCAGGCAGCTACAGTATTTACAGTTAGTGTACTGTGTCCTCTGCACAGTGTGCACCTAAAGCTACCTGAATAAAATTGGTGGTGTTCTTCTGATCCTATTAATACTACAGGCAGGCAGCTACAGTATTTACAGTTAGTGTAGTGCGTCCTCTGCACAGTGTGCACCTAAAGCTACCTGGAGACAATTTCTGTTGTTCTGCTCCTATTAATACCACAGGCAGGCAGCTACAGTATTAACAGTTAGTGCACTGTGTCCTCTGAGTGTGCACATAAAGCTACCTGAAGAAAATTAGTGGTGTTCTTCTGATCCTATTAATACCACAGGCAGACAGCTACAGTATTTACAGTTAGTGTAGTGCGTCCTCTGCACAGTGTGCACGTAAAGCTACCTGGAGTAAATTGCTGTTGTTCTGCTCCTATTAATACCACAGGGAGGCAGCTACAGTATTTACAGTTAGTGTACTGTGTCATCTGCACAGTGTGCACCCAAAGCTACCTGAATAAAATTGGTGGTGTTCTTCTGATCCTATATTAATACTACAGGCAGGCAGCTACAGTATTTACAGTTAGTGTACTGTGTCCTCTGCACAGTGTGCACCTAAAGCTACCTGAATAAAATTGGTGGTGTTCTTCTGATCCCAATAATACCACAGCCAGGCAGCTGCAGTATTTACAGTTAGTGTACTGTGTCCTCTGCACAGTGTGCACCTAAAGCTACTTGAATAAAATTGGTGGTGGTCTTCTGCTCCTATTAATACCACAGGCAGGCAGCTACAGTATTTACAGTTAGTGTACTGTGTCCTCTGCACAGTGTGCACCTAAAGCTACCTGAATAAAATTGGTGGTGTTCTTCTGATCCTATTAATACCACAGGCAGGCAGCTACAGTATTTACAGTTAGTGTACTGCGTCCTCTGCACAGTGTGCACCTAAAGCTACCTGAAGACAATTGCTGTTGTTCTGCTCCTCTTAATACCACAGGGAGGCAGTTACAGTGTTTACAGTTAGTGTACTGCATCCTCTGCACCGTGTGCACCTAAAGCTACCTGAAGACAATTGCTGGTGTTCTCATACTAATAATACTACAGGCAGGCAGTTGATTCTGCTAGCTGCAGTATCAGTATATATATACATCCCAGCTTTGTGCAGCTACATCTCACTGCAGGCCATTAGTATGTCTGGAAGGCCAACAAGGAGAGGCAGACAGTCACAAGCCAATAAAGGAGGGCAAGCAGGCTCTGTGTCTAGAGGCAACAGTGCTGGTCGTGGGGACGGTGCATCCTCATCAGCACGTGGCCGTGGGACACGCTTGTCCTTTTTTCGGCAGCTGGCCGTGTTGAGCCGCAACATGCGGAGGACTTGGTAGAGTGGATGACCAAGCCGTCCTCATCCTCCTTATCCTCTCTCACCCAGGCTCCGGGTACTTTGTCTGGCAAAGCAGCTGCCAACGCGGCCTCTTCCCTCGGCTCAATAGCATCAGTCACTCCTTCCCTAGCCCCACCATGTCCTCCTGAGGAGTCCCCCGAACTGTTTGACCACAGTGTTGGGTACATGCTCCAGGAGGATGACCAGCGTTTTGAAGGCTCTGATGATGGTACCCAGCTAGAGGAAGGCAGTAACGTGAGCCCAGAGAGAGGGGGTGCCCAAAAAGGATAGCAATCTGGCAGTCATGTTCCCCCAGCTGCAGCATACTGTCAGCTTTGCTCCAGTGATGAGGAGGGAGGGGATGATGAGGTCACTTACTCCACGTGGGTGCCTGATAGGAGAGAGGAGGAGGAGGAGGCACATCCCCAACGAGGCAGGATGCCCTCCAGGGGAGAGCTTAAGGGCAGCACACTGACTGCATCACACCGCAGAGCTCCGCATGTGCAGGGCGCTGCTATCTCTGCGCGTTATTCCAAAAGTTCTTTGGAGTGGGCTTTTTTGAGATGAGTGCATCAGATCCCACCACTGCTATTTGTAACATATGTCTCAAGCGTATCTCTCCTGGCCAAAACATCTCCCGCTTGGGCACCACATGCTTGACCAGACATATGTTGACTGCCATGCAGTTCGTTGGCAAGCGTACCTAAAAGACCCACACCAAAGAACAAAGAGGACCTCTCCTTGCTCCTCATCAGCTAGGATCTCCAACCCCACTATACCTTCAGTCCTCTCTGAGACCTGCACTGAGAGGAATGAAGGTGTAGAATTAGGTGTGTCATAGCCAAGTACTTGGGGGCAATCTGCTATCGGTACACCGACGTCAGATTGTACCAGGCAAATTTCCCTGCCCCAGCTGCTGCACCGCCGAAAGAAGTTCGCTCCCAGCCATCCACATACCCAGCGGTTGAATGCTAGCTTGGCAAAATTGCACTTCAACTGCTGCCTTTTCAGTTGGTAGACTCTGCCCCCTTCCGTGAGTTTGTGGAATGTGCGGTTCCTCAGTGACAGGTTCCCAAACGCCACTTTTTCTCACGGAAGGCGATTCCGGCTCTCTACCGGCATGTGGAAGTCAATGTCATAGCCTCACTGGACAGGGCGGTCAGCGGTAAGGTGCATATTACCATTGACTCATGGTCCAGCAGGCATGGACAGGGACATTATCTATCTTTCACCACGCACTGGGTGACTCTTCTGGCAGGTGGGAGGGATGCAGGACAGGGTGCAGTAGTGTTGGAGGTTGTTCTGCCACCACGCCTCCAAAATACTACTGGTGGTGATTCTGCCACACCTCTCTCCTCCACCCCCTCCTCTTCTTCTTCCTCCATGGCCTCTTCCTGTGCTGATTTGACTTCGGAACCAGCGGTGCTCCGTAGGCGTTCAAGGGGCTACGCAAGCACGCAGGCCAAAAGATGCCATGCGGTGCTTGAGCTGGTGTGCTTGGGGGACAGAAGCCACACTGGGGCAGAGATTCTGTCAGCTCTGCAGGGGCAGGTTCAGAGGTGGTTGATGCCACGCCTGCTTAAGGAAGGTATGGTGGTTTGCGACAATGGCACCAACCTCCTCGCCGCCCTCCGACAGGCACAACTGACCCATGTGCCCTGTTTGGCTCACATTCTTAACTTGGTGGTGCAGCGGTTCTTGGGCAGATACCCGGGCTTACAGGATGTCCTGAGGCAGGCCAGGAAAGTCTGTGTGCATTTCTGCAGGTCATATAATGCCAGTGCTCGGCTGGCTGACCTCCAAAAGGAATTTAACCTGCCCAAGATCCGCCTAATCTGTGACCAGGTGGAACTCAATGTTGGCCATGCTGCAGCAGCTGCACACGCAGCAGAGGGCCATCAATGAGTACCTATGCAACTATGGCACCAGGACAGGGTCAGGGGAGCTTGTTTTTTTTTCCCCCACACCAGTGGGCCATGATCAGGGATGCATGCACTGTCCTGTCACCATTTGAGGAGGCCACGAGGATGGTGAGCAGTGACAGTGCATGCATCAGTGACACTGTCCCCCTTGTCCACCTGTTGGAGCACACGCTGCGTGGAATAATGGACAGGGCACTTGAGGCAGAACAGAGGCAGGAAGAGGAGGACTTCCTTAGCTCTCTAGGCCCCCTTTATCCAGACAGTGTTCCTACGTGCCCGCCGATCACACAGGAAGAGGACGAGGAGGAGGAGGAGGAGGAAGAGGAGGATTATGTCAGCATGGAGTTGGAGCCTGGTACTCAGCATCAGCAGCAGTCTTTAAGGGATCATTTACAGTTCCAAGAAACCCATGGACTTGTGCGTGGCTGGAAGGAGGTGGCTGCGGATCATGTCATCCTTAATGACCCAGAGGACTCCGGACCGAATGCCTCAGCAAACCTACGCTGCATGGCCTCCCTGATCCTGCAAAGCCTGCGGAAGGATCCTCGTATTCGTGGTATCAAGGAGAGGGATCAATACTGGCTGGCAACCCTCCTTGATCCATGTTACAAGGGTAAGGTTGCGGACCTTATCTTGCCGTCGCAGAGGGAGCAGAGGATGAAACATCTTCGGGAAGCCTTGCAGGAAGGTCTGTGCAACGTGTTCTCAGAAAATGGGAGGTTACAAACTCCTGTTCCTGGACAACTTGTTGCTGAGGCTTTGGTCAGTCAAAGAAGGAGCGGTGGACCGATGCGTTCAGACAATTTTTTAGTCCGCAGCCCCAAGGTATGATCGGTTCTAGCAACCATCGCCAGCGTCTGTTTTACATGGTGCAGGAATACCTAGGGGCAAGATCTGACTTTGACACCTTTCCCACCGAAAATCCTCTGGGTTACTAGGTCTTGAGGATGGATCACTGGCCAGAGCTTGCACAGTATGCAATTGAGCTACTGGCCTGTCCTGCATCCAGTGTACTTTCGGAACGCACATTCAGTGCTGCTGGAGGTTTTGTAACCGATTACCGACTCGGTCGATCGACTGACCTTCATAAAAATGAATCAGTCTTGGATCACCACCAGCTACCAAGCACCTGATGCTGATGTAACCAAATATTTTTTTTTTAAATGTCAGATCCCTTCAAGACTGCCTATGCTGATGCTGAGTGACTATCCTGTTATGCTGAGTGACTATCCTCTTCCTCCTCAATGATCATGCTGATAGCTTCTAGGAATATTTTTGGTTCTGGGCGCTGCCACCAGTGACTAATGCCGCGTACACACGAGCGGACTTTACGGCGGACTTTGCCCGGCGGACTGGATTTCGTCGGACAATTCGATGTGTGTGGGCTCCAGCGGACTTTGTTTTCTCAAAAGTTGGACGGACTTAGATTTTAAACTTGTTTAAAATTTATCCGACGGACTCTTCTTTCTAGCGGACAAACCGATCGTCTGTGTGCTAGTCCGACGAACTCAAACTGACGCATGCTCTGAAGCAATTACAAGACGGAAGCGCTCGGTCTGGTAAAACTAGCCTTCGTCTTGAAGCTAGCACATTCCTCTTCTGTCGTCTTTTAATACAGCCTTTTTTTAGGATTGATAATGCGAGAGGAATGAAGTTGTTTTTCTGCTTTATATTCACACAGAGTTCTCACAAACTTCTTTCTTCATGATTTATCCTCCTGCCATGACTAATATAATATTTTGTAACAGCTAGATCTCCATAACTTTGAAATTTTAAAATAGATATTTTATTTTTTTTTTTTTATTTCGGCACTTTAGCTATTTTACAATGTGTGTTAAATGCTAACCACATTTTTGGTGTGTATTTTCAAGTTACCACAATTAACATTCATATTTTGTGTTGTTTTAAAGAACCTTAATGAGGTTGTTGTCCCTTGTTCATTAGACATAGGGGGGTGTATTTAACAAAGGCAAAATCATTTTTCACTCCAATTGGTAATTATACATATAATTCCACATAAAGAGCATTTTGAAGTGTGTTCGCTGTGGATCCGAGGGGCACATGCAAGGAAGCCCAAACCAAAACAATTAATTTTTATTTGACATGATTTTCTGAAAAAATCAGCAGAGCTTCCCCCGAGCTTGTTTTTGACAAAAGGCTTAAATCATTTAAGAATATCAAGTGAAACGTTCACTTGAGAAATTGCACACCAAGTGCACTTGTTGGAAGTGCAGTCGCTGAAAAACTGAGGGGAAGAGCTTAAATTCGGGGAAGCTCTGCTGATTTATTCCTAAAATCATGTAAAATCAAAATAAATTCTTTTTATTTGACAAAAACACACATAGGGGTTGATTTCCTAAAGGTAAAAAGCCTGTGCATTTTGGAAATTGCATTTGCCCTCTGCAAGAGCAGTTGCTCCAAAGCTTTATTAAATGTGAAGCAGCTCTGCTGACTTCCATCATCCAATCATGTGCAAGCAAAAATCTTTTTTTTTTTCTTTTACTTGCACAGGATTGGGTACTCTTTGCAAAGTCAAGCTTTTAAATAATTTCTGATGCTCTGGAGCAATTGCACTTGCAGAGGGCAACTGCCCTCTGCAAAGTGCACAGACTATTTGCTTTTCTCAAATCAACCCCATAGTCTTTTTGACCTGTACCTGCCGACTCCCAAACAAAATGGCGTTTTTTAATCAAAAGACATAGGCAAGAATGTAAGGTAAACCAAAAAGTATTTATTTTCTAAACAAAAAAATTAGGAAGGCAACACTGGACACACTTTTAGAATCTGGGAAGCCTTTCGTCCCCCAGGACACACATCAAGTTTGAGGACAAGAAAATAGGTATCTTGCGACTATAGGGAGCACAGGGAGCACAGTCAGACCAGACAGAAACCAGGCAATCACTTTCGACTCTTCCGTGGAGCCTTCCCTCCACGCTTCTCTGCAGCCTTCCCTCCACGCTTCTCTGCAGCCTTCCTCGGAGGTTGTGCCTCTGGTGGTGTACTTGGGGCAGGAGGAGGAGGAGGAGGAGGAGTAGGAGTGGCTTCATCTGCCAGATATGTGGTAGCAGTAAGCTCCCCTCTCAAGCCCTTCTGGTAAGCCTGGAAAAATAGACCCTCACAGAGGAGGCGTTGGCCCTTTTCCAACTCCTGTAATCTGCAGGCTATATAGGTGCCATACGCCTCCTCTACATTGGGAGGTTTACTCAGGATCCGGCTTGCTTCCCGTATGAGCTCTAGGGATTCCTGCTCTGTTGCAGTCATCCTCCTGGGCCTTTTGTGTAGAATGCGGAGGGGAGGTACCTGGCACTCCGTGCGGCTTCTACTTGGCCCAGCCACAGCCTCCTCCTCTCTCCCACTGGGCAAGGCCTCCTCCTCTCTCCCACTGGGCAAGGCCTCCTCCTCTCTCCCACTGGGCAAGGCCTCCTCCTGGCTGAGGTCATCCTGTGTAAAAAAAAAGGGACATAGTTGTAATTTTCTGTTATGCAATCACACACAATTTTCAGCTCCTAACTTTCAAATATAATTACACAAAATAGTAAAGGCTATCTATTTGACCACACCATTATTTCAGATGATCAACAAGATCTGAAGTTACGTATATATTTGGCCACTACTGTCTAGTGATATGTCTACATATTACTCTTTGTGCAGAAGTGATTTTTGATGAAGCACTTTCAAAATGAACACCTTAACATCATTAATAACATTTACACAATCCCAAAATCTTCAAAAAAAGTATACCTGGCTGAAGCTGGCCGCATCCACTTCATCTATGGTGAAAAGGCCCAGTTCATCCTGGGACTCCTCAGCTGGGGTGGAGGTGGATGGAAGGCTGGAGGGAAGAGTGGATGGAAGGCTGGAGGGAAGGCTGGAGGGAAGGGTGGGGGGAAGGGTGGAAAGGGATTGCCTGGCTTCGGTCTGCTCATCCAGGAATCGCAATTTGTGGTAATACCACAACTTGGGTACATATACTTGGTCAGCTGCTGCCCCGGATCTCAGCGACTCCTGGATTTTCCTGTGTTCCCGCTTATACATATTACGCAAGATACCTATTTTCCTGTCCACAAACTTGAGGTCTGCCTGGGGGAGTCGAGTCTTCACAAACTCTAAAAGTGTGCCCAGTGTTGCCTTCCTAACATCACGATTATAATATTGGGGGTGTTTGACCTCCCAGAGGTTTTTCTTCTGCTCATAGAGATCAATGAAATGGATCAAAAACTCTTCCTCTTTAAAGGGATTCATTATTTCTGCAAGACAAGACACAAGATCAAAACTTAAATGTCAGTCCCAAATCTCAGGATTAGTTTGTGTTGTAATCTAGGGGACACACACACACACACACACACACTTACCTTCGTTTGTGACGCTCGCTACTTCCGCACGGACATACGTAGGCCATCGTACTAGCTTTATATACACTGCGCATGTGTCATGCTCCGCCTGCGTCGCCCGCCCCTGACGTTCGTGAGTACGATTTGGCCCCGCCCCTTCACTCTTCGTTGCGCAGTGGGAGTAGATAGCAAAAGATGGCGGAGCGATTAAGTGGAAGTAGCGCGGAGGAAAGCCCGGAGCCCCAAACATCCACATCCCGGAGGAGATATAAGGCCACCAACATGGCTTTTGAAGAGATGGTGGAGATGGTGTCCATATTAAGAAGGGAGGACTACGATGGCAAAAAAGGACCGTACACACGACCCAATCTGAGAAAGGACAAAATAATGTCCTCAGTTGTCACCGCTCTGGAAGATAAATTTGGTACAAAACGTTCGAAAGAACAATTGCGGAAGCGGTGGTCTGACATCAAAAGTCGGGAGCCAGAACAATATTGGCGAATAAAGAAGCTGCTGAAAAAAAGTAAGTACTTGTGTTTTACTATTGAGATACAGAACTTGCATGCTGATCCTTATTTTTGGCGGTTTTTCTGCATCGTTCGTAAATACCGTTCTTTGGAATAGATCGGATACTTTATAAAGTGACGTTATTTTTTTCGCCAAATACGATGGGACAGGGTTGGACATACATTTATGGCTTGATAATTTGGCGAATTCCCACAATGAGTTGATGTGGTGTAGATGTGTTTGAAAATATAATGCTTCATCAAAAATGATTCAGTGTAATGTAGGGACAGGACACAGCAGCTGTTTCCACATCTGGACTCACGAGCACTATAGTTAGTGGGAATGATTTAGCAGTCCCACTATTGTTCTTCGATTTTATTTTTTGAAATATTGAATTGGAATATTATTACGTACGTTTTTTGGCTCTGCGTAACTTCTGCATACTTTCAGCTATTAAAACCATTCAACTATTAAAATGTTCGTCTCTTTTAGCTGATGTGTGGTCATTTTCAACTTTTTTACTACCATTTATACTTTATTAAATAATCTTTTTTTTTTCACTTTTT
Organism: Aquarana catesbeiana; assembly: GCF_042186555.1. NCBI lineage: Eukaryota > Metazoa > Chordata > Amphibia > Anura > Ranidae > Aquarana > Aquarana catesbeiana. Next base: position 438,527,610 of record NC_133327.1, on the reverse strand, counting down.
TAAACATTGAATTCAATGGGAGCATGCTTGAAATCCTCAAATTCTTTTTCCGCTCCCCAAAGTTTCAGCTCCTTCATACTTTCACCTAGAGACACCAAACAAACTTTACAATGTTCACTAAATATTCAGCTATCTGGCTATATCTTTTCAGTTTGATCTTTTTATAATTTTTGGAGAAAAAGCTTTTGGTTTAGAGGTCATTTCGTGTAATTTTAGACATTAATCAGAGTGTACTGTGTTTGTTTTGTTGCCATGGTTACCAAAGCTTCTGTTATACACAGGGGGGAGGTGGCCAGAGCATCTCAGCTCTGATTACAGAGCCCGGGGGGAGGGGACAGACACACCATGTACTGATTTATAATATAGGAATATGATGGGGCAGTTTTGATGGCGGCCATTTTAGCCATTTAGCTATTCAGCATTCCCCCGCATTTTGCTAAGGAAATGCATTTTCGAGTGTACTATGTGACCATAACTAAATGTTTGAGGGGTAATACACATAGGAGATCATTGAGGTGTCAGCATCTGTGAAACTTGCCCAAAAATATGCATTCTTTCTAATTGTTGTTCAGAGGTAATGTTCATCCTGTCTTCAACATTTATTATGATGCAAAATTGGCAAAAAAATCATAAACAACATTTTACTTTCTTTATTAAAACCTAAAAGATCAGTGTGTTTTAACTATACCTTTTTTTCTAATCTCATAGGGGAGAAAAGACTCAGACAACAGTCCAAGGATCTCAGGACCCCCCCAAGTCACCAGCCTGAGGCCCAAGATACCCCAAGCCCCAGCCCAAGACCACGCCCACCCGACGACCTTGAGGAAGGAGAGGTGGAGGAAGTGTGCGAGGTTTCAAGCCCACCAAGTGAGTGACTGACACCCCAGCTTGAGTTACTGTATTTTGGCGTGCATATTGTAAACCTTGTTTTTATTCACTCGTTTTAGGTGAGTTTCTGGTTGTGGAAGGCCAAGCGGCAGAGCACTTCACCACAGACAGTGCGCAAAGACTAATAGGCCAGATTATGCTGTGGAATGGCCACATAGATCAAATGCGTGAACAAATTCACAGCATGAAACTTCGCCTGGACTCCATGCAACAGGAAATGAAGAACATGATTGATGTTTTGGGCCGAATATAATCACGTTTGGCCTAAAAACATCAATCATGTTCTTCATTTCCTTGGGAAGTTATTTCGTTAAAAACAAGTTTTTTTAAAGTTTTGGGGTATACCCAAATTTTCATTGTGTGATGCACACGGTGTGTCATCATGTGCTATCTTCCATCATGGGTTAGCAATGTACTTGTTTTGTGTTTGCAAACCCTTCATCCTGAAAATTCTTTGGTGGTGAGAGGAACCAAAAATGGGATTGCACACACAAAACACGTACATTGCTCTCCCATGATAGGAGATAGCACATGTTGACTTGACCCTTTAGTAAAGCTCAATTTTGAGCATCTTCTAAATGACAAATTTCTGCAAGGGTGACATTACATGCACCGTTCTCAAAATATTGAACTTTGTAAGTTTTAATGTATTGTAAGTTTTGTTTATAAAAACACTGTTGTGTATGTAAATGTTTGGAGATAAAGGTCTATATATTTTCTAAAAAATGGCTTGACTAATTTAGTAAAAGCTAATTTTTTTACACAACGTAAAATATTTTTTGACAAAATAAAAAGAACCAAAAATTTACAAAAATATGATACAAAATGCACCTTTCAATGTGCACCAAGTAAAATTTTTTTCCCTATACAATGTGTGTGGCTGTTTCTTGAAGTCAACATTTGGGGTTTGTTTTTGTGGGCCTGATTAACTAAAGCTAAATGCACTTGACACTACTACAAGTGCACTAGGAGACAGACATAACTTAAAGGTAAACAACAATAAAAACAAGATATTTAGATAAACAAATTTTCGTTTTTATTTTTTAAATAAAATTATAGCTGTTGCTGAATAGCAATGGCCCCCCGACCATTAAAATAATTGACATAACGGTCACGCACTTGACGTGCGGTTCGGGGGGCCAAGCGAATACGGCCAATTTCTAGGCCTGTCAAAGTGCTAGCCTCTTCCAGTCTGGCCTCAGGCCCAACAGAGGATAGATAGGTAGCTGAATGTCTCCTTAAAAAGTTATGCAAGATGCAGCAAGCAAGGATGACGTGGTTGATTTTATAGTCCGCCAAATTAATAGCCGTAAGAAAGATACGGAACCGGCTGGCCAGAATACCAAAGGCATTCTCCACAACCCTTCTTGCTCTGGCCAGCCGATAATTAAATACCCTCCTCTCAGGGGTGAGTGTCCTTTGGGGGAACGGCCTCATCAAGTTCTCACAGAGAGCAAATGCTTCATCAGCAATAAAAACTGAGGGGAGTCCATCCACATTCTCGTCATCAGGTGGCAATTCCAGGCCACCGGTCTGGAGACGATGGCACAGCTCGGTCTGTGCAAAGACTCCTCCATCAGACATCCGGCCGTTCTTCCCCACATCCACAAACATAAACTCCAAATGTGCCGAGACCACCGCCATCAAAACTACACTATGGAACCCCTTGTAGTTATAGAAATAAGACCCCGAATGCGGTGGTGGCACAATCCGGACGTGCTTCCCGTCAATCGCCCCTACACAGTTGGGAAAGTCCCAACGGTCAGCGAACTGGGAGGCCACAGTCTGCCATTCCTGTGGACTTGAAGGAAACTGTGGAGTGTAAAAAAAATAAGATAAGGACGTTAATAAAAAAATTGTATATCAGATTACACCAAAACATTACTAAACAACAGCAGTCAAATATTATGAATATGTGTGTTTGTAATTGAAATGTTGAAAAACATAAGGCACACTTATAAGATTACTCACCCCCTATGATGGCCCATTGATACATTTGAATGTGGGGGGAGGGGTTCTAATTAGGTTAACAAACACACCTGACTGGCTGAAACATTTGTGGGGTGGGGGAGGGGTTCTAATTAGGTTAACAAACACACCTGACTGGCTGAAACATTTGTGGGGTGGGGGAGGGGTTCTAATTAGGTTAACAAACACACCTGACTGGCTGAAACATTTGTGGGGTGGGGGAGGGGTTCTAATTAGGTTAACAAACACACCTGACTGGCTGAAACATTTGTGGGGTGGGGGAGGGGTTCTAATTAGGTTAACAAACACACCTGACTGGCTGAAACATTTGTGGGGTGGGGGAGGGGTTCTAATTAGGTTAACAAACACACCTGACTGGCTGAAACATTTGTGGGGTGGGGGAGGGGTTCTAATTAGGTTAACAAACACACCTGACTGGCTGAAACATTTGTGGGGTGGGGGAGGGGTTCTAATTAGGTTAACAAACACACCTGACTGGCTGAAACATTTGTGGGGTGGGGGAGGGGTTCTAATTAGGTTAACAAACACACCTGACTGGCTGAAACATTTGTGGGGTGGGGGAGGGGTTCTAATTAGGTTAACAAACACACCTGACTGGCTGAAACATTTGTGGGGTGGGGGAGGGACAAACAAGACAATGGAGCAGACAATATACATTGTTCAATGGACTATAGGCTAGAGATAAAAATGGACCCAGCATTGCATGGTGGGGAGGTTAATGAAATAAATTATGCATGTAGGGCAATAAATGATTAAAATAGGCATGCACAAAGATAAAGGGGACATTCACAGCAGATTGAAAGCATGGCAATTAGGTAAAGAGGACAGTTCTACAATACATCAAAAAACAGTTAATACATATCATGTAATGTTAAAGGATAAAACTTACCTTCATATATTCCTTCTGCAGGACCTGAATAATAGCAGAACAGGTCTCTGGGATTATGATCCCCAGAGCCTGGGGGGAGATGCCTGTCGAGAACTTTAAGTCCTGAAGACTTCTCCCTGTCGCCAAGTAACGTAACGTGGCAACTAGCCTCTGCTCCGCACTGATGGCTTGCCTCATGCAGGTATCCTGCCTGCTGATATAGGGGGTCAGCATAGCCAAAAGATGCTCAAAGATGGGGTCCGTCATCCTGAGAAAATTCCTGAAATCCTCAGGATTATTCTCACGGAGCTCACGGAGCAAAGGCATATGAGAGAACTGGTCACGCTGGCGCAACCAATTCTTGGTCCATGAACTCCTCCTCACCCTGTTCATGGACTGGACTCGGGTCAAAGTATTAACCCCAACACCAAGTCCCCACACAGCACGAACTCGAGAACGAGAACGTCCACTCGACATGGCTTCAAAACGGTCGGCTGCTCAAACTAACAAACTTATAACAAACGCACTGAAGAACAGCAAGGCCTATGAAGAACGACCTGAAAATCAGGAACGAGCGGAGCAGAACGGCCTGCAAGGCAGGTTACGAACTGACCAACACGCACTGAAAAGCAGATACAAACCTCACAAGCACAAACTGAACCGCAGAAAACGAACGAAATAAGCTGAAGTGTGAAAAGCGCGAATCGTCTCTAACCAAACTTCTACTAACACGAGATAAACACGAGATTAGCAGAAGGAGCCCAAAGGGTGCAGGAGTGGGGCTTGGACTTCCTTTTTCTAGTCCCGTCGTACGTGCTATACGTCACCGCGTTCAAAACCAGCGGACTTTTGCAGTGACCGTGTGTGGCCAAGTCCGTCCGTTTTTAAGTCCGGCGCAAGGAGCAAACAAAGTCCGACGAAAAGTCCGCCGGGCAAAGTCCGCCGTAAAGTCCGCTCGTGTGTACGCGGCATAAGGCCCAATTTTTCAGCCCCTGTTTAACAGGGGCGTGTAATTACAATTTTTGTTGCAATATTTTGCAAGGAGGGTTCGTTGCTGCACTCAACTATTTGTGGGGGGTTGCAGTGTTGTGGCACCAGCACCAGTGCCTAAGGCCCAATTTATCAGCCCCTGTTTAACGGGGGCATGTAATTACAATTTTTGATGCAATACTTTGCAGCTGGGCTTGTTCCTGCGCTCCAACTAGAGTATTTGTGAGGGGTTGCAGTGTTGTGGCACCAGCACCAGTGCCTAAGGCCCAATTTTTCAGCCCCTGTTCAACAGGGACATGTAATTACAATTCTTGATCTAATATTTAACAGCAGTGCCCGTTTCTGCATCCACCAAGAGTAACTGTGAGGACTTACAGTGTTATGGCACCAGCGCCACCACCACCACCACCAAAGGCCCAATTTTTCTGCCCCTGTTTAACTGGTGCATGTAATTACAATTCTTGATCTAATATTTCACAACAGGGCCCGTTCCAGCTCCCACCATGAGTAACTGTGAGGACTTACAGTGTTGTGGCACCAGCACCACCACCACAAAAGACCACATTTTTCTGACCCTGTTCAACAGGGGCATGTAATTACAATTCTTGATCTGATATTTCACAGCAGAGCCTGTTCCTGCACCCACCAAGAGTAACTGTGAGGGCTTACAGTGTTGTGGCAACACCAACACCTAAGGCCCCAATTTCTGCAGAGTATATAGGGCAGGCCCCTACTTTTAAACATCCAACTTACAAACGACTCCTACTTGCAAACGGAAGGAGACAACAGGAAGTGAGATGAAATCTACCCCTAGGAAGGGAAATTCTCTCCTGTAAGAGTTAATAAAGGAAAAACGCCTCTCCTTTCCACTGATGCTTTATCACCAATCCTTGTTTCACTAAAACCCCCAAATTGTCAAAAAACATTTGTCATTGGGACAGAAAGTGAGGTAAAATCTTCTGAAGAGGTGCACAGAAAGAAAAACAAATGTCACAGGGGTGATAACCCTTCCCTATGTTTTCCAAAAAGCTTAAAAATAGATTTTTTGGCTGGAGCTACACTTTAAAAATGTACCAGTTTAAAATTACAAACAGATTCTACTTAACAACAAACCTATAGTCCCTGTCTTGTTTGCACCGCCTGTATACTGCTGTTCAGAGGGCCTGGGGGAGATTTGGGTGCGGGGTTCCCCTTAATACCCGTACAAGACCCAAAGGGCCTGGTAATGGACTGGGGGACTGGGGGACTGGGGGGTACCCATGCCATTTGTCTCACTGATTTCCATCCATATTACCGGGACCGGACATTACAGTCGTAAGCAGTTTTAAATGACTTTTATTACTTTAAAAATGTCATTTTTTGCAGGGACTGTTCTAAGCATGGGAAACATGCGCTTTACAGGCATACTATAGACACCTCCCCAGGTACGATATTTAAAGGAATATTTCACTTTTTTTTTTTCACTTTAAGCATCATTAAAATCACTGCTCCCGAAAAAACGTCAGTTTTTAAAACTTTTTTTTGCATTGATACATGTCCCCTGGGGCAGGACCCGGGTCCCCAAACCCTTCTTAGGACAATACCATGCAAATTAGCCTTTAAAATTAGCACTTTTGATTTCGAACGTTCGAGTCCCATAGACTTCAATGGGGTTCTAACGTTCGTGCAAATTTTCGGTCCGTTCGCAGGTTCTGGTGCGAACGGGGGGTGTTTGGCTCATCCCTACTCTCCATGTGTTCTGCTTAAGAGGCCAGCCACTCTCACCTGACTACTTAAGTAATCTTCCCTCAAAGCATGACTCCACCCTAATCCCTATCAGGGAACACTTTATTAACCTGTGCACTGCAAGCCAGCTCTGCTGATCAATATTGTGTGCTTAGCTACCGTGAGCGTGAGCTGGGAGGCCCTAGGGGTCGCGACCTGGAGTCAGACTGCAGCTAAATCCATCCCCACCACTAGGGGCTTCTGGTGAACACCCGCTGGCTGTTAGATTCAGCTCCCTGGGAAATCTCATGCTCTAGCTCCCAGTGTCAACTGTGTAGGTACTACAGAGTACCTGCTCTCCTGTATATCCTAGAGCTCCATCCACAGCAGTCAGCCGTAGGGTCCACTACCTTGCGATGCACTCCAGACCCCCACAGAGTGCATCTGTCACCTGGACTCAGGTGACCTGACACTGATAGAATAATTTATCGCCAGGATCTCCTCAACCAAATGTTTTGATGTCTCCCTTGTGTAAGGGTTCGGCATGTGGTGGACCGGGTTGATAAATTACTGGGAGGGGTTGGGCATGACCCAGCTGTCTTGGTCCATGTTGGAACAATACATGGAAGGTGGAGGTTCCTTAAGAATCAATTTAAAGAACTAGGCTGCAAGTTGAAGGGAAGGACCTCCAAGGTGATATTCTCTGAAATATTCTCTGTGCCGGGGGCATCACAGGAAAGGCAGGGAGAGATTAGAGCGCTAATGGCTTAAGATCTGGTGTAAAAAGGAAGGGTTTGGGTTTCTAGAGAAATGGGCTGACTTTTCATTGGGATGCAACCTATATGCTAAAGATGGGTTGCACCTGAATGGAAGGGGGTCTGCTGTGCTGGGGGAGAGGTTTATGGGAAGGCTGGAGAAGTATTTAAACTAGGATTGAGGGGGGAGGGTGAACTAGAATTCCATCGGGCAAACAGGTCAATTAGGGGTCAGACATTAATGGAGGGTGGAATGGGGATAGATGGGAGGAGGGTTATGACCAGGGCTGGATTAACATAGGGGCTATTGGAGCTGCAGAACCAGGCCCCTACTATAAAATAGGCCCCCTGTCACACACCGCACAAAAAACCCCCCAAAAAAGATAGAGCTTCGAGGGCTGTAGCTCGGTGACCTGGGGTCACAGAGACCCCAAATTTGGAGGGTAGGTAGCTGAAGTCCTATCCCACCACTGCTCAATGGACAGCTTGAAGCCTTGGACCAATGGTAAAGTACTCTTGGTCCTAGCTGTCCAATAAAAATGCTGCAGTGGAGGCTCTCCTCTCACTGCAGTGTCATAGAAGGGGCATGTCTAAAAGACAAATGCTCCCTTCCAGCCCAGCCCTCTTAACTACAAGAAAAAAACATGAGTTTATGGCTATAAGATTTACCCAAAATCCCATGTTTTTCTCACACGGTTAGTTACAGTTACAGAGGAGGTCTTGTGCTAGAATTATTGTTCTCGCTCTAACGATCATGGAGTTTGTAACCTGTGTGTATCTGGCACTGATACTAGCCAGTGCCTCACCAACCACTCACCTCACCGCACGTCTCTGACTGCCACTGAACATGGTTGCTGTGTGGGCATGTGGAGGCGGCAGATTTTATTTCAGAGCAGAACATTTGGTGAGTACTGGCATCTCTCTCCCCCTTCACATTTCCAAATGTCTCTCTTCTGCTGCTCTTACAGCACTGGTGCTTCTCGCTCCTAGACAGTGAGGGCTGAGGGGCAGTCTCTGTGACATGGGACAATTTCTGTGACTTGTGCAGTAGTCCCTGTGACAAGTGGGACACTTTCTGTGACATGTGGGACAGTCCCTGTGAACTCTGCGGTAGCCCCTGTGACATGTGGGACAGTCTCTGTGATGTGGGACAATTCCTTTGAACTGTGGAGCAGTCCCTGTGAACTGCGCGGCAGTCCCTGTGACATGTGGGACAATCCCTGTGATATGTGGGACAGTCCCTGTGAACTGTACGGTGGTCCCTGTGACATGTGGGACAGTTTCGGTGAACTGTGCGGTAGTACCTGTAATGTGGCACAGTCCCTGTGACATGTGAGGCAGTCCTATGATGTGGGACAGTCTCTGTGATGTGGAGTGGTCCCTGTGACATGGGGGACAGTTTCTGTGAACTGTGCGGCAGTCCCAGTGACGTGGGGTAGTCTCTGGCAGAATTCTCTGAAGTAGTCTCTGTGGGAGCACTGGCATCTTTGTCAGGCAATCTCTGGGGGAGCCGCAGTCTCTGCCCTCATAGAAATTGTCAGTGCTCCCAGAGATCTTTCCAGAGCATGAAGGAGGCAGGAATTGATTTCCATAAAAAATCCTCAGCATCAGGCCCATGATGCTTTTAACCCGGCCCTGGTTATGGCAGGCGACAAGAAGGTTCCCATGTTGCAAACAACCATTGGAAATGATAGTGCCATTTGTACTACTAAAAAAGATACAAAACACCAGAGCAAAACGAGGAGAGCTATGATGTAATCGGTATTGCTGAAACTTGGCTCCATTCCTCACATGACTGGGTTATTAATATTCCTGGCTGTGCACTCTTTCAGAGAGAAAGGGTAAAAAGGAAAAGTGGCAGGGTCTATCTCTATGTGAGAAGGTATCTCAAAGCGAGTGTGAATGAGGACCTAATTGATGGAGAGTGTAATGTGGCTGAAGCATTATGGGTGCAACTGCATATACTGTAGCGTAGTTCAAAGTTAATCATTGGAGTTTGTTATAGATCACCCAATGCTAATGAGGAGGTGGAGACTCAGCTCCTTGCACAGATGGAAAGGTCTGCAAGGGCTGGGACGGTGATAATAATGGGGGATTTTAACTACCCGGAAATTGACTGGAGTAATGGCATTGTCATGGTTATGCAGTAGTGTTTATCATCTTACCTTTCCTCCATGCGTTCACCTCTAGAGACCAGCCACTCTCACCTGACTGCTTTTATAATCTCTCCTCTAGCATGGATCCACCCCAGCCCCTATCAGAGAAGTCTATAGTAACCTGTGCACTGCAAGACAACCCTGCTGACCAACTTTGTGTGTTTAGCTTCCGTGTGCATCTTGCTGTGTCTTCTACGTCTGATTCCAGTTACTGATCTTGGCTTGTTCTCGACTATCCCTGTCTGCTTGTGACCTTGACCTCTGGCGTGTTCTATGTTTATCCTTGTCTGCTAGTCGCCCCGACCTTTGGCTTATTCCCTTACTATCTCTATCCTCCTGTAGCCTACTGTGGGCAAGAGCTGGGAGACCCTGGGGGTCGGGACCCGGACCCGGAGCCAGTTGCAGCCCATCCTTACCACTAGAGGCTCTGGTGAACACCTGCTGGCTCTTAGACTCCGCACCCTAGGGAATCTTACGCTCTAGCCCCTGTGGGTTCTGTCTTGGTGTTCCAGCGGGCCTGCCTTCCTTTACCACCCAGACTCCCATCCGTAGCAGTCAGCCGTAGGGTCCACTACCTTTGCGGTGCACTCCTGATCCCAACGGTGTGCATCAGCCATGGACCCGGTTGACGTGCCGCTTCCTGCAGCTGATCCATTGCAGGGCACAGTCCGCAAACTTGAGACCCAGGAATCTAATCAAACTTAGGTGATGCAATTCCTTCAGGATCTGGCTTCCCGCTTCGAGCAGCTTCAGGCCTCCTTGGCAACCCCGAACCAGCAACCTCAAGTACAATCAGCGGCTGCACCTTTCGCACCAGGCGCAGCTACGCATTCATTACAACTGCCAGCTCCGTCCCGTTTCTCTGGGGACTCCTAGGCCTGCAGGGGGTTCCTCAGCCAATGCACTATTCATTTTGAGCTCCAGCTTTAAAACTTTCTGTCTGTTTGGGCTAAGGTAGCCTATATCATTTTTCTCCTCTCCGGTGAAGCTTTAGCCTGGGCTGCTCCCCTGTGGGAGAAGAATGATCGGGTGGTTTCCAGCCTGTCCGACTTCTTGAAGCTCTTTCGTAAAACATCTTCGAGGAGCCAGTTTGGGTTTCTTCAGTGGCTAGTGCCCTTTTACGTCTTTGCCAAGAATATTGTTCAGTGGGACAACAAGCTCTTCAGTTCTGTATCCTCACAGCTGAATTGAGCTGGAACAACGAGGCCCTGGTCGCAACCTTTCTACATGGCCTCTCTGACCGAGTGAAAGACGAATTAGCGGGATGAGCCATCCCCCCCAGTCTGGACGATGTAATTTCCTTGTGCAATCAGATCGACATTCGTTTTCAGGAGCGGTTCCTAGAAAGAAGACGCCAGCACTCCCTGGGTCCTAGCCAGTCTGAGCTCTTCCCCCTTCACCCTGTGGAGCATCTTCTGCCTGCTGAGGAGCCTATGCAGCTGGACTGGACCAGACTAACCCCTGAAGAAGGTGCTAGGTGCAGAACTCTGGGCTTGTGTCTTTATTGTGGGGGCAAGGGTCATTTTGGTGACTCCTGCTTCCAATACATTTGGAAAGTGGAGTATTGGACCCAGAAACTTCACCTTCTCGTCTTCTCTTCCAGGGTTCCTTCATGTAGGCACTTCTCCCCAATCGATCCTAGCATATCTGGATTCCGGGGCTGCCAGCAATTTTATGGACTGGAGAACTACTATGAAGCTTACCCTTTCTCCCCTCACTACACCACTGGTAGTCTCGGCAATCGATGGCACCGTGCTCCCAGGGGGTCCTATCCTCTTCCAGATGCTATCGATTAGGATGTCAGTAGGGATACTCCACCAGGGGTGGATTTCCTTCCTCATTCTACCCAAGGTCTCTACCCCCATTGTATTGGGCCTTCCTTGGCTACAGCTCCACTCTCCACATGGGGACTGGGTCTCTTGGCAGATCCTGACTTGGGGCCCCTTGTGTTTCTCATCCTGTCTTCTCAAGGTGGCCTCCAAGGAGAGACTTCTCATTGCTACCACCTCCTTATCTTCTGATCTTCCCGCTGCATACAGCAATTACCGGGATGTGTTCTATAAGAAGTCAGCTGAGGTGCTTCCTCCCCACAGGTCTTTTGACTGTGCTATTGACCTTGTCCCTGGTGCAACTCTGCCCAGGGGTCATACCTACCCTCTGTCCATTCCGTAGACCCAGGCCATGTCTGAGTATGTCGCCGAGAATCTGGAGAGAGGTTTCATCCAGAAATCCTCATCACCCGCAGGAGCAGGGTTCTTTTTTCCTTGCCAAAAAGGATGGTACCCTGAGACCCTGCATCGACTATCGAGGTTTAAATGCAGTGACTATCAAAAACCGACACCCCTTACCCCTAATAGCTGAGCTATTCGACAGGTTGAAGGGTGCTTCAATTTTCACCAAGTTGGATCTCAGAGGTGCATACAATCTCATTTGAATATGGGAAGGTGACGAATGCAAGACTGCGTTTAACACTAGAGACGGGCATTACGAATACCTGGTTATGCCTTTTGGTTTGTGTAATGCTCCAGCTGTGTTTCAGAACTTTGTCAATGAAATCTTCAGAGATCTGCTGTACCAGTTTGTTGTCATCTATCTGGATGATATTCTCATCTTTTCAGAAAATTTGCTTGTTCACAGAAATCATGTCTGCACTGTACTTCAACGCCTTAGAGAGAATAATCTCTATGTCAAGCTGGAGAAATGTTCCTTTGAATATTCTGAGGTCTTGTTTCTGGGATGCTTTGTCTCAAGTTTGGGTCTTCGTATGGATCCCGGAAAGGTCTTGGCCATTACCAACTGGCCCCTTCCTGCTAGCCTCAAGGCCACACAGCCCTTTCTTGGCTTCACAAATTATTATAGGCAGTTCATAAGGAATTACTCTTCCATTGGCGCGCCTATTATCGCTTTGACCAAGAAGGGTGCGAATGCCAAAGACTGGCCTCACGAGGCTGTCTCTGCGTTTCATGACCTGAAACAGGCCTTTGTTTCTGGACCTCTCTTGAGGAGACCAAATCCTGGGGACCCATTTTTTATTGAAGTGGACGCTTCTTCAATGGGGGTGGGAGCTGTGCTTCTTCAATTCTTTGAGAAGAGACGTCAACCATGTGCGTTCTTCTCCAAAAAATTTTCTTAAGCAGAGAGAAATTATGCCATTGGTGATCAGGAACTTCTCGCAATTAAATTGGCATTGGAGGAGTGGCGTCATATCTTGGAGGGTTCCCCTCACTCTATAACGATCTTTACTGATCACAAGAATCTACAGTACCTACAGAATGCTAAATGTCTGAATCCCAGACAGGCCAGGTGGAGTCTCTTCTTTACCACCCCTGATCCTGAGCCGATCATTCCGACCTAATGTTGCCCATTCTACCACCCTGGAATCAAAAATTCCTCCTGGCAAGACCTTTGTTCCCACTGAACTAAGAGCTAAGATCCTTCATTGAGGACATGATTCCAAGGTGGCAGGTCATGCTGGGTTCCTCCGATCCTTCCTGCTCATCGGTCGTCACTACTGGTGGCCAAATCTCCCCTCAGATGTTAAGGATTACGTTAAGGCTTGTCATGTCTGTGCTCATTCTAAATCCTTCACACAAGCCTCTGCTGTCTTCTCATGCCTTTGCCCATTGCTAAGGAACCCTGGTCTCACATTGCCATGGATTTTATTACTGATCTTCCACTGTCTGAGAATAACACGGTCATTTGGGTGGTAATCGATCGGTTCTCCAAGATGGCTCATTTTGTTCCTCTTCCTGGTCTCGCTTCTGACCTTGCCTTGGTTTGCATTTTTGTACGAGAAATTTTCCGCCTTCATGGTGTCCCTTCCCATGTAGTTTTGGACAGGGGTGTTTTGCAAATCCCTCAACATTGCCTTGGATTTTACCTCTTCTTACCATCCTCAATCCAATGGCCAGACTGAGAGGGTTAATCAGGATTTGGAGGTCCGTACCTTGGTCTCGACTCATCACAATGATTGGGCATCACTACTTCCATGGGCAGAGTTCTCCCACAATAATCATGTCAACGCCAGTTCTCAGAAAACACCCTTTGTCACTGTTTATGGAAGACATCCTCAGCTCCCTCTTCCTATGACCTGTTCTTCCGACATCCCAGCTTTAGCTATTGTTCAGGAATCATTCAATTCCAAGTGGGTTGACGTTCATGATTCCCTCCAGAAAGCTGCCAACAAATTCAAGAGTTTTGTTGACCGTTGCAGGCGTAAGCTGCCTTCTCTACAGCCAGGAGACAAAGTATGGCTTTCCACCAGGAACATCAGACTCCGGGTTCCTTCTCTCAAATTTGCCCCAAGATTTATTGGCCTGTACACTATAACTTCTAAACTGAATCCGGTTTGTTTCAAACTCCAGATTCCCAAAAGCCTCAAAATCACTATTTCCTTCCATGTTGACCTTCTGAAGCCTTTAGTCCTCAATAAGTTCTCTCGTCCTCTCCCTACCGCAGCGCCGGTCTCTGAGGATAATCAGGAGTACAAGGTTAGTCAAATTTTGGATTCCCGACTCTGTAGAGGCATTCTTCAGTACCTCGTGCATTGGAAAGGGTTTAGTCCTGAGGAGAGGTCTTGGATCACGGCTTCTGAGGTCTTTGCACCTCGTCTGTTGAGGAAGTTTCATCTGAAATTCCCTTCTAAACCTGCTCCCAGGCAGGAAAGGGGAGGCCTCTTAAGAGGGAAGGTACTGTCATGGTTATGCAGTAGTGTTTGTCTGTCAGCTTACCTTTCCTCCATGTGTTCACCTCTAGAGACCAGCCACTCTCACCTGACTGCTTTTATAATCTCTCCTCTAGCATGGCTCCCCCCCAGCCCCTATCAGAGAACTCTATATTAACCTGTGCACTGCAAGCCAACCCTGCTGATCAACTTTGTGTGTTTAGCTTCTGTGTGCATCTTGTTGTGTCTTCTACGTCTGATTCCAGTTACTGATCTTGGCTTGTTCTGGACTATCCCTGTCTGCTTGTGACCCTGACCTTTGGCGTGTTCTATGTTTATCCTTGTCTGCTAGTCGCTCTGACCTTTGGCTTATTCCCTTACTATCTCTATCCTCCTGTAGCCTACTGTGGGCATGAGCTGGGAGACCCTGGGGGTCACGACCTAGAGCCAGTTGCAGCCCAGTCCATCCTCACCACTAGAGGCTCTGGTGAACACCTGCTGGCTCTTAGACTCCGTGCCCTAGGGAATCTTACGCTCTAGCCCCTGTGGGATCCATCTTGGTGTACCAGCGGGCCTGCCTTCCTTTACCACCCAGACTCCAATCCACAGCAGTCAGCCATAGGGTTCACTACCTTTGCGGTCCACTCCTGATCCCAACGGTGTGCATCTGTCACCTGGCTTCAGGTGACCTGACAGGCACTGCTGGAACAGTTAAAAGGCAATAATGTATAAACCTATTACAGGACAATTTTATGGTCCAGTTTATTGAGGCTCCAACTAGGAATGATGCTCTGTTGGACCTGGTAATCACAAACCATGCAGAGCTTATTACTAATGTTCATATGAAGGAACATCTGGGTAGCAGTGACCATAATAGACATGTGTAATTCGTTTAGTTTCAAATGGAAATTTGGCCGAATTTTGCATCTTTCGGACATTCAGATGCATCCAAATGTCCGAATAAAAAAATAACGAATTTCAACTAATACGAAAGAAATTATAGCGAATATAACAAACGAATTCGACATGATTCGGTAATTCGTTAAAGATCTAATGAAACAAAAGGTCAACTCAAAGTAAATCTTATAGTCCAATCAGCTGATTAATTTTGTGCTGGAGGTTGGATTACTGGCAAAGTGCATTCCTGAGAACTGAGTGAGAAGGGTGTTGTATTATATTTGAGCAGGGGAGAAGATATATTGTCATTGTGTGTGTTAATAGATTCAACAAACAAACGACTTTCCAAACTAGGAATAATTATCACGAATCAATATGCATACATAAATATCGAATTTCAACTAATATGAAAGAAATTATAGCGGATATAACGAATGAATCCAACATGATTCGGTAGTTCGTCAAAGATCTAATGAAACAAAAGGTCAACTCAAAGTAAATCTTACAGTCCAATCAGCTGATTTATTTTGTGCTGGAGGTTGGATTACTGGCAAAGTGCATTCCTGAGAACTGAGTGAGAAAGGTGTATTGTATTTGAGCAGAGGAGAAGAGATATTGTCATTGTGTGTGTTAATAGATTCAATAAACAAACGACTTTCCCAACTACGAATCATTATCACAAATATATATAGATACATAAATATCGAATTTCAACTAATACAAAAGAAATTATAGGGGATATAACGAATTAATTCGACATGATTCGAGATTCAGTATAACGAATATCGACACTCTACAGAAATAACGAATTATCCGAAAATGAATTAACGTTACAGAACGAAATTATGTATTTTACGAATGACGACGAACCGAAACTAAACAAAATTTTCCTTTGTGCACATGTCTAGACCATAACATGATTTCATTTGTTAGCTGTAAACAAAAAACACATATGGGAAAGATAAAAACACTTAACTATAATGCCCTGTACACACGGTCGGATTTTCCGATGGAAAGTGTGTGATAGGACCTTGTTGTCGGAAATTCTGACCATGTGTAGGCTCCATCACACATTTTCCATCGGATTTTCCGACACACAAAGTTTGAGAGCAGGATATAAAATTTTCCGACAACAAAATCCGTTGTCGGAAATTCCGATCGTGTGTACACAAATCCGATGGACAAAGTGCCACGCATGCTCAGAATAAATAAAGAGATTAAAGCTATTGGCCACTGCCCCGTTTATAGTCCCGACGTAGGTGTTTTACGTCACCGCGTTTAGAACGATCGGATTTTCCAACAACTTTGTGTGACCGTGTGTATGCAAGACAAGTTTGAGCCAACATCCGTCGGAAAAAATCCTAGGATTTCGTTGTCGGAATGTCCGAACGGGGCATATGAGAGCAAATTTTTCAAGGATGAGGGCTGCTCATCAGGTCTTAGACTGGGAGGAAATATTGGCATCAATGGACACAGAACAGAAATGGGAATTCTTCAAAAAGACTGTTTGTGAACTCATTGCCAAGTATATTCCCATGGGCAATACGTTTGAAAGGCTAAAAATAAAACCTATGTGGCTCACGGTCAAAGTTAAAAAAGCTATAAACAATAAGAAAAGAGCTTTTTAAAAATATAAAAATGAAGGAACACTATTGTCGTTTAAATATAACAGAATATGTAAAAAGGAAATCAAGGACGCAAAAATTCAAAACGAACGACAGATTGCAAAAGATAGTAGGACAAACCCCCAAAAATTCTTCAAATATATTAATAGTAATAGTCTGAGCATGTAGGCCCTTTACAAAATAATCTAGAGTGAGTGACTGGAGACAAACAGAAGGTAAATGTATTAAATACATTCTTCAGTTCTGTGTATACAAAGGAGCATGGGGGACCTCATGTCCATAATGGGTGTGTTAGTGACACAGCCCCAAATGATTCACAATGGCTCAAAAGTGATATGGTCCAGAAATATTTAGACAGAATAAAGGTGGATAAAGCACCTGGACCAGATGGCATCCACCCAGGGATCCTAAAAGAATTGAGCTCTGTCATTTCAAAGCCATTGTATCTAATTTTTAGGGACTCATTAATGACAGGAATAGTACCACTATTTAAAAAGGGAACATAGTCTTTACGAAGTAACTATAACTTAACTTCTGTAGTCGGGAAGTTACTGGAAAGTTTAATAAAAGACCACATAGATGAGTTCTTGGTGGAAAAAAATATTTTAAGCAACAGACAGGATGGATTCATGAAAGACAGAAGTCAAACAAATCTGATTTCTTTTTATGAGGAAGTAAGTTAAACCTTGGACAGAGGGGTGGCTTTGGACGTGGTATACTTGGATTTTGCAAAAGCGCTCGGTACAATTCCCCACACACGGCTAATGTGTAAGATAAAGCCTACAGGCTTGGAAATATTAGTTTGTAAATGGATAGAAAACTGGCTAAAAGGCCGAATTCAGAGAGTGTTGGTTAATGATTCTTACTCTAAATGGTCTAAGGCAGGGGTCTTCAAACTATGGCCCTCCAGTTGTTCAAGAACTACCATTCCCATCATGCCTAGTTATGCCTGTGAATGTCAGAGTTTTACAGTGCCTCATGGGATGTGTAGTTCCGCAACAGATGGAGGGCCATAGTTTGAAGATCCCTGGTCTAAGGTTATCACTGGTGTACCCCAAGGTTCAGTGTTGGGACACTTACTTTTTAATATCTTTATAAATTATATACAGTCTGGGATTAAAAGTACCATTTCAGTCTTTGCAGATGACACTAAGCTATGCAGTGGAATAACATCCTTACAGGATGTCTCCAATTTACAAGCCGACCTCAATGCACTGTCTAATTGGGCGACTATGTGGCTGATGAAGTTTAATGTAGTAGTTTGTTATCCAAAAGGGTGAGAAAGCATCCGAGGCAAGGCCTTGGCAAAGATAACAGAAGTTTAGTAATGTCAAGCTTTTAATTCTTAAAAGGAATAGACATATGTCATTAACGGGGAGACAATGAGAGCCCTGACGATTTTACATAATTCTGTATGTAGCGCCCCCCTGGCACCCTAAAGGCAAGATAACACCTCCAGTGGCAGGGAGCAAGCCAGCATTTACCACAGGGCTGAATCCATATCTACAATATGGAATCTTGAACAGAAAATTGGGCGCCAGTCACTTTTTGTTTTTCTCAGAATTGAAATGTCAAACCAAGGAAGGGGATTGAGGGAATGAGGGTTAGGGGTCCCAAATACCACAGCAGATCACTTACAGACTCTTCAGATCCCGAACAAAGTCCAGCTTCTCAGAACCTTTAAGCCGACCCGGCAACACTGCAAGCACATTTTCAGATTCCCTAGCTTCACAGTGTCAGCACCTTTAAGCCAACCCGGCAAATCTGCAAGCACTTTTTCAGATTCCGTGCATCCTCCAAGCGAGTCACCAGGCCCTTCTGAGAGACCAACCTTCATCTTGGCTTTCTTCAGCAAGGTGCCACCCCTGGGTCTTCTCAGCTTGGCTTGGCTTCCTCCACACTGAGCAGGACAGCCTCATGACCACCTCGGCGTATGTAGGCTTGGGGACCTAATCACAGAGCTCTCTTCATCAGTACCTTCTCAGGCCTCAGCCTAAGGCAAGAGAACTAGCACATAGACTGTCCCGGATTTATATAATTCCCCATCATGAACCAGTGGTCATGAACCTCCTACTGGGCTGCCATGGGCGTCTGCAAGGGGGGCAAGGGGGGACTAGTGACCCCCTGGAATCGGCTAGGTGGCAGTGGCACCGGTCGCAACATCTACAAGGGCGCAAGCCGTGCCTGCCATCAATGTCACACACTGCTAGTGCGCTCAGAATAGAAGCCCTGCGATTGGCTGAAGGGGGTCATGCGGGGGAGGCAGGCATGAGGGTCTGTGATTGGCCCAGCGGAGCTGCTCACATGTGGAGGTGGGGCTGGACTGTGGGTGATTGCGGCCGCTTGCTCTTGGAATCCCACCTTGCTACCTGGTGCGTGCTGTGTGTCTCCTGACTGAGGTTTCTCTCTCATCTGCTCCCTCACCCTGTCTGTCAGCCACCCCCCTCTGTTAGACACACCCCCCTCTATCAGCCACGTCCCCCTCTGTCAGCCACCCGCTTTCTGTCAGCCAAACCCCCCCTGTCAGCCACCCCCTCGCTACCAGCCACTCCCTCTCTGTCAGCCCCCTCTCTGTCAACCACACCCCCCTCTCTGTCAGTCACACCCCCTCTCTGTCAGCCACCCCCTCTCTGTCAGCCACCCCCTGTCGGCCACCCCGTCTCTGTCAGCCCCCCATCAGCCACCCCCTCTCTGTCAGCCACCCCCCTCTGTCAGCCACCCTCTTTCTGTCAGCCACCCCCTCTCTGTCAGCCATCCCCCCTCTGTCAGCCATCCCCCTCTGTCAGCCACCCCCCCTCTGTCAGCTCACCCCCTCTGTCAGCTCCCTCTCTGTCAACCCCTCTCTGTCAGCCACACCCCCCTCTGTCAGCCACTGGCTTTCTGTCAGCCACCCCCCCTGTCAGCCACCCCCTCTCTACCAGCCACTCCCTCTCTGTCAGCCCCCATCAGCCACCCCCTCTCTGTCAGCCACCCTCTCTGTCAGCCACCCCCCTCTGTCAGCCACCCCCTCTCTGTCAGCCCACCCCCTCTGTCAGCCCCCTTCTCTAACAGCCCCCCATTGTCAGACAACCCCCTATGTTAGCCAACCTCCCTCTCTGTCAGCCACCCCTCCCCCTTACATCACTTCTCTCTCACCCCCTCCCTCTCAACTCCCTTCTCTCTCCCACCCTGCTCTCTCTCCCCCCTGTCTCTCTCTCGGCCCCCTCTCAGCCCCTCTCTCTCACCCTCCTCTCTCACCCCCTCTCTCTCACCCTCCTCTCTCCCAGCCCCCCCTTCTCACCCCTCTCTCTTACCCTCCTCTCTCACCCCCCCTCACCCCTTCCCTCTCACCCCCTCTCACAAGAGTTCGTTTTCCTGGGCATCTGGCATTACTTCCATCATTGTTTGTTTAATAATTATGGTTATAGTGTTGTTATTTTTGCTGTCGCCATCAAAATGAAAAAAAACACAGTGCCTGAGATCTCTTTTTTTAGATCCTTTCTTCATAGAGTACAGACATATCCTGCAGTGCAGTATAAAGTATATAAAAGTATTTTTAGCCACTAAACGCAAAAGCTGATATGTTTTTGCCATGCTTCTGATTTGTTTTTGCCATGTTAAGTATTTTTATAGAAAACATCAACCCAAAGTTTCTCATTAAAAAAAGTGAATTTAACAATTTATTCTTTTATTTATTTTTAATGGCTACATCTCTATGATAGCACTAATGTACTGTGATCTGTAGATCTGAAAATGATTTCAGGAATTCTCTGAGACCTAAGGGTTCCTCCATTGTAAAAAGACTGAGAAAGGTTGATTACATTATCTATTATTCTTATTTTTTTTCTTGCTTTAATATAGTAGACCTTCTTCTTTAAAGTATTACATCATCCTGATCCATGACTATGCTCTATCAAATTCATATATCTGAGCCTAATAGCCCATTTTGTATGTTGAATTCTAAAAATAGGTATCCTAATTTACTGTTTTGTTTGGCAATATGACATATACATAAACAGATCTTCTCTACAAAATACTTTTTTTTCTTTAGAAGTTCAAATGAAGAAGGGGGTAAAAGCAATATATTTGTTAACTGTTGGTGTTCCTATATACTCCAGGCAAAGAAAGTCTAAAGTTCTTGCAGTTGCAGACTGTATACAATGCAGTGAAATAAGCTTGTAATCTGATATAGAAAAGATTACATTCATATCATAGCCTCTGGCAGACTAGCAATGTTGGAGAATGATGTACAGCAACAGCTGGAATTCTAAAGCTTGCCTTCATCGTCATACAGTCAAAGACAATTACTCCAAAGGCTTTCAGCCAGTGTATGTACTGTAATAACTCATTTTTGTTAAGCAGCCACAATGGCATCTGACCATATGAAAGTAAAGCAAAATTGTGGCCATCTGGGCATGAAGGGAGGGGATGTTAATGAAAATTCACTTACATGTGAACGGTGAATAAGCATTGTAAAGGCTAGGCTAGGGAACATTTCTCTGTACTCTATACAAGTACATCATGGATTATTCATTTCCCTGGTCACATTTAGGGGTGCTGACTGATAAGTGATATTTCACAATACATGAGTCTGAGATTTTCTCTATGGTATACAAGACTTGCGTTTGAGTGGTGATTGCTGGTGGGCCAGATAACACCGAAGGTGGGTTTCAAACATGGGGCTGTAAGTCATAGACTAGGGCAGTGGTTCACAACCACTAGTGCCGGTGACCCCTTGATAAAATTTCCCAAGTTGTGGGGACCCCTAAATATAAAATTATTTTCGTAGCGTGGGTTGTCAGCACCCAAGGCAATACAAGTAATTTGTGTCCCTAACCCACGGACATTTAGCGCTCCCTGTGTCCCTTCCACTCGTACAGTATTAAAAGCCCTTATGGTACATTTTAGGATGTACCACTCTCTCTCTTTGCTCTCCTTTCTTTCCCTTTTATCTCTCTCTATCCTAATTTCTTGTTTTTTTTCCCCATCTCTCTCTCTAGCTGTCTTTCTTGTTCTTTCTCTTATTCTTTCTCTCCCTTTTTCTTTATTCCTCCCCCCTCTTTCCTCTTCCTTACATGTATTCTCTATTTTTATTCCTTCTCTTACTCCTTGGTGGGGGGAATGGGATGAGTGGCAGTGCTGGCAGGGAGTTGGGATGAGTGGCAATGCTGGGGGAGTTCTGATCAGCCAATTTAGGTGCTCTTGATCAAGGTCATCTGCTGATCTGAAAACTAACTGTAGTGGGGACTTTTAATGGCAACTATAATCACAGGTAGTGTTACTCACTCTGACTTTGTGGTGTCTCGTAGCAGTGACACCTATGCCGAAATCAGGATATAGGGTCTCCTCCAGCTACTCCCACTTCACATTCCTCACCAGTCAGCTGACCCCTAGTCTCTGCCCCCCAGCCATGCTGTGAACTGAATGGGTGGCTGCGGAGAGGCTGAGTGGGGCGGCCACGGGCTCCAGGGACAGCCCTGCTGGGCAGCCGCAAAAAGGCTGGGAGAGTGGTGTGGGCTTCAGGAACAGCCCAGGATTCGGTGACCCCTGGAAAATCATTATTTGACCCCCGAGGGAGTCCCAACCCCCAGGTTGAGAACCACTGGACTAGGGGGGAGTGGATAATCAGGGTGGAATAAAGAAGGCGATAGATAGTATGAGGGGGGAGTAAAATACAGGATGTGTGTGGGTGCTGAGAAACATGTTAGGTAATCTTCTGTAAACAGTGAATGAACCCTGAAAGAGGTGCATTTGCTTCCATGTTACAACTCAAATTGGTTACCCCATCTTTCACTACAGATCAGATCCCAGATGTGTTTAATCAGTCTTGCAGCACGTGAGAGTTTTAGGTTCTGACATTGGAGACATTAGGGAAATATTAGGGAAAGCCATTGCTCGTTTTTTTTTAAAGGTATGGATATGACACTTTTTCTCCTTTCATTAGTTGATGAACTAAACTGGCCATAGATGAGTAGTTTGTGTTTCTTCAGCCAGTGGGCTAAACCAAAAAAGAACTAACAGATTACTCCATCCACCCAATGAAGTGTCAATGTTCCAATAATGAGTCTTGTCAAACCGATGCTACAAGTCACAGATTGTTCTGTTCTGTTTTTCATTGTATGTCATGATATGCTTGTATTTTAACCCTTTCATGACTAAGCCTATTTTTGAAATTTGGTGTTTACAAGTTAAAATCCGTATTTTTTGCTAGAAAATTACTTAGAACCCCCAAACATTATGTGTATTTTTTTGCAGAGAATTTAGAGAATAAAATGGAGATTGTTACAATATTTTATATCACACGGTATTTGTGCAGCGGTGTTTTAAACGCAAATTTTTAGAAAAGGGACACTTTCATGAATTTTAAAAAATCCAAACAGTAAAGTTACCCCAATTTTTTTGTATAATGTGAAAGATGATGTTACCCTGAGTAAATAGATACCAAACATGTCACGCTTTATAATTGCACGCACTCGTGGAATGGCGACAAACTACGGTACCTAAGAATTTCCATATGCGATGCTTTAAATTTTTTTTATGGTTACCAGGTTAGAGTTACAGAGGAGATCTAGTGCTAGAATTATTGCTCTCACTCTGACGATCGCGGCGATACCTCACATGTGTGATTTGAACACCGTTTACATTGCGTGCGCGACTTCTGTATGCGTTTTCTTTGCTGCGCGAGCTCAAAGAAAATTCATAAATTGTGTTTAAAAAAAAAAAAATGTTTTGATGACTTTTATTGCTGTCACAAGGAATGTAAACATCCCTTGTGACAGTAATAGGTGATGACAGGTACTCTTTATGGAGAGATCGGGGGTCTAAAAGACCCCCCATCCCTCCTTTACACTTCAAAGTATTCAGATCGCCGAAAATGGTGATTCTGAATCCTGTGTACTTTTTTAAAAACGGCACCATTGGCAGCCGAGTAAACGGGAAGTGACGTCATGACGTCGCTTCCGCATTTACAATTTGAAGGCTGCCCCCAGCCGCCGGAGGCATCGGATTGGTCACCGAGCCTCTGGATCGACCGGGAGGCCTGGTAAGAGCGGCGGGAGGCGGCGGGAGGGGGGGAGTCCCCTCCCGCTCCTCCGGTATAACAGCCGAGCGGCTTTTAGCCGCATCGGTTGTTATAAACGGATAGCCAATCGCCGGCTCTAAACAACGGTACCAGGATGATGCCTGCAGCTGCGGGCATCATCCCGGTATAACCCCCGAAAGCCGAGTACGCACATCTGCGTACGGTCGGCGGGCAGGGGTTAATTAACAATTCACTTTACTGAGCCAGAACAAGCCAGTGAAAATTAAGCATTACTAATAAAAGTAAAGCAAAGATAAAGAGGAGCTTGCAACTTTGAGGTTGCATTCACACCTGAGTGTTTTCAGCTCATAAAACGCTCGTAAAACTCCCGAAAAAAACGCCTGAAAAACGCCAAACAAGCAAAATACCATTCATTTCAATGGCACCTGTTAACATTTAAGCGTTTTGTCACCTGAAGCAAAATGCATGAAAAATGCCTTAAGCTCAAAAAAGAACACGAGCTTCTTTGGGCATTTTTCTGCTTTTTACATTGGTGACCTGTACAAAATCGCAGAAAAATCTCTGCAAAAACTCAGCAAAAAACGCGTGACTTTGAAACGCTCAGGTGTGAATGTAGCCAGAAAACCAATGTGTAATGGCAGCTGTGATATTCCTCCCCTGACAGGTTCCCCTTAAGGTTTTGTTTTGTCACTTAGCTGGGTGACCTCTAGCTGATTCATAACTACAGGCCTTGCCATGGGTATGTCATTGCTTCTTCTACATGTAAAATCTAATGTTTGGTAAAACAATGTTCAGCTGTCACCAAATTCTTTTTGTTTTTTTGCATTCTTTTTCTTTTTTTCAATTACTTTTACTAAATTTTAAAATGCTTATTTATAGGGCTGCGGAAATTAATGATTAATTCCTCGATTAATCGTTCATTTTTTTGATCGATGAACATTTTTTTGATCGGTAGGCTGCCTGCCCTGGGGCCGCTTTGGGCCTAGCTGTGGCTGCAGCGCTCCGCTCCCTCCTCCTCTGCTATATGTCGTACACAGTCTGCGGGCATCTCCCGCTGTGTGTCTCCGAGCTGAGTGTGAAAACTTTGGCCGCGCTGTTCCGCCTTCCTCCTAGATCAACTCGTGTGATAGACGCAGTGTTCTGTCTATCACACAAGCTGATCTAGGAGGACGGGACTTTTCTCACAGCGCGGCCAAAGTTTTCACACTCAGCTCTGAGACACACAGCGGGAGATGCCCGCAGACTGTGTAATCCAGGCACAGGCACTGACTACAGTGAGGCTGCGATTATGGGCAGGGTGAGACTGCATTATGGGCACGGTGAGACTGCATTATGGGCACGGTGAGACTGCATTATGGGCACGCTGAGGCTGCCATTATAGGAACGGCTAGGCTGCGATTATGGGCACGGTGAGACAGCATTATGGGCACGGTGAGACAGCATTATGGGCATGATGAGGCTGCAATTATAGGCATGGCCAAGCTGCGATTATGGGCACGGTGAGGCTGTGATTATGGGCACGATGAGGCTGCGATTATGGGAAAGGTGAGGCTGCGATTATAGGCACGGTGAGACTGCATTATGGGAACGGTGAGGCTGTGATTATGGGCACGGTAAGTCTGAAATTATAGGCATGGTGAGACTGCATTATGGGCACGGTGAGGCTGCGATTATGGGCACGGTGAGGCTGCGATTATGGGCAGGGTAAGGCTGAGATTATGGGCACAGTGAGGCTGAGTTTATGACGTGTGACGTCCTAGCCATGCCCCGCTATGTCCGGCTTCGGCCGTTGCCATAACAACGGTGCTAAATCAGCTAAAAGTAGTTGGATCTGTATGTGCGTTATAATTAATCGAAATTAGTCGATTAATAGATTTTTAAAAAATCGATTAATCGAACACAGAATTTTTAATCAGTAACAGCCCTACTTATTTACAATGGTACAGAACCCCCCCCTACATAAAACCAATAAAATAAGGCCTTGCAGGATGTACAGTTCTTGCTTAACTAGTTTAAAACAATAGTTAATTGCATTCTTAAAGTGATTTTAAACAATCACCTTGTAAAACAACCCATTCAGTTTAAAATAGAAATGGAATGCAAACATTTTTGTATAGATATAAAAAAAATATAAATACCTTTTTTCCCTTTTTTATAAGTGATCCCATTCCCTCTGTTCTCAGCTGCATAAGAGCTGGGGGAGGAGAAGCAACAGTACACTGATCTTCACAGTGAATGGCTGTGCAGCAGGGGCGTGCCAGGACAAATCTGATCATTGGAGGAGAGCACACTGAGTTCTCAGCATAGCTAGAGAACTAACCACAGTGTGTTCTCCTGCATAGTGTGGTCAGTTTGTAATAGAAAAGCAGAGGGACTGGAAGGGACACCAGGGATTTTACATAAAGGAAGAAATACAATGAGAACAGGATACCTTCTCATACAAGTACATGGCACAACAGGCACATATCAGGAATATGAAGTGTTGGGATAACAAATGCTTTAAGTTCAAATTATATGGTTCAAAAATGGTGTGTCTTTACAGTACCTATAGCATTTGTGAAACAAAGGGGGGTTATTAACTAAAAGAATAGAGTCTGTTTACTTAACAATGTGAATGTTCACTGTGCAAAGCGAATGTTAGTAAATAAGGTGAACCCGTGTTCACTCTGAATACATAATTATGTGTGAAGGATATTAAAAACAGGATTTTTGCTAGCGAACAGACTTTTCTCCTTTTTTAACTGTTTTTACTGTGTACTATAAAAAAAATGTAATATAATATCATCACTATAATTTTATCCTACTTATTAAAAATTCCACCCATAAAATGTTCCCTTTCATGACAAAAAAATATTATTGATAAACTGCCAGTGACCTAATATCCCAGCTCCAATAGCACATTCTTATTTTCATCATTTTTGTTCACTATTTCATCAACAGTTTTTAGGCACATTATATTCCTCTTCAGAGTCTGATAGTGGAGTTCCTGGAGGTGAGATCATATCTATTATTTGTCCATTTAGATCTGTTTTTACTTAAAGTGTTACTAAACCCAGGGCCCTGCATTCACTATATCTGGTCTCCCACAGTACACAGATCATGGAAATGCAATCATTTTAGTAAATATAAAATGCTAAATACCCTTTCTCATCAGCAGGTTATAGCAGTCTTGTGACTTCTACCAGTGTCTGGTTAAAAGAGGAGTTTCCTTTTTTTTTTTTTTCAATATTTTTATTGAAGTTTATAAGGGGAACAGAAAAAAGAAAAAGGGGGGGGGGGACAATGTCAACCATACAGTAGGACATGTGTATGGTTATAAATTGCAAAACAGTAATAAACCCATGTGGACATTGTAATACATTGCAATAGATGAATTCAAGGTCAGGAGGATCGTCTAATATCCTCAGACACCCCATCTGGGAACAAGTTGTGTCATGAGGGGAAGACC
Organism: Aquarana catesbeiana; assembly: GCF_042186555.1. Classification (NCBI taxonomy): domain Eukaryota; kingdom Metazoa; phylum Chordata; class Amphibia; order Anura; family Ranidae; genus Aquarana; species Aquarana catesbeiana. The sequence continues at coordinate 438,500,606 of NC_133327.1, read as the reverse complement.
ATTCAGCTAACCTTTAATCGATTGTTCAAAATTTTAATAGAAAAAGGGAATGATCTACCCAGGGTTGCCACAGTCTTTCAAATTTAGAGACCTTATCGAGGAGTACAGCCTCGATCTTAGCGTGGATCATCACTCTAGTAATACTATGTTTTGTTTCCAAAGTGCTCAGGTGGGGGGTCTTACAAGCCTTTGCGATTGTTTGCTTAGCAGCTGTGGTGACCTGTAGATGTAATTTGAATTTGGGGCGAGTCAGGTCTAGACGTTTTTTTATTAAGGAGGACAATGGAGCGGTCAAGGTCAAGGGTACTGCCAACCAGAGTAGAACTAATGTGGAAGATGTCGGTCCAAAACGTTTGTGCTAAGGGGCAGCTCCACCAAATGTGGAGGTGCAACCTCGGAAGCAATTAGGGGAGTAGGATCGGAGGTATTTTGATATCTGGGCAGGGACTAAGTACCAGCGCATTAATACCTTATAGTTGGTTTCAGAGGCTACTACATTTTGGGAAGCAGATTTAGTGGCTAGCCAAATGTCGGACCAGTCTTTTGTCTCAAGCTGGAGGTCTAGATTAGTTGCGTTCGAAATTTGAGAGAGAGGTGTTGGTGTGCAGGCAAGGGGTAAAGAAGTGCTTCAGTTGGAGGTAGCAGAATATTTCAGTGTGAGGAAGGCCATGGGACTCACTGAGTGTAGGGAATGGTTTGAAGGTATCAGGAGTAGTAAATGAGTAGACTCGGATGAGATTAGCTGATGGCCACCTATGGAAACTTTGTTTTGAGGTTGTCCCATTGTTGTAGCGAGAGGCGGGTAGTGGGGTTCTTTAGTGTTCTGCGATCACATGGGCAGAGCCATAGCAAGTTGGCCACTGAGAGAGGGTCACAGTCCACGGATTCAGGAGCAACCCAAAGGGGTGTTTCAGGAGTAGTGTGGTAGTTTGGTAGTTGGGCTAGCTGGGCTGTCTGATAGTATTTGGTGAAGTGAGGGAGACCTAGTCCGCCTTGTAGCTTGGGAAGATATAGAACCACTTTGGGTACTCGAGGTCTGGTTTTGCCCAGATATAGGCAAGAGCCCGACGTTGCAAAATTCTAAGGAAGTGTGATGGGATGGGGATGGGTAGAACCCGGAATAAGTAAAGGATCTTCGGGAAAATGGTCCTTTTGGTAGCGTTAATACATCCCAACCATGCTAATGGCATTGTAGACCAGGAGGACATAAGGCTGGTGAGGTGAGAAAGCATAGGGGGTAGTTGACGGAATAGGGGGGTGCGGGATCTGTAGTGGGGGGGACCATGAAAATGGGAGTACTTGTTGAAGTTGTGACAATAGAGGTTGCGGCAGGGAGACGTAAAGGACTTGTGATTTCTGTGGGTTTACGACAAAACCGGATATAGAGCCAAATCGGTCTAATGTGAAGAGAAGGTTAGGGAAAGACGTCGGGGAGGTAAGGAAAAGGAGAATGCAATCAGCAAAACAAAGTTTGTGATGGTGACCACCTAGTTCGAGCCCTTTAATGTTTGAAATAGAACATATTGCTTGGGCAAGGGGTTCGATGGCTAGGGCAAACAAGAGTGTGGCTAGGGGGCAGCCTTGTCTTGTTCTGCGATGTACTGGGAAAGAGGCTGATTTATAACCAGCATATTTAACGCACGCAGGGGGAAGTGTAGAGAGAGGAGACCTAAGAGAGGAAGTGGGGCCCAAATCCCCATTTACGCAGTATAAATTGTATTTAGGGCCAGGAAAGCGAGTCAAAAGCTTTTTTAATATCTAGGGACACAAAGCATGTTGGAACCTGGCGAGATCGTGCTGCCTGAGCTATCAAAACTGCTCTACAGACATTGTCACCAGCTTGTCTCACAGGTATGAACCCAACCTGGTCTTTATGAATGAGGGAACCAATAATCAAATTTAGGCGAAATAAGATGATTTTAGCAATTATTTTAATGTCCAAGTTTAATAGTGAGATTGGGCAGCAATTGGTCCAAGAGGAGTCTTCCGATTGGGGTTTGGGTATCATGGAGATAACAGCTGAGAGAGAGTCTGGGCAGAAGGAGTGGCCTTTCAGGATAGAATTAAAGGCTTTAGACAGTAGGGGTGTAAGGGGTCAACGAAGTGCTTGTAGTAGAAGGCTATAAAGCCATCAGGTCATGGGCGTTTATTTGGCTTTAATAGCATTTCAGGTTTCAAGCTCGGAGATAGCTTGATCTAGTGCCTCTTGTTGAGACGCTGACAGGGATGGGAGTCTAAGGTGGGAGAAAAATTCAGATGCGCGTGCTTCGTCGAATCCAGAGGAGGAGTAATGTTCCTCTAGACGGAGTCGTGGGAAGTACGTAGATTAATTGGTTTATGTGGTCAGTCAAGTTTACGAAGAGAAAGAGCAAGGAAGGAGTAAGGGTTTGTTTGCTTTAATGTAGAAGTTGTGTCTGGACTGACGTAGGTTCTTTTCAGCTGACTCAGTTAAGAAGAGATCTAATTCAAGCCTGGCTTTATCTAAGGCCTGATTGTGAGGTGGTGTGGTGATATCCTGAAAGGCTGAGTGGGCGTGGTGGAAAGAGTTCCTGTTTTTGGTGAAGAGCACAGCGCTCTTTCTTAGTATGTGAGGCTAGACTGATGCAAGCACCATAAATGACAGGTTTAGAAGCTTCCCAGACGGTTAACGGGAAATGTCAATGGTAGTATTGTGAAAGATGTTTTCTATTCAACGGTGAGAGCGATATCAGATCTGTGGGAAGGATGAGCTAGGAGGGTGTCATTTAGACACCAGGAACAGTCTCTCTGTTTAGGAATGAGGGAATCGAGAGAGGAGAAGACTGCGTTATGATCTGACCAGGGGGAGGGGATGATCACGGAGGATAAGAGTGAAGGGGAGGTTCTGATGGAGTTAAGGATATGGTCGATGCCGAATGGGTTTTGTGGGGGTGCAAGTAATATGTATACTGCCGTCTGGCAGGGTTAATTTCACACCAGGTATCTATGAGGAAGTGTCTATGTAGTATTTGTTGGAAAGAACGCTTATTGGGGCTCAAGGAAGAGGGGAGGGGAGATTTATCCAAAAAAGGATAGATAACTTGGTTTGAGTCTCCACAGGGTTCCTTGTTCATACATGTTTATCACGTGGAATAGGTGTGAGAGGAAGGAGGTAGGATTGCAGTTAGGGGCATAGTAAGAGACGACTGTGACTTCTACGTCCAGTAGGAGACCCGTGAGGATAAGGCACCTGCCTTCTGGATCCTTGATCTCTGCCCGGAGAGTAAAGGGTGTAGAATGGTTGAAAGCTATCAATACGCCTCTGTGCTTAACGTTAGCTGAGGCTGTGAAGAATTGAAGGTTGGATATGTTGAATGAATTTAGGGGAGGAATGGCCTGTGAAGTGGGTTTCTTGGAGGCAGACCACGTGTGCATTATTGGAGGTAAACGACCGAAAGGCTTTGGTTCTTTTGTGTGGGGATTTCATACCCTGCACATTGAGGGTGTGTACGTTCAAGGAGGCCATGATGGAAAACTGGGGTGGAGTATGTTAGTGAAGAGGCAACCAGACAGGGCCCTCTTTCCCCGGTGAGAAAGAATTGTGGGGGGTAAAAAGATCAGGGGGGAGACAAGAGGAGGTAGAAGGGTAAGAGAAAGACTTGACTGAGAGGCACGAGAGGGAGCAGGTGTAGGGTAACATAGAGTATACACATCTGGGTTGGTCAAAAGCACCAGCGCAGAGGGGACCATGTTGTCTGAGGAAGGTTCCAACGAGGAAGTTCCACAGACAAGTGGGGGGCAGCAGTGACAGCAGGCAGGGGACACGTTAGCCGCGGCAGGGGTTCTAAAATTGTTTTATGTTTTTCAGGGGTCAGGCAAGGACAGAACAATGGATATTCAATAACAATGTCAGTGAATCGTGTAGCTGAGGGGTATGATGCTGAGAGAGCGAGCTCAATAGGGAAGGTCGGTGGACCAGGCCAAACTGTGGATGATGCCCTGGTGAATCAGTAAAATTAGGGCAACCAAAATGTAATAAAAAGAACATAAACATAACAACAAATAATCAGAAAAACGAGAGGAGCATGAGTCCTCGTAGCAGAGTAAATAACTCTGCCCCAAGGAGGGTATTGTTTAAAGTATGGTATAGATTGAATCTGGATATGACTGAGGTGTGAGTGCTCCGAGGGATCATGACCTCAACGTGTAGTAACTAACAAGCTTACAGGTGAAGAAAAGTCAACTTGGAGGATCCGGACTCGCTAATTACACCAATAAGCTCTCAATGAGGGAGTCTGGAGGAGACTAAGCAAGTGGACTAGTCAGCAGGCTGAGTGGGACTCTGACGTCCAAATACAGGCGACAATGGCGCCTACCAGGAAGGATTCAGAGGAACGGTGGACCTAGGTAGGGTCAAAATGTCCTGTGGGGGCTGTTGAGGCCTGAAAGGAAAATTTTACCTTCAGTGCATAGAGTTCGAATGGACTTGAAGAGGAGAGGAGAGCCTGAGGAGGTGGTGGGAGCTTTCTGCGGTGAGCATGGAGCAGAGCAGTGGCGATGACCTTGCAAGGCCAGAGTGGATGGTGGTGAGACCAGGCATAGGAGAAGAGCCTTGAGGTCTTCAGTGGTTCTGCAGGTGTGTTTATGGCCTTGGTGGGTGAGGCAGAGAGAGAAGGGGAAGCCCCACGAGTAGTTGATGTGGTGTTTTTGGAGGGTCTGCAAATGCAGCTTGAAGGCTCTTTGCTTGAAGATGGTGGATTGCGAGAGGTCGGCAAAAAGTTGGTAGTCATGACCTTGAAACGAGACAGTCTCGCGATGACGTGCAGCTTGAAGAAGTTGCTCCTTAGTGTGATAGTAGACTATGTTGCGTGGTGGGCCGTCTGGCTTGTGTGGGGTGAGGGTTTTATGTATGCAGTCCATCTTGAGGCTCTCAATTGGAATTGATGGAGAAAGTTCTTGGAATAAGGCTGTAACTGTGGACTGTAGGTCAACCACAGTTTCAGGGATCCTCCTGATCCTAAAGTTGAAGCGTCTGGCCCTGTTTTCATATTCATCTAATTGCGCCTGCAGGGTCTGGTTCTCCTCTTGTAAAGCGTCAAGCTCATCTGAGTGGTTGCTTAGGTGAGTTTCAAGTTCATGGACCCTCTGTTCAAGGTCAGAGGTACGCTGGCCCAACTCTGTGATCTCTCTGCATAAGCGCTCAGTGATTTGATCATGTTTGTTTCAGAGCGCAACGCAGTATACCTTCAAATTTCTGCAGGATGTCAGGCTGTGAGGCATTAGGCTGAGAGGACCGGGGGGAGATTCGGGGAATCAGCATCAGACTCACCCTCCTCCCTGTAAGGCTGCAGCTTTTGTTTGTGTGACCTCGGTGTGCTTGTTTGTGTGGTAGCTGGCGGCGCTATTTTGGTGGAGGCCTCGCGGATGTCACGTCTGTCTGTAGCGGTGCGGAGCAAGCAGCATTTTTACGAGGCCTCTCTGCCCCCTGGCCCAGTCCCCCCCACCTCCTGGTGGGTTCAGCAGCAGCCAGCAGCTCTGCCTCCACCTCTACAATTTGTCTGTCTTAGGCAGCGCTGTATACTAAAGACGGTGACCCTTTACCAGCCCGGCCCACATGCTCCCACACACACATCAGGAAAATTAGGGGCCGCGAGGCCCCTGTAAGCACGAGACCTAAGGCCTTATTTGCCTAATTAGAGAGCCGCCTCTGATGACAGGATCAAACAGCCTTTTTACACAAAAACAGCCTTTTTACACAATGCAGAGGATTAACCCCTTAGGTTCCAAAGTGAGTATAACAGGCATGCTTTACTGCATATACAGACTGATTTTACTGTTGTGGGTTTAGTTACATTTAAGGTGCAGTCCAAAACTAAGGTTTTCAACAGTGTGTGTGAAAGGTTTTATAGGAATATGAATAATTTACATTTGCATTGGTGTTTATCAAAAAAAGTAGAGGCAGCCTACTTTGCCAAGTATATTATCACTTAGCTTACTGAATGAAATCAAGCTATGTGTAAATTCAATTGGCAATTGCTAAGTACACATGTGCTTTATATTGTCCGGTATCCGCTGGTTTAACAGGAACCAATAGACATTCAGTCAGTCTGTACAGCTGTACTTCTGACAGAAGCCGGTCCACGACTGGCCTTTGTCGAAGGGACATGGCTGGCTGGCTGTCGGCTTTCATGTGGAAGTGATACGGGTGGCAGTGAAGCCACTCGATCACTTCCACCACCTACGCAACATGCCACTCCTTCCCCATGTATCCCAGGCTCTGTGCGCCCATTTGAGTGCCCAGCACCAGAAGAGCAGGTACCTCCAGGTAGAGGGGAAAGAGCCAAGTAAACTTCCATTTGCTGTCCTCACCATCCTTTTATTGACCCCGAAGAAACGTCTCACTTTCTCCAGTCATACTGGCTGGGGAAGAAGCTGCATTTTATCAGCTTCATTGGAAGACACGTGAGACATCAGGGGTCTTTTAGACTCCTGGTGTCTCTATAAAGAGAACATATCACCAAAAATCATCACACTTTTTGTCCCCTATGTGATGAAAAAAAAACTTTAGTAAAAACATGTACAAAAAAATGTAAAAAAATCTAAGTAGCGCCCAAACACTTAAAATCCCCCCACAAATGTTGAGGCCCCCCCACCCCTACCTACATGCACGTACAAACATAAACACATGCATGGAGAGCGCCTACACATGAAAACATTGATTGCCTTACACATGTTACATATTGTTGTGCACACCAGAGTGATAGCATAATTTCTAGGCCCAGTATTCATGGTTATCTAAACTGATGACCTATAGGGACTTTTAACCACTAAAGCCCCGGAAGAATTTACCCTCTTCCTGACCAGAACACTTTTTGCGATACGGCACTGCGTCGCTTTAACTGACAATTGCGTGGTCGTGCGACATTGTACCCAAACAAAATTGATGTCTTTTTTTTCCCACAAATAGAGCTTTCTTTTGGTGGTATTTGATCACCTCTGCGGTTTGTATGTTTTGCGCTATAAACAAAAAAAAAGCACCAATTTTGAAAAAAAAAGCAATATTTTTTACTTTTTGCTATAATAAATCCCCCCCCAAAAATATATAAAAAAACACATTTTTTCCTCAGTTTAGGCCAATATGTTTTCTTCTACATATTTTTGGTAAAAAAAATCACAATAAGCGTATATTGATTGGTTTGCACAAAAATTATAGCGTCTACAAAATAGGGGATAGATTTATGGCATTTTTATTATTATTTTTTTTATTAGTAATGGCGGCGATTTTTATCATGACTGCGACATTATGGCGGACACATCGGACACTGTTGACACTATTTTGGGACCATTGTCATTTATACAGTGATCAGTGCTATAAAAATGCACTGATTACTGTATAAATGACACTGGCAGGGAAGGGGTTAAACACTAGGGGGTGATCAAGGGGTTAAGTGTGTCCTAGGGAATGATTTTAACTGTGGGGGGGTGGGCTACCACTGACATGACAGCGATCACTAGAACAAGAATTATTTCAAAAATATATATTTTTAATTGTTCATTTTTTTTTATCAATTTACAAAATTTCAATGTGAGCCAACAGAACACAAATCTAAATCAAATTACTATTTTGTGTGACTAACCTTTGGCTTCAAACCAGCATCATTTCTTACACTTGCAAACTCTGTACATTTGCACAGATTCAGGGATTTTGTAGGATTATAGTCAGGTGTAGGGATGAGCTTCAAGTTCGAGTCGAACCCATGTTCGACCGTTCGACCATTCGACCATCCCTTTACAAGCCGACCTCAATGCACTGTCTAATTGGGAGACTTTGTGGCAGATGAGGTTTAATGTTGAGAAATGTAAAGTTATGCACTTGGGGGCTAAGAATATGCATGCATCATACATACTAGGGGGAGTACAACTGGGGGAATCCATAGTGGAGAAGGATCTTGGGGGTTTTGGTAGATCATAAGCTCAATAATAGCATGCAATGCCAAGCTGCAGTTTCCAAAGCGAGCAAAGTCCTTTCTTGTATTAAGTGAGGTATGGACTCCAGAGAGAGAGATATCATTTTGCCCCTGTTCAAATCATTAGTAAGACCTCATCTGGAATATGCAGTTCAGTTTTGGGCACCAGTTTTCAAAAAGGATATCGGGGAACTGTAGAAAGTGCAGAGAAGGACAACCAAACTGATAAGAGGCACGGAGGAGATCAGCTATGAAGAAAGATTAGAGGAACTGAATTAATTCACTCTTGAGAAGAGATGAATAAGGGGGGCGGCACAGTGGTGTAGTGGGTAGCACTTTCACCTAGCAGTGAGAAGGGTCGCTGGTTTGAATCCCAACCACAACACTACCTGCCTGGAGTTTGCATGTTCTCCCTGTGCCTGCGTGGGTTTCCTCCGGGTACTCCGGTTTCCTCCCACACTCCAAAGACATGCTGGTAGGTTAATTGGATCCTGTCTAAATTGTCCCTAGTATGTATGCATGTGAGATAGGGGACCTTAGATTGTAAGCTCCTTGAGGGTAGGGACTGATGTGAATGTACAATGTGTATGTAACGCGCTGCATAAATTGACGGCGCTATATAAGTACCAGAAATAAATAAAAATAAAATAAATCAACATGTTCAAATATATAAGGGGTCCATATAGTGAACTTGGTGTTGAGTTATTCACTTCACGGTCAACACAGAGGACATAGGGGCACTCTTTACGCCTAGAGGAAAAGATAATTCATCTCCAAATACGGAAAGGTTTCTTCACAGTAAGAGCTGTGAAAATGTGGAATAGACTCCCGCCAGAGGTGGTTGTGGCCAGCTCAGTAGATTGCTTTAAGAAAGGCCTGGATACTTTCCTAAATTTACATAGTATAACTGGGTACTAACATTTATAGGTAAAGTTGATCCAGGGAAAATCCGATTGCCTCTTGGAAGATCAGGAAGGAATTTTTTTCCCCTGCTGTAGTAAACTGAAGCATGCACTGCTGGGGTTTTTTGCTTTCCTCTGGATCAACTGTGGGTATAGAATTGGGTATATATTTTTTTTTTATGGTTGAACTGGATGGACTTGACTAACTATGTAACTATGTAACTATGTCGAACTGCGAACATTATGGGTCATTCGCGGCAAATTCGAGTGGTGCGTCATGGCCCATAATTCACTGCGGCATCGCAGTGCATTGCTGGCTGATGGCCAAGCATGCACTATGACCCGCATGCTTGGCCAATCACAGCGCCATCTGTACAGGGGGCTGTAATTGGCCAAAGCCAGGGTGGCTTTGGCCAATTATGGCTCAGGGGGTTTAGTACACGCCCCACACTATATAAGGCCGCCTGCATGGCGGCCTTGTGTAGTGTGTTGCGGCGACGGAGAGATAGACAGAGAGACAGTGTCATTTGATGTAAGTTAGATAGAGTAGGCAGTTGAGTCAGTTAGCTACACTTACAGTGTATTGTGTATATATATATGCATCCTAGGTGTTGTGTGTGTGTGTGTATATATATATATATATATATATATATATATATATATATATATTAATATATATTAATATACACTGTATTCAGTTTAGCTAGATCCGTTCCTGTTATTCTCTTCCTACTGACAGGCAGGCAGGTGTTTTTACAGTATTTACAGCTACCTGAAGAAAATTGCTGTTGTTCTGGTCCTATTAATACCACAGGCAGGCAGCTGCAGTATTTACAGTTAGTGTAGTGCATCCTCTGCACAGTGTGCACCTAAAGCTACCTGAAGACAATTGCTGTTGTTCTAATCCTAATAATACCGCAGGCAGGCAGCTGCAGTATTTACAGTTAGTGTAGTGCATCCTCAGCACAGTGTGCACCTAAAGCTACCTGAAGAATATTGGTGGTGTTCTTCTGATCCTATTAGTACCACAGGCAGGCAGCTGCAGTATTTACAGTTAGTGTAGTGTGTCCTCTGCACAGTGTGCACCTAAAGCTACCTGAAGACAATTGCTGTTGTTCTAATCCTAATAATACCGCAGGCAGGCAGCTGCAGTATTTACAGTTAGTGTAGTGCATCCTCAGCACAGTGGCCCCTAAAGCTACCTGAAGAAAATTGGTGGTGTTCTTCTGATCCTATTAGTACCACAGGCAGGCAGCTGCAGTATTTACAGTTAGTGTACTGTGTCCTCTGCACAGTGTGCAACTAAAGGTACCTGAAGACAATTGCTGGTGTTCTTATACTAATAATACTACAGGCAGGCAGTTGCTTTTGCTAGCTGCAGTATCAGTGTATATATATATACATTCCCGTTTTGTGCAGCTTCATCTCACTGCAGGCCATTAGTATGTCTGGAAGGCCAACAAGGAGAGGCAGACAGTCACAAGCCAATAAAAGAGGGTCTAGAGTGTCTAGAGGCAACAGTGCTGGTCGTGGAGATGGTGCATCCTCATCAGCACGTGGCCTTGGGACACACTTGTCCTTCTTTTCGGCAGCTGGCAGCATTGAGCCGCAACATGCGGAAGACTTGGTAGAGTGGATGACCAAGCGTCCTTATCCTCCTCATCCTCTCTCACCCAAGCTCAGGGTACTTTGTCTGGCAAAGCAGCTGCCAACGCGGCCTCTTCCCTTGGCTCAATGGCATCAGTCACTCCTTCCCTAGCCCCACCATGTCTTCCTGAGGAGTCCCCCCGAACTGTTTGACCACAGTGTTGGGTACATGCTCCAGGAGGATGACCAGCGGTTTGAAGGCTCTGATGATGGTACCCAGCTAGAGGAAGGCAGTAACGTGAGCCCAGAGAGAGGGGGTGCCCAAGAAGGACAGAAATCTGGCAGTCATGTTCTCCCAGCTGCAGCATACTGCCAGGTTTGCTCCAGTGATGAGGAGGGAGGGGATGATGAGGTCACTGACTCCACGTGGGTGCCTGATAGGAGAGAAGAGGAGGAGGAGGCACATTCCAATGAGGCAGGATGCCCTCCAGGGGCCAGCTTAAGGGCAGCACACTGATTGCATCACACCGCAGAGCTCCGCATGTGCAGGGCGCTGCTATCTCTGCGCGTTATTCCAAAAGTTCTTTGGAGTGGGCCTTTTTTGAGATGAGTGCATCAGATCCCACCACTGCTATTTGTAACATATGTCTCAAGCGTATCTCTCCTGGCCAAAACATCTCTCGCTTGGGCACCACATGCTTGACCAGACATATCTTGACTGCCATGCAGTTCGTTGGCAAGCGTACCTAAAAGACCCACACCAAAGAACAAAGAGGACCTCTCCTTGCTCCTCATCAGCTAGGATCTCCAACCCCACTATACCTTCGATCCTCTCTGAGACCTGCACTGAGAGGAATGAAGGTGTAGAATTAGGTGTGTCACAGCCAAGTACTTGCAGGCAATCTGCTATCGGTACACTAACGTCAGATTGTACCAGGCAAATTTCCCTGCCCCAGCTGCTGCACCGCCGAAAGAAGTTCGCTCCCAGCCATCCACATGCCCAGCAGCTGAATGCTAGCTTGGCTAAATTGCTAGCACTTCAACTGCTGCCCTTTCAGTTGGTAGACTCTGCCCCCTCCGTGAGTTTGTGGAATGTGCGGTTCCTCAGTGGCAGGTTCCCAAACGCCACTTTTTCTCACGGAAGGCGATTCCGGCTCTTGGCCTCGCTGAACAGGGCGTTCAGCGGTAAGGTGCATATTACCGCTGACTCATGGTCCAGCAGGCATGGACAGGGACGTTACCTATCTTTAACCGCGCACTGGGTGACTCTTCTAGCAGCTGGGAAGGATGCAGGACAGGGTGCAGTAGTGTTGGAGGTTGTTCCGCCACCATGCCTCCAAAATTCTACTAGTGGTGATTCTGCCACACCTCTCTCCTCCACCCCCTCCTCTTCTACTTCCTCCATGGCCTCTTCCTGTGCTGATTTGTCCTCGGAACCAGCGGTGCTCCGTAGGCCTTTCAAGGGGCTACGCAAGCACGCAGACAAAAAGATACCATGCGGTGCTTAAGCTGGTGTGCTTGGGGGACAGGAGCCACACTGGGGCAGAGATTCTGTCAGCTCTGCAGGGGCAGGTTCAGAGGTAGTTGACGCCATGCCAGCTTAAGCCAGGAAAGGTGGTTTTGCGACAATGGCACCAACCTCCTCTCCGCCCTCCGACAGGAACAACTGACCCATGTGCCCTGTTTGGCTCACATCTTTAATTTGGTGGTGCAGCGGTTCTTGGGCAGGTACCCGGGCTTACAGGATGTCCTGAGGCAGGCCAGAAAAGCCTGTGTGCATTTCCGCAGGTCATATAATGCCAGTGCTCGGCTGGCTGACCTCCAAAAGGAATTTAACCTGCCCAGGAACCACCTAATCTGTAACGTGCCCACCAGGTGGAACTCAACGTTGGCCATGCTGCAGCAGCTGCACACGCAGCAGAGGGCCATCTATGAGTACCTATGCGACTATGGCACCAGCACAGGGTCAGGGAACCTTGTTTTTTTTCCCCACACCAGTGGGATACAATCAGGGATGCATGCACTGTTCTGTCACCATTTGAGGAGGCCACGAGGATGGTGAGCAGTGACATCATTGACCTGTCCCACTGTCCCTCTTGTCCACCTGTTGGAGCACACGCTGCGTGGAATAATGGACAGGGCACTTGAGGCAGAACAGAGGGAGGAAGAGGAGGACTTCCTTACCTATCAAGGCCCCCTTTATCCAGACAGCGTTCCTGCATGCCTGCTGATCACACAGGAAGAGGACGAAGAGGAGGAGGATTGTGTCAGCATGGAGGTGGAGCCTGGCACTCAGCATCAGCAGCAGTCTTCAAGGTATCATTTACAGTCCGAAGAAACCCATGGACTTGTACGTGGCTGGGAGGAGGTGGCTGCGGATCATGTCATCCTTAGTGTCCCAGAGGACTCTGGATCAAATGCCTCAGAAAACCTACGCTGCATGGCCTCCCTGATCCTGCAAAGCCTGTGGAAGGATCCTCGTATTCGTGGTAGCAAGGCGAGTGATGATTACTGGCTGGCAAACCCTCCTTGATCCATGTTACAAGGGTAAGGTTGCGGACCTTATCTTGCCGTTTCAGAGGGAGAAGAGGATGAATGTTCGGGAGGCCTTGCAGAAAGGTTCGTGCAATGCGTTTCCAGAGCCTGTGAGGTTACAATTTCCTGGTCCTCCTGGACAACATGTTGCTGAGGCTTCGGTTAGTCACAGAAGAATTTTTCTGCCCCTGTTTAACGGGCATGTAATTACAATTTTTGATGCAATACTTTGCAGCAGGGCTCATTCCTGCACTCCAACTATAGTATCTGTGAGGGGTTGCAGTGTTGTGACACCAGCACCAGTGCCCAAGGCCCAATTTTTCAGCCCCTGTTGAACAGGGGCGTATAATTACAATGTTTGATGCAATACTTTGCAGCAGGGCTCATTCCTGCGCTCCAACTATAGCATCTGTGAGGGGTTGCAGTCTTGTGGCAGCAGTGGCTAAGGCCCAATTTTTCTGCCCCTGTTTAACAGGGGCGTGTAATTACAGTTTTTGATGCAATACTTTACAGCAGGGCTCATTCCTGCGCTCCAACTAGAGTATCTGTGAGGGGTTGCAGTGTTGTGGCACCAGTGCCTAAGGCCCAATATTTCTGCCCCTGTTCAATAGGGACATGTAATTACAATTCTTGATCTAATATTTCACAGCAGGGCCCATTCCTGCGCCCACCAAGAGTAACTGTGAGGGCTTACAGTGTTGTGGCAACACCACCACCACCACCAAAGGCCAAATTTTTCTGCCCCTGTTCAACAGGTGCATGTAATTACAATTATTGATATATTTCACAGCAGGGCCCGTTCCAGCGCCCACCAAGAGTAACTGTGAGGACTTACAGTGTTGTAGCACCAGCACAACCACCACCACCAAAGACCCAATTTTTCTACAGAAACTAAGAGGGGGGCCACCCTTATAACTCATGCCTAGTCATAAATAGTAGTCTCTCACCCAATGCCACTCCTCAGGTGTGGAGGCCACATCCGTAACCAAAAACAAGCATAATTAAATAGAAAGGATACCAGAGAAGAACACAAGAAAGTGGTCTTCCTGGGCCTAAAGACAGTTACTGTGGATATAGTGGGCAATAATGGGAGAGTAGCATAAAAAATTTACAATGTTTATTTAGAATACCAAATACTAAAATGTACAAAAATATCACCAACAATTGGTTAGATGTAGTTGGTCCAACAAACACTAATGGATGGGCCTATCGAATGCAAAATGCACGCGGTATGCTCATTGGCCAGACCCACAAAACAATGAACAAACAATAACAGACATAAACAGACATAAAACATGTACGGTGCAGGCGCCTGTATTACCACATATGCAGAAGGTCCCTATGGCTAAACGCCAAATATAATTGTTAAAAAACCTAGTAGCTAATTACAAAGGGGCATTGTGCAAGTGTGGTCCCACGGGGAGATGGGGATATTGGAATTAGGCCAAAACAAGAACTGGCAATCTAGTGATAACTCCGCTGAGAAATGTCTCCATCTGCTGAATGTTCTTAGTAAGTGGAATGGAGGAACTTCAAAGGTTAGTTTTGCATGCGCATGCTTAAAACATTCCATTCACAGAAGTCTATTCCTAGGATTAGATAAATAATGTGTCATTCAGAGAGTCTCTCTCAAGGTGAGGTGATTGATTAGAACCGCACAGTTGATTAAAGTGGCCTCTGCCAGGTGCTATTCGCATAACAAAGCAAGATAACTTGAGATTGCCTGGAACTGTCCTTATAGTTCAGTATGAGTCATTTACCAGTGGTTTGATGTCTATCACTGCACATTGTCCCAGGATCCACATTTACCTGAGCAGTGCCACACATGTGTTAGCAAAGGATCCATGCAGAGATGCCGAATGAAAACAAAAGCTGAAAGGATTACGTTACCGTCTCTTGAAAGTATAAGAATGGCAGTCAGCGTCTCCTATGTTTCCGTGGCAACACAACAGCTCCGTAGTATCTCCACCTGTGGTATAAGTGCTGTCTCTGACATGCTGTGTCATATAGGAGCGTGGTAAATGGCACTCCGCTTGTCCGTGGGTTCAGGATGCGGCTGTAACATATGAAAGGTAATCACCTTGCTGTTTGGCGGTTCCGTATGGAGAGATTCAATTTCTTCTATCAGAGGTCCCTGTCTCCCATTGGAGTAGGGAGATTACTGGGTCGGCGTCTGCACACCGTGATTATGTCGACGCGTTTCGCAACGTCATGTCACGTAGCTTCAACTGGACGTGGCGTTCCAGCGCCCACCAAGAGTAACCACTGTTCAACAATGGCATGTAATTACAATTCTTGATCTAATCTTTCACAGCACGGCCCGTTCCTGCGCCCACCAAGAGTAACTGTGAAGGCTTACAGTGTTGTGGCAACACCAACACCTAAGGCCCCACTTTCTGCAGAGTATATAGGGCAGGCCCCTACTTTTAAACATCCAACTTACAAACGACTCCTACTTGCAAACGGAAGGAGACAACAAGGAAGTGAGATGAAATCTACCCCTAGGAAGGGAAATTCTCTCCTGTAAGAGTTAATATGGGAAAAACGTGTCTCTTCTTCACTGATGCTTTATCACCAATCCTTGTTTCACAAAAAACCCCAAATTTTCAAAAAACATTTGTCATTGGGACAGAAAGTATGGTAAAATCTTCTGAAGAGGTGCAAAGACAGCAAAACAAATGTCACAGGGGTGATAACCCTTCCCTATGTTTTCCAAAAAGCTTAAAAATAGATTTTTTTGGCTGGAGTTACACTTTAAAAATGTACCAGTTCAAAATTACAAACAGATTCTACTTAACAACAAACCTACAGTCCCTGTCTTGTTTGCACCACCTGTTTACTGCTGTTCAGAGTATACTTTTCCTTTTTTTAATTTGGGTGCGGGGTTCCCCTTAATATCCATACAAGACCCAAAGGGCCTGGTAATGGACTGGGGGGGGTACCCATGCCATTTGTCTCACTGATTTTCATTCATATTTCCGGGACCTGACATTACATTAAAGCCGCAAGCAGTTTTGTGTGCGCCTGGTGTGCGCCGTCGGTGTGCACGTGCGCCGATGCTGTGCGCATCGCTGATGCGCCGCGTGCGTCAGGACGGCGCATGCGCCGTGCGGTGGGTGTACCGATGGTCGCTGATGCGCGCGCTCACTCCCAAGCTAATGCTTTATAGGAATGGAGCTCCCAAGTGTTCCCTTTGCATCCGTTACTGGAGCAGGTGGTTTACGCGGACTGGGAGCACCCTGACAGGATATACTTACCTCCAAAAAGGTTTTCTGTCTTATATCCTATGGAGGAGAAGTTCAGGAAGAAATGGAGCACACCTTTGGTGGACGCTGCCATATCTTCTGTACATAAAAGTTTAACCTGTCCAGTGGATAATGTCCAGGTATTCAAGGATCCGGCTGATAAAAAGCTAGAGTCCTTATTTAAGGCCTCCTTTTCGGTGGCTGGTACAGCAGTTCAGCCAGCAGTTGCAGCTATTGGGATTTGCCAATCCCTAAAGGATCGCTTTAAAAGGTTGGTAAGGAACATACCTTGCCAGGAGGAATCTGCCGAGGAGTTATCGGAGATTCCTCATGCCTTATGTTTTGCAGTAGATGCATTGAAAGACTCAATCCAACAAATGTCTCGTTTTGCGTCAATTCATATGCGCAGAGTCTTGTGGCTAAAGAACTGGTCTGCTGCAACGCCATGTAAAAGGCTACTCGCAGCTTTTCCATTCCATGGAGAACGCTTGTTTGGCAAGGATCTGGATAAATATATCCAAAAGATCTCTGGAGGAAAGAGTGCCCTACTCCCTATTAAAAAGAAAGGGAAGCAACCCTCTTATAAAATTCCTAATGCTCCAGGACCTAGTGCTTCTTACCCTAAGCGGTATCGACGGCCTGAGCCGTCTGGCTTTAAAAGACCCCAGGGTCAGAAGAAGCCCTGGACCCAAAAGCCACCCAAGCCCAGCTCCAAGTCTACCTTGTGAAGGGGCGCCCCCGCTCTCACGGGTGGGGGGCAGGCTTCAGCTGTTTGGGGAGGCCTGGGAAGAACTGGTTCAAGACAGATGGGTCATTTCAACTGTAAAATACGGTTACAGAATAGAGTTCCGGGAGATCCCCCCAAATCGGTTTCTGTACTCAAGGGTTCCGTTGGATCCAGAGAAAAGAAGATGCCTATTCCTAGCTTTACACCATCTGCTGATGCAGGGGGTAATTGTAATGGTTCCGCACGAGGAAAGATTCAAGGGGTTTTACTCAAACCTATTCACCGTGCCAAAACCAAATGGGGAAGTAAGGCCCATTTTGGACCTCAAGGCTCTCAACTTCTTTGTAGACGTCCGATCCTTCCGCATGGAGTCGGTTCGTTCAATAATAAGATCCCTGAAGAAGGGAGACTATTTAGCGTCCATAGATATCAAGGACGCGTACCTTCATGTGCCGATCTTCAGTCCACATCAAAGGTTTTTAAGCTTCGCTGTAGAGGGCAGTCATTTCCAGTTTGTGGCACTAACTTTCAGTCTGACCACAGCCCCCAGGGTCTTCACAAAGATTCTGGCCCCAGTGTTGGCTTCCCTAAGGTCTCAGAAAGTCTCCGTAGTAGGATATCTGGATGATCTTCTTCTAAAGGAATGCTCTCGCCCAATACTAGTTCAAAACGTGTCAAGAACAGTACGGGTTTTACAACGCCTAGGTTGGATGCTAAACATGGACAAGTCAGCTCTTTGTCCGACCCAAGCCTTGGTGTATCTGGGTCTGGTCTTGGACACCGCCCAAGAAAAGCTGTTTCTTCCTCCCTTAAAGGTCGCCTCCATAGTGGAACTTGTACAGAAGGTGAAAAAAGAACTAACACCTTCTATTCGGCTGTGCATGAGGTTACTAGGCAAGATGGTGTCATCCTTCAGCGCAGTGCCATATGCACAGTTCCACTCCAGAGTGTTCCAGAACAGTATTCTAAAGGCCTGGGACAAGTCAGCTCGAACCTTGGATCAGCCTATGGTTCTATCTCCACAGGTTCTATGGAACCTCTCTTGGTGGTTAAGAACCAGCAACTTGTAAAGAGGGAAATCTTTCCCACCGGTAGCCTGGAAAGTCATAACCACGGACGCAAGTCTTCTCGGCTGGGGAGCAGTCCTAGAGGAAGTGTCTGTTCAGGGAATATGGTCCCAGACAGAAAGGACCCTGCCCATCAATCTATTGGAGATTGGGGCAGCTCGTCTAGCTCTGCGATTCTGGACATCCAGATTGCGGGGTCTTCCTGTCAGAGTCCAGTCCGACAACTCCACGGTAGTGGCATATATCAACCACGAGGGAGGTACCAGGAGTCGGGCAGCCCAAAGAGAGGTAGATCATATATTGACTTGGGCAGAAAAACGTGTGCCGTTTCTGTCGGCAGTGTTTATTCCAGGGGTGGACAATTGCCAGGTGGATTTCCTGAGTCGCCAGAAATTGTTGCCAGGGGAATGGTCCCTGCACCCCAAGGTTTTTCTACAGATCTGACAATACTGGGGGACCCCAGATGTGGATTTGCTGGCATCCAGATTCAATGCCAAGCTGGACAGGTTTGTATCCAGGACCAAGGATCCGCTTGCTGTTGGGATAGACGCATTAGTAGTTCCTTGGGATCAGTATTCTCTGATATATGCCTTCCCTCCGATCCAAATTCTGCCACACTTACTACGCAGAATACAGGAGGAATGAAAGCCGGTGATCTTAGTGGCCCCAGCGTGGCCAAGGAGATCATGGTACTTGGAGATTGTGAAGTTGGCAGTAGCGGACCCATTGGTCCTTCCTTGCCGTCCAAACCTGTTGTCTCAAGGGTCCATATTCCATCCTTCTTTACAGTTGCTGAATTTGATGGTCTGGCTATTGAGACCAGAATATTGAAAGACCGTGGTATTATGGGTTCAGTCTTGTCTACTTTGATAAACGCTAGAAAGTCAGTTTCTAGAGCTATCTATTATAGAGTCTGGAAGTCACACATTTCTTGGTGTGAGGAAAGAAAATGGAACCTTCGTAGGTATACGATTGGAAGGGTTCTCGCCTTTTTGCAAGCAGGAGTAGACTTGTAGCTCGCTTTAGGGACAATTAAAGGACAGATTTCGGCCTTATCGGTTTTCTTCCAAAGACCAATTGCACCCCATTCTTTGGTGCGAACCTTTGTCAAGGGTGTAACACACTTGAGGCCGCCGGTTAAACCACCTTTATCTCCCTGGGACCTAAATTTGGTACTGTCAGCCTTACAGAGTCAACCGTTCGAACCTATTAGGTACAGTATATTCCTTTTGTCCTATTGACCAGAAAATTATTTTTTTTGGTGGCTATAACATCGGCTAGAAGGGTGTCAGAATTGGCCGCCCTTTCTTGCAAGGAACCTTTTATGATTCTTCATCAGGACAGAGTGGTCATGCGCCCTCGTCCGGAATTTCTACCGAACGTGGTTTCCAAATTTCATTTGAATCAGGATATCATTTTACCTTCCTTTTTTTCAAACCCAAAGACTAGGGAGGAAAGGTCGCTTCACTCACTGGATGTGGTGAGGGCGATAAAAATTTACTTGGAAATGTCAGCTCCCTTTCGGAAGACTGACTGTTTTTTTGTCTTGCCTGAAGGCCCTAAAAAAGGACAGCTGGCAACAAGTTCAACTATATCCAGGTGGATTCGTCAGACTATTATCCAAGCGTATGGATTAAAGCGCAGGGTTCCACCCCGGGATTTAAAAGCACATTCCACTAGAGGGATTAATGCATCATGGGCAGTACGCCAACAGGTGTCTATGGCTCAGGTTTGCAAAGCGGCCGCTTGGTCTTCAGTTCATACGTTCACCAGGTTTTACCAGGTGGATGTGAGATCTCGAAAAGAGGCTGTTTTTGGCCACAGCGTGTTGCAGGCAGCTTTATAGTCTCAGGTCCGTTGGGCTTAGGGATAATGTGTTCCCCCCCTCAGGTGCATTGCTTTAGGACATCCCACATAGTCATTATTATGGTGCTCTGTGTCTCGTGATGTACGATAAAGAAAAACAGATTTTTAAAACAGCTTACCTGTAAAATCCTTTTCTTGGAGTACATCACGGGACACAGAGGTCCCTCCCCTCTTTCTGGGATCTTCATTGCTTGCTACAAAACTGAGGTACTTCCGGTATAGGAGGGGTTATATGGGAGGAACCAACTATTGGTTGCCAGTGTCCAGTCACTTAAAGGTAAGCGTATAACCCACATAGTCATTATTATGGTGCTCTGTGTCCCGTGATGTACTCCAAGAAAAGGATTTTACAGGTAAGCTGTTTTAAAAATCCATTTTTTTTTCACGTTAAGCATCATTAAAATCACTGCTCCCGAAAAAACGTCCGTTTTAAAAACTTTTTTTTGTATTGATACATGTCCCCTGTGGCAGGACCCGGGTCCCCAAACCCTTTTTAGGACAATAACTTGCACATTAGCCTTTAAAATTAGCACTTTTGATTTAGAACGTTTGAGTCCCATAGTCCGTTCGCAGGTTCTGGTGTGAACTGAACCGGGAGGTGTTCGGCTCATCCCTAGTGGTGACGTGGCGAGTCCCATAGGTGCAGTTCAAGCTGGCGAGGTGGCTAGCACGAGTAGAAGCCACAAAGAAGAAGAAGACAAAGACAGGCCCGTCGAGCCCAAAGTGCCCTTCCTGCTGCATTCGACAATCCTAATTGGGAGCCCACCACTTCTGCAGCACCCATATGTCCCCCATTCACTGGCCAACCCAGAATTCAGGTGGAAGCAGTTGATTTTATGTCACTTGATTTTTATTCGCTGTTTTTCTCTATTGATGTATTGTGGGCCAAAGCAATTTATATGCTGGTCAATTCATCACCGCTAATCCCCAGCTGACCCTTGCCAGAGAATGGAAACCAATAACAGTTTCCGAATTTAAGACCTTCCTGGGCCTATCCCTCCTCATGGGCATAACTAAAAAGAGTGAGTTGCGGTCATATTGGTCCACTGACCCAATTCACCATATGCCCGTGTTCTCTGCATCCATGACCAGGACACGATACGAGCAGATCTTGCGGTTCATGCACTTCAATAACAATGAACTCTGTCATCCTCAGGGGGACCCTGAATTTGATCGGCTCTACAAAATTCAGCCTCTCGTAAACCACTTCAACCAACAGTTTGCAGCCTTGTTTACTCCCCATCAAGTTGTCTGCATTGATAAGTCCCTGATTACGTTTTCTGGCCGCTTGTCATTCAAACAGTATCTTCCCAGCAAGCGTGCCAGCAAGCGTGCCAGATATGTGGTCAAGATGTATAAGCTCTGTGACAAGTCCACAGGCTATACATATAGTTTTATGGTTTATGAGGGAAGAGATAGTTACGCAGAGCTCGAGAACTGCCCAGACTACATAGGGAGCGCTGGTAAGTTTGTGTGTAACTTGGTGTCACCCTTATTCGGAAAGGGGTACCACTTGTATGTGGACAATTATTACACAAGCGTGCCACTTTTTAGTCACTTGTTTGACCACCAAATTGGCGCATGTGGCACTGTGCGATCTAATTGCCGGGGCTTACCCCAGTGGCTTGTAGATTCCCGTCTTAGGCTGGGGAAGAGAGCCTGCTTGCGATGTAATAATTTGCTCACTGTAAATTGGAATGATAATAAGAATGTTTTCATTCTGTCCTCCCTTCATGCAGACACGTCGGTCCAAATTCCTACGGCGACTGGTGTTGTGGAGAAACCCCTCTGTGTCCACGAATATAACCTTAATATGGGAGGGGTGGACCTCAACGACCAGTTGGCGCCGTACCTAATTGCATGTAAGGCCAGACGCTGGTACAAAAAAGTGTCTGTATACTTATTTCAATTGTCTCTGCTGAATGTTTATGTGCTATACAAAGCTTCAGGACGAACTGGATCCTTCCTTAAATTCCAGGAAGAGATCATCACAGCCCTTCTGTTTCCAGACGGTGCTGTGGCCCAACTTCCCAATCCAAATGCAGTAAGCTGGCTGCATGAGAGGCATTTTTCGCATGTCCTCTCTGGTACCCCTACCCAATGAAACCCCCAAAGAAGATGCTGTGTCTGTAGAAAGTGCGGATATAGGTGTGACACCCGCTTTTATTGTCCCTCCTGTCCTGACCAACCTGGTCTTTGCATTGGTGACTGTTTTGAACGCTACTACACACTAGTGGAGTATTAGCGTAGGATACAGCATTGCACAGTCCTAGGCATACTAACACAGGGTCTCGAAAGATGTGATGGCCATCACATTTTGAGAGACCCTAATCTGGAACATTTACAGTTTACATAAAAGCGAAAAGAAATATAATAATAAAAAACACACAAAAACACAAAAAAAAATAAAAAAGCCCAAAATAGTTGTGGTTTTATTTTTCTTCTCTCTATTGTTCTCTCTATTGTTCTCTCTCTATTGTCTGCTCTATTGTTCTCTCTCTTTTGTTACTGTATTTTAGAACTATAATGTTTAATTTTTACTATGTTTTATTGTATTTGCTTTGCAGGTATGGTAAGTCTAATGCCCTGTACACATGGTCGGATTTTCCGATGGAAAATGTGTGATAGGACCTTGTTGTCGGAAATTCCGACCGTGTGTGGGCTCCATCACACATTTTCCATCGGAATTTCCGACACACAAAGTTTGAGAGCTTGCTATAAAATTTTCCGACAACAAAATCCGTTGTCGGAAATTCCGATCATGTGTACACAAATCTGACGCACAAAGTGCCATGCTCAGAATAAATTAAGAGACGAAAGCTATTGGCTACTGCCCCGTTTATAGTCCTGACGTACGTGTTTTACGTCATCGCGTTTAGAACGATCAAATTTTCCAACAACTTTGTGTGACCGTGTGTATGCAAGACAAGTTTGAGCCAACATCCGTCGGAAAAAATCCATGGATTTTGTTGTCGGAATGTCCGATCAATGTCCGACCGTGTGTACAGGGCATTACTGTTATACTGTTATTGTTAGCCATCATTTGCTTAGCAGGTACGCCATTCAGCTGCAGTATGGGTTTATTTATTCTGACAGCAACAGCTTTTGCTCCCACGATACATAAAGCCGTGACTCCATCGCTGTAGGAGGTGATTTCACCACCACAGTTAAAAAAAAATAGCATATATGCCGAAGCATGGGGGCAGGGGTGGAGGAACGATTTGCCCCTAACATTAGGGGTGGATTGCCCCCATGCTTCGGGATATATTTTTTAGGCACAGATTGCGCTAAAAAAAAAATTATTTTGACTATGTTTTATTGTATTTGCTTTGCAGGTATGGTAAGTTTTACTGTTATACTGTAATGTTACTTTGTTTTATTGTTAACCATCATTTGCTTAGCAGGTATGCCATTCAGCTGCAGCACTGATTTATTTATCTTGACAGCAACATTGTTTGTTCCCATGATACGTAAATCAGCGACTCCAGCACTGTAGGAGGTGATTTCACCACCACAATTAAAAGAAAATGGTGCATGTATGTCCATCATTAGAAGTGGGTGGATGAAGGGCGGTATTCTAATGGTGGGCATACCCACCGATCAATCTTTTTTTTTGTTCAGCCCACAGGCTGCATGAAAAAAAGAACATTACAATATATGCCCAACAAGGACCAGCAACGTACTGGTATGTTGCTGGACTTTGAGTGGTTATACCAGAATGATCATCTTGATATCATTCTTTTCAGCCAGAGGTCGGCTTTCATGTGAAAGCAATCCTAGCAGTTAATTAGCTTCTAGACTGCTTGTACAAGCAGTGGGAGGGAACGTCCCCCCCCCACCATCTTCCATGGTTTTCTCGGGCTCTCCTGTCCCAACAGGGAACCTGAGAATGCAGCCGGTGGTTCTGCCAGCTGACCATAGAGCTGATCAGAGACCAGAAGCAGGAGGCTCCAATCATCTCTATGGCCTAAGAAACCGGAAGCTACGAGCATTTCATGACTTAGGTTTCGCCGGATATAAACAGTGCCATCGGGAAATTGGGAAAGCATTTTATCACACCGAACTTGGTGTGGTCAGATGCTTTGAGGGCAGAGGAGAGATTTAGGGTCTAATAGACCCTAATGTTTTCAAAAAAGAGTACCTGTCACTACCTCTTGCTATCATAGGGGATATAGGAACAGTTTAAAAATAAAACAAATAAGCAAAATAAATAATAATAAAAAAAAGCACCCCTGTCCCCCATGCTCACGCGCAAAGGCGAAAACAGGTATCATTCTGGTGTCATATGTAAACAGCAATTGCACCATACATGTGAGGTATCACCATAAAAGTCAGATCGAGGGCAGTAATTTTAGCAGTAGACCTCCCCTGTAAATCTAAAGTGGTAACCTGTAAAGGTTTTTAAAGGCTTTTAAAAATGTATGTAGCTTGTCGCCGTTGCACGTTTGTGCGCAATTTTAAAACATGTCGTGTTTAGTATCTGTACTCGGCATAAGATCATCTTTTTTATTTCATAAAACATTTGGGCAATATAGTGTGTTTTAGTGCATTAAAACTAAAAAAAGTGGTTTTTTTTTCCAAAAAAATGCGTTTGAAAAATCGCTGCGCAAATACTGTGAGAAAAAAAAAGTTGCAACACCCACCATTTTCATCTATAGGGCCTTTGCTTTTAAAAAAATATATAATGTTTGGGGGTTCAAACTAATTTTCTAGCAAAAAAAATAATATTTTTTCATGTAAACAAAAAGTGTCAGAAAGGGCTTTGTGTTCAAGTGGTTAGAAGAGTGGGTGATGTGTGACATAACCTTCTAAATGTTGTGCATAAAATGCCAGGACAGTTCGATCCAACCCCCCCCCTTCCCCAAATGACCCCTTTTTGGAAGACACCCCAAGCTATTTGCTGATAGGCATGTTGAGTCCATGGAATATTTTATATTTTGCCACAAGTTTTGAGAAAACTTTTTTCTTTTTTTTTTGCACAAAGTTGTCACTAAATGATATATTGTTCAAACATGCCATGGGCATATGTGGAATTACACCCCAAAATACATTCTGTTGCTTCTCCTGAGTACGGGGATACCACATGTGTGAGATTTTTTGGGAGCCTAGCCGTGTACAGGACCCCGAAAACCAATCACCGCCTTCAGGCTTTCTAAGGGCAAAAAATGGTGATTTCACTTCCTCACTACCTATCACAGTTTTGGAGGCCCTGAAATGACAAGATAGCACAACCCCCCCCAAATTACCCTATTTTGGAAAGAAGACACTTCAAGCTTTTTGCTGAGAGGCATTTTGAGTCCATAGAATATTTTATATTTTGCCACAAGTTTTGGGAAATTTACAATTTTTTTTTTTTTTTACAGAAAGTTGTCACTAAATGATATATTGTTCAAACCTGGCATGGTTATATGTGGAATTACACCCCAAAATACATTCTTCTGCTTCTCCTGAGTACGGGGATACCACATGTGTGAGACTTTTTTG
This sequence comes from Aquarana catesbeiana, assembly GCF_042186555.1. Taxonomy (NCBI): domain Eukaryota; kingdom Metazoa; phylum Chordata; class Amphibia; order Anura; family Ranidae; genus Aquarana; species Aquarana catesbeiana. Next base: position 438,475,268 of record NC_133327.1, on the reverse strand, counting down.
GAGCCTAGCCACGTACAGGACCCCAAAAACCAACCACTGCCTTCAGGCTTTCTAAAGGCGAAAAATTGTTACGGTTACGATGGCCCTGGAATGTCCAGATAGCACAACCCCCCCCCCCCCCCCAAATGACCCAATTTTGGAAAGTAGACCCCCAAGATATTTGCTAAGAGGCATGTTGAGCATTTTGTAGCTCTCATTTATTTTTGAAAATGAAGAAAGAAAAGAAAAATGTATTATTTTTTCTTTTTTCAATCTTCAAAACTTTGTGACAAAAAGCGAGATCTGCAAAATACTCAACATGCCTCTCAGCAAATAGCTTTGGGTGTCTACTTTACAAAATGGGGTCATTTGGGGGGGGGGGGGTTGTGCTATCTGAGCATTTCATGGCCTCTGAAATGTGATAGGCAGTGAGGAGTGAAATCAAAAATGTATGCCCTTAGAAAGCCTGAAGGCGGTGATTGGGTTTCGGGGTCCTGTACGCGGCTAGGCTCCCAAGAAGTCTTACACATGAGGTATCCCTATACTCAGGAGAAGCAGCAGAATGCATTTTGGGATGTAGTTCTACATATAACCATGGCACGTGTGAGCTATATATTATTTAGTGACAACTTTGTGTAATGTTTTTTTTTTTTTGTCATTTTTCAATCACTTGTGACAAAATAAAATATTCAATGGGCTCAACTTGCCTCTCAGCAATTTCCTTGGGGTGTCTACTTTCCAAAATGGGGTCATTTGGGGGGGGGGGGGTGTACTGCCTTGCCATTTTAGCACCTCAAGAAATGAGATAAGCAGTCATAAACTAAAAGCTGCGTAAATTCCAGAAAATGTACCCTAGTTTGTAGACGCTATAACTTTTGCGCAAACCAATAAATATATGCTTATTGACATTTTTTTTTACCAAAGACATGTGGCTGAATACATTTTGGCCTAAATGTATGATTAAAATTGAGTTAATTGGATTTTTTTTATAACAAAATATAGAAAATATCATTGTTTTTCAAAATGGAATCTTTTTCCGTTTATATCACAAAAATAAAAATTGTAGAGACAATCAAATACCATCAAAAGATGGGAAAAAGAGGACGCAAATTTTGTTTGGTACAGCATTGCATGATCGCTCAATTACCAGTTAAAGCAGCACAGTGACAAATTGTAAAAAGTGCTCCGGTCATCAAGCAGCCAAATCCTCCGGGGCTGAAGTGGTTAATTGATGAACTCTTTACCATGGAGTGTGCTATATTATGTCAATAAGAGTTAAGTCGTAGAAGTGTATATGACAAAATAAGTCCCTTCGAAAAACATTCACAAGAAAGGCATGAGCAAGATACACCTCTACTTACAACCATTTTGAGCTCCATTTTGGATTGATCAGAGATATTTCATACATACCATCTGTTTGATACTTTCTATCAGCATACAGGCAGAAGCGTGTGGCCTTTCACATTTACAATTAACTTGTGCTTTGCTACTTGTGGTTTTGCATGCCTGTGGTTTCTCAGGACATTTGCTTTTTTTTTTTAAGCAGAGATTATAGACCACTCCTATGGTAAAGCAATCCATTGCTTTGCATCAATCACCATTGTGCAGCACAAAGCAGAGCCCACAAATGTGCTAGGCAAATACTGTATTGCACCCCTGTACATAACTTGTTATACCAATAGATAAAAACATTACAGGTGTTTAAAAAAATATTTATATTAATATTTATTTTCTTATACTTCAAAGAGGATATCTACATTTATGAGTAAAAGAAAACTTGCAACATTTGCCTAATTAAATGTAACTATGTCTGTAAATGTCATAAATATTTTTTTTTTTTTGTTCAGGCATGAGTTTAAAACATCTATATTTGTCATCTTTAACTCTTCCAATTTTTTTTCTGCTTGTTACAGAGGCTTATTAAGACTTTTTCCTGTTTTTCTGCCAGAACCAAGCTTAAAGGTGAACAGAAAGCCCACCTTACTGCCTTAGGGGATCATATCTGCCAAATTTTCATGAATTTGTATGTCTGTCATCTTGTGTGCTAACTGAATGCAAATACTCAGTTCTTACTGTGGGGATTCGTGCTGGCACTTATTCACCACTTAAGGAAAAGGCTCTAGTCAAATTAGTTTAACTTGAGCAAACATTTAATTTTAATACTATCTTAAGAATAACAACCACTCAAAAGCTTTGGCCAGCCACAGAGAATTTCTAAGCTATCTATCTCTCTATCTACAAATTTCATGAGTCATGTTGACAGAGCCAAATTTTAACTTATTTAAAATGTCTCTGCGGTCCACAAATAGTGGCTTGGGAGCCACTGTGCAGGGGCAAAATTACAAATAACGAAGCTACTGTACATAGAAAACTACTGATGGCCCTGTAGCGAGTCTTGAACAGGCATGTATACTAATATTTTGGGGTGGAAATTGGCCCTCTAGAAGTCTATGGAGATCAATTGTGCAGGTATGGCCAACAGAAAATATTTTTGCTGCAGGCTCACAACATTCCAGTGGACTGTGTCTGTGAAAGGCAGCAGATATCTAGGGTGGGGGAGGCCAAGGAGCAGATTGCATATTGTGTGAACACGTACTAATATTTTAATGTCCAGGACAATGTCTTATGTTCATACATTTGATGTGCTGGACTGGTTAAGATTACAACACATACATGGAATATTATGTGAGGAACTTGAGATGAATACTGTATGTATAGTATCCTTATGGCTAAAACTATGTACATTTCTAAAATGGAAAGAACTGCTATAGGTACAAAATGTGATCAATGAAGTTGACCATTGCTAGCTGTTTTATTCAGTCTAAAACCCTATAGTTTTACCAGCTTGAGGAATCTCTCTTAATTACAGTGTATCTCTAAGCAAAGCACATTTTTAGTTTATGGTGGTGTAGGGAATAATTAGATCCTCTATCACTTTTTTTTTATTGCTGTTTGTGTCCACATTGGACGTGTATTTGTCCTGATGACTATTGTCACTAAAAAGGTAAGGGGTCAAAGAGTTATCCTCAAAACAGGGACAATACCTACAATAGAAATTCCCCCCACTTTTGGAGATTTCCTCTAACTTCCTGTTGTGTCTCTGGAAGAGAAAGTCAGGAGCTAACACTTAAAAAAAATCTAAAATAATTTTGATCCACATGCATAAAGTGTGCCTCTAAAGAGGAAGTAAACCCTGATGGGTTTTATTCCCTCTTTTTTCCCCCTGCAAAGTAAAAGCATAATGGGCTAGTATACATAGCATACTAGCCCATTATGTTGCACTTACCTGCAAAAGAATCCCACAACGTCCCCGCTGTTCCTGCTGGTGGCCACATCCATCTTCACCTCTCTTCCTTCTGGGGCCATGGACTCCGGCTCTGTGACTGGGTGGAGTCGCGTGCCGTCACACCCGAGCATGCGCCTGGGAGCCACTGGTCACAGAACGGGCCTTTTAGAAATGGCACGATCATGCCCTTTCTTCAGTGATCATGCACTGATGACATCGGCACAAGAGTATATGGTAAATATCTCCTAAACTGTGCATGTTTAGGAGATATTTCCAGTACCTACAGGTAAGCCTTATTATAGGCTTACCTGTAGGTAAAAGTGGTGTAACTAGCTTTAGAACCACTTTAAAGCAGATAGATTATGTTTGTATATGTGCTTCAGCTTTTTATTGCTCCAAAGTACAAAAATATTGACAGTGTCCAAAGAACAAAAGGCACTTTCCGCCCTCTATTCTAATCATTCTTTACTCCTTTGTAGACTCATGTCATGTCATGTCCTTTCTAGGCTTATGTCACTTTTTACAATTTGGCACTGCTCTGCTTTAACAGGTAATTGCGTGGTCATTCAATGCTGTACCCAAACGAAATTTGAGTCCTTTTTTTCCCACAAATAGAGCTTTCTTTAATGGTATTTGATTGCCTCTGCGATTTTTATTTTTTGCTATATAAATGGAAAAAGACCAAAACTTTGAAAAATAATTATATTTTCTACTTTTTGTTATAAAAAAAAGTCCAAAAAACTCAATTTTAGTCATACATTTAGGCCAAAATGTATTCAGCCACATGTATTTGGTAAAAAAAAAAAAATAAGTCACTAAGCTTATATTTATTGGTTTGCACAAAAGTTATAGCGTCTACAAACTAGGGTACATTTTCTGGAATTTACACAGCTTTTAGTTTATGACTGCCATTTCTTGAGGTGTTAAAATGACAGGGCAGTACAATCCCCCCCCCCCCCAAATGACCCCATTTTGGAAAGTAGACACCCCAAGGAAATTGCTGAGAGGCATGTTGAGCCCATTGAATATTTTATTTTTTTTTATTGAAAAATACAAAAAAATAAAATAAATTACACAAAGTTGTCACTAAATGATATATTACTCACACATGCCATGGTTATATGTGGAATTATACACCAAAGTACATTCTGCTGCTTCTCCTGAGTATGGGGATACCATATGTGTGAGACTTTTTGGGAGCATAGCCGCGTATCGGACCCTGAAAACCAAGCACCGCCTTCATGATTTCTAAGGGCGTAAATTTTCGATTCCACTCCACACTACTTATCACAGTTTCGAAGGCCATAAAATGCCAAGATAGCAAGAAAAAAACCCAAATGACCCCTTTTTGGAAAGTAGACACCCCAAGCTATTTGCTGAGAGGCATGTTGAGTCCATGGAATATTTTATATTTTGCCGCAAGTTGCAGGAAAATTACAAACTTTTTTTTGCACACTAAATGATATATTGTCACTAAATGATATATTGCTCAAACATGCCATGGTCATATGTGAAATTAGACCCCAAAATACATTATTCTGCTGCTTCCCCTGAGTACGGAATACCACATGTGTGAGACTTTTTGGGAGCCTAGCCGTGTACAGGACCCCGAAAACCAATCACCTCTTTCAGGCTTTCTAAGGGCATAAAAATGGTGATTTCACTTCCTCACTACCTATCATAGTTTCGAAGGCCATGAAATGTCAAGATAGCACAAAATCACCCCAAATGACCCCATTTTGGAAAGAAGACACCTCAAGCTATTTGCTGAGAAGCATGTTGAGTCCATGGAATATTTTATATTTTGCCACAAGTTTCGGGAAAATTATTTTTTTTTTTTACACAAAGTTGTCACTAAATGATATATTGCTCAAACCTGGCATGATTATATGTAGAATTACACCCCAAAATACATTCTGCTGTTGCTCCTGAGTATGGGGATACCACATGTGTGAGACTTTTTGGAAGTCTAACCGCGTACAGGACCCCAAAAACCAGTCACCATCTTTAGGCTTTCCAAGGGCGTAAATTTTTGATTTCACTCATCACTGCCTATCACAGTTTTGGAGGCCATGAAATGCCAAGATAGCACAATCCCCCCAAATGACACCATTTTGTAAAGTAGACACCCCAAACTATTTACTGAGAGGCATGTTGAGTCTTTTGCAGATCTCACTTTTTACCACAAAGTTTTGAAAATTGAAAAAAGAAATGAGAAATGAGAGCTGCAAAATACTCACCATGCCTCTTAGCAAATACCTTGGGGTGTCTACTTTTCAAAAGGGGGTCTTTTGGGGGGGGGTGCTATTTGGACATTTCAGGGCCTCCAAAACTGTGATAGGTAGTGAGGAGTAAAAGCACAATTTTACGCCTTTAGAAAGGCTGAAGGCGGTGTTTGGTTTTTGGGGTTCTATACACGGCTAGGCTCCCAAAAAGTCTCACACATGTGATATCCCCATACTCAGGAGAAGCAGCAGAATGTATTTTGGGTGTAATTCCACATATAACCATGCCATGTTTGAACAACATATCATTTAATGACAACTTTGTGTAAAAAAAAATAAAAAATAAATAAAATTTGTAATTCTCCCAAAACTTTTGGCAAAATATAAAATATTCCATGGACACAACATGCCTCTCAGCAAATAGCTTGAAGTGTCTACTTTCCAAAATGGGGTAATTTGTGGGGGTTTTCTGCTATCTTGACATTTTGTGGCCTCCAACCTGTGATAGGTAGTGAGGAAGTGAAATCACCATTTTACATCCTTAGAAAGCCTGAAGGCGGTGATTGGTTTTCGGGGTCTTGTGCACGGCTAGGCTCCCAAAAAGTCTCACACGTGGTATCCCCATACTCAGGAGAAGCAGCAGAATGTATTTTGGGGTGTAATTCCACATATGCCCATGGCATGTTTGAGAAATATATCATTTAGTGACAACTTTGTGTAAAAAAATAAAATAAAATAAAGGTTTGTCATTTTCCTGCAACTTGTTGCAAAATATAAAATATTCCATGGACTCAACATGCCTATCAGCAAATAGCTTGGGGTGTCTACTTTCCAAAAAGGAGTCATTTGGGAGGGTTTTGAACTGTCCTGGCATTTTATGCACAACTTTAGAAGCTTATGTCACACATCACCCACTTTTCTAACCACTTGAAGACAAAGCCCTTTCTGACACTTTTTGTTTACATGAAAAAAATATTTTTGTTTGCTAGAAAATTACTTTGAACCCCCAAACATTATATATTTTTTAAAGCAAAGGCCCTACAGATTTAAATGGTGGGTGTTGCAATTTTTTTTTCACACAGTATTTGCGCAGCGATTTTTCAAACACAATTTTTTTGGAAAAAAACACTTTTTCTTATTTTAATGCACTAAAACACACTATATTGCCCAAATGTTTGATGAAATAAAAAAGAAGATTCTATGCCGATTACATGGATACCAAACATGACATGCTTTAAAGTTGCGCACAAATGTGCAGTGGCGACAAACTACATACATTTTTAAAGTTCTTTACAGGTTACCACTTTAGATTTACAGAGGAGGTCTACTGCTAAAATGACTGCCCTCGATCTGACCTTCACGGTGATACCTCACATGCATGGTGCAATTGCTGTTCACATATGACACCAGACTGATGCTTGTGTTCGCCTTTGCGTGTGAGCACGGGGGGGCAGGGGTGCTTTTTTTTTTTTAATTATTTATTTTACTTTTTTATTTTATTTTTAAACTGTTCCTTTCATTTTTTTAAATCATTTTTATTGTTATCTCGGGGAAAATAAATATCCCCTATGATAGCAATAGGTAGTGACAGGTACTCTTTTTTGAAAAAATTAGGGTCTATTAGACCCTAAATCTCTCCTCTGCCCTCAAAGCATCTGACCACACCAAGATCGGTGTGATAAAATGCTTTCCCAATTTCCCGATGGCACTGTTTATATCCGGCGAAACCTAAGTCATAAAATGCTCGTAGCTTCTGGTTTCTTAGGCCATAGAGATGATTGGAGCCATTCTGGTCTCCGATCAGCTCTATGGTCAGCTGGTGGAACCACCGGCTGCATTCTCAGGTTCCCTGTTGAGACAGAAGAGCCTAAGAAAAACATGGAAGACGGTGGGGGGGGGGGCGTTCCCTCCCACTGCTTGTAAAAGCAGTCTAGAGGCTAATTAGCTGTTAGGATTGCTTTTACATGAAGGCTGACCGCTGGCTGAAAAGAATGATACCAAGATGATACCTAAACCTGCAGGGATCATTCTGGTATAACCACTCAAAGTCCAGCAACATACCAGTACGTTGCTGGTCCTTGTTGGGAATATATTGTGATGTTCTTTTTTTCATGCAGCCTGTGGGCTGCATGAAAAAAAGAGATTGATCGGTGGATATGCCCACCATTAGAATACCACCCTTCATCCACCCACTTCTAATGATGGGCATACATGTACCATTTTTTTTAACTGTGGTTGTGAAATCACCTCCTTACAGTGCTGGAGTCACTGATTTACATATTATGAGAGCAAACGCTGTTGCTGTCAAGATAAATAAATCAGTGCTGCAGCAAATTGATGTACCTGAAAAGCAAACAATGGTAAAACATTAACTCAATAAAACAACTTGATTTTTTAACGCAATCTGTCCCGAAGCATGGGGGCAATCCGCCCCTAATGTTAGGAGCAAAACGCTCCTCCACCCCTGCACCCATGCTTCAGCATATATGCTCTATTTTTAACTGTGGTGGTGAAATCACCTACTACAGTGCTGGAGTCACGACTTTACGTATCGTGGGAGCAAACGCTGTTGCAGTCAGAATAAATAAACCTGTGCTGCAGCTGAATAGCGTACCTGCTAAGCAAATGATGGTTAACAATAAAACAAAGTAACATTACAGTATAACAGTAAGACATACCATACCTGCAAAGCAAATACAATAAAACATAGTAAAAATAAAACATTACAGTTCTAAACTATAGTAACAATAGAGAGTGAACAATAGACTGGAAAATAAAAAGCGAACATAAGAGAGAGAACAATAGAGAGAGAAGAAAAATAAAACCACAACTATTTTTGGCATTTTTATTTATTTATTTTTTGTGTTTTTGTGTGGTTTTTTTTTGCCCTTTTATATAATCTGTAAACTGTAAACGTTCCAGATTAGGGTCTCTCAAAATGTGATGGCCATCGCATCTTTCGAGACCCTGTGTAAGTGTGCCCTAGGACTGTGCAATGCTGTACCCTACGCTAATACTCCACTAGTATGTGGTAGCGTTTGAAACAGTCACCGATGCAGAGGCCAGGTTGGTCAGGACAGTAGGGACAATAAAAGCAGGTGTCACGCGTGAATCCGCATTTTCTGCAGACACGACATCTTCTTTGCGAATTTCTTTGGGTAGGGGTACCAGGGAGGACATACGAAAAATGTCTCTTATGCAGCCGGCTCACTGCATTTGCGTTGGGAAGGTGGGATACAGCACCATCTGGAAACAGAAGGGCTGTGATGATCTCTTCCTGGAATTTAAGGAAGGTGTGTTGCCCCAACGGGGCATAGCATTTATATAGACTGTTTTCCTAACCATTTTCTATGGACGTTTATATTTAGTTCACATGCTGCCATCTAGTGACCTTGTTTTCTTATGTTCTTTTTCCCTTATGTTATGACACACTTCCTTTGTATGTAATGCTCCACCCTTCGTCCTGAGATTGTCCTTCCTGTGTCATGGATGCAGCTACAAGCCAAATGTAGCAGGGCACATGTATTCTGCATAGTAAGCTACAGACAATATCATCTTTTAAATGCATAAATACCACAACCTATTCATCTGTTTGTATCTTATATGGGCCAGGCATAGAGGTCTCACAAGGGATAAATCGCTTCACAACAATCAGAGTCAGAATAGTCAAAAGATGTAAAGAATTCCCACAGCTTGCTGTGTATATGTGTGTGCCTGATCTGCAATCAAGCTCAGTGCCATCAGCCATCTTGTGAAGCACATGGTCGCACGAGTTTACTGCACCTCATATGAATGTTAAAAACTGTTTCTCTACATTGAACTGTGTTACCCCACTTGTCTAAGCTGCTGTTCATCTTTTTAAAGAGACAGTACCATTTCTTGCAAAAACATGAAAAATGTCTAGATAAGACTCTGAGCACCCTTTTGTGGCTGAACCAACGCAGATTCATCATGCCTCTGAACCCGCAGATGTACAGGGAGCAGATTCTGCAGATATTGCCAAACAGAGTGTAAGATCCAAACGTACAATAAAACACAGAAACTCAGAGAAAACTATGAAACCACTAGAGATGAGTTCTCCAGCAATCTGTCAGACTTATGGGACAGAACTTCACACTGCATGTCAGTTTTGTCACACTTGAATGATCAACCAGCTGAACTAAGAGACTCTATAGATCGCTTATCTGCCGCATATGAACACTACCAGCGGCTGTTGGCAAAATACACAGCTTTCTTGCAAGACTGTAATAAAGAGGACTCTTCAGCAGAACTGACCAGGGCTGATGCACTAAACCAACAAAGGGATCTCTTAGTGCAAAATGCCCAGTGTAAGGCAGAACTCCGCATTGCTCAACTGCAGGAGACCACATCTTCAGATCCACACCAACCAGGCACACTGCACGTTCTTCTAGATCCTCTCGCTCCAGAAGTTCAACATTAAGCGACAACTGATAGAGGCCCGTGCAAGTCTGGAAGCAAATAAATTGCGAAGCTCCTTTACCAGAAAGGAATCAGAAATAAAAACACAAAAGGCAAAGATGGAAACTCAACAAGCAGAGGCAGATTCCCAATTAAAGACATAAAGGGCAAAGATGGAAGCTCAACAAGCAGAAATAGAAACAAAAAAGGCAAAGATGAAAGCTCAACAAGCAGAGGCAGATACCCAATTAAAGATCCTGCAAATGGAAAAGGAGGAAGCAGTTGCCCTAGCAAGGCTGAGAGTCCTCGAACAAGCGATGGTAGAAAGTGCTAACTCAGACTGGTCCATCCCAGCAGAACTGCAAAACCCAGTTGAATGCACCAGTGATTATGTATTAAAGCATAATGTTTGCATTCAAACAGAGTTCTCTCCTGTACGTCTTACTTACAACACTGTTCTGACTCTCAACACAGAGACCTCTCAGCTCCAAATGCCTGAGCCTCTTCAAGTCTACAACACAAGTGCATCTATGCAGCAAACCACATCACCTCTTGCTGACAACAAGGTGACTTCCAGTGACAAGCCGCAGCTCAAGTCACAGCCAGCACAAGCCTTAGGGACTACACCACAGTTAACGCTCCTGCAACATCATTTCATCCTGGTAAACCTCACCCTACTTCACCAGAGAACTTTCACACCCCAGGGGCTCCACAAGTTACTTTGGCACCGAAGAGTGAGAGATCAGACTTGAATGACTTCGCCAGATATATGGTATGCCATGAGCTCATTAACACTACCCTCTCAAGGTTTGACAACTGTCCGGAGAACTACAGGGCCTGGAGATCAACCTTCAAAGCTGCCATTGCTGATCTCAACCTTACTACTAAGGAGGAACTTGATTTTCTCATAAAGTGGCTGGGGCCAGAATCTGCAGATCGCGTTAAAAGACTGAGAACAGTACATGTTGACCACCCAGATGCAGGTCTTGTTGCTGCATGTGCAAGACTTGAGCAAGCCTATGGTAGCTCTGAAGCCATAGAAAAACTTCCCAAAAATAGGGAACAAAGACTATCGCAAGCTCCAAGATCTGAGTGATCTTCTCATGGAGCTGGAGTTGGCAAAGACAGACCCACGTCTACCTGGACTAAGCTTCCTGGACACTGCTCATGGTGTCAATCCAGTGGTGTCTAAACTGCAAGAGAAATGGGCGCAACAGGGCTCAAGGTACAAAAGAGTCCGTAACGTATTTTTTCCTCCATTCGCATATTTTTGCAGGTTCATCAGTGATCAAGCCTGGATGAGAAACGATCCCATCTTCAGTTTCAGTGAACCCAACTTGCCTGCTTCATCATCATCATGTTCATCAAGGTATGATAACATAGCAGCTAAACGTAAAGACTTTAATAGAGCAATATCTGTTAAAAGGACAGACATCTCACCACCCATATCCTCTCCTGCTCACCAGAGCGATTTGGGTGATAGAGATAAAGACCCTAATCGTCAGTGCCCTATTCACAAGAAGAACTCACCCCCCTAAAGAAATGTCGCGGGCTTAGGGTAAAGATGTTACAAGAGCGCAGGGAGATTCTTCAGAAACTTGGAATATGCTACAGGTGCTGCGCTTGTTATGGACATTTTGCTGTAAAGACTGTAAAGTTGTCATCAAGTGCACAGAATGCAGTGGTGACAGACATGTTACAGCTATGCATCTGGGCCCACCCTCAGACAATTCACAGCAGTCTCCTACCTCCAGCCCTGTCTCAAGTCATGGCGGGGAGCAACAAGGTCATGCTCCAGCCACAGCTAATGTTTCTTCTTCATGCACAGAAGTCTGTGGAGAAGGCTTAGATCACAAATGCTGCGCTAAGATATGCCTAGTCAAGATATACCCAAAGGGTCAACCTGTGGAAGCTACTAGGATGTATGCCATAATAGATGAACAGAGCAACAGATCCCTGGTTAAGCCTAAATTCTTTGTGATCTTTGGGATAGAGGGACACGCATCACCGTATACTCTCAGAACCTGACCTGGTCGTGAAGAGACCTTCAGTAGAAGGGCCAATGGGTTCATGGTCTCTCATATCAATAAGGGAGAGGGCATACCCCTACCAACATTAGTCGAGTGTGACCAGATACCAGACGAAAGGGAAGAAGTTCCTACTCCAGAGGCTGCATATCACCATCCTCACTTGAGGCACCTTGTTAATGAAATTCCTGCAATGGACATGAATGCTGAAATCTTGATCTTGCTAGGAAGAGACATTCTCAGAGTACACAAAGTACACAAGCAGTGCAATGGACCTGATGATGCCTTTTACACACAAAAACCTGATATAGGCTGGATAATCGTGGGCGACATATGCTTGGATAGAATGCGTACGTCATCCGAGATCCACTCTTTCAAAACTTCCATGTTAGGAAATGGACGTGCATCCTACTTCAAACAGTACCCTCGCCATTACAAAGTAAAAGAGAAGCCTCTTGACATCATCCAAGTACCTGATGTCACTCCTAACCTTTGTGATGACAACCTAGGTACCACAGTGTTTTGTACTACAAGAGATGACAACAAAATAGCCTTGTCAGTCGAAGACAGAGAGTTCATCAAAATAATGGACAAAGAGTTCTTCCAGGATGAGTATAACAGCTGGGTTGCACCATTACCTCTTCATGCTGCAAGGGTTAAACTCCCAGCCAATCGTGAACAGGCTCTATCCAGATTCAACTCACTTCAACTAACACTAAAGGACAGGCCTAAATGAAGAACCATTTGATCGCCTTTATGAAAAGGATCTTTGACAATGATCACGCCGAACCAGCCCCACCACTTCAAAGACACGATGAGTGCTGGTACCTGTCTTTCTTCGGAGTGTATCATCCACGTAAGCCAAAGCAAATCAGGATAGTTGTCAGGAAAGGTCTCCTCCGCTGTTAATTTTGATCATTTGGCTTGCAGTACTGAGGTCCACCAGCAGGTGTCTCCTGGCAGTTTGGAGCTGTCAGAAGAGCTTTTTCCTGCTGGTATTCTGTCACCTTTGGGCCGCAGTACTGGCGTCCACCAGTGGAGGAATCCTGGCAGTATGGAGCAGGTATTCCCCTCTGTAGACAGGTGTCCCCTGACCTTAATTAACAGCTGAAGTATAAATACCCGGTAACTGCACACTCATCTTGCCCTGGTATTGTCCTTGAGCCCTGACCTGCAGCCTGCATCCTGTTACTCTGATCCTGAAACCTGATTCCTGGAACTTGTTGATCCTGTTTCCTGTCTGTTACCTGAACCCTGGACCCTGAGCCTTGTACCCGACCCGTCCCTCCTGTGATCCATCCATCCTCTCTTGTCCTGTTTGTTTCCCTTCCCAGCTACTGATCTCCTGTTTATGACCCTGGCCTGGCTTGACTGTGATTCTGGTACTCCCTTTTGCTACATATGCTGATTGTGTATTATCACTGTTTGGTTGTTTGGTTTGTTCACTCTGTATTGGTGGTGTGTTCACATGTATATGCATTCACCTTAATAAACTTACTGTCACCTATTTATGTCTGGTTCACTCTGTCGCAGTCCACACAGTTCTGGTCTTATCTGGTATATGACAGAATACCAGGGCCATCCCTGACCGGAAGTGGCTGCATAGGGGAAACGTTTTGATTCAGTTTGGTTGCAAACATGAATGCCGATGAGGTTATTTATTTTTCTCTGCTGGCATCTGAAAGTGGTGATTATTGCCACCAGGCTCTGAAAGGATGGTCTAGTGACCAGTTGTTTGCAATTATACGTTTGGCTCACTCCCTGGTCGATCAGGGTTATATATTATTTGGGGAGGTGCAGCCTTTGATCAAGATCTGTACTGAGCTGGCCCTGCCCTGTATTCCAGAGGGCCGTGATATAAATCAGGTTGTATCCCTAGTGTGGCTTTTTGAAGATGATCCTGCTGATTTTTGTGAGCACTACTCAGCCAGTTCCCCACAGGTGATTGCTGAGTGCATTGTGTCTGCTCAGTCTTTTGTTATACAGGGATTTTTAAAAACACAGTTTGTACAACATATACTTTTTCAGCATGGTCTGACATGGTGCAATCAGCTCCAGCCAAACAAACCACCTCTGCCACCAAACACCAGCCTACCCAAATGTATGTTTCCCCATCACCCATATCTACCTCAGTTGCAGCTCAGTATACGCTGCTCCCAACCAAATACTCATATCCGGTCTCTGCTCCCTGTACCTATCTTGCATTCAACCCACCTGCCTCTTCTGAGCTGCCTACAAACCCACAGGAACTTCCCCCAGCTACTGTTGCCTCTTCTCTGCCATATCCCAATCCTCCTTTCTAGTCTGCTGTACCCCTCACCTACAGAGCTTCAGTGGCTAAGCCAAAGAAAAAACGAAAGTTTTTTCCAACCAAGACGATCCTGGCAGTAACCCAATCTGCCTCCGCACCAGCTAATCCAATCCAGTCTGACGTCCCAGTGCTTGCTATCCAGCCGGAGGTGCCAGTGTTCCAGCCGGAGGTGCCAGTGTTCCAGCCGGAGGTGCCAGTGCCCGCCTTCCAGCCTGATGTGCCCGCCTTCCAGCCTGATGTGCCCGCCTTCCAGCCTAATGTGCCTGCCTTCCAGCCTGATGTGCCCGCTTTCCAGCCTGATGTGCCCGCTTTCCAGCCTGATGTGCCACTGTCTGCTGCCCAGCCTGATGACCCAAAGCTTGCTGCCCATGCCCGATGCCCAGCTTGATGTGCCTGTGCCTCTTCCTGCTGCCCAGCTTGAAGTGCCTGCTGCCCAGCTTGAAGTGGCCATGCCTGCTGCCCAGCTTGAAGTACCCGTGCCTGCTGCCCAGCCTGATGTGCCTGCTGCCCAGCTTGAAGTGCCCGTGCCTGCTCCCCTGCTTGAAGTGCCCGTGCCTGCTGCCCAGCCTGATGTGCCTGCTGCTCAGCTTGAAGTGCCCGTGCCTGCTTCCAAGCTTGAAGTGCCTGTGCCTGCTGCCCCGCTTGATGTGCCTGCTGCCCAGCTTGAAGTGCCCGTGTCCGCTGCCCAGCTTGAAGTGGCTCTGTCCGCTGCCCAGCTTAAAGTGCCTCTGTCCGCTGCCCAGCTTGAAGTGTTCCTGTCCGCTGCCCAGCTTGGTGTGTTCCTGTCCGCTGCCCAGCTTGGTGTGTTCCTGTCCGCTGCCCAGCTTGGTGTGTTCCTGTCCGCTGCCCAGCCTGGTGTGTTCCTGCCCGCTGCCCAGCCTGGTGTGTTCCTGCCCGTTGCCCAGCATGGTGTGTTTCTGCCCGCAGCCCAGCCTGATGTGTTCCTGCCCGCTGCCCAGCCTGATGTGCCACTGCTTGCTGCCCATCTTAAGGTGCCTGCTGCCTGGCTGGACACCATGGACTTTCCCCAGTAACGGCTAGTTGAAGTGTACGGAGGTCGCTCCTTCAACGGGGGGGTACTGTCAGGAAAGGTCTCTTCCGCTGGTAATATCGATCATTTGGCATGCAGTACTGAAGTCCACCAGCAGGTGTCTCCTGGCAGTTTGGAGCTGTCAGAAGAGCTTTTTCCTGCTGGTATTCAGTCACCTTTGGGCCACAGTACTGGCGTCCATCAGCGGAGGAATCCTGGCAGTATGGAGCAGGCATTCCCCTCTGCAGACAGGTGTCACCTGACCTTAATTAGCAGCTGCAGTATAAGTACACGGTAACTGCACACTCATCTTGCCCTGGTATTGTCCTTGAGCCCTCACCTGTAGCCTGCATCCTGTTACTCTGATCCTGAAACCTGATTCCTGGAACCTGTTGATCCTGTTTCCTGTCTGTTACCTGAACCCTGGACCCTGAGCCTTGTACCTGACCCATCCCTCCTGTGATCCATCCATCCTCTCTTGTCCTGTTTGTTTCCCTTCCCAGCTACTGATCTCATGTTTATGACCCTGGCCTGGCTTGACTACGATTCTGGTACTCCCTTTTGCTACATATGCTGGTTGTGTATCACTGTTTGGTTTTTTGGTTTGTTCACTCTGTATTGGTGGTTTGTTCACATGTATATGCATTTACCTTAATAAACTTACTTTCACCTATTTATGTCTGGTTCACTCTGTTGCAGTCCACACAGTTCTGGTCTTATCTGGTATATGACAGTAGTATTTGACTCCAGTGCCAAGCATCAAGGCGTATCCCTGAACGATGTTCTTCTCACTGGTCCGAACCTAACCAACAAGCTTGTAGGTGCACTTATGAGGTTTAGAAGAGAGCCAGTTACCATAGCTGCTGACATAGAACAAATGTTTCATTGCTTCATTGTGCATGAAGACCATAGGAACCTCTTAAGGTTTCTGTGGCACCTTGACAACAATATGGACGATGAGATGATTGAATACCGCATGAAGGTACATGTTTTCGGTCCCTCACCCGCTGTTGCAACATACGGTTTATGAAGGACTGCCCTTGATGGGGAAAAGGAGTATGGGATGGATGCTCGACACTTCGTCGAGAGAGACTTCTATGTGGACAATGGATTTAAATCTTTACCTACAGACGAAGAAGCCATAGACCTGCTCCAAAGGACAAAAGGTATGCTTTTCGTGGCTATGAAAGCGTTTTAACCTGGCGATCATGCCACAGGGTTTAAAGACTTGAATCTGGGAATGGACATACCACCTGTACAGAGAAGTCTGGGCCTACAGTGGGACTTATTAAAAAGACACCTTTGGTTTTCAAATCAGCTCTGCAGACAAGCCATTTACCAAACATGGTGTTCTGTCAGTAGTGAACAGCCTATACGATCTATTGGGATTTGTAGCTCCCATCAGCATACAAGGTAAATCCTTACTTAGACAGTTCTCAGAGACTATTAAAGATATGGATGCTCCACTACTGATAGACCTGCTTTCAAAGTGGGAGTCCTGGAAACAATCTCTACATGTCTTATATGAAATTCGTATACCACGATGCTATGCTTCTGCCTCCCTTCCCACAAGTCAGAGGAAAAAGCTTCACATCTTCTCAGCTGCATCTACTGAGGCCATAGCAGCTGTCACTTACCTCAAGGTAAGAGATTCTTTTAATCAAGCCCACATAGAGTCTCTGTTTGGGAAAGCTAAGTTAGCACCTAAGCCTGAATACACGATTCCCAGGCTTGAACTTTGTGGGACTGTGCTAGCTGTAGAAATAGCAGATTTCATACTGCGCGAGTTAGACATTCAGATAGATGACATCAGATTCTACACAGACAGCAAAGTTGTTCTGGGCTACATATACAACCAGCCTAAATGTTTCTATGTCTATGTCAGCAACCGTGAGAGAATCAGGAAATCATCTAAACCTAAACAATGGCATTATGTTCCATCTGAAATTAACCCTGCAGATCATGCCACCAGTCCAGTGTCTGCAAGTGTCTTTGCAAATTCTTCTTGGTTAACAGGGCCTGAATTCTTGCTGGATCATCCAGAAGTAACCAAAGCTAATGTCTTCAGTCTTCTAGAACCTGACAAGGATCCAGAGATTCATCCTGAAGTTAAAACCCTCGTCACCAGAACTGAACAAAGACTCGTCTCGGGCTGTCAACGCTTTGAACATTTCTCCAGGTGGAGAAGGCTTGTATGCACCATCATAAGGTTAGTTCATATTGCAGATTGCTTCCACACAAAGCCCACAGATGCTCACTGTCAAGGTTTGCACATGTGCCAAAAGCTTCTTTCTGCAAAGGACATTGCTGAAGGTGAACTGATAATAATATGCAATGTACAACAGAGTCTTTGGCTCAGAAATTGAATGTATCCGTGACAAGAGGGACATTGCAAAAAATAGTCCAATTGCCAACCTGAATCCATTCATTGATAATGATGGTATGTTAAGGGTTGGTGGACGTTTAAACAAGGCTGAGTTGAGTAAGCAAGAACAGAATCCTCTCATTATACCTGCTCGCCATCACATCACCACTTTGCTCATACGGCACTACCATGAAGAGGTTAAGCACCAAGACACTTCAGAGAGGGTGCCATAAGAGCTGCAGGTCTTTGGATTATAGGAGCAAAAAGACAGATCACAGCTACAATACACAGCTGTGTTCAGTGCCACAAACTGAGAGGGAAACACCAGCAACAGCAAATGTCAGATTTTCCAGCTGACAGGGCAAGTACTGACCCACCTTTCACTCATGTTGGGCTGGATGTCTTTGGGCCATGGATGGTAACAGCCCGCAGAACTCGAGGTGGTCAAGCAAATAGGAAAGGATGGGCAGTGCTGTTCACTTGCATGAGTGTGCGTGCAGTACACATTGAAGTAATAGAATCTATGGATGCCTCAAGTTTCATCAGTGCTTTAAAACAATTCCTAGCCATCAGAGGACCAGTCAAGACACTAAGATCTGACTGTGGAACTAATTTTATTGGAGCCTGTCGAGAGTTACAGCTCAGTCTAGACCAAGACTTTTTAGCTGAAAAAGGCTGTACATGGATTTTCAATCGTCCTCATTCTTCCCACATGATAGGCATCACACGTAAAATTTTGGATTCTATGTTTATGGACTTTAATTCCACAAGACTTACCCACGAGTTTCTAACTACTTTACTGGCAGAGGCATCTGCCATAATCAATTCAAGACCACTTGTTCCAGTGTCCAAAGATCCAGAGACCCCAACTATCCTTATCCCAGCTACTCTTCTTACCCAGAAGCTTGGATCTGTTCCTGTTCCACCTGGAACTTTAAAGCAGGAAATCTGTGCTATGACCAGTGGAAACGAGTACAACACCTCGCCAACTGCTTTTGGAATCTTTGGAAGATGGAGTATCTTTCTACTCTGCAAGGACGCAGGAAATGGCAACGGCTGAACCCTAACATACAAGTTGAAGATCTTGTTCTGCTTAAGGACAAGCAAGCTGAAAGAATCGAATGGCCCATGGGACTTATTGTAAGGAGTGTTCCTAGTGATGACGGTAAGGTACGTAAGGTGGAGGTGAATGTTTGAAGGCAAGGGACTATAAAGACTTTCATCAGACCTATCACGGAACTTATTCTGCTCTTACCCTTTGGAGAATGAACTTGTTTGGCTACGCTGTTGGATCCTACCTGTGACTTCAAGAAGAAAGTGTCTTGGATTTTAGTTGACATAACTTGAAGCCTTGAATTAAGAGCTATTGTTATTGCATTATATGCATGTTCTTTTTATGTTTTTCAGGTCTTTAGGACATCTAGCAAATTACACTGTTTGTTATTTGCAGTTGCATAACTACCGTTCTGATGTATATAATGACATTTACCATGCCAGACAGGGAGTGTGAAACCCCAACGGGGCATAGAACTTATATAAATTGTTTTCCTAACCATTTTCTATGGACGTTTATATTTAGTTCACATGCTGCCATCTAGTGACCTTTTGTGGTAATGAACTTGTTTTCTTATGTTCTTTTTCCCTTATGTTATGACACACTTCTTTTGTATGTAATGCTCAACCCTTCTTCCTGAGATTGTACTTCCTGTGTCATGGATGCAGCTACAAGCCACATGTAGCAGGGCACATGTATTCTGCATAGTAAGCTACAGACAATATCATATTTTGAATGCATAAATACCACAACCTATTCATCTGTTTGTATCCTGTCATCTGCTGTAACCTGATGTTCAGAATAAAAGCACCTTTGTGGATGGAATCAGTATTAGGTGAGTTCAAACTATCTGATGAGGATTGTCCTCAGTAAATATATCTTATACGGACCAGGCATAGAGTTCTCACAAGGGATAAATTGCTTCACAACAATCAGAGTCAGAATAGAAGGTTCATCCAGTTCATCCTGAAGCTTTGTATAGCACATAAGCATTCAGCAGAGCCAATTGGAATAAATATACAGACACTTTTTAGTACCAGCATCTGGCCTTACGGACAATTAGGTACGGCACCAACAACTGGTCGTTGAGGTCCACCCCTCCCATGTTAAGGTCGTATTCATGGACAGAGAGGGGTTTCTCCACAACACCAGTCGCCGTAGGAATTTGGACCATTGTATCTGCGTGAAGGGAGGACAGAACAAAAACATTCCTTGTATCCCTCCACTCCACTGCTTAAAAATTATTACATTTCAAGCAGGCTCTCTCCCCCCTGTCTAATTCAGGACTGTACAAGCCATCGGGGGAAGCCCCAGCAATTAGATTGCACGGTGCCACATGCGCCAATTCCACAATCAAAAAGGTGACTAAAAAGTGGCACGCTTGTATAATAATTGTCCACTTACAAGTGGTACTCCTTTCCGAATAAGGGTGACACCAAGTCCCACACAATCTTACCAGCGCTCCCTAAGTAGTCTGGGCAGTTCTCAGGCTCCACGTGACTATCTCTTCCCTCATAAACCATAAAACGATATGTATAGCCTGTTGCCCTGTCACAGAGCTTATACAGCTTGACCCCGTATCTGGCATGCTTGCTGGGGAGATACTGTTTGATAGACAAGCGGCCAGAAAACGTAATCAGGGACTCATCAACGCAGACAATTTGACTGGGAGTAAACAAGGCTGCAAACTGTTGGGTGAAGTGGTTTACGAGGGGCCAAATTTTGTGGAGCTGATCGTATCCAGGGTCACCCCAAGGACGACAGAGTTCATTGTAATTGAAATGCATGAACCGCAAGAGCTACTCATGGAGGCAGAGAACACGGGCATATGGTGAATTGGGTCAGTGGACCAATATGACCGCAACTCACTTTTTTTAACTATGTCCATGAGGAGGGATAGGCCCAGGAAGGTCTTAAATTCAGAAACCGTAATAGGTTTTCAATCTCTGGCAAGGATCAACTGGGGATTAATTGACCAGCATACAAATTGCTTTTGTCCAGAACAGAGTTATAGAGATCTTCTGTGAAAAACAGCTAATAGAAATCAAGTGACATAAAATCAACTGTTTCCACCTGAATTCTGGGTTGGCCAGTGAATGTGGGAAGTACGGGTGCTGCAGAAGTGGTGGGCTCCCAGTTTGGATTGGCAAATGCAGCAGAAAGGGCACTATAGGCTCGATGGTCCTGTGTTTGTCTTCTTGGTGGCTGTGGGACTCTACTTGTGCTAGCTACCTCACCAGTATGAACTGCACTTATGGGACTCGCCACGTCACCAAGTGTTACTGCAGTGCTGGATGTATGACCAGGATGTACTAGGCCGCTGGTACTTGCCAGTTCACCAGAAATTTGAGCAGCACTAGTACTGGCTTTCTGCTCCATACAAGAGCCCTGCGGTTCTTGCACCTCAACAACAGCAGAAGAATAGGGTCAGGTATGCCTGACCTTGGCAGGGGCCACTACTCTGTCGTCAGAGTTATCTTATCTGTCAGGGTGCCGCTTCTGTCTACAGGTTCATATTTTGAGCCTGAATCGGGGTGACTACCGCTTCACTCTCATCTGTCAGGCTCCGAAACGTGTAGGCCTCTTCACTAGTGTACCTTTGATTGGACATTTTGGCCTCTAAATTTACTGGTACAACTAGTGAAACTCACAGGAAAAAAGAGCACCTGACTGTCAGTGCTGTATTTTTGGGAACCCTAAACTATAGTTCTGATCAGATCAAAGATATAGATCCATTCAGACACTATACTACTAAGGGAGCTGTATGGTGCGTGCATGGGTGTTAGCGCTACTGGCTCTAATCTGACACTTCCTGGGGCGACGCATCACTGGGGGGATGACATCACTTTCCCTGCCTGTGTTTACATTTACAGGCATGGGAAGGATTTCATTCCCCAGAACTGATCACCAGGTCCAGGCCAGAAATCATTGGCCTGGGCCTGGAGTCTGATCGGTTCTAAAGTGAATCTGAGTGTAGAGGCCGCCTAAAGGGCACGCACGCGCACCCCCTAGGTGGTCATGCTCCCGACGTGCAGCTATGTCTCTTCGCCCAGCTGAGCCAACCTGCTGCAGTACAACTACGGCGGTTGGTCCGGAACTGGTTAAGGTTAAACCACTTTTCTTCTAATTTTAGTGAATGGCCACGTATCTTATTAAATTCCCTTTCGCTGAAAAGTTTTATCCCTATTGTGAGATCACCAGTACGGTATTTGTACATTGTAATCATATCCCCACTCAAGCGTCCCCTCTGCAGAGAGAACAAGTTCAGTGCTCATAACCTTTCCTCATAACTAAGGTCATCCAGTCCCTTTATTAGTTTTGTTGCCCTTCTCTGGACTCTCTTCAATTCCAGCACATCCTTCCTGAAGACTAGTGCCCAGAACTGGACAGCATACTCTATGTGCAGCCAGACCAAAGTCTTGTAGAGTGGGAGAGTTATTCTTTTATCTCTGGAGTTAATCCCCTTTTTAATGCATGCCAATATTCTGTTTACTTTGTTAGCAGCAGCCTGGCATTGCATGCCATCTACTACGACCCCCAGGTCCTTTTCCATCATAGATTCCCCCAGAGGTTCTCCCCCTATTGAGTAGAATGCATTCATATTTTTGCCACCCAAATGCATTATTTTACATTTTTCTAAATTAAACCTCATTTGCCATGTAGTTGCCCACCCCATTAATTTGTTCAGATCTTCTTGCAAGGTTTCCACATTGTGCAGAGATGTTATTGCCCTGCTTAGCTTAGTATCATCCACAAATACAAAGATTGAGCTATTTATCCCATCCTCCAGGTCGTTTATGAATAAATTAAATAGGATTGGTCACTACCCTCTGAACTCGCCCCTGTAGCCAGTTTTCAATCCATGTACTTACTTATCCGATGGTCCATGCCAATGGACCTTACTTTGTACAGTAAACGTTTATGGGGAACTGTATCAAATGCTTTTGCAAAATCCAGATACACCACATCTACGAGCCTTCCTTTATCTAGATGGCAGCTCATAGAAGGCTAATAGATTGGTTAGTCAAGAACGATTCTTCATGAATCTATGCTGATTACTGCTAATGATACCATTGTCATTACTAAAATCTTGTATATAGTCCCTTATCATCCTCTCCAAGAGCTTGCATACAATTGATGTTAGGCTAACTGGTCTGTAATTCCCAGGGATGTATCTTGACCCTTTTTTAAATATCGGTGCTACATTGGCTTTTCTTCAATCAGCTGGTACCATTCCAGTCAGTAGACTGTTTGTAAAAATTAGGAACAATGGTCCAGCAATTACTTGACTGAGTTCCTTAAAGTGGATGTAAACCCAAATTTTTTTTTTTTTTTAAATGTCATATTGTAGAGTATAAGATTTCCTATCATTTGAGCCCAGTCTTGCCACACAGAGTTAATCCAGCTCTGAGCAATCCTCTTTTATTGTTCAGTGAGAGAATTCTTGACAAACTGAGAAAAACTTTGTCAAATATGCCCCCTTGCTGTGAGTGACAGGTGATTTACATCTTGTGCACTAAGTAAGACACATGCAGTATTTTTTAATTCCCTCCCACTCCCACTCCTTTCTTCTGCTGCTCTGCCAGGATTGGATGTTCCACATAATCTCAGCCCTGGCTACAGACACTCCACTGGTTTGTTGCTGGACATAGCTATATTTTATATATATATATATATATATATATATATATATATATATATATATATATATATATATATATATATATATATATATATATATAATATAGATGTGTCCAGCAGCACTCCACCCCCCCCCCAAATTGCATGTATAGCGTTTCCGTCCTTTCCTCCGCTCTCCATCCTGACAGAGCCAGCAGGAATGGAGGGGAGTCGGCTGCGGGGGATGAGGGGGGTGGAAGAGGAAGACACAGCGGGCGGATAAGGACAGGAGGGGGGCCAGAGAAGAAGGGGAAGTGGTGGTGGTGGAGGAGAACAGGTCAGGCGCTGGAGGAGGAGGACACAAGGAACAGTCGGGGGTGATCAGTGCAGTGGAGGGACAGCCATGAGCACCGATCTCCCTGCATGGCGTTTGATCAGCTGCTTTTCCTTCTCTGCCTCCCGTGGCTTTCAGCGGAAAAGCCATTCAGGGGGATCCGTGCTCACAGCTGTCCCCGCCGCACTGATCATCCCCGACTGTCACTGGACAGTGACACATGAAGTGACAAGAGCCATGAGCGCGCGCCTCTTCTCCTGTGCGCGCACTTTTCATTCCGGCCAGGCGCGAGTGTAAAGGTGGGCGGGGAGTCTGGTGATGTCATGACTCCGCCCACCGAGTACCGTACAACGGACCCGCCCACTGATTCTGGCGTTTTGGGAGGCTCCAAACAGCTAAAGGGGAGACATTTGAAAGGTAAGGATACATGCAGAAGGCATGTATATCCTTATAGATAACCCCTATGGCAGTACTTTAAAAAAAATGGGAGTGGGTTTACATCCACTTTAAGGACCCTCGGCTGCAAGCCATCTGGTCCCAGTGACTTATTAATGTAATGAAGGCTTTCATTTCTGGTCTCATTTTCATTTGATGGCTTCTTGTGAATTTACCCAAGAACTGTGTTTTTATTATGGAATATGAAGTAGGATGAGTAAGAAGTGCAGTCCTGTGCCTTTGCTTGCTTTAGAAAAAAAACATTAATTTCCATAGAACTAGAATAAATAGTCTAGAGAAACATATAAGATTTGCAATATTTCACGAGGTCAGATTTTTGGTAAACCTTTGCTAACAACCCTGGGCTTTTCGATCTCTGGTATTTTTAAGAGAGAAAAATATATAGCTGTAGCACTGGTAGATTTTCATCTACCGCTTATAGGTAAATTTAGTGTGTTATCTGTTTTATACATAGTCAGATTTAGCCTCTGTTCCAGTTTGGCTGTGTTGCATGTAGTTTCACACTGTGCCTGTGGGTGTCGTTGTCACCATAGGTCGGGTTTGGAAAGGCAACGCGCTGAAGCGTATGGAAGCTCTTCTGTCCCGGAGATAACTCGGTGGAGGTGGTCTTCCGAGTTGCATTCTGGGAGAGGGTATTTATGGGACAGACGCCATGTTTTAGGGTTCGTTTAGTTCCACCTGCTGGCCCTCCTGGCCGACAGATATGTGTTAGGAGTACTACCACGTGGTCCTCTGACCGGGAGGACCACGTTGCTGCAGCGTGTGGGTGGGCCCAGAAGTCTGTCTGGGGCCTACCACAGCAGTGAGGGAATGTTCCTGTGCTGTCTGTCCTACGGGAAGAAGCTGGACAACTGAGAAGATCCCAGGGGAGGACCCATCATGGAAGGATCATGCAGAGTGCTGGTCTGGAGAGGGGCCTGGTGACTCAGTTGGAGGACGCATCCTAAAGTTAACCTACCGCATAGTACTGCCGGGTCCGCTTAAAGGTTCTAGTGCTGTGTTTGCTGTCCATCGTAAACCATTACATCCTGTGGCAGAGGATCATACGGGTTTCTATTCCATTCAAGTCTGTGGCAGAGACTTTTGTTCGTGCTGCGTGCCAGTTGCTAGGTTAGTGAGAGAAACCTATCCGGGCGGGCAAAGATTCAACTATAAAAGGAGAGTACATTCATCTACAAGATTCCAATTCATAATACTACATCAAGAAAAGGTATTTGAACTTCCCTGAAACTCTTCTTCTACCTCTTTACAGCTACTTCCTTCAGTTACTCTTTATTAAAGCATTGGAAAAGATACTTAAGTGTCTGGTGTCTACAATGTCTGGCATTAAACTCAACGGGACCCTAGACCCGGTTCTGGTGAAATTGAGGTAACAAAGGTGACGGCAACAGCCCGCTTTAAACCAGCAGCTCCACCGTGAGTTAGTGCTACATGTGGGGGCGTCGTCAGGGATTGTTAGCCGTCAGCCTCCCGCAACCCTGAGAAATATTTCACCGGGAGTTTATGGACTTTGTCACTTTTTCCAGGAAAAGAAGGGGTTAAATTGCAGGACTTTATTTCTGACTGCGTAGGCTGTGGGTGAGAAGTAAAAGCCCGGGAGCTAAGTGATCAGAAGAACAAGTGGGAGGAGCTTAACCCACTTGTTACCGCGTGGGACGCGTGGGTGTGTTTTGGCGCCAGAGGAGAAGAGAGGCCTCGTGATCGTGCTGAAAGGATCAGAGTACAGCCATGTCTTCTTTTACATTGGTACCGTCAACTGTGGGGTCTAAGATGTTCCCTACAAGTACTGCTGCGGGTGCTATGATAACCGGAACCCTGCTGACATATACCGGCATTCGTTTGAAGCCGCAGGGGAGGTTCGTGCTATACACAGTTGGAGATATCGAAGGGCTGGGCATGCTTTGCCACAAGTGTGAAGGACTGGCCATACATCTCTGTTTATTTGTCCAATGTTTGCAGTGCGGAGAATATTTGTTCACGGTGGAGCAACCTACCATGTCGCCCCGTGCTTATCATGTGGATTGGGCTACAGGAATTGCCACAGTGGAAACCACTGCCATTTCTGCTGGAGAGCAACAGGCCGTGATCTCGTCTACTACCGTGAGTGTTCCCGAGGAAGATGTTGCTGTTACCGCTTCCTCAATGGACATCACTTTTATTTCCACGTCTACTACACCTATCCCCGTTGCACCTGTTCCAAGGAAGGTGGGATATGTGAAGGCTTCCCGTGGTCGAGGCCTACCCCAGAGACTACCCGAACCGGAACCGGAGAAATACATGGATCCGTAGAAGTCCACGTCAGGAATGGGTGAGAGTTCAAAGGAGAACATATATGGGACTCTTTGTAAATATTTGCCAGCAGAAGAGTTGAGAGACTCAGAGATAGATTCTATGTCGGATCTCTCCGGTGATGATGATGTGTTTGAAACAATGTCACAGGAACTGTTGTGGGCCCAGGGTGAAGATGTTGCTTCTGTTTTAACCTTCTCAGAGTGGACAGCCCTGAATTCTGGGAAGACATCACCTTGTGTGGAGCCGCACAGTAATACCAAAGAGACATTGTCTAAAGTTGCTAGTTTGCTTTCGACACCCGTCGGATCTATGGTGAGTAAATCACCAAATTCTTGTGTGACTCCTGGTTTGGGGAAAAATAGACCTTTGCTTAAACTTGCCCCGTTTACAGAGAGTGCTCACCAAGCGAGTTGCTACAGAATATGGTCTGGAATTTCCCTATGTTACTCAGGACATTATGCAGGAAATTGAGGCCGACCGGGAACAGTGGTACCCTGAAGCTGTTTGGGACTATTTGTCTGTGCCAAAACCTTTCCGGAGAGCTGGGTATTCTGTTGCCATTGATGAACGCTTCAATGGATGTTTACTACATTGGAACTATGGTCGGCACATCTATGCTGACAAAGTGGTCATTTGCAGACCCGGGAAAAGATGATGTTGTCTACTTTATCACTGCCGTGGATAAACTAGGAAAGAAACTGACATTGCCAGATCCTCGGTTTTATTGGTGATTATGAAAAGGAACTTTGGGGTGTGTAGTTAGAAAGTGTCAGTGGCTAGAGATCTCCGTGGTCAAGAGATAATATTCACCTCAGCGTTTTCAAATCCAAAGATTCTTTGTTAGCTGGACTTTCTTTATTGAAAGGATGTAATCCACTCAGAGATAGGGATGGACTTTTCAAGTTACTTTAGTTTGTTTCCATTAAAAGGAAAATATGTGGGAAGAGAGTGTCATTCTTCTTCTGGAATGAGGCTTTGCTCCTAAACTGTTTAGTGATTATACTGTACATATCTAGAGTGTGTTTAACTTTGTTTTTTTTTTCAGGAACAATTGGATCTCCTATCAAGCTGTTAGGCTTTTCAGCTAGATAGATAGTGGGGTTTGTGACAGTCCTAATGTGATTTCTTTTGCGGATGTGAACATGTTGTTGTATAAATGTTGAAACTGTAATATTTCTATACTGTCTTTTCTTCTTCCTTATCCAAGTTCCAAGTTCAAACACCTACTCTCAGGCTTGGGAGTTTTTTGACAGATGTTGAGGACAACGTCTATTATAGTGGTGGGAGTATGTAGCGCTGGTAGATTTTCATCTATCGCTTATAGGTAAATTTAGTGGGTTATCTGTTTTATACATAGTCAGATTTAGCCTCTGTTCCAGTTTGGCTGTGTTGCATGTAGTTTCACACTGTGCCTGTGGGTGTCGTTGTCACCATGGGTCGGTGTTGGAAAGGCAACGCGCTGAAGCGTATGGATGCTCTTCTGTCCCGGAGATAACTCGGTGGAGGTGGTCCTCCGAGTTGCATTCTGGGAGAGGGTATTTATGGGACAGGCAAAGATTCAAATATAAAAGGAGAGTACATTCATCTACAAGATTCCAATTCATAATACTACATCAAGAAAAGGTATTTGAACTTCCCTGCAACTCTTCTTCTACCTCTTTACAGCTACTTCCTTCAGGTACTCTTTATTAAAGCATTGGAAAAGATACTCAAGTGTCTGGTGTCTACAATGTCTGGCATTAAACTCAACGGGACCCTAGACCCGGTTCTGGTGAAATTGAGGTAACAAAGGTGACGGCAACAGCCCGCTTTAAACCAGCAGCTCCACCGTGAGTTAGTGCTACATAGATATACTGTATATAAATTTCCATCTAGACATGCATCTTCGGTGCTCACCTCCAGCCATGTTGACATTATATGTCCATGCTTTCAAGAGTATGCTATTTTAGCAAGTAAGAGGTTGGCAGTCTCCAAGTAGAGTAGAGGTTGGCCAGAGAGGGATCAGTTTGAAACAAACAAACAGCTTGAACTTGTATTGCAATACATATATTGCTATGAATATGTAAGGCTTAACATGTGGTTACACCTCTTTAGTATCCCATGTGTCGTTGGCTATTTAGGACCTGAACACAGACATATCTCCATTTCTACTGCATTGTGCAGGTCAATAATTAAAAGGGCAGGGGTTTCTGAAGTTGCTGGATTATTATTTGATGAAGCAATACATTACCCCAACTGTAGCATAACCCCCTCTATTCTATTTTTTACACCTTTTAACACCTTTCCTTGCACTTTATTTTTTTGGGCGGGGGGGTCTGATTCACCCCCCCATCACAGTTTTTAACTTTCATTGCTGCTGGCTCCTGCTCTCTCAGTGCTGTTTACCTGAACTTAACATGGAAGGGTTAATAGTGGACAGTGCAATCTTGTGTCAGCATTCTCTGTTAGTTTGGAGAGGGCAGGGGGGGAGAAGAAGGGAGGAGCAGGGGAGTGCCTTGTCTCCCTAGGCCAGTGATGGCGAACCTTGGCACCCCAGATGTTTTGGAACTACATTTCCCATGATGCTCCACTACACTGCAGAGTGCATGAGGATCATGGGAAATGTAGTCCCAAAACATCTGGGGTGCCAAGGTTCACCATCACTGCCCTAGGCTATGGGGCTGTGGCTTTCTATTGATGCAGACAATATAGGGAGACACAACACTAGTACTGGTGTTCCGTCAGATTAGGCAACCCGTCAAATCTTGTAACGGAAGTGACGTTCTGTCACAGCCATCTTGGTATACCCCGCACTCATTCGCAGTAAGCCTATAGTCTGAAGTCGCCAAGTGGACATCTTTTTACACCCGCCTGAGTCTTGCATTTCACACTTATTTTTACCAGTAAACTGAGCTTATATAGTGAAATACGGTATTTAGAACTCCGTGACACTGTTTTGATGTCGAATTTTAAAAGCCGTTCTATCAGATTAACAAACATGTGAGATCAGCAGGCTTGCCTCCGCTTGTAAAATTCAACATCAAAGCAGTGTCACGGAGTTATAAATACTGTATTTCACGATATAAACTCAGTTTACTGATAAAAATAAGAGTGAAATGCAAGATTTCGGTGGGTGTAAAAAGATGTCCGCTTGGCGACTTCAGACTGTAGGCTTAGTGTGGCCGAGTGCGGGTGTACCAATATGGCCATGACGGAACACCGGCATTCAATATTGGCTCCATTAAATCCTGCAAGAGAAAGGAGCCACCCTGAAACAGGAAACCTGGGGCAGCGGTCATGACACCAGTTTAAATTGGAGCAATGACAAGGATTAAAAGATAAATAATTGCATACTCAAAAAGACCTCTTTCACACTGGGACGCTTTTCAGGCATTTCTGCGCTAAAAATAATGCATGTAAAACGCCTCT
This sequence comes from Aquarana catesbeiana, assembly GCF_042186555.1. NCBI lineage: Eukaryota > Metazoa > Chordata > Amphibia > Anura > Ranidae > Aquarana > Aquarana catesbeiana. The sequence goes on along the minus strand of NC_133327.1, from coordinate 438,445,462 downwards.
CAAGTCACCCCAGTGTAAAAGCCCGAGTGATTTCACACTGGGGCGGTGCGCTTGCAGGACGACAGAAAAGGTCCTGCAAGCAGCATCTTTGGGGCGGTGGGGGAGCGGTGTATACACCACTCCTCCACCACCCCTGCCATTGAAATCAATGGGCAGCGCTGCCGAAGCGCCTGAAAATGCCAATGCGCCCCTGCCATTGAAATCAATGGGCAGCGCTGCCGAAGCGCCTGCAAATCGATTCAGCAGCGGTGCTTTGCGGGTGCTTTTAACACTTTATTTGGCTGCTAGCGGGGGATAAAAGCTCACTGCTCTTACAGCGATCAAAAAGCGCCACTATAACAGCAGTAAATCGCCACTAAAACTATCGTCGCTTTACCGCAAACTCCCCCCGCCCCAGTGTGAAAGTAGCCTAAGTAATTACATTAGCTGCTGAATGTGCTTAAAAAAAACAGGATTTAATATCACTTTAAGAATACACAGGCAGTGTGAATAAAACATTGAACAGCTTTGAATTTTGTGACCAACAGCTAATTTTTGCACTCTTCAAATGGACATAACAAAACACTTACAGTAGATGCCAGTTTATTAAAAAATGGAAAAGGTAATATGTTATGTCATTTGATACAGTTTTCTCCCTCCTATGTGGACCTCCTCTGTTCTTTGCTAAGAACTTTAGCACCAATCAACTGTTTTTACGCTCAGTCTCTTGTGCTATGCTAAACCATATCCCATATTTCATTGTAAATGCATTCAGTTCTACTACTATAAGTGTTTTATACTCCTGTTGACGGAATTGGTTTCCTTTAACTGTAATGGTATCCTTGTATACTCAAAAATCCTTAAATAAAGAATGCAAAAAAAAGGAAAAAGTAAAGGGCAGGATTAGTTAATAGGCTAACACTTCTGGTATTTGAGAAGGAAAAGGGGATATGTCCAGCTCATGGGATGCCAGCGTGTGTCAAGTAGATATAACAGGAATTATGAAGAGAAATAAAATAAAAAAGAGGTCTAAAAATGAAAGTACAAATTTCATGGTAGAGCTATATGGCACACAAAAAAAGCAACATTTTTATTAAGCCGTTACAATTCATGGACATAAATATTTTGGTCACATGTCTTAGAATGCCCAGGGTTGACTTTGAGTCATAAGACTTTTTAATCCAAGGGAACATTTTTTTGTTTAAAAACATTTGCATAAATACCAACTGTCCTTTTCTAACCATAGGAATTTATGTTACAAAAGGTCGATTCTTCGTAACTGGTATGACTGCATAAAGAGATTTTTCTGCAGCCAACTGTTCTCTGTGCACATGTGATGCTTAAGAAGCTCTAGCAGAATAAGCTGAATTACAGCTCTGTACCTCTGTGTGCCACTGTCAAAAAACTATAACCACCCAACTTGTTGACTTTTGCAGGCAAGGACCAAACCTTAGTATATTAAGATATATATAATATATAAAATGTATTATTAAGAGTATACATTGCAATATGATTAAAATATTTGATTATTCATTTATTAGTTAAAAGGAAATTAAATGAAAAATATATCAATTATGTTCTGTTTTTTAGTAAAAAAAAATGTATGTTTTAATTAAGACACAATTATTTTGTAGGTCTTATAAATAATCTGGCTCAACTTTCACATATACTGCAATATAAATGCGTAGGTGAAAATAGCGATTTGACAGTTATTTTATGATGAGGCACAGTGGTAAACATATCTTTCTATATTTATTCAAGAGAAGCCTGAGGCTGTTCTCTGTGTGAAGGCTACAGTTTTTGTATTACACTATACTCTACACTCTCACTGAGTAAACCTTTCTAATGACACATTTTATATTTTCATATCTGCGCTTGCTGGGTCTGCTCTCAGAAAAAGAGTAAAAAGAGGACTGCATGCATGGCAATTGCTGGATGCAGCCGTAGGTTTGCTACCTTATTTCTTTGGACTATACCCATTTAAGAGACAAGCTACACTTCCATGTCACAGCACAGCTTTAAGGAGCAAAACCTGAGTTATGATTTTTTTTTAGGTCACACGCCTCTCTCATTGATATCAGGAGCTGGACAAAGGCTGATTATTTCCATTGAATGATTTGCTCAGTATCCTAATTTATTGGCCACTGTTAGCTAAATGATAAAAGCTAAATGATTCCTTTACTGGCTATTTTTGCCACTGTCTTGGTTAAAAATTTCTAAACAATTCTCCATATACAGTGGGGACGGAAAGTATTCAGACCCCCTTAAATTTTTCACTCTTTGTTATATTGCAGCCATTTGATAAAATCAAAGTTCATTTTTTTCCTCATTAATGTACACCCAGAACCCCATATTGACAGAAAAAGACAGAATTGTTGACATTTTTGCAGATTTATTAAAAAAGAAAAACTGAAAAATCACATGGTCCTAAGTATTCAGACCCTTTGCTCAGTATTTAGTAGAAGCACCCTTTTGATCTAATACAGCCATGAATCTTTTTGGGAAAGATGCAACAAGTTTATCACACCTGGATTTGGGGATCCTCTGCCATGCCTCCTTGCAGATTCTCTCCAGTTCTGTCAGGTTGGATGGTAAACGTTGGTGGACAGCCATTTTTAGGTCTCCCCAGAGATGCTCAATTGGGTTTAAGTCAGGGCTCTGGCTGGGCCATTCAAGAACAGTCACAGAGTTGTTGTGAAGCCACTCCTTCATTATTTTAGCTGTGTGCTTAGGGTCCTTGTCTTGTTGGAAGGTAAACCTTCAGCCCAGTCTGAGGTCCTGAGCACTCTGGAGAAGGTTTTCGTCCAGGATATCCCTGTGCTTGGCCGCATTCATCTTTCCCTCGATTGCAAACAGTCATCCTGTCCCTGCAGCTGAAAAACACCCCCACAGTATGAGGCTGCCACCACCATGCTTCACTGTTGCGACTGTATTGGACAGGTGATGAGCAGTGCCTGGTTTTCTCCACACATACCGCTTAGAATTAAGGCCAAAAAGTTCTATTTTGGTCTCATCAGACCAGAGAATCTTATTTCTCACCATCTTGGAGTCCTTCAGGTGTTTTTTAGCAAACTCCATGTGGCCTTTCATGTGTCTTGCACTAAGGAGAGGCTTCCATCGGGCCACTCTGCCATAAATCTCCGACTGGTGGAGGGCTGCAGTGATGGTTGACTTTCTACAACTTTTTCCCATCTCCCGACTGCATCTCTGGAGTTAAGCCACAGTGATCTTTGGGTTCTTCTTTACCTCTCTCACCAAGGCTCTTCTCTGATAGCTCAGTTTGGCCGGCTCTAGGAAGGGTTCTGGTCGTCCCAAGCGTCTTCCATTTAAGGATTATGGAGGCCACTGTGCTCTTAGGAACCTTAAGTGCAGCAGAAATTTTTTTGTAACCTTGTAACCTTGGCCAGATCTGTGCCTTGCCACAATTCTGTCTCTGAGCTCTTCAGGCAGTTCCTTTGACCTCATGATTCTTATTTGCTCTGACATGCACTGTGTGCTGTAAGGTCTTATATGGACCTTTCCTAATTAAGTCAGATCAGTATAATCAAACACAGCTGGACTCAAATGAAGGTGTAGAACCATCTCAAGGATGATAAGAAGAAGTGGACAGCACCTGAGTTAAATATATGAGTGTCACAGCAAAGGGTCTGAACACTTAGGTCCATGTGATATTTCAGTTTTTCTTTTATAATAATTTTGCAAAAATGTCAACAATTCTGTGTTTTTCTGTCAATATGGGGTGCTGTGTGTACATTAATGAGGAACAAAGATAAACTTAAATGATTTTAGCAAATGGCTGCAATATAACAAAAGAGTGAAAAATTTAAGGGAGTCTGAATACTTTCCATCCCCACTGTATTTAATTTAGAAAATTCAAATAAATTGCATTAGCACTTTAAAATTGTCTAAACATTTACACAAGGGAAAAAAAGAGATGCAACACAAACTATTGCTTATTAAATAGAATATATAGGATATTAGTATATCAAGTATCATTTTTTCCTAAAGACAACTTGTAAATAATAGCTAAAACATGACTATAGTGCTTTACAAATATTACAGGTTAAAACACAAAAAAACAATCATTTTAAATTCTTACTTGCAACTAGTATTTTTGCTTTTTTTCCTTATTTTTCTCAGGGCTTTTCAATGTCCACACAAAATAATTTTACAGGTAAATAACTACATGCACATATAATCTTTTGGGAATGTTTTTGTTGAAATGAATGAATGGACTGGCAATAGAGTTTCTTTAAAATGTGTGCAGTGGTTTTGAAAATAATGCATTTATATATTATGGTCAACACTTTAAAAAATGCATCAAAACACATTTTAAATATCTATATTTATTATAAATATGAAATCTTGCATATTAATATTCAACATTTTCTTTTTGAGACAGCAGGTGAATTTCTAGGCCCCTTACCTTTTACCAGAGTTTTTTATTTAAATAAAGATGACAATACAATACAATACAATGTGGGATGGATAGATAGTAATTCAGTGGAAAAGCAATATAAATTCCATACATTCATAATCATTAAAGGTCCAGGGCCAGGAATTTTGAGCAGTAAATGGAATATAATTTTTCTTTCTTCTTGAGATTGGTATGCTACTAGTAGGTGGAAACAGAATCATATAGGTACTACCTATAAAGATATAAGAAGGGGAGGAAACAATGTATCCAGGAGGAGAATGTCCCAGAATAACACATTGATGTCTATTCTAAAAGCCATGGAGCATAACACTCATTGATAGATGTGAGAAGAGAATTTCACAACTACAGTTTAGGGACTAGAGGTTGACCTAAGAAAAAAATTGAGAAACTCACAGGCTCTAGGCCACACATTGTTAGAGTCTGGTTCAGAACCTGTCACCTCTGGCTGTAGCTCTTCTTGCTGTGTGACTTGACATGTTAGACAGCTCCCTGTCTGTTCCTTTGGACAATCTTGCCTTTTCTCTTGTTTCTGGTGAACCTTGAACTCTTTGCTCCTCCCATGTACTTCCTGATTTAAGCCATGTCTCTGCAGTTTCTATTTGCCAGATTATTATGGTGCTTCCAGCCAAGATCTTGCTTATTTGCGTACCTGTAGCTGTCCTTATCTTCACTACCCCTTGTTACCGACCTTTGGCTTGTTTACTGACTACACTTCTGCTTGATCCCTCCCTGCTATATTTGCTACTGGACTCTGGCTTGCTCACCTCCTGGTGGGGCAATCCTGAGGACAGCAACCTGGCACTAGCATGCAGCAAAACCCATCTCCACACCCAGAGTTCTGGTAAATACTAGTTAGTTCTTAGACTCTGCACGTATCATCCGCTGGGGTGACCTGCTTGTGCAATTGTCTTGCTGGTCAGTGGGAGCCTTTCTATTGCTATAGCTACTGGGCTCCGAGCCTGACTCCTGACTGTGACACGCATATTTGTCTAATTACAGTCTACTAAAAAAAGCTTTTACGGACTCTCGGTTGGTCAGGCAGCAATTTACGCACATAATTGGGTGACTTAACAGTCACTGTACACAAGCATTGATGTAAAGATTATGAGCATAGGTAAAAAAGCATAAGGGCCACTAGGGGCTGCAAAAAGTAGTCAACAGATGCTGCCAGGGGTAAAGCAATGACCAAAGTATAGGGTATAAATAACAAGACTGCAAGAAAACTTGATAGAAATATATTTACATTCATAATGAGAAATACATCCTTGCTTATGACTAGGGATGGGCGAATGGATCGGCCCAAGCATAAGTTCGGGCCAAACTTTGGTTGTTCGGATGTGGGGCAAATTCGAAAGCCGCCGGAACACTGTTAAAGTCTATGGGACATTAACATGAAAAAGTGCTCATTTTAAACGCTTATATGCAAGTTATTGTCATAAAAAGCATTTGGAGACCTGGGTCTTGCCTCAGGGGACATGTATAAATGCAAAATTTTCTTTCAATTGGGAGCTGTGATTTTTTCAATGCTTAAAGCGAAACAATAAAAATAAAACATTCCTTTAAATATCATGCCTGGGGGGGTGTCTATAGTATGCCTGTAAAGTGCCGCATTTTTCCCGTGTTTAGAACAGTACCGCAGCAAAATTACATTTCTAAAGGAAAAATTGGCATTTAAAACTGATCGTGGCTGTAATGAACTGTCGGATCTCGGCAATATAGATAAAACTCATTGAAAAAAAGGGCATGGGTTCCCCCCCCCCCAGTCCATTACCAGGCCCTTTGGGTGTGGTATGAATATTAAGGGGAACCCTGAACCAAAAACTTAAAAGAAAATGGCGTGGGGTCCCCCCAAAATCCATATCAGACCATATTAAGCCAATACTTTGTAGAACGACCTTTCACTGCAATTACACCTGCAAGTTTTTGGGGATGTCTCTACCAGCTTTGCACATCTAGGGAGTGACATTTTTGCCCATTCTTCTTTGCAAAATAGCTCAAGCTCTGTCAGATTGGATGGAGAGCGTCTGTGAAAAGCAATTTTCAAGTCTTGTCACAGATTCTCAATTGGATTTAGGGCTGGACTTTGACTGGGCCATTCTAACACATGAATATGTTTTGATCTAAACCATTCCATTGTAGCTCTGGCTGTATGTTTAGGGTCCTTGTCCTGCTGGAAGGTAAACTTCCGCCCCAGTCTCAAGCTGCAGACTAACAGGTTTTCTTCTAAGATTGCTCTGTATTTGGCTCCATCCATCCTCCCATCAACTCTGATCAGCTTCCCTGTCCCTGCTGAAGAAAATAATCCCCACAACATGATGCTGCCACCACCATGTTTCATGGTGGGGAAGGTGTGTTCAGGGTGATATGCAGGGTTAGTTTTCCTCCTTATATATTGTTTTGTTTTTAGGCCAAAAAGTTCAATTTTGGTCTCGTCTGACCAGAGCACCTTCTTTGCTGTTTCTCATATTAATGCTTTCCTTGCCCAGCCTGTCAGTTTAGGTGGACGGCCATGTCTTGGTAGGTTTGCAGTTGTGCCATACTCTTTCCATTTTCGGATGAACAGTGCTCCGTGAGATCTTCAAAGCTTGGGATTTTTTTTCATAGCCTAACCCTGCTTTAAACTTCTCCACAACTTTATTCCTGACCTGTCTGGTGTGTTCCTTGGCCTTCATGATGCTGTTTGTTCACTAAGGTTAGCTAAAAAATCTCGGAAGGCTTCACCGAACAGCTGTATTTATACTGAGATTAAATTACACACTGGTGGACTCTATTTATTAATTAGTTTACTTCTGAAGGCAATTGGTTCCACTAGATTTTAGTTAGGGGTATCAGAGTAAAGGGGGCTGAATACAAATGCACACCACACTTTTCAGATATTTATGGAATATTTGTGGAAAATTTCAAGGGCTATGAATACTTTTTCAAGGGACTGTATTGGATTTTTAGTTCTTGAGTTTAGTTATGCTTTAAAGTAGATAAACAGAGGACAATCAGCGCAAACTAAATATGATTTTGAATGCAAGCTGAACACTTAAAGCAGGGGTCCACCTATCTATCGTTTTTTTTTTTTGGAGTTCATTCACAAACTTTTCTTCTCATGATTATCTACTCACATGTTCTGTGTAATAAGTCCGCCTGTGTCCGATTTCTTTGTAAAGAATAACTTATAAAATTCACTGAAGGCGGTTTCCATCTTCATTGTGGGCATTTGAAGCCCACAAGCATGTATTTCCTGGATGCAGTGAATGCTGTGCTCCCAGCATTCACTGAGGTATTGTGATGACGCTGTTGCACAATGCATGCTGGGAAGCCTGAGACTAGCTCCCAGGGGACTGTGGGAGGTCTGTGAGAGGCTGGAAACACGCCTACTCCCATGGGAGGGAAACCAGGAAGTGCTAAGAAGATTAGAAAAAAAAGGTAATTACGGCGATTTAAATTTTTTTACACAGCATGTCAGCATCTAGGCAAGGAAGAGAATGCATAGAGATAATGTTCAAAATTTGGGTGGAACTCCGCTTTAAAGGATTCTCCAACCTCAATAACAGATTACTAAACAAATGCAAGTGCAGCGCAAACTGGTAAGAAAATTAAATTAAAAGTCCATATGGCAAAACATATATTAAATTCTTCTTATCACAAGCAGGCTGGTCCCTTTTCGTACGTTTCAGATGTCATGTACAAAATCATATGGGTATGCTTACCAGAAAAGATGGACCCCTTAATTACAGGGGGTCAGACAAGCCTGGATAAATATCTGATGGACAGCTGCAATGGATCTCGTCTGCGATGGTTGGTCATTCAGTAATCCTGAGATGGAGCCGTAACCTTCAGTGCAGGATGGAGAACAGCAATCCCCAAGGATAGAAAAAAAATCTAAGTGTATTCCGTATAAAATTTATTGGATGAGAAATCAATGCTTTAAAGTAGACCTGTTGCTTTACCCTGCATGGGCAAATGACAGGTGTGCTTTATGATGTAGGTAAACACTTAAAGTTATTAAGGATAAGAGGGACTCAGGTGCATATCAATAAGCTCAAGAATTTAGCAGGTGTACTATACACATATTTCATATGGATAATAATTGAAGCAATATAGTAGATACATGAGCTGTATGGTCACTATTTTGCAAATTTGCTTATGATAAGCAGATTTTGTCACTATCCAACTCCAAGTTGCATACTAGCTCCAGGAAAGTTATGTCACTTACTGCAGCAGAAGGGGTCTGCCACCACTGGCAAAGAACTGGTGTGTAGCCCAAAGGCAGGCATAGCTTATGCCATCAGAAGAATAAAGCTGTTTGAACAGACACTGAGAATAACAACAGGTTCTTTAAGACTTGTTACTACTATTTCAGCTACATTTTTCACGCATTCTATGATTTTAAAAAACCTGCATGATATAAATTGAAGTGTAATGGCAGTAATTTATGGCGTATCCTGCTATACAAAATGAAAAAATAGTATTTGCTCTAGTGAAGAGATAAAAATGACAAATGACAGAAATATGTAACTAATAATTTTCCTATACATAAACCTCTGCTTTTAAAGCCACTTCCTTCCTGAAGCTAAGAAAGCTTTCAGTAAGAAGCAGCAACAGGAAATCATCAGCCGACTTCTGTTCTGTTAACGACATGATTAACAGCCTATTATCCACAGGGGATTATCTATGTTTTGATTATAGATTTGGGTAATGCCGCATAGAATAAAATGAATATCCAAGACACAAAGACATTAAAAGAATTATTTAGAATTTATAACCCACGGAAATCTGCAACCATACAATTTATATAAAAAGATATATTAGAATTCATAAATTGTAGGTGGAATGTGCAGTGTTTTAATAAATGATTAAGATTTCTGGAATGACAACCTTATAGACGTTATTGCTTGCAGGACTTGAGAGTAGTCATTTACAAAAACATGTCTATCCCCCTCTTAGGTAGGTGCTAGGATAGTTAGGTAAGTGTTAGTGTGTATTTTTGATAGGGAAATTTAGTTGCCACACTTTAGTCAGTGTGGTTGTAATTCTGGATATGGTAAAAGCATAGTTTGGCTCACTGTACTCAGGAAGCTGTTATTGTTTAGTCAGGTCTATTCTGTGTGCTCTGCTACTGCCAGTCTGACTGATAGCTACCTCTGCATCCATGTATCCAGGTAACTTGAGAAGTTTCTGGAGGATAGGTGTGGAGGAATCCAACCTGAGGGGGGTACACTGCAATTCGAGGCAGAAGCTGCTGTTGAAGAGGCCTCAGGTGCGTGACCTGAGGAGAGGAATGCTGAGATCCAGGTGCTAGGAAGAGGCAGATTTAGGGAAGCTCACTGCCAAAGATCTGTCTGGTATCATTGAAGGGTGTCGCTTGGAAGATTGGAAGAAGACTACCATCTGTTCTTGGGCCTTGTAAGTACAGACATTGAAAGATCTTGGGGACCGTGTGCTCTAGCTACCCCTCTGTGCCTTAAAGTCAGCTGTGGGTCTGTCAAAGGGGATAGCGACTGGTGTCTTGAAGAGCTCTGTCCAGATAATCTCCTACCTTAAGGAACTTTGCTCTTGTGGCTCGAACTACTACTTAGGGCTGGGGAAAAAAATCGATTTGAATCGAGTTCAGAGGTCAAATCGATTTAAATCTTCTTCAAATCGATTTTTTAGATTTTTTTTTTCACCAGCACCACGCCAGTCCTGAGGAGCTGTGGGCACGATTTTTTAGGTGAAGCCGCGGCTTCGACCTAGTCCGCAAGGCCGGACGCTGTGCATGGGTGGGTAGGCGGGGTAGTGGGCGAGGCTTAGATCTGTTGATGGAGCGCTGTCGGAGGGCTGTGATGTCAGGAGGAGGAGGGGGGGTGGGGAGATCACAGGGACAGTCCCGGGCTGGAGAGAGAAGGGAGGGTGAGTGCTGGCTGTATGGATGGCAGTGTGTGTCATAGTGGGTGTGATCAGTACATATACACACTGACAAAGGACAATCCATCAGTGCAATAGTCAGTATACTGTGATGTAGTGGGTCAGTACAGTCAGTGTGTAGCGTGTCAGCATAGGCGTCACCAGGGGGGGCTATCGAGGCTGGAGCCCCGAATGTGGAGCCCATAGCCCCCAATCTCAGCGGGTGTGGAGGAGAGAAGAGCCGGCGGGTCGCGGCTGCGGCGGACGGCATTGGAGGTGGAGGAGGGACGATCAGGCATGTACAGGCACTGAGCCATCGGACCACCACCTCCCCCCACCCCCCCACCGCTCACATCGTCTCCCTGCTTAGTTATGCAGCGCGGCTGCATATAGACATGATCCTAGGAGTGGACACTGATAAGCTTATCGTACGATCCAGAAGACATGCAGCCGCACACAGCTGTGACATGAACTTCCTCGGCACTCGTTCTCTTGTTCTTTCCTTCCCCCGCTCTTCATCCTGTCTGCTGCCGCGGAGAATCTAGATGAGAGCGGGGGAAGGAAAGAACAAGAGAACGAGTGCCGAGGAAGTTCATGTCACAGCTGTGTGCGGCTGCATGACTTCTGGATCGTACGATAAGCTTATCAGTGTCCACTCCTAGGGTCACGTCTGTATGCCTATCTAAACAGGGAGAGGAGGTGAGCGCTGGGAGGGGGGATAGAGCAGCATGGGGGGGGGCATAGAGGAGCACGGGGACCAGAGCAGGGGGGGGACCAGCAGAGCACATGTGGGACCAAAACAGCATTCGGGGGATCAGCGGAGCATGCAGGGAACCAGCGCAGCACACAGCACGCGGGGGACCAGAGGAGCACAGGGGGACCAGAGGAGCACAGGGGGACCAGAGGAGCAAGCGGGGGACCAGAGGAGCACAGGCGGACCAGACGAGCACGCGGGGGACCAGAGGAGCACGCAGGGGACCAGAGGAGCACGCGGGGGACCAGAGGAGCACAGGCGGACCAGAGATGCACAGGCGGACCAGAGGAGCATGCGGGGGACCAGAGGAGCACAGGCGGACCAGAGGAGCATGCGGGGGACCAGAGGAGCACAGGCGGACCAGAGGAGCACAGGCGGACTAGAGGAGCACGCGGGGGACCAGAGGAGCACGCGGGGGACCAGAGGAGCACGCGGGGGACCAGAGGAGCACGCGGGGGACCAGAGAAGCACAGGCGGACCAGAGGAGCACAGGCGGACCAGAGAAGCACAGGCGGACCAGCGCAGAATGTGGGGGACCAGAGGAGCAGAGAGGGACCAGCGTAGCATGCGGGGGACCAGAGGAGCACAGGGGGACCAGCGCAGCATGCGGGGGACCAGAGAAGCACAGGGGGACCACAGGAGCAAGGGGGACCACAGGAGCAAGGGGGACCAGAAGATCTGGCATGGGTGAGACCTGTCAAAGTTGGCCGGTCTGGATGAAGTCCAGGGCCAAATTTTTGTCTCAGTCCAGCCCTGGAGACGAGCAGGCGGACAAGCAGAGATGACATCATCTCTTTCCGCCCGCCCGTCACCACTCTTCAGCTTTCACAGCTGGGACTTCAATGTGGGAGTGATGTGCGGCGGGGAGCAGAGAGATGATGTCATCTCTCACTGCCTGCCACACATCAGCACTCTTCTGCCCTCACTAAATGGGCCTCTTCAATGTCGGAGGTGTGGTGGGGAGCAGAGAGAATAAATCATCTCTCACTGCCCGCCCTGCATCTCCGCTCTCCTGCCTTCACTAAATGGGCCAGTGCTGCCAGCCTGCCACCAATGCAGCGAGAATGCACATTTGGTGGCATTGGCTGGCATAGCAAGTGACAATCTGCAAATGGTAGCAAGTGACAATCTGCTAATGGTGGCAAGTGACGTGGCAAGTGACAATCTGCTAATGGTGGCAGGTGACATGGCAAGTGACAATCTGCAAATGGTGGCAAGTGACAATCTGCAAATGGTGGCAAGTGACAATCTGCAAATGGTGACAGGTGATGTGGCAAGTGACACGCCCAGGGCTCCCACTGATTCTGCATTATGGTGAGTTGAACCACTTCATTATATATTACAATATAACAATAGAAACAATGTGCTTTGATCACCCTGACACCATATCAACCATGGTGCCATGATGATTGAAACGCCAACACCAGCCTTCTTTTGCCCGCAAAAAATTGCTTACCACCGGCGTGCACCCCCCCCCCCCCCCCCCCCCCGGTTGGTGACCGCTGCTATGGGCTCTAGCCCCAGATCTTTTTCAGACCTAGCAACGCCCCTGCGTGTCAGTATACAGTGTGTAGTGTGTCAGTATACAGTAATGTAGTGTGTCAGTATACAGTCAGTGTGTAGTGTGTCAGTATACAGTGTGTAGTGTGTCAGTATACAGTGATGTAGTGTGTCAGTATACAGTGATGTAGTGTGTCAGTATACAGTGATCATCACTGTATACTGACACACTACATCACTGTATATACTGACGCACTACATCACTTTATACTGACACACTACATCACTGTATACTGATGTAGTGTTTCAGTATACAGTGTGTAATGTGTCAGTATACAATGTGTAGTATGTCAGTATACAGTGATGTAGTGTGTCAGTATATAGTGTGTAGCATGTCAGTATACACCATACAGTGTGTAGTGTGTCAGTATACAGTGATGAAGTGTCAGTACAGTGATGTAGTGTGTCAGTATACAGTGATGTAGTGTCAGTACAGTGATGTAGTGTGTCAGTATACAGTGATGTAGTGTGTCAGTATACAGTAGTAAATAAATTAATTCTCAATTACTTAAATACCAATTTTCTTACAAAATGTCAGCAAAAAGGCAAGCAAGCATGCAGTGTTCTATAGCCAATGTGCTACAAAGCATCCTGTACTCTTTGTCCAGCGTCCCGTTTAGTTCCCCACTATCACTATAGTATACTAAGATCATATTATACCATTGTCTTTATAATATAGGCTTTCTTTCTAAACATATGCACCTCCTTTTTTTTTTTTTTTTTACACTTTACAATAAGAGTGAACAATACCATATAAGGGCCTGAGTCGGCATACTTCATACTTTAGGCTTGTGTTGATGCCATCAGTTTGACATCAGTTTAATAATTTACAATTCACTTGCAGGTGGAATTTTACCTGCCAGTGAGTGACTGACCTGCAATGGACCTGCTTCAAGCACGTTTTGCATTCCCATAGACAATATATATACAGTACACACATTGTCACAAAGAACATTGCAGAAACAGCCGGTGAAAGAGAGCAGCTCCTTCCAAAGAAATGCTCTTCGACTTCAGTTGTGTGGAGTTGGTTTGGATTTACAGCATCTGATGTGGAACAGACAATACCTTGATGCAAACTATGTCTTAAGGCTGTTGTTGTTGGTGACATCACCACGTGTCTTCCACTGATCGTTCAGCAGGACGGGTTAGTCTGTGTGCTACCGGCCGGCGCAGCAGACGAACAAGGCTTGCTAAAATTTTAATTGATGTAAGTGTTTATTTTACTTTACCTATTTAATAAACCAAGAGATTTTACACTATGGAGCGCCTGTGTTCTCTCTTACTATGAACATCTATGGTTGAGTCCATCTTTCTATGAGGAGAGCTGGGAACATCAGGAGCCTTGCAGAGGAGGTTTAGAAACAGCCATCATCCCTAAATTAGCCCAGCAGTTGTCCCGTTGGTTATACTCTGCAGAAGTGTTTACATACCAGCTTCCCCTGATCCTCTGTAGTGGGGGATCATGAGGCTCCGGTAAGCAGTCACCCCTTCTTTACAGATTTCTTCTTCTCAAGACCTAATTTGCAAAAATCACTTTATTTAACCACTTCAATACCAGGCACTTAGACACCTTCCCGCCCAGCCCAATGTTCACCTTTCAGCGCTGTTGCAATTTGAATGACAATTGCGCGGTCATGCTACACTGTACCCAAACAAATTTTTTATCATTTTTTTCCCACAAATAGAGCTTTCTTTTGGTGTTATTTGATCACCTCTGCGGTTTTTATTTTTTGCGCAACAAATAAAAAAAGACCGAAAATTTCGAAAAAAAACAAGTTTTTCTTTGTTTCTGTTAAATTTTTTTGTAAATAAGTACGCTTTCTCCTTCAATAATGGGCACTGATACGGCGGCACAGATGGGCACCGATACGGCGGCACTGATGGGCACAGATGAGGTGGCACCAATGAGGTGGCACTGATGAGGTGGCACTAACGGGCACTGATGATGGGCACTGATAGGCGGCACTGATAGGTAGCACTGATGGGCACTGATAGGTGGCACTGGTATGCGGCACTGATGGGCACTCATAGGTGGCACCGATGGGCACACATAGGCGGCACTGTTGGGCACTCGTAGGTGGCATTGATTGGTATATATGAGTGGTACTGATGGGTACGTATGTGTGGCACTGATGTGTGGCACTGATGGGCACTGATAGGTGGGCACTGATGGGCACAGATGGGCACTGATGGGCACTGACAGGTGGCACTGATGGGCAATGACAGGTGGCACAGATGGGCAATGACAGGTGGCACAGATGGGCAATGACAGGTGGCACTGATAGAGCATTGCTGGGCAGATCTGGGCATATCATGGACATAATAGTGCCAATCAGTGCCCATTTGTGGGCACTGATTGGCACAGATTGGGCACATGTGGATGGCCATGGGGTACATACCTGGCCATCCACGTTGCCCCTTCCCTGGTGGTCCTAGTGGCATCCCTGGTAGTCCAGTGGGGTGATCTGAGGGGGGCTGTGCTGATAAACAATCAGCGCAGACCCCCCTGCCAGGAGAGCCGCCGATCGGCTCTCCTCTACTTGCGTCTGTCAGACGCGAGTGAGGAAGAGCCGATCAACGGCTCTTCCTATTGACAGCGTGATCAGCCGTGATTGGACACGGCTGATCACGTGGTAAAGAGCCTCCGCCGGAGGCTTTTTACCAAGATCAGTGTAGCGGTGTGTCAGACTGACACACCACTCCACCGATCGCCGCGATGCGCGCCCCCGGGGGCGCGCTGCGGCATGTTATCCTGCTGGACGTCATATGACGTCCAGTCAGGATAACACAACCACTTCCCGGACGTCAATCCGCTATAGGGCGGGCGGGAAGTGGTTAAAGGGACTTTTTTATTCAAACCCCTTGTTTTTCTATTATTGTTTATTGGATTCAAATCAGTTTCTCACATTTAGCACTTTTTATGGCACAGCACTGTGACATTACACATGAGTGAGTGGGTTGTTTTAGATTATAACTGCATTTATTATATGTTTGCTCATATATTAATATCATAGTTTGATTTTTCAATTCACATTCGATTATTTATTTAGCGCGATTCTATTGTTTTCCTTGTTGTTGTTGGTGGTAGCAGTACGACAAATCTGTTTCAGCATTTAAAGCGAAGACATGCGGCTGAGTGGGAGAAGTGTTGCCTTCTTCTAAAAGAAAACCACTCTAGTGGCGTCAGCACTAGCAGTAGCACCCCGGGGCCGGGCCCGGTTGCAGAGCAAACAACTCTTGAACAAAGCTTTTCACATGGTGTACCGTATGAGAAGAGCAGGCCAAGGTGAAAAGCCATAACGGAGGCAATTACCCTCTATATAGCTACGGATATGCTGCCAGTTTACTCTGTTGAGAAGAGAGGGTTTAGCAACCTGCTGAAAGTTTTGGACGCTCGATATACAGTACCTAGCAGCAGGTATTTCCCTGACGTTGCTCTTCCTCAGCTTGTATAACAACACTTGGCAAAAGATAATAAGCGAGTTGAAGGGAATTGACTTTTACGCTGCCACTACTGACCTGTGGTCGAGCCGAACCATGCAGCCTTACATGTCTCTTACGGTTCATTATGTCAGCGAGAACTGGGACATGCGAAGCATCTGTCTCCAAACTTCATATTTCCCCCAGGACCATACGGGCGAAACTATTGCACTAGAGTTAAAGGATGCTCTGAACTCCTGGGGCCTTTCAGAGGAGCTCCTTACCTGTATGACAACCGACAGTGGCTCCAATATAATCAAAGCTATGAAGGACAATAATGTGCTTTGGACATCGACTGCACAATGCTGTCAGTAAGTTTGTGTGAAAATAAATTAGAAACAAAGGTGTGTGTGATGATATAACCAAAACTAGTCAAACTAAATATTGTTGTTGTTTTTTTCTTTATTACGGTGAATGGTGTGAAAGATGAACAAATTGACTGTGCCATTGGAGTGTGTAAAAAGGTAGTTTCTGCCTTTTCATATAGTTGGAAAAAAAGACGGGACATGGCAGAGGTTCAGGCAGAGCTGGGTCTTCCTCCTCATCAACTAGTAACAGAGTCACTTACAAGATGGGGTTCGTGTCAAAAAATGATTGAAAGATATCTTGAACAAGAGAGAGTCATCATCCGTGTTCTGGGTGCTGACAAAAAAAACAGCCATCTTGTTCCTACGTGGCAAGATCTGGAGGTTTTAGATGCCATAAACAAAGCTATCAAACCACTTCAGGACTTTACTGACGCACTGTCCGGAGAAGCTTATGTAAGCGTTTCATACATTAAACCTGTGCTGCATCTGTTTAAAACAAGTCTCCTTCGGCGAGAGGAGAAAGATGTAGATCTCACCGCTGCAATAAAAGAAAATATTATGTGCTACCTTGAACAGAAATACAGTAACCCTCAGAATGACAAGCTCCTGGACATGGCTTCACTAATGGATCCACGGTTCCGTACCACCTACATTACCCCGGACAAGTTGGACATTATTAAGAAAAGAGCTGTCACTGAGCTCTCTGCCCTCTGCTCAGAGGAAGAAGCTCCTGCTGTACAAATATTCCAAGCTCAAGAAGAACAGACGAGCCCACTTAAGAAGAAAACTTTAGCTGCCTTTTTTAAGAAAGCAGCACCTGCACTGTCCCTCCAGTCAGTAAAGGAGAATATTAAAGCAGAGCTCGAGTCTTACTTATTGGGTCCTGAGGTGGATCCTGAAACTGACCCACTTGAGTGATGGAAGCAGCATCAGCCCAACTTCTCAAGACTCTGGCAAGACTCGTCTGGCAAGAAAATACCTGGCCATTCCAGCAACTAGCGCCCCATCGGAGAGGGTCTTTAGTGTGGTTGGGGGTATTGTCACCTGTCACCGAGCTTGCCTCAAGCCTGCTGTTGTTGATAGGCTCATTTTCCTTGCAAAGAATGTTTAAAATGCACTTACATTTCTTATGGCGAATGGTGTTACTGTTTACAATAGTTGAATTGAACATGTAACTTTACATGTTCAATTCAACTAAAGCTGGCCATATACCTATAGAATAGATTATCTGCAGATTTTCTATGGTTAGATGGAAAAAGTGCAACAGATTTCTCCATGTATTGTAATGTACGCTACACTGTGTGGATGGAGGAAACTCTCACTGGGCCAAGCTTTAGCATCTTGCTAGTCAGCCCCGCTGGCTCTCAACCTAAACAAAGCCTGCACCCAATCAGAATGTTCAGGTATTGTGAGAGCCAGCGGGGCCAACTAGCGCAAGATATGGAAGCTTGGGCCAGTGGGAGATAGATTCTTCCATCCACATAGTTCAGCATAGATGGAGGAATCTGTTCCACTTTTTCCATCTGACCTGACCATAGAAATCTGCAGATAATCTATAGGTAGTATGGCCAATCTTAGAGTCAGTTACCTCAGGATTTTTTGTTGTTTTGTGGGGATATTGTCACCTGTCACCGAGCCTGCCTCAACCTGCTGCTGCACATTTTCCTTGCAAAGAATGTGTAAAATGCAATTACATTTTTTTGCAATTTTGTTTGTTGATGCACTTTAATATAATTAAAAAAAAATAAAAAATCGGATTCGAATCGTGCATCGAGTTTTTTATAAAAAAATTGCAGATTTTTTTTGGGGGGGGGGTAAATCTCCCAGCCCTACTACTACTACTTAAGCTGAAGTCTACTGCTTGTTTTAAGTCCGGACCTCATTATAGCTTGCTCAGTAAAGCTCCGTACACACGGGCCAAATGTTGGTAGACAACGGCCGGTTCAAAAACTGTTAGTGTATACCTGACTTTAGGAAGATCGAGTCCTTAAGTTGTACATAGGTCTTATCTTTGGGGTATCCCACCGCTTTCCTCAACCCTATCCAAGTTCTCCAAAAATAAAAACCACAAAAACAACATCTCCTAGACTGGTCCTTGAAGAAAGAGTGAATGAGCCTGTTGTGTGCCTGACTGTGGGGCAGAAGTTTGTGAAGACCTGGACAGTAATTCTGCATCTCCTACAGGAGTAGAGCTACGCATGAGTTCTATATAGCAAAAGCAGTTTGTAGAACAGGGTTACACAGTGTAAAATAGTAAAATACAATACAAAAACTCTGCGCTTAGGAAAGGAGAGAAGTTATGCAGCCTCCCCAAGAGGGCTAATAAATACAAAGAAAGTGGAAAATGGGGTGAATGGCGCTCCCTAGTTAAAGATTAGGTGATCTAAATGTGTAACAAAAGTGTAAAAATCCACTGTAATAATATACACTTTAGGTAATAACCCTAATAAAATGTCATATAGAACTCAGTGATATGAACAATAGTGTATCAATCTGTACCAAATGTGCATCATATCAAGTCCAGTATAGTGAACATATATATATAATAAAACGTAAATTTAGACACCAAAAAAATCCAAAAAATGATAAACACTTAAATGTTGCAAAACGGTGTTGCAAAAAAAGTTGCATAAAAAGTTGTGCTTTAAGACAGTTCAAACTGCTGGTGACTCTTGTGCTCAAGTTGACCGGTGACTTCTGTGCTCCCCTATGGTTCCCCACTCACCAGCTCCTCATACCCCTACAGGGGTGACAGGCATTAAGGAACATCAGAGTTGGTCTTCGTGGATAGTCTCCTGTGGTGCCTCTGCCAATGGTCTGTGTCTCCACTCAAGCAGGACGTCCAGATCGATCAGTCACACATCACAGCCTCTACCACCATATCCAAAGAAGGGGGGGGTGGTTTTTCTTCAGGGATAAGTCCTTCCTCTATCTCCTCGGCTTCAGGTACGGTGTATCTCCCTTCCGACGGCCCCATTCATGAATGGGGCCATCGGGAGGGAGATACACAGTTCGTTCTGTGATTGAGAGTCCTGCTGCGCTTTGTCTACCTGCAGCGTGTGACTTCCCTGTCCCCCTTACAGCCTTCCCCCCTCTCCATCGGTCTGCATACTTTCCATCTCATCAACTTGGATCCTCCTCATATTTTGGGGCTGTTGGATGTGAGGAAGGGTTTTTTTTTACCTCTTTACTTCCTCTCCTCTACGTCAGTTTTTTTTCAGTCCATTTCATACTGACCGTTGTCCAGTGGATGTGGCCCCTGGGGGCCTCAGTTTATTCTTCACCTTTTTAAAGTTTGTTTGGATGCGTCTATGTACTGTTTTGCTATTATGATACTATGTACTTCCTTGAAAACCCTTGATGGAGACTACGGTTCATCTCTGAAACGTCGTTGGGTTTAGGATTTTGTATCATGTCTATTCTGCCAAACGTTTGTACATCATAATGCATCCATCTGTATTTGCTTGTTCTTTTATTTTGTGCTTTTTTGTCTTTATACAATAAACTTTATATATTTTTACTCAATTTATGCTATGGTAGTGCCTATAAAGTCCCACCCTAGGGGGTTCCTCCATTTCTAAGGTAGATATTAACCACTTCCCTACCCGCCCATTGTCATATGATGTCCACAGATGGGATCTCCCATCCTCGTTGGGCGTCATATGATGTCCTCGGCTTCCCGGCGGTATAGGGGGCAGGCACGCGCACCCGCCGCGTCACTGAGGAGCCGCCGGGCACTCGCGATCACTCTTTACAGGGCAGGACCGTGGATCTGTGTGTGTAAACACACAGATCCATGCCCTGTCAGGGGAGAGGAGACAGATCGTGTGTTCCTAGTATATAGGAACACCGATCGGTCTACTCCCCAAGTCAGTCCCATCCCCCTACAGTTAGAACCACTCCCTAGGTAACACATTTAAAACCTTGATCACCCCCTAGTGTTAACTCCTTCTCCGACAGTGATATTTATACAGTAATCAATGCATTTTTATAGCACTGATCGCTGTACAAATGTGAATGGTCCCAAAATAGTGTCAAAAGTGCTCGATATGTCCGCCACAATGTCAAAGTCATGATAAAAATCACAGATAGCCGCCATTACTAGTAAAAAAATAATAATAAAAATGCCATAAATCTATCCCCTATTTTGTAGACGCTATAACTTTTGCGCAAACCAATCAACATACACTTACTGCGATTTATTTTTACCAAAAATATGTAGAAGAATACATACCGGTCTAAACTGAGGAAAAAAATTTTTTTTTTTTTTTTAAATTGGGATATTTATTATAGCAAAAAGTAAAAAATATTATGTTTTTTTTCAAACTCGTCGCTCTTCTTTTGTTTATAGAGCAAAAAAATAAAAACCGCAGAGGTGATCAAATACCACCAAAAGAAAGCTCTATTTGTAGGGAAAAAATATATAAAAATAAAATTTAATTTGGGTACAGTCTTGCAAGCTGAAAATTGGCCTGGGCAGGAAGGGGGTGAAAATGCCAGGTATTGAAGTGGTTAAGGCAAAAAACATATTTCTTATTTTGTTTTCGCTATAGCAAGTAGCTTAGGGACAGGACTCAGGAGGGCAAGAAATTAGAATGGGCAGGCAGACACATGAAATTGACTCTCACAGTGACAGACAGTGTGCAGCAGCACAGATGATGACACCTCGCCAACATGGCACGTACCCTCCTGAGTCACAGTGACAATCTTTCTCCACACCAGTTGGTCCCTCCATTCCAAACAGCACTGACAGTCCCGTTCCCGACTTGCTCCCTTCCTGCAGACCCTCACATTAGGCTCCGGACGCTTTGCTTGGTTCCCTTGTACCATGACATCACACTACACGTTCAAGCACCGCCTCTGGCAGATCCGCCCCACTGGCACCGCCCGAACACACTGTAGCAGGCAATCGGATAATCTTGGCATGTGCAATTCCGAGCTGAGTGTTACAGCCATATTTTTTACTGGCAACTTTTTCCTGTCACTGGCATTTACTGGCAGGAGAAAAGTGCTCATTTTTTACTGGCTGCCAGTAAAAATACTGACCGTTTGCAGGAATCAGCATCAGGGTTGGCCAAATCTGTGTAGCTACACTAGGAAATCACTCAGCAGACTATACATACGTATTTAAAGTAAGATTTAGTTACAGTGAAACCAAAAACATCCAAACATCAGCAAACAGCAAACATAAAGATATGTGAACCAAAAACCCAGTGACAAAATACTTAACTAAACAATCTAACAGAGTAACAGAAAACCTAACTAGCAAACGAACTATATACAAAATATACAAATGGGGAACACAGAAATGCAGGGTAAAACTGGAGGTGTAGGGAACACATAGGAAGGGGAAACCAAAATTGGGATCAGGAACAATGGGGAGTGAGAACAAGTCAGCAGGGCTCAGGGTATAGGTACAAAGCAATGAGCATGATCAAAAGCAGGATCAGGATAAATATCTAGCAGTGTCTGGCAGCAAAGCAAAACACTGGAGAGAAAGGGAAATGTAGAGGTTGAACTAAATATCCTCCCAGCAGCCAGCATCAAGTGGAAACTTATTACGGGGATCTGCTGTCTGCTAGGAGACACCCGCTGGTGGACATCGAACCTACAACCCTCTGCTCTGGAAAGCACAGTTCCACCAGCAGGTGATCCAGGTGCTGACATCCATACGGTTTGGTCTGTGGGGAGCCACACAGCCTCCTCTGAAAACTCTTCTAGCCAATAACTCTGTATTTCTGTCCATGTGTTGAAAAATCTTATTATTTCCCATGGAGAGGCCATCTATTGTTCAAACACATAATATTTGATTTCTTGATAGGAAGTAATAGGATTATCTATGCATGCACAAAAGATATGAAGTGGCTGTTGTGAGAGTTTTCAACAGTGACTGTGCTGCTCCCCATGGGCAAGAGTATTGTAAGGTGAGTGTAAGATTTTGGTGCTGTTGGGGAGGGGTGGTAACTTATTTACAAAAAATGTAGTTGTTCTAAAGTGAACACAAATTTACCTGATTTACTAACCTAAAGCCAGCCACAGATGGATTGACCAGTTCAGCAGGGACCTGCTGAGATTCGATCCATCTATGGGCAGGCTGGTTGTACTGAAGTTGATCCATTTATTGCCTTCAGTACAACCAGCCTGTTGAATTTTTTTCATGTGATCACTGCTGGTGGCTATAGCCACTCACAGTAATCATTGTGTTCTGATGGCAGGTAAGGCTCCTCGTGTTCCCCACTGGCAAACACAATAGTGCTGTGGGAGGATTCCCCCATCAACACAGATTCATAGAATGAAGCAATTTTCTTTCCATAATCTATAGGCTGCAAACGAGAATATTCATATGCTAAGTGAACAGTTACTTCTTTAGTAAACTAACCCCGCTGTCATGATGAACACTAATTCACTAAGCTAAGTAAGCATTCACATTTTAAAGTAAACATGTTCTGCTCCTTTAGATAATCAAGCAGTTGGCATTAAGAAGGTTTTCTTTGTGTATTTTTATAAAACTTGCAAGGTAATGTAAACAAAAATCTCTTCTGCCTTTAAGTAATGTCTAGAAAGTGCAGATTTCAAATGTCTAGAAAGTGCAGATTAAAAATAAATATAAATAAAATGAATAATAAATACCTTTGGTTGCCCTGCCATTTAACCCTAATATTGTTGTGTGTTTTCCCTATTATTTTCACCCTTCAAACATTAGCAAATATATACAAAACATTCTTATGCGTAAGAATTTCATCCACCATATTATAAATATCATAAAGTGTTATGTGTCCAACAATTTTGTAGTGGGTGCCCTGTATCTCCCTTACCTTGCCAAACTGACCAAAGCTTGCATCTAAAAGGGAGAGAGTGCCTGCCAGCCCCTGCGGAGGAATTTCCCCTCTCCCTCTCCTCTTCTCACGGTGTACAGACACACACACACAGACAAACAGAACTGCTCACTCTGCATCCTCCCCTTCTTCATCATTGGCAGGGAGGAGGGAGCCAATAGACAGCCACCTGGATTGCAGCAAGGCATTCTGGGACATGTAGTCCCCACCAAAAGTGGCCCCATATCCTGCCTGGACTCATAGAGAAATGATAAGTAGAGGTAACCAATCTGGTATAAGTTGCCATATTGTGATTTATTGTTATTAGAGTGTTTTCCTCTGCTCTTGAGGTTATTCGCAGTTGTGGAATCCCCTGAAAGCAGCTTGATATAATATGCTGAGTTATACTGCTCTTGATCTCAGTTATTGCTCTTCAGTTAATTCATTTGAAAAGTATACTGTTACTGTCTGTTACAATTTTTCACAGAAACCTTACAGTAAAGACAATTCTGTGTTTTACCATAACATGTGTGTTTTCCATTGGTCCTCGCACTTACACTATTGCCAGGTGTGCCAGAGGGGCGGAGACTGTTCTTGGGGTTGAGAGGCAGAGTGCAGAACCAATTATACTTAAAAGGCTCCTCTGAAAGGTAGCACTACATGTGGGGGCTCGTCCGGGGTATCGCTACTCTGCAATCAACTCCTCAAGACAGCATCCCTAAGGACACCAAGATGGACCCTGATGCCGCAGCCCAGTGGTGTAGAGAAGAAAACAGCCAAGTGGAGCAGTGTGTAGAGATTGATATCCCCGGTGTTGACTGGACTGAGGATCAGGTCATTCAAGCACTGGATGCCCTAGATCTAGGCCAAAGGGCAAGCATCCTGGATGTGAAGGTAGATCTTAGCTCTGATTGCACCTCTGTTTTGACAGAATGGAGGAAGGGAGTTCCTGTCGCCTTGAGAAGAGTTATCCTCCAATTAACGGCTGATGTTGACACCTGGTTAATCCATCCAGACAGATCAAATTCCAAGGCAGAGAGCTCAGGACATATCAAACCAGAAACAGAGGCTTTTCCTCCCTAGTAGCCGAATTTGGAAACTCGTCAAAAGGGCTCTTGAAGAACCCAGTAACGCCAACCAATTATGGTTATTGAAAGCTACGATTCTTCTTGGGGAGATTTCCCATCCCCTCCAGAGAGGACGATTTTGACATCTGGTTTGATCAAGCTATCCAGGCGGTTGAAGAGTGGGAAGTAGCTGACACAGTAAAGAGGCAGAGGGTGATTGAAAGCCTGCAAGCCCCAGCTTCCGATGTGATTCAGAACCTGAAAAGAGAAAAGCCCAGCTGCACCGCTCCTGAGTGTTTAGAAGCACTTTGAAAGAACTATGGGGGAATTGAGGACTGCAAATTGAGGATGAGAAGCTATCAGCCTGTGTCAGGTTGCTAGATCAGATTCTGCAAGTCATAATGAAGGGTGGAATGGAAGCCAAAGTTGCAACTAGGACCTTAATATCGCAGATACTAAGAAGAATCCAGCCACTGGATCCTATTGTGCTACAGTTTCGGGCCCAGGGCTCGAGTAACCTCCTCACCTACTCTAAAATAATGAAGACTATTAGAGAGGAGGAGTCAAGGTACCAAGGCCTGAGCCTGCCAAGGGACCCAAACATGGTGCTTCAGCTTGCATCATACAGTCAGGACCTCAAAATAGAGACCAGCCCAGAGGAAGGGTTCTGGACCTCCAATGACACTTTGGGACAAGCCGTAGCTCAACTGGCACAAGAACAGGTGCTGACATCCATATTTACAGCAAACCTTCTGTGGGATTCAGAAGACAGTTGGGCGAGTGATGGAAGCCCATGCTGATATGCAACAATCACTCTCAGAAGTGAAACAGACTGTGTCCACCTTTGCAAATGGAAGAAGGAATGTGGCTCATTCCCCAGTTCAGAAATGTTATCAATGTGGGGAGGTAGGACATTTTATCGCGCATTGCCCAAATTGGGAGAACTTGGCAGATATCGCAGTGGAAGAGGCCAAAGCATAGAAGAAAATTACCCTCAAGAAGCCAGCGGGAAACTTCAGAGGGCCCCGGTGAAGGAGTCAATAGGGTGCCCACCTACCGCAGCTAGCTCCAAACCCAATGATGCAAAGAGACAGCAACGGAAATCCAAACCCTTGCAGAGAGCTCCAGTTGTTGCCTCTGAGACACTTGGTATCCCGTCCCCTTTGACATGGGCTGCATCATGAGAGGGGGTCGGTGTACACCAAACTCCTGGAACTCAGAGGAGGCCCAGGCCAAATCGGAATTCCCGTAGAAGAGGAGCATGGGTACAGGCCACAGAACAGGCTAGGGCTACCACGTCCACCAAAATTCCTGCCAAGCTTATGGGACCTTCTCTAGTTGTATCCATCCAAGTAGAAGGAATATACACCAAGGCCCTCCTGAAAACTGGGGCACAAGTGACTTTCCTCTACAGTGACTTCTACGATAAGTATCTCAAGCACCCGCCATTTTGCAGAAGTTGGAACAGTTAGAGATATGGGGCATTGGGACTCAGAACTTCCCTTATGACGGCTATCTACCAGTCAAGCTGACCTTTGACCCCTCCATAGCTAGAAAAGCAGAGACCTTCAACACACTGGCAGTGGTTTGTCCTCACCCGTCAGTGGCCAGCAAGAGTTCCCTTATCATAGGGACCAATACTTATCTTGTCAGAAGACTGTTGACGCCCTTTGTTTTGGAGTCTGGCACTTTGACTACAAGTGTACACCCCATGCTGAGAAAAGCCTACCAGCGCCTGGTGCAAGAACAGAAAGCACCAGCTGAAGGAGTGGGGAGGATCTGGCTTGGACCTGTATGAGAAGGTGCTGAAGCCTGGAGAGGTGGCCTTTTTACGAGCATCTGTCAAGCTAAATTGGAAACAACCAGGCCCTATCATCGTCCATGAAGTGGACGGCCAGAGAAAAAACATGGGAATCGAGATAATTCCTGAGGTGGTTTCAACTAAGGCAATGCAAAGGAGTCATGGGAAGATCTCAGTTAGTGTCCACAACATCATGGCCACCCCTGTGAAGATTCTGGCTCTGGTATTGCTGGGATAAGTGAATCTGCCCACCCCAGTCTCACCGTCTGATTTGGTGGGGGAAGCAAAGATTGGAATCCCTGTCAAGGATTTCTACCCAAAAAATACTCTCACGCCCCAATTGAAGGAAAGGGTCAAGACTCAGCTCCTGAGATGGAAATCTGCATTCTCTAGGAGTGAGTTTGATATGGGGTGTGCGAAAAGTGTCTAACACCAGATCCGTCTTCAAGAGGATAAGCTATTTAGAGAAAGAGTCCGGCAAATCCCTTTAGGAGACTTGGAAGACCTGCAAGAACAGCTGGCAGAATTGAAGAGGGCAGGTATCATCCGAGAGTCCCGGAGTCCATACGAGTCCCTGATAGTGATGGTGCGGAAAAAGAATGGGTCCCTGGGGTTGTGCCTTGACTTTCGGATGCTGAACCATAGGACCATTTCCAATCAATATACCACCCCAAGAATCCAAAATGCCCTGCACAGCCTGTCAGGGGCAAAGTGGTTCAGCGTGCTGGATTTGAAGAGTCTGTACTATCAAATTCCTATGCACCCAGAGGATCGGGAGAAGACCGCTTTCATTACCCCAGTGGGGTTCTTTGAATTTGACCGGATGTCTCAGGGCCTTTCTGGCACCTCAGCCACTTTCCAAAGACTAATGAAGAAGACAGTGGGTGATATGAACCTGATTGAGATGTTAGTGTACTTAGACGGCATCATCATGTTCGGCAAAACTTTGGAGGAACACGAAGAGCTTCTAGAGAAGATCTTGAAGAGGCTCTATGACAAGGGGTTGAAGCTGTCTTTGGAGAAGTGCCAGTTTTATCAACCCTCCGTAAACTATCTTGGCCACATTGTGTCTGCCGAAGGAGAGATCCCTGACCCACAGAAGCTGGAAGCCGCCACCTCCTGGCCAAGGCCTACCAACGTGACCAAGCTTAGGTCATTTCTGGGATTCTGCTCCTATTACAAGAGATTTGTTGAGGGATTCGCTAAGATAGCTCGCCCACTCTGCTGAAAAGTTAAGAGGAAGACGATGACCCAGATCTTACAAGGTCTGTCAAACAAGATGGAAGGCCCAGAAAACCCAGAGTGTCCATTCAGGAACAGTGGACTACTTAGTGTGAGGAAGCTTTTAGGCAACTTATGTGGAGTCTAACCACTGCTCCAGTTCTGGCTTATGCAGATCCGACCAAGCCATATGAACTACACGTCAATGCTGGTCGAGATGGGTTAGGCGGGGTGCTATATCAAGAACATGATGGGCACCTGCGACCCGTTGCCTATATAAACAGAAGTCTGGCACCCACCAAGAAAAGCTACCCCACTCATAAACTTGAGTTTTTGGCTTTGAATTGGGCAGTGGTGGATAAGCTGAGGGATTATCTGTAAGGGGCAGACTTCCTGGTCAAGACAGACAATTATCCACTCACATACATTCTCACTACCGCCAAGTTGAATGCCACTGGTCACAGTTAGTTGGCTGCCCTATCGGAGTTTACCTTCAGTCTGAACTATTGCCTGGGGTCGGGAACAATGATGCAGATGTTTTGTCCAGAAGGCCTTACGGTTCTGGAAACTTCCCAGAAGTATGGACCCGGCTGACACCTGAATGTGTATGAGCTCTATGTCAGGGCGCAGAGTATCAACCTGGAGGTGGATTGAGCAGAAGAAATTGGGGTCTCAGCAGCTGGCATCCCCAGGGGTTATTGTAACATTACCCAGGTTGGGGATGAAGGCCTGCCAAAGCTTTCCAAGAAAGACTTGGGAACGGATCAGATGAAAGACCCCCTTTGCAGCTTGGCATCAAAGGCTTTGGAGAGCCAGCGGCCTGATTTGCTTCTCACTGACTCCCGGAAGAAAGCCCATCTGCTGCATAGAGAGTGTGATCGGTTGCAGCTGTGCCACGAAGTGGTCTACCGAAGGGGCCCCTCTGATGGTTCCGAAGAGAAATGGCAGTTACTCCTACCCAAGAAGCATAGGGGGATGGTGTTTACTGTCTTACACGACAACCATGGCCACCTGGGACCTGAGAGGACTTTCACCCTAGTGAGGGTTCTGTTCTACTTGCTCTGCATGTGGGCTGAAGTCAAGGGCCACTGCCACTCATGCGTCAGATGCATACAGAGGAAGACATTGCCTCAACAAGCTGCCCCAATGGGCCATATTCAGAGTCAAGGGCCCATGGAGTTGGTGTGCATTGACTTTCTATGCTTGGAACCTGATCTGAGTGGACAGGGAAAAATTCTGGTAATGACTGATCGTTTCACTAGATATGCCCAGGCCTTTTTTACAAAGGACCAGCAGGTATCCACTGTGGCTAAGATTCTAGCGGAAAAGTTATTTGGACACTATGGTTTGCCCCAACGCTTCCACTCCGATCAGGGGAGAAACTTTGTGAGTACACTCATCAAGAGACTTTTGGACTTGCTTGGCATCAAAAAAGCCTTGATCCACCCCATACCATCCTCAGGGAGATCCTCAGACAGAGAGATTCAATCAAACCCTCCTAAATATACTTGGGACTCTTACTTCGGAACAAAAGCAGCACTGGAGCAAACACATAGCAGCCATCGTGCATGCTTATAACAGTACCGCAAAGGATGCCACAAGTTATCTGCTGATGTTTGGAAGAGAGGCCCAACTGCCAGTTGACTTGGCCTTTGGCACCTCCTTAGACTATACATCAACAACATCTCACAGGGGATATGTGAATCGCCTGCGGAAGAGTCTGAAAACAGCCTATGAGAAGGCTCAAGCTGCTTCAGATCCAAGAAGACAGAGAAATGTTTGGACAGAGAAGCTTTGACCTCAAGGTGTGAGTACAGGATCTGCAACCTGGTGACAGAATGCTGCTGAGAAATCAGGGTGTCCCTGGAAAGCACAAGTTGGCTGATCGCTGGAAGTTCCAGCCCTACGTCGCCTGCAAGCAGCTGCCAAGACTACCAGTGTATCAGATCTGGCCAGGGGGTAGTATGGGCCCGCTGAAGACTTGGCTTTGCAACCATCATATTTACATGCCCTATAGGCAACCCATATTTGGTTTCCTCTGGATGGGAACATTTAGCATCCACATGGGGCACGCCTTTAAAGGCTTTGACAGGGCATCCATGTTCTTTGGAGGACTGCTTCTGCTAAATATGCATATTTTTTGTAAGTGTATGTTCTATGATCAACTGACGCACATTTCTAGGCATGAAATTGTATTGATGTTTGACTAATATGGGCTGTTTTTTCAGAAGTGGTATTATTCCCTGAAGGAAATTTATAACATAATTTTGAAACGCGTTGGATAGCCCTATCTGCCGCATTCTTTAATAGAAACCACGAATAAAG
Organism: Aquarana catesbeiana; assembly: GCF_042186555.1. Classification (NCBI taxonomy): domain Eukaryota; kingdom Metazoa; phylum Chordata; class Amphibia; order Anura; family Ranidae; genus Aquarana; species Aquarana catesbeiana. The sequence goes on along the minus strand of NC_133327.1, from coordinate 438,415,837 downwards.
GGAGCAGCATATAGACTGGGAATACCACTTTATGTTTCAAAATAGCTTATGTGCAAAGTTTGCAATTTTTATTCATTTAATGTGCAATGTTGACAATTTTTCAATGATATGTTGTATTATCAACATGAGATCTTTTTAATATGTTTTTCTATAATAAATTACAACGCATAAATTTCTTATATATTTTTTATTGCCCATAAAATCCCACCTTTTGAGGTTATTTATATATTATCAAGGGATGGTGGCAATCTACATGTGTGGCCCTATGAATCACCAAAATTATCATTATATACAAGGATGAATAACACACCCATTCCTCAATTTGATTCGCATGACCTCAGATGGCCCAAATTGATGTTTTTCTAAATTGATAGACCAATGTTGAGCCTTTTTCCTTTTAGAAAACGGGTTCTTCGTGTTTTTGTTTCAGATTGGAAAAAAACTTTTCTTCCTCTGTTATTCTGATTCAATTATTTGGAAATCTAATCTGTTTGTTTTTTCATCACTTTTTCTTTATACATTGTTCATATCATGGGGGACCTTTACGGAAAGGAGTGGGAGGATCTAATGTCCAGTATCCAGGCCAGTTATCAATCAAAGGAGCAGGTTCAATCTGATTTATCATCTTTGTTTTTCAATCTTACTAAATTCTTGGAGAAAAAATCAGCCTTGCATTGGCACAATCCATGGACAGATATATTAGGGAAGACCTCAATCCTGTTGGATTGAGGGTTCAAATCTTCCCTATTTTAGAACATATTTCCAATGATCTGAAAACAAATTGGGAAAATAAATTTAAGGAAGTTAATGTTGCTATTACAAGATGAATATCGTCAACAATTGATTAAACTGGATATTGATATTGGGGCACTGTATGCCAGACTGACACCACTAACAACACATGAAGATTATGCAAAATTTGAACAGAAATTGAAGGAGCATTTGGAGGAGTATGGGGAATCAATACTGTTGAAAAAGGAAAAGAAATATTAGAGGGATAAAAATGCCTTTGGTGAAGGTAGGGCATACAGATGGAACCAAGAAAAAAGTATCCGAAAAAAAACTTTAATAAGAATAGGGATTATCTGTCAGATACACCCTCGAATTCCTCATCCTCTGTCTCATCTCTCACGGATCATCAATTCCAAAAGAGAGAAGGTCCTTTTTCTAAACAAAATGAGACAGAAGGTCATGTACAACAAGTTAACAAAAAATGCACCACAGAAACACAGTCACTGGAATCTTCACGGGGGACAAGAGTAATGGGCACAACACCAATGAGACACAGTAACACACCAATAAGTGGCACTAAGAGCGCCAATACAATTCGGAGTAAATCAAACAAAACAAGCAAAGATCAGGGAGCCATCCCAAAGATACCCAAAACGCAAATAGATGATTTCGTAGAGAAAGACAATTCACTGAACTCACAATCAACTCAGAGGGAAAGAGATCCCCCATTAACACCAATCATTCACAAGGAAGATTGAATATCGTCAACCTTTCATCACATTCACTTACACCTGCAGAGGAGGAGGTACTGTGTTTGGGTTTGTCCTATTGTCCAAACAAGAGTACTGATAGATTTGAGATAGTTAAGGATATAAATCTATTTGCTAGGAAAGTATTATTTAAAAGCATGTATTTAATACAAAATACAAAGCAAGAGGCAGAAATTGTGCCAAATCTCACAGCAGCTGAATTCAGAGCCATTCGAGATCTGAATCTGCTGCTACAAGAAAGTGATGTTTCCTGGAAGATGGACATGGATGACGAGTTACAAAATGAGGAAAGTTCTGAAGTGGTTGAACAACCACCCTCAAAAAAATTTAAAAGGAAATTTAATACATTTCCACCTTTGAACCAGAATCCTACACTGGTATTGTTTGTGAGGCAGACAAGGAGAGAGATAGAGAATATGAAAAATGACAATGTTACCAAAAATTGGAGTCCCATACAAAATTTGGCACTCAAATCTTTGAAAAATAACTTTGGAATAACAATAAAAGCATCTGACTAGGGAGGTAATGTTGTCCTTATGGACAATGAGATGTATGAAAATGTGTTTAAAGATTCTCAAAGATAAAAAATTTTACCGTAATCTTCATCCCTAGCTGATAGGTTCAATCAGGATTTCTATCGGCTGGTGAATGAAGCACATTCGGAGGCTATTATCTTGAGAGACCTATGGGATTTTGTACCCACTAAATATTCTTGCATACCTACCATGTACGCACTGCCAAAGGTAGACAAAGACTTACACAACCCACCTGGGAGACCGATCATCTCAGGCAATGGTTGTGTTTCTGAAGCCATGAGTCAGGTAATTGATGACCATTTGAGTGTGTCCATGTGCTACAGATTTTAGAAAACGTAGAAATTCCTAGTTCAGCATTGTTGGTTACGATCAATGTTGAATCTCTCTACAACAGTATTCCGCATGATTTGGATACATAGTTACATAGTTACATTGTAGGTGAGGTTGAAAAAAGACACAAGTCCATCAAGTCCAACCTATGTGTGTGATTATATGCCAGTACTACATTGTATATCCCTGTATGTTGTGGTCGTTCGGGTGCTTATCTAATAGTTTCTTGAAACTATCAATGCCCCCCACTGAGACCACCACTTGTGGAAAGAAAATCCACATCCTTGGTTAGTTGGCTGTTGGGAGAGTTCTTCAGCAAAGATCAACACATGAATGGAAATACAATAAATTCATATTAACCATGTTGGAATGTATCCTGAAATATAATGTTGTTCTCTACAAAGGCTCCTACTACCTCCAGGTACAGGGTGGGCGTGGCTATGGGGACATGTTGTGCCCCCTCCTATGCTAATCTGTACCTGGGGGAGTGGGAGAAGGACTTTCTGGCCAATGAAGGGAATTCGACGTATACACAGCATATCTTCATGTGGCAAAGATACATTGACGATCTGCTGTTGATATGGGATGGTCCTGAGAGTAAACTGGTGAGTTGTCTCAAACAACTGAATAAAAATAATCTAAACCTTTTTTTCACAATGAAATATGATTCATATAAGGTTGATTTTGTGGACATTAGTATTCTTAAGAACACAGATGGCAAAATTACCAGCAAATTAATTAGAAAGGACACTGCCGGCAACACATTGTTGCATGCCGACAGTTTCCACCCTACAGCTTTGAAAAAATCCATACCTTTTAGTCAGTACTTACGTATCAAACATAATTGTACTACAGAAACTGACTTCCAAATGGAGGCTGATGCCCTTGCTACGCGACTCTTAGCTAGAGGCTATACCAAAACTAGTCTAAAAAAAGCTTTCAATCGCGTTACAAAAAATTGAAAGACATGATCTCATATTTAAAAAAAACAAAAGCGGTAAAAATAAGAATATGGAAGACACTAACACAACCAGGATAATCCTACCATATTCAATATGAATCCTACCATATTCATATGAACACGAAAAAATCAGAAAAATCCTTACTAAATATTGGCCAATTTTTTTTTTCCATAATAATTTTTATTAACATTTGCATAGAAAAACAAATACAATAGAAGGGACATTACATAGTATTTCTTGTAACAAAATTCTAGGTCACAGATACCGAACATAGGTATGAAATTGTCATCAAAGTCAATTGAAACTCGATTCCATATCTCCAAATTAGCGTAATATTTCAATAGAACCTTCTAAGAAAGTAAGAAGGGAACAAATTTGTTCCATTAGAAGAGTAGGAGTGATATTTAGAGAAAGAAACAGACAAAGGAAAAGAGAAAAAGAGAACCAGGAGGGAAAGAAGTATTAGAGAGAAAGGGGGAAAAGGATGAAAGAAAGGGAGGAATACAAAGAACATGAGCGATAGAGTGATGGAGAGAAAGAGAGAGAAGGAGGGGGTGGGGGATTGACAAGGCAGTGGGGGGTGGGGAGGTGAGGAGGGAGGGGGAGGGGTAAAATCTGTACATCCACCCCCATGTGGCACCACCGCCTCAGCATGGCCCCCCTGCCTCCTGCTGTCAGGAGGGTGGCAGTTATAGTTTAAGAGCTGTATGTACTATAGCGTTGTGTAAATTTGAAATGCGTCCAACAGGCCCAGGTAGTCGTGAATTTTTGGATTCGCTCTTGTGAGATAAGAACCAGCTCTTCCATCTCCTCTATTTTAAAGATCCTCCAAAACCACTCGCCTATCATCGGCGCGCAGGTGGATCGCCAATGTGTTGGGATGCACAGTCTCGCCGCGTTCACCAAGTGCATGGCCAATGATTTATAGTACTCATTTTTGGTTAGATGGGTATGGTGTAAGAGATACTGAGCAGGAGAGTAGTCTAAGGAGTATGTTGTGATATGTGTAATAAGTTCATGTACCTCCTTCCAGAATGGTTGTATGGAGTCACAATCCCACCATATGTGGAGCATGGTACCCTTCGCTTTCCCACATCGCCAGCATGTATCCAGGATAGATGGGGAAAATTTATGTAAACGTGATGGGGTCCTGTACCAGCGTGTCTGAATTTTGTAAAAATTTTCCTGAATGGCGACATTAAGGGAGCCCTTGTGTACGTATTCATTAATGCGAGTCCAATCCTCCTCAGTAAGGGATACCTGTAAATCAGATTCCCAGGCTGTGTGCGCTGAGTCTAAAGTGCAGGAAGTGTCATCTATGAGTGCATTATATATATAGGAGATTAGATGTCTCTGCGGAGGAGCTTGGGTGCATAATTCTTCAAAGGGTGTTAATTGTCTTGTCCATGTCGTTGTCGTTGCCTGAGTTGAAAGAAAATGTTGAATCTGTCGGTATGTCCAAAAAGGGAAAGAGTTAAGAGGGGACGAGTCTACTAAGTTCTCGTAAGAACGAGGGGTTCTACCGGTAATAAACTGGTATGCTAGTACTTTGTCATGTGGCCATGTTTGGTTAAGAGAGGATGGTGAAAGCCCAGGTGTAAAGCTAGGGTTTCCTCTCAGTGGGGTTAATGGGCCCGGGACGGAAGAAACTGACGTAGTTTTTATTGCTCGTCTAAAAGCTCCCAGCGATGTACAAATAATAGGGTGTACTTCTATCTCCGGTGGCCAGTGTCCAGGTGGCAACCAGGGTAGGGACTCGAGGGGAAGGTGAGAGAATAATTTTTCTAGGGTCACCCAGACCTTTCCCGATTCATGGAAATTCTAGTCCACGAGTCGCGTAAGGTGGCTACGTAGGAAATATCTGTGAAGATCTGGTAGTCCGATACCTCCTCTAAGTTTTGGACGCGTAAGACGAGTGTACTTAATACGGGGAGGAGAACCTTTCCATAAAAACAGTGTGCACGCCTTTCTGTATGCAGCAAAGAAAGAGGCCAGTAGGTTAATTGGGAGACATTGAATAATATATAAAAACCGTGGCAAGGTTAACATTTTTAGGAGAGCAGAGCGGCCAAACCAGGAAACATTAAGATTTCCCCATTCTTTTAAGTCATGTTGAGCTTTTTTCAGAACACTACAGAAGTTTGCACTGTACCGGTCAGCTAATTTGGTCGTAATTTGAATGCCTAGGTAAGTTATGGCCTGCTGGCTCCACTGGAAACGGAAAGAGTTCTGGCATCTCTCCACCTCCTGTGTTGCAAGGGTAATATTTAGGGCGTGGGATTTCGTGTAGTTGATCTTTAGGTGTGACAGAGTCCCAAAGTGTTCTATGTCTTTTAGCAAGTTAGGTATAGAAGTGATTGGGGAGGTCAAGGGGAGCAAGATATCGTCTGCAAAAGCAGCGACTTTATACTCCCTACCTTATACTGTAAGGCCTTTAATGTCAGAGTTATCTCTTAGTCTAATAAGGAAAGGTTCCAATATAAGTACAAATATCAGGGGGGATAGGGGGCAGCCCTGGCGAGTACCATTGCTTATGGGGAAGGCGTCCGACAGGTGACCATTGACTCTTACAGCTGCACTCGAAGAGGAGTACAACGCCGAGATATGGGCCAACATGCGCAGATGAAGACCAATCGTCTTAAGTACCTCACGCATGTAGTCCCAAGCCACCCTGTCGAACGCCTTCTCAGCATCTAGTGATAAAAAAAACCCCTGTGTTTTGGAGGTAGTGAGCCAATGGTGGAGATTTAGTGCCCTGATGGTGTTGTCCCTGGCCTCTCGTCCCGGGACAAAACCAACTTGATCTAAAGAAATAAGGCTCGGTAGAAGCGGGGACATCCTATTAGCTAAAAGTTTAGAGTAAAGCTTGATATCCACGTTAAGGAGAGAAATAGGTCAGTAATTCTGCACCTGTGTGGCATCTTTACCCTCTTTATGTATGACTGTAACATGGGCCTCTAGCATACGACCGACTGACACTGTGGGATTGGCTAAAGAGTTGAAAGTGGCTACCAGCTTTGGGGATAGGGCCTGGGAAAAACATTTATAATATTGCAGTGTGAACCCATCTGGGCCTGGGCTCTTCCCTGTTTTCATCTGCTGTAGGGCAACTTGAAGTTCCTCTACTGAAAGGGGTTGTTCTAATTCCTCAGCCTGCACCTGTGAAAGTGATTTCGGGCAATATTGAGTTAGAAAACGCTTAATAGCTTCTGACCTCCGTCCCGCCTGGTCTATGTTCTGAGTGGTGGATTTTAAATTATATAAGTTTTTATAGTAGTGTTCAAAACATTTTGCGATATCCTCGTTTCTGGAAAGTAATGTGCCCTGTTGAGTCTGAATGTGATGAATTGTATTCGAGGGTCTGGAAGCACGTACTGCTCGAGCAAGCAACTTTCCGCATTTATTACCTTGATCATAAAAAATTCTCTGATGCAGAACATATCGACGCCTCATGCGCTTTCCTAGTTCTTCCAGTAGCATTGAACGGTGATGTAATAACTCCTGAAGGGTCTGCTGTGAGTGGGATTGTTTGTGTGGGGCCTCTAAGCGTCTGATATTGGCTATTAGGTTTTCGATAGTAACTTGATGGTTTTGTTTTGCTTTTGCTGCCTGAGCCATCAGTTCCCCCCGAATGACACACTTATGCGCTTCCCATAAGATAGTGGGAGATATGTCCGGGGTGGTGTTTTCCATAGAGTATGTGTTGATTCGTGATTCTAGGCATGAGGTGAACTCAGCATCTTTCAGCAGAGCGGAGTTTAGTCGCCAGATTTTTGTTTTTGGGGTCGAGTCCTTGAAAAGTCAGGGAGACCGAAATGGGGTGATGGTCGGTTAGGTACATGGGATCAATTGTAGCATGTGTGAGGTAAATCAGATCAGGTTGAGAGAGGAAAAAATTGTGAGTATTTTTGAAAAGGAGTGGAATAAAAGGTATAATCCTTAACGGAGGGAAATAGTGTGCACCATGTATCATGCAACGCCAGACCTTGGAGTTGTAATTGTATTTGCCGAAGGGCTCGGTAGGGCATCGTGGAGGTGCCCGAAGAGGTATCAATGTCTGGATTTAGGGGCACATTGAAGTCTCCTCCCATAAGAACCACACCCTCCTTGAAGGAAAGTAGAAGAGCACTAATTCTCCTGAAGAAAGAGACCTGATGTTCGTTTGGGGCATAGATATTTGCCGTGATCGGTTTGGAAGCATAAAAGCCTTTAATAAAGACAAATCTCCCCTCAGGGTCCACCAGGGAATCTGAAAGTTTGAAAAGAGCATGTTTGGACACGAGTATGGAAGCCCCTTTGGTCTTTGCGGTGGGGTTCATGGATTGGATAGTATGATATACATGGTTAGTAATTTTTGGAATGGATTTTGATCGAAAGTTGGTTTCCTGAAGGAAAATAAATTGGGCTTTCTGCTTGGTGAGAGCGGACAAGACCTGCAATCGCTTTTCAGGCACAATAAGGCCTTTTACATTAAGCGAAACACATTTCAACGAGAGAGTAGCATAGGATGTCATTTTTTCCGGCATTGTATAAAAGAAGTTAGGGACTGAGCTAGGAAAAAAAACTTTTTATTTATCTCGGTTGGAAAGCACCTGTCCACGCCGAGGTGGTTAAGCCAGGAGGGGCAGGGAGGACAGTGGGGTAAGATGTGTGAAACAGCAGAAATGAAAAGGGAAGGGACCCACAGAGGGAAAGTAAGAAAAGAGAAGGGTTTGTGGATAGAAGCAGGTATAAGAAGGAAAAAAGTACCAGAGGTGGAAATGGAGGCACCAGTCCACCTATGAGAAAGTAAACTGGGTGGTTAGCAGACTAAATAATAGAACTACTGCGGGGGGTTGATGAGAATGTCTAGGATCCTATGCTGCTGCCGTGAGGAGGATTGAGGGGGGACAGTAGTTCAATGGGGACTATTGCAAGTACAAAAATGGGAAGGTTAACTTCTGATAATAGCAAACAACATTTTCCTAAGATAGTGTATCCTGGCTACCCGCCCGTAAGTGTCATACAAGAACTAACACAAACAACGTGACTTATAGCCTTATTTGTAAATCTCTAGTCCCAGTATTATGAGAACATAATAACATTATAAAAGCCCAAACCCTAGGTCCCATTAGGGGAAGGCTTGCATAGCTATAGAGACAAAAAAAAAAGTATTGTATTATTAGAGGTCAAACACAGTACATAGAGTTCTAGATAACCCCTTTAAATTCACAAGTGTCAAGGGAAGCAGTTAAGAAAAAGGTGAAAATGAAAATTAAAACTAGAACAAAAATATAACTATAATAAGCTTATACTTATAGGAAGAAAGATAATTCTAAACCCTCCCTCTCGTAGTGCACTGAAGCACAGAATAATATAATATCTACATAGGGTTAAGTAAGGTGTATTGTCTCCCCTTCTTCTAACTACAGAAGAAGAGACAACTATCTAGGATTTAACATACATCCATGAGGGGGTGGCAGTGCAAAATATGAGGTACCTTTGAGCCACCGAGGTATTTTGTCCGGTATCCCGCGGAAGAACAGGGTGGGCTTAAATTTTGTCACAGGGTGGTATTCCTTTTAGATATCAGCACTGTCGCAGCGGCTACATTGAACTCCACAAGGGAGTCCACCTCTGCTGCAAATTCTCAGCTAAGTTCTTACGTCCCTAAAGTGGGGGTCGGGACCAAAAGCATGGCAATAAAAGTATATGTTGTAATGACAAGCCTCGTAATATGGATGAAGTCCAGGGGTAGCATAGTCTTTACTCACTCTGACATCAGACAGTCATCCAGGGTGGGCTTCTTTGCAAAGGTGGGTGAGAGCTTGTTGCCAAGTAAGGCGAGTCACGATGGTAATAACAGTTAAACTAAGTGAGGTAACAGAAACATAAACTTTGTGGGTATACACTCACAGGTAGGTAGGAACAAGATATCCAAAGATGTCTCAAGCCTCCTGGCGGTCCCTTTGAGGAGTTGCAGGGGGTCCCGAGGCTTGCTGATCCAGGTCACGATGAGAAGCATGGGCTCCGGGTGAAGAAGGGCCTGATCTCCGCCATCTTGAGCGGTGTCTCTGCGATTTGGGTGAGGGGTTATGAGATACCGGTCGCCTTGGCTCTGATGGGAAGTGAAAAGCACACCAGTCCGGAAGTTCCATTAGGGGTATGTCAAGTTGTTCACAGAAGGCTGGCAAGTCTTCTGGCGACCTTAGGAGAGGAGAGCGGTGCAGCCTCTAGCAGTGGCCGAGAGGCAGAACGGAATTTCCAACGGTACTGTATGTTCCGCGCTCTCAGTTGATCCAGCAGGGGGCGTAAGGCTCGCCTGTTCTGCAGTGTAGTTGGGGAAAGGTCTTGAAAAAGCTTAATCTTAGTGCCGTTATGTTGTATACGGCCCCTTTCCCTAGCTTTTCTTAGAATTTCTTCCTTGAGCGGAAAGTTCACTACACAACATATCACATCCCTCGGGGGTTCGTTGTCTCGGGTGGCGGCCTGAGGGGTCGATGCAACCTCTCCATCTTGATAGGAGAATCTGCTGGCCGATTTAGTAGATCATTAAAGATGGTGCATATAACTTGTGGCAGGGTACCCCCCTGACTCTGACATTATGCCTACGACCTTGATTGTCGAGGTCTTCGACCTGACGGTGGAGGTCATACAGGTATGAGAGTTGGGCATCATAGGTGTGTTGGACTTACCTTATAGCAGCTGTATGGAGCTGCGTGGTTTGCTCCACTTCCGATAGGCGAGCCGCTACCGCCTGAATGTCCGTCTTAAGATCTAAGATTGCTGCCTTCAGGGTGCTGGTTATGTTGCTAGTGATGTCGGAAGCAACATGCGCAGGTCCGATAAGCTCACCGCTGGGCTGGAGCATTGATCATGAGCGTCTCCCCCTCTGGTTGGGAATCCGAGCTGTGGCTGGGAGAGTAGGGACCTGAGGCCTGCGGTGTCTGTGAGGCCTCGTGGTCGTCGGAGCGGAGCGAGCAGAATATCTCCGGGATGTTGCGGCTGAGTTGCGATCCCGTCTCCCTCGGTGTCCGGGATGCAGAGGTACTCCTGTTCGACTTTCCCATTGTAGCAAGGAGTGGCGGTTCCCCGAAAAAATGAATCAAAATCCTCAGCTGGCAGGAGCTCTGTGTTTAAGCGGCCATTCCGGGATCCAGCCAAACCACGCCCCTAATATTGGCCAATTTTAGCTGAGGATCCCACATTGGGAAGTTTAGTTACTAAAAATCCACAAATCACCTTTAAAAAGGCAGGTTCGATTGGTGGAAAACTTGTCCAAAGCAAATATAAAGGGGATTCAAGAGGAGACCCCTGTAAGACCTAGGGAACAGTTCCATGTGGGTCATGCTCTCAATGGCTGACAATTGGTAGAAGGACACAATTCTATTTGCATAATGGTGATCTCTTTCAGATGAAACATTTTGCCAATTGCAAAACACGAGGGGTGGTGTACCTTATGCAGTGCCAGTGCGGGGCCTTTTTGTAGGTAAGACAAAACAAGAATTACGTCAATGGGTTGCCAAACACATGCATAGTATGAGTATTGGTAACCTCTATTTGCCACTTGGACGACATGTGGCTAAGGAGCATAATTACAGGATGCCAAAGGTCAACTTTACTATTTTCGATAGAGTACACATTCCAACCCGTGGGGGGGATTGGAACAATATACTGCTCCAGTGAAAAATGCGTTGGATCAGGTCTCTTGGGGCAACCAAACCTCCGGGTCTTAACAAATGTGAAAGCTATAGACCTTTCTTGGATGGTTTTTCTTCAGGAAAGACTGACTAATTAACAGCCAAAGACACATCTTTGGGGGCATTTTTGGCCCTCCTACTCTATAAATCCCTTTTACAGATTTTATTTTGTAATGTGGATTTTATGTGGTCTTTCTTCTCTCTTTTCTTTGTTCTATGTTTAATTACAATTCAATGTCTTTGTCCACAAATCATTTGGTAGTTGATGAGCCCTGGAAGGTTATCTTTATCCTCTCATCCTGTACTGTGGTTAGGACTCCCTGGATAATGGACTGTGTATTTTGGATGAGATGATTTAAATTTTTTGGATTTGTTTATACTAAATACTGTCTATGGCTCCAGGTAGCCTGTATTGTATTGTATAATGTATAATTTGTAATGGCATATGCATTTCTCTCTACCAGACATGGATGCCCCCACTTTTCCAATTGGGTTTTTCAAAGTTGCTAGTTTGGCTTTTGTTCCGATCCCCGGATGTTGTCTCTGTGAGACCAGATGTTTTGTGTGGGTTAGCTGGTGCGGAGGATGCACGGCCACGTCTGGCTGACGTGAGCTGCGTCACCTCTGAGTTGGTGTTGCCATCTGCGCAGAAGCGGAAATGACGGTGACGCGATTGCGTGACATGACGCATATCGCATCACTTTCTCCTGCGCATGCGCACTATAACAGGGACGCCATTGCATCTCCTGTCACCATTCCTTCCCGGTCAATGTACTGTGAAGCCACGCTTTTCCTTCTTCCGGCCCTCCAGTCTTTGAATTTCATTGGGACATTTTCAACATCTCAATATGGGACTTTTTGCTGGGCTGTTTTTGATCGACAACTCAAGTAAGCATATACAATTTTTATCAAATGTGGGGCCAGCCTTATGGGGAATAACAATCCAGACTGACCCCATTCGCCATGGAATTGAGACTCATTTTCTTCCCGGGGATTTACCATTCTTTTTCTTTTTGCTTTCTTACAGCCCTCAGTACCCCTATTTTCATGCCCTATAGGCAACCCATACTTAGTTTCCTCTGGATGGGAACATTTGGCACCCACATGGGGCAGGCCTTTAATGGCCTTGACAGGACATCCATGTCCTTTGGAGGAATGCTTCTGCTAAATATTCATATTTTTTGCATATTTTTTGTAAGTGTATGTTCTATGATCAACTGATGCACATTTCTAGGCATGAAATTGTATTGATGTACTAATATGAGCTGTTTTTTCAGAAGTGGTATTATTCCCTGAAGAAGATTTATAACACAATTTTGAAACGGGTTTGATATCCCTCTCTGCCGCATTCCTTAATAGAAACCACGAATAAAGAGAGCAGCAAGTAGACTGGGAATACCACTTTGTGGTTCAAAATAGCTTATGTGCAATGTTTGCAATTTTTATTCATTTAATGTGCAATGTTGACAATTTTTCAATGATGTTTTGTATCATCAACATGAGATCTTTTTAATATATTTTTCTATAATAAATTACAATTTTTATACGCATACATTTCTTATTTATATTTTTTTATTGCCCATAAAATCCCACCTTTTGAGGTTATTCATATATTATCAAGGGATGGTGGCAATCTACATGTATGAATCACCAAAATTATCGCAATCATCCGCTGCCCTTGTCAGAAGCTGTTCATGTGCCACAACAGCTAGCCACAACAGTCTGCACCCACGGTTTTGCAGAAGTCCCGCTCAGTAACCAGGCCTCCATCTATACCCCTCGATGAAGATGATGAGGAGAGTGAGGATGAGGAAATGGGAATAGATTAGCTGTGGCCATCCCAAATGTCAGGGCCTGTCACCTTTCTTTCTACTCCACCCAAGAGAACAGACACTGGGATTCTCAGGCTGGGGGCTCCTGAATTTGTACCTCGGAGTCAACCCCTGGAAGACACTCAATATTTCCTATCAGTAGGAGGCCCCGGAGACTCTCACTCTTCAATAGTGGAGGAAGAAGGGCCTAATGAGCTTATAGCACCTGAACCTAGGGAACAGTGAGAGAGAAGAGTTATCCGTCCACCCAAGAGACTGACCTATGATGTGTTGGGTGAGAACTCTGAAGAAGTTATTCTCACCTCTCATAGAACCCTTGGTCCGCCTGAACTCTTCAGATTTGGTGGAGAGGGACCCTAACTCACCTCCTGGCACATCTGGCCGGGCCATCCTGATAAAGGTGGCCTGTAGACAGGACAATTGCCCCTCTCATGATAATTGGTGGGAGGTTCCTCTGTCTACTCTATGTCATGAAATGAGCTGTTTGAGTTTGAGCTCGGGTTTATGAAAATGTTAATTATTTGCTTGTTGTTGCATTAACCAATTTCTCTCCACATGTATTGTTAAAAGCATGTACCAGGTAGAGAACTGTCACTTCCTTTGGAGAACCAAAGCTTTTTGGTGGGGGAGTGTGTTACAGGTGCCCTGCATCACCCTTACCATGTCAAGCTGACCGAAGCTCGCATCTGAAGGGAGGGAGTGCCTGTCAGCCCCTGCGGGGGAATTTCCCCCTCCCTCTCCTCTTCTCACAGACACACAGAACTGCTTACTCTGCATCCTCCCCTGCTTCCTCATTGGCAGGGAAGAGGGAGCCAATAGCCAGCCACCTGGATTGCAGCAAGGCATTCTGGGACATGTAGTCCCCACCAAAAATGGCCCCATAGCCTTGTAATGAGGGCAGAACTACACAGTCCAGCATGCTCTGGGAGAGAAAGGAAACAAGGACTCCATCTTGGTTTATCTGAGGGAACGGTCACAACGAGGCAGCAGAAGAGACTGGACTCAGGGGAAAGGTGTTGCCTCCCAGGTCAGTCCACTGCGTTTGTTCCAGGCATCCACAGCCGGTCATGACATCCAGCCTGAGAGAGGGGGGTCTCAGGTGCATACCCAGGTGCACCTGCACCGATGGCGTGAGGCATTCCAGTGCAAGGTGACTAGTCGGTTTACCAGAAGAGCCTGCCTGTTCTAGGATGTTCCTTTGGGCCTTGACGGCAGGACTGGTGAGAGGGCACTTGCCCATTTGCAGGAAACAAAGGCACTGCACACAGGAAGAGTTACTGTCAGGGCTGGGCTCAGCCCTTTCTTCTCTGAGCTGTCAGCTAATTTCCAGCTCCCATCTCTCTCCACAGTTACTCAGCTGTTGTTGATATCCTGCTCGTGAGCCCTGCCATCTTAAGCCATCCAGTCCAAAGGAGCTCTGCCTTTGCCTTGGTCAACATCACAAGAAACATTTCCTGCGTTCCTGTTTAAAGACTGGCTTTGCTGACATCCCTTCTGGCTCCGGATCCTGCTTTCTGTTCCACTACTTTGATCCCTGACTTCTGGCTTGGCTGACTATCTGTTCCAGTTACTGAACTTTGGCTATGTTTTGACTACGTTTGTTCTTTTTACTTTTATTATTAAACAAGTGTGATTTAACTGTACTTCTGTCTCAGTCTGATTTCATGGTTTCTGACAGTTACTTCACTTTGCCTACACTTACCAGAACCTGGGACTCATTGAAGCCCTGTTAAGTAGTTACAGTGTCCACCTTGCTGTCCGTATACTTTCAGCATACCACAGTTACACTTTGCCAACCAGGAGTTTAAGTGCACCAATTAAAGTGGCTAGCCGAAGATCCAAGGCCTCATCCTTCTTCCAAGGACTGAAATCACTGGTGCCATATGGGCACTCACACACATGTCTAGGGCTCTGTATATGTAGCTGGTGTGCGGGATAGTTTACCTTGGGAGTTAAGCCACTGAATGTTGATTTGGGTACAGTGTTTTTAGTTGGGCCTGTGGTGTGAAGGGACAGAATAGAGAGGTCTGACATAAGCGAGGGTCATTCCTCTGCTCTCCTCCTGCCTGGACTCATAGAGCCATCATAAGTAGAGGTAACCAATCTGGTATAAGTTACCATATTGTTATTTATTGTTATTAGAGTGTTTGCCTCTGCTCTTGGGGTTATTTGCAGTTGTGGAATCCCCTGAAAGCAGCTTGATATAATATACTGAGTTATACTGCTCTTGATCTCAGTTATTGCTCTTCAGTTAGTTAATTTTGAAAAGTATACTGTTACTGTCTGTTACCCTTTTTCACAGAAACCTTACAGTAAAGACAATTCTGTGTTTTACCATAACGTGTGTTTTCCTTTGTTCCTTGTACTTACACTATTGTCAAGTGTGCCAGAGGAGCGGAGAGTGTTCTTGGGGTTGAGAGGCAGAGTGCAGAACCAATTATACTTAAGCGGCTCCTCTGGGGGTAGCGCTACAATTTCAATAAATTTTAAGTGTACAAAAACTTCCAAATATCCAAGTATTCACTCCTCATTCCATGTTTTACTTCAATCCAGTAGATATATTCATACCTCCATACTTGAAACAAATGTCACCACTATGACAAGCAGCAAATGAAAAGCTCCCTCATCAGAACATATTTGACACCTAATAAAGTAAAGTAAAATAAAGTAAAATCAAGTTGCACTTTATTAGCTAAATATGCTCTAAAATCCCAAAATATCTACATCCACTCTCTGTTATCCTCTGTCATGATTGAACATCGGCTTCCAATAGTTTGCTTAGGCCAAAATTCTACTATATTTCATTGTTTAATCACATATAAGAAAAAAATGAAAGCTTTTATTCAAAAGCCAGATAAAAACTCACTTCCAGTAGCTTGATGAAGTCAGGAAGCTCTGTCAGAATAACTTCTTTAGGAGCAGCTGAACCTTGCAGATATAAATGATATGTACTAAGATTTAAATAGTGAAAATAATAGGAAAAGCAAGGGTATTTATGTTCCTTTTTTATTATTATTTTAAAGCACTGGTACATTAAAACACATTATGTTATTATTTATTTATCTGTTCCAAATAAAAAGCATAGCTGATGTTTTGATAGCATTAGGTATGTGGAGTTATACTAATTACAGACCTCAGATTAGACATATTCTAAAAAAAAACTACTAAGATAGCTATGTCTTTATCCCCCAATAAAAAGGGACAAAGCTGCGATATAACAAAGTTCATAATATTCATAATGTTTCTTTTATTGGATGTATGGAATGGTCTTACTTCAAGGTCAATGGCTGGCTTCAACCAAAGCAAATATAGTATCTGGCACAGGTCTCCTTTTCAAATCTTCCAAAGGGACCCTTTGGAAAAAGACTATGGAATAATAAATGAAAATAGAACACATTTAGTTAGTACTAAAGCCATCGTGCCAGAATGAATCATTTATCGTATCACCCTCCAAGTGAAACATATGGTAAAAGCAAAGACTCAGCTCTACTAATCTACTTCTATAACACAGTTAATTGTTGGTGGTAGTGACAGCTTCATCAAAGAATTGTGAAAAAGATGTTTAGTTGCAGTAGACCATCTTTCCACAGGCCATTCTTCACGCTGTAGAGCTATGTAATTCTTTATCCATCTGGCATTAATATGTGTCCGTGTGAAACTTCAAAACCTGTGAAACTGTTTATTAATATAAGCTGTTAAACTGTTCAGCTTTATACTTTTTTAGCACTAGCAGAAACTTACATGTTTTCCAGGGCAGCAGACTGATTTGTTAGATAAAAGCTAGAATGGGGCGTGTTGTTACTGTTATGCCCTGTACACACGGTCGGACATTGATCGGACATTTCGACAACAAAATCCATGGATTTTTTCAGACGGATGTTGGCTCAAACTTGTCTTGTATACACACGGTCACACAAAGTTGTCGGAAAATCCCATCGTTCTAAACGTGGTGACGTAAAATACGTACGTCGGGACTATAAACAGGGCAGTAGCCAATAGCTTTCGTCTCTTTATTTATTCTGAGCATGCGTGGCATTTTGTGCGTCGGATTTGTGTACACACGATCGGAATTTCCGACAACGGATCTTGTTGTCGGAAAATTTTATAGCAAGCTCTCAAACTTTGTGTGTCGGAAATTCCGATGGAAAATGTGTGATGGAGCCTACACACGGTCGGAATTTCCGACAACAAGGTCCTATCACACATTTTCTATCAGAAAATCCGACCGTGTGTACAGGGCATAAGCCTGCCAAATGCAAGAAAGAATAGGATGCAGTACTATTGGTATCCTGCCAGATAACACCATGTACCTTTCAATGTTTGAGAATTAAAGCGGAACTTCACTCTCTCAATCAACAGTGACTATTTTTTTCCTAAAAAAGAAAGAAGGACGGCGCCCTCTAAGTGCAGCATGTATGTTAAAAATATTTATTACAATAGATAAAAACACTCACATTTGAGTTGCTAAAAACCAGCATGTAAAGTAGTTTCATCCGCATGCTCTCGGGGGATTTGGGTGTCACGGGCCAGTGGGGGGGTTCCTGGGATGTGAGTTCTGTGACCTGGGTCCTGGTAGCTGTTCCGGTGGTGCCGAGGGTCCTCAGAGCCTCCAGGCGGCCAGGATGTCGGTCATGGATACTCCGTGGAGTGCCGTGCTGACCTGCGGCTTCACTTCCGGGAGCGGAGTGAGGCGGGCGGTGCTTCGCGTTCGGAGCATGCCTGCTCCTTCATCAGGCTATGCCTATTTTTTTCCTAATGCTGCTAGAGTTAGTAAATAGATAGGAAGGTATATAATATTTACTTGTTTTAATTTTTTCTTTTTTACATCTCTTCAGTTACTCCCTGGTTTCCAGGTCTAGGCAAATGATGCAATACATCCCAGGAGTCTTCAGTAGGAGAGGAAGGATTTTCTCAGCTAAGCACACCCTCCTGCCTGCATGCCTGAGTCAAGGGCAGAAGGATTCCAGGAAGTAAATGCTACATGAATAATCTGCCATTAATCAAGATGGCCTTGGCCAGAATTGCTAGGGGGTGTTTTTCAATGTGATTTCTCAGCAAAATAAAGCATGGAGACATGAATGGGTGGGGGAGTTTATGTTGAATATTAAAAATAAATTAAACAGTGTTTTTGGTTTGTGGTGCTCAGATGCAGTGTAGTTCTGCTTTAAGCTGTTTTCTAACTAATGTGCCACAAATCTGTATTGCTATTAGCAGACCACAAAACATATTTATACTACAAAGCCTTGAGCAATTGTAGGAATGGGGTCAACTATTTCATGTCTTTGGCTGGATTCACACCAATGCATTTTTAGCGGTTTTTGCATTTTGCAGATTTGCACTACAATCCATTTAACATGGTTTTCTATGGAACACATTCTGTAGTGCAAATCTGCAAAATGCAAAAAGCACTAAAAATGCATAGGTGTGAATCCAGCCTTTAGCAAAGAGCCAAAAGCATTTTTTTTTACATAACTGTTTACAGGACTCCCAAGCTGTTTGCACTACATTTATCTGGAAATGATCTTACCATTGGACGTGTTCATAATATTTATCTAATACAGTTGACACTGTCATTGAGCACTACTTTTTTATTGTAGTATGGAAAAGGTTAATGATTATAATAATAATAATACTATTCTATCACTTATCACAGAGGATGCACTGCTTTGGCACACACAGATCTAAGATAAACTGTAATCCTATTGCTTGCATTCATGGTATTCTTTCACAAAGTGTTTTTAAAGCAGTAGATAAAACTTTATTGACCAATTAAAATGATGTCTCCTGGAAGGGTACCACAAGTAAATGTTCACAGCTTCATTTAAAGCTATACATCCTCAGGATGGGGAGCTACATGGGGACTTCTTATCTGCATACATCAATGTGAAGTGAGCAGCATACATTTTTTTTAAAAAAGGAAGAAATATTCCAGTAAGAAGATTTTAAATGTTTTAATGCACAGCAGTTTGTTAACCACTTACCCACTGGGCACTTAAACCCCCTTCCTAACCAGACCAATTTTCATTTTTCGGTGCTCTCACATATTGAATGACAATTCTCAGTCATGCAACACTGTCCCTGTGAAAATGTTGTCCTTTTTTTCACACAAATAGAATTTCTTTTGGTGGTATGTAATCACCGCTGGGTTTTTTTTTTTTTTGCGCTATAAAAGAAAAAAGACCAAAAATTCTGTTAAAAAAAATGAATTTTTCTTCATTTCTGTTATAAAATTTTGCAATTTAGTAGTTTTTCTTCATACATATTGGTCAAAATTTATACTGCTACATATCTTTGGTAAAAATAACACAAATCGGTGTATATTATTTGGTCTTTTGAAAGTTAGAAAGTCCACAAGCTATGGTGCCAATCTCTGGAAATTGATCACACCTGAAATACTGACGGCCTACCTCATTTCTACCCTAACAAGCCAGGAAAGTACAAATACCCCCCAAATGACCCCTTTTTGGAAAGTAGACATTCCAAGGTATTTAGTAAGAGACATGGTGAGTTTTTAGAAGTTGTAATTTTTCCCACAATTCTTTGCAAAATCAAGATTTTTTTTTCTTCTTTTTCACAAAATTGTTATATTAGCAGGTTATTTCTCACACACAACATATGCATAGCACAAATTACACCCCAAAACACACTCTGCTACTCCTCCTGAGTATGGCGATACCACATGTGTGAGACTTTTGCACAGCGTGGCAACATACAGAGGCCCAACATGCAGGGAGTACCATCAGGCGTTCTCGGAGCATAAATTACACATATAACTTCCTGACTACTTCTTACACTTTTGAAGACCCTGGAGCACCAGGACAATGGAAACACCCCAAAAATATCCCCATTTTGGAAAGAAAACAACCCGATGTATAATCTATGAGGCATAATGAGTCTTTTGAATATGTCATTTTTTTCTACAAGTTTTTGGAAAATGTGTAAAGAAAATTAAAACGCCTTTTTTTTTACACAAAGTTGTCCATTTATACAATATTTTTGACACATAGCATGTACATCCCAAAAATTACACCCCAAAATAGATTCTCCTACTCCTCCTGAGTACGGTGAGACCACATGTGAGAGACTTTTACACAGCCTGGCCACACAGAGAGGCCCAACATGCAGGGAGCGCCATCAGGTGTTCTAGGAGCATAAGTTTCAAATTTAATTTGACTACCTATCACACTTTTGTGAGGCACTCTAGTGGCATGGATGTGGCATGGATGAGAACTGATGTGGCATGGATGAGCATGAATGGGGATGGATGAGCCGTGGATGGGGATGGCTGAGTATGGATGGGATGACTGAGCATGAATGAGGATGGCTGAACTGGGTACGACTGAGTATGGCTGGGTACGGCTGAGTATGGCTGAGTATGGCTGAGTATGGCTGAGTACGGCTAAGTACGGCTGGGTATGGCTGAGTACGGATGGGTACGGCTGGGTACAGCTGAGAATGGCTGGGTACGGCTGGGTATGGCTGAGTATGGCTTGGTATGGCTGGGTATGGCTGAGTATGGCTGGGTATGGCTGAGTATGGCTGGGTATGGCTGGGTAAGGATGGGGGTGGATGGGATGGCTGAGCGTGGATGGATGAGTATTGCTGAGTATGGATGGACGGCTGAGCATGGATGAGTATTGATGATTAGGGATGGATAGCTGAGCATGGATAGATGAGTATTGCTGAGTATGGATGGATGAGTATTGCTGAGTATGGATGGATGGATGAGTATTGCTGTGTATGGATGGATGAGTATTGCTGAGTATGGATGGATGAGTATTGCTGAGTATGGATGGATGGCTGAGCATGGATGAATGAGTATTGATGAGGATGGATGGCTGAGTATTGCTGATTATGAATGGGGATAGATGGGATGGCTGAGCATGGATGGATGGATGGCTGGATGAGGCAGGGATTGTCACATATCAGCGCTGTGGGCACTATAGATCCAGCCCACAGTGCTGCTGCATCTGATTACTCCCCTCTCCACTCACACTGTACCGATCGGTACAGAGAGGGGAGAGAGGAAGCGAATATGATGCTGGTATGTCTACAAGTGATCGCTCCGAGCGATCACGTGGTAAACAGCCGATGTCAGCGGCCATTTACTGTGATCCGTGATGCAGACCCAGCGGTCACGGATATTCCCGGGTGCGCGATTCTGGGAGGACATCAATGTATGCCCTCCCAGAGTTATCAAGCCACGCTGTAGCTGTCATTCGGCTATGGTGCGGTCGGCAAGCGGTTAAAGGAGCCTGTCAGACAGGGGCATTGCTGTGACTGCAAGAGATATGGGGCTAAAGCCCATAGCAGCGGTCGCCAACCTTTTTAAAGGCCGGGGGGGGGGCACGCGGGTGGTAAGCAATTTTTTGCAGGCAATGCCTGGTGTTGGCGCTTCAATCATCTTGGCACCATGGTTGATATGGTGTCAGGGTGATTGAAGTGCATTATTTCTATTGTTACATTGTAATATATAATGAAGTGGTGCAACTCGCCATAATGCAGAATCAGTGGGAGCCTTTGGCGTGTCACTTGCCACATCTCCTGCCACCAGATGCAGCTTATCACTTGCCACCGTCACCTGTCACCAGATGCAGCTTGTTACTTGCCACTGTCGCCTGCCACCAGATGTGGATTGTCACTTGCCACTGTCACCTGCCACCAGATGTGGATTGTCGCTTACCACTGTCGCCTGGCACCAGATGTGGATTGTCACTTGCCACTGTCACCTGCCACCTGATGTGAATTGTCACTTGCCATGTCACCTGCCACCATTTGCGGATTGTCACCTGTCACATCGCCTGCCACCAGATGTGTATTGTCACTTGCCACGTCGCCTGCCACCAGATGTGGATGATCACTTGCCACATCACCTGCCACTATTTGTGGATTGTCACTTGCCATGCCAGCCAATGCCACCAAATGTGCATTGTTGCTGCATTGGTGGCAGGCTGTCAGCACTGGCCCCTGTAGCACAGAGGCAGGTGCAGCTGTCGGTTCTGAGTGAGGGCAGGAGTGCAGTGATGCAGGGTGGGCAGTGAGAGATGATGTCATCTCGCTGCTTCCCGCCGCACCTCTGACATGGAAGAGGCCTGGCTGTTAGGGCAGAAGAGCGTTGATGCAGGGCAGGATATCTTCTCTGCTCATCCGCCCGCTCGCTTCCCTCAGCAGGAGGCCTGTCTCTCCCATGCAGCCCACCCGCTCGCCGCACCCGCGGCCTGGCTGCAGAGAGGCCACATTCTGCTGGTTAGGCAGGGACCCCTGCGGTAAGAGACTCTGGGCTATGGGCCCCAGATTTGGGGCTATAGCCCCAATAGCCACCCCCTAGTGATGCCACTGCTGTCAGAGGTAACAAGGACAACTACAAGGTAAAGAGCTTGACAAGGAGGACAGAGAGTTGGTTGTAGTCTGACAAGAAGAAGTGAGAGAAAGAGATCTTGGGGATAGAGTTGACTAGATATAGTGACTTCCTTTAATTGGTATATTTCCCCCAAAGGCCTTCAGAGAGTGTTGAATGATTGTTTCCTGCCCACAACTGCCCTCTAAGGCTGGGTTCTCATATAAGCTGCATGCAGCTCACAGCAGGGGGTTCGGGTCTGATTTCAGCCCGAATTTTGAGCTGAATTCGGACCTGAAACGGACCAAAAGACGCACCAGACCCACTGCGGTGATATGTAAACCGGCTCCATAGAGAGCCAATCAAAATCTCCTGCTATTGAGAATTGGATGCGGTGAATACGCATCCAATTCGCAATGGTGTGAACCCAGCCTTAAAAAGTTTGTAAAAAAGTTTATTTGTATTGGTTTGTTGTATTTATTTTAAAAATTGAGGTGGCATTTTGCATTCAGCTATTTAATTAAATTCATATACATACACAATTAAGGTGCGATTATTTAAACCATTGTTATGAAAAATATGTGTTCCAAAGAATTACATAAAATACGTACAAAAACAGTACATATACTGTATAGTCCAAATTTCTTTCAGTTATTCCACTGTGAAAATTCTATAAATCACCTTCAGCCCACCACTACAAATTCCAATCAAAGTGATCCACTGCCCCTTACCGGAATAAAAGATCTTAATACAGTGAGATCAACATATGCCAGGCTGTCAAACAGCTACAGTATGGTATTTTCTGGCCCGACAGCATCCAGCCATTGTCAGGATGAACAGACCTCAAACCAGTGTAAACACTGTCATATCCACCATTCAGGCTCCCTGACATCAGTGTAGTGTTACAAAAGGTTCCAATTTATTTCATAAATTGGCTACTCACATAGCAACTTGCAGAGATAGATGAAACGGATCAATCCATTGCTCTTCAATAGGCTTCCTAAGGGAAGGAGGCTGATCCAGGACAATACAACTGTTTATATTGCGGCTGGGATGACAAATGATAACACCAAAAAAACACATGAAGGCCTCCGGTTGTTCCACCTAATAACCAAAAGACTAATTGGAGGTAAAACACAATTAGAAAGAAACTTGTAATAAAAACGCTGTTAAAATTTATTTCACACCTAAAACAAACTGCACACCATGCTCCCTCTGAGGGTGAAAAATTATATACATAATATATATATGGTAATTCAAAAACATCCTCATCCCAGCTAAAACATGGAACAACTGTAATACAATATACAAATTGTATCTTAAAATTAAATATTTTATTACTATATAATATAATTTAAAAATGCTGAGTACAGAAAAAGCTGTAACAGCCAAAAAGGAAAAAGAAAACGAAAAAGAAAAGAGAAGAATTAACTGGAAAGAGAGTGCAACACTGGAGCTCATTTATTGTTGATAACGCAATTAATATCCCACTCTACGTTCCACCTCCAAGGAGTGAACTTCTTTAAATAAAAAAACAACCTGGTCTCTCTACGGGAGATCTCCCTCCTGGAATTACTCCCTCGGCAGCAGGAGAGAGGTTAAGGTCCTTGTTATCACTAGACATGTGTGATTAATTTTGTTACGTATCAAAATTCAGACAGGATTTTCGCTATCTGGAGATTTGGATGTATCCGAATCTCTTAATCAAAATAGTAACGAGTTTCAACCAATCCGAAATAATCCGAAATAAATAAAAAAAAATAATATTCATTTATATTCATTTGTTTCAAATGGATGACAGAATGCAATAGTTTGGGCCTTTGGTAATGTTAAAATATATACCCACAAATTTTTAGGGGTGACAGTGCTTCCTCAATAACAGTGTTAACATACTGTAT
The DNA here is from genome assembly GCF_042186555.1 of Aquarana catesbeiana. Taxonomy (NCBI): domain Eukaryota; kingdom Metazoa; phylum Chordata; class Amphibia; order Anura; family Ranidae; genus Aquarana; species Aquarana catesbeiana. Next base: position 438,391,761 of record NC_133327.1, on the reverse strand, counting down.
GCATGAGCTAAACATAAACAATAAATTAAATCATAGTTCATGAATCTTCAGCATTCCACACATTGAAGATTCATGAACTATGATTTATTTATTATTGTTTATGTTTGGCTCATGCATATGTTAAACTGGTATAGAGGAAGTACTTCAGTTACCTCTACTGCAGCATGTACCTGACCAGACTCTCCTGTGTCTTCCTAAGCACAGACACCGTCTCTCTCATTCCCGTCCAGCTCTGCTCTGCCCTGCTCTGCCCTGCTCTGCCCTGCCCTTTTCTTAGTGTTTCCCTTGGCTTTACAGGTTGTAAATAAGCCACTCTGATCTGCGAGATGGCAGGTGCGGACGGGAGCTGGCGGCTTGTCGGGTCATGATCTACCTGTCAGATTGCCACGATCGACAGGTAGATCATGATCGACAGGTAGCCTACCCCCCCCCCCAGACAATAAAACTTAACCAAACTAACCAGAAAGCATTTTTTTTTGACCAGTGTTAATTTAAAAATAAATTGTGTTCTCTTGGTGCTGACCAACCCGCTCATCTCTCACCCCAATCTGCAGCTCATGTTCGTTTCTCAGCCTTCTCGGGTCTCTGGATCAACTTTTCTAAGACGACAACACTGAGTGTAACTCTCCTCCTCCAACGTCGTGGAACAGCTTCAAGAGCACTTCCCATAATGCTGTGCAACCTACTCAATCGATTATCTAGGGATTAAATTGACATCTTCCTACTCTTCCCTGTTCTCCGCTAGCTATTACCCTCTGTTGCGCACTTTGACCTTCCTTATGCATTTCTGGCAATATCCTTCTCTTTCCTTGATTGGGAGGATCTCTGCTATCAAAATGATGATCCTACCTAAGACCATATACTATTTTGCATGCTACCAAGTGCAAGTGCCCCCCTTCTTTCTTCGTCTCCTTCAAAATCAGATACTCTGATTTATTTGGGCCCAGAAAAACCTTAGAGTTCCTAGATGCACCCTCTAAGTGCATAGGCTACAAGGTTTGGGTTTGGGGGTCCCTAATGTTTCCAGAGACTAAGTGGCAGCGCAGATCTCCCTGCTGGCTATGCTTCACGTGGTCTCTAGTGTCCCTTTTTGAGTGTTGCTCAAACTGCCCAACTGTGATCTGTATTCAATGCAGGCCTTGCTTTGACTCCCCCATAAGTTACGCCCCCCCTTGAGCCCCATAATGTTGCATAGTCTAAGGGTATGGGATTCATTCCGCTACTCCGTCAATGTGATGTCTTCCTTTCTACCACTGATGCCTATCACTCATAACCCCCTCTTTCTCCCAGGTTTGTCGGAACCCCAGGCATTCTCCTGGTGGCTCTCGTGGGGCTTCATGCGGGTCCAGGATTTTCTTTCCTCCCACTCCATTCCATCCTGGGTGGCCATCTGAGAGATGCATGAGGCCCCCAGCCAGGGAGCACTTTCACTTTCTTCAACTAAAACATTGGATTGTTGCCCTGAACCGCACGTCCACCTACCCCTATTGAAAAACTTTCTTTGAACATGCATACCAGCATGCCCCGAGGGCCCCTGCCCTCATGTCAGCCATCTACGCATCCTTGAATGGATGGCTGTCATCAGCATCTCTCTCCTACATGTCTCAATGGGATCGAGACCTTCAATCCCCAATAGTTCTAGAGGTCTGGAGTAAGGCTTGGAAAACAGTTGCAAAGTGTTCTCTTAATACAAATACACTTGCAGCCACGTATAAGGTTCTTTTCAGGTGGTACTGGGTCCCTGCCCATGCTTAGCCCGGGAGTAGTGACAGATGCTTTCGTAACTGTGGACAAAGGGGAGATGTCCTGCATAGCTGGTGGCCCTGCCCGAGACTGGTAGGGTTCTGGTCCAGGATTTTCAGCCTGCTCCATACACTCTTCCATTTAATGGTCCACAGGGATGCAAACAATAAAAGAGGGCGCCAGATCAGTATTAACAAAAGTAGAAATGCAATTTATTCAGTATCACTTACCTGTACTGAATGCAAAACATGCAAAACGAGAGGGGGTGGCGCAAAAAGATTCTGAGGCCCCCTCTCTCATTCTGTCGGTCTGTAGACTCACCTCCAGTGGCGTGTGTGAGAACCCAGGATGCCGTTGGCTTTCTCCTCGGCAGATCCTGGCTTGTGCCTGTAGTTGCTCTCCAGTTCATCGAGACTGCTGCCTTCCAGCCAAGCACACCATACCAGCCCTGCATTCAGATTACAGCAGTTGTACATGTAAGTGATACTGAAAAAATGTAATTTCTACTTTTGCTAAGACTAATCTGGCGCCCTCTTATATGGTTTATGTGTCTTTGAGGGGATCCCTAACCAATTAAGGAGCTGCCGGTGAATGTAGTATCAAGTTCACCATCCTCCTGCATTGTTTCCCATGGACTTTATATGACTGTCCTTTTGTCAGTGGAGCGCTGACTCACCTGCTATTATGCCCCGTACACACAGTCAAATTATCTGACGGAAAATGTGCGATCAGAGCTTGTTGTCGGAAATTCCGACCGTGTGTGGGCTCCATCGGACTTTTTCCATCGGAATTTCTGACACACAAAATTTGAGAGCAGGCTATAAAATTTTCCGACAACAAAATCTGATCGCATCAATTCCGACCGTGTGTGGTCAATTCCGACGCACAAAGTGCCACGCACACTCAGAATAAATTCCAAGACGAAACTGCTTGGTCTGGTAAAATAATAGTTCGTAATGGATATAGCACTTTCGTCAGGCTGCAATGTTTTAAATTGTTTAATGCAGCACACTCTCTTCTTCTTTATAATGCTAGAAGAATGAACTTGTTTTGCTGCTCATATTCACACAGACCTCTCACAAACTTCTTTCTTTATTATTTCTCGTGATTTCATGAATATAATATTTTGATTTGTCACATCTACCAAAAAAAAAAATATTTTTTGTTATGTTTTTAGGTTTAAATTTTGTCGTTATGATTTTTTTAAATCCTGATCTTGTTTATTTTTTTAGAACTCCAGAATAGTTTTGGGTGTGTTTTGTGTGTCAAGTTACCACAACACCATTATTATCTTGTATTATTTAATCTCAAGGAGATTGTTTGGCTGTTGGTGTCCTTTTTGAAGGAAAACACACATAGGCGAGTATAATAAAACAAAGCAAAAATTTATTAAGGGGTCCTGACCAAAGAAAGAGAGAGGCAACGCTGGAGAGTCAGCAGAAATTGGCGAAGCCTTTGGCCCCCAGGGCATACATCAATTATTTCCAGACAAAATTGGTGGCCTAAGGAGTCCATATATAAGGGAGTACAATCTGGTCCAGAAGTCCAAGAGATCATGAACAGCAGCAGATGACATGTATGTCCCCAGGCTGTGGTCATACAAGGGGTGGATCCTTCACAATAACTGCTACTTGATCTTTGTACTTTTGATGATCTACTAGTATGTGAGTTTATTTTTTGGTACTTTAATTAACCAGTGTTTACGTTATTACGCTATGTGTGTTCTTTCATCCATTTCTTGCATGGTATATGAATATTCGTTTGTGGCCTTCTATTGGGATATTACTTTCTATGCTGTTGCGGATAACTGTGGATGCTGAACTGCCGCCTTGGTTTGGAACCTATTGAGGATATCTGAGGAGATGCACCCTTCTGACCAGTTGGTCTCTAAGCCTTTTTGACTTGGATGACATAAGTCTTCCCAAGTCAATAACTTTTGGTAAGCCCCTTAATATCTTCGGTGACGGCCTCTTCACCATTAATACCTTCCCTGCTTACTTTGTGTTAGGTTCCTGGTAGTAGAGCCTGACTTATAGGAGGAGACCTCTCATACAACGCTGGTTCAGGAGCCACTGGAGTGGGAACAGTGGTCTCGTGAGCACAGTGGGGTAGGAGTGCCTGGTGAGGTAGAAGTCTCTGGTGCTGGAGCAGAGTAGAGATCCCTCCAGGGATGGCTGGACTGCAGGTGAAGGTGGTCAGCGGAGGACAGCAGGCTGAAGCACTGGAAGATGCAGATGCAGAGATCACTGGAGCTGGAGTTGAAGGTGCAGCAGCACACGGAGCTAATGGCAGGCACAAGCAGGGTCCGACAGTCCGGGTCGGCAAGCAATCAAGGCAGGTGATAACGGCAGGCAAAAGGCAGAGTCGGTAAGCAGGCAGAGGTCGGCAACAGGTACTGGCAGAGATAGCAGCAGGGTCAGGCAAGCCGGGTCGGATTGGAGAGAGAGGGATGGTCAGACAAGCTGGGTCAGTAAAGTAGACAGATCAATCAGGTGCGAGTAACAAGTTCACAGAAGGTGAAGACAAAACAGCAGCGCGCCAGTGCAGCTGGAAGACCTTTATGCGCTCATTGGCACCAAACAACGTTAACGTGCATGACGCACAGCAATAGCTGGGGATTGCTGCATAGTCTGAACAGGGGCGCGCAGGCGCATGCAAGCACGCATATGTCCCAGTCTGGTGCTGACAGAACCCTGACATTGCCCCCCCAAAGGGCAGCCTCCGGATGCCCAAACACCTTCCTTTCTCAGGGCAGAGAAATAAGCGTGAACTAATCGCCTGGCGTGAACGTTGCTGTCAGGTTCCCAGGAATTACTCTCTGGACCGTAACCTTTCCACATAATCAGAAACTGATTTTGTCCTTGTCTTCTTCTGCAGTCAAGAATAACCTCAACCTCAAACTCCTCACTTCCATCCACTAAGATGGGTTCAGGAGGTCTGGTTCCTCTATCAGGGAAAGGGTCAGGTATGGCAGGTTTTAGCAGTGACACATGGAATACCGGGTGAATCCTGAGAGAATCAGGCAAAGTTAGTTCATATGACACTTCGTAAATTTTTCTCTTAACCGGAAAAGGTCCCATAAACCTAGGTGCCAGCTTCTTAGAAGGACATGCTAATTTGATATTACTGGTGGAAAGCCATACCTGATCTCCAAGCTGCAAATTCAGTTCCCCTCTTCTTCTCTGATCGAAGGCTCTCTTGCTGTCTGCTTGGGCCTTGGACACCACCTCCTGCAACATCCGATTGTTGCGGCTGAGGAAGTCCACTGTATTCTGCACTGCCGGAACTGGAGACTCTGGAAGAAAGTCAGGTAGAAAGGTTAAATGAAAGCCGTAATTGGCGAAAAAGGGGGATTGTCCGGTGGCTGAATGGTTAGCATTATTGCGAATTCTGCTAAGGGCAGCAGGAACACCCAATCATCCTGTGTGAAGGATGTAAAACACCTGATGTATTGTTCAAGGGTCTGATTGGTCCTCTCTGTCTGTCCATTGGTTTGAGGGTGATAGGCCGAGGACAAGGCCAACTCAATCTTTAGGATTTCACACAGGGCTCTCCAAAAACATGAGGTGAACTGTACTCTTCTATCAGATACTATATTTGCAGGGACTCCATGTAATCTGATGATTTCCTTGATGAATATGCGGGCGATTTCAACGGCAGATGGAGTTCCCCTTAAAGGTAGGAAATGGGCCATTTTAGAAAGGCGATCTACAACCACAAAAATGGCTGAACACCCCTCAGAACATGGAAGCTCTACTATAAAATCCATGGAAATCATCTTCCAGGGTCTATCAGGTACAGGCAGAGGTTTTAACTGTCCCGAAGCTCGATTTCTCGATGTCTTGTTCTGGATACAAAAAGGGCAGGAACTGACGTATTTTTCACAAAAGTCTTTCAAGTTGGGCCACCAGAATGTGCGTTGCACAAGTTCCAGGGTCTTGCGAACCCCAAAGTGACCTGCCAGTGGATGATCATGAAGTAATGTCAAAACTTTAACTCGAACATTCTCAGGAACTAAAATTTGGCTCCCCTTTCAAAACAAGCCATCCCTGATCGTCAAAGTGATCTCTGGAGGTTTTGATGAATCTGAGGATGCTTCCTTAATCTGAGAGAGAAGATCTGTCTGCAGGAGTAGGAAGTTGTTTGCGGGCAAGATGGTATCAGGAATGGATAAGTCCTTCGGGTTGTCGTGCATACGCGACAATGCATCCGGTTTAATATTCTTTGACCCTGGCCGGTAGGTTATATGAAAACAAAAATGTGAGAAGAACAGGGCCCAGTGGGCTTGCCGAGGCTTCAGCCGTTTAGCAGATCTTAAATACTCTAAGTTCTTGTGGTCAGTGTATATTAATACTGGATGAACAGCGCCCTCTAACGGGTACCTACATTCCTCCAAAGCAGCTTTGATAGCGAGTAGCTCCCGGACACCAACATCATAGTTCTTTTCTGCGGGAGAAAGTTTGCGGGAGAAGAACCCCACAAGATGCATTAGATCTTTACTGCCTTGACATTGTGAGAGGATTGCTCCCACAGCTATCTCAGAAGTGTCAACTTCCAAAATGAACGGTAACGATGGTTCAGGATGGCTGAGGATCGGAGCAGAGGTAAACAGTCTCTTGAGATTCTCGAAAGCATCTTGGGCCTACTGACTTCAGGAGAAACGGGCATTCTGCTTAGTCATTTGCATGATGGGTGCAATTATGGCCGAGAATCCCTTGATGAACGTCCTATAAAAGTTTGCAAAGCCGATAAAACGCTGAATAGCCTTTTTGTCTAGGGGTACTGGCCAGTCCAGAACAGCACCTTTTGGGGATCCATTTTGATGCCAGTTGGAGAGATTATTAACCCCAGGAATTGGATGCTTTGTTGCTCGAACTCGCATTTCTCTGCCTTTGCATATAGACTGTGCAAGCGAAGACGATCCAAGACCCTGTAGACATGTTCTCGATGATGATCAAGTGATCCAGAGAAAATTAAGATGTCGTCCAGGTAGGTAATCACAAACACATCTAAAAAGTCTCTGAATACATCCTTAATGAGATGTTGGAAGGTCGCAGGGGCATTGCAGAGCCCGAAAGGCATGACCAGGTATTCATAATGCCTGAATCGGGTCCAAAAAGCTGTCTTCCATTCGTGCCTGGCCAAAATGCGGATCAGGTTGTAAGCCCCTCTTAAATCGAGTTTAGTAAAAATGACAGCAGATCTTAACTTTTTGAATAGTTCGGGTATCAAGGGTAAGGGATACCGATTCTTCACCGTAATTTTATTCAGCTCCCGGTAATCTATACATGGGCATAGAGTCTTGTCTTTTTTGGTGACAAAAAATATTCCGGCACCTGCTGGGGAGGTGGAGGGGCGGATGAACCCCTTGGCCAAGTTTTCATCAACATATGTCTTTAGTGCCTCTTGCTCTTTCTCTGATAAGGGGAAGATACGCCCAAATGGAATTTCGGACCCAGGAAGCAATTCAATCGGGCAGTCATAGGGACAATGAGGCGGAAGGGAGTCTGCCCCGTTCTTGCTGAAAACATCGATGAACTCATGGTATTGTTTGGGTATGGACTGGAGTAATTTCTGATCGGTGTCAAGAAATAGCAGAGTAGCTGAGGAATTGGGGTTTTCCACCAAACAGTGTTCTTGGCAGTAGGAAGACAAAAACTTTACTTCTCCAGTGACCCAGTTGATGTGCGGGTTGTTGGCTTGGAGCCAGGGAATACCCAGGATAATTGGAAACAGTGGGGAAGTGATAGCATCAAGGGTCAGGAGCTCTTTATGCTGGGAGGAAACAGTAGCAGGCAAAGGAAGAGTCTCTTGGGTTACTTGTCCAGATCTAATGCGGGAGCCATCGGCCAAGAAAACAGAGAGTCCATGAGTCTATGTCTGTAAAGGAATATCATGTTGGCTGGCAAAAGTCAGGTTGACAAAACAGCTGCATGCTCCGGAGTCAATGATAGCGTTGACTGGAATTATCTTTCCCCGGAGCTGTAATGAGAGAGGAATGGCAAGGTGGGTAGAGTTGGCAGACAAAGCAGAGAGACTGGTAGACACAGAAGATGAGCACTTACTTATCTTGATTGGACAGTTATGGACATAGTGTCCTGTTCCACCACAATAGAGGCACAGGTTCAGTTGACGACGACGTGCTCGTTCTTCAAGAGATAAGGCAGGACGCATCAGTCCTAGCTGCATGGGTTCGGAAGCGTCAGGCATCGAGTTGACTGGGTTCACATTGGGTGGAGGTAGGTAGCGAGCCGCAGGAACCGGAGCCCTTGCAGTCATCCATACCGGGCGGGTTTGCAGAGCAAAACGTTCAGATCGGCGTTCACGGAGGTGACGGTCGATCTGGATTGCCAAGGAGATTAAGGCCTCGAGAGAATCTGGTATGCCAACTCGAGCAAGTTCGTTTTTCAGCCCTTCAGACAGGCCCATGCGGAACTGGTGACGTAGGGCCGCATCGTTCCACTGAGTGTCCGTGCTCCAGTGCCTAAAGTCAGTGACATAGTCCTCGGCCGGTCTGCGGCCTTGCTAGATGCGCGAACAGGGCTGACTCAGCTGTGGCAGTCCACTGAGGGTCCTCATAGAGCTGAACCATGGCTTCAAAAAAGGAGGGTAGGGATTGGGTTAGGACCGAGTCCCCCTCAAGTAGTCGGTGGGCCCAAGTCTGAGGTTCTCCTTGTAGGAGGGAAATCACAAATCCCACTTTGGTAACTTCCAGAGAGAAGGTTCGGGGTTGCAAGGCAAAATAAAGCTGGCAGGCATTACGAAAGGCCCGAAACTTGGTTCGGTCTCTGGAGAATCTTTCTGGGATGGGGACCCTTGGCTCAGGTAGGAGCATCACAACGGAAGGAGAAGAAACAGGTTGTGCTGGAGCTGCAGCCGAAGAGGAAGCCATGGAACTGGGGCCAGCAAGATTCTGAACTTGTCCTTCAAGTCTGGTATAATTATCCTGTAGGGATTGCACAGCTTGGGTAAGGGCCGCAAGATGCGTGCAGATCTCCTTCATCGGGGAGGTCTCTTCTGCAGGCTCAGTCATGGCTGTTTCGTACTGCTAGGTACCTGGTAGTAGAGCCTGACTTGTAGGAGGAGACCTCTCATACAACGCTGGTTCAGGAGCCACTGGAGTGGGAACAGTGGTCTCATGAGCACAGTGGGGTAGGAGTGCCTGGTGAGGTAGAAGTCTCTGGTGCTAGAGCAGAGTAGAGATCCCTTCAGGGATGGCTGGACTGCAGGTGAATGTGGTCAGCGGAGGACAGCAAGCTGAAGCACTGGAAGATGCAGATTAGGGATGAGCTTCAAGTTCGCCGAACAGCGAACAATTTGGGGTGTTTGCGGCAAATTCGAATGCCGCGGAACACCCTTTAAAAGTCTATGGGAGAAATCAAAAGTGCTGATTTTAAAGGCTTATATGCAAGTTATTGTCATAAAAAGTGTTTGGGGACCTGGGTCCTGCCCCAGGGGACATGGATCAATGCAAAAAAAAGTTTTAAAAACGGACGTTTTTTCAGGAGCAGTGATTTTAATAATGCTTAAAGTCAAACAATAAAAGTGTAATATCCCTTTAAATTTCGTACCTGGGGGGTGTCTATAGTATGCCTGTAGAGGGGCGCATGTTTCCCATGTTTTGAACAGTCTGATGGCAAAATGACATTTCAAAGGAAAAAAAGTCATTTAAAACTACTCGCGGCTATTGCATTGCCGGTCCGACAATACACATAAAAGTTCATTGATAAAAACGGCACGGGAATTAAAAAAAAATAAATAAAATGACGTGGGGGTCCCCCTAAATTCCATACCAGGCCCTTCAGGTCTGGTATGGATATTAAGGGGAACCCCGGCCAAAAAAAAAAAAAAAAAAATGATGTGGGCGTCCCCCTAAATTCCATACCATACCCTTCAGGTCTAGTATGGATTTTAAGGGGAACCCCGCGCCAAAATTAAAAAAAAAAAATGTCGTGGGGTCCCCCCAAAAATCCATACCAGACCCTTATCCGAGCACGCAACCTGGCAGGCCGCAGGAAAAGAGGGGGGGACGAGAGAGTGCCCCCCCTCCTGAACCGTACCAGGCCACATGCCCTCAACATTGGGAGGGTGCGTTGGGGTAGCCCCCCAAAACACCTTGTCCCCATGTTGATGAGGACAAGGGCCTCATCCCCACAACCCTGGCCAGTGGTTTTGGGGGTCTGCAGGTGGGGGGCTTATCAGAATCTGGAAGCCCCCTTTAACAAGGGGACCCCCAGATCCTGCCCCCCCATGTGAAATGGTAAGGCCTACCATTTCACTAAAAAACTGTCAAAAATTTTAAAAATGACAAGAGACAGTTTTTTGACAATTCCTTTATTTAAATGCTTCTTCTTTCTTCTTTCTTCTATCTTCCTTCATCTTCTTCTTCTTCTTCTGGTTCTTCTGGCTCTTCTGGTTATTCCTCCGGTGTTCTCGTCCAGCATCTCTATCTTCTTCTCCTCGGGCCGCTCCGCACCCATGGCATGGGGGGAGGCTCCCGCTCTTCTCTTCATCTTCTTCTCTTCTTCATCTTCTTCTCTTCTTCTCTTCTACATCTTCTTCTCCGGGCCGCTCCGCATCCATGCTGGCATGGTGGGAGGCTCCCGCTGTGTGATGCGTCTCCTCTTCTGACGGTTCTTAAATATCGGGGGCGGGGCCACCCGGTGACCCCGCCCCCCTCTGACCCACGGGACATGACGGGACTTCCCTGTGGCATTCCCCGTGACATCACAGGGAAGTCCCGCCAAGTCACCGTGCGTCAGAGGTGGCGGGTCACCGGGTGGCCCTGCCCCCCCGTTATTTAAGAACCGTCAAAAGAGGAGATGCGTCACACAGCGGAAGCCTCCCACCATGCCAGCATGGATGCGGAGCGGCCCGGAGAAGAAGATAAGGAAGAGAAGAAGATGAAGAGAAGAGCGGGAGCCTCCCCCCATGCCATGGGTGTGGAGCGGCCCGAGGAGAAGAATTTAGAAGACGCCGCGGAGGAGATGCTGGACGAGAACGCCGGAGGAAGAACCAGAAGAGCCAGCAGAACCAGAAGAAGAAGAAGAAGAAGAAGATGAAGGAAGATAGAAGAAAGAAGAAGCATTTAAATAAAGGAATTGTCAAAAACTGTCTCTTGTCATTTTTAACATTTTTGACAGTTTTTTAGTGAAATGGTAGGGGTACAAGTACCCCCTTACCATTTCACACGGGGGGCCGGGATCTGGGGGTCCCCTTGTTAAAGGGGGCTTCCAGATTCTGATAAGCCCCCCGCCCGCAGACCCCCACAACTACCGGCCAGGGTTGTGGGGATGAGGCCCTTGTCCTCATCAACATGGGGACAAGGTGTTTTGGGGGGCTACCCAAAAGCACCCTCCCAATGTTGAGGGCATGTGGCCTGGTACAGTTCAGGAGGGGGGGCACTCTCTCGTCCCCCCTCTTTTTCTGCGGCCTGCCAGGTTGCGTGCTCGGATAAGGGTCTGGTATGGATTTTTGGGGGGACCCCACGCCGTTTTTTTTTTAAATTTTGGTGCGGGGTTCCCCTTAAAATCCATACCAGACCTGAAGGGTCTGGTATGGAATTTAGGGGGACCCCCCCGTCATTTTTAAAAAAAAATTTGGCCGGGGTTCCCCTTAATATCCATACTAGACCTGAAGGGCCTGGTATGGAATTTAGGGGGACCCCCTCGTCATTTTTTTTTTTAATTTTGGTTCAGGGTTTCCCTGTGGGGAATTCCCATGCTGTTTTTATCAATAAACTTTTATGTGTATTGTCGGACCGGCAATGCAATAGCCGCGAGTAGTTTTAACCACTTCAAGACCACCGCACGACAATGTTTGTCCTAAGTTTGAACGGGGATATCGTTGTTATGGCAGTAGCTAGCTGCCATTACCCTGGTATCCCCGTTTTCGTGCGGCGGCCGGCTTTCAGATAAAAGTGGTCCCTGTGGCAGATTCGCCGCGAGATCATTTTTATCGGTGGCGGGAGAGGGCCCCCCTCCCGCCGCGATCCGGTGCCCTCCGCCGCTTACCGGAGCCGTCGGTAGCGGTGGAGGCGATCGCGTCCTATCCTGTGGTGTGTCTGGAGACAAGTGAGGCCAAGATGGCGCTCACTCGTCTCCAATACACTCCTGGGCGGAAGCGACGTCAATACGTCACTTCCGTCCACGCCTCTTAAAGGCACATTTTTTCAAATGTTATTTTTCTAAATGACTTTTTTTTTTTTTTTTATTGCATTTTAGTGTAAATATGAGATCTGAGGTCTTTTTGACCCCAGATCTCATATTTAAGAGGTCCTGCCATGCTTTTTTCTATTACAAGGGATGTTTACATTCCTTGTAATAGGAATAAAAGTGACACCATTTTTTTTTTAAAACAGTGTAAAAATAAATAAAATATTGCAAAATAAATAATAAAAATAAAAAAAAAATGTTTAAAACCCCCCTGTCCCGACGAGCTCGTGCGCAGAAGCGAACGCATATGCGAGTAGCGCCCGCATATGAAAATGGTGGTCAAACCACACATGTGAGGTATCGCCGCGACTGGTAGAGCGAGAGCAATAATTCTAGCCCTAGACCTCCTCTGTACCACAAAATATGCAACCTGTAGAATTTTTTAAACGTCGCCTATGGAGATTTTTGAGGGTAAAAGTTTGACGCCATTCCACGAGCGGGCGCAATTTTCAAGCGTGACATGTTGGGTATCAATTTACTTGGCGTAACATTATATTTGACAATATAAAAAAAAATTGGGCTAACTTTACTGTTGTTTTATTTTTTTATTCAAAAAAGTGATTTTTTTCAAAAAAAAGTGCGCTTTTAAGACCGCTGCGCAAATACGGTGCAAAAAAAAGTATTGCAATGACCGCCATTTTGTTCTCTAGGGTGTTAGAAGAAAAACCATATATAATGTTTGGGGGTTCTAAGTAATTTTCTAGCAGAAAAACCTGTTTTAAACATGTAAACACCTAAAATCCAAAACGAGGCTGGTCCTTAAGTGGTTAAATGACTTTTTTTCTTTGAAATGTAATTTTGCTGTCAGACTGTTCTAAACAAAGGAAACATGCGCCCCTTTACAGGCATACTATAGACACCCCCCAGCTACGAAATTTAAAGGGATATTACACTTTTATTGTTTAACTTTAAGCATGATTAAAATCACTGCTCCTGAAAAAACGGCCATTTTTAAAACTTTTTTTTGCATTGATCCATGTCCCCTGGGGCAGGACCCAGGTCCCCAAACACTTTTTATGACAATAACTTGCATATAAGCCTTTAAAATTAGCACTTTTGATTATTCATGTTCGTGTCCCATAGACTTTAATGGTGTTCGCGTGTTCGAACAAACTTTTTTCCTGTTCGCATGTTCTGGTGCGAACCGAACAGGGGGGTGTTCGGCTCATCCCTAATGCAGATGCAGAGATCACTGGAGCTGGAGCTGAAGGTGCAGCAGCACACGGAGCTAACGGCAGGCACAAGCAGGGTCAGACAGTCCGGGTTGGCAAGCAATCAAGGCAGGTGATAACGGCAGGTAAAAGGCAGAGTCATTAAGCAGGCAGAGTTCGGCAACGGGTACTGGCAGAGATAGCAGCAGGGTCAGGCAAGCCGGGTCGGATTGGAGAGAAAGGGATGGTCAGACAAGCCGGGTCAGTATAGTAGACAGATCAATCAGGTGTGGGCAACAAGTTCACAGAAGCTGAAGACGAAACAGCAGCACGCCAGTGCAGCTGGAAGACCTTTATGCGCTCATTGGCCCCAAACAATGTTAACGCGCACGCGCGCACACCTGCCACACCTGTCGCGCACCCGCGCACGCCTGAGGGACGCGCTGACCCACAGCAATAGTGCATAGTCTGAACAGGGGCGTGCAGGCGCATGCATGCACGCATATTTCCCAGTCTGGTGCTGACAGAACCCTGACACTTTGGTTGCCTCTAAGCCTCTACACAGCTACTCCACTTATCTGCTACTCCAATCTGTGATTCAACATGGCCATTTAAGGAGTTGTACTCTTGTGACCAGTTGGTCTCACAGCTTTTGCAACTTGGTCGACAAAAGTCTTCCAAAGTCATTTGCCTTTGGTAAGTCCCCTAAGACCCTGGGTGGTGGCTTTCTCACTCTTTTTACAATTTTCAACAATGTTGGTGGACTTTGACATTATGGTTTCCTGTGGTGTTAATTCCATTTAGAACTTTTTGGACTTTATTGGTTTTTATATTTGAATCACTGTTCACATGTTTTGGTGTTTTTTCTTATAGCTCTGTACACCATATATACACCATACACAGTGTACTATATCAAATTTATATCAATATTGTATTGTGTTCTTTTGCATATTGGTTTACAGTTTTGTACACTATACATGCACTATATATAGTGCATTATAGCATTTTCATACTAATATTTGATTATATTGTATGTCATTATATATACACTTTATTTGGGTTTAAGACACTATTCATCTAATTTTCCGAGTTTATAGCGCTACACTTTTTTACACTGTGGTCATACAAGAGCCTGCATCTTTTGTCAGACCAGACTGAACCCAGGTCATTACTCTCATGTCTTCCTTCCATGCTTCCTTCCACACTGTGTCTGTGGTGATGGAGTTGTGGCAGGAGGAGGAGGAGGTGGAGAAGGATGATGCAACTCACTCAGGTGGGTATTGGGTGTGATTTCGCCCCTCAACCCCTTATTTAATGTTTTATAAATGATTTCCTCACACATTAGGCATTGGACCTCCTGCATGTCCTGCAGTTTGGTGGCAGCCAAACTGCAAAGGGCTCTTCACTAGTGGGGGTGGTTCTGAGGGACGCAGAAGCCTCCTGAATCAGCCTGAGTGCTGAATCCTCCACGTTACTCCCCTTCCTGGGTCTTTTGTTTGGAAGGCGGAGGGGAGGAACCTGGGATTCTGTGAGGTTCCTACTGAGCCTGGCCTTCTCTTGGCTGCCACTTACCCCCGCCTCCTCCTGGCTGCCACTAATCCCCGCCTCTTCCTGGCTGCCACTAACCCCTGCCTCCTCCTGTGTGCCACATTCCACAGCCTCCTCCTGGCTGAGGTCTTCCTGTGTATGAAAAAGGGACATAGTTTAAGTTTTTTCTTCATCAATCACACACAATTTTCACCTCATGACTGTTGCAAATTGAATGTTAACAAATATAACAGATTATCATTCCGAGCCCAGCATTTTTCATTCTTGTCCCAATTATTTTTGCCCACTACTGTCTATTGATATGTAAATGCCTTTATTTAATCTGCAATTAGTGATCAATAATAACATCTAGTAAACATCATTTATGTTTTACCAAGAAATCTGTAGAACAATGCTATACCTGACTCCAGCTGGGCTCTTCCACTTCTTCCTTCCTGGAAGTCCCAGGTTGGACATCGGAAGCCTCAGCTGGGGTGGAAGATAGGGTGGAAGGAAGAGTGGAAGGAAGAGTGGAGAGGGATTCCCTGACTTCAGTCTGGTCTGACAGAAAACAAAGTCTGTCATAGTACCACAGCCTGGGGACATAAACGTCATCTGCTGCAGCTCCTAATCTCTGGGAATCCTGGACCTTCTTGCGCTCCCTAAGATAAGTGCTCCTCAGGCCACCAAAACAGGTTTTAAATAGGGGATGGTTGCCGTGGGGACCACCAGCTTCACCAACTCCATCAGTTTCTTCAGCGCTGCCTGCCTCTTTTGTTTATGATTATAATGTGGATGTTTCACCTGTCACAGACAGGGCAGCTCCCTGTACTTGTCAATGAACAGGGGGAGGAAGTTGTGGTCATTGAAGCCATCCATTTTATCTGCAATACACAAGACAAACCTTAATGTCAGGCTAAAGTCTCCTAATCTTGTCCCAATATAGGCCTCAATCTCTAAGCAGTATAGGCCCAAGTTTAAATGTTACCTTCGTTATCACGATCGGTGCTTCCTCTACTCCTTCCTCCGATCACAGATCGTACATACAACGCACGCGTGTTACGCTTTATATACACTGCGCATGAGTGAAACTCCGCCCACCCCTAACATTCTTTCTAGTCTATTCCCTGCCCCTTCTCATTCGGCGCAGTGGGGAAGAGCACATGGCAGAGACAAAACAGGTGCGTGCTAATTACAGCAACGAGGAGGAGGAGGAAAGGCCAGGGCCAAAAACATCATAATCCCGGAGGAGACTATTTAAGGGAACAAATATATCCTTTGTTGAGATGGTGGAGATGGTCGACATACTGAAAAGGGCTGACTATGATGGGAAGTGTATACAATACACCAACCCCAATGTCAGAAAGGCCAAGATCATGGCGAAAGTTGTGAAGAGTCTGCACTGTAATTTTGGGGTACGTCGATCCAAGGATCAACTGAGGAAGCGGTGGTCAGACCTCAAAATCAGGGAGCTATTATATGAATAATAATCAGCGCATGTATGCAAAAAAGCAGCTGTACACCAGGGTCAAACAATCAAATCCCTTAGGTTAAATGTATAAAATAGGTGCAGCGCTAAATGAAACAAAAAAACAACAAAAGAACATCCAGAGATAAGATGAAGATAACAATATGACATAAAGTCCTTCAATCGATGATATGAGTATACAAAAGAGCAATATCAATGTCCAAACACTCCTTTGAGATTCCACCAGACAAGCGTGATATCATGCCAGTAATGAGTGACTGATAGATGTGCTCTTCACCGAAAACTGAATGGCCTCTCACCTGATGACCAGGACCCTTTAGTTACAGAGGGTCATAAAAGCATTCCCATAAGGGTCATATAGAATGATGGTCCAAATCGGTGGTAAGGAGCTCCGTCGGGTATCATGTAGCAGGGGATCAGGATTTATCTCATATGACTGCGTGCAAGTTGGAAAGCGATGCAGATTTTCTAGGTGGTGTTTTCTTTGGGCTAAACGTGTTCCCAAAGAAAGGCATTTTGCCCATTAGTCTACTGGACTCCAGTGCTTATCCAGAAATCCCCTTTCAATGCAGTTTTCCTCACTGCTCACCCCACTCCACCCGAACACTCCAGTCTGCTCAGATCCGAGCAGACTGGAGTGTTCGGGTGGAGTGGGGTGAGCAGTGAGGAAAACTGCATTGAAAGGGGATTTCTGGATAAGCACTGGAGTCCAGTAGACTAATGGGCAAAATGCCTTTCTTCGGGAACACGTTTAGCCCAAAGAAAACACCACTTGTATGTATTATAACTATGTTTTTTTAACAATAGTTAACCTCTCTCTGCAGAGGAAGACTGGCCCAGAGCCCATGTGCTCTTCAAATATAAATACAGGTACCCAGCATGCCTTGGGGTACACCCCCTTCTAATTGGCCAGGGCTGTATAGACATCCATGCAAGACAGCATGAGCCTCACCAGAGCACATTGAGCAGACCTCACTAAACAATCACAGCTCTCTATTAAGCAGACAGCACACACAGCTGTCTACCTGTTAAACAGAGAAACCAAAAAACTATGTACACGCACTCTAGCACCTAACTAGGAGGGCGCTACACAGTATTTGTAGTTTTTCGTATTTTGGCACATGTGCAATAACATCATTGTCCAAGGTCTATCATATGGCTGCCAGTTCTCTAGCATGCTCGGTAACTGACTTCCATGTCACTGGAGTTTCCAAATTGCAGACAAACTTTTTACTGCTCATATGCAGACTCAGTGACTCTATGGGTTCAGCAGTATGGCAGTGAGATCTCATGTATCATTAATGAATACTGCTGTGTTTTGCTACGATGCTTTCAGGGATTTTGCCTTCAATACTGAACATACTGGCGATATTGGTGCATTCTATAGGATGGCTTTGCCGCAATTGAACCCAAGCTGCACCTTGGGAAAGTCCAGAAGGGGGACCTATTATTTTAAAGTTTTTATATATGCATTTTGACTTTAACTGCCACAACACCATTTGCTTCTAACTAGGGAGGTGCCAAACGACCCCCTGTTCGGTTTACACCAGAACTTTCGAACATCGGGGAGGTTTGGACCCGAATAACGAACCCCATTAAAGTCCATGGGACCACAGCGTGAAAAATGAAAAGTGCCCATTCTGAAGACTTATATGCAAGTATTTGGGCATACAATGGTTATGGGGGTCCGGGTACTGCCCTGGGGGACATGTATCAATGAAAAAAAAGTTTGTAAAAAACGTCATTTTTAAATGAGCAGTGATTTATTGATCAAAGTGAAAGTATAAAAATGAAAAATTCCTTTCAATATAGTGCCTAGGGGGTCCCCTTAGTCCACCTGTAAAGTGGCACATCTGTACTGTGTATAGAAGCTGCTGCAGCAATAACTGCATTTATATAGCCCAAAAAATGACATTTTCCCCGCAAGCTTTCTTTATTTTGTAAGCAGTGGGGAGCTTGGCTTGGGGAGCCAGTCTGTATGATGATGCCACAATGTAGTGCACTGGCAACAAGATTAGAGATTTTTTTGGATAAATCTAGGTGTTTCTCTCACAGACTTTGGATTTCTACTTCTGTAATGGGTGCGGAAAAATTGTTCTTTGGGTGTCGAGGGCGCCTTCACACCGTAACTCAATAGAGGTACTCTTGATGAAAGCAAGAATTGGCCTTGCTGTCATAAATTGCAATGTTATGCACCTGTCAAACAGGTGCAGAAAGATTGTTCTTTGGGTGTTGGTGTTGCCTTAAACTTGCAGTAAAGCACAGAACCATATGGCATTAAACTTGCAGTAAGGCACAGAACTATATGACGTTAAACTTGCAGTAATGCAATGAAAAATACGGCGTTAAACTTGCAGTAACGCACAGAACTATATGGCGTTAAACTTGCAATAACACACAGAACTATATGGCGTTAAACTTGCAGTAATGCAAGGAAATATATGACGGTAAACTTGCAGTAACGCAATGAAATATATGGCGTTAAACATGCAGTATCACAATGAAATATACAGCGTTAAACTTGCAGTAACGCAATAAAATAGACGGCGTTAAACTTGCAGTAACACAATAAAATATGGCGTTAAACTTGCAGTAACGCAATGAAATATACAGCGTTAAACTTGCAGTAATGCAATGAAATATATGGCGTTAAACTTGCAGTAACGCAATTAAATATACAGTGTTAAACTTGCAGTAACGCAATGAAATGGTTGATCGGCTCCTATGCAGAGTTGAGGAACTTGGTGCATAGAGGCCCTAGATCCAATCCTGATGTGACCTGTCCCATTAAAACAACCCTTAAGGTATGGGACACTGTTAATACACTATTTCAGAGACCTAGTAATTGGTCCCCAGCAACTCCCCTATGGGGTAACCCCCGCCTGCCTCATTTTCGCTCCATCCCTGACCCGGTTGTGTGGGCCAGATATGGAGTCACGACTCTGGGGGATATAGTTGCCCAAGGACAACTAATCACCTTTGATGCTTTAAAAAGAGAAAAGAATCTACCCAATCATATGTTCTTCAGGTTCCTCCAGGTGAGGCATGCGTTCCGGTCCCAGTTCCCCAGTCCGCTGACTTTGGAGGAGACACCGATAGAAAGTGTATTAAAAAACCAAGATGGCGGAGGAACACTGTCCGCCGTCTACAACTTACTTCTGACTCGAGATACATCTAAAGTCTCCCAGCTATGTGAGCGGTGGAGGGTGGATGTTCCGGAGTTGACGGATGAGGACTGGGAAGAGGGAATTCAACAATACCTACCCTTGACAATTTTAGCAAGGGATAGATTTATGCAGCTGAAATTCCTACATAGGGCCTACTACTCTCCAATACGCCTGGCGAAAATATATCCCGATAGAACAGCGAGATGCCCTAGATGTGGGTCTGGGGAAGCCGATTTCTTTCATGTGGTCTGGTCCTGCCCCGGAGTGGTGGAATTCTGGAATAGTATACTTGCTGATATCAATTCTATAGGGGGACTACAAGTCCCATATAGCCCAATACCTCTTCTACTAGGTATTTGTGACTTTCTAGAAGTCACATGGGGGAAGAAACTGTTCATTTTTTACACCACACTATATGCTAGAAAAGCAATCTTACTGCAGTGGAATCAGTCCCAACCGCCCACCAAACAACTCTGGCAATCTCTGGTAAATAAGGCGCTACCATTATATAAAATGACATATATGGACAGGAATTGCCCAAAAAAATTTGAGAAAATTTGGGCAGCATGGGTGAAGGCTAAACACCTGTCTATTGAATGAGATGTGGGGTTCGGGCCCGTGGGGAGTGGCGTTGACCTGCTCTCAGGACTTTTCAAAACTCTATACGAGTGGGCTAAAATGTTCCAAATTGAAAGGTGGGATCCCTTACACCTACACCATATACGGATATCATTAATGAGAGTATTAATATTTTCCTTGTCAAAAGAAGTTTATTGAGTATACAATGTTATAAAGATACATAAAGTAAGTTTACAAGGATCTATAAAGTAAGCTCATTGTTTTACAGTAGGGTTTATATAGGTAAATATCATGAAATTTCAAATATTAAACATTGGGTTCTCGTAAACATAAATTAAAGATATATATCATTTCCTTAGTTACTTTTGTAGGTATTTAAATGATTTATACCTACTATACATATTGTTTACAAGTAGAGTGTATATAGGTCAAATAAATTCTGATAATGAGCTTTAATCGTAAGGTGGAGAAAAGGAAAGAGAAAGAAGAAAAAGGGTTGAAAGGTAGAGGTATGGTCCACAAGGTTGTCCCGCTCGTCAGTTTATTATTCTTTTTAGTTCTCTTTGAAGCCTTAGAATGGGTGTCTCTGTAAGTCATCTAATCTGTTACCATGGCAACAGGACAGAGTCATTGAAGTTTGACAGGAACTGTTGTTTTATCCAAGGATGCCAAAGTTTTTCAAATTTTGGAATTTGATTTTGATCGATGGCTACCATCTTAGCATGGGACATTGTATTATTCATTCTGTGAATTGTTTCTGCTAGTACCAATGTAGGAGATTTCCATGCCTTGGCCACTGTTTGTTTTGCAGCCGTTATTAGTTGGATCATAAGTTTGAATTGAGAGAGTGTTAACCATTCCGGTTTTAGATTAAGTAAAGTTAAATATGGATCTGGTTGTATTATTTTTTTAAATATTTTAGATGCAATCACGAAGACTTCCTTCCAGAAGGTTTGGATTACTGGGCACGTCCACCATATGTGTAAATATGTGCCTATTTCTGGGCATCCTCGAAAACAAAGAGTTGAGGTATTAGGTGAATATTTTGCCACTCTAGCGGGTACAAGGTACCAGCGAGTTAGGACTTTATAATTTGTCTCCAGTGCTAAGATGTTGGGTGAAGATGACTTAGATGTGAGCCATATGTTAGACCAGTCCGTGTCTTCTAAAGTTCGTCCCAGGTCCTCCTCCCACCTCTGAACGTAAGAGGGTCTATTAAGATTTGCTACTCCATATAATTGATTATAAAGTGATGAAATTGTACCTTTAGCAAATGGATCTTTTGTACAGATTGATTCAGAAATGGATAATTGGGATAATGGTGTATCCCCCTTTAGGAATGGTGTATAGAAATTTTTGATTTGGAGATATCTAAATATCTCAGAGTTTGGTAGATCATATTTTTCTCTAAGCGATGGGAATGAAAGGAATGATTTAGATGCTATGAAGTCATTTAGTGTCTGAATGCCTGATGTTGTCCAAGCTTTAAAAGAATTTGGGTAGATCCATGCCGGATAAAAGGCCGGATTTCTGATAAAAGAAAGGAGAGGATTGTGTGGAGATTGTAACTGATATTTGGTTTTTAGTTTATCCCAGAGAGATAAGAAGTGTTTAGTTATGGGATTATGAATTTTAAAGCGGTCTTTAGGATCAAGCCATAATAAATTTGATATTAATAGAGGGTCATTTTCTGAAGCCTCTATAAATACCCATAATGGGATTTCCTGTTTTGCATGGTATTTGGACAGACTGGCCAAATGTGCTGCTCTGTAGTAGTTAGTAAAATTAGGGTATCCCAGACCTCCTTTATTTTTGGGAAGATGTAGTGTGTGTATAGGTATACTTGGTTTAGAAGAGCCCCATATAAACGAAGTTGCTCTTTTTTGTACTATTCTCAAAAAATAGGAAGGAATTGGAATAGGGAGGACTCTGAATAGATAAAGCAATTTGGGTAGAATAGTCATTTTGATTGCATTAATCTTCCCTATCCAGGATAAAGGAAGTTGCGACCATTGTTTTATTAGATTTGTGATCTGTTTTAATACAGGAGGATAATTGGTTGAGAATAAGTCAGAATGAGATGCTGTTAAATGAATTCCAAGATATGGGATTGATTTTTCTGCCCATGTGAATGGGAGTGCAGCCCTAGCCGGGATCAATTCCATGTTTGTGAGTGAAATATTAAGCACTAGGCATTTCTTAGGATTAATCATAAGACCGGATAGGGCTGCAAATCCATCAAGAACTGGTATTAAGTTAGGACCAGAGACCTGTGGTGATGATAGAAAAAGTAATATATCGTCTGCAAATATACATAATTTGTGTGTAATACCTCCTACTTCAATGCCAGTTATAGTTTGGTTTGTTCTGATGTATTGGGCCATGGGTTCGAGTATAAGGGCAAATAATAAGGGAGATAATGGGCAACCCTGTCGGGTACCTCTTTCGATATTAAAGGCTTCAGATTTGTATCCAGCATATTTTATATAGGCTTTGGGTTTATTATATAATGCTTTGATCCATGTTAAAAAGTGGGGTCCAAAACCCCATTTTTGTAATGAATATTGCATATATTGCCAGGATACTGTGTCAAATGCCTTCTTAATATCGAGAGATAGAAAACATAAAGGGATTTTCCGTTTTTTAGCAATATGTGCCAATAACACTGCCCTGCGTATATTATCGCCTGCCTGTCTATTTGGCATGAAGCCTACTTGATCTCTATGTATTAATTTTCCTATAATGCTATTGAGGCGTTTTGCTATTATTTTTGCTAATAATTTAATATCGAGGTTTAACAGAGAGATAGGCCGATAATTCACACAGGAAGTATCATCAGAAAGGGGTTTTGGGATCATACAAACAATTGCCATTAGTGTTTCTTGCCGAAAAGAATGTCCATCTAGAAGTTTGTTAAAAGTTTCAGTGAGAATGGGAGAGAGTATTTCTGAGAATGTTTTATAGTATAAAGCCGAGTAGCCGTCTGGGCCTGGTCTTTTGTTAAGTTTTAGGTCTTTTATGGCGTTAGCAACTTCATCTATAGTTATAGGCTCATCCAAACTGCTTTTTTGATTCTGAGATAACTCAGGTAAGGTTATTTTTGAGAAGAAGGATTCAGCTTCTGTAGGATTAAATTCATTGTTTGTCTTGTATAAAGTTGCGAGATGTGAGTGAAATTTATGGACTATTTAACTGGATTACAAGTGTAAACATTTTTTGATAATTTCAAACGTATTGGTTTGAAAGATTTGTTAGTTGAATTTAATGCCCGAGCCAAATATGTACCTGGTTTGTTTGTATTCATGTAGAAATTGTGTTTGGAGCGTTTGAGGGATTTATCAACTGACTCAGTGAGAAATAGATCGTATTCCAATCTAGATTTTTCCAGATGAGATTTTGTACTCTGAGATGGATTATCTTGAAATGATATGTAGGCTGCATTAAAATTGAGTTCTAGTTTTTTTGCTAGATTTTTGCGTTCCCGTTTAAATAGTGCCATTTGTCTTTGTATTGTACCACGCAAGACAGGCTTATGAGCTTCCCACAGTGTTATTGGGGAGATGTCTGTTGTATTATTAATTGATATGTATTCCTTTAAAGCTTGTTCAATGGCCATCTGATGTAGTGGGTGTTTGAGCATTATGTTCGGTAAGTACCACGTTGGGTCATGCGCTTTTGGTATGGCTGAGGCTATAGTAGTGTATACTGCATTATGGTCAGACCACGGAATCGGAATTATATCTGATGCAATAATTTCTGGTATCATTCCTATTGTTAGAAAAATATGATCTATTCTGGTGAAGGTTTGATGAGGGTGCGAGAAATAAGTGAATTTCTTTTTCATTGGGTTACTTTCTCTCCATGAATCTACCAGATTGTATTTGGAAAGAAGTTGAGAAAAAGGTAATCTAGAGGTTATTTTGGATGGTGTAAAAGGTGATTTATCTAGAAATGGGAGGAGGACCTGGTTCGAATCCCCACACATTATCACTGTTCCTATTTTGTGTGTATTAATCACTTGTAATATATGTGAGAGGAATGGTGTAGGTTGTTTGTTAGGAGCGTAGTAGGAAATCACCGTGATTGCTGTATCCATTATATAACCCATGAGTATCAGGTATCTACCTTCTGGGTCTTTAATTTCTGATGATAAGGTGAATGGTGTGGATCGGTGAAATGCAATTAGAGTTCCCCTTTGCTTGGTACAGGCAGAAGCCGTGTAAATTTGTTGATAAAAAGGAGAAATATATTTTGGAGTAGAATCTTTGGTGAAGTGTGTTTCTTGGAGGCATACTATGTGAGCCTTCTTGTTATGGAAAGTACGGAAGGCTTTGGTCCTTTTTTGAGGGACATTTATTCCCTGAACATTCAGGGAAAGTATATTCAGTGGTGCTGTCACGAAGATCCTGCCAGTAACCGGCGTCCCAGGCGCACGGGAACCCGGCCACGGGTCCCATTGCGCATGCGCGCGCGTTCACGGGTGCGGTCACGCACAGGCACGCGCGCGCGCACTCCCGCTGGTGTCCGGCGGGCTATTTAAACCTGCCTGTCACACTCCATCCCCGCTGTCTGCTCTACAGCGTTCTGTGAGTGTTACCTGATCTAATCTGTGTTTCCTGTTATCTGACCCGGCTTTCTGTTTGACGATCCTGCTATCTGCCTGCACCAGACACTCTTGGCTTGCCTGACCATCCCTCTGTATTACCCCTGGTACCTCTGCTGTCCGAACATTACTGACCACCGGCTTGTTGACCCTCCGCTGTGTTCATCAGCTTGCAGTCTGCTACCTGCTGTTGTTCCTGGTTCCAGTCCAGCTTCCAGTTTGCTATTACCTGCTGTTGTTCCTGGTTCCAGTCCAGCGTTCCAGGCTACCTTCTGCTGTGTTCCAGTCCAGCATTCCAGGCTACCTTCTGCTGTGTTCCAGTCCAGCGTTCCAGTCTACTACCTGCTGTTGTTCCTGGTTCCAGTCCAGCGTTCCAGGCTACCTTCTGCTGTGTTCCAGTCCAGCGTTCCAGGCTATCTTCTGCTGTGTTCCAGTCTAGCGTTCCAGGCTATCTTCTGCTGTGTTCCAGTCCAGCGTTCCAGGCTACCTTCTGCTGTGTTCCAGTCCAGCGTTCCAGTCTGCTACCTGCTGTTGTTCCTGGTTCCAGTCCAGCTTCCAGTCTGCTACCTGCTGTTGTTCCTGGTTCCAGTCCAGCGTTCCAGGCTACCTTCTGCTGTGTTTCAGTCCAGCATTCCAGTCTACTACCTGCTGTTGTTCCTGGTTCCAGTCCAGCGTTTCAGGCTACCTTCTGCTGTGTTCCAGTCCAGCGTTCCAGGCTATCTTCTGCTGTGTTCCAGTCCAGCTCCCAGTCTGCTATCACCTGCTGTTGTTCCTGGTTCCAGTCCTGCATTCCAGTCTCCGTCCTCAGTCTACTCCTCAGAGGGTGCCACCACTACTGGACTTTCAGCAACTGTTGATCCTGCCAGGCACCCATACCACTCTTCACTCCTGGCCCTCTGTCTCCATTCCAGGGGAACGGGAGTGGGAGCTGTAAGGGAGGTCTTTTCCTGCACTTCAGGCTCACAACCTACCAGGTACGTGACAGTAGCAGACAGCCATGTCTGAGCCTGAGCAGGGAACATCTCCCATGGAGGAACTCTGTGCACACCTGGCAGGATTGACTGAAGCAGTCAAAAGTCTGCAGCAAGGATACACCAGACTGGAGGAACGAGTGTTAACCCTGTCTAATCCCATTGGGGCCCAGGGAGCTTCCTCTGCTCCTGCTCCCTCAGTTGGGCCTTCCTCAACGGTGGTAATGCTCCCTCCGGAACCTAAGGTTCCCACACCTGAACGTTTCTTTGGAAATCGCCATAAGTTCAGAGCCTTCCGCAATTCTTGCGAACTATTTTTTGCTCTTCAGCCACGTACCTTTTCCCTGGAGGCTACAAAGGTGGGCTATGTGATTTCTCTGCTCTCTGGTGACCCCCAAACCTGGGCCCATCGCCTCCTAGAGCAAAAAGACATATCTCTGACCAACCTCTCCACTTTCTTTGCCGCACTAGGTCAGCTATATGATGACCCCCAGCTATCTGTAACTGCAGAAGCGGCTCTACACACCCTGCATCAAGGTCGCAGAGCAGCAGAGGATTATGTGGCTGAATTTAGGAAGTGGAGTGCGGATACTAACTGGAACGATGCGGCTCTCCGTTATCAATTTCGGTTGGGACTTTCTGATCCCCTGAAGGATGAACTGGCCAGGGTGGGTACACCACAGACTTTAAATGCTTTAATCGATCTAGCTATCCAGATCGATCGACGACTACGAGAACGCAGGTCGGAGAGAGCTATGGGGTCTTCTCGTCCAACTTGGGTTACCCCTAAGGTTCCACATCACCCATCATCAACACCACCTACCTCCACGCTTAACTTACCTGAGCCAATGCAACTGGGTGTCTTGCGACCTTCGCTCACCCCAGAGGAACGACAACGTCGTCGTGCAAATAACTTGTGCCTGTATTGTGGGGAACCCAGGCACTACGTCAGGAACTGTCCTCTCAAGATCCGTAAGTGTTTATCCCTATCTACTGACTATGTAACATCCCTGGTTAAAAATACCACTCACCTTGCTCTGCCTCTTCTGCTACAGCTTCCAGGGAAGGATCTACAAGTCACCGCCATTATTGATTCAGGAGCTTGCAGCTGTTTCATGGATTCTCGTTTTGCCATCCAACACCAAATACCCTTGTCACCTAAAGCTCATGGACTTTCTATCCATCTAGCTGATGGAACCGCTATCAAGTCTGGACCTGTCACCCATGAGACTATGCCAATACCTGTTCTCATTTCCAACATGCATCAGGAACAGCTGCGCCTGGACATTATCACTTCACCTCTGTTCCCCATAATACTTGGCATGCCATGGTTACAGGCCCACAATCCGGACATAAATTGGATCACGGGTGAGGTGACCTTTTCCTCTACTTACTGCCAACAGTTTTGCAGAACCCAGAACATCCAGGAGAACTCTACCCTGTTATGCCTAGATACAGATCCTGGTCTGCTTCAATCCATTCCTTCTGCCTATCATGATTTCCTGGACGTATTTAGTAAACAGAGGGCAGAGGTGTTACCCCCTCACCGGGCCTATGACTGTCCCATTGAGTTGCTTCCTGGTGCTGAAATTCCTTTTGGAAGAATATTCCCCCTGACTGAAGTGGAGCAAGGGGCATTGAAGGAATACATTGATGAAAACCTCAAAAGAGGCTTCATTCGTCCATCCACGTCCCCCGCAGGTGCAGGCATCTTCTTCGTGCAGAAAAAAGATAAGACTCTCAGGCCGTGCGTGGATTACCGCGAACTAAACAAGATTACTGTGAAGAATCGGTACCCTCTCCCCTTAGTACCAGAGTTGTTTCAGAGACTGGGAACGGCTACCATATTCACCAAACTTGACCTCCGTGGGGCCTACAATTTAGTTCGTATCAGGGATGGTGACGAATGGAAGACCGCTTTTCGTACCCGTTATGGGCATTTTGAATACCTAGTAATGCCTTTCGGCCTGTGTAATGCCCCTGCCACATTTCAATATTTTATTAATGATGTGTTACGTGACTTTTTAGACCTGTTTGTCATTGTCTATTTAGATGACATATTGATTTTCTCTTGTTCCCTTGAATCCCATCGTAGGCACGTCAGGAGTGTATTGGGCCGACTTCGACAACACGGTCTGTATGCAAAGGCTGAAAAATGTGAATTCGAACAGGAAAGTATCCCATTTTTAGGGTTGGTCATCTCCAGTAAGGGCATTAAAATGGACCCCCAGAAGGTCACGGCTGTTCTAGATTGGCCAGTCCCGACGGATAAGAAAGGAATCCAGCGATTCGTTGGATTCGCTAACTTTTACCGCAAATTTATTAAGGGGTTCTCAGCTATCATTGCACCCATCACACAGCTTACCAAACAGGGTACACGCTTCCATTGGTCGGCCGAGGCTCAAAAGGCTTTTGAGACTCTCAAGGGCCTTTTTACCTCCGCCTCTGTACTGAAGCACCCAGATTCCTCTCTGCCATTTATTCTAGAAGTGGATGCATCTGAAATTGCTGTAGGAGCAGTATTATCCCAAAGACAGGGAACCAAGGCCCTGCTGCATCCTGTGGCTTTCTTTTCTCGTAAATTATCCACGGCAGAGAGAAATTATGATGTAGGTGACAGAGAGTTGTTGGCAATCAAGTCAGCATTGGAGGAGTGGCGCTATCTGTTGGAGGGTGCCGCTCATCCAGTTCTAATCTTTACAGATCATAAGAACCTGGAGTATTTGAGGTCTGCAAAGAGGTTGAAACCACGTCAGGCCAGGTGGGCTCTCTTTTTCTCCAGGTTCTCCTTCCATGTCACTTACCGTCCCGGCTCCAAGAACACCAAACCAGACGCCCTGTCTAGGATGTTCCATAAACCTCAAGAGATTTCCCCTCCAGACACCATTTTGTCTCCAGGGAACTTTCTTCTACTTCAGGGAAACCTGCTTTCCCGGATTAAACAGGCCTCCGCAGATATAGAATCTTCCATTAAGACAGAACTCCAGGTTAAGGATGGTTTATTGTGGCATGAGAATAGGATCTTTATACCTGAAACACTACGAGTTCCAGTACTAGAGCTCTGTCACGATCATGCGCTGGCTGGGCATTTTGGTGTGGCTAAGACCACTGATTTGGTTCAGCGCACCTTCTGGTGGCCTCAGCTGCGCAAAGATTGTAAGGAGTTTGTAGAGTCCTGTACCACCTGCCTTAGGAACAAAGGGCACAAAACAAGGGCATGGGGTCTACTAAAACCCTTGCCTGTCCCAGATAGACCCTGGAAAATGCTCTCGATAGATTTTATTGTAGAACTACCCCCGGCCGGGGGCTTCACTTCAATCTTTGTCATAGTGGACCGGTTGTCGAAGATGGCGCACTTTGTCCCAATGAAGGGTACCCCTTCAGCTACAGAAACAGCACAAGCATTCATTAAAGAGGTTGTCAGGCTCCATGGGGTACCAATTAACATCGTTTCAGATCGAGGGGTACAATTTACCTCTCGATTCTGGAGGGCTTTGTGTAAGACCTTGGACATTGAACTCTCGTTTTCATCGGCTTATCACCCCCAGACTAATGGGCAAACAGAAAGAACAAACCAGACTCTTGAACAATATTTGCGCTGTTTTTCTTCTTTTTCCCAAGATAATTGGATTGCTGTTTTACCATTGGCTGAATTCGCTTATAACAATTCTATTCACTCTGCTATCAAGCAAACTCCGTTTTTTGCGAATTATGGTTTCCATCCCTCATTTTTACCAAATTCTCTTCCAGAATGCACGGTACCCGCAGTCCAGGAGAAATTGGATTTCTTTACCTCTAACAACCAAGTTTTACAGGACACCATGACCAGAACCCAGGAGTACAACAAAGCGACCTTCGATAAAAAGAGGCGAGGTGAGCTCTTACTTGCACCTGGGGATCAGGTATGGTTGTCCACCATAAACCTTAGGTTGGCCTGCCCTTCCAAGAAGTTGGGTCCCAAATTTCTTGGACCATTCCCTGTTAAACGGAGAATTAATGAAGTTGCATATGAACTTGAACTTCCGGATTCACTAAAAGTACATCCAGTTTTTCACGTGTCCCTGCTTAAACCATCCATTACTAACCCATTTCCAGGTCGAAGTACGGATCCTCCTGATCCAATCCTGGTAGATGGGGAAGAGGAATTCGAGGTGGAGGCTATCATGGACCACAGGAAAAGAGGTAATCAAAACCAATTCTTAATAAAATGGAAGGGGTTTGGCCCAGAGGAGAATTCTTGGGAACCAGAGGATAATATTCATGCTGAAGACCTGTTACAAGCCTTTAAAACAGCTCATCCAGAGAGATTTTTTCAAAGGGGCATCCGGAGGCTGCCCCTTGGGGGGGGGCAATGTCACGAAGATCCTGCCAGTAACCGGCGTCCCAGGCGCACGGGAACCCGGCCACGGGTCCCATTGCGCATGCGCGCGCGTTCACGGGTGCGGTCACGCACAGGCACGCGCGCGCGCACTCCCGCTGGTGTCCGGCGGGCTATTTAAACCTGCCTGTCACACTCCATCCCCGCTGTCTGCTCTACAGCGTTCTGTGAGTGTTACCTGATCTAATCTGTGTTTCCTGTTATCTGACCCGGCTTTCTGTTTGACGATCCTGCTATCTGCCTGCACCAGACTCTCTTGGCTTGCCTGACCATCCCTCTGTATTACCCCTGGTACCTCTGCTGTCCGAACATTACTGACCACCGGCTTGTTGACCCTCCGCTGTGTTCATCAGCTTGCAGTCTGCTACCTGCTGTTGTTCCTGGTTCCAGTCCAGCTTCCAGTTTGCTATTACCTGCTGTTGTTCCTGGTTCCAGTCCAGCGTTCCAGGCTACCTTCTGCTGTGTTCCAGTCCAGCATTCCAGGCTACCTTCTGCTGTGTTCCAGTCCAGCGTTCCAGTCTACTACCTGCTGTTGTTCCTGGTTCCAGTCCAGCGTTCCAGGCTACCTTCTGCTGTGTTCCAGTCCAGCGTTCCAGGCTATCTTCTGCTGTGTTCCAGTCCAGCGTTCCAGGCTATCTTCTGCTGTGTTCCAGTCCAGCGTTCCAGGCTACCTTCTGCTGTGTTCCAGTCCAGCGTTCCAGTCTGCTACCTGCTGTTGTTCCTGGTTCCAGTCCAGCTTCCAGTCTGCTACCTGCTGTTGTTCCTGGTTCCAGTCCAGCGTTCAAGGCTACCTTCTGCTGTGTTTCAGTCCAGCATTCCAGTCTACTACCTGCTGTTGTTCCTGGTTCCAGTCCAGCGTTTCAGGCTACCTTCTGCTGTGTTCCAGTCCAGCGTTCCAGGCTATCTTCTGCTGTGTTCCAGTCCAGCTCCCAGTCTGCTATCACCTGCTGTTGTTCCTGGTTCCAGTCCTGCATTCCAGTCTCCGTCCTCAGTCTACTCCTCAGAGGGTGCCACCACTACTGGACTTTCAGCAACTGTTGATCCTGCCAGGCACCCATACCACTCTTCACTCCTGGCCCTCTGTCTCCATTCCAGGGGAACGGGAGTGGGAGCTGTAAGGGAGGTCTTTTCCTGCACTTCAGGCTCACAACCTACCAGGTACGTGACAGGTGCCATGGCAATAGATCAAATAGTTTTGACTTACTTTTTGTTATGCAGAGCTGACTGCGCAGATCAACCTGTGTGGACTGAAGAGATGAATAGATAGAAAAGAAACCAGTGAATTCTGGAGTAAAGAGTAAACAAAAAACATATGAGATTAGATGATACATTGTATAAATTATTTTTTGCAAGTAATCACAATTTACCCGTGAAAGAGAATAAATATCTCTCTCAGGGGAATAAGTGCCTTCGTCACACTCCCACATAATATGGTTGGGAGAATGAGGAGGGCTAATGGGGGTACACGGATCTTCCGCTTACAGGAGAGAAGTGCTATGTCAAAAGACATCAAAATGATGTTTCATTAATTGGAGTGCAGAATATAGTTTTTTTTTAAATTATTTATTCCAGGGTGGTTGTATATGGTTAGTCATGCCCTAGGCTAAATAATTCAGTTAGAAAGGTACTGTTAATAACTTTGGTATTGATGAAGATAGTTTGAATTATTTTGGGATTTTAACCCTTTTAGAGTAAACAATTACATATTTTATTCATATGCAACTGTTTAGATATGTTAACTCATAAAATTGAGGTTGTATTGCTTCAGATTAAAATAAACAAAAACATAATTCTAGGAACTAGTTAGGTAATAATATATTTGTTTTAAGAAAAGAAAGAAAAAGCTTCCATTACTTCTGGATTATTGAACATATTTGTCCTAAAAAGTAATAAATCTATTGTTATTACCTGATAATATATAACTGAACAAGAATTTCCTTATTTCACTTATATATTCTAAGGCTATATGAATCAGAAGTAATAAGAAATATAACTGGAATGTAACATGATCCCACACAGTGTGTGACTATCAGAATGCAGTTACATTCAGTTATAAATATAGGTTTTTTATAGAGAATCATCTCTTAGTATAATAAATTAAGAGATATCAGGAATTAGGATGTCAGTCCATTGAATCTTCTTGGTCCATGGATGATGTGGCATAACGGCCTCTTTTGTGAGAATGATGATTCCCATTTTGTTCTGAAATTTTCTGGGTGCTGCCTGAAGGTGAAGATGACGCCATTCTTCTGCGTGTGGGAGTGTTGCTGCTTGTGGGTTCTGTCAGATTTAATTTTAAAAGGGTTTGTTGTAGTTCATCTGCTGATCTGCTTCTGTAAATTGTACCTTGGTAGTTAAATCTGACTGAAAAGGGGAAGCCCCATTGATACATAATGTTGTGGCGTTGCAGTTCCATTAGTTGGGGTTTCATGGATCGTCTTTTAGTAATAGTAAGTTGGGATAGGTCAGCAAAAATTTGATAGTTGTGTCCTTGAAAATTAAGTTCCTTTTTTTCTCTTGCAGCAATTAGTATTTGTTCTTTCGTTCTGTAATAATGAAATTTTGTGATTATATCACGTGGGGGTCCATCTTTCTTTTTGGCTGTGAGGGCTCTGTGTACTCTGTCCAGTTCTAAACGTTCAATAGGGATATCTGGCTTTAGTTCCTGTAATAGAGCAGTAATAGTAGATTGCAGGTCTGTCACAGTTTCAGGTATTCCCCTTATGCGCAAGTTTGAACGTCTGGCTCTATTTTCGTAATCTTCGAGCTTAGTTTGAAGTATTAAATTCTCTTTTTTTAATTGTTCCAATTCTGTTATATTTTCTTGGGTTGTAATTTCAATTTCATCCATTTTTATTTCTAAGGCTGCGGTGCGGTTTCCCAGCTCTCTTATTTCTTTGGTTAGGCTTTTTGTTATTTGGTCTGAGGTTTGTTTTAAAGCCTTATGAAGCATCTTTTCAAATTGTAATAATATTACTGGGGATACTGAGGAGGCTTGTGGAGAAGTTTGTGAGAGGATTTGTTCTGTATCTGACTCAAATGGAGAGTCTTGCTGTGACATTTTCTGTCTGTGAGAGCGCCCTGATGCTGTATCTTGTGAGGTGACTGGAGCTGCTTCAGCTGCAGTGAGTGCCTGTGAGCTCTTTGTGAGGTGATTTTTATTTCTGCCACGGTTTCCTCCCAGTACCATATTTCCTGCCCAAACTTTCACAGTTTGTTCCCTGGGGCAAAAAGGTTCAAATGGATACCTTTTGAGCCTGCAGGCTCCGCTTTGTCCTTCTCTTCTCTCCTCAGCGGTGTGGAGCTCTAACAATGCATGTCTGCTCTGCTAGGCTCCGCCTCCTGCCCCCCCCCCGTATTAATATTTTCTACTGAAATGGATAACTACTGTGATAATTGATTCTTACTCATACCAAGTCATGTAAATGTTCTATGCATGTCATCTGTAATCAAATCTAACACGAAGCGAATTGTTTTTTGTTGTGAAAATGTAAATAAACTTCTATGTTAAAAAAAAAAAAAAAAAACTTGCAGGACCGCAATGAAATATACAGCATTAAACTTGCAGTAACGCACAGAATTATATAGCGTTAAAGTGTTACTAAACCCAGTAATATGAAAATAGTTCATCCGCCCCCCCCCCCCCCACAGTGCCCACAGCTTATAAATCTTCTTCTTACATTAAAATACTGCCACTATATACCTTTTTGGATGATCTGTATACCATGGTTACATGATAAACTGCACAGTTTCTCCAGTGCTGAGAGTTCAGGAAGGAGGAGATTTTCACTACAGCCTGTATACACGCCCACATGTGTGATGTCAATATCATGTGACCTGGCAAGCTCTGAGAACAAGGAAATGTTCTCTACAGCATAAAAGACAACTAAGCATGTGCAGGTCAGCTACTCTGCCTGTGTTAGGTGGCTTTCCCCAGATAGACAGTGCAGGAGGGGAAGGATCTATGCATATAGGAT
This sequence comes from Aquarana catesbeiana, assembly GCF_042186555.1. Lineage (NCBI taxonomy): Eukaryota > Metazoa > Chordata > Amphibia > Anura > Ranidae > Aquarana > Aquarana catesbeiana. The sequence goes on along the minus strand of NC_133327.1, from coordinate 438,357,962 downwards.
AAAACGGCCTTTTTTACACAATGCAGAGGATTAACCCCTTAAGTTTCACAGTGAGTATAACAAGCATGCTATGCTGCATATACAGACTGACTTTACTGTTGTGGGTTTAGTAACACTTTAAACTTGCAATAACTCACAGAACTATACATTGTTAAACTTGCAGTAACGCACAGAACTATATAGCGTTAAACTTGCAATAATGCGCAGAACTATATGGCGTTAAACTTTCAGTAAAGCATAGAACTATATGGCATTAAACTTTCAGTAACACACAGAACGATATGGCGTTAAACTTGCAGTAACGCACAAAACTATATGCCGTTAAACTTGCAGTAATGCAATGAAATATATGGCATTAAACTTGCAATAACGTAATGAAATATACGGCATTAAACTTGCAGTAACGCAATGAAATATACAGCGTTAAACTTGCAGTAACACAATGAAATATATGGCTTTAAACTTGCAGTAGCGCACAGAACTATACGGCGTTAAACTTGCAGTGATGCGCAAAACAATATGGCGTTAAACTTGCAGTAACGCAATTTATTTATTTATTTATTTATTTCAGGTACTTATATAGCGCCGTCAAATTACGCAGCGCTTTACATATATATATATATATTATACATTCACATCAGTCCCTATACCCTCAAGGAGCTTACAATCTAAGGTCCCTATCTCACATTCATACCTATACTAGGGCCAATTTAGACAGGATCCAATTAACCTACCAGCATGTCTTTGGAGTGTGGGAAGAAACCGGAGTACCCGGAGGAAACCCACGCAGACACAGGGAGAACATGCAAACTCCAGGCAGGTAGTGTCATGGTTGGGATTTGAACCAGCGACCCTTCTTACTGCTAGGTGAGAGTGCTACCCACTGCACCACTGTGCCGCCCACAGTGAAATATACAGCGTTAAACTTGCAATAACGCACAGAACTATTTGGCATTAAAGTGTTACTAAACCCAGTAATATGAGAATAGTTCATCCGCCCCCACCCCCAGAATGCCCACAGCCTATAAATCTTCTTTTTATATTAAAATACTGCCACTATATACCTTATTGGATGATCTCTATACCACGGTTACATGATAAACTGCATAGTTTCTCAAGTGCTGAGAGTTCAGGAAGGAGGAGATGTTCACTACAGCCTTTTACATGATAAACTGCACAGTTTCTCCAGTGCTGAGAGTTCAGGAAGGAGGAGATTTTCACTACAGCCTGTATACACGCCCACATGTGTGATGTCAATATGTGACCTAGCAAGTCCTGAGAACAAGAAAATGTTCTCTCCAGCTTAAAAGACACAACTGAGCATGTGCAGGTTAGCTGCTCTGCCTGTGTTAGCTGGCCTTCCCCAGATACACAGTGCAGGAGGGGGAGAATCTATGCATACAGGATAAAACAGCCTTTTTACACAATGCAGAGGATTAACCCCTCAAGTTCCACAGTGAGTATAACAAGCATGCTATGCTGCATATACAGATTGATTTTACTGTTGTGGGTTTAGTAACACTTTTACCACCTGCTAATGTAGCCCAGTGTTTCTCAACTCCAGTCCTCAAAGCACCCCAACAGGTCATATTTTCAGGCTTTCCATTATTTTGCACAGGTGATTTGATCAGTTTCACTGCCTTGGTAATTACCACAGCTGTTTCATCTGAGGGAAATTCTGAAAATATGACCTGTTGGGGCGCCTTGAGGACTGGAGATGAGAAACACTGATGTGGCCAATCTGCAGGGGTTTAGATACTTTTCCTATATAAAAACAATACACATGCACAGGCTGCACTATACTGTATATGTTGTGTGGAAAAAGAGAGGGTGTGTGCTTTGGCTTTTGCTGAGAAATATGTCTCTTGTTAACTAAGGAGAATAGAAAAAAAATGTATGTTTGTTACTGCTGAAAATGACTGCTGCAGCTAATCATTTAAAAATAAAACCTCAGTGTTGTCTTTGAATGTTGTTCCAGGTTTTATTTTCAATATTATCTTGCTTGGTAGAGAAGCTCTGAGAAACATGGGGGCTGCCATTTCTGACCTTCTTCTGAATATGTTAGTTTTCTGGCTATTACTTTGACCCTCAAGCCTCTTACACATGATGACTTGCAATAACGCAGAGAACTATACAGTGTTAAACTTGCAGTAATGCACAGAACGATATGGTGTTAAACTTGCAGTAACTCACAGAGTTATATGGCGTTAAATTTGTAGTAACGCACAGAAAAAAACTGAATGGTCACACTACACTCACAATGACTGAACTATCCCTACATTCACACTAATATAAAGATGAATGGTCGCACTACACTTACACTGAACTATCCCTAGATGCACACTAATACTCTACATACTCTGATACTCTACATTGAAAATATAATCAGAATAGCACACTATAGCACACTGTCTAATAGCACTGAACAGAGCCCTGTTCTATCTCTCTCCACACCGCTATCACACTACAAATGGCCGCTATAGAAAGTATACTTTTATGGTGTGGGACGGGATTAAGAGCAATGAGCCATGACTGGATACAGTCATCATGACAGCGTCCAATCATGGCTCTGTGCCCTGATTGACTGAAGCTTTCGATGCTTCAGCCAATCGAGACTTTCAATGCACTGTGCAGCGGTGCAGTGCATTGTGATCGTTCAGCGGGTCGAACAAACGGTCGAATGACCCTATGATTTGGGTGTTCGGGGAACTTCCGAACAGCCAATGTTTGGCCTGAACTCATGCTCAGGCTGAACCATTCGACCATCCTTACTTCTAATTATCTAATGTAAAGTTCAGTACCCATACAAACATGAAGCACCTCTCAGAAAGGTACACCTCTCACGCATGGTGCAGATACCTGGGTGCTGGTTCCAGAAGCTCTACTCTGCTTGCCATCAACAAACTCTGTAGCTGCACCCACATAATCTCTGCCTGGGACCCCTCCTCCTTAACATGTTTCACCAAACTGGCTTGATTGCAAGATCATGCCAGTTTGCTTAAACACTTTTAGGAGGAATAGTCCTGGGCAAGGACTACGGTGTGTTTGCAACTATATTGCCTGATATATCAGTAAAGAACTTTTTTGGATCAGACAATGGTGTGCAGTTTCCATCTATCAGAATCAAATGTACAACTTATTCTTTAATACTATTTTGAGTGGTAAATCTCAATTTCAACCTGATGATAAGGGGGAAACCAAAATGGCATTTTACTTCTTGTATTCTTTTGAATACAGGAAGTATTCCTGTATTCCAACTATAGGATAAGAGTGAGAGAGAGGAAGAAAGAGAACGAAAGAGAGAGGGAAAGTAGATGAATTCGCTTTTTCACCTAGTGATAATGAATTGTAAACGACTTGTTAAAATCCCAGGGAAAATGTTAATGAATTAGTAATGAATCTTTTCATTATTGTTAAACAATTACAATGGCATTTTTAGTGTGTGGAATATGTTACTACGGATTCATGCATAAGGCCTTGTCTTGTCATTTTAAAGCAGTTGTAAACCCTTTTTTAAAATAATAATAAACATGATGTACTTACCTGCTCTGTGCAGTGGTACTGCACAAAATGGCCCAAACCCCCTTTTCTGGGGTCACCCACAGGTGCTCTCGGCTCCTCTTCTTCTGTGTCTGCCCCCATAGTAGGCCACTTGCTATAGGGGCAGACATGTGGGCTCACTCTCAAGCCAGGCACTGTGCTTCCATAGACACACACAACAAGACTCAGCCCCTTTCCCATTCACTCCTCACAAGATTTGATTGACAGCAGCTGGAGCCAATGGCTCCCACTGCTGCCTCTGTGTCCTCTAAGGAGAGAAACAGAGACCAGTGCTGCTGTAAGACAGGCACCTCGCTGGATCGAGAGAGGGCTCAGGTAAAGCCTAGTACACATGGGCCAAATGTTGGGCAGCATCAGCCGGTTCAATAGAAACCGGCTGTCATTCGGCCCGTGTGTACTGCAGGAAGTCCAACAGAAGCCGCCCGACTTCTGATGAAGGGGCATGACCAAAAAGGGTGTGCTGATCGGCTCCTGATCAGTGCTCTCAGCCAGAGTGTTCCGATATGGGGGGGGGGGGCCCTGTCAGAACACAACAGAACAGCAGGAGAGATCGTTGTACTAATGTTGGATAGTTAGTACAATGGCTCCTCTTGAGCTGTCAGTTTTTTTTCGTTCAGACCTGCTGTGTTGACTTAAAAAATTGCTAGTGTGTACTAAGCTTAAGTCTATAGGGAGGTGAGGGAGCAATACATTGCACTATGGTAAGAAAATATTTTGCCTTTATAACCACTTTAGATCAACCAATTATGGAACACCCCACGCAGATATACTGCGGCAGGGTGGCCCTCCTGTGCGAAATCACATACCTATTATCCTATTATTATCTTGATAGGTAATTATTGCAGAATGTAAAAATGTGCTTCCATTTGTACAGTGTGTATTTATATATTTGTATTATGACACTTCTTACCTGTCCAGCGGGCTGCCAAAAGTGTAAGTAAGGAGGGGCTGGCCAAAGTAAAACACATTATTTGTGCATTCAGCTCTCAATGAAGTGGAGAGGGTTACCTGTCCAAAACATACCCCCCCTTAAAATGTTTACAATGGACCATCAGAGGGGGTGAGGAATCTGATAAGTGGCCCTTATATTTTAGCCTTTAAATACTTCTTAAAATAAATGTTATACTGATGTTGGTCAAGAATCTTTGTGTCTAATCTGCTTGCAATGTTTATGTGCAAAATGACTAATTTTTTGTTCTTGTTTGACTCCACAGTTTCCTTCAATGCCACAGGAATGGCAGACTGTGGCATCCCAGTTCGCCCAGCGGTGGGACTTTCCTAACTGCGGAGGGGCAATCGATGGGAAGCATGTCCACATCGTTCCATCACCCCATTCGGGGTCATACTATTATAATTACAAGGGGTTTAATAGTATTGTGTTGATGGCGGTGGTGTCGACGACATATGATTTTTTATACGTGGACATGGGGAGGAATGGCCAGATGTCGGATGGGGGAGTCTTTGCCCTGACCGAGTTCTATCGACGTCTCGAGAGTGGTGGCTTGGGATTGTCACCTCCAGAGGAGAACGTGGAAGGACTGCAATTTGTCTTCTTTGCAGATGAGGCATTCGGTCTGGGTGACCACGTGATGAGGCCATTCCCCCAGAGGACCCTCACCCCGGAGAAGACGGTTTTTAATTACCAGCTAGCCAGAGCCAGAAGAGTCGTGAAGAATGCTTTTGGGATCCTGGCCAGCCAGTTCCGCCTATTTCAAACAGCCATAAATATGGCGGAATACATACTAAACCATATAATTTTATGTTGCTGCATCCTGCACAATTTTTAAAAAAGAAATAATGTAAGTTATGTTGCCTCCGTTGGGCCCGAGGACGGACTTTCAAAAACTCCAATGACAGCCCTAGAAGCTGGCCGTCCTGGCTTGCCCCCCCAAAGCACCCGTGAAGTGCAAGAAAAATATGTTGAATATTTTACGGGTAGGGGGGCCATTGCTATACCAGCACATTTTGAATAATTTTTCTTTTTTATCAGATCAAATCTTGATTTTCATTTACTACTTGGGTTTCTTTTTGCTGTCTCCTAGGTTCTCCTAGTGCACTTGTAGTGCCATGTGTTTTTTCCATTATTAAATAACACCCATTGTCACACAAAAAATGGTATTGATCATTGAAAGAAGAAAACACACATTGTTGAGTATAAAATGTTTTACTCCGTGTACATTCACATGTGCGTTTTATAAAACATTTGGCGGTAAAAAACCCACTTTTCAACTTTTCAAAGTTTTACCTTAAAATTTCTGAAAAAATACAGAAACAGGCATGTTTACAAACATAACATACAAAACTCTGAAACTTACAAAGTTCAACATTGCAAAACAGGAGGCAATATCAGACATTTTAGAGTGTGAAAAAGGTCTTGATCTTGCCTTCATCAGATGGGGTGAAGTCACCCCTGTAAAAGCCAAATTTAGAAGATGCACACAAATTGTGAGTCAAAATGGGGATTTCCTTTCTGATCCCATACCTAATGTCAACATGTGCTATCTCCCATCATGGGGGATCATTGGACGTGTTTTGGGGGTGCTACCCCTTCCTCTCACCTACTGGAGTTGGGAGGAAGGGGTTGCACCCACAAAACGCGTACATTGAAATCCCCTGATGGCAGATAGCACATGTTGACACACTGTGTGCATCTTCCAAATTTGGCTTTTAAACTGTATTACAACTTTAGATAAAATATTTAAAAAAAAAAATTCCAGGAATCTTTTTAGGATTTAAATTCTCCCTAGTACACCAATCATGTTCTTCAGTCTTTGTTCAATCACCTTGGTTTTTTCTTTGATAATGTCCAAATCCTGACTACAAAACATAATTTCCTGGATCATCCGTTGGGCACTGTCACTGGTGAAATCACTGGATTTTGGTACCACAACCTGAACATCACCTAAAATAAAAATACACACCATGTATTATAAATATGCAGGCATACATTTATTACCAGAATCTGTGGTGTCCGGCACTGACCTGTTCTGGTGACAATCTCCACCACATCTCCTTCCTCCACATCCTCAGGTTGTGACCTTTGCTCCCCTTCTTCAGGAGGTGGGGGAGGGTCCCCTGGTGTCCTCATATTTTCCGAGTCTTTGCTCACCTATGAGAATTAAACAAAAGGTATACTTAGCACACAGATATTTGAGTCCAGAAATAGGAATATGAAACATTACTTGGAAGTGGGATACATTTGTCTGTTTTGGCAGAGTTCCAAGCTGAAGACATTATTTTTTCCCTTACCAAAGCTGGAATACTTACCTTTTTTGGACAAGTTTCACACATGTAGACACCCCAAGTATCCACTGGAGCACCTGTGTGGGTCACCCTAAAAAGTTTGTTCTTGTGTCCCACACTAGTGCTCCAGAGTTCAGATGTGTAAACAGCTCATGAGTGTCCTCTCCGTACATTACACTGAATCAAGTTTGTAAATCATTCTAGTTTGAAACACATCTAGACAACAATGTTCTAAACTTCTTTGAATACAAATTATCATGACCAAATGTAGTTAACCCTGTATCTGGCAAAAACATTGTATTTATTTGGAAACAAACGATGTTTACTACGACATGAAAGTAGCTATTTTAAACTGTCCAACAGTAAAGAAAAGCACATGGCGCAGCATGCAAGTAATAATAATAATCGTAACACACGACAACTACTTACTTTTTAGAAGCACTTTCTTGATCCTTCTGTACTGATCGTGCTCCCTTAATTTGAGGTCCGACCATCGCTTCCATAATTGCTCCTTGGATCGTCGTACCCCAAAATTCCGGCGCAGACTCTTCACAACTTTAGTCATGATCTTGGCCTTTCTCTCACTAGGGTTGGTGTACAGTCCATACTTCCCATCATAGTCGGCCCTCTTCAATATGTCGACCATCTCCACCATCTCTACAAAGGACATATTGGAGGCCTTAAATCTCCTTTTCCAGGATCGTGACGTTTCGTTTTTTTATGCACCTGCTGTGTCTCTGCCATATTCCTCTTCCACTGCGACGAAAGACACGGGGCGGGGAATATTCTAGAAAGAACGTCAGGGGCGGGCAACGTGGGCAGAGTTTCACGCATGCACAGTGTATATAAAGCTAACACACGTGTGTTGTACCTACGTTCTGTGTGCGGAGGAAGGAAGAATGGAAGAGATGAACGTAATAACAAAGGTAACATTTTAACTTGGGACATGAGTAGCCTATACTGATTCTAGATTGAGGCCTATATTGGGATAAGATTAGGAGAGTTTAGCCTGATATTAGTGTTTTTGTCTTTTGTTTGGTCTTGCAGCAAAAATGAAACAATTTAAAGACCCAGACATCCTCAGTGAATTCATAGACAGATACAGGGATATGCACAATTTGTGTGAGGTAAAAAACCTGTTATATCGCAACAAACAGCAAGGAAGGCATCGATGGAGAAACTGCTGGAATTTGTGAAGACTCGGGTCCCCAACGCAGACCTCAAGTTTGTGGATAAGAAAATTGGTAGATTGAGAAGCACGCATAGGAAGGAGCTTCAGAAGGTCCATAAGTCCATGAGGTCAGGAGCAGCAGCAGAAGATGTGTATGTACCCAGTTTGTGGTACTACAGCAGGATGCGTTCTCTAGAAGACCAGATTAAAGCCAGGGAATCACTTTCGACTCTTCCAGCCCCCCTTCCATCCAGCCTTCCCTCAACCCTTCCCTCAACCCCAGCTGAGGCTTCCGAGGACCAACCTGGGCCTTCCATCCTGAAAGAAATTGAGGAGCCCAGATGGAGCCAGGTATAATATATTGAAACATATTTTGTGTGGGAAAATAATTGTTGTTAAGTAGATGTTATTATTGATAACAAATGAATGATTTAACAAAAAGTGTTCGTTATATCAATAGACAGTAGGGGCCAAAAATGATTGGGACATGAATGAAAAATGCTGGGGTCAGAATTATAGTCTTTTCTATTTATTAACATTCAATTTGAGCTAAAAATTGTGTGTGATTGATGAACCAAAAACTAAAACTATGTCCCTTTTTCATACACAGGAAGACCTTAGCCAGGACGAGGCTCTGGAATGTGGCAGCCAGGAGGAGGCGGGGGGAAGTGTCAGCCAGGAGGCGGGGGTTAGTGTCAGCAAGGAGGTGGCAGGGCCCAGCCTCACGCAATCCCAGGTGCCTCCACTCCGCCTTCCAACCAAAAGGCCCATGAAGGGGAGGAACGTGGAGGAGGCAGCACTTAAGGAGGCTAATGATGCCCTGAAAGGCCCCCTCAATGCTGGAGAGGCCTATGGCTACTATTTAGCCTCAAATATGCAGAAAATGGAGGAGAGCAAATGCCTCAACTGTGAAAAGATTTTTTTTGAGGCCATTCACAAGGGGTTGAGGGGGAAAATGATGATGTCCACTTATGTACGGTCGCCTATCCTCCTCCTCCTCCTGCCACAAGTCCACCTCCAGAGCCGCAGCCTGAGGGAAAGGCTGCAGGGAAGGGTGCAGGGAAGGCTGCAGGGCAGCGTGGAGGGAAGGCTGCAGCAAAGAGAAGAAAGTGATGGCCTGGGTTCAGTCTGGTCTGACAGAAGACGCAGGCTGTGGTATGACCACAGCCTGGGGACATACATGTCATCTGCTGCTGCTGTTCGTGATCTCTGGGAGTCCTGGACCAGATTGTGCTCCCTATTATATGGACTTCTCAAGCTACCAATTTTTTTATCCACAGAGTTGATGTCTGCCCTGGGGGCCAAAGGCTTCGCAAATTCCAGCTGTTTCTCCAGCGTTGCCTTCCCTCTTTATTTTGTTATTATGAGCCAGAATAAATGGAGATTTCTTTATATGAAAATACTTGCCGATGTGTTTTTCTTCAAATAGGACAATTTTTTGGTGAGTAGGCAGGTACATTTCAAAAATACAATGTCAAATTAACAAGGGACACCAAGCAACCTCCTTGAGGTTTACAAATACAAGATAATAATGGTGTTGTGGAAATATGACATACAAAAAAAAAGAAAAATATGGAGATGACTATAAAATAATAAAAACAAAAAAAATACAACAGGAGATCTTGATGAAAAAAAAATTACTATAAAAAAAAATAACATTATTATGGAGATCTGGCTTTAAAAACAAAAAAGATTAGTCAGGAGATCACGAGAAATAATAAAGAAATACGTTTGTGAGAAGTCTGTGTGAACATGAGCAGCAAAACAACTTCATTTGTCTAGCATTATAAAGAAGAAGAGAATGAGCTGCATTGAAAGATTTAAAAATTTGCAGTGTGACGAATGTGCCATCTCTATTACGAACGGTCATTTTACCTGACTGAGCGGCTCCGTCTCGTACTTGAGTCTGAGCATGCGTGTTTTTTTGCGTGTCGGAATTGCATACAAACAAATGGAATTTCCGATAGAAACTTTTTACGTCTGGAAAATTGAGAACATGCTCTCAATCTTTTGCTGGCGGAAATTCGGCGAGCAAACGTCCGATGGAGCATACACACAATGGCCTTTTCCGACTAAAAGCTCTCATCGGTCTTTTGCTGGCCGAATTTCCGATTAGTGTCAGATTTGTCTGCTGCAATGTTGCAGTCCCGCAAAAAAGTCGCTGCTTGCCGCCATTACTAGTAAAAAAATTAATTAATTAATTAATTAATTAATTAATAAAAATTCCATGAATATATCCCATAGTTTGTAGATGGTTTAACTTTTGCTCAAACCAATCAATATACTCTTATTGGGATTTTTTTTTTACCAAAAATATGTAGCAGAATACATATTGGCCTAAATTGATTAAGAAATTAGATTTTTTACATTTTCTTAATGATTGTGTTTTATAGCAGAAAGTAAAAGATATTGTTTTTTTTTCAAAATTGCCGGTCTTTTTTTGTTAATAGCGCAAAAAATACAAACCACAGAGGTGATCAAATACCACCAAAAGAAGGCTTTATTTGTGTGGAAAAAAGGACATTCGTTTTATTTAATCGTGCAATTGTCAGTCAAAATAATGCAGTGCCGTATAGCAAAAAATGGCCTGGTCATGAAAGGGGTAAAACCTTCTGGGGCTGAAGTGGTTAAGGTACTAAACTAAGGCAGCCTGTACACACTGAAAATGTGTTTCCTGCAACCTTGGGTTGCAGGAAAGAAATTCACATGATTCCCCCATCAACACAGACAGTGCTGACAGGGGAATCCCTCCTGACAAGTAATTGTCAGCTTCCAGGGGGCGGGCGGGGGAAGCCGTCCCCGCCGGGAGAAGACAGTGATTATCGCTATAGGCTATACCAGCCCCTAGCTATAATTGCAAGAAAACCCGCCAGGCTGGTTGTACCCAAGTTGATCGATCAACTTGGTACATTCAGCCTGCCCATAAACGCTTGAATCTCGGACGGTTTAGCAAGAACCGTCCGAGATTCGAATTGTGCATGGCCGGACTTAATGATGCATGTATCAAGAAAATCAAAACAAATACTGTACCAAACGTGTGCTCCCAACATTTTGAAAAATAATGAATGATTATTGTAAGGAATACAACTGCAGATTTGAAAATATTAGATTGCTAACAGCACTATTTTCATACAGCTAATGATGGCCATAGTTACAATTACTGAAGTATTCTATAAGTATACTTGTATCCTCATAATTAATTTGGCTGTCCTTGTGAAGCCTGAAAGGAATTTTATTTTATTTTCTGAAAGGATTTTGTTATGCATTCTTTTAGAAATTGCAAGATTTTGAGGTTGGAGTCAGTGAATTTTTTTACTTAAAGAGTAAGTTCTTCCTTCAGAAAAACTTTCAGAAAATCCCCCTATGCAATTCTAAATCTAATGAATAATACATATCATTAATCCTCCTGTTTAGGGATGAGCCGAACACCCCCACCCCCCCCACCCCCCGTTTGGTTTGTGGCACAACGTGCGAATGGACCGAAAGTTTGCGTGAACAATCGAACAACGTTAAAGCCTATGGGACCTGAACGTGAAAAATCAAAAGTGTGAATTTTAAAGGCTAATATGCAAGTTATTGTCCTAAAAAAGTGTTTGTGGACCCGGGTCCTGCCCCAGGGGACATGTATCAATGCAAAAAAAAGTTTTAAAAACGGATGTTTTTTTGGAAGCAGTGATTTTAATAATGCTTAAAGTGGAATAAAGGTGAAATATTCCTATAAATATCGTACCTGGGGGGTAACTATAGTATGCCTGTAAAGTGGTATGTGTTTCCCGTGTTTGGAACAGTCCCTGCACAAAATGACATTTCCTGACAGACTCCATGGCAGCCTACGTATGGGGGTTAATCCCACCTCTCATACCTCATAGGACCCCACTCCCATAAATCTTTGCAACTAGACAGAGACCGTGTTCCTTTTTTGTCCTCCTCCTAGGACCAAGGTAGTCTTACCTTAAAATATTGTCGGTCCAGTCCTGGTGGTTTGCACGCGAAGATGACGGTTCTGGCGGTGTCCTTTTCTGGAGTCCATTTACCTTAGCTATTAGCAGGTTGGACATGGGCAGGTATTGCGATGCCTTGAAGAGCTTAATAGCCGGCCATTGGCAGGCAAGCGGCAACATGGCCATTCGTCCCAGCTATTAGCGGGAGGCCCTTTCATGAAAATGCCCTGGTCGTGCAGTATGAGCAATGGCTCCCAGTCCCAGGCCAGATCGAATCGGTGCTGTGGTGGTGATGTATATTGTTTTCTTTTACATGGCAGCTGTATTTGTTTGTTGTCTGTCCCCTGTAGCTGCGTTCTCTTCCTGGTCATGGCGGCTGGGACGCATCTGCGTTCCAGTTCGCTGCTTCTTAGCCCCTCTGCGCATGCGCGAGCTGCGATTGAAATCGAGGCTTGTTTGCGCGTGCGCAGTCCAGGCAAGATGGCGGCGGTCGCGCATGCGCGCGGTGTCTATGGGGTGGTGTCGTACACAGCGTGGGTTAGCTGTGAGCGCGATGACATCATCCTGGGCGGCAGATTCAAATAGCTGTCAGATTCAGCTATTTCTTGGGATGCTTTTCATGCTTCAGCAGCTGATTCCCCGAGCACATATCTTGGCTGGTCAAGGTAGGAGTTATACTGCACTGCCTGCCTATGGTTTTTTCCTAACTGCTAAACCATCAGTTTCTTATATACTGTCTTGATTGCTTTCAATGTCCTTCTGGTCATTTGTTTGCTATGGATGTGTCACCGCCCCCCCAGTGGCCAACCCTAATGCCCCGTACACACGGCCGGACTTTGTTCGGACATTCCGACAACAAAATCCTAGGATTTTTTCCGACGGATGTTGGCTCAAACTTGTCTTGCATACACACGGTCACACAAAGTTGTCGGAAAATCCGATCGTTCTAAACGCAGTGACGTAAAACACGTACATCGGGACTATAAACGGGGCAGTAGCCAATAGCTTTCATCTCTTAATTTATTCTGAGCATGCGTGGCACTTTGTCCGTCGGATTTGTGTACACACGATCGGAATTTCCGACAACGGATTTTGTTGTCGGAAAATTTTATATCCTGCTCTCAAACTTTGTGTGTCGGAAAATCCGATGGAAAATGTGTGATGGAGCTCACACACGGTCGGAATTTCCGACAACAAGGTCCTATCACACATTTTCCGTCGGAAAATCCGACCGTGTGTACGGGGCATTACTCTGCAGGTAGGATGGAATTAATTTTCCCTCTGCCTGTTTTTGTTTTGGGTTTTATTATCAGGTGCATGTTAACTTTGTTTTTTCCCTCAGCCCTTCTAGGTCTGAACACCGTTCTTCGGCACGTGAAGCTAGTGACAAATCTAGATCACAAAACCGTCACTCTACGTCAAGCTCTAGACGTCCTAGATCATCCTCCAGACGGTCCAGGTCCCTCTCGACGAAGTCTCTCCTTGAGTGGTTCCTCGGACAGCGAAGCGGATGTGGAAGACTCCAGTACAGGCTTTGATTTTTCCTTGGTTCCACAGAAAGACGCATTGAGATGGGAGGAGCCAGTAGAAGCACCCTCTAAGCAGAGGAAGTACTTCAAACAGCTCAGGAAAGAACGCCCAAATTTCCCCTTCCTGGGTGAACTTGGGGAAATTATTTCAGATGAATGGAGTAAAGTGGAGAGGAAGAACTCGCTGATTTCCAATATAGCGAAAATGTACCCATTCAAAAGTGAGGAGGTAAAGCATCTGGAAGCGGCACCCCTCATTGATGCGGCTTTAATGAGGTTAGTGAAACATGTCACGCTTCCTCTGGAAGACACCGTTTCTTTTAAAGATGGTTTGGAGAGGAAGATCGACACTGACCTCAAACGCATTTATATTACGGCGGGCATGGCTTGTAAACCAGCCCTGGCTCTTGCAGCTTTGTCTAAAGCTATGGAAGCATGGACGGATGATATGGATGCAGTATTGGGAAAGATCTCTGAGGAGTTGCTCAAGAACTCACCAGTACATGAGCTGAAGCTGGCATCAGCCTTTCTGGGGGGAAGCATCCCTTGATATTATCCGCCTTGTGGCACATGTCATGCTTTCCTCGGTAACGGCGAAGCGCGCCTTGTGGTTGCGCCCGTGGGTTGCGGATCCTGCCTCTAAACAGGCATGGTGTAAAATTCCCTTTGAGGGTTCCTCCCTCTTTGGGAATAAACTGAATTCTGCCATTACCCATGCTACAGGGGGTAAATCAGGGTTCTTACCTCAGGATCGCCGCCTTTTTGGTCAGAGGAAAACTTATCCCAAACAAGATCAGGAGTGTGCGAGGGATGCACGCCGCTACAGACCTGGCCGTGATTTCAGAAAAAACTGGAGGAGAAATCAACCTTCAGGGCAGAAGTCCTCGAAGTCAGCATCTTCTGGGGGACGTGAGGCTGCAAAGTCCTTTTGATATAGAGCCTGTCCAGACGGAGCGAGTCAGTGCTCGTTTACTCCGTTTCCAGCACGTCTGGGCAGCCTCGATTCGGGATTTCTGGACTGTCAAAACGGTCTCTTCGGGTCATACCTGGGTGTTCAGCAGCCCACCCACACACCGGTTTGTTCCTACAACTCTTCCTCACTTAGAAGAGAAGAAACAGGTTCTTCTGTCATATACGGACTCACTAGTAGCCCAAGGGGCCGCCATTCAAGTATCAACAGAAGAGAGATTCCTAGGAGTGTACTCCCCCCTTTTCATAGTCATCAAAAAGAATGGGTCCTGGAGGCCGGTAATTGACTTGACTTATCTGAACTCCTTCATCAAGAAGGAAAAATTCAAGATGGAGACTCTGCTAACAATACGCCAGACGATACAACCGGGAGATTGGCTTGTCTCCATAGACCTGAAAGATGCCTACTTTCACATGCCGATTGCAGAGGAATTCCAGATGTATCTCCGATTCGCAGTAGATCAGAGGCATCTCCAATTCACATGTCTCCCATTCGGGCTTACAACATCGCCTCGAGTGTTTTCGAAGCTCTTATTGGCTGTGGTAGCGTTAATCAGGGTCAAAGGTATCCGATTACACCATTATTTGGACGACCTACTTCTGCTTTCACAAGACAGGGGTCAGCTGCTGGCACATCGAGATCAGGTCATCTCTACCCTAACAGAGTTCGGTTGGCTGTTGAACAAGGAGAAGAGTCATCTAGATCCAACGCAGTCTCTAATATTCCTTGGAGCCCAATTCAACACCGTGGAGAGCACCATCTCTCTGCCTCTGGAGAAAATTCCGGTGATTCGGGAAAGAATTCATCTGGCATTATCATCACCTCTTCTCAGAGCCTTTACAATGTCTAAAGATAATCGGCACCATGGTAGCCACAGCCCCCATGGTGAAGTGGGCGCAATGGAGGATGCGGCCCTTTCAGAAGGGGTTTCTCCAACAGTGGGATCCAGGGTCTCGAGACCATCTGGTACGAGTAACCACCTCCATGCAGGAGAGCCTCCCCTGGTGGCTGCAACGGAGGAATCTTCTCAATTGCCATTCCATAACGCCTGTCTCCTGAATCACGGTGACAACGGATGCAAGCAACAGAGGTTGGCGCGCTCTCTGCCTGACGGAAGTAGCCCAAGGCAGATGGGACTTCCCATCCCAAGGGATAGTCTCGAATATCCTGGAACTTTGAGCTGCCTTCCGTGTGCTTCAAGCCTTTTCCCACCTGACGTCAGGAGCCTCAGTTCTCCTGAGACTGGACAATACAACTGCAGTCTCTTACATCAAGAGGCAGGGGGGCACCCGCAGTCTTCCTTTACTGAAGGAAGTAGGTCCGATCATGTCCTGGGCCCAGGTGAACTTGGCAAATTTATCGGCTGTTTATCTCCCTGGAATTCAGAATGTCCAGGCGGACTTCATTTCAAGGGTCACCCTGGACAACAACGAATGGTCTCTCCACACCGAAGTGTTCAACTGTGTTTTGTCTCTGGGAGCGATGCCGGAAGTAGATCTGTTTGCATCCCCTTGCAACTTCAAACTGCAGAAATATTACACGAGGTGTCGCTGTCCCCAAGCCTTCGGAGTGGATGCCCTGACGGACCAGTGGAGATTCCACAAGGCCTACGCCTTTCCCCCGG
This sequence comes from Aquarana catesbeiana, assembly GCF_042186555.1. Classification (NCBI taxonomy): domain Eukaryota; kingdom Metazoa; phylum Chordata; class Amphibia; order Anura; family Ranidae; genus Aquarana; species Aquarana catesbeiana. Next base: position 438,341,923 of record NC_133327.1, on the reverse strand, counting down.
TACCAGTCATTCTTCGATTTCTATCAAGGCTCAGGTGGGAAGAAGTCGAGGTAGTGGCGATTGTTCCTTTCTGGCCCAACAGGCCATGGTTTCCTCTCCTGGTTCAGCTCAGTTACCGGGATCCGGTCCCTCTCCCGTCCAGACCAGATCTCCTGTTGCAAGGAACATCTCTTCACCCATGCCCATCTCATCTCCATCTGATGGCTTGGTGGTTGAGAGGGGAAGGCTGGAAGCACTAGGATGTCCAAGTTCAGCGATTGCTACATTGTTGAATGCCAGAAGAGCGGGCACCAACAGAGTCTATCAAAGAATTTGGTCAAAATTTGCAGACTATGTGGCCTCCACTAATGGCTCTTGTATTGACCCAAAGATACAGGATATTCTGGGTTTTCTGCAGACAGGCCTGGATCTGTCTTTGTCGGTTAGCTCCTTACGAGTCCAAGTTTCTGCAATCTCCGCCTTCACAGGTGTATCATGGGCCAGGCACCCCCTTACGAGACAGTTCTTCAGGGGAGCAATAAGACTTAGACCTCAAAGGAGGCCAAGATTTTCTAAATGGGATCTTCCTCTTGTCCTGGACTTCTTCGCAGGAAGAGAAATACGTCATGTGGACCAGTCATCTGTTAGGGAACTTTCCCTCAAAGTGGTCTTTTTAGTAGCCATAACATCGGCTAAGAGGGTTTCCGAAATTGGTTCCTTAGGATTCAAAGAACCATTCCTTACGTTCTTCCCTGATCGAGTGGTCCTGATTCCTATGTTAGGTTCAAATCCCAAAGTAACAAATGTCTTCCATGAAAATCAGGAAATTGTTCTTCCTACGTTCAAGTCTTCTGAGGACTCTAATATTCATCCTCTAGATGTCGGAGAAGTTCTAAAGCAATACTTGGAAGCCACAGCTTCTTTTCGCCAATCTGATCACCTGTTTGTCCTCTTCCACGGAAAAAACAAGGGAAAGCGTGCTTCCTCTAGAACCATTGCAGCATGGATTGTTCAGGCCATTCAGTGGGCTTACAAGTCTAAGGGTTTGGCTCCTCCGGAGGCAGTGACCGCTCATTCTACCAGGAGCGTTTCTACATCGTGGGCAGCATCCCGGCATGTATCTCCGGAAGTGATCTGTAAAGCGGCCTCATGGTCATCAATTAACACCTTTATGACACACTATTGTGTAGAACCGGCTTCCTTGTCTTTGGTTAATTTTGGTTTGCACGTATTATCTGTTAATGGTGCCAATTAAACCTTTTTTTCTTTAACCAGCAATTGCCCACCCGGGCGTGTATGGCTAGTTATTTCCCATACGTAGGCTGCCATGGTGTCTGTCAGGAAAACAGAAAATGTATATCAAATACTTACCGTAATTTTCCTTTCCTGATGGACTCCATGGCAGCAGGAGTTCCCTCCCATTTGCTGGAGTAGGCTAAGTTACGGAACACGGTCTCTGTCTAGTTGCAAAGATTTATGGGAGTGGGGTCCTATGAGGTATGAGATGTGGGATTAACCCCCATACGTAGGCTGCCATGGAGTCCATCAGGAAAGGAAAATTACGGTAAGTATTTGATATAAATTTTCCGTTTGCTAAAGGAATACAAGTAATTTAAAACAGCTTGTGACTGTAATGTAATGTCGGGTCCCGGCAATATGGATGAAAATTATTGAGAAAAACGGCATGGGTACCCCCCCAGCCCATTACCAACCCCTTTGGGTCTTGTATGGTTATTAAGGGGAACCCCACACCCAAATTAAAAAAAGAAAAGTTTCAAAGAGAATAAAGGGATTTTGACGGTGCAGGCAAACTAGACATGAAAACAGTTTATTTTCTTAAAAAACAATTTTTTAATTCAACCGTTAAAAAACATACAATTTGTACAAAGTTTCTGAAATTTCAATTCTGATAAAAACACAGTGGTCAAAATGGGATACGAGTGTAAATTATGGTTTAGAAGATGAAATTTATTGCATACTAGCCCGACATGTTTCGCATTGTCGCTTTTTCAAGGGATATGCAAGCTGAAGGTGATGTCATCCAAAACTCTTAATGATTCTAGAAAAATAAAAGTTGCATAAATAACATTGTAATTTACATAGAAAGATAAGATGACACAGTAATTTACACATAGACGTCTCTGAAACAGCATTAATAAAATGCTTACCCCCAAAGAGACCCAACAAAGCCTTGTCAATCCCAGCGTGCACCAACCAAAGCCGGGGCAGCGATGAGGCCGGAGATGCAACCACAGGGAACAAAAGGATGGAGCTGTGTATAGAGATTATAAGATGCAGTGTGTCAAAAAAAGAGGACTGTTTAATGGTATTGAGTGAATGGGTATATAACTAGTTATGTGGATATCAATGAATGAACTATTCACTGGCATCTTGAAGTTTTATCAACAATCGCAGAGGATGCATACATAGAGTTAATTAAGTCAAAAGATAGAAAAACTATTTAGCATAAAAACAAACAAAGGCGCCTCTAAGTGCAGAAGATAAACATTTTTAATACCCCAACTGGGTTAAAAACACTTACAAAATAGGAGTAGTATACAGGCACATCGTGGGTGAGGCTGCATTGGAAAGGGTCATGACCAGAGGAAGCCTGCGGGAGGGTGGATGTGGTCACTGTCAGCAGCGGTGTAGAGCCCAGAGAGCCGCTGTGAAGCCGGCGTCATCAGCGTGTATGGGCTGCGAACCCGGAAGTGATATCCTCCGCAGGGCGGCACTCACATGCTGACGACGCCGGCTTCACAGCGGCTCTCTGGGCTCTACACCGCTGCTGACAGTGACAGTCAGTGACATCCACCCTCCCGCAGGCTTCCTCTGGTCGTGACCCTTTCCAATGCAGCCTCACCCACGATGTGCCTGTATACTACTCCTATTTTGTAAGTGTTTTTAACCCAGTTGGGGTATTAAAAATGTTTATCTTCTGCACTTAGAGGCGCCTTTGTTTGTTTTTATGTCATTTTAGACCCTGCTTCAGTCTTTTAAAGTTGCAGCCCATTTGCTGAAGATTACCATCCTCTTATCCTCATCACTCTCACCAACCAACATTTTCCTGCATATTTTGGACTGCCGATCCCCAATAGAGACATTATTTGGACTACGTTAGTCCTGTGCGCCCTATACAACTTTCTTTTTTTTTCCAAAAACTATTTAGCACTTACTCTATTGATTGATCAGGGCAACACCCGGAGGAAAAATAATCCCCCCCCTTCCCCTTCCTCTAGGGGAGCCTTGCTTTGTTTTCTCCTCCCTTCCTTCCCCCTCCCCCTACGTCTTCATAGCAGCTTTCAGTGGGGAGGCCTGGCTAGACCTTATGGATAAAATACAACAATCCCAAAATTCAGGGGAAATTACTGAAAAAGATCTTGAACAGGCCTTCCTAAGACTCCAACGCCTTTTGGAACGTAAGGCCAGAATATTCTTGCATAAAAGATACTTCAACAAATATATTGACAATAAAATCGTCCCTTGGGGACTGAGAGTTCAAATTTTTCCCAATATACGTAAGGTTGATGAGTCTTTAAAAACAAAGTGGGAAGACAATTTGCAAACTTGTTCCTTTGGAATGATGGATCTGCTATGTACCCAATATGAACAAGAACTTAATATTCTAGACGAATCTATATTGAAATGGTATAATGACTATAGCCTCATTTCTAATAGTGCCAAATTCAAGAAAAAAGAAAACGAATTGAAAATACATGTAGAACGGTACACTTTGTTATTTATTATCCGTACAAAGGAAAACAAGTTTGCACGAGACACCAACGCCCATTTAAATGGAGTAGCCAAGAAAGTAGCCTAGAAATGGACACAAAATACCAACACAAGATCTTACAGATCCACTAGCCAACGAAATACTAGGAATGGAAATTACATGTCTAACTTATCACCTTCTTCTTCCCTATCAACTAGCCAATCGACGGTGTATCGGGATCTATCTAGAGATAGACTGCCAAAAAAACGGAAAGGCAACTCAGACACAGCCTCTATGGAGTCTTTAAAACACCAACCAGACACCTCACTGTCTCGTCGATCACAGCCCAATCACCCCAAACCTGCACCACTTTGTACCCCCCGGTATGCCTCACTCTTCATCACAAACGTCACGAGGCCCCCAATCTATGGCCACCCACACGATCTTGTCTACAGCACCCTCCACTGCGGTCACTGCCTCTCCCCTTCACTTAAGCACGGCCACTAAGGTAAGCAATATCAATGCAATTATTTCTCCCTTAGGTACACCCGTACCAGCTGATATGAAGCTAGCACCTATTTTTTTAGGGAAGGACCAAGAGACAGCATAGGCCCAGACTCTGACCCAATCCCATTCACTTCGGATCCATTATTGAATGAGTAAGAATTATCCATTATTAATCTCTCTTCTTATACTTTAACTAAACAAGAAGAACAGGTTCTCAAACTAAGTTTAACTTTTTGTCCTGACTTCCAAGTAGATAAATTTCATCTCATTAAAGATCTCCATCTATTTGCTCGTAGACTTTTATACAAAGTCATCTTTGATAAACCTTCACGAGAAACTCACCTTAATGACATGATCCCGAATATTCACAAGAATATGGAGGAACAGCAAGCACTTGAGGATCTGTTGGCGCTATGGGAGGAGGGACACACTGACGACGACATCCCCGTTTGTTTGCGTCCACCGGATTTGTCGGTCGCCGGTGTGTCCTTCCCCCCCCCCACAGTCTTTCAAACCTAAGTCTAGGGATTTCCCTCTTTTAAATACCAATCCCAATATCTGGGCATTTGTTAGACAAACCTCCCAGGCTATTGAAGAATCTAATTTTCGGTCTTTTGAAACTCCAAATTTGATTATAGAACAGAAAGCAGCCATTAAATCCCTTGAATCCAACCAGGAACTAATAATCAAGCCCGCAGACAAGGGCGGCAACTTGGTTATTATGGAGGTATCGCAATATGTCAGTATGTGTAATAAGATTCTATCCAATCGGGATTGGTACCGACCCATCTCGAAAACTTTAATACAAAATTTCAATACAGAATATTATAATATCATTTTTAGGGCATACCATAAGGGTACTATAGACAAGAACACCTGGAATTACTTAAATGTAAGGGATCCACGGATCCCTACTTTTTATGCCTTACCTAAGGTACATAAATCTATTTTGGAGCCCCCTGGACGCCCTATAATATCAGGATGCCTATGCCTTACGGAGAATGCAAGCAGTTTAGTGGATAGTTACTTACATCCCCATGTTACCTCTCTCTTCTCCTATATCAAAGACACTATCGATTTACTAAGAACTATTGAAGGTATCTCACTTCCACCAGGCACATGGTTGGTTGCACTCGATATCGAAAGTCTATACAATACCATCCCTCACAGCAAGGGCATTGAGATAGTGAGAAATCATTTAATTGAGAGAGGCCCTTCCTTTGAGAAGTACAATGAATTTGTTTTGGAACTTCTTGATTACATCTTAAGACACAATGTTTTTATGTTTAACTCCTCCCACTACCTCCAGGTGCAGGGGGTTGCGATGGGGACTAAGTGTGCCCCATCGTATGCCAACCTGTACCTGGGGGGGTGGGAAAAGGATGTATTTTCCAGAGATGACCTGGCCCATCTTATGGAAAGGGTCGTCTCATGGTATAGGTTTATAGATGACGTTTTGATCTTTTGGTCTGGCTCTGAGGCAGAGCTGAACGAGTTTCTGAGATTGATTTCCAACAATGACTTCAATCTCAGATTTACTATGGAATACAGCACAACTGCGATTCATTTTCTCGACTTAACCATTTCCATTGATGCCAGTGGAAAATTGGATTCGTCACTGTACAGAAAACCCTCCACGGGAAATACTATCCTCCATGCGGACAGCACACATCCAGACTCTCTATTGAGGAGCATCCCTTACAGCCAATATTTGCGACTTAAACGCAACTGCAGTAAGGACTCAGACTTCCAGGTAGCTGCAAAGGATCTATACAATAGATTGCTCTCTCGGGGATATAGCCATTCATGCCTCAAAAGGGCATATAATCGTGCTAAGACCCAAAATAGGGACTCTTTAATATTCTCAAATAAACCTCCGAAAAAATTGGATACAGTCAGACTAATCACTCGCTATTCCAATCAACATAGCGAGATTAGAAGAATTCTAACTAAATTCTGGCCCCTTCTATCAGCCGACCCAGTAGCCAGGAAGTATATAAATTCATTTCCAGAGATAACGTTTAGACGAGTTCCTTCATTGAAGGATCGCCTAGTTCACAGCCACTTCAATGAAGCTTCCTTCAACAAGAAGTCAACCAACATAGGCATTTCCCCATGTGGTAAATGTGATATTTGCGACTATGTAGAAAACACATCTCGTTTTCTACTTCCCAATGGGAAGTGGCATTCGATTAAATTCAATGTGACTTGTCAAACCCTGGGCATAATCTACCTGGCTCAATGTGTCTGTGGTGGTTTTTATGTCGGCAAGACAAAGCGACCATTTTTTAAACGGATAAGGGATCATATAAAACCTATCCTTAAAAAACAAATGAACACTGCTATTGCTAGGCACGTTGGTATATGTCACAACTTTAACCCACAGACCATCAAATTCCTGGCTTTGGAGCACATCCCGCTGGACGAAAGAGGGGGCAGTGTCGACCGTACACTGCTCCAGCTTGAAGCCCGCTGGATCTACACTCTTAGGGCCACTGATTTCCCGGGTTTGCATGAGAGCCTGAGCTATAAGCCCTTCCTGTAAATCTGTATAGCGATCCATGTCACATTTATTATCTGTGTCATTTTCCATCTGACACCCAACCCCTTCCATTTCCCCCCCCCCTTTTTTTTAATTTTTTTTTTCCCCTCTTCTTTTTTTCCCCCTCTCCCTTCCTATTAGTCCCCTTTTTATAGTTCACAGATATCATTGTTTTCTCATTATAAATTGTATGTACTTAGAAATATGTAATTTCAGATCTAAATATACAACCAATGTATAACAAAAAAATTCATATTTGTAATCTGTATGTAATTCTGATTTATTTTGTGTGTTTTTCAAGCGCTCTGTCTCTCTGAGTCACTGATCGGATTGGAATGTTTGTGGTCCTTTCCCATCCGATCGGTTACCTCTCTGATCCCCCTCTGCCAGGTCGCTCTCAGCCTTCCTCCCTCACTGGGTTCAGGGGGGCCTATCGCAACCACACAGACGCCCGGGGCACATCCTAGAGATGTGTCCATTCGCGCCGCGCTCCCCGGGGGATCGGGTCCAGCAGTGGGTCACTTTGGTGCCCCTCTTCCCATCCCTGCAGTCTGGGCATGGCGGAGCGGCGGCCGGAGCCGTCATGCGTAGCTATTGCGCATGTCGGCTCTGGTTGCGGTCGCGGTGCCCTATGGGACTTGTAGTAAGATGGGAACCTCGGCCCTCCGGGCATGCGCATTGGCGCCTCCACGTCCGCATCGAGCTGGCTACGTCACACGCCAGCTCGATGGGGAACAGCACTTAAGCCGGCCTATCTGACAGTCTTGTCTGTCAGCGCCGGAGGATGGAACTCATCTCTCAGCAGTGTCAGTGACTGGTAAGTTTACCACACACTGCTCTACATTCAATTGTTTGCGTTCATTCTTCATCCATTACCTATCACTCTTGGGTCTCATAGATTTCGGTTAGAAAGCGCTCAAACTGCTGATTTTTCCCTTTTTTAATATGTAAACATTGGGTATATTTATACTGGATGATTCAATCTTAAAATTCTTACTATATCTTTATGTATATATTTGAATTTGTTTACAACCCTTAGTTTTTCAAATAAACCTTCATCCCTAGTAAAGTCTCTCTCCTTTACTACTTCATTTTTTTGTTTTATTCATCAGCAATATTGAACTATTCCTTGTAACTGCAACCCAATTGACATTGACGGCTGCCTCCACCCTCCGGGTGTTGCCCTGATCAATCAATAGAGTAAGCGCTAAATAGTTTTTCTATCTTTTGACTTAATTAACTCTATGTATGCATCCTCTGCGATTGTTGATAAAACTTCAAGATGCCAGTGAATAGTTCATTCATTGATATCCACATAACTAGTTATATACCCATTCACTCAATACCATTAAACAGTCCTCTTTTTTTGACACACTGCATCTTATAATCTCTATACACAGCTCCATCCTTTTGTTCCCTGTGGTGGCATCTCCTGCCTCATCGCTGCCCCGGCTTTGGTTGGTACACGCTGGGATTGACAAGGCTTTCTTGGGTCTCTTTGGGGGTAAGCATTTTATTAATGCTGTTTCAGAGACGACAATGCGCGGGTTTATGTGTAAATTACTGTGTCATCTTATCTTTCTATGTAAATTACAATGTTATTTATGCAACTTTTATTTTTCTAGAATCATTAAGAGTTTTGGATGATATCACCTTCAGCTTGCATATCCCTTGAAAAAGCGACAATGCGAAACATGTCGGGCTAGTATGCAATAAATATCATCTTCTAAACCATAATTTACACTCGTATCCCATTTTGACCACTGTGTTTTTATCAGAATTGAAATTTCAGAAACTTTGTACAAATTGTATGTTTTTTAACGGTTGAATTAAAAAATTGTTTTTTAAGAAAATAAACTGTTTTCATGTCTAGTTTGCCTGCACCGTCAAAATCCCTTTATTCTCTTTGAAACTTATAACTATGTTCAGGGATGTGGTGCCTACCTTCTAGGATGTTTTTCCCATATTCGGAACCAAAATCACAGTATAAAAAAAGAAAAAGCGTGAGGCCCCCAGGCCCTATATACTCTGAACAGCAGTATACAGGCGGTCCACACAAGACAGGGACTGTAGGTTTGTTCTTAAGTTGAATCTGTTTGTAATTTGGAACAGGTACATTTTGTAAGTGTAGCTCCAACAAAAAAATCAATTTTTAAGCTTTTTGGATAACATAGGGAAGGGTTATCACCCCTGTAACATTTGTTTTGCTGTCTGTGCTCCTGTTCAGAAGATTTCCCCTCACTTTCTGTCCCAATGACAATTGGATTTTGAAAATGTGGGGTTATTAGGGAAACAAGGATTGGTGATAAAGCATCAGTGGAGACACCTTTTTTCCCATGTTAACTCTTACAGAAGAGAATTTTCCTTCCTAGGGGTAGTTTTCATCTCACTTCCTGTTGTCTCCCTCCGTTTGTAAGTAGGAGTCGTTTGTAAGTCAGATGTTTGAAAGTAAGGGATCGTCTGTATATACTATACAGCCAGCCCTATATACTCTGCAGAAAATTGGACCTTAGGTGTTGGTGGTACCAGAACACTGTAAGCCCTCACAGTTACTCTTGGTGGGCACTGGAATGGGCCCTGCTGTGAAATATTATATCAAGAATTGTAATTACATGGCCCTGTTGAACAGGGGCAGAAAAATTGGGCCTTTGGTGGTGGTGTGGTGGTGGTACTCTTGGTGGGCGCTGGAATGGGCCCTGCTGTGAAATATTATATCAAAAATTGTAATTACATGTCTCTGTTGAACAGGGGCAGAAAAATTGGGCCTTTGGTGGTGGTGTCACAACACTGTAAGCCCTCACAGTTACTCTTGGTGGGTGCAGGAATGGGCCCTGCTGTGAAATATTAGATTAAAAATTGTAATTACATGCCCCTGTTAAACAGGGGCAGAAAAAATGGGTCTTAGGTATTGGTGGTGGTGCCACGACACTGTAACCCCTCAAAGATTCTGTTCTTGAGTGCAGGAACGATCCCTGCAGTGAAATATTAGAGAAAATATTGTAATTACATACCCCTGTTAATACAGGGGCAGAAAAATTGGGCCTTAGGTGGTGGTGGTGTCACAACACTGCAACCCCTCACAGATACTCTAGTTGAGCACAAGAATGAGCCCTGCTGCGAAATATTACAGCAAAAATTGTAATTACATGCCCCTGTTAAACAGGGGCAGAAAAATTGGGCCTTAGGCACTGGTGGTGGTGCCACAACACTGCAACCCCTCACAGATACTCTAGTTGAGCGCAAGAATGAGCCCTGCTGCGAAATATTACAGCAAAAATTGTAATTACACGCCCCTGTTAAACAGGGGCAGAAAAATTGGGCCTTAGGCACTGGTGGTGGTGCCACAACACTGCAACCCCTCACAGATATTTTAGTTGAGTGCAAGAACGAGCCCTGCTGCGAAATATTACAGCAAAAATTATGATCATACGCCCCTGTTAAACAGGGGCAGAAAATTGGGCCTTAGGCACTGGTGGTGGTGTCACAACACTGCAACCCCTCACAGATACTCTAGTTGAGCGCAAGAACGAGCCCTGCTGCGAAATATTACAGCAAAAATTGTAATTACATGCCCCTGTTAAACAGGGGCAGAAAAATTGGGCCTTAGGCACTGGTGGTGGTGCCACAACACTGCAACCCCTCACAGATACTCTATTTAAGCGCAAGAACAAGCCCTGCTGCAAAATATTACAGCAAAAATTGTAATTATATGCCCCTGTTAAACAGGAGCAGAAAAATTGGGCCTTAGGCACTGGTGGTGCCCTGAAACAAAAATTTTCTTAGAAGCTATCAACATGAATATTGAGGAGGAATAGGATAGTCACTCAGCATAACAGGATAGTCTTCAATGGATCTTACATTCATAGAAAAATTAATCGGTTACGTCAGCATCAGGTGCTTGGTAACTGGTGATCCAAGACTAATTAATTTTTATGAACGTGAGCCGATCAACTGATTCTGTGGACAGGCACACTCTGTGATCGGTTACAAAGCCTCTAGCAGCACTGAATGTGCATTCAGAAAGAACGCTGGATGCAGGAAAGGCCAGTAGCTCAATTGCATATTGTGAAAGCTCTGGCCAGTGATCCATCCTCAAGACCCAGTAACCCAGTGGATTTTCGGTTGGAAAGGTCTCCAAGTTTGATCTTGCCCCTAGGTATTCCTGCACCATGTAAATCAGACGCTGGTGATGGTTGCTGGAACCGATCATACCTTGGGGCTGCGGACTAAAGAATTGTCTGAACGCAACGATCAGACGGCCACCTTCTCCACTACTCCTTCTGTGACTGACCAAAGCCTCAGCAACTCCTTGTCCAGGAAACCAGGAAATTGTAACCTCCCAGGCTCTGGAAACGCATTGCACAAACCTTTCTGCAAGGCGTCCCGAAGATGTTTCATCCTCTGCTTCCTCTGCGAAGGCTGGATAAATTCCGCAACCTTACCCTTGTAACGTGGATCAAGAAGGGTTGCCAGCCAGTAATGATCCCTCTCTGTGATACCACAAATACGAGGGTCCTTTCGCAGGCTTTGCAGGATCAGGGAGGCCATGCAGTGAAGGTTTGCTGAGGCATTCGATCCCGAGTCCTCTGAGTCACTAAGGATGACATGATCCACAGCCACCTCCTCCCAGCCACATACAAGTCCATGGGTTTCTGGGGACTGAAAACAATCCCTTGTAGACTGCTGCTGATGCTGAGTGCCAGGCTCCACCTCCATGCTGACACAATCCTCCTCCTCTTCCTGTGTGATTGACGGGCCCGCAGGAATACTGTCTGGATAAAGGGGGCCTTGAGAGGTAAGGAAGTCCTCCTCTTCCTCCGTCTGTTCTGCCTCAAGTGCCCTGTCCATTATTTCACAAAGCGTGTGCTCCAACAGGAAGACAAGAGGGACAGTATCACTGGTGTATGCACTGTCACTGCTCACTATCCTCGTGGCCTCCTCAAATGGTGACAGGACAGTGCATGCATCCTTGATCAGTAGCCACTGGTGTGGCGAAAAAAAGCCAAGCTCCCCTGAGCCTGTCCTGGTGCCATACTCACACAGGTACTCATTGATGGCCCTCTGCTGCATGTGCAGCCGCTGCAGCATTGCCAATGTTGAGTTCCACCTGGTGGGCATGTCACAAATGAAGTGGTTCTTGGGCAGGTTGCATTCCTTTTGACAGTCAGTCAGTCAAGCACTGGCATTATATGACCGGCGGAAATGCCCACAGACTTTCCTGGCCTGCCTCAGGAGATCTTGTAAGCCCGGGTACCTGCACAAGAACCGCTGCACCACCAAATTAAGGACGTGAGCCAAACAGGGAACATGGGTCAAGTGTCCCTGTCAGAGGGCAGAGAGGAGGTTGGTGCCATTGTCGCAAACCACCATTCCTGGATGAAGCTGGTGTGGCATCAACCACCTCTGAGTCTGCCCCTGCAGAGCTGACAGAATCTCTGCCCCAGTGTGGCTCCTGTCCCCTAAGCAGACCAACTCAAGCACCGCATGGCATCTTTTTGCCTGAGTGCTTGCGTAGCCCCTTGAACGCCTACGGAACACCGCTGGTTCTGAGGACAAATCTGCAGAGGAAGAGGCCATAGAGGAAGAAGAAGAGGAGGGGGTGGAGGAGAGAGGTGTGGCAGAATCACCACTACTAGCATTTTGGAGGCATGGTGGTGGAACAAGCTCCAACAATAAGGTGAAATAATACTGCGCAAATATGCAATTAAATATGGCAGCTGCTACACAAAATGTGACAAAATTTATACAAAGTGTGTGGAAAAAATGTAGCGCTAACGAACAATATGCTCTGTAATACAGTGCAGGGAAGAAAAATGTGACAAATCAAACCCAATAAATATAAGTAAAAGTCCAAAAAATGAGCATAACAATGAAGTGTCGATCTTCTATCGTGCAAACGACCATGTGAAACTTCAACAGTGATGGATCCAATGGAATAAATGGGATAAGGTACTCTTACCAGAACAGATGGACCTGGATGTCAGCGACACCAGGTCAAAAAGGCTTGAATTATCAAATCAGTGGCTCTATCTGATGGAAGTAGAAGTCCGGGGTCTCTGCAGGACTGGAGACACGATGTGTCCAAAAAGCACACCACAGCAACTCTCCTCGAAATAAGTAGAAGAACTGATAGAAGTTCACCATGGGATTACAAAGGTTTCAATGTAAGCTCACTACAGTCAGCAAAAGCAGGATCCAAGTTGCCACTGAGCAAATACACAGGGCACCAAGCCAACGAGGCCAAGACATTGCCTTCCACATTCCACATTCCACATAGAGAGCCGGAATGGCCTTCCATGAAAAGAAAGGTTTAAATGGAAAATGGTAGACTAACCATATATGAGTGTAGAAGTAAATTAGGAGTATGCCCAATGCACGTAACTCTATGCAATCATGACATAGACAAAAAGATAACAACATGATTAATTCGGTGTATTCAAATAATGTTGGAAGCAAAACTTACTTACAAATTGTAGAGTGTATGGAGACACAACCTCCACCCAGGAGTCTAGCTTGGGTATGCAGCACAAAGGTGTTTGCATTTGGAGGTTGTTTTTATAAAACAGGAATCAGATGAGGAAGGCGTGATCTGTACCTGGGGAAATGGGAAAAGACCTTGTTCAACGATGACGGTCTCTCGATGTACCTGTGCCATATCACTATGTGGCGCAGGTACATCGATGATATCCTTATCTTGTGGGAGGGACCAGTCAACTCACTTCATGACTTCTTAACCATACTTAATCGTAATGAATTTAACTTAAAATTTACTATGACGTATGACCATACCTCAATTACCTTTCTGGACGTTGAGATATTCAAGAATATAAATAATCTTTTGGCTTGCAAATTTCACCGTAAACCCACATCTGGGAACACTATCCTACATTCGGATAGTTTCCATCCAAGACAATTAATTAATTCCATCCCATTCAGTCAATTCCTCAGAATAAAAAGAAACTGCTCTAACAATGACGATTTCTTACGTGAGGCCAGAGCTTTAAAAAATCGCCTCTTGGATAGAGGCTATAGCCACAAAAGTTTAAAACGAGCCTTTAATAAAGCTAATAGTCGGGACAGACAGGAATTAATACAACCACGCAACAGAGCCAACCGTGATAACAATCCGTATACCAGGATAATTACTACAGTTTCCAATGAACATACAGAGATAAGGCAGATTTTTGCTAAATATTGGCATGTACTAACTAATGACCCCTTGGTGGGCCCTTTTTTTTCCCCCAACCCCCTAATCACTTTCAGACGCAACACCTCGATCGGAGATCGCCTGGTTAAGAGCGAGTTCAAGGGACATACTCGTGGCGACCCGTGCAATACACTTGGCACCTTTCCGTGTGGGTCCTGTGGCTACTGCAAGTATATCAATACCAATATAAATCCATGCCTCCCTAATGGGTGGACATTTTTTCCAAGACATTATGTTAATTGCCAGACCACACTCGTAGTGTATCTAATACAGTGCGAGTGTGGTTGTTTCTATGTTGGCAAAACTATCCAGAAACTTTGCAAGCGCCTATATCGACACATAGCGGCAATGAAATCGAAAGACCCTGATTCCCCATGGGGCCGACACATAAAGTTAGTCCATTGTAAACGCTTCCCCAGAATCTCAGTTATAGCCTTGGACCGTATCCACCAGACGTGTAGAGGTGGAGACCTTAATAAACTGCTTCTCCAACGGGAGATGAGATGGATTGCAAAGTTAAATGCCACCTCACCCCCAGGCCTCAATGAAATATTGAGCTTTAAACCATTTTTACAAGGCTTCACGTCAGGCGGTTACGAGAGGGACCTATAGCCACTTGATTTGATTCTATTAGCCGGACATTTAGCAAAAGTCTGCCTATCGCACTCAATCATACAGTACTTTACATATGTATGGATAGATTATGTTAAAATTTGATTTCTCTTCCAAAAGTCTCTGTCATTTATAACGATGTTACACGATGTATGCGTTTTATTTGCTTTACGAGACATAATGCTACATTGACATTTGTAACTCCATCGGTATTCGTATAATATGTATCTGGTAATCTAATACATAACTGTATATTGCGCTTGTTGTATATATTGCACATACATTGTACATTGTATGTAGAAGATTGTATATATTGTTTATACATGATTGTATGTTGCGCTTGATCTGACACTCTGCTGCTTCTCCTTTCGGTCTAACAGGATCACCTACCATTATTATACTAATCTCTTATATTCTTATATTTGGATGGCCTGCCCTATTTTAGTTTATTGCCGTATGATCGGCCGAGTCTCGCTTATCGCCAGCACTATGTCCCCCGGCACAGGTAGGCTCCACATCTTTTGACAGTGGAGCCATACCTAGGACTCTCGGCCGCCCATTGGTTCGCCGCTTGCGCATAGCGGTTGCCATCCGGGGCGGCCCTACCGAGTCCTTTCTTCCTGTGTTGGCGGCGCTGCGACGTCTGACGTCACCGTGCCCGTCGACGCGGTGTATGCCGGACGCCCCGGCGCCAGGGGAACAACTTCCCGGCGCACATTACCCCCTCTGCTGACACTGTTCAGCGGAGGGGCGTTGACGCCGGGTCCCACCTACATCCAGCCTTACGATCTACTACTTTCAGTTGTCAATAACATACATTCCCCGTCCAACACAGGTGTAATCACTCCTTCCTCATCTGATTCCTGTTTTATAAAAACAACCTCCAAATGCAAACACATTTGTGCTGCATACCCAAGCTAGACTCCTGGGTGGAGGTTGTGTCTCCATACACTCTACAATTTGTAAGTAAGCTTTGCTTCCAACATTATTTGAATACACCGAATTAATCATGTTGTTATCTTTTTGCCTATGTCATGATTGCATAGAGTTACGTGCATTGGGCATACTCCCATTTAACTCATTTTATCTATATTAAAAGTTTTGGCTGTATGCTGCATATTATAGGACATGGCTGTCGGGGGTAAATGTGCTTACATTGGCCCTAGACACCCACTATCCCTATATGCCTACTTAGGCATTACATATTATATTAATATATATATGCATTAATCTTGGCCACTTTTTCCCTCTTTCCACTCCCCCCCCCCCTTTCCCCCCTCCCCCCACTTAACTTAATTTATTCCTATCCGAAACATGTTGGGCTCCTATATACCACACATGCGTATGCTTCCTTCCACCAGTATGCACATTTGCGTGGTTTAGGTATCTTGTATGCATTGTTCACTATTTTTATAATCATTTTTGTATATTCTAATAAAGTATTTTTTTCTTTTACCATTTCTGGGCATTTCTCATACCAATTACATTATTTAGTATAGTTCTTTTCCCATTATTCTGATTTACCCATTGTTTACTCCTTTCCCCTTCACCCGTACCATCCCAGGGGTCCCTTCTTTTCATTATTATTTGTTCCATGAAAAGAAATGGCGTTGAGAACCTGCCACTGAGGTACCGCACATTCCACAAATTTACGAAAGGGGCAGAGTCTACCAGCTGAAAAGGAAGCAGTTAGAGTGCTAGCAATTTAGCCAAGCTAGCATTCAGCCGCTGAGCATGTGGATGGCTGGGTCCGAATTTCTTTTGATGGTTTAGCAACTGGGCTAGGGAAATTTGCCTGCTACAATCGGGTGTTGGTGTAGCAACAGCAGATTGCCCACAAGCACTTGGCACACCTAATTCTACACCTTCATTCTTCTCAGTGCAGGTTTCTGAGAGGACTGAAGGTATAGTGGGGTTGGAGATCCCAGCTGATGAGGAGCAAGGAGATGTCTGCCTTGTTCTTTGGTGTGGGTCTTTTAAGTACTGTTGCCAATGGACTGCATGGGAGGTTGACATATGTCTGGTCAAGCATGTGGTGCCCAAACGGCTGCTGTTTTGGCCACGCTTGATACGCTTCAGACATATGTTACAAACAGCAATGGTGCGATCTGCTGCACAGGTATCAAAAAGGGCCCACACCAAAGAACTTTTCAAAATACGCAGGGAGTCAGCAGCGCCCTGCACATGCGGAGCTCTGCGGTGTGATGCAGTTGGGTGGCTGCCCTTAATGTGCCTCCTCCTCCTCTCTTCTATCAGGCACCCACGAAGAGTCAGTGACCTCATCATCATGGGCTCACGTTACTGCCTTCCTCAACCTGGGTACCATCATCGGAGCCTTCAAAACGCTGCGCATCCTCCTGCAGCATGTATCCGACACTGTGGTCGAACAGTTCGGGGGACTCCTCTGTGCATGATGGTGGGGCTAGGGAAGTAGTGACTGTTGACATTGAGCCGATGAAATAGGCCACTTTGGCAGCTGCATTGGCAGGCAAACAACTCTGAGCCTGGGTGACAGAGGATGAGGAGGATGAGGACGGCTTAGTTATCCATTCTACCAACTGTTTTGAATGTTGTGGATCAACATGACCAGCTGTAGACACAGAGCCTGCTTGCCCTCTTTTAGTGGCCTGTGAGCGTCTGCTTCTCCTTGGTGGCCTTCCAGACATGCTGTAAAATTTTATTAGCAAAACACAGCCTGAAGTTTACTAGAAAAAGTACACCAGGAATGGCCTGCAGTCAGATATAGGCTTGGCTAGACTAGAATGCAGTGGATATATATATGTAGGAGACTGTATATATATTTAATGCACTGCAGATCACTGAATAACCTGCCTGCCTGCCTGAAAGTATATTTGAAAATGTACACCAGGGATGGCCTGCAGTCAGATATAGGCTTGGCTAGACTGGAATGCAGTGGATATATATGTAGGAGACTGTATATATATTTAATGCACTGCAGATCACTGAATCACCTGCCTGCCTGCCTGAAAGTATATTTGAAAACGTACACCGGGAATGGCCTGCAGTCAGATATAGGCTTGGCTAGACTGGAATGCAGTTGATATATATATATGTAGGAGACTGTAAATATATTTAATGCACTGCAGCTCACTGAATCACCTGCCTGCCTTCCTGTCTGAAAGTGTATTTGAAAACGTACACCAGGAATGGCCTGCAGTCAGATATAGGCTTGGTTAGACTAGAATGCAGTGGATATATATGTAGGAGACTGTATATATATTTTATGCACTGCAGATCACTGAATCACCTGCCTGCCTGCCTGCCTGCCTGAAAATATATTTGAAAACGTACACCAGGAATGGTCTGTAGTCAGATATAGGCTTGGCTAGAGTGGAATGCAGTGGATATATATATATATATGTAGGAGACTGTATAAATATTTAATGCACTACAGATCACTGAATCACCTGCCTGCCTGCCTGAAAGTGTATTTGAAAACGTACACCAGGAATGGCCTGCAGTCAGATATAGGCGTGGCTAGACTAGAATGCAGTGGATATATATGTAGGAGACTGTATATATATTTTATGCACTGCAGATAACTGAATCACCTGCCTGCCTGCCTGAAAGTGTATTTGAAAACATACACCAGGAATGACCTGCAGTCAGATATAGGCTTCGCTAGACTAGAATGCAGTGGATATATATGTAGGAGACTGTATATATATTTAATGCACTGCAGATCACTGAATGACCCGCCTGCCTGCCTGAAAGTATATTTGAAAACGTACACCGGGAATGGCCTGCAGTCAGATATAGGCTTGGCTAGACTGGAATGCAGAGATATATATATGTAGGAGACTGTAAATATATTTAATGCACTGCAGCTCACTGAATCACCTGCCTGCCTTCCTGCCTGAAAGTGTATTTGAAACCGTACACCAGGAATGGCCTGCAGTCAGATATAGGCTTGGTTAGACTAGAATGCAGTGGATATATATGTAGGAGACTGTATATATATTTTATGCACTGCAGATCACTGAATCACCTGCCTGCCTGCCTGAAAGTATATTTGAAAACGTACACCAGGAATGGTCTGCAGTCAGATATAGGCTTGGCTAGAGTGGAATGCAGTAGATATATATATGTAGGAGACTGTATAAATATTTAATGCACTACAGATCACTGAATCACCTGCCTGCCTGAAAGTGTATTTGAAAACGTACACCAGGAATGGCCTGCAGTCAGATATAGGCATGGCTAGACTAGAATGCAGTGGATATATATGTAGGAGACTGTATATATATTTTATGCACTGCAGATCACTGAATCACCTGCCTGCCTGCCTGAAAGTGTATTTGAAAACGTACACCAGGAATGACCTGCAGTCAGATATAGGCTTCGCTAGACTAGAATGCAGTGGATATATATGTAGGAGACTGTATATATATATTTAATGCACTGCAGCTCACTGAATCACCTGCCTGCCTGAAAGTATATTTGAAAATGTACACCAGGAATGGCCTGTAGTCAGATATAGGCTTGGCTAGACTAGAATGTAGTGGATATATATATGTAGGAGACTGTATATATATATATATATATTTTATGCACTGGAGCTCACTGAATCACCTGCCTGCCTGAAAATATATTTGAAAACGAACACCAGGAATGGCCTGCAGTCAGATATAGGCTTGGCTAGACTGGAATGCAGTGGATATACTGTATAGACTGTATATATATTAAACGCACTGCAGCTCACTGAATCACCTGCCTGCCTGACAGTATATTAGAAAAAGTACACCAGGAATAGCCTGCAGTCAGATCTAGCTACACTGGATACAGTGGATGTATATATATATATATATATATATAGAAGATTTTGTATATATATATATATATATATATATATATATATATATATATATATTAAATGCACTGCAGCTAGCTGAATCACCTGCCTGCCTGAAGTATATTAGAAATAGTACACCAGGAACGGACTGCAGTCAGATCTAGTTAAACTGGATACAGTGGATATATATATATATATATATATATATATATATATATATACAAGACTGACTGTATATATATTAAATACACTGCAACTAACTGAATCACCTGCCTGCCTGAAGCATATTAGAAACAGTACACCAGGAACGGACTGCAGTCAGATATAGCTAAACTGGATACAGTGGATATATATATATATATGTATATATATATATATATATATATATATATATATATATATATATATATATATATATATACATGAGACTGACTGTACATATATATATTAAATACACTGCAGCTAACCGAATCACCTGCCTGCCTGAAGTATATTAGAAACAGTACACCAGGAACAGACTATATACACGAGACTGACTGTATATATATATATATATATATATATATATATATATAAAATACACTACAGCTAACTGAATCACCTACCTGCTTAATCTAAATAAAATGACACTCTCTCTCAGTCAACGGCAGCAACACACACACAGGGCCGACGTGCAGGTGGTGTTATATAGTGTGGGGCGTGGACTTAACCCCCTGAGCCATAATTGGCCAAAGGCACGCTACCTTTGGCCAATTATGGCTCTCTTTGATGACGGCGCTGTGATTGGCCAAAGCATGCGGGTCATAGTGCATGCTTGGCCAATCATCAGACAGCAATGCACTGCGATGTCGCAGTGCATTATGGGGCGTTATGGGGCACTACAGCTAACTGAATCGCCTACCTGCTTAATCTAAATAAAATGACACTCTCTCTCAGTCAACGGCGGCAACACACTACACAGGGCCGACGTGCAGGTGGTGTTATATAGTGTGGGGCGTGGACTTAACCCCCTGAGCCATAATTGGCCAAAGGCACGCTACCTTTGGCCAATTATGGCTCTCTTTGCTGACGGCGCTGTGATTGGCCAAAGCATGCGGGTCATAGTGCATGCTTGGCCAATCATCAGACAGCAATGCACTGCGATGTCGCAGTGCATTATGGGGCGTGACGTGCCGCTCAAATTTGGCGCAAACGCCCCATAATGTTCGTAATTCGACAAACGCTCGAACAGCCAATGTTCGACCTGAACATAAAGCTCATCCCTACTTCTGTTGGAAATGGTGAAGATTATCCGATTACAGATGCAACTGTTGGAATCATCTCCAGAAAAAAAGGACTGACCCCTCATTCCTTTTCAGTCTGCTGTGTGCATGAGGGGCTGAATTTCACAATAATGAGCCACCAAGCAGCCCTTCAAACAGCACGCAAGCGCAGTGCGTTCTCTCCTGATTCTAGCTTAGCTCAATAGTGGCCGCTCCAGGCCGTTCACACTAAGAATGTGCATTTGAACAGCCTGGAGTGGCCGCTACTGAGCTAAGCTGGATCTGGGAGTGGACGCATTTCATAAGTATGCAGTTTGAACTACCTACAGTAGAACAGCTGCTGAAAAATGCACTTACACTTTAACTACTAGTATTGTAACTGGGTACCTATGTAAAAAAACCCAGATTGAGTATTGCTGATTTTGTGTGTTCTTTTCACTCATCTAAATTATTCTACAATGTAACATACTAACATCCTAAAATGAAAAAAACTAAAACCTGTGCTCAAAGTCCAGATTTAATTCATTCCCGCGAGTTATTAATATGGAGATGCATACAGTTGAGGCCTCCCTGAGAGCCCCGGGAGCGGGCAGCATTCTTTCCTCTCTGTACTCTGTCTTGGCAGGCCTGGACACATCCAGGGTGTCTCAGCTGTTTTTGGTGTGGCAAAGGGACATTCCGGAGATGGCTGACGATGACTGGGAGGAGGCTATCCAACAGTTTATCCCACTGATGGTCTCGGCTAGGGATCGTTTAGTACAGCTGAAATTCCTACATTGGGTTTACTACTCCCCAGTACGGCTCGCTAGAATATACCCTGGTAGAGAGTCGTCATGCTATAGATGTAAAACTGAGGCTGGATCCTTTTTCCATGTGGTGTGGACGTGCCCACAGATTAGGCCCTTCTGGACGGGGGTGGTGGGGGTCATAAACTCAGTGGGTAAATTGAACGTCCCCTGTGAGCTGCTACCACTACTACTTGGGGTCTGTGACACACTAGAAGCCCCTTAATCCAAAAAGCTTTTTGTATTCTACGCGGCCTTCTACGCAAGGAAAGCGATTGCACTGTATTGGAACAAGCCTATTCCACCCACGATACAACAATGGCAGACCCTGATAGATTTGGCGCTCCCTTTATACAAGTTGACATATATGGGACGTAACTGCCCCAAGAAGTTTGATAAAATTTGGGCGGGGTGGGTGAGTGAGCGGAGACTACCTCTAGATTAGGACTCGGATAGCAACATGTAGCCAGATTGATATGGGAAGCGATGGAACATGGGTTTGGGTGGGTTGGGTTGCACCGTTAGCAGACACCAATTGTATCCTTTTGATTATTCTGCCCCTCTTGCCTGACCCCGTCTCTTCCTTGTCTCTCCCTCTGTCCATCTTGCTTCAACTTCAGCAATCCTTTTACCCTCTGTTTAATGTGCTTATGGATTTACATAGATGTATCCCTATGTACGGTCTTCAACCTTTGCCCTTCTGCCAATAAGGTACCTTACTGACTTGAAATGTAATGTAACAATTCCAGATCTTTAATGTTTGAATACTAAGATTGTACCACTGCATATCCTTGTTCATCTTGAAACTTGAATAAACTTTTTCTGTTAAAAAAAAAAGTCCAGATTTAATTGAAGGAACACAAAATGTTCAAACCAAGTGAATCTGTAAACAGAAACATTGAGCCACTTCGCTAGCACAGGGAATGCTTTTCAAATTATTTTTTCTCAAATGTTTTATCAATTTTTTTCTTTAAAAAGAGTAGTATGTTAATTTTTCAACCCATTGAATAGAATAATAGATTACAAAAACACTGGTCAATAAGTATGTTTTATTATTATCACTAAATGAAAAAGATTATGACATTTTCATAGATCCAGTAATACAATTTCAATTATTAAACATGATGTTGTAAGAATACAATCATCCTATCTAGGCACATAATTTTTGGGTTCCAGCCTAGCAAACGATTAGAAATATCAGTAGCTGAACAGTGCCCTCATGTGGTGTTTTTAGAATTTCACCAGTTCTATGTTATTTTTTGTTCTGTACAATACTATAGAGGTATTAAACTGACGTATACACGAATATTGTATTTGCTGATGACCATCGGCATTGTGTTTTCACCTAATGTATGCACGTTCTATGTCTGTGAGTTTTATGATTCAATCCCTATTTTCATCCCAGTACAATGGTAAAGTGATTGTAAATTCTAGATTTTTTTTTTTTTTACTCCGCTTGCAGACCTCCTCACATCTACTGTTGCGAGGGCAGCCACTGTGTGCTTGATCACGTCTCTGGTACATGATCAGCACTTCTGGTTTGGGGACGCGCACGCCCCCGCCGCCCCAGCTGTGCTGTGATTTGTTACAGCACAAGATGATCAGTGGGTCCTGGCCAATGATTGATGGGTGGGACCCGCTGATCGGCTCTGTCTGTCATTCTTGTAAACAACACAGAGTTTTGTACACTGACAAGTGATCTTGCTGGTTTTTTATTCCCAATGGCTCCTGCTGCTGTATCTGAGTCAATGAGGAGGGAAAGATCTGAGAGAGCCTCTGCCCTTGTGCACATCTCTGGATAGAGATCGGGCTCAGGTAAGTATAAGAGGGGGTTGGGGGGGTGGGGGGGTGGCGATCTGCATGCAGAAAGTTTTTTTTACCTTAGTGCAGTGAATGTATTAAGGTAAAAAAAACTTTCTGCCTTCACAACCACTTTAATAAATGGCCTAAAATAATTATATTTGTTACATACAATGTATGATAAGATCATAGAACTAGATCAGCGTTTTGGCATCAACAAAACACCTAACATGCAAATGCATATTTTTCCAAGAATATGTTAATTATATATACTTGTCGGAACATTAACTGTGGAGTAGTTGTAAGCTAAAAAAAAAAAAGATTTGCTTGAATCCACTGGAGGAACTAATGAAATAAAAAGCATTCACTTGGTGAATGTTCACTGACCATAGCAATTACAGTGAAACAATGGGGGTTATTTACTAAAGGCACATCCACTTTGCACTACAAGTACACTTGGTGAAAGTGCACTTGAAGTGCAGTCACTGTAGATCCAAGGGGGACATGCAAGGGAAATAAAAAACAGCATTTTACCTTGCACATCATTGGATGATAAAATCCAAATCCCCTCATTTCAGATCTACTGCGCAGATTTAAAGTGACTGCACTTCCAAGTGCACTTGTAAATAACCCCCAATGTTCAATAATCTAAATATGTGCAAGAAAATATAATTTTTTTTTTCCTTTGCACATAATTGGGTATTACAGGCCCATTTATTAAGCCTAGTAAACATTCAATTTGCAAATAAACATTTGTTTTACTAAAGAATAGTCCCTACATCTTTAGTAAATTTACTCCATTGCATAGTTGTAACTTTTTAAATAACCTTTAGTTGTTTTTTTTTTTATTTAAGCTGATGTTTAATCTGCTTATATTTTGCCCTCCCTGGTTCCTTCTTTTCCCTCATCAACATGCTAATGGAATATTTAAATAAAGCTTTCTGGTTTTCATTACATACCTTTTTTTAGATCCAATACTCTTTGCCTCTCTATACAATGCTAGCAGATCATGGCTGATGGAAAGGGCTAGCAGGTTGCTTTACATAGCTTCCTGAAAACATCACAACACCTTCTATTTAATACTCCACTCAAGAGCCCTGGGCTCTGATGCAAGCAGTGGGCTGGCTCTTGGGAGAATATTAAAATCCCTTCATTGGTTGATGTCAGTTTGAAAGAGTGGGAGTTACTAGGTATATTGCATTTGCACGCAGACCGTCCTATATTATGTCCACATGTGATGCTAAGCATCCAAGATTGAAAAGGCTGAAATGCAATGAATAAAAAGGGTAAGCTAGGGACAAAAAGGCTGAGATGAAAAGAGTTAGAGGATGCTGGATGTCCCCCAGACAGGAAATGAGGTGGGCTCTATCTGACTTCCTGCAGCTTCTAACATTGTGTGAAGCTCACAGTGTGCAGTGAAATCACAATAAGTAATTTCAGTACTTCAGTGCTTTCTGTGCCCTAGCGCTAAACCCTTCAGAATGTTCTTGTTGGTATTGAATAATGCCTCTGTTTAGTTCCAACCTTGAGTACAGTAATAGGGCAGAACCAGGGGTGGCATCAGCTCTCCATATACATCACTTGTGTTGTGCCCGATTGCTGGTGCATTGGGATACTTGGGGCAAGGCTAGTGGGATGTATGTGGCACAATATGTTGTGCCCTTTTGATTGGTAGGCGCACCTTTTTTTGGAGAGGTGAGTGACTCCATGGGAGACCTGGGGGTATATAAGGCCAGGCAATGGTGGGGATGTGTGTGTAGGCTGATGGACACATGGCACACGTGGAGGGCAGGCATCC
Organism: Aquarana catesbeiana; assembly: GCF_042186555.1. Taxonomy (NCBI): domain Eukaryota; kingdom Metazoa; phylum Chordata; class Amphibia; order Anura; family Ranidae; genus Aquarana; species Aquarana catesbeiana. The sequence goes on along the minus strand of NC_133327.1, from coordinate 438,316,906 downwards.
TTTTTGAGGTAACCCCTGTGGTAGATACTGTATAGAGGGATTTGAGTTAAGGTTTTTCTCTTCCTTCTCAGGACATCGTTTGTGGATTGATGTCCCCTCTCTTTTAATATATAGTCTTGATTAATCTGAGGAGGTATTACATTGGGTTGTCCCTGCCCTGTATGCCGTGGGTCTACATACAGTATGTTTACACTTTTCTGTTTGATCTAGTTGGCGTCTTTTTAAGTAAGTTTTTTGTAAGTCTAAATTACATTTGTCCCTACTTTAGGATAATAAATTTCTATTATCTTTAGAGATTTTTTTTTGTATTTGCCTTTCTTTGCCTTCCGGGAAATTAGAAAAAGCATAGGGGTTGAATTAAAAAATTGTCAGTTTTGTACCCTGGGGTCTTCCCATAGGCCCTGGAGGCTTGTTTGATCCCTTCCTCTGGCACCAATCCTAAGGCCATCCCCGATGGGGATGAGCCTCCCCCCACCCTCTGTGTAATCTCGCATGGGCTTCAACATCTGGACCCAGTAGCCTCTTTGGGGGTAACGGAACTTCTGAAATGACACCCTAGATATCACTAAAAGCCCCTTTTTTGTGCATTTATGTCATGATATCTGTAAGTAAGCACTTACTTACAGATAAGTCGGTGTATGCATAATTTATAGATATTTGAAATTATATTATGTCTAAAATGTATTGTATATTCAGTAGATGATTGGAATTTGATTATTGCTTGAAGATATTTCTATGTCTCAGTCCTGAGGAAGCGGGGGATTCGCAAAACCAGTTGACCTTTGTGGACGCATGTGAACACTGTCTAGCCAGTATCTACAGTTTATTGGTGTTGCTTTTACTGTATATCCATATCTTCCTCAATGGAGTAATAGATAATAACCCTTCTTTTTTGTAAATAATAATTATTTGTGATTTTTAAATTGATGTACTGTGCGAGTTTGCCTGGAAGCACATGTAAACTCTGACTCCCTGTATGCTAGGTTTTTTTATGAGTTTTTCACAAGTAGTCCTGGTGGAAAAGAGCCTCCTAGCACCCAGGAGGTGGACATGGAATGCTTATAATGATTGTCCCTAGAGTGTTATTTAGACACATATATGCACTATGTTGTATTACTTATTATTAATTATTTTATCAGCTCTTACTGATGAGACTGTAGGCCACACCACCCAAATACATAACTTACCCCATTAAACCATCCTAATAAAACACCAAAAATTGAATATGGCAAAAATTGGCCGCGGCACCTTTATTGGTTTAAACACATATATATATTTATCACTCTTTTATTAACAAACAATAACATCATCGATCAACGAATATCAATTTATTATCTGCTCAGTTATCAGAACTCGAGCAGCCATCCACATATATAACATCAATAACCAGTCCCCCCTGACTTCCAGGGTGACCCGACCACATAAATGTGCTCGCAACTAGGGTGGGCAGGAGGGGGCTCCTGTCTTCTTCTCTGTTTACCGGAAGAGGGGGAAATCCCCTGAATACCCTCCTTATATAGCCTCCCTGGAATTCCAGAACCTTCCTAGACTTCCTATTGGATCCTGCCAGCAACCTGCTTCTCCTAACCTTAAAGGGGCAGTATCCTTCCCCTATGCCCTACAGCTTATTTAACTTTACTAAATAACTAACCCAGGGGTGGGATGGCCACACTCTCAAACAAGTGGGCCCATATTATGCCCCCTTTTCATGAAACTGTAGGCCACACCACCCAAATACATAACTTACCCCATTAAACCATCCAAATAAAACACCAAACATTGAATAATGCAAAAATTGTCCGCAGCACCTTGATTGGTTTAAACAAATATATATTTATCATTCTTTTATTAACAAACAATAACATCATCGATCAACAAATATCAGTTTATTATCTGCTCAGTTATCAGAACTCGAGCAGCCATCCACATATATAATATCAATAACCAGTCCCCACCAGCCGGTCTTGAGTATCAAGACTGGCCCACCCCACCGCCGCGGCCATCTCAATGCCACATTGCAAGCCTAAATTAAAAATATTGAGACCCACATCCGAAAGGTGAACACCATCCTGCCTGTACAAGCCCGGAATGCCACCTTCAAGATCTATGTGTCGATAAGACAAACCTCCGATCAAGGGCATAAACTTCTCCAGTGCCCTATTGACCCTTTTTCTCATCTTCTCCATAGCCTTCCTCTGACAAGAGGACAACCAAGAGACACTAGGAACCACTTCTGAAAATACTATAGTAGTGCCCTCAGAAGACATATGAAAACGATGGAGGTCTCGCTTGATTATGGCCAGCAAGTCCAGTGTTCTAACAGTCCCTAAATCATTACCCCCTAAATGGACCGACAAAATAGAAGGTGGGGGCCAAACTTGGTACAATCTGGATAGGTGAAAATACAGTTGATGCCACTGAAGGCCTCTTATTCCTTTCCAAAATAACTTAAATTGCTCAGGCTGGAAGAACAAATTGGCTGAGTAACAGCAGTGCGCTGTTCTCTTACGTGCCCAATATATAAACGAGTGTCCTATGATCCACACCATGTGCTGCATACCTAGGGAATTAAATGAACAAGTTAGGTCTGACATATAATTTGAAACATTTAGACTTCCACCTCCCCATCTCCATAATGACCGTTTCTGATAACCCATTTCGGGCTGCCTCTGATGCTGCACCTATCCTAAAGGAGTGGGAGGAGAATCTAAAATTCCATAAACCCAAATGATTTAAGCATTTCCTGAGCACTGAATCAAATTGATACTTAGTGAGAGGCTCTAAATTAGCATGAATAAAGAATTGCCCCCCAACAGGAGGCCTAGCTCCCAGGAATCGCTGAACCGAGGCTACTGGACAGACCAGCACATTCTCTTGAGCCTGTAGTTTGACCAGACAGCCTCTGCCGGCCTGATCCATTTTCGAACGCTGCAGCCAAATATGTACTCCAAATTGGTCAACTACCACTTGTTCATACGAAATGCCTGACAATTTTTTCTTGTTTGCAGGCACCAACTCCGGAATACGGAAAGCACCGAAAAAGGCAAAGGAAACAGCTGTGTTGAAAAGCAAGGCTTCGTACTTGTAACGAGCCCCTTGCTCGCTCGGTTCCACTCTCCCGACACTCCTCTGCAGCTATAGAATCAGACTGCAGATCGCAACATCTGATTGCTCGGTCATCCAATGCTCCGGGATTAGAACTACAGCTCTGTGCCGTTCTAGTCCAGTTGTGATAGCTCAGAACAAACACCAGGCAGGCTGTATGTAAGTTCAAACAGGAATCTCACTTTATTGACAGGAATACAGTTTTATTTATACAATAAAAGAGGAGGTGCAGACCTCCTGCTCATATTACTCTAACAATACAGCTGTAACCTAATTAACCTAATTAACATGAGCTAATTAACTAATCCCTTTAGACAGGCCAGACTGGCCGTCTTGTAGTTCGGAAAATCCAATCAACATTATCACAATCAACATAGACTCTTCTTCACACAATAGCAGAGTTAATTAACACAAACAACAATGGGGATCTAATGACTCTTAGATCCGATACTAGAGACTTATTTACAATACACATTCTAGCAGGCAACAGACAGACGTGTCTTGGAATTTACATCAGCATCTCCTAACAGTATCTGTCCCAGCATTATGAATCAGCCACTATTCCAATATGGCAAATCCAGGGTCCCCAGAGTCTGTGTGTCCTGGGGGACCAGAACCCGAATCCACAGTAATACCACCTCAAGGGTCCCCAGGCATACAGCTCACAAAGAGCACCGTTCCCCCAAATGCAATGGCCCATGATCGATCGGCAAGAGGCTAGCATACAGTCCCCTCCAAAAGTCTCTCTCCCGGCTAGGTCTGTCACATTTCTCCCCTTTCGGCAGGAGACTAACACAGGAGGAGACCCCAGACGAGTTGACTCCGAAGTTAGTCAGTAGTTCCAGTCCTCTAATGCCTGTACCCACACAGTACCCCAAACAAATTGTTCCAAACAAAGCATTACTCACCCAGCCAACCTCTGCCTCTCTCAGAGAACATATCTTCTGCTGGGGAGAGGCCTGGACTGGCCCTTCTCCCTGGAGCCCTTTCTGCCGCTGGAGAGAAGACAGGGTGTCTGGGCTCACTCCGTCATGATGTTGGAGATCTGGGCCAACTGCCCAGCATCCCTGGGGTATACAGGTGGAGACTGAAGTCCCATCCATCTTCACAGGAAATCCATCCTCTGTTAGTTGAGGGCAGAGTCCAGCAGTACTCGGCCCTGTTGCCAGCCCTCCTGCTGGAAACCCCACACCATCTGTTCCGGCTAACTGTTGGGGAGGGACGACGAACACCTCCTCTCCCTTCTCCCCCTGGATCTGCTGCTGGGAAGTGATTGCCACCTTCTCACCCTGAGCCTCCGAAACTGCCACAGGTGTAGGGCAGAGATCTTGGACCCTCTGTCCGGTTGCCAGCGCTTCAGCTGGGGAAGTTCCTTGTAACTTCACAGATACTTCTGTTGGTGCTGGGCAGAGCACAGTGAAGTTTGGCCCTAATAACAGCTCCTCTTCTGCTGGAGGCTCACCAGGTTGTTCTTCCTCAGCAGAAAAGTCTATCAAATCCCCGGTCTGCAACTGGTGTCTGGGGATAAAGGTTCACCATCTCCTCTCCATGGAACCCAGAAGATGCTATCAGTGCTGGGCAGAGCACAGTGAAGTTTGGCCCTAATAACAGCTCTTCTTCTGCTGAGGCTCACCAGGTTGTTCTTCCTCAGCAAAAAAGTCTATCAAATCCCCTGTCTCTGCAACTGGTGTCTGGGGATAAAGGTTCACCATCTCAACTCCCTGGAACCCAGAAGATGCTATCAGTGCTGGGCAGAGGTTAGCAGAGCTCTGCCCTGTTGTCAGCACTTCAGGTTTGGGGACGGCAATCTTTAGATTTTCCACTGCCGATTCCCTGGCATTCTGCTGGACAGGCACATTCCTCCATCCAAGATCATCCAATGCATAAACAGGTTCATCCGGGTCAGTCAGCACTTGCTGCATCCGCCATAAGACCTCCGCCTCCATAGCTGCAGGGGCAGGTTGGCAAAGCACACTGTTACTCTGCCACATTGTCAACTGTTCAGCCAGGATTTCAGAGTTGTCAACTGGTATTTCCTGATAGTCCCAGGCAAAGGGAGCACCACCCTGCTGCTGAGCAGAGTCTAACAGCTGTTTGTAGGCGATCTCCAGCTCCCATTCCTGAACGGCCAGAAACTCCAAATCTTCCAGTGCCCAGTGCACTTCTGAGACATTCAGTCTCCACTCTCTGTGCTCCATTATTTCCTCCAAACGCCACTCCCGATCACTCCCAAAGTCAGGGTCCCTGGACAGCCTCCAGTATAACAATCCCAGGCCATCGTAGTCAAAGCCTTCCGTGGGGCTGTCATCCGCTGTCCACGGGCACACTTGGGCTACACACCACTGGAGGGCTCTGTAGTTCTCGTCCAACCGCATTTCTGCCCGGATCAGCCTGCTTAAGTCGGCTCTCCAATCCTGGTTCGGCTGTTCCCCCAAAATCAGCATTCGCACTTCATACTGTGACCAGTACCTCACATGGATGGAGGGGAGAACTTTTCCCTGGTGTTGCTGCTCACGGGCTAGTGCTTCCTTCCAGAGTTTGCAGCAGATAGAATCAAGCCATCCTAGCAGGACCTGCTCTGATACTGGTCCTCTGTGCTATATCTGCTTCTCTCGCAACCTCCTTCTGAATTCCTCATCCATGGTGGCTGGTATCTCTCCTCTCCTGCTATCCTGCTACCTTGGATCCAGGTGATGGTTTGGATGTGTTCACGGCAAGGAAGCACGATCCCACCATTCCCTCCACGGCTCTCAAGCAAGTCTTTCAGTGTGGCTCTCCTGCAGGCTGGTTTGGAGTGTCCCAGTAACTGGAGAGCAAATCCCACGGCTGCCAACCAATGTAACGAGCCCCTTGCTCGCTCGGTTCCACTCTCCTGACACTCCTCTGCAGCTATAGAATCAGACTGCAGATCGCAACATCTGATTGCTCGGTCATCCAATGCTCCGGGATTAGAACTACAGCTCTGTGCTGTTCTAGTCCAGTTGTGATAGCTCAGAACAAACACCAGGCAGGCTGTATGTAAGTTCAAACAGGAATCTCACTTTATTGACAGGAATACAGTCTTATTTATACAATAAAAGAGGAGGTGCAGACCTCCTGCTCATATTACTCTAACAATACAGCTGTAACCTAATTAACCTAATTAACATGAGCTAATTAACTAATCCCTTTAGACAGCCTAGATGACTCAGACATGACCTTTAGGCCAGACTGGCCGTCTTTTAGTTCAGAAAATCCAATCAACATTATCACAATCAACATAGACTCTTCTTCACACAATAGCAGAGTTAATTAACACAAACAACAATGGGGATCTAATGACTCTTAGATCCCATACTAGAGACTTATTTACAATACACATTCTAGCAGGCAACAGACAGACAGGTGCTGGAATTTACATCAGTATCTCCTAACAGTATCTGTCCCAGCATTATGAATCAGCCACTATTCCAATATGGGAAATCCAGGGTCCCCAGAGTCTGTGTGTCCTGGGGGACCAGGACCCGAATCCACAGTAATACCACCTCAAGGGTCCCCAGGCATACAGCTCACAAAGAGCACCGTTCCCCCAAATGCAAGGGCCCACGATCGATCGGCAAGAGGCTAGCATACAGTCCCCTCCAAAAGTCTCTCTCCCGGCTAGGTCTGTCACAGTACTCTGAGAAGCAAACTAGCTTAGTTGCTCCACAAAGACCCCCAAGTAAGTCCAAGGATATCGGTTTTCTACTATCTGGGACTAATGATCTTCTCATATAACCCTTTAGTGCCTGTTTAACCAAGAAATAACCAGAACAAGGCTGCATCCCCCGTAACCTGAAGAAAAAAGAAATGCCAGCAAGAGTTTTCATCACATAATGACTAGAAAACTGCTGCTGCATTAAAGAAGATAAGAAAGCCAAAATTGTGGCTTCGGAGGAGATATTACAACTAAAACCTTCACTCTCAGCAAATGACACCCAACTTCTCCAGGCTGCCATGTAACTGGACCATGTCTTAGGGGCAACTGAACCCTGAATTGCATCCGCCACCGTCAGATTACTTCACACAGATGTTCTGGGCATGGAATGCCAACCTCGTCCGCCTCTGGTAACAAACTTCAAAAACGGTCCATCTGAAACCGAGATAACATTCGGCTATATTATTCAAAATCCCAGGTGTATATTTAGCCTTAAGCCAAATATTAAATTGCAGACATAGCAAAACAATCTGTCTTAACACCTTGATAACCCATAAAGAACTAGACGACAGGCAATTCACAGCGTACGACACGCCCCTGTTATCCGCTTCAACCAGAATTCTTCTGTTTGCAAATTGGGGCCCCCAGATAACCAAAGCCACCAAGATAGGGAATAGCTCCAGCAAAACTAAATTTTTTGGTGCCCCGATTCTGCACCCAAGACTCCGGCCAGGATGCGCAGCACCAATGCGACTGCCAAACCGCGCCAATGCCTTTTGAACCCGCCACATCCGTGAAAAAACAAAAATCCGGCGCACAAATTAATTCAGCCTGGAAAAGGGACCTCCCATTGTAACAGCCAAGAAACTTGTCCCAAACCAAAAGGTCCTCCTTAAGGGAACTGGTGAGTCTAATATGAGCAAAAGGCGATTTCATACCAGAGATAGATAAGTAAAGCCGCCGAGAAAAAATTCTGCCAACTGGCATAACCCGACACGCAAAAGCCAGAGAACCTAAAAGAGACTGCATCTCTTTCGCCTGAATTTTCTTTTTGCCTAACACAAGAGACAGCAACAACTTCAATTTAGTTAGCTTTGCATCTGGCAACCGAAACTCCATGGCACAAGTGTCTATTTGAATCCCCAAGAATTCTAATGATGTAGAAGGCAAACACATTTTTTCTTCCGCCAGCGGGACTCCAAAATACTGAGACATGGCCCTAAAGTCACTCAACAAATCAAAACAGAGCGAAGAATCAGGGGGACCTATAAACAAAAAATCATCCAGATAGTGAATCACACTATCTGAACCAGTTTGGAAACAAAGCACCCATTGTAAAAAGGTGGCAAACGCCTCAAAATATGAACAGGACAAAGAACATCCCATAGGGAGACATTTGTCGAAAAAGAAAAATTCATCAAAATAAAAACCTAATGAATTGAAAGCTGCTGGGGAAATAGGCAGCACGCAAAAAGCCGACTTTACATCAGCTGTGGCTAACAATGAATTCATTTGGCTCCCACTTTGGAACCACACCTAAAGGGGAGATCCGAAAATTCCTGAAAGGCGGATACGCAAATGGTCCCTCAATCCTACCTTCCGCCAGCTCCTTCAGCAACTTATCCCTAACCACTTGAGGAAATAACTCCACAGATTTTAAATTACCTACCACCTTGCACCCCTCTCCCGAGAAGGAAGGTAATGGAAAACCATTTGCAAAACCTTCAAGGAGAAAACACGCTTTCTCCCTGTCTGGGTAATTGTCCAGCCAAGGGCGCATTCTTTCCAGCCTCATAGGCGTGCAGGCTCTTGGAAAAAATATCTTTTTGCGCTTGGCTGGCTCCCGCAGTCCCTTGTTTCTTAAAACATTTCACTGCCGGACGCGCTCCCGCACAAACAGCTCATTCATGCCTGTATTTGCACGATGCATTCCAACGGCATTGCCCATCATTAAAGGCAAAACAGCAGCCCTTCCTAAACGCTGTATGTGAAGCATTAACTGTGGACGGCTTAGTTGCTAATTGCTTCTGTGGCAGTATCAGATTGAGCCAAAGCCTTATGTCTTTCATTCCCCAACTTAGCGAAGGGTGAATGGACAATTTTTGTCTAAAAGACTCGTCATAATAGAACCACCCCAGCCCACCAAAATTCTTGTAGGCCTCCAGAATGTGGTCCACATGTTGAAACAGGCCCCCACACAGCCCTGGGTGCTTCTCTGCCAACACTCCAGCATATATGCAGAAAACCTGAAGCCAATTATTAAAGGACCATGGTATAGGTCTACGCCTGTCTTCCTAACCCCTCTCCTCTCCGCTTCTGTCAGTCCTAACCATAAAGTCTTTATGTAAAGGTAAAAGTGACAGAATATCTATAAATTCCCCTTTCCGTATTTTTTCCTTAACCGATAAATTCAAATGGAAACCTAGGGGGGAAACTTCACATGGCATAGCATCTTTCATACAAATTTCAGGGACAGGCGCCCTGACAGGTGCAGCTGGGGTTAATGACTCAGGAATGAAGGAAGCATTTTGAATCCCTTGTGTACTATTCAAAACAACAGGTGGAACAGTAATATAAGTAGCAGGAGGTAGAGCAGATATATTAGAAGAAACAGCAGGGACAGACATACCAGAAAGAGACTGTACTAAAGATGACAGTGACTCCACTAAACCAGATAAAACGTTTAGGTGTGACAACTCACCCGCTGCTGGAGGCTGAACTACTGCTTGCTGACTCTCCTCCAGCAGCGCCATGGGGTCTGCGACTTGTAGTTCCTGCCCAACCTGCACACCGTGAGACACCTCTACATGGGGAGTGTTGTGCTGGAACGTTGCTGCTTCATGCTGTCCGGGGGGTTGCCAGGCGGGCATGTGCCCCCTTGCTGCTGCGCTAGCTGGCTGGCTCTTGTTGTCCCTCTGACCTCCTCTTACTACCGGCGATGGGGAAAGAGTCCGCCTCTTCTTTCCAGCTCGGCGGCTATGGCTTGCAACACCGCCGAGATGTTCTTTGGCTCTGCTCGGCTCCCGAATCTCTTCGGCTACTTCCGTAGCCTGTCGGCTCCGCTCCGGCGGCGTGCTTCTCCTGGCTCGCTCATGCTGTGCAAGAGCTTCTCCCCTCAGCCCTGAACTCCGAAGCTGCGTCCTCGCTTCCACCTCTGATAAAACACCCGCTCCACCGCTGACCGGCTGTTCCTATCTGCCGTCTATAAGCTCCAGGCAGCGGCGAAGCCAAACCTCTCCGCCTTCACTGCCTGCCTTTTCTAAGAGCTGCCTGACAAGGGACTCCATTCTGATAAGGGCTCCTGTCTTCTTCTCTGGTTACTGGAAGAGGGGGAAATCCCCTGAATATCCTCCTTATATAGCCTCCCTGGAATTCCAGAACCTTCCTAGACTTCCTATTGGATCCTGCCAGCAACATGCTTCTCCTAACCTTAAAGGGACAGTATCCTTCCACTATGCCCTACAGCTTATTTAATTTTACTAAATAACTAACCCAGGGGTGGGATGGCCACACTCTCAAACAAGTGGGCCCATATTGTGCTCCCTTTTCATGATACTGTTAAATCCAGCAATTCCTCAGGTTGTTCATAAGGCCAGCCAAATATGGTGGGATTTTCTTTCCTGTAACCCTCCAGTGAAGGTATTGTGTTCTCCCAGTGGCTTACCAAATCCAACAGGCTGGTTGTACTCAAGTCGATCGATCATTCAGCCTGCCGATACATGGTTCAAATCCTCAAGATTCGAACTGTCCATGGCCTGCTCAAGAGACTTGACTGAGGCTGTCATTGCAATTATTGATGCTATTCTTTACAACCAGAAAATCCTAATGACGCTATGACATCCGTATGACGGATGTGGTTGGGCTTCACTTTAGTATTTCTATATTGGAGTAGTCTATTAAAGTATACTGTGTGAAGGTTTTAAATCTGAACTGAAGGCAGATTAAAGAAAGCACAAACAGGTAAAGAATGTTTGAGTTCAATTTAACCACTTGCCATCCACCCACAGCACATTTACTGTGAGCAGGTGGCAGCTGCAGGCTAATAGATGTACTGATACGTCACTTAGCCCATGTCCACTGGCACGGCACCTGGGGTGTGCAGAGGTGTGTTCCTGTGACCACTGTGTCACTTGACACTGAATCACTCTGGAGTGAGTATGTAAAAGGAAAATCCTAAAAAAAATATTAAAAAGAAAACAATGTTTAAAAAATGGAATAGGGGGCGTGGCCTGACAAGTCATGTGAGCAGACCTGCTGCACGGAGCTCCCGCTGGCGATCCTGTTTAATTGTCCTTACTGGTGATTCTGCCTGGATTTTACTGACACCGCTGCCCGCTGATCCCCTGACCTATTCGAACCCACTGGCTAGTGGAACCGAGCCGATGTTGACCCGAGGGAACCCAAGCGGCGCCCCAAGCTGTCCAGGATGGTGCCTGGCAGTCCCAGCCTCAGAAAACACCACAAGGCATGGACAAGAAGACTGAGCTGGGGGTAAGTCTAACAAACCCCCAAAGCCCAAGGAGTAGCCCAGAGACATGCTATATTATGCCCAGAAGCTGTCTGGCCCTGCTGACTCATCCTTGACTGCATCACAGCAAGTTACACATTCCCCTGAGCCTGCAGACAGGGATGATGCAGGCCTGCTAGATGACACAGTGCCACTAGACTCTCTACCTGATCCTATGCCTGATCTATTTGCTATGCCTTCCGAGGACAGTGCTCAACCCACGCTTAGTGAGATCCTGCATGCTGTTCACAAATGCAGTGCCTTTGTGGAAATGCACTGCCTCTGTGGATGACTGGAAAGAACAGTTTGGAGGGCTGAGGGAGACAGTGTCCCTCCTCCGTCAAGACCTCCAGAAGATCATGGAAAGAACCACTGCTGTAGAAGGCAGAGTGAGTGATATGGAGGATCAGATGCTGTCTCTTGTGGAAATGCACTGCCTCTGTGGATGACTGGAAAGAACAGTTTGGAGGGCTGAGGGAGACAGTGTCCCTCCTCGGTCAAGACCTCCAGAAGATCAGGGAAAGAACCACTGCTGTAGAAGGCAGAGTGAGTGATATGGAGGATCAGATGCTGTCTCTAACCACGAATGTTAGAATGGCTACTCAGCAGGCCTTCCAAGCCCTTAATAAAATGGATGACATTGAGAACTGCCTGAGACGCAATACTGTCCGCATAGTGGGGCTCCTAGAAAAGGTGGGGGGAAGGGAACACACAGCATTTGTTGAAGGTTGGTTGCAGGAGGTGTTCGGCAAAGAGGCCTTCTCACAAATCTACAGTGTAGAAAGGTCACTCTCCCACCTGGCAACCCTCCTAGATCAGTATTTGGAGGGCGTCCCTCCTCCGTCAAGACCTCCAGAAGATCAGGGAAAGAACCACTGCTGTAGAAGGCAGAGTGAGTGATATGGAGGATCAGATACTGTCTCTAACCAGGAATGTTAGAATGGCTACTCAGCAGGCCTTCCAAGCCCTTAATAAAATGGATGACATTGAGAACTGCCTGAGACGCAATACTGTCCGCATAGTGGGGCTCCCAGAAAAGGTGGGGGGCAGGGAACACACAGCATTTGTTGAAGGTTGGTTGCAGGAGGTGTTCGGCAAAGAGGCCTTCTCACCAATCTACAGTGTAGAAAGGGCACTCTCCCACCTGGCAACCCTCCTAGATCAGTATTAGCCAGGCTCCCGAATTACAAGGATCGGGAGGCTGTGCTGTACCTGGCCAAAGAGAAGGGGGCCAAACACTACAATGGCACCAAAATCTCATTCTTCCTGGATTTTTCAGCGAAGGTGCAATGCAGATGATCGAAATTTGCCAAGAAGAGATTGCAAAGGCTACAGCTTTCCTACGCCATGTTATTCCCGGCCAAGCTGAGGGTGATGGCCAGAGGTCAGAATCGGTTCTTTGAAAACACACAACATGCGGCTGTTTGCCTGGATCAAAACGAGCAAGATCTCTGCCACTGGGAACTTGAAGATGGTGCAGGATGATACCCTGGTTGGAGATACAAGGAAAAGGGGGAATGTCAGGCGCTAAGTTCCCTATACAGTTTTCCTTTTACAGAGGAACTATTTCTGCAATCAATCGACAGCGAGTGATTACACACTTTCCATTTTTTGTTGGTTCTGCTGTTTATACAGGCCCACACATGAGATGCTACCGTGTTGGTTGCTCGTGAACTATCTCATGGGCTATATGGCCTTTGTTTCGGTGTCTGGTTGGCATGAGAAGATATGACAGAAATCATACCATACATCATCTGGGAAGCCTCAGTTATGTCCGGTTGACCTTGGCTGCATCCCAGGATGTTTTTTGCTTCAGTTTGTGTTTTTTTTTCATTTCAGATCTATATGCTGTGCAGTTGAACAAGATTGACTACCTCCTATTAACAATGTTTTTCCAATGTACAGCCCCCTTACGGGGCATGCTATGTTTACTGCATTTTCTGTTGACTACTCCAGGTTATCAAAATGCCCAGACTGGTTGGCTAGTTAGAGGACCACTAGTGCCCACTGGGCTTCCTTGTCAATATATATATGTGTCTGCTATGTCATCCACACCCATTGTGTCTTGGAATGTCCGAGGAGTGAATGATCCTGAAGCAGACCATGATCTCATCTTGCTTACGCAAATTCCACCCAGCCATTAATGGCCTGCAGGAGACTCACCTCCTGGGGGACAATGTGGGGTTCCTGCACTATGCATGGGTTGGTAAATCACTTACTCGCTCTGCTTATTCACGCGGAGTGAGTGTGCTGATACATAAATCGTTGGCATTCAGGAGCTTGACTCCCTGGTAAATGCCTCTGGCAGATTTGTATTCTTATACTGTAAATTGTTTACTATGACCTTGCTTCTAGCCTTCTTATACATCCCACCCCTGTTCTCACGGGATGTATTGCAGTTGCTGCTGTCATACCTGGCGAATAAGCCTGATGTTCCGGTGTTGATCATGGGGGATTTTAATTGCTAACTAGACCCTAGTTTAGGCATCCTCCAATCTCCCCCCCCAGGGGTGGCAGGGGTACAGCTCTCTGAGGTAGGCTGGGCGGATATATGGCGCATGCCCAATCCAGATAAGAAACCATTTTCATGTTTTTCCAAAACCCATGGAACCCTGTAACATATAGATCTGTGTGTAGGTACCCCAAACATAGTAAGCTACACCTCCAAGGTGGAATACTTCCCGTGGGGAGTGTCTGATCATTCCCCATTGCTTTATGGATGATCACCCAGCCCCCCACCTCACCACCCAAGGCCCCTTGGAAACTTAATGTCTACTGGCTTAAGCTGTTCACCTCACAGGAACAAATAGCAATAGCATGAATAGCGACTGTTTCCGGTCTCATAGCCAATATACTGGTACTATACAAAAATGGGAGATGTTTAAAGGATACCTTAGAGGTGTGTTTATAACAGAAATTACAATCGTCAAACTGAACTCTTCCGCTCTGCTTGAGCAGGGGGGAGATCAGGTACAAGAAAGAAAATCTGGAAAATTAGAATCGCGCTAACCATAAATTATTGACCAAAAATCATAACTGATCTCATAAGTGCATCTAATAATAGTGAAAAATAATAAAAATTCATTGAAATCAAAACAACTACCCAAAAACTAAATGTGCATAAACACATTAATAATAAAACCAAGCACTGATAAGTCCGTGATTAATAAATTTAAAAAATATATCAATATAAAAAAATATATAAATTATATGTCCATAATATATTCAGATAGTGACTGTGAAAAAAGCAATCTGGTGAACGAATAAATAAAAATATAAATTAAAAAATAAAAAACAAAAAACCACCCATGCAAAAATGAAAAGTCCATATAATGCAAGCAAGCCTTCCTCAAATGCGTTGGATGAGAAACTATGTGGAATCCACCACCAAATCAGCAGAAATGAACTCTCACCAGAGTTCCATTATCCCCCATAACAGAGGATCAGGGAATGCGTATAAGGAAACACTGTATGGCTCCAAGGACATCAAACACAATCACAGATGCCGGGCGGTCCCCTCCCAACTGATCAGATCATCATGAGGGATCCCACGGTGCATAAAAAATATAGAAACTCCATAGTGTAAACCTGATATATATTCAATACATTTAAAACGAGGCTTTGACAGTATTGGCTGGCAATATCTGTGGGCGGTGTTATCCAGATTTGGATTTGGAGATCGGTTTATAGCATGGGTCAGACTGTTATATGCGTCCCCACAAATGACAATTAGGATGTCAGACCGTATGTCCCACACGTTTGTTCTGGGCAGGAGTACGAGGCAGGGTTGCCCACTGCCCCCCTGCTCTTTGCTATAGCCATAGAGCCATTGGCAGCACTGGTGAGGGACAGCCCAAGGATTACAGGGTTCAGGTTTGGTGACCTACATGAGAAGATCATGTTGTATGCTGACGACATGATGCTTTACCTGGGGGACACCAATACCTCTTTAGCTGAAGTGACAGCCATGATTTCCAGCTTTGGGAACTCTCTGGCCTGACCATAAACTGGTACAAATTTGCCTTAATGGTGCTAGACGAGGATCGGGATGTGGAGCTACCTGATTCCTGTCCCATTCAAGTACCTAGAAGTACAAATATCACCTAGACTTGGGGATTACTGCCCACTAAATGTGTATCCCCTACTATCCCAGTTTTGGGACAAAATTAACACCAGGAATAATCTTAAACTATCGCTGACGGGTAAAGCCAACCTAATAAAAATGATATTGATGCCACAGTTGCTATATTTTCTACTCAACTTCCCTGTCGTAATCCATTTGAAAATATTCAGAGTGGTTAACACTTTCTTTAGATGCCTATTTTGGAATGCAGGCCCCCTTAGGATCAAACTGGTGCAGTTGCAGTACTCCAAAGTAAGTGGAGGATCGGCAGTGCCCAATCCTTGGCTGTACTATCTTGCAGCATTTGATTGGATCCATGGCCCATGATCCAGTGGGCTGGTCACCACCTCTACTGGAGTGTGGTACTTGCAACGCTTAATCTAGTGTTTCAGATGGCCCTTTAGACCCAATTCACTTTATCTTGGGAGTTTTGGAGGAGGTAATTCCAGAGGAGATGGTCAGGACTGGATTTTCTAGGGCGCTGTTTCCAGCCCGAAAACTTATTTTGATGGGATGGAAATTGATCTCACTGCCCACGGTTGTATTGTGGATAACACACACGGGGAACACTCTGGTCATGGAACGGTATATCTATCAACACAGGGGAGCCCAGGTAGATTCAAAAGAATATGGTCACTGTGGCTGGATACCCCCAGGGCTAAGCCCCAGGGAACTGATAATGTCCAGAATTCTGCAATGCCCTACAGGGGGATCTTGACATGCTAGGATTGCTCAAGACCGGCTGTAATATATATGCCCCTATGCTTTAGCATATTGTGAACTTGAAGGTTGTGCAAATTAGATTACATTTATGGGCGCAAGGATGACCGTGATATATAACTGTAGATATCTGCAAGGGCACTGTTTGTGCATTGGAAACTGTCTAATATGTTTAATAAACACCTTTTTGATAAAAAAAATAAAAAAAATTAAAATTTAATAAAAATGTTTTTATTAATTTTATTTTTTTTACATACTGTCACCAGTCAGTATCCCTGATCACTGCCACACCAGTCATATGATGACGCTGTACTGCGCTGGTGACAGTATGTAAAAAAAAAAAAAAAAAATTGTGAAAAAAATATATTTAACCTTTGGAAGATTTACCCCCCCTTCATGACCAAGTCATTTTTTGAGATACGGCACTGCATTACTTTGACTGACAATTGCACAGCCATGTGACACTGTACCCAAATAAAATCTATGGCATTTTTTTTCTACAAATAGAGCTTTCTTTTGGTGGTATTTGAACACCTTTGCGTTTTTTTATTTTTTGCACTATAAACAAAAAAAGACTGACAATTTTTGAAAAAAAACAAAACAGTATTTTTAACTTTCTGCTATAAAACATATACAATAAAAGAAAATAAAAAAAAAAATCAAGTTTCTTAATAAATTTAGGCCAATACGTATTCCGCTACATGTTTTGGTAAAAAAAATTCCCAATAAGCGTATATTGATTGGTTTACGTGAACGTTATAGCGTTTACAAACTTTGGGATATATTTATGAAATAAAAAAAAAAATTTATACTAGTAATGGAGGTGATCAGCAATTTATAGCAGGACTTAGGCCAGTGCTAACACTAGGCAAACTTGGCAGCTGCCTAGGGCGCACTGCTGCCTAGGGCACCCGGCCGCTGGTTTCCCTACTCTTCGTCTCCACAGCTGCGCTATGTAAGTTTTCTGTGCTGTCTTATTAATAACTAAATCTGTAACAATGTTATAACCTCTAGTGGGTGCATCTAGAGAGATGCAGGGGATGCCTCTGCTGCATGTAACTCAGGCAGCTGCTCCGCTCCGTAGTGTCATTATAGAGGTGCAGCACTGACATGTCCCTGCAGAACGGAAGCAAACATCCCCTGCATGCCTCCATGATCAATGACCTATCTGTCTGGTGAGTTATGTGACCCCTGTCCCCGCCCCCCCATGTCATTCATAGAGGCTGCTCTCCCTCCTGGCCTGTCCTGTACAGCTACAGCGTGTGTTATAGCCTATAGGAGTAGTGGGCGCTGCTGGGTCGGTGACTGGTGACAGTTGGAGCCTGGAGACAGGGATTGTTCCTGGCAGGGTCGTCGGATGCAGAACCCTGGCCGGTGAGTGAAGAACACTGACATTGTATATATATATATATATATATATATATATATATATATATATATATATATATATGGCTTTTTTTCAGCGGGAACGTGGGGGAACGCAGTTCCGGCACCTCCAGCACTGATTGTATGTAATAGCATGGGGTGTGGGGTGTGCTGGAGGGTCTATTGATGTTGGCTGCTGGGGGATCTATTGTCACTGGTGGGGATCTGATTTTGTGTGAGGGTCTATTGTTGCTGATGGGAAAATATTGTTGCTGGGGGGGGGGTTAATGTTGCTAGAAGGGATCTACTGTTGAGGGAGAGGTCTATTTGTACTGGTTGCTGGAGGATCTATTGATGCTGGCTGCTGGGAGATCTGTTGTTGCTGCTGGGGGGAATAATGTTACTTGGGTGGATATTTTGTTACTGGGTGTGATATTTTGTTGTGGGTGGTTCACTGTTGCTGCAGGGAATCTATTGTTTTTGGGGTGGAGTCCATTACTGTGTGGGGATCTATTGCTGGGATTCTATTGTTCCTGGCTGCAGGGGATCTATTTTACTGCTTTTCTTTTTATCATTAACATGTTCCATATAAATGATTTAGCACCACAAAATGATACTTGGTTCTGTATTCTCTAAAAAGGGGCAGTACTGGTAGGTGGGTAGGGGGTGGAATCAAGGGACGGTGGTCAGAAGTGGGTAGGGGCAGAGACAAGGGGTGACTCAGACGAGACGGGGGGGAGTTCCTGCACCTATTCTCCGAGAAAAAGAGCCATATATATATATATATATATATATATATATATATATATACATATATATATATATATACTGTATAGTGTTGTATAAAGTGATCTGTCCTCACATGTGTGATGTCATCATACCGAGTACCTGGCCTGGATGTAAGGGTCCCCCTCCCCCTCTTGCAGTGGTATAGGGTGTCTGTCCATACATTGCTTCAAATGGATGGGTGATGTAATGCTGCCGGAGCCTATTCTTCTCCTGTGGAGGCCTCCTCCTCCACAAACAGGACAACCTTCCCAGCTGTCATCTGTCCCCAGCTGCTGAGGAGTGGAGGCCTCCATACAGAAAAACACAATGCATGCCTTCCAGCAGGGTTGCCCAACCACTGGTGCCCTCTGATGTGGCCCGCCACCTCCTGCTTTGGGATGGTGGGTCGGCAAGCCCAGATTGTGGGTTCCCAACCAGCAATCGCCAAGATCAGTGTGAGCTTTGGCTTTACTTCTCCTTTAACTCTGGGCAACCCCCCTACAGTCAGACAAAGATCCTCATGGTGACTAAATGATAACCTATTAGCAGGGCCGGATTAACATAGGGGCTAAAGGAGCTGCAGCTCCAGGCCCTGCCTTAAAATCAGCCCGCCCAGCCAGCAGTACAAGCCCGATTGCTCCTGTCCATAAAAGAAGGGGGGGATGTATATCTCCATATACTGGGACTTTAAATGAAACACACAAGGAAGGGGGGTAGTGCGTCTCCATTCCTAATCTAAATTCAAAAAACAAAACGAGTGTGGGACTTTAAATGAGGCAGGCTCAAAAACAATGTAAGAGTAGAAATTTATTATTATTATACATAAATGTCGAGGAGCGTTTATATGTGGCAAATGATTGTTCAATACATGTACAGACATAACATCGGAGTAGACATGATATAAAACTTGATTCTCATAACATGGAAAAAGAATTATACAGATTTCATAAGTATAATACAGTAATGATGTACAATAAAAATCATAAGAGTGTTGTAAAAATTGATGGAAATGTGAGGGATTATATCCTCAAAAGCTCAACGCGTTTCGTCGGTAAACCGACTCCTCAGGAGTGAATATATTGTCTGTAAATAATGAAAGGTGTTTCAGCCAGTAGACAAATAGAGTAAATGGAGTATTATGCCAGTATCGGCAAGTAGAATCTATAAGATAAATAGAAGGTATTTTTATGATAAACCCGGTAGCACTGCCCAGCACCAAAGGAATGAAATACATAAAGAAAGGAGAGTAAGCGAAAGTGACGTGATAGTGCAAAGATGGAGCAGATAGAACAACCGACTGAAAAATGTGCAAAAAAGATTGCATGAGAGTAAAACAATGCAGGGTGAAAATATATATATATAGACTAATGGGAGTAAAGGATAAAACAGGTAACCATATGAGAATCGTGTTAAGTGATGATCATGAAGAGTCAATATGAATATGAAGTGGGATAATGATGAAGATAGAAAGATAGGAAGAGACCATAATGTATGAAGGTACCTCTGAGTAACAAAAATCAACTATATACGTGATATGAGGCAGGCAGTGCGAACCAGTCATCTAGTCAGCTGTAAATAGGGACGCCCAAGCTGGCCGGTCAGGTAGGATGGACGAGCACCAACGCAAGCGTGATGACGAGCGGGAGTCGTCTGGCCGCCAATGGCGCCAAAACTATATACCTGCCAACACATCAGCTAGATGAAAAAATGCCATAGTAACCAAGCGGCGCCCACTAAGGACGTCACTGGTGCGGCATGAGCGTGGTTTCGATACGCACAAGACCGTCCGCCCCCATGTCACTTGATCAAACCTGTGGGTGGTAGAGGGAGGCGTCTGATGCCAATCGCAGCTCCCGGGGAGGAAGAGATGAAAGGCAATCAAAGCAGAGCAGGCACGATGAACAGCATCCACTAGGGGTGAAAAGAACTGTGGAACATAAATATATTTAAAAAATGGGTCACACATAGAAGGAAATACGCATCGCAGATGTGTATAAATAGTAAATACCATCCAGAGGGTGGGGATCATAGAATGAAATCCCATCTGTCCCTGAGGAAAATGTATAAGTATTTAGAAAGGTAGGTATAAGCTCTGCCTCCATCCCGGTTACAACATACAAGAAGGGGGGAATGTATATCTCCATGTAGCGCTGGTAGATTTTCAATCTACTGCTTATAGGTAAATTTAGTGGGTTATCTGTTCATACATAGTCAGATTTGCCTCTGTTCCAGCTTGGCTGAGTTGCATGTAGTTTCACACTGTGCCTGTGGGTGTCGTTGTCACCATGGGTTGGGGTTCGTCTTCGTTCCACCTGCTGGCCCTCCTGGCCGACAGGTATGTGCTAGGAGTACTACCTCGTGGTCCTCCGACCGGGAGGCCCACGTTGCTGCAGCGTGTGGGTGGGCCCAGAAGCCTGTCTGGGGCCTACCACAGCGGCAAGGGAATGGTCCTGGGCTGTCTGTCCTACGGGAAGAAGTTGGACAACTGAGAAGATCCCAGGGGACGACCCATCATGGAAGGATCATGCAGAGTGCTGGTCTGGAGAGGGGCCTGGTGACTCAGTTGGAGGACGTATCCTAAAGTAATCCTACCGCATAGTACTGCCGGGTCGGCTTACAAGTTCTAGTGCTGTGTTGGCTATTCATCGTAAACCATTACATCCTGTGACAGAGGATCGTATGGGTTTCTATTCCAATCAAGTCTGTGGCAGAGACTTTTGTTCATGCTGCGTACTGGCTGCTAGGTTAGTGACAGAAACCTATCCAGGTGGGCAAAGATTCAACTCTAAAAAGAGAGTACATTCATCTACAAGATTTAAACTCCTAATACTACACTAAGAAAAGGTATTTGAACTTCCCTGCAACTCTTCTTCTACCTCTTTCCTGCTACTTCCTTCAATTTACATTTATTAAAGCATTGGAAAAGATACTCAAGTGTTTGGTGCCTACATCGTCTGGTATTAAACTCAACGGGACCCCAGACCCGGTTCTGGTGAAATTGAGGTGACGTAACAGTCCGCTTTAAACCAGCAGCTCCACCGAGCGTTAGTGCTATATGTGGAGGCGCTGTCCGGGATTGTTAGCCGTCAACCTCCCGCAACCCTGAGAAGTATTTCACTGGGAGTTTACGTTGGAATAAGTTTCTGGACTTTGTCATTTTTGGGGAGAAGAAGGGGTTAAAGTGCAGGACTTTATTTCTGACTGTGTATGCTGCGGGTGAGAAGTAAAAGCCGGGAGCTACGTGATCAGAGGAACAAGTGGAAGGAGCCTAATCTACTTGTTACCGCGTGGGACGCGTGTGTGTGTTTGGCGCCAGAGGAGAAGAGAGGCCTCGTGATCGTGCTGAGAAGATCAGAGTGCAGCCATGTCTTCTTTTCCGTTGGTACCGTCAGCTATGGGACCTAAGATGTTCCCTACGAGTACCGCTGCGGGTGCTATGCTGACTGGAACCCTGCTGACAGATACCGGCATTTGTCTGAAGCCACAGGGGAGGTTTGTGCTATACACAGTTGGAGATATTGAAGGGCTGGGCATGCTTTGCCACAAGTGTGAAGGACTGGCCATACATCCCCGTCCATTTGTCCGTTGTTTGCAGTGCAGAGAATATTTGTTCACAGTGGAGCAATCTACCATGTCGGCTACAGGGATTGCCACACTGGAAACTACTGCCCTTGCTGCTGGAGAGCAACAGGCCGTGATTTTGCATGCTACCGTGAGTGCTTCCGAGGGAGATGTCGCTGCTACTGCTTCATCAGCGGACATCACCTTAATTTCTACGTCTACTACACCTATCCCCGTTGCACCTGTCCAGAGGAAGGTGGGATATGTGAAGGCTTCCTGCGGCCGTGGTCGAGGCCTACCCCAGAGACTACCCGAACCGGAGCCGGAGAAATATATGGATCCAGAGAAGTCCACGTCAGGAACGGGTGAGAGATCAAAGGGGAACATGTCTGGGACTCTGTAAATATTTGCCAGTAGAAGAGTTGAGAGACTCGGAGATTGATTCCATGTCAGATCTCTCCAGTGATGATGATGATTTGTTTGAGACAATGTCAGGAACTATTGTGGGCCCAGGGTGAAGATGTTGCTTCTGCCTTAACTTTCTCAGAGTGGACAGCCCTGGATTCTGGAAAGACATCACCTTGTGTGGAGCCGCACAGTACTACCAAAGAGACATTGTCTAAAGTTGCTAGTTTGCTTCCGACACCCGTCAGGTCTATGGTGAGTAAATCACCGAACTCTTGTGTGCCCCCTGGTTTGGGGAAAAATAGATCTTTGCCTAAACTTGCACGTTTACAGAGAGTGCTTACCAAACGTGTTGCCACAGAATATGGTCTGGAATTTCCCTATGTTACTCAGGAGATTATGCAGGAAATTGAGGCCAACCGGGAACTGTGGTACAGTGAAGCTGTTTGGGACTATCTGTCTGTGCCAAAACCTTTCCGGAAAACTGGATGTTCTGTTGCCATGGATGAACGCTTCAGTGGATGTTTCCTACACTGGAACTATGGTCGGCACATCTATGCTGACAAAGTGGTCATTTGCAGACCTGGAGAAGATGATATTGTGTACTTTATCACTACAGTGGATAAACTGGGAAAGAAACTGACATTGCCAGATCCTCGGTTTTATTGGTGATTATGAACAAGAACTTTGGGGTGTATAGTTAGAGAGTGTCAGTATATAGAGATCTCCGTGGTCAAGAAGAAATATTCATCCCAGCATTTTCAAATCCAAAAGACTCTTTGCTAGCTGGATTTTCTTTAGTGAAAGTATGTGATTCATTTAAAGATAGGGATGGACTTTTCAAGTTACTTCAGTTCGTTTCATTAAAGGAAAAAATATACGGGAAGAGAGTGTCATTCTTCTTTTGGAATGAGGCTTTGCTCCTAAAATGTTTAGTGAGGGTACTGTACATATTTAGTGTGTGTCTAACTTTGTTTTTTTTCAGGAACAATTGGATCTCCTATCAAGCTGTTAGGCTTTTCAGCTAGATAGATAGTGGGACTTGTAACAGTTCTAAATGTGTTTTCTTTTACGGATGTAAAGGTGTTGTTCTATAAATGTTAAAACTGTAATATTTCTATACTGTCTTTTCTTCCCCTTCATCCAAGTTTTTAAAGTGGAGTTCCACCCACTTTTACAACTCTTCAGCATCCCTCACTAAACTGCACTGTAAACAAATTGGATATTTTTTTTCTCAGCACCTACTGTATATCTGCTGTATTCATTTTTCACGTCCTCCTCCCTGGCCGCGGCCCATCGCATCATTTCCTGTTTGCAATGCCTTCTGGGAAGGGGCGGCAACTTCCTCTGAAACTGTCGTTGCTATGGAAACCTGACCTGAAACCTATTACACTGCTTGTGCTGCACTGAGCATGTGCGAGATCTGCAAGGATGAGATCCAGGAAGAAATACAGTCTGGCTTCAGATGCCCACACTTAAGATGGCCACGGCCTGCTGTAAGTTTATAAAATAACAAACTACTGCTATAAACTAACAAAACAGACCTTAGTTTACAGACTAACTTTACTAGAATACATTAAGCTTGTGTATTATAGGGGTATTTTTATTTAAAAAGTATAATTTGGGCAGGAATACCACTTTAAGTTCAAATACCTACTCTCAGGCTTGGGAGTTATTTTGACAGACATTGAGGACAATGTCTATTGTAGTGGGGGGAGTATGTAGCGCTGGTAGATTTTCAATCTACTGCTTATAGGTAAATTTAGTGGGTTATCTGTTCATACATAGTCAGATTTGCCTCTATTCCAGCTTGGCTGAGTTGCATGTAGTTTCACACTGTGCCTGTGGGTGTCGTTGTCATCATGGGTCGGTGTTGGAAAGGCAACACGTTGAAGAGTATGAGTGCTCCTCTGTCCCGGAGACAACTCGGTGGAGGTGGTCCTCCGAGTTGCATTCTGGGAGAGGGTATTTATGGGACAGACAACATGTTTTGGGATTTGTCTTCGTTCCACCTGCTGGCCCTGCTGGTCGACAGGTATGTGCTAGGAGTACTACCTCGTGGTCCTCCGACCGGGAGGCCCACGTTGCTGCAGCATGTGGGTGGGCCCAGAAGCCTGTCTGGGGCCTACCACAGCGGCAGGGGGATGGTCCTGGGCTGTCTGTCCTACGGGAAGAAGTTGGACAACTGAGAAGATCCCTGGGGAGGACCCGTCATGGAAGGATCATGCAGAGTGCTGGTCTGGAGAGGGGCCTGGTGACTCAGTTGGAGGACGTATCCTAAAGTAATCCTACCACATAGTACTGCTGGGTCGGCTTAAAGGTTCTAGTGCTGTGTTGGTTATTCATCGTAAACCATTACATCCTGTGGCAGAGGATCGTACGGGTTTCTATTCCAACCAAGTCTGTGGCAGAGACTTTTGTTCGTGCTGCGTACTGGCTGCTAGGTTAGTGAGAGAAACCTATCCAGGAGGGCAAAGATTCAACTCTAAAAAGAGAGTACATTCATCTACAAGATTTCAACTCCTAATAGTACACTAAGAAAAGGTATTTGAACTTCCCTGCAACTCTTCTTCTACCTCTTTCCTGCTACTTCCTTCAATTTACGTTTATTAAAGCATTGGAAAAGATACTCAAGTGTCCGGTGCCTACATCATCTGGTATTAACCACTTGACGACCGCCTCACGCCGATTTACGTCGGCAAGGTGGCACGGACAGGCAAAATCACGTACATATACGTGATTTGCCTTCCGCGGGTGGGGGGTCCGATCGGCCCCCCCCCCGGTGCCCGTGGCGGTCGCCATTTCTTCCCGGGCGATGAGAGGTGAGGGGGAGGCCATCCATTGTTGGCCACCCCCTCCCGATCGCTCCCGGCGAATGAGAATGCTTCCTTTCCCTCTGTAATGTAAACAGAGGGAAAGGAAGTGATGTCATCCCTCCTCGAGTCGGTCTTTTTGATCCGGCGCCGAGGAGAGAAGAAGACATCAAGTAAGTCTGCACAACACTACACTAACAGTAGAACGCGCCAGGCACACTTGTCACCCCCCATCACCCCCCGATCACCTCCCCGATCACCCCCCTGTACCCCCTGTCACTCTGACACCAATAGCATTTTTTTTTTTTTTTGCATTGGTGTCAGTTTGTGTTAGTTACAAGTGTTAGGGCAGTTAGGTTAGCCCCCTTTAGGTCTAGGGTACCCCCCCTTAGGTCCAGGGTACCCCCCTAACCCCCCCTAATAAAAGTTAACCCCTTGATTACCCCCCGTCACCAGTGTCGCTAAGCGATCGTTTTTCTGATCGCTGTATTAGTGACACAGGTGACGCTAGTTAGGGAGGTAAGTATATAGGTTCGCTGTCAGTGTTTTATAGCGACAGGGACCCCCATATACTACCTGCTAAAGGTTTTAACCCCCTGATTGCCCCCTAGTTAACCCTTTCACCAGCGATCACCGTATAAGTGTTACGGGTGACGCTGGTTAGCTAGTTTGTTTTTTGTAGTTTATTACAGTTTATTACAGTTTATTATAGTTTTAGGGCACCCACCGTTTATTACCCTATAAAGGTTTAACCCCCTAATTGCCTGGCGGTGATATAAATTACATTTTTAGGGTCAGCTTAGGTCTGCGTCGCCCCAGGCAGCGTCAGGTTAGCGCTAGTACCGCTAAAACCCACGCACGCAGCATACACCTCCCTTAGTGCTATAGTATCTGAGCGGATCGATATCTGATCCGATCAGATCTATACTTCCCAGCAGTTTAGGGTTCCCTGAAACGCAGTGTTAGCGGGATCAGCGTTTTGCTCCTCGGCCCAGCCCTGCCCAGCCCACCCAAGTGCAGTATCGATCGATAACTGACACTTACAAAACACTAAGCACACATAACTGCAGCGTTCGCAGAGTCAGGCCTGATCCCTGCGATCGCTAACAGTTTTTTGGTAGCGTTTTGATACAGTCGCTAACAGTCAGGAGCTTTTTTGCCTGTTAGTCTCACTAGTGTACCCCTAAATTTAGAGCCCAAAATGGCAAATCGAAGGTACACTAGTGAAGAGGCCTACACGTTTCTGAGTATGACAGATAGTGAAGAGGAAGTCACTCATCTGTCAAGTTCAGGCTCAGAATACGAACCTGTAGAGGACAGCGGCTCCATGACAGATAGCTCTGACGACAGAGTTGTGGTCCCTGCTAAGGTCAGGCGTACCAGACCCCAATCTTCTTCTGTCCTTGAAGTGCAAGAACCGCAGGGCTCTCGTATGGAGCAGAGAAGTACTAGCGCCGCTATTCCTTCTGGTGAACTGGCAAGCACCAGCGGCCTAGTACACCCTGGTCGTACATCCAGCACTGCAGTATCACATGGTGACGTGGCGAGTCCCATAAGTGCAGTTCAAGCTGGCGAGGTGGCAAGCACTAGTAGTGTCCCGCTGCCACCAAGAAGACAAAGACAGGCCCGTCGTGCCCATAGTGCCCTTCCTGCTGCATTGGCCAATCCGAATTGGGAACCCACCACTTCTGCAGCACCCGTACTTCCCCCTTTCACTGGCCAACCCGGAATTCAGGTGGAAACAGTTGACTTTACGCCACTGGATTTTTATTCACTGTTTTTCACCGAAGATCTCTATAGATCTATTGTGGACCAAAGCAATTTATACGCTGGTCAACACATTGCCGCTAATCCCCAGTCCTCCCTTGCCAGAGATTGGAGACCAATTACGGTCTCCGAATTTAAGACCTTTCTGGGCCTTTCCCTCCTCATGGGGTTGAATAAAAAGAGTAAGTTGCGGTCATATTGGTCCACTGACCCAATTTACCATTCACCCTTGTTCTCTGCTTCCATGGCCAGGGCACGATACGAGCAGATTTTGCGGTTCATGCACTTCAACGACAATGAACTCTGTCGTCCTCGTGGAGACCCTGCATACGATCGGCTCTACAAAATTCGGCCCCTCGTAAACCACTTCAACCAACGTTTTGCAGACTTGTTTACCCCCCATCAAGTTGTCTGCATTGATGAGTCCCTGATTAAATTTTCTGGCCGCTTGTCATTCAAACAGTACCTTCCCAGCAAGCGTGCCAGATACGGGGTCAAGATGTAAAAGCTCTGTGACAGGGCCACAGGCTATACATATAGTTTTATGGTTTACGAGGGCAAAGATAGTCACGTAGAGCCGACAAACTGCCCTGACTACATAGGAAGCGCTGGCAAGATAGTGTGGGACTTGGTGTCACCCTTATTCGGAAAGGGGTACCACTTGTACGTGGACAATTATTATACGAGCGTGCCACTTTTTAGTCACTTGTTTGATCAGCAGATTGGAGCATGTGGCACCGTGCGACCTAATCGCCGGGGCTTTCCCCAGCGGCTTGTAGATTCCCGTCTTAGGCTGGGGGAGAGAGCCTGCTTGAAGTATAATAATTTGCTCACTATGAAGTGCAGGGATAAGAAGAATGTTTTCGTTCTCACCTCCCTTCATGCAGACACGACGACCCAAATTCCTACGGCGACTGGTGTTGTGGAGAAACCCCTCTGTGTCCACGAATACAAGCTTAATATGGGAGGGGTGGACCTCAACGACCAGTTGTTGGCGCCGTACCTAGTTGCCCGTAAGGCCAGACGCTGGTACAAAAAAGTGTCTGTTTATTTATTTCAATTGGCTTTGCTGAACACTCATGTGCTATACAGAGCTTCAGGACAGACTGGATCCTTCCTTAAATTCCAGGAAGAGATCGTCAGAGCCCTTCTGTTTCCAGACGGTGCTCTACCTCACCTTCCCCAACCAAATGCAGTAAGCCGGCTGCATGAGCGGCATTTTCTTTATGCCATCCCGAGTACCCCTACCCAAAAAGCCCCCCAAAAAAGATGTCGTGTCTGCAGCAAGCGCGGATTTAGGCGTGACACCCGGTCTTATTGTCCCTCCTGTCCTGGCAATCCTGGTCTTTGCATGGGTGAATGCTTTGAACGCTACCATACATTAGTTGAGTATTAGCGTAGGGTTCAGCACTGCACAGACTAGGCACACTAACACAGGGTCTCCCAAGATGCCATTGCATTTTGAGAGACCCAAACCTGGAACGAGTTACAAAAGTTAAAAGTTACTAAAAAAAAGTGTAAAAAAAAAAATAAAAAAAATAAAAACACAAAAAAAAATATAAAATAAAAAAACAAAAATAGTTGTTGTTTTATTGTTCTCTCTCTCTCTATTCTCTCTCTATTGTTCTGCTCTTTTTTACTCTATTCTATTCTGCAATGTTTTATTGTTATTATGTTTTACCATGTTTGCTTTTCAGATTTTTTATACTTTACCGTTTACTGTGTTTTGTTGGTAACCATTTTATTGTTTTCAGGTACGCCATTCAGTTGCAGCGCGGATTTATTTATCTTGACAGCAACAGCGTTTGCTCCCACGATATATAAAGCCGTGACTCCAGCGCTGTCGGAGGTGATTTCACCACCACAGTTACATACTTCAGCATATATGCCAAAGCGTGGGGGCAGCAGTGGGTGGAGGAGCAATTTGCTCCTGCCTTTTGCGGGAGGATGCCCCCATGCTTTGGCATATATATATTTTAGGCACAGGTTGCGTTAAATGTTTTATTTTTTACTATGTTTTTTTTTTGTATTTGCTTTGCAGGTATGGTAAGTCTTACTGTTATACTGTAATGTTACTTTGTTTTATTGTTAACCATCATTTGCTTAGCAGGTACGCCATTCAGTTGCAGCGCGGATTTATTTATCTTGACAGCAACAGTGTTTGCTCCCACGATATATATAGCCGTGACTCCAGCGCTGTCGGAGGTGATTTCACCACCACAGTTACATACTTCAGCATATATGCCGAAGCGTGGGGGCAGCAGTGGGTGGAGGAGCAATTTGCTCCTGCCTTTTGCGGGAGGATGCCCCCATGCTTCGGCATATATATATTTTAGGCACAGGTTGCGTTAAATGTTTTATTTTTTTTTTTTTTTTCCAAATCAATTTTATTGTCAATAGAAATCATGTTATACAGAAGCAATACAGAGTGAAGATATATAAGAAGTAATAAAATGAATTGCATTGAAATTCATGGAGCATTGAACATTTAAGCAATACTTATACAGCCAGTGCAATTTCTTTGTTAATGTATAGAGGTGTGACATAACCGTAAGTAACCAAACTCAAACAGTAAACAATCAAACAGGAAAGTCTGCGCCCAGAATTAAGTCAGTGAGTGTGTTTTGTTTTGGGGATCCAGCAAGGTCTTTGAGTGTAGTGTGCGGTGACTTAAAGCTACGGGAGAGTGGATCAATCCAGGGGCTTATGTGTTATTGTTTGTCTCAATCAGGTATCTTAAAGGTGGTGTGGGCAGTGACAAGTGTTCATCAGGTATGTGTGTATGTGATTGCGTGAATGCTCCATTGAGTGTTTAATTGTTATTTAGTGGTGTGGTGTCCTGGAAATGTCTTTGTGTGCAATGTCGTTATTCATTGTATATTGTTTCTGGGCGAGTTAACTTGAGGTAGGATTGCGGTCTCCGGACCACAAGCAATCCTACCACCAGTTGGGTATGGGGTGATGAACGTTGTTAACGTGTGGAGAGGGAGGAAGAAGTTTCAAATTAGTAGGTGGGCAAGGAAAGGGTGGAGCGGATATAGTATAATGATTGTGGTGTGGGTATTATCAAGTGTAGGCCTATGTATGGGATGGGGTGATGAGACGGGTGGTGTAAAAGAAGGGGAGATTAACTGAGGTATAAGGGAAAAAGAGAGTATAGCGAGTATATCAAGTCCGCCTCCGACAGAGTCCCACACGACCGAGAAGGATCTTAGGACAACAGGTCTACATATTCTGCTGTCGTTTGGAAGTGTTGCCAGCACGACCATATGGTTCTGAATTTAGAGGGCGTATCTTTGGCTTGATGAATCAGTTCTTCCATTTCGGCTATTCTTGATATTCGTTTGAGCCAGTCTGCTATAGTAGGGGGTTGGGATGACTTCCATAGAGTCGGGATGCACATTTTTGCCGCGTTTATCATGTGTAGGGCAAGGGAGCGGTGGTAGTCTTTTTTTGGGATGGAGGAGTGATGCAGCAACATTTGGGCAGGGGTGAATTCAATCTGGTATGTGGTAATGTAAGCGGTAATACGTTGGACTTCTTTCCAAAAGGGTTGAATGAGTGGGCAGGACCACCATATATGGACCATAGAGCCTTCTCCTTCTGAGCATCTCCAACATGTGGGGGGAATTGCCGGGGAAATTTTGTGTAGTTTAAGGGGTGTTTTGTACCATTTAGAGAAGATTTTGAAACCGTTTTCCTGTACTGATACGTTAATGGAGCCTTTGTGAATGTAGGAGTATATGTTTTCCCATTCTTGGTCTGATAGATCCAATGCTAATTCTCTTTCCCAACTTTGAGTGGCTATGTTGGATTTGGGGCTGTGGTCAGAGAAAAGGAGAGCATAAATTTCTGAAATCATATGTCTCTGTGGTTCCGTCTTGGAGCACAAGGCTTCAAAAGGTGTGAGTCGTCTGGAGTAATCGGTAGATTTTTGGGAGTGGTTAAGAAAGTGCCTTATTTGGTTGTATGTCCACGACGGAAGGGGAATTCCGGACGTGTGTGTAGGTAGACTAGTAAGAGCTAGGAAAGCATTTCCCGAGAAAAAATGTTTTGCTCTAATGTCATCTTGGGGCCAGTAACCCTTAAGGAATGTATTGTGAATTCCCGGTGGGAAATCCGTGTTATTACGGATTGGAGTTAAGGGTCCTGGGACAGAGGAAATGTGGTGTTTTTGGCACATTTTCATAAATGAATGGAGAGTGGAAGAGATCAAGGGGTGTTGCGTGCATTCCATAGGTATCTGTCTCGAGGGAATCCACGGTAATTGTTTAATTGGAACTTTTGAGAATTCCGTTTCGATTTGCGTCCAGGCTTTAGTGTGGGAGTGGACATTCCAGTCAATTATTCTAGATAGTTGGCATGCCTCGTGATATTTGGCAATATCTGGGAGAGCTAAGCCACCTTTCGATTTTGGCAAAGAAAGTCTTTCAAAACTAAGCCTAGGGCGTTTTTTACCCCATATAAATTCACTGCACGCCTTGCGGTATGATGCAAAAAAAGCTTGCGGTAAGCGGATGGGGACTGTTTGCAAGACATAAAGTATTCTTGGGAGAATGTTCATTTTAATTATCGACGCCCTCCCGAACCAGGAAAAGATACCCGTTGACCAAGACTTAAGGTCTTTTTGAATTTGTTGGAGGATTGGTATGTAATTTTTGATATATAGATCAGATAGGCGGGCTGGTATACGGATCCCTAGGTAGGTAATTGCCTCTCGGGTCCACTTGAAGGGGAAGTTGGACTGACAGGATGCCAGGGTCTCCTTCTGTAAGGAGACATTCAAGGCTTCGGATTTTGTGAAGTTGATTTGTAAATTGGTTAGGGAGCGGAATGTGTCGAGGTCTTTAAGTAAATTAGGCAGTGTAGTGTGGGGGTCAGTCAGGAACAGGAGAATGTCATCTGCGAAGGCAGATAGCTTATATGTAGTTTTTGAGATGGAGACTCCTTTGATGTCTGGATTAGAGCGCAGGCGTTGAAGAAGTGGTTCCAGGGTAAGGATGAAAATCAATGGTGAAAGCGGGCATCCCTGACGTGTCCCGTTTGACACGGAGAAGGCATCCGACAGGTGTCCATTAACACGGACCCGTGCGGTAGGAGAGGCGTAGAGTGCCATTATAAGTTGTAGCATACGGTCTTGTATGCCTATCATTCTGAGTGCTGCTGACATATAGTCCCACGCCACCCTGTCGAAGGCCTTCTCCGCGTCAAGAGACAAGAAGAACCCCTGTTGTTGAGTAGAAGTTAGCCATCTGTGGATGTTAATCGCCTTAGTTGTATTGTCTCTAGCCTCCCTGCCAGGTATAAAACCTACCTGGTCTAGTGCGATGAGGTGTGGCAGGAGGGGCAGAAGACGGTTAGCCAATATCTTGGCGTAAATTTTTAGATCAACATTCAGTAATGATATTGGGCGGTAGTTCGATACTTGAGATGCATCCTTATTGGGCTTGGGTATTACAGTTATGTGTGCTGTTAATAGGTCTCTAGGTGGGGGATTGTCTGAGGACAGGGAGTTGAATGCCTTCAGGAAATGTGGTTTGAGGGTTTCAGAGTAGGTTTTATAATAACCAGTCGTCAGGCCGTCAGGGCCGGGACTCTTGCCGGTCTTTAATTGTTTTAGAACCACATCTATTTCAGCTGGGGATATGGGTTGTTCCAGGTCAGCAGCTTCTGCCTTGGATATATGCGTGGGACTGTATTTTGTGAGAAAATCGTGGATGGCTTTGGTTCGGTGCGTGTCTGTCTTCTGTGTGGTGGGGGTGTGGAGGTTGTACAGCTGGGAGTAATAGTGTACAAATTGCTGGGCTATTTGGTCATTGGCTGCTATTTTTTTCCCAGTAGCGTCCCTTATAGAGTGGATCATTGTGCTGGCTTTCTTGGCTCGAAGAGCTCTTGCTAAAAGTTTGCCTGATTTATTGCCATATTCATAAAATATTTTTTGGGCTAGTATATAATTTCGTTTCGTTTGCTTGTTTAGGGCCTCTAGGAGGTCAGTTCTAGCTCTAAGCAGTTCCGGGAGGGATGTCAGTGCTTGGGAGGTTTTGTGTGCTTTTTCCAATGATTGTATACGGGAGGTCAATATATTTATGTGTTCTTGTCTTTGCTTCCTGCGTTTAGCCGCGAGTGCTATTAGTTCTCCCCGTATGGTGCTTTTATGTGCTTCCCAACGCATCATATGCGGGATATCAGGAGTGTCGTTTTCCTTGAAGTAAAGCACGAGTCGTTCTTGTATGGCCGTCATTATGGCAGTGTCAGTGAGAAGCGAGGGGTCTAAACGCCAAATTTGGGGCCGGGGATCCGCGTTTGAGAGCGTTATCGTCATGGATATAGGGTGGTGGTCTGAGAGATACATGGGTTCGATTGTGGCTTTACTTAGCAGTGGCAAATCCCTCTGTGAAAGGAATAAGTAATCTAGTCTGGAGTATCTGGTATGGGGGAATGAATAAAATGTGAAATCTTTCACGTTTGGGTGAAGTGTACGCCACGAGTCATGTAGGGACAGTTCTTTCAATTGAGATTTAATTGCACGTAAGGCTTTATACGGTAGGGTTGAGGAGCCAGACGAGGTATCCTGTAAGGGATTCAGAGGAACGTTGAAGTCTCCTCCTAGGATGAGAAGGCCGTCTTGGAATAGGGCTAGTTGTTGTAAGGTGGACCGGAAGAAGGGAACTTGTTTCGTGTTGGGTGCGTATATGTTGGCCAGGGTTATCCGTTTTCCGTGTAGCGTGCCTTTGACAAAAAGGTATCGTGCTTCTGCGTCTATGCAAGTTGCTTTAACATGGAATGGGCAATTTTTAGCGAATAGGATAGAGACCCCTTTTGATTTTGTGGAGTTATTAGTAGCGTGAATGAAGGTTGGAAAGTGGTAATTAGAGAGTTTGGGGATGGAGCCTGTTCTAAAATGGGTCTCTTGAAGAAAGACAATGTCCGCTTTATTTTTTTGTAGGGAGAGTAGTAGTTGGGAGCGTTTTTCAGGGATGTTAAGTCCCCGTATATTTAGGGATATTACTTTAATTGTTTTATGTTTGATAGGTGATGGTTGCGGCATATTGAAGGAGTGGTTAAAGTTTTAGAGTTGCTGGTAAGTGGGGTTAGGTGTGTTTTGTGGAATTATGAGACTCTGTCGGAGGAGGGATAGCAGAGAATGAGAAGGGGGATTAGAATGCGACAGTAAAGATTCTGAGTTGTTCTGAGAGGGGTGTAGGAGGTGCTTATGGGATTGGGTACGTGGATGGGGGATGAACGGTACAATACTTTTGTAATTCAGTCTCGTGTGTCCGTATGTGACAAATTTCTGGGGGTTAGCGTGAGCGTGTGATTGTTTCCGGTGATTAGCGAGAACCTGCTCGCTTATCCGTAGAAAGTAGATACCTGTAATTCGGTATGACCGGAGAAAATCAGTGGCAGGTGGCTGAGTTTGGTATAAATGTCAGGGTATGCGGGTAAGAGTGCCACTGAGGTGAGGAGCGGCTAAAATCGGTAAGAAGAGGTGAGGTTCAGAGAGGAGTGGCTGCCCGCTGAACCGAGAGAAGGTGCAAGCTCATGGAGGAGGTTAAAATCGATGACAAACTAATGTTGAGGTGCAACCTGAGAAGTACATTGATAGGTGAATGGGACATATCTAGTGGGGATCTAATCGATATTTGGGAGGACAGTAGAGTGTAACTAGGGGAGGTTCTGTGATGTGGAGTAAAAGAGCCTTCCGTGTGTTTGGACCGTGATTCCCTGGTATCTGACCCTATAATCAGTGTACCGTCTAGGCAAGTGTTATTGTAAATATGTTAAGTATTGCATTGAAGGCAGTACATATTATTTAGAATTTAGTATAATATAGTGGAGCATTGCAGACAATCCTTAAACATGAGAAAAGACTAACGTACTAGTGCTAAACCAAATTCAAAACAGTGGTTTCCAAGTACGTCATGCTGTTAACCGTGTTCTATCTGTTACGTGTCGAAATTGCTACAACCCTTTGTGCAAGGTGGTTATGTCAGTACCAGACACCATTACTTGTCATGGGCTAATACGATGCACACAGTATCTGCGGCTTGGTTATCCGGCGTGTCGAGCATTCATTAAGTGAGTATGGACCGGAGATTGAGGGATAGTGGAAACAAGGTCTGCACATTAAGTGTGTCCGGGGCTACCTTGAGATAGATCAATAAGCTGGGTGACGTTTAATCCCCTATTGTGCCGAGGGAGTAGTAGGAGTTTAGTGATGCAGCTGTCACATGTGTCATAGCTCTGCGGAGGGTGCATCACGTCGTTAATTCTGTGTTTCTGAGGAGATGACCTGTGTTTTGGTAGTTTCAGGAGTCACTGCTCCGTACCAGAGAGGTGATAGAGGTTTCTTCCTGGTCAAGTGAGGGGATGTTTTCAGCTGAGAAAAGTGCGTTATCCTAATCAGGTGGAGCTAGAATGGAGTAGTGGGACCCGAGCGCCCTTCTGCCTCCCATGGGGAGTGGAGCCTTGGGGAAGGTTCCCAAGTCCACTCGGGTCTGGGTGTCAGTGCCCCAGCGTACCTGGGAATGATCTTGTTATAACAGGAAAGTATATATTCAATAGTGTTATAATAGGGTGGTGGAGAGTGTGGGCACTGTGCAGCACCATGGGCGACACGCGTCGCATGTGGGTATATGATAAATCGGTTAGTCGCCTGTCTGTACAGTATTAAGTGTAGCGATTGTGACGTTTAGTAGTAGTACCCCTTTCTTTAAGTATGTACATTGAAATACGTGGTCTAGAGGTAGAGATGGCGACGATCCGCAGGAGCCCAGTTTCCCTTGCTGTGAAGTCGGAAGTGTGGCAGCCAATTTAGTGGTTGAATTGTGTGTGACATTGCGGTGTGTCATTATGCTAAAAACCAGCTGCGTGTCGGGCAGGAGCCACGTTGAATCGGGCTTGCCTGTATCGCTATGATCTGGCAGATTTGTTCGGGACCTCAGTTGAGGTTTGTACCTTTTGTGGTATTATATCGTGTAGTGCTTTTTTCTATGTGCCCCCACGGATCATCGCCCCCCCCCCCCTCATTGCATTCATAAGCCCAGCGCGATGATAGTAAGCAGAAAGGAAAAACAAAGAGTATAAGAATTTGGAAGTGTAGAGTATATATATGCATGTGTATACCTACACACACCCGCACACATACACATGCACACATACATACACATGCATGCATATATACATACTTGCCCATACACATACACACCCACACATACATACACACACACATGCATATACACACACACACACACACACACACATATATACATATATGCACATACATACACACATACATACATACACACATACACATACACACATATATATACAGTACACACTATTTCTTGTAAATATGAGCAATTAACTTCCTCCCCTGTCCTTATTAGCAAGCGAGGGGGATAAGGTATTCAGTACCAAGAAGGATACATGGGTGGCGGGACCAAGATCGCCAAAGATGACCATCGTTCTTTAAGCTGAAATGACAGTTCTTGTCAGGGTTTGTGGATACTCCCGGTCTCGAAGAGAATATTGATCTGCAGCTGTCGTGCTTCTCTTACGTCATATTACAGTGTGTTGTCGCTCTTACCGTTCTTGTTGTGGTGTCTGGAGCAAGGTGGGGGAGGTAAGTGTATACACCAAGGGTTGAGGGATGTCCGGTTGATCGCAGATAGAGTATGCGCAGCATGTAGTAGCCAAGGAGAACTCAGAACAGAACCTAGTGAAACCTGTGGAACGAATGGTAGAGAGAGATAGGAATTTCCGGGTACTGCATGTTTTGGCGCTGCTGCTCAGCGGTCTCGGCGTGCTCTCCTGGTCTGGGGAGTATTCAGCGGACTGGAGCCGCCATCCATTCCTGGAGCTTGAAGACGGTGTCTCGGTTCGGATGGGGATCGTTGCCTCCTGTAGCGGTGCGCTTGAGTGTCCATCGGTTCGTTGTCCGGTGGGAGTTTTCTAGGAGCCGGAGGGCGGAATTCCGCGTACCACTCAGGGACCTCTGTATAAGGTAAGTCCAGGGTATCGCAGAAATGGCGTAGATCTTCTGGCACTCTGAGCAGTGCTGAGCGTCCTTGATATGTGGCTGAGAGGCCAAAGGGGAATTTCCACCGGTACGCAATAGCTTTGGCACGCAGTACTTCCAGCAGGGGGCGCAATTCCCTTCGTCTTTGCAGAGTAATTGTAGAGAGGTCTTGGAAGAGGCGTAGCTCTGTGCCGTTGTGCGTTAGCTTTGTAGCGGTGCGGGCCTTACGCAGGAGCTCTTCATTTAGTTGAAAGTCTATAATATGGCAGATTACATCCCTAGGAGGGTCCGCTTCCCTTCCCCGAGGCCTTAAGGCGCGGTGGATGCGTTCCATACCTATGGGAGTGGCGGGGGGTCTATCTAGTAAGCCGTTGAAGAAGCGGGAGACCTCTGCCTGTAGTCTGTCTGCTTCGATCGATTCCGGTAGGCCGCGCAGCCGCAAGTTATGGCGCCTGCCGCGGTTGTCCAAATCTTCCATGTGCCGATTTAGGTCCCGAAGCTGAAGGGTGTGGGTGTCTAGTACCTGACATGTACGGCGTAGCACAGTGGAGTGTGTTGTAGTTGTCTTCTCCACTTCTTGGACCCTGCCTGCAATCGCTTGTATGTCGATCTTGAGATCCGTGATCGCGGCTGTTAGGGCCGCCGTGAGGGTACTTTTTATATCCATTGCCACGGAATGTAAGTCCTGGAGGCTGGGTTGAGAGTGCGGTGTGAGAATGATCGCGCCATTGTCTGGGGCTGACAAGTTCTCTGTTGCTGGGCCTGTTGGCTGATGAGAGCCTCGTGTGGGCGCCATATTGCCAGAGTGGGAGCGGAACATTTCTGGTATATTTTGGCTAAGTCTGCCGGTCAAATCTCGGGGTGACCTGGATCTGGATGCGGAGGAGCTGCGGGAAGATGTTCCCATGTTTTCCTCGAGTTAAGGTCTGTGTCTAACCTCCGTTGTAGTCAGATTAGTCTCTCTGTCAGCGGGAGCAGAAGAATTAAGCTGCCATCTTCTCCCGAGGTCAGGCCACGCCCCCTAAATGTTTTATTTTTTACTATGTTTTTTTTTGTATTTGCTTTGCAGTTATGGTAAGTCTTACTGTTATACTGTAATTTTACTTTGTTTTATTGTTAACCATCATTTGCTTAGCAGGTACGCCATTCAGTTGCAGCGCGGATTTATTTATCTTGACAGCAACAGCGTTTGCTCCCACGATATATAAAGCCGTGACTCCAGCGCTGTCGGAGGTGATTTCACCACCACAGTTACATACTTCAGCATATATGCCGAAGCGTGGGGGCAGCAGTGGGTGGAGGAGCAATTTGCTTCTGCCTTTTGCGGGAGGATGCCCCCATGCTTCGGCATATATAAATGGTGCATGTATGCCCATGATTAGAATTGGGTGGATGAAGGGAGGTATTCTAATGGTGGGCATACCCACCGATCAATATCTTTTTTTCGTTCAGCCCACAGGCTGCATGAAAAAAAAGTTTACAATATATGCCTAACAAGGACCAGCAACGTACTGGTATGTTGCTGGACTTTGAGTGGTTATACCAGAATGATGCCTGCAGGTTTAGGTATCATCTTGGTATCATTCTTTTCAGCCAGCGGTCGGCTTTCATGTAAAAGCAATCCTAGCGGCTAATTAGCCTCTAGACTGCTTTTGCAAGCAGTGGGAGGGAATGCCCCCCCCCACCGTCTTCCATGTTTTTCTCTGGCTTTCCTGTCCCAACAGGGAACCTGAAAATGCAGCCGGTGATTCAGCCAGCTGACCATAGAGCTGATCAGAGACCAGAATGGCTCCAAACATCTCTATGGCCTAAGAAACCGGAAGCTACGAGCATTTCATGACTTAGATTTTGCCGAATGTAAACAGCGCAATTGGGAAATTGGGAAAGCATTTTATCACACCGATCTTGGTGTGGTCAGATGCTTTGAGGGCAGAGGAGAGATCTAGGGTCTAGTAGAGCCCAATTTTTAAAAAAAAGAGTACCTGTCACTACCTATTGCTATCATAGGGGATATTTACATTCCCTGAGATAACAATAAAATTAATAAAAAAAAAATAAAAATGAAAGGAACAGTTTAAAAATAAGATAAAAAAGCAAAAAAATAATAAAGAAAAAAAAAAAAAAGCACCCCTGTCCCCCCCTGCTCTCGCGCAAAGGCGAACGCAAGCGTCGGTCTGGCGTCAAATGTAAACAGCAATTGCACCATGCATGTGAGGTATCACCGCGAAGGACAGAACGAGGGCAGTAATTTTAGCAGTAGACTTCCTCTGTAAATCTAAAGTGGTAACCTGTAAAGGCTTTTAAAGGCTTTTAAAAATGTATTTATTTTGTCGCCGCTGCGCGTTTGTGCGCAATTTTAAAGCATGTCATGTTTGGTATCCATGTACTCGGCCTAAGATCATCTTTTTTATTTCATCAAACATTTGGGCAATATAGTGTGTTTTAGTGCATTAAAATTTTAAAAAGTGTGTTTTTTCCCCAAAAAATGCGTTTGAAAAATCGCTGCGCAAATACTGTGTGAAAAAAAATATGAAACACCCACCATTTCAATCTGTAGGGCATTTGCTTTAAAAAAATATATAATGTTTGGGGGTTCAAAGTAATTTTCTTGCAAAAAAAAATTATTTTTTCATGTAATCAAAAAGTGTCAGAAAGGGCTTTGTCTTCAAGTGGTTAGAAGAGTGGGTGATGTGTGACATAAGCTTCTAAATGTTGTGCATAAAATGCCAGGACAGTTCAAACCCCCCCCAAATGACCCCATTTTGGAAAGTAGACACCCCAAGCTATTTGCTGAGAGGCATGTCGAGTCCATGGAATATTTTATATTGTGACACAAGTTGCGGGAAAGAGACAAATCTTTTTTTTTTTTCTTTTTTTTTTTTGCACAAAGTTGTCACTAAATGATATATTGCTCAAACATGCCATGGGAATATGTGAAATTACACCCCAAAATACATTCTGTTGCTTCTCCTGAGTACGGGGATACCACATGTGTGAGACTTTTTGGGAGCCTAGCCGCACACGGGACCCCGAAAACCAAGCACCGCCTTCAGGCTTTCTAAGGGCGTAAATTTTTGATTTCACTCTTCACTGCCTAGCACAGTTTCGGAGGCCATGGAATGCCCAGATGGCACAACCCCCCCCAAATGACCCCATTTTGGAAAATAGACACCCCAAGCTATTTGCTGAGAGGTATAGTGAGTATTTTGCAGACCTCACTTTTTGTCACAAACTTTCGAAAATTGAAAAAAGAAAAAAAAAATACATTTTTCTTGTCTTTCTTCATTTTCAAAAACAAATGAGAGCTGCAAAATACTCACCATGCCTCTCAGCAAATAGCTTGGGGTGTCTACTTTCCAAAATGGGGTCATTTGGGGGGGTTTTGTGCCATCTTGGCATTTTATGGCCTTCAAAACTGTGATAGGTAGTGAGGAGTGGAATCACAACTTAACGCCCTTAGAAATCCTGAAGCCGATGCTTGGTTTTCGGGGCCCCGTATGCGGCTAGGCTCCCAAAAAGTCCCACACATGTGGTATCCCCGTACTCAGGAGAAGCAGCAGAATATATTTTGGGGTGTAATTCCACATATGCCCATGGCATGTTTGAGCAATATATCATTTAGTGACAACTTTGTGCAAAAAAAAAAAAAAAATTGTCACTTTCCCGCAACTTGTGTCAAAATATAAAATATTCCATGGACTCAACATGCCTCTCAGCAAATAGCTTGGGGTGTCTACTTTCCAAAATGGGGTCATTTGGGGGGGTTTTGTGCCATTTGGGCTTTTTATGGCCTTCAAAACTGTGATAGGCAGTGAGAAGTGAAATCACAACTTTACGCCCTTAGAAAGCCTGAAGGCGGTGCTTGGTTTTCGGGGCTCCGTAAGCGGCTAGGCTCCCAAAAAGTCCCACACATGTGGTATCCCCATACTCAGGAGAAGCAGCTAAATGTATTTTGGGGTGCAATTCCACATATGCCCATGGCCTGTGTGAGAAATATATCATTTAGTGACAACTTTGTGCAAAAAAAAAAAAAATTGTCACTTTCCCGCAACTTGTGTCAAAAAATGAAATATTCCATGGACTCAACATGCCTCTCAGCAAATAGCTTGGGGTGTCTACTTTCCAAAATGGGGTCATTTGGGGGGGTTTTGTGCCATCTTGGCATTTTATGGCCTTCAAAACTGTGATAGGAAGTGAGGAGTGAAATCAAAAATGTATGCCCTTAGAAATCCTGAAGGCGGTGCTTGGTTTTCGGGGCCCCGTACGCGGCTAGGCTCCCAAAAAGTCCTAAACATGTGGTATCCCCGTACGCAGGAGAAGCAGCAGAATGTATTTTGGGGTGTAATTCCATATATGCCCATGGCATGTTTGAGCAATATATCATTTAGTGACAACTTTGTGCAAAAAAAAAAAAAAGTGTTACTTTCCCGCAACTTGTGTCAAAATATAAAATATTCCATGGACTCAGCATGCCTCTCAGCAAATAGTTTGGGGTGTCTCCTTTCCAAAATGGGGTCATTTGGGGGGGTTTTGTGCCATCTTGGCATTTTATGGCCTTCAAAACTGTGATAGGTAGTGAGGAGTGAAATCACAACATTACGCCCTTAGAAATCCTGAAGGCGGTGCTTGGTTTTCGGGGCCCCGTATGCGGCTAGGCTCCCAAAAAGTCCCACACATGTGGTATCCCCATACTCAGGAGAAGCAGCTAAATGTATTTTGGGGTGCAATTCCACATATGCCCATGGCCTGTGTGAGAAATATATCATTTAGTGACAACTTTGTGCAAAAAAAAAAATGTCACTTTCCTGCAACTTGTGTCAAAAAAGAAAGTATTCCATGGACTCAACATGCCTCTCAGCAAATAGCTTGGGGTGTCTACTTTCCAAAATGGGGTCATTTGGGGGGGGGGGTTGTGCCACCTGGGCATTCCATGGCCTCCGAAACTGTGATAGGCAGTGAAGAGTGAAATCAAAAATTTACACCCTTAGAAATCCTGAAAGCGGTGATTGGTTTTCAGGGTCCCGTACGTGGCTAGGCTCCCAAAAAGTCCCACACATGTGGTATCCCCGTACTCAGGAGAAGTAGCTGAATGTATTTTGGGGTGCAATTCCACATAGGCCCATGGCCTGTGTGAGCAATATATCATTTAGTGACAACTTTTTGTAAATATTTTTTTTTTTTTGTCATTATTCAATCACTTGGGACAAAAAAAATAAATATTCAATGGGTTCAACATGCCTCTGAGCAATTTCCTTGGGGTGTCTACTTTCCAAAATGGGGTCATTTGGGGGGGTTTTGTACTGCCCTGCCATTTTAGCACCTCAAGAAACGACATAGGCAGTCATAAATTAAAGGCTGTGTAAATTCCAGAAAATGTACCCTAGTTTGTAGGCGCTATAACTTTTGCGCAAACCAATAAATATACACTTATTGACATTTTTTTTACCAAAGACATGTGGCCGAATACATTTTGGCCTAAATGTATGACTAAAATTGAGTTTATTGGATTTTTTTTATAACAAAAAGTAAAAAATATCATTTTTTTTCAAAATTTTCGGTCTTTTTCTGTTTATAGCGCAAAAAATAAAAACCGCAGAGGTGATCAAATGCCATCAAAAGAAAGCTCTATTTGTGGGAAGAAAAGGACGCAAATTTCGTTTGGGTACAGCATTGCATGACTGCGCAATTAAAAGTTAAAGCGACGCAGTGCCAAATTGGAAAAAGACCTCTGGTCCTTAGGCAGCATAATGGTCCGGGGCTCAAGTGGTTAAACTCAACGGGACCCTAGACCCGGTTCTGGTGAAATTGAGGTAACAAAGGTGACGGTAACAGCCCGCTTTAAACCAGCAGCTCCACCGAGAGTTAGTGCTACATCCATATACTGGGACTTTAAATTAAACGCACAAGGAAGGGGGGGTAGTGCGTCTTCATCCCTAATCTAAATTCAAAAAACAAAACGAGTGCGGGACTTAAATAAGGCAGGCTCAAAAACAATGTAGCGCATATAAAATATGGGTGTGAGATGCTCCCAAAGACCACAAACCTATCAACCAGGTGTGGTAAATGGAGCAAATAATGACAGTCTGTAAGTCAAAATGATTGTAAATAAGGTGAGTTGAGGAGGTGTCCATGTATTGATCTTCCAAGTCTCCTTCCAACATTCAGAACTTCTACCATTGCTCAGAGACTTTCTTTATGTGCATATTTAGAGACTCTGGTCTTTATTTACAATCATTTTGACACACGGGCTGTCATTATTATTTGCTCCATTTACCACACCTGGTGGATAGGTTTGTGGTCTTTGGGAGCATCTCACACCCATATTTTATATGCGCTACATTTTTTATAGATTTTTCATTGTTTGCTTGTCACACTGTATGTAGCTGCTTTCTCTTTGTCACCAGTTAGCGCAGTGTTTTCTCTTGTTATTTTCACAGGCTCAAAAACAATGTAAGAGTAGAAATTTATTATTATTATACATAAATGTCGAGGAGCATTTATATGTGACAAATGATTGTTCAATACATGTACAGACATAACATCCGAGTAGACATGACATCCGCAGTTTTCCTCCGTTTTACCCACAGTCCTATTGATATCTATTAGGTTGCGTGTTTTTTCTGAAAGCGCACCAAAATTCCTGCATGCTGCACCTTTGGGGCACTGTCAGAAAATGCAGCAAAAACCTGCAACCTGATATAAATCAATAGGACTGCAACTAAAACTGCAGATACACAAGCAGTGCAGCCAAAACTGCAGCACACCAGTGTGAGCCCAAAAGCTTGTACACACCCCCCTCTGGAGAACTTGGTCTGATCAATACTGCTGGCATTCATTTTACACACAGCCATACCATCCCAACTCAGGAGGGGTGGGGGCTCCAGGGATTTGTTTGACTATGCAGGCCCTGTCCCTTCTACCCATCCGGGAAGAGTTGCTGGTGGCAAGTGGCACACTGTATCTGGGGGCAGGCTGCTGGTGGCAAGTGGCACAATGTATCTGGTGGCAGGGTGCTGGTGGCACACTGTATCTGGTGACAGGCTGCTGGTGGCAAGTGACACACTGTATCTGGTGGCAGGCTGCTAGTGGCAAGTGGCACACTGTATCTGGTGGCAGGCTGTTGGTTGCAAGTGGCACACTGTATCTGGTGACAGGCTGTGGTTGGCAAGTGGCACACTGTATCTGGTGGCAGTCTGCTGGTGGCAAGTGACATGCTGCATCTAGTGGCAGGCAACTGTGGAAAGTGATACGCTACATCTGGTGGCAGGCTATGGGTGGCAAGTGACAAGCTGCATCTGGTGGCAAGCAATGGTGGCAAGTAACAAGCTGCATCTGGTGGGAAGTAACAAGCTCAGGGTCCCACTGATTCTGCATGATGGTGAGTTGAACTATTTCACTATATATTACAATGTAGTAATAGAAATAATGGAATTTGATCATCTTGACACCATATCAAGCATGGTGTCAGGATGATTTTAAGTGCTAACACCAGCCATTTGCCTGACAAATCACTTCCACCTCTGATTTCCCCATCAACCCTGAAACTACATCCCCCACCCTCATCTTTTTTTGGGAAGGGGGGGTTGTCCCTGAATGGCAGTTTGGATATGTGGTCTCCCTATGTTGCTGCTGGTAAGAGACTGCATAGCAGGTGGTATTGGTGGTGTTGCTGCTGCTCAAAGGCTGCATGGCTGGTATTACTGGTGAGAGTATATTTAATTTGTTTTAGAGAAAAATTGTTTGCATTTTCATTTTGTTTCCATAAAAAGGCCCACCAAAATCCTCAGCACCAGACCTATGATCTATGAGCTCTTAATCTGGCCC
The DNA here is from genome assembly GCF_042186555.1 of Aquarana catesbeiana. Lineage (NCBI taxonomy): Eukaryota > Metazoa > Chordata > Amphibia > Anura > Ranidae > Aquarana > Aquarana catesbeiana. Next base: position 438,272,251 of record NC_133327.1, on the reverse strand, counting down.
TGCCTACTAGGAGACGCCGTGTGTGTCATAGATTTTTCTCAGGCCATAAATAATTTTATTGTAGAGCATGCTGCTGATACTACTACTCGCCTTACCTAATGGGATGCCCTTAAATATATCTTGAGGGGCGTGTTTATCCAACATGGAGCTCACCTAAAGAAAGCCAGATCTGGAGAAATTCAATCTCTTTTACGTACAATCTCTACTTCGAGTCCTCTCTTGAGAAGGATTTGAACCCTGTTACTTTTGTGACCCTTTCTAATTATAGGCAGGTCTAACTGAGACTACTCGACACGCACTGCCTCATAGCACGAGATCAATCTTGTAATGTTCACTATTTGCTCACTGTTAAATGTGGCCAACACTTAGCATGAGTGTTGCAACCATGATCCCCTGCCAGCCTATTCTCTCTATTGTGACCACCAACTCTTTCACAATCAAGGTATTAAGTCTGAGTTTTGTGAGTATTACTTTTCGTTATATAACCTGCCCCTGACCCCTCATCCTTCCTATTCATCCTCTCAGCCAAGCTTGACTATATTATTAAAACTGCTTTACTGGTGATAGAGTCTCAAGCTGCCTCCTCTCTGGAGGCACCTCTCTGTGAAATTTCTGTGCACTATTAAGGGCCTGAAACCTGGCAAATGCCCTGGTCAAAACGGCTTCTCTCCTTGATTTTAAAATGTATTTACTCCACATTTGGCTCCGATTATGGCTAAAGTCTTTGATACCATTGCCAATACTTACCTTCCATCTCCATAACTATTAGCTGCTAACATTTCTATTTTCCCTAAACCTGGTAAGGACCCCTCCCTTTGTAGTAGGCACTGCCCCATCGCCCTCCTCAACATTTAACATTGATTTGAGAATTTTCATTTAAGTGTTGGCCAATCACTTATTACCATTTTTATCTGGTATAATTTATAGCGATCAGGTGGGTTTTGTCCCTGGTCGGGAAGCTAGGGACAACACATCCAGGACCCTCTAGATCATTTTGTATGTTCATAAGCATCATTTGAAGCTTGTGTGATCAGAATAAGAGAGCTACCTCGTGATAAACTAATACATCGTTACCACAAACAATAATGGGAAAAAACAATAATTCCAATAACCATATTCGTGTTAAATCAATGATAATAGTAATAATAGTCCATTGAAGATTCAAGTATATAAAGTTCATGAACTTCAAAACTTTGCAGTGCAGCTTCAAAATTTTTCTATATGTGAAATATAAAGTGGCAAGTGCTGAAAAGATAATCTGTGCCGTCCGTGCTCCCATCTGTGTGCCCTCTCACTCACCAGAAATCCAGGACTCCCATGACAGAAGTCACACTCACTTGTGAGGATGACTGGGCTCTGTGGTTCCACGTGCTGTGTTTCCAACTGTAGTGTGCGTTGTTCTCAGTAAATCATCAGGACAAATGGCAAAGAGAGCAATATAGCATAATTCCGTTAGAGACGCAAGTCGATGGCCACTTCTGCTTCCGGGTTTTAAAACTGTTTAAAACGTGTTTTAAATGTGAGTGGATATTGTTCGTTTTATATGCTTAATTTAATGAAATTACGCTATAATGCTCTCTTTGCCATTTGGTTTCCATCCCCACTCTCTTACAAGAATTTCAAACATTCAGAGCCTTTAGTAATTTTAAATGAAACATGTCTAAAGCTGAGGCATTAAATAGCCATGGCCCAGCTGCGCTCACATTTTCCAATCCAGTGGAAACTGAGAGGCACGGTGAGTATTGTGGTCCCAGCTAATTTCTCCGATCTCTATGCATTTAACATTGGCTCTCTCTTGACAAAGATCCGCAAAGAGTTGGAGGCATGGAGCTCCTCTTCCCTTCCTTGGTTTGGCAGGATCAACACCTTAACTACTTCTATACCAGACATTTAGACACCTTCCTGCCCAGGCCAATTTTCAGCTTTCAGCAGTGTCACAATTCGAATGACAATTGCGTGGTCATGCTACACTAAAATATTTTTTACCATGTTGTTCCCACAAATAGAGCTTTCTTTTGGTGGTATTTTATCACCTCTGCAATTTTTATTTTTTGCGCAACAAATAAAAAAAGACAGAAAATTTTGAAAAAAACAAGTTTTTCTTTGTTTCTGTTACTTTTTTGTAAATAAGTACGTTTTCTTCTTCAATGACGGGCACTGATAAGGCGGCACTGATGGGCACCGATGAGATGGCACCAATGAGGTGGCACTGATGAGGTGGCACTGACGGGCACTGATAGGCGGCACTGATGGGCACTGATAGGTGGCACTGATGGGCACTGATAGGTGGCACTGGTATGTGGCACTGATCGGCACTCGTAGGTGGCACTGATGGGCACTTGTAGGCGGCACTGGTGGGCACTCATAGGTGACACTGATGGGTACTTATGGGTGGCACTGATGGGTACTTGTGGGTGGTACTGATAGGTAGCACAGATGGGCACTGATGGGCACTGATAGGTGGGCACTGATGGGCATGGATGAGCACTAGTAGGTGGCACTGATGGACACTGATGGGTGGCACTGATGACACTGATGGGAGGCATTGCTGGGCATCCCTGTTTTGTAAATTGCCACAGAGGTGCCAATCAGTACCCATTTGTGGGCACTGATTGGCATATTTTGGGCATATTTTTTACATGTGGATGGCCATGGGGGATGTACCTGGCCATCCACATGCTGGGGGCTTCTTTGGTGGTCTTGGGGGCTTCCCTGGTGGTCTAGTGTGGGCATCTGAGGGGGGCCGCGCTGATAAACAATAAGCGCAGACCCCCGTCAGGAGAGCCACCGATCGGCTCTCCTCTACTCGCGTCTGTCAGGCCAGAGTGAGGAAAAGCCGATCAAAGGCTCTTCCTGTCAACATCGTGATCAGCCGTGATTGGTCACGGCTGATCACGCGGTAAAGAGCCTACGTCGGAGGCTCTTTATCGAGATCGGTGTAGCGGTGTGTCAGACTGACACACCGCACCACCGTTCGCCGTGATGCGTGCCCCCACTGGCATGCGCGCGGCTGTTATCCTGCAGGGCGTCATATGACACCCAGTCTGGATAACTGAACCACTGCCCGGCCGTCATTCTGCTATAGGCCGGGCGGGTAGTGGTCAAAGATGGTCATTCTGCCCGAAACTACTTTATCATTTCCAGAGAGTCCCTAAATCCCTCCATAAATCTTTTTTTGCACCTTACGCACCCTCTCCAGTCGCTTTCTTTTTAATCATGGATTTCTGCACTTGCATTATAAACTCCTTACGCATGCCAAATCTCAGGGCGGTGTCAGCCTACCCGATTTCCAACTATATCACTCGGAGGCCCTGCTTTCGCACACACTGGAATGGTTGGCCTGCCCGCTGTCTAAAACTTTGACTTTGATAGAGTAAGATCTCTCTCAATTCTTACCATGGGGTTTCAAATACAACTTGAAGTTACAGGATATCTCACCCCTGACATTGGCCACACTCTGCATTTGGTATAAGACTGGTTTCTTTCATTGTTTGTTCTCACACCCATCCCCCTACTACATTATTTGACAATTTAGATCTCCCTCAGGGGGTAGGTGCCTCTATGTTAGTCCCCTACCAAAGATCGACCAATTTCGTTTTTTCATCTCTTGCTGGAGGTTCTGTTTCATCCATCCCATGAGAGACTGGCTAATTATCACTTGTCAGCTTTCTATAGGAGACTGCGTTCATCCAACTACACAAGGCATTCATTTACTGAATTTGAGAGGCTGTGCTCTCTCATCAAGATACCTAGACATATACTCTCTACCTTCTATAAACTCCTCTAGGGCTCGGTCCACTGAACTGGGTTGTGAATTTTCAGGTGCTGACTGGCAGACTTCCTTCCTTTTTCTCACGACCCCATATTCAGCCATGCTCAGGAGAAAAATGTTAAGATCATTTCACAGAGGTATAAGGACCCACTGACTCTCCACCGAGCCTTCTCATCCACTCCATGCTGGTGCTGTGGTTGTGAGAGGGGTTCTTACTTACATATTTGCTTGGACTGCCCGCAGATAAAAACATTTTGGTCCACGTTTTTTGCAATATACAGCGGGTAAAATAAGTATTGAATACGACACAATCTTTCTAGGTAAATATATTTCTAAAGGCGCTATAGACATGAAATTTTCACAACATTTCGAGAACAACCCATGAGATCCAAACATACAAAGTAATCAAAACAAATACGTTCAGAAATTAAGTTATGGGTAATAAAATGGAATGACACGGGGAAAAAGTATAGAACACATGAAGAAAGGGAAGTGCAAAAAGGCATGGAAAGCCAAGACACCAGCTGAAATCTATCAGTAATTAGAAAGCAATCCTGCCCCTTGCCTGTGCGAATTAATATCAGCTGGTTTGGTCTCAACTAATGGCCTATAAAAAGTATTTCTAATTACCAAGATATCACACAAGAAACATCTCATGAGGGGCAAAAGCAAAGAGCTCTCTCAAGACCTTCACAACCTTATGGTTGCAAAACATACTGATGGCATTGGTTATAGATGGATTTCTAAACTTCTGAATGTTCCAGTGAGCACTGCCATGGCCTGTATGTATGCTCACCACTCAAGACTCCATTGCTGAAGAAAAAACATGCTGAAGCTTATTTAAAGTTTGCTGCACAACATTTAGACAAGCCTGTGAAATTCTGTGAGAATATAGTCAGGTCAGATAAACCCAAAATTGAACTCTTTGGATCTCATAATACACACCATAAGGAGTTTGGAGAATAGGGCGCTCCGGATAATAGACATGTCGGATTTTCAAATTTCTGAATTTCCGATTTTCTAATTTTCGGATTTCCAAATTTCGAATTTTCGAATTTCCGAATTTTTATTCAAATTTCCGACTTTTCAAATTTCCGAATTTCCAAATTTCGAATTTCTGAATTTTCAAATTTTCAAATTTCCACATTTCCGAATTTCCAAATTTCAAACTTCCGAATTTCTGAATTTCCGAATTTCCACATTTCCGAATTTCCACATTTACGAATTTCGAATTTCCAAATTTCGAATTTACGAAATTTCACATTTCCAAATTTCTGAATTTCAAATTTCCGAATTTCGAATTCCCGAATTTTCACATTTTTGGATTTTGAATTTCCGAATTTTCACATTTCCGTATTTTCAATTTCCGAATTTTCAATTTCCAAATTTCCGAATTTCAAATTTCCGAATTTCAAATTTCCGAATTTTCACATTTCCGAATTTTGAATTTCCAAATTTCAAATTTCCGAATTTCGAATTCCTGAATTTCTGAATTTTCACATTTATGAATTTCGAATTTCCGAATTTCCGAATTTTCATATTTCCGAATTTCGAATTTTCAAATTTCGAATTTCCAAATATTCGAATTTTCAGAATTTGAAAGTTCGGAAATTCCAAAATTTGAAAATCCAAAGATTCGAAAAACTGAAAAAAAGATAGAAAATTAGTAAAATTTGAAATAATAACTAATAATAACTATGGTAACTATTAAATTATAAGTATTGGAATTTCCTTTCAAATCTGTATGTTTGTGAACGTAACAAATACAAATTTATCTGAAGTTACGAATTATCCGAAATAACGAATGCCGCATCTAAACAAATGGAATGGAACATATTAATAGTAATAAAAAGGTTTTGTTATTATTGTTATTTATTATTATTAGATTGTTACGTGCCATTCGTTTAGATACGGCATTAATTTTCTCAGATAATTTGCAACCTCGGATAAATTTGTATTTGTTACGTTCATTAACAGCCAAATTTGAAAAGAAATTCCAATACCTATAATTTAATATTTATTATTTATTTATTACTGAAATTTCAAATTTCCCAATTTTCGAAATTCCGAATTTCCGAAATTTCGAATTTTCGAAAATTCAGAAATGTGAAAACTCAGAAATCTGAAAACTCAGAAATTCAAAATTTGAAAATTCGAAATTTTCAGAAGTTCCAAATTTGTAAATTCAAAAAATCAAAATTCAGAAATTCAAAATTTCTGAAATTTAGAATTTTCCAATTTCTGAAATTTAGAATTTTCCAATTTCTGAAATTTAGAATTTCCAAATTTCCAAAATTTCAAATTTTCAAATTTTCGAAAATTCGGAAATTCAAAATTTCCAAAATTTAAAATTAGCAAAATTTACAATTTTTGGAATTAACAAATTTGTCAAATTTGGTTAAAAAACTAATTCGGAACTACCGTATAAGTCGAGATTTTCAGCCTTTTTTTTGGCTGAAAGTGCCCCCCACGACTTATACTCGAGTCACTGCCGTCTGCCTACATGATCAGCGTGTCATGCAGGCAGACAGCGGCCAGTGTGTGTTATTACCATTCAGCGGCTATTCACTGTTCAAAAGCCGCGCCTCCTCCTTGTCTGTGATAGGCAGAAAACTCCATTTCCCAGCAGTCAGTGTACAGCCTATCAAGGACATTCTCTCATCCTCATCCGTGGTATGAGGATGAAAGAATGCCTGTGATAGGCTGACCGCTGACTGCTGGGAAATGGAGTGTTCTGCCTATCACGGACGAGGAGGAGGCGTGGCTTTTGAACAGTAGAATGGCCGAATTGTATTATGACACACTGATCGGTGCAGAGCGGCACACGGAGGCATGCACAGGACACAGGTAGGATGCACACATACACAGGAAACATGAACACATACACAGGGACACATGCACAGGACACAGGTACAGGACACAGGTAGGTGACATATGCACAGGACACATGCACAACACACATGCACATATACACAGGACACATGCACAGGACCCATGCACATATACACAGGACACATGCACAGGACACAGGGAGGTATAAAGCTGCAGATGGGCATTGTTGACCCTCTTTTTTCACTTACAGTAGCTGCTGCATTTCTCACCCTCGTCTTATAATCAGGTCAATAAGTTTTTCCCATTTTTTTGTGGTAAATTAGGGCCTCGACTTATACTCGGATCGACCTATACTCGAGTATATACGGTAAACGAATTGCACATGTCTACCAGATAACAAAGAGACTTTAACAAACAGTACATGACTGGCTCTTAAAATGTGATTAATGCACCACAGCAGCACTTCAAAAGAGGGAAGCACACTCTGTAGGAAAAACAAAGCAGAGAGGAAGGCGCTTCTAAGTGCAGTAATAAAACACTTTTTTGTTAATGACAAGGAACACTTACAACATAGAAGCAAAAAACAGGCATATCAATAAATCTATAATGTTCAGTGGGATGCTCCCTTGGAGTAAAGACAGCTGTGGAAGTTCCAGCCGCCCACTCTGATGTCACTCCTGGTTGCCTGGATTCCATGCTGGTCCTGACAGCACAGCTCTCAATTTTAGATCAGAGACACAGTGTTTCCCACCGCTGGTCAGCTGGAACTTCCACCTACAGCTGTCTTTACTCCCAGGAGGCATCCCGCTGGACATTATGGATTTATTGATATGCCTGTTTTTCACTTCTATCTTGTAAGTGTTTTTAACCCTTCCTTGTGATTAAAGTGTTTTATTGCTGCACTTAGAAGCGCCTTCTTCTCTGCTTCTCTCTGCTTCTCAAATGGCACTGCACATCACCCCAAAAACACCATACCAACAGTGAAGTTTGGAGGTGGGAACATCATGGTGCGGGCTGTTTTTCAGCATACAGTACTGGCAAACTTCATATCACTAAAGGAAAGATGAATGTTAAAATGTACCAGGACATTCTTGATACAAATCTGCTGCCATCTATCAGGATAATGAAGATGAAATGAAGGTAGACATTTCAGCAAGACAATGATCCTAAACACAAAGCCAAGGAAACTCTCAATTGGTTTCAACAAAAGAAAATAAAGCTGCTAGAATGGCCCAGCCAATCTTTAGAAAGAACTTAAGATCAAAGTTCATAGAAGAGGCCCACGGAACATTCAAGATTCCTTATAGGTGGATGAGACTATCTTCCAGAATTCTTCTTACACCTCCTTTTCCCCTCTATATTCTTTTCCCTTTCAGTTATACTCCATTTTTCTCTTTTCTCATTCCCTGATGAAGTCATGTGGGCATGACGTAATACATAGGGCATGAACAGAGGCATAACGGAAGCAATGCCGGAGGTATTACGAATTTGGCACTCGTGGACTGTTACTTTGTGTTAATGTGAGTAAAACTACTTTTAACTTGAATAAACCTTACAAAACGTTATTAAACCATGAAGAGTCTAATTTATACATGAATATAATCACGGAGGATATCAAGGGAGAATACCCAGGATCACCCCTGTGGACTTTCAGCCACTTTGAACCAGATTTATAGTGCCTGTGTATTGTATTTATTTATGAAAATACTTTGTTGCACATCCTGTGTACTATCACATGTAAATACCAACCTATAGCTTTATAGTTTTTAGAAAAAGGAAATCCTTAAAAAGAAGCTGTTTAGACTGTACATATTCTAAATACTAAATTACAGTGTTGCCTGTGTCCTTTATTTCCCCTTGTTAATTTGTTTTCTCTTATTTCACCTTCTCTTCTATGCTGGAGCTAAGCAAGTATATTTGATTGGCATTGTAATAGCATCACTTTCCAAGGGAATGTAGGGACAGTTGCAAGTCTTTTAACTCCACCATTCATCCCTGTTAATGGACTCACTTTCATTTCACAGAATGATTTGCATGCCTCTAGTGACACATTCTGAACCTGCTCTGCATCTGTTTGCTCATGCATCACAGCACTGATAAAGATAATGCCGCAAGTAATTCAAGCAGGTTGCTAATGATCTTGGCTGTAGGCTGACAACACATGCTGTCAGCTACATAATTTCTGGAAGATCACCAGCTGTAGCAAACTAATATTGACATACATTTGGAGGCAGATTTATTAGTTATACCCATCTAAAATACCTATGTTAGGTACATCAGGTGGGGAAGGGATCACCGCTCCAGGTGGATGTGTGGAAATGGCCCGCTCCTCAAGGTGGAAGCATCAGGTGCAGGGTAAGCATATAGCAATTAGAAGAGGGAAGGTCTGGACAGCCGCACTCCAATAAAAACGCCTTTATTGTGCAAAATAACAAAAGTACAAACCACAGCAGGGTACAGGATAAAAATCTGACGCGTTTAACACTCTCACAGCCTATTTATGCATTTCTTCCTTTAGATCTATATGTGACTCTATTTGGGGGTACAATCGCCACGGTGAGGTTGCCTGTCCGTTGCGGTTTTTGGTGGACCAGTGTGGATAAGGGGGGACCAATTACCCACCTCAGTCTCCGTTTGGATATTGGGGTGATCGTTTCCAGGCGTACTGTCGCCGCGATCCTGGCAGTGGGACTCTAATTTTTGATGTGCTTGGGTATGTGTTTTCTTTATGTGATCACCGTGCCGTTTATTCTGTGACACAATAGCAACTATAATATACTGTTTATATAGAATTGTTAATATACTCCTCTGGTTTTTTCTAATCTATTGTCATTATACAGTGTGATTCTTCTCCACAAACTTCCCCTGACGAAGGGAGGTCCTATCAAGTCCCGAAACGCTTAGGGCTGTGCTGAAGACTGTACAAGCATCATTTCCACTTCATATTCTTGCTTTTAATGCTGTAACATTTTGCACAGTTTTTTCTGTCTTCTTTATATATTATTGCTTTTTTTGTATAATTTTGTTTATATCAATAAATTTGTTAAATTTTAACGTTGCCATTAAAGTCCCACTGATCTTCAGGGGTATTCTTATTTCCTTATTCTAGGGATGTGGCAACTTTCATGGTCTAGCTGGATGGTCCCTTCCTTTTTTAGATTCTAATTAGGGTAGTAGATACCCGACAAATTCCCCCTTATCCATCCAACTACACCATAATACTATCCTGTTTTTATAGTTGTATTGTTTGCTATATTTGTAGTATCAGACTATTCGGGCAGAGTGTTTTCTTATTCTGGGGTTTACCTAGTCATCATGTTTCAGGGTCAGAATTGGGTGGCCCTTATGGCGAACTATTCAAAAAGTCATGTTGAAGGGGAGGCAGTTCAATCTGAACTATCCTCCCTATGTGTTCAGTTGAGTAGAGAAAAAAGCCGCCCTGTTCTGGCATATAGAGAATTTTGAGAAATACATCAGAGAGGATATCAATCCGTACGGACTTCGTATTCAAATCTTCCCGTTGATTGATCATGTTAGCCCCGAGTTTAAAAAGAGATGGGAAGATAATTTACAGTTATGCACCCACAATATGATGAAAATGCTTATTGAGGAGTACAAAGTACGGATTTTAGCACTGGAAAAAGATATTGACTTAGTCTATATTAAATTACAGACGTTCAAAATTCTTCCTGAACTCAAAGAGCATGACGATAGAATCAAGAGTCACCTAGACCAAGTGACTGTTGAAATTTTACGGAAAAAAGATAAAAAATTCTGGCGTGACAAGATGTCATTCCAGGAAGGGAAAGCCTATAAATGGCTCCAAAATAGTCATACACTGAGCTCTAGGAATAAGGGCTTAATTAAATCTGTAGCCGAGAGGGGGTCAGACTCTTCTATTAATTCCTCTGTTTCTTCTTCCTCCCGTAACCGCAACAGGAATAGACAGAAGAAATCTAAACATGCTTTGTCCAGAGAAGACTCTAATGTGCATAAGAAGTTAATCACAGATCTTCCTCCCTCCTCTACTCAGTTGGCCTCTGGAATGTTGGGTAACTATACCACACGTGGTGATATCGCTGTTTCCTCTTCTGGAACTTTGGGCGGTAACTCTTCCCTATCTCAACACATGGGTGCACATGGGTGCGCATCTTCTCAACCTAATACGGGTCCAACTATGACCCCAAAAGAAGAAGGAGGTAGGAGTAGGTTTCTTCCACAGGGCATAACATCAGTTCCCAAGACATGGAGAAGGTACAGATTCAGGCGACACTAAGGATATGAACATTATCAATCTTTCCAGCCATATACTTTCAGCGGAGGAAAGGGCACTCTTATCAAAGGGGTTGAGTTTCTGCCCTGCTTCCAACCTCAACATTTTCAAGGTGATTAAAGATTTGAACCTCTTTGCGCGGAAATTATTGCTTAAGAGCATGTATGCTAAGAATAAATCACAATCAAAAGTCCCCACCACTCAAGGGGATAATGATCTTGATGTTCTGCTTTCTCTATTAGAGGAGCAGGATTCATCAGATCTAATCGATATGATTGATATAGATTCTCTTCTTCAGGAACATCTGACAACTGAGGTACCACCCCCTCGGTTGAAGCAATTGAAAAATAAATCTGATAAGTTCCTATCTCTTTTTTTAACTGTGAATTTTTATTTTATTTAAACACTTAAGACAGTACAAACATTGTCAGCATTATATATGAATCCAACATCAATCAGCAGACTACAAACTTGCATCCGTACATGTACCAAAATTATTCTATTCCATTCCAAATTATATTTTATAATATAATATAATACTAGGGGGCAAAACCTATGCAGTTTATGAAATATGGTATCTTTCTGTAGTAGTTCGTTGATGGGGTGTTTTAAGGAAATAGTAGACATAACATTTATGTGTAATTACTCAAGCTACCCTATCACCTCCCAGATAAGAGGGGAGGGGGGGGAGTATGAACACCTGAGGCCTTCCCCATCACCAGGGGTCAACCACATGCGTCCACCCAACTTGACCACACTTTGTCGAATTTTTGAGGACAGTTCCTGCTCTCATATGTTAAACGATATAGCGGCAGTGCATTGTTTACCGCTGCTTCCCATGCATCCCTGGTGGGCGCCTCTTTTTTCTTCCAATTAAGGAGTATTTCTCTCCTTGCATAAAATAAAGAGCATGTTAAACACTGTTTAATGTAGCGATTTCCCTCTATTTCCTCTAAATAACTGAGTACTAGAATTGAAGGATCCATTGGTATCTCAGTCCCACATACCACTCCCAGCTTGTCTGCCACCGCACTCCAAAACGGGCGCAGTTTGGGACAGGACCAGACCATATGAAAAAAAGTTCCCACTTCTAATTCGCATCTGGTACAGTTGGAGCTCCTTTCAGGGTAAATTTTTACTAGTCGTTGGGGCGTGTAGTAAGCTCTGTGAATGAAATGTAGTTGTATAAATCTATCCTTAGCTGCAATCATGGACGGGATAAACGTGGTCAGGCAATCTTCCCATTCCTCCTCCCCCAGCAAGGGAATATCTGTCTGCCATTTGATTATGGTTCTGTCAGTTTTAACATCATGAGCAACTGTTAAATACAGATACAGAGAAGAAAGGGGTTTCTCCAGCATCCCAGAGATCAAGAGACGCTCGATTGAATCCGGTTTGAGCGTCACCTGAGTGGGAAACTGGGCCCTGAGGGCATGTTGCAGCTGCAAGTATCTAAAGAGGAAGGAATTTGGTAAGTTATGAGCCTGTTGCAGCTCTCTGAATTACTGTATTGCTCCCCTTGACATTACTTGTTTTAACTTGGTAATGCCTCGTCTAGCCCACACCGCCGGGTCCGGGACACTGAAGAGATGCGGGAGCATAGGATTAGCCCACAATGGAGTGTGCGGGGAGATGGTGGACGGTTGTAATAGCGCTACCCTAGAGGATCTCCAGACTTGGATTGTGGTCTTCATGGGGTCTGTAACAGCAGGAGTAGCCTTTATCCCCCTATACGGGAGATTGGACAGCGCTGCATAAGAGCCCATGATTGCCGCTTCCAATGTAACAGCCGGATTTTGTCGAGGCTGCGAAAACCACCACCTCACCGTCACTAAGACAGCCGCCCAATAATATATTAAGAAGTTCGGCAAGGCTAGACCTCCTCCAGATAATGGAAGGTATAAAATGGCTTTTGCTACTCGTGGGGTTTTCCCTGCCCAAATAAAAGAAATGACCACGCTCTCCAGCCTACGAAAAAAGGATTTTGGTATCAGAACTGGAGTGTTCCTGAAGTAATATAAAAATTTGGGTAAGTAGATCATTTTTAATAAATTCCCCCTACCTACCGGGGACAAGGGGAGGGACCTCCAGGTGGAACACTTTTGTTGCAGTTGAGGCAATAGTGGATAAACATTTTTGTCTAGGTACCCCTTTAGCTCGCCCCCTACCCTGACTCCCAAGTACGTGAACTCGCCTACCCACTTCAAGGAGGTGTTTGTGTCCATAAGAGGTACAGATCTGCAGAGGGGAAAAAGCACCGATTTGTTCCAATTGATACGGATACCCGAAAAACGACCGAATGTATCAAAAAGGGCTAACGCTGCATGTAGAGAGTCTGAGGCATCCGCTAGATACAAGAGTGAGTCGTCCGCGTATAAAGAAATTTTTTCCGTAATCGCGCCCACCTGTATCCCCTTGACCGCTTCGTCTGCTCTAAGTAAAATGGCAAGCGGCTCGAGTGCCATAGCAAACAGAGCCGGGGAAAGCAGGCACCCCTGCCTCGTGCCCCTCTCCAGGGAAAATCTGTCCGACAGAGTGCCATTGGTACGGATACGAGCCGTAGGATTGGCGTATAGCATTCTAAGCCAAGTCAAAAATCTAGGCCCAAACCTAGAGAGGACTGCCCATAGGTAGCCCCACTCGACCGAATCAAATGCTTTTTCCGCATCGAGTGAAGCTACCACCCCCGAGCCCCTGGACGAGGCCAGCGCTACATGCGTGTATAATCGTTGAATGTTGATGTCTGTTCCCCTGCCAGGCATAAAGCCTGTCTGGTCCGGATATATTAGGGCCGTGATCACCATATTTATTCTATTGGCCAGAATTTTTGACAGAATCTTAGTGTCTACATTGAGTAGAGAAATGGGGCGATAGGACGAGCATAGAGTCTGGTCCTTTCCTGTCTTAGGGATGACCACAATCACCGCCTCATACATTGAGTCAGGAATAGAGCCTTCATCCATGGACTTCACCAGTAAGGATTGGATTTTGGGGGCCAGCTGTTCTGCATACATTTTATAAAATTCGACTGGGATGCCGTCTGGGCCTGGTGTTTTGCCCATCTGCATCATCTTTAACGCTTTTAGAATTTCTTCAATACTAATGGGGGCATCTAATTTATTAGCATATGTAGGGGTAAGGGTCGGTATATCAATATTGTCTAGATAAGACGTCAGTTCCGCAGGGTCGTAATCTACCCTAGATCGATATAAGTACTGATAATAAGAGGCAAATTCCTTGTTAATGTCTACTGGGGAGGTAAGAACAGATCCCCCAGCATCTCGAATTTGTCCTATCGACATCCCCCCGACTGTTCCCTAAAGAGCCACGCCAGCAGGCGACCCGTCCTCTCTCCCTGCTCGAATATTCTCTGTTTTTGGTGCAACAGTTTCTTTTGGGTCAGTGAGGTTCTCAACATTAGGGCCTCCCTTAAAAGCGCTTGGAGTCTCCCGTATACCTGAGGGTCAGGGGAGCTAACATAAAGAGCCTCCTGCCTCCCCGCCTCAGCCTCAAGGCGTGTAAGTTCCTTTCTCCTGTCTCTACGAACCCCTGAGATAATGGTCTGGAACTGTCCCCTGGTATACGCCTTAAAGGCATCCCAGACAGAGGCCGCCGAAGCAGATCCTTCATTCTCCACCCAGTATGTTTCCAGCTCTTGCCTATATTTCGGTTCCACATCCACATCCGAGATCCAGTACCTAGACAGCCGCCAGAGTTTGTCTGATGATACAGTCGAGGCATCTAGATCCAGGAGAAGTGGGGTGTGGTCCGAAATTCCTCAGGGGAGAATTGTAATCTCACGAACTCTAGGCAGGACAGAACCCCCCGCGTAAATCAAATCTATTCGCGAGAAGGTTCTGTGCGACGCAGAGTGGCAGGTATATGCCCTTTCCCGAGGATGCTTCCATCTCCACAGATCAAACATACCATAAGTGGCCGCCCATTCCGCGAGCCCTTGTGAGGTCACGCCAGTGGGGGTCAGTCTACCTAGACCTGCATCTGGTACCAAATTGAAATCTCCCATGATTATTACATTTTCAGTAGAGAATTCCGCTATTTTCGCAGTTATCTGATTTAATATTTGGAGGGAGGCCGGGAGTGGCAGATACAGGCCCACAATAACCCATGGTACATTATGAAGCAGGGCATGCAATACCACATACCTACCGCCCGGATCCAGAGCCAGGTCAAGGAGCTTGAAAGGGAGTGTCTTAAGGATTAGTATGCTTATTCCTCTTGAAAAAGTGGAGTGTGTCGCGTGATAATGGTACCCCACCCACGGTTTTTTAAGACTGAAGGTCTTCTTCCCCACCAAATGTGTCTCCTGGAACACACAGATGGGGCCGGTATGTTTTAACAAACTGAAAGACCAACGAGTGCTTCACCGGAGAATTTAGACCCCTTGTGTTCCAGGAGAGTAGCCTAAGGGAGGTCATCAACATAGCCCAAGATTACAATAGGATCTATGGGAGGTACCAGCTCCTCGTCCGGGGGTCCAGGCCCGGGCAGGTCAAAACAACCTATTAAGCGGCATGGAATGATGTGCAGGTAGTCTGCCTGTAGTACTGTCATGAACAAAAAACATAAGAACAAAATAAACAATAAAAGTGGGTCTGCAACCGCAGTCCAGTGAAACCAAACAACCCCCCCACCCCGCCCCTCCCCCCAACTCAGTAAGAGGGGCCTCATTCCCGACCAACAAAAAAGGGGAAGGCTCAAAGCCAACATGAGGGCAATGTGCAAACGGCGCTCAGCCTTTCACTTACAAATTTGCCTCTTGTTATCCGGCACGAATTGGCAGTGTGAATCACCCGGGTCCCCGGGGGCGCATTCTTGAACTTCTAAGGTAACAAACTATACAACTACCCCTACTAGCAATAAAATATTCCTTGGATTAATGTTATGCACAGCCATCATAACAAGATATACCATGGGTAGGAAGTCCAGATCAGACGACTCCAGAAACAGGATCCGAACCCTCTATCTCCTCCATCCCTCCCCACACATCAGAAAAGAAGGATCTTCAGTATAAGAGGGGGGGTGGGAAAGGGGGGGGTGTGGGGACACGGAATCAGGAGGGGACACACAGAGACTAGTGAAGGGTAGGCGGGTCCTGTCCCGGATCAATTGCCCTGTCATTAATACAGTACGTACGGTATGACATCCAAAGGAGACGTGTGGGCATGTCATGTCCGGTTCCCGATGGTAGGCCCCTGGATCTTGATCAATAAAGAGGAGACCTCTACCTCCCCGCTCTGATCCGTTAGTAAAATGAAGTTGACCACAATGCTCTCCCGATTCACTAGAAAGCGCTGTTGCATAAAGTTTAGATGTCACCAACTTTATATGGTGCGTAGGCGCAGGTATGCAAAGAACAACAGAAAGGATAAGTCCTGAATTCCTGTGAGCACATGTGAGGTATCAAGCCTGGAGCCCATTCAGAGGGGTAACATGTAGTCAGTCCAGAGAGACCTAGATTCAAGGACGTAGTGTTTCAGCCCAAGCTGCGGCATCCCTGGGAGATGTAAAAAATGGTATTCTCTCCCCGTCTTGGACCCGCAACCTGTCAGGAAAGAGCATGCTATACTTCACACCCTTTTGTCTCAGCTCTGACCTGATCAAAGAACTTGCGGCGACGCTGTGTCTCCACCGAATAGTCCGGGAATATAAGTAAGGTTGTATTATCAAATTTCAGTTCTCCCTGAAGTTTTTTAACTGACGAATCCATGAAATCTCATACTCAGCATGTGGCGGCATGGTTCCGCTATATTGACTACATTCTGGTACTATGGGAAGGCTCAGTGGTCGAGCTGGAGGAATGCATGTGCATGATGCAGCAGAATGCATTCAACTTGAAGTTCACTATTTCACATAGTGAGACAAGTGTCACATTTGTGGATACCGTCATAACAAAAAATCAGGATGCAGTCTCTCCAGTGGACTTTTTCGAAAATCCACAGCAGGAAACACAATATTGCACGCCTCCAGCACACACCCTCAGCCTCTCATTCGTGCTATTCCATATAGCCAGTATTTGAGGTTAAAAAACGTAATTGTTCAAACCAAGAGTCTTTTTTACAGGAAGCTGCTGCTCTCAGAGGTAGGCTTCTATTGAGAGGTTACTCTCACTCAGTTCTAAAAAAAAGCATTTAAGCGAGCTAATGTACAAACCAGACGTGAGTTACTATTCGGCCATCAAAGGAGAACAGATGATTCCTTGGGAGTTAGGATGATCACAAGATACAGTAACCAACATCAGTCAGTTAAGTCCATCCTCAACAAATTTTGGCACTTGTTATATGCAGATCCTATATTGCGCCCTCATTTATCGGAATACCCGATGATCATCTACCGACGCGCAAGCTCACTGAAGGACCAGTTGGTCCAAAGTGAGTTCACAGGAGAATTCCAAGGTGATCCCTGTAAGAGAAGGGGAACGTTCACCTGTGGTGGATGTTCTATATGTCGGTACATGAATACTAGATCAGACACCATTCTTCCAAAAGGACGACCATATAGACCCCACCATTTTTTCAATTGCAAAACCGAGAGGGTGGTTTACCTCCTCACTTGCCAGGGTCAACAATTCTATGTTGGCAAGACCAAGCTAAAATTTCATCTACGAGCTTCAAGACATATCACGTCTACGAAGAAGGCCAATCCAGATCTCCCCCTTGGGAGGCATGTCGCCAATAAGCATCATGGTCACTTTCCAGGGCTTGAGTTTCTGATCCTAGACAGGATTCATCCTAGTCTATGGGGTGGTGACTGGAACAGGGTCTTCCTACAGCGGGAGTCCCGCTGGATTGCGGACCTTGGTGCAGCCTCACCCCCGGACTCAATGAGCAGCTTAGCTACAGACCCTTTTTGGAGGGTTTTTTATCGGGAGGATGTGAGAAGGAATAATGTTTTTTCCTGTCTTATTTTCTGCTTCCACTGTGTCTTGGGTTTTTGGTACATGTCATTTTTTTATTTACTTTATTCACCGTGACCCTTAGTCACTGTGATAAAGTATGTTCCATCTATACCAATATGCATCTCCTCTCCTCTGTACGCAATACCTCTTGTCACCCTATGTTACGATCTGTTAAACCTTCATTTTTTTAAGATTGGTTTCTTGTTTGTCCCTTCCCTTCTTTTGTTCCCTGTGTTGGATTCCCCCTGCCGGGGTCGGAGTTGGCGACTGGTGGCCGGCTTGTCATCTATATTGGTCCCTCCTGGTCCCGTCCGGTGCAGGTGGGCCCCTCGGGGTATACTATCCCAGGGCGGGCTTATTTTTGGCGGCCTACGTTGGGTGGCTACTGTACCGGGCGGCCTCGTTGGCGGCCCGGCTGGTGCCCGCCTACATGGTCGATTTCCTGATCGGTGGACCTCCTCTGCATGACGCTCCCCACAGGGTTAACTTTTGGCGCTGTGGTGGGCGCCGTGCAGTGTTGGCTCAGGGTCTTCCCCCCTTTTTAATTTTTTTTCTCGCACGTTCATGCTGAAAAAAATCCCCCTTTTTGTCCCTCCCCCCTTGGGTATATAGCATATGACAGTGTTCACCTTTCCTACTTCTAGGATTCCTTAAGGCATCCCACTGATTGGTTTTTGTAAGATAATTTTTGATTCATATATTTTTTAATTTATTTTTTACAGGTCTTCTTTTTACTGCTGATACCACTCACTCCCGGGTTGTATTGGGACCTGACGTATTGTTGTCGGTCTGCGGATGTCTGGACGGGGTTTCCCCGTTGCTAGGCTGCGCTTTTTGTGTTCTCTTCTCCCTCTAGAATTACGTGTGGACGCCGTACGCGTTGCGGCGCCATGTCGCAGTTGTCATGGGTACGGTGGGTGGTTTCCCTTTTCCCCCCTGGGCGATGACGCAGTCACGCCGTACGGCAAGCGGCGCCACGTCACGTGACACCGCTTGTAGTCTTTTTAAGGCTGGATGCGACGTGTAAGCTTGTCACTGTACGGGACGATGCACGACAGGACGGTCTGCTGACCCAGACGGACCCTTATCACCAGTAAGTTACCTTTAGATTCTGTGCAGGCTCACACTGTTTGTGAGTTTTTCACTCTTTGCATTTTTTTGTACATTCTTTTTCATTTATTTTATTTTTGTATAACTCATTCTCTGTGGATAGTGTCCATGGTGGTGCAGCGGTCAAATTTAGCTTCTATATAGACCCTATATCCGGTATTTTGCACCCCGTATCTGGGTGCCTCTTTTCCTTTTGTGGCGTCCAACCATTCGGAGGTAGGAAGTTTTGAGGTGCACCTTTCTGTTCTGTGATTTATATACCTATAAATTTTTGGGGTATCAATTACCTAAATACACAAGGGTTTAGCCTATTTATGCATTTCTTCCTCTAGATCTATATGTGACTCTATTTGGGGGTACAATCGCTACGGTGAGGTTGCCTGTCTGTTGCGGTTTTTGGTGGACCAGTGTGGATAAGGGAGGACCAATTACCCACATCAGTCTCCGTTTGGATATTGGGGTGATCGTTTCCAGGCATACTGTTGCCGCAATCCCGGCAGTGGGAATCTAATTTTTGATGTGCTTGGGTATGTGTTCCCTTTATGTGATCACTGTGCCGTTTATTCTATGACACAATAGCAACTATAATATACTGTTTATATAGAATTGTTAATATACTCCTCTGGTTTTTTTCTAATCTATTGTCATTATACAGTGTGATTCTTCTCCACAAACTTCCCCTGACAAAGGGACGTCCTATCAAGTCCCGAAACGCGTAGGGCTGTGCTGAAGACTGTACAAGCATCATTTCCACTTCATATTCTTGCTTTTAATGTTGTAACATTTTGCACAGTTTTTTCTGTCTTCTTTATATATTGTTGCTTTTTTTGTATAATTTCGTTTATATCAATAAATTTGTTAAATTTTAATGTTGCCGTTAAAGTCCCACTGATCTTCGGGGGTATTCTTATTTCCTTATTCTAGGGATGTGGCAACTTTCATGGTCTAGCTGGATGGTCCCTTCCTTTTTTAGTTTCACACTCTCAACAGTGCTTAGTCATAACTATTGACTAAGCACTGTTGAGAGTGTGAAACACGTCAGTTTTTATCCTGTACCCTGCTGTGGTTTGTACTTTTGTTATTTTGCACAATAAAGGCATTTTTATTGGAGTACAGCTGTCCGGACCTTCCCTCTTCTAATTAGGTACATCAGGTGCAAGGAAAATAAAAAAAAACATAATTTGTTTGCACATGATTGGATGATGTAAGTCAGCTGAGCTTTACCTCATTCACTAGCCCTCAAGGATGCTCCTTACAAAGTGCAACTTCGCTTGAAAAATGAACAGTCTATTTGCCTTTAGTAAGTCAAACCCAGTGGTTATATGAGCAGTTAGAGGTTTCAGCTTTGCCTCTCTCCTTTGACCTCTGACTGCAATACGTATATGTACGTTGCAGTTTGCAAGTGGTTTACCAGGATTATGGCTGAAGCTGCTAGCCATAAGGTCAGTATCTTTTTTTTCAGCCAGCAGCTGGCTTTCTCTTGAAAGCGTCCCGAGCGGCCCCTCTCCCGCCGCTCATCTGTGTTTCTGGGGATTAATGTTTTTACCAGCGTGCCCAAGAAACAATCAAATGATGCGGCTGGCTAATCACAGAGGCAATAAAAGACTAGTTTGTCATGATGTCACTTCCGGTCCAGGTTTTTAAAGCAAAAGATCAATTTAAAAAATTTTTTTTTAATCCTTTGCTCTTAAAGGTAAAGAAGAGATTTATGACCCCAGATCTCTTCATAAAGAGGACCTGTCAACCCTATTTCTATTACAAGGGATGTTTACATTCCTTGTAATCGGAATAAAAGTGATAAAAAAAAAAGAATTCAAAGGACAGTGTAAAAAATAATAATTTTAAAGCGCCCCCAACCATCCGTGCTCAGGCGCAGAAACAAACGTATACGTAAGTTACGCGCAAAAATTTAAACGTTGTTTGCCCCACACACCTGCGGTATCGCCACAAACGTTAGAGCGAGAGCAAGAATTTTACTGCTAGACCTCCTCTGCAACTCTAAACAGGTAACCTGTAAATATTTTTCCGTCGCCCATTGAGATTTTTTTATCCTTTAAATATTTTTTTATTGTTTTCATCATTAGCAAAAAAAAAATACAATTATACATTAAAATCCAACCTTCAAATATCTTTTTACCATTATTATTCATACCTACTTTACCTACATTACCCCCCTCTACCCTTCCAATTGAGGATATCCGTTTTCAGTATGCATATCCTTACTTAGTTACGACTTTTATTGGGAACTACTTTTTCCTTATCGCTTCCCTTAATTAAACTATCGTTACATAGGGGCTCTGATGCAACACTCATAGGGGGCATGCCATCCCTTGTAGCCAGGGCTTCCATGTCAAAGTTGCCATAGTTACCTCGTCTAGTGTAAATTGCTTTTTCCTTCCACACTAATAAATTTATAGTTATGACCTATTCTTCTGGAGTCGGGGGCATTGTTGATTGCCAGGATTGTGCAATTAGTTTCCTCGCTTGATACAGGCATCTCACAGTCGCTATAATGGTACTCGCATTCCCTAAGTCTTCTTTGATGTGAACCAAAACACATACTTTAGGTTCTAGTTCTAATTTAACCCTAAATGTAGTATTAATAATTTTTAAAATCCCTGAACCTATATCTGACCAGTTTTGGGCATCTCCACATCATATGTATAAGGTCCCCTGTCTCCCACCATCTAGGACACTTTTCATCAGATCTACGGCCGAACATATACAGTTTCTTGGGAGTATAAGCTCTATGTAGCAATAACAGATGTGAAACTTTTTGTGAAGGAGAAACCGACACCAACGGTCCGAGTTCTAGAATTCTCTTCCATTGTTCCTCAGTTATT
This sequence comes from Aquarana catesbeiana, assembly GCF_042186555.1. Classification (NCBI taxonomy): domain Eukaryota; kingdom Metazoa; phylum Chordata; class Amphibia; order Anura; family Ranidae; genus Aquarana; species Aquarana catesbeiana. The sequence goes on along the minus strand of NC_133327.1, from coordinate 438,250,505 downwards.
ACCCCCACATCTGCTTCCCATCTTTCTTTTTTCCTAGAGGACGCTACCTGTATGTTAATTCTGCCCGTTATTTGTGCGTATATCTCAGATATAAGACCTTTGGTGATATCTGCCTTAATTATTTTTTGGAGAAGTGGAATCTTACTCCATTCCAATGGGTGGTCCCTGAACTGATTGATCTGTAAATAACTATAGAATGTTTTATTTGGTATCCCATACTCTTGTCTCAACTCTGCAAAAAATTTTAAAATGTCGCCCTCATACAATTGAGTCAGCCTACTTATTCCATATCTTTCCCATATCTTGTTTTTCTCTATAGTTAATAGCTCATCTAGATATTTATTGTGCCAAATGGGCGAATATTCTGTAGCTCCTCTGTACCCCATGATTCTCTTAACTGTCTGCCAAACTTTAGTGACCATCTTAAGTGTTGGACACTCACCTTGCAGCGAGTCTGCCTCTAACGCTTCCACCAATGATTTGTGTGGATTCCCCTGTAGCATAATTTTACCACTGGCATTCCACCCCTCCCGGGGTAGCACAACCCCCCATTTGCTGTAACTGAGCTGCCAGATATTAACTATGCGGATGGGGGACCGCCGTCCCCTCTTCATTGGTAGGCCGCTGTAGCGTTTGCAAACTGATCCTGGCCTGACCTTTCTTCCATATTAACTCCCTAAAAATGGTATGTATTTTTTGGAACCATTTCTCCCCAATCCAGACTGGGGAATTATGGAATAAGTACAACTGTGGCATCCATATCATTTTAACCAGGTTGGTGCGTCCTGCCACAGACAAGGGGAGTCTATTCTAGATATCGCATTTCCTTCCCAGTAGAAGTGGGACTAGGTTATCGCTAATGTACTGATTGGGCTCGTTTGACAGCACTATACTAAGATATTTCATTTTCTATGTTACTTTTAACTGGGATATTCCCCTTGGGATGAAATTAGTAAGTGGATCGACCGGTAGAAGCGATGACTTCTCCCTGTTAATAGCTAAGCCCGAAAACTTACCAAACCTCTCCACTGTATGCATCATTTTTTCCAATGAGGACAGCGTATCCCCCCAAAAAAATAAGACGTCATCTGCATATAGTGCTATCCTTTCTTCCCCACATTTTCTCTGAACTCTAAAATCCCTGTAATCCAATTGATGATCTCACCATTTCTGCTAATGGCTCCATCGCCAGGGCGAACAACAGGGGTGATAAAGGGCACCCCTGTCTCGTCCCTCTCTCAAGCCGGAGCCTTTCTGAATATTCATTGTTGATTTTAAATCTGGCACTTGGGTGATTATATAATGTTTTCAACCATCCAATGAATGAAGGGCCGAATCCAAACCTCTCCAGTACCCACCAAAGGTACCCCCTTTCTAGGCTGTCAAAAGCCTTGGCTGTGTCCAAGGACAAGACAGCCCTGGAGCCCATGTTTTCTGTCGGGACCTGGAGGTTCATATATACCCTTCTGATATTTATGCTAGTAGACCTGTTGGGAATGAACCCTGACTGGTCCGGGTGTACAAGTTTTGAAATGCATTTATTCAGCCTGGTTGCCAACACTCTTGCCACAATTTTAACATTACAACACAATAATGCTATCGGTCTGTAGGAGGATGCTTCAAGTTGGTTCTTCCCTTCTTTCTGTATTACTACAATGTTAGTTTCTAACATTGAAGAGGGCAGTCTTCACCTTTCAGCTGCCCAATTCAGTGTTTTTAGAAGCTCTGGGAGTAACACCTCCCCATAATATTTGTAGGTCTACAATGGCAACCTATCTGGACCCGGGTTGGACATATCAGCTACTGCTCTTTGCAACTCCTCCAAAGCTATTGAAGACTCCAACCCATTCCTATCATTTTCCGAGAAAGCCGGCAATTCAACGCCCTCCAGGAACCTATCCATATCTCCCTGATCTGAACCCTGATGTGACTTATACAGATCCCTGTAAAATTCAGAGAATGTTTCCATAATCACAGCAGGTTCAGACGAAATTTCACCACTTGGGGTCCTGATCATGGAGATAGCTGAAGAAGGAGAATTAGTCTTAGCTAGAAGTGCCAGCATACGGCTCATTTTTTCCCCTTCTCCAAAAAAATTTTGTCTCTGAAAAAGGCTCTTATTTTCGTTTTTTCTAGTAATTGCCACTTTATACTCCTGCTGCTTCTTAAGCCATATCTCTTGCTCCTCTGGGGTTGGATCTATCACATACTGTCTCTCAGACTCCATCACCTCCTTTCTAATATGCTCCTCCCATTCCCTTGATTTCTTCTTTATTTTTGCCACCTGTTGAATTAAAAGCCCCCTAAGGATTGCTTTTAGGGTATCCCACACTACCCCCACTAGCACTGTTCCTATATTAAGTTCTATAAACTCTTTTAATCTCAAGGTTGTTTTTTCTGGGTTCCCCATTAGCTCCATCCATAGTGGATTTATTGTCCACATTTTCTGGGTACATCTGTCATGTATATTTACAGTTAGAGTCAAAGGTGAGTGGTCTGATATCCCTTTTGGCCAGTACTCTATTTTTTTTATTAGCCGTAGTGCTTCGCTATTACCTATTGCCATGTCTATGTGTGAGAGTGTAGAGTGTGACCCCGAAAAACAAGAGTATTGCCGATTATTTGGGTTACGGGATTTCCAAAAGTCGCACCATCCAATCTCCTCAGGAAATTGGCCTAAACGTCCTTCTGATACCCTTTCTGTCCGAGCCCCTGGTGGGAACCTATCCAGACTATTATTAAGCACCGCATTAAAAGCCCCCACCTCTATAACCGGGGTATCAATCTTATCCTCCACAAATTCTAATAATCCATACAAGATCTCCAATTTAAACGGGGGAGGAATATACACATTTGCTATCACATATGGTTTGTTTGCTATTAGACAACTCAAGAAAATATAACAACCCAATGTGTCTATTCTGACATCTCTGCAGGAAAATAACACCCCTCTCTTTACCAGTATGCTCACTCCCCTGGAATAAGAGGGGTAAACTGAGTGATATTGTTCTTGAAATTTCTTACTCCAAATTTGTAATTTGGTATCATTGGTAAGATGTATTTCCTGCAGACATATCAGTTCAACACCATGGGTCTCCAGTACAGAAAATACGGTGGCTTTTTTAATGGGATCACCCATCCCCCTAATGTTCCATGAGCCTATATTTAGGGTTTTAGGCAGCATCTAACAAAAATCAAAAAAACATGAAAAGAGCAGCACGGACAAAAAAAAATAATAATGGCAATGTATGAGTTTCAGTGATGTGATTCACTCTTTGGCTACTTGTGTTAATGAGGAGGTGCACCTAATAAAGTTTTTATCAGGGGAATATTGAAGAGGCAAATCTCCTTGATCGTCACATTGGTAGTGTGTTAAAGATGATGAATCAGAAAAAATGCCTAATACATCTGTCAAATGTAGACTCCATTAATGCAACATACTTACCCAAAGACCCCCAGTGCAAACAATCTCACTTGAAAGGAACAACTGTTTTATAGACACACATCTTAATTTAGGTATTTCATTGAACACTTAACAATATTCCATGTTTCACATCTAAAATGTGACTTGTATGATCTACCTTAATCCATCAGTTTCCTGCTGAACTGCAAATGATTTCCAAGTGAAAATAATCTTTCAAATAATAGTTTCCCAATCATACTCCAGTCAGTGTAATGCAATTTAATATACTGCACACAGTAATATATTAGTGCACAATAACATTTTATTATAGAAACATATTGAATATGTAGGGTTGATTTACTAAAGACAAAATGACTGTTCACTTTACATGTGCAGTTGCACTCTGCAAGGGAATTTGCTCCGATTTAGCAAATGGGAGAAGCTCTGCTGACTTCCATCATCCAGTCATCTGCAAGCAAAAATGTTGTTTTCTTATTTTCTTTGCATGCTGTTGAGTATTCTTTGCAAAGTGAAGCTGCACCTCATTTACAATTCTTTGGAGCAAATTCCCTTGCAGAGTGCAACTGCACTTGCAAAGTGAACATTCTATTTGCCTTTAGTAAACCAACCCTTGTGACTGCAACATGTTCCTAGTAGAAATATAGTATATATTTAAGAAAGCTTTTTTGCATTTTTATTTTTATTTTGAGACAGCTATTTGAATAACGTTCTCTGAAGAAGCAGACTTAGGTCCTGGAAATGTGTTAGAAAATACAGTAGAAGTCATGTTATGCTTTATAGCACAAACATATTATTATCATCAAAATTGAGTTAATCTGCTATATGAAGACTCTGTTAAAGAGATACTTGTTTGGTGAGACAAAAAGTGTCTTAGCTATTAGTAAGGAAGCTAAAAAAAAGGTGCTGTATATACAATATGGGCTGATAAAAAGAGTGTCTCTAAGGCTGGCCATAGATGGATCCCTGCTGCCCTATTGTATTCTGACATCGGGACTCTTTTGCTGTCAGAATACATTGATCAGTGCTGCAGTTGAGTTGCTGAAGGCGCTGATCAAATAAAATGTTCCCAACATTCCTATTCAACAGAAGCTGATCATTAGATTGTCTTCTGTCGAGTGGGCATGGTTGGTCCCTGCTGAAACTTCAAAATTCAATCCATCGTTGGCCAAATTAGGTCCTTTCGTGTGATATACAGTGCCTTGAAAAAGTATTCATATCCCCTGAAATTTTCCACGTTTTGTCATGTTACAACCAAAAACATAAATGTATTTTATTGGGATTTTATGTGATAGACCAACACAAAGTGGCACATAATTGTAGAGTGGAAGGAAAATGATAAATGGTTTTCCAAATTTTTTACAAATAAATATGTGAAAAGTGCAGCATGTATTTGATACCCCTAACTAAAATGTAGTAGAACCAATTGCCTTCAGAAGTCACCTAATTAGTAAACAGAGTGTTGTGTTAGTAAAAGTTTGGTGAGAGACGATTCGCGCTTTTTCAGACTCGTGATTTACAGATCGTATTTCTGGTGTTCAGTTTGTGCTTGTGGGTTTGTATCTGTTCTTCAGTGCGTGCAGCGAGTTCCCATTGATTTTTCATTGTGTTCTTATATCAATGGAAGGGTTTGGGACTTTGAGTGAGGCACGGGGTAGTACCTCCATCCCGGATTCAGAGAAACAAGAAGGAGCGGTGGGACTTTAAATGAGACAGTTGACAGATTGGGGTTGGAAGTAAAAATACAGTTTATTGCGTATGATTCGTACCGATATGTATTACATGTGGAAGGTTACCTGTGCATGTGCACCAAGTATATCCTATATACATACATGCATAAAAACAAAAACAATACAGAATTCCAGCAATGAGTAACTAACACATATATCATGTAGGGATTGTACATATTGAGACTGGGAACCACACAACATCATGATGTAAAAAAATAAGTCTAAAAATTGATGCATAAATAATTCATAAAAGTAGGATCCTAAAGAACGCACAGTGGCTGCATCCATCATGTCCGACGTGTTTCTGTGAAATACACTTCTTCAGGGGCAGATGCTCTAGGATTTCTGAAATAACAATGTATAGTAACATCAGAAAGTAGACTAGCTGGTAGCCAGAAAGGACGACACCTCAATTTCTGGATATTAACATACGTGGCCAAGCTATGGTGAGGTACAGGTACTGGGTCAAAAGCGTTGCCCCCCCTCCGCAGCTGAGGCGACAAGGGATCCAACACACGACAGACGCAACCAGGCATCCTCCACTCAGTGCATATCAACTCCTCCATAAGGTGACCAATGATCCTCAATGGATGGGGAGCATGTCTGAAATGGATAAATAAATCCACTAAGATGTACCAAAATTGTTGGGCTCAACAGGTGGAAAAGGTAAAAATTTCCGAAAATTGGTCATAAATATATATGATACCTTGGGGTGCTGGAAACAGGAATTGTCCAGAAAGTGCGGCGTCTGCATGTGAGTGGAGAGGAGGACTACACGAGAGGAGACGCCTGATATACAGCCCATCTGCGTCGGCGATTGCCGCCAATGTCACGCCGGGCCGACGAGGCATGGGGCGTGGCCCCTGCCTGGGCAGTGAGAGTCCACCCATGACAGGCGCCCTCACGTCCAGCCATGTCGGCACGATGGAAAAATCTACTCCCGCATAGCGGCGCCAACCAGTGACGTCACGTGAGGGAGTGATGCGTGGCGCCGATGCGATGTGCGGCACCCACCCGACCCCCCCACACCAAACCGACCCCCCCTGGGGTGGACGTGGAGGGGGTGGGGGGGGCCCGCAGAGTGCATCGCAGCTCCGGATATAGAAACAAGGACATGGCCCAGGACTTGCCACCATGCTGGAGGATGTATACAGTGACCCAGGATGAAAAACAACATAATGTTGCAAAAAACTGTGTGTAGACCAAAAGGTTCACTAACACACATTAAAACCCCAAACAAAGCTAGGCAGGGGATAACTGCCTGCTACTGTCAACTGTCTCCATCCCAAGTATCAAGTATCAATGGAAGGGTTTGGGACTTTGAGTGAGGCACGGGGTAGTACCTCCATCCCGGATTCAGAGAAACAAGAAGGAGCGGTGGGACTTTAAATGAGACAGTTGACAGATTGGGGTTGGAAGTAAAAATACAGTTTATTGCGTATGATTCGTACCGATATGTATTACATGTGGAAGGTTACCTGTGCATGTGCACCAAGTATATCCTATATACATACATGCATAAAAACAAAAACAATACAGAATTCCAGCAATGAGTAACTAACACATATATCATGTAGGGATTGTACATATTGAGACTGGGAACCACACATCATGATGTAAAAAAATAAGTCTAAAAATTGATGCATAAATAATTCATAAAAGTAGGATCCTAAAGAACGCACAGTGGCTGCATTCATCATGCCCGACGCGTTTCTGTGAAATACACTTCTTCAGGGGCGGATGCTCTAGGATTTCTGAAATAACAAAGTATAGTAACATCAGAAAGTAGACTAGCTGGTAGCCAGAAAGGACGACACCTCAATTTCTGGATATTAACATACGTGGCCAAGCTATGGTGAGGTAAGGTACTGGGTCAAAAGCGTTGCCCCCCTCCGGAGCTGAGGCGACAAGGGATCCAACACATGACAGACGCAACCAGGCATCCTCCACTCAGTGCATATCAACTCCTCCATAAGGTGACCAAAGATCCTCAATGGATGGGGAGCATGTCTGAAATGGATAAATAAATCCACTAAGATGTACCAAAATTGTTGGGCTCAACAGGTGGAAAAGGTAAAAATTTCCAAAAATTGGTCATAAATATATATGATACCTTGGGGTGCTGGGAACAGGAATTGTCCAGAAAGTGCGGCGTCTGCATGTGAGTGGAGAGGAGGACTACACGAGAGGAGACGCCTGATATACAGCCCATCTGCGTCGGCGATTGCCGCCAACGTCACGCCGGGCCGACGAGGCATGGGGCGTGGCCCCTGCTTGGGCAGTGAGAGTCCGCCCATGACAGGCGCCCTCACGTCCAGCCATGTTGGCACGATGGAAAAATCTACTCCCGCATAGCGGCGCCAACCAGTGACGTCACGTGCGGGAGTGATGCGTGGCACCGATGCGATGTGCGGCACCCACCCGACCCCCACACCAAACCGACCCCCCCTGGGGTGGACGTGGAGGGGGTGGGGGGGGCCCGCAGAGCGCATCGCAGCTCCGGATATAGAAACAAGGACATGGCCCAGGACTTGCCACCATGCTGGAGGATGTATACTGTGACCCAGGATGAAAAACAACATAATGTTGCAAAAAACTGTGTGTAGACCAAAAGGTTCACTAACACACATTAAAACCCCAAACAAAGCTAGGCAGGGGATAACTGCCTGCTACTGTCAACTGTCTCCATCCCAAGTATCAAGTATCAAGGGAAGGGTTTGGGACTTTGAGTGAGGCACGGGGTAGAACCTCCATCCCGGATTCAGAGAAACAAGAAGGAGCGGTGGGACTTTAAATGAGACAGTTGACAGATTGGGGTTGGAAGTAAAAATACAGTTTATTGCGTATGATTCGTACCGATATGTATTACATGTGGAAGGTTACCTGTGCATGTGCACCAAGTATATCCTATATACATACATGCATAAAAACAAAAACAATACAGAATTCCAGCAATGAGTAACTAACACATATATCATGTAGGGATTGTACATATTGAGACTGGGAACCACACAACATCATGATGTAAAAAAATAAGTCTTAAAATTGATGCATAAATAGTTCATAAAAGTAGGATCCTAAAGAACGCACAGTGGCTGCATCCATCATGCCCGACGCGTTTCTGTGAAATACACTTCTTCAGGGGCGGATGCTCTAGGATTTCTGAAATAACAAAGTATAGTAACATCAGAAAGTAGACTAGCTGGTAGCCAGAAAGGACGACACGTCAATCTCTGGATATTAACATACGTGGCCAAGCTATGGTGAGGTACAGGTACTGGGTCAAAAGCATTGCTCCCCTCCGGAGCTGAGGCGACAAGGGATCCAACACACGACAGACGCAACCAGGCATCCTCCACTCAGTGCATATTAACTCCTCCATAAGGTGACCAATGATCCTCAATGGATGGGGAGCATGTCTGAAATGGATAAATAAATCCACTAAGATGTACCAAAATTGTTGGGCTCAACAGGTGGAAAAGGTAAAAATTTCCGAAAATTCGTCATAAATATATATGATACCTTGGGGTGCTGGAAACAGGAATTGTCCAGAAAGTGCGGCGTCTGCATGTGAGTGGAGAGGAGGACTACACGAGAGGAGATATACAGCCCATCTGCGTCGGCGATTGCCGCCAACGTCACGCCGGGCCGATGAGGCATGGGGTTTGGCCCCTGCCTGGGCAGTGAGAGTCCGCCCATGACAGGCGCCCTCACGTCCAGCCATGTCGGCACGATGGAAAAATCTACTCCCGCATAGCGGCGCCAACCAGTGATGTCACGTGCGGGAGTGATGCGTAGCGCCGATGCGATGTGTGGGGGGGGCCGCAGAGCGCATCGCAGCTCCGGATATAGAAACAAGGACATGGCCCAGGACTTGCCACCATGCTGGAGGATGTATACAGTGACCCAGGATGAAAAACAACATAATGTTGCAAAAAACTGTGTGTAGACCAAAAGGTTCACTAACACACATTAAAACCCCAAACAAAGCTAGGCAGGGGATAACTGCCTGCTACTGTCAACTGTCTCCATCCCAAGTATCAAGTATCAATGGAAGGGTTTGGGACTTTGAGTGAGGCACGGGGTAGAACCTCCATCCCGGATTCAGAGAAACAAGAAGGAGCGGTGGGACTTTAAATGAGACAGTTGACAGATTGGGGTTGGAAGTAAAAATACAGTTTATTGTGTATGATTCGTACCGATATGTATTACATGTGGAAGGTTACCTGTGCAAGTTCTTTGAAAGCCAGGAGCCAGTCCATGCTAATGAGCAGCTGAATATATGAGCAAGCCAGCTATCATTGGGGATTACTCATTTTTCATCAAATCACCAAAGACGTTATATTTTTTCACAGCAGTATGCTGTTCTATTGAGATACCTGTGCACTGTGGTTCATTACATTAATATTTCTCATCTTTATTTTTCTCTTTTTTGTGTTCAATAATTTATTATCACATGTTATTTAGTTATAGGATTTTGTTATGGTGAAGGATGTTATGTTATTTATAATAGGCTCCATTTGAATATTTTGCACATAATTCACTGATCAATCATTAAGAGATCACACTGTTATTTTGGGAGGTTAATATTAGCGCATTATACATTCTGAATATATACAACACTTTTTGTGTGAAATCAGTTCACATACACAATAATTGCAGCTATATTATTTGGTCATCTTCTAGTATGTGTCACTTATTTATTTACTAGTTCATATCAGTGCTTTAGTACACTTTTTTCTTTCTATACTGATCGTGCTCCCTTAATTTGAGGTCTGACCACCGCTTCCTCAATTGATCCTTGGATCGTCGTACCCCAAAATTCCTGTGCAGACTCTTCACAACTTTCGCCATGATCTTGGCCTTTCTGACATTTGGGTTGGGGTAAGGTCCATACTTCCCGTCATAGTCGGCCCTTTTCAATATGTCCACCATCTCTACAAAGGACATATTTGATGCCTTAAATCTTCTCCTCCGGGATCGTGATGTTTCTGGCTCTGGGCTTTCCTCCTCCTCCTCGTTGCTGCTATTATCATGCACCTGCTCTGTCTCCGCCATGTGCTCTTCCCCACTGCGCCGAAAGAGAAGGGGTGGGGAAAAGACTAGAAAGAACATCAGGGGCAGGTGGAGTTTCACGCAAACGCATTTGTATATAAAGCGTAACATGCGTGCGTCATACATACGATCTGTGAGCGGAGGAAGGAGTATCGGAAACGCTGATCGTGATAATGAAGGTATCATTTAAACTTGGGCCTATACTGCTTATAGATTGAGGCCTATATTGGGACAAGATTAGGAGACTTTAGCCTGACATTAGGGTTTGTCTTGTGTATTGCAGATACAATGGATGGCTACAATGACCACAACTTCCTCCCCCTGTTCATAGACAAATACAGGGAGCTGCCCTGTCTGTGGCAGGTCAAACACCCGCATTATAATCATAAACAAAAGAGGCAGGCAGAGCTGGAGAAACTGCTGGAGTTGGTGAAGCCAGTGGTCCCCACGGCAACCATCCCCTATTTAAAAGCCAAAATTGGTGGCCTGAGGAGCACTTATCTTAGTGAGCGCAAGAAGGTCCAGGATTCCCAGAGATCCAGAGCTGCAGAAGATGACGTTTATGTCCCCAGGCTCTGGTACTATGAGAGACTGCTATTTCTGACAGACCAGACTGAAGTCAGGAAATCCCTCTCAACCCTTCCTTCCACTCTTCCTTCCACCCCAGATGAGGCTTCTGATGTCCAACCTGGGACTTCCAGCCAGGAAGAAGTGGAGGAGCCCAGCTTGAGTCAGGTATAGCATTGTTCTACAGATTTCCGGTCAATAAATAAATGATATAAATTATGTTTACTAGTTGTTATTATTGATCACTAATTGCTGATTTAATAAAGTGTTTTACATATCAATAGACAGTAGTGGGCAAAAATAATTGGGGCAAGAATGAAAAATGCTGGGCTCAGAATGATAATCTGTTATATTTGTTTACATTCAATTTGCAACAGTCATGAGATGAAAATTGTGTATGATTGATGGAAGAAAAAACTAAAACTATGTCCCTTTTTCATACACAGAAAGAGCTCAGCCAGGAGGAGGCTGTGGAATGTGGCAGCCAGGAGGAGGCGGGGGTTAGTGGCAGCCAGGAGGAGGCGGGGGTTAGTGGCAGCCAGGAGGCAGGGGTTAGTGGCAGCCAGAAGGAGGCCAGGGTAAGTGGCAGCCAGGAGGTGGCCAGGCCCAGTAGGAGCCTCACAGAATCCCAGGTTCCTCCCCTCTGCCTTCCAACCAAAAGACCCAGGAAGGGGAGTAACGTGGAGGATTCAGCACTCAGGCTGATTCAGGAGGCTTCTGCGTCCCTCAGAGCCACCCCCACTCGTGAAGAGGCCTTTGCCTGCATGGCTGCCACAAAACTGCAGGACATGGAGGAGGGCCAACGCCTCATGTGTGAGGACATCTTTATAAAACATTAACTAAGGGGGTGAGGGGCAAAATCACACTCAATATCCACCAGTGTGAGTTACATCATCCTCCACCTCCAGTGGATAGCATTGGCTGCAATATAACATAGAGTGAAAAATTTAAGGGGGGTCTGAATACTTTCCGTCCCCACTGTATTTGTAAAATAAATTTGAAAAACATTTTTCTCCCACTTTTAAGTATTTGGTTGTAATATGACAAATGTGAAAAAATTTAAGGGGTGTGAATACTTTTTCAAGGCACTGTAGATGCAAATGTTTGTACCTCTATAATACTGAAGATGAACTAAATGAATTGGATATGTCCCATACTGTCTATTGTTATATTTGATGCCTTGCTACTTTTGTGTTTCTAATATATAATCAAATGAAATGCATTTTGCATTTCTGCCTTTTATTTTTATTTTATTGTAGTGGCATTAGCACTAAACTGAAATCAAAAGCCTATGGGTGCTAACTACCATCTTACATACTAACAGCATGTGATATGAACTGATTTAGTCTCTGCTGAAATCCTAAAAAGCACTGGTATTATGCAGCAAAAATATTGCAAAGTCTCTGGTTGCAAAATATAAAAGCTGAAGTTTAATCTGCCTTTTTTTACATATCATTACATATCTTAGTTTAGACTCAGTAGCAATGCAATGCAGGCAGATCATAACTGTCAGGAGGGGTGCTGTTAGTACTTCTTGGAAAGATCACAAACACCCTGCCTATGTACTGAGAGACTAGATACAGTATATCTGTGCTCAAATCCCAATAGCTTGTACATGTATTTAAACTATCATATGCTAAAGGGGTGTGACCACATGTTAACATTACCAATTCTGGATGGACCCTCTGCACACTACTACACCCTTTCCAGCAAACCATGCAATGAAAAGTAGAGATATTTAGTTCACACATATTGCAATACATGTTTAAGCTGGCCAACTGCGTCAAAGTAGTCCCTCTTATGGCCAGTCCTACACTGGTCTGCTACTGCAAATGGACACTATGCCAACATGGGGCATACAGACACAAGGTGCGGGAGAGCTACCAGATTTAGGTCTGTCTACTGACCTGCGTTACAACAGAGACTACCTATGTACTGTTCTCAAGAACACTCAGCCCTGATGCAAGAAGTAGAATACATTTTTGGAGGAGTTATGAAAATACCGGGATTATGTGATGGGTGGATGTCAGTCTGGAGGAGTGGGCAATTCTAGGTGGACTATGCATGGAGACTATCTCAGGTAAAACCCACATGGAATGCCTAGTCTCCATGATTGAAAGCATTATAATCTGATGAATGAAATGGGTGAGCCAAGGACAGTAAGGACGGGGAGGAAAGGAAAAGATTATCTTGGACATCCTCCAGCTGCAGCTTCTAATGCATACTTGCTGCATCTTTTAATCCTTCTACTCTGCAACCTGTAGTCATCTGAGAGCAATGATATCAGCTTTAGGGAACTTTTTAATCACTCTTCATCTTCATTCCACTGCACCATATGCCATTAAATAAACCAGAGAACACACCACACAAACTTAGAGAAGATGAAGTAAATGTATTTATTACTTGTTTTTCTTATGAACAGAATTACACTATTATAGACATATTTTGATTCACATGAAATAAAAATCAACCATACTTTTTTGCTAGACGAGTACAATATTCTTTACACACTCATATTTTTACAATACACAGCTTTCTTAGGCTGAAGCAAACTGCAATGCAATGTTGATGCCATGTATATTACAACTACTTACAATTTCAGAATGGTGAATGGCAAAAAAATAAGTTATTTAAATATGGATTTCATATACAGAAAGTGCAAGATAGTTAAACATTAGTTGTTTAAAGTTATTTCTCTTCCAAAAGGTATATGGACTCAACATTTTAATATACAAATAGTATATCGCAATGGCATGGAAAAATGAAAGCATTGTATGCATTGGTATACAGTGCCACTGGAGGAAGGACTGCAGTCCCTTTAGTTAAGATGCTTAGAAATGCCCACAAGGACAAGGTTAGTTGATGGCAAACACAATGATTCAGTCTAGATACAATTATTAATAGCGTGTATGCTAGGTGATAGAAAGCCACACTTAAAGTGTATTTCGTAGCACATCAACTTTTAATATATAATTTGATAAAGACTCAGTATCTTTTACAAATATATAAGCATAAATAATGGGTTTAAAAGGAACTGCCAGTAGGAAAACCAGGATACACTGGGTTATGGTAGGCACCAAAACTTTTCAACCATATTAGAATGTAGTTCTAGCATATGCTGATAGCCCCAAACGATCTGTAGCATGGAAATACTGAAAGAAAGGGGGAAGCCATAGCGACAATGACTACAAATGTACCAATAAAAAAAAACACATACATGTATATAAAAGACAATACTTATCAAAAAGTCTTTTGTTTTAATTTTAGTATACTATATAAAAGTATCCAATTATCACAAAAAACCCATATATAAAATAAAAAATATATCACATAGATAAGCTGGTGTACAATACCAATTCCATAACTATCCTCATAGTCAATATCCAAAACATGTCCAGAAATGTGAATGTAGACCACAAGGATATTTATGGAGTGGATATTGTACACAAGAGTATCTATGTGATATAATTTTTCATTTTATATATAGGGATTTTATGATAATTGATTACTTTTTTATAGTACACAAAAAAAGAAAAATACGTTTTGATAAATGTTTTTATATACAAGTATTTGTTTATGAGACAATTTTCCTCATTTAAAGTCCCTGTTGCTATTGTTCCCCCTTTCTTTTCTGTTGTAGTATGAAATTGGATGGTACCCTTGAGGTCTTGGCATATATTTAAATGTAGATTCCACTTCATGTTTAGGGTTGAATTAGCATGGAAATTCTAAACTTGTTACTGCTCAGGCACAGACTACATGGACAGCTATCCACACTGCATTGTGGGAAGGGGGTGCATGTCTGAGCTCTGACCTTAGATAAAGCCAGTGCACACTCTGAGACCTCCAATGCTAACTTTGTTTCTTTACGTAGCTTTGCCAGTCTACCCTTATTTTCCTAAAAATACTGATACTACATGCTAGGAGTTGTAGTTGGATTACATTAAAGTTTAAAACTGCACATTTATTTTCAGGCATTTTTGTAACTTTAGAAATGTTCAAGCAAGACTTTCTTGGAGAACTTATATATGCAGACAAGCAATAAAGAATGCACAATTTTACTTGTATTTCCTAAAAGCTTTGATATGTTATCAGTGTTATTACTGTAACTGCATGACTTCATTCAAGTGGCACTTTGTGCTTGAGGGACCAATTGAATTGCCTGAGCATATTCACACCAGTGAGGAGGCAGTGTAAATACTGCTGTATAAGTTTTATCAATTTTTATAATTTTCCTGATCACCAATGTCATCGGGAATGGAAGTGAGAATAAATCCAAAATTTGCAGTTACCACTAAAACAAGAATAGAGAGGAACTCTTACAATGGTGGCAGGGGTTCCCATGACAATTGTCTAAGAGTGGATATTCCTTACACTGGAAATATATCCTCTTACTTCCTCTAGAGTCTACATGACAGAAAGTAACAGGAAAATCTTTCTAATGAGGCAAACATGACAAAAAAATTAAATAAAAAATAATAGCCGTTTTAACCCTCCCCTACACTATCCAAAAAACAAAAAAAACAAACTGATTTGGCTTCAGATTTAAGCCCTGTAAAAAAAAAGGACAAATATATATTTACATTTTAATGTATTACATGTGGTATATTGAGAATATTTCAGATTTCCATGAACACAATTAGAAAAGGAAGTTGTTTCCCCACTGTGAATGTAAGGTAACAACTACCCCCACTAGGGTTTAGAATGACCTTTTTGCAAATAAACTTTGTTAGAATTTATAAGAACAAGTTTAACTTGATTGGCTTTTGTCTTTTTGAACAATGTTGTGTTGTGTGTGACTGATATGATCAGTCATTTTGTGCTACAATATGCAAATATGTCTTCCCCCTGTAATGAAGCTACATACTAAGTATTATTGCGATCATGAAGTTGTGCAGTTCATAATACTTAGAATGTAAGTTTATTTTTAAAAAAAATGTTACAGTGGTGGTACAAATCTCAGAAGGTAACAGTGATAATTGGTCTCCAAGTACATTTCTGAGCCTTTTGTATTGTTGTGGATGGAAGCACTTGTTACCTTACTCTTTTAAACTAGCTGTAGGCTCTTATCCTGGACTGACTGGTAATTATATCTTCAAAACATAGTCTTGCATAACATTTTTTTTAAAACCATACTGTGTTATGTGTTTTGCCTTGAAATGGCTGTACAGTCAGATTAGCAGTTGTATCTGCTCCATTATATCACAAGTCGTCCCCAGCAACCTAAATTACACAGTCAACTGGTCTGTGAACAAGTATTAGATCTCTGCAGTTAATACTTAAAATATTTCAAAAATGCAATATTATTTATACAATTATACATCTGGAATAATATAAATCTCTGTAGTTTGCAACTGAAATAAACTGTACATAAAAAGAATATATATATATATATATATATAGTTTTTAATTTCTAAAATAATTCATGGACCGTAAAAGTTTGGCATCATTTTGCATATAAAAATGAAATTAATACTCAGCAGTACATAAGAAGATGCATGTTTTTCCTTTGTAATGCCAAGTGATTAGTAAAATTTAGTAAAATCTGAACTCTGTACCTGGTGAAAACGTTTGAATGGATCTATAATATACATTTTCCAGGCACATTAAATATCTGAATAGTTGTCTGTGTCTTGTATTTTACCAGTCATAAAATTTTGGTGTAGTATTTATGGAAATGTATAAAAGACAGAGTAGCTGAAGCAAACATTGTAAAGTGAGCAAATATAAAGAAAATTGCACAGCTAAGTAAAATAATGTAGCATAATATAACTTTAGCAAAGGAAACAATTTAGCATAGTAACCAATCACATGTTGGTGTTTTTGTTGTGTGCTCCAACAACTGCTGTTACAGCTGTAGCCTGATTAGTTCAAATAGGTAACACCCCTACTTTTCTTTCTTCCACTTGTCAAGTCATTGTATAAACAAACATGATTATATACTTCTACTGTGCTTACATACCCGATTTATAGTTTATTTATTACAGGATGAATATCATTCAAATGTCACCTTCCGTGCAAGACTAAACCATTGCAAAATGGAATGTTCTCCAGACAGTACAAGCAGTGTGTGGTCAATCACACTAAAATTTAGTTCTGAAATGTAACTGTGAATCACAAATGTGAATACTGCTGATGTTGTCATACATATAAGCTATATTATTTTGTTTCAGGAATATGTTCATTGCATTTTAAGAATTGCGTTCAAAGTGTGGTTTCCCTACATAACTTTATGATTTGTGGTTCGCTCACCTAAATATCTAAGTATAATTAGTTCCAAAAATGGATATCCAAAAGGTTTATGGCACCTGTAGTCCAAGAATTTATTAAAACAATAAATAAAACACAAATATAAAACTATTATCACTTTTGTGGCGTAAAGGGATTGTATGGGCATAATATGAACTACGCGGACTCTCTTAGTAGACTGCAAAAAGTGAACATTATTAACACAATCCTGCCAATCAGAGGGCTCACATCCTCTTATTCTTATGACACATTAGGGTTGACTTACTAAAACTGGAGGGTGCAAAATCTGGTGCAGCTGTGCATGGTAGCCAATCAGCTTATAACTTCAGTTTGTTCAATTAAAGTTATATTAAAAGGTAGATTTTTTAAAAAAATTTTTATTAAATAACAAACATGTCACACTTACCTGCTCTGTGTGGTGGTTTTTCACAGAGCAGCCCCGATCCTCCTTTTCTTGGGTCCTCCACTGGCACTCCTGGCCCCTCACTCCTGCCCCCCTAGCAAGCAGCTTTATATGGGGGTGCCTGAGCAGGCTTGCTCTTGAGCTTTTGCTCTCTGTGTCCATTCACAGATTCACAGATTGTGCATGGCTGGGCCCTGCCCCCGCTCTCTCCTCATTGGCTGTGACTGGCAGTAGCAGGAGCCAATGGCTCCCTCCGCTGTCTCAGCCAATGAGGAGGAAGAGACCCGGGGGAGCCACTGCTCTTGTGCCAAACACTGGATCGAGATGGAGCTCCGGTAAATATTAGGGGGGCTGCTGCACACAGAAGGTCGAGTCTTTACAACCACTTTAAGCTTTGACAAAAAAAAAACTGAAAGATGATTGGTTTCTATGCAGAACTGCACCAGACTTAGTACTCTCCAGTTTTAGTAAATAAATCCCATTGTAAAATTATATGCAGTAAAGGGAAGCCTGCAAAAAACATTTCAGTCTAGAGAGGAAGCAAGCAACATACCAAAGGCAGGCAACAGTGTGAGCTCTTCACAAATTTTAGGTGGATGCATCTCTTGCATCTTACTTCAGCTGCACTGCCCTAAATAAGGAATCCATTTTTTTTATTGTTTCTGCCAGAGCTTCTCTATATTCCTAACTCACTTCTGGCATTACATTCACTTACTGTCAGATAAAAAGTAAAACTGCATGTTCAGACTGATACATCCACTTTAAAATAGCAGACAGGTTTACTGATTGGTTGAACATTTACATACATTTTCCTACAGTGAATCTTTACATCAATGGCAATGCAAATGATTCCCAATGCTTCTAATATGAAATGAAACCTGTAAATGAGAGAATTATGTAGATCACTGCTGATCTCTCCTAAACATACTAGTTTCTTGTTTCTAAGTTCACAAAATATAATAGGATATTAAAATATATAAGCAGTACACTAGAGATTATTAATTTGGGACTATCAGATTGCATTCAAAAATTTAGGAAGGAGCTTATTTCCCTGCTGTAGCAAATTCAACTATACTGTATAAGGGTTTTTGCCTTCCTCTGGGTCAGTCAAGGGTTTGGGATTGTGTGTGTGTGAGCTTTTAATATGTTTCATTCTGTCTTTTGGTTGAACCTGATGGATATATGTCTCTTTTAACCTAACTCACTTGGCAGGTCATGCTGAATGAATGGCTACTTTATAAGTTAGTAGTGATCAATCAATTACTGACTTCATAACTGTCTCACAGAAACAATAGCTGTTCTCTAGGTGATATATAAATTAGTGTCAAATACATCCATATCATTTTTATAAAATAAAAATGCCTTTTGTAACACTACTTAAAAATTATTATGAATATACTGTGTATATATTACTGAAAAATACAATTTGATATTGTAAAATGAATCGTTTTTTGAGCTCAGTCTAGAACAGTTAAAGAATAATATCATTAGATATGACAAATGCTGCCATCTGATTTTTAGCTTTTCTCCAGATGATTGAAGAAGTGTTTTTTTTCTGTTTCATATTCTGGATAAACAGGCTTATTAACCTATTTGTACAGTTTACTTTTTTTCTTTTTACGGTTTTAAACATCTGCACTTTGAAAGTAATTCAATTGCTCGTTATACAGAAGATTTTTTTCTGTGTTGCATCAGATTAACCAAATTCTCAGAATTATCCTTGCATACCTGTCAATGCAGGTTGTTGTAACATGATTTTATCATACAAAATACTACATACAGTATACTGTATATATGCTTTATCAAATACTATGTTACTTTTAAACAAGAGTAAAATAGAATGGATTTGGTTCTTGCTTGACAAACATGGCTGGCGTATGGGTTAAGCCAATGGAGAGGTTAACACAGACCACAAGATCCCCACATTGTGTTTTAGCATACATAAGGGTATTTGTTGGATATAAATTTGCAGAAATTGTAACCCCTTCTAATGGTTTCCCTTTTCAGACAGTCTTCGTACAATCCCTGATCTAACAGGTGCTGTATAAATGTACATTGCTAGCATGAACCCATTAAACTACCCATACATTTTAATTCTTTCAATTTAATTTAAAACATATAGTATATAGGTTTGCATTCTGTATTTGAATTCAGAAGCTGTGCAAAGCTTAGCAATCCAGTTGTTGAAATCACTTACTGTAACTGGTGTATAACATATAGTAAAAAGCAACCCTGTGGAACAATTTCTGCTAGTTACATTGTTGACTTTTCCTGAATTAATACTGATAATGCACAGACTTTGAATGGTCTCTCATACAAGTGAAAATTACAATAGGACGACATGGCATTCAGCAAAATGCTTGCTTTTATAAACACATTCCACTATTGATGATGTTGTATTTTTATAACCAATTAAACAGACTTTGTTTTAAATTCATTATTGAAAATGAAGAATTTAAGGCAAAATAAGATTGTTACTTCAGTTAAGCCACATCAATTGCTAATGGTATTAATATTTAAAAGCACATTTGCATTAGTTTTTCAAATGTTCATTTAAATTCATTGTAATATGTTGGCCTATTGTAGGTAAGTCCCCAGATCTGAAAGTAGGAGAATGACTAGTGTGTGTAGATACTGTAAAGCACTCCTCTTTATCCACAACCTTACAGGTCTTTTAGATGCACAGATAGAATAGTCAGAATTGCAGCTTGCAATGCATATAGTTGAATGGATTCCAAAGCTCTGCCAACATGATATCATACAAGCTAAAGACTCCATCTGAAAATCGTGCTTCACTGTTCATTGTATACTGGCAACCATATTTATTGGTATAAGCAGGTCTCCAAATACAGTTCCACAATTTAAACTGCTTCTGGTGTTATGGTCTTTATAAGTCTTGCCGCTTCTAGTATTTTGTTTATATGTCTCTCTTCTTTTATTCCAATGTCTCGTAAATGAGTCTGTGAGAGAGCAGGCACTTTATTAAATGTTGTGAATCCAGCTTCCAACAGAGGGCGTGCATACATAGGAAGTCCAATTGATATAAGCCAGTCGGAAACAGATGAAATATGCCCAGGAGATATGGGTTTTCTGCAGATCTCTGTTAGACCTCCGCTTGGTATCTGCAAAGAGGACGATTGGCAATAATGCTAAATTAGTACCAGCTCAGACTTCACACATAAACATAATTTGGCTTTTTGTAATAATGAATATGAATAATAATGAAAAATAATAATAATGCTGTAAAAAGGAATATTGCTCTAAAAATAAATATTGCTTCCCAAAAGCCTCTATTGGTACCAGATTTATGCAAGCAACAATACCATTGTTCAATTGCACTAACTGGTTGATTTGAAGAATAAGCAAACATTTTTACTGGAAAATCAGTTCTGGCAGAACCAAACCAAATCAATCTTTCTTGGTTTGGTTGAAAAATTGTTTTTAAACAAAAGGTGATTTGATACAATCACATCTATGATAAACCAATTGTATATCATTATGTGTAATGCCAGAATTTGTGTTCTAAAGGCCTGCAAATATGTATTGCTCAAAGAAATAACATATCAGGATTTATGGATCAATGATTTTATAATGTACTTTTATCCCAGAGTACTCAAGTACTGGAGAAGCCCCATTTTGTCCCTGCCTGGGAATGTTTGAAGCTGTACAAATATCTCTGCAAATGAAAATACAGTCTGCAGTCTGAAGTATTAGTGATTTGCCTTGTTTTTTTTTGTTGTTTTAAAATAACAAACATGTTATACTTACCTGCTGTGTGCAATGGTTTTGCACAGAGCAGCCCCTTTCCTCCTCTTCTCTGGTCCCACGCCGACACTCCTGGCTCCTCCCTCCTGCCGGGTGCCCCCACAGGAAGCAGCTTGTTCTGGGGGCACCCAAGCAAGTGTGCTCCCGACCCGTGGCTTAAAGGTTTTCCTTTAAGTCCTGGTACTTACTTAAAATTAAGAGTGAAATAGCATATGTTATTGATTTCTACATAGATTTGAATCAAACACATTTGTGTAGTGGTTATACATGAAAATGAAGACCTAATACAAATAAAAAAGTTACATAAGGAACACTTACAGCCATACGATGCTGTTTTCTCAGAAGTCTGACACGAATCTCGTCCATCCAGCCTGCAACATCTTTTACAAGCTGTCCTATGTCTTCAGCATATCGTTCCACTAAGGCTTCTGGGATACCACAGCGACCATGCTACCACAAGAGAAAAGGTATAGTGAATTTTCATGACCACCATGAAACCAAAACAAGAACCAACACATTTTTGAATCTCCAGAATATTTGCATGCAGAACTGTGAAGAATCCAGCTACTCAGTCACCCAAGCGATTTTGCTCTATGAATTGTGTGCACACATATATTTAAACTAAACAAAAAAAGTACTGATTTGGGTGCAAATTCATTTCCTCATCACTCATTTTTTTTTCTTTATTGGAGTTTCACTTTGGGATGTGCTAAACAGTGTTTTAGGTATGCTAAAATGAAATACAATACGTTTGATTGAAAGTCCACTTTAGTGTACCTTAAGGCTGCATTCACACCTGGGCGTTTTGACCCGCAAAATCAAAATGCTCTGCTAAAATGACAAATCGCACAATGCAAATTTCAGATGCCATTCATTTTAGCCCTGGTTCACACTGGTGCAGCTTTGAAATCATGCTACTTCAGCGCAATTTCAAAGCCACAGATCAGTGCAATTTGCGCCGATTTCATTGTGGCTTAGGACTTCATTTAACAGAAGTCTATGCAAGTTGCAATAAAATCGGAAAAAAGTAGTACAGGAATCTTTTTCATAACCGCTGCAACATGAATGGTTCCACTGCTGGCAATTGGGTGAGACTGGTCATGCAATTTAAAACTGTCAAATTGCATGACAAATCATACTAGTGTGAATAGGGCTTAATGGCATCTAAAAGCATGGGGTTTATTTCCCCAGGAGCACAGGGAGGAAGGAAGGAGGATTTTTTTTTCATGTTATTATTAATTTCAATCTATTTATACATTGCATCTTTATTTATTTATTTATTTTTGGATCAACTTTACTGCTATGACAAGGGATTAATTATTTCTCTTGTGATAGCATGGTCCATGACAGGTCCTCTTTTTTGGAGCGATCTGGGGTCTACTAGACCCCAGATCTCTCCCCTGGCCTACAAAGCATCTGATCCAACCCATTTGAGTAAACCAAGATCAGCTGGATCAGATGCTTTCACAAGCTGATAACAGCTTGTTTACACAAGACCTAAAGCAGAAGTGACAAAATCCTTGCTGCTTCTGGTTTCTGATGTCACACAATGGGAGGAACAACATCAGTTCCTTTCACTGTCCCAGTGAAGCGGATGCTGCTGGTCTCATCTCACAGGGCTTCCTGATTGGACGGGAGAGCCCAGCAAAGGCGCTGGCAGCGGGAAGGAGGGATCCCCTTCTGCCAACTGTAAAAGTGATCCAGAGACTATAGCCGTTCAGATCACTTTTACATAAAAGAGAGTCACCGGCTCTAAAAAACTATATCAGGATCATCATAGGTGTGCGCAGCCTATTGTATTAGGGTGTGCACCCCAAAGCTCAAACACACGCGTGTGTGTACATATACTGTATATATACTGTATTTATCGGCGTATAACACACACTTTTTTCCCCTTAAAATCAGGGGGAAATCGTGGGTGCGTGTTATATACCGATCCCTGCTGTCTCTGAGGGAAGAGGGGTGAGTGCCGCTGAATTACATAGAGTTGTGATCTCCTGTGTACCCTGCCCTCCGTCACTCACAGCCACACCACCTGGCCCCGAAATGGCCACTGTTCTGTCCATCATATGAGCAGAGCCAGGAGGCGTGGCTGTGAGTGACGGAGCACCGGGTACACAGGAGATCGCGGATCTGTGTAATTCAGCGGCGCTCGCTCCTCCTCTTCCCTCGGAGACAGCAGGGATAATAAAACACAATGGCGAGGCTGTAATGATAGGAAAGGTGAGGCTGCAGATGGGCAGTGAACAGGCTGCATTTTTGGTCAATTTATAGGCTGCAGATGGGCACTGAGCAGGGTGCATTGATGGGCAATTTAGAGGCTGCAGATGGGCACTGAGCAGGGTGCATTGATGAGCTGTGACCCTAATTTTGCTTCAAAGTTCTTTATTTAAGATGTAATTTTTTCTCCTTAAACTTCCCTCCTAAAATTGGAGTGCGTGTTATACGCCTGTGCGTGTTATACACCGATAAATATGGTATATATCTATATATAGATCTATATATCTATATATAACAGTAGGACAGTGGACAATGTCGGTAGAGCAGTGGACAATGTCAATAGGGCAGAGTTTGGTATCAGTGGACAGTGTGTCAGAAGGGCAGAGATTGGTGTTAGTAGTTTATTTTTTATATTTTTTTTATTATAGCTTTTTATTATAGCTTTTTTACAATTTTATTATTTTTTTGTTCACAATAATTTTTTCTTCTTTTTTTTTTTCCTTTTTTTTAGGAGCCCCATTGGGGGTCTTTGGTGAAATATCAGGGGTCCAAACAGACCCCTGATGTCTCACTTTGAGACAGAGAAAGGGACTGAAAAAAAAAAAAAAGATTCCCCAGTCCCTTTCTCTGCAGCCAAGCAGCCAGATTCTGCCAGCACAGGGTGATTATGGTGTGCCTAGGAACACCCTGTGCACACTCCTATGAGGATCATGGTTGCAGCCTCAACCATGATCCCAGTATAACCACTTCAACCTTCAGGCTGTTTATAAATGGAAGAGAAATGGTTAACAGAGGGAGTAAACTTTCAACTGTGTTATGATACATGCAAACGTATTCATCATACATTTCACATGCAGCATAAGATGAAGCAAAACTACAGCTTGCTGCAGAGAAACACATTTATGAGAACTGTACCACCAAACGGAACATTACAAAACGCTTTATGAGGTTTAGGAGCAGTAAAAATTTAAGAGCCGCTTACAGTGGGGAAGCTTCCCTGATGTTAGAATACGACACATCAGGGAGAATTCCCCCATCCACATCAAGTGTGTAGATGGGGGAATTGGGGCTGTTTTATTTTATGCGTTTTAGTTCAACCCACTCGTTGAACAAAACAAAACTGACCCATGTATGGCCAGCTTTAATATTGTATGTAAAGCAATTATGAAAACATTTAATGCTGCCCTTTACCTTTGTACAGGCAGTCCCAGGTTACAAACAAGATAGGGCCTGTAAGTTTGTTCTTAAGTTGAATTTGTTTGCAAGTCGGAACAGTGTAGCTCTAACCAAAAAAAAATTTTTAAGGTTTTTGGATAGCATAGGAAAGGGTTAACACCCCTGTAACATTTGTTTTGCTGTCTTTCCCCCTGTTCAGAAGATTTCACCTCACTTTCTGTCCCTATGACAATTGGATTTTGAAAATTTTGGGTTGTTGTGGAAACAAGGATTGGTGATAAATATTCAGTGGAGACACCTTTTTCCCTTGATAACTCTTACAGGAGTGAATTTCCCTTCCTAGGGTTTAGATATCCTCTCACTTCCTGTTGTCTCCCTCCGTTTGTAAGTAGGAGTTCTTTGTAAATTGGATGTTTGTAACCCGGGGACCGCCTGTATCTCCTTATACAATGCTAGACACATAATTCAAACTGCACAAAAACAAAAGTAAACAATCAATTCCACCTCTTTCCTCCATAGAGATGGGCTCAACGTGAAGAAACAATGTAATGTAGAGCATTCGGTATGGTACTGCAGTTATTCATATGATTATCAGACACATCACCATACTTCAAAAGTCAGAAACAAAAGTCTGACAAAAAAGCTGTATGCAGTTTCTTTTATTAAAGAGAAAACTCTTGTCTCTGTGCCTGGAACACCCTGTTACTAGGCCTGACTTTCCTGTTTTCTCAAATTAGTCTTTACCCCACAATTTAAAATCATTATTCTCTACAGCACCCCCCTACGCTCAAGTCCTGCTATCAGATATGAGTATTGTCTTTGGCTGCTATAATGCGTTAATTGCATAACTGAGAGAAGACATGCAGAGCTTAACTATTGGAATATTTCATCTCAAACCTTAAAAGTGGAGACCCATGTGGTACCTATTGTTAGGCAGGAATTGTAGTCTGCAAACATTAGTGGTTCTTTAGAACATTAGTGGTTCTAAAGGCAGAAGGTTTGTTGTCATAATGCATGCTATGTCCAAAGATACTGTATATCAAGGACTCCACCAAATAGTAAATAGCAAAAAATACTTTAAAGTAGGGTTGTCCCGATACCGATACTAGTATCGGTATCGGCACCGATACCGAGCATTTGCCCAAGTACTTGTACTTGGGCAAATGCTCCGGATGCTTCCCCCGATACCTAGAGGACAGCTGTGATCAGCGCGTGGGGGAGTTACAAGATTCTCCCCCCGCCGGCTTTCAGCTGCTTAGTGACAGACAGCGGTGATCGCTCACCGCTGACTGTCACTGCATCCTCCTCCGTGCCCCCTCCATTCCTCTGTGCCTCTCCGCTGTCCCCTGCATTCTTCTCTCCTTATCTGTCCCCCTCCGTACTACCCCTCCGTTCCTCTCTCCTTATCTGTCCCCTGCATTCTTCTCTCCTTATCTGTCCCCTCCGTTCTCCCCCTCAGTTCCTCCGTCCTCCCCCTCCTTCCTTCGTGTATGGATAGAGTCAGCTGACTCTGTCCATTCACATAACTGAAACATTGTAATCTCCTGTGATTACGATGTGTCAGTTTATGAATGGAGAGAAGCCGCTGTCTTCTCTCCATTCATTCTCAGTGCAGCTGAGGCTGCAGAGAAAGGGACAGGGGAATCTCTATCCTCTGTCTCTTTCTCTGTCTCAAGGGGGAGATATCAGAGGTCTGTTAAGACCCCTGATATCTCACCAAAGCCCCCCAACAGGGCTGATTTAAAAAAAAATAAAAAAATAAAAAAATAAAGAATAAAAAATATTATTGTAAAAAATCAAAATTGTAAAAAAAACCAAAAAAAACACACACACATAAATTGTTCACCCCCCCCCCCCAAAAAAATAGCAAAAAAAAAAAACTGTCACGTGACATTAAAAAAAAGTATCGGTAATCGGTATCGGCGAGTACTTGAAAAAAAGTATCGGTACTTGTACTCGGTCCTAAAAAAGTGGTATCGGGACAACCCTACTTTAAAGTGTAACCAAATGTAAACCTTTTTTTGCATTCTGGATAGAGTAAGGGATGGTTAGAACAGACAATTGTCTTTTATGCATACACAGTGGTTATTAACTACTTGCCGACCACCGCACGCCGATATACGTCTGCACAATGGCAGCGGTGGGCTAATGGGTGTACCTGTACATCCCTTTTAATTTGCGGGGCTAGTGGGCGCGCGCGCCGCATACTGCGTGACTGTGCCCACAGGTCCCGCAGATTCGATGTCCGCCGGTGTCTCGCGATCATGTCACAGAGCGGCAGAATGGGGAGATGTAAACAAGGCATTTCCCTGTTCTGCCTAGCAATATGACAGAGATCACTGCTCCCTGTCATCAGGAGCAGTGATCTCTGTCATGTTATATTGAGCCCATCCCCCCCAAGAATCACTCCCTAGGACACACTTAACCCCTTGATCGCCCCCTAGTGTTTAACCCCAGCCCTGCCAGTGTCATTTACACAGTAAATCAGTGCATTTTTATAGGACCGATCGCTGTATAAATGACAATGGTCCCAAAATAGTGTCAAAAGCGTCTGATGTGTCCTCCGCAATGCCGCAGTCACAATAAAAATCGCAGATTGCCGCCATTACTAATAAAAAAAATAATAATGAAAATGGCATAAATCTATCCCTTATTTTGTAGACGCTATATCTTTTGCGCAAACCAATCAATATACGCTTATTGCGATTTTTTTACCAAAAATATGTAGAAGAATACATATCGGCCTAAAATGAGGAAACTTTTTTTATATATTTTTGGGGGATATTTATTACAGCAAAAAAGATTGATTTTTTTTTTTCAAAATTGTCGCTCTTTTTTGTTTATAGCACAAAAATAAAAACCGCAGGAGGTGATCAAATACAAAAGAAAGCTCTATTTGTGGGGAAAAAAAGGATGTAAATTTTGTTTTGCTGTAACGTCGCACGACTGCGCAATTGTCAGTTAAAGCGACGCAGTGCCGAATCGCAAAAAGTGCTCTGGTCAGGAAGGGGGTAAAACCTTCCGGGGTTGAAGTGGCTAAGAAAAAAGACTATTTGCCTTTGGTTGATTATTTCTGTGGTCAGTGTAATACATTATATTCTTCTTCTAAGATCTATGGGTACACTATCAAAATGTATTTTTTGTTATTGTCTGCGTGAATTTACATGACATAAAATAATCATAACCAAAAAAATGTACATCAGCTTCCAAAAACAGATAAATGACAGCATTTTTATGTACCTTATCTGAGTATGGTTCCTCTGTAAGATCAATTTCTTCATCCTGCAGCTTGTTTTCTATTAATAATTCTTGATCCATTCCTCTGGCAACAGCCATCTTTCTGGCTGACACAGGGCCCAGTTTTACAGCATGTTGTGGAACATTTGAAGTATCTGGGGAATTAGGAAACCATGACAGCCGTGAGGTGGTTGGAGAAACACACTCTTGTGCAGGAAGTATAGAGCTTTCATTTGGTCCTAATAAGCCTGATTTTTTAACAGGAAGACAAGATTCTTCAGTATTGGAAATAGTAAGACTAAGAGGAGGATGGCTCAGCCCATTAGCAAATCGCTCTCTGCATTTTTTTACAGGAACTGGGGGAGGCTGTGAAGGGTTTTTTGCGGGGACCCTGGGCTCTACAGAAGTTACCACTGGTTTGTCCGTAGATACACGTGAAAAATCATTCGTGTTTTGGGCTGTGCAGTCTTTATCATGGCTTTGTATATGAGATGTCCTGGCGATTTCAATGCGCTCAACAGCCCTGTCATGTGCCACAGTATTCATATTGCAAGATATTTTGTCATGTACATCTCCCGTTCCTTCCTCAAAAAAACTAGTAGATTCTGTTTTATCTGGTGAAAAAACGTTGTTTTCATGAATGCACTGAAGATCATTTCCTTCCTGTTGAAGATTATCCAAAGAGTGTGATCTTGGCCAGATCTTTAGAGATTTTCGCCCATCCTGTTCGTTATTTGCACAGACCCCAACAGGTAGACTTCTTCTGTTCTTTTTAGTTCCTGTAAGGTTGACTAACTTTGTATAGAAAGTGTGATCATGAAGCTGTCCAACATTTTCACTGACTCCCTGTGTTACTTCATTGGTCACCTTCAGACCTGGGTAGTCCGTGAGTAGAGTAGTGGAAGGCTTAGGCAATAATGGAGAAGTCACTGGACTTTTGCCTATAAATAAAACATATTACAGTACATAACATTTACTTTGAGATGGAGGTCAAACTTTTCATTAACTCATTATAAAAATTTGCAGAATGTGAAAATACATCATCCAAACTTATTATTAAAGGAGTTGTAAAGGCAAAAGGTTTTTTTTATCTTAATGAATTCTATGCATTAAGACAAAAAAAACTTGTGTGTGTAGCAGGCCCTACAGCACCCCCTAATACTTACCCTGAGCCCCTTCTCTATCCAACGATGTCCATGATTCCCTCAACTGTCCAGGACTCTCCTCCTGATTGGCTGGGGCACAGCCGCGGCGCTATTGGCTCCCGCGGTTGTCAAAGTCAGTTAGCCAATCAGGGGAGAGCGGGGGCGGGGGTGGGGCTCCATGTCTGAATGAATACACAGAGCTCTGACTCGGCTCATGTGCTCCCATTGCAAGCTGTTGGTCTATTGGGGCACTTGTCAGGAGGGAGTGGCCAGAAGCACCAAAGACGGACCTGAGAAGAGGAGAATTGGGGCTGCTCTGTGCAAAACTACTGCAACAAGGCAGGTAAGTATACCATGTTTGTTACTTATTTTTTTAAAACGAGACTTAACAATCACTTTAAAGTTTATGAGGTGCCAACTTTCCTTGCATGACTTAATAGTTTTAAGTAGAACTTTAGCCACAATTGGACATCTTATATTTGGTTCATTAGAAAAATTACAAGAATCTGATGGTCCATTGCTTTAGACATTATTTATCTATACCTAGTAGTTTAGCTGCTGTTAGCAGTTTATTATTGTATAGCTTAATATTACTATTATTATTATTATTAATAGTGTTGAGCCATAAACAATACAGACATCCTTTAAACCATATAGGCTACAATGGGCAACTACATCTCTCTTTTATTGCAGTTTTCTTTCATCTTTTAAAAAATCTGTTTCAGCGTTCCTAGTTTTCCCTCATACCATTGGTTGTTAGCTATTAATCTTTCAGCTGTTTTCCTGATATACTACCAGCCCATCAGAGTGAGGCGGGGTCACTAGTGAGCACTACTACTGATGAACATTTAAAACTTTTTGGATGTATCAGGCAAAAACTACGGACATCAAGACTGCAGTGGAGTGCACCGAAATATACGTGCAGACACCATTTGATGTCTGCATTGCAAAACTGGAGCAATTTTAGTACTGACAAATGTATATTAAAGGATTTGTCATCACATCAGTTTGCCCATCATAAACATAGAAAAAGATGGGTTGTCATTGTAAAACCAGTGAAGACTATGTTCTTGTCATAATGTGTACCATACAGTACAAGTTTTTGTGCTGCATTATTTGTCATTTATTATTCCATTGCATGCATTCATCTGACATATCCAAAATCAGTATATGACCAAAGTATCATGAAGAATCCTCATACATGGCAGGCCTGTTAGGTAATTAGTGGAGGGTCAATATTATATCTTTGTGCAATGGAAGAAGACACGACTGTAGCAGATGAAATTGTGAGAAAAAAAAGTAAATAATGCAATCTGCCAGGTCAAAAAACTAGATTATTTCATACTGAATAAAAGATTCTACTCTGAACCCTGTGTTCACTGCTCTAAAGCTTAAGTTAAGTGCAACCAGCATCCGATCATTATTTTGTCTCACACAGATAATAAAACAACAGTTTACTTTGGCAGACCTAAGCACCAAACCTATATTAAAGTGGATACAAACCCTCACATATACCCAGTGAAGTGAATAGCCTCAGATGATATACAGAGATTAAACAAATCTCCCCACACAAGTTATACATGTATATCTGCTGTCTTCAGCTTTCTAGACTCTTTAGAAAGTGCACATCATGTTAGAAAATTTTCTTCCTGTTTCGGCAGTGGGAGGAGACTCTGGGCATACACTGTATGTGAGCTGATTGGAGGAAAGGCACACCCCCCCTCCACATAGGAACGAAAGAAACTTGCAGAGCTATGCTGTGAATAGACAAGCTTTCTGCTTATCTGTCTCTAAGTTACCTCCCCGACACAAATTTCCAGATGCTTTTATCTCTTGTGCTAGAGAGTTTGTCAGAAGTTATCATGCTGATAACAGAGGAACAAAGCAGCAGAAAGACACGGGACTTAGGGCTTTGGGGAGATATAAGAAAACACTGCAGATATATGTGCCCAGGTCAGATTTCATGAATGGGGTTTACATCAACTTTAAAGAAAAAACAGGCGGCTGGATAAAAATGTGGCATCTAGATAATCCTCCTTTTTTTTTTAGCAATCAACTATTATAAAACTTGCATACAAAGGCCTCATAATTAACATCTATGCAGCATTCTTCTCGCATCTGTTTACTAAAAGGTAGCTCTAAAGGCTTATGCTTTGTAAAAATGCTGACACAACATATTGTCCTGAACCCACACAGGACACTAAAATTTCTGTAATACAAACATACCAGTAGATGCATTATCCAAATACAAAATATAGTATTTGTTTATAGAAATGCTATTAGGCATGCTCTTCAAGAAACGTGATTATTTTGTTTTAGACACTGTCTCTTACCTATTTTGGTCAACAATGCCTCTTGGGCTTTTAGAAAAAAATACTTTAGGCTACTTTGTTCCTTTTTTGTTTACATAATGTTTTAAGCAACATACAGGGCTATATGCTGCGTGCTAGTTGGTTTATAGAAACAGTACAAAAACAGCTCTGCAATGACTGTGTTTCCTGTATAGCAATGATAACAAAGAATCACCTGGAAACATGCAGGAATGATGGAAACTGTCTGGAAGGTGATAGCATGCTGTTTGAATCGCCCCTTTAATCCAGTTACAGTATAATGCAGGATATATAGTAAAATAGATACGGTGTAATGACAGGGTGGCAGGATGCCATATAGCTGCTCCAATTGGTCAGCAGGTGTCAGCTGCTCAGAGAATGACTTAACAGGCCTGCATGTACATTTTTTCCAGAGTGAGGTTTATATCAGAAGCATGATCATATGAAAAACATAGTGGTGAAAGCTATTTAATGAACCTGGACTGCTCAGGAAATTTCATAGAAGTAAAAGCATAGACCTGGTATTTTTTCTGTTGTGCCAAAATGATTTTTTCATACTATGCACATGCTGAGTGTAACCATATTTAGTGCTGCTCAAGATCCTAAAAAGTAATACTGTCAGGATTACCAACTGTCCAGAAATATAGACAACCTCATTCGGTTTGCATTTTAATGGATTCTGTATAAGTCTGGAAAAAATGTAAATGTCTATGAAACAGTATGGACTCTTTTTCCTGAATTTGAACAAATGCCAAACACAGGCTTGAATATTTAGGTTTTAGATGCCAAATAGATGTTAGACAGTTATTCTAGTATCAATTTAAAGTTAACCTGTTTACAGTACCGAGTATATAACTGAACTAAATTGGTGATTATTTTTGTGGAATTGAGCCACATGATGGTCCCATCTAAACCATTGCAGCCACGCAACTTATTAACATGGGGGTCCTCTCCCGGGAGTCTTTCCCCACAAAGTGGAGCTGCCCAATTCAGGTGAACAAGAAAAGAATAGTGATACTAATCTTTCCACCCTCACACAATGGAGATGAACAATGGCAGGCATGTTTAACCACGTTACTTTAACTGGTAATTGTGTGGTCATGCAACACTATACCCAAATGAAAAGTATATCATTTTTTTCACACAAATAGAGCTCCAACTACTGGGTTTTTATTTTTTTTTAAAATAAAGAAAATCAAATCTCTAGATAAATTTAGGCCAAAATGTATTCTGCTACATGTCTTTGGTAAAAAGAATCTCAAAGTGTATATTGATTGGTTTGCATGAAAGTTATAGCGTCTACAATCTATGGTATATATATATACCGTATTTATCGGCGTATAACACGCACCGGCGTATAACACGCACCCCAATTTAGGAGGGAATTTTAAGGAAAAAAACTTTTAGGAGGGAAGGTGAAGGGAAAAAAAACTTACATTTAAATGCCCATCATTGCAGCCTTCTCAGTGCAGCCTTGCCCCAGTGCAGCCATGTCAGTGCAGCCTTCCCCAGTGCAGCCATGTCAGTGCAGCCATGTCAGTGCAGCCTTGTCAGTGCAGCCTTGTCAGTGCAGCCTTGTCAGTGCAGCCTTGCCCAGTGCAGCCTTGCCCAGTGCAGCCTTCCCCAGTGCAGCCATGTCAGTGCAGCCTTGCCCAGTGCAGCCTTGCCCAGTGCAGCCTTGCCCAGTGCAGCCTTGCCCAGTGCAGCCTTGCCCAGTGCAGCCTTCGATCCCCTGTCTTCAAAATCGCCGACCGCGATTTGAAAATGGCGCCGCCGGCGCCGAAATACACAGAGCCGGTCCTCGGCTCTTTCCGGCGCCTCTCGTTTACTTTCGGCTCCACTCGTAGTCCCGAGCGGAGCTATCCGAACCTAGCCGACTACGAGTGGAGCCGAAAGTGAGCGAGAGCCGCCGGAAAGAGCAGAGGACCGACTCTGTGTATTTCGGCGCCGGCGGCGCCATTTTCAAATCGCTGTCGGCGATTTTGAAGTTGTGCCGCTCGGGATCGCATGGGATCGGCGTATAACACGCACCTGCGATTTTCCCCTGATTTTAAGGGGAAAAAAGTGCGTGTTATACGCCGATAAATACGGGGTATATATATATATATATACACACAGTGGATTTTTTTTTCTTTAATACTACTAATTGTGGTGATTTGCGACTTATAGTGGGACTGTGATAGTGCGGCAGGCTGCATAGTGATTGACACCGGATTTATTTTGGGGGACAACGGTTTTTAAAAAAAAGGAATTAGCAAAAACTGTCTGTGTTTTTATTTATTTTTTACACTTTTTTGGTGAATGAGTAGGGTACAATGTACCCCTACTCATTCACATAGGGGGGCTCCCTTAAAGGGGCCTTCCAGATTCTGATAAGCCCCCCCACCCACAGACCCCCACAACCACCAGCCAGGTTTGTGAGGAAGAGGCCCTTGTCCCCATCAACATGGGGATGCTTTGGGGGGGGCAGAGCCTCCCTGCCCCAAAGCACCCACCATGTTGAGGGGGTTGTGGCCTGGTATGGTTCTGGGGGCACTCGCTTGTCTTACCCGACCTTTCCTGGCCTGCCAGGCTGCATGCTCATATAAGGGTCTGGTATGGATTTTGAAGTGGGAAACCCCACGCCATTAAAAAAAAAAAAAATTGGCGTGGGCCTGCCCTTAAAATCCATATCAGGCCTGAAGGGCCTGGTAAGGATTGGAGGGCGGCGACTCCCACACAGTTTTTTTTTAAAGTTTTTTAATGCTGGCATTCTTTGGTTTACATTCAGCTATCAGTGGGGAATCACACTGACAGCTAATGACTCACCAGCAGTCAAGGACCCAGCGGCTGTCCGCTCCTTAACAATCAGCTATTCAAAGTTTGTTAAGGAGAATTAGAAAAAAAGCGTGTCACACACGTTCAAAAATGCAAAACGCACTAGAAAACACATCAACCGCATAGATGTAAATCTACATAAGAAATGGAAAGTATATAAAATTTTGGGGGCTTTAAATGCCTTGCACTGGCAAATTCCTGAGTACAGAATACTAAGACTTCCTGAAAATAACCAATATTTGCTTGGTATAAAAATATAGCCGAGCTTTACTATCTAGTTCTTAAAAGATGATCTTTTAGAGATATCTACAAGTATATCTAAACACTAACTGGGTGACAAGTAGTTTGCTAAAGCACTGTGCATCAAACATTTTCGTGTTTTTTTTTTACATCTCAATGTGTCAATGTCAGTCATTCTATATACACTCACTCTAGCGTTGGCTGTACTTCCAATCTCCCAATAGTTTCCTGATAATGAGAAAGGTGGACAATAGCTGCACAATATAAGCATGGTCACTTGTAGTCTCAATTTGATGTGTATGTGACAGGGTGACAATGGAGGAACACAACTAAAAGATAGTTGTCTCTCTATAACAGAAAATGCCTGAACAAAGAACTTTATGACAGGCTCACCAAGTATCATTTTAATGAATGTTGCAGATTTAGAAAACAATGAAAATTATATGAGATTTTAGTGATTGGGTTTAAATTCACCTTAAAAGATGGGTTAATCCCATTGCTAAATATAAGTGTCCACCTTTTTCATGATACAAAATTTAGGAAAATTGACCAAGAACTTTATTTTTCATCTTTTGCATCTTCACACAGAACACACATGAACAAATCTAGATCAAACCACGTTGTTTAAGAGACCATCTCTTTCCTATAATAATCTTCTTTTAACTGAAATATATTCAACTCCTTTCATCTTCAAATGGCTTAGAGAATGATAATAAACTATGCTTCTGGCAGAAAGCACCTTTTAAGAGCTGGAAATTTCTCTTTTTTTCTTTGATATCTGAATATATTTAATTAAACTTTAAAACTCTGTTACAAAAAGATAAACCTGCATTTTAATTATAGAGAACAAAGAGCTGAAAACGTTGCCAGGCTACAGTAAGAGTAAGAAAATCTTTGTAGTTTATCCTTTTTACCAGTGTATTTTCTCCCCAGTTTTTAGAGACCAATGATATTTGGCCTTATATGTTCTCTCCACAGTGGTGTGGGGCTCCTCTCAGTCCTCTGGTTACTAGGAATGGTGGAATCTTCCTAGGTAGGTTCCTTGAATCCTGTCTGAAATTTATGAAACCTGAACTTGGCATCAAATCCCACTGAGGCCTGGGGGTGAGGGGAATCCTACTGGTAAATTTTTGACCATTTTCAAGCATTATAGGCAAGCTTTTGTCCAAAAATGGCATACAGAGCTGGGAACCTTGGGGGCCATTTAGCAAAGCAAAAAATTATATTTTCGAAATAGCTTGTGGGGAAAGGGTCCTTTTAATGGGAGTTCCAGAGCAATGTGGGAAAAAACACACACTATTCTTCAAATTACATGCTTGAGAGATGCCTTTGAGCTATATGGTATATGGGGCTATGGAACAGTATGATTTTCACAGGCAGCATCAATGACACCATATTCTGAAATCACATATTTTGGATGTGTAAAAATGTAACTGCTAGATTTAGCAGCCCCCAATCCAATTCATTTCAACTTAAAAAAAATTAATTTTTTTGATAGTTTTGGCTGCAATGCCTGATTTTTTTAATCAAGGGGTAATAGGCCTGAATTGAATGATGAAAGTAGCAGCTACAACAGATTTAAAAGCCATGGGAAAGTTCTCCATTAAACAAAATAAAGCTGGGGGCATGGCCTAGGGCATGGAGCTGTAAGACGTGCATCGCGGCAGCTCCCGGTCCTGACGGCTCCCACGGTGTTCTATCTCCTCCAATACTGCCCCCATCCTCCCCAGACCGCATCAATGGGCAAGGGGAAACTCAAGGACCAACACAAACCCACCGATGGCCGAACAAAGGGCGATCTAGGACAAGTTATCACTCGAGCGTCTGCAGCCTCTATGAACCAGGGGATATCCAAGATGGCGCCTTCCCCAGTCCACTCTAAGCCAGCAGATATTATGCAGGTACGTTCCAGGGGCCGCTTTGCAACTCTTGCAGACCTTGATCCACCCACACACAGCCTCTCACAAGCCTCACTGTGCTCAGGCGATGGCTGAGACATGGAATCGCAGATGCAATTCCTGCATGCATATATGCGCTCTCTGCCTACTAAAACTGACTTTGAACATAATGTCTCATGCATTAAGAAGACATGGAGGCAAGAGATAACAACGAAAAAAGACCTGGGGGTCCGCAAGGAAGACATTGAACACACTACCGATGGTATCTGCAATGCCTTACAGTCTCATGAGGAGAGTTTTATTGCAGCAGCTC
The DNA here is from genome assembly GCF_042186555.1 of Aquarana catesbeiana. Taxonomy (NCBI): domain Eukaryota; kingdom Metazoa; phylum Chordata; class Amphibia; order Anura; family Ranidae; genus Aquarana; species Aquarana catesbeiana. The sequence goes on along the minus strand of NC_133327.1, from coordinate 438,213,939 downwards.
ATGTATCAGCAGGATGATATTGAAAATAGAAATAGACTAAAACAATATCAGAATCCGTGGCATCCCTAAAACAGTGCAGCACAAGGACTTGGCAAGGGCAACAGCCGCCATCTTTAACCAGCTACTCCAGCAGCCTAAAAATTCTCCTATTGAATTGGACAGAGTCCACAGGATCTCGGGCCCAAGGAACCCTGATTCTTCCTTTGTGATGTGTTGTGCAGTGTCCACTTCTACAAGGTTAAGGAGGAAATCAAGTGAGCTGCCAGGACACAGAATTCCATCCAGCTGAATGATACCCCTGTCATGCTACTGCCAGACCTCTCCCACCAAACCCTAGCCATGAGACGCTCTCTAAAACCACTTACATCTCTCCTTCAGGAAAGGCACATAAAATACCAAAGGAGGCTTTCCTTCCAGTTACGGGTTCACTACGAAGGCTTTGTTTCGCACCTTAGGAGACTGGCCAAATTTCCTAAGTAGACTGGAACTGCCTCAGGTCTCTTTACTGGATTGGCTCCTCTCTCCTACCGCCCCAGGCCTCCCATTCATCCCACAATGGCAGAAATTCAGCAAGAAAGCACCCCAGATCTTCCTCCCAGCTGCCTCCGCATAATTGAGCCCATACTGGTTCCTGTTGCCTCTACACCTCTGTTCCAGAGGCCACGACTGTATTTATTTGCCTCTGACCAGGGCCTGCGCCCTGCACCGTCATCCACTAGGGCCCGCTCCCTGGGTTTTTCTGAAAGTTCATGCACAATTTCTGTTTTATGCTCTCTGTACTATCTTTTCTTTTTTTTGTTTACAGGCATCAAGGGGACTACTATTATAGTGTTCCCGGTATACAGTAAGTGATTATGTCAGTTTGTGTTCCCTCTCCCCCAAATTACATAGAGTTTATAATATTTACTTTTTTTTGGCTCACTTTTACCTCCCCGTGGGTCCCCGGGCCGGGAGACACTCCGTGTGCTTACCACATCTACCCCCCTATGACCGGCAGTGCATGAATACGCACTGTACATTTTCTAGACAGTTATGTTTTAGGGACGTGTACTTATCTAATCAATGGTTCATTGTTGCCACCTAGTGGCCTGTCACTTTTAGTTGGATGGTGGTTTCTCATCCTGTTCTAATTCTTCTTTCTCATTTGTATTGGCGATGGATCCCACCCACCCTCCTCATTTCCTCCCCCTCTCTATTCTGCTCTTTCTGCTTCCCTTTCACCCTCCCCTAACTCTCTTTTGTTTTTTTATATTTAGCAAACCTTGTTGCAAACCTAATCAAGTGTTGGTTATTTTGCAGAAAACCCGTGTTCCTCTCTTTTTCTGCTATAACCATGATGTCCCATGGTCATATTGCATTATCTTCTTATAACTGCAGGGGTTTTAATACCCACGAAAAGAGAAGTCAGGTATTATACCATTTTCACAAAGCCCGATCTCAAATTTTACTTCTACAGGAGACCCTCTTTAGGGGCACGGACATCCACACTCTTAATAATCATTATTATCGAACGTGGTACCACAGTATGAACCCGCACGTCGAATCTAGTGGGGTCTCCATAGCCTTCCATAAATCATTCAACCTGGAGGTTCTGGATTCCTTTATTGATCCCTTAGGTCGTTTCATTTTTCTCTAACTAAAAGCTAACTTCTCTATTTTTACAGTGGCTAACGTGTATGGACCCAACCAAGACCAGGGGGGCTTCCTGTCCATGTTTCTGAACAAATTACTCTCTTTTGGTGGTCCCGGTTTCATTCTAGGTGGAGATCTCAACATGACCCTTTCCCTGGCCGTGAACACTTCCTCAGGTAAGTCTTCCATTCCTCACTCCACTCTCGCACACACATCAAGTCACTCCTACACTCCGCTCAACTGGTGGATGTCTGGCGAGTGCAGCATCCTTTAGAGAGAGATTACAGCTGTTACTCAGTATCCCATAACTCCTATAGCCGTATTGACTACTTCGTCGTGTCAAAATCTTTGTTAGACCTCCTTATCAGGGCGTCACTTGGCAATATACTATGATCTGATCATGCCCCTCAGCTGCATTTAACTCCATTGACGACTCCCACTTGCCCTCTAAAGACCTATTATCTGCTAACATTTCTGTTCTCCCCAAACCAGGCAAGGACCCCTCTCAGTGTAGCAGTTACCGGCCGATTTCATTCCTTGCAAAATGATTCCATAGTGGGGATTCAGACACCCTGTTCTGACCATAAACTCTCGCTCTATGCGGAAAACTCTTGGTATACATCCAACAACCGCACATGTCCCTATCTTCTTGATGCATAATTCCGCAGGTTTGGGGAATTTAGTAATTTCAAATTAAATATGTCTAAAACGGAAGCCCGTAACATATCTTTACCAGCCACTACCCTTGCCCAAGTACGGTCCAACTTCTCTTTTCAATGGGGTACCAGAGGCATCTCTTATTTAGGGATAACGGTTCCCTCCAACCTATCAGATCTCTATACCCTGAATTATATCTCCTTATTGGCCCGTATTAAGAAAGACTTAGATACATGAACCTCGCCCTCGATGCCTTGGTTTGGCCGCATCAACACACTCAAAATGGAAACCCTTCCTAAACTACTTTACTTATTTCAGATGATACCCATAACTGTCCCTAAACGTTTCTTCAGTTCTCTGTGCTCCATGTCTATATATTTTGTCTGGCATCAAGGCCTATCCCGCATCCGCCACACATTGCTTACTTACCCCAAACTCCAGGGGGGGAGTTGGCCTTCCAGACTTTGAACTCTACCATAGGGTGGCCCTGCTGGCCAGAATATTGGAATGGTTCCCTCACTCTTTCTAAAGAGAAAGCATCCACCACCCAAAGCATCCACCACGGTAGAACAAGACCTCTCCGCCTTTGACTTACGGGCCCTTCTATGGGGATATTTACTCTCCTCCTCATCCCCTTTGACTATCGCTGCCTTGCATTTATGGTATAAAAAGGGGATGTCATTCCTCCTATCCACAGACCCTTCACCCCATTATATGACCACCCCGCGTTGCCTCAGGGCATGGGGTCTCGTATGGCAGGCCCGTACACACACTCTACTTGGCCGGTAGCTAGTTCATTCATACACTCCACCTCAGGTACCCGTGTTGTGCCTAGGGACCATGGTAACTGGCCTATCGATCTTTGCATATCCTCCTGCTCCGATCTAGTCTCCTCCACCCAAACCCATAGACTCTTAACAGGTTATGAACAGCTGTGCTCTCTCTCAAACACCCAGGCACTTACTCTCTACCATTTACAAATTATTGCATGCACTACTACATGATCAACTCCCCTCATACACCAGGAGGTGGTCCACGGACTTGGGAAAGGAGCTTCCACTTCACACACAAATCATCCATATCTTGCTACACTCAGGAATTTTTTTTAAACTTCTATCCAGATGGTACAGGGACCCTCAATCTCTACATAGAATATTCTCATCGGTCCCCCCCTACCTGCTGGAGTTGTGGATCAGCCGAGGGGACCTATCTACACATATGGTGGAGCTGCACTGGAATACAGCCCCTCTGGACACAGGTTTTCTCCATACACAGCAGCCTCTATGATCGCCCCCTGATGCCTACTCCAGAGATAGCTTTATTGTTCATGCTTCCAGGTTCCATAGCCTCCCAGAAATGCAATCTACTGCGCTTTTTTCTGTCAGCCACCAGTCAGCTGATCCCCCTATTTTGGAAAACAACTACTACCCCCCTATTGTCTTTATGGATCTCCACTGTCAATGACATCATGTGCATGGAGGAGATGCTAGCCTTAGACAATGACACATATGAAAAATTAAGGTACTGTGGCTTATTTGGCTAGATTTTTCCACTTCGGACTTGCTGAAAAACATGTTAGCACCCACCGTCTAACATGGGAACACTCCCTGACTGCATTCCACAGGTTAGTTCTCCAAGGTTTGCTCAACCCCCCCCCCCTAATTTTCCCTCCTTGATCTTGCCCTACGTCTCAGCTTTCCCCCCTCCTCTCCTCTTCTCTCCTCTCCCTTTCTTCTTTTTTTTGTTCTTCTGCCTTCCCTTCCCACAAACGAATGTGTCATACTCAAGCTCTAGCACACTTTTTACTTGGAGATATAGGTTTTAGTTCTTAATAGCACAAGCTATTTACATATAATAGTACATCACTTAAGCTCATGTCTCAACATGCACTGGATACGTGAATTGTACTGTACAGTTTATTGTAATGTACATTTGGTTCTTGACCATGTTCTTTTACTCTGATATACAATAAAAAATATATTTGACTCTAAATAAATAAAGCTAAAGCCCCCTAACTACCTACAAACCAAACTACCTACAAACTGGCCATGAGCACAACAGTTCAGACTCAATGGCCCTTTTTAGAACTACATTTTTGTGGGTATCAGCAACAACTTTAGTTGCTGTTTAACCTCTGGGCCTTTCCTCCTTGCAGTTTTTTTTGTTTCATGGGGTTATTTTCTTTTATTTCACATTATTCATATTTTTATTTTCTGCCAGGTTAATAAAACATGGATGGTGTTTAGTGTTTCAAGTTTAAAATTTTCGGGAGGTATATTTTATTTTGTTGTCTTATGCTAGAGCCTTTTTTTTTTACTTCCGGGTATGCAGCATATGCTTGTTGCTGACAGAGGCAAAGCTGCCCTGTTTCCAGCATGTCACTACATGCTCGTGCAGTAGAGTACGCCAAAGAACCACATTTTTATTCCTCCTATTTCCATAGCTGTCATTAAATTTAGGAAATTCGCTCTAATAAAATGTTAGAAAAGCCCAAATAGAAAGGAAGAAGTTCTGAAACTGGAGGTAGTAGTGGACTAGCGTGTTCTGCAGGACAAAACAGCTAACAGACCACCATCCAGAGCACTGGTGGCCAACACTTGACCTGCCGTCCTCTGCGCGTGGCCCGAGGGCTGTTGGGCATAATGTAGAAAGCAGAGTGGCAGCGGGGTGCCAGGCACTGAAACGCTCAATGTGTTCCAGTGCTGGCAAGAAAAGAAAGGGACTGGCCTGGAGAGAGTGAGCGAGCTGCGTAGGAGCATGTGATGGGTAAGCAATCATCAATGGGGATGGTATGGGGGGGTTAACTTTCATTGCCATGACCGCCGATGCCCGGGGGGGAGAGAGGGAGAGAAGGTTAACTTTTACTGTCATGAACATCAGTTCGGGGGGGGGGGTTTCATCACTGCCACTGACCACCAATGCGGGGGGTGGTGGTGGAATAGATTTCACTGCCAGTGAACACCAATGCAGGAGGAGGGGGATGGGAGCGTTAACTCTCACTGTCATCAACTAACAATGTAGTGGGGGTTAAATGTAACTGTCATAACCACCAAAGCAGGGGGGATGGAGGTGTTATCTTTCATTGCCACTGACCAATGGTTAAATTTCACTGCCAGTGACCACCAAATGAGGGAGGTTAATAGTACTGGCACTAGTGTTGGGGGTTACTATTGCATTTACTGACACCAGTGCTGGGGACTATTACTACTTTCACTGATATCAATGCTGGGAGCTATTATTCCGTCCACTGACACCAATGCTGGGGGTTATTACTGCATTCACTGACACCAGTGCTGGGGGTTATTACCACGTCCACTGACAATAGTGCTGGGGGTTATTATTGTGTCTACTGACAACAATGCTATGGGTTATTTTACTTCAACTTCTTTAGCGTGCATTGCGATATGATGAATTTTATTTTTTGTGGCACTGAGGTGAAAAAAAATGTGTTGCTATTGTGCGGCCCTCTGCAGTGGCCCTCTTGAGGCCCTCTATAATTTTCCAGTTGACCACCAGTGATCTACAGGCAGAGTACATGTGCCTTTTATCAGTGTAGTATTGCTATACAACCACAGCATAGGAGCTAGAGGAGTGGCTGACAAAACCTTCTGCTTCGTCCTCCTCCCAAGCACAGTACAGCAAGATGTCTGAAAGTGTTGTATTGTGCCCTCTTCCTCTTCTCTTAATCCTGCCGAAAACTGGCATTGAGGAGTCGGCAGAATTATATGATTGCACAATCACTGACTTGCTACAGGAGGAAGTTCCTGGTCAGTGAGGGGAAAGGGGGGGGGGGGGAAGGATGAGAAGGTGGCAGACCATCTGCAACTGCCACAGATTTGAGAGGAGGAAAGTCAGAACAGCAGGGAGGGAGGATTTTGGGGGATGGCACTTGAAGAGGACTGGAGGGAGCACCATTGTGGTCTATGTCTTCTGCCTGCAGCAGCATATTAGCCATGGGAAATGTATCTGGCAACAAGATTGCACCACATAGCTTTGTGAGAGCACTCCTCCTCCTCTTTCCTTCTTTTTCCCTTCACCCCCCTCCTAAAATATTCTCTGTGGTCTTTGTAGACAGGGAGGGTTTTAGGGCTTAGGATACATTAAGCATGGGCCCCGCTGTGGAGGGTCAAACAAAGCTTAAACTTCTGCAGAATTCTCCTATATCCATCCCACCAGCAGCACCCTTCTCAAGGAAAGTATTTCTTCCACAGCTGCTGGGGTAGAAGAATAAAAAGATTCCAAAAACGCCCCCTACCCAGATTCCTGATGCAAGCTTTGCAAAACTGCTGGTCTTTTCAACTGGTCCCATTTCAACTTGTGGAATCTACCACCTTCTGTGAGTTTATTACGATCACAACATATAGGGATATACGATTTAATATTGACAAACACATGCACACACACACATACATAACAGGTTGAACTGGATGGACTGGTGTTTTTTTTTCAACCTTACCGACTATGTAGCTATGGCCAGTGTTACACCACATTGGCAGGTGCCCAGTTGCCATTATTTTGGGTATTCCTGCCATCCATTATGGAATGTAATGTGTCTGTGTTGCCAAACCATGCTGTCAGTGGCAGGGTACATATGCCCATGGACATATGGTCTAGTAAGACAGTGGGGAACTGCACATCCTTCATAGCACACTGGTCAATTATATGGTGGCTAGTAAGGTGCAGGGCAGGGCACGTCACTGGAACTGGTAGTGTCATCATGTGTCAAGACAGTGCAGTCTACCCTACCCTCTTTCTCCTCACTGGTTTCATACTCCTGCTTGGAACCTAGAGTCCCCCCTAAAAGTAGGCAGCGGCAAAATTGAGGGTATAATCCCATGACCATGTGTTGCTCACCTTTATCCAAATTAGGACCATCCTTTAAAAAAAAAAAAAAAAGACAGGCAAGCCTAAAAGGAGAGTCAGAGGAGCTGCCACATTACGAAGCATCTTCCCTTTCCCCCTCTTTCACTTATTTCTTCTTCTTCTATGTGATTACAGCATGAAGAGAGACTCTGGGGTGTTTTTCACTCCTCCAGTGGATCATCATCTAGGACAGTGATGGCGAACCTTGGCACCCCAGATGTTTTGGAACTACATTTCCCATGATGCTCAACTACACTACAGAACATCGGAGGTGCCAAGGTTCGCAATCACTGATCTAGGACATCTGCACCATTTTAGTCCCTTTTGAATAGGGTGACTAAAAATGGTGAGCCGGGATTAAGCAGCAAGTATTGACACAATCCACCCTCTTGTGTTCCTCCTAAAACACACACTGACTAATAGATGGGATTACTCACATAAAAACATTTACTGAAACTCCTCATGTTTTTAGTGAAAAATTCTGGCCCATTCAGTCCCATATTAACATGCTCTCACCCACCATCACTTTTTAATTTATTACAGCATTTACAATTTTTTTTCCCCTGTAAGGCCATCCCTGCCCAGATCAAGCAATTACAGGCATGGATTAATGTAGATATTTTAAAAATCCACAGTTTAAAGTTGTGTTCAGTTTGTGTGCAGGACTTTTTTTTAGGACTGTGACCCCAGTAAACTGTTGCAAACAGGGTAAAGATATTACCAGCTGGGAAGGATGTAGCAAGGTGGACTCAAATTGATTTTGCGGGGCCTGCTCCTTTGGTGGGTGTCTCATTTTAATCCCCTTTCAGGCGTTGGCCTTTTCCTGTGAGTCTTTTTCCAAGGATAAGAGGGGAAAGACAGATAGCAGTAAAAAAACTAAGCATGCAACCCTACTATCATAGGTTTCCCACCCATCCCCAGAGCAAAGTTTCTCTTGCTTGTGTGTGTGCAAGGGTGTGTGTTGGTGAGTGCTCAAAGCAGCACTCACCAACACATGCCCAAAAAACAAACTTTCCATGCCAGGTTCTTGCTGAACGGAAGGAAAAGATTGCCCCAAATCCCCCACACGTCCAGTGTCTGGATGCCAGCTTGGAATTTCAACTACTTCCATACTATCTGGTGAAAACAACCCCCTTCCTCTAGCTCACTGCCTGGGCAGTCTGTCCTACGTTAACATTTTCATACCCACCATCACAATTTGTTCAAACATTTTTAGTATGGCTAAATATTTACAGATTTACTTTTTCTTTTACATACCTGTACTAATTTTTTTTTCCATGTAAGGCTTTTCCTGGTCGAGCAAAGGGGCAGGAAAAGCAAGGCTGTAACCAAAACATTTACAAATGATCATGCCATGAACTACTGGGTGCTAAGGGCTGGTAGTTGCCCAATATGTACTTGAAGTACTAGCCTGCCCTGCTGCACGTCAAGTCAGCGAGGGCTATCAGAGTAAGCAGAAACAAAGAACAACTCTTGAATATCAAACACCTTCTACCATCAGGTGATTGGACATTGGCAATAGTTTTACTGGGACCACCCCAGTGTATCAATTTAACCCCATTTACTCCATGAGCCACAAGTTTTTTTGTTTTTTTTGTAGCAAGCAACACAATGATCACAGAGAAATGAAGGAAAGGGACCCTTGTCCTATACTGTACTCCAAGACATGGAAATTACAGGTACGTCAAAATTCCTATTATCTTAATCATACAGTAAAGGACGCAGGAATTGATTCCTACACCATGAGATGTCCCTAAGCAATAATGTGAGCAGTGGGCAACAAAACAGCAACAGACCCCACTGAATAAACCCAAACAGTTGACAAAAGAAGCACCTTACAGCCAAAGTATGCATCACCAGGGGCTCAAACAGTCACCCGAAAAAAAAAGTGGTTCTGAAAATGTGAAAAGATGATCAGGTTGTGGCCCCACAACTTGTAAGAAAAACAGATGCTACATGCAAAAAAAAAAATGAAGAGCCCCAACATCTTCGTGAGAATGTTCTCAGGAAGGGAAGGAAGAAAGAAAAATAGCTATCCAGCCAGGTAGAACAACAGGGAGGATTGCCATAGAGGGATCACCCTGTGGGGAAATAGAAGAGGAGTCAGTTCCCATAGGAAAGACATGGCAGGTCAGGGCAGGATAAACCATGCCCTGAGGAAAAGGGAAGCCGCCATGTCTGTTGCTACACGAGCCCCCCCCCCCGTGTTGGGTAGGGATGAATTTGGGCAGAGGATAGTGAATGTTCCCTGAAAAGAAAAAGCAGGGAACAAAAGGAAAAAGGAAACCATTGCTTGACTCATAGCCTTGAGGAATGCTTTCTGTTGTACATAAAGTTTTAGATAAAGTATACATAATTTCCTCCTATAAGTCATCTTAATCCAGAGATGCCTAATTTACAGAGAAAAAAAGCCAAAACAGTAGATTATGAGTAAATGGAGAAATCCCTAAAAGTGTACATCTCATATTCACAAAATCCCAAGGGTCCAAAGGCCCAGAGGGACACCTACAGTAAAGGGAAGGGAGAAGAGAGTTGCCTAGAATAGAATATATCAAGAAAAATCGAACCAGAGTTCCTAAAATGACGGATTTGCATGGATCCAGAGAGTTGAGCTACCAATCCCCCCAAATATTAAAACTAAAAAATGATTTTGAAATCGCTAATACATCCTACTTCACAAAGAAGAGGGAAAGTAAATTATTTCCTATTTTAGTCAGTCTTACCTGAACTAAAACCATCCAGGAAAGGTCTGAAGCTCTCAACTTCATTTAAGCCTGGGGGGGTTGTGGCTTTTAGCTATCTGATCCAGCGCATTTTGCGCTGGAGCAGAACCTTGTTCCAGTAGCCCCCTCTAATGGGTATATGTGGCCTGTCTAAAACAGTACAATTTATTTTGGGTAGTCTGTAATTATGCTGTCTAGCAATGTGTCTTTCCAATGGTAAATAAAGATTACCTATACGCATGCTATGCATATGCTTCTTCACTCGCTTGCCAATTCTTGCCGGGTTTTACCCACATAGGAGGCACCGCAGTGACACCACATGAGGCAGACGACGCCTTGCGTCTTGCAGTTTGCGAAATGTTTCAGGCAAAACGTCTCCCCATTAGGCAGTGTCAGTGAGGTCCTCCTGCCTATAACCACACAATGTGAGCAGGATCCACAGGGATAGGTACCCCAGGTTTTACACGGGTCCTTCCTTGAGTTTCCCTTGTATTCGCTCTGTATCAACATGTTTCCAATTGACCCTGTTTTTTTGTATGTGATCTGTGGTTTGGATGTCACAAATCCTCCCAGAACGGGGTCCTCAGAATGGACCAATGCTTCGAAATAATTATTTTTATCGAGTTATGTTCATTAGAAAACCTCATGATAATTCTAGTAGTCTTAACCTCCTTACTTTTAAAGATAAGATCTTGTCTGGGGGTGTTTTTAACACGATTAAATGCCTTTTTAAGGGCTGATTTGGTATATCCCCTGGTTAGCAATCTAGTGGTAAGTTCTTCGGATTCTCGCTGAAAATCCTCATTAGTACTGCAATTCCTTCTAATACGTAGGAGCTGACTTAAAGGAATGGATTTCTTCAGGGAATCAGGGTGAAAGCTATCCGCATGCAGTAGGGTATTGCCGGAGGTTTCTTTCCTATATAGCTTGCTTGTAAGTCTGCCATTAGAGTTCTTTAAGATGGTAATATCCAGAAAATTAACCTCATGAAAGTCATGTGACATTGTGAAAAAAAGGTTAAAACTGTTCTGATTCATGAGACTCAAACAATTTTTAAGTTCCATTTCTGGACCATCCCAAATGATGAGAATATCATCTATGTATCTCTGCCACATTAAAATGTGGCAAGTATACACAGATAATACTTCTGATTTTTTGGCCGGAGAAGTATCATCTGTGTATACTCATCACATTTTAATGTGGCAGAGATACATAGATGATATTCTCATCATTTTGGATGGTCCAGAAATGGAACTTAAAAATTGTTTGAGTCTCATGAATCAGAACAGTTTTAACCTTTTTTTCACAATGTTATTTTCACTATGTAATTTTCCGGATATTACCATCTTAAAGGGCTCTAATGGCGGACTTACAAGCAAGCTATATAGGAAAGAAACGGCCGGCAATACCCTACTGCATTCGGATAGCTTTCACCCTGATTACCTGAAGAAATCCATTCCCTTTAGTCAGTTCCTATGTATTAGAAGGTATTGCAGTACCAATGAGGATTTTCAGCAAGAATCCGATGAACTTACCACCAGATTGCTAACCAGGGGATATACCAAATCAGCCCTTAAAAAGGCTTTTAATTGTGTTAAATACACCCCCAGATGAGATCTTATCTTTAAAAGTAAAAGTAAGAAGGATAAGATTACTAGAATTATCATGAGGTTTTCTAATGAACATAACTCAATAAGAAAAATTATTTCGAAGCATTGGTCCATTCTGAGGACACCATTCTGGGAGGATTTGTGACATCCAAACCACAGATCACAAACAAAAAAGCAGGGTCAATTGGAAACATGTTGACACAGAGCGAATACAAGGGAAACTCAAGGAAGGACCCATGTAAAACCTGGGGTACCTATCCTTGTGGATCCTGCTCACAATGTGTGGTTATAGGTAGGAGGACCTCACTGCCACTGCCTAATGGGGAGAAGTTTTGCCTGAAACATTTCACGAACTGCAAGATACAAGGCGTCGTCTGCCTCATGCAGCGTTAGTGCGGTGCCTTCTATGTGGGTAAAACCCGGCAAGAACTTGGAGAAACATATGCATAGCATGCATATAGGTAATCTTAATTTACCTTTGGGAAGACACATTGCTAGACAGCATAATTACAGACTACCCAAAATAAATTGTACTGGACAGACTACATATTCCCATTAGAGGGGGCGACTGGAACAAGGTTCTGCTCCAGCGTGAAATGTGCTGGATCAGATACCTAATAGCCACAACCCCCCCAGGCTTAAATGAAGTTGAGAGCTTCAGACCTTTCCTGGATGGTTTTAGTTCAGGTAAGACTGACTAAAATAGGAAATATTTTAATTTCCCTCTTCTTTGTGAAGTAGGATATATAAGCTATTTCAAAATCGTTTTTTATTTTTAATATTTGAGGGGATCGGTATCTCAACTTTCTGGATCAATGCAAATCCGTCATTTTAAAACTCTGGTTAGATTTTTCTTGATATATTCTATTCTAGGCAAATTTCTTCTCCCCTCCCTTTACTGTAGGTATCCCTCTGGGTCTTTGGACCCTTGGGATTTTGTGAATATGAGACGTACACTTTTAGGGATTTCTCCATTTAATCATAACAATCTACTGTTTTGGCTTTTTTTCTCTGTAAATTAGGCATCTCTGGATTAAGATGACTTATAGGAGGAAATTATGTATACTAAGATCCAAAAAACTTTATGTACAACAGAAAGCATTCTTCAAGGCTATGAGTCAAGCAATGGTTTTCTCTTTCCTTTTGTTCCCTGCTTTTTCTTTTCAGGACACATTCACTATCCTCTGCCCAAATTCATCCCTACTCGACACAAGGGGGCCGTCGTGTAGCAACAGACATGGCGGCTTTCAAATCCCTCAGGGCATGGTTTATCCATGCCCCGAGGTATTCTGTGTTGGCGGTTTTAGTTCCAACTGACTGCCTCCACTCGTCCCATTATTTGGGACCTGTGTAGGTTATGGACAGGTGGTCATGCTGCAAGTTACTTGCTACATAAAGGGGTGCGATGGTATGATGCTCTGCGCCTGTAATATTATTTTTTGAATATGTATAGAAAATGTAAGTTATTATGTAGATACAATAACAGATACATCATATCTATTTGTATAGAATATGGACTTTCTAACATTGCAATTTTGATTTTCTGTAGACAGTGATACAATATCCCTGATGAAGATTGATTAAATATTACTCGTTGAAACGCGTTGGATTACCGCTACTCGGCACCACCTGTCAGTACCGGTGGTCACTGAATAATGTAGTAGGCAGTATCCCTTCCATCTCTTCTTAATATGCAATGTTTTTTAATAACTTGTACAATGTTTACAACATGTTGAAACTTAAATGATTTTTTCTATTAATATTTACAATTAATTGTATCCAAATTTAAAATCTTTTTCTATTGCCTTAAAAATCCCCAAATAGAGTTTTTTTCACATTCTTTTCACACAGACTAGTGAGTTCACCATAGCTTGAATGTGACAAAAAAGCTGATGAATTAACTTTTGGCAGTGAAAAATATTTAGTAGCCTTTGCTAAGATGTCATCACTTCCCTTCTGCAAAATGTCAGTATACACAATACAGTACACATACAGCTCAGTACACCCTCCATACATGTCAGTATACACAATGCAGTACACATACAGCTCAGTACATCGTCTATACATGTCAGTAAGTGCCTCAGAACATGTGAATGTGTGAAAAGCAATGCCTCATGGAACATTTAATTCTAGGCAGGAAAAGAAAGTGATTTAAAGTGATGTTAAAGGCATACGTTTTTACCTTGCTATAGGGGCACTCTGAAGGCAAGAGGAGCCAGAATCACTGGCGGGGGACCCCATAAGGGGGGAATTGGGGCTACTCTGTGCAAAACCATTGCACAGGGTGGGTAAGAATGACAATTTTTAACTTTTTTTTTTAATTCAACCTTTACGATCACTTTAAGGGCTATGTGCAGGGAAGATAGCATCTGAACCCAGATAAGCTGGAGGCTGATCGACAGGAGGAAATATAAGGGCATTACAATTACATTTAAAGAAAAAATTTAGTAGGATTATGGATTATAGTTAAAATGATCATATCAATGCAAAAAAGTCTCAGCCTTTGGTACTAATTTAATCTAAAAGTTTTATATTCCCCTCAACCCTTTATATAGCTTCTAGCTGATTCTCCCAGGTAAAATACCCTGTATAGAGTATCCTACTTCTAAATATATTTATTATATATAGAAGTTGTATATCATTATTATTTTCATTGTTTCACAGTATAAATTCAACCTCTATAGTAGTGATTATCTGGTGTTTTTGTACCATTAAGGGCTAATTTTTATTTTTCAACCCGATCATGACAGGTGATATATATATATATATATATATATGTACACACACCTGTTCTGTCATTCTCAGAGTAGTGGGTTAGATATTTTGTCCCCTAACCATATAACTGGTTATTTATTTTTACCACTGTGTATAGAGATTTAAGAATAAATTGTCATTTTTTTTAAACTTTACATATTAACTAAATTATACACCACATTTTTTTTGAGGTTTTTATCTTTTCTTTTTATCTGATTAATCGATTAACCATTTCAGCCCCGGAAGATTTGGCTGCTGAATGACCGGGCCATTTTTTTGCGATTGCGGTTTTTATTTTTTGCGCTATAAACAAAAAGAGAGCAACAATTTTGAAAAAAAAAAAAACACATTATTTTTTACTTTTTGCTATCATAAATATCCCCCAAAAATATATAAAAATTTTTTTTTTTCCCTCAGTTTAAGCTGATATGTATTCTTCTACATATTTTTGGTTAAAAAAAAAAAATCTCAATAAACGTATATTGATTGGTTTGCACAAAAGTTATAGCGTCTACAAAATAGGGGATAGATTTATAGCATTTTTATTTATTTATTTTTTTTTTACTAGTAATGGCGGCGATCTGCAATTTTTATCATGACTGCGACATTATGACGGACACATCAGACAATTTTGACACATTTTTGGGACCACTGGCATTTATACAGCGATCAGTGCTATAAAAATGCATTGATTACTGTAAAAATATCACTGGCAGTGAAGGGGTTAACACTAGGGGGCGATCAAGGGCATTGTGTTCCCTAGTGTGTGTTCTAACTGAAGGGGGGATGGGACTAGCTAGGGGAAGAGATAGATCGGTGTTCATACTTTGAACACACGATCAGTCTCTTCTCCCCTCAGAGAACCAGGATCTCTGTGTTTACACACAGAGATCCCGGTTCTCACAGTGTCACGTCGTGGCACTCGCATCGGCTGGGGGGGGGGAAGCAGCGGGCATGCGCTCCTAGTGGCCAGATAAGGAAACTACATAACATAACGGCGATTCGCACAGCCTAGCCATGTTGCTGCAGTGCAACTGCGGTGGCTGGTCAGCAAGCGGTTAATCCAAACAATAAGCGGCCACTAATTGATTATTAAAATTTTCGTTAGCTGCAGCCCTATATGCCTTATTGCTCACTAGCAGTGCCATTCAGATAAGGCAAATAATAGAAATAAAATCTTCTCAAAGTGAAAGAGTCCATAACTTAAAGACATTAGCAAAAAAATATGGAACTTTGCATAGTGGGCGGAGTTGTATAGACTAGGGAGCAGAGCGGCATATAACCAATGGTCTAGGAAACCATTCCTGTGTGTCCTGGTACTGTACAGTTAAAGCATTTGTTACACCCCTAACACTTCATACTCCTAATATGTGCCTGCTGTACCGTGTACTTGTATGAGAATGTATCCTGTTCTCTTTGCATTGCTTCCTTTGTGTGAAATCCCTGGTGTACCTGCCAGTCTCTCTGCTTTCCTATAAAAAAAACTGACCACACTAAGCAGGCGAGCACATTGTGATCAGTTCTCCAGCTATTCTGGGAACTCAGCATGCTCTCCTCCAATGATCAGACTTGTTCTGACACACCCCTGCTGCACAGCCATTCACTGGGAAGCTCAGTATGCTGTTCTCCTCCCCTCCAAATCTTATGCAGCTGAGAACAGAGGGAATGTGATCACTTATAAAAAAAAAAAAGGGAAAAAAGTTATTTATAATTTTTTTTTTTTTATTTTGCCTTTCATTTCTATTTAAAACAGATTGGGTGGTTTTACAAGGTGATCGTTTACAATCACTTTAAGATTAATGAATAAATAAAAACTTGCCTTATGTTTACTCATTTTGACCTTCTTGAGTAGCTTATGTACTGTACTAGATATACTACATTGTAGTTTTGCTTTTGTAGAAAGTACACCTGCCTTGTTTATGTTTGCAAAGTTTTGAATTTTCTATCCGGATATGTTAAAACGACTGCATTGCTACTCGTCAATTTATTTCCGAAGTGTCTATGGAACAATACACTTTTTTCTTTTCTTTTTTTTTATAGTAACCTGCCTGTGTCTTTGCTCTTTCCCTCTTCTCACAAAAGTGGTGGCCAATTTTTTAAGCATCTCTGATATGATATACTTGAATTTCATTGTAGCAAAACAACTGCCAATCTGAGCATGTTCATAAAATGCCATAGTGTTGGCCAAAGTTTACCAAAGTTTATTTTTTAAAAATTGGGTATACTGGGATATGGCAGGGGCTTATATTGCAGATGGGATTAGGGTGTGTGGTGTTTTGGATATACAGTATTTTTACAAATGAGATTTTTTTGTCATATAAGGTAATATATATATATATATATATATATATATTTTTTTTTTTTTTATATAACATAACCTGTTGATACTGACATAAAGGTCCTTATCTAGGTACTTTGTCTTATGACAATGCTCTGGCTCATTCTCCCACAATCTCCTGCCTGTAAATCACCCTGTAAGATGCTCTCCCAAAGGAAGGCAACTATAAACTTCTGCACACGCCATGGGATATTCCACTGTTGTGGAGAAAAAAAAAAAAGGAAATGTGCCCTGTGAAAAAAAACACCCACAGCCTGTTATAACTAGTGCATGTAAACAGGGACAGGCTGTAAGGGGGCTGCAGGAAATTAACACCAGTAAGATGTACAGACAAAAAAAGGCAAAACCTTTCCCTTCTCCACCCTGCAATTTTTTCAGATACACAGCATTTTGCTACCTATATGACATACAGAATGGCTAAACGTCTGCTTTAACAAACCTGCCAGCGCCTACAAGTCCTACACCAATGTTTTCCTATACAGTCTGTCAGCAGAACTATGCTTTCCCTATCACAGAAAACGCACATTGGCAATATGGTTGCTGTGCCCTCACCCTTTTGTAGTGAGGGAGCGGGCTTATCCAAAAGGCCCCTATTGTCCCTTCTAAGCCAGCTGGCAGGCCAAGCTGTGCATTATAGGTAAAAAGAATTTGGTCTGTGAATACTTGTAAAAATCGCCGGGAACGCAAACCTCAAACACGCAGAGATTTGCCTCAATCTCATGGTAGTGTGGAACCTGACCACATCCAAAAACAAAGCTTGATAATAAGCCAACAATAATGAGCATAAATGACTGTCACATGATCATTAGACTGGATACTCCTCCAGGGCATCAGTTTATAATGATAAGTGTAAATAAGTATGGAGGAATGTAGATGGCAATAAATAAATTAGGCTGGCAGGCTAAATGTACCAATTTGATCAATCGATCAACTTGCGTACGCTCAGCCTGCTGTATTTTACATGCAATTATCGTTAGAGGCTGGTATAGCCACTAGCAATAATCGCTGGGTTCTCCCCGGGTGGACAACTTCCCCCGCTGGGAGGGATTCCCCTGGCAACACTGTAGTTGCAGGAAAGAAATGTGCTTATTGTATGGCCTGCATTACATAAAAATTGTAAGTTTTTCCTACAGGTTTGTGTTTACATTCAATTATTATGCCTAAATCATACAGGCAAATGCAGTATATGTTTAAAACCAGTTTGAGATGGTTCTGGGAACATTCAGAATTCAATGTTGCATTTGATCTTCAGTTGAGAAGCTTCAAAAACTTTTATGAGGAGACAAACAGTTCTGAAGTGAACTGGCAAGTCCTCCTATGTGTAGTTAAAGGTCTATAACCAATTACTAAAATCCTCATTAAATCTTGAACATGTTAATGTAATTTCAAAAGTAATTTTTCAATATTTGCAACTCTGCAGCTTTCGTTAAAGTAATACCATGTAATCCTGCCATGAAGGTCCCTTTTTTTTCTAAGGCTCTTCCAATTATAGAGAGCCAACGTTCCCTCCCAGTTATTCTGCAATGTTATTACCCTAGGCTTCCTATGGAGACTATAAGTGGCTGCTTTCACACATTACCCAGGGATGGTCAATTGTTTTCACCATCAGGAAACTCAACCTGAGAAATGTCATGCAGCCATCGTTGGAGTCAGAGACGTAGATAAGGGGGGGGGGGGGGGGTTTGGGGTGTCAGAACCCCCCCAGAGTAGAGTTGCCGACTTTCCTATAGGGAGATACTGTATAAAAAAAACAAGCAAACAAAAAAAAAAAACAGTCTTGCTTCCGCCCATAATTGTCAGTGGATGGGAACAAGCTCCAATAAGGACCATTTCCCAATCTTCCTGCATGTGCAGTTCTGCTATAAGCCGATTTGTGATCGGCTGAGCACGGAGCACTCACTGTCTGTGTCAGGCTGCTGCTGCTTCCACTTCCCCTCCTCTTCTCCCTCCCCCTCTTCAGCAAACATCTCTCCTCCATGCTGTAGTAAATTCTGACTGCAACTGTGTGGGGCTCGTCTTGGATGACAAGGAGAAGAACACAAATGAGCCTCACAGCAACAGGTTGTTTAAAATGTCAAAACGAGGGTTAAGTCAGGGAAGAAGTTTACAAGCATACCTTTATGGGAGAGGACAGAGAAAGAGAACTTTGTGGGAGGGCATGAGAACAACATACCAGCTGATCTCCGTTCTGACAGGGGGAAGGGATGGATTTTGTGTTTCTGCGAAGCAGGGAATAAAATCCATTTCTTCCCCTAGTAAAAACACCTCACAGACACAGTATACATAACCCCTTCCAAGTCAGTGTCATTAGTACAGTCATAGTACATATATATAGCAATGATCACTATATTAGTGTCACTGGTTCCCACAAAGTGTTAGTGTGAGCTTGTCCGCCGTAACATCACAGTCCCGCTATAAGTCACTGATCGCTGCCATTACTAGTATAAAATAAATTTTTAAAAATTCCATAAATATATAGCAAAGTTTGTAGACACTATAACGTTTGCATAAACCAATCAATATATGCTTATTGGGATTTTATTTTACCAAAAAACATGAAGCAGAATACATATTGCCCTAAATTTATTTAAAAATTAGTTTTTTTCAAAAAATTTAATGGATATGTTTTATAGCAGAAAGTAAAAAATATTGTATTTTTTTCAAAAATGTTGGTTTTTTTTGTTTATAGCGCAAAAAATAAAAAAACGCACTGGTGATCAAATACCATCAAAAGAAATCTCTATTTGTGGGGAAAAACATGACATTGATTTTATTGAGTACAGCGTCGAATTACCACAAAAAAATGGCCTGCCATGAAGGGAGGTCAAGTTGTTAAAGGGGAACAGTTGGGGGCGTTTAACCCCTTCCCGCCGACCGTACGCACATATGCGTACTCGGCTTTCCGGGGTAATACCGGGATGATGCCCGCAGCTGCAGGCATCATCCCGGTACCGTTGTTTCCAGCGGGCGATCGGCTACCCGTGTATAACAACCGATGCGGCTAAAAGCCGCTCGGCTGTTATACCGGAGGAGTGGGAGGGGACATCCCCCCCCCTCCTGCCGCCTCCCGCCGCTGTTACCGGGCCTCCCGTGCGATCGGGAGGCCCGGTGTCCAATCGGGAATCTTCGGCGGCTGGGGGCGGGCTGGAACGAAGCTGTGAGCGGCTTCGTTCCAGCCTTCTTGTTGTAAACGCGGAAGCGACGTCATGACGTCACTTCCCGTTTACTCGGCTGCCAATGGCGCCGAATTTAAAAAAGTACACAGTATTCAGAATCGCCGTTTTCTGCGATCTGAATACTTTGAAGTGTAAGTCTTTTAGACCCCCCATCCCTCCATAAAGAGTACCTGTCACCACCTATTACTGTCACAAGGGATGTTTACATTGCTTGTGACAGCAATAAAAGTAAAAAAAAAAAAAAAAAAATTTTTAAACACAATTTATAAAAGTACAAAAATAAATAAAATAAATGAAAAAAAAAAAAAAAAATTTTTAAAGTGCCCCTGTCCCCGCGAGCTCGCGCAGCGAAGAAGACGCATACGGAATATGTAAACGGTGTTCAAACCACACATGTGAGGTATCGCCGTGATCGTCAGAGCGAGAGCAATAATTCTAGCCCTAGACCTCCTCTGTAGCTCAAACCTGGTAACCGTAAAAAATGTTTAAACCGTCGCCTATGGAAATTCATAGGTACCGTAGTTCGTCGCCATTCCACAAGTGCGTGCAATTATAAAGGGTGACATGTTTGGTATCTATTTACTCGGCGTAACATCATCTTTCACATTATACAAAAAAATTGGGGTAACTTTACTGTTTGGATTTTTTAAAATTCATGAAAGTGTCACTTTTCCAAAAATTTGCGTTTAAAACATCGCTGCACAAATACCGTGTGATAAAAAATATTGCAACAATCGCCATTTTATTCTCTAGATTCTCTTCTAAAAAAATATATATAATGTTTGGGGGTTCTAAGTAATTTTCTAGCAAAAAATACGGATTTTAACTTGTAAACACCACATTTCAAAAATAGGCTTAGTCATGAAAGGGTTAAAATGCAGCTCAGCCGTAAATGAAACCCCCCCCAGACAAAAAAATGATCTACAGCCCTGGCTGGAGTGTGTGCAAACAGAATGCGTCTCCAAAGAGTCTGCAGGAAATAAGCAGTAAAAAGATGCAACAAAAGCTAAAAAATAAAAGAAAAAGGTAAAAACAAGTATTTTACCAACTGTTTATGATACTCAGCACTTAGCAAACTAAATGTCATCCGGTTACAGCAGTTACAGTCATATTTACATTTGATATAAGTCTTTAAAACATCTTCTTCATAGCAATAGGAGTCTGTAATTCTATGGCAACAATTTGAAAGCAAAACACTGTCCAACGCTCCTGACTTTTCCCATGTGAAAGAAAATTAGTATTAGCATATGAATAAAATTTATGTAAGTTTGACTTTGTACGCTTTCAATACCAAATAGAAAATGATGCATGCAGAATTGTGACTGTCCATAGAACAAATATTCTTGCACACATACTTTATGAGTACAAGAAAACAAGGTAATGAGGGTTAAAAGGTAATGCATGTAATGCAATATAAAATGCACAATGTTGGGACCCATTTATAAAGGACAAAAGTACATTTTTCTTGCTTTTTGGTCTGTTTTCAGGTATCAACCTTAAAAGGTCAGGTTTTGTAAATGCTTACCTTAATATCTGCTTACATTTGTACACGTTGTACTGCTAATTACCTGAAGAGCTAAGTGTAACAAAAAGCAAGCATTGTTGTAATCTTTATAAACAGACCCCATAGTGAGAAATGACAAAATGCAGTAAGTAATGTAATGTGATAGCCAATGCAACGTTATGGGTTAGAGAGATTCTTTCACAAAGCAAAACACCTATGTGATTGGACTCTGGCTGATGTGTCCCTTTCCTAATACAACAGGCCAATTTCAGGGCAAAGATTCGGTGTACGTAACCAGCTACACTGCCCATTGAGTATCAGATGTTGCTTTCAGCAGAACATATTTATACTGTTATTTTGCTTCATGAGTTATGACCAAAGGAATAAAAAGCAAGCAGACAAGCATTATCCAAGCAAGCCGTTTATTTTATGTTCTTCATTTATAATGAAAAATATGTCTTTTATTTACAAACCCAATGTCTTTAACTATAGCTGTTATAAAAATGTACAGTGTACAATACTGCCAACATCAGCATTGACTCTTAATCCTTATAAACAGCAAAATTAAAGCAAACTAGAATGGAAATAAACTGGAACTAACTGTAGTATTGCATCAAGCATCTCAACACTGCAATGGTGGTTATTATTGAAAAGATGTGGCCACCAACATTATGCTTGTGGGTACACCAACCTTTTCAGTTGCAGTGTGCAAAGTGTAGTTACACACATCTTCAGATACAAATTAATCTTGCATAGTTCTGACTTCAGTAAAACACAATTATCAGAATTGATAAGCATTACTGAATTTTAGATCTCATCAAAACACTTTACCCTGCTTTCATGTTTAACCCTGAAAAAATGTATGTTCATTAGGTTTTTCTAGGTGCACCTCTTTCTTTGGTTGATGTCAGACAGGTGGTCTACACAGGACTGTTATGAAGAATGGATATGTGTCTTCTTGCTACTGGGCTGCATCAGCTCAGCATAAAAGCATCATGGTCATCCCAAGTAAGAGTAAAGAAGGAAAATCAATTTCAGCATTTTTAAAAGATGATCCTTTTTCCCCCCTTACAATTGATTCATGGGGGAAAGCTATTTCTCTCATCTAATGTATTGGAGTGAAAAACATCTAAAGACAGGTAAAATGAGTCCAGAAGTCAAAAATCTAAAGTTTACCTATTCTATTACTCCTATTCATTACTGTTATTCAGTAAAAAAAAATATATAAAGAATAAATGTTTCAGGACATAAAATATAGTTTATATGAATACCTCCACTTAAAAAAAAAGTTTTCCAAGGCTTGCATAAGACACTTTTGATAATAAAAGAGTCCAGTAAACATTACCACACTTGCTTTATAAAAGACAGAAGGACTATTTGCCTTCCCATGTGTACGGAACATTTGTATTTACAGCTGCCGTTTTTTGGCTTCAGACATTTTTTTCTACAGTCAATAAACTCTCCAGCATGTTATCCTATGTGTCCATGCACACATAGGCTGTTATCAACTGTTTTTTGGCTGTAAAAAAAACACCAAAACTAGTGGGTTCCGAGAGGCGTTTTTCAGCTGTAAAAACGCTCTAGCGTCAAAAAACAGCTAAAAGTGCAGATAAACGCTTAAAAACGCGACCAGTGTTTTTTTAATGTTTTTGATCCACTGAAAAAAAAAAAATGCTAAAATAGGCTAAAGCTGAAAAATGCTAAAAAATGCTATTGCAAAAACGTTTAAAAACGTTGAAAAACTCACTGCAAAGCTACTGGTGTTTTATAACGTTAATATAACATCCAGTGTGCATGAGGCCTGAACGTTTGCTCAGGCAATTGTTGAAGGACAGTAGATATCCCCTCCAAATAGGGACACACACAGGCTAACATGGAAACACTGCATGATCTAGGGGTCCCCGATTCAATAGTATGAAAACCTAAATCTCTAGCCATCATTAAAACACCTATTAAAAAACCCTATTAATAATATAAAAAAACACCTATTAAAAAAACTATCCTATTTTAACCTCTTCTTCAGTATCCTCTAACTTAGGCATGGCAAACTAGTGTTTTGGGTCTCACATGGCTCTCTTGCTCCATTTCTGTGGTCCATATCAAGTTTTAGAATTTAAAGTTAAGGAAACCCCAACTGTTCTTCAGTTGAGCTTATGCTTACATACATCACTATGCAGCCTAATACTTGAAGAGGAACTGCAGTTTGCTCACATAATCTATGAACTGAACTGGGGGTGTTGTTAATGACACCCACAGCAGTTCACACAAGGCAGTGTGAACTGCCTGGAGAAGAGCGATGCGGGAACCGGCGCTGTAATTGCGCTGGTTCCCGCATTGCACAAATTGAACCCAGGGTTAAACTGAATTACCAAAGTAAGCATGTTTACAGAACTCTTAACAAATCACTTAGACTTCTTTCACACTGGGGCATTTTCCAGGCCCTTTTGGGCTAAAAATAGCACCTGTTAAGCACCTAAAAAAGCCTCCCCTGCAGCCCCAGTGTGAGAGCCCAAGTGCTTTCACACTGGGGCAGTTAGAAAAAGTCATGCAAGCAGCATCTTTGGGGCAGTCCGACGCCCCTGCCCATTGGAACGCATGGGCAGCACTGTCGAAGCGCCTGAAAAGCAATTCAGCAGCGAAGCTTTTCGGGTGCTTTTAACCCTTTCTTCGGTCGCTAGCGGGGGGTTAAATGCGGCCGAATAGCGCCGCTAAAATTACAGTAAAACTAGCGGCGCTTTATTGCTAATGCAGAGTGGCCCCAGTGTGAAAGGGCTCTTATAGAATTAGTAGGTAGGGTACAGCAAATAGTAAAAACAAAAAGAGCAGTAACTCTAAGGCCCCTTTCACACGAGGCGGACTCCGTTTCTATGGAGCCTGCCTCAGTCCGCTGTCTCAGCGGGAGATCAGTCCGTTGATCTCCGCTGAGCCGGCGGATGACAGGTCCCTCTCTGCTCGCTGCCGCCTATGGAGGGATCGGATGAAAACGGACAGCATGTCCGTTTTCATCCAATCTCACCCGATCCAATAGCGACGGACCTGGACGTAGAGCCATCCGTCTGCTTTTAGCGGATCGGACGGGTCGGATGTCAGCGGACATGTCTCCGCTGACATCCGACGCTCCATAGACTAACATGGAGCGCCCGTTCAGGTCCGCCGTCAAAACTGACAGGCGGACCTGAACAGTCCGATCGTGTGAAAGGGGCCTTAGCAAGCACAAAACAAACTGGCATTACTATAGTTAACTGAAGTTTAGTCATGTAATTGCTCTTCTGCATAGATTTAAAAAGTAAGCCTGTGGGGTTGGTTTACTAAAACTGGAGAGTGCAAAATCTGGGGAAGCTGTGCATGGTAACCAATCAGCTTCTAACCCCAGCTTGTTCAATTAAGATTTGACAAAAAAAAAAAAACTGGAAGCCGATTCTATGCAGAGCTACACAAGATTTTGCACTTTTCAGTTTTAGTAAATCAACCCCTATATTTCTATCTCCATAGATCTTATTTCACATGTTTTTACTATTCCATTTTAAACCTAGCAACCATATTGTTTGTACAGGGCACAGAAAAAACTATATTATACTAATTTTACTATAGGCCCAGTCTCCTGAAAGTCAGGCCAAATAGAATGGTTAGACATAGTCATACCTTTTCTATAGCTGACTACGAATCTTCTTTTAATAACCATCTATAGGTGTGATAATTATGGAGATTCTCTTAACCAATATGCAACCAGAGCTATACATTTACTTACATTTTTTGCAATTGGTAGGTAGTTTTTTGCAAGTATTGGGACACCCGCCTTTACACACACCTTGTGGACAGCCTTCCCAGAAGAGTTGAAGCTGTTATAGCTGCAAAGGGTGGGCCAACTCAATATTGAACCCTACAGACTAAGACTGGGATGCCATTAAAGTTCATGTGTGTGTGTAAAGGGAGGAGTCGCAATACTTTTGACAATATAGTGTAGATGTTGATTTAAAGTGGTTACAGCACAAGTAATAAACAGACAAATGGCCATAACTATGAACAGAGCAAGACAACTGACTCAACAGGTTACAGCAAAGACTTGCAGGTGTTAATGGAGTCTGTCCTCTTGATTTATACAGAGTGAGCGATGAAATGAAAATGGCGGAAACAGGCAAAGAATGTCAAGCATTTTGTGGGTTACAGAAGTAATGCGAAAGCCAAGCATGGTTGTCTTTGTTAACGGAAGCATGGAAGTCCAAGATACAAAACCACATACTGGCCAGTTGAATAAAACAGTGAGCTTTCTTGGTAAGCCATATACATCTGTACAAATAATTTAATGTTAGTAAATGTTTCTTTAAAACATATTGTGCATGAAGTGTTCAGCATGCTAACCGGTGTAAAGGCATTTACATTACAATTCACCAGGCGTTTAATTCTTGTCATTACCATGTTCAAAATTCTCGTTGCTTTCATAGCAGCCAGAGTCTCGAGGGGAGCCTGCAATCTCTCCTTCTGTTAGCAATTTCTCTTGAGACCCAGAGTGATCACTGTTGCCTATGACATTCAAAAATAAACATGGATATTGTTAATAGCTCTGTTATAATGAGAAGTCCCATAAAGCACTACCATCAAGATAAAGAACCTTGTGTGCAGCAGCCCCCAGCAACCCTAATACTTACCTGAGCCCCATCTTGATCCAACAATGTCTCGGCTGTCCGGGACTCTCTCTCCTCATTGGCTGAGACAGCAGCAGGTGCCATTGGCTCCCACTGCTGCCAAAGTCAGTGAGCCAATGAAGAGAGAGAGAGGAGGCAGGCCAAGACGTGGCTCCCTGTCTGAGTGGACACACAGAGCAGCGACTCAGCTTGGGTGAACCCATAGAAAGCTGCTTGATGTGGGGGCAGGAGGGAGGAGCGTAGGCGAAGGACCCATAAAGAGGAGGATCTTGGCTGCTCTGTGCAAAACCACTGCACAGAGCAGGTAAGTATAACATGTTTTATTTTTAAACAAAAAAAAAACAAGACTTTAATATCACTTTAATTCCTTATATTGGTATCAAGTTTCAAGCATATTAAGGAATTAAAAAAAAATATTATCCATTGTATGTTGGAGTTCAGGTTTCCATTTCTTTCTTCAAAATATAGTAGTGATTTAACTTGAAAAAAATTTGTATGTTATTTCTTTTTTATTGGGTATGGTCTTAAAATGCAATGTGGCTTTTCACACAGGTGGATGACTCACCTATTTCTGGCTGGCAAACATTAGAAGATTTCAGATAAAAATATTGATCAAAAATGATTAGCAACGTATACCAGTGCTTCAAAAGAGTGCTATTTCTTACCAAAGAGTGTTGCCAAGAGTTTGTCTTGTCAATGCATGCTGTGGGATAATCATTCCAGTATGCTAAGCTGAATTTATTACTCTAGATGTGCTTTTTGTTTGCAGAGAATGCTTATATAAATACTTTTTTTTAATACTACTGTAAGAGTAGTTCTTAGCTTAAAGAATAGGTTACCCCAACAGTTCATATTCCTGATATGTGCCTGTTATACCATGTACTTGTGTTAAAGGTATCATGTTCTCTTTGTATTGCTACCTGTGTGTGAAATACCTGGTGATCTTGCCAGTGCCTCTGCTTTCATATTTAAAACTGACCATGCTAGGCATAAAAGCATATCCTTCAAAGAATGATCAGTTTTCTTGCTGTGCTGGGAGCATAGCATTCCTGTCCTCCAGTGATCAGACTTCGCTGACAGAAACCCCCCGGGCACAGCTCTCCACTGGGATTATCAGTATTCTGCAGTTTCTTCTCCCCTACCTCTCTAAAGCAGCCCATAGATAATGAGATTTTCTCTTTCCAACCATGGCGCCAATCAGCCGCCTGCAGCAATCACATGCAAAAAATCTGACAGGCAGGTTGTACCCAAGTTGATCAATGTACCCCTGTGGATCTTAGCAGTCATCTGAAATGCAGAATTGCTGCAGTTGTCCGACAATAATAATGTTTATGTTTAGAGGAAATCTTAATGTTTACCCAGTGGACTAAATGTCCCTAAATATAGCAGGTTATGAAATGAATTAAATGCTATTGTACTGTAGCTTATGGACTCATAAAATAACAGTATAACATAAACATACTACTAAAGTGTAGCAATTTCTAGGTGCAAATACTATTCTGGGTGGACAATATCAATTAGAAATTCTTACTGTCATATTCCTGCAACAACTCAATAGCTGTAAGGAGGACTGCTTTGTGTTCTGGATTTTGTATGTTCAGTTCATTCAAATCATCTTCTTCCAGAAGTTTGAAAGTATCTAAATCTTCATATCCATTGAAGAGAAAGGTTGGCATGTGCTCCTAGAAATCAAAGCAAGTTGTTTTTTAAAAGTTCAAAATAAAGCTCACCTATTACAAGTTAAACAAGTACGGTATCTGTCCATCTATTATTCTTATTATTATACAGGATTGATATAGCTCCGTCAGTTTGCACAGCGCTTTACAACATGAGGGCAGACAGTACAGTTACAATACAACAACTATACTGTTAGCTAATCTGTGGTATCTAACGAGCAGGGCCCTCTAATTCCTCCTGCATTGAATTGTATTGTAACTGTACTGTCTGCCCTAAGAGCCCTTGCACACTGGGGCGGTTTGCAGGCGCTATTGCGCTAATAATAGCGCCTGCAAACCGCCCCGAAAGTGCCGCTACTTTCATTCCACTGGAGCGATGCGCTGGCAGGACGGTAAAAAAAGTCCTGCTAGCAGCATCTTCGGAGCGGTGAAGGAGCGGTGTGTATACCGCTCCTGCCCATTGAAATCAATGGGACGGCGCGGCTATACCGCCGGCAAAGCGCCTCTGCAGAGGCGCTTTGCGGTGGTATTTAACCCTTTCTCGGCCGCTAGCGGGGGGTAAAACCGCCCCGCTAGCGGCCGCATACCGACGGTAAAACGCCGCTAATAATAGCGGCGTTTTACCGCCGACGCCGCCCCAGTGTGCAAGGGCTCTTATGTTGTAAAGTGCTGAACTGTTGGTGCTATAAAAACCCTGTATAGTAATAATATTAATGTACCTTCATTTACATATTTGTTAATCTGGGAAACACATTTAAGCATATTCTTCATCTTTAAAGTGACTGACTGTAAAATATAGGCATTTAGTATCTAGGACTATATTTCCAGCATCTATTTTAGCTACAGTCACTTTAAGATTTTTTTTCCCCAAACAAACCAACTTCTCATTAGCAAACTGATCTTTTATTTGAGTGTTCTGAAAGAAAATATCACAGAGAACAGTAAGAATATAGAACAGGATTTATTAATCAGTAAAATGTGAAAATTGGTCAAGATTCTTAATACCTTTCCACACCAGGGTTTAGGATTGCAGTAGGTGGACATTTTGAATGGAATTAAACCTTCTTTAGAAAGAATTTGGAGTGTGCCTTTCAGTGCTCCTTATTTGTCAGCAGCATGAATAATTGTCTGCAATGTTCTACAACAAACCAATATGCTCATGAAATCTGTACAGCCCATATGCACCAAATCATAATAAATAATCATACTGTAATACAAGCTGCTAAGCTATTCCATTAAATACACTCTGTAATATAAGCAACTGATTTCATACTCAGTGATTTTATTGCTGAGGTGAAACAGTTATTGTATAAATCTTGGTTTATACCTATAACCTCTATTAAGTTGGGAGTTCAGTTTTTATGTAGGGAGTAAAAGAAAAATCACTTTTATCCCTTAATCATTTCAACACTGCAAATGTCTGCATAAATTTTAAGACTCCGCCAACACTTAGCTAGATGGAAAGTTTGGCTAGTCGGTGGGTGTTCTATAAAGCCGAGATATTTGGTGATGTCTAAAGGGAAGCTATATTATTAGGGAAAACATTGCAGTACATCAGAAAGTATTGGGGTACGGAAGATATCATAAGCCAATGCCACAATTGTCCTGAGACACATCTGTTTACAACACAGGGACTTCCACATTTTAGAAAAACCATCATTTATCCCAATAACAATAAAAAAGCTCTTTTATGTGCACTATCACAGACTTCGTCCTCCCGCCAATGTAATCAGCTGATGGGATAGCATCTAAATTTTATTTACAGGCGAGGGGTTCAGGGGTAGGGAACTGGCATTATTACACTGACAGGCTAATTCAATATGGCAGTGCAAAGTTCAGTAACCCACAGACAATGTTCCTCAACTGGTCAGAATGCAGTAACTGGAATGGGATTGGTTGTAGGTTACTACAGTTTATAAAGTTATTTTTTTAAGACAAATGGAAACCATTTTCTAAAAGAACCAATTTCACCTCTTAAAGTACATGTGTCAAACATGGGCAAATGCGGCCCTCCAGGCCATTTAATGTGGCCCCCGCACCCAGGGCTTTTTTTCAGCTGAAAAGTGGGGGAAACTCTCATAGATTCCTGCCTGCCCAGCACTCATGGCATGGACAAGGAAGATTCAGACGGCAGGTGCAGTGTGAGATGGGGCATCATGTGGTAAGCTGCACTGTGATCCCAATGTGTGTCCGGTTGCACAGATTCCAACCAATGATCTTCCTACAAGTGAGAGATAGGGGCAGAGCTGCCTACACTGCCAGGATGTACTAGAGCTGGGCCGGGTAGGCGAGATGCGAGGAAACTTTTTTTTGGGGGGGGGGAGGTGCAAAGGTGAGGGATGGGGAGAATGGTGCATAGGTCAGAGGCGAGGAGGGGTGGAAGTGAGATGAGGACAGCCAAGAGAGCTGAACCCTGCACATTTTGCATAGCACACCCCTAAACCCTGCACTCTATATGTAGAGCACTCCTCAACCCTGCGCTCTGCACATAGGGCACCTCTGAACTCCGCACATAATACACTCATGGTATTTATTGCCCCTTTAAGATCCTCCTACAGTTCCTGCACCCATTCTCTCCGACAAAACACCCTGGGTAAATTTATATAGTCTTACAGATCCAACCGGCCCTTTGAGGGCAACCATAAATGCTGATGTGGCCCTCAATGAAATTGAGTTTGACATCCCTGTCTTAAAGGGCATCTATGCCGATTCCACACTGGAGATGAGTGCAAAGACTTCCAATTACTGATTGCTTAGTCTGAATAGCATTTGTGCTATATTTTAACCACTTCAAGACCGCAATACATATATATACGTTTTGGCTTTGAAGTGGTTTACCGGAGTTATGGCTGAACCCATCAGCCATAACCTTGTTTTTTTTTTCTTTTCAGGTGGCGGCTGCCTTTCTCATGAAAGCATTCAGAGCGGTTCATCAGCAGCTGTAACGCTTTCAGAAGTGGTGTTTCTCGGGCTTACTGTTTCCGACGGTTTGCCAGAGAAACAATATAACGGTGTGACTTGCTGGTCTTTGATCGCCTCTATGGCCTTGGAGGTCCAGAGTGACGTCATGACGTCACTTCCGGTCCAGGCTGGAAGTAAGCAATTTTTGTTTTTAAAGCAAAAGATCAAAAAATAAAATGTATTTTTGATCTTTTGCTTTAAAAGGTAAAAGGAGAGATTTGGGGTCTTTTTGACCCCCAATCTCTTTATAAAGAGGACCTGCCATCCTTATTTATATTACAAGGGATGTTTATATTCCTTGTAATAGGAATAAAAGTAAACATGTCATACTAGCAACAACATGCCAGTCTCTGGATTGCTAACAGACCACTTACCTTCTACTAATCACTCCCTTGATGGCTAAATCAGTAAAATATTGCTACACAGCCAAAGAACAAGGTTCTGCAGTATTCTGACAGTGAGGGTGTGAAGCCAATTAGGAAAGGTGTCAGTTGTGTGGGCAGCGGAAGAAGCACTGCTGTAACTTAACACTAAATAAGGTAATTAGTGATCTTATTATATCATTAAAATGCTTTCACTGCATGGATCTGTGTATACTGTATATAGTTAGGTATAAAGACTTTATAATTAAATGTGAAGTTTTGTACCCTGCAAATGATATGTAACTTAGTCTCTGTATTATTAAGGCTTCAGAAAAATGTCCAACCTTAAGATTGATTCGATCCAAAAGCTCTTCAACAGATTTTGGCTTTGGTGGTCGTCCCTTACGCCGTCTCCTTATTGGCCGCTTGGGCTTCTCTTCAACTTCATTGATAACATCCACATATATGAACTTGAAAGTGCCAACCTTATTGTTCAAAAGACCCATCCATGTTCCCATTGGAGGCTTACTTATAATTTCAATGATGTCACCTTTCTGCAGTAAAGGAAATTGAGAGATGTGTTCAGAAACCCCTTCAATAACAGCTGGTAAGCAGAGATTAGTATTACACAACAATGCATTAACTTGCTATTCAGAACATGTCACAATGGTTTACCTTGACATACTGTTCGTAAGCGCTAAGCATTCAATAGGATCGCTTGATGCTTTGGCCAATCGGGAAACAGGTCTCACGAACTGCATCCTGATTGACAGGGAGGAAATTCATTCGCTATCGTCACTCAACTCATTCGCTATTGTCACTCAACTGGGTGGAACTTTTGGCACAGTGCCCTGCGTCCCGAGCCCACCCTTTTTTGATGCCTATTAGAGCCTCTGGCTCTAATCACATGCTTCAAAAAACATTCCCCCCCATTGGAATCCAGTCCGGCACCCTGATATGTAGATAAGGGGGCCAGACCCATGGATGGGGGGACAGCACCCATGCGCCCTCTATGGATGGGCCGCCACTTCATTCTATTAAATGCATCAAAGAGGTTTCTATTGTTCAAAACAAATCTGTTTTAAGATGTTACAGCCAGTATTCTACAGAACCTATGTTGAATTTACATTAAAAGAGGCAAGAGTTCAACAGAATGAAGATCTGATTTATTCTAAAAGGTAGGTGGATATCCATCCAAAACAATCAGCAAAAGTTTTGAACTCTATTATAACTTAGTAAAAACTTCAGTCTCTCTATTCTCCCAAAAACTGGCATATTTAATGTATGTTAATAGCTAAAAATTATTTACAAAATACCTTTTCTTGTAAAATATAAATAGAGCTAAACCAAACAACAAAACTGTACCGGATGTTTATTTTTTCAGGCTAAGAAAATTCTCAGCATGTACAGAAATACCTGTTAATCTTGCTAGAAATGCATTGTCCTTGTCACTTCCTGTGAGATGAACTTAACCACTTGACCTCCGGAAGATTTACCTTCCTTCATGACCAGGCCTATACGGCACTGTGTAAATTTAACTGACAATTGCGTGGTCATGCAACGCTGTACATAAATGAAATTTATATAGCTTTATAGAGCTTTCTTTTGGTGGAAATTGATCACAACTGTTTTTTTTTGCGCTTTTTTTTCTGGGCTCCTACCCAGAAGTGCAGAATAATGTATATATACCTGATTCAGGACAGAGCAGCCGCCCTGTAGCAGTAAAGCTGCTATAGGGCGGTCGGCAAACCATGTTATCTTTCTTGTTTGTGCTTTTTCTTTCCTATTATCTTCCTTCCAGGAGAGCAGCCTATGGTGACAACCTTGGCTCCTAGATACAGTGCAGTAAGGAGCATTGCCACCCTGTGACAGGAAATGTGTTACTATCAGGATCACCAGGTGGAAATAAAGGATAGGAAAACATTAAATATGAAACTAACGCATCCACCTTATCAAAAGACTCGTAAACTGCAATATATGACATTTTTTTTTGAATGACATACACTTTAAATCTGCAAATGAAAACACCAATTATATTGGAGGAAGACAAACTAATTTCACCTTAGGCTCCTTTGTTAAGAATCTATTCTTTGGAACATAGCATGGCAAATTTAGTAGATTTAAAAATGACTTTACTTGACACTAACCATTTTTTTTTCACAGTTAGCTAATTAGGGGTACTCCAGAGGCATGCTTTGGATAAATAAAATGAATTAGTACAGAAGATACCGCCAGCTGATCTTCCAGGAGAGAGGAGGAGACAGCAATGACCGATTTTCGATTTTACCAGCAAAAAAATTGTGTAAATCCAGTGCTAATTGTGTGCATGCAAAGACACAGTCATTGGATGATGCAGGCACCTCTGAGAGTCATGGCCAGCTTTATAGGACTAGCTGATAGCAATTACCTAAGTGCTTATACAAACATGCTCAGCAAAACTTGATTTCATTTATAATTTGCTGTGATATATAATTTGCTGTGATTTCTGATTAAATGCTCAGATCACAAATAATTTTGTAGCATCGAGCTTTCCTGACAATGTTTCAAAAAATCTGCTATTTTGTCCAAGAGCACAGAAATGTTTCATATTGGGCCAGCCATGTGGTATGTCCAGGATTCTATTTTAAAAAGTGGTCAGTGCACAAATCTTAACTATGTACATAATAATTCATAGAAAAGCAACACAAAACGTCCATGCTAACCTTAAGTTTCAGAGAATCAGAGTCATAAGGGCTGGGGGTGAAATCTGTATGAACTTTGGCTCGGCCACAGAAAGGTCCTCTGTATGGCGGCTCCTCATCATCACCATCCTCAGACTTGACGCTCTCTCTGTTGCTAGCAGATGAGTCTGTTGTGCTGACAGTTTGGCCACCTGATAAAACAGATCCACAACAGAATGAAGTATTGGACTGAAAACAATACTTGTCTATTGTGAACGTTTCGCTTCTGAACTGTATTGCTACAATCTGTACAATGGAAATCATCTTGTTTTTCAGCTAGGAAGGGTAATGAGGATATTATGCAGGCCTTTTAACATACAAAATATAGTTAAGCTACTAAATGAAGATGGAAAGAATGTTAAATGACAACAGACAAACAATTAAGCAGGCACATGTAGAAAACCATCTGCAGAAACATTCTGTCTCTCAATTGATATTCTGTACACTTAGAATCCTGTGACTAGAGCACATTCAAAATGGTACAGTAGATGAAGGACTAGAAAAGATCAATATCTGAAGAACACTTATGCTTACTCATTGAACTTTGGCCACTCAAAGAACTTCGAAGACTTTCCACTGAGCCCCCAGCTTTGAGTTTTGGCTTATCAAGTGTGCTGGTGGGGGGATGAGGAGATTCAGGAGAGCCAGGCATGCCATCTATACTCGAGTCCTAGAAAACATCAATGGCAATATTACGTTATAAAATGTCCTGAATCTCAAGAATCATGTACATTATTTAAGATAACCACTTGCTTATTGGGCACATATACCCCCCCCCACCCTTTCCTGCCCAGGCCAATTTTCAGCTTTCAGCTCTGTCACTTTTTGAATCACAATTGCGTGGTCATGCTATACTGTACCCATTTTAAATTTTTATTTTTTCACACAAATAGAGCTTTCTTTTGATGGTATTTAATCACCACTGGGTATTTAATTTTTTTGCTAAACAAACAAAATCAGAAAAAAAAACAAACTGTTTTAATAGTTTGTTATACAATTTTGCAAACATGTAATTTGTCTCTGTGATTGATGTGTACTGATGGGGCTGCACTGATAGGCTGCACTGATAGGCTGCACTGATATGAGGTGGCACTGATGAGGCTGCACTGACAGGTGGTTAGCAGCATTGGTGGCGACTGTGTGGGACCTATGTCCCTTTTACAGAAGGCGGCAATCAGCTTTTTTTCCTCACATGCGCCAGCTTCTGTTTACATCATGTGATCAGCTGTCACTGGCTGACAGCTGATCACATGGTAAAGGATTCGGTGATCACAGAGCGTGCCGCAGGGGGTGTGGGAAGCACGAGCTTTGGAGGACATCAATGTACGCCCTGCCTGCAATGTAAGCCTGTGCTGTAGCCATTTTTCAGCTAAAGCGCGGGCGCATGATCGTGAAATGGCGCTAAACTACAGTATTTAAACATTTCCATAGGTGACATTTTAAAAGCCTTTACAGGTTACCTGTTCAGAGTTACACAGAAGTTCTGGTGCTAGAATTATTGCTTTCACATGTGTGGTGTGATAGCTGTTTATGTATGCGTGTGGGACCAATGTGCATGCTCCCTTTGTGCGCAAACATGGGGGTATGGGGGCAGTTAAACATTTAAAAAAAATTTTTTTACACTGTAAACATCCCTTGTGACAGCAATAGGTAGTGATAGGTACTATTTATGGAGAGATCTAATAGATTCCAAATGTCTCCTTTGCCCTTAAAAGCATCTGATCAGACCAAGAGCGGTGTGATCAGATGCTTTCACAATTTAAAAATGATGCGGTTTACATCCAGGGAAACTGGAAGTGACAAAATACTTATTGCTTCCAGTTTTCTATGCCATAGAGATAATGGAGATTAACCATTTCCCGCCCGGCCCATAGCAGATGACGGCCGGGCGGTGGTTCAGTTATCCTGACTGGGCGTCATATGATGTCCAGCAGGATAACATGCCGCCGCTCGCCCGCGGGGGCGCGCATCGCGGCGATCGGTGGATCGGTGTGTCAGTCTGACACACCGCTACACCGATCTTGGTAAAGAGCCTTGGGCGGAGGCTCTTTACCACGTGATCAGCCGTGTCCAATCATGGCTGATCACGATGTCAATAGGAAGAGCCGTTGATCGGCTCTTCCTCACTCGCGTCTGACAGATGCGAGTAGAGGAGAGCTGATCGGCGGCTCTCCTGGCAGGGGGGGTCTGCGCTGATTGTTTATCAGCGCAACCCCCCCTCAGATCACCACACTGGACCACCAGGGATCGCCACTAGGACCACCAGGGAAGGGGCAACATGTGGATGGCCAGGTATGTACCCCATGGCCATCCACATGTGCCCAGTCAGTGCCCAATCTGTGCCAATCAGTGCCCACAGATGGGCACTGATTGGCACCATTATGTTGCAGTGATGCCCAGCAATGCCACCCTTAGAGGCATCAGTGCAAACAATCAGTGTCATCAGTGCCACCCATCAGTGTCCATCGGTGCCACCTGTCAGTGCCCATCCGTGCCCATCTATCAGTGCCCATTCGTGCCAACTATCAGTGCCACCCATAAGTACCCATCAATGCCACCTACGAGTGCCCATCAGTGCCGCCTATGAGTGCCCATCGGTGCCACCTATGAGTGCCCATCAGTGCCGCATACCAGTGCCACCTATCAGTGCCACCTATCAGTGCCCATCAGTGCCACCTCATTGGTGCCCATCAGTGCCGCCGTATCAGTGCCTGTCATTGAAGAAGAAAATGTACTTATTTACAAAAATTTTTAACAGAAACAAAGAAAAACTTGTTTTTTTTTTCAAAATTTTCGGTCTTTTTTTATTTGTTGCGCAAAAAATAAAAACCGCAGAGGTGATCAAATACCACCAAAAGAAATCTCTATTTGTGGGAACAAAATTATAAAAAATTTGTTTAGGTACAGTGTAGCATGACCGCGCAATTGTCATTCAAATTGCGACAGCGCTGAAAGCTGAAAATTGGCCTGGGCGGGAAGGTGTCTAAGTGCCTGGTATTGAAGTGGTTAATTTCTGGTCCCCGATCAGTTTTATAAGCCAACAGAATGGCTGGCTTTGATCCGGAGTCGCTGGTAGGATGGTAGAGCCCAGAGGGGAACTGGCAGGGCAACAGGAGGGGAAGGGATACCCATTCTGTCACCTGAAAAAGCAATCCAGCACTAGGATGGCTTTTACAAAAAAGCAGATTGCCTCCTGAAAAAAACAATACCGCAGCTACAGGCATCATCCCGGTATACCACTTAAAAGCTGAAACATATATGTACGTTAGGCAATCTTTAAGTGGCTAAGGAGACTCCTAACTGGTTTAGAGAAATCAAAGGGTGGGGGCACTTATGAGATGACTGTTCAGAGCATTTAACTGCCTAATCATTATGACTGTTGGTGACAGACTGATTGAAAGTAAATACAGCAAAGATACTTAGGGGAGCAGATAAAGAAAAAAGAGAAAGAAAAATGAAAATAAAAAAAGTGAAATCTGCATCAGTCTGGTTGCAATATATCACCAATGCATTTCCAGTGTTAATGTATAAGTAAACCCCCCTATCGTTTTCAGCCAAGGAAGCTGCCATCTTTGCCATTGTTTAATCTACAACTGCCATGATGCTGCACATGTGATCAGTTTAGACACCAGCCATTGGATGGCTTGACAGTTTGGTTGAGAGCACAACCAATGGTAGTCTTACATTTCCGGCACGTGCCGGAAATGAAACTGTTTTATGGGTGGGTTTACTTCCGCTTTAAAGTTACTTCTCAGTCACATACATCTGGATTGCTAAAGAAGACCTATAAAAACCTGACATTACTAGCTCCATGCTTGTTTCATGTCCTGGATTCAAAAAATGTTGAGGCCAGAAACGGCACTTTTAGTAGCAATAGCAGCTTGCATATTTCTCTCAGCACCAAGGCACTTTATTAAGTCAAAGTCACTCTGCTAGATTAGATACTCTATTAACCGCTTATGGACCAGCCGCCGCAGTTTTACTGTGGCAGGCTAGCTCCCCTGCACGAAATCACGCTACTGTACGTGATCTTGCGAGGTCCAGATAGCAGGCGCACGCACGCTGCACAGCGGGGGTGCAAGGCTCGTGGCCGACGGTCGCGATGACCGCCGGGCATGAGGAATCGAGACCAGGAGACACAGAACAGGGACGAGTGTAAACACACACTTCCCTATTCTGTTCTGACAGGAGTGACAGATCGTGTGTTCCTATTAGCTAGGATTCACGATATTTCACTTCCTGTAGTTAGTCCCCCACCCTTCAGTTAGAATCACCTCCCAGAGAACATAGTTAACCTCTTCTCCACCCTCTAGTGTTAACCCCTTCACTGCCAGTGACATTTTTACAGTAATCAATGCATTTTTAATCGCACTGATCACTGTATTAATGCCAATGGTTCCAAAAATGTGTCAAAATTCTCCGATGTGTCCGCCATAATGTCAAAGTCATGATAAAAATCGCAGATCGCCGCCATTACTAGTAAGAAAAAAAAATAAAAATGCTATAAATCTATCCCCTATTTTGTAGACGTTATAACTTTTCCGCAAACCAATCAATATACGCTTATTGCAATTTTTTTTAACCAAAAATATGTAGAAGAATCCATATCAGCCTAAACTGAGGAAAACATTTTTTTTTTTATATTTTTGGGGGATATTTATTAGAACAAAAGGAAAAAAAAAATAATGCATATTTTTTCAAAATTGTCGCTCTTTTTTTGTTTATAGAGCAAAAAATATAAACCACAGAGGCGATCAAATACCACCAAAAGAAACATCTATTTGTGGGGGAAAAAAGGACGTCTGGGTACAACGTGCAATTGTCAGTTAAAGCGACACAGTGCCGAATCGCAAAAAGTACTCTGGTCAGGCAGGGGGTAAATTCTTCCGGGGCTGAAGTGGTTAAACAATATAGAAATGTTTACTGCTGCTGCTCTTTGCTAAGCTAAAGCTAAAACAGAGTTTGTAACTTTGATCACATGATATAAGCAGACGTGTTCTTTATTTCAGCCACGAGGGCTTTCAATATTGCACAGTAAACAGTTTGCCAATTAATGGAAAGGACTATGCTGGAAGCAACAGCAGTTACAGCCTTCTGCTGCACACAGGATTTCACTAAATTAAAACATGCTCTATTTTAAAACTTTAAAAGTTAAAGAGCAGAAGCCACAAATTGTGGTCTAAAAATTTAATTAGGCTTCTTCTGTTCCCCCTGAACCAGTTTTACTGTAATTTCAGCAGCTACACTTACTGGCTACATTACAAATTAACATGTATTTCAAGCCAAAAGGTTTTTTGTTTTTTTTTAGTTTTTGATGTGTGGGGAGTGATTAGAACCCCTGTCTAATTTTTACTGCGATGCAGGGCCTACTCACTTTTTGCCCTGTTGATGTTTTACCAGGTAGAAAGTGAGAGAAAAATTGCAACAGGGAAATAAAAATCTAAAATGGGGTTCTAGCCATGCCCTACACTATTAAATAAAAGCATTTTTATTTTTTTCTGTGTTTCTGTTAGTTATCCTAACTTTCTGTTTGATAAAACCTTATCAATGGCAGAAAAAGTGAGGGGTAAATTTTGGAGCTTTAGACAGCAATAGTTCTAGTCCTACTCTGATTTATCCAAAACTGTACCAAAAAAAAAAGTTCTACATACGGGAGCAGACTGGAGAAATATACTCCTTAATGGGGACGCATATAGCAATAAAAACTTGACAGAGGGCTTGTTCACG
This sequence comes from Aquarana catesbeiana, assembly GCF_042186555.1. Classification (NCBI taxonomy): domain Eukaryota; kingdom Metazoa; phylum Chordata; class Amphibia; order Anura; family Ranidae; genus Aquarana; species Aquarana catesbeiana. The sequence goes on along the minus strand of NC_133327.1, from coordinate 438,174,593 downwards.
CCTAGTGCACTGTGCTAATAAATGCGGTTCTGGGTGCTTTTCTGCAGCACACCGCAACACGATGTGTATGTACATTACAATTCATGAAAGGCACCACAACAAACATATGCAGCGCGCTGTGCTACGGCACATCACCGGGCACGCTGTGTGTAATGGTGTATTAAATATTGTAGAAGCTATTTTTCTTGCACTGAGGCGCATTCAAAAGTAGTAGGCTGCCATAAGACCCCTTTCACACTGGGGCACTTTGCAGGCACTACAGCGCTAAAAATAGCACCTGCAAAGTGCCCTGAAAGAGCCGCTGCTGTGTCGCCAATGTGAAAGCCCTGAGAGCTTTCACACTGGAGCGGTGCACTGGCAGGACGGTAAAAAAAATCCTGCTAGCAGCATCTTTGGAGCGGTGAAGGAGCGGTGTATACACCACTCCTTCACCGCTCCTGCCCATTGAAATCAATGGGGCAGCGCGGCTATACCATGGCATAGCGCTGCTGGAGCAGCGCTTTGCCGTGGTTTTAACTCTTTCTCGGCCGCTAGCAGGGGGGTAAATCCGCCCCGCTAGCAGCCGAATACTGCCACTAAAACGTTGGTAAAGCGGCGCTAAAAATATCGCCCTTTTACCGCCGACGCCGCCCCCTCCCCAGTGTGAAAGGGGCCTAAGACAGCACGCTGCAGTGCACAGGATAGTGTGTTGTGTTACATGCATTGCCACAGGATAAATGAGCCCCAATTCTTCCCTACTCAATCAAAAACAAACAAACAAAAAAAAAAAGATTTGACTAGAGCGCTACATAACATACAAATCACATGATCTGGTGGATTGGTCAATGCCAATCGCTTCTTGCTATCACACTTGCTCTATTTTGAAATTGCAATTACACAGAGTAAACTGCAGTTATTGAATTTAAAACAGAAGCAATCAGACTTGTCAGTCATTATTTACATGCTGGCCATTAAAAATACGCTTGTTTAAACCTATTAAAATGCAGTGAGCTGGAGGTTCTTATTCAACACAAACTCAGCAATATTACTGCAGACAAACTGTATAGCTTAGGAAAATTACAATGAGCAGAAATAGCATCTTGTCTTGTGCATGACGCCAAGACGAGCTCAGACAGGCCAAGTACATGGAACTTACAACTAGTCATAAAACTAGTTAAATCAAAACCTGTAATTTGCATTCTGCAAGACTAGCGACAAATGGATTTAATTTATACAGTAGCAGCTGTCAGCTGGAAAACAGGAAACATAATGTGCTCTCTAAACCAAACTCTCTCCTTTGAGCATTGCCAATACCTAATAGGAACTAAAAACACAGCATCAGAAGTCCAATGAATATTAAGGAGTCTAATAAGGAAGATACTAGCTTACACTTGTTTGGTTTAATCTGTGTGTATTTAGTGGCAGCGGCAATGACAATCTAGGCTCACACATAGTCATTTAGTCAGGCATAGGGTGACATACTACTGTCTGCTGGCAGTCCCATAAATACAAATACTGGGCTAAGGCTTCATCTTTAAAGGAGGAGGGGAGGGGTGGCTGTTTCTAGCAAAGCTGATCTCAAGCATGAGGGGCTTAAAAACTAGCAACAGAGCCAGGTTTTCTAGACTGTTTTATTGACTCCATTGAGTGGGCAGTGTGTGTCTGATGCACCTACAGACACATAAGATTGGTTTTCTGATTTGGCTGAAAATGCCCATGCTGCGTGGCCGTCATCTCAAGTCTATCTATTTGTCACAAGCTTAAAACCTGCTGCCCTTTTTGAAACAACCTGGCAAGCCTGGATTGTGATATATGAGAAAGTCTGTTGGATAAAACTGTTGTTTAGGTCTTGGATGATGTATCTATGTCTTCTAATGACATATGGGAAAATTCATGGGATAACAATAGATATTGTTACAAACGGTGTTCATATTAGTAAGCTTCATGACTGTCATAGCTGTATGCCAATTTGTATGTAATGCATGATGAAAACTCTGTAATGTTGCTCATTGGAGGAGTTGGGTTGTCATGTGAAGCTAGTAAAATATGTTTGAAAACTACTAATCTACTGTCATCAAACATAAAGCACAAATATAATTCAGTAACCTAAGAAAAAGAAAATCACAACGCTGTGTAAAAAAACATGTAAATAGCGGCCAACACAGCTATAGACCAAAGCAATAAGTATAAAAAGTGAAAGTGTAGCGCTATAAATCATAAATTAACCATTAGATTAATAATGGAGTGATGTAATATCACAAAAGAGGATTATAAATGTTCCAAATTTACCCAATAACGAAATAAAACTTTTTAACCATATAATAAATACGGTAATCTGGTGAGCCCAGATGATGGCTTATTAGCAGAAACGCATTGGGTGGACCTACTGACATACCGCTTTTGTTCCTGTATATGCTTTTGATGATCGTTATGTGAGTTTATCCTTTTTAATCTTAATACATTTTTATACATACGGTATCACGCTATGCGAATATTTTATTTATCTTTGCATGGTATGTGAATATCGGATCTGAGCTCCTTATTGGAGTATAACCTACAAGTTGCTGTCTGGGATCATTTGCATTAAGGTATATTTCTGGCCTAGGATTTATCGTGGCTGTCCAAGCAGGTGCGCCTTTCCAGCAAGCTGGCATAAAAGTCTTTACGACTTGGGCGGTATAAGCCTTCCCAAGTCACCAACATCTGGTAAGCCTCCTTATGACTATTGGTGGTGGCTTACTTACTATCCCAACCTCCTTTCAAGTGATGTCTGATGGATATGTGTCCTGACATGGATGATTATTTTTCTTCATTTTTTGGACTTTTTCTTTATATCTGCTGACATCCTTTGGACTTTTGTATTATTAGATCTTTTATGTCCATTGTGTGGCACATTTTCAAACCGTTATATATATATAACTTTTTCACAATTGTTATTCACTTATTTTCTCTAAGTCATATTGGGTAAATTTGGAACATTTATAATCCTCTTTTGTGATATTACATCACTCCATTATTAATCTAATGGTTAATTTATGATTTATAGCGCTACACCTTCACTTTTTATAATTCAGTAACCTACAGAATTCAATTACATTTCAGTTTACTTGGGCCACATAAGTGACGAAGGTACGGCTGCTAGTTTTGGTTAGACATTGTTGCTCTAATCTGGCATTTGTAATAAACAATACAAGAATGTAAAATCTAATGTTATAGCATAATCAGCTTTACACAATGACAATGCATGTATAAAATCAATAAAACATATTTCAAAATATATTGTTGTAATGACCCTTTGGTAGTGTTGAGATTCCACATTCAAAAGAATAATACGTTATTTGAGAAAGAAAAAAAATGCAGATTTTTAAGGCACCAGAAATCCTTAAAGTGGATGTAAACCCAATGTCATCCTTTCTAAACTACTGTCATGGGGTTTATCTATAAGGAAATACATGCCTCCTGCATGTATCTTTACCTGTCAAATGTCTCCCCTCTGTCTGTTATGAGACCCGAAAAACTGCATATTCTGTGGGTGGGTCTGTTGTCTGGAGCTCAGTGGGTGGAGTCGTGATGTCAGTGGACTCCCCGCCCACCTCTACACTCCCCTTGTCAATATGCATTTTCTCCTGTGTATTTCTTACACTGAACTTCTGCTAGGATCTCTAACATCCAGTGAAAAGACAGGAAAGTAACCACATGACTTCAGCATGCCAAATCATGCTGAGGTGTGGAACAGCCAATCCTTGCAGAGCTGCTGAAGAAAGGAGTGGGGGAAAGAATTAAAAAATATTGCCTGTGTCTTAGGCTGTCACTCACAGCAAGGGGGAGTATTTGACAAAGTTTTTCTCAGTTTGTCAAGATTTTTCTCACTGAACAATAAAAGAGGATTGCTCAGAGATGGATTAACTCTGTGTGGCAAGACTGGGCTCAAATGATAGGAAATCTTATACTCTACAGTATGATAAAAAATGTTTGGGTTTACATCCACTTTAATTTAATTTTGTCTCTTTCTCAAAAAACATATTTCAAATCTACTGCTAAATCTTTGCAACTACTCCTGAAATTAATAATATAGCAACTCAACTTAAGCAAAAATATTTAATTTTGGTTTTGGATACAGTGAACAAGAGTCTTTCCTAAAGGGAGAGGAAATGATGAACTTGTATGTGACTTTCTGTGCCCTCATTTTATCTGGTGTCACTGAGAAACACAGTAAAGAAAAACCTTAATGTGAAAACAAAAAACAAAAAAAATCACCTGGAGCTAGGTTTGAATACCCCACTTTAAAAGAAGTTTGGAGTATTAAAAAACAAAACAAAAAAATCTCACCAAGGTGGATGCAGCATCTGTCCCCTGCTGCCTCTGCACTGCGAACTGAGCGATCAAACACCACTGATTGCTCAATTCTCCCCTCCGCTCTGAGCATAGAGCCAGTGACTGTCAGTCACCGGGTCTTTGCTCTGCCCCTCCAGTGCTCACTGGAGCACTGGGCTGGGGAGGGAAGGGAAGAGCTGTCTCAGTCTCCCAGTATCTCACTGAGAGACTGAGTCAGATGCCAGTCTAGGCATATCAGTGGATCCTGACTATAAAGTCAGGATTTTTCCCCAGCCTGGACTGGGTAAAGCCCACTGTTGGTTGAAAACAGGTTCACAGGAGTGCAGATCAAACAACAATCCAGTGATAAGAGAAGTAGGGGCAAAAAAGCTTTGGCCCTACTTCTCCTTAAAATGTTATTTATATAGTTTGCAATCCATATGGTTTACCAATTTTTTTTAAAAAACAGTTTAGAACATATCAGATGTGTGAAATAAACTTTATATGTTCTGCATAGCATTCAGCTCAATGGTCCTAATCACAAAAACAGTCCTGTTAGCACTGAAAAACCTAAGATTGTCTTTTGTTTAGGAATGTAAGAGAAGACAGAAATACCATTTGCACAGGAAAAAAATGTTCAAATGGAACAGAAGGTAAAGAGGCAGATTGAAGTAAAAGTCAGCCATCAACTGCTTGAGCACAGCGTTCAATTTAAATGTGTCAGGATGACATATTGGATGGATTAGTAAAGTAAACCACTATGTCAGCTCTCTCTAGCATGCAGATCGTTTGTCTTCTCCCATGAGTGAAAGCCACACTCAGACATTTGCTCTTTTTCTTACGGTTTATAATACTCCCCAAATAATATAGGTTGAATATAGAGTCAGCAATGGTAATAGTTAGATATGCTAGGATTAAATTGCATGGAGGATTTAAAATTAAAGCTTTAAGGTGACATTAAAGCAGAACTCAAATCACAAATAACAATAAAATGGTAAAATAAAACACTGCTCTTTGCTGAAATATTCAGCTTCAGCCACAAGATTTTCCCAACCGTTATTTTTTCCTGCTACTAGATGTCCTCAGTCTTACAGTCAAAAGCTTTCAAACCCCTTCCTCCGAGCCAGGATCATACTGGACCTGCCCCAGCCTCTAATTGCACAGTGAAAGTAGAAGCAGCACAGTGATGAGCTCATCCCTCTGTTACCTTTGTTCCTCCTTCCAGCATGCTTTTGTCAGCACACAAGCTGATTGGCTCCTTGTAATACTTGTTTCACAATCTAGCCATCCTGTACAGGGTCAAATTCTTGTACTTACATTGCTTGCATTAAAAAATACATTTATTTATGTATTAATGATTACAGAGCTGCTTTATTTAAGAATTTACTAACTCACAGAAATTCAACATCTCATTGACATCATATTGCAGAAAATCAAGAAGAAATAATATAGTGTTTCCTAGTTCAATGTACCAATTTAACCACTTACCGACCGGGCCATAGCCGAATGATAGCTACAGCGCAGTTGGACAATTCTGAGAGGGCATACAATGACGTCCTCCCAGGATAGTGTGCACCCAGGAATGTCCGTGACCGTCGGGTCTTCCAGACCCGGAACGTCACAGATCAGGGTAAAGGGCCAAATGACAGAGGCCCTTTACCACGTGATCACGGGTCCAACGACAGAACGATCAGATGTCAACAAACCGCAGCATGTCCGGTTCAGCTCTTCGTCCCCTCTCCTCGCACCGATCAGGACAGTGTGCGAGGAGAGGAGGGAGCAGGTGCAGCAGCATTGTGGGCTGGATCTGAAGTTCCCACAGAGCTCATTCACGCTCACCCATCCCCACCCATGGCTCATTCATGCTCATCCATCCCCACCCATGGCTCATTCATGCTCATCCATCCCCATCCATGGCTCATCCATCCCCATCAATGGCTCATTCATGCTCATCCATAGCTCATCCATGACACATCAGTGCTTACCCGTGCCACATCCATGCTCATCCGTGCCTCATCAATGCTCATCCGTGCCTCATCAATGCTCATCCGTGCCACATCAATGCTCATCCGTGCCACATCAATGCTCATCTGTGCCAAATCCATACTCATCCGTGCCACATCCATCCCACATCAGTACTCATCCATGCCACATCAGTTCTCATCTGTGCCACATCCATGCCACATAAGTGTTCATCCATGCCACTACAGTGCCCATCAGTGCCACTACAGTGCCTCTCAAAAGTGTAATAATAGGTAGTCAAATTAGATTTAAAATGTATGTTCCTTGAACACCTGACGGTGCTCCCTGCATGTTGGGCCTCTGTATGTGGCTAGGCTGTGTAAAAGTCTCACACATGTGGTATCGCCATACTCAGGAGGAGTAGCAGAATATATTTTGGGGTGTCTTTTTTGCTATGTACATGCTATGTGTTGAAAATCTCTTATAAACGGATAACTTTGTGCAAAAAAAAAATGCGTTTTCATTTTCTTTCAACATATTTCAAAAACGTGGAAAAAAAAAATCACATGTTCAAAAGACTCATTATGCCTCATAGAATATAGATTGGGGTGTTAACTTTCCAAAATGTACTGGTGCTCCAGGGCCTTCAAAAGTGTAAGAGGTAGTCAAGAAATTATATGTGTAATTTATGCTCCTAGAACACCAGATGGTGCTCCTTGCATGTTGGGCCACTCTATGTGACCAGGCTGTGAAAAAGTCTCACACATGTGGTATCACCATACTCAGGAGAAGTAGCAGAATGTATTTTGAGGTGTAGTTGCAAGTATGCATATGCGGTGTGTGAGAAATAACTTGTTGTTATGACAATTTTGTGAAAAAAAAGAAAAAAAAAAAACCTTTATTTTGCAGAGAATTGTGGGAAAAACTTACAACTCACCATACCTCTTACTAAATACCTTGGTATGTCTACTTTCCAAAAAGGGGTCATTTGGGGGGCATTTGTACTGTCCTAGCATTTCAGGGCCTCAAGAAATGAGATAGGCCATCAGTACATCAGGTGTAATCAATTTTCAGTGGCGCCATAGCTTGTAGACTCTATAACTTTCACAAAGACTAAATAATATACACTGATTTGGGTTATTTTTACCAAAGATATGTAGCAGTATACATTTTGGCCAAAATTTATGAAGAAAAATTACTAATTTGCAAAATTTTATAACAGAAATGAAGAAAAATGCTTTTTTTTTTTTTTACAGCATTGTTGGTCTTTCATTTATAGCACAAAAAATAAAAAAAACTGGTGATTAAATACCACCAAGAGAAAGCTCTATTTTGTAAAAAAAGGACAATTTCGTATGGGTACAGTTTTACATGACTAATTGTCATTCAAAATGTGAGCACACTGAAAGCTGAAAATTGGTCTGGTTAGGAAGGGGATTTAAGTGCCCAGTGGGCAAGTGGTTAAAAAAGCTGCTCTTTATCAAGAACCCTGTGGTGCAGGTTAGTACTCACTTATTGACAAGAACCATTACCACTGTAAGTGTTTTCCAAACAATGTATCATTTTCTAAAACTGCAAAGTGGTATTAACTATTACAATAATCTGTTATGATAAACTTGCCTTCACAAACAGATGTACCTGCTACATATGTCAGACGTCCAAACTGTGAAACCCATGTAATATTTCAGTAGGATACAGCTAAGAAAAAAATGGGGTTATAAAACTAGGGAAATGCCTTCTCTGTGTTGATAGTTTATGTTGCATGAAAATGCATTTTAACTTTCCTTCAATGAACAGCCATTGTTTACTGCTAAGATATGTAATTGGATCCAGCAGTCTCAATTGCTTTTATTAAAAAGGGCTTCTGCATGTAATGTAGCTTATGTTAACACTGGAGGGCAGTATTTGTCAAAGCACTAAGAAATGGTTGGATTTGTAACATCTAAATTTTCAATGAAATTATGCTATTTATAGGAAAAAAATAAAGAGAAATAAAGATGGACATAAAAAAAAAAAAAAGTTTTTGCCTGCAGTGAACACTCGGATGTATTGGTTCATTTTCTCAGAGAATAAAAGGAAAACTATGGTGGGATTATGTAGTGCTTGGCTGCATTTTGAATTTGGTTTGCATATTAAATGGGGCCAAAATCGTGCTGGAATCGCACAAAAGTATCACAGAACCTTTCTAAAATTGTGCCCGTGCTGTGTTGCATTGGTGTGAACAGGCACCATTGAAAACAAGGAAATCTCCACTGTTATGTGATTCTGTGCAGCTCAATTCACATTTGAAATCACACTAATGTGAACCAGGTCTAAAGTCAAATGCCAATTACTTTTAAAGTTACAAAGTGAACCTGTTTTCTCAGGTAATTCCTGATATTTTTACTATGTTTCCTAAAATTGAGAAACCAACCAAGAATGGACACAAGGCCATGACTCAGACGTTTTAATAATGTGTTTAACAAATATGATTGAATGTAGCCATATGTCACAGACAACTTGCAGGAACTTGTATTAGTAATCAATTTACAATCATGTTTGTAAAGTCACATCACCCAGACAGCATGGATCATTGCTAACACACCAAAATGCTAGGAATGCCAAGTTAACTGTTTCCTAAACATAAGATTCTGACTGTAACATGTGCAGTGTGTGGCAGTCCAGTAACACGTATACACAACAGCAGCCATATGTTTGGTAGCTGCTGCCGCTTTTCTATGCGGGAGTGTGGCCTTAAAACACAGCTGGACTCCAGAATTCAAAGGCTTGTTTCTGTTTTTAAAGCAGCTTAATTTCAATAAACAAATTGCAAAAAAGGAATGTAAATTTCCTACTGACCTGCTCTGACACAGAACTTGTGTATTTTTTGGACATCCTCTTCCTCATGGTTTCCTTGACAGACTTCACTTTTTTACCAAGTGATATCCTCGGTGTGCTGGGAGATTTGATGACTTCCTTGTATATAACTTGTCCATCTTTTTCCTGCAAGAGTAAATCATTTTATTAATTTGTAGCCAATCAACAAAGAACAAATGATTGCAATAAACATGTTTCCAGACCCTTAACCACACACCCAGATGTTCCACCATACATTAAAACCCTAAGCATCCCAAACAGAAAATCATATTATTACATTGTATTTCTTATAATTTATTTGGAATTATACAGACAACAGTTGGTGGGGTGGTTCATTTTGATAGGTTTGTTAACCACTTCCAGCCCAAAGACGCCATATGACGTCTGACTTTCAGTGGTGATATCTGAATGATGGCTGCAGCCATCATTCAGATATCATCTTTTTCAGCCAGTGATTCTGTGCACCGTAAGAACAATCATAGCGGCAGTTCAGCATCTTTATCGTTCTTACAGGTGGCGGGAGGGGACACCCCCGGCTGCCCTTCGGCGCTCCTCTGGGCTCGCCCGTGCGATCGGAAAACCGGAGAAAGAATCCGCCGCCGCCGGATGAAGAGCATAGAGATTTGTTTAGATTGTTCATTTTTTTGATCTCATGCTTTCCAGCCTGGAGGAGAGATGTGGGGTCTATAAGACTCCACATCTCTCCATAAAAAGGACCTGTAATGCACTATTCCTTTTACAAGGGATGTTTACATTCCTTGTAAAAGAATAAAAGTTATAAAAAATTTTAAGAGAAAGTGTAAAAATAAAAAAATGAAAGTAAAAATAAAACAATAAAAAAAAAAAATTGACAGTGCCCTCGTACCCATGTGCTTGCGCACAGAAGCAAACGCACACGCAAGTCGCGCCCGCATATATAAACACCGTTCACACCACACATGAGGTATCGCCGCGTGCGTTAGAGCAAGAGCAACAATTCTAGCACTAGACCTCCTCTGGAACTCTAAACTGGTAACCTGTAAAAAAAATGTAAAGCATCGCCTATGGAGATTTTTAAGTACCAAAGTTTGGCGCCATTCCACAAGTGTGCACAACTTTAAAGCATGACATGTTGGGTATCTATTTACTCCGCGTAACATCATCTTTCATATTATACAAAAAAATGCATTTGAAAAATTGTTGCGGAAATACCGTGTGACATAAAAAGTTGCAATGACCGCCATTTTATTCCCTAGGGTATCTGCTAAAAAAAACGTATATAATGTTTGGGGGTTCTGAGAATTTTCTAGCAAAAAATGATGATTTTTACATGTAGGAAAGGAGTGCCAGAATAGGCACGGTATGGAAGTCTGGTGATTTTGATTGTGAAAACCTAGAGAATTTACTGCATTACAGATTGCTCCTAAATTTATCCCAAAAAGGTTTTGCTTTCAGTGAGCAAAAAGCTCAATCATTATTCAAAACAGTGTTCAAAACAGCAAAACTTATATCAAAATCTGCAGTGCTTATACATATATATATATATATATATATATATATATATATATATATATATATATATATATATATATATACACACACACACACACACATACATATACAGTTGTGCTCATAAGTTTACATACCCTGGCAGAATTTATGATTTCTTAGCCATTTTTCAGAGAACATGAATGATAACACAAAAACTTTTCTTTCACTCATGGTTAGTGTTTGACTGAAGCCATTTATTATCAATCAACTGTGTTTACTATTTTTAAATCATAATGGCAACAGAAACTACCCAAATGACCCTGGTCAAAAGTTTACATACCCCAGTTCTTAATACCGTGTATTATTCCCTTTAACATCAATGACATTTGTGGTTGAGGCTCTTTATTTTCTCAGATGGTAAAGCTGCCCATTCCTCTTGGCAAAAAGCCTCCAGTTCCTGTAAATTCTTGGCCTGTCTTGTATGAACTGCACGTTTGAGATCTCCCCAGAGTGGCTCACTGATATTGAGATCAGGAGACTGAGATGGCTACTCTAGAACCTTAACTTTATTCTGCTGTAGTCAACGACTGGTTGACTTGGCCTTGTGTTTTGGATCATTGTCATGTTGGAATGTCCAAGTACGTCCCATGCGCAGCTGATGAATGCAAATGCTCCTCCAGTATTTTTTGATAACATACTGCATTCATCTTGCCATCAATTTTGACCAAATTCTCTGTGCCTTTGTAGCTCACACATCCCCAAAACATCATCGATCCACCTCCGTGTTTCACATTAGGAATGGTGTACCTTTCATCATAGGCCTTGTGGACTCCTCTCCAAATGAAGCGTTTATGGTTGTGGCCAAAAAGCTCAATTTTGGTCTCATCACTCCAAATGAATTTGTGCCAGAAGGTTTGAGGCTTGTCTCTGTGCTGTTTGGCATATTGTAAGCGGGATACTTTGTGGTTTCAACAGAACCCCTCATTTTATACTTCTTGATTAGAGTTTGAATACTGCTGATTGGCATTCTCAATTCCTTGGATATCTTTTTATATCCCTTTCCCGTTTTATACAGTTCAACTACCTTTTCCCGCAGATACTTTGACAATTCTTTTGCTTTCCCCATGACTCAGAATCCAGAAACGTAAGTGCAGCACTGGATGAAAGATGCAAGGGTCTGCCAGGAGTCCAGAAACTCATTGACCTTTTATACACACACTAAAAACAGATCACAGATGAGGATGGTTACCTTTAATAGCCATTCAAACCCCTTTGTGTCAACTTGTGTGCATGTTATCAGGCCAAAATCACCAGGGTATGTAAACTTTTGATCAGGGTCATTTGGGTAGTTTCTGTTGCGATTATGATTTACAAAGAGTAAACACACTTGATTGATAATAAATGGCTTCAGCCAAACACTAACCATGAGTAACCAAGAAAAGTTTTCGTGTTATCATTCATATTCTCTGAAAAATGGCCAAAAAATCATAAATTCTGCCAGGGTATGTAAACTTATGACCACAACTGTATATATATATATATATATATATATATACACATATATATATATATATATATATATATATACACATATACATACACATAAGATTCACTCAATCCTGAACTTTACTCCAAACTATGTGCTTAACTTTCTCCCAGATCAGTGCACTTCTGTAAAAAACTGGAATCACAATGACCAGTTTTGTTATCTCACCATCATGGATAGGAAAAAAGCTCAATCGATAGCCTCATTGGTTCTTCACACTGTCTCCTTTACCATATAACCAGGTAATAACATTTCCCCACATTATTATTGTTATTATTACACCACTTTTTTACCAGGTGGTTAAGATCTCATATAGCAGTTCCCGAAAAATGACAATGTATATCGGGAATATACATTTGTTTTTTGCACTTTAATCATTATATTTATATATATATATATATATATATATATATATATATATATATATATATATATATATATATATATATATTCACACACACTTGTAAAGATCTGCAGTATTACATGTGTCTTGCTCTGAAGAAGGGTGTTAGCTATATAGCCCGAAGCTGTCATGTATTGGATACTGAATGGAACGTGATTTGATGTTTTTTCTACAATAAATCTTTTAAGTGCAGCAATCCCATTTGTCCGTATTTCTATATATGGCCTGTGGAAGGGCCTGATTGCTCAGCACTGCAACATTGGATCAAGTGCACTTCACTCTCAACGTTTGCTAATATATATATATATATATATATATATATATATATATATATATATAAATAACTTTATAACTGATATATGTGTGATGGTATAGGGGCTTTGTTGTTACTGAGCTGTTTATGCGCTTTATTTACTGTTCTATACAGTATATTGTCCAAAACAAGAAACACAGCATGTGCTGTAATGTGGAAATATGGTTGCTAGTTTGCTATGCTACCATGTACATGTAAAATTACAATGCACATTTCTTGTGATCAAAAGACCCTTGTCAGATATATCAGTCAGTTGGTACTCTCCCTGCATCCTCCCAGGAGACTATATTGAAGTTGAAGTCAGTGGCCTCGCTGATCTCCATAGCTGTAGGTATTGTGAAATAATACATTCTTAAAGTGGTAATAAACCTAAAAGTAAAAAAGGATTCTTTTACAACCTATCAATTCTTACATGTGTTGGCTGCATTCGTTTTTAGTAATTTTTTTTAGGTTTTTTCCTCCCTGATAAAAGAAGAAGAAAACTAACCAATTTAACAGACCAAGCTGTCCAGCAAAGTGGCAGTTAGAGGGTTTGAGACAAACAATTTAACACTGACAGGTATGCTTATAATGGTTATAATTACAATGGATACAATACATTAGACAAGTCCATCAAAATTTCATGCAACTAAGACCACCCTGTCCCCATATTGACAATTCTGCTATCCAAAGGTGTCTCTGTTGCTCCTCCATCCAGAGTGAAACTACAGTAAGACAGTAAGTGTGTTACTGGCTGGATCACTAAGTGAAAAAAAGTCTACAAAAAGAAAAATGAATGCAGCCACCACATTTAAAAATTGGTAAGCTGAAATACACCACATTTTTGCTTTTTGGTTTAATACCGCTTTAATTTTCACAGCAGAAGTCATTCAAATCCATCTTTACATAGATCAGCTCACTCATTACTACTTTCCCAGCAGTGACCTGGTAGCCTTCTACAATGTAATTTCTTGAGTCTGCTGTGAATTTTGAGGACAAACTGCTCACCAGTGCCTCTAGCTACAGAGGTCAGAGAGGGCTTGTTTTTAAACTCTATTACTGCTTAAATGCTTGTCCACAGTCCAATCACAGTTTTACTTTCAGGGTGTTTTACCTGTTACGGTAAAGGGTTAGTGAGTTAAAGCCATAGTTTAACTTTTGAAAATAAATAAATAAATACATGCACCCACACTGATAAAAGAAAACGTGCATTTATTATTGTTTTGCATCTAGGCCTGTGGAGCATTGTAACCACGATCAATGCACAGCAAGTGCAATGCACAGGCTCCTAAAGACTCTTCTTCTGGCCCAAAATTTGTGCAAAGGTAAGGAACGACCGTTATGGGGCTGGAGGAAGTAATCAAATGTGGTGACATCACCACGCTAGTGCTACAATGAGATTGATGAGCCTTTCTCCAGTAGCAGATGGGAATTGTAGTGTTCCATTTACAGGTCCCTGTGAATGGATCTGTGAATGAAGGATGTAGCTGTGTGGGCCAACTGTCAAGCACAGCCGTGCCGAATTAAAAAGTAAACAGAATGCTGCAGGAAGAATAACCATACAATTCAGGTACAAATGGGGAAGGGGGAAGCAGATTGAGGAATGTGACCATGTATCATGTTACACCTTTGGATGAAATATGGTCACAGTAGTAGACTAAGCCGTTAAGAGAACATTTTAGTTGTTAATTTGAATGTTAGGTTTCAGGTAGGGGAAGGTTAAAAGATAAGAGTTTGTTTAAGAGGTAGCAAAAAAACAGAGATTAGAAATACTTTGAGGAAATGTTTTTTTTTGAGAATTACTGCTCTGACACCAAAAATTGTACATTACTTTAGCTTCTTTACAACAATAACAATGCATGGTAGCATCTCTGTGTATGCGAGTTGGTTGTTATTTTGCTGTAATTTTGCCTGAATGTGTTTCAAGTCGTTTGCAGTGCATTTCGGCTAAATCTATAAACATACAGTAATTACTGAAATTAGAGGGACCTCAGAAACTCACCAGTGAATCAGCATTATTTCCAACATGTATTGAACGATTACCAAGATCAAATCCACCAAAGCTGCAGGTCCTCTGTGGAGTGAACATAGCAGGAAGGAATGAAAGACGAAGGAGAAAAAGAAAAGAGAGAGAGAGAGACAGGAGATAAAAATACAAAGAATTAAAATATAAAAGAGAACTTCAGTCATCGTGGGAACATATGAAACCATACAAAATGGAAAAATCAAAATAATACCAAACTGGATGCTTCACCACAATGATTCATGCTTACCATGAAATGGTCTTTGAGTATTGCTCTCTTTAAACTAATAATGAATACATTTCCTTCACATTTCATTTATGCTTGAGGGAATTAAAATGGCTTTCCATACAGTTGTAAAGCTGAATTATTTTTATCCTTCATCAAAGCCTACAGAGCTGTTTCAGTCATCACAATACCATGCACGATCGAGCTATCGTATGGCAACCACATGGCTTACTATTCCTCACAGAAAGTCCTGTCTATGTCTCTCGTCATCTGTCTATATGGCTGATAAAGAGGCCTAGCTATCAATACTGGCATGGGAAAACATTAATGCAAAAAGGTAATAGAGAAAGTTTTATTTCTTCTCAATTCACCAAACACAAATATTTATACTCCATAAGCTTGATTATTGCAATATGAGAAAGAGTTATAGTTTTGGATTTTTTTTACATTTATAAGTATTACAAATTTGCAGTAATTGAAACTTTTTGGCATTGCTGAAAAAAACACATTCTACATTCAAATAAAAGAAAATGCTAAGGCAGAGAGGCATGTTGCCTTTAATATGCACACATGAAGAAATCCTGGGGAATGTAAAGGAAATGCGTTCAACTTTAGTATAAATGATATGCTACACATGTGGGCTCATTCCATTTTTGTTTGGAACAAGGAAAGAAGTTTAGAAAAAAGCCTTTTGCTACACAGCTAATTCACATAGGTACTGCCGTATTTTTCATCTACTATGAACAGGCTATATATCAGTCATCTTGAAAAACTACAATCTTTTTAATCCATTTTATAAGTTTTGCCATCCACAAAATCATGTGGAGCTCTACATGACATCAAAGGTTTGTAAAGAATATGATAAATAGTAAGGCTAGTGTTTTTTTTTTTTCCTTATAAAACCTGACAAAATTATTCTCAGGCATTCTTCAAAGGACTACACCAAAAATACTACATGTGCGTTTTAACATCCCATATACAGAAGTCCCACCCCTTGGAAATTAAAACAAAAACATGTTAAGCTTGTTCTAGACGTAATTTAAAAGCTATGCATAGATTTGAAATCCTGACTCTCCTTTTACAATTTCCCCATATAAATCACAGCTCAAAGACAGATTTTAACAGTAACCATTAAAGAATATCTCTAAGCACAGCTGCATCTTGTACATTTTACTGCTTTTCACTTAACACATTTCACTATAGAAACCAATTAACAATGTTAAAACATGGTGTTTAAAGTTGTAATTCAAATATATTACCCTAAAGTTTGCCATAGGGCCTGCAGCCCAAATGTAGCCCATGGCAATAAACACAGTTTAAAGGGGAAAAACTATTCAATCAAATGCCCATCTTGTAACAATTGCTGGCCCTTTTTTTTAATTAAACTGCTTGTTTAAAAATAGTCCACTGTGTTGGTATTTAAAACAGTGGTATAAAACTGCAAATAAGATGGCATACCAGACCTAGTATGCCAAGATTTCCATCTTCGACCACTCGTGCTTCCTTCTATTTCTGTTTTTAATGAACTTTTGGTATAAGAAAGACTGCTAAAATGTATTGTAAATAGTGGTATCTTTGGTCCATTTGGTATTTTTGAAAACTCTAATCCCACAGCAGGCAGGTATAATTGGCTAATAAAATAGTCTGTAACAGACAGATACCATTGCTTTGCTAAGGCCGGCTGTAGATGACACCATTTTCTTTCCTTCCACCATGCAAGCGACAGGTGGAAGGAAAAAAAAAAATCACTTGATTCACCCATCAACATAGTCAGGGTTGATGGGTGAATGCCTCCCGCTGCGCTATTGTATTCTGCCAGTGGGGGTTGCAGGGAGCATTCCAGGCTGGCAGAATACAATGGTTACTGCTAGCGGCTATAGCCTTGCAACATGCAAGTTGATGGACTGGTGAACTCGGGTACAATCAGCCTGCCCATACATGGTTCGAATCTCAGCCAGGCCCTGCTGAACCAGTAGAGATTCGAACAGTTCATGGCCAGCTTAAGTTCCCAGATGTTCTACAGTTTTATTTTGTTAAACTGGTCGCCTGACACAAGAAATGGATAGTTCAGTTGGCCTTTTGTTCAAGTGATCAGGGAGAAACAAGACAGTTTACGCTTCCCTGTAACACTAGAGATGTATCTGTGAAGAGTAAACATACTAGGCAGCTGGAGGAAATAGAAAAAGCCAGGTTTTTATAACAAAGGACTGTAACCACACTGGGGAGATAAACAGATTTGTGCCACTACAACAAAGGGGGAGTAAATTGGCTGAATATGTGAGGTTTTATTTCCACAAACCCCAAAGCTAAAGTAATAAAACTCACAGCACAGAACAGCAAAAACAGTTGTAAAATATGTTGTATATATATATTACAAGATATTTATTGACAAAAAACTAGATAAATTAGGTAAATTACCCAGCAAGTCTGTAAAATTACCAAGCAATATAAAGTAATTTGAGAAAGTACTGATACAATTAAAAAAATGCATGCTTTTTTTTTAGTTTTTTTAAACATAAAAAAAAAAGAAGAGCTAGCTATCAAAAAGTGACTCAAACAGTATAATCCCATCCTTAATCAGAGATTGGATATGCCCAGGCAAGGATCTGTTTTGGACTACCCTAGGGTTGATAACGATTGCTTTTTTATCATTGGAAGTGTTTAATACTGCTCATGGATATTTTACTCTTTGTTATAAAATTATTTCGACCAATCCTTTAGTGTGTTGCACAAAAACAGTAGTGTGATCCAACGCTACAGAGGACCAGAAGAAATGTCCCCAGATATTTTCTTGGAAGAATTTCTGCTCATCATGGTCAGCATAACACACATAAAGCTATTTCACGCTATGACCAATACAAAATGTGGAACAGAAGCTTTATAGCTTTATCAGTACTATGAGACTTTGACCTATGGGATATGTAAGAAACACCTGAGGCCAAATTCAGCAAAGGTTCCTAAAGCGTTAAAACTTTAGGACTGCTAAAACTTTAAAAGTGCTGGCAGTATTTGTCTCTAATGCACTCTACCATACCATGATTCATCTGTCAGTCAGAATTGAGTGAATATGGCAAAGATGAGCAGAAATATTTGCTAAATTCATTTGGGATTCCATAAATCTCCAAAAAAATGTTTTTGTTGTTTTGAAAAGAGTGAGGTGTGTTAAAAGTTAAGCGTTTTACTACTGTTGGATAGATTTCATGTAACTTCCAGTCCCATTGACTACACACATTTAGGGTGAATAACTGCATCAGGTACCGAGACAGCAGTAAAAACTGATCCTTCAATCCCTTAGCAGATGGCACTCCCCCATGCTGTGTTGGAGAACCGTCCTTCATATCCAGTGTCTTCATATCTAATGCAAAGGGCTATGAACTCTGCATCAGTCTTGATGCCATTAGAACCTTAGACTTTTGGAGCGGTACAGCAGCGCAGAGGATCGGGTAAGCAAATCTACTTTAACATGCTCCCTAGACCTAAATGAGCAGCTAACCCTTGACCTACAGGTGTAGCACTAGCAAAATAACGCTAATTGTGCATATGCAGTAAGTGTTTAATTTAAAAAACAAATGAATACACTTTTTTTGAATACACTTTTGTTTATATATACACTCTTATGAATACATTTATTCATAAGAGTGTGTGTATATATATACACACACACACACATACTGCATATATATATATATATATATATATATATATATATATATATATATACACACACTATATTGCCATATGTATTGGGACATCTGCCTTTACACGCACATGAACATCAATGGCAGGGCATCCCAAGTCTTAGTTCTTAGGGTTCAATATTGAGTTGGCCCACCCTTTGCAGTTATAACAGGTTCAACTCTTCTGGGAAGGCTTTCCACAAAGTTTAGGATATCCATAAGTGTGTCTATGGGAATGTTTGACCATTCTTCCAGAAGAACATCTGTAAGGTCAGGCACTGATGTTGTACGAGAAGACCTGGCTCTCAGTTTCTGCTCTAATTCATCCCAGAGGTGTTCTGTCGGGTTGAGGTCAGGACAGGCCAGTCAACTTCCTTGACCCCAAACCCGCTCATACATGTCTTTATGGACCTTGGTTTGTGTACTGGTCCAAATCATTTAGTGGAGGGGGGATTATGATGTGGGGTTGTTTTTCAGGGGCTGGGCTTGGCCCCATAGTTTCAGTGACGGGGACTCTTAGGGCATCAACATACCAAGACATTTTGGAAAATGTCATGCTCCCATAAACACACTACTAAAACCTGTAGACAGTCTTACACGGAAGAGTTGAAGTTGTTAGAGCTGCAAAGGGTGGGCCAACTCAATATAGAAACCTACGGAATAAAACGGGCGTAGCACCCTCTACCAATAGGTAGGAGCTAGTAATATGTTTCTACTAGGAACTGTCAGCACAGGCAAACTTAGGCAGGCCTATGCTGCAAGCTAGGCCTGTCTGTTTTAATGTGGGGGCTGGGAGTGGTCAGAGTAGCAGTGGGTGTGACCACCTGTGCTCTAGTTCTGAGGTGCCTCCCCTGCTTTCAGGGAGAATGTTCTGGAAGAGGGGCAGGGCCTAGAACTGGAGTAGCAGGCAGCTTGTGTGGGAGCCCTGACCAATCCCCAACTGGAATTGGCAGGGGGCGGGCCTCCTATATAAGCTGAGGTAACATGCCACTGGGGAGAGATGTCGGCTGAGTGAAGTGAGGAATGGAATACTAGGCAGCAGCAGGAGGGCACCCCCATCTGGGGGGGGTGCGCAGATCGCAGGAGGAGGCCTGGGGAGAGCTTGTTTAGGAACCTTGCCTCTACACGGTCATTGGCATTGTCTTTGTCATCACACGATCGGTGATAAAGAACTCCTGGAGCAGAGGGGCAGGTGAAGCTGTCGGAACATATGGTCCGGTCAAATTTCTAATCAAGGACTCAGGGCAGTGAAAGGTCGGCGAGTGTTACCACAGTGGAGGGCTGGATGTGCCAGGAAGTCTGTGAGGGAACTTTGCTTCTACACGGTCATTAGCAAAGTCTTCATCATTAACACGGTGAATGATGGGAAGTCCTGGATCAGAGGAGAGACTGTGGGGATCTGTGTCAATCAATGTGTCCTGAGGGCACAGGATTTACAGATTGGGATGGCTGGGAAAAGTAGTACACCATGCACGAGAAAGCTTTTAACCGCTTGCCGACCGCCTCACGCAGATATACTGCAGCAGAAGGGCACGTACAGGCAAAATCATGCACCTGTACGTTCCCCTTTAAGAGGCGGTCAGCGGGCGCGTCGGCGCGTGCGCCAGCGGCAAGCTTCGTGAGTCGGGTCGTGGGTCCCGCGGACTCGATTGCCGTGGGGATACCCGTGATCGCCTCACGGGGAGGAAGAATGGGGAGATGCTAACGTAAACAAGCATCTCCCCGTTGTTCCTAGTGACAGTGTCACTGTTCTCTGCTCTCTGTCATCGGAGCAGAGAACAGTGAGGTCTCACACACACAGCCCATCCCCCTGACAGTTAGAAACATTCCTTAGGACATGCTCCAGGACACAAAATGGCAGTCCCAGGCTCCCTGATTGCATGGTAGAGCCAGGAAGCAGGCGGGATATGGAGAGCCACTGCATCCTGTAAAAATGCTCCAGGAGGCTGTAGGGCCGCTCGGATGACTTCTACATTTAATCCCATCGCTGGCTGAAAATGTTGGCACCAGGAGCTGCTTATACAAAGAGCCTCCACATGCACAAAACGTGGTACAGCAGCGTCTTTGGTAGCTAGGTATTGGGACGTTATTGTGTCATTGACAAATCTAGTTCATTTAAAGCAGAAGTTCAGTCAAACAGCTGAAACAGTTTAGATTCATATGTGAGCGTGGTTTTACCTTCAAAAGGGATTTGTAGTTTTGCCCAGCCAGCTCTACCAGACAGCACAACCAGGTTAGTGACCACACTTTTCGCCAGTGTAGTAAAGCAAGATAGCTTGGTTACCTTGCTGTTTCCAGCCTGTGACTGAAGTGGAGGAGCAAAGCACACAGATTAGGTCATTGCTATGCTCTCTCCTGCTGTTTGTATGTCCTTGTCACCACACATGCATGAAGCAGACTGTCTGACTCCGAGTACTGACCCTTCCTCTCTCATTTTAAAAAAAAATAATAAACATGTTATACTTACCTGCTCTGTGCAGTGGATTTGCACAGAGCAGCCTGTATCCTCCACTTCTCGAGTCCCTCTTCACTGCTCCTGGCCCCTCCCTCCTGTTGAGTGCCCCACAACAAGAAGTTTGCTATGGGGGCACTCAAGCCAAGTCGCAGCTCCCTGTGTTCATTCAGACACTGAGCTGCCTTTCGGCCCTACCCCCTCTCTCTCTCCTGATTAGCCAATTGACTTTGACAGCAGTGGGAGCCAATGGCGCCCTTGCTGTGTCTCAGCCAATCAGGAGGGAGAGTCCTGGACAGCCAAGGGACTTGTGGACATTGCTGGACAGAATTGGGGCTCAGGTATTAGGGGGTGCTGGGGAGGCTGCTACACAAGAAGGTTTTTTATCTTAATGCATTGAATGCATTAAGATAAACAAAAACAAAAAAATTCTACCTTTACAACTCCTTTAAGACAGAGTCAGATTCTTATGTTAGTTGCCTGTAAAACACATTTAAGATTTTTTTTTTTTAATTAAATACATAACCGCATTATACAAACACAAAATTTCCCACCACACTTACCAGCTAGCCTGAAAAAAAAAACTAACTGCATTAAAATGTGTTTATACATCTGTTTAGATTTCCACTTGAGATTACTGTATTTCAGCATAATGCTCGAGAGTATTTTCCTTTTAATATTCACAATAAAAAACATTTTAATAGTTCCCCCATAAGGAAATTTCATAGAGTTCTAGGTATTCTAAACAAACCCATCTATGCGGAGCTGCCTAAGAGAAAACTGTATTTTACCTAAAATAATAAGAAAAAAGACAATCAAGAGGCATGCCCTAGTTAACTTGCTGATTTATATTTCTTTTCACACAATAAATATAAGGGACCTATTTTAGGAGTAGGGCGATGTAGGGATTGACTTGTCTGTCTATCTTACTATAAGAACATTGGATGAAATATCTGTTTAATGACGTAATGTTCATGCAATCAAATACAAAAATCTTTGTAACGCAATAAATACATGGCATGATTAAAACCATTAGCATGCATTGTTGTCTGAAAAAAAAAATGGAATATGGAATGACCACTTCCACAAAATATGAATTTCCAGTATCTCCCAGAAGTTGAAGTCAGCAATGAATGTAATTCCAGTTAATGTGTGGCTTCCTGCTTGTGTTTAAAGAGGGGTTGTGTAATACTGAAAAAATGAGTTTGTTGAAGGGAATGAGTGAAAGCTACTTCACTGCTATTTCACTGTGTTATGGACTTCTGATAAGTGTGAAACAAAAAAAGGAGGTTAAATGACATAGTCATTACCATGAAGCTGCAACAAGCTATTGCTAAGCAATAAAACAAAACCTTTTAGGAATAGAAGGGTTTCTATCATACAGAAGTAAAATGTTGACACCCCTATGGCATTTCCACAAGTACACTCTGGATAATGATAGTATTTACCAAGATGTTTATTGTTTAACTAGGGAAGAGGTTGTGGAATTATATAGCACTGTAGCAAGCATTGCCAGCTCAAGACAACTACTTTAGCTATGAAGACATTTAAATCCACAAAGACATTGAGATAATAAAAATAAGTACTTTGTCATTTGTAAACCAGTAACACATTTATGCCAGTGTATTTGCAGGAGGCATTATTTTCACCTAAAAAAACTATCCACAGTTCATTAAACTGTGTTCTATGACATATTCAATGTGATATTTTTTTTGGCATCTACCAGATGTGGGAAAAATGAGCACATCTAAACTAAAGGTCATAAGTGGGTGAGGTTATGCAAAATCACTTCTGACTGCAACTCAGTGGGAGATAGAGGCTCAACATCAACCCTTTCGACTCACAGACTTTTGGTGGATTCTCAAGAGAACCCTTTTAGTACAGCGGTCAACAGTGGCAGCCCATTTTCTTTCAGCCTCCTCTTCCTCTTCTAACAGACATCTCTTCTCGGCCTTGCTAAGAGTCCTGTCACTTACAGGGCGCACAAGGTGGGTTAAGTTCAAATGACTGTACAGACTCCTCTCCACCACATAGGTTATGTTAAATTCACTGACTGTTCGACCACGTGGCCTTCGGTTAGGAAAGACACTGTTGCCACTTCTACACCTCTGGCGGAAAGTTTGTTGGTCACAGGCAGGGGAGGGCATTCCTTTCCTGGCTGGTCGCTGACAGAGAAAAGCTCTAGCACATGAGTAGTTAGAGTCAAGTTTCTTCAGTCGTATCTGTTTTTTGATGTTTTGTACCTCTTCCAAAGAAACCAAAAGGTGATGCTTGTTCCTGTTTCTGTCATAAAAACAAACACTTTCTGTACTTACCCCATGGCTTAAAGAGCCTAGGCTTTTCTTTAATTCTCGTTCTGTCAAGGAGCGAGAGACTTTTTGGGACTTTTCATCCTCTGGATAGGAAAAAAATGTTCCAATCTTCTTTGGGGGTTTGATGAGACCCCTGCTATCGGATTTGCTCAAAGTCTTTACAAGTTTTCTGTTAACACTCATTGTCTCAAGGTTTCCAGATGATGGTGACACTGAATATAGGCTATCTTCTGGCTGTGTTTTTTCCAGTGAGTTATCTCTACATTGCGGCTTCTTATGAACTCCAGAATAAAGTGCAGATTTATCATCCACAATAGGAGTGCTGTGAACTGCATCTTCCAGACCTATCGAAGGAAATACACACTATAAGACTATGTAGAAGGTTATAAAATTCAAGGAATGCAAGACATGACCACTATTGCATAAGCTGTTAGTAGATAATGCAGGGATACCATTGTTGTAACAGACTTATCACTTATTGACTCCTATGTCTTGGGTAAGCATGTGTGACATCTTTGCTCCCAAGGGCCCCTTTCTACCCAGTAAGGGGATCTTAAACCAGTTTATGGATTTTATTTATTCACTTTAAAATACAACAGTTAAGTGTGAGGGTAGCATGAATAGCCAGAAATTTTAGTTTTAAGATCACAGTGGTGCAGAAACAAATCAGTGGGTAAGTTCACAGATGCCCATTGAAAACTAAAATATAAGCAAGATGAGCCTAAGAAGCAAAGGAGTACTAATCATAACCTATAGATCTAACCTCACAAAGCTAATTCAAATTGAAGGGTAACCTTGCAGTGATCTCTACACTATGTTACTTGATGTTACATGAAAGGTATAAATCTAAAACAGAACACACGGCAACTTTACCTGCTGTCTCTTTGCTATCCTAAAACTTCTGTGTGCTCAAGAGTGTGCTCAGGTTTTCACTGGCCTAGATTTATGGCAACTTTGGCAGGAATTTCAAATGTAGGACTATCATATACTGTAGATACTGAGAAAATGGCTGGACCCTGTAAACCAGGCTATGTTAAGTGGGTTTAGGAAACAGAATCTCAAATGCAACTAATTATGGAATGCTCTTTGTTTTTTGGCTTAATACACGATTTTCTTAGCGTTGTTATTATTTATTGATTTTGCAAAGCCATATTCACCTTCTGTACTGGGTTTCTTCATTTCTTCTGCCCTGATAAGCTTCTTCCTGACTCTTCGAGTAGAGTTCACTAGCTTGTGAAGCCTCTTGAACTTCACTGACTCCTCTGACTCTTCATCAGACTGTTCTCTCGACTAGTAGGGAAGGAGAAAATACACACAAATAGATGGAGAACGACAAAGCAAAAGTATAAATGGTAATAATTTCACTCATATGTGATGAAAATACTGCTGCCTCAATGGCAATACTTTTTTTTACCATAAGTTAGGCCACACTGACAACACTGTAAAAAATATGGCCGCCTATAATTGCGATTACTTAAAATTTGTCGTATTCGAATTATAGCTGCTCTTCATCTTCAGTAAAGCTTCATATTGATCCTAATCAGTTCCCTCTCAATTGTGATCAGAAAAATACAGGGGTCCCAAGTCATTTTTAAACGTAACATTCTGAGTTCAGGGAAAATTTGGACATAAAACTAGCCTCAAAAAAGCAGATTGTTTTAGATTCTTTCAGACAACATGATATCTGTAGAAGTGTGTAGAATGTAGAAAATCAATACTTTTTTTTTTTTTTTTTTACAAAAGGCAGCAAAATCCCACAAGCAGACATATCAAGCACCATAAAGGTAGGCAACAGCCTCAGACATAAGATATTTTTTGTATACTCAGAGTTGATTTAACTTTTTTTAAATTGCATCCAACACATGGCACATAAATACTATAACTAAAACGACATTTCAAACGTAATTACACACAAATAAAGGAACTCATAAAAAGACCAGTAAAAATAAATAATAAGTTACATCTACTTAACACAACTGTTATTACCGCTCTAAAATATGAATTAGGAATCCAAACAAATTATGTATGGCACTGAACATAAAAATCCAATGCAATGATCTCTTTTTCTAACAGAAAATTACACCCTCGCTGGCTTAAATGCTGCAGAATCTCACTAGCAATGGCAGCACCAAAATGACAACTCGCTGGTTATAGCAGTGATGCCCTGAAGGGCAAGGGGATCTGTATTAGTGATTCTGTGGTGAGTTCTTTCCTGTGATAAAATGGTTAGTTTGACATGGGGGAAAAAAATCATCTTGACAACATTTTCATCCTATTCCTGAGATGTTTTGTACAACTAATATGACAGACAAAACACTAACTGAAATTTTCAGTGTACCTGGATCATTTCCAAACCTGCCCTCAGGGCATTTGACAAGAGGCATTTCTATGCCTACAACTGAACTTTCAAAGCAAACTGTCCCTTCTTCATATAAAGCTGCTCTGACATTCACACATGATTATCACATATGTGGGAGGGAGGGCCTTAAAGTTACTGTAGGTTCACATTTTTAAATGCATTCCTATGACCCTTGGGTCATATGTAAATCATCTTATTTTAAATAAGCTCATTTAAAATCACTACTAAGTGAATTTTTTGTCAGTTCAGTACTTTTAGTCCAGTACATCACGAAACAGAGTGTGGATTATAATAAAATGGTCATATTTGATCAGAATAAATTGATTTGAATAGTTAATTTAATCACCATGACTACAGTTTTTATTTGATCTACAACTGTACTGTTTTGTTGATGAAAGTCATTCAACGAGCTAACAGAAAAAAAAAAGAAGACTAAAAAAGATTTAAGGAATGGGCTGAGGCTAAGGATGAGTACATTACAAGCTTGGAAACGTAACATCCCTCCTCTCACAAGCTTAGCTGTGAGCAGCGGGAGCCATTGGCTCCTGCTGCTGTGAGACAAATCCTGTAAGCAGGGAGCGTGGCTGAGCAATGCTTTGTGTGCCAGTGAACACACACAGCCCAACTCGGGATCGAGCCAGCACGTCAGTCACCATAGCAAGTGCTTGCTATGGGGGCAGACAAGAGGAGTCAAGCTTGCCAGGGGGACCCAGAAGAGGAGGTTTGGGGCTTCTCTGTGTAGTATCATTACACAGAGCATTAGAATATAACATGTTTATGGTTTTATTTAAAAAAAACAAATTGCCTTTAAAAACCCTTTAATGGAAACCTTGAAGTCCCCTTTGTGATTGTACTTTCTTTCAGCAGGAGGCAGTAACATTACTCTCATCTAAGATGACTACATACAGTAGGGAATGGACACATCCCTTTTGAAAAGCTTGTCCAAGAGCCATCCTGCTACTCTAAACACTTGTATTGTCAATCAGCGAAATAGGGGCTGAGCGTTACCATGGTTTGCATTGTGTCAGGAAACGTTGCCAGAGTAGACCAAGAATGATTGCTGGGGAACAGGGGCACAAACTAAGCACAATTGCTTATTGCATATACGCTATTTATAAACATTGTAACAAAATGATTTTAGCTTGCAAAGGTTTACCAACACTGAAGGACTGAAGCTCCATGGTGAAGGCAGGTAATTCTGTCCATATATGATGTACTATCTGCAAGTCAACTGACAAATGAAAGCACTGCTTTCTATAGGTTGGTACTGTATGGTTTAACAACGAACTGAAAATGTACATATGGAGACAAAAATCATTTTCAGACACAAATAACCAACATGCTAAAAGAGTTCTGTTGAATCATGTGACCAGTTCAGAAGAGTCTTTGGAAGAAAAATTATTCACGACAACACTATAAGTCTAGGTGCACATCTATGAGGCTGCGTTTTTCAGTGGATTTTGCGTTTTGAAACCAGCATTTATGCGTTTTTGCAGTTTTGCATGCAGTTTTCGTGTATTTTGTGTTTTACGATTTTTTTTCTCTTTAAAACGCACTGTAAAACAGTGTATATAGCTAGTTGCTAAGGAGGGGGGCCGGGAAGCCTTCCGCCGCGTCCTTAGCAACCGATGAGTCATGAGCGGTCAGCGAGCGCCCTCTCCTCCTGAACCATCCTGGGGCCGCATGCCCTCAACATGGGGGGGTGCTTTGGGGCAGGGCGGCTCTGCGCCACCCCAAAGCACCTTGCCCTTATGATGTTGAGGACAAGTGCTCTTCTCGACAAACCTAGCCGGTGGTTGTTAGGGTCTGCGGGCAGGGGGCTTATCGGAATCTGGAAGCCCCCAGATCCCGCCCCCCCATGTGAATGGGTATCAGGTACATTGTACCCCTACCCACTCACCAAAAAAGCAATGAAATGTAATAAAAACACAAGAGCCAGTTTTTGACAATTCCTTTATTAATAGCTTAGTCTTCTCTAGCCATCTTTTCCCGCTGTCTTCTCCTTCCCGCCATCTTTTCCTCGAGCTGTCTCTTCCTGCTGTCTTCTTCCTGCCATCTTCTACTCGAGCTGTCTCTTCTCACTGTTGTCTTCTTCCTCACCACCGGTTACCCGCTAAAAAAAATCTGCTCTTGTTCTGTTGATGTCTTCATCTATTTTGTTGTCGCCCGCTCTCTGCCGACTCTTATATAGCAATGGGGAGTGGTCATCCGATGACATCACCCGGAGAGCCCGTCCCTTGTGACAGTGGGCAGTCTCTCCGGGTGATAAAATAGGACAGCCACGCCCCTTTTGCTATATAAGAGTCGGCAGAGAGTGAGCGACAACAAACAGATGAAGACATCAACAGAACAAGAGTCCAAACACACACAACAAACTAAGTTTAGCGCTGTCCCCACTATACCTATTCCAACAGTAAACAGTCTGTATGTATATTCCTCGCTTAAGGTGTTGCAGCTCTCCCAAAAGTCCACTGGGTGGTAGACATGATTCTGAAAATATATAAACACAAGAGAGGGCGCACGCCAGCCCTAGTGTGTTATCGTTTAATAGATGAAGATATTACCTATCTTCATCTATTAAACGATAACACACTAGGGCTGGCGTGAGCTCTCTCTTGTCTTTATATATTTTCAACAGAACAAGAGCGTTTTTTTTTTTTTTTTAATTTTAGTGGGTTACAGGCTGCGAGGAAGAAGGCAGCGGGAAGAGACAGGGCGGCGGCAAGAGACAGCTCGAGGAGGAGACGGCGGGAAGGAGAAGACAGCGGGAAAAGACAGCTAGAGAAGACAGAGCTATTAATAAAGGAATTGCCAAAAGCCGGCTCGTGTTTTTATTACATTTCACTGCTTTTTTGGTGAATGGGTAGGGGTACGATGGGGGGGCTGGAATCTGGGGGCTCCCTTCTTAAAGGGGGGCTTCCAGATTCCAATAAGCCCCCCGCTCGCAGACCCCGACAACCACCGGCTAGAGTTGTCGGGAAGAGGCCCTTGTCCTCATCAACATGGGGGCAAGGTGCTTTGGGGTGGCGGGGTGCAGAGCCCCCACCACCCCAAAGCACCCACCCCCCCATGTTGATGGCATGTGGCCTGGTATGGTTTGAGAGGCGCCTGCTCATCCCCTCCCTTTCCTGACCTACTGGCATGCTTGGATAAGGGTCTGGTATGAAGTTTGGGGGGACACCACACAATTTTTACAATTTTTGCTGGCAAATATTTTTTTCTTTTTTTACATTCAGTTTTCAGCGGGGAACCCTGCTGACAGCTGACGACTCCACAGTTGTTAAGGACCCAACGGTTGGCTTCCCAGCCCCCCTGCTTAGCAACCAGCTATATACAGTAAAATAAGAACCACAAAACGCAGAACACATCAAAAATCGCATCACAAACTCAACACTTGCATTTCTGGTGCGGTTCCATTGAAATCTATTAGCCGCAAATTGCGGGAAAAAAGTCCACCGACCCTATCCAAAACCGCATCGGCCGCAAAACGCATAGATGTGAACTAGTACCATAGGAAACCATGTTAAATGGACTGTAGTGCGTTTCTGCAAACTGCAAAATGCACTAAAAACGCATAGGTGGGAAAACGGGTAACTTTTTGTGCAAGCTTGCTATGGGTTAAAACATTACACTGTGCCAAGGTAGAATAAAGATCTGCCAGTGTATAGCCAGCTTTACACTTGAAAAAGCAAACCTCAGTATTCTCATAACAAAGGGCAATTGGTTAACAAGGCTATAAACCTATAACCATACATCAGATATTTCCCAACTTCATGTCACTTTTTTTTTTATTTCATCCATTTTTTTGTTTGATCAAATGTGCTGTATCCCAGATGTTCCCCCTTAAGAGCAAAATATAATAAAACAATAACAAAAAAATGCATCTTTCCTCCAGCAGCAGTGACAGCAGATGGAGCAACATAGAACAAAGATCTTGTATCAAGGCCAATTTATATACAATAGGATACTTCTGCTTCTCCGCTAGAGTTAAAATGTGTTTTAAAGGAATATCACAGTAATCATGTTGTTGTGTCACAAATCAATTAATTCTTTTTATTAAAAAGATTTCTATTACTTTTTAATTGATATAGGTATCAGCAAAAAAACACATCAGTAAGTAAAATCATTGCTGAAATAAAACAAAATTGTTGCAGTATTTGGTGAAATTCCAAAAGAAAAGAAATACATAAAAATACCAGTCAATACTAGGACATTTCTTTTACATGTAGTGTACACCGCCTTCAATCACGTCTAAGCAACAGAAGAATAATGTCTATGACCTATTTATAAAGTTCTGAAAATGCACGTCTTTTTGCTTCACCAATAATGCACAGCATAAGCCCAGTTATTTTTACCCCTGTTTTAAAGCACCACAGCTTAAAAAGGGCATTAAAATTTAATAACAATAGTAATTTTACATTACATTAAATATTTCAGCAGTGGAATCGTATTTCCAATGGACATGCACTAAGTCAGTTTTGTTACAGGAGCAGTGGTACGAATTAATCTTTACTTTTATGTCTATTTTCGACTATAAAATGTAAAGATTGCAGGATTCTACCTTCATCATTGGATGAAAAAATCCTTGTCCCATACCATTTTTTTCCTATTTAAAGTGCCATCACACTATTTTAAAAAGTGAAATGGGGTAGGGTCCTCCTAGAGATGGTTGGCCAAGAAAGGTGGGGGGCTTTGAGCATCCAGTCCCCCTTCTGAACTATATCCGGTCCCATGTACCTAGCATTGGGGGGGTACTTTGCAAGGGGGTGGCAAAACCTTCCCTCCTCTTTCAAGACACCTTGACCCCATGTTGATGGGGAGACAAGGGCCTCATCCCCACATCTTGTCCCTCAAAAGGGATGTGGGGGTCTGCGAGGGAACTTATTGGAACCTGAAAGTAACCCCCCCTCCTTGAATAATTACAGGGTACAAGTCTCTAGTATTTGCTAAAAAAAAAATCTTCCAACTTGCGTAGGGCGATTGTAGCCATATTAGTGCACTTGCGAAAGAAACAATTGAGTACTTTCCACAATACTTTTTTTTATTATTTGCACTAACATATGATTTTTCAGGACAAGCTTTCAGGGTATGTCCCCTTCTTCAAAGTCCAAGGTCACACCACATGCAGTCCATTGTGTCTTTTTCTGCATCAAAAAAAGCATGGAAAGTAACTTATGTGTTTTCCAAAGGCATAGTTCACACCCGTGCAGTCAGTTCCAGGGCTTTCCAGTTCCAGAAAAAAAAAAGTAGAACATGTTGCATTTTTCCTGCACTGGACTGTACTGGATTGCGGTAAAACGCATCTGTGACGAACCCTTGTCCTCAACCGGACTATGTCCACCGTAAACGCTTCCTTTGTCCAGAACCAGCACTATCCAAGACCCTTTAGCTCACCCAGTCACCAGCCGTAACACAGTGTAGGGTAAACAACAACATCAAAACTCCTTTATTTCAGCACGTTACCACAGATATACAACTCCGAGACACTTCCCACCACCCTTGAATTCAGGGCGGGGAAAACAGTCCAATCACAATAAACACACAGGTCAGGTGTATTCAAATTTCTCATCAGTAAACAGTCTCATCAGCAGGGAGAGCTGTTGGAGGAATTCGCCCCCACCAATCTCACAGCTAATCTACATACACATCCCATAATATCCAAGGGAGACAGACACAATAGAACATTGGAATACAACCCCACCCCAAACGATCAGCAAAGAGTCCACAACAGCATGAGACAGCACACAATATATACATATATACAACATTCCAGTGTGGCTGTACAGTGTGTCTAAATAGCACAGATCATAGTGGGGTTCTCAGTCACCCTGCACCCCTAATGGACGCAGGGTGATTTACATATAAGAGGGGCCAGGGGAGCTGGACACGGAGTCTCCAGAGCTCTCCAAGGTAAGCTGAGTTCCACAAACCATCCACCCAAAGTGACTCCTGTCACAATGCGGTAAAGCGCATCAAAAAAGCACTGGAATGCACCAGAACACATTAAAAACACACTGGACCCCAATACAGTGCATCCATAAAAAGCATCAAATGCGCACCGGAACGCATTAAAAATGCTTTAAAAATGTCCTTGCCGGAAAGGCATCCGGAACTGATCTGGAGTACATTTTTGAGGTGTGAAAAAAAGACAATCAGTGAGGGAAGGTAAATAAGGAAAAAAGAAGTAAAAAAACAAAAACACACACAACATTCTGCTGAAATTATTATGAATTATTACTGCTTGAACCTTGAAGAAGGGGACATACCCAAAAAGCTTGTCCTGAAAAATTGTATGTTAGTATAAATAAAAAAAGTATGACGGGCAATACCTAACCGTTTCTAAAAAAAAATAAAAAGTCACTCTTAAAAGAGTATGTTGTACTGCTGCGCAACTTCACGTATGTAGGTTCAAGACATTCCAACAAGTACTGTATGTTATTTAAAGTATTTGTATATTTTAATGTTGCCCCTTAGGCTGCATTAAAAGGCTCAACTGAACATGATTTTTTAAAAACTTTTTCTGCATTGGTACATCTCTCCAATGGTAGTGCCGTGTTATTCATGCCCATTTAAAATAAAAATAAAAAAATCCAGAAAAAAAAACCCACAAGAATTGGCTCCCATAGACTATTTAATAGGGTTTAGCAAAATATTGGCTGGGTTCGCCAAACCTCAGCCCTGTCCAGTTTGCTCCTCATCACTCATGAGGCCGGCATCAGCATATCAGAAGTGTATATAGAACCATGTTAATGAACTAAAGCCCCAGGAGACATTGGCTGTTTAAAAAAAATAAATAAAAAGGTTGACATTCGGCCTGTGTGTATGTTGGTCTGTTCAAACAGAAGTCGGCCATTTGCCTGGCTTGTCGGACGAGCATGCTGGAAAAACAGCAGCCGACTGACTCCCGATCAGCACTCTCAGCCAATGGCAGACAGCACTGATCAGAGTGTTCTGGCAGGGGAGGCCGTCCCCCTGTCAGAACACAACTGCTCAGTGGGGGAGATCGCTAAAATAACTTTGCATAGTTAGTATAGCGTCTCCGACCGGAGCTGCTGGGTTGAACGAAAAAAAAACAATTCCTGTGTACCAGGCTTAAAGACGTGCTGCAGCTGGATGTTAGAGGCCGCTTTGCTTGCCACCATATATATGCGTTACATGGTTCATAAGAGGTTTAATAGCTTACTACAATCAACATCTGTATATCTAATTGGAAAATGTTCTAATCAACATTCTACCTTCATAGTAAGGTAAGGTTGAATAAAGACAATAGTCCATCCAGTTCAGCCTGTGTAGCTGTATGTGTGTCAATGTTGATAATAATTTCCCATATCCTTGTATGTTGTGTTCACTAAGATGCATGTCCAAGAGTCTTTTAAAAGGGGTTCATTGCGTCCCTGTTCTCCAGGGACGAATTTGCCTGAATTCGGCCCTGAAACGGAGCCAAAGACGCACAGGGCTCCTGTGGTAGCCGCTATGCAGCCGCTCCGGAGATAAATGAACCGGCTCCATAGAGAGCCGGGCACATTTTCCTGTAATGCAAATTGGATGCGGGTTTCACCTCACAATGATGTGAACCCAGCCTTAGTGCCTGTAGTCGCTCCTCATAATTGAAGTCCTCCAGTTCTCTTATTAATTTTGTTGTCCTTCTCTGGACTCTCTCCAGCACATCCTTCCTGAGGTTCAAGGAAGGAAAGGGTGACCCCTGGAAGTCGCACATCTATGGTGTCCTGCTATGATGAATGGAGTGGCAACCTCAGTCTGGATTACAACAAGGCCACGCCCCCA
The DNA here is from genome assembly GCF_042186555.1 of Aquarana catesbeiana. Taxonomy (NCBI): domain Eukaryota; kingdom Metazoa; phylum Chordata; class Amphibia; order Anura; family Ranidae; genus Aquarana; species Aquarana catesbeiana. The sequence continues at coordinate 438,140,937 of NC_133327.1, read as the reverse complement.
ACATGTTTCACTCCGCCCACTGGAGCTTAGTCATGGCCTGAGCAGCTATGTCCGTGCAGCCACTGCGTCTCAATTGACAGCAATGAGACTGGCTGCACGGGAATGCATGCAACACCTGGACATCCCTGTGTGGGTGAATCCCGCCTTCCATGGGCATACGGCTATGTATGCCACGTCGGAATGAGGCCTTAGGAGTGTAACTGTGAACCTCAACAGTAATATAATATAGATTTATTACTCTTATGATATTGATGTTTTCTATGTCTTTTTTGGGAAAAATAAAATGTTAAATCACAAACATCACTAACACAGTATTACATTTGCTAAATTCATATGGAAATCTAGGTCAAAATATGCAACACATTTGAATTTTATAAATGATTCATTTTAGATTATCACTGTTTTCAGTTGTTATTCTGTAAGGAGATTTTGAATTGCTGGCTACACATTTTGAGACATGATCTATAATTTTCACTGTATAGTGCATATGGGTTGTTAATAAAAAACAGATTGAGCAAAATTAGTATGTCAGTGTGTCAAGTCCCCATTGAGACCAAAAGCACTTGCTTGGCTTACAAAAACAATGACACACATATTCTGCCCCTTCTATGTTACTTATATTCAAATAGATTTGCAGGAACTATTAGCAACTACATCAGGGTCTAGCTCACCTAGCAAAAGAGATATTGTTTATTTTAAATGTTTAACCAAACTTTTTTTTAGCTTTGTATAAAGAATCATTAAAACCTCTGCCAGTTTTTTTTGTCTTGGTTTCATTTCTCTTCACTTCCTGTCCCAGAGATAAAGCAAGAAGTTAGAAGTAAGGGAAACATTTCTACAAAGTGAGAGGAACTTTTTTCTTAGTGCCAGTTCACATGTACATGGCTCTGCGTCCTGCAGGTGTGAGGGCATTCCAGCCCATTTATTTGAATGGTTCTGCTGTACCTGGATTTTCTGCAGGGAAAAGGTCCCTGCACCTTTTCTTAAGCGTTGCTGCATGGAAATCAAATTCTGCTTTTGCGACATGCGATATCCATGTGCGGGAAACTGAACCACGCTTTTCAAAGCATATTGGCTTCATAAAGGGTGATCAAGGGAAGTTTGTTACAAAGGAGAAGTCAACTGTACCAAATGCATTCTTCTCCTCAGTTTTTACAAAGGAAAAGAAGGAGTATAATAATCGTGACTGTATTGTTAATAACACAACACAGAATGTACACTTGTGGCTAACAGAAAACAGTGTCCAAAAAGGCTTGAAAAACCTAATGTAAATAAATCACCAGGACTAGATGGTTTACACCCAAGAGTCCTCAGACCTTTATATCAAATTTTTAAGGACAGCTTAGTGACTGGAATGGTACCAGCTGATTGTCGAAAAGCCAACATGGTACAAAAAAAAGCCCAATATACGGTATATACCTGGAAACTACAGGCAAGCCAGTCTAACATCATAGTAGGAAAACTATAGGAGGGGATGAAAAAGGATTATATCCAATAATTTGCTTATGAAAACAGTATTATTAATAGTAATCAGTATGGATTTATGAAAGACTATTCTTGTCAGACCAAACATTCTATGAGGAAGTGAGCTGTCACCTAGATAAAAAGGGCCTGTTGACGTAGTGTATATGGATTTTGCCAAAACATTTGATACAGTTCCCCATAAATGCTTAATTTACAAACTGAGGTCTGTTGGTAAGGATGATCATGTATGTATCTGGATAGAAAACTGGTTATAGGGGCACAACATCTAAAGGCTGGTGATAAACAGTGTGTATTCAGAATGGTCTGCAGTTGTGAGCAGGGTACCCCAAGGCTCTGTCCTAGGACCAATTCTGTTTAATTTATTCATAAATGATATAGAGTTTAGTATAAAATAGTAGCAAATTTCAGTGTTTGCTGATGATACAAAGCCAAGCAAGCCATACATTTCACAGGAGGATATAGACTGTTTACAAGAAGAACTTAATAACATAAAGGGATGGGCAACTGCATGGCAAATGATGTTCAATGTTGAAAAATGTACAGTAATGCACTTGGGGGCTAAAAATATGAATTTACGTTACTCACTGGGGGGGTGGGGGCCTTTGGGATCAAACCAGAATGGAAAAAGGTCTGGGGGTCTAGTACACCACAGGCTCAGCAATAATATACAATGCCAAGCTGCAGCAAGCAAAGTTAGTAGACTACTAGCATGAATTAAAAAGGGTATTTACTCAAAAGAGAAGACTATAATTCTCCCACTTTACAAAACCCTGGTATTGTCACATCTTGAGTATGCCATCCAGCTCTAGTCACCAGTCCTCAGATAAGTAGTGCTGGAACTGGAGAGAGCCCAGTGAAGGACAAAAAAACAAATAAGGGAGGTGGATGACCTTACTTACGAGGAATGATGACAAGCATTAAACATATTCTTCCTGGGGAAGAGACGCTTAAGAGGGGATATGTTAGGGAGATACAACTATCCTAATGGTGATTCTAGCATAGGGAGGAAACTATTAATTTTCAGGTCGCTTAAGAGGACACGTGGCCACTTAGTGAAGTTGGGCGAGAAGCAGTTTAATCTTGGGAACTGCATTCTTTACTGTCAAAGCAGTAAGGATTTGGAACTCCCTTCCACAAGTTGGTGGTGTCCACAGGGAGTGTTGATAATTTAAAATACTCTTAGATGAGCATCTAAGCAAACGCAATATACAGGGATATGGGAAATGGTGTTGACAAAAACACACAAGCACCCACTCAGATTGTACTGGATGGACTAGTGTCGTTATTCAACCTTACCAACTATATAATTATGTAAATGCTATCCATTTAGGGTGTACATCCACATTAAATACATCCAGGTTACAAAAAATATTGATGATGGCAGTAAATACGTCTGTATTATCATGCTCTAGAAAAAACAGTGCAACCAAAAAATAATAAAACAATTTTTTATCAGCCTTTGCAATTAACAGATACAAAGTTCTTTTTTGTATCCATGTCCTGAGTTTAAGGCCATACTACACCTGGTAATAACTACAATTACATGAGACCCCAGCAGGGGTTCCCAACGATTAGCTCCAAGAGGCAGACCTATTGAAAGCAATGGGAGGCTACTGCCAACCCAGCTAATTGTGGTCGCTCGCACATAATCACTTACGAAGTGATGATCACCTGTCAGTAATCGACCCTGGACACAGACAACCTACACCTAGGGTTGATCACTCGCAGATGATTGCTCCAAGGGCTATTACATGTGAGCAGCTGTGGGGACTCAGCAGCCTCAAATTGTTTTCAAAGGGGTTGGCTCCTGCAGCATATCCAGGGGAAACCCTGCTGGAGTTCCTGCATGTAGAGTTGGCCCTTTTATCAGGTGTGAATGTGGCTTAAATAAGGTTTAACAGCTTCTTGAATTGGGTCACGTGATCACTCATGAACGCTTATTATGCTTATGATTTATATCTAGCAGTAATAGGCTGATAGAATCAAAATAATTCCAATAATCCTCTTTTTCCTTGTTTTGGACAAAAGGGAGAAAGGTTAGAAAACCTGTCAGGCTTTTAAAACGCGTTGAAGCGATACTAAAGTCTGTTATTTAAAAAAAAAAAAAAAAAAAAAAGAAAAGAAATTTGTTATACTTAGCTGCTCTGTGCAGTTGGTTTTGCACAAAGCAGCCCAATCCTCCTCTTCTTAGGTCCCTCTTCGGCGCTCCTGGCCCCTCCCATCTGCCAAGTGCCCCCCACAGCAAGCAGCTTGCGATGGAGGCACCTGAGCCGCAGCTCTGTGTGTCCATTCAGACACGAAGCCACAGTTCGCCCCCGCTCCTTCTCTCCTCATTGGCTCACAGACTTTGATTAGCAGCAACGGGAGCCAATGGCGCTCACTGTATGTCTCAGGCAATGAAGAGGGAGAGTCCCAGTCAGCCGAGTCTCTCGTGCAACATTGCTGGGCTCAGCTAGATCATTATTGCTGATAACGGTACGTTTTAAAGCCTTTGTTATTATCCAGCAAGTGGACCCGAAGGAATCATGCACATAGCTTACTACACTAGGCACCTGATAGAGGGAGCAGCCTATAGCCCCAACAGGGACTGCCAGAAATAGAGGGAAACAATGTTTTTGTGCACTCAGAGCATGTTTTATTTTTTTAATTTAGATTTTAATGTCACTTTAAGATCATATAAAAACAAGGGGCATCTATATTTTTAACAGGACAAACATTTACCCTGAAGAGTACAAATGACAAGACATCTTTAAAATTATTGTCTAAACTTGGGGTTGTAATTGAAACTGTGGTGCCTAAGTGTTTCATTTTCAGTTTCCAAGGTAACATTACATCAGATTGTAGACAGCTGGCTCTTTAGTTTTTAACCAAAACAAAGCAACAAATCCAATACACAAAATTATACATTTAAAAAGAGAGAGGGACATTTGGCTGCCAGTAGACTGCACTAAAATCTATGGGAAGGTTGGCATGCTTCCTAGGGTGGAACCTCTCTGCTTCTCTTGGAACAAGTGTATCCTTCGCACATCTGCAATGCTCTCATAACCAGAAACACAGCCAGGTTTCGCTCTGCCTCCTTTTTTTGTTGGTGGGAAGAACAGGAAAAAGGGGAGAAATGTTTTCAGTGTCAGTATATGCAAATAAAACCTAAATCTGTGGGTATTAGCTTTAGCTTATATAAAAACAAAGGCAAGCCCTCTGGTTACATCTACACCGCTGTTCAGGAAAGTGGTGAGAAAGGTTCTCTAACTTTCCACGCTATGCAATATTCCCATTTGCCATTTAATGCAACAGTGAACCAGCTACAGTGCCTTGAAAGTATTCATACCCCTTGAAATTTTCCACAATTTGTCATGTTGCAATCAAAAACATAAATGTATTTTATTGGGATTTTATGTGATAGACCAACACAAAGAACCTCCGCCCCAGTCTCAAGTCTTTTGCAGACTCTAATGCCCCGTACACACGATCGGACATTCCGACAACAAAATCCTAGGATTTTTTCCAACAGATGTTGGCTCAAACTTGTTTTGCATACACACGGTCACACAAAGTTATCGGAAAATCCGATCGTTCTGAACGCGTGACTTAAAACACGTACGCCGGGACTATAAACGGGGCAGTAGCCAATAGCTTTCCTCTCTTAATTTATTCTGAGCATGCGTCGCACTTTGTGCATCGGATTTGTGTACAGACGATCGGAATTTCTGACAACGGATTTTGTTGTCGGAAAATTTTATAGCAAGCTCTCAAACATTGTTTGTCTGAAATTCCTATGGAAAATGTGTGATGGAGCCTACACACGGTCGGAATTTCCATAAACAAGGTCCAAGGTTCTAAGATTTTAGGATTGCCCTTTATTTGGCTTCATCCATCTTCCCATCAACTCTGACCAGCTTCCCTGTTCTTATTGAAGAAAAGCATCCCCATAACATGATGCTGTCACCACTAGGGATGAGCCGAACACCCCCCTGTTCGGTTCGCACCAGAACATGCGAACAGGAAAAAAGTTTGTTCGAACACGCGAACACCGTTAAAGTCTATGGGACACGAACATGAATAATCAAAAGTGCTAATTTTAAAGGCTTATATGCAAGTTATTGTCATAAAAAGTGTTTGGGGACCTGGGTCCTGCCCCAGGGGACATGGATCAATGCAAAAAAAAGTTTTTAAAACTGTTGTTTTTTCGGGAGCAGTGATTTTAATAATGCTTAAAGTCAAACAATAAAAGTGTAATATCCCTTTAAATTTCGTAGCTGGGTGGTGTCTATAGTATGCCTATAAAGGGGCGCATGTTTCCTGTGTTTAGAACAGTCTGACAGCAAAATGACATTTCGAAGGAAAAAAGCCATTTAAAACTACTCGCGGCTATTGCATTGCTGGTCCGACAATACACATAGAAGTTCATTGATAAAAACGGCATGGGAATTCCCCACAGGGGAACCCCGAACCAAAATAAAAAAAAAAAAGACGTGGGGGTCCCCCTAAATTCCATACCAGGCCCTTCAGGTCTGGTATGGATATTAAGGGGAACCCCGGCCAAAATTTAAAAAAAAAATTGACGTGGGGGTCCCCCTAAATTCCATACCAGACCCCTCAGGTCTGGTACGGATTTTAAGGGGAACCCCGCGCCAAAAAAAAAAAAAAAAAAAACGGCGTGGGGTCCCTCCAAAAATCCATACCAGACCCTTATCCGAGCACGCAACCTGGCAGGCCACAGGAAAAGAGGGGGGGCGCTCTCTCGTCCCCCCCTCCTGAACCGTACCAGGCCACATGCCCTCAACATTGGGAGGGTGCTTTGGGGTAGCCCCCCAAAACACCTTGTCCCCATGTTGATGAGGACAAGGGCCTCATCCCCACAACCCCACAAGGAATTGTCAAAACTGTCTCTTGTCATTTTTAACATTTTTGACAGTTTTTTTAGTGAAATGGTAGGGGTACCCTTACCATTTCACACAGGGGGGGGACGGGATCTGGGGGTCCCCTTGTTAAAGGGGGCTTCCAGATTCCGATAAGCCCCCCGCCCAAAGACCCCCACAACCACCGGCCAGGGTTGTGGGGATGAGGCCCTTGTCCTCATCAACATGGGGACAAGGTGTTTTGGGGGGCTACCCCAAAGCACCCTCCCAATGTTGAGGGCATGTGGCCTGGTACGGTTCAGGAGGGGGGGGCGCTCTCTCGTCCCCCCCTCTTTTCCTGCGGCCTGCCAGGATGCGTGCTCGGATAAGGGTCTGGTATGGATTTTTGGGCGCGGGGTTCCCCTAAAATCCATACCAGACCTGAAGGGTATTTAGGGGGACCCCCACGTCATTTTTTTTTTTTTAATTTTGGTTCGGGGTTCCCCTGTGGGGAATTCCCATGCCGTTTTTATCAATGAACTTCTATGTGTATTGTTGGACCGGCAATGCAATAGCCGCGAGTAGTTTTAAATGGCTTTTTTCCTTCGAAATGTCATTTTGCTGTCAGACTGTTCTAAACACGGGAAACATGCGCCCCTTTACAGGCATACTATAGACACCACCCAGCTACGAAATTTAAAGGGATATTACACTTTTATTGTTTGACTTTAAGCATTATTAAAATCACTGCTCCTGAAAAAACGGCCGTTTTTAAAACTTTTTTTTGCATTGATCTGCGTCCCCTGGGGCAGGACCCAGGTCCCCAAACACTTTTTATGACAATAACTTGCATATAAGCCTTTAAAAATAGCACTTTTGATTTCTCCCATAGACTTTTAAAGGGTGTTCCGCGAATTTGCCACGAACACCCCAAATTGTTCGCTGTTCGGCGAACTTGCGAACAGCCAATGTTCGAGTCGAACTCGAAGCTCATCCCTAGTCACCACCTTTTAGTCCAAAAAATGTAATTTTGGTCTCATCTGACCGTAGCACCTTCTTCCACATGTTTGCTGTGTCCCCCACATGGCTTCTCATAAACTGCAAACGAGTCTTCTTATGGCTTTCTTTCAACAATGGTTTTCTTCTTGCCACTATTCCATAAAAGGCCAGATTTGTGGAGTGCATAACCAATAGTTGTCCTGTGGACAGATTCTCCAACCTGAGCTGTGGATCTCTGCAGCTCCTCCAGAGTTACCATAGGTGTCTTGGCTGCTTCTCTGATTAATACTCTCTTTGCCCAGCCTGACAGTTTAGGTGGACGGCCATGTCTTGGTAGGTTTGCAGTTGTGCCATACTCTTTCCATTTTTGGATGATAGATTAAACAATGCCTTGTGAGATGTTCAAAGTTTGGGATTTTTTTTTTTTTATAAAGCAGGATTTAAACTTCTCCACAACTTTATCCCTGACATGTCTGGTGTGTTCCTTGGCCTTCATGATGCTGTTTGTTCACTCAGGTTCTCTAACAAACTTCTGAGGGCTTCACAGAACAGCTGTATTTATACAGAGATTAAATTACACACAGGTGCACTCTATTTACTAATTAGGTGACTTATGGAGTCAATTGATTCCACTAGATTTTAGTTAGGGGTATCAGAGTAAAGGGGGCTGAATACAAATGCACGCCACACTTTTCAGATATTTGTAAAAAAATTATAAACCATTTATCATTTTCCTTCCACTTCACAATTATGTGCCACTTTGTGTTGGTCTATCACATAAAATACATTTACGTTTTTTGTTGTAACATGACAAAATGTGGAAAATTATAAGGGGTATGAATACTTTTTCAAGGAACTGTATATAGTTCACATGGTCTCATGAACTCTTTTACAAGCAAAGATTTGTAATTTTGATCAGCAAGTCTTGTGATCCAGCAGCAGAGCCAGCGTGTTTTCCTCATTTTTTTTCTATTACGAATAAAGCTTTTCTCTGAGCCGTTTTATATATCTATATCTATCTATCTCTATATATATATATAAGCCTCTGACAGCATTTTTGAATTACTCAACTCTGTTGTCATGTTGCCCTCCACAAAAACTCCTCCATGAGTGAAATCCAGTGATCTACCACTGGAGTTCAATCTGCCACCAACCGCTCATGTTCTTGTTGCTACCCATCTTATGTTTTGTTGTAAGATGTGCTACATATTCTCATCTAAAAAATAGATAATTTAATGTTTTAGCAGACGTGGCAGCTACTGCTTAAATGGAACTAGACTCCCAAAAGGAAATTAGTTCTCCTTTAACACTCCCACCCCAAGCAGATTTGCTACGGTTTTTAAAGTTTTTTTTTTTTTTTTTGCTTTTTAAATATTTAGCCCCACCCTCACCACCATTCTGGCCTAGGCCAGAATGTCATGTACCCATACGTGAAGACTCCTGGGATATATACATCAAATCTTTCAGGAAGCTGTAGGATCGGCACACAGAGCAGCTAGGGGCTAGGGCCGGCATGTCATTAAAACTGGCTGCCTGCACTCAGAAGACGCAGCCCGTTAAAGAGGACCAAGATGGCGGGCAGACTGCGTGTCACTCGAATAGCAGATCACAGTTGGACAATGCTAGATTCACTGTGCGGGTGAGTATGTGCAGGAAGAGCACTACAGCATGGCAGGTAAGTGGGGGGGAAAAAAAGAAAAAAACATGGGGGGAGAGAGGTTGAGTACTGCTTTAACCGAACAATTTGAAATAATCTGTATAGGGCTATTGTCAACAAGCTATGATTATATTATAGAAATAACTGAAAAAGGTAGCACACATTTACAGTTAGTTATTTTCCAGTTTCATATAAAACATTTGAGTCTACAGACCAGAGGAAAAAAAAGATATCCTAAACAATACACAAACAATATAGGCTGTATCCACAGTATACAGCTTTAAATTAAGCCATAACTTCCTGTTGTTTAACAGTCAAAGAACATTTTTGGAGTACTTTTCTAGAGCTGTTGCCAGTCCCTTAAATAAAGACCCTTTGGCAAGCAAACGTACACAACATTTGTGAGAAGATTTTCTCTCCAGCTATAACCAATAAAGACACAAATATCTATGAAATGACTGAAGACTTTTTTTGAAGGCTACTTGAAAAAGTATTCATACCCCTTGACGTTTTCCACATTTTTGTCAGGTTACAATCACAAACGTAAATGTATTTTATTGGGATTTTATGTGATAGACCAACACAAAGTGGCACATAATTGTGAAGTGGAAAAAGTGGCATGCATTTGTATTCAGCCCCCCTGATTCAATACTTTGTAGAACCACCTTTTGCTGCAATTACAGCTGCAGAATTTTGCCTTTTGCAGAATCTAACAGGTTCTCTTGTAATACTGGGTACACGTGATTGGAAATTCGGCCAGCAAAAGACCGATGAGAGCTTTTGGTCAGAAAATGCGACCGTGTGTATGCTCCATCTGACTTTTGCTGGCCAAATTCCAGCCAGCCAAAGATTGGGAGCATGTTCTCAATTTTTCGGTCGGAAAAAGTTCCTATCCGAAAATGCGATCGTCTGTAGCAATTCCGACGCGCAAAATTCCTACGCATGCTTGGAAACAATTCGACGCATGCTCGGAAGCATTGAACTTCATTTTCACGGCTCGTAGTGTTGTACGTTACCACGTTCTTGACAGTCGAAAGTTCAGCGAACTTTTGTGTGACCGTGTGTATGCAAGGCAAGCTTGAGCGGAAACCTGTTGGAAAAGCCATCATATCTTTTTCCGATCAAAATCCTGATCGTGTGTATGCGGCATTAGATTGCCCTGTATTTGGCTCCATCTATCTTCCCATCATCTCTGACCATTTTCCCTGTCCCTGCTGAAGAAAAGCATCCCCACAACATGATGCTGTCACCACCAGGTTTCACGGTGGGGATGGTATGTTCAGGGTGATGTGCAGTGTTAGTTTTCTGCCACAAACAGCGTTTTGCTTTTAGGTCAAAAAATTCAATTTTGGTCTCATCTGACCAAAGCACATTCTTCCACATGTTTGATGTGTCCCCCACATAGTTTCTCACAAACTGCAAACAGGAATTCTTATGGCTTTCTTTCAACAATAGCTTTCTTCTTGCCACTCTTCCATAAAGGCCAGATTTGCAGAGTGCATGACTAATAGATTCTCCCACCTGAGCTGTGGATCTCTGCAGCTCCTCCAGAGTTACCATGAGCCTCTTGGCTGCTTCTCTGTCTAATGCTCTCCTTGCCCGACCTGTCAGTTTAGGTGGATGGCCATGTCTTGGTAGGTTTGCAGTTGTGCCATACTCTTTACATTTTCAGATGATGGATTAAACGGTACTTTGTGAGCTGTTCAAAGCTTAGGATATTTTTTTTTTACAACCTAACGCTGCTTTAAACTTCTCCACAACTTTATCCCTGACCTGTATGGTGTGTTCCTTGGCCTTCATGATACCGTCTGTTCACTAAGGTTCTCTAACAATCCTCTGAGGGCTTCACAGAACAGCTGTATTTATATTGAGATTAAATTACACACAGGTAGACTGTATTTACTAATTAGGTGACTTCTGAAGGTAATTGGTTCCACTAGATTTTAGTTAGGGGTATCAGTGTAAAGCGGGCTGAATACAAACGCACACATTTTTCGGATATTTAATTGTAAAACATTTTTAAAATCATTTATCATTTTCCTTCCAATTCACAATCATGTGCCACTTTGTGCTGGTCCCTCACATAAAATACATTTACGTTTTTGGTTGTAACAAGACAAAATGTGGAAAATTTCAAGGGGTATGAATACTTTTTGCACTGTATGCGATTGGGGAACCGGCTCGATTCCGGTGCGGCTTCCCGCATTACATGTCACTCGCAGGCAGTTCACACTACCCTCTGCGAACCACTGCGGGTGTCAATAGAAAGTTAGACACCCCCAGATCGGTTCGCAGATCGCAGTGTGAACTGTCAAATGGTACAGGATTCGGATCACATTAGTGTGAACACCCATGCAATCGGATTCCAGTGTGGATCAAATAAGGGTCCTGCACCATTTTGGTGCGAATGCAATGCCATTTCAGCAATATAGTTTGTAAGGATTTATTTGCATCGCACAGACATCGCATGTGATTTACACAGCAATGCGGTGTAAATCACATGTGATATAAAAAGGAGTAAATAGCGCTAAATAAAAACTAAATAAGAACATTAAGAGTAGCAGCAACTTATGTGCAAGAAACATACAAAAAAGTAATAGAGGTCAGAGAAGCTGGGCTAATATCTTGAAAAAACAAATATAATCAAATTTTGTCAGTGGATCGCTCTTCAGAGCGCGTGAGCCGCTCTTCAGAGACACTAAATCTGTCTTCCGAGCGTGTGAATCGCTCTTCAGAGGCACGAATATAAACAAATTAATGTGAATAATTGTGAAGAACACAGTGAAACTCAAATAGTATATACAAGTGAATCACTATTAGAAGCATAAAACCGCTATTCAAAGGTAAGTGATAATTGAATCAATCATGAAGGACAAATATAGAAAATTACATATGTGTCTTATACTATAACAGAAAATCTTAATGAGATAAAAAGTCTCTGACAATTAACGCAATGAAGCGCCAAAGGACTAAAGGGTCACTCTTTAGATGGCTAATTCGCTTTTCAAAGTTTTCTTAGTGTGCAATTAAAACACCAACAAAACCCTTCATCACATAAATTACCGAAGGAAAGCTTATTGCGCTTGCAGCTAACAACCCAGCCTGGGCCTTTCTCATCCAGGTGGTTCAGAATGGCGGTCTCCGAAAGATCCCTTGACCACGAATAGCTGAGGCAGGGGCGTTGCTAGGTGGCAAAAAGACCAGGGGCTTCAGCCCGAAGTCCAAGGCCGGAAACGGGGGGGGGGGGGGGGGGGGGGGGGGGTGTACACGTGACGCAGGCTTTTTTTTTTTTGGCTGGGCCGTTACCTACCTGACCTATATACACTGCCCTACCTACACTGATGGTAGTGACCTACCTGCACTGACCTACCTACACTGACAGTAGTGACCTACTACACTGACCTACATACACTGACGGTAGTGACCTAACTACACTGACCTACCTACACTGATGGTACTGACCTACCTACACTGACCTACATACACTGACGGTAGTGACCTACCTACACTGACGGTAGTGACCTACCTACACTGACGGTAGTGACCTACCTACCCTGACCTACCTACACTGATGGTAATGACCTACCTACACTGATGGTAGTGACCTACCTACGTTGACTTACCTACACTGATGGCAGTGACCTACCTACACTGACATTTACATACAGTGACCTACCTGACCCACATACACTGAAATTTACATACACTGTCTGACCTACCTCAGCTGTGGTGTGTGGTGTCACAGCAGCCAGGCAGTCAGAAAGAGAAGGAGGAGGACCCGAGGAGGAGAGCAGCCGCCCGAGCGCAGATGTGGTGCGGCGGCCGCATTGTAATTCCCGCCTTCTGGAGCCTGAAGCGCCTATGATGGACGTCACACGTCCCGCGGTCCCAGCATTGGACCAGGGGGACGTCCATCATAGGCGTTGCAGGCTCCAGAAGGCGAGACCTGCTATGGCACTCGGCAGCGCTTGGGATCAGATCTGTCCCGGCGCTCGCTGCTCAGGGCTTTCAATTGTGAGCTGCATGCCTGAGGCTCGGGGCTTTTCGGGGGCACATTCGGGGCTTCAGCCACGTCTAGCCACCCCCTCCCGACGCCCCTGCAGATAGGGCAACCCAGTCACAGATGATGTTCAGAGTAAGCCTTCTCTGAGGTTCAGCACCACTTCTCTTCCAGGTTGAGTGATGACTAGTGTCATGTAACTCACTCCCTGTGAGGCTAGGCAGTGATGCTCACATCACTACATCCAACACCACAGAAGATCAGACAAGGAAGAGGACCCCAGTCATGTGACAGCTTGCCAGTGCTCCTCTGCTGCTCCTTCTCTGAATGAGACTCTGTCACCTTGCTCATTTGTGTGTTTTTCACAATTATTCACATTAATTTGTTTATATTAGTGCCTCTGAAGAGCAATTCACATGCTCTGAAGAGCAATCCCCCTACAAAATTTGATTATATTTGTTTTTTCATGATATTATATTAGCGCAGCTTCTCTGACCTGAATCACATGCGATGTCTGTATTCAAACCAGTGTGAACCTAGCCTTAATCTCAAAATGAGTTACAATGATCACCAGAACAAATGGAGAGAGTAAGTCCAGTGACACACAATGATTTTTTTTTTCCTAAGTCCGGCGACACACGATCATCTTTATATTTCTTTTCATTCACAGCTTTCTCCATTCACACAAAAGAGGTGGATGGAGGAATCTCCCCGCCCCCAACCCCTGATAGACTTCTGTACAACCTACCTGTGTGGTTTTTACCAAATGATCAGTGATGCCGGAATGCATGGATGGGGGTATCAGGGTTTTTTTTTTTTTTTTTTATTTAACCCTATGGTTGGAAAAAAAAAAAAAAAGAGATTACTGTATGACCAGCATTAGAAGCGGCCCTCCGTCAGCTCTAATACTGAGTGCAGAGCGACCAAACACCGCTGTTCGCTCAGTTCTCAGAGCTCCATGAGCAGAGAGCCGGTTATTGTCAGTCACCGGCTCTCTGCTCTGCCACCCCCCCCCCCACGTGCGCTCACTAAAGTGCTGGGCTGTGGAAGGGCTGGGAGCGGCCGGGCTCAGCCTCTCAGTGACTCGCTGTGAGGCTGAGCCAGGTGCCAGTCTAGACATGTGGGCAGATCCCGACCATATGGCCACGATCTCTCCCGAGCCTGGATCGGCTCTTGGACGTCAGCTGACAGAGAGCTTCGGCCTGCAGTTTGCTGAAAACAGGTCACAAGCGTGCAGAACAAACTGAACTCCTGTGATCCATAGGAGAAGTACAGCCAAATGAGCGTTGGCTGTACTTCCCCTTTAACCACTTGCCTACCAGGCACTTACACCCCCTTTTTGCCCAAGCCATTTTTCAGCTTTCGGCGCTGTTGCACTTTAAATGACAATTGCGAGGTCCTGCTACACTGTACCCAAACAAATTATTTATTATTTTCTTCACACACATAGAGCTTTCTTTTGGTGGTATTTCATCACTGCTGGGTTTTTTATTTTTTACAAAAAAAAAAAAACCCCAAAATTTCTATCAGTATATTTTGTAACTAAGTAATTTCCTGCCTTCACTGATGTGCGCTTATGAGGCCACACTGATAGGCTGAACTGGTGGGCATTGATGAGGTGGCACTTATGGGCACTGATGAGGAGGCACTAATACACCGCACTTATGGGCACTGATAGGTGGCACTGATGGGCACTAATAGGTGGCACTGGTGGGCACTGGTGGGCACTGATAGGCGGCGCGGATAGGTGGTACTGATGGGCATTGATGTGTGGCACTGATGGGAATTGATCGACAGCAGTGATGGGCAATAATGGGCAGCACTGATAGGCAGCACTGATTGCCAGCACTGACTGGCATCACTAATGGGCACTGATTGGCGCCACTGATGGGCACTGATTGCTGGCATTGGTGGGCACTGATTGGTGACACTGTATTGCTAGATGTCCCCCTGCGTGGAGATGCCGCCGATCAGCATCTCCATGTTTACATGTGACCGGCTGTGGATACAGCCGATCACATGGTTAAAGAGCTGCAGATGCAGCTCTTTACAGAGATCGGGGTCGCACCGTGTCCTAGCAACACGGCGCGGCCACGATCGCCCCGCTGCGCGCCCCTGTGGGCACGCGAGAGCAGCTGTTCTGGGACGCCGTTATCCCAAAACGAGAGCCGCACCTCCCCACTATCATTTGACGGTGGATGGGCGGGAAGCAGTTAAAGCTTGTCTGAGCTGTCAGAAAACTCTGAGCTCTGATTGGAAGTATCACATCCCCTCACACAGCACACCTGAACAGGACTGTCAATCAGCTGGAGGTCCCTCACCTGTCACCTTTTTTTTCTTGATTTCAGGAAAACTGGTCAGAAGTGATGCATGCTGATAGCAATGGAACAAAGCAGCAGACAAAAATGACACTTAATGCTCCTAATTTAGACAAGTACACACTATAGAGGGATATCCTTTGTTCCTATTTCATATCTGAGATTTACAACCACTTTAAAAAACTGATATGGGTTCTAATCCTTACACATTTTACCAAAAACAAATATTTCCAGAATAACCTAAGAATAAGCCTTGGAAGGCTGGTTGGACTGTCAATTCTGAGAGGTGTGGTAATATGGCATAAAATGAAAACCACTCTTGATAAACAAATTAATTGTCAAGTATGTATCTAGGAACAATAATCATCACATGATAGTACTGATGCAATAATAGATGACTTTGCATGACCTCTTTTCGTGCAACGGATACGGTTTCTTTACATCCTCAACCATCGTAAGAATATGGCTGATGTCACAAAAACATTTCTCAGTGAACTATTAACCAAGAGATTCCTAGCAAATATGTATACTTGGCTAAAAAATAATAGAAAGAAATATACTGTCACTTAACAGGAAAGTACCAACAGAATCAGCATACTTAATTGCCTACTATTTTTGTCTCATATTCCAAAGACCATTTTTTAACCCAGAACTTTAAGAGTAGTACAGGATACTTGTCACTTGTAAAGTCACATAACTCATAAAAACCATTCCACAAATCACTTTAAATACGTAATTTTTCCACTCAAAGATAAATTCAGGTTGCTGTGGGTTTCTACTGTGTTTTGTATATCATCCAGCTCCATTCACTAACTTCTGGAAAAAGAGCGAGTAAGGAATAAATTGGTAAATTAAATTAAAGGAATGGTGATTATTTCATGCAACAAAAGGGATCACTTTTCCATAAATATAATTTTCAGTAATGTCCATGTTGAGCTTTATATTTTAAACTATTAACACATTTCTTTACAGGAAGCTCCAAATACAATTACTGTGATTGTGACCAATTACTAAAATTCACATTTTGTTGTGAAATCGATGGATCAATTCTTCTTCCACAACTCCCTACAGCACAATAAATGCATGCAGATGATCAAGAGGGACCGTGATATGATGTTCAATTAAGATATTTAGTATATTGGCTACAATCCTGGTTAAAAAACAAAAGAAAAAGGATTCCCAATACCAATTATTTTTTGTTAAATTGGAAATAAATCAGCCATATTTACAGTACACTGGTAAAACTATTCTCAAGCAATGAAATCTGACCCAAAACAAGTCCAGTAATAGCCAACAAAGCATTCACAACTATACAAGCATTTAAAGTTGCTAAAGCACTTCAAAAGTAATGAAAAGTACACCCATGTGCCAGTGTTGCCTTAAAAACGGATTTCCTTCTAAGCAAGTCTTCACTTACCAGCTTCGGCATTTAGGAAGTCAAACAATAGTTACTAGAAACTGCAATTCTTGCTCTCGTTCAGCTTTCTGTCTCCAAATCTCTGATTAAGCACTTCTTGAAAGCAACATGTGATTGCAATCGTGTATACACGCGACTTCTTTTCCAAGTTATATTATCAGACACATAAAAGGTTCAGGGCCACAGCTATTACGTTGAAGGAGGGGATTGAGCAGAAGAAAGAGGATGCTGGACTTAATTAGCTGCCTTCTGCTCTCTGACTGATTCCCCGAATCCTAGCTGAGCTGTGGAGCTTGTAAGAAAAAAAAAAAAAAACAGCATAAGTCATCAGCTTTAAGCAAATCTTCTATTCACCACAAGGAAAAAGGGAGTGTTGTATATGGCAAACAATTCCTTTTTTCACTGAGGAAGGCTAGCTAACCTCTTGCTGGCCTCCAAAGCCTTAATTGCTGTCTATGGAATTTTGGTGACAAGGGAAAAAAAAAAATCACATTCTGCTGGACATAAATGGACACTGACCCTATAAATGTTCCAGAATATAAAGGCAATGCCCAAAGCATAAAAGATAATGGTAGATTATAAAAAACTCTGTCTTTCATAAATACAAGCATCTTCATGTCACATCCTATGTGATGAAAATGCTTCCTGCGTTATGATGCATAAATAACACATAATAAAACCTCAATATGTTTTGTGTGCTGGTGAAAATAAAATATCCATTTTCTACCAGAAAAGTTAGTTGTAACAACTTCCTTTCTCATTTTTGGAAAGTCGTAGAGCTCCGGAGCAAACATGGTGCATACTGTATGTACAGTATGTATAACCATTGACTTATTTACTGCAAGTTCTTTAATCCATATTTTCTTCCACCTCAATATGCCAGTGACAAAAGCGTTCCTCTATATATAGGCATTGCAAACAATGCAGCCCAATCCAAAAGATAGCCATACAACATGCTGTTGCTCGCACATCTTTTGGCAGCAAGTGCAATGAGTAAACGTAAAAGTTAATTCTGGCCAACACACACTACAGCTGTACTAAAGATAAAAAGTACCCTCATTATACCTTTACCTAGGTTCTCCACTGAAGCCAGCTATTTGGCTGTACTTCTTGGCACCAACACTTTTACACATCAGGTCTCCTACTATCAACAAAAAGCCTGCAGTGAATATATTTGACAATACATCTCCTGCCTTACAAACATGTAACGCAAAAGAGTTCCCAAGTAAGCAGACTGCTCACAAAAACAAAGTGCGGTGGGCTAATGCACTACTGCAATACCTGAATGAAAACCATTCAGGTATTGCAAAACCAAACCTGAAGTCCAAGTCAGATAGTCATTATACCCTACACACATCTCAAAGCTAAAATTACCAGTGTTGAATGGTTACTACCTTTTTTTTTTTCTTATTGTAAAATTAAGTTGGAGTTGAAAATAGTTGCCTCAAGTGAGTGAAAAAAATTTAAGCACTATAACATCAAATAACTAATCTCTTGAGGGAAGCCTATCCTGCTTCTAACGAAGGCTGGCCATACATTGTACAATTTTCTTGTTCAATTTTCAATTTGCCAAGCCAAATTCCTGAAAAACAACCCTCCATCATAATCCTCCCTCCACCAAATGATTTGGACCAGTGCACAAAGCAAGGTCCATAAAGACATGGATGAGCGAGTTTAGGGTGGAGGAACTTGATGGGCCTGCATAGAGCCTGACCTCAACCCGATAGAACACCTTTGGGATGAATTAGAGTGGAAAATGCAAACCAGGCCTTCTCGTTCACATCAGTGCCTGACCTCACAAATGCCCTTCTGGAAAAATGGTCAAACATTTCCATAGACATAATTCTAAACCTTTTGGACAGCCTTCCCAGAAGAGATGAAGCTGCTATAGCTGCAAAGGGTGGGCCAACTCAATAGTGAACCCTACAGACTAAGACTTGGATGCCATTAAAGTTCACGTGCGTGTAAATGCAGGCATCACAATACTTACATAGTTACATAGTAGGTGAGGTTGAAAAAAGACACCAAAGTCCATCAAGTCCAACTCATGTGTGTGTGATTATATGTCAGTATTACATTGTATATCCCTGTATGTTGCGGTCATTCAGGTGCTTATCTAATAGTTTCTTGAAACTATCAATGTCACCCCGCTGAGACCACCGCCTGTGGAAGGGAATTCCACATCCTTGCCGCTCTTACAGTAAAGAACCCTCTACGTAGTTTAAGGTTAAATCTCTTTTCTTCTAATTTTAATGAGTGGCCACGAGTCTTGTTAATCTCCCTTCTGCAAAAAAGTTTTATCCCTATTGTGGGGTCACCAGTATGGTATATGTATATTGAAATCATATCTCCCCTCAAGCGTCTCTTCTCCAGAGAGAATAAGTTCTGTGCTCGCAACCTTTCCTCATAACTAATATCCTCCAGACCCCTTATTAGCTTTGTTGCCCTTCTTTGTACTCGCTCCATTTCCAGTACATCCTTCCTGAGGACTGGTGCCCAGAACTGGACAGCATACTCTAGGTGCGGCTGGACCAGAGTCTTGTAGAGCGGGAGAATTATCGTTTTATCTCTGGAGTTGATCCCCTTTTTAATGAATACCAATATTCTGTTTGCATTGTTAGCAGCAGCTTGGAATTGCATGCCAATGCTGAGCCTATCATCTACTAGGACCCCCAGATCCTTTTCCATCCTAGATTCCCTCAGAGGTTCTCCCCCCAGTGTATAGATTGCATTCATATTTTTGCCACCCAAATGCATTATTTTACATTTTTCTACATTGAACCTCATTTGCCATGTAGTTGTCCAACCCATTAATTTGTTCAGATCTTTTTGCAAGGTTCCACATCCTACGGAGACGTTATTGCCCTGCTTAGCTTAGTATCAGATACAGAGATTGAACTGTTTACCCCATCCTCCAGGTTGTTTATGAACAAATTAAATAGGATTGGTCCCAGCACAGAACCCTGGGGGACCCCACTACCCACTCCTGACCATTCTGAGTACTACCCATTTATCACCACCCTCGCCCTTGTAGCCAGTTTTCAATCCATGTACTCACCCTATGGTCCACGCCAACGGACCTTATTTTGTACAGTAAACGTTTATGGGGAACTGTGTCAAATGCTTTTGCAAAATCCAGATACACCACGTCTACAGGCCTTCCTTTATCTAGATGGCAACTCACCTCCTCATAGAGGGTTAATAGATTGGTTTGGTAAGAACGATTCTTCATGAATCCATGCTGATTACTGCCAATGATACCTTTCTCATTACTAAAATCTTTTATATAGTCCCTTATGATCCCCTCCAAGAGTTTACATACTATTGATGTTAGGCTAACTGGTCTGTAATTCCCAGGGATGTATTTTGGGCCCTTCTTAAATATTGGTGCTACTGTACATTGGCTTTTCTCCAATCAGCTGGTATCATTCCAGTCAGTAGACTGTCAGTAACAATTAGGAACAATGGTCTGGCAATTACTTGACTGAGTTCCCCAAGTACCCTCGGGTGCAAGCCATCTGGTCCTGGTGATTTATTAATGTTAAGTTTCCCAAGTCTAATTTTAATTCTGAGCTCTGTTAACCATGGAGGTGCTTCCTGTGATGTGTCATGAGGATAATGGTAATATAGTGTAACATCTCTCTGTCTTTTCCATTACAGGGGGCTGTAGTTTGTAGTCCACAACAATAGCAGGGAACAATGCTAACTGATAACAATCCAGGGGCAAATAGTACAGGGAGTTATTGGCTCACAACATTTACCTTTTTTTTGCACTTGTCGAACAGATATAATAAAACTCTTTCAATGGTATACTTGACAGACCAGGGGACAAAAGAGAACATTTACACCATCTGGATTTTGGTTGGAAAAAGATATGATGGCTTTTCCGATGGGATTCCGCTCAAGCTTGTCTTGCATACACACGGTCACAAAAAAGTTCTCTGAACGTTCGACTGTCAAGAACACGGTGATGTACAACACTATGATGAGCCGAGAAAATGAAGTTCAATGCTTCCGAGCATGCGTCAAATTTTTTCTGAGCATGCGTGATTTTGTTGCACGTCCGAGTTGCATACAGACGATCGCTTTTTCGGATAGGAACTTTTTTCGACCAAAAAATAGAGAACCCGCTCTTAATCTTTTGCTGGCTGGAATTCCGCCAGCAAAAGTCTGATGGAGCATACACACGGTCGCATTTTCCGACCAAAAGCTCACATCGGTCTTTTGCTGGGGGCATTTCCGATCGTGTGTACAAGGCATTAGAGTTTATACTCACTTTAAAGAAAAACCTACCATATATAACACATGTTTACAAATTTACTAGTGCTGCTCCTTGATTGTGGACAACCATATTTGATATATCATGCTAAAGATCCCTGAAGAGTTACTGGGAAACCTTTTTCAGCAATGGAAAGGGATTTTCATCCCATAAGCCCACAGGCCTTAAAAGTGGTATCCCAAGTGGGTCCCACTGCTATTCTGCTTCACAGTAAACGGAAGCTAAGCCTTTGGATTAATTGTTCCCGGGTTACTATTATGCTTGGTGAAGTGAATATATTTGCTGGCAAGTAAATAATGTAGTAACTGGCAGAAGACATTTTTCATTATTGAAAGGTTCACTTTATTTCCACCCAACACATATATTTTACTTTCTCCAATATGTTGGATTGTCAAAGTGGTTCTAAAGGCAGAAGGTTTTTTTTTTCTTTTTTACCTTAATGCATTCTCTGGAATACCCAATACTTCCAGGTTGAGAGGAACACATTCTGGAATCAGGGAATACAGGTCTCACTGTTGGTGTATTCAAGATACACAAGCTGTGGGTTGGGACAGCCCATTAAAGGGGTTGTAAAGTTGTTTTTTTTTTTTTTTTAAAATAACAAACATGTTATACTTACCTTCACTGTGCAGCTCGTTCTGCACAGAGTGGTCCCGAACCTGGTCTTCTGGGGTCCCTCGGCGGCTGTTTCAGCTCCTCCCCGCAAGCATTTACCACCTTCATGCGAGCTCCCTCGCACGGTGGTGAGTGCTTGCGGGCGCGCTCCCGTGATACAGCCGGCGGCTATAGCCGCTCGCTGTATCACTCGGCCCCGCCCCCCGGCGCGCCGCGTCATCGGATGTGATTGACAGCAGCGCGAGCCAATGGCTGCGCTGCTTTCAATCCATCCACTGCAGCCAATCAGCGACCAGGCTGAGCTGCAATGAAGCTGACGAGGAGCGAAGATTCGAGGCGTCAGGTAAGTAAAACGGGGGGGCTGGGGGCGGCGGTACTGTCAAAAGTTTTTTCACCTTAATGCATAGAATGCATTAAGGTGAAAAAATTTTTACCTTTACAACCCCTTTAAGCTATCACGCTCTAGTAGGAACATGCTATCAGAGAAGTATTGTATTGTGGACTGGGCAAAAGGGTGGATGGTTGTTCTCTGTGTGGAATATACTGCTATGATTTTTATAGGGATGGGATCAAATACATGTGTATAAGCACATGGGGAGCTTAAGGCCAATGGGTGACTTAGTCTTTGCCATAGGACACCTAAAGTGATTTCACTGGTAATTACTTTTCCTTATACACAATACAGTTGTTGTAGTATGTGCAGATGTTTTATTAACTGCTTTGCTCTGAATTTCTGATGTCACTGGAAGTTTGCAGTGGAAATATTTCCTGTTTAAGCGGATTACATTTAAAACACTCTTAGGGACAGAAAACATATGTTCTTATCCACATTCTCATACCACATTTCTTTCTAGACAAAAAAAGTATCTATGAGCAACTAAACAGAGCAGAAGTGCTAAGACATTACCAGAGTTTATCCTCTGTAACCAACAAAACCTAACAGACCAAAATAAAGGTTTTATACAAATGTAAAGTGGTCCTGTCATGCAGCAAAGTTTTCTAATAAACATAAATATATGAAACTCTTTCCTCATGAATGCTGGGGGGGCGATGTCCTCAGATCTTCTAAAGAGCATTCTAGGAAAGTCCATAAAGTTAGCTCATTCCCTGTTATAACAAGGATGGACAACACTCATGTTAACATTCATTTAACATTGTTTTTTTCTTTTTTTTTAACAAACTTTGCAGGAAAACTAAAAATACCCTACTAAAAATGACTTATCTGGTCTCATCTTCCACCTCTGTTCTATAACCATATGAAAAGAACAGTAGGAGTCCCATCTCACAGTTTATGGTACAAGGTTTACTTAAAGTATACCTAAAGCCAAAGCCTCTGCTTTCATTTTGAGTGGGGAATAGCAAAAACCCATCAGTCTTTTTGTTAATTGTGACCCACTCCAGAGATTCCCTTTCATTTCCTGGTAGGTCTACATGATAAGAAGTTAGGGGAAAATCTCTGAAGTCGCGAAAAGATGGAATTCTATGTCTTAGCCAGTTGCCACTAGAACAAGTGTCACCATTGGAAATTTTTTCCTCCATTTCTATTCTGGTAACAATTCAAAACTTTGGAAGTTTCCTCACTTTTAGTCCCAGTGACAACAACCATCAGAACAAATATAAAGGGTGAACTTCCACAGTGGAGGCATAAACAAGGGTTCTAATTCTTCTGGGGTTACAGGGTTAAAACCCATGCATACTCTATCTAATGTATTATAATTTGCAATTATATATGGTATGCACATGCAGGCAAGCATAAATTACATACTAAATGCAGACTCTGCTCCCTACTCTGTCATGCTACACAATGGGTTTTTTGCTGCTCCTTCTTACAACGTAAATCTGCACGTCAGCCAACTCATTCAATATTAAGTATGCATGGCTGATATTTAATCTCAATTTTTTAAGAGACTAATTTGACTTTGCCACTAAAAGCTCTATTTAGTTGATAACTTACATATACAGTGGGGATGGAAAGTATTCAGACCCCCTTAAATTTTTCACTCTTTGTTATATTGCAGCCATTTGCTAAAATCATTTAAGTTCATTTTTTTTCCTCATTAATGTACACACAGCACCCCATATTGACAGAAAAACACAGAATTGTTGACATTTTTGCAGATTTATTAAAAAAGAAAAACTGAAATTTCACATGGTCCTAAGTATTCAGACCCTTTGCTCAGTATTTAGTAGAAGCACCCTTTTGATCTAATACAGCCATGAGTCTTTTGGGGAAAGATGCAACAAGTTTTTCACACCTGGATTTGGGGATCCTCTGCCATTCCTCCTTGCAGATCCTCTCCAGTTCTGTCAGGTTGGATGGTAAACGTTGGTGGACAGCCATTTTTAGGTCTCTCCAGAGATGTTCAATTGGGTTTAAGTCAGGGCTCTGGCTGGGCCATTCAAGGTTGTGAAGCCACTCATTCGTTATTTTAGCTGTGTGCTTAGGGTCATTGTCTTGTTGGAAGGTAAACCTCCGGCCCAGTCTGAGGTCCTGAGCACTCTGAAGAAGGTTTTTGTCCAGGATATCCCTGTACTTGGCCGCATTCATCTTTCCCTCAATTGCAACCAGTTGTCCTGTCCCTGCAGCTGAAAAACACCCCCACAGCATGATGCTGCATGATGAGATGAGCAGTGCCTGGTTTTCTCCACACATCGCTTAGAATTAAGGCCAAAAAGTTCTATCTTGGTCTCATCAGACCACAGAATCTTATTTCTCACCATGTCAGAGTCCTTCAGGTGTTATTTTAGCAAACTCCATGTGGGCTTTCATGTGTCTTGCACTGAGGAGAGGCTTTCGTCGGGCCACTCTGCCATAAAGCCCCGACTGGTGCAGGGCTGCAGTGATGGTTGACTGTCTACAACTTTCTCCCATCTTCCGACTGCATCTCTGGAGCTCAGCCACAGTGATCTTTGGGTTCTTCTTTACCTCTCTCACCAAGGCGCTTCTCCCCCGATAGCTCAGTTTGGCCGGACGGCCAGCTCTAGGAAGGGTTCTGGTCGTCCCAAACGTCTTCCAATTAAGGATTATGGAGGCCACTGTGCTCTTAGGAACCTTAAAGTGGTGTTCCGGCCAAAATTATACTTTTTAAATAAAAATACCCATATAATACACAAGCTTAATGTATTCTAGTAAAGTTAGTCTGTAAACTAAGGTCTGTTTTGTTCATTTATAGCAGCAGTTTGTTATTTTATAAACTTACAGCAGGCTGTGGCCATCTTAAGTGTGGGCATTTGAAGCCAGACTGTATTTCTTCCTGGATCTCATCCTTGCAGATCTCGCACATGCTCAGTGCAGCACAAGCAGTGTAATAGGTTTCAGGTCAGGTTTCCATAGCAACGGCAGTGTCAGAGGAAGTTGCCGCCCCTTCCCAGAAGGCATTGCAAACAGGAAATGATGCGATGAGCCACGGCTAGGGAGGAGGAAGTGAAAAATGAATACAGCAGATATACAGTAGGTGCTGAGAAAAAAAAATTAAAAATATCCAATTCATTTGCAGTGCACAGTTTAGTGAGGGATGCTGAAGAGTTGTAAAAGTGGGTGGAACTCCACTTTAAGTGCAGCAGAATTTTTTTTGTAACATTGGCCAGATCCGTGCCTTGCCACAATTCTGTCTCTGAGCTCTTCAGGCAGTTCCTTTGACCTCATGATTCTCATTTGCTCTGACATGCACTGTGAGCTGTAAGGTCTTATATAGACAGGTGTGTGGCCTTCCTAATCAAGTCCAATCAGTATAATTAAACACAGCTGGACTCAAATAAAGGTGTAGAACCATCTCAAGGACGATCAGAAGAAATGGACAGAACCTGAGTTAAATATATGAGTGTCACAGCAAAGGGTCTGAATACTTAGGACCATGTGATATTTCAGTTTGTCTTTTTAATAAATCTGCAAAAATGTCAACAATTCTGTGTTTTTCTGTCAATATGGGGTGCTGTGTGTACATTAATGAGGAAAAAAATGAACTTAAATGATTTTAGCAAATGGCTGCAATATAACAAAGAGTGAAAAATTTAAGGGGGTCTGAATATATTCTGTCCCCACTGTATCTATCTTTAATACAATAAAAATATGTAAGGGCGAGCATGCATAAATGTGAAAATCATATTCATATTTACCTTTGGCTCTCAAAGGTAAACAATCTGCTTCAAAATGTTAAAGCAAATTTAAATATACAGAGCTCCAGCTCACTGACACTTGAGTGAACCATTTAATTTACTTCTACTGTAAACTTCATCTATAGCAGTGGTGATAGTCCAAGAAGACTCCCATGCACAAAAGTGATGTAACAGTGTAAAATTGTGAAGTACATACACAGGGAGTGAGTAAGGTGGGGAAAGGTCCTTGCCATTGTAGGCAGTAGTTAAAAATAATATTTTCTTTTTTTGTGGTAACCTCCTTTCAAGATATCACATGCTGTTTGGAGTGTTGTTTATAAATTAAAACAGCCCAGCCTAATTATTTATGGACTCTGCAGGTTAGTTCAAATGGTAAAAAAAAAATCTAGATGTATGTCAGCACAGCATACAAAGAGGAATACTGTATATTTAAAAAAATACAAATTCTACAGATAATTATACTTTAGATGACTTTTGAAACTCCCAAATAAAAATAATGATGAAGTTTATCACCACTGTATGATGACACTGCCCTCTACTGGATATTTTGTTTAAAAAGACACAATGAAAAGATTTAAAGAACAAAGTTAGCATGGGAAAAAAAATGCACTCATTAACAACGGTTTATTTACACTCATACCATGCTGGACTTTCTCTGTATAGTACAAGTGGGTATAAAGTATAAAATTAGGAATGAGTTTGATATGTTGACTCACCCTCAGTGGTGAAGCCTGGACAATATACAATAAAGAGAACAGTAGAAACTTTAAAGAGCCATAACTTATTGCTTGTTGTTTACTGTGAAAAAGCGATCTATCTGCAGACCATTTTATTTAGTGCATGTTTTAATAATTATGGAGCTGTAATAACTCTTGGCATCTACAGAACTGATGATCTGACTATTGACTACAGAATTGTTCTTTTAGCACAGACACACACCAAAAATTAAATATATCATATTCCTTCTTAAAAATACCAGTTTGCCACAGGCATTAAGGCTGATATCCCCAGAGTTGCTGGACCACAGGCATGCAGTTCACCAACCACTTATATCCTTGCCTATAATCCCTTGAGCACTGGGCAGGTAAAGAAATGTATCTGTTTCCCAAAATAACAACCTGGTCCTGACAGGCTTCAGACTGCTCCACGTGCCTTGGAGGAGTTATCAGTAAACTGGTTCACTGTTCAACACGATGCCGACATTGTTAGAATAAAACCAATACAGAAGATAGTTTTCAATATACTACATTTACAATAGTCAGAAACTGTACTATTTTGTTTACAAATATTTAAAAAGTGGTAAAACTGTTACTTCAATAGGAACTTCAAGTTTCTCATCGTCAGCACTGGGAACAGGGAACCAAAACCAGCATTCTCTACAATGAAGTATATCAGCACCAAAGATTTCTCTCATATCTATACCATCAAGGCGGTTAACATATCTTTTAGGGTCACTTCACACCCATGGGATTTAGAGCACATTAACATATTTGCAAAGATTTATTCTTTTTTATTTTTTATATTGCTAGTTCACAAAAATGGTGTAGGTTGACAAGTCCCAAAAAAAGGTTTGTTTTTTCATCCGTCAATATGTGTTATATAGGGGATTTGATGGGAATTGCAGCACAAGGTGGGGGCTGACCACTTACAGTGTTCCAGTCAGGGGTAAAACATCCAGACAGGCTCATGTGTGTTAAATTTATGATGGAAGTAGGGAACCACATACATTCATTTTAAAAATGTAAAACAGATAGAAAAAAACTGATGGAGTAATAACCAGTGGATAAGCCAGATCAGACTGTGGAACAGATCTAGAGGATTTGTTATTGTTCTCACATCTCTAATCATTCCTTTTATTCCCAGATTACATTTTTCAGTAAAACTACTGTCTGGTTCTCCTTGCGAAATGTTGCAAACATGGAACAAGTAATAAGTGTCTAATAAGGTGGGTGATATTCATCATTTAAATGCACATTTATCATCAGCTTTTGATCAACTGTTCAAAACCACAGTAATATATTAGGTTGCAAGTTCCAAGTTAACGTTACATTAACATAACATGTTAAGCATGGTCATACAAAATCTTTATATACTTGCAGAGACAATTTTGAACCAGATTTGCTTAGTCCATGAAAATATATTTAGACATAGATAAAAACATGTATACACAATTTTCTTTATCATTAGTTTTTTTAAGCATATTTCTTTGTTAACAAGGAAATTATAAGGGGGGGGTATCCTAGTGTGCATTTTCAAGTGGGAAGGAATGAGAGCACATTCATAGGGTACAGCCCTGCGACAATGATCTTTAAAATCACCCAAACCAATGCCTAGATTGCCTACCCCAGAGTTTTAAAATACTGCAACATGTAAACATTGTGAACCAGAAGAATTTCAGCAATCAAAATCAGTGTACAAAGTTGTGCATTTTTAAAGAAAAAATACCCACAAGGCCACAAGAAGATGGTGTGTGTGTGTGTAAGCTTTTGTGACAACTTTGCCCTGCTCACCACTGTTCAAAAAACAAAACATGCTGAAATACTTTTTTTTCTTTAACAAAAAATACTCTCCATTATTCAAACTTTTATTAAATCTTTGATCTCCCGTGTCCCATGTTGAGTATATCTCCTAAATTAAACCCCTTTTGGAGGAAGTAAACTATTGTAGTGTCTACTCCAGGACTTCTGAAGCATTACCTTTAGCAACTAAAGTATGGTATTTAAAGAGATTCTCATTCTACGGTTTCCACATTTTCATTAGATGATTATTTCATTCATTCAACATTATAGTTTTTTCTTCATTGATTTTGCAGTTGTTCGGGGAAAGAGAGATGGTCCTTTTGTTTTCTTTTTGAACACCTTCCCCCCACCCCCCTTGAAGCACCTGGCCAAAGCTGAAGCACACGCAGGCTGTTTGCACACACGGTGTCTGCACACATTTGACTTTAGGAATATTTGCCCTTGTGTAAGGTGCACTAATTTGTTATTATTTGGTAACTTTTAACTCAGAACTTTAAAGTGGAGCTTTCAGTAACTCTACATGTCCGCATGAATAAATTCCTAAAATGTCTACCTTTTAATTATAAAAAGCAGTCCTTGATCCCCAGCAAAGTAACTTAGTCCTAAGCTAAGATGTCAGCAGTCTGCTGCAAGCAAGATGAAGCATTCTTTAGCTTTCCCTCCACCAGTGATCAGTCTGAAACATTATTGTAATTTTGTAGCAAGGCAGCAGCCAGAGCTGACCTATGTCAGACATAACACACCCAAGCACTGCACAAGCACCAGGATTTACATGACATTTATATCTGAGCCAGCATCCCAGTCCTGGAAGTAGATGCTGACCCTCGCTAGTGCCTTAACAAAGATGGCTTCATCCTTTTGGAGAGAAAAGCAGATGAAGGCATTGTCAGGTGAATCACTGATCTCTGTGGGAGGTTATAAATATTTGTAAGTGTTATAATGATACATTAGTTAACATGCATGCACTTAACATGAAAAGGCAGATCTGATGTTAGCTACACTTAAAAAAAAGAAAAACACACAAAAGAAAAAGGGGGGGGGGGGGGGATTGGTGGATCTGAAGTCAGAACAAACTAAGATAGTGGATAAGACAAGCTGGCGGAGCAGATTTTGGATTATTCTATCTCTGTATTCACAACTTGGGATATAGTTTTAGCCTATGCTTTATCATGAATTACATTCTTTTATTTACATAAAGGGAATGTTCACCATAAATAACATTCAACAGTTTCAATACACACAAAAGAGACTCACATTGCAATTAGAAGACCCATCACAAGCTGGATATGATCCATCAGCCCAATCTGCTGAGTCCTGGGACCCTGGTGTCCTATTCTGTGATTCATATTCCTTCAGCTGAAAAGAGGAAGAAAATAACATAGTACTGCATCACAGCAATGGCACAACAGGCAAACTGTTGTTTGGAAGAATCTATCTTCGTTTTCATAGCAAAACATAGCAAGGTTAAGGTGTACTGTTAAGAAGCAGGAGGCAGCCATGGAAGGAACATATATGTACAAATAGCATTTTAACAGAAAAGGGTAGTAAACTTACGTGAGTTTGCCATGCATTTATAAGCAAAATGCCTACAGTCATAGTTATTGTAAGAATATGCAGGAGATCACCTACTGAAAAACAATCTCACAGGCTGCCAAAGAACAAACAAACCTATGAGGTGATGGCTGATTCCTATGGTGAGAGGATTAGATGATAAACAAGACAGCTCAGACATATCCTAAAAGTCTGCAAGCCTATATACCTCATGTTTGGAAATAATTTTAAATATCCCACCACTCTGTCTATGGGTAGCTTTAAAGGCGATATAAACCCACTCTCACCCTTTCTAAACTACTGCCATAGTGCTGATCTCTAAGGATATACATGCCTCCTGCATGTATCTTTACCTGTCAAATGCCTCTCCTCTGTCTGTTATTAGACCCAAAAAACTGCAGATTCTGTGGGTGCGTCTGTTGTCTCGAGCTCGGTGGGTGGAGTCGTGATGTCAGTAGACTCCCGCCCACCTCTACACTACCCTTGTCAACAAGTATTTTCTCCTGTGTATTTCTTACACTGAACTTCTGCTATGATTACTAACATCCAGTCAAAACTCAGAAAAGTCACCACATGACTTCAGCATGCCCAATCATGCTGAGGTGTGGAGCAGCCAATCCTGGGAGAGCTAGAGAAGAAGGGGGGAGGGGATCTGAAGTATGCAGAATGTCTCTCTCAGGCTCCTGCATGAGATACGTAAATCACCTGTTACTCACAGCAAGTCTCCCTCTTGTGAGTGACAGGTGATTTACATATATTTCAGCATTTAGGGACAGAGAGCAGTAACTGTCAGTCACTGGCTCCCTGCTCTGCCCCTCCAGCACTCACTGGAGCACCGGGCTGTGTAGGGGGTGGCTGGCTCAGTCTCCCAGCGCCTCATGAGGCTGAGTTAGTTGCCGGTCTAGGCATCTGGGTGGATCCCGAACATATGGCCATCCCCTGAAGCCAGCCACTTGGAGCAAAACACATGACCAGACCAGAGCACCCTGAGAATAGGTAAGTATAAGGATCTTTCTTTCTACAGGATAGTTAGAATAGAAGTTAAGAGGGGGTGGAGCAGTTTTAAGCATAGACCTAGACTAGAATTCCACTTTTAATGAAAACACTAAGAGAAATATAAAGGCTGCCAAGCCTGACCTCTTAATGTTACTTGTTACTAGATGCTTGGCTGTCTCCAGTTACAGTACCTACCAGATCACTGACATGAAACCAGTATGCAGACTAGAAAGTCAGAATGCTTGATTTGCATACATGGACACGGACTATGCATCAAAAAGGAAGGCAATGAAAATAGCATAACAGCCACGAATATAACATTTTTTGGATGGAGAGGTCAGCAATGGCAGCATTCTCTCAGTGCAGTCTTCCTTACAGTAATTGTTGGTAAAAAGAAATCGCATGTACAATGGCAAAAATAATTATTTAATCATGCAGTCTTGTAAGTTTGCCCACTCATAAAGAAATGAAGTGTCTATAATTGTTATCATAGGTGTATTTTAAACGATAGAGACAGAATATTAACCAAAAATAAGTATATGATCCTCTACCAACCAACAATAATTCTGGCTCCCACAGACTGGCTACAGTATGTGCTCATGTGGTACACAGATTAGTTCTGTCAATTTAAGAAGGTGCTCCTAATGACAACGCGTTATGTGTATAAAAGAGACCTGTCCACAGAATATCTTTCTTCCATTCAAACCTCACCATCAGTGGCAAGACAAAGGACATCAGGGACAAGAATGTAGACCTGAATAAGGCTGGAATGGGCTACAAGACCATCAGTAAGAAGCTTGGTGAGGAGACAAATGTTGCAGCGATTATCTGCAAATGGAAGAAATGCAAAAAAACCATCAGTCATCCTCGATCTGGAGCTCCATGCAAGATTTTGCCTCATGGGGTAAGGATAATCATGAGAAAAGTGAGGAATCAGCCCAGAACTTACACAAGAGGAGCTTGTGAATGATCTCAAGGCAGTTGGGACCACAGTCAGAAACCATTGTTAATACAATAAGCCACCATGGATTGAAATCCTGCAGGGCCCGCAAGGTCCCCCTCCTCAAGAAGACACATGTACAGGCCCGTCTCAAGTTTTCCAGTGAACATCTAAATGATTCAGAGAAGGATTTGGAAAAAGTGCTGATGTCAGATAAGACCAAAATTGAGCTCTTTGGCATCAATTCAACAGCATACCTACAGTCAAGCCCCATACCTACAGGTGGGGCTGTTTCTAAAGGTACAGGGCGACTTTGCCACATTGAGAGGCCAATGGACGGGGCCATGTATCGCCGCTGTACCGTTCCGGGGATTTTAAATCCCCACGGCTTTCTCTGTTCTTCGCCGACCAATTAGAATGCTCCTAAACGTACCGCCTGATGAGGTATGTTTTGGAGATTAAGCTGTGGGGGATTTCTAAGCCCCAGGCGATAAGGCGGTGACCCGATGTGTCAGTGTGGGTGATCGCCGTGCTCCAGGTCAGCGGGATTGGGGGGGGGGGGGGTGAGGAGGGCGTCCTGTGTAAGTTCACATTACAGATTTTTCTGTAAAGGTGAACTTACCCTTAAGATCATGGAGTGGCCTAGTCAGTCTCCAGACCTTAATGCTACAGAAAATGTATGGAGGTAGCTAAAACTTCGAGTTGCCAAGCGACAGCCAAGAAATCTTAAGCATTTAGAGATCTGTAAAGAAGAGTGGACCATAATCCCTTCCAAGATGTGTGCAAACATTGTAACCAACTACAAGAAACATCTTCCTCTGTGCGTGCCGAAAAGGGTTTCTCCACCAAGTACTAAGTCATGTTTTGCTTGGATATAGTAAAAGCAGTGCAGCGCATAAACAGACAAACAAAACACATAAATCGAGAATAATGATGATGAAAGAGTGTGTGATATAATATTCACAAAAAGCACCATCAAGTGTCCAAAAAATGGTGGTCCTATGGATAACAGACAAGATGATCATGTGATAGCCTCCACCAACAGTGAATCCTAACCGCTCACCTCAAAGTGTGGGCTCCTGAGTTTATCAGTCAGGTCACACAAGCAGTCCCTT
Organism: Aquarana catesbeiana; assembly: GCF_042186555.1. Lineage (NCBI taxonomy): Eukaryota > Metazoa > Chordata > Amphibia > Anura > Ranidae > Aquarana > Aquarana catesbeiana. The sequence continues at coordinate 438,108,092 of NC_133327.1, read as the reverse complement.
CACAAGGGTAGATATACTGATCCACTAGATGGAATGATCGCTGGAGATAGGTGTATGCTGGTAACATGAGATCCCCTGTGTCCTGACCATAGACTCCAATATATTCGTACATAGAATGACAATGGTACAATATAGTGCTCTCCGTTGGATATATAAAAGCATTTATTGTAAAAACGATTGCACTTACAAATCAGGCACTGTACCTCGGTGATAAGGCGGACTAACAAAGAACTCTTCCACGAGGATAAATGGAGGACGCGGGTGACGTCACGTAGGTCACGTGTTTCGGTACGTGTTATGTCCCAGGGGGCGGGACTTCATATTTGCTTAGGGATCAAATACTTCTTTTACTCACTGAACTACAACTCAATTTATAACATTTGTATCATATGTTTTTTCTAGATTTTTGGTTGATATTCTATTGCTATCATTTAAAATACACTTATGATAAAAATTATAGACCCTTCATTTCTTTGTAAGTGGGCAAACTTACAAAATCTGCAGTGGAATAATCATTATTTTCCCTACTGTATACTCAACGGATCCTAATTACTCCAGCATCCCAGCATTGAAATACATGAATGCTGAAAATACATGAATGCATGAAATACAGGCAATCATCCAACCACTAAAGAGTGAAAAGCAGTGTGCATTTACTTTTTTTAACTTTTTTTTTTTTTTTTTTTATAAGAGTAATGATACAGAAGATGAGAACATAAATCTAACTTTGGATCTAATTAAAATCCACATACATTTTAAAATGAATGTCCACCAATTTAAAAAATAATTATTTTGGCAAGAATCTTCACGCATAATTTTTCATGTTCTATTTTTCTGAACATGAAATTTGTATTTTTTTTAAATATTTTATATTTGTAGACTGCATGCCAGTATGATTTTATTTAGTTTTTTTGCACTCTGGACCACTTTATATAGTATAGTATTCATGAGTAATGCTACATACAGTACAGTAGAAATCAAGATGATTTAAAACAAATACAATATATAAATTGCACATGTGCAATAGTGATTGTTTTTGTACATGTTTTTTAAGGACAGAGCTCATCACTTTATGGTTTGATTTTAATGTGATTTTTTTTTTTTTTTTTAATGAATGGTTGATAACCAGGTGTGTGGCAGACATACTGTAGACCATATGATAAAGAGTGGTTCCTCTGTGACAACTTCTGACATTACTTTCACTTTGCTACAGAAATGTCAACTTCTTGACTAAAGGTGGGTACCTTTACTAACTGAACATCTAATTGATGACTGATTTGTGAATTTCCACACTGCTTATCTGGATTGCCTTATTAGACTGCCTATTCCTGGTCTGCTACGTAGCACTAGTTCCTGGGATTATTTCTAATAGCAATAGTAGCCTTGACTACTGTCTAATAATCCCCAAGCAGCATATTTAGTGTATGATCTCCTGCCTATTTACTAGCGCATGCGCCTGTACTTTTTCCCTCTCTCCACCCCTCTATTGCTCTGGACCATAGCTGACCGTATAAACTATCATCATTTGAGACTAATTTAGAATGGTTATCCATTGAGTATTCTTATCATTTGGCTAATTGGCAGCCTTTTAAGGTCCCTGAGGCACAAAGCAATACGCCCGGACTGGGCTAGCTCCACTTCTTTTATATTGTCTGTCTTGTTTGTCTAATGTTTGTCTGCGGTCAATTGTTATTGTTGTTATGATCACTGCACTTCACAATATTATGTGATTTTTATTGTTGGGTACTACCCAAAATAAAGTTGACTTTTTAAGCTGTATATCCTATGACTACCCTGTTGCTTAAGGTAACCCCTTGTATGAGCTCACCTATTGCGCTTACTCCCCTTTCCCCTCTTTTTTAAGCTAATTATCTACGGTTACAGTAACTGTACCCTAACGGGTTAAGGATCTAGTACGGGGCCATAGCATTTCTTTGAGCAAGTACAGGTGGCCACTCGTGCTATCCATTCCCATTCCCTTTCCCTCTCCCCTTACCCTCAATTCCTTCCCCCACCCTAACATTTTTTGATATAATTTTAGTTTTGGGCAATAAACCTAAAAAGTGGATCCTAGCAGTACTGTAAAATAAAAATGCAGGTTCTCCAGATATGTCCTCCATGGACTCACTAACCTGGCAATGCCCTAATCAATCTATCTATCTATCTATCTATCTATCTATCTATCTATCTACCGTATTTATCGGCGTATAACACGCACAGGCGTATAACACGCACATTCATTTTAAGAGGGAAGTTTCAGGAAAAAAAACTTAAATTTTAAATAAGGAACTTTGAAGTAAAATAAGGGTCAGTGCCCATCTGCAGCCTCACCATTGCCATCAATGCAGCCTGATCAATGCCCATCTGCAGCCTCACAAGTGCCATCAATGCAGCCTCATCAGTCCACATCAATGCAGCCTCACCATTGCCATCAGTGCAGCCTGATTGATGCCCATCTGCAGCCCAGAGGGGACAGGGAGGGGGCAGGATGAGCACCGACAGATTACATACAGTGAGAATCTCCTATGATAGACAGAACAGTGGTCCAATGTCGGCCCAGGAGACAGGAGTTCCTATTACAGAGGCCGCCAAGTAAACAGGAGATTCTCACTGTATGTAATCTGACGGTGCTCGTCCTCGCCCCCCCCCCCCCCCCCCTCCGAGGCAGCTAAAACTGAAGTATTGGCGTATAACACGCACGCACTATTTGCACCCAATTTTCATGGTGAAAAAGTGAGTGTTATACGCCAATAAGTACAGTGTATATATATATATATATATATATATATATATATATATATATATATATATATATATATCTCTAGATAGATATATATCTATCTAGAGATATATATATATATATTTATCTATAGATATATCTATATATCTATCTATATATATGTGCTGTTTAGCCCCTCCCATCACATTTTTGTCAAAAATATAAAATATACAACCGCAGGACAGCTGCATATTTTTCAAGTTCAATAGATTTTTATTAAGAGTTTTGCAAAATAAAGGACAGCTGCATTTGTTCTCTATACTGAATTATATTTGCTGAACACATGGAGACTGAAAAAAAAAAGACATCTGAAAAAGAAAACATTAAAACGAAGCACTATGTGCTTTTCCAAGTCTTTTTTCAAATATTCAAATTTCCAGGCTCCACGTGTGCAGCAAATCCTTCTCTATGCAGAAAGCATTTGTTCCACATGTACTCCATCCTTCTTTTGTCTCTCCCCAGAAATTTGACATGTGAGGGAGTGTGCAGTATACAACCTAGGGTACATACTATTACCCAAGGAAGATATTAGGATCAATTAACCTTCATTAGCAAATAATCATTTTGTAGATGCTTGTATAGCAAGTCTTGCTGGCAAGCAATAGACAGTTACAAATGACTGCATATTACACAGCCAGGAAAATAGTTTTGGTTTGCCTATGACCAAAGTATATAGCTCACTCATGAAACAGCTGGATCTTTCAGCTATGGTCATATTCACATATAATCAAATAAGTCAGATCTATTGGTTTTAGTCATATTCACGTATGGCAAAATACGTCACATAAACATCAACCAAAGCTTGCACATCATCTAGGAATAGATTTATAAAGCAGCATATGTTAATTTAATACAAAACATTCACTGGTGGTGAATCAAACACTGCCATGGAAAACACATGCACCGGGAAGATTGATCTAAATGTTTGGTGAATGTCAAATTCACAGATTTATGAAAATATTCCATAGTCTATGGTGAGCCTCAGAGAGCATGGCTGCAAAAAGAAAACACTTAAGAAGCTAAAGAGTGAAACATTTTTTTTTAAAGATTTTAGATACATGTAAACTTCTGTTTAAAACTAGATTTCCGAGGCAGGTACATGTGATAAATATCAAATCTATAGATAGTGAAGAACATCGACAGGTAAACATCTAGTGAAATAAACATCTCAACCTACAGAATAAAAACAGGTGAAATATGACTCTGCAGAAGGTGTATTTTGCCCACTAATATGAACTATTTTTTTTAGAGCAGAAAAGTCAGATAATATATTTGCAAAGTAAACCAAACAGGTTACACTTTATTTTAGTGACATTAGCAAATAATTGGAACCAATGTGAATATCTGGTTAACTGAATAGAATCCTACCCTTGCAAGTGCTTCCTCAATGGTGATCATCTTTTCCTTTACCATCATCATCAGCTGAATTCGCTCTTCATCACTCATTGTGATCTCACTAGCCACATAACCAACATCCTCCCCTGTACATAAAAGAAGTAGAGGAAAAAACACATGCAATATGAATTACATTTGTTGAAAAACAAGGCAACATTCTAGTGTGTACTGAAATATGAGTAATGCTACATAAAAATAACAGAAAAAAAAAAAATTACCAAAAGTGTAGTTACCGCTCATAGTGACCATCAAATCCAGTAATACAGTAGCACTCATTAATAGTATAATTGCAACACACTCCTGATATGACCAGTAAATATAGCTTTACATTGTAACAAGTAGCTTTAACTGAATGGCCATCATGTGAAAAAGAATTTAGCTACTGGTACGGACAGGATGCAACAGCAATCCAGCTAGGGTGGCCTCTCTTTAAAATATAAAAGCCATTTAAAACTATTGAGCAGCAGCACACATTTTCTGCATTCCTCAATTTATAATGGTGCAGGAAACTGTCAGGAGCGGCATTCGCCACATTAAAGGCTAAGTCCACCTTTACAGAAAAAATATTAAATGCAAATATTATTGCAGGAAAAAAATTTGCATTGATTACTTTTCTCTGCAGGAGTCTGGAAAGCATCGCACGCGCCATCAGTAAATGTCCTGCAGACATATTCTCCGTACCTCTGTATAGGCTTTCTGTTTTAAAGGCAAAGGGCATATCAGTGGCCTATGAAAGCACTCATCAGTGCCCCTGCAGCCCATTGAAACTTCAAGTCCGTCTTCTGTAGTGGCAAATGGTAATAATTTTAGTGGGCTCTCTGACCACACAATTGCATCATTCATTCACAAATCCCTGTGAATGAATGATGGGGCTGTGTGGGCGGATGGCCTCGCACAGCCACGCTGTTCTGGAATAGTGACAGTGGGTGCAGGGAGAAGAACCCTCACTTGCTGTCACGGGGAGGATGGAAAGAAAGAAAGAAAGAAAGAAAGAAAGAAAGAAAGAAAGAAAGAAAGAAAGAAAGAAAGAAAGAAAGAAAGAAAGAAAGAAAGAAAGAAAGAAAGAAAGAAAGAAAGAAAGAAAGAAAGAAAGAAAGAAAGAAAGAAAGAGAGAAAGAAAGAATCCCGACAGCTGTGGATGGTGCTGAAGTGGCTAGGAAGCCTATTTGGAACCAGGAAGTCCGCACCAACCATTGTGGAACACACAGGCGGATGTGATATCACCGGAAGTGGAGGAACACCGGACGAATGACAGGCTACATGCTCGGAGCCCCTAGCTCCTTCTACAGGCCCCTTGCAAATAAACCAACTTATTTTAATATTGCACTTAGGTAGCTCTTTCCCCTTTCTTTCTTTTTATTATGTATTTTTAGTGATTTAAGCTGATGGCCTATCTGCTGAAAGAGACATTCAAACATTCTAGTGGAGCCAGGAAATAGAAGCATATTACTGTATAGGGTGCAATTCGACTGCTAACAGAGCAAAAAATAGAAAAATTCAGCCTGTATTAAAGAAAGTGGAAGTTTTGAAGGAACTTCTCTAGCAAGTCAATAAGACATTATTTCTTTGTGTAGATGCACGGGATTGTACTCAGAGGGCCTTCTGGGACACTGTACAGAATAAAAAGCGGCATTGTTTCATTCTCCCCCATCTGTTATGGCTTTCAGAACTACATCACCAACCTTGTCTAAATTTCAGCATAATCTCACATATCAGAAGTTAGAAAGAGAGCTTCTCTGTCATGATACAACTAGCCTAAAGCAAAGCATTTACCCTTATGCATTTGCCTTCATGAGAACCATAAATAATTTGCTACCTAGACATGTAGTTTTGTCTGTATTCTGTAATATTTGCGTCAGCAACAAAGCAAAAGGTACACAGAGTTAATCTAATGGACATCTAGGTTAAGCTTCTTTAGGGGAAGTTTCTACTTGGGTATTTTATTATAGCGTCTTGTAAAAAAAAGTAAATGCAAGGCTGATTTTAAAAATATTTAAAAAAACAAAGCTTTAAAGAAAATGTTTGAGAAAACGCTTCGGCTAACGATCATTTCCCTGACACATCCATAGGTTTGGCTAAACATCTTCCTCCGTCCATCATAATAAAACTGTCCTATTCACGCATTAAAGTGGAACTTCACACTCTCAATCAACATTGACTATTTTTATTCCTTAAGCTGCTAGCATTAGTAAACAGACAGGAAAGAATATTATATTTACATGTTTTAAACAGTTTTCTTACATTTCTTCAATTACTTCCTGGTTTCCATGCCTAGGAAAATGATGTCATACATCCCAGGTGTCTTAAGGAGGGAAGGAGGGGTTTTCTCGGCTAAGCACACCTACCTACACCTGAGTTAAGGGCAGATGGTTTCAGATTCCAGGAAGTAAATTAATCTGCCCTTACTTTACCTTTTCACTGCCAGGCCGTGTGCTCCATCCACTTTAAAACACAGCTGGCCGGATCATTTTTTGCTATTTTTCACTTATAGCTTTCAGAGTTTGTAAAAGACCCCCCAAACCATAGATTTTCTGAAAACACATGACCAGTGAATAAAAAAAAGACAATACTGATTTTTAAGGCCCCGTGATATTTGTGCAAATGTTTATCAAAGCAATATTTTCGCTAAAAATACACTAAAATAATTTTTAGAAGATAAAAAACACAGCAAATTTTACCAATTAATTACCGATTACCAACTAAATTCCTACTAAATATAAAAGCTTAACCTGTGTTGAGTTAATAAATATCAAATATTTGTAAATTTTATGTGGCACCTTTTCGCAAAATGGTGAAAATCGATTGTACGCAAAACTGTAAATATCCAAATCTCTCTAAAAATCTGGAGGTTTTCATTTTTCATTTTACAGCTTTCAGAATTTGTAAAGGCCCCCAAAAACCATACATTTTCTGAAAGCACACGACCAGTAGAATAAAAAGAAAGTGCTACTGATTTTTAAGGCCCTATAATTTTTGCGCAAGTGTTTAAGAAATCACTATTTTCACAAAGAAACCCCAACTAAAATCTTTATTTGCACACAAAAACACAATATAACTTACGTAATTCTTGCAAAATTCCTACTAAGGTCTTGTTCAGTGGGGTGTGCTGAAGCATATGTCCATGGAGGGCCATGTTTACCTGCACAGATATTCTGTGCATCCCTGTGCAGGGAGTCCTATTCATGTTAACACAGCAGTCTGACATCCATGCAGGTGTAGGTGCATGGTCCCAAAACACAGACAGTGTGAGTCCAAGGACATGTACCCACACGGATGTCACACGGAGAAGGAATGCAGTGTGAATAAGTATGCATTTTTGAGTTACAAGGGATTGCAGTGAGTTAAGGGTAAGGATAAGGGTTCAGCATGGAACCCAGGGCTTAAATCGATAATAAACCCAAAAGCAAACATGTTTTATAGTGTAGCTTACCATTTCTTAAATTTGGTGGCTGCACTGGCTTTCTTTTTTAGGCTTTCATTCTTCTGTTTTCATCTGGTGAACTGGCCAGTATGTCTGTTATTTTTCAACAGAACAAGCTCTCCTGCAGCAGTAGCAGTCTACAGGGTTGAGACAAAACACTGGGGCACTCTAATACAGTAGGTGTATTATTGGCCGGATCACCAGGTGAAAAAAAAGCCTAAAAAAAAAAAAAAACTGATGTAGCCACCACATCTAAAGATTGGTAAGCTGCAATTTATTACATTTTTTGGCTTTGGATTTAAAACCGCTTTAAATGTCAAAATATATAATCCCATTTCAGTAGTAGTAGCAGTAGTCAAAAAACCTACACAGAGAACATAGGTTGCTCTGAAACAGCTGCAAAGATTGACCAATGAGATAGAAGAAACTTCCATGGGACATCTAGAACACATACACTCCACAAGATTAGGTTTTATGGAAGAGATAAGAGATGCTTGTAACACGATCCCTAGATAGGGGGGGACAGAATTCTGTCATTTTACAGACTCCCATTCAGAGATCATTATTACATGCAGTGAAAGCAATGAAAGAACTTGAATGGAGGAGGGGACAGACCTCATTGGGAGCTTTTTCTACTGAATTCAGCCCGGGGACCTGAAGTTATTGACCACTTCAGCGCCAGAATTTCAGTGCCAGGAAGAGGACCAGCATCCTTGCAGTGTAGATTTCTCCAGGATCTGGCTGACTGCATGATGTGGGGCTTCATTGCAGGTACATTAAGTTACTAAAACTCTATTGCTAAAAATCCATTTTAGCAAAACTTCTTGCAGCCCATAGCAATCAGAGGACAACTATCACTTTTCTAGCATGGTCTTGGGCATGAATGTCATATACATGAAGAGCTCTGTAACTTCTATTACCTTTTGAAGTCTGTCTCATTATTCCTTTTTGACTTTTTCGGAAATTCTGCCAGAAATATTTATTTTTCTTCTTCCAGTCAATTTTTCCTAATATTCAAGGAAAAGAGAAACAATAATTCCAAACCGCTTTGATGTGTACAAATTATCACAGCGCTGCAAAAACAATAATTTGTGATGGCAAACTCAAAGACACGTCTTGCTATAATTGTCCATATTTCTGCAATGTATCTGAAATCCGCACCATTTAATATCAATTTTTAGTATGCTCTTTTTCTAAATGACCACACAGGTGTACATAAAATTAACTTTGAACACACAGCTAAAACATACAGATGAAATACATTTATGGGAGCAGTAAGTGAAACTAAAACTTAGCACACAAACATACCTTTATGGGAGTAGTAAGTGAAAATAACACATGCAACACAAAAATTGGCCAGAAAATTAAAGTTTTTGGTATAAAGAATTTTATACTTTTTTCGCTAGCTTATTTTTATTTCTGTACTGCAATGCTTGCACAATACAATGCAAAGTACAGTCCCAACCCATTCTCGGCATGCGTAAGATGCCAAGGATGAAGCCAGGTGGCAGGATAGTGTAACTCTAGTGCGCATGTGCAGAGGTTACATTATTACTGGTAAAAAGAAAAAAGACAGACGTGGAACACGAGGAGAATATCATCGTAGTGGTGACAAAATGTGGCAAAAAGCTTACACATTTCACTGCTGAAGGAGAGCACACCCAGACGTAGTGTGCAAGTATGCTGCAAAACTTTAAGCTTTGTATTTTTGTCTAGTCAATCCTAAAATGGACACAGCCCTGCCAGGCTGTTGACCTCAAATTTCTCTAAAGCAGTTAAAGCGGGGTTCCGTCTACGAATAAAAAGCATTTAAGTCAGCAGCTACAAATACTGTAGCTGCTGACTTTTAATATATGGACACTTACCTGTCCAGGGAGCCTGTGATATTGGCACCCCAGCTGATTTTTGGATCAGCTGTCGGGTGCTGCCGCCACCATTCATCGTAAGGGAAACTGGTAGTGAAGCCTTTTCGGCTCTACAGCTGGTTCCCTACTGCACATGCGCTAAGTGAGCTGCGTTTTCTAACTGGCCCGGCGGCAGAGGAAGGAGGAGGGGTCAAAAACAGGTACCTGTTCCCCCCTCCCCAGGAAGCAGATAAGCAGAACCTCCGACACATGTGAAAGAACTATAAAATATATTTTATAGATATGTGTTTTATATATATATATATATATATATATATATATATATATATATATATAAATCTCTAATATATATATATTTATTAGATAGATATGTGTGTATATGTATATAGATATATCTATAGATAGATAGATAGATAGATAGATAGATAGATAGATAGATAGATAGATAGATAGATAGATACTCTACCTGAAGCCTACTTTTCAATAAAGCTTGCCTAAAATGAATCATTATAATAACTAGCATCCCTGACTGCCTGGTTTAAGAATGCTAATGATTATTATGGTGTTCTAAACTTTGCACCTTGTTTCCTGAAGGGCAGAATAACCCTGAGTAATATTTATTTCATTCATATATTGCTGAAAAATTTCACAAAGTACAATAGACCATAAATGCTGATTAAGTTAGCAAATGAAAAAAACTCAGAAGTGTAGAAGATGCACTTGCCTACAGAGCTGTCTTCAGAGCTAGATTTATGCAGAGAAAATCTGAAAGAGAAAAAAAAAAAGAGAAATATTCATAGAGTGTTGTTCAACATTAGGCGTATAATTCAGAAGTGGTACAAAAAGACACAATATATTGTGCCTGCTTGTTTGTAATTTCCTCTATTTACCCGAAGAGGGCACCAAAGAGCTTTTTTTCTGCTCAGTAAACCTGCCATACTGATGTAGACATTCAATGATTCATACATTTGAACATTTGATTTGAATATTCTCTGCACAAAAAGATAACTGTACTTTAGTACATAGCAACAGCTCAGCAGAAAGGTCATTATTATTATTGTAAATTATTATTTAATTTTTAGAGTGTCCCTATTTTTTAGAGCAGCTTACTCAATACCATCCTGATGCTTTGTTTACATACCATGGCTACTGATGCTGCAACTCATGTTGTTCCTGTTAATGCCTAGTTGATACAGGAAGGCAAGCTCTGTATTGGGGTAATTTACACAAATCCTAATTCCTCAGATCTCAGCTGGAGACAAGGAGCATGCACCAATGACCTTATAGGTCAGTTCTTAAACCGCATTATGCATACTATACACATTATCATACAATACTTCAAATATTTCTAAGCCAGTACAGCTGACCTTTAACATTTCTATTCAAATATTCACTACAAAAAGCAGTGTAAAGCCATGTCCAGGTGTACACGGTGGAAAAGCACATGTGTGAACTTTGTAAATGAATGACCTTCTTAGCTTATCACTGAGGTACCAGATGCTTCATTCTCATACAATAAGCGCTTCCTTCTCAGGAGACCCAGTCTGTAATAATTACTGGCAAGCTTGCTTTCCTCTGCACACTAAGCAGCTGAAAGATAAGCAGGTTAGAGAAGGTAACTGGCTTTGTTTTTAGTTCTGAAAAGGTAATTCCCACCAGGATGGCACTTCCGAAACAGTTTACTTACCATTTTCCTAATTTAAAGGGTCAGCTCACTCAAACGCAAATCTCAGCTTTTGATAGCTCCTGGTGAATTTGCTCAACCCCGCACCCTCTTATCGCTAGGGGATCAACTTGCAAAAACTCTGCTCATGAGCATTTAGGTCATCTAGTTTGCACAGTCATTATAAGAATTGCAGCAAGAGAAGAAAGACTACGAATTGCGCTGTGCAAGGCGACTAGTGGTATGGAGAGCTCTCTAGGGCAGATAATAAATCAGTGGGTAATTTAGAAAAAAAATCTCTAATGGCTTGTCTAGACTGCTGTCATTTGGGTTCTGAACTTCTAGTGTAGGAGTGCACACCTCAACAAATGCCCAGAGACTGGATGACTCCTCTGGAAATCTCAGAAAAAAAAAAACAATTGGAAAGATCTGTTATCCGCATTCAGGACTCCGGTGTAAAAAAAATAAAAAATCAGCAGTACAAAAAAGTTTACTCCAGTGGACTCCAAACTGTGGCCCGTGGGCCAAATGCAGCCCTCTGAGCAATGTTTCTCCCACTGACACCAACAAGGGGGCGCCATCCCTCTCTAAACAAAGAAAAAGAAAGTAGGGAAACGACACAAACTTATTGGTACTGCAAGTTTATTACAAAAATACAAAATGCAAAATACAACCCAGCATCCCACCCTACCTCCTCCCTCCCCCACACCCCCAGTATGAACCTAATCTCCCTCCCCTAAACCAAACCATTCTTCTCAGTGATATCAACAATGGGGCATTTTCCCTTCCACTTACACAAATGATGGGACATTCCACTTACACTAGCAATGGGACATAATTCCTCCCACTGATATAAATAAATTAAGCACTCACTATTCCTTCCACTAAAACCAATGACTGAGAATTATTCCTCCTTTTAGGGCCCTTTCACACTGGGGTGGGGGAGGCGTCGGCTGTAATGCGCCGCTACTGTAAGCAGCGCTTTACCGTCGGTATTCGGCCGCTAACGAGGCGCTTTGCCAACGGTATAGCCATGCTGTCCTATTGATTTCAATGGGCAGGAGCGGTAAAGGAGCGGTATATACTCTGCTCCTTCACCGCTCCGAAGATGCAGGTAGCAGGACTTTTTTTCCCATCCTGCTAGCGCACCGCTCCAGTGTGAAAGCCCTCGGGGCTTTCACACTGGAGACAAAGCAGCGGCACTTTCAGGTCAGTTTGCAGGCGCTATTATTAGCGCAACAGCGCCTGCAAACCACCCCAGTGTGAAAGGGCCCTCACTGGCTACAGGCATGTGATTTTTTTTTTTTTTTTACTCCCACTAACACTGGGGCATTTTCTACTTTCACTGGCCACCACTTCGCACCCCCCCCCCCCCCCCTATAAAATCTGAAGGGCAGTAAACCGGCCTTTTGTTTAGAAAGTTTGGAGACCCCAGCTCTATCACAATGAGATACTTCTAGGTACTCTAGGCTCCTTCTCAAGCTAGAGACAACACTCTCCAAAAATATTGCATTTTGACACATCAAAGTTGTTGTATTTTTTTTTTTTTTTTTTACTGCTGAGCATTTCGATGGAGTAATTTTTTTGTACTAATGATTTTAATTGGAATAAAAGAGCGAATATAAGGATGACATATTATTATACAGGATTTACATATCGCCAACAGTTTGTGCAGCACTTTACAACATAAGGGCAGACAGTACAGTTACAATACAATTCAATACAGGAGGAATCAGAGGGTCCTGCTCGTTAGAGCTTGCAATCTAGGGGACACTTTTACAATTAAACCATTTAGGCTCTGTGCTTAATTAGTCATATACAGTTTAACAAAGCAACCAATAAACATATATGGCACCAAAGATCTGCTATATGATACAACCACCTATATAAAATGTATGCTATGAGCAGGCCTGTTTATGTGAACTACTGAGGACCACTGATGGACACATCACAGAGAAATCTAATCTAGTTGAAGGGACTCAATACACAGTCTAAGGCGCCTTTCACACGGACGGCTATTCTGCCGCAGTTAAAAGCATGTTTTTTTTTCCTGTGGAGTTCAAGACTCCAGGCACTGCGATCAGCTGCATTTGCACAGTGCGATTAGCTGCGGTCGCGTTTGGCTGCAGGTTGCCATTTCCATGGCAACCCGACAGGGTGCTGACTCGCACTGTTTGGTATGAATCTTGAGGGGGAACTCCACACCAAATTTTAAATAAAAAAATGGCGTGGGTTCCCCCCCAGGGGCATACCAGGCCCTTCGGTCTGGTATGGATTTTAAGAGGAACCCCTACGCCGAACATCCATACCAGACCCTTATCCGAGCACGCAGCCCGGTCAGTCAGGAAAGTGGGTGTGGACGGGCAACCCCCCCCCCCCGAGCCGTAACAGGCCGCATGCCCTCAACATGGGGGGTGGGTGCTTTGGGGGAGGGGGCGCCCTGCGACCCCCCCACCCCAAAGCACCTTGTCCCCATGTTGATGAGGACAAGGGCCTCTTCCCGACAACCCTGGCCGTTGGTTGTCGGGGTCTGCGGGCGGAGGGCTTATCGGAATCCGGGAGCCCCCTTTAATAAGGGGGCCCCCAGATCCTGGCCCCCCACCCTATGTGAATGAGTATGGGGTACATGGTACCCCTACCCATTCACCTAGGGAAAAAGTGTCAATAAAAAAAACACTACACAGATTTTTAAAGTAATTTATTAGACAGCTCCGGGGGTCCTCTTCCGACTTCGGGGGTCTCTCCAGTTCTTCTCCGCGCTCCCCGGGTCTTCTGCTGGGCTCCTCCGCTATCTTCTGCCGCTCTTTTGCTATAGCGGAGGAGCGAGGTCTGCTGCCTTCTGCCTTCATCCCTCTTCTCTTCTTCTGATGTTGACACGACGCTCTCTCCGGCTGGAATGCACTCTGGGTGCTCTGCTCTGACCCCGCCCCCTTATGCCGTCACAGTCCCTGGGCATGCTAGGACTGTGATGTTTTAGGGGGCGTGGTCAGTGGGTGATGACCACGCCCCCTAAAACGTCACAATCCCAGCATGCCCAGGGACTGTGATGGCATAAGGGGGCGGGGTCACCGCCTATATAAGTCAGAGCAGGGCGCCCAGAGTGCATTCCAGCCGGAGAGAGCGTCGTGTCAACATCAGAAGAAGAGAAGAGGGAAGAAGGCAGAAGGCTCCTCCGCTATAGCAAAAGAGCGGCAAAAGAGCAGAAGATAGCGGAGGAGCCTGGCAGAAGACCCGGAGAGCACGGAGAAGAACCGGAGAGACCCCCGGAGCTGTCTAATAAATTACTTAAAAAATCTATGTAATGTTTTTTTTATTGACACTTTTTCCCTAGGTGAATGGGTAGGGGTACCATGTACCCCATACTCATTCACATAGGGTGGGGCCCGGGATCTGGAGGCCCCCTTATTAAAGGGGGCTCCCGAATTCCAATAAGCCCTCTGCCCGCAGGCCCCGACAACCAACGGCCAGGGTTGTCGGGAAGAGGCCCTTGTCCTCATCAACATGGGGACAAGGTGCTTTGGGGTGGGAGGGCCGCAGGGCACCCCCTCCCCCAAAGCACCCACCCAACATGTTGAGGGCATGCGGCCTGGTACGGCTCAGGGGGGGAGGGCGCTCGCCCAACCCCACCCCCTTTCCTGACCGACCGGGCTGCGTGCTCGGATAAGGGTCTGGTATGGATTTTGGGGGGGACCCCACAAAGTTTTTTCGGCGGGGTTCCTCTTAAAATTCATACCAGACTGAAGGGCCTGGTATGCCCCTGGGGGGTAACCCACGCCATTTTTTTTATTTAAAATTTGGCGTGGAGTTCCCCCTCAAGATTTATACCAAACAGTGCCAGGCATTGGCGGGGATCCGAGTCGGATCCCCGTGCTTGTCGCTCATTGGGAAAGGAAAAATCATTTTTCCTTTCCCGATGAGCAGCTCGGCGCTGTTATCCGCAGCTGACACAGTGCACTGCGATTACCTGCGGTTATGTGCGGATAGCTGCGCTAAATCGATCCTGGACGCAGTCAATTCTATTTTTTCTATCCGCACAGAACCGCATGTATCTAATTCGCAGCTAAACGCAGTGTGTGAATGGGGCCATAGGAAAGCATTGTGTGCTTTTAGCTGCGGTAGAAAATTAGAAAATCCGCAGCTAAAAGCACCATTCTATCCGTCCGTGTGAAAGGGGCCTAACTGTCCAACAAAGCTGTCAAAATGGCAGAAACTGGATGACAGAAATCTAATAAAGATAAGTGCATGTTTACCGAAAGGTCAACTCCAGCCAAAGCAGTACTCATATAGTTCACTATCTTCCCCATAAATGAGAGAGTGTGAAAATCTGTTTACATATTCAACCCATGTGCTACACAGCACTTGCATTTTTGGCTAATAACTCCTTAATTTTTTCTGTGGAATACTAACCAGACCCTTAACCAGGTCGTCATTAAACTGGAAAAAAAAAGGAGAGATTGGGGTGCCACCTGAGTATAGTATTTGAGTATCGATTTATTAACTTATGATTAAAAACTCTCACATGAAGTATCAATAAAGGGTGCTCAGAGTAAGGTACTCAGCCCAAAAATTCCACTGTCCTGCAGGCTCGGCCGTCTAGATCCAGATCACTGGCTGTGGATGGTTGGAGACATGGATGCACTGTTGCAGCATCCATCCATCTCAATCCATGCGCCTGGAGCTCACAGTTCCTTCTAAGGGCCAGTAGAAAAAGCTGTGATCTCCGAGTGCGTAGCCTGTGACAGTACAGTCCCAAATCCAACTCCTTCCGGTGACGTCATTTCCGCCCCCTGCGGTCCACGCTGGTCAGCACGAGACTTCCTGCTACAACAGTCCGTCCATGTCTCCATCCATCCACAGCCAGTGATCTGGATCTAGCCAGTGAAGCTTGCAGGATGGTGGCATTTTCGATACCTTACTATGAGAACCTTTTATTAATACTTCTTGTGATTGTTTTTAATCATGCATTAATAGATCTATTACTCAAATACTACACTCAGGTGGAGCCTCCCCCCCCCCTTTTTTTTTTCCATGTGATTTCAGAGCTGGACACACTCTCAGGATGGCTGCTGCTGCTACTCAATTTAAATTTTTATTGACATTTCTATTCATGCACTTCTGGACCGTGGATTATCCCCCCCCCCTTTTTTTCTTTTATCTATATACCGTCTAGAGACTTCCTTGATTGGGACATACATTCTCTGTGCACCAGAACTTTTTTGTTCTTTATTAATCTGGAAATCCAGTTAGGGACAGTTCTAACGTAAGTCAGGTGCAAATGGAGAGAATACATCACATGAGAGAAACTGACTAGGTGGTGTGAATGGACAAACATTCGGGGTTTGTTACCATCTGGCTATAACCCTACAAAATGAGAGCTCTACTCTGCTGTTCCTAACAAGCTGAGATGCTCTGACATATCCCAATCAATCCTCCCAACAATGCCATACCACCAATTGAATTTGGTGCAAATACTGAGTTTTAGTGAAGCCTCTGCAACAAAAAACTAAATATAACAGTACCTGTTTAGCAGAAAAATGGCCTAACCATTCTGAAAACATTTAGACTTTTCCCTATGATCCAGATGCTGTCTTTCCCATATTCCAACATAGAAAAATACCAATTCTGCATTTGTGACAGTACAGTGTCCTCTGTGTAAAAGCGATGCCCTTCTTTTTACAACGCAAGACACAGTTTACCTTATTAATTATATCAAAAAATAATAAACAATTTATATAATAATTTATTGGTCGGTGCGGGAACACATGATAGTTGATTAGCGGCAATATATATATATCAGTGGAACCTTGGATTACGAGCATAATCTGTTCCAGAAGAATGCTTGTAATCCAAAGCACTCACATATAAAAGCGAGGTTCCCCATAGAAGTCAATGGAAACTAATATAATTCATTCCACATTCACTTCTATTGTATGCAGTACCGCATGTGGCCAGGGAGGGGGGGCCGGAGAGACTAGGAAATACTCTGAGACCGTTCAGAGCCACTCGGATGCACTCGGAGAGGCTCGTAAACATCCGCGAATGGAGTGTTTCCGAGTATTTCCAAACGGCTCCAAGTGTTACCAGCGCTCCCGCACCTCTGGCCAAATGCGGTACTGCATACGGCAGAGGCTTGAATCCTGCTCGTTTTTGCGAGACAACACTCGCAAACCGAGTCAGGATTCTTTTAAAATAATAGCTTGTATTGCAAAACGTTTGTTAACTGTGTTATTACTGTATTTGGTTTGTGCACTTTTTGGCAGCACAGGGTATTTGTTGCTTTTTGTTTTGACAGTTTACCCTCTTTTTATTTTTTTACTTTATTGAAGGGGTATAAAGTGCACATTCCAGGCAGATCTCCACACAGCAGCACGGTACCCTGCACTGTGGAGCCATCCAGCGTATTGAGGGAAAAATGCAGCACATCTGCATTTTTCCACTTTGCACTGAACACCACACCAGCATTGTGGTGTGAATGAGGCACATAGAAAACAGTCTTCCCTGTGTTGATCCACTACAGAAAAACACAGGTCACCACAGAACGTTTGAACAAGCCATTATTCAAAAGACCTCAGAAGTGGGTATTAAGCACTTTTACTTGGCTGCACTGTAGATATGCAGTCATCTACTGTAATGCCGAAGGAAGAGTTTGAGGCTTTGCCCCAAGATACTCTATCAGCTGGAAATCAGCTGGAAATAATTCAAATTAACAAAAAATTACTGATTTAATTTCAGCTTTCCACCCCCTGCTTTCCAGAGCTGAGAGATCCTGTGTGAACTTTGAATGGCTGTAGGAGAAAGATGGCTGTAAATAAACAGGTACAACTTATGTAGAAGGACGTGTATCATCTTTGTGCCTCACCAGAGGCCAGTCACTCACTGGATATATGTGAGGGTTTATAACCACTTTAAAAATAAAACTGCTAGCAGTTGCTTGCACATATCTGCACACTTCCCCGGCCTGTTGGAGATGTACTCATCAGATGGGAGATTTCAAACTTGTCCTTTGGACTGTCCAGCAATCTTTCAGTATAGGGGGCAGTGGTTAACATGATCAATACAGTGGGTACATAAATTACCCCTTCTCCTAAAATCTGTTTCCTGGGCCTAGTAGATGATTTTGTTCCTACTACAGCAGAAAGGACCCTTCTAGGGTTACTTTTATTTTACGCCAGGAAGGCAATTAATTTGAATTGGAAAAAGCCTTCTCCCTCTACTGTCTATTTCTGGCAACAACTAGTGAACTTTACAGTCCCCATGTATAAAGATGCATATGCCAACAGGGGTTGCTTTAAGAAATCTAATGGAGTATGGGTGAGGTGGATAGGAAGTGCCTCCACTGCTTACATGCATGATTGATTTTGACCTGACTCTTTGTTGCCTGGTTTACCGCTTGTTGCCCAAATGAGATAATGGTCATGTCTACCTGATCACTCTGTAGATGCCTGGGAGGAAGGATGTCTTGTTGAATGTATTTCTTATATCGTGCTTCATCCTTACTCAGTACTAGCCATAAAAGCTGTAAATGTGGTTTTCTATTGCTTTATTATGGCACCAAGTGCCCTTTTCCTTTTTGTTATTTTTTTCCAGACAGGTGCACCTCTGCTTGGGTCGCACTGCTGGAATGTTTTTGTACACCTTATTGAGAATGCAAATACAAAGAATTATCAAAAAAAAGAAAAAATAGTCCTGCAGTTCAGCTTTAAAGTTCTATCAGGCAAAATGAGAAAAATATTGTATATAAGGAGTAAACTGTGCCACAGTTTGAGTAGCTTCTGTAAAAAAGATCACTATTTAAAAAGCTATATACTCTTTTTTAGATAAACATGACACATTCGCTGCCAAAATTGCTGGGACTGCCACAATCTGGTACCAACCTTCCTTGTTTTACCACAAATTATGTAAAAATGTTGATAAGACTATTAAGACGAAAATATACATTTATAAACACAATGTGTATAAAAATCCTAGTCACTTAGGGGTCTATTTACTAAAGTTGGAGAGTGCAAATCAGACTCACTTCAGCTTAGAAACCAATCAGCTTCTAAAGCGTGTTCAATTAAGTTTTGGCAATAAAACCTGGAAGCTCGTTTGTTTCTATGCAGAAGTGAGCCTGATTTTGCACTCCAGCTTTAGTAAATAAACCCCTTAGTAACATAACAACAATAATAAAAGGTATAAAATATAAAATTTATAACATAAAAATGTGTGTGTGTTTATATATATATATATATATATATATATATATATATATATATATATATACACACACACACACACACACACATACATATGATCTGTGTTATAAATTTATATTGGCACCTAAAAAAGTTCCATCAGCATTTTTGCATTAATTGTAATGACGCACTCAATATAAGATAGTACCTGTGATATGTGTAGTACAACTACATCACAGTTACATACACAATAAAACGGCAACATCTAAAGAGAAACTGTTAACAAACATAACAGTGAAAGGGGAAAAAAAAATAAAACCTATCAGTCGCCTGGGAGCCTATTTGTTTAAAACAAATAATCATACATTAAATTCTTTACTGTGACCCTTAGGAGCAAATGCAGGGCAGAAATTACATTAAAATGAAGGTTATTTATATGCTGATTACAATTCCCCAATAATGATGAAGTGAAGCTTGGCAAAAAACGTGGCTATGTTTTGACATGCAGCCAAATGCGGTCATTATTAGATGGCTTTAGGGTATGTTGTCTATTGACATACAACTTTATTAGCAGGTTCCCACAGACACTGAAAAATGACAGGTCCCTCACATGCCAGAAGAGAAAAATACATTTGACTGAAAGTCCGCAATATTTTCAAGACACAGAATACTGACCAGATATAATGATGTCCAGATATTATTTAGTGAGCAGTGAATGGATCAGCAGCTATGCATGCCAAGCTCACAGTTTTCCTTTGAAAATCAGCTTGTTTATTTATTTATTTTTTGTTTTGTTTTTAACAGAAAGCTAGGGTGTACAAAAGAAGGGTATGCTTCACATAATGAAAGGGCAACTTCCATTCAACAAAACTGAAATGAGATTAAGGACTACTGCATGTTAAAATACCTACTAATGCTAAATGTTGTGGCTAACTTGACCTGAAAACCAGAGGCACATGACAGACATTAGGAGTGTTGAAGGGAACCTGTAAACATGAATTATTGGAGCTTCCATAGCTGACCTGTCACACTGCGGGGCTGTCATTCTCATCAACGTCTCAGTAATTACTGAGCCAGTGACTATTACAGTGGTCCCCATACAATATACATAGTTGGTAAGGTTAAATAAAGATACCAGTCCATCCAGTTCAACCCGTGGTGTGTGTGTTTTTGTCAATAATGAATCCCTGTATGCTGCGACCATTAAGATGCCCATCTAATAGTTTTTTAAACTATCGACACTCCCTGCTGAAACTACCGCTTGTGGAAGGGAGTTCCACATCTTACCACTCTGACAGTAAAGAACCCTCTATGCCATTTAAGGTTAAACCACTTCTCTCTGTGCATATGCATTAGAACCCAAGAAATATAAACATTTAGTGGACTGTAAATGTGGCTCAATATGCCCTTTTCAATATTTTTATTAAGTTTCAAGAGGATGGGACCAACCATGGTTTGCCCACGCAGGGGTGACATTGAACAGGCATGTACAAAAACAGTGTATGTATGTATGATAAATAACAGAGCTATGAACTGTTACTAGTACCAAAGAGGACCAGGGTAAGGATTAGGTAAGTATCACAAGCAGTACTGCACTGTCCCCAACAGGACATCAGTCTCCATCTAATAGCTTTTATATCAGGAATGAAGAGGAAAGGAAAGAGACAGAGGAGGAAGAGAAAGGAAAAAGAAAAAAATAAGAGAGGCCCCAGGAGAGGGTGAGTACAACAGTCAAGGGACTTTTACAAGCGGGGTTTACAGTCAACCAATAGCTAGTTGGGGGCAGGGACAGGCAGGAGTAACTTATCCAAGGGTCCCAAACTTTCAAGAATTTTGCATGCGAGTCCTTCAAAACACTGGGCGTTTGTTTATCAACCATCTTTAGCACCCTCTAGTTAGGTAGGGGCTAGAGTGAGGCTTTTTCTGGAGTAGGAAAATGTAGGCAGGCCTAGCTGGTGGCTAAGCCTGTTTGTTTTCATTCTAGGCTGGGAGTGGCCTAGGGCAGGGCAGGGCTTGGCTTACAGGTAGCATTACTGTCACCTTCCTCTTCCTTCTAGAAAGTGATGCAAGTAGAGGAGGGTGCAGAGATGGAGCTGCCTGGGGTATCTTGAGGAGCCTTGACCAATCCCCAACTTGGATTGGCAGGGGGCAGGCCCCTTTAAATACCTGGGGTCAGTCCAGCTGGGGAGGAATTGTCGTGTGGAAGCGCTGGAGAGAGTGTGGAGGCAGGCGGGGGCCCACGGGGAGCTCCGCAGTCTGGGGGGGGGGTGACCCTGGCCCGGGGTTCGGGTGCATCCAGGAGGAGTGAAGAGATCCTGGAAGGAGAGGCAAATGAGAGAGCAAGTAGAGGACAGCAGGAGAGAACACTTCTAAGAGTCTCCAGGGAGGACAACTGGTTGCAGCCAAGAGGGCTGGTGAGTGAGCACAGTTGGGAGGACTGGGGAGGCATGCCTGAGAGAACTGGAAGATTGCAGTTTGAGCTGGGTGCATAACCAGAATAGAGGACTGTGGGAAGGGCAGTAGAGAGGGGTCATTGCAGCTAGGTTGACTGGCAGAGCCTGAAGAGAGCTATCTGGGATTGGTAGCTGAACTGAGGACAGCTAGCACCTGAACTATTTCTACACCACAGGGGCCCGTGGTCCCTGCCCGCAAAAGGCAGTTCACTGAGGTCTGACTGAGTTAGTGTCAGGCCTAACCATGCGGTGCTAGCTAGTCTGGAGGAGAAACAGTATGCAGCAAGTGAAGTGCTGGAGGAGTGAAGAATAAGAGTCTTAAGCAAGAGTTAGTGCTGGGGAGAATACTGCAGAGTATATAAGAGTTCCGAGCAGGTTTTCACTGAATACTTTTGGGCATTCCATAATTCCCCATCCAAGTTTAATCGATTCCCGTCCGCATATGACGTCATCGGGTTTGAGCGGTAATATCTGAATGATGCCTGCAGTTACAGGCATCATTCAGATATCTTCTTTTTCATCCAGCGATTCTCATCACCATAAGAACAATCATAGTGGCTTGATCATTCTTACAGGTGGCGGGAGAAGAGGGGATGCCCCCCACCAGCCTCTGGTGCTTATCCTAGCTCTCCCCTGCCATAGGCGAACTGGAGAAGGAACTGACCGGCGCCGGAGGCTGACCATAGAGATTTCCAGCATACTAGATGGTCCCCGGAGTCTCTATGATCGTTTGGAGGCACGGCGGGATGTTATGACATTATGCCCGGCCTCTGCATTTGAAAAAATGCCGCCGCCTTGGCTGGGAAGCGGAGATATTTTTTCAGGCTTCCCAACCTAGAGGTGAGACTTATTGACCCCAGATCTCACAGTAAAGAGGACCAGTCACACACTTGTTTACATTCCTTGTAATAGGAATAAAAGTGATTAAAAAAAATGTAAAAAGAAAGCATCATACTAGAAAAATAAAAGTAAAATAAACTATATAAAAGAAAAAAATTCTAAAGCGCCCCTGGTTCCCACTTGCTTGCTTCCAGAAGCGAACGCATACGTAAGTCGAGCCCACATATGTAAAGGGCGTTCAAACCACACATGTGAGGTATCGCTGCGAATGTTAGAACGAGAGCCCAACACCTCCTCTGTAACTCAAAACATGTAACCTTTAAAAAATTTTAAAGCATCGCCTATGGGGATTTTGAGGAACCGTAGTTTGGCGCCATTCCATGAGCGTCTGCAAAATTGTAGCATGACATATTAGGTATCTATTTACTTGGCGTAGCATTATCTTTCACATTATACAAAAAAATTGGGCTAACTGCGCAAATACCGTGCAAGATGCAACGACTGCCATTTTATTCTCTAGGGTCTTTGCTAAAAAAATATATAATGTTTGGGGGTTCTGTGTAATTTTTTAGCAAAAAAATTAAGATTTTTACATGTAGGAGAGAAATGTCAGAATTGGCCTGGTAGGCAAGTGGTTAATCCCCTCAATAAAAAACAAAAAAAAAAAACAAAAAACAAACAAAGCTATGGACTGTTCTATGTCTCTGAGTGACTGAGAGATGAATGTCTGGCTGGGCAGGGTGACAGGTGAACCACTACATTCAGCAACCCCTATGGGGGCATGGCTACATAGCGGTCATCCTGGTTTTCACTTCCTGAAAAGCAACAGGTGAAGACTTCCAGGCCTGGGCAATATGTCGCTTGGCAGGTTTAAAAAGGTATGAGGCCAATTTCTGCTGAGGTGTGAAAAGACCTGGTATAGGGCAATGTAAAAAAGGCAGCCAGGCATCTTTACGGTCCGTTACAAGAAATAAGGTTGGTAGTAGGCCATTAGGGCGCTGACCACTCTCTCCTCTCCACCCCCTATATGCAGTGGATAGATTCATGCATAGCATTAATGCCAGGCACATGAATTACAGCGGCAGAGGTGTATTTTTGAAGCACCTGATTAAAGCCATAGGCTCTAATAGGCTTCAAAATAGCGTGGGCTCGGGTCGCAGAGCATGCGACCTGGAGCCCACCCAGGTGTGCTGCAACAGTGAATGAATATTCGCTGTTGCAACACTAATCCTCCTCCCAGCCAATCAGGAAGCAGGTATGAAACCCGTTTCCTGATTAGCCAAAACGTCAGGCGCTTAGTTCCGGGAGGAGCAGAGAGGAGACATCACGCACTGATGAGAGGACTCCAGGAGAGGACACCGGAGCCCGACAGCTGGAAGATGTCCACAGCAGCTCTGACCACCCGCATCCACAGTAAGGACAGCGGGTGGTGGTGGGGGGGTGTTAGTGCCATGCCATGTCGCAGGGGGATGGGGGGGGGGTAGCTGGCAGTTGTTTGCCCTCCCCCCCAAAAAAAAAAAAAAAAAACACCAGCCGCCACTGCCAAAGACCCTGGACCAGAATGAATATGCCCTTTTAAAATGTGGTTGAAGGATACATACAGTACTATATAAATATAGAATTGAAAAAAAAGACTATAAATTCTCTGTAGATACAGTAAATGGGCAGTATTGCGGTTTGTTTATCTTCTCGTCTTTGAGGGCTAACACGGAAAAGACATTGTTAAAATAAGGCCAAGCTGTTCTCACAAGCTGAGAGACGAAAGCACTCTTTTGACCTTGAACCATGAGCACTTCAAGAGGAGCAGGAAGGTAGGATTTACGTTTCTAACTAACTCTTTAAGCATTTGCCGCTCAAAGAGGGATAAAGGTAAAGAGCAGAGACACTAGTAACTGGTCAGCCATGCCAAGATATCAAGCCAGGCATTTCACTTGAGGATCTAAGAACAGCATGTAATCTATTGAACAGATAAGAATTGTTAGACTAGGTCTGTTCTAGGAAAAGTGGTCCATGCAACATTCCGAAAAGCACCCTTTCCTGCCTGTCTGTCATTTTAGTCTGCATGTTCACTACAACTACTTCATCAGTCTACAAGAAACTATTCTGGATTGTTCAAAGGTACTAAAGAGTGTTCAAGACTGTTACTGCTGCATGAGCCAGGATTATTGAGGTTTTATATGTAACTTTTAAAAAAAAATAATTTATATACATAAGTGCTAATATAAATACATATATATAAGCATGTTAAAGCGGAACTTCACCCAAAAGGGTAGATGCTGACTTTGAATTTTTTGCGAGGAGCTTTGAGCTCCGATTTCATTTTATTTATAAACATCTTGTGTATATACTGTGCATGTACTATGGTTTACCTCATTACATATATGCTCTATGCTTCTTGCTTAGTAGTACAGACTGGTGATCACACTGCCAATACTCCTCATAGAAAAAGTGGCCGCAGGCAGTGAACACTGAAAACAATTGATTTCCTAACACTAACACCCTACGAAGGAGAAGAATGACAAGAAGCCATAGGTACCAATGAATGACTGGCTGGAAATGTCTTCTGCCACTTAAAACATCATGACTGTCACCCAATCTGGATAAAATCACATATGGACCAACTCAAAATGATTTTAAACAATACACACTCCATCCAGATGCAGCCATTCTTCAGGACTAGATAAGACCAGATGCTGTTTCACAAGCAAAAGGCTTGTAAATGAGCAGTGACAAAACTGATAGCCTCACACCTTGCATCTTCTTTTTATCCAACTGCAATGCAAGCAGGCTCAGCCTAAATGAGAGTGTCAATTCTGCTCTGAATTCAGGAGACAATTTAGCATTGTTGCCACACCATAACAGGAAGCTGTTAGATGGACTTCACTGGGAGTATTAACAGGTATTGGTAGGAATTTGCAGGAAAACTAACTGCAGAGATTATTAATGGCATTGTACACTTTTAAAAGTTTTTGTTGCTTTAACCACTTCAGCCCCGGAAGATTTGGCTGCTCAAATACCAGAACATTTTTTGCGATACGGCACTGCGTCGCTTTAACTGACAATTGCGCGGTCGTGCGATGCTGCACCCAAACAAAATTGACGTTCTTTTTATCCCACAAATAGAGCTTTCTTTTGGTGGTATTTGATCATCTCTGCGATTTTTATTTTTTGCGCTATAAACAAAAAACAGCAACAATTTTGAAAAAAAAACACAATATTTTTTTTTTAAAAAAGCAAATTTTTTCCTCAGTTTAGGCCGATATGTATTCTTCTACATATTTTTGGTAATAAAAATCGCAATAAGCGTATATTGATTGGTTTGCGCAAAATTTATAGCGTCTACAAAATAGGGGATAGATTTATGGCATTTTTATTATTATTTTTTTTTTTTACTAGTAATGGCGGTGATCTGCGATTTTTATCATGACTGCAACATTATGGCGGACACATCGGACACTTTTTGGGGACAATTGACAATTATACAGCGATAAGTGCTATAAAAATGCACTGATTACTGTATAAATGTCACTGGCAGGGAAGGGGTTAACACTAGGGGGAACTGTGTTCCCTGACTGTGTGTTCTAACTGTAGGGTGAGGGGACTGACTAGAGGGGATGACAGATCGTGGTTCCTAGCTATTAGGAACGCACGATCTGTCTCTCCTCACAGAACAGAACAGGGATTTGCACGTCCCTGTTCTGCCTCTCGCACCCGCGAACGCTGGTGGTCAGCGGACGGCCATGAGCTTACGCCTGCTATCCCACTTAAAGGAGCCGACGTATAGCTATGATGGCTCACGGGATCGTGCTGACCTGCTGCTGTATAATGACGACGGCTGGTTGGCAAGCGGTTAACAGGTATTGGTGTAGTTATATCCCTGCGTTGTTTGTTTGCCTTACCTTGTAATGATGGGCTCACATGTTGTGACTGCTATTTGTAGTGTCATGGCTGATCAATGCCCCTATGTCCATGTGCAAGCAACTTCTTGTTGTGGGTCACATGCGCGCTGTTGAATCACAAATGTGTGAGTTCTTATTTTATGAAATAACACCTCTGTTATTTGCTTTCACCTGCACCAGCACTAGACCCAGAGACCCAGGCATAGTGGGATATGTAGTTTCTTGGCATGAAATGTTAGTTCTCACACTACAGACAGAGGTCATGCATTAACCTGTGCCGTACGCTTTTATGTTTCAAACAAACAGAAATCTATGACAGGGGAATGTAATGATTTACTCTACTATAGGCTGTATGTACAGGCCAACAAATGATGACTATAAAAAACAACACACATCTTATGTAAGTGAAAAACACAAGAAGCAGGTAGGAAGGTTTATAATGCCTTCAAGAGTGTTATTAAAGTTGGGGGACAAAAAAACCCTTCCCCCTGCAAGTTAAGAGAATAATGTGCTAGTATGCACCACATACTAACACATTATGAAAGACTTACCCCAAAACGAAGCCCTCCAGTGGCACGTTGTCACCGCTGACAGTGCTTCCATCTTTACCAGGTCTTCCTTCTGGGTTTCGCTGGCTCCAACTGTTTGAATGCCAAGCCACGATGATGTTACTGCAGTGCATGAGCACGGGAGCCACGATAGCAGCACAGTGCTCTGCAGGGATGCCATGCTCAGTATGCCATCCCTTCAGAGCACAGTTTGCATGCGCCAGTGATGTTTAGGAGATATCGCTTGTATTTACAGGTAGGCTTTATTAGAAGCTTACCTGCAGGTACAAGTCACCAAACGGTGTTTACTACCACTTTAAAATGTGTGCTGCAGCACATGTTTTCAATTGGAGTCTATCGATCTACATTAAAAGTTTCCTCTAACACTTCTGCATAGATTCACTCAGATAGTTCTCAAAATTTGCAGTTTGTCAACTCTCTAATTCCAGAAATGATTCATTTGTCATTACTGAAGATTTAGATCTAATAAACACTATCTCACTCAATGTTTAGTCAGAAATTCTAACACACATTCAGGGATTTATAATGCCAAATATGTGAATCCTTACTCTTTCTTCCTCCTTATAGCAAAACTAACAGCAAAGCTGAATGGGACCTGGGAGTTTATTCTGGTAGAATGTGGGACTATAGAATATTAAACAAATGTGTAGCAGTTACACAGTAAATAAGTATGATTTCAAACTGTTAAGCGAAGTAAATGAAGAAAGCTAATAAAATATAAATCACAAATTTCAGGTCATGGTTTTATATGCACAATGTTCGTAATGGTCACAGAAGTAAACATGATCCTAATTAGACAGTAATCAATAAGAGGGAGGAGGCAAATTATCATGCGGATCATGTAAGCAACTGGGTTAGAAGCGACCTTGTCACATAATTAGTGTGAAAGCCAAATTCTACTATAAACACTATGGGATGAATACGCGTTCATCTATCTAAACGGGGGCCAGAGTGATGAGACAAATACTCCCTCAGTTTCTTATCACATTAGCATGAAACTGAAAGGAACTTTAAGGCAGCAAAGTATTGACCTTGTTGGCATCCATGTGAAAAAGGAATGGATAGGAAAATAGGTTCCATTCAATTATCTACCCATTAAGTTTCCATGGAGATGGTTTAGGTCAGGTCAAAACTTTCTCAGTAAATGCAAACACTGCAGTGTTTCATTGAAGCCAACACATTTGTATGTTTTTTTTTGTTTTTTTTTTTTTACTCCCGTAGGCAAAGCACATTAGAAGAGGCACTGTGTGTTTAATTAGACCAGGTTTGCATGCAAGTCACAAAAAAAACCCATAACGGCTGGAAGTTAGTTGTACACATAATCATGGTAATGCATGCTTTACAAGCTGTGCTATAAGTTACCACTTCTTGGAAGCTAGGTCTCCTATCCAAACCTCAAGTTGTATAAAGTTTCCCTAGGAGGCGATAATGAGCCAGTTGGAAGCATCATTATTGCAAAGATTTCCTAACTTGTTGGAAAACCACTATGCAAGCGAATGCTGGCTACTCACAATGAACAAGAATTTTACCATGTGAACTATGTACAGTGGGGACAGAAAGTATTCAGACCCCCTTAAATTTTTCACTCTTTGTTATATTGCAGCCATTTGCTAAAAACATTTAAGTTATTTTTTTTTCCCTTAATGTACACACAGCACCCCATATTGACAGAAAAACACTGAATTTTTGACATTTTTGCAGATTTATTAAAAAAGAAAAACTGAAATATCACATGGTGATGGTGGTATATTCAGACCCTTTGCTGTGACACTCATATATTTAACTCAGGTGCTGTCCATTTCTTCTGATCATCCTTGAGATGGTTCTACACCTTCATTTGAGTCCAGCTGTGTTTGATTATACTGATTGGACTTGATTAGGAAAGCCACACACCTGTCTATATAAGACCTTACAGCTCACAGTGCATGTCAGAGCAAATGAGAATCATGAGGTCAAAGGAACTGCCTGAAGAGCTCAGAGACAGAATTGTGGCAAGGCACACATCTGGCCAAGGTTACAAAAAATTTCTGCTGCACTTAAGGTTCCTAAGAGCACAGTGGCCTCAATAATCCTTAAATGGAAGACGTTTGGGACGACCAGAACCCTTCCTAGAGCTGGCCGTCCGGCCAAACTGAGCTATCGGGGGAGAAGAGCTTTGGTGAGAGAGGTAAAGAAGAACCCAAAGATCACTGTGGCTGAGCTCCAGAGATGCAGTCAGGAGATGGTTGGAGAAAGTTGGAGAAAGTCAACCATCACTGCAGCCCTCCACCAGTCGGGGCTTTATGGCAGAGTGGCCGGACGAAAGGCTCTCCTCAGTGCAAGACACATGAAAGCCCGCATGGAGTTTGCTCAAAAACACCTGAAGGACTCCAAGATGGTGAGAAATAAGATTCTTTGGTCTGATGAGACCAAGATAGAACTTTTTGGCCTTGATTCTAAGTGTTATGTTTGGAGAAAACCAGGCACTGCTCATCACCTGTCCAATACAGTCCCAACAGTGAAGCATGGTGGTGGCAGCATCATGCTGTGGGGGTGTTTTTCAGCTGCAGGGACAGGACGACTGGTTGCAATCGAGGGAAAGATGAATGCTGCCAAGTACAGGGATATCCTGGACGAAAACCTTCTCCAGAGTGCTCAGGACCTCAGACTGGGCCGGAGGTTTACCTTCCAACAAGACAATGACCCTAAGCACAAAGCTAAAATAAGGAAGGAGTGGCTTTACAACCCCGTGACTATTCTCGAATGGCCCAGCCAGAGCCCTGACTTAAACCCAATTGAGCATCTCTGGAGAGACCTAAAAATGGCTGTCCACCAACGTTTACCATCCAACCTGACAGAACTGGAGAAGGTCTGCAAGGAGGAATGGCAGAGGATCCCCAAATCCAGGTGTGAAAAACTTGTTGCATCTTTCCCAAAAAGACTCATGGCTGTATTAGATCAAAAGGGTGCTTCTACTAAATACTGAGCAAAGGATCTGAATACTTAGGACCATGTGATATTTCAGTTTTTCTTTTTTAATAAATCTGCAAAAATGTCAACAATTCTCTGTTTTTCTGTCAATATGGGGTGCTGTGTGTACATTAATGAGGAAAAAAATGAACTTAAATGATTTTAGCAAATGGCTGCAATATAACAAAGAGTGAAACATTTAAGGGGGTCTGAATACTTTCCGTCCCCACTGTATGTACCCATTAGCTGAGCATGGAGGAACATAGTCATGATATTCTCTTTGTACTAATGCGTTCAAGGCTGGCCAGGCTAATATTCACATTGAGACATCTGTCGATATTTGGTCAGCCCAATTACAGTCACTCAAATAGTACATAACAAAGTTGCTGGTGTAGGAAAAATATGCTAGCAGGAAAATTTACAAGTATTCTGATTGGTTGTTAGTACACATTTTATACACCAATCCCAAACACAGGGGTTGGACCAAAATATGGAAACACCAGGTAAAAGAACAAAATCGTTACCCAATATGTTGTTGGACTGCCTTTGGCATTCAAGGTGGCCTGAATTCTCCTGGGAATTGACAAATATTATTCCAAATCACAATCCTGCACAATGTCCTTTTGTCTCTTTCGGTCAGTTGACAACGCTTATGCTCATCAGACAACATTTTCCTGGAAACTGTATATATTGTCATGTACTTCGCAACATCACAAATAAATTGGCAACTTCAGTCACAGATTCACCAGCTAAGTGGGCACCAACAATTTGCCCTCTTTGAAACTCAGTAAGTTCTGACATGACTTCGTATTACTAGCAACGAACGCAGTGAATGACGTGAGGCTTCCCACCTGTTAGCTTGGTGACTGATCACACAGCGGAAGCAAAAGACTATGAGGAAAGGGGGATAAGCCTGTTTTAAGGCCCCCCTTTTCCTTATGGGATTGTGGCAGTAGGAGTTTCAAGCCCTCAAATCATGTAGTGTTTCCATATTTTTGTCCAACCCCTGTGTATGTGTAAAAATTATATATATATATATACACACACAGAAGGGTATGTCCTACACTTTTGTTTGATGGTCCATCATTTGGAGACAAGACACGATATCAAGATCACCTTAGAAAAAAAAGAAGTGGTCATATACTGTATTCTTTTCCAACCCTGCTGGGGATATTATTCATTCATTTACACCTTAATAGCATCCTGCTACAATTCCAGTAGAGAACAGGCAATTAATGAAGTGGCGAAGGCGGCAGCAAGATCATGCCTCTATAATCTCCACGGGTTCAAGCTTTACAACAGAACAGGCCTAGACACAAGCAAACATATAAACAGCCATGCTGATCAAGTATGATGTTGTCATTGCTTTAATTGAGATCAAGCTTCATGCTTCACTGATTCATAAACTACCTCTCCATCTTACTTTGTGATTTATCACAAATATACTAATACCTGAGAAGAACAATCCTACCACAGAAATAATCTAAAATAACAGTAATATTTACTAATTTCTTTTATTGCCAAATAAAGAAAACGTCTGTGACCAAAATACAGCTGGTGTGTATGTTCCAGCACTAAATCTAGTTTAAAATAAGAAATGAGAAAAATTACAGCATATCTGTAACACTCCTCCCTTTCAACAGCTGATTCAAAGCCCACAAAGCACATCTGTTGAAAACACCAAGGAATCTCTTAAAATCGGTAAATTACCATGAAATGTCAGCATTTTATGTGATTGTTTTGACAAAGGTATTTCATCTAATACTAGTCAAATGCTATACAAAATTAATACACCAGTATATTTATGAATTCAACTGCACAGCGCTGTCCAGCGGAGGTGGTCGTTTGTTAGCTAAACCAGTAATCATGTACAAAACAATCATTATGTGGCTGAAACCTGAACCAGATACTGGCTCAGACATCAGTGAGGTCACTAGTTCCTTGTGGACAGGCTGTGCTGACATAAATTCCAAGCTAGCTTACACCATGGCTGCCTTCACACTGCAATTTTTACATATTCTAAGACTTTACTATTTCGTATATATGGCTAACTGCAAAGTGAAGTAGCCAATAGCTATTAGAATTTTTATTTTGTGTTTTATAATGCAAGGATATTAAATTTGCTGGGAAAATTAAGCTCCTTTCATATGATTTGCTAACCTTCCACCATTTTGAAAACAATTTAAATATCAAAATAAACTCTATGTTGAAGCCTATCTTGGCTATATGGAAATTTTAAGGGCTCATGGACACTAAGCAGCTCCTCTGTGCTGGGGCGGGAAATCCTCAGCACCCTCTGGCTTTGCTTGGGTAAACACCAAATGCTTTTGCATCTGTATTTACCTAAGCGTGCACACAATGCTTCTCAACCAACACAAAAGTGGCAGTATTTTACGCTTTAGCACATAGGAGCTGCTATGCGTTTGTGTGCACGAGGCCCGATACTTCACCACAGTCTTAATATTCTACAAAAATCTGTGTTTTGGCACTCCTGACAAAATTCCAAATTGTAAGGGTTTGAGTACTTAATTGACCATATCTTGGCTCTTTATTGTAAGAGCGGCAAGGATGTGGAGTTCCCTTCCACAGGCAGTGGTCTCAGCGGGGAGCATTGATAGTTTCAAGAAACTATTAGATAAGCACCTGAACGACTGCAACATACAGGGATATACAATGTAATACTGACATATAATCACACACTTGATGGACTTGTTGGACTTGTGTCTTTTCAAACTCACCTACTATCTATGTAACTATATGCTATATAACTCCTGTATAATAATAATAATATTATATGTAGGCAGAAAAAATTCAGAGGAGAGAGGAGCCTAGTAGTGGTAGTACTAATAAATTCACAGACATGTTATATACCATCATTAACTCCACTGACAAGACTAAATAGCTGGAAGCTCCCTAGGGTTCTAAAGGACATTTAAAAGTCTTGTAGAATCACCCAGTGCACATAGCACTTGCTTCCATTCAAATTTGTTCTGTGTATGCTGAGTTGTGTGGTTGGATAGCTTGCTCCACCCCTCCCTGACAACACTAAACAAAGAAGATGGATTTATCATTGCCTCTGACTGACAATGCATTGAGGAGAGGTGATGCATCAGACAGTGCACACAGAGCTCGCACATCCTCCAGCTCTGTCTCCACTGACACTGCCAGGACAAATATCTACAACCCTTCATCTCTTGTAAAGCCCCCTGGCTTCTCTGCTGCCTTTATTACACTGAATGGAAAAAGCTACTGATCCCACTCCTGAGCTCGGTCCCAGACCCAAGCCCATCCACTGCCTGTATTTAAGAGGAGAGTACACTTGTAACGGTTATTCCAAAAAAACACAAGCTCACTACACAACCTCCTACTACACTAATCTCTAGCGTAGTAGATAACTATGCCATTGTGGGCTTGTGTTTTTGTGAATTGCTTATTATATACAGAGCTTTAGCAAACTAATACTTTAAGTCACGAGAGCAGTTGTACATGGGAAGCAAGATAAACTTTTGGACTCAAATAATATGTTTCGGTAATATATGCCCTATTGGTAAATATTAATGAGGATTCACTGGATGCTTAGGTAATGGATCTAATTGAAGACGTCCCGAAGCATGATTGTAATTTTTTTTAAATTAAAACACAAAATGACACCTAGTTTTTGCCTTTTTTTGGTTATCTTGGCTTTGGTTTTAAGCACATTTAAAGTATATGGCTTTTAAATAGATAATGGAACTGTAGGATTGTCATACATACACAATCACAAAAACAGGATGAAAGCCAGGATGCAACCTAGAAGGCTTTTAAATAGGGCTTGACCTGGATATCCTGAAATCCATGCAGTGCCAACAGAGGAACTGTCTAACAAAAACCTATTTGATTATTTTCTATGCAAGGCAGACAGACATGAGAATACGTGCCGGTTAAAACATTTATGACACAAAGTTCTTTGAAGTAAAGCAAATCATTGTTATCATGCAAAGAATAGTATTTTTTTTTCTTTTCGCAACCATAATCATCCATAAAATAAAACTAAACGTATATATGTTGCACTCTCTTAATAGTGTATTTAACAAAGCAAGCAATCCAAACACTGAACATTGCAATTAAAATGGCAACCAAGGCAGTGAAAATATGTGACAATAAACCTCCTTAAACAAGGTAGTAACAGTCATAACATAAAAAGTCCAACTCCAACTGGTGCTCTTTGTGACTAGTATTCAAACATGCCAACTTCAGTGATCCACCAAAGCCAATCTAAGTAAAGAACCATTCTAGAACTTGTAGTCCTTCACTAGTTGGAGGGGGGGATGGGGAATGTCACGTCCTTAGCTCTGAGGTCACATCCCCCAAAAGTGAAGGACTACAACATGTCCCAGCATGAACCCCTGAGATCTAAGAATGTGACTCCCCAAAAGCGAAGGACAAGTCCTGACCCCTTAGATCTCAGGGGTACATGCTGGGACTTGTAGTCCACTAGTTTGTGGGGGGGATCACATCTCCCAAAAGTAAAGGACTACACATCCCCGCATGAACCCCTGAGATCTAAGGATGTGACCTCCCCCCCAAAAGTGAAGGACTACAAGTCCAGGCATGAAGGGATGTGACCTCTTCGATCTCAGGGGTTCATGCTGGGACTTGTAGTCCACTAGTTTGAGGGGGGGTCACATCTCCCAAAAGTAAAGGACTACATGTCCCCAAATGAACCCCTGAGATCTAAGGGTGTAACCTCCTCCTCCCATCCTTCTGCGGGTGTCATCTGTCCTCCAGCAGGAGCTCTGCTGCCATCCTTTCTGTATGGGTCTCTGCCCGGATCCCTCATGACATGTGGTTCCATCCCCAGTGCCTGGCCTCACCTCAGACTGAGTAGACTGAAACTCACAAAATTCAGTTCCTTTCTCTCTGAGCAGGGGGCCCCCACCGCAGTGGCTGGAGGTGGGTGGAGCTAAGCACTAGGAGGAAAAGGAGGAAGTTTCCTTCTTTCTATGACCTTTGCTCTGAATGCTGGGGCCTGCATTAAGTGACGTCAATGGTTGCTAAATGCCATGTGGTCCTAGCAACCAGGCAGTGGGCAGTAGTGGCTAGCGTGGAGCGAGATACCAATACTGTAAGAGAAGCAGCGCTGTGGCAGCCTTTTTTTGGGGGGGAATAGAGCAGCTTAGGGGGCAATTGCCACCCTGCCCCCTGGCCCAGTCCACCCCTGCCTCTGCCCGCCTCTACCCCAGGGTTGCCAACATTTTTTACTGAAAAAACATGGGAAAATTACTGGCGGAGCACATTTTTTACTGGCAACCTGAGAAATTGCAGAACTCCTATTGAAAACTAACACAGTGAATATTTAAACAGTATAAACATGATATGGGAACACTGACAATACCTATAACAAAGTAATTTGCTTGA
The DNA here is from genome assembly GCF_042186555.1 of Aquarana catesbeiana. Classification (NCBI taxonomy): domain Eukaryota; kingdom Metazoa; phylum Chordata; class Amphibia; order Anura; family Ranidae; genus Aquarana; species Aquarana catesbeiana. Next base: position 438,072,688 of record NC_133327.1, on the reverse strand, counting down.
TTTACACTTAAAAAGTCAACACAGCATGAAATTATCAGCCCCTGATATTTACTGGCAGTTGTAAAAAAAATCACTGATTTTTACAAACTGTCAATAAATTTATTGGCGGTTGGCAACCCTGCTCTGAACCCCCCCCCCCCCCCCCGAGGGGATGAATGCCAACCAAACATAAGGTGGGAAAATGCTGAAAAAGTAGCCACGGGTTGACAGTGTGTCTTAATTAACAGAAGCCAATTTATAAGAACTGATCACAGGGAAGAAAGTGTAAATGGCAAAAAATAGGCATAAGTTTCTTACAGTTCCTGACAGGTGTCACTGGCATTAAAAAAGCACCTCTTTTTCCTCTGAGCCTCAATTTGTGTGTTGCATTGCAGGCTGGGTCCTAGAGGGTATTGACTACACAGAAATACAATACTTCCTGTTGCCCACACAGAGGTGATTATCAGTGGGGTGTGGGGTGTTTTTACACAGACACTGCCACTTTGGCCATTCTGGGCAACAACAAACTTTATAGCGAGGAATAAATACAACCCAACAAACACTGCAACTATGCTAAAAGCAGAAACCCCACTATTTACTGTACTCTAAATTGTCTACATTTACGTGCAGCAATGTTTTCACAGACAATCTCACAGGCCCAGTAGCGAGAATAGGATTGGACTTCTTGGAGCATGTGTTGTTAAAACTTCATCTCTCTCTGCTTCCTGTATCTCCAATCACTTTTACATTTTTCAGGCAGGTTTGGAAAGCATTTGTACACGTGGGAAAATTCAAACTGCTTTTTTTTTTCAGAAGGCCTTATGCAAGTGACAGACTGCAAGAAGCCTTCTTTATTAATATTTATTTTACATTTTTTATGTATTAAAAACATGTGCTGACAAATCACCTCCAAGCAGGGGTGGACGGAAGCAGCCTGGATGCAATACTGCAGGCTGTGCTTTCTGTAAGCACATCTATTTTTGGCTTTAGCGTCCCTTTAATAAAGGTATATGGTTTATTGAATATGTCATTTACATATAACTGCAACCTAATAACAATGTAGTAGAGAAGGTTACATACATATTTAATTTCTCAGCATTTACTGTGATAAAAATCAATCTGTGATAGAAGTGGAGGCCAAAGGAAATTATATCAGTGTTTACATTACTTGTTCCCACCTGGGAGACAAAACAAATTTACTATCAAGTTAGCAGTCACACAGGAAAGTTTATAACAGAATGAGGGAGATGTCGGAGTGTAGATATGGCTTACTGGTCTGTTTAATCAGCATTCTTTTAGTGACAAAGTACCCAGGGCTGTAATTACAAAACTGTATTTCAAGCAAGGTTTAAAATCTATAGAGCTAAATTTAATAAGCTGCTCTAAATTTCTCAGCTGAGCTTTGCCTAATGAGCAAAACCTCATGTTTGGCAGCACAATATTTTGTAAAGATCTGTTGCAAGTCCAACTGCTTTGTGTCAGTTCTGGTTACAAAGAAAAAAATCTATATTACAATGCTAGCCATGCATTACCAGATGTTATTATGGGGGGTGGGGGGCCCTGGTATTTTTTTGAATAGGATGAGAAAGCAGAGAGCTATGGAAATGAGATCAGTTTATCTTTCTCTAAGATTAACACTAACATTAACAAACCTCTTCAAACTTAAGAACCACTAACTAATGGAAAATCAAAGTAGTGCTGGAACCTTTTTTAGGTCACTGGGACTTTAAGTCACAAAGATTCGAATGGCTTCCATTGAAATACATGGGCTGTGAATTATCATGCAATGTGCCTAAAGTCGCATGACAAGTCACACAAGTGTGAATGGAGCCTTAAAGAGGAAGTAAACTTCCTCTACTGACTTTTACCTAATATCTCCTAAACGGTGCACATATTTACATTACATAGAGCCAGTGACATCACTGGCGCTTTCGCTCTGAAGAAACAGCCATCCCTGCCGTTCCTTCTGAGCCCTGTGCTGTGAATGGCACCCGGAAGCAAGACGAGTGAAGATGGAAGCTGCTGCAGCGCTGACATTGCGGCGCTGGAGCAGCTTCATTTCAAGGTAAGATTCACATAATGTGCTAGTATACAATGCATACTAGCACATTATGACTTTATCTTGCAGGAAAAAGAAAAAAAAAAAGAAACGTCCAGCGGTATACAACCACTTTAAGAGAGAGAGCGAGCGAGAGAGAGGTGGGAGAAGAGGGGGGGGGAGAGCGAGAGAGAGAGCGAGCGGGAGAGCGAGAGCGCGAGAGAGAGCGAGAGGGAGAGCGCGAGAGAGAGGGAGAGGGGGGGGAGAGAGGGGGAGAGAGAGAGAGAGAGAGGGAGAGGGGGGGAAGAGAGAGGGAGGGAGGGAGAGAGGGAGGGAGAGAGGGAGGGAGAGAGGGAGGGAGAGAGGGAGGGAGAGAGGGAGGGAGGGAGAGAGAGAGGGAGAGAGAGAGGGAGAGAGGGAGAGAGGGAGAGAGAGAGGGAGAGAGAGAGGGAGAGAGAGAGGGAGGGAGGGAGGGAGGGAGAGAGAGAGGGAGGGAGAGAGAGAGGGAGGGAGGGAGGGAGAGGGGGAGGGAGAGGGGGAGGGAGAGAGGGAGGGAGAGAGGGTGGGGGGGAGAGAGGGAGGGAGAGAGGGAGGGGGGGAGAGAGGGAGGGAGAGAGGGAGGGAGAGAGGGAGGGAGGGAGAGAGGGAGGGAGGGAGGGAGGGAGGGAGGGAGGGAGGGAGAGAGGGAGGGGGGGAGAGAGGGAGGGGGGGAGAGAGAGAGAGAGAGAGGGGGGGGGGAGGGGGGGGAAAGAGAAAGAGAGGGGGAGGGAGAGAGAGAGAGAGAGAGAGAGAGGGGGGGAGAGAGAGAAAAGGAAAGAGAGAGGGGGGAGAGAGAGAGAAGGAAAGAGAGAGGGGAGAGAGAGAGAGAGAAAAAGAGAGGGGGGAGAAATTGTACCTCAGTTTGTACAATTTGGCTTTCTTGGTGCAAAGATTCTGCTGATGAATTTTGGGTTTCAGACACAGAAGCTAGTCATGTATGCATGCACCGAATAGTGTAGTAACTACAAGAATAATATATTTTAGATTTATATTATAGATTATAACTATATAAACCACTGCTATTAAAGTGGTTCTAAAGACTCAGCAATTTTTACCTTACTGCATTCTCTGCATTAAAGTAAAAAGTGTCCCAGTAATTGTATCATCCCCTCACCCCCCCTTATAAAAACCTGAGTCCTATCTTGATCCAGCGCTGTGCAGTTTGCAGCGGCTCTCTAATCTCTCTCTCTGCTCACAGAGCCGCCAGCAGGAGCCATTGGCTTCCGCTGCTGTCAGTGAAATCCTGTAAGCAGAGATTGGGGGTCTGAGCCAGGCTGTGTATATGTCAATAGATGCAAACAGCCTGGCTTGGGATTGAGCTTGCAGGTGTTCTCCCGTAGGAAGCAGCTTCCTATAGTGGCGCACTGAGAAGCGGTGGACCCTGGAGCACCAGCGGGAGACCTCAGAAGAGGTTTAGGGCTGCTCTGTGCAATGCCATTGAACAGAGCAGGTAAGTATAACATATTTTTTTTTAAAAAGCCTTTACAAATGCTTTTAACCTCCTCAATGCCAGATAGTTGCTATGCTCAAGTCATTTTTGTGAGAATGGCCTTTGCTTAGTATGCTGAAGCTGTTATGTTCATCACATTAGGTCAATTCTCCTAAAAATTGTACATGTATTTTTTTTTTTTTTTTTTACATAAAATATGGATTTTACATTTCAATAATGACAGGCAACATACTGCATTTGTGGTCAGCAGTCAGGAGCCCCCCCCCCCCCCCAATTACAATGTAATCACTGTGTAAATAAAATTGCACACAAAAAGCGTTTTCATCTATGAGGATAAATAAGCAAAGTTATACATTTCTTATAAAATGTTTGTATACATACCCATGATTATTAATATGGTCACTATGGTTTTTTTATGCAGTTTGGAGGCAACATTTCTTTTTAGGGCCAGTAACCCCAAAAAGAGATGTGCGAATTTTGAAAACAAAATACACACTCACCTAGGTAGATGCAGCTTCGATCCAATGCTGCATCTGTCCTCCATCGACTGATTTCTCGGTCTTCAATAAGCAGAGAGCTGGCGACTGACAATCACCGGCTCTCACTGGAGTACTGGGCTGTGGAGGGGTGGAAGCGGCTGGCTCAGGCTCTCAGCGGCACATTGAGAGACTGAGCTGCCGGTCTGGCATCTGGGTGGATCCCAACAATAAAGTTGGGATCACCCCAGAGTCTAGACTAACTGAGTGACATCAGCAGACAACAGACCTTAGCCCGTTGTCAATTAAATACGGGTCACAAGAGTGCAGAACCAAGTGCACTCGTGTGACTTACAGAACAAGTAGGGTCAAAAGATCTTTGGTCCTACTTTTCCTTTAAAACAATAAGGCTAGTTTAAACAAAATACTGTACTTACTTTAAAAGCTCCCATACCTATAAAGAATTTTGGACACATGTTAGTTATTTATATAAACTTGGTTTGGAGCTTGTTGTTCTGCATTAGCTGTCACTGTGGAATAAAGGAAAGTAAAATCTGAATTCCAGAAATGCTGAAAACTGCATTCTTTAACAATCCTGTCTGTTCTCTATGATACTGCCATTCATTTCTTCCAAGGTCTAAATATCTTTATTCAATGTTATGTCTGGGTCACAAGCTATTTCAACCAACTCTGTTGCATAGATTGTGCAGGCTAAGGGGAGGAGGAATATGGCAGTGGTATGTCACCAGTTAAGTAGCACCAGCACCCTTCAACCCATTTAAATAAGGGACATTGTGAGGTATATCTCGCTCAAAGTAATGCCCATTAACAGTGCAAGGAGAGTAATTATTAGTCTAAAAAAGACCAGAGGGCGCATGGTGACAGCCACGTAGGTATGTGCAGTCAATGCCCCTCTCTTCAGTCCTCCTAAGACTTCCTGCTCTCTAGCTCCCTTGTAACCTCCTCCCATGCTCACCTCCAGGATTTCTCCAGAGCTTCTCCCATCCTTTGGAACTCCCTACCCCAATCTGTCCGACTGTCCCCTAATCTATCCATCTTTAGACGATCCCTGAAATCCCTTCTTGTTAAAGAAGCCTATCCTGCTTCTAACTAATACACTGTTTTACGTCTTCCATCAGCTCATCTCCCAAAGCTATTACATTTTGTGTCAATTGACCCTCCCTTTTTAGATTGTAAGCTCTAATGAGCAGGGCCCTCTGATTCCTCTTCTACCAAATTGTAATGTAACTGTAATGTCTGCCTTTATTTTGTTAAGCGCTGCGCAAACTGTTGGCACTATATAAATCCTGTATAATAATAATTTAAAAAAAGGAGACAGATTGGTCTGGTTAGCCAGTTTGGGAAGCAAAAAAGGACTGGATATATAATAAATACACACACATACATACATACATACATACATACATACAGTGCCTTGAAAAATTATTCACACCCCTTGAAATTTTTCACATTTTTTCATGTTACAACCAAAAACGTGAATGTATTTTATTGGGATTTTATGTGATAGACCAAACACAAAGTGGCACATAATTGTGAAGTGGAAGGAAAATAAGAAATGGTTTTCAAATTAAAAAAAACATAAATATTTGAAAAGTGTAGCGTGCATTTGTATTCAGCCCCCGAGTCAATACTTTGTAGAACCACCTTGATTTCTGCAATTACACCTGCAAGTCTTTTTGGGTATGTCTCTATCACCTTTGCACATCTAGAGAGTGAAATGTTTGCCCATTCTTCTTCGAAAAATAGCTCAAGCTCTGGCAGATTGGATAGAGAGCTTCTGTGAACAGCAATTTTCAAGTCTTGTCACAGATTCTCAATTGGATTTAGGTCTGGACTTTGACTGGGCCATTCCAACACATGGATATTCTTTGATCTAAACCATTCCATTATAGCTCTGGTTGTATGTTAAGGGTCCTTGTCCTGCTGGAAGGTGAACCTCTGCCCCAGTCTCAAGTCTTTTACAGACTCTAACAGTTTTTTTTCTAAGATTGCCCTGTATTTGGCTCCATCCATCTTCCCATCAACTCCGACAAGCTTCCCTGTCCCTGCTGAAAAAAAGCATCCCCACAACATGATGCTGTCACCACTTAGTTTTACTGCGGGGATGGTGTGTTCAGTGTGATGTGCAGTGTTAGTTTTCCGCCACACATGGCATTTTGCTTTTAGGCCAAAAAGTTAAATTTTGGTTTTATCTGACCTGAGCACCTTCTTCCACATTTGCTGTGTCCCCCACATGGCTTCTCGCAAACTGCAAACTGACTTCTTATGGCTTTCAATCAACAATGGCTTTCTTCTTGCCACTCTTCCATAAAGGCCAGATCTGTGGATCTGGCACAACTAACAGTTGTGCTGAGGCAGATTCTCCCACCTGAGTTGTGGATCTCTGCAGCTCCTACAGCATTACCGTGGGTCTCTTGGCTGCTTCTCTGATTAATGCTCTCCTTGCCCGGCCTGTCAGTTTAAGTGGACGGCCATGTGTTGGTAGGTTTTCAGTTGTGCCATACTCTTTCCATTTTCGGGTTAAGGGATTGAACAGTGCTCCGTGAAATGTTTAAAGCTTGGGATATATATTTTTTTTTTTTATACCCTAACCCTGCTTTAAACTTCTTCAAAACTTTATCCCTGACCTGTCTGGTGAGTCCCTTGGCCTTCACGATGCTGTTTGTTCACTAAGGTTCTCTTATATTATATATTACTATATATATTATTCTTCTATTATTATTATTATTATTCTCTTCTATTTTTATATATAACTGTCTAATATTTAAGGATAGTGATCATATGAAGCCATTTATTAACACATACAGTCGATATAAAAAGTCTACACACCCCTTTTTAAATGTCAGGTTTCCGTGATGTAAAAAAATGAGACAAAAATAAACAGATTCAGCTGTTTTCCACCTTTAATGTGACCTATAACCTGTACACCTCAGTTGAACAACAAACTGAAATCTTTTAGGTTGAGGGAAGTAAAAATAAAAAAAAATAAAATATGATATGATATGCATAAGTGTGCACACCCTTAAACAAATACTTTGTCAAAGCACTTTTTGACTTTATTACAGCACTCGGTCTTTTTGGATATGAGTCTATCAGCATGGCACATCTTGACTTGGCAATATTTGCCCACTCTTCTTTGCAAAAACACTCCAAATCTGTCAGATTGCGAGGGCATGTCCTGCGCACAGCCCTGTTCAGACCACCCCACAGATTTTCAATCGGATTCAGGTCTGGGCTATGGCTGGGTCATTCCAAAATTTTAATCTTCTTCTGATGAAGCCTTTCCTTTGTTGATTTGGATGTATGCTTTGGGTCGTTGTCATGCTGAAAGATGAAGTTCCTCTTCATGTTCAGCTTTCTAGCAGAAGCCTGAAGGTTTTGTGCCGATATTGACTGGTATTTGGAACTGTTCATATTTCCCTCTACCTTGACTAAGGCCCCTGTTCCAGCTGAAGAAAAACATCCCCAAAGCATGATGCTGCCACCACCATGCTTCACTGTGGGTATGGTATTCTTTTGGTGATGTGTATTCTTGTGTTTACACCAAAAATATCTTTTGGAATTATGGTTTCATCAGACCAGAACACATTTTCCCACTTGCTTTTGGGAGACTTCAGATGTGTTTTCTGCAAAATTTAGCCAGGCTAAAAGGCTTCCGTCTTGCCACTCTACCCCATAGCTCAGACATATGAAGAATACGGGAGATTGTCACGTACCACACAGCCAGTACTTGGCAGATATTCCTGCAGCTCCTTTAATGTTGCTGTAGGTCTTTTGGCAACCTCCCTGACCAGTTTTCTTCTTGTCTTTTCATCAATTTTGGAAGGACGTCCTGTTCTCGGTAATGTCACTGTTGTGCCATATTTTCTCCACTTGATGATGACTGTCTTCACTGTGATCCAATGCCTATTGTACCCTTCTCCTGACTGATACCTTTTAACAATGAGATCCCTCTGATGCTTTGGAAGCTCTCTGCGGACCATGGCTTTTGCTGTAGGATGCAACTAAGAACATGTCAGGAAAGACCTACTAGAACAGCTGAACTTTATTTGGGGTTAATCAGAGACACTTTAAATGATGTCAGGTGTGTACTGACTCTTATTTACAATGAGTTTGAATGTAATTGCTTAATTCTGAACACAGCTACAATCCCTACATCACAGAAACCTGACATTTTAACATGGGTGTGTAGACTTGTTATATCCATTGAAGTTGTTTGGCTGCTTTTTAAATCAGAATGATAACACATATCACTCAAATGGACCTGATCAAAAGTTTACATACCCTGGAATGTTTGGCCTTGGTACAGACACACAAGGTAACACACGCAGGTTAAAATGGCAATTAGGGGTTAATTTCCCACATCTATGGATTTTTACATTGTAATTAGTCAATGAGTTTGTTAGCTCTCATGTGGATGCACTGAGCAGGCTAGATACTAAGCCATGGGGAGCAGAAAAAAAAAACTGTCAAAAGAGCTGCGTAACAAGGTAATGGAACTTTCTAAAGATGGAAAAGGATATAAAGAGATATCTAAAGTCTTAAATTTGCCAGTGAGTACTGTTCAATCATGTATTAAGAAGTGTAAAATTTGGGGATCTTGTGATACCAAGCCAAGGTCAGGTATACCAAGAAAGATTGCAGCCACATCTATGAGAAAAATAGTTCAGTATACAAAGAAAAATCCACAGGTAACCTCAGGAGTTTTTATTTTTTAATTCTTGGCGCCAGCCACATGCAAATATCTCAATGGGTGGGCCTTGGCACCGAGTAGCTGCATATTTGCGTGCAATATTACAAAAACAGCTGTGTTAGCAATTTGATTTAGAAAGGAGCCAAACAACTATGTGATAACAAATGGCTTCAAATGATCACTATCCTTAATTAAAAGACAGTTTTTTGGCTTGATCACTTATATTTTCAATATTCATGCCACAATTTCAGGATTTCTGCCAATGTATGCAAACTTTTGAGTACTGTGAGAACTGTACATGAAGAGCATGAATGATTTGCATGGCAGACTGTCAGTCACTGCTCTCTGCTCGCACCCTTCAAGGGCAGAGGGGGCGGGCACTGTTGGCTTTTGCTCTCAGTCCAGCGCTGAGAGCCAGAACAAGCTATCCTGGGTGGATCCCATTAAAATGATTGGGATCCTTCCAGAGCCTGAAGAGACTCTGTGACATCAGATTCTGGGTCACAGGAGAGCACAAATAAGTTCTGACCGTACTTCTCTTTTGATTTGTGTGGCCAGTTTTACAGTGATGTTCTAAGATACGGAACAGACTGAAGCATATCACTACCTGGAAGTGACTAAATTAGCATGTTACAGTGCCTGGAGATTTATAGCACCCAAGTCATTGAATAAGTCCTCTAAAGGAGGGTGCAGGCAACTCTAGGTGCCAGCATTGTGGTGCCTAAACCTGTTCAGGATCTTTAGGGTAATGATAGGTAAACTTTAAGCCTGCCACATCCATTCCTCCCAAAACTTGTAAATGCTACATTGCCATAGTAACTGGCAACAAAACAGAGGCATGCAGGGCCAGGATCACCAAACAAGATACTTCCAAAATTCTCAAAAAATCTTCTATCTTGGAAGAATCATGCTCCTTGGTCCACCCTCACAACATCTGTCCCATGCCTACACAGAAGTGTGCTTCAACAAAACATTGGCTGCATTTTACTAAATGATAGCTGGTCAAGGAATCAGATGTTAGAAATCTCTCTCACCACTATACCACCTTCACAGTAAACATACATTATAGGCCTGATATGTTCTTAAAACTTACAGTTGAAAAATTATAAATATCTATCTTTTTAATGGTTTTATAAATCACAAAGGTGTATTTTGCTGCTACGCCTTCTCCCAGCTGCACCAGTCAGAAGGAGAATGTGTAACTGTATAATAAAAGCTAAATATGATCCGATGCAAATCATCCAGCAAAGAGTGAATAAAAGAAGCTTTGCAGTTCTGCATTCCATTTCTTGATCCCCCTTGAAATGACAATTCCCCAAGACAATATGAATTCAACAGCTCAGCTAGGACAACTATGCCTGGCTTTAAAAACCGAGTTACAATGGCTTCCATGGAATGAGTCATTTCAATGTGAAGAATATGGGCACAAACCATTATAGTTAAAACAAATACCGATAACAGCAAATTATACTTCAGGATTTCCTCAACTAAAGGATAGACTGAAATTCCATAGGTGAAAAACACCATGAATCAGTTTTTTGGGGGGGGCAATAAAAAAACTGAAATCAACATACACAATAATATAACTACAGTAATCCTTTTTAACATTCCACTCTGCATTCCACAAAGATTACAGAGAGACTACTTGGAATGGCTGTACTCTTTGTAATATCCTTTTAAAAAGATTTGGAGCGTGAAAAGTCAAACATTTAAATATATGCTTGTTGCTATCCTCATTTAATGGAAATGATTGAATAAATACTATCTAACTTTTTATGCAACTATAAGAACAATAGTTACAGAGTTGATTAAGCAATGACTTCTTTTGGATAAGACAGGACATCAGCAACATCAATTAACCAGAAAAGCTTACTTCCAAGTGCTACGTTCTGGTTTTCAGATATTCATAATTATACAGGAATGTTCTGGTGATGTGGGTATGAAACTCATGAAAGCCATATAAATATTTCTACAGGATATGAAGCTTTCATTTAACTTCTGACTGGTGTATCATTTCAATTCCAATTCATGTTTCAGCTGAATATCATTAAAATCCAGTCAAAAGAAATGTTTTTTTTTGTTTCAGTTAGGGCTAAATACCCGACTAGATTATAATATACCACACACTCTCTAGTAGGTGCATCTATGTTGGCATGCAAACAGGGTTGCCAACCATCGGTATTGCTGACAGCGCCAAATAACAGAGCAGTGGTTGAAAGTATCCTGACTTTCAACCCACTGCAGCTGCATGCAATCCGTGCCTCTCTATTGATTCCTGGCTCAGCCGTGCTCCTTGGCTGTATCTGGGTCTCGGGATGGTGGCGGGTGTGTGCGGTAGCGGGGCGTCCGCACTGTGTATGATGTCACATGTCAGTTCCCAGGTGGCCGGGTCCAGAGGGGCTACGGGGCAGCAATCGATGCAGTCCTGTGGTACTTGGAAGCTGACACAGACTGTGGCGGGGAGACTGCCCTCTACGGTAACTGGTATGTGCAAGCATTTTTTCCGCTGTACCTTACTGTATTAGGTATTTGCTTGCTTGTTTTTTTTTTCTCCCTACCTCCTCTTCAGTCTGGATCCATAAGTTTGTTTGCTCTTGGTGTCTTTTGGTTGGCGGTATGTGACTAAGAAGTTATGAATGCAGGTGGATAGGGGTGGCTGGCAGTGTATAGGTTTATGAATGGGGTGTTGTGACTTTGCAAGTTTTGTAGCTGATCTGTCTGTGAATATGTTGCAGTGCGTGTATGCGTGGTTGTGTGTGCGTGCAAATGTGTCACCATGGATGGTGGTGTGGGTGTGGGTGCTGTGGTTGGTGTGTTTGTTTGTGTTTGCTGTGGTTAGTGTGGATGTGTGATTTGTCACGGGTGGGGATATGTGTATGTGCATGTTTTTGCGTGGATGATTGGGTGTGGGTTTGCATGTGAGGATGCATGTGTGAACACGCATGTATGGGTGGTTTGGACATGTTCAGGATTATGTGGTTATTATGGGTGGTAGAGTATGGGGCATTTGAGGTACTGCTGGGTTTGATGGAAGGTACGATATGTTTGATAGAGTTATGATTTGGTGAGTGTGAGATTTTGGGGGGCTTTGATTGTATGTCTAAGTATGCTCTTAGGACCCTAATGTAATGTGGGGGGCACTGTGGGCCCTGATGTAATGCAGGGGGACACTTGGGCTGATATAATGCAGGATTCTGGGGATCCTAATATAAGGGGGAACTCTGGGGACCCTGATGTAAGGGTTGAAGGTCTCTGGGGACCCTGATTTAATGAGGGGACTTTTTGGACCCTGATGTAAGTGGGGGGGACCCCAATGTAAGAGGGGGCTTTGGTGACTCTGATGTAATCGTGGGGAGCCTCTGGAGACCCTGAGTTAATAGGTGGGCCTCTGGGGACCCTAATGTAATGGGGAAACTCTTTGGACCCTGCTGTAAGAGGGAGGGAACACTGGGGACCCTGGTGTAAGGGGGTGAGGAACTATTGGGACCCTGAAATGAGGGGCAGAAGCTCTGGGGCCCCTGATGTAAAGGCAGAGATTCTGGGGACCCTGATGTAAAGGGTGGGACACTGAGGCCCCTGATGTAAAGGGTGGGACACTGAAGCCCCTGATGTAAAGGGTGGGACACTGAGGCCCCTGATGTAAAGGGAGGGACACTAAGGCCCCTGATGTAAAGGAGGGAATGCTGGGGACCCTGATGTAAAGGGAGGGACCCTGATGTAAAGGGGGGGACTCTGGGGACCCCAATGTAAAAAGGGAATGCTGGGGACCCTGATGTAATGGAAGAGACTCTGGGAACCCTGATGTAAAGAGAGAGACTCTGGAGGCCCTGATATAAAGGGGGGTCTCTATTGACCTTGATAGATTGAGGGGGGTCTTGAGGACACTGATTTAATGGGAGGCTTTGGGACTATAGTATAAAGGGGAGAGCTTTGGGGGCCCTAAAGAAAGTGGGGGACTCTGGGGAGCCTGATGTAAGAAGGGACTCTGGGGATCCTGATGTAAAGTGGAGGACTGTGGGGACCCTGATGTAAGAAGGAGGTGAGGTTCTGATATAAGAGGGAGGCTTTGTAAACCCCCATGTAAGTGTTTAGTTAGTGTTTTCTAACAGTAGTAGTTGGTGAAGTGCGGGAATTGGAGTAATCTGAGGTGGGAAGTTCCAGGAATTGAGCTGATCTGAGGTGTAGGAACTGGGAGGTGTCATCTTCACATGCATGTGTGAAGATGCAGGATTTGGAGTGACCTGAGGTGTGAAGATGCAGGATTTGGAGTGATCTGAGGTGTATAGATGCAGGAATTTATCTGATTTGAGGTGTGAACGTGCAGAAACTAGGGTTGATCTGAGATGTGAAGGTACATGAACTGGGCTGGTCTGAGGTGTGAATGTGCAGGAATTGAGGCGATTTGAGGTATGAACATGCAGGAATTGGTATGACCTGATATATGAACATGCAGGAATTGGGGTGACCTGAGGTGTGAAGATGCATGCATTTGGGGCTTATTTGAAATCTGAAAGTGCAGAAATTGGGTGATCTGAGGTTTGAACATGCAGGAATTGAGGTGACCTAAGGTGTGAAGATGCAGGATTTGGAGTGACCTGAGGTGTGAAGATGCAGAATTTGGAGTGATCTGAGGTGTATAGATGCAGGATTTGGAGTGATCTGAGGTATGAAGGTACAGGAATTTGTCTGATTTGAAGTGTGAAGGTGCAGAAACAAGGGTTGATCTGAGATGTGAAGGTACATGAACTGGGCTGGTCTGAGGTGTGAATGTGCAGGAATTGACCTGATCTGAGGTGTAGGAACTGGGGCTGATCTGGGGTCTGATGGGGCAGGAACTGGGGTTGATCTGGTGTCTAAAGGTGCATGCATTTGGGGCTTATTTGAGATCTGAAAGTGCAGAAATTGGGGTGATCTGAGGTATGAACATGCAGGAACCGGGGCTGATCTAAGGTGTGAAGGTGCAGGAATTGGGCTGATCTGAGATGTGAATGTGCAGGATTTGGGGTGATCTGATATGTGAAGAAGCAGGAATTGGGTTGATCTGAGGTATGAAGGTGCAGAAATTGGGGCTTATCTTAGGTATGAATGTGCAGGAATTGGGGTGATCCGAGGTGTGAAGGTGCATGAACTGGGCTGATCTGAAGTGTGAATATGCAAGAATTAGGGTGTTCTGAGGTGTGAAGTTGCAGGAATTGGACTGCTGTGAGGTGTGAAGGTGCAGGAATTGGGCTGATCTGAGGGGTGAAGGTGCAGGAGATGGGATGATCTGAGGTGTGAAGGAATTGAGGTGATCTAAGGTGTGAAGGTACACGAACTGGGCTGTTCTGAGGTGTGTAGGTGCAGGAATTGGACTGATCTGAGGGGTGAAGGTGCAGGCATTGGACCCAGTCTGAGGTGTGAAGGTGCAGGATTTGGGGTGATCTGAGTTGTAAAGGTGCAGAAATTGGGCTGATCTGTGGTGTGAAGGTACAGAAATTAGGGTGATCTGAGGTTATCATCTACTTTACCACTTTCTATTGATCTTTGAAAGCTCAATATTAATGTCTTACTATTATTCAAGTCGTTTATAGCATTTACTTAACTGGTTGCCACCCACCCACCTTCCAATGACCGGGGGGGGCCTCGTTCTGGGACGCCGTCATATGATGGCGTCCCAGAATACCCGCTCTAGCGGGGGCGCGCAGCGCGGCGATTGGGGCCGCATGTGTTGCTAGGACATGGCGCGACTCTGATCTTTGTAAAGAGCCGCGTCCGCGGCTCTATAACCATGTGATCAGCTATGTCCAATCACAGCTGGTCACATGTAAACAAGGAAGTTCCGGTAGTCGGCGTTCCTCGCCTCACACTGACAGAGTGTGTGGTGAGGAGAGCCAAACAGCGGCATCTCCGCGCAGGGGGACATGTAGGAATGTAATCAGGGCACTGATCATCAGTGCCCTGATTACAGTATAGTAAAACAGTCTCATCATACAGTGCCCACCAATGCCAGCAATCAGTGCCCACAAGTGCCACCAATCAGTGACCATTAGCGATGCCAGTCACTGCTGGCAATCAGTGCTGCCCATCACTGCTGTCGATCAATGCCCATCCGTGTCTCCCATCAGTACCGCCTATCCATGCTGCCTATCCGTGCCACCTATCAGTGCCCACCAGTGCCGTCTATCAGTGCCCACCAGTGCCATCCATCAGTGCCGCCTATCAGTGCCACCTATCAGTGCCCATAAGTGCGGCATATTAGTGCCTCCTCATCAGTGCCCATAAGTGCCACCTCATCAATGCCCACCAGTTCAGCCTATCAGTGCCGCCTCATCAGCGCACATCTGTGAAGGCGAAAAATTACTTCGTTACAAAATTTACTGACAGAAAAAAGTAAAAAACTTTTTTTTTTTTTCAAAATTTTTGGTGTTTTTTTTTTGTAATAAATAAAAAACCCAGCAGTGATTAAATACCACCAAAAGAAAGCTCTGTTTGTGTGAAGAAAATGATACTTTTTTTGGGTACAGTATAGCACGACCATGCAATAGTGCTGAAAGCTGAAAAATGGCTTGGGCAGGAAGGGGGTGCAAGTGCCTGGTAGGCAATTGGTTAATGTTGTTGGCACTCAAAATATTGTGTTCAAAAGGTTGCCTACCCCTGCTCTAGTGAGATCGCTACACTTGAGCTTCCAGGTTTGCCCACTTATCATAACATTTCCGAGAGGCAGAGCAAATTAAACTTCTACTGGTGCAGCAAGGGTGACTCCTTAGTGAGGGAGGCAGTCATGAACCAGTTGTGGATGGAGTTAGCTTCTAACTTTTCTACTATTTTCTATACTTAGAAGTTGCAATAGTACTTTCTTTGCATGATCATTTCTCCTGGAAATTGACACATATAAAAGTCTTGGATTGTAGATAATGAAATCTGATACCACTCTTCATGCAAAAATCCAGGTCACAATCCTACGCAATGTCCTTTTGTCTCTTTCGGTCTGTTGGCCACCGACGACCACGCTTTTCCTGATCAGACGACGTTTTGCTGGAAACTGTATATGCCGTCATAATCTTTGATACTCTACCTCGCAACACCACAAATGAACTGGCAATTTCAGTCCCAGACGCACCAGCTAAGTGGGCACCAACAATTTGCCCTCTATAAAACTCAGTAAGCTCTGACATGACTGCGTATTACTAGCAGCGCACACAGTGAATGACGAAAGTGAGACTTCCCACCTGTTAGCTAGGTGTCTCGTTGCAGAGTGGAAGCAAAAGAATGTTACATCACTTCCACTTTCAACGTGAAACATGTCGTCACTTTCACGCGTGCAAATCATGTAGTGTTAACATAATTTTGTCAGACCCCTATATATATTTTTAATAATTTTGATCTTGGTCTCCACTAGATAAACAAGAATACTGTATGTGTCTCCATTGAAGCGATCGTATGTCCCCATTACCGCTGTCACTAAGACTGGGAGGAAGAAAAATATATTCCAAATTGGGACACTAATTCCAGTATGGCATTTTAAAACGTTAGGAAGGAAGTACATTGAGGGCAAAACCTGCCCTTTAAGAAGTAGGTCTAATATAAGTAACTGGCTTAATGTTGGTTGCTAGGAGATTGACAATTTACCTAAAGAACAAATTTCCAAAAAATGAAATAAGGCAACCAGTATTTCTGCGCTGGTGTCAATATTTATACAGCTGCCTAGACTGAATATATTTGATGACATGTATAAAAACTGTTTTACAGATAAAGGCAGAAGATATAGTATTTTATTAAAAAAAGCAATCAATCAGACATTTTCTTTTACTTTTCCAGCTTTGTCTGAAAATTTTATTGGAAGTTACAATCCGATTTATATGACAGATATCACCTTTTCCCCAAATACAGAGTATATGCAAATCAGAGGACTGCTGCACCTGAATAACCAACTTAAAAACAATGTTTTTTTTTTTTTTATTACAAGAAATTTACTTAAATTGGTATTAAAACCAAAAGCAAACATTATATTGCAGCTTACCAATTCTTAGATGTGGTGGCTGCATTAGTTTCCTTTTTTTTTAGGCTTTCTGTCCATTATTTTCATCTGGTTATCCAGCCTCTAAGTCTGTTTTTTTTTTAAAGGCCAAGCTCTCTAGCAAATGTAACAGTTACAGACATGAGACAAATCATTTACCACTGACAATGGTGCTTCCCAAAAGGAAACAAAAAATATTTTGCTGTACCTTCTTATAAAAGTATTAGCTGAAGTTTGGCTTCAATTTGTGAGTGTATCTAAATCTGTTAGTACATCTAACACTCCCCTTCCCCCAGATTGACAATGCCGCTGTCTTCTGTGCTCATTCATCCTGAGTGGGGCACTCTAATACAGGAGGTGTTTTAATAGCTAGTTTACCAGGTGAAAACAGAGGGCAAAAAGCCTGAAAAAAAAAGAAAACGAATGCAGCCATCGCATCTATGGATTGGTAAACTGCAATATATTACATTTTTGATTTTGGGCTTAATACCGCTTTAAAAACCACATTTAAAATTATGACTATAGTAATCACCATAGCAAAGCCCAAAAAGGACTGTTCCTTTTTTTTCTTTTAGAAGCCCCCTTCTTAAATATATTCAATTGGAACACCTTACATTACTATTTAGACCCCTTTTACACTGACAACGGGCCACGTTTTCGGCCGCTAACAGGGTGCTTTTAACCCCCGCTAACGGCCAAAGAAAGGGTCGATAGCGCCCGAAAAGCAGTGCTTCGGCAGTGGTGCCCATTCATTTCAATGGGCAGGCGCAGTGGAGGAGCGGTGTATACACTGCTCCTCTACCACCCCAAAGATGCTGCTTGCAGGACTTTTTCTAATGTTGTGCAAGCGCACCGCCCCAGTGTGAAAGCACTCGTGCTCTCACACTGGGGCTGCAGGGGAGGCGTTTTTCAGGCACTTTTTCTTAGCCCAAAAGCGCCTGAAAAATGCCTCCGAGTGAAAGGGGTCTTAGGGTCCATTTATACTGCATTGTGTGCGTTGACATGTGTTGGCATTCTGCTTTGCGGTGCATTTTACCATGTAGCTTACTCCTCACTTTCTGGAATATGCAAAGGGTCTACAGCAGGGCAGAGGAGTCAAACTCGTGCTGGCCTGCCGTTTTCCCTGTGTGCTGATGTGTGTTGCACTGCTCTGACATGCATAGCCATTTGTTGCATCGTATTGTGCCAGGAAAAAAGTATGCCCTTTTTTCCACCACAAACCAGGGCACATCAGTGCAATGCACCAGCGTGTTTTTTTTTTTTTGTTTTGTTTTTTACCGATTCCTTGGGTTGACGTGTGTTAAAAATGCATCTGGTGTAAATAGACCCTTAACCAGACTATATATATACACACAATTCTAAATATGAAATGACAATTGCAAACAGAAGACCTTGAAGTTTACCTTGAGATTTCCCTCACACCAACTCCACAAAACAATATAAACAATTCTTCTCAAATCAGGCAACCACATGTGGCAGCACTGCCTTGTGATTTTTAACACAGATTTGTGACCATCTTCTATTTACAAATCAAACATGTGGCTAAAATACTACAGATTCAACAAACCATATATTTAAAAAAGTACCCTCCAGTACAGTTAACCCTAAGTTGTTATGGCATGGGTGAAGTGAAAGTTTTTTTACCAACTAAACTACGCGGTAATATACAGTCAGGTCCATATATATTTGGACATTGACACAATTCTAATCTTTGTGGCTCTATACACCACCACAATGGATTTAAAATGAAACAAACAAGATGTGCTTTAACTGCAGACTTTCAGCTTTAATTTGATGGCATTTACATCCAAATCAGGTGAACGGTGTAGGAATTACAACAGTTTGTATATGTGCCTCCCACTTTTTAAGGGACCAAAAAGTAATGGGACAATTGGCTGCTCAGCTGTTCCATGGCCAGGTGTATGTTATTCCCTCATTATCCCATTTACAAGGAGCAGACAAAAGGTCCAGAGTTCATTTCAAGTGTGCTATTAGCATTTGGAATCTGTTGCTGTCAACTCTCAATATGAGATCCAAAGAGCTGTCACTATCAGTGAAGCAAGCCATCATTAGGCTGAAAAAACAAAACAAACTCATCAGAGAGATAGCAAAAACATTAGGTGTGGCCAAATCAACTGTTTGGAACATCCTTAAAAAGAAAGAATGCACCGGTGAGCTCAGCAAACCAAAAGACCCAGAAGACCACGGAAAACAACTGTGGTGGATGACCAAAGAATTCTTTCCTTGGTGAAGAAAACACACTTCACAACAGTTGGCTAGATCAAGAACACTCTCCAGGAGGTAGGTGTATGTGTGTCAAAGTCAACAATCAAGAGAAGACTTCACCAGAGTGAATACAGAGGGTTCACCACAAGATGTAAACCATTGGTGAGCCTCAAAAACAGAAAGGCCAGATTAGAGTTTGCCAAACAACATCTAAAAAAGCCTTCACAGTTCTGGAACAACATCCTATGGACAGATGAGACCAAGATCAACTTGTACCAGAATGATGGGAAGAGAAGAGTATGGAGAAGGAAAGGAACTGCTCATGATCCAAAGCATACCACCTCATCAGTGAAGCATGGTGGTGGTAGTGTCATGGCGGGGGCATGTATGGCTGCCAATGGAACTGGTTCTCTCATATTTTTGATGATGTGACTGCTGACAAAAGTAGCAGGATGAATTCTGAAGTGTTTCGGGCAATATTATCTGCTCATATTCAGCAAAATGCTTCAGAACTCATTGGACGGCACTTCACAGTGCAGATGGACAATGACCCGAAGCATACTGCGAAAGCAACCAAAGAGTTTTTTAAGCAAAAGAAATGGAATGTTATGCAATGGCCAAGTCAATCACCTGACCTGTATCCGATTGTGCATGCATTTCACTTGCTGAAGACAAAACTGAAGGGAAAATGCCCCAAGAACAAGCAGAAACTGAAGACAGTTGTAGTAGAGGCCTGGCAGAGCATCACCAGGGATGAAACCCAGCGTCTGGTGATGTCTATGCATTCCAGACTTCAGGCTGTAATTGACTGCAAAGGATTTGCAACCAAGTATTAAAAAGTGAAAGTTTGATGGATGATTGTTAATCTGTCCCATTACTTTTGGTCCCTTAAAAAGTGGGAGGCACATATACAAACTGTTGTAATTCCTACACTGTTCACCTGATTTGGATGTAAATACCCTCACATTAAAAATAAAAGTCTGCAGTTAAAGCACATCTTGTTCGTTTCATTTCAAATCCATTGTGGTGGTGTATAGAGCCAAAAAGATTAGAATTGTGTCGATGTCCCAATATTTATGGACCTGACTGTACTCTTTTGCCTCGTACACACGATCGGAAATTCTCCCAGCAAAAGTCCGATGTGAGCTTTTGGTTGGAAATTCCGACCGTGTGTATGCTCCATCGGACTTTTGCTGCCGGAATTCCTGCCAGCAAAAGATTGAGAGCAGGTTCTCTATTTTTCAGTCGGAAAAAGTTCCGATCGGAAATTCCGATCGTCTGTGCCAATTCCAACGCGCAAAATTCCTAC
This sequence comes from Aquarana catesbeiana, assembly GCF_042186555.1. Taxonomy (NCBI): domain Eukaryota; kingdom Metazoa; phylum Chordata; class Amphibia; order Anura; family Ranidae; genus Aquarana; species Aquarana catesbeiana. The sequence goes on along the minus strand of NC_133327.1, from coordinate 438,052,461 downwards.
GCATGCTCGGAAACAATTCGACGCATGCTCGGAAGCATTGAACTTCATTTTCTCGACTCATCGTAGTGTTGTACGTTACCGCGTTCTTGACGGTCAAAAGTTCAGAGAACTTTTGTGTGACCGTGTGTATGCAAGACAAGCTTGAGCGGAATTCCGTCGGAAAAAACATCCAAGTTTTTTCCGACTGAAAATCCGCTCGTGTGTACGGGGCATTACAGTAAGCCACCTGTGCTACATACTCCTATTCTACTCTATTTGGTCACTTTAAAGAAGTTGTGGTAATGAGTATATGGCATGTATTTAGTCTCACTAGATCATCTGTTAGAGACCAGACCCTGTGTGCACCTTTCTCCTGATAGAGCTCTGGAGTTTATGATACCCATAGTACAACCATTAAGGCCTCATGCGCACTGGACGTTTTAAAAACGCCAGTAGCATTAGCTGTAGAAAGAGTTTTGTACTGTTTTTGCAGTAAAATTTTTCAGCGTTCTTTAGCGTTTGCATTTCTTAGCTTTTTTTTTTAGCAAAACTATGCTCCCACAAAAGCGTTTGGGTCATAAATGCCAAATAGTCATGTTTTTCAGTGTTTTGCAGCGGTGTTCAGAGTTAGTGTTTTTAGAGCTGAAAACTTTCCTTCAAACTCACTAGTTCTGTTTTTATTTTTTTCCAGCCAGAAACGCCCCTGCCAAAAAAGGCTGATAAAAAGCTTACGTGTGCATGAACACATAGGATAACATGCTAGGGTGTTTACTGGCTGCAGAAAAAAAAAGCCTGAGACCAAAAAACAGCAGCTGTAAAAACGTCCAGTGTGCATGAGGCCTAAAGGTTATCTGTTTCTAAATAAAATACCTGCCTGGAAGATGAATAGCATAGGATGAGAGTGTATTTATTTATTTATGTTTTTGACAGGTTTGCTTTAAGAGCATGAAAGGCATTAACATTTTTTTTTACAAATCTTTTCCCAGTATCCTAATATAACGAATGAGAATTGGTGATGGTGCTAATGGCAGGAGAATACTTTTTTTTTTGTTAAAGCCAAGTTCTAAGTGAACATACACTCTACCTCCTGGTGAATGTTAAAGTGAAACAAAACTCCACAAAAATAATAATAATTGCAAAGTGAGGTTCAGAGGTCCCAGGAGCTTTTAGCCATAACGTACTAGAATGCACAGCACATTAACAAATTATTGAAGACTTACTTTGCAAGCAATAACTTCCAGCGCTGCAGCGTCAGTGTTTCCAACGATCGTGAGCACCTGTAATCTTATCCTGGTCCTCCTTCCATGTTTGACACTTGATTCCAAATTCTGGCTATAGTCAAACTATCATCAAAAAAAGGGCATGGGGAACTTTTTTTATGGGGGACTGGTAACAAAGCAAAATGTTTGAAAAAAAATAAATATTGTATAGTGGGGAGAATTATGGGAGGGTTATTTTTATGACCTTGAGGCAGTGGCGGCCCATCCATTAGGGGCTGACCCCCTGATCTATATACAGAGCACCAGACTATGGATTCCAATGGGGGGGGGGGGGTTTGGGGTTTTGAAGCACGTAATTAGTCCATGTGACTCTACACTCTTTCCAGACTATGATGCTGTCCAGGGGGCCTCTATTGCTCCTCTATTGATAAAAAAAAGAAAAAACTAATGCAGCCACCAAATCTAACAACTGAAAGCTGCAATAAATCAAATGTTTGATTTTATATCTCTGGACAGTAGAATTTTATTTTTTAGTGTAACAAAACAGCTGCCTTGTGCCCGAGCCCCTTCCCTCTTTAATCTACTCACAAAACTGCCCTGCTGCTGGTCAATTTTATTCATTTTCTCCGAGATGATGCACTTTGGTTTTCTAGTGTAAAAAAACACCTGCCTTGTTTGTGTTTCCCCATTTTAGTCTATTCTAACTGGTCATTTTTATGCAGTGCTCTGGTGATGGCCAAGTTTTACCAAACTATGCTATAGCTCTAATATTTTGGAAAAATTGGGTAGATGGATATTGCAGGGAGTTGTGGTGAACCTCTGTTAAGGGTGTACAATGTTTTAAGTTCAGAGCGCTTTTAAATTGGGTTTTTTTTCCCCCCAAGGGAGGCAAAAAGTGTTGCAAAGAAGCAATCTTGAACAGACATTCAGCAACAATGGGCTTAATTATTCCAAGCACTTAAAGGGTAATTTTTCTTCACCTAAAATTGAGTACATCTTTAAGAAGGCAATCCCATACTTAAAATGTTTGTTACCCCAGCATTTCATATTCCTGATATATGCCTGCTGTACCATGTACTTGTATGGAAAAGTACCTTGCTCTATTTATATTGCTTTCTTTGTGTGAAATCCCTTGTGTTCCTGCCAGTTCCTCTGTTTTCCTACTAATAACTGACCACACTAAGCAGGAGAGCACACTGTGGTCAGTTCTCTAGCTATGCTGGGAACTCATCCTGCTTTCCTCCAATGATCAGACTTGTCCTGACATGTCCCCCATGCACAGCCATTTACTGCAGCTGAGAACAGAGATATGTGATCACTAAGGCTCCATGTACACTGAAGCTCATAAACTGTAGTTTTTGGGAGTTTGGGCGTTTTTTTTTAACAGCCCATAAACTCCCCTCTGTGTTATCCTATGTGTCCATACACACATGTACATATTTGGACGTTAATCAGCAGTGGAGATTATGAGTTGTTGTCTGAACGCTCTAAAATCGCATTCAGGAGCTGTATTTCTGGCCATAAAAAACGCTTACAAAGTTAAACGAGCATAAACACTGATAAACGTCGATAAATGCTCAAAAACGTGGCTCACCAGCGTTTAACGTTTTTGATCCATTGGAAAAAAAAATGCTAAAAAACGCTAACGCGGAAAAACGCTAAATAGCGCTAATAAATGCTATTGCAAAAACTTTAAAAGACTTACTGCATAGCTACTGGCATTTTTGTAATGTTATTTTAATGCCCAGTGTGCATGGAGCCTTATTAAAAAAGGGCAAAAAAGTTATTTATTATGTTTTTTTATATCTATACAAAAATGTTTTACCTTTCATTTCAGTTTTAAAATGAATGAGTTGTTTTACAAGGTGATCATTTACAATTTCTTTAAGAAGATATAGCTCCTTTTGGCCAAACTTGGCATCAATTTATTAGTGACTTTATCCTGCTTCTCAACAACCCAACATCATAGAAGCTATGACTTTTATATCATGTACTAATGAAAGTAAAAAAACTTAAAGTGGTTCTTCAGTCTGAAACAAAAAATTAAGCGGAACTTCCCCTTTGATAATAAATCAATTACAATCAAATCAGCTCATTTTTCATCACCAGCATTGTTCAATATCACTTAGACCCCTTTCACACTGAAGGCGCTTTTCAGGCGTTTGTGCGCTAAAAATAGTGCCTGTAAAGCACCTGAAAAGCACCACTCAAGCCTCCCCAGTATGAAAGCCCAAGTGCTATCACACTGGGGCGGTGCACAATTAACATCTTTGGGGCGGTGCGGGAGCGGTGTATACACCACTCCTAAACCGCCCCTGCCATTGAAATCAATGGGCAGCGCTGCTGAAGTGCCTGCAAAGCTTTTCGGGTGCTTTTAACCCCTTCTTAGGGGTTAAAAGGGTCCTGCTCTCACCCGCACAGTGCCGCTAAAGCACCGCTAAAACTAGTGCCGCTTTACCGCTAACGCTCGGGAGGTCTGTGTGTGAAAGTAGCCTAAAAGCGGAAGTAAACCCGAGAATGTTACTGTCACATTGGTTGTGCTCTCAACCAAACTGTCAAACCATTCAAAGGCTGGTGTCGTAACTGATCATATGTGCAGCCATATGGTAGTTGAAGATCAAAGAGAGGCCAAGATGGCAGCTTCCTTGGCTGAAAACGATAGGTGGGTTTACAAGGATGTGTTTAAAATGTAACTAAAAGGCAAACATTTTATTTTTATTTTTTTTTTTGTTTTGGATAGAGGTGAGAGGGATTAGAACACCTGTCAGGATTTTATTGCTGTCTGTGCCCTTGTTAGGGAGATTCACCCTCTCTTTTTGGCTGGTTTACCATTATTATTGAATGTGAACATAAAAAAAAATCCCAAATACAGGGGGTTCCCTACTTACAAACATCCGACTTACAAACAACTCCTACTTACAAATAGAAGGAGACAACAGGAAGTGAGAGGAAATCTACCCCCTAGGAAGGGAAATTCACTCCTGTAAGAGTTAATATGGGAAAAAGGTGTCTCCAATGATGCTTTATCACCAATCCTTATTTCCCTAATAACCCCAAATTTTCAAAATCCAATTGTCATTGGGACAGAAAGTGAGGTGAAATCTTCTGAACAGGGGCACAGACAGCAAAACAAATGTTACAGGGGTGATAACCCTTCTAAAAAACTTAAAAATAGATTTTTTTGGCTGGAGCTACACTTAAAAAATTTACCTGTTCCGACTTACAAACAGATTCAACTTAAGAACAAACCTAAAGTCCCTATCTTGTTTGTAACCCAGGGACCCCCCTGTATTGGGTTGTCCCCAGAGAAGTAATAGAGGGGAAATTTTCCAATGGGGACACTAGTTATGTGACCTGGGGGTCCCCAAGGAATTCCCTTAATTTGCAGGGATTTCCTCTCCCTTCCTGTTTGACTATGGGACAGAAAGTGAAGGGAAATCTCTGCGATGGGATGGTATACCTCTACTTGACATAATTCCTTTAAAATTCTCCATTTACAGAATCTACTTCACACACACATTTGCATCTGTTATGGGTCCAAAACCAAATCTGAATTATTAATACCATAGCAAAAATTTGTCTTTTTTTGGTTGTTTTCTAGCTTTTTCTTATATTGTGTAAACTGAAAATGTATACAACTGTACCTTTATTTTTCTGAAATTTTAAACATAGTTATTTGATATGACATTTCTTTTTCACAACATAAGTGTATGACTTACTTTCTTTCAGTCTCTGGTGTAGATACTGCACTGTTAAATTCAAAGGAATCCTAAAAGGGCAAGAAAATGGGCATTTCATCAATATAATCACAGAAGTAGGGGGAAATTTTACTGAGTAAAAAACAGTAATCGCAAGAAAAACAACTATAGGGAAGAGGATGAAAATAATCATTTATTGTACGTACTTCAGTTTGGGAACGCAGCTGTAATGAGGTGGAGCCAGCATCAGATTTCTCCTAAAACAGAACATATGCAAGTCAGTCATGAGACATCAAGAAACGTGGCACATTACAATCAGCAAAAAAACATCATCTTATGAAGATAAATCGGCATACATACTGTATGTGAATGCATGAATGCAGGAAATCAGAATTGTAAATGATGTTCAAAGGAAAAAAAAAAAACATTGCAGTCTCTCCCTATTTTTCAGATTAAGTGCATATCATAGTTTGTATCAGAACTGATAAATGGGATAGCACTGCATTGTAGAAACCATCTGTTTTTAACTGCATTTAGTTAAGATTTTAAAGTTGCCTCCCTGATATGTTGATTCTGTTAGACACAGACACTCCCATGCTTAATAAAGAAGAATAACAGAAGTCAGGGGGAGCAGCTGAACAGAAACAAGAGGAGGTACAATATCACAGCCCATTTGATAAAGTGCACAACATATTATCCCAGCCATTTATATAGCACCCACAATTTACATTCACATCAGTCCCTGCCCCCAAGGAGCTTACAATCTAAAGTCCCTATGTCATATGCATACATACATTTACAAGGGCCAATTCGGAAAGCAGCCAAATAAGCTACCAGTATATCTTTGGAGTGTTGGAGCAAGCCAGATTACCTTGGGAAAACCCATGCAAACACAGGAAGAACATTCAAACTCCATGTAGATAGTGTCCTGACCATGGTTCAATAGTGTCTGGATTAGAACTGGGAATCCCAGTGTTGCAAGTCAAACGTGATAACCACTAAGTCGCTGAGCTGAAAAGTAGCAAAGGTTTGCATGTGGATGCAATACAAATCAGATTTTCATGAGATTCTTTACTTAACCTTGCACCATTCCAGGTGTATGTAGCATGACTGAATGGTGCCTGCTTGGATAAACGGAGCTCATTCTAAAAATGTTTTTTGAACAGGTAGACTGACCACAAATATTAGGTGTTTATGATCAGCTGCTTCCCCTATCAGCACCATTGTCAAAGTATAAATTTCAGAAAATCTGAAAAGGTGACCTAACACTAGACCCCCTCCTCATCCTCCTGGTTCCTACTGTACTTACCTCCCGCAAACCAGAACAGTCAAGGCTTCCTCAAACTGCTCCAAAGATGCAGGGATTTGAATTCCCCACTGCTCTCATTCCTCTCTGTCCTGTTCTGCCAGCCCTCTACCAGGAAATTCTAGAGCACTTCATGCTTCCCTCTGCTGACCAGCTTGATGCAGATTTCATTTTCATTTCCACAGTTAGTGATGATTTTGGGAGCCATGTCATCTGCTGGTGTTGGTCCACTGTGTTTTATCAAGCCCAACATCAGTGCAGCCCTCTACCAGGAAATTCTAGAGCACCTAATGCTTCTCTCTGCTGACCAGCTGTATGGAGATGCTGATTTCATTTTCCAGCAGGACTTGGCACCTGCCCACACTGCCAAAAGTACCAATACCTGGTTTAATGATCATGGTATCACTGTGATTGACTGGCCAGCAAACTCGCCTGACCTAAACCCCCAATCTGTGGGGTATTGTCAAGAAGAAGATGAAACACACCAGACTCAACAATGCAGACAAGCTGAAGGCCACTATCAAAGCAACCTGGGCTTCCATAAGACCTCAGCAGTAAGGACGGGCTCCGGCGTGTTGGCACAGCCCATGTGCAGAGCCCGCCAGGAAGTCGGCGCTGCGCTAATCACAGGCAGTGAGACATTGTCCTGATGCGCTGCTGCAGAGATTGGGAAATGTCTCACTGCCTGTGATTAGCGCAGCGCAGTGTCGACTTCCTGGCGGGCTCTGCACGTGTGCTGTGCGAACACGCCGGAGCGCATCCTTACTCAGCAGTGCCACAGGCTGATCGCCTCCATGCCACGCCGCATTGATGCAGTAATTCATGCAAAAGGAGCTCCGACCAAGAATTGAGTGCATACTATATTGTACATGGACATACTTTTTAGTAAGCCAACATTTCTGTATTAAAAAAAAAACGTTTTTTATTGGTCTTATGTAATATTAAAATTTTCTGATACACTGAATTTTGGGTTTTCACTAGCTGTAAGCCATAATCATCAAAATTAACCACTTCCGGACCGCCGCACGCCAATGTACGTCCTAAGTTTGAAGAGGAATATCGTTGTTACAGCAGCAGCTAGCTGCCATAACCCCGGTATCCTCTTTTTCGGCTGGCAGTCCGCTTTCCCATAAGAGTGGCTTCACCGCAAGATCACTTTTATCGGGGTGGGAGAGGGCCCCCCAATATTTTTTACCTTTTGCTATAATATCCCCCAAAAAATATATAAAAAAAACTAATTTCTTCCACAGTTTAGGCCGATATGTATTCTTTTATATATTTTTGGTAAAAAGAAATTGCAATAAGTGTATATTGATTGGTTTGCGCAAAAGTTATAGCATCTACAAAATAGATATAGATATAGAGCTAGATAGCTAGATAGCTAGATAGCTAGATAGCTAGATAGATAGATAGATAGATAGATAGATAGATAGATAGATAGATAGATAGATACTCAATGTATTTCGTGAAATCTAACCCACTCCTTCAGGAGGAAAAAGGAGAGCGATGAATCTGAAGTTATAAGAATAATATATGTATCATAGATAATACAACAACATTGACTTTTGGTTATAACAATCTACTAGGTAAGCAGTGCTCACTACATTTGTGCATAAAATATATGCACATATCCACATATCCACATATAAAGATACTGGACCACGATTTTTCATATAGTCTGGATAGTCCATATGAATAATAGAGATTACATAAAATAATAAATTAATGGAATAAGTGTTTATGGCCTAAAAATATTTAGTGTAACCCATAAATGATGCAAGATATAAATTAGGTAAAAGTGACCTTGAACTACAATATACACTCACCACCCACTTTATTAGGTAGACCTGTTCAATTGCTTGGTAACACAAAATGTTATCAGCCAATCACATGGCAGCAACTCAATGCATTTAGGCATCTAGACGTGGTGAAGACGACTTGCTGAAGGGAAAACCAAGCATCAGAATGGGAAAGGGGATTTAGGTGACTGTAAAGGTGGCATGGTTGTTGAGTATTTCAAAAACTGCTGATCTTCTGGGATTTTCACTAACAACCATCTATAGGGTTTACAGAGAATGGTCCAAAAAAGAGGAAATATCCAGTGAGCGGCAGCTGAGTGACCCACGAGTGATCACGTCACACACACCTAGCAGCCATCAAGCGGCATCGTACGAGCTGACATCGGTTACATTCATTTCGAGTCACCTTATGAGATCTGTGATCCACTGACGGCTGCTCTCCTGGATGCCTTGCTGCATTTGCCTGTTTGACCATTATAATCTATGGTCCTGCATATCTGGCAAGAGGCTTGTCTGTGAGGTTATGGCTGGTGAGATATTCCCTTACCTGTTCACATATGCATGGAGCACTTTCATGCTAGATTGATTTATTTCACCCATTAACTTTTTACGCATTGTGAACTGTTTTTTGTTATTTGCTATGAATATGACTTATTTGCACTAAGTCACTTTTGCACATTTGGTTGGTTCTCAATGTAATATATGCCATATATTTTTTGCATTCTAATTAAATTTTGAGCGCTGCTTATATATATCATGTCAATATGGACCGAAATCTCTGAGAAATGTTTCCAACGCCTTGTTGAATCTATGCCCTGAATAATGAAGGCAGTTCTGAAGGCAAAAGGGGTCCAACCCGGTACTAGCAATGTGTACCTAATTGGCCGGTGAGTGTATAAACAGAATCAGGAAGAAATGCACTAAATAGCCTGAATTAAGGCTGGATTAGGGCCTTAAAGTGGTTGTTAACCCATTATGTAAAATGTATAGTATCATCTCTGTTTATGTAAACTGCCCCAGTGTGTGTCTTATAAAAAAATGCAGCTATATACCTGATTTCAGAGCGCCGCTTGGCACTCACGTGACACGCCGCTAATGTAAGGGATAGGGCAAGCAACCAGCGGCCATTTTCCCAGAGCTTATCTCTATGTATCTATCTATGTACACATAGAGATAAGCTCTGGGAAAATGGCCGCTGGTTGCTTGCCCTATCCCTTACATTAGCGCCCTTCGGGAAAATGGCCGCCGCGTGTCCATCACGCGGGGACCCTTTATAAGCATTGGCCTTCTATCCCGTGCTATCCTCTGAAGAAGTCACGTGACGTGACGATACGCGTCAGGAGCACGGGACGCTGCCACACACTAGCTGGATGTGACGAGCTCGGCGCTCATGGATGTTTTACCCCCCAGCTGTGTTTTAAATGTAAGTGTACGAACTATGTGAGTACTTTAATAAAGTATATGATATACGGGATTATGCTATGTGCGGTTTCTGTTTTCTATATCCCGCACAATATAACTCTGCACAACAGGTGGTGAGGAATTGGAAGCGGGGAGAGTCTCTTAGAAGATCCAGAGCCTGGGATTATACGAGCTCGGCGCTCGTGGGTTGAGGCGTGCGCTCATTGCTTAAAAGTGAGTGCAACCCCCCCCTCCCCCTCCTGTATCTTTACATCAAACGGTATTATACTATATACCACTCGTTCTTTGTCTCTACATATGATATACGGTATTACCAATCAACGCCACCTGCTGTACCGTTGGACCTCCTCTACATATGCTGTATACCTTACAGCTGTAAGGTAAGGGGCCTGGGAACACGGAGGTGCCCTCACCTGTCAGCACACTGTTTCCCTTCCCCCCTGGTTCACCATCATTATCCTATCTATATCCAGGATTATCACATCTGGTGGTGGGACTGTCGTAATTTTGTTTATTTTATTTTTATTTTTTCTCTGGTATTTAATATTTTTTTTCGCCAAGTGTTGGCGGGTCACCAACACCAACCACTGGGACTATTTTTATGGACACTTATATATATTCTTTATTCACATTGTTAACTATTATCCACGTGTGTACTTATACCATCAGTCGATTATTATACTAGCACATTTATATACATATGGTTTTAGTAATTTCATTGGATAAGTTTTTTATGTTATTTTGATAGATTTTGGATTAATGCCCCTTTTGAAGTAGATTCATATACCCCTGCACACTCTTTGCTGGTATACACCTCCAGTTTAATTATTTTGATCTGGTTTGATCATAGCACTTTTGTTATACAACATTTAGCGATATTTGTTTGTGCGTACACCTTATTTATTTATTCGCATCTGTGAGTACGCTTTCGCATTATCTATTCACATTTTCAGGTCATTTGATATTTATTGATTCATTTAGTCTAGCTCCCTTCCCCCCCCCCCACCCCTCCCCCCTTCCCCCCCTTCCCCTTTCTATCACAGCACAGCCACCACCCTCTTAATTTACTATTGATCTCACGGAGAATCCGCCGCTGAGACCATTTTTATCTGAAAGTGGACCGCCCATTAAAGAAGTGGATACTGGGGTTATGGTAGCTAGCTGCTGTCATAACAACGATGTCCCACTTCAAACAGCCGACGTACGACGACAGCGGGCAGTCGGCAAGTGGTTAAAGGAACAGAATCCTTTTTTTTTTTAGGTAACAAACACTTTCAAACAAAAATACATGGTTATACCTGATGATATAATGATCATTATATATCACAGATGGTATTACATAGTTGTTTTTAATTGTTCTTTACATTTTAGGTCTAAACAAGAGTCCATTCACCCGAAACACGTTGGATGCATCTGACATTTCTGATCAATAACTATTTTTAACACCTTTTCAAGCAAGATGACCATTTCTTACTAGACTTCCCAATGAAGCATTATAAAAGTAGAAATTGGGGCATCTCAGTCCACAAGCCATCTGTGCACTGGAAGGCGAACATGGCCATGAGCATTATACATTATCATTACATTTACTAGTGATTTAGATAGAAAGTTAAAAACACTAGAGGACAGGACCATAGCTTCATCTGATTCATTGTGTTTGCTATGATATTTTATTAAAAGCTTTGTCATTGCAAGAAAAAGGTTTGTCTGGATAAATAAAGCTATAGGTATGGCTTGGCTTATTTGAAGTTCAGGTATATTAGAAATTCCATTAAATTCTACAGCCTTTAAACCAAAAAACAGGCTACTAATCTAAGCCCATCACAGGTTTCATCAAAAAGATGTGGAACCACTTAACATTTGGGTTTGTGAGATGGTTTAGAGATAAGATCCATAAAGACATTGATGAGCGAGTTTGGGGTGGAGGAAGTTGACTGGCCTGGAAAGAGTCCTGACCTCAACCCGACAGAACACCTTTGGGATGAATTAGAGCGGAGACTGCGAGCCAGGCCTTCTTGTCCACATCAGTGCCTGACCTCACAAATGCGCTTCTGGAAGAATGATCAAACATTCTCATAGACACACTCCTAAACCTTGCAGACAGTTTTCCGAGAAGAGTTAAGGCTGTTATAGCTGCAAAGGGTGGGCCAACTCAATACTGAACCCTACAGACTAAGACTGGAATGCCATTAAAGTTTATGTGTGTGTAAAGGCAGGTGTCCCAATACTTTTGGTAATCTAGTGTATTTTACAGGAACCATTCCCTTCCGATTTCCACACCATGCTCAATATTTTGTTTTTTTCTCTGATTTCCAGAACAATTAACTGATAAAGCTTTAGTTTACAATTTTTTTTTTTAGATTGTATAGACTGTATCTCACTTTCCAAAGGAATTAAAAAAAGCAACAGTCAAAAACTGTCAAGCATGAGCTTTGGACATTATTTGCATGTTTCTACTGCTAATTGCCATTAAAGAGTTAAAGCCAAATCATTTCACTCTATAGCACCGATTGAGTTTGCAAAATAATAGTCTAAATTGTTATTTTAAAGCGGAGTTCCACCCAAAAATGGAACTTCTGCTTTAAGGTGACCCCCTGAGATGCCACATTTGGCATGTCATTTTTTTTGGGGGGGGGATCTTTTCAGAGGGTCCCATCTCCCACTTTCTCCCGGCGCACCGCGGCACCGGAAGGGAGATCACCTCTCCCCTCTCCCTCTCGGCAATCATCTAGGACACATCACAGGTCTCAGATGATTGCCCGGCCAGTCACGGTGCATGGCGTGGCTCACGCATGCGCAGTGGGTGCCCGGCTTTGAAGCCACAGCTGGGCGCCCACAGTTACAATGCCGGCGCTGCAGAGAGGAGGGGGGAGATGAGCGGGGTTTCGTTCCCCCGCATCGCTGGACCCTGGCACAGGTAAGTGTCCGATTATTAAAAGTCAGCAGCTGCAGTATTTGTAGCTGCTGACTTTTATTTATTTTTAAGCAGAACTGCGCTTGTTGGATCTGTAGATAAGGGTAAAGTGCAATATATGGATAAAGGTGAAACTAATGTTGAAAAGGCTCCTTTTTTTTTTCTTCTATTCTGGGAATGTTCTCTCTTTCCTTTTAAGTAAAGAAAGATAATGTGGGATAAATAAAAAATAGGATAACATTTTGGTAGATAGGGAAAAACAAATTTTTGGATATTGTATAAACAAACTGTGTTAAATGTTGGGATGTTGGGTTAAATGTGGATGTGAGAAGATATATATATATATATATATATATATATATATATATATATATCTCTATATATATATATCTCTATATATATATATATATATATATATATATATAGAGATAGATATAGAGATATATCTATATATATCTATATATATATATATATATATATATATAGATAGATAGATAGATAGATAGATAGATAGATAGATAGATAGATAGATAGATAGATAGATAGATAGATAGATAGATAGATATAGATATCTATCTATATATATATATAGATATATATATAGATATATATATATCTATATATATATAGATATATCTATCTATATATATATATATATAGATATATATATATATAAAATATTTTTGAATAAAGATTACAGAATTAAAAAAAATAAATAAATATATGCATACACTATTTTTTTAAATAATGAATACTTTGCATCAGCCCTATAACTACAATAGTTTTCTTTTTACTAACAGTCATCTACAAATATGTAATACTTATATAATGGTAAAATGAACACACAGAACACACAGGGTACACAAAAAAACCCCCACATATAATAGAACCATATGCAATATAAAATACATTATTCACTTTTATTTTCCATTCACAAATGGGACACTACAATAAACAAACACCCGCATTATCTAATGAACGTTGGCATCATTTGTAGACAGTGAATAAAATAAAAAAAACGTTTCTTGAAATGGCAACACCACGAACGTACAAGACAATTCTAAGTCAGCATCAAACGCAATCAGCTTTTTACCTTTATATAGCATTAAAAAAAAATATGACAAACACAACACACAAATATCCTTTACAGAAAAAAAATGTAAACAAAATGCCACAAAAGGTCGTATGCATGTTAGATTATAAATGCTTTCTGCAGCTTTTTCCAGATTTCTTTATCCAGAAGTAATAGCAGTTTATGGGACTATTTCAATTACTGTTTTTAGAAACCCGCATCATTTTTACATTTTTAAAAGCCCTCCTTTTAAGTTTCAGCAGATCTCCAGAAAGATATTTTTGTTATTGTGTGTAACTCATATTCACATGCAATACACAAGTAGTAATCCTGGCCTACAGCTTTTCAGTTTTATCTGTTGTAACACTATATGCTTACAAATAACCAAAGCTCAATTGTATCTTCAATCTTTCAAGAAACATGCTACCTCTGGGTGTATATACAATGTACAACAGAACAGCTAGAAACAAAATGATTGGTATCATCTCACAAATTGAATGCAAAAACCACTTCAGATTACAGATGGCTAAATGAGGTACATGATAAAAAAGGCAAGTAAAGAATAATGGGACTGATTCTACAAAATACCCAGTTTCTAGGAGTACCCCCAAAAGACAATAGGCCAGTAAGAATGTTACATACCATTAATTCGCCCCTCCTTTCCATTTGTCGTGAAGATGATCTCTGGGTCTACTTAGTTTGTACAACAGAGAGCTTTGGGGTATTCTGGAAACACATGGCTAGCCCTGCCATGTGTGAGCTGTTCATGTTTTTTTTATTCGTAACCCAAGCGCATCCAGATGCATCCTGCCTTACAAAATCCTGACCCTCTCTGAACTTTTCCTCTACCTTCCTCAGCAGTACTCATAAAAATGGATGTGACAGGCTTTTGTGAGTCTAGTTTACAGGATGGGAACTTACAGTTATAAGACATTAATCAACACGGTACTCACAAACAAGAGGTAACTGAAAACATCTGAAGCCAGAATAGCCCTACATACCATAGAGACAGGCTATTTAATGTTGTTTTGTTTATGCAAATCATTCATATCTATTATATGTGCATTACCAAAGGTAGAAATATTTTTATTGCAATATAAAAGACAGGAAACAATTTGATGCTATTGAAGCCATTAAAGCCTCGGTTCACACTATGAACCATAGGTAAATTGCAGGAGGAATCGCACTGCTGTTCAATTCACATGCGATTCAGTGTGGTGCGATTCAAGCCCATTCCTTTTTTATGGGCTCAAACTGCACCACATTCCACCAAAGCCGTGCAGGCAGCACAGTTAAAAACACACTGCAACCAGATCGCATGGTACATTTTGTACCATGCAATCCGGGGCGGCCAAAACCACTGCATTTGCGACCTACTTTTGGGGTGTCGTTTATATTGCACTGACATCCGCTGCAGATTGCAAGGGCAGTGCGTTTTGAATGCAATCCCTGTGCGTTTCCCGCACCACATTAGTGTGATACCTACACCAAGTTAAAGAAATAAAATCCAAACTGAACTAGGGTGAGTGCGAGTGAATATGTTGGCTTAAAGGGTAACTCCACTTGGAAAAAATATAGCATATGCAATGCTACACAGGCCATGCTGTAATTTAAGGTTATTAAAAAAAAAAAAAAATCACCTTTCCTTTTTAATCTGCAACCGCTGGAATTTTCTGTAAAATGCAACACAATATGGCTGCCTAGATGTGTTCTGTACACTGTCGGTGTACAGAACTTTACCAGAAATGTAATTTCCTGCTTGTGTGAGTGGCTCACTGAATTTTCACAAAAAAATAGGTACCTCCATGCAATAGGAATTTCAGTTTTGGTGAGACACTCACCAGGGGTTAAATACTTCTGATAAGGAAAGCTGCAAAATCTGCATCCCTATTAGAACACTTGGGAGAGATTATAATTAACCAGATTCATTTATTTAAAATCCGTAGAAAAAAATACTAATGCAAATTATTTCACAAATTAGAATATATCTCATTGATGTAATAATGTCATGAAAAACATCCTGGGCTTCAGTGTTCCTGGAACTCTTTACTGTCCTTTTTCTGTCTCCGGATAATTCACAATTCTATCAACGCACAGCAGCTCAGAGCTTCTGCAGAATGATTGTTAGACGAACAGAGCGCTGACTTGATAAGACAAACTTGACTAGAATACAAGATTTACTCTACATGTGGAAGCATTTAATCAGCCAAGCTTCAATTATTTCTTATCAAGGAAATAAGCATTCCCTTCAGCTCTCAAGGCTCTTTAAACCTTAGTGTATAGATAAAATGCCAATCAGAAAGAACATGTTGGGAGTCAAAAGCATTGGAGAGGATTGTGCAGATTAGAAGACCATATATGCTGCTATGATGATCACACACATTATATGATGGAAAATATCCCACATCATACAAGTATATTCTTAAAAGAGAATTAAAGGCAACAAGTGAAATAAATCAGAAGACTACTAATGGTATTGGGTAAACAATGCAGCTTTCATAAATGGATAGAATTCACCTTATACTGTATGTATAAAGTGGGATTATTGTAATTCACTGCTGCCAGAGCCCAGAGGGTACTGCACAATGTCAATGGCATTGTAAATTCTAAATCCCATGTCACTTACCTTTCTCACCAATAAAATGTAAATTCAAAAGCAGTTTTGAATCGGATTGTAAAAGAATTGCAAAACCAAAATGAAGACCGATAGAAAAACTCACTTGCTTTGTGTATCACAGCCCCTTGAACTAGTCATTTTAAATAAATAGGCATTTTTGCATCAGAGCACCATTCCTCCCCATACAAGTAAATAGGGATGAAAAAAGTTGATAAAGCTTTAAACTAGGGTAGATGCAGGTTAGAGGGAACTCAGAAGCATTCGTGAATCTTAAAGGCAAGCTAAAAGCAATCAAAAGCATTCTGTTTTTGGCCATCTACACAAGCCAGTAAGTGAATAGCATGTCCTGAAACCAGTTATACAGTTGCATTTTATCATAGTTTCTGGTTTACTATAAAGAAACTATGTATATAGCATTAAAAAGCTGTAGTTTCAACATGGATATGTTTAAAGCTTAAAGTGATTGTAAATGCATAAAAAGCAAAAAAAAACAAAACAAACAAAAAAAAAAAACCTAAACATGTTTATACTTACCTGCTCTGTCCAGAGCGGCCCCACCAAACCTCCTCTAGAAAAGCTGCTTTCTATAGGGGCTCATGTGGGCTCATTCTATAGACATAGACAGAGGGACCTGGCCCCACCTCCACTCCCTTGTCACTGACTTTGACAACCCCGCTGGCTCAGCAAAGCCCCAAAGACCAGGAAGTGAGGGGGAGAGGAGCTGCAGATGGGCACAGCGCTGGATCGAATGAGGGCTTGTAGTAAAAGGGGGGTGAGGGGGGGATACTGATACCTAAATAATTTTTACCTTATTGCATTAAGGTAAAACATGTTTAGGCTTTATAACCACTTTAACTTCAGGATAACATCTAAATGCACATATGGAATATCTATAAGGAAGTCATCATGTCTGCTAAATCATTGTATTTCTATTCAAGTGGAAAAATTTTAACTTGGATATGTTTAAAGCTTAAAGCCTCGTTTTTCTTTTTTTTAAATTAACAAACATGTCATACTTACCTCCACTGTGGAGATCGTTTTGCACAGAGTGGCCCGAACCTCCACTTCTGGGGTCCCACACCGGTGCTGGTGGCTCCTCCCCGCATTGAGTGTCCATATTAGAGAAGCGCTCTCCTTGGTGGACACCCATGCAGGTACGCTCCCAAGTCCCGCATCTGTGTCCATTCACACACAATGCAGGACTCGGCCCTGCCCCCCGGGAGCCGTGTCATTGGATTTGATTGACAGCAGTGGAAGCCAACGGCTGCGCTGCTATCAATCTATCCAATCGGGACATGGGACACCAGTTACAGATGGTGTGCACCTTCTTGGACGGAGGACGACAGCGTCCACGTAGGTAAAACGGGGGGGGGGCTGCAGCACTAAAAAAGGTTTTTGACCTTAATGCATTCTAAGGTGAAAAACCATGAGCGTTTACAACCCCTTTAAATTCAGGCTAACTGCTAAATACACCTGCTAAAGAAATGTATTTCTGTCCATCCAAAGCTAATATTTCACAGTCTTATAATTCTAAACATAACTGTCTGGCAGGGCAAAAGACTTGAGATTCACCCTCTTTATTTGCCCTGCTTACCATTATCATTGAAAGTGAAAGAAATTCCAAAATTTTAGGTTGCCCCCAGAACAGTAATCTTCCAGTGTTCCAATGGGGACACTAGTTCTGGTGACCTTGGGGCTAAGAGATTCTCTTAATTTGCAGGGATTTCCTCTCACTTCCAGTGTTGGCTATGGGACAGGAAATGAAGATAAATCTCCCCAATGGGACACAGATGGCAAAAAAAAAACAAAAACAAAAAAACAGGGGTTAAACCCTCCCTTCCTTTATCCAAAATGAAGAAAAACTTTTACCTATAATTTTACTTTAGTTAACACTTGCAGGTCTTGTCCCTCCCCCCAGCTTATGACTGGACAGTAAAAAGAGAATCTGTAGACCAACCAGCTCTGCTCCTTCCTATCAACATGCTCCTTTTTAGCACATGAACACTGCAGCACAACTGACTGGTGTCGCTTTTTTTTCCTAGTCTGAGCTCTGCAGAACAGTGGACTGCGCCAGTCTGATAAGTCAAATTCAGGTACATTGCTTGCATTTAAAAATGCATTTAATGACATATTACGATATACAGGGCTGAATGTACCTTTTTTTTTTACATCTGCCTTAAGTTCATGCCACCCCCCCCTGAGAAGTAATCCACCCATTTTAGCCCTGTAATTCCTGAACCACAGTGCCACAAAACAGTGTGTATTGCACAAGACTGTAGGGTGGTTGCCATGTGACATCAGTTATTTAAATGGATCGTGTACAGGGGGTATATTTTTTGCCGCAGAATGCGCACAACCCTCTCTGGTCACTGTGTTGGGTCAATGGAGGCAATCGGTAAAAACTTTGGCTCATCCATTTATTTTTACCACCTCCTAACCACAAGTGTAAAGTAGGCCTTAATTACTAGTTTTTCTTGACTAGAACAACAAATCAGACTAATAAGAAAAAACCTCAGGCTCTGTCAGTGAACAGATGAAAACACCAATGTATAAATGCCAAAGTTGAAATCCAGACTAAAACAAGAGGGAAAAAAAACTAAAGCCTACAGTTTTTTACCACTTCACTACTAATAGGTTAAAGATCACAAAGGCAAACCTATTATTCAGTGCAGGAAATGTGCCTGCAGAGGAAATACATCCATACATTTTGGGGAAAGGATATATCCTTAGCCAGCAGCTGCATGACTAGAAACAACATCTTCAAACTAAAAAGGACAAGGCTGAGATCCAACAGGGACTTTCCTCATTCAGGGGTTCCAGGCAACATACGCAAGACAGTTCAAAAAGGCCAGGATTTTTCTATAAAGAATAAGACACTTCTTTTTCAAATGCTCTATTTACTGATTAGGTCAGGCAGGGTAAATTGTCTATTGTTTTAACCATAAAGGGATTTGATAGTACTTTCATTTTGCTTCATGACTCAATAATTGTTTAGTTTTGAGTGTGGAATGGTTAAAGCCCCCGTCACTTTTGTGTCCCATTGGGAAGATTTCCCTTCGATACCTCCTAACTTTTGCCAAGTAAACCATGCACATTAGTTACATTTTTTTCCCTAAATTTTACCTCATTTTGTGACGATTTCCAGAACAAATGGAGATCACGGTACATTGCTTTTCAGAATTGGTTTACATGCTGTTTGAGAAGCATTCAGGAAGGTAATATACAGCCTTTTAAATGTCTGTTTGTTTTTATTGTCAAGGAGGTCCCCATTGACTTGAATGGAGCATGGTCGGCATGTGGCTACGCTTATCAACTGTGGCATGCTGTGTAAAAATTTACTGCTGGCCATCATAATGACTATCATCAGCCATCAGCTATGACGAAGGCTTAATGTACACGAGACGTTTTTACAACCTCTCATGAACGATTTAACTTGACAGATAGTAATCCACGTTTAAAACTTCCGTTTTGCCGTGTTTACATGCCGCATTTAGAAGCGTTTGAAGAAAAAAAATGTTATTTTTCCAAAATAGGCAAAAATGAAAAAACACCTGTAAATGAAACGTGGCTAAACGCAAGTTACCACGTTTAGAAGCGTTTGGTGCTTGAAATGCATCTAAACTCAGCGTCTGAACTCATTTTGTTGCTTTCCAAAAAAAGCCTCTAAACTCAACTGCCTAGAAATGACTATAAACAAACCTGTGTACATGTACTTATAAGACAACAGAGGAGAGTTCAGGAGCAGTTGAAAAAAAAAAGCTCAACTGCTCCTAAATGTCCGTTTAGCAGCAGCAGTCTACATAAGGCCTAAGCGTTAAGGAAGTGTGAAATGAGTTGTGTAAAAAGAAGTGTGCATATATCGCGCTGTCCTATAAAGAAATTAAATAAGCGGCTAACACAACAAGTGATCTATTCTTGCAAGGAAAAATGTGGTATGGAAAAGTGCTGCGCTTAGGAATTATGAAAATAGTTAGTGACACTATTTTATGTGATATAACAAATAATACTATTCAATGTGTAAACTGCAGAAACATAAAATAACATGTGGTCAACATTCTGATTTAAGTAGACTGAGTCCATACACAGGTGACACACCGATTTGTGGCACACATATACTTGGTGTTCTTAATAAGGTAAATTAAGTCCATAAAAAGTTGACATTCAAAGAAAATTGTGATACACCAAAGATGTGGGATAAAACATAAAGTGTTGATAGAAGATCCACCACCGCTTTAATGGGAGGCTTACCAGAAAGATTGGACACAGATGGGCATACGCCCACTGTGTCAATCAAGATTGTAAAGTGGGGATCCTCAGTGGTAGCTGTTATAACCAACGTTATTCCCGGTAGCCCAGGTAGTTGCAGGGGTATGTTAGGAAAAAGGGCAGGTCCAATCAGGCATCCTGTGGAAAAAAAAGCACTATCATTCAAGTATACCTAGGACAGCGTGATCTCTTACAGATCACGCTGTCCTAGGTATACTTGAATGATAGTGCTTCATTCTGCTCTGACTGTCCTATGAGCTTGCAGGACCCCTGACCCTCTGTCTGGATAGTGCTAACTGGCCCTGTGCTGATCATATGCACCCTACCCAAAAAAAAAATAAAGTGGCGGATTAACCCCTTACATGCCACAGTGAGTATAACAAGCATGTTTTACTGCATATACAGACTGATTCTACCATTGTGGGTTTAGTAACACTTTAATGCCCCTTTCACATGGAGCTGAAAAAAAAAACTACTATGTTATACTTACCTGCTCTGTATAACGGTTTTGCACAGAGCAGCCCAGATCCTCCTCTTCTCAGGTCCCTCGCCGCCCCCCCCCCCCTCCTCCCAGGAGCCCCATAGCAAGCAGCTTGCTATGGGGGCACCCAATCTGAACAGCTGCTCTGTGTGTCCATTCAGATATGGAGCTGCGGCTTGCCCCCACCCCCTCCATCTCCTGGTTGGCCCACTGGCTGTGATCGACAGCAGTGGGAGCCAATCAGGAGTGTGAGTCCCCCGAGAGGCAAGGCTCGCCTGGACATCGCTGGATCAACAGGGGGCTCAGGTAAGTACTAAGGGGGGCTGGGGGGACTGCTGCACACAGAAGTTTTTTACCTTCATGCATAGAATGCATGAAGGTAAAAAAAAAACGTGTGCCTTTACAACCACTTTAGGCTTGTAAATGCTAGTTTACAGTCCATCACATTCAGAAAGTTTTTTGAACAAGAATTAAACAATCTTAAGAGCAGCTTACTTGAAGCTATTAAAAGGACCTTTAGCTCCTATTTGGAACTGTTGAATACATCTTAAAGATGAATCCTAAAGAGGAACTTCACCCCATCTTAAAAATTACAACAAAGACACCAGCAGTTGTGAGCTGGTTTTAACATGTTTACTCTTTGAATGTACCAGACACAAACTAGTTAAAATGCACTTCAACATGTGTATTAAAAATGTATCATTAGTGCCTCAAAAACATATAAGTTGCTTAATACAAATGAACTTCAATATGTGTCACAAAGGCTAGCAGACTGTGACAAGCTAAGATGAAACAATGATCAAGATTTTTTCTCCGTCATGTGTTAACGACACTCCAAACGCAAGATCACAACTGCAGTGTATTTGCCTACACTGGATCACATGGTACTGCAGCATGATGCGATTTAGAGTGCATTATTTAAAAGAAGTGCATGCGCTCATTTTTGTGAGAACCAGTGTGATTTTTGGTTCTTTCAAATGAATGGGTTGAAAATCGCAGTTGTGCAGTCCGTTCCACGTTCCTGCAAAATTTAGGTGTGAACTGGCCATAAAAGCATGATTAAAAAGGAACAGGACCAGATTTTAAGGATAAAGATATTGAAATGCAATAACTTATATGCCGGTAGGTCTACAAAAAGTAATAATAAAATAAAGGGATCTTGGCTTGTTCCCAAGTGACTAATGTGGAAAAGGGAATGGTGCATAGATTCACTATTCAATCAGTAGCTTAATCATCTTCCCGGATGTTATACTTTTCCTTTTGCCAGTCAAATATACTGGACCATTTCATTGTGTTGCAATCTTCCTATTTACAGACATTTAAAAACATTTTAAAAGCATTACCAACAGTCGGAAATGTTCATGCACTATGTCCCTTATACTGATATGTTACTCAGAGGTTCAAAAAAATGTCAGGTTCCCAAAAGTCATAGTGGGGAATTTACAATAAATTTATGATGTAATAAATGCATTATAGCTAGCATCTGATAGTATCAAATGATAAACTACCAACACAATGTTAGAGCAACAATTCTAGCTTTTTTCTTTAATTCAGTAATCAGACTAGAGCACAATGAGGTATTCATAAAAGGACAAAAAAATCTACTTAGCCAATACAAACAAATCTTAAAGTTATTTACCATGACTCCCACAGTCTGTTTTATTGTTCTAATGACATGGTAAAATCCCAGATATGCAAGTTATTCAACCAATATCTTAATAACTATATTGTTTCAGTCACCATGACAGTGTGGCAAAAAGTGACAGCACTGACAAAACCAAATTGTATCACATTGTATAGAATATCATTTCACCATATGCTGAAATGTGTGTTAGACTGAATCATATTCATCACGTGTAATACAGAAATGTTCACTTACTGCATGTGATAAAACTATATGTTACTGACATAACGATTTGAAATTTTCACCAATAACTTCCTGTGCTCTCTGTGCTGATAACTTCCTGTGCTCTGTCCCTGTGTGCAAGGAAGAGGGAGGAGAAGGTTGAGTTCTTTGTAATAGGTCAGAAATGAAGTAGCCAGGGATGACAACGTGCTTTAGAATTCAGAGCCAAAAATACACTGTTGTCACGTCAAAGAGGACGTCAATAGAGCATACTCTATTTCAGGCCCATCAAAAAAAAATTTTTGAAAAAGTTTTTTCAGTACTTGCAGTGAGTTTAAAGTAAGAAAACACAAGGAAATATGCATTTATTGCAAAATAAATTAATTTTTGTACTTAAAATTGAAAACTTTTTTTTTAAGAGTTCATTAAAGTGCACAGGATTCACAGAAAATTGGGTTATACTGCCACCTACAGGAGTATTTGGACACTGGCAAACAAAAAACAGTCACCAGCCCAGTGGAAGGCCTCATTTACACGAGGCGGACTCCGCTTCCACGGAGCCCGCCTCGGTCCGCCGGCTCAGCGGGAGATCTCTCCGTTGATCTCCGCTGAGCCGGCTGATGACAGGTCCCTCTCTGCTCACTGAGTGGGGAGGGGCTTGTCAGGCGCTGCTGCTGCCTATGGAGGGATCGGATGAAAACGGACAGCATGTCCGTTTTCATCAGATCTCACCCGATCCGATCTGCCAGCGACGGATCCGGATGTAGGGCCATCCGTCTGCTTTTAGCGGATCGGACAGGGTTGGATGTCAGCGGACATGTCTCCGCTGAAATCCGTCGCTCCATAGGCGAACATGGAGCGCCCGTTCAGGTCTGCCGTCAAAACTGACAGGCGGACCTGAACGGTCTGATCATGTGAACGGGGCCTAACCCCTACCACTTCCAACATATCTCAGTTTTGTAGAACCGCAGTACTAACAGTAAGATCATAGACACAGAGGGGTGGGACCTGTGTCCCTCAATCAACTCCACAAAAAAGTATTTTACAGTAAGCACAAAATTACATTTTTCTTTCTAATTTATTGAGGTGTGAACAGTTTATTAGGAGTTTTCCTGTCCTGCATATCAATATAAATGGGAAAACAGCAGTTAGCTTTTACTAGTGCTGCTACCTGTCAGGATCCCTGGAAAGTCCAAAGACTACTAAAGTTTTCCCAATGCACACTCTACTCCCAGATGTGCTGTATGGAGACAGTAAAAACCCCTAATAAACTGTTCACAACTCCCAAATGCTTTGCAACCCAATATTAATTTACCCTCTGTTCCCACTGTTGATCCAGGAGTGTCCCAACGGTGCACCAGTCCTTAAGAATCTTATAAATGATTGTTTGTAGATTCTTTACAAAATATTGTTTTCTCTGGCAGGCCTTGAATTGCAAACTAAATATGGCCATGACGTTAATCTGTCAAACTCTAGTAGAGATAAAAGACAAAAAAGGATCCAGCTTCCATCTACACTAATTTCACAGTTGCTAGATCATGCTGGCAGCCACACGTCTGGGAGTAGTGTGTGTATCGGGAAACTTTTAGTAATCTTCCAGGGAATCTCAAACAGGTAGCAGCACTAGTAGAAGGTACCAGCACTAGTAGAAGGTACCCGCTGCTCTTTGATTTTAGGGTGGCATGCACCACATTAACAGGAGCTGAAATACTCTTGACAACTGGGAGTCAGGGCAGCTGCTTGGGACTTCTTAGCTACAACAACATCATCCAGCAAGGGTTTTTGAGACTTTGTCAGATACAGCCTCCGCAGCATAAGGCTTAGAGACTGCTGGCAGGTCATACTTATATTTTGCAAGTGAAAAGTGTTGAGGTACACGTATGGCCTACAATCAGCATTTAAAACTGCAATCTGGCCCATGAAATCATACATAATAGCAGTGGAATCCTCCTGGGTTAAAAACAAGGGGGGGTACCAGATGCAATAGAGCGAAGGAAGACTCTATAGGTACTCAAACAAAGGACAGTGTTCCAAGCTGTTGGTGCCAGGCCATTAAGTGGGAGCACAGCAGGCTTTCCTGCTGATTAGGGGTGGAGGGTTCCAGTACAGCAGGACAATTCTCATGCAGTTGGGACCTGGCATGTTGTGCTGCAAGCAGGGACAACTTAGCTCAGGCTACAAGGAAGAACCAGCTGCTGGAAGCAGAAGAGATTTAAAATGGCTAGAGGTGACCAGGTCACCAAGTGGCAGCAAGGACTAAAAGAGGTGGAACCGGTTGTCTCTTGCGACTTGGGGAAGTGGAGGTAAAGTACTACCTCACACTCAATAATGAGAACAGTAGTGTAGAGTATGTGCAAGCAACATTCCATCTAATGGCACAGCACTCAGTGGTTTAACCCTGTTCATGGAGACTAATGGAAAATAAAAATGGCACCCGATGGTTCTAATATATGAAGTACCTACTGATGTTTGGTCCACGTGACCTACTGGCCAAGTGAGTCATCAGAGACATGGTCACACCAAAGGCCGTGCCATAGGTCTGGACCAGAGAACACTCTGCAGCAACTAACAAAAAGGTCACAGTGCGAAAAGGTCACATTCCAAGCTAGTCCCACAATCCTCTATTCATTTGAAAAAAAAGTAGCACTTTGCAAGCTTACTCTTGTTTCTTTTTAATTTCCCAAAAATATAAGTGTATATAGGCCAAAAGAAACGTTTAAATAGTATTCACTGGGTGCTTCTGCTGAAAGAGAATGCTAAAGGGTTACAGCACACACTAAAAAAGATTTTTTTTTTTGTTCATACTGATGGTGTTATTTATGGGCATACCTCAGGACATTCATTGCAAATGGTTTCTACATACAGTAAATCTCAGAGTTGTAAGGCAAAAGATGTTCTATGACTAGAGACAGATCTACAAAAAAATCTTTATCCTAGTGTGCCTCAGGACAAAATCCTTCATGGGAGAAATTCATTATACACTTACAAAACTGTGTCAAGTAATAAAGCATTGAGCGGTTGTGTCTATAGGTACAAGGGTGAAGCTAGTCACCCTATAGGCAAACCAGCCATGAAGCTATAAACATAACACCAACTTTTTCCTTTTCTTTAAAGGATAAGTTCACCTAAAAAAATGCACGTTTTTTGCAGGAAAACAAATGTGCATTTATTTTATTTTTTTCACAGGAGTCTGCAAAGTATTTCACCTGTAATCAGTGGATTGAGGGTGCAATGCCAGGCTCTTGCAGACCTTTCCTCCAGCTCTCTGCCCGTACAGATGAACAGGTTTTCTGTTGCAGAGCTGGAGGAAATATCAATGGACCATGAGCACGGCAACTACCACACTCTTGCTTAATTGAGAACCACAAGTCCGTCTGACATGGTGTTAGACGTGATTTGTAGTTTATTCATTCAGAGATTTCTGTGAATGAATTACGCGACTGTGTGGGCGGAGCCAAGTCCAAAAGTGATAGTGGCTGCCGGGGAGGAGAACGCTGTCACAAGTGGGGTATGGTTTGAGGGTGGAGGGAGTTATTTGCACCATGTTACACCCTAAATACAGGTATAACATATAACATGATGCAAAAGATGAAGTTAGCCTTTACTCCATTAAAAGGCCAATAGGGATGACTTTTAATTTCCTGCCCTACAGATATGCAGTGCAATGCTGTGAGCTCTGTTTTATATGCAGTATTTAAGACTGTCACTGGATTCTCCAAAAAAATTCATGGAAATTGCACTGCAGGTAAAAAATATATATATACAGTAACCAATACCCTGGGTAACTTGCACAGGAGTGAGGAGAAAATCTCTCCCAACAGGAAACATGAATAAAAAAATTGATGGAGAATCTAATCCTCCTAAACTTTATCAATAACCAGTAAAAAAGTTAAGTTGTAGTTACATCCTTATAACCTTCTGTGGAATAGAAAAATACTTCCTAGGAAAGGAAACATACAAGCTTAATTGCCAATAATTTACTGCTCAAAATAATATGTGCTGAAAATGACACAAAATTGTATAAATTAAAAAATAATTTCTCATCAAGCAAGATATGTCAGCCATGTAGAAAGTGTACAATTATGATTTAATATGACGTTACATTTTAAAAGTGCAGTTATTCAGACATCCCAACCTGCAAAAACTAATTTCAGGGAGGTGAGGTGACGTGACGCCCCCAACACGTTAGTATGTGTTTGATGTAGGCTGTGTGTGTGAGCGATGTGAGTTGTATATGTGTAAGACACACTACAGGAGACTGAGGATATGATACAAGAGATGATCAGAGACTGCAGAAATGAAACAAGAGATGATCAGAGACTGCAGAAATGAAACAAGAGATGGTCAGAGACTGCAGACATGATACAGGAGATGGTCAGAGACTGCAGACATAGTACAGGGGATGGTCAGAGACTGCAGACATAGTACAGGGGATGAGACTGCGTTTATGGTTGAACTCAGTGTACAAGTATATAGTATCACAGGGCTGTACCACTCTATTTAAACCAGCTCTGCAAGATCAAGTCAGTAATCCTCCTTTGCAAAGTACAACCAAGTGACAAAGCAGCAGCACATTTAATTTCCAAGATAAACATTTTCTTACAAACAGTGAACTGGTCAGGATTAGTGGAGGACAGTAAACAGTTAGTGGGTCTGTGAAACTTCTAGCCTGAATCAGCAGTAAATCCTTGCCTGAAGGTATATATTTCTGGAAGACACTGGCCGGCCCATTCAGCACCTGTGTACAATCAAATGTGCTGGGCTGGAGAGGGGGAGGGTTACACTCTGTCTGCTGCATGATATAGCCACTTGCTCCTCCAGCCCTCCACTGCTAGACATTTCCTCAGCCAGCCCCGCCTCCTGTTCACAGCAAAGCCGCTGCCATCGCTTCTCTCTCAGCTGTACTTTTTAAAACAAAAAAAAGTTTCAAAGCTCCTAGCAGCTGAAAACGGCCCAGAGTGACAGACTCAGCCGGAAGATTGCTTGGCGCTCGTGGGTGTCCGGGAGCCCGCAGTCAAATGCGGGAGACTCCCGTAAGTGGCGGGAGACTTGAGATGTCTGAGTTATTACACTTGAAAGGCAGCCAGAAAAAGAAACAAAAAAAATGTACAATTTAGCCGATGCTGAAGAATAACGGAGCACTGAAAATAATGGCAAAGGCCTCATATGTTCACTGGTCATTTAGCCCCAGTGTATGAGGCTCTGGTGTTTAGCTGCGGGTTGAGGGAACAGGTGCAAGGGACGGCCCTCCTGACAGCAACCTGTCCAAATCTATAAGAGATGCTCAGCCTCAGCAGTGGTCAGTCTCTCAGAGTTTACCAGGCTGCTGACAGCAGGGCTAAACAGTGTAGCTGTGCCCTCCGCCTGCAGCTAAAACGCCAGAGCCTAAGGAACTGGGGCTAAACACCCAGTGAACCCTTGTGTTGCATCCTATGCATTAAGGTGAAAAAACTTCTTCTAGTGACCAGCCCCCCCATTTTACTCACCTGAGCCCTGGCATTTCCCACGGAAGAGATGGGCTCTTTCTCTGCCCGGATTTCTTGGCTCTTGATTGGATAGACAGCAGCACAGCCATTGGCTCCCGCTGCTGTCAATCAAATCCAATGACGTGGGCGACGGGGGTGGGGCCAAGTCCTACATTCGGCGCCTATGGACACCAAATGCTGAACTGGGGAGCACACGCTCGCAAGGTAACCCCCTGGGAGAGCGCTTCTCCTAGGGGGTTTTACAATGTGGAGAGGAGCCACGAGAGCTGCCGAGGGACCCCAGAAGTCGAGGATCGGGGCCACTCTGTGCAAAACTAACTGCACAGCGGAGGCAAGTATGACATGTTTGTTATTTTAAAAGAATAAAAAGGGAAGCCTTACAATCCCTTTAAAATGTACATTCTAGCCCAAAACTGAAAATGCTTTGCGGTGCATACAATTAGCACTCCCTAATGGAATAAGCCTTCTGTTTGTTCATACCTCTTCAAATGGAATGAGCTTTCTGGATTGATACATTGCTGGAATAGAACAGTGTGGTCTGCTTTTGGCCAGCATTTGTGCTTTTACATAATTGGATGATAAAATCAGCAGAGCTTCCCCTGATTTCAGATTTTCCCCTCAGATCTACAGCGACTGCACCTCCAAGTGCACTTGTAGTGTAAAGTGGATTTGCCTTTAGTAAATCAACCCCATAGTGTATTACTGCTATATCACAGGCCAGCACATACAAACGCATCTCCCCCTGCCTGACTATGACTTGTTCCGCTTGGTCTTCCTATGATTAGAATTCTTTGGTGTAGATCTGGGAAAGACTTTACTCCCTGCAGGTATACCTTGTTATTATTGAGGGATATACATATATGTCTACCCGTTATAAGTAGTTTGAGCTTCTGCTTATTGATTTTTCTGTGTTGAATGATTTGATAGATATATACATATATATCTTGAGCACTAGAAAGACAAAACAATTTGAGGAGCTCTGGTCCCTGTGTCCGCCTCCCTCAGACGTTCATGTAACGCAAGTGACCTTCTGCCATACTATAATGTGAGTAGTTCAATATAGATGTTTTGTATATATAAAAAATATGTTATGCTAAGAAAAAGGTGGTGATATATGTGATAAACTGATTTGGATTTTTGTATATTTAGCAGCATTTGATAATTCGTGATCTGGTCCTAAGGAAGCTACACAATTTGGCAAAACATGTTGACCAGCGCATGAATACGCATACACCTCCACATTTTAGAACTGTGAAGTATAGATGTTAAAAAAGAGGTGTTCTGTATAGAAGTATCTAGAATAATCTATGTATAAATGTGATAAAGTTGTTTTTAATAAAGCACTGCAGTATGTATGCAGTATAGTATGCGTGATTTTTAATACATTGCACAATAAAGTTTTGATATATTTACAAAAGTGACTCCGTCTCATGTGGGTGCCAGTAAAGTCCAAAAAAGCAGCTATATTTCCTGCAAAACATTTCCAATGAGAGAGAGAGAGAGAGATCACAGCAGAGAGCAGAATCACACCACATTTGGGGTGCCATGAAGAATAAAGGCACCCAAAACGCACATCACGTTATTTGCTACAATTCGGAATTGCGGTCAAGATCGCTGCAATTCTGCCCGCAATTCAAAATCGCTTGATGTGAATGGGGTCTTCAGAGAAACCAAAATAACATAACATTGAGAAAACTGTTATTTTTGAGCAGCAATAGCTTTGAATGAATGAATGACTTGTATAGCGCTGCAAATGTGAACTGAATCGCCTCAATCGCTTTCTGTATTAGCAGCTAAAGGTCTGCCTTTAGTTGTCTATTGTGTAGCCCAGACAGGCTACAAAATGTATTTTAATTTGGTACAAATGACTGGACAAAAATTGCAATTCAGCTTATCTACATTAGCGGTTCATACCGCACACGTTGTCCAGTTACTAAAATGTTTGAAAATGCCTCAGTTTGACAGGGAGATTTCTCTCTTGGTCAAATATATTGGTCACAGCAAGGGGTGAAGGTCCTGTAGTGTTGAAGCCAGCTAAAGTATTTAGGTGACACAAGGTGCAAGCAAACAATTGTGAAACGACATTGCTTCCAATGGATTAGAAAGATCAGTACTGTAATTTTTTTCCGTTTTCTATTCCTCTTACTAAAACAGAAAAAAACAATGAGACTGTTGCTAAAAGACTATCTTCATTATTAACCACTTGCTTACTGGGCACCTAAACCCCCCTCCTATCCAGACTAATTTTCAGCTTTCAGCACTGATGCACTTTGAATGACAATTGCGCGGTCATATAATACTGTACCCAAATGACATTTTTATCATTTTTTCCCCACACATAGAGCTTTCTTTTGATGGTATTTGATCACCTCTGCGGTTTTTATTTCTTGTTAAAAAAATGTAAAAAGGCTGAATTTAAAAAATATATATATTTTTTTTTTTATAAAAAAATTAAAACAGGTAATTTTTCTCCTTCATTGATGTACGCTGATGAGGCGGCACTGCTAGGCGGCAGTGATGGGCACTGATGAGTAGCAATAATGGGCACTGATCAGTTACACTGATAGGCAGCACTGCTAGGTGGCACTGATTGGCACTACTGGTGGGCATTGATAGCTGGCACTTGTGGGCACTGTTAGGTGGCACTGTTAGCTGGCAAAGATGAGGCAGATGTGCCTCTTCCACTTCGGAACCTTTGTCCCTCTCATCTGAGCCGGTGATCAGCTTTTTTTTTCTACTCACGCTATCAGCGCGAGTAGCAAAAAAAAAAAAAAAAAAAAAAGATTACCGATCTTTTGTTTACATCATGTGATCAGCTGTCATTGGCTGACAGCTGATCACATGGTAAGGGGCCAGGACCGACCCCTTACTCGGATCGGTGATCAGCCGAGTCTCAGTGACTCAGTGATCACATGGCGCGCTCAGGGTGCGTGCACAGGGGAGGCCGTCATATGGCGGCCTCCCGGGAATTCAGGTCAAGTGGTTAAAGGGAAAGTGTAAAAGCACAATGGCTAAGTGGTTAGCACTTCTGCCTAGCAGCACTAGGGTCATCAGTTTGAATCCCAACCATGGCACTACCTGCCTGGAGTTTGCATGTTCTCCCTGTGTGGGTTTTCTTACAGGTACTCAGCCTTCCTCCTCTTTACATGCTGGTAGGTTAATTGGCTCCTATCTAAATTGGCCCTAGTATGTGTATGTATGAATGTGAGTTAGGAACCTTAGATTGTGAGCATCGTGAGGGCAGGGATTGATGTGAATGTACAATATACTGTATATATGTAAAGCGCTGCGTAAATTGTTGGCACTATATAAAATACCTGTAATAAATAAATAAGAAACATTTTGTCTTCAGCCCATCATCACCCATTCGCTCCTAACCTTAGGCTTGGAAAAAAAATAGACTTCCACTGCTGATCTTCCCTTCTAAAAATACTTAGTACTTGGCTGTCATACAGATACAATGGTTTTTCGTGCTTACTAAGGCTGGCCACACATGGTCGAATTTCAAAAGAATTTTCTTTTGAAAATCAGAAAGTTTGTGCGTTTTGTGATCCGATGGTGCCATCATTGATTTTGAAATTCGGCCAACCAAGCCTTCAATTTCCCCTAATGTTGCTACAGAAAAGAATTTTCGTGGCTGGGAATCTTCTTTTTTTTCCCGGGAATTTTCTTTTCTTGCACATGCGCACTTCTTTTTCAATTACATTTCTCGCACAATTCTCCCATCATTGATCAGAAAATCGTTTGTTTTTCAAAAAATTTCCAACATGTCCGATTACTCAAATTCGATGGCTGCACGAAAATTGTCTGTGCCTGCAGCCCACTAATGGTGCTAAATATGAACGAAAATTCTTAGATAAGATTTTCGAAAGAAAATTCTTCCGAAATTCAACCCATGTATGGCTTGCCTTAGTCAATGAAGCATTGTATGCAGAGCAGGTGTTCAAACTGCCTTCTGATTTGCTTACTGAAAATTGACCCAAGATGGTAAAACAGAAAGTACCAAAGCCAGAAAGAGCATGAAACTAGCGTTGTGGGAAGGAGGTAAGTACAATTGGCTCAGCACTAGTGCGCCTTCTAAGGCTACTAACTTGCATATAGAATAATAAAACCGATGGGAGCAAGAGTGAAAAAAATATGCAACGCGCAGGGAGGAAAATGTTAAATTCTATAAAAAAATTAAAAAAAAACATCCTGACTAATAGAAAGATCCAACACACAGCCGTAGATTTGCTATGTATAACATGGTCCTCGGTATATTAGTTTGTGTGAGGGAAGATCTCAGATGCAAAGCAGTACACAAATAATACAGGTCATTCCCATTTCTGATCTGTCAACAGTTAATTCTGCAAGCTTCCAGAGAGCTGAGGCGACTGATGGTCATTGACAGCCATAAAATACTCTGAAACCAGTAATACCTTTCATCCCCGTGCTGTATATTTTTTAATGAGGAACATTGCCTTTGAAGCTCTTAGCACATTTTCCTCTCTCAGTTCTGCATAGATTTTAATTAAAGTTGGGGGATTCAGGTGAAGAAAGGCAAAATAAATTTGCATTCATTAAAATGAAGAGTAAGAAAAAGAATTTTTATATATATATATATTTATTTTATTTTATTTTTTTTAACCACTTACAGACCGGAAGATTTGCACTACGTCGCTTTAACTGAAAATTGTGCCAATCGTGCGACATTGTACCCAAACAAAACTGACGTCCTTTTTTTCCTACAAATAGAGCTTTCTTTTGGTGGTATTTGAGCCCCTCTGCGGTTTTTATTTTTTGCGCTATAAACAAAAAAGGAGCGACAATTTTGAAATAAAAACAATATTTCTTACTTTTAGCTATAATAAATATCCCCAAAAAATGTTTTAAAAACAAATTTCTTCATCAGTTTAGGCCAATATGTATTCTTCTACATATTTTTGGTAAAAAAAAAAAAAAAAAAAAAAAAAAGATTTACGGCATTTTTATTATTTTAGTTTTTTTTTACTAGTAATGGCGGTGATCTGCGATTTTTAGCGGTGCTGCGTCATTGTGGCAGAGAGATTGTACACATTTTTGGGACCATTGACATTTATACAGTGATCAGAGCTATAAAAATGCACCGATTACTATGTAAATGTCACTGGCAGGGAAGGGGTTAACACTAGGGGGCGATTAAGGGGTTAAATGTGTTGCCTCATGAGTGTTTCTTACTGTGGGGGGATGGGACTGACTGGGGGAGGAGACATATCGCTGTTAGTAATTAGTACAAACAGCAGACGTGTCTCTTCTTGCCTGTCAGAACACACAAATCCCCATTCTGGCTCTCGTACCCGTGATCACGGGTGGCCATCGGCGATCGTGCCCCCGTCGGTCACACGCATCAGGTCCCCCGTCATGCAGTGGGCATGCCTGTTATGGCTCTTAAAGGGGCCGGTGCGTCATTTTACGGTAACGAACCTCTTTGCCAAAAGTAAATGTGCGCAAGATGATCGGCAAATGGTTAACTGGGGTTTATGTTTTATGTTTTTTTCTTTTAGCCCGGGTTCACACCTATGCGAATTAGATGTGCGTTTCTGCACATCTAATTCGCATAGCAGGAGAATGTGACTGGCTCCCTATGGAGCCGGTTCACATATCTCCGGGGCGGCTGAGGAGCGCACTGCACAAAAACACTGTGCGTCTTTGGCTCCGTTTCAGGGCCAAATTCAGGCATAGAATCGGCCCTGATTCGTCCCTGAAACGGGGAACAGGGACGCACAGTGCTCCTGTGCGATCCGCAGCTCATTGTAGTGTGAACCTGGGCTTAAATGCAACTAGAAAAATGTGTGAATGTGTTAAAGTGGTGTTAAATCCTAAACCAGAAATGTAATATATTGCAGCTTACCAATCCTTAGATGCAATGACTGCATTTGTTCTATTTAGGCTTTTTCCCTTGGTTTTCACCTGGTAATCAGCAACATTGTAAGTCGGGGGGGGGGGTGTTAGATGCAGATTTTGATACACCAACAAATTAAATTTACAAGCAGTTACAGCAAACAGTTTTTTTTTTTCTTTTGGGATAAAGGTTTTACATAAATAAATAAATAAAAGCTGTAATCACCCTTGCTAGTGTTAAATGGTTTGTCTCATCTCTATAACTGATATATTCCACTGGAGAGATTGTTCTTTTGAAAAACAACAGACTTGCTAGGTAGATCACCAGATAAAAATACAAGAAAGAAAGCATAAACTAAAAAAACAAAACAAATGCAGAAAACACCTCTAAGAATTGGTAAGCTGCAATATAATAAATGTTTGCTTTCAGGGTTAAAGTGGTGTTCCGGCCGAAATTATACTTTTTAAATAAAAATACCCCTATAATACACAAGCTTAATGTATTCTAGTAAAGTTAGTCTGTTAACTAAGGTCTGTTTTGTTAGTTTATAGCAGTAGTTTGTAATTTTAGAAACTTCCAGCAGGCCATGGCCATCTTAAGTGTGGACATCTGAAGCCAGACTGTATTACTTCCTGGATCTCATCCTTGCTGATCTCGCACATGCTCAGTGCAGCACAAGGAGTGTAATAGGTTTCAGGTCAGGTTTCCA
This sequence comes from Aquarana catesbeiana, assembly GCF_042186555.1. NCBI lineage: Eukaryota > Metazoa > Chordata > Amphibia > Anura > Ranidae > Aquarana > Aquarana catesbeiana. The sequence goes on along the minus strand of NC_133327.1, from coordinate 438,017,786 downwards.
TAGCAATGGCAGTTTCAGAGGAAGTTGCTGCCCCTTCCCAGAAGGTATTGCAAACAGGAAATGATGCGATGGGCCGCGGCCAGGGAGGAGGAAGTGAGAAATGAATACAGCAGATATACAGTAGGTGCTGAGAAAAAAAATAAAAAAATATCCAATTTGTTTACAGTAGGGTTGTCCCGATACCACTTTTTTAGGACCGAGTACAAGTACCGATACTTTTTTTCAAGTACTCGCCGATACCGATTACCGATACTTTTTTTTTAATGTCACGTGACAGTTTTTTTTTTTTTGCTATTTTTTTTGGGGGGGGGGGTGAACGTTGTATGTGTGTGTGTTTTTTTTTTACAATTTTTATTTTTTACAATAATATTTTTTTATTCTTTATTGTTTTTTTGTTTTTTTTGTTTTTTTTAATCAGCCCTTTTGGGAGGCTTTGGTGAGATATCAGGGGTCTTAACAGACCTCTGATATCTCCCCCTTGAGACAGAGAAAGAGACAGAGGATAAAGATTCCCCAGTCCCTTTCTCTGCAGCGTCAGCTGCACTGAGAATGAATGGAGAGAAGACAGCGGCTCCTCTCCATTCATAAACTGACACATTGTAATCACAGGAGATTACAATGTTTCAGTTATGTGAATGGACAGAGTCAGCTGACTCTATCCATACACAAAGGAAGGAGGAGGGAGACGGAGGAACTGAGGGGGAGAACGGAGGGGACAGATAATGAGAGAGGAACGGAGGTGGAGAACAGAGGGGGACAGATAAGGAGAGAGGAATGCAGGGGACAGCGGAGAGGCACAGAGGAAAGGAGGGGGCATGGAGGAGGATGCAGTGACAGTCAGTGGTGAGCGATCACCGCTGTATGTCACTAAAGCTGGTGAAAGCCGCTGGGGGAGAATCTTGTAACTCCCCCACGCGCCGATCACAGCTGTCCTCTAGGTATCGGGGGAAGCATCGGGAGCATTTGCCCGAGTACAAGTACTTGGGCAAATGCTCGGTATCGGTGCCGATACCAATACTAGTATCGGTATCGGGACAACCCTAGTTTACAGTGCACAGTTTAGTGAGGGATGCTGAAGAGTTGTAAAAGTGGGTGGAACTCCACTTTAATATCACGTTAAATCCCTTGGAAAATTCTTGTATGTACCAGAAGACCAAATCCTACAATGAAACTTCATTTGTTGTATAAAAAAGACTAAATTTTTAGGTTAAAAAAAAGAAAATCGAGGACAAAGAATATGCTATAGAGATACATTTATCAGAATTACCGGATTTCCCCGAAAATAAGACCTGCCCTGAAAATAAGACCTAGCATGATTATTCAGGATTCTTGTAATATAAGCCATACCGCAACAATAAGCTCCAGTTAAAGTGGTTGTAAGGTCATAAGAAATCCTGTAATCCGCTCTGTTACAGGATTATATAATGTGCAGTGTGTGTGTGTTTGTGTAAACTTATTGTGCAAATACAGGATTTCTTAGGAGGCTACAGACTCCTGAGCTGACAGCAAGGGAGTGAGGGGAGAGGGGTAGAGAAGACACAGGAACTGGTTGGATCAACCAGGTAAATAAGACATCCCCTGAAAAAAAGCCCCAATACCTCATTTGTAGCCAAAATGAATATAAAACGTGGTCTTATTTTTGGGGGAAACACAGTAAGAGCTTTCTTTTGGGGTATATATGAACCACCTTTGAACAGTGTTTGGCAGATTTGTCCTAAGTTTTCAGGTCAGTAGGATGATGCTTAGGTTTTGTAAGCTTCACGTAGTACCATAGATTCTCATTTGAATTTGAGCCTAAAGTGGTTCTAAAGGCTCAATGTTTTTTACCTTCATGTATTACCTTCTATTCATGAAGGTAAAAAACCTTCTATGTAAACCCCCCAATACTTTCCTGAGCCAATTATGATCCAGCGATGTGCATGAGGGCCTTGGCTCTCCAGGGATTCTCCCTTCTCATTGGCTGAGATAGCAGCAGGAGCCATTGGCTCCAACTTCAGTCAATCATAGCCAGTGAGCCAATAAAGAGAGTGAGAGGGGACAGAGCCAAGCCATGTGTGAATGGACATGCAAAGCAGGGGCTCGGGAGCGAGCTTGCTTGGGTACCCCCACTGAAAGATGCCTGTTTTGGGGGCATTGGGGAGGATTGAGGCTGCTCTGTGCAAAACCATTGCACAGAGCAGGTAAGTATGACATGTTTGCTGTGATCTACTGTAACACGTGCCGCTGTGCTTGAATGCAGCAAGTTCCACTTTCAAACACTGCATACTAATTGGTATGAATTGAACAAAGAAACACAACGCAGCCTAATGCATTTGCTGTGAATGTGACTTTACTGCTGAGTAAAAAAAAAATAAAAAGTCACCTGTGGAAGCAGTAGTCTCTCAGCAGAGGACAAAAATGCTCCCTGGCTAGAGCTTTCTAGTTAGACTGGATAATGCTCTTTGATAATTTGAGAGCTCTAGCTCTGACTCTGAGCGGATGAGGTGGCCGATGAAAAATTAAAAATAAAAAATCCTCCTGGCACACGGGCGAGGAGGAATCTTCCCAGCTAAGACACTTTTCTGAAAGCGGGACGCCTCTTCTGTCAGAATACACTGATCGCAAAAAAATTCCAACCAGCCCAACAGACATAAAGCAATCTAATGATCAACTTCTGTCGAATAAGGATGGCCATACATAAATTGAAATTCAGCCAGTCCCTGCTGAACCGATCAAATTTTGATCCATCTCTGGCTGGCTATACAGTGTCTTGTCCCCACACAGGCTAAAGCCTAGTACACACTGCTAGGTTTTTTTTTTTTTTTCGCTCAACCCAGAGTTTGAATAGGTTATACTCACTGTAGAACCTAAGGGGTTATCCCTCTGCATTGTGTAAAAAGACTGATCTGGTCTTCTCTGATTCTCCCCTTCTTTCACTGTCCCGATAGAACAGAGCCTTGGGGGCACTCTGCACATGCTCAGTTTGGTGTGTATTGCTAGAGAGATTTTTTTTTCTTGGGAGGGTGCATGTGATTGGCACAGGGCCAATCAGTACTGTCCAGGCAGAGGGCCAGGGGTCCTGCAGCCTCATAGGACAGTCAGAGTAGAATGAAAACCCCTCCTACAAGTTTTAACCAGACACTGATAGAAGTCACAAGACTGCTCTAACTGCTGATGAAAAAAAGGTATTTAGCTGTTCATATTTACTAAAATAATTGCATTTCCATGCTCTGTGTACTAGGAAGACCAGATATGATGAATGCAGGGTCCTGGGTTTAGTAACACTTTAAGAAAGATACAATAAATAAGAAAAACACAACCCCTATTTTGAAGTCTGTGATAACAAGTCAAAGATAATGCATGGGTGAGTTTTATCAAGACCACAAAAAGTCAAACATACTTTGCTTTCATAATAGGTTTCGTTATCGTATTCCAGAGAATACTGCTGGAATATTTGATATTTAAAATACTACTTTAAACATTCCAAGGCTCCATTACAATTTACTGCATGTCTGCACACCTTTCTAACAGTAGGAGTAGGAAAAGTAGGAAAGGTTACTATGTTTATTAAAATGCAATAGGAGAAACCGTGCTGAATTCTCTCCAAAAGAGTTTCTTACAGAAAAAGCCACATAGTAAACTGCAATTTCCACAAGAAGAGCGAGGCAATTCTTTAAAATGCACAGAAAATACGTTTTATGCATGACTGTATAGATAGGAGCAAACATTCCAGTCTTATTTTCTATAGGAAATGGCAAAATGCAATATTTTATATAAGAGACAGAAAGCGCATCTCCTAATCCTAACAACTCATAAATTGGAAATGAAATGAGGATGATAAGCAGACAGATCAATTCTGTGTCAGCTCAGTTTCTTTTAATATTGCAGACGTTATCCGCCCAAGCAACTTCAATAAATGAATGGAGGTTAAGGCACAAAAATACTAAAATGCTATTTATGCAGCAAGTGTTCATCAATGTATTTTACCCATCACATTTTGTTAATATTAAATAGCATATGGAAAGATTATTTTTGTATATTTGCATTCAGCAGAAAAACATCAACATGCCAACCTCTGGTGCTCCCAATTTCCCTATGGGTATATTACCTGATGGATGGATGAATGTTTTCAAGGAGGAAACTCCTTTTTGCTGAACAGAAGCACCTGAAAAGGGCAACTTTTTATTTTCTTTAAATCTTTAATTTGCAGTGCAATATTATATGTAAACTGGGCAACTATATTAACTCACAGTGACAGATTCACCTATAGTGAATGTTTGGTGAATGTAACATTGACTGCTTTATAGCTATGCCTATACGAGTCAGTCAACTTACTGATAACAATGAACTCTGTGGCTGATATTGTATCTTAAGCCCTCATGCACACAGGCTGTTAAAATAACGTTATGAAAACGCCAGTATCTTTGCAGTGATTTTTTTTAACTTTTTTCAGCGTTTTTGCAATAGCGGTTTTTAGCGTTTTTCCGCGTTAGCGTTTTTTAGCTTTTTTTTTTTTTTTTTTCAAAAATTTTTTTTTTTTTTTTTTCAATGGATCAAAAACGTTAAAAAACGTTGGTGAATGACCTTTTTGAGCGTTTTTCTGCGTTAGAGCATTTTTACAGCTGAAAAACGTCTTTCAGAACCCATTGGTCCTGGGTTTTTTTTTACAGCTTAAAAACGCCTATGCCACTTGCAGCTCAAAAACGCCTAGGTGGGCATGAAGCCATAGACTAACATAGACAGGCCTTTTTAAGCTGCAAAAAAAGCTCAAAAAAGCAGCTGTAAAAACGTCCGTGTGCATGAGGACTAAGAGTCGTGCCAATATATTTAAAAAACGAAAAAGACATTTTTTTGTGGATGGAATGCTGGCTTTGTTGGACAGAATATTTATACATCGGTCACTGAAAGCTCTATGTTTAAAACTCATGTCATTTTAATTTTTTTTTCCCTGGACAGGTAAGTGTCCATATAGTAAAAGTCAGCAGCTACAGTATTTGTAGCTGCTGACTTTTGTTTTTTTCCCCAAGGCGGAACTCCGCTTTAATATGACATGCGGGCGAGTGGTGCTGCAGGTCCCCAAGCACATACAGGGTGAGCTCAGGCACCCGCACGTCACATTAGGATACAGCTGCAGAATGGAATGGGATGCCGAAACAGGGATGCATGCAACACCTGTGCATCTCCATGTCGGGAAAACATGGACCTCCACTGGGCCCACAGTAAAGCAACCCATGTGAATGAGCCTCTAGAGTCGTCTTCGGTGTAAGTGTTCCCACTGTACAGGAACAGTGCCACATATAGAACGTGAACTGTAGAACTGTAGATGTGTGTTCATACTCCTACATTATAATTATTATTGATTATTACACAAAAACCTCTGCCCCTGCTTTACCAACAGCTATACTTTAACATAAATGCTTTGAATAAATATCTGGCTTTGGATTATATATAGTTGGCAAATAATGATACTTTCCCACAAAGCAGATGCACTCAAATATGGCCTTTGTAATATACACACATGTATGTAATAAAGAGAGTATAATAAAAATGGAAACTGTTGTAGGGGCAAATATGGACAAATCTTCAGGCAATGATAAGAATATAAAAATGTAACATGAGGAATTGCAGTTTTATTTTCAGAATTCGTTTTTACCCATATTTACAAAGGCTTAAATATCTGTCACTGGATTCACATTCTGTCCACCACTGAAAGACATTGTAATAGGTTTGGGTCAATTTCATTTTATTTTTTTTTACTGGACTTCTGTTCTGGCAGGCTGTTTTTAATTTGGCCATAGACAAGCAGATATGTCAGAGAATGACAGACAGGGTAAAATCTACCAATCCACCCATCGACTTAGTCCATCTCTGGGATATACCATAATCCTTGGATGATGCTGACAGGGGAACATGTGCCATACTTTTTATCCCTCACTTTTCTCAACATAAATAGTAGAATTGGAACCCATTTACAGGGAGACTAAAAATGTTTGAAAATTTCCCAGTGCAATTACCAGTGCTTCCAACCAGTCGTTATTATAATCTAGCACCTAAAGACTCAGCCTACACATGGTGGTGACTTGTTTCAAGCATGCCATTTTTTCCAACTTTACAGAAAAAAACCCCAATCATAGAGGAAGAGAAGGAGGAGACCGCAGAAGACAACGCAGTCTATGTGGAGATAAGCAACATAGGGCAGCCATTGTTAGAGGTTCTCTAGGATCAGATTAAATGCAGTCTTTATTCTGAATCCATCTTTCCTTTACTACATTTCAAGAAAATATGGTACAAAACCCTATAAAAAAATATATAATAAAAAGATTTTTCTTTTTCTGGATTTCTATATGCTTTGCATTTACTCATTCGAATCATAACCTGTATTACATAGAATTACAACAATTTTAGTCACAACTAACTAGAACTATTTTTGTCACAACCATGTTCAACTATTTTGAATAAAATAAAGCATATAAAAATATTCTATACATGTTACAGTCAGGGCTTTTGGTAGCAATGCTAATGATCACTGCAGGACAGCAACTGCAGCATCTGGGGCACAAAGTAAAGCAAAATCTCCACAGGAAGGTCAGACACTTAGAAAAACCCGACAGAGGTTCTAATTATTGCCAACTAAAATGTTTTGGGTAGACTTTTTTTTTAAATTATAAATTAAAGTCTTTTTAAAGTTTTGACAATTAAATGGAATGGCTGTTGGTTAGTTAAAACCTGTCTGTCTTTTTTCCGTGTCTCACTGAGATTTTTTTTCCCTTCCTTTCCCAGTAAGACAAAAAGAAGTCAGAAGAAATATCTCCAAAAGAAAAGGGAATCATCACTTTGACAGATGTTACTAGAACAGGTATCCCCCAATGTAAAATTTCCACTCAATTCCTGTTATAGTGACAACTGTAAAATTAGATTACATTTCTCATCACTTCTTGTTCCAGTGAAAATTGTCACCAGGATAAACAGAGCATGTGAATCTCTCCAGTATGGGGAAAAAAACAATAAAATACCAGTAGAAATTTGAACATTCTGTCCAAATTTAAAAAATTAGTTTGGGCTTTTGATATACTTCCGCATTTCACAAATACCATCACTCTATTAGGCTGAGCGCCTATAAAAAAAAAGCTTAAATCCTCCTCATGCTTTAATAAATGTTTGAACACGTGGAGATGTTGTAAGATATATATTCAACTTTTTTTCAGTTGCAATATATCTGGGACTCTTCATAAGGTTTGGCTACATGAAGACACTCAACCTGACAGCTAAGCATTCAAAAGAAGCAAACAAGAAAATCTCTTTTTAATAAACTCAGATGTGCTGCAAGTCTTCAATCTGATTACAGCTGGGATAACTTAGTAAGCTGGCCGAGAAGCCAGATCTGGTGAATCATATAACAGAAGACCGCGTGACTCCTTTAAATTATAGTTTGTAGCACTTATTTATATCTCAAACGTTTCCTTCTCGTGCTAACAAACATTGAGGGCATAAATATGGCCATTTTGCAAGAGAACAGCTCTTTAATTTTATTTACATTAAATAACTATACAAAGGCTAAATCATCTACCTGTTTTCCATGACACCATCAATAATCTTATAATGAATCTAATTTCTAGCTAGATTTGTCGTAACATGGCCTTTGGCAAACACACAATAAGACATTTCAATTTAACAGATATTTATCTTCATACAGTCTGCAGGCAAGTTACACCCTTTTTAATATGTTGCCTGAAAACGCACACATACAGGTATACTATGAGAAAAGTATCATTAAAAAGGGCAGAGTCACTTACAAAAATAGTTCATGTATACACAAGTCTTAGCCTCTACTGGTGATGGACAGGAATACTTGACTGATTCATTAAGCTGTAGTATCTCATTCAGGAATTGAGGCAGAATCAAACCAATGGGGACACATACAGCAATATAAAACTGTGGTTTTAAAATGTTATTAAATCCTTCATTTAAAAAAATGAAATGCAGCACACAGTTGCACTTATTATGTTTGCCCTATGTTTTCTATGTGGCATTTCTCTACCCTCAGTTTCCATTTTTAGTCCCCTGCAGTGCCACTGTGGCATACAAGCATGCTATTGTCTGATTTGCCAACAGTCGGTACGCAATACTTACAGGCAACATCAAAGCACAGAAATGTAAAATCACTCCCCAGCTCCTCCTTCAGGAGTCAAAAACAACTGTGGGTGGAGAGAGCATTAAAAACTCTATGCTTTGTTTCATGGCACTAAGGATGATGGGACATGTGGTCTCTTCGTGGACAGTCATATGGCCTTTGTGTGATGTTTGCAGTACATGCTCTTCTACCTGAGCTTTGGGGAATCGGAGTTGGGATAAAAGAAGGCGTGGCTTTCATAAAAATGATTTGTAAAGAATTGGGGACATATTAATTATTTATTATTATTTATTAAAAAAAAAAAAAAAAAAAGAAGAAAAAAAAAAAAAACACATTATGGTGTAGTATAAAGTAAGTTTGCATGGTGGAAGTACTTTAATGTATTAATGTTAGTGTTAGTGTTTAAAGCGACTTTAACCTTTATCTTATGTACCTTATCTAAGAACCAAAAACTTATCATGGGGTTCTGTTTTAGAGGAAGACATTTCAGATGTCATCAATGCCTTGAAATGTCCCCTTGTTTTTTAAATACCTGATACATACATTACAATATGTTCAGTAAAAAAAAAAACTGATTTTGTTTTTTCATCTGCAAGTAGCAGGAGCCAGCATCACTTGGTCACACTACATGTCATGTTACTGGTGAACCTACACTGGTGAACCTGCTACCAAAATTAGTGTGTGCTGTAAATTGCCTCCAGTATTCCTCTAGCTTCTGCTTGCTGGAAGCTGTCATTTTGCTAAAGCCCGGAGCCCCTGAACAGCACTAAGGGCTAGTTTACACTTGCTTCAAAACGTGGCTTCGGACATGCTTTGTTAAAGCTCTCTGAACGACAGTGAAAGCCTCTGTCACTAAATAAAATGGTTAGCTTACAGTCCTGTTTACACCTCGCTTTTGCTTGGGGCTTCTATGAGGCTTCGATAAGGCTTTGGTGGGGCGTCGGTGGCACTTCAAGCAGGCTTTGCCATAGACTTCTATGGGGGCTTTGAAGACTCTTTGAAGCACAACTAAAGCTACATGGGTTATAATTTTTGAAGCAAAGCCAAAGCAAGCCAAAGCAAAGAAAAAGCAGGTGTAAACAGGACTGTAAGCTGACAATTTTATTTAGTGACAGGGGTTTTGACTGGCGTTCAGAGAGCGTTAACAAAAACGAAGCCTTGCTTTGACTAGCCGTTAATGTGTGTTGAAGCCAAAGGAAGTTTAAATGAGCCCTAAATCATAAAGTGGAACTAAACCCATCTATTTAACTGTTACAAAAAACAGTTACATTCCTGGAATGCTGGGATTGCTAACTGTCACATTTGATTGTGCCCTCAACCAAACTGTCAAACCATCAAATCACTGGTGTCATAACTGATCACATGCACAGCATCGGAGCATCAGTGCAGTTGCAGATTAAACTGAAGCAGCTTCCTTGACTCTAAAAGATTCTTTTTGCAATGGACCTTTAAAGCATTTCACCCATGATCAGCAGATCGTGGGTCTAATGCCATGGTCCTGCAGATTGTGTGTGCATCTGCCTGCCTGTACTTCCAATACAGCCAGGCAGTGACAGAAAGACTTACTAAACTGACACAGAGCTCAACAGCGCCATGGTAGTTCATTGAGAACTACAGGCCAAAAGCTGCAAAGGCTGTCAGACTTTGTAGTTTTCCCATTCACAGAACACGGTGAATGGATGACGCGGCCAGGCGGAGCCCCACATGGCCACGTTTTTTGCAGATTGTGACAGCTATCCCCTGCTAGCGGTCAGAACGGGGGAGCAGGGGGCCGGTAAATCTATAACGTTTCACCCTGAATATGGGTGCAATATGTTAAAAAAGGTGAACTTATTCTTTAACCCTTTCGCTGCCAGGTCCGTACGGACCTGATGGGGGGGGGGCTTTGGGGGTGTTTACACATAATCCAGTGTGGCTGCAGCATTTGGGCCACCTGATTGCTCTCACGAACCCCGGTACTGGTGCCCCCCATGCTTTCCGGGCTCTGCTTGCCCATCTGCGAGCCCGGGAGTGAGATTGGAAGTCCCAGCGGCTGGAGGGGAAGGAAAAGTGCGGACACGCGTCCGCTCTCCTCCCCTTCTTGTTGTGACCCGGAAAGCAACGTCTCTGACGCCACTTTTGTGTCAAGCTCTCGGTGTCCCCGGCTAGTTTAGCCAGGAAAAGATTTGCGATTTGCATTGCAAAACATTCTGTGGAGCACAGGGGAGCCATGCAGGGTCTCATTAAAGAGAACCTGCCACCTAAAAACCATCACATAGTAAAAAAAATAAAGTTACACCACGCACATAAAGCCTCCCCCCCTCCCCCCCAAAAAAATGTTTTGAGGCCCCCACCCCCACATACCAATGTAAACGCATGCGTCAGGGGATGCCTACGTGTGAAAACATTGATTGCAATACACATGTTATATATCACCGCACACACCAGAGGCGGAGCAATAATTCTAGCACAAGACCTCCTCCGTAACGCTAAATGGATACCTATAGGGGGCTTTTAAAGCGTTGCATATGGAAAAATAGGATTTTTTAAAACAGCTTACCTGTAAAATCCTTTTCTTTCGAAGGACATCACGGGACACAGAGCCACAGTAATTACTGACGGGTTATATAGGTATCACTGGTGATTGGACACTGGCACACCCTATCAGGAAGTTCAACCCCCTATATAATCCCTCCCCGTTGCAGGGATACCTCAGTTTTGTAGCCAAGCAATATAGTGTATTAGAAGAGGGGCGGGACCTCTGTGTCCCGTGATGTCCTTCGAAAGAAAAGGATTTTACAGGTAAGCTGTTTTAAAAAATCCTATTTTCTTTCTCGAACATCACGGGACACAGAGCCACAGTAATTACTGATGGGATGTCCCAGAGCAATGCTACCTGAGGGGGGGGAACCACGACCAAGTAGGGTGCAATCAGACCTGAGGACCCTGTACCGCTGCCTGCAGCACACTACGCCCAAAGGCGATATCCTCATGCCTTCTCACATCCACCTGATAGAATCTGGTGAATGTATGAACTGAAGACCAGGTTGCGGCCTTGCAGATTTGAGCCATAGAGGCCTGGTGATGCACTGCCCAAGAAGCATCAATAGCCCTTGTGGAATGTGCCCTGATCTGAAATGGAGGAATCTTCTGTTTCAAACCGTAAGCTTGAATGATCAACTGTCGAATCCATTTAGAAATGGTAGCTTTTGACGCTGCCTGTCCTCTATTGGGACCCTCTGGCAGCACAAACAAAACATCCGTCTTGCGGATCTGAGCAGTTGCCCCTAGATAGGCCTTAACTGCTCTTACTACATCCAACGAATGTAGAGATCTCTCTTCCGGGGAACAGGGATCTGGAAAAAAGGAAGGTAGAACAATGTCTTGGTTTAAATGAAAATCAGAAACCACCTTCGGTAAAAAACTAGGATGAGGGCGTAGTACCACTCTATCCTTGTGTATAATCAAATAAGGCTCCTTACAGGAAAGAGCTGCTAATTCTGATACTCTTCTAGCAGAAGAGATGGCCACCAGAAAAATTAATTTCCTTGTCAACAAGACCAAAGGAATCTGACTTATTGGTTCAAAAGGCCGTTTCTGTAACACAGCCAGGACCAAATTCAAGTCCCAGGGGTTTAGGGGCGCTTTAACCGGAGGATTAAGACGCATCACCCCCTGCATAAAGTTTCGGACCAAAGAATGCGAAGCAAGTGGCCGCTGAAATAATACTGATAAAGCAGAGACCTGGCCCTTGATGGTACTCAAGGCCAGCTTCATCTCTAATCCCATCTGTAGAAAATCAAGGATTCTACCTATGACATATTTCCTGGGATGTCAACCTCTGGATTCACACCAGGTTATATAAGCCTTCCAGACTCTATGATAAATCATCCTGGAAGCTGGCTTCCTTGCATTAATCAAGGTAGATATGACAGGACCTGAGAGCCCACGACTCTTCAGAACGTGGGTCTCAATAGCCAAACCGTCAAATTTAGCGTTTGTAAGGCAGGATGGAACACTGGACCTTGAGATAACAGGTCTGGGCGTTCCGGTAGTGTCCATGGGGAACCTACCGTCATCCTTACTATTTCTGCATACCAAGTCCTTCTGGGCCAAGCGGGGGCCACCAGAAGTACCGACTTCCTTTCCTGCCTGATCCTGCGAAGGAGTCGTGGTAGTAGCAGAATAGGCGGGAATGCGTAAATCAGTGAGAACCGATGCCACGGAATCACCAACACATCCGTCCCGCATGCAAGAGGATCTTTTGTCCTTGCTACAAATCTGTCTATCTTTTTGTTGAATCGGGATGCAAAGAGATCTACATCTGGAACCCCCCATCTTTGGCATATGGCCCAAAAGACGTCGGGATGCAGAGACCAGTCCCCTGGAAGTAACTGCTGGCGACTTAGATAGTCCGCCTGCCAATTCTCTATTCCCGGGATGAAAACTGCCGATATGCATGGCACATGCATCTCTGCCCAGACTAAGATCTGGTTCACCTCTTTTTGAGCAGCTCGGCTCCGGGTGCCTCCCTGATGATTGACATAAGCCACTGCTGTGGCATTGTCGGACTGGATCCTGACCGGACAACCCTGTAGCCTGATAGTCCAGGCCTTTAGAGCTAGATGTATCGCCCGGATCTCCAGAATGTTGATGGGTAAGGTCCTCTCTGTCTTGGACCATACCCCTTGGACCGCAGCCTGTTCCAGAACTGCTCCCCAACCTGACAGACTGGCATCTGTTGTTACCACCGTCCAGGTAACCGGTAGAAAGGATTTCCCCTTCTGCAGGTTTTTGGGTATGAGCCACCAATTGAGGCTCTGACGCAACGCATGCGACAGGTGCATCGGAAAGTCTAATGCCTGAACCTTCTTGTTCCAGGTCGACAGAATACTGTGTTGCAGCATTCTTGAGTGAAACTGAGCATAGGGAACTGCTTCGAATGAAGACACCATCTTCCCTAGTAGCCTCATACAAAGGCGGACTGAGGGACCCTTCTTGGTCCTTACTGTCGGAATCAGCTCTCTCAAAGCAGTGATCTTTGCCTGGGGTAGAAATATTTTCTCCTGGCTTGTATCTATAATCAGACCTAAATACTCCAGTCTTCTTACTGGTTTTAGGAAAGACTTTTCTAAGTTGAGGATCCAACCCAGGTGTTCTAGATACCTGACCGTGGTCCTCAAGTTTCCCTTCAAAGAGGCTACCGACCGGTCTATCAAGAGCAGGTCGTCTAGATATGCTATGACAGCTATACCCTGAGCCCTTAATCTGGCCAGAGGAGGAGCCAAGATCTTTGTGAACACTCGAGGTGCAGTGGCTATCCCGAAAGGCAGAGCCACAAACTGGAAATGGCGCCCTCCTACCTCGAAGCGCAGAAACTTCTGATGAGCAGGAAAAATGGGCACATGCAGATATGCATCTCTGATGTCTATTGATGCCAGAAATTCTCCTCCCTGCAGGGTGGGAACTACTGTTCGAATTGATTCCATGCGGAAGGAATGAATCCTTAGGAATCGGTTCAGATCCCTTAAGTCCAAAATGGGCCTGACATCCCCATTTGGCTTTTGGACCGTAAAAATGTTGGAATAGAAGCCCAATCCCTGGTCCTTTGCGGGAACTATCATAATGACCTCCTGCGACAAAAGTCGCTCTAACGCTAGAAGGAGCGACTGCTTCTTCTCTGGGTCTCTGGGAACATTTGATCTGAGGAAACGAGGAGAAGGGAATTCCTGAAACTCCAGCTTGTACCCTAAGGTTACCGTGGAGGTTACCCATCTGTCCTGGAAGTCCTCGTGCCAGAGCTCTGAGAACTGTCGCAGTCTTCCCCCCACTCGAGTGAGTGGGGGCGCCCCCTCATGCAGAGGTCTTAGTGTTTTGCCTAGTAGGCTTCTTTCCCCAGGACTTCTTTTGTCCCTGGGGTTGACTCTTGTCTCTGGACCCCGATGGAGGCGGCCGTCGAGACTGCCTGGAGGCTGAAGCCCCCGGGGCTGGGGAAAGAGTCCGTTTGAAAGAGGGACGCTTACTCTTCTTCTTGACAAGTAAGAGAGTGCTTTTCCCACAAGAGATTCTCTTCATATAGTTATCCAAGTCCTCTCCAAACAACCTTGCACCACAAAATGGAAACCCAGCCAGTAGCTTCTTACATGGTGCTTCGGCTGACCAATTTTTCAACCATAGGATTCTACGTATATGCACCAACCCCAGTGAAAGACGGGAGGTTTGAACGATAGAATCTCTAATGGCGTCAACCACAAAGCATAAGGCCGCTGGAAGGTTAGCAAACCCCTGGGCCTGCTGTTCAGGTAATACTTTGATGACCTGCTTAACATGGTCTCTTAAGTATTGACAGACTCCAATCGCTGCTACTGCAGGTTGGGCCACTGATCCTGCTAAGGAGAAAACATTCTTCAATAGGGATTCCATCCTTTTATCTACAGGATCCCTGAGCATCTGAGCATTGTCTACAGAACAAGTCAGGCTATTATTTACGGAGGAAATGGCGGCATCAATAGCCGGTATTCCCCACATTTTAATAAACTTTTCTTCCATCGGATAAAGTGTTGAAAACTTTCTCGGCGGAAAAAAACATTTGTCTGGGTGATCCCACTCAGAATAAATGAGCTTTTCAAGTAAAGTATGAACAGGAAAAGCAGGTGCTGCTTGGAAAGGTTTCAGTGACCCCAAAGCAGAAGAGGATTCTTTAGCAGTTTCAGGTATGGGCAACTTAAATGTGGAGCGGACCAATCCAGTGAGGATCTGCACTAAGACTTTCTCCTCTTGGGAAGTCGCAGAGGGTCCCTCTCCACCTGAATTCCCCCGAAGAGGAATCATCCGTCCCATCCTGATCCTCTGAAAGGGATTCATCTCCTTTATCCCAGAGCTCCTCTGTCTGAGGGTCTTGGGGAACAGAGGAAAGCCTAGTGCGTTTTCTTCCACTGAGTGAAGACGTAATCACGGCCATTAATCTTTCCTCTAGACCATTAATGGTTGAGGAAAAAACCTCTTGTGTAATATATACAGGGGCTGAAGTGCCAGAGGCAGGTGTAGCCCCTGACCCCGATGGCTCTCCCCGGCTAGCCGTCCCTGGCCCATCTTTAGGGGGGGAGGATGCTGCCGACAGGGGGCCCTCAGAACCTGAACGAGATCCCCTAGTGTCTCTGGTTCCTGGGGTGCTTGAACCTCTTCTACCCATAGTGCAAAGCAACAAGGTGTGAGGTATACAAATGAACACTGCCCGCTGAGCAATGTAGTCTGGCTAAAAGCCTTGCTACCCAATGCTCAGTCTGGTGTTGCTTCAGTAAATGCTGCCTAGGAGAATACCTGTGTCCCACCTTACATGCGACCGTCAGCTCTGTGTCTCTCAGAAGGCACCTGTACAGAGTGCCTTTAATAGCCTGCAGCTGGCCTGAGTGGGAGTCTAAGCACTCTGTGCTGACGTCCTGCCCCCTCCTCTACGGCCCCCCCCTCGAGTTTTGAAAAAAACTAGCGCTTCCCGCACTGCCGACTCTCCTGTCATGCTTCTGGAGAAAGGCTGGGGATGGGGGGGGGGGGGAGGCTGGTAACAAGATCTGCCTGAACGGCTATCTTCAGAGATGGTGGCCATTAGGCCGCAGAGCCCGGGTGGTATAACCACTTTCTAGACCCCTGTGGCCCCTCTCTAGCCTGGGGGGGAACATTCAAACATGAGAAATCCCCCCTTCCACCTTACCTGTTTGCAGCCTGCTTGAGACGCTGGGACATAATCAGCGATTACAACACCTGAGACAGACAGTCAGCATGTGCAGGTTTGTGCTCTTGGCAGCCCCCGGTGGTCACAATAGGCATAGCATGCATTTACCTTAAAGAAGAAAAGCCACTATAACTCAAAAATTCTGTGGAATCTCCTCTTACCTTATCCAGCTGCAGGGTGCTGTTTACACAGACCCAATCTTCACCTCTCACGGTGGGCTCCGTTTGAAAAAAACGTCAGAGACTGGGGCCCCCTACGAATAGGGGGATCCAACAGTTCTGGGACCGTAAAGCACCTCGCCAGAAATTAGGAAGTTTAAAGCCATTTTCTGATCTGCGGGGTCCAGCTCTCTAAAAAGAGAAGCATTACGGGTAAAACCTTGTTTCTTCGGACACGAGGCCCGGGTACCATTCAATTCGGCCATGAAAAGACACTTTGAATGGATCTGGTTCGCCTGGCTTGCCCCAGTATAGGATCTTAGGATATTCCCTTTGGAGCTCAGCACAGGACATCTTTACACGTCCATCACCTAAGACACTGGCGTAAAAACTGAGGTATCCCTGCAAGGGGGAGGGATTATATAGGGGGTTGAACTTCCTTTTTCTGACAGGATTGTTAGGATTGATGCAGGATGGCTTTTGCAGGAGTTTGGGCAAACGGAGCTTTCTCTAAAAGCGTCCTACTCCATAGCTCCTCAGACCACGCCCCACTGGGGGGGGGGGGGGGGTTGAACTTCCTGATAGGGTGTGCCAGTGTCCAATCACCAGTGATACCTATATAACCCATCAGTAATTACTGTGGGTCTGTGTCCCGTGATGTTCGAGAAAGAAATATAGGGTACTGATGTTTGTTGCCATTTCACGGACGCATACAAATTTAAGGTTTGGCATGTTGGGTATCTTTATTTATTTCGTCTTTTATATTTTACCAAAAATTTAGTAGGGCCTAAAAGGAACAAATCCCCAAAACAGATATCCTGAAAATAATTATTGAGACCAAACAGATACTGCATTTCATGGTGCTCCCTCATGGTAGATTTAGTGCAAAGAAAAAAAAAATCTGATAAATGGGCTTTGTTAGATAGTTTAGATAAATATAGGGGTGGGACAGGTAGGCACATATTTTAACAATTATAACTATATGATTTAACTACAAATTTGTTGTAATGATGCATGAGAGTTTTTAAATGTGGCTTTAAAATCATTAACTGGATAAAACCTGTTTAGGATACAACCTAAAAAAGATAGAGATTTATACCTCTGTCTCTAAAACAGGCAAGTCTTGGCCATCCTCATGCATGACATGCTGCTAACCTTTAAAAGCCACTTCACATTATTCAGTCTGTACTGTACTTTCCAACACCAATAATTGACCTTCTCCTGCCTTGTTTCTGCAGTCTGTGAAAAAAAAATTCATGAAGAGGAAGAGAAAAAAGGAAGCAACAGGTTGCAGAATAAGACTTGTATGACTGTGAATCAAAACATTGAAAATAAAGCTGTACTTGCCCATAATTGACTACTTAAGAGGATTTGCTTACATTCCATTTCCTCCGTGCCACCCCGATCTAGTGTCAGACCTCAAAGTTCATTTCAATTTTAAATCATTGACAGGTGTAAAAAAAAAAAAAAAAAAAAAAAAGTTTTGTCATGGGAGAAAAATTTGCTCAAGTGGAAAAAACATTTAAGACCCAAAGAGGATGTAAACAGCTTATGGGACATAAAAGATTACCACATCTCCCCACCTAATAATGCAGTCCGAATCTCAACAGAGTAAAATGCTAAATCTGGGTATATTTCATCTCTTTACATTAATATGGCAACCCAGACACACACTACACAAATCAGCGAGTAAGCATTATAGCCATTTAAAGCCCAATTTCAGACATTTTTGTTTTGCACAGCACGCAAAAGAGATAGAGCCTCTGTCAGGATTTATTGCTGTCTATGTCCATGTTGGGGAAAATTCACTTGCTGTCAGCACAGGAAATTATGGGAAATCTCTTCAATATGGAAACAGATTAAAAAAAAAAAGTTTTGAACAATGAGGAAGGGTTAGAAGATCTGACAATATTTTTATCACTGTCTGTGCATTTCTTCATTTCTTATACAAATGTCACAGGAAGAAGAACTGAGTGTAAATTGGCCCACATATGGAAAAAAAAATGGCAGAAGCACTCATCTTTTCCTGCTCTATCAAAACAAAATAAAATGTTTTGGGTGGGTTGTTTCAGACATATGTAATGGTGGGGCAGTATTTGGTAATAGACAATATACAAAAAGCTAGCTAGGCCTTTGAGGTAGTACAATGTTTAATATAAATTTACTGTATTGCTCAGAAGAATCAGTTTTGCTTACCAAAACGACTCCTAAGTTGAAAATAAGGCCTCATTCACATGGTCATAAAAAAAAAAATAAAAATAAAAAAATTACAGCCATTTTTTATTTACAGATCTCAATGTAGCTGCATTGTTTTCAATGGCGTAAACATGCACTGCGCTCAGATCAATAACCAAAAATCTGCATCTGCTGGACATGAGTATAAATATATATCATAGAGAAAAAGAACATGACAACTTTACATGACAACTTGATTACAATTTTTACAGCCATGTTACTGCCATGTGAATGTAATCTAAAACATTTAACAATGAGCCACATTTGTGAAAATAAGTTTTAATAAACATAAAGAGATGCAATTTGAATTGCATCGAGACATTTCCCGATCTCTGCTGCCGCAGATCGGGAAATGTCTCACCGCCTGTGATTAGCGCTGTGCGGTGCAGACTTGCTGGCGGGCTCTGCACGTGCGGGTTGTGAACACGCCTGAGCTAATCCTTAGTCATGAATATGTGGGCCTTTTGTAATGTTACCAACATTAATGGAACTATTTCTACAGCACTAGCATGTCTGGCTTTTGTAAAGCTCAGATAAATTACAATGGAAGTCAAACCATTTTCCATACCAGCCCCTTGGCCCCAACAAATAGATGAACTTGCACCCCCTTGAGAACCCAGTTTTGTTCTTTTGGGTCCTGGTAAACACAATAGGCCGAATTTCCAACAGTGACTACATACATCAACATATTAGGGTGACAGAAAACAGGATTCACACAAATGCTACTTTTGTCCATTCAACTGTGGTTAAGGCTAGATTCACACTTGTACGCGCGATTGCCGCTGCGGGGCCCCGCCTGTTCCCACTTCCGCAAGCACCCATACAGAAAAAACGCATAGCCGCTCAGGAGATGCCATTCATCCTAATGGCTTCCCCACGCACTGGAAACCACAGAGCGGATTCCTGAACTGCCAACTGCACTTGTGGTTTCCGTTGTAGGCAGCGTTTTCAGAAATGGCGCAGTGATGTTTTCCCTGCTTTTTGTGTAGGCGCAAAAGTGTGAAACTAGCCTTAGCCCCCATACACACTATTAGATTTTCTGCAGATTTTTGTCTTCAGATTTACCAAAACCATATAATATGAGGTCAAACCTTAAGAGTTTCAATTTGTATGCAATCAGGCAGGCCCTTGCACTACATGGTTAAATCTGAAGACAAAAATCTGCAGAAAATCTA
Organism: Aquarana catesbeiana; assembly: GCF_042186555.1. Taxonomy (NCBI): domain Eukaryota; kingdom Metazoa; phylum Chordata; class Amphibia; order Anura; family Ranidae; genus Aquarana; species Aquarana catesbeiana. The sequence continues at coordinate 437,998,400 of NC_133327.1, read as the reverse complement.
ATAGTGTGTATGGGGCCTTAGGGTGCATTTAATAGGGCCGAACTCAAACACTAGACAACTTGTGTATTCAAGAGGTAAATATTGCATGTAAAAGAAAATGACAAGCATTCAAACATGCAAAAATAACATGAATATCATACATTTCAGTGTACAATACATTTAGGTTCAATAATCATTCTTTGAATTTCAGGAATTCTGTATTTATGTAGTGTGTGTATCATATATTATATATATATATATATATATATATATATATATATATATATAGATATAGATATAGATATAGATAGACACGCACACACAGTTTGTGAAACATCATTTTAAAAATGTAAAAAAGTCAGAAGGGATCCAAAACGATTATAGCCTCCTTTGGAATCAAAAGTGCAATCAGTTTAATGGTGGTGACTTATTGCAAATGCAAACAAAAGCATGTGTATGCATAAACCAACACAGCAATTACATTTAATATTATAGTCAGGAATGCTGCACTAAAGTGTACAGTAATAGCTTCCAATAAATATGTAAGTGTAAATAAAATGTAACTCATGCTGAGTAAATTGCGTTAGAGAATAATAAGCAGTGTTTGGCACTGAGCAAATTAGCGATGAACTGGTAGGAATACATTCCTCTACTGTAATGGGATACACATTCTAGTTTAATATTACAGTTTAATAAAGCACACCAGTTAAAATAAAGCCATAGTAATAAGTAGCAATTTTCCGGTGGTGCAGTATTTTTCAAGCATTTCATTTTTACTTAAAAATGTAGCTGTCTTATGTTATGTCTACTAAACAAACAAACAATCTATTGCAGCCTATGCTATATATTTTTCTTGTCTATTACACATGAAAACACTGGCTATAGAGAACATCAGGCTTATTCAATTTAATGTAAAAATTGCAGTAACACATTACAACCAAAAAGAATTTAGATTGTTAGTAAATTAAATGATTGATTTGGTACTGAATGTTATAGTACATTACTTCTTACTCTGGCATTTTAATTAAAGCTGAGTTCAAGGCTTTATAAAAAACAAACAAACAAAACACCACAGCGATGGTCGCATCTTCTATTATATATTCCGGCATATATAGTGAATGAAGTCTATTTTTCAACTGCAATGGTGTTTGCTGTGCCTACTTTTGTGTAGTGAACTCATCCAGGGGGACTCACACACCCACTGCAGAGCTAGCCCCCCAACGATATTCTATATTATAATATATATACACACAGTATCACAGTATCACACCCTCATTTTTGTAAATATTTTATTATATCTTTTCATGCAACAACACTGAAGAAATGACGCTTTGCTACAATGTAAAGTAGTGAGTGGCCACCATTATTTTCCAGCACTGTCTGAACCCTCTTGGGCATGGAGTTCACCAGAGCTTCACAGGTTGCCACTGGAGTCCTCTTCCACTCCTCCATGACAACATCACGCAGCTGGTGAATGTTAGAGACCTTGCGCTTTTCCACCTTCCGTTTGAGGATGCTCAATAGGGTTTAGGTCCGGAGACATGCTTGGCCAGTCCATCACCTTTACCCTCAGCTTCTTTAGCAAGGCAGTGGTTGTCTTGGAGGTGTGTTTGGGGTCGTTATGTGTGAGTACTGCCCTGCAGGCCAGTCTCCGAAGGGAGGGGATCATGCTCTGCTTCAGTATGTCACAGTACATGTTGGCATTTATGGTTCCCTAAATGAACTGCAGTTCCCTAGTGCCGGCAGCACTCATGCAGCCCCAGACCATGACACTCCCACCACCATGCTTGACTGCAGGCAAGACACACTTGTCTTTGTACTCCACACATGGTTGCCACACACGCTTGACACCATCTGAACCAAATAAGTTTATCTTGGTCTCATCAGACCAGTGGACATGGTTCCAGTAATCCATGTCCTTAGTCTGCTTGTCTTCAGCAAACTGCGGGCTTTCTTGTGCATCATCTTTAGAAGAGGCTTCCTTCTGGGCCATGCAGACCAATTTACTGCGTCTGAGCACTGACAGGCTGACCCCCCCACCCCTTCAACCTCTGCAGCAATGCTGGCAGCACTCATACGTCTAGCAAACTGTAATTTTAGTGTTGTCCCATGAAAAGATAAAATAAAATATTTACAAAAATGTGAGGGGTGTACTCACTTTTGTGAGATACTGTGTGTGTGTGTGTGTGTGTGTGTGTGTGTGTGTGTGTGTGTGTGTGTGTGTGTGTGTGTGTGTGTGTGTGTGTGTGTGTGTGTGTGTGTGTGTGTGTGTGTGTGTGTATATATACAGTGGGGACGGAAAGTATTCAGACCCTCTTACATTTTTCACTCTTTCTTATATTGCAGCCATTTGCTAAAATCATTTTATTTCATTTTTTTCCTCATTAATGTACACAGCACCCCACATTGACAGAAAAACACAGAATTGTTGACATTTTTGCAGATTTATTAAAAAAGAAAAACTGAAATATCACATGGTCCTAAGTATTCAGACCCTTTGCTGTGACACTCATATATTTAACTCAGGTGCTGTCCATTTCTTCTGATCATCCTTGAGATGGTTCTACACCGTCATTTGAGTCCAGCTGTGTTTGATTATACTGACTGGACTTGATCAGGAAAGCCACACACCTGTCTATATAAGACCTTACAGCTCACAGTGCATGTCAGAGCAAATGAGAATCATGAGGTCAAAGGAACTGCCTGAAAAGCTCAGAGACAGAATTGTGGCATGGCACACATCTGGCCAAGGTTACAAAAAAAATTTCTGCTGGACTTAAGGTTCCTAAGAGCACAGTGGCTTCTATAATCCTTAAATGGAAGACATTTGGGACAACCAGAACCCTTCCTAGAGCTTGCTGTCTGGCCAAACTGAGCTATCAGGGGAGAAGAGCCTTGGTGAGAGAGGTAAAGAAGAACCCAAATATCACTGTGGAGGAGCTCCAGAGATGCAGTCGGGAGATGGGAGAAAGTTGTAGAAAGTCAACCATCACTGCAGCCCTCCACCAGTCAGGGCTTTACGGCAGAGTGGCCCGACGGAAGCCTCTCCTCAGTGCAAGACACATGACAGCCCGCATGGACTTTTCTAAAAAAACACCTGAAGGACTCCAAGATGGTGAGAAATAAGATTCTCTGCTCTGATGAGACCAAGATAGAACTTTTTGGCCTTAATTCTAAGCGGTATGTGTGGAGAAAACCAGGCACTGCTCATCATCTGTCCAATACAGTCCCAACAGTGAAGTATGGTGGTGGCAGCATCATGCTGTGGGGGTGTTTTTCAGCTGCAGGGACAGGATGACTGGTTGCAATTAAGGGAAAGATGAATGCGGCCAAGTACATGGATATCCTGGAAGAAAACCTTCTCCAGAGTGCTCAGGACCTCAGACTGGGCAGAAGGTTTACCTTCCAACAAGACAATGACCCTAAGCACACAGCTAAAATAACAAAGGAGTGGCTTCACAACAACTCTGACTGTTCTTGAATGGCCCAGCCAGAGCCCTGACAATTAAGCATCTCTGGAGAGACCTAAAAATGTCTGTCCACCAACGTTTACCATCCAACCTGACAGAACTGGAGAGGATCTGCAAGGAGGAATGGCAGAGGATCCCCAAATCCAGGTGTGAAAAACTTGTTGCATCTTTCCCAAAAACACTCCTGGCTATAGTAGATCAAAAGGGTGCTTCTATTAAATACTGAGCAAAGGGACTGAATACTTAGGACCATGTGATATTTCAGTTTTTCTTTTTTCTTTTTTAACCACCTCAATACAGGGCACTTCCTGCCCAAGCCATTTTTCAGTTTTCAGCGCTGTCGCACTTTGAATGACAATTGCGCGGTCATGTTACACTGCACCCTAATGAAATTTTTATCCTTTTTTCCCCACAAATAGAGCTTTCTTTTGGTGGTATTTGATCACCTCTGTGGTTTTTATCTATTGCGCTATAAACAAAAGAAGAGGGACAATTTTGAAAAAACACAATATTTTTTACTTTTTGCTATAATAAATATCCAATTTTTTTTTTTCTTTTTTTAACAAATTTTTTCCTCAGTTTAGGCCGATATGTATTCTTCTACATATTTTTGGTAAAAAAAAAAATCGCGATAAGCATATATTGATTGGTTTGCGCAAAAGTTATAGCGTCTACAAAATAGGGGATAGATTTATAGCATTTTTATTTATTTATTTATTTTTTACTAGTAATGGCAGCGATCTGCGATTTTTATTGTGACTGCGATATTGCAGCGGACATATCGGACACTTTTGACACATTTTTGGGACCATTCACATTTATACAACGATCAGTGCTATAAAAATGCATTGATTACTGTGTAAATGTGACTGGCAGGGAAGGGGTTAACACTAGGGGGCGATCGAGGGGTTAATGTATGACCTAGGGAGGTTATTCTAACTGTGGGGGGAGGGGACTGACTGGGGGAGGTGACCAATCGGTGTCCCTATGTACAAGGGACACACCATCGGTCTCCTCTCCTCTCTGACAGGACGTGGATCTGTGTTTACATGCACAGATCCACGGTCCTGCTGTTACCTGGCTATCGCGGGTGCCCGGCGGACATCGCGGCCGCCGGGCACGCGCACCAGGTCCCGAGCGACGCAGCGGGCACGCGCGCGCCGCCCCCTAGTGGCTCGGGAGGGCGATCACGTCATATGACGTCCGCCCAGAACAAGAGAAGCCTCATCCCGCCGTCATATGACGGTGGGCGCAGGCTTAGTGGTTAATAAATCTGCAAAAATGTCAACAATTCTGTGTTTTTCTGTCAATATGGGGTGCTGTGTGTACATTAATGAGGAAAAAATGAACTTAAATGATTAAAGCAAATGGCTGCAATATAACAAACAGTGGAAAATTTAAGGGGGGTCTGAATACTTACCGTCCCCACTGTGTGTATATATATATATATATATATATATAAATATATATATATATATATATATATATATACACACACACACACACACACACACACACACACACATACACAAACGGAAACACAAAATATTGGGGTAACATACATTTTGAAGTATAATTCCAGTTAGTCATTCCAGTTATGCCTAACTAGATTAAAACTGTCCCCTCTCCCTCCTAAAATCTATGCTAACTAACGTGTGTAAGAAAGATATATAATATACCTGTATACTTACCTATTTTCAAGCCGCTAGGTGTTGACCATTTACATAAATCCTGAAGCATGACTGGAAAAATCCCAGTATGTGGCTAAGTGAGCTCTTGCTATTACTGTTCACCTTCACCATCACAGGAGTGAGCCCTTTCTCTGATTCCAACCCCCTCACATGAGCTCTCTCTCCCCTATTACATTAGCTCTGAGCTCAGAGTTTGAGCATTCACTCTTGTGATGGTGAACATGAACAGTAACAGCTCAGGCTCTCTTACGTCCTGGGAGTCTTCCAGTCAGGCTTCATAAGATACGTAAATGGCCTACACCTATAGCAAGGGCATTTTTCAACCTTAGCCAAAACCAAGGTAGCAAACAAAGTTTCACTCAATCCACACAAACTGCAATGGAAAGGCTCTAATTTTATTTTTACTGGTAATGGCGGGGATCAGCGAATTTTAGTGGGTTGGTAACATTGCGGTGGACACATCGGAGACTTTTGACAATTTTTTGGGGCCAATGACATTTATGCAGCGATCAGTGCTAAAAATAGCCACTGATTACGGCATAAATGTCACTGGCAGGGAAAGGGTTAACACTGGCAGGGAAGGGGTTAAGTTTTCCCTAGGAGGTGTTTCTAACTGTGGGGGCTGTGTAGTGACTGGAAGAGGAGACAGATTGCTGTTCCTAATCACTAGGAACAGCAGATCTGTCTTTACTCCCCTGACAGAACAGGGATCTGTCTGTTCACATTGACGGATCCCCATTCTGTCTCTCTCGGGATTAATCGCGGCTGCTGGTCATGAGCATCGGCTCCGGCGTCGCCCCTAGTAGTCTTAAAGTGCCTGACCTACAATGACGCCGATTTGCCCAGGAGAGCCAGCCTGCCACAGTACAACTGTTTTCGGTAATTTCCTATAGAAATCAAGCTTGGCATCCATATATGTTACGTTACTAAAATCTGAATGATTAGCATTTTATATTTAAATTAAACCTGTCAAGAGATACACTGGGGCTGCCACAGTCAACTTCTTTTTGGAAATTCTAGTTGCCTGGCTGTTTCCTACATATGTTCTTCAACACTATGTGAATCACTCAACTGGAGCACATAGGTAAACTAGGTAAAGAAATATCAGAATTCCTTACATACACACTTGTTGCATATAAGAGATTCATAAAGGAGGGTCAATATGGCGGTCAAACACCCAGAGTTTAAAGAAGAGGTCAGCAATACCAGCCTGTGCATCTCTCATGATTTCCCCATTTCCAGGCGGTTACCTGAACACAGGAAAATCTACCAATACTTTGTAACAACTTTATAGCAATAAGCACAGAACAGATCCTATGTGAGATAATGGTGTATTGTTTTCCCCTACAAAAAGCTACACCCAGCCTTCTTTTCAGACTGAGACCAATGTATCACCCACAGGAGCTTCGTAGAAAACTACAAAACTAAAACAGTTGCTATCTTCCATTAAGTTCTCTATAAATCAGGCCTTGGTCAGCATGATTTATAGAGTTCTTTCATTTCACTTATCTCTAACTAGGTTTCTATGTTCTGAAGAGCGACCAGCCAGAGGCACCATCTCCAGCCTGGAAATGTGAATTCAACAGAACAGGTTGTAAGAACAAATCATTCCCAAGACGACCAAGAGCTTAATTACAATTCTAGTATTTGAACATTTAAACATCAGCGATTTACACAAATGGTTTTCCTGTCTGAAGACTGAAATCTTCATTTGTTTTCAAACTTATTTAGCTTTCTATTCTCCCGTCCCCAGTGATATGGAACAGTACTGAGGAGATAACGATATAAATAAACCATCCTCAGCCTTACAATAAAATGAGATTTACAATCCAAATAAACATAACTCATAGGCCTCCTGGGAAACAGCATTTAAAATTTAGGGGAATGTGAAGTGTTTTATTTATATTTTCTTTGTGCATTATGCTGAGGGCTGATCAAGTTTTAGTCTGGTTAAAATATAAACTATTACTTATGATTAGTACCTATTTACTACTTACAACCAGAAAGTGACAAGTGGAGGCTTCAATTAGCACTTTTCTGAAGGCTGTCTAACAGGAGCTTGAATTACACACACGTCGGCACACATACTGCCAAACTAGTGTGTAGACAGTGCTGGGCTTTCTATTAAATCCAGCCATTTCTGCTAATAAAAGAAAAATCTGTATAAAAAATAATTTATCAAGTTGTAACTGTAACACTTTTAAAGTATAAGTTCACCCATGCATTATTTTTTTTCTAAGTAGCCTGCAGAGCATTGCACCTGCGATCTGCAGATAGCGGGTGCAATGTCCAACTCCTGCAGACTCTCAGCAGTCTGTTGGTACCTTGTACAGGCAGAGAGTTACCTGAGAGCAGGAAGATTGGTGGTCTCTCACAAGAACCCTCACGGCTCATTGAGAACTACAAGCCGTCAGCCAGTACTTGTAGGCATTAATTCAATGGAAACTATGAATGAATGAACGACTTGGCCGTGCGAGTGGAGCCCTAAACCACTGCACCGTTTTCAATTTGTGATAGCGGGTACTATGTCCCTTCAGAATGATGAGAGATATATCAAAATCCGATCTCAGCAGTGCAAAAGTAGAAATTATCAAAGGCTCTTAAACATTTTGCCTTTTGATAACCCTTGGGTTTTAGAAACACTTTTAAGCATATCTTTTGGTTGCTGCAGCACACTTTATTGCATGTTTTGGTGCATTTTATATAGAAAGTAGAAGTAAGCCAAATCAACTACAGTAAGACAATTCACTCTTTAAAATGTCACTTAAAAGTGATCGTAAAACTACAATTTTTTTAAAAGTAAAAATAACAAACATGTCTATACTTACCTGCTCTGTGCAATGGTTTTGCACAGAGCAGCCCCGATCCTCCTCTTCTGGGGTCCCCTGCCAGCGCTCCTGGTACCTCCTCTTTATCGGGTGCCCCACGGAAAGTCGCTTTTATGGGGGGGGGGCACCCATGCAGGCTTGCTCCCGATCCTGCTGCTGTGTTCATTGACATAGACAGCGGGACTCAGCCCTGCCCCCCACTCCCCTATCACAGCTTTTTATTGACAGCAGTGCGAGCCAATGGCTCCTGCTGCTATTAATCTGTCCAATTAGGAGAGCGACAATGGCTGGAGCCAATGTGCTTGCGCGCATCGCTGAATCAAGCTCAGGTAAGAAAAAGGGGGGTTCTGGGGGGGGGGAGCTGCAGCACAGAAGGTTTTTCACCTTAATGCACAGAATGCATTAAAGTAAAAAACCACTTTAACTAAACTTTGTGTAGCAATACTGAAGTGTTCTTCCGACAACCAATCCTCTTCTCCACTTACTATAAATATTAAAAAAATGGCATGTACAGGTACAAATCCTTAATCCAACATCATACCTTAAAGGAGTTGTAAAGTCTCGAGGTTTTTCACCTTAATGCATTCTATGCATTAAGGTGAAAAACCTTTTGTGGCGCAGCTGTCCCCCAGAGCCTCCCTTTTACTTACCTGAACTCGATCATTCCAGCAATGAGAACAAGCCCAGCAGCTCCAGCTGTTGTCACAGGTCCTCATTGGATAGATTAATAGTAGCAGGAGAATCAAATCCAGTGACACGGGTGCCGGGGGGGGGGGCCAAGTCCGAGTCCTGCTGTGTGTGTCAATGGACGCAGCAGCAGGACTCGGAAGCGCGCCCGCACAAGTGCCCCCATGGAAAGCGGCTCTCTGTGGGGGCACTCAATGTGGAGGAGGAGCCAGGTGCGCCGCTGAGGGACCCCAGAAAAGGAGGATAGGGGCCGCTCTGTGCAAAACACTTGCACAGAGCAGGTAAGTATAACATTGTTATTTTAAAAAAAACAACCTTTACAATCACTTTAAACTCACTAAATCTCCCCTGTAAACCATTTTGGGACACTTAGCGGTCGATTTATGGAAAAAAAATAAAAATGAATATTGTAACCAGGGATACAGTGTAACAATTCTATGGAACACTAGCGGGTATTTGAAAATAAATATTGTTGCATTTACATGCCAATTCTCTCTAGCATTATCTAGAATTAGGATAGTGCAAAGAGCAATGCTAATGCGCAAAGTGTAGTAACTCATACTAGCAAACCAGAATCTGCAATTTATCTGATCTGACTACAATAAACTGATTGCTATTGGCTACCGAACTTTGTGCATAAGTACAGTTTTTTCTGCTCCCCTAAAAAGTAACTTCCATTTTGTTGAGGGAAAAAAAAAAAAAAAATTCCCTCCTGAAGAAATAGCGGTTTGTTGTCTGCAGAGTGAATCTGAATGGGGAGTGACTTTTTCATTATTAATCAGTTGATGCACATACAGTACTCTAATGAGGAAAGTTGCAGGTTCTGCATTCCTTTAGAAGTATTTCATCCTTTGGGAGGCTATCACCAAAACTGACATTCTTGTTGAAGAGGATGCCCGAATCTGACTTGTATCTTAGTGCAGGGTTCTGGGAAAATCAATAAGTCAATCATGCAAGCAGGAAATGACGTTTCTGGGAGTATTCCATACACCAACTGTGTACAGAAGGCCTCCAGGTTGCATTATTTCATTGAATTTTACAGAAAATGACAGTGCTGCAGATTGAAAGGGAAAGGTAATTTTAAGAACATTGAATTACAATATGGCATTTGTACCTACTGTCTGTTTCTCAGCCAGGGCACCCTGATTGAAAAAGGCTATTTGCTATATTATTCATTTCTATTTTTTGCTAATTTTTTTCCCCAACAAAAAGTGGAAACCTACCCAACAGTCTCCCAAATCAATATAAACAGCTGTACGATGTTCCAAAGTGAATTCAAAAGGTGATTATAGTAGACAAAAGAAAAAGGTCAGTATCACTGCATTGCATTTTTGTTTGTTTGTGGGAACCCCTTTAAAGTATTTATGTCTAGACAGCCGCACTGTGCAGCGGAAATAGTTTTCACAATCACTGGCTGCCAAAGAAAATCAAGGGTTTCAGCAAGGCGTCCCGTGACTGGTCACCAAATTTCAGAAAACAAGATATTTTAATTTCTAGTTTTATCAAACATATTGTAGCCTGGCCCAGATTTTTTGTTTCCATTGGCAACTAGGGACAGACATTTTTAGAAAGCTGAAATTGGCTGAACCTAATGGAACTTTTCTGGAGTTGATTAAAAACAACAAAAGAAAAAATAATTGTCAGCACACTCTTAGTATTCCTTTAAATTGCAATATAACTAGCAGTGAATGACAATAAAATTAATTTTGAAACAAATGAGAATTTAAAAATTAGCCTTAAAAAATTGTGAAAATTTTTAAGCAGCATAGGAAATATAAGCAAATGTAAAGTGTTTGGAAATGTAAATAATTAGATTTTTGTAACTCAGGACAGTTTCAACAATTAAATTTTGAAACGGACAGCAGGAATAATTGTATAGTGTTAAAGCGTAACTAAATTAAAACATGTTAATGAAATAGAAGAGTCTTTTGCATTGTGCAGGATATCTTTTTTACTTATTACATATGTATAGGTATTGCTATAACCAGGGCTTTTTTTCAACAGGAATGTAGAGGAACACAGTTCCGGCACCCCCAGCACTGAATGTATGTAATAGCATGGGGTGTGGGATGTGCTGGAGGGTCCATTGATGTTGGCTGCTGGGGGATCTATTGTCACTGGAGAGGATCTGATTTTGTGTGAGGGTCTATTGTTGCTGATGGGGAATCTATTGTTGCTGGGGGTCTTATGTTGCTGGAAGGGAACTACTGTTGAGGGAGAGGTCTATTTTTACTGGCTGCTGGAGGATCTATTGATGCTGACTGCTGGGAGATCTGTGGCTGCTGGGGGGGTCTTATGATGCTTGGGTGGATATTTTGTTACTGGGTGTGATATTTTGTTGTGGGTGGTTCACTGTTGCTGTAGGGAATCTATTGTTGTTGGGGTAGAGTCCATTGTTGCTGGGGGAGTCTATTGTTGTGTGGGGATTTATTGCTGGGATTCTATTGTTGCTGGCTGCAGGGGATCTATTTTACTGCTTTTCTTTTTATCATTAACATGTTCCATACAAATGATTTAGCACCACAAAATGATACTTGGTTCTGTATTCTCTAAAAAGGGGCAGTACTGGTAGGTGGGTAGTGGGTGGATTCAAGGGGACGGTGGTCAGAGGTGGGTAGGGGGCAGAGACAAGGGGTGACTAAGACGGGGGAGTTCCTGCACCTATTCTCCGAGAAAAAAAGCCTTGGCTATAATGCTGACAATTTACCCAGCGCTTTACACACTGTGGTCAGTCCAGCTCTGTGTGGCTGCACAGCAGAGGATGATCGCAATAACAACAATCAAGCCAACGTGCTGGAGCCCTGCATGTCAGCACATAAGTGTGTGCTGCAGCGGGTGTGCACATCCCAGGATCACAACGCTGCTCTTGAATAGACACACAGTAAAGACAGCATTGTCGCCCAAGAAGTGGAAGACTTAACACTGGCAGGAACCCAACATATAAACTGAAAAAAAAAAAAAACAAGCCTGTAATGTGAAAGAAGAAACTTACAGGAGATGCAGAAGAGTAGGCTACCACTTAAAGATTTTTTATTTTTTTGGTATACATACTTTATTTACACTTACCTCCACGCTGTCCTGTCTAAGATACAGCTCTCCTAAAACTGTGCCCAGAGTGCTTTGGTACCAGCGATCAACTAATTCTATTCAGAAAATAGCAAGCACCAGACATGAGACCACATGAACCTGAAGCACTGAGCTAATGGTGCCACTGAGGACCCGTCCCAATTTTAGGACCACTGGATCTTGGAAAAGACAGCATGGAGGTAAATGTGATTAACAATATACACCTACATCCTATTGTACTTTTTGGATAGAATTCCCGAAACTATCCTTTAATACCTTAACTCAGGGGTCTCCAAACTACGGCCCTCCAGTTGTTCAGGAACTACAATTCCCATAATGCCTAGTCATGTCTGTGAATGTCAGAGTTTTACAGGCCTCATGGGATGTGTAGTTCCGCAACAGCTGGAGGGCCCTAGTTTGGAGATCCCTGCCTTAACTAATGCAAACCATGAGTATTTCTTTTTTTGCTCACCGTTTCAAGATCTTGGGAAACATGGCGTCTGCGCAGTTCCTCCATTCTCTCGCACACGTCTGTGAAACAAGTGTTGTAGTAATCAGCGTACTGCTCAGCGAGGTCGTCAATATTTCCAAGTGAACCATCCTACAAACAAATAGAAGACAGAATTCGTGAGTATCATTTAAGCCACATAACCCAAATATTACATTAGATGTGTTTGCCAGGAAAATTATAAGTAGAACCCCCAACAAAGGCTTCTAGATCCACAGCTGTAAACAAAATCTTCTTTCAATCATTTTAATATGCACAAAGCCAGCCAAAAACACAACCCTTTAATAGGTTTCTAAATCTCTTAAAGAGAAAGCAATTGATGCAAATAAAAATTATAATTGATTGAATGTCTCTAGCTGTATTTAAGAAGCATGAAGCATACATAAATACTTGTTACTACTGGATAAGGTGTAAAGAAAAACAATATATATAAAATATGTATACAAAATGTATATTATAGCTTATACCTTATATAATTATACCCATTTGTCAGTTTAATTTTCTTGCTGTCTTTGTCCTCTTGGGGAGACTTCTCCTCACTTTCTGTTCTGGTGATGCAACAGGATGCAAGAGGAAATCTCACCAAAGTGAAAGGCATATACTCTTTTAGGCTGGGTTCACACTAGAGCACGGAGTGGTTCACAACAGGGGTCTGGTGCGTCTCCATTCACCGGTTCAGGTCCGATTTCAGCACGAGTTCAGCCCGAGTTTGTTTCAGAGAGCCGGTCACAATCTCCTGCTATGTGAATTGGATGGGGGGGAAACCCCCATCCAATTTGCATTAGTGTGAACCCAGCCTTAGACAGCTGTCACCAAACAAGTGTCCTTAATAGAAGATTTCTCCACTTTCAAATCCTGTTCTGGTGACGACTGTAAAATTTCCCCATCCCTTTCTGCCTGATGACAAGGGTCACCAGAACAAATAGAGAAGGTAAATATACCTAGCAAAGACACAGACAGCAATAAACACCTAAGGGGAGTCCTAACCCCTCACTACTCTATCCAATATAAGACAACAAGCTATACATATGTTTTAATGTAAAGAAATAAAAGACATATTTTCTAAGTCACTAACCTAGCAGATATATACAGCAAGTGAAGTGAACTATAACCCTCTTTCCTGTGATTCAAAGTATTGAAACCACTGGACCAAAGGAATGGCACCCAGACAAATAGAACTCTCAGAAATAGAGACCAGTAATGGAAGCACAGGTTTTCTGTAACCTAAACTACAGGCAGATACAAAAGATCACCATTAGTTCTAGTTATGGTTTCAATAACAACATCACTAAATATACGGAGGTACAGCCATCATAAGCATTCTCCAAATAAACCCTTAGGGGCTGAAACGCATCAGCAAGGCATTTGAGCAGTGGTTTTGGATTGATAAAGACTTGTGTTGTGAAGCCAAAAAGAGTACCTGGGTAAGTTTTTAGATTAGATTCCTTCAATCCTGGCATTACATGATGCAGGCTGTTAGAGGGAAGATTAGCAATGTGAGCCAATCAGGTTGTACACCACTTGCACAGTGCAGAGTTTACACTATCACTTAGCAATAAAGGTACCACATTAGAGACATTATTGCTGACTAAATTCCTGGTACCCAACTATTGTGTGGCTCCCGGGGTCCCTCCATAAAGTAGTCTTTTTTATCTAGCTTAGGCCAGTGAACTAAAACAGTGTTTAGACTGAGTTCTAGTACAGTAAAACCTTGATTTGAGAGTAACTTGGTTTGAGAGCGTTTTGCAAGACAAGCAACATTTTTAAATAAATTCTGACTTGATATACAAGCGATGTGTTGATATACAATTATCGTCATGTCACAACTGAGTATAAAACAGAACAGAGGTGCCTCTAAGTGTAGCAATATGGTTACATTTAATGAAGGCACAACATTTAGCAACTCACATGGTTGATGAATAAAACAGGCACATCTAAGTATGCAGGCATCTGGGGTAAAGCTGTGCACATAGACCGTCCTCCGCACCACCATCGACGTCATCGCTTCCACGCTGCGCAATTCAAGCCTTGCTTTCAAAATGCTCGATTGCAGACTGACAGCGGTGAGAGTCGGTGGTGCGGGGGATGGTCTATGTGGACAGCTTTACCCCGGGATGCCTGCATACTTAGATGTGCCTCTTAATCATCAACCATGTGAGTTGCTAAATCTTGTACCGTCATTAAATGTAACCATATTGTTACACTTAGAGGCGCCTCTCTTCTCTTTTATACTCTGTAGCTCCTGTTGGATTTTGCTTCTAATCCCCTTGTGGAGGCTGCCATTTGTAAATGGACATTTTATGGTTACACAACCTATCACATTGCTATAATCTTTTTATATGGACTATAAACTAAAGGACTTCTGAATAAATGGTTGTGGAGCGAATCATCTGAGTTTCTATTATTTCTTATGGGGAAAGTCGCTTTGATATACAAGTGCTTTGGATTACATGTTTCCGGAACGAATTATGCTCGCAATCCAAGGTTTTACTGTAGTTAAAGTTTGATTTCCTTCATGCTATCTTACTATTTCCTGTGCTATTGCTTTTCTTGTTTTTTTCCCCTCTCATCTTTTATAAAGGATCTCGGTGAAAGAATATTGAAATCTGGCACAAATCATTTTTATGGACTGTACAGAGGACAGTATTGATATGTAGAGGTGTTGTAATAGCAGTGATCTCTGGCAGTCTCATGTAATGTATCTTCAGTCTTACAGAATGTTCACATTCTCCAATCATCTCCTGTGGTCATCTGCAGTCTACCCCAAACAATCTATTCCATTAATGTCAAATCAGGCATGCCCTTGCACTACATAGCTGATGTCAGATTTCAAGGAGATTGTACAATTAGATTGCATAGCGTATGGCCAGCTTTAGACAGCTATCACAGTGTCAAGTGTTCCCATTGAAAAATAGTTTATTCTTTAACTTTTCTGGTGACATCCTGAGAATTATAAATGTTGAATTTTCCCTCATTTTCAAGTTGGCCATAGATGGGTAGAATTTCAAATGAATGTTCTTAGGAAAAGAAGGTTCTAAGAAATTTTGTTCATTTTTTTAATCATCAGTGGGTCAATGGAACTTATGTTCATAATTACCACCTCTGATTTTTGATTTTTTTTTTTTTTTTAACTTAAAAGAGGAACTGCAGTCTGCTCACATAATTTGTAATAAAAACATCTTTGCCATTCTGAAGCTTCCCTCCAACCACTTTGCATATTATTTTATATATACTGCGATTCTGTACTTGCCAAATATGCTCCAGAAATCTCCCCCCACTAAGTCTGGCTGTAATCATTTTAACTGTGGGCAGCTGAAGCTGCTGCCTGTTCACTTCCTGGATTTACACAGACACACAGAGGCACACCTCCAGCTCTGCAGCTCTCATTGGCCCTCTTATGACTCATCTCCCCTCCCATCCTGGGAAACTGTCATGAGTGTTAGAGAAAGAGCTGTGTATGATATCATAAGCCTAGGCTAATGACTAGACAGGAAACAGGAAGTGGGCTGTATAAAAGGTATTTATTGGCAGAAAAAAGATGTTTTACTATCCAGAGTTAAAACAACAAGGGCAGAGGATTTAATAGATGGAAAGATGAAAAAAAATTTACTGAAGTTACACTTTAACACACAGGATACAGGCCATCAAACTTTTAAAAGCTAAAACATTATGTCTTTGTGATATTGCATGCATTTTTTTTAATGTGAGACAAATCTTTTTTTATTTGTTTTCAATAATATATTCATAACTGTTACACTTCAAGTGAAAGTCCAGGCTAAAACTAAAATTGCTGCATCTATAGACACCAACATTTTAACACTAACCTATCTAGCCCTGTACAGAAAAAAAATCAGTACTTTTCTGCAGGCGATCTGACGCGATCACCAGCGGCAGAAGCTCTGCAGAGAACATGCCTAACAACGGCTGTGAAATAAATTGGGAGTGATGTCACCCCTAGACTTACTGAGGAGCTTCCGTTTTTTTGGACGTGTCCTCCATACCCGCCTCCACAGCGAAGCCGCAGCTGACAGCTCAACGTAGGATCGGGTCGGAATGTCTGCAGAAAAAGTATACGGATTTTTTCTTTACAGGGCTGGATAGGTTATTAGATTGTTGGTATCTATAGATGCAGGGATTTTAGTTATAGCATGGACTTCCACTTTACACACGATTGCTTTTTCCCCATATGTTGGAAGATGGAAAGATGTTGAAGGCTATAGCAATACTGTGCTCCATCAATTGAAGCCTCGTACACATGATCGGATTTTGTAATGGGAATTGTATAATGACAGGCTGTTGGTGGAAATTCCGACAGTTTGTACGCTTCATCGGACAATTGTCGGATTTTCCGCGGCCAAATGTTGGATGGCAGGCTTTACAATTTTCCACAGACAAATGTCTGTTGTCAGATTTTCCAACCGTGTGTACACAAGTCCGTCGCACAAAAGTCCAAAGTACAAACACGCATGCTCGGAAGCAGAAGCGATCAGTCTTGTAAACTAGCATTTGTAATGCAGAATTAACATTCGTGACGTGGCAAATTATGAAATCTCGAAATGCAGCGCACAATTCTCTTCTTCTTTAATGGGATAATAATGAAGCTGCTTTGCTGGTAATACTGATGAAGTTATTGCAAACAAATTTTCAAAGGCTTTTTTTTCAAGTATATTATTTATTATGCTTGGTTTTTTTTTGGTGCAAGTTACCACAAAACCATTATCCCGTAGTTTTTAAGATCAAAGATACAACTATGTTGGTGTCCCTTGTTAAATTTACATTGTATTTTGTTAAATGTAACTGCCTACTCCCAAACTGTCATTTGAGGTAAAACACATAGCAAAGTATTATTCTCCACTATTTTTTTTATTGTGCATTAAAAAAAAGAAAACAAATAAAATTAGACATGCTATCTGCCAATAGAACTTAACCAAAAAGTACATTCTATGCATCCAAAAATATACCAAATCAAATCATTATTCAACCCAAAAATAAAATAAAAGCCTCATGCATGTGTCCTGCTTCTTAATATAGGGGGAAGAGTCTGTCATCCGGAGATAATTCCGAAAATCTTTTGGATTATTTTCCTGGAGCTCCCGCAGCAAAGGCATATGACATAATTGGTCACGATTAATAAAGCAACCAATTTTTGGTCCAAAAAATCTTCCACCTCCTGTTCCTGAACTGGGCTTGGGTCAAAGCAATAACTCCAAGGCCAATAATAAATAACACGTTATCTCCTCCGATTCTGCAACATGGCTGGTTGACGAACGGCCATTCAGAAACGAACTGAAAAGCGCATATCAACACTCACCAAACTTCTACTAACACGAAATTAGCAGAAGGAGCCCAAAGGGTGGCATTAAAGAGCTGAAAAACCAAGTAGTACGTCACTACGTTCATGTTTGTTGGCCAACAATTCCTTGTATGCAAGACAGGTTCCTGGCCGTTGTTTCATCTGCGGAAAATCCGAACATGTGTACAAGGCTTTAGTAAAAAATGGATATGTATTATGCTGTTGTACACCGCTTTCACTGACTTTCTGGACACACATTCCAATTATTACTTATCTTTACTCCAAGCAGCATTTATCACCTAAGTTATGCTCTACGAAAGCTGTAAATAGTTTCAAAGGTCACCATGTAGTTTAGCACACTGCCTATAACATGAAATCTATGAACAATGTTATCTCTTAAATCATTTGTCCACTCCATGTCTTTGCAGACCTTTCAGGGTTTCTAGCAGATAAGTTAAGTGGGAGTGAATGCAATAACTATGTGGCTGTTCCTAGGTGTATAGATAAAATACTATGTGAGGCTAAAAAACTTTTGTGATGAAACAGTGGTAAATTAGGACAATGCATCATTACATTTTTTTTTTCCAAGGCGTTTTAAATTATGGTTGTTTTTCAATACCACTTGGCATATATTTTGGGCTTCTCATGGCATGTTCCCATCCTGTACCCATAAGGTGATATTGGCACCAGCTAAAAAAAAATACAGACTGGCATTTTAAATGATATCCACTTTACCAATGCCATGAAGCTTTCTCCTAGTGGTATATCCACTACAATACTGGCAGGGCACTAGAGTATTTAACATTTTGCAAAATTAAGAATTATGCAGAAAGGTAAAGAATTATAGTTTAGGAGGACGCTAAATGATATCTTTATACTCCAAAAATAATCCACACACATCCATACCTCATGTGCAGTTTTTTATGACATTGCTGCTTACTACCTCCATGAACTACCAAACCTCTCCTCACTTCTGTTTGTTTATAACAAGCAATGGTTACGTGCACTGCTCTATGCAAACTGCACATCCCATAGCCCATCTTGGGGAGCCAAAAAGGGAGGGTGGACTATGGAGAAAAAAATGTAGCCATCCTCTAACAGGGAGCTGAATCACAGATGCAAAAAAAAAAAAAAAAAAAGTAATAATAGTTTTGGAGGAAGCAATAGAAGGTACTTTATTTCCGCAAAGAATACATACTTGCATAGATTTCTTTTTAACCACAGAGTCACTTACTTCCCCATTTATTATTTAATTATGTTAACTTTATCAAAGGCATGCAACAATAGCAAATATGAAACAGAGCAACCAAATTAACTATTTTAATTGATTAAAAAGTGCACAAAATTGCAAATGAATTTTGGAATCTTTATTGCACAGATGTCTCCTTTTTATAAATTGAACTGTCAGTTCTTCCTGCTGTGGAACAGCAGAAGATTATCTAAATTGTACAAAATAACTGCTTAAAATTATATGGGGAGGGCTGTTGGATGTATTCTGTCTGTATGTGTGTTGATAGAAGATCTGAACAGCAGAAAAGCAACAAAGATATATGGTCTGAGAACAGGAAGAAATTAAACAAATCATAAAATATGTTATATTTGGGTTATACTTTAGGAGTATTTACTATACACCAACCAAGGTTTTCAGTTTTTTTTTTTTTCATAGATAGGAATACCCCACAGTGTCAACAGGTTACCAAATACTTTTTTAAATATTGTATAAGATTGATTACCAGTAATCTGCCATTATATAAAGATAGCTACGCAAACAGGGGATGTCCTACTAAATATAAAAAAGTGTGGGCCAAATGGTTGGCAGACCCCGCCACGGCTTCCTAGATACCAAATAAGGTAAGGCCTTGAAGATGTCTAGCTGGACTTTTGCCTGTAAATAAATAAATCATGTGCTGCGCTATCCCCTTAATGATCTGCTGAACCTGTAGCAAAAAAACTAAAAAAACTAAATTGTTAACTAAAGTGATGTGCCTATAAATTTCAAGAATAATAATAGTACCAAGCCGCGGATGAGATAGTGTTCTCCTACTCCATGACAGACCAGCTGCCTCCTGCACCGTCCAGTCCCCTCCCCTAAGCGTGTCGATACAAGGGAAATATATCTTCATCAGGGGGATCCCTGATGAAGATACAAGGCATGCTATAGAGCAGTGCACTAACGCACCAGACCCATGTGAGTACCGTATAATAGGGCTTTGTTTGCATTAAATAAAATCTTTTAAAGGGTTATCACACTATGGAAGTCTCTTTATTTATTTATATACGAGGATGCCACATCTTTGAGCAGTATTTGGACCTTGCAACCTGACCTGGAATCCATTTTAATTCAAAAGCGTGTACTGACCAAACTTAATTGCGAGGTCACACGCTCTGAGGTGGGCGGCCATTGCCTTGGGGTGGGGAGCACCTGAGTGTAGTCACCACTGAAGATCGCTATATTTACAGTCACCTATCAAGTTTATTATCTTTAGATTAAGGACGCTGAAAATTGACCCTGGATGGTCAGAGTATCACGGACCTATATGCACCTGAGCACTTTATGGATCACTTTTGTATCAATATTTATATTTTATGAAATGTATATTCACGTTATATGATGTTGTAAGCTGTATGACAACAACAGTCGCTTATATATATATTTTTATTCTTGGAATTTATAGGCACATCACTTTAGTTAACAATTTACTTTTTTAGGTTTTTTGCTGCAGGTTCAGCAGATAATTAAGGGGATAGCGCAGCACATGATTTATTTACTTATCTGTGATTCTCACACGTTAGTATAGGACGTGATTAGTGCTAGCAGCTGTCATCATACTATTATAAGATAGGGGATCTTTGATTTGGTAGCTCGCAAGACCTGACCTTTACTACTATTTTGAACTTTTGCTTGATTTGGGTTAAGTGTAGAAAATTGGGTCATCTTTATTTTCATATTTTTATATTTCCACTTTGTGGCGAAGGTTACACAGTCACACCAATGCCATCCTGGTGTTGACCACGCCATCGACATTTGTACCATACATCCTGTACCTAAGACCCCTGCGTGGGCAACGCTAATTTATTTGATGTATTGTTTTCATGTTGTTCCATTCGTACATGTTTTATACATTAAAACTTTAATAAACGGATTTAAAAAAATATTGTAAAAGATAGATCCCTAAAAAATGGGTCTGTAGATTGCAGGTGGTTCACAGATCCTTGATTGCTCTTTAATTTGCTACCCAGTCTGGAATGAAACCAAGTAATTTACAAAATTATTTGCATTATGCAAGTATTTTGTCTTCATGTTTAAAATTTTCTTCCAGTTTTCTCATCTGAATGAAATATTGTTTTACGTTTGTGATCATCAAAATCAAAATAATTGCTCATTTGCAAATTCTTCATTTGGCTGCATATAATCAGTCTGATCTCCTGAGAATCACATAATACAGAAAACAAGGCAATCTTGACTTATGAATTATATGATTCCTTGTAGAGTGAACACAACTGCATGCACAGATTGGGGTCATTTACAAGTTTGCTGATTTGCCGGATCTGCAATAGATTCACTCACCAATGGGCCTTCCTACTTTGAGAATTCTGCCAAGCTGTCAGCGACATGAAAATGGAAGAGAAGTTCAGTTCTTTGATATCTTTTCATAGCCGCTGAATGTGTAGCATGCAATAAAACACTTCTGTTGTCCTTAAACTGACAATAATCCATAATTCCCTCAGTATTACCCAAGGCAGGAGTCACAGTATTTATTAGAGCTCACATGCTTAGTCATGAAACACTGTAGCACAATATGAGGCATTCCAATTATATTTTGATGTGCTGACAACTACGGAAAAGGATCTGTGCCATATAGATTCATCACGCATGCTTTTCAAATTATCATAAAAGTTTGTTTTCATTTCCTAAGTTCACGGATCCCATGAGACTTCACACTGGGATGAAAATTTCTACATTCCAGCAATCCATGCATGTTTCAACTTTACTGTCTATCCATAGTGGAATTTTTCTCTGATCTCACACTGTATAGCTAAGCATTGAACAGGTACCCTTGTCAACAAACACATTGTTATGAGTTAATCACTTCCTCAGCGATTAGAGGAATTTAAGAAAATATTTGCTTTATGGTCACGTAGAAAAGGGTATCAAATTATACTTCAGGATATAGCAATACAAAGTTTTCCCTAAGTTCTTAATAGTCAATAAAGGTCAATTAAATGAATGCATCAAAGGAACGTAATAACAGACACATCAGCAATAAAGTGCATTTATATCCAAAACTGCATACTTTTTTAGTTCTGGATAGAGCAGAGGAGGTTTGGTTGGAACCTATGTCAGGTTTTTGCTGTTTTTCTCTGCTGGGGCCCCCAAATAGTGTTATCCCCACTATCCTTCCTATTGACTATTGTCACAAAAAATGGAAAATGATGAGAAATTCAAAACGTTATGGTTTCCACCAAAGCAATAGGTGATGGGAAGCTTCCAATGTGGACACCTGTTTTGGTGATAAAGGTCTATGAGGGCACTGAATGATACACAATTTAAATTCAAACTGGTGGGTTAATTGTCCACCCAATTTTTATTGTCTGTCTTTGCTGGGGAAAGTTGCCCTCTCTGTCTTCCCCGGTGAACACTGACACCAAAATAACACCAGGAATTTAAAACTTTATTGTTCTCACCGGAACAGGAAGTGAGGGGAAATCTTCCAACGGAGACATTCTGGTGACCAAGAGAGAGTTTCTCCTCACTGTTGGGTCTCCAGGACAAGGCGTAAACAAAAATCTCCCCCCCAAAAAAATAAAAAAGACGTTTTGGCTAGCTAGATTCACTGTATTTAAAAGAGAAGAAGTAAAGGATGATGCGTCTGTCCCCCGGTGCCTCCACACTGAGAACCGAGCGATCGAACATTGCTGATCACTCGGTTTTCAGAGCTCCGTGAGCAGAGAGCTGTAGACTGTCAGTCACAGCTCTCTGTTCTTCTCCTTCCTCGCTCACTGGAGCACTGGGCTGTGGAGGGGGCGGAGCGGCCATCCCAGGCTCTCAGCGACTCGCTGAGAGGCTAAGACGGGTGTCAGTCCAGGCACCTGGCAGATTCCGTCTTCCATTGTCGGGATGGCGCGGCGCCTGGACTGATTTCTGTGACGTCAGCAGAGAGCGGACTTCAGACTGCTCTTTGCTGAAAATGGGTCACAGGAGTGCAAAATTAATTGCACTCCTGGTATCCAAAGGAGAAGTCCAGCCAAACGAGCTTTGGCTGAACTTCTCCTTTAATATATTTTACTTTTCCAACTCAGGACAGTTTCTCTTGATGAATCACCTCCTCACCCACCAATACTTTTCTGTGTTCCTTGCCACCCTTGTTCACCTGCTGACTCAAATCCCTGTGTAACTTCTGTGTCAGTCTGGGTTGGAGTTTATAAAAGACTAAAGTAAATATAAATCCAATCACTAAACTCTCATAAAAAGCGTCATGGTATTGCAATTTTAAAAGTCATATTTTTACATCCGCAACTTTCATTAAAGTAATATCTGCTTATCCTGCCATTAATTTCCTTGATCGGGCACCTGCTCTTCTATAGTGACCATGCTCGGTCCCTGTCTCTCCATTGTACTTCATCATCTCCCTGTCACAACAAGGCCTTCCAATGGAGACTAAAAGTGGCTTGTTCAGCACAGATTAGGCAGGCATGGTCTACTGTTGTCACCATCAGAAAAGAGAAATAAGAAATGCCATACACAGGAACTGGCTGCAAAGAGCATGCAGAAGATTAACAACACTGATTAAACAAAGTGCAAATTCACACATAGAGCAGTGACTGGTGTTTTTCGGCAGTGGAAGAATACCAGTCACTACTAAGACACACAGAAAACGATTGTTTTCTATGTGTCCCGTTTGCACTGCAACACAGCCCAGAGCCTAAAGTTCCTAGATCACATACATACATACATACACATGCTAGGGTCTTTTGGCCAACATGTCTTTGGAATGTATAAGTGTTCTGACTAGGACACTTCCGAACCGAGGGTCACTAGTGCTGCAAGGCAGGAGTGCAAACCATGGCGTTGCCCATGTCTGTGAGGGCTTATCTTCAGGACCCCTTGCACACAAAGGGTCTGATCAGGTTCACCTGTCAGTTTTTCTGGCAGACCCGATCAGACCCTCCATTCACCCCAATGGACCGGCGGGTGTAAACAGACTTGTGTACATTTACACCCGCCTACCTTCAATCCAATCCAGTCCACTAAACATGAAAAAAGAAAACAGAAGGGTACCCTTCCCCCTCCATCTAGGTGGATCAGTGGGCAGTCGGGTGTAAACAGACAGCCAAGTCCGTTTACATCCACCTGTCCTTACAGCAGAGCAGGCTCGGTCCATGTCCGCTCTGCATAAACTGAGCGGACACAAATCTGTCATCTGCCTGCTCTGTTTAGATGAGCAGGGGATCAGCAGACAGATTCCCTGCTGATCTAACCAGAGTCCGCACTGTGTGGAAGGGGCCTTTAACTGGAAAAAATAAGGTTCTGCACAAAGTTACCAAGCAGCTTTCAAGTTTTCTTTTGTAAGACACGCCACTTTTGTGGTGAACTTTCTTTTGTTCTGTTTCTAAGAGAAAGTGCATTTAATTCTCCAATATGTGTCAAATGTTGAGCACAATGAATGCAAGTGCTTACAGTGATAACTTTGACCTGGACAAGCTAAGTGCCATCTCTGTTAATATGAAATTATCCAATTTCATGATTACTTCATTAAAGCATTCCAGATGGCTTTAATACTGTACTTTCATTTATATGTGAAGTTCTATGGCTAATACAATACATAATGTAGCCCTACTAGCTCTTGTATTTAATTAACTAGGAAGTCTAGGGTCAATGGACATGCAGCTTTCGTTAATAGAGAGCCAGAGGGCACAAGACTACTGGGGAAGACATCCATCTTTATTAACAGATCCTAGGTTCATAATGTAACACATTATTTGTAGCAGTTGTCATACCCAATAGTGGGACATGAATGTAATTGAAGGATATAAGGCTGAAACAGCCCAATGAAAGAGAGGATTGTTTTACATTGAACCATGCATATGGATCCAGAGCTAAACATCAGTAAATCAGAGCTTGCAAGATTAAGCAGTTTAACATACATTTTAGTACACAAGAGAATTCTTAAAAACAAGTTTGTCACCTGCAATGATGTCTTAACAGCTGTAGAAATGTTTCATTTACAGTTAGTTTATTGCCATAAAATTATAAATGTAATAGCTTAATCATTACGCCTAGATTTTGAAGCTATATTTCTTTTCCCTGTGCTTTAATCAGGGGTGGGGTTAAAAATAAACAAAATATATAATATATATATATATATATATATATATATATATATATATATATATATATATATATATATATATATATATATATATATATATATATAAAATGTTGCTTGTTATGCCTTTCAAATGTGACCAGCCCTTCCTCTGCTCCTACTGCTTCCTCTAGTCTAACCCTTAAATAGGGCAGGAAATTACTAAAATTACTGCGGTCTAAAACCTTTTTGCACCACATAGGCTTGGTGTAAGGAAAAAAGAAAAAGCTTCCTGCCATTCCTCCAGTAAAAAGTGTGCGTAATAAAAGCAGTACATACAGTCAACGCACCCAGTTCAGGATTTCCTCAGGAAATTCAGTTTTTCCCATAGATCTACATTGCTGGATCGGGAAACACAGTCATAAGCCCAGTCCAGACTTAGTGAAACATTCATAGTAAAAATAAAAACCTGAGACCACTATAACCCAAATATAAGTGCATCTTTACAGGTGTGCTTGTGGCAATTTGTCATGTCCACTGACAAATTGTTCTCAATATCTAATGGTTTGCATAACATCTCCGCCATCAGCAAAAGGTCCCGGAACTGTTGGGAGTCCAGGTTTATAATCGCAGCACTAATTGGCATTCATTTTTAATGTTCTTCCCAAGTTTACGTGATCATCTTTGAGGACTCCTAATAAAATACATTTTATTGTGAGAGGAACTATAAAAATCTACAGTCTTCTCTATAAAGCTCCTTTGTTATGGCTAGGAAAAGGTAGAAATGTTGGAGTAGCAACCTCATCCTACTTCTGTAATGTTTCACAAGGTGTTCCAATGTGTGTATGTATGAAGGTGGTAGGGATATCAGCCTGCAAGGCCCTGGAGGCTGGGTTCACACTTATGCAATCCCAGACATTGCATGTGATTCGCACCGCATTGTGGTGCACATCACATGCGATGTCTGTGTGAAGAGTATATAGACTGTTTTGAATTGTATGTTCTTAGCAAACTGCTGCATAATATGTGTGTTTTATATAACGGAGTAAAATATAGATTATAAACCTCTCTTGATGCTAACCACAAGAAATCTATTCATAGCAGATTGCAAAGTAAAAATGGCAAGGGTTTTCTGTGTCTGATTTCAATGACAATGGCGTGTACTGTTCTGTGTAACCCTTTTCACTCACCTCTCAAATAAGAACCGTTGTCTAACATTCAACTGTATTATGTAGAATAGCCTTGAAGTGAACAAAGAGCCTTGTGCATGGCAAGTTCAAGCGCCATCAGCCATCCCATAATAAAAAACAAGGCAAGAGAATAAGTTACACCAGACCACAGTTATATGAAAACAAAAAGGATTACAGACTAGTTCACATATCTGAGGTCAGCTTTTCTAGCTGCAGTTCTATCACAAATGACTCCAGATAGAGATATTAATCATTTAACCATAGTACTTGTCTGTCCTAAAAGTATGAGCATGAATCAGAACTCGGGGCACTTTTCATACAGAGCGGAATCCAAGCAAATCTAACTGCTCAGCAGGGGATCTCTCCGCTGATCGGGCAGATGACAGGTCCGTGTCCGCTATGCAGAGCGGACACAGCCTGTTGTTCTCTTTGGGTGTTCGAATGGAAATAGACTGTCAGTTTCCACCTGACTGTCATCCAATCCGGACAGGATCAAGTGCTGGCGGGTGTTAGAGGACACACGTCCGCTGACAACCGCCACTCCATAGAGAACAATAGGTGGTCCGATCGGGTCTGTCCGAAAAACGGACAGGCGGACCTGATTGGTCGTCTGGTGTGAAAGGGGCCTTAGCCAGGGTTCAGCAATTCACTTTACTGGTGAACAAGAGACATTCAAGTGAACTGGGAATATTACCCACTTACCAGCTCACTAAGGACTCTGTCAGCAACTCCTCTCCAAATAGTCTGTGCTCTAGGATCTCCTCCTTTTAAGGCCACAGAAGAGGAGAAGATTCCTCACCCTAACACTTTGGCTTGTCATAGCCTGTTAAAATGTCCCTAAAGGCAAAACTTTTTTTTTTATGTTTGGAGTAAAAGGGAGGGTTATAACCCCTGTCTGTTTTTTGTTTGCCATCTTTGTCCCATTGGGGAGATTTACCCTCACTCCCTATCCCATAGGGAATCCCAGGATGTCAACTAGTGTCCCCCATTGAAAGATTTCCCCTCCATTACTTTTCTGGGGACAACCCAAAATTTGGGATTTTCTTTTACATTCACTTTCAATGATAATAGTAAACAGGACAAATATAGAGGGGGGATCTTCCTAACAGGGGCACAGACAGCAATAAAAACTGACAGGGGTTCTAATTCATCTCAACTCAAACAAATGTTTTGCCTTCAGTGACACTTCAATATTTTCCTATGGTAATTCCGGGAAATACGAATCATTTCCTATGGCGATTTCTATGGTTACTAAGGTTTCCATCATATAATGTACAGCATTCTAGGTCAGCAAGAGGTGCTTTGTTCACCGTCAGTAAAGATGAAGCAGGAAACATATGCTTGAACCTCAGAGCAGAACAGCTGT
Source organism: Aquarana catesbeiana (assembly GCF_042186555.1). Classification (NCBI taxonomy): domain Eukaryota; kingdom Metazoa; phylum Chordata; class Amphibia; order Anura; family Ranidae; genus Aquarana; species Aquarana catesbeiana. The sequence goes on along the minus strand of NC_133327.1, from coordinate 437,971,015 downwards.
GTGAATGCCAATGCATTGTTTAAGAAAGAATTCAAAGACAAAACTAAAAATATATCACAGCTTACCAATTATTAGATGTGGTGACTGAATTTGTTTCTTTTTTTTAGGCTTTTTCCCCCCTCTATTTTCACCAGGGAATCTAGCCAGTAACACACCTCATGTATTAACGTGCCCCCACTCTGGATGAAGGAGCACAGGAGGCACCTTTGGATAGCAGCATTGCCAATAATGTGGGAAAGGAGTGTTGGATATACTAGCAAATTAAGATACACTAACAAATTGAAGCCATACTCCAGCTAACACTTTATAAGTATTTACAGTAAAACTTTTTTTTCCCATTTGGGATAAACGTTTTGCATAAATAAATAAAAGCTGATAATTGTAAGAACCCCTCTCAGTGGTAAATAGATTGTCTCAGCCCTCTACCTGCTACATCTACAGAACAGCTTGTGCAGTTTAAAAACAGACTTACTGGCGGGATCACCAGGTGAAAATAAAAGGAAGTGGACAAAAGAAAACGAATGCAGCCATCACATCTACGAATTGGTAAACTGAAATAGATTAAATGTTTGTTTTGGGGTTTAATAGCACTTTAAGGCAAAAATAACAACACTCTTTAATACAGATCTATAAATTCATTAAAAAAAAACAACACACTGTATGTATGAGGGGATTCCCAATTCTACGCACATACCAACATTATAAATGTAGAATTTGTACAGGAATTTTGGGAAGGCTCCAGTGAGAGGCCGGGGCATCAGGGCGCAGCAAAGGTAATGGCGCTGCTACACAACAGTTGTATTTATATTAAAAGTAGGAGAAGGGGGCAACGTGAACAGTGCTATGAACTATGTAAAGCATTGCAGAATATGTTGTTTCTGTAAAGGGATAAGTATTCAACCAATAATGCTCCATGCACACTGGTTCTGTTCTCTTTGGAGTAAAAAACACTCATATAGAGCATTTTTTGTACAAAGTTTAGATGAGTTTAGGAGAGTTTTACGTTTTTTTTGCCAGTGAGCTCCAATCAGAAACGCAAATGAGAAGGGTTTTCTTTTTCCAGCTTCTAAACGTTGATTTAAAAATATGCCTGTAAACGTCCTAATGTGCATGGACACATAGGATAACATTGAGCTGCTTCTACAGGCAGAACACAAAACTCCTGTAAAAGCAACATTTTTTATGCCAGTGTGCATGGAGCCTAATTATACAAATAATAAAACAGAAACTTAGAAAGCATGAACACAGGCAGCCAGACAATTAGCATTGCAAAAAGAAATAAATGCTCCTGCGCTCGTAAGATTGCTGTAGGGAAAATTGAAGAAGAGGGAAATCTTCACAAATCACGCTGCTGCATTGGCTGTGCTGTCACTCTCAACAAGTCAGGGGGAACTCTAAAAGAAAACAAGGACAGAGGGCGCACCAGCCTTACGCATTACCTTTGCAAAACTGAAAATGTATTAAAAGTGAAATAGTATACTCACAAACGAGTGATAAAATCAGACAGGTATTACAACATTTGCCTCATCCAGCAAGATCTGCTGGCCAGTAGACTTGGGTGGGATGAAAAAGTCCAAAGTAGGCTGGCGCGTTTCGAGGGTGGCCCTCTTCCGCCGAGAGAGAAACGCGTCCTTTGGACTTCATCACTCGTTTGTGAGTATACTATTTCACTTTTAATACATTTCAGTGTTGCAAAGGAAATGTGCAAGGCTGGTGCGCCCTCTGTCCTTGTTTTCTTTTAGTCGATTAGCATTCCCTGAAAAAGATATCAGCAATGGCAGCCTAAACTTTTCTGCCATTATTGGTTACCTTTAAAGCTAAAAGTCTAGACTCTAGGCTGTGCTTCTCTATGCAATGCTGGTAGATCATGACTGGTCTGAGGTGCCAGCAGGGTCCTGGACTTAGTTCCATGGAAAGCACTAAGGAGCAGGGCCCTCTGATTCCTACTGCAGTAAAGTGTATTGTATTTGTACTGTCTACCCTCAAGTTGTAAAGCGCTACATAAACTGTTGGCGCTATATAAATCCTGTATAATAATAATAATCATCATCATGTAACTCTGTGTCAGTACTATTTTCAAGATCTTTCAGCTCTACTGCAAGCAGTGGGCTGGCTCTTTCGATGAGTTATGCAAATAATGAAAACTGCTAAATGGGTCAGTCTGGAGGGGTGGGCATTCCAAGGGGGAGGCTTTATTTGCATGCAGACCAACAAAGGCAACACATTCATGTGATGTTGAGTCTTCATGATTGAAATAAGTGAAATCCAATAAACGAAAGGGGTGGGCAAGGGAAGGTAAGGCTAAGAAGTTAAGAAGCATACAGTATGATGCTGGAGGCCCTCCAGCCAGGAAATTGGGTGGGCTCTGACTAACTGCCACAGCATACAGTGAAAGCAATTTTAGTACAGGGAGGAGCCTTTACAAATGCACAAGAATGAGGCTACTTTCACACTGGGGCATTGGGGAAGTCGGTGATAAAGCGCCGCTATTTTTAGCGGCACTTGACCATCATTTTAGTGGCTCTATTTGGCCGCTAGAGGGGCGCTTTTAACCCCCACTAGCAGCCAAAAACAGCAGCCACTGCAGCAGCGCTTTGGCGACGCTGCCCCATTGATTTCAATGGGCAGGGGCGCTTTAGGAGTGGTGTGTACACCGCTCCTACAGCGCTGCAAAGATGCTGCTTGCAGGACTTTTTTTACCAATCCAATAAACCTAAGGATTTTATACTATGTAGAGCCTTTGGTTTCTTTTCAGTGTCCAACTCCTACCCATATATATTGATTGCCATCTGGAGTGCTGAGAGGTCCTGGGATGTGGAGAAAGGCCCTGGCTGAGTTTTAAGCCACAGGCGTTCATTGAATCCCCGTGATAGGGGGTCTATTGGAGCTGGTAAGCAGTTTCTACAGCTGGTGGTGGATTCACTGGGATTTCTTGGTGATGGATATTGTCATGGAAACAGTCACTTTATTACATTAAATGTGGACTCTTTATATATATTTATGAATTATTAATTTGTTTCATATATGGACTTACATTTTTAGCGCAATTTTTACTTTTGTTTATTTTTAACTTTGTGATTGTGTTGCACAAATTTATTGCTGCTAATTTAGTTTCTTTTTTGAAAGGGAGAAAAGATTTTAGCGCAGTTCTTACATATTTTAATGTAGTTATGTATTCATAAAAAATACCATTATATTAATTTTAGTTAGAACTAACATAAGCTTAATTTGAGCTGACATGGAATGAGATGGATGAACTCATCACTCTGTTGCTTCTCCTTCACTGTCCATTTACAGACTGGGGACACGTTGATGACCTAGTTGCATTGTATAAAGGCAGCAAAAAAAACAGTCAGGTCATGAAGCACGCTGTGTTGTTTGGCAGGAATGCATACAATTAATAGCAGATGAGCATAAATACAAAATCCCTTAGCAGGTACAAACATTCACACATACTTATTTCAATCTATTTCAAGATCATCTTTAATATTTATTGAAAAACAGCAGTTACTTGTAAACATAAAACATGTATTTTTATCTTATTTAATAAGACTCTATAATATGTATAATAATAATAATAAATATGTACATTGTGTATGGTTTACA